>NC_053037.3:508121043-510521043 GCF_002575655.3 Aegilops tauschii subsp. strangulata
TCCTCGCTGAGCTTTATGATTTCCATTGTCATTCTTCCCTCTCCTCTCTGATTGCTTTTCATCGTCTCTTTGCGTTTACCCTATTTTCGTGACTCTCTTCTCTTTCTTCTCCCCGTACCATTATTTTGATCGTTTCTGAATCTTGTGATTGCTTCAATGCATGTGATCCCTCTCCTCAGCCTTCCCCTCCTAAATCTTAGAATCCTAATGCCGTAGGTGCTATGTCGAAAATCCATTTTTTATCCTCTGCCCCAAGGAAAATCAAAGAAGAAGAAAGCCATGGTATTCTCTACTTGAATTCAGGAAGATTCAGATACCGAAAGCAATAGGAATGGGCAAGCGGAGCGGGCAATAGGTTTAGACTGAGCACTAGAGCCTGGAATAGCAGGAGGTTGGGAAATATGCCATGCAGAATTCCAATAAGTTGGCACTGCTTTCCCTTTCCATATGAAAAATGGAGAGGAAAAGCATGGGTGGACCAAGCGTTTTAACCGGAATCTAGTGACGGAGAAAGAAGAAAGAATGGGAAGAAAGCATCCATGGGCAAGCTTTAATTAATAGAAATAAGTAGGAGTTACAACCTTTAAATTCGAGTGAAACGAGCCTTTGACGTAGTCACAAATTCGACTGCCCTTTCACTATTATTATTATTTCGAGTAATAGCGGAAGGAGTGCCAAAGCCCATTTTAGTAGAAAGTTGCTGCCCTTTTATAGTAATGTGGAGTGACATAATCAATCGAATTCGACTGGTTGGTTCCCCTTATTAGTCAATTGCTTTTGACGTATCAGGTGGGAATGGGAGAGCCTCTTTTCTTTCCGCAATGGAATCGGCTTAAGCTCGACCTTTTCTTTCATTTCCTATCATAGGGATATAAAAATAAATCCAATTGCGTTTTTCTTAGTTTAGAATATCAAAAGACATCCCACAACCCGGTCTTAGGTTCAGAGTCGCTTTGTGGGAACTTCAAGAGAGAGAAGAGAGATCATAGCTTAATATCAAAGGTCAGGTATACCTGCCTACGTTCGACATACACATTCACTAGTTCCATTCGGAACCTTTCTCTAGATGGAATCCTGATTCGACTTTCAAATGCAAGAGCAATAATGCCGTGAGGGAGCCCTATCTAAAAAATGCAAGGCCAGATCCCACTTTCTTTAATCGAGCGGGCAAGGGATCGCAAACATCTTTTCTTTTCAGAGAGAAGGTTTTCAAAAGATATCCCGAAGGGGTCTTAGGTAAGGTAAGGAGTGACAACTCCATTCAATAAGCTGGCTCTTTAAGGGAAGATAGGGCATCTCCTAAAATGTGGAAGTTTGGTGCTTTGGAGATAGGGCCGGCACGCTTTGCTAGAAAGCAATAAGTCAACAAAACAAGGTAGGTCTACCCCCTAATAAAGGTTTCGCTCGATGACCCGATATCCATTCTCGATTAAAGCACGGAGAGTTAGGTTTATTATCGCCAGTTTGATGCTATCTTCTCCACGACTTGGTTCTTATGGATCTCCTCCAGGTCCTAGGCATCTTGTCTCTAGCTCTGCTCTCTATCGGTAGTCAAATCAGTACTTTGTCTTTGCCTGTCTCTGTCCATTCCTTCAACACTGATGGACTCGGAGTGGCATAACCCCTTTAATAAGAAGCATAAGACCTAAAGCGAGGAGATAGAATCGAAAGAATGATAGCAAGCTCTTTGAAAGTGGGAAGAAAGCCAAGGATACAGTGGTGTGTAGGGTCTTTCAAATCAATCAGGAAAGCGTGAGCTGAGAAGGAACACGGCTTTCCGCGCCTTGACAAGTGGATCTACCAAGAATAGCTTTTCAGCCGTTACTTATTATATAATAGCTCGATCCGCTCACGCATGTGATTGATTTCTCCCCTCTCTTTCAAAAATCTTCCATTCGAACAGGAAGATTCCCTTCTCGCTGTGTATCCAGAACCTGAGGATGACGAGGATCTATAAAGGTTCTTTGATTGAGCTCTCGGTTCGGCTTCTTTTGTTGCCGAAGACCAGGACCCATCTTATTTGCTGAAAACCTGTCTGTTTAGGGACTCTTTCCTTTCAATGGACGTACTTGAGTGGAACTGATTCTACCTTGAGAGCGCTTCCCTCTTTTCTGATTCCTTCCCTTTGACCACCAAAAATACAACTTCTAATAGCCGTTTCTATTTTTTAGATGTTTCAAACAAGTGATTTTACACTTTTATCCTTCCTGTCTTTCCTTGATAGAGGAGTTTGACCCTTCCACTTCTGCCTTTGCCCTTTGTACTTCTTCCCGCAATTGAGATCCCTGTTAAGAAAGAATATCTCGCTCGTGCTTTTTTTTGCGAGGAAATCGCTCTACTTTTTCCAGCGATGAGTGATTGAGTAAGGTCTAATTCAATTTGTGTTATGACCTACCTTTTTTGATTGAAGTAGAAGAGAGCTTTACTTCTTCTTTTCAAACCCTAAGGTTTGAGATCGTCCTCGGGTCGGATTCGGATCCTTTTCTCTCTTTTGAAATTCCATAGATATAGATGTCTCGACTACCGAATCCGAATCCTTAGAACAACTCGATTCCGTTGATTCACTGTCCATTTGTCCTTCAACCGGATTAATGGTCAACGACTTTGACAGCCTTTCCTTCACACAAGGTTTTTAATCCATCTCTGTAACGCCCACGATGCGGCTATATCTCCCACGTGTCGAGGCACGACTTAGAGGCATAACCGCATAGTGGTTTTGTCGCAAGAAGGGTCATCTTCACACAATCCCATGTAATGACCAAGAATGGGATAAAGAGTTGGCTTACAATCGCCACTTCACACAATACATAAATATAATTCATACATCATCCAAAATACACACATATAGACCGACTACGGTCAAAATCCAGATGAAAATAAGACAACCCCAAATGCTAGATCCCCGATCGTCCCAACTGGGCTCTACTACTGATCATCGGGAAAAGACACATAGTAACGACCACGTTCCTCGTCGAACTCCCACTTGAGATCGATCCCATCATCTGCACTGGCATCGTCGGCACCTGCAACTGTTTTGATAGAATCTGTGAGTCACGAGGACTCAGCAATCTCACACCCGCGAGATCAAGACTATTTAAGCTTATATGGAAGGATGGTGTAAAGAGGTGGAGCTGCAGCGGCAATAAGCATATATGGTGGCTAACATACGCAGAAGAGAGCGAGAAGAGAAGCAACGGAGCGGTCGTCATCTAGCAATGACCAAGAAGTGATCCTGAACTCCTACTTACGTCATACATAACTCAAACCGTGTTCACTTCCCGGACTCCGCCGAGAAGAGACCATCACGGCTACACACGCGATTGATGTATTTTAACTGGGTCAAGTGACAAGTTCTCTACAACCGGACATTAACAAATTCCCATCTGCCTCATAACCGCGGGCACGGCTTTCGAAAGATAATACCCTACAGGGGTGTCCCAACTTAGCCCATCATAAGCTCTCACGGTCAACGAAGGATAAACCTTCTCCCGGAAAGACCCGATCAGTCTCGGAATCCCGGTTTACAAGACATTTCGACAATGGTAAAACAAGACCAGCAAAGCCGCCCGATGTGCCGACAAATCCCGATAGGAGCTGCACATATCTCGTTCTCAGGGCAACACCGGATGAGACATCCTACGAGTAAAAGCAGACCTCGAGTTTCCAGGAGGGGGCCCCGCAGTCTACTCAGTTCGGACCAACACTCGCAGGAGCACTGGCCCGGGGGGGTTAAAATAAGATGACCCTCGGGCTCGCGAAAACCTGAGGGAAAGGCTTAGGTGACAAATGGTAAAACCAAGGTTGGGCCTTGCTGGAGGAGTTTTATTCAAGGCGAACTATCAAGGGGGTCCCATAAATCACCCAACCGCGTAAGGAACGCAAACTCAAGGAACATAATCACGATATGACGGAAACTAGGGCGGCAAGAGTGGAACAAAACACCAGGCATAAGGCCGAGCCTTCCACCCTTTACCAAATATATAAAGATGCATTAATTAAATAAAAGATATTGTGATATCCCAACATATCCATGTTCCAACATGGAACCAACTTCAGCTTCACCTGCAACTAGCAACGCTATAAGAAGGACTGAGCAAAAGCGGTAACTTAGCCAAATAACGATTTGCTACGAAAGGATGGTTAGGGGCTGACATGGCAATATGGGAGGCATGATATAGCAAGTAGTAGGTAGCGCAGCATGGCAATAGAGCGAACAACTAGCAAAGCAAAGATAGAAGTGATTTCGAGGGGTGGTCATCTTGCCTGCAAGGTTCTCAGAGTTGTCGAAAGCTTGATCCTCGTAAGCGTACTCAACAGGTTCCTCGTTCACGAACTCGTCTCCCGGCTCTACCCAAGACAAGAACACAAATAAACGGAACCACAATCAATCACGAGAAATGCACAAGCAACATGATGCAAAACATGAATGATATGCAAGATATGATATGCGATGCATATGCGTGCTCCGGAAGGAAAATGATGAAAAAGGCAGTAACTTGGCAAACCAAGCATGCCACTGGAAAGATGAGATGATTTCGGTCGAAATCGATATAAAGATCACCGGAAACGGATGCACGGTTTGCAAATGACAAGCAAAACAAGAATGACACGAATCTGCGATTAACAGCACGATAGCACTTAAAATATAACAAACAACAATGCTACGACACTCCAACATAGCAACAAACCATATGGAAGTAATCCACAGGTGATGCTTGACAAAAGATGAACACTGAGCTACGGATAGATCACAACATATCAAGCTCAAACAAGCATGGCAAAAGTGCAAAAGATAACAGGTTCACAGACTTGGTGAAATTACTGGACATGGTAGAAAACAGCATCAGGTAGCAATGTTCAGAGCATGAAATCAACATGCTACAGGAACTTAACATGGCAAAACAAGGCATGGCAGTGTTCTACTAAATGCATATGACAAAAGTCCCTTACTGACCATAAGCCAAAAAGTACCAGAAGATATGATGGCAACCTTGTAAACATAGCAAGTTTCGTTATCAGGTTTCAGACTTGGCAGAAAACAGAGCATGGCAGAAACAATAACATGAAGGCATGTTTGTGAGCTTGACGCACTCACGACAAAGCAATGCATGACAAAACTAGCATACCTACAGCAAGATGGCATGTTTATGAAGCTACCCATGGCAAGAACAAAAGCATAGCATGTGTGGATCAACTACAACAAACTTGGCAAAAATGAATATCATCTTAAGAATCTGCCAGAAATATTTTATAGCAAAAGTAGAGCAAGATTGAGTCATGCTATGTCACTACATAATTGCAAAAAAGGGCAGGATTGGATCAATTACAACAATAGCTACAAAATATCCTTACTTAATATCTCCAAAATATGCATGGATATCTCTGTAGCATCAAGCTTACATGGCAACAAAATAACAGCAGACAAAGACTTAGAGAAATCACTAAGTCCCTGAAATCAGAAACATTACGGAGCCTAGTTTTCATGCTTGTGATAGTCACCACAGAGATCATAAAAATACATGGCATATACCACTGGAAAGATGGCATGGCATACAACAAAACACGTGTAGAGCTCATGTCCACAAGATGCATAGATTAAATGATACAAAAATGACAAATCTCCAAATTCTGATAAGAACCAGCAGATAACAGCAACTAACACTCTTGCACCAGAGATTTGGGCATCAAGATGGCCTCTAATGAACATGGTGAAATTGACCAAAATGTAGAGCATCACGAGACGAACAATTTGACATATTACACGCGCAAAATAGAGCTATAGACAGTGAGTTACGCAATGAAGAACAAGTGCACATGCTGTAGAATTCTCAGGACTTGGAGAAAAAAAGGAGGGGGAGAGGTCAACGCACTGTAGCTTCAGATCCGATCGAGGGAGCTCGGGGACGAGGGAACTCGGGCTCGAGGCACCCGTGGCCGGCGCCGGAGACGAGGAGTAAGGACGGCGAGGGGAGGACGCGGCGCGGCGGCGGAGGAGGGGGCGCCGGGCGGCGGCGGCGGCGCAGGCAGGCGGAGGAGGCGCGGCAGAGGTGCGGGTGCTCGGGCCCGGGAGGGCCCCGCGCGGGCTCGCGGGCCGGCGTCGGCGGCGAGCGGTGGCGCGCCACGTGGCGGCGGCGGGGAAGACGGACGTGTCCGTCGGTGGACGATTTTGTCCGGCGGCGCGGGGGACGAGGTTAGGGTTTCATCTGCAGACGTTTTTGGGAGGGTCACATATAAATAGGTAGAGGGAGCTAGGAGAGTCCAAATGAGGTGCGGTTTTCGCCCACACGATCGTGATCGAACGACCTAGAGCATGGAAGAGAGTTTGGTGGGTTTTGGGCTGGTTTTTAGGGGGGTTTTGCTGCAACACACAAATGGACTTTGCGGTTACCCGGTTAACCGTTGGAGTACCAAACGACCTCCAAATGGAACGAAACTTGACCGGTGGTCTCCCGGTGGTATACTAGGGCCACTTGACAAGTCTCGGTCCATTCCGAGAATGTTTGACACCCGCTCACGAAAGAAAACAAGAGGGGTGCACCGGAGGAGATGGGAGCGCCGGATTGCAAAACGGACAACGGGGAAAATGTTCGGATGCAAGAGACGAACACGTATGCAAATGCAATGCACATGATGACATGATATGAAATGCATGACATGAACAAAATACAAAACGACAAACAAAACCCGACCACGAAGGGAATATCATAACACATAGCCGAAAATGGCAAGAGTCGGAGTCACAAATATGGAAAGTTACATCCGGGGTGTTACAACTCCGCTTAGGGCAGTAAGGGGAAGTAGCGATATTACGATTCCTTCGTGGGGAATCAACGAAGGCAGCCGCTCCAGCAGCTTTAGTACTTAAATTAACGCCCCAGCCCTTATCCCGTGATGAGAAGGTAGATGCGGTAAGCCAACTCCTATCCTTCTTGCGGAAAGGGCATTCAATGCCATCTTCATTCCCTTCCTTGCTTCGAGGAGCAGGTCGAATAGTCAAAGAAGGGGATGGCTAATTCCAGGAATAGAGTAGCATTCTCAAGCACTACCCTCCGTTTTTTCAGTCCATATAAAACAGTCAATCTACCAGCAGCAGAGGCTGCAGATACATGTCCACCACCTGTTTATCTACTACCATAAGCGGGAGCAGTTGCAGGTAAAGAGTGTTGTGAGGGCTTTCATTTGCGCGTTAAGGGCAGTTTCTGTTATAGCACTAGAAATCTGTGCCGTTAGTCGAATGCTCGGAATGAAAGAATGACTATTTCCTTGCTGGAACATAATGACAACAGCAGGAATTCGGAATAAGACATGTTAAGTTTCTCCTCTTTCTGGCATGGCCCTAGGCCGACGAACAGTGCACGCCCTCCACCCAACCCAATCCACTCGTGTCCCTGCTTCTCAGAATGACTCTTCTTTCACTGGTTTTGTTCGGAAAAACTTTCAATCTCTCAACCTAGTAGTCTCTCAACCTTGAGGTTAGATCTATTACCACAAGGCCAAACTACAAACAACTCTGCTTGTGTTGGTTTTGATCTCCAGCGCCTGATATTTTTGTTCTAGCTCTCCCCTGGCTCTAGTATGGTCTTCCATCGCAAAATCGTCCGAGGAGCCCGATGGGGAAGATGAAGAAAGCGGTGCCATGACCGCTCGGCCTATAGCAGCAAGTTGGCGCTACCCTCCACAAATGCACGAAAGCAGAAAACAAGTTCGCCCACCCCTTGGCAGTGAAATAACCGACACATGCGGAGGTACTATTCATCGTGCAACGCGTCGTAGGACGGCCAAATGTGCACACCCTCGGTTGGCAGGCCATTTGATCCTATTGGGCCTCGGCCCATCCGAAAAAGTGATGGAAAAAAATAAAGAGGAAGGGAAGCGAAAAAAGGTAGACAAATTATTTAAAATGTTTCTATGAAATTTAAAGTATTCATGAATTTAAAATTCATTGTTAATAAGAAAAATGTTTATGGATTTGAAATTTTTCCTGATTTTTTAAAAAAATCACAAATTTATGAAATGTTTGTGAATTTAGAAATTGTTCGCAAATTTAGAAACTGTTCACGAACTTCAAAAAATGTTTCATGAAATTAAAAAATTAATTTTCAATAAAATCTGAAAAAAATACACAAGTACTTATAGATATATACCAGATCTGTGTAAAAATTCATCACAAAATACACTTTTTTGTGGCCTGCAAAAAATTCATGTATTTCTATAGTGAATAGTACATATGCTAGAAATACGTGTTTTTTTTTTCATTTTTGTGTAGCTCATAAAAATATTTCGTCATGGAACTTCACATACAAGTAGTATACATCCATGATCCATATGTATATGTGTAAATGTTTTTGAATTTGTTGAAAATTTGAATTTTGAATTTTTCAAATATAAACGGCTCCATGGAGCTCAGGCTCCAATAGGAATTTTCGTGGAGTACATGAAGATTTCCTTGCGACTGTGCCTTGGCATGTGTGAAACTGACTGTAATCCAGGTTAAGTCATGTCTTAAATATAGTTGGCCGTTGCCTTCCGAAAAAATATTCTCAATTCTAATTAATGTGTACATCTTGCTTAAACATAAATGTATCAAAGAATGCTTAAACACAAGTAAATTGCAAGAAATGTATATGTAGCACAGTGGGTGGACTGTATTGCTAATTCCATCGAAATAATGTACATGGAGCCAGCAACAAAGAATAAAGACACACATGTAGTACGCATCTGTAGAAAACACAATCACTGTGACACTGTCATTGTCTGCTTATACAAATTACAAAATTTTACAACATGTACTGTACTGTATTTTATCCTAAAGGTGCCCGTTTTCGATTCAATCGGCCAAATCTAAGCCCTGATTGAACCCAAAAAAAACTCTAAAGAAAGAAAAGAATGCAGCTAACACTTAACTAGCACACCTGAAACCGATCTTCGCCCAAAACAAAGAGCGAGAACAGCTGATGGGGCGTGGGTTTCTTAGACTTGGATGAAGGAGTGACAGGGCACCCCCATGAGCTGCGCGAGGCTGGTGGACCGGAGCTTCCTCTCGGTGACGGCGGGGTCCTCCAGGAGGAGCACCTTGTCCTTGTCCTGCACGCCGGCCATGTGCAGGTGGTCGCCGTCGTCCCGCTCCCGGCCCCGGTACAGCAGCCGCTGCTCCCTGGGCCACAGCCCGGTGGCCAGCGACAGCAGCACCTTGAGGTCGCCGAAGGTGGCGGTGGCGTCGATGGACACGTCGTGCTGCCACCCGCCGCAGCCGGCGGACACCCGCACCAGGATGGCCTCGACCACGTCGTCATCGTCCGGCGTCCGGCGCTTCTGCACCAGCATCCCGCCCGGCCGAACCTCCCACTCGATCCGCTCGTGCTCGGCCACCATGGCGCACATGTCCACCCCGCCGATGCCGCCCACCACCATGCTCTTGGACCGGCTCCTGAACAGCCTCCTCGGGCTAGGAATCTTCACCATCTCTGCTCCTCCGCGCTCTCTCTGTTCCTCTCTGCCTCGCGTGTGAACTGGTGATGCCGATGGATGGCTAGCTAAGCTGCTCTCTGGGTGTTGAGCTGCGTGAGGCTTGATGGAGAGATGCTTGTGATTTTAAAGGGGGAGAAGGTGCCGAGGATGAGGACACGGTTGGAAGTCGCGACAGAGAGGGGCGAGAGCCGTGGGCTGGCGCGAAAAAAGGAGAATTAAGATATGCACGAGTGACTGGGCGAAGCTTAGCGGGAATGGAGGGAATAGATTAGCGTTAATCGAGTGTGGTATACGCTGAGTTAGGCGACACATGTCTGCTGTTGCTGATGCGACGGGAACGGAGCAGCACATGGGGAGGTGGTAAGTGGTAACGAACGCGGTCTCTGCATCTGCATGAATGGCGGGGCCGACGGAATCCTCTCACCGGCTGTTGTCGTTTGTTTCCATTTGTTTACTCTATCTATGTAAGTACTGTACTGTTCATCTGGAACCGAACTGGTGTACCGTATTGTCGACAACTTTTGCCCCAAAATGAAGTCTACGTACTGCTAAAACTGTTTCGTCTCTAACCACATACGTCCGTGTCCGATGATAAAGTTGGTCGAGTGATTTACTAGAAGCGTGCGTCTCAAGCCATGGCGCTGAAACATTGTACATAGGACGTCTGGGAACCAAGCGAGCATGTGGACTTTCCGGCCAAAGAAAAAAGAAGGAACTGATTCGCATCACCTGACCCCCTGCCGATGATCGATCGGCGTCTAGCCTTTGTAGCATGTCCGGGATGAGATGGACATGCACCGAGCTAGATGGCCATACAAAACCACGATAATAATATAGGAGTACTCCCATACAAGGCCACGTTACCACTGCACGCATTTGGATTTCGTCGCCAATCGGTCGGCGATCTGATGATTGCACATTTGCACATGCGCGGGCGGGGGTGTCCTGCGGCGCCGTATTATTCTAGGCGCTAGTTCCATTTAGCCTATCGGAGCAGATCGCGGCGCCGGCGGCAACGAACCGCGAGCACTGTGCGGGGAACTATCACTCCGAGCCACCGGTCGAGGAACCACCGGGTCGTTGGTGTCGATTTGATTTGGTGGCGCGATTTGTTTAGTTTGAGCGACCCCAGCCCCGTTCCTGCCAACGGCCCCGAAAACTAGGCTCGTCCACCCAGCAGCCGGGGAAAAGAATTATATGAGACCAGGTCTCACGGGCTAGCCGGGGTTCGAATCCTGTCAGGGTCGAGTTTCTGGTTCCTCATCCCGGGTGGGTTTCTTCTATAAAACTAAGTCTTGGGTGCTAGTGTTCATGGATCTTATTTTTTTTACCGTCCCTTTCTTGCATCGGGTGCGTATGTTGTTCATAATCGTATGTCCTAGTACCTCTAGAACCTCCACATGAAGTGCTCGTCCGAGCTCCCCTAGTTGAACGGCATGCCGTTTCACATGAACCTCGGCATGAGCTGCTCGTCTGCCGCTTCTTGACACAGCTGAGAGGTAGTCTACCAAGCATCGATCGGCAACCTCATCTCACTCGACGTCTCCTCGCTCTTGATCCTCGCCTCTCATCTCCAAGCAAGGACAATCTGAACCTCGTGCTTATGCTAAATTACTTAGCACGATTCATGCCTAATTGTGCAGGGTGTACGTGCCGTTCATCATCTTAATTAGCCAGCGGCAATGGGTATCATAGATAATACTATTATGCATGCTAATTATGCCTTTTTAATGAGGTGACGTAGAATTAAATGAATAAAAAGATAATTGAATATCAGATCATGATATCATATCATACATGTCAATAAATAAGATCATCCAAGATACTGCTAATCTATGATACTATGCATTGCGAACATATTATTATACACTAGTATCATATGCATGATACTAACTTATAATACTCTCCACTACAGGCAGCCTAACTCCAATCCCCCCTTCTCCTGTGATTTGTGACATAACTGAATCAGTCCGAATAAAGCCACGACGCTGACGGCGGAGGCTTGTAGAGATCACACCCAAAAATTCATATTTAGACATTTCAAAAAAATCTAGAATTATTTGACAACATCCATGTGGGGTATGTTTATCACTCCAAAAAAATCAGCTCAAATCTCAATGGACATTTAGAGATTAAAAAAGACAAATTTGAATGTGAATAGTGGCAGCGTTGAGGAATAGTACTTTGACACTGTTCACATCCGATTTTGTCTTTTTTTTTGTTTCTATTAATGTAAGTCCAATTAGGAGTTGAAACTTTTTGAGGTTGTACATGAAACATTGATGTGTGTCTACAAAAAATTAAGAATGTTGGAACATGTACTT
Organism: Aegilops tauschii subsp. strangulata; assembly: GCF_002575655.3. Lineage (NCBI taxonomy): Eukaryota > Viridiplantae > Streptophyta > Magnoliopsida > Poales > Poaceae > Aegilops > Aegilops tauschii. Next base: position 508,132,836 of record NC_053037.3, read on the forward strand.
TAAAAAAATTGATCTCACCCAATGTGAGATCTCACACAAGTCTACCCCATCTTAAATAAGGGCCTAAAACATCTATATACCTAAATAAATTATAAAAAATATGATTCACAGAAGGTAACATCAACACTATTATGGGGCGGATAGGGGGCATTTGCCCCCTCCCTCACCGTTGTATTTATTCAATAGTTTGAGTATATGTGTCTTATAAAAAATTATTTGCATCACATATACATCTGGTATTAAGACGGGTTGCAATTGCACCCATCCAGCGCGAGCGTGCCGATCCTCCTGGGAGTTCGTCGTCACCATTGGGATTGGGTCCCCGGCATTCGGCCAGACCCTCATCATCGACACCGGTAGCGACGTCTCCTGGGTGCGATGCAATACCAAAGTTGGCATGTCTTCCAACCCAACGTTGTCGAGCTCCTACACTCCACTCTCCTACACCTCCACGGCCTGTGCACATCTTGGTATGCAGTGGACCGCTAGTCTCACGACCACTGCCAGTACGCCCTCAGCTACCTGGACGGCTCCTACACAGCGGGGACGCACGCCTTCGACACCCTGGTAATGACTGGCTCGAAATCCATTGCAGGCTTTCATTTCAGCTGCAACCACTCGGGCAGCTTCGAACCCAGGCTCGGCGGTGGCACTTTGTCGCTCCCATCGTAGATGGCGGTGACGTATGGGAGGCAGCTCTCGTACTGCCTCCCGCCGACCTCACGCTCATACGGGTTCCTCACCCTCGGCCAATGCCGTCCTTAGAATCATGGCAAAATGCGCAGTGGCCTAGAGCCCATCTCAAATAAAGGCTCAATACATCTATATACCTAAGTAAATTACAAAAATGTGATTCTCAGAACATAACAACAACACTATTGGAGTGGACAGGGGGGATTTGCCCCCCCTGTCGTGGTAACGTTTCCGACAATAAGAGAGGGGTAGGATAAAGGAGCATGATCTATCGAGATGGATATGGGTGACACGGTGGTTTTAGCGAGTTCGGGCCTCTCACGATGGAGATAACAACCCTACGTCTCGTGCTCCGGAGAGACTTTGTTTTATCTTAGTATGTATCCGGAGATTACAATGAGGGGAGAACGGATCCCCGTAGTCCTGAGACTAATGGTAAAAGAGAGAGAGATGGAAGAAAAGAATGAGCCCCCCAGTCTAGTGGTGGGGGTGGCTTATATAGAGTGCGCCACCTCCTCACCCTTTCTGTTACACGGTGGAGCATCAATGCCATAATGCCTGCCCACTACAAAACCGTCATGCTGACTATTGGTCTTCGCATATCCGAGTGAGTTACACGGCCGAGTGGAATGAGCTCGTCGAGTGGAGTGCCGTGCTCCGAGTGGTTGTTGCCGTCCGAGTGACTTTCAAGTTGCGGTACATCTCGACGACGATCTGGCCCAGGGGTCCAGTACAAAGTGTATGGTGTCCATGGGTAGGGTCTTTAGGTCAGGCCTGTTACCCTACCCCTAATACATGTCCTCGTCATTAGCCCCCGAATCAGTCGAGGTTGGGCGGGTCGAGTCGAGGTGAATTCCTAGATGAGTCGAGTGCTACGGAGGCACTTATGAACTCCCTCTGGTCACCCGGCGGTCTTATCTCCGCGTGTTGCCTTGACGGATTCAGTACTGCATGGTGTCCGAGTGAAATGAGCTCAAACGGGTCCGCGGAGGAGTGTTAAACTTACCTTATAGCAATTTTTTGGAGTGATTTGGAGCTGGTCCTGCATCGAGTAACTGATTACTCGGAATTTCTTCACGCGTGGAACGTGTCTTTTTTTGTTGTTTGGCCGTCACTCGGACCGGGCGGACCGTTCCGAGTGGATACCATTCCAATGGGGGCACGCTGAGTGCACCCACTGGGTGTAGTCCCCGATACTGCCGTCGACTGCGGGCAGTCAGCGGGAGTCTTAGAGCCTGTCTTTTTTGTTGTTGTTTGGCCGTCACTCGGACCGGGCGGACCGTTCCGAGTGGATACCAACAGTCGGCGGGAGTCTTAGAGCCTGTCTTTTTTGTTGTTGTTCATCACTCGGACTGGTCAGGCCGTACCGAGTGGAGATTACTCCAGTGGGGGCACGATGAGTGCACCCACTGGGTATAGTCCCCGAGATCACCGTCGACTGCGGGCAGTCGGTGGGGGTCTGAGAGAACTAAAACTCTTCTTAGCTGGTACTGATCGAACTTGTTCTTCTCTGACTCGGAGGTCGAGTAATTCTGGAGGTGGTTTTGCATCGAGCAAAATGTTTCTTTCCGAGTTCTCTTCCAGTGGGAGCACGCTGAGTGCACCCACTGGGTGTTGTCCCCGAGCCTCTGTCGGACTAGATGAGTCGGGCAGAGGGTTTAAGTCTCCTGGTAAACCTCCATGCAGTCGACACGGTAAATATCTTTTAGTCTGAATTGAGTCAATCAGATGCATCTTCTGGTGCTTGACATGGTAAATAAGCTCAGCCTGGAGTTGAGTCAGTCGGACTGATCTTCATGCACTCAGCATGGAATAAATTCAGCCTGGAACTCGGTCAAGTAGGTGAATCTTCGTGCTCTCGGCACGGTGAATGAATTCAGCTTTGAAACTGCCGACTGTAGAAAAAAGCTGGACACTCCAGGGAGTAATCTTTCCATTAGTACTTCCTATATTGACCGTTAGATTTTGCGTGAAAGGGGTATTTGTAGGAGTACATTGTATCCGCAGAGGAGCTTCATTTTCACCCTTTTGCATGAAAGGGGTATTTATCCAAGTGGACGTGCTTCCCAACTGATCGGGGCATGTTGACTGCAAGGAAAAACTTGGTGGCACTTGTATGTCTCCCGGAGGAGATAGACTAGTGGTCTGACATGGACGTGCCATGAAACCCGAGTGATGAGGCTAGTGTGTGGACTAACTCTCCAAAGAGAGGCCACTCATTATCCCGGGGGAAAACCAGCACATGCCATATCTGAGTCCAAGTTTATGAAACTAACGCCTTGGAGCCTAGGATAGGGCCAAGTGTATCCGTAGAGGAGGGTTGTTTTCACCCTTTTGCAGTCCTGAAGATGACTTGAGGTAATGATTTGGGCGATCGTCCGAGTGGACAGTACTACCCTTATAGATTTTCGACAGACCGAGCAAGTATGGTCAGAAAGATATTCCTGATGTGATCAATGGGTTGATTGAATGGGCATAACCCCTGAGGGCAGCATGGCCAACGGGTGTGCGTAGCCCCCGAGTGATGCTCGAAAGAGGTAAGCTTGCTATAGAGCGTGATATGAGGTTTGATCATATGAGTAACTTAGTCGTTCCCGTGCTGGGGGTGTAGAGGTGAAGACATGTCCAACTAATGGTGACGCGCGAGGCGGCCGAGGGGCAATGATGTGTACAACCGAGTGACGACGCGCGGGGCGGCCAAGTGGTGAAGACGTGCACAACAGAGTGGCGACGCGTGGAGTGGCCGAGTGGTGAAGACGTGCCCAACCGAGTGGCGACGCGCGGGGCGACCGAGTCATGATGTGCGAGGTGGCCGAATGATGAAGACGTGCACAACCGAGTGGCAATGCGTGGGGCGACCGAGTGGTGAAGACGTGCACAACCGAGAGGCGACGCACGGAGCGGCCGAGTGGTGAAGACGTGCACAACCGAGTGGCGACGCGCCGGGCGACCGAGTCATGATGTGCGAGGTGGCCGAATGATGAAGACGTGCACAACTGAGTGGCAATGCGTGGGAAGACCGAGTGGTGAAGACGTGCCCAACCGAGTGGCGACGCGCGGGGCGACCGAGTCATGATGTGCACAACTGAGTGGCAATGCGCGAAGTGGCCGAGTGAAGGACTACGTGTCCAGCCAAGTGGTGATGCGCGGGGTGGTCGAGTGACAGATTGCGTGTCCAGCCAAGTGGCTGAAATGGTCTTCGAAGGAGTTAGCCCGATGCTTTCGAAAATGTTGTAGTGGTTGCGACGCAACAAGACTGGCATGACAACTGAGTCTGAGTAGGAATAAAGATGGCGTGCAGAGCGTCTGGGTGATTATAAAACTTGTCAAAGTGGCGGATCGAATGCACTTGTTGAAGTGAAGGATCTGACTGGCGATGAAGTACTCGACCACTCAGGAGAGTGTCATTCCAAATGAGATGCAGCCCCCGAGTGCGGCGTAGCCCCCGAGCATACTACAGGCTTCGACAACGGACATGTCGGAATATGAGAAATATAGTTTTGAATGGATGATTTGCAATTCATCGAGTTGGACTCGGGTAAAGATGAGGAGAAGCTTCCGAGTGATGCTCGAAAGAGGCAAACTCGCAAAAGAGTGAAGTGTGAAGTTTAATCATAAAAGGGACTTATCTGTCTCATGCCCGACAAGGTCTATATCATTGATACGACGAAGAGAATTCCACAGAGGGGTTGGCCGGATGTGTTTGAAGTCAACAGAGCGACAAGGTCGGTGTTGTGGTGCGTTGGGACCGGTATGGTGACCGAGTGCGAGCAGCGATGAAGTTGGCGCATAGGGCCGGTGAGTGATCGCGTAACTTGTGTAAACAATGGCACAAGCCAATGAAATAATTTCTCGAGGAAATTTGATGTGTGCTGAAATGATTTGTGTGAATAAAACCCATAGACACCCGCTGGGAGTGCAAGGGGCTTGCTGGTTAACCAGCAAGAGTCTGAAAGAGCGAAGGATCCGTTCGAACTTGTCGAAGCGACGGATCCGACTGAACTCATTGGAATATTGGCTCAAATAAAACGGAAGTGTAGTGTTTCGACTGATTTGCAGCCCCGGAGGACCGATGCAAACTCGAAATGAAGAACGACACATGGTGTTCGTGAATGATGTATGCGAAAAAATGGAAGTTGGACTCGGGAGTCACATAACCAGTACTAAGCAAGTATGTGAAAATAAGCAGCCGAGCGTAGAGGTACACTCGGTGGCGTGGCCTCCGAGTGAACGTGATGTGTGAATTACGGGATACTCGGGAAGACGGAAATAACAGAATGTAAAATGACTTAGCTGTCTGAAGGCGCGCGGGCGGCCGAGTGGTGATGAGGCGACCAACCGAGTGGCGACGCTCGGGGCGGCCGAGTGGTGATGAGGTGACCAACCGATGGCGACGCGCGGGGCGGCCGAGTGGTGATGAGGTGACCAACCGATGGCGACGCGCCGGGCGGCCAAGTGGTGATGAGGTGACCAACCGATGGCGACGCGTGGGCCGGCCGAGTGGTGATGAGGTGACCAACCGATGGCGACGCACGGGGCGGCCGAGTGGTTATGAGGTGACCAACCGAGTGACGACGTGCGGGGCGACCGAGTGGTGATGAGGTGACCAACCGATGGCGGCGCGCGGGGCGGCCAAGTGGTTATGAGGTGACCAACCGAGTGGCGACGTGCAGGGCGGCCGAGTGGTGATGAGGTGACCAACCGATGGCGAGGCACGGGGCGGCCGAGTTGTGATGAGGTGACCAACCGATGGCGACGCGCGGGGCGGCCGAGTGGTGATGAGGTGACCAACCGATGGCGACGCGCGGGGCGGCCGAGTGGTTATGAGGTGACCAACCGATGGCGACGCGCGGGGCGGCCGAGTGGTTATGAGGTGACCAACCGATGGCGACGCGCGGAGCGGCCCAGTGGTGATGAGGTAACCAACCGATGGCAACGCGCGGGGCGGCCGAGTGTTGATGAGTTGACCAACCGATGGCGACGCGCGGGGCGGCCAAGTGGTTATGAGGTGACCAACCGAGTGGCGACGCGCGGGGCGGCCGAGTGGTGATGAGGTGACCAACCGAGTGGCGACGCGCGGGGCGGCCGAGTGGTTATGGGGTGGCCAACCGATGGCGACGCGCGGGGCGGCCGAGTGGTGATGAGGTGACCAACCGAGTGGCGACGGGCGGGGCGGCCGAGTGGGTATGAGGAGACCAACCGATGGCGACGCGCGGGGCGGCCGAGTGGTGATGAGGTGACCAACCGATGGCGACGGGCGGGGCGGCCGAGTGGTTATGAGGTGACCAACCGATGGCTACGCGCGGCGCGGCCCAGTGATGATGAGGTGACCAACTGAGTGACGACGCGCAGGGCGGCCGAGTGGTTATGAGGTGACCAACCAATGGCGACGCGCGGGGCGGCCGAGTGGTGATGACGTGACCAACCGATGGCGACGCGCGGGGCGGCCGAGTGGTTATGAGGTGACCAACCGATGGCGACGCGCGGGGCGGCCGAGTGGTTATGAGGTGACCAACCAATGGCGACGCGCGGGGCGGACGAGTGGTGATGAGGTGACCAACCGATGGCGACGCGCGGGGCGGCCGAGTGGTGATGAGTTGACCAACCGATGGCGACGCGCGGGGCGGCCAAGTGGTTATGAGGTGACCAACCGAGTGGCGATGCGCGGGGCGGCCGAGTGGTGATGAGGTGACCAACCGAGTGGCGACGCGCGGGGCGGCCGAGTGGTTATGGGGTGGCCACCCGATGGCGACGCGCGGGGCGGCCGAGTGATGATGAGGTGACTAGCCGAGTTGCGACGCGCGGGGCGGCCGAGTGGTTATGAGGAGACCAACCGAGTGGCGACGCGCGGGGCGGCAGAATGAAGTAGACTTGTCCCGCGGAATGACGCGGCGCGGGGCGTCCGAGTGTAGTAGACGCGTCCCGCAGAGTGACGATGCGCGGGGCGTCTGGGCGACGGGGATGCGTCCCGCAGAATGACGACTCGCAGGTGCCCAAGTGATGTAGACGTGTGCCGTGGAGTGACGATGCGCGAGGCGTCCGAGCGATGTAGACGCGACCCGTGGAGTGGCGACGAGCGGGGCGTCCGAGTGATGTGGACGCGTCCCGCAGAGTGGTGACGCGCAAGGCGTCCGGGTGTACTAGACACGTGCCGCGGAGTGACAACGCACGAGGCGTTCGGGTGATGTAGACGCGTGCCGCGGACTGACGATGCGCGAGGCGTCCGAGTGATGTAGACGCGACCCGCAGAGTGGCGACGCGCGAGGCGTCCGGGTGATGTAGACGAGTCCCGCCGAGCGACGACGCGCAGGTGCCCAAGTGATGTAGACGCGACCAGTGAAGTGGCGTCGCGCGGGACGTCTGAGTTATCCAACGCTCGTCCGAGTGCATAGAGCAGGACATGTACGTCATGCATGTCCGAGTGGTGTGTCTCAGCCAGTCCGAGTGAAAAATACGCAGGAGACCTGGTGCGGACGCCGGAGGAGAGCTCCGCTGCAGCGAAAACGGCCGGTCTGGTCGGAACTAGAGAGCAGCCGAGAGGTGGCGACGAGGTCGACGAGCGGCTGGACGCAGCCCGGGCGCTGGAGACGCGGGCCGATGTTGCCAAAGGCGAGATCGACACGGGCACTGGTGGCCGCGTTTCACTGCTTGGGGGAGCCGGAGCTGTGCACCGGCTGACCGGCCGGAGCCACGTTGCGATGCCTGCGGAGCTGGGCCGAGTGCCGGTAGCTGGGTCTTGTCCCCGAGGAACCGGGTCGACTGTCGGTCGTTGTGCTTCGTCGGTCGAGGAACCAGGCCAAGCGTTAGCGGCTGTGCATGTGTCAGCGCTCGGCGACGGTGTTTGTAGATGAGGCCGAAGATGACGACGGGCGGACAGCGGCGCTTCATCGTCCTGGAGCCGATCCACCAATCGGTTCAAAGGAGAACAAACAATCGTTAGATCAATTGTATGAGCTCGTGTGCATACAAGAAGAATAAACAATTGTTAGATCAATTGTTGATTGTAAAGGAGACAAGATGAGATGAGCAACTCCCTGATTCTTTCGTATGATGAGGAGTTGTCCTCCTGTAGATGGTGTGATGGCCGGGACTTCAATGTCAATTTGTAGTGATGATTGTTTGATCTCGGGAGATCATCCCAAGAAAGCTTGGGTTTCTTGCCGAAATTAGTCTATTACCGGCGATTGGAAAAAAAAACCATCTGCATCATGGCTCGACACACGCCATGCCCGACGGTGGGCGCCAACTGTCGTGGTAACGATTCCGACAATAAGAGAGGGGTAGGATAAAGGAGCATGCTCTATCGAGATGCATATGGGTTCTCGTGCTCCGGAGAGACTTTGTTTTATCTTAGTATGTATCCGGAGATTACAATGAGGGGAGAACGGATCCCCGTAGTCCTGAGACTAATGGTGAAAAGAGAGAGATGAAAGAAAAGAATGAGCCCCCTAGTCTAGTGGTGGGGGTGGCTTATATAGAGTGCGCCACCTCCTCACCCCTTCTGTTACACGGTGGAGCATCAATGCCATATGCCTGCCCACTACAAAACCGTCATGCTGACTATTGGTCTTCGCATATCCGAGTGAGTTACACGGCCAAGTGGAATGAGCTCGTCGAGTGGAGTGCCGTGCTCCGAGTGGTTGTTGCCGTCCGAGTGACTTTCAAGTTGCGGTACATCTCGACGGCGATCTGGCCCAGGGGCCCAGTACAAAGTGTACGGTGTCCATGGGTAGGGTCTTTAGGTCAGGCCTGTTACCCTACCCCTAATACATGTCCTCGTCACCCCCCACTTTACCACATTGTATTTATTTAATAATTATTTATAGCTTAGTACGTTTATCTTAAAATATATTTTTTGCATCACAAAATCACATATACATGGTGTATTAAGACATTATTTGCTAATTAGATTATATTTTCAATGTTTATGCCATGATAATATTTTTTGTGAAATGCAATATATGTCGATGAATGTTTTTATATTACTCTATTATAGATGTTAGGTCCATGGTACCTCATTACCACTAGGGCCTCCATAATGCTAGAACCGGCCCTTTCTTCGGTGTGCCCGATGATGAGTCAGGCTTCATGACGACCTGGCTGCTCAGCAAGGCCGAGTTGCCGACGTTCTACGTCATGCTACTCCAGACGATCACAGTGGTCGAGAAGCAGCTCGACGTCCCTCTGCCCGTCTTCTCCGCGGGGTCCGTGCTGAATTCTGGGGCGGCCGTCACTCGGTATGGTGAAGTGCGACCATTCTTCTCCATGGAAGAAACTACACAGTGTAATTCTTCCATCGTGAAGGGTTGCACTAACCTAGCAACATCCTGCTCAGGAATTTCATTCGCTTCCTGGATATTTAAAGATACTGAGGAAACCTCGGTCTGGCCAAAAAAAATTGTAGAGACCAATAATATATTGCAATAAATTCTACCCCCCTTCAATGATCCCTTCATCTTGCTCTAAAGATATAATTTTATTTTTTATTCTCCTACCATTAGCTCTAGCATGATAGTATCAAGTGTTATTGTCTCCCTCTCTAATCTCTTTGTCGTCATATATCTTTGAAGCCATTCCAATTTTTTATGTGTAAGTAGAGATTCCTCGGCTGATCTCTAAGTGTCTTCTGCTCATTTCTGTCATGAGCAGTTAGACCATTGATCTTAGGATTCTTGTCAACAGTGTCAAGTTTCCTTAAGATCTTTTTTATTTTTTCTATGCAAAGCATAGGCATTTAAATTCCACCCTCTAATTTTCTATCTCAAAATTCGCAATTTTAGAGCCTTCACAAGGTGTAGTCCAAATTTTAGTGACAAACTCACTGAACGCTTCTCTGAGAATCTAGGAGTTTTCAAATCTAAATATTGGGTTAGCAAAACTATGAGATCTAGTGTCAAGGATAAGAGAAGTGTGGCCAGACAATTCCCTTTTCAAAGCTCGCACCATGGCAAGAGGATATTGTTCTTCCCAATCGGGACAAATCAAAATTCTGTCTAATTCTCATAAGTTGAATCTGTCAGGTTATTAGCCCAAGTGTAATTTCTACCATTCAGAGGTAGTTCTCTAAGCCCAGCATGCTTAATGATTGCATTGAAAAAAAAAACTCCAATGGTCATTGCCAGTAGGTTTGGTTTTTCCAGAACTATTTCTAATCAAATTGAAGACCCCAACCACACAAGGGAGAGGATTACTTTGATAGACTCTGGAGAATTCTACTAAATATGCAACTTTGCCATCAGATTGAGCATCACCATAAACTATAATAAGATTTTGATAAAACTTAATAGTTTTATTAAAAAGCAATAGCCTCACAAAGTATACCCCTATTTCCACCTAATCTACATCAAAAACATCATTATTGATTCCTACTAGTATTCCCCCAGACCTGCCTCTAGGCTAAGACTAGTTCCATGTGAAAATTTTCCCACCACACAAATTATGAAGTTCATTTTTTGAAAAATCGGCTTTAGTTGTGTCGTGAAGTCCACCAAAATCAAGCTTCTTTTCTAGAATAATATCTCTAATAATCCTCTTCTTGATATCTTGGCCAATCCCCCTGGCATTCCAAAACATGCCTATCATGATTTTTCCCTATGTTTTAAAGTCGACCAATGGAGACAGTGTGTTTCACACATCTAATAGCTGCCAAGCCACTCCCCCTTTTTCTCCCACTTGATAATATATTCTTTAAGTAGTCAAAGTAATCCATCCCCATCTCAGCATCAGAATGATCATCTTCAGAGCATAATTCATACACATCAACATCCCCAGTGTCAATATAATCTGGGGAGCCAACATCTTGAGTTTTATTTTTATTGGCAATATGTTGCAAGTAGAAATCTTTCATAGTCTGCTCCATTTTTGCAATCAAATCCAAGTTCTGATCAATCATGGCAATAGTGCACCCAAGATCTCTGCCAACTACTTCAGACATGAGAAATAAAGAATGGTTAGAAGAAACATGGTCAATAGATATACCATAGTTCTTTTTTAGCTGCCCTCTCAATAGGCAGGTCATCCACTCTCACACCCCTCTTGTCTAATAGTCTGTCACATCTTGTGATGGGCGCCCCTCCTTCTCTATCTTCCTCTTTAGTGGTAGCTACCCATGTTTAATACCCAATTTGGTTGAATAGGACTCAAATGTCTCTTGGCTAGCAGTGAAATCAACATGTTCCTGATACGTCCATTTTGCATCATGTTTTCTTACTGTTATTTATAATGTTTTTATCCATAATAATGCTTTTTGGAGTAATTCTAATGCCTTTTCTCTCATAATATGCTAGGTATACATAAAGAGGGAGAATTCCGGCAGCTCGAAATCTGGACCTGAAAAAGCTACGTCAGGCTACCTATTCTGCGCAACTCCAAATGAGCTGAAACTTCATGAGGATTTTTTATGGAATATTTAAGAATTATTGGAGCAAATAACTACTAGAGGGGGCCCACCAGGTGGGCACAACCCACCTGGGCGCGCCAGGGAGCCCAGGCGCGCCCCGTTGGGTTGTGCTCACCCAGGCCCACCTCCGGTGCCCATCTTCTGGTATATAGGTCATTTTGACCTGGAAAAAATAAGGGGAGGAATTTCGGGACGGAGCGCCGCCGCCTCGAGGCGGAACTTGGGCAGGAGCACTTTTGCCCTCCGGCTTAGCGATTCTGCCGGGGGAACTTCCCTTCCGGAGGGGGAAATCATCGTCATCATCATCACCAACAACTCTCCCATCTTGGGGAGGGCAATCTCCACCAACATCTTCAACAGCACCTATCTCATCTCAAACCCTAGTTCATCTCTTGTGTTCAATCTTGTTACCGGAACTATAGATTGGTGCTTGTGGGTGACTAGTAGTGTTGATTACATCTTGTAGTTGATTAGTATATGTTTTATTTGGTGAAAGATTATATGTTCATATCCAATATGCTATTTAATACTCCTCTGATCATGAGCATGTTTATCATTTGTGAGTAGTCACTTTTGTTCTTGAGGTCAAGGGAGAAATCATGTTGCAAGTAATCATGTGAACTTGATATGTGTTCGATATGTTGATACTATGTATGTTGTGATTCCCTTAGTGGTGTCATGTGAACGTCGACTACATGACACTTCACCATATTTGGGCCTAAGGGAATGCATTGTGGAGTAGCAATTAGATGATGGGTCGCGAGAGTGACAGAAGCTTAAACCCCAGTTTATGCGCTATTCCGTAAGGGACCGATTGGGTCCAAAAGTTTAATGCTATGGTTAGAATTTATTCTTAATACTTTTCTCGTAGTTTTGAATGCTTGCGGGAGAGTGATAACCCACAATTATAGGCGATCACAACAATTTTCGAGGGTAGATTATTCAACCCACATTTATTGATTCGACAGAAGGGGAGCCAAAGAATATTCTCAAGTATTAGTAGTTGAGTTGTCAATTCAACCACACCTGAAAGACTTAATATCTGCAGCAAAGTATTTAGTAGAAAAGTAATATGGAAGTAACGGTAACGGTGACAAAAGTAACAATAGCAGTTTTGTAGTAATCGTAACAGTGGCAGCGGAAAAGTAACTAAGCAAAGATCAATATGTGAAAAGCTCGTAGGCATTGGATCAATGATGGATAATTATGTCGGATGCGATTCCTCATGCAACAGTTATAGCATAGGGTGACACAGAGCTAGGTCTAGTTCATCAATGTAATGTAGGCATGTATTCCGAATATAGTCATACGTGCTTATGGAAAAGAACTTGCCTGACATCTTTTTTCCTACCCTCTCGTGGCAGCGGGGTCCTATTGGAAACTAAGGGATATTAAGGCCTCCTTTTTATAGAGTACCGCACCAAAGCATTAACACTTAGTGAATACATGAACTCCTCAAACTACGGTCATCATCGGGAGTGGTCCCGATTATTGTCACTTCGGGGTTGCCGGATCATAACACATAGTAGGTGACTATTGACTTGCAAGATAGGATCAAGAACTCACATATATTCATGAAAACATAATAGGTTCAGATCTGAATTCATGGCACTCGGGCCCTAGTGACAAGCATCAAGCATAGCAAAGTCATAGCAACATCAATCTCAGAACATAATGGATACTAGGGATCAAACCCTAACAAAACTAACCCAATTACATGGTTAATCTCATCCAACCCATCACCGTCCAGCAAGCCTACGATGGGATTACTCACGCACGGCGGTGAGCATCATGAAATTGGTGATGGAGGAAGGTTGATGATGACGACGGCGACGGATTCCCCTCTCCGGAGCCCCGAACGAACTCCAGATCATCCCTCCCAAGAGAGATTAGGGCTTGGCGGCGGCTCCGTATCGTAAAACGCGATGAATCCTTCTCTTTGATTTTTCTCCCCGAACGTGAATATATGGAGTTGGAGTCGAGGTCAGTGGAGTCTCAGGGGGCCCACGAGGCAGGGGGCGCGCCCTGCACCCTTGTGGACAGGGTGTGGGCCCCCTGATGCTGATTCTTTTGCCAGTATTTTTTATTATTTCCAAAACGTGTCTCCGTGGATTTTCAAGTCATTCCGAGAACTTTTATTTCTACACAGAAATAACACCATGGCAATTCTGCTGAAAACAGCGTCACTCCCGGTTAGTTCCATTCAAATCATGCAAGTTAGAGTCCAAAAGAAGGTCAAAAGTGTTTGGAAAAGTAGTTACGTTGGAGACGTATCAGAGGGTTAATCATAAGTAGGGGGTTTGTTCAAGTAAGAACAACACCTAAGCACCAATCCACCCACATATCAAATTATCAAAGTAGCGAACACAAATCAAACCAACATGATGAAAGTGACTAGATGAAGTTCCAGTGTACCCTCAAGAACGCTTTGCTTATCATAAGAGACTGTTTTGGCCTGTCCTTTGCTTCAAAGGGATTGGGCTACCTTGCTGCACTTTTGTTACTGCTATCATTACTTGCTCGTTACAAATTATCTTGCTATCAAACTACTTGGCTTCTTACAATTTCAGCACTTGCAGACATTACCTTGTTGAAAACCACTTGTCATTTCCTTCTTCTCCTCGTTGGGTTCGACACTTTTACTTATCGAAAAGAGCTACAATTGATCCCCTATGCTTGTGGGTCATCAAGGCTATTTTCTGGCATCGTTGCCGGGGAGTGAAGCGCCTATGGTAAGTGGAATTCGGTAAGGAAACATTTATATAGTGTGCTGAAATTTATTGTCACTTTTTACTATGGAAAACAATCCTTTGAGGGGTTTGTTCGGGGTATCTTAACCTCGTCCGGAACCACAATTAGTTACCCGTCAACCTACTGCACCTACTGAAAATATTGAATATGAAATTCCTTCGGGTATGATAGAACAACTGCTAGCTAATCCTTATGCCGGAGATGGAACTGAACATCCTGATATGCACTTAATATATGTAGAACAAATTTGTGGACTGTTCAAGCTTGCAGGTTTACCCAGGGATGAAGTTATGAAGAAGGTTTTCCCTTTATCTTTTAAGGTAAAAGCATTGGCATGGTATAGGCTATGCGATGATATTGGATCTTGGAATTGGAATCGATTGAAATTGGAGTTCCACCAAAAAATTTATCCTATGCATCTAGTTCATCGTGATCAGAATTATATATATAATTTTTGGCCTCGTGAAGGAGAAAGTATCACTCTAGCTTGGGGGAGGCTTAAGTCAATGTTATATTCATGCCCCAATCATGAGCTCTCAAGAGAAATTATTATCCAGAATTTTTATGCCCGGCTTTCTCGTAATGATCAAACCATTCTTGATACTTCTTGTGCTGGTTCTTTTATGAAGAAGACTATTGAATTCCGGTGGGATCTTTTGGAAATAATTAAACGCAACTCTGAAGATTGGGAACTCGACGAAGGTAAAGGGTCAGGTATTAAACTTAAGTATGATTGAGTTGAATCTTTTATGGATACTGATGTTTTTCAAAAGTTTAGCACTAAATATGGACTTGACTCTGAGATAGTAGACTCCTTTTGTGAATCATTTCCTACTCATGTTGAACTCCCTAAAGAGAAGTGGTTTAAATATCACCCACCTATTAAATAAGAAATTAAAGAACCGGTACCAGTTAAAGAAGAAACTATACTTTACAATGTTGATCCAGTTGTTTCTTCTGCTTTTATTGAGAAACCACCTTTCCCTGTTAGGATAAAGGAACATGATAAAGTTTCAAATGTGGTTAGCAAATGCTATATTAGAACACCTAAACCAGATGAACAAATTAAAGTAGAACCTAGTATTGCTATGGTTAAAGATCTCTTGGAAGAAGATATGGATGGGCATGTTATTTACTTCTGTGAAGAAGCCGCTAGACATGCCAAACCTGATAAAAAGGATAAACATAGACCTGTTGTTGGCATGCCCGTCATGTTAGTTAAAATAGGAGATCACGATTATCATGGTTTATGTGACATGGGTGCTAGTGTGAGTGCTATTCCTTACACCTTATATCAAGAAATTATGAAAGACATAGCACCTGCAGAAATAGAAGACATAGATGTTACTATTGAACTTGCTAACAGAGACACTATATCACCAATTGGGATTGTTATAGATGTTGAATTCTTGTGTGGGAAAATAAAATACCCTATTGATTTTCTTGTTCTTGGTTCCCCACAAGATGACTTTTGTCCCATTATCTTTGGTAGACCTTTCTTCAACACCATTAATGCTCAAATTGATTGTAAGAAACAAACTGTCGGTGTTAGTTTTGGTGATGAGTCTCATGAGTTTAATTTTTCCAAGTTTAGTAGAAAACTTCATGAAAAAGAATTGCCTAGTAAAGATGAATTAATTGGTCTTGCTTCTATTGCTGTACCACCTACTGATCCTTTAGAACCGTATTTGCTAAACCATGAAAATAATTTACATATGCATGAAAGAAATGAAATAGATAAGATTTTCTTTGAACAACGTCCTCTCCTTGAACACAATTTGCCTATTGAAACTCTAGGAGGTCCTCCTCCACCTAAAGGTGATCCTGTGTTTGAATTAAAACAATTGCCAGACACTTTAAAATATGCTTATCTTGATGAAAATAAGATATATCCTGTTATTATTAGTGCTAACCTTTCAGAACATGAAGAAGAAAGATTATTGAAAGTTCTAAGGAAGCACCGAGATGCTATTGGATATACTCTTGATGATTTAAAGGGCATTAGTCCCACTCTATGTCAGCACAAAATTAATATGGAACCTGGTGCTAAACCCGTTGTTGATCACCAATGTCGGTTAAATCCGAAGATGAAAGAAGTGGTAAGAACGGAAATATTAAAACTTCTGGAAGCAGGTATAATCTATCCTATTGCTGATAGTAGATGGGTAAGTCCTGTTCATTGTGTTCCTAACAAAGGAGGTATAACTGTTGTTCCTAATGATAAGAATGAACTTATTCCACAAAGAATTGTTACATGTTATAGAATGGTAATTGATTTTAGAAAATTAAACAAAGCAACTAGGAAAGATCATTACCCTCTGCCTTTTATTGATCAAATGCTTGAAAGATTATCTAAGCACACACACTTTTGCTTCCTTGATGGATATTCTGGTTTTTCACAAATACCTGTTTCTCAACCTGATCAAGAAAAGACTACTTTTACTTGTCCCTTTGGAACCTATGCTTATAGACGTATGCCTTTTGGTTTATGTAATGCACCTGCTACCTTTCAAAGATGTATGAATGTCATATTCTCTAACTTTTGTGAAAAGAGTGTTGAGGTTTTCATGGATGACTTCTCTGTTTATGGGAAGTCTTTTGATGATTGTTTAAGCAATCTTGAGCGAGTTTTGCAGAGATGTGAACAAACAAATCTTGTCTTGAATTGGGAGAAGTGCCACTTTATGGTTAATGAAGGCATTGTCTTGGGTCATAAAATTTCTGAAAGAGGTATTGAAGTGGACCAAGCTAAGGTTGATGCAATTGAGAAAATGCCATGTCCTAAAGATATAGAAGGTATTCGCAGTTTCTTAGGTCATGCTGGTTTCTATAGGAGATTTATCAAGGACTTCTCTAAAATTTCTAGGCCTCTTACTAGTCTTTTGCAAAAGGATATTCCGATTGTTTAGAAGCCTTTGAAACACTCAAGAAAGCCTTAACTTCTGCACCTATTGTTCAACCACCTGATTGGAACTTGCCTTTCGAAATTATGTGTGATGCTAGTGATTGTGCTATTGGTGTTGTTCTAGGCCAAAGAGTAGATAAGAAACTGAATGTTATTCATTATGCTAGTAAAAATCTAGACAGTGCTCAAAGAAATTATGCTACTACTGAAAAAGAATTCTTAGCAGTGGTGTTTGCTTGTGATAAATTCAGACCTTATATTGTTGATTCCAAAGTAACTGTTCACACAGACCATGCTTCTATTAAATATCTTATGGAAAATAAAGATGCTAAACATAGACTTATTCGATGGGTTCTCTTGTTACAAGAATTTGATTTACATATCGTTGATATAAAAGGAGCTGAGAACCCAGTAGCTGATAATTTATCTAGGCTTGAAAATGTGCCTGATGACCCACTACCTATTGATGATAGTTTTCCTGATGAGCAGTTAGCTGCAATAAATGTTGCTCCCAGTACTCCTTGGTATGCTGATTATGCTAATTACATTGTTGCTAAATATTTACCACCTAGCTTTACATACCAAAAAAGAAAAAAATCTTCTATGACTTAAGACATTACTTTTGGGATGACCCACATCTTTGTAAAGAAGGAGTAGATGGTATTATTAGACGTTGTGTACCTGAGCAAGAACAGGGACAAATCCTACGGAAATGTCACTCCGAAGCTTATGG
Source organism: Aegilops tauschii subsp. strangulata (assembly GCF_002575655.3). Classification (NCBI taxonomy): domain Eukaryota; kingdom Viridiplantae; phylum Streptophyta; class Magnoliopsida; order Poales; family Poaceae; genus Aegilops; species Aegilops tauschii. Next base: position 508,150,317 of record NC_053037.3, read on the forward strand.
AGGGCATCATGCTGGAGATAGAAATGCTCACAAGGTATTGCAATCTAGATTTTATTGGCCTACTCTCTTCGAGGATGCTCGTAAGTTCGTCTTATCTTGTGATGAATGTCAAAGAATAGGTAATATCGATAAGCGTCAAGAAATGCCTATGAATTATTCACTTGCTGTTGAACCAGTTGATGTTTGGGGATTTGATTACATGGGACCTTTTCCTTCCTCTAATGGGCATACACATATTTTGGTTGTTGTTGATTATGTTACTAAATGGGTAGAAGCTATTCCAACCAGTAGTGCTGATCACAACACCTCTATTAAAATGCTTAAGGAAGTTATTTTCCCAAGGTTTAGAGTCCCTAGATATTTAATGACTGATGGTGGTTCACACTTTATTCATGGTGCTTTCCGTAAAATGCTTTCCAAGTATGATGTTAACCATAGAATTGCATCACCTTATCATCCTTAGTCTAGTGGTCAAGTTGAACTTAGCAATAGAGAAATAAAATTAATTTTGCAAAAGACTGTCAATAGGTCCAGGAAGAGTTGGTCTAAGAAATTAGATGATGCACTTTGGGCTTATAGAATAGCTTATAAAAATCCTATGGGTATGTCTCCTTATATAATGGTTTATGGAAAAGCTTGTAATTTGCCTCTTGAGTTAGAACATAAAGCATATTGGGCCGTCAAAGAGCTCAATTATGATTTTAAACTTGCTGGTGAAAAGAGGCTATTTGATATTAGCTCACTAGATGAATGGAGAACCCCAAGCTTACGAAAATGCAAAATTATTGAAAGAAAAACTTAAAAGATGGCATGACAAAAGAATCCAAAAGCGTGAGTTTAGAGTCGGAGAATATGTTCTTTTGTACAACTCTCGTTTCAGATTCTTTGCAGGAAAACTCCTCTCAAAATGGGAAGGCCCATATGTCATCGAGGAGGTTTATCAGTCTGGAGCCAGCCAAATAAATAATTCCGAAGGTACTAACCCGAAGGTTGTCAATGGGCAACGAATAAAGTATTATATCTCAGGTACGCCCATTAATATTGAAAGTAATATTATTCAAACATTGACACCAGAAGAACACATAAAAGAGTCCTTCCGGAACACTCCAGAATCGTGAAAATAAGGAGGTACGTGATACGGTAAGTAAACGGACTCCGAAAAATCCGCAAAAGTATTTTTTATCAGTTTTGGAATATTTAAATTTTTTGGAAATAAAGAAACTTCCAGGAAGCGTACCCTGGTGGGCACAAGACACCAGGGCGCGCCCAGGTGGGTTGTGCCCACCTGGGATACCTTCTGGACTTCGTGTTTCTACCATATGTTTGTCCTCCAAGATAAAAAATCTATATATACTTCCCGAACCTGTTGATCACCGTATCGCGGAGAAATCCTCCGTTCTCTTTTCCTTGCTGTTTTCTGTCAGATCCCATCTACCGTGGCCTCTTCAAGCTCCTCCAAGGACAAGTACTTCAAGAACGTCATCAACCCATATTTGCGAGAGGTGGTGCAGCACCCTCAGGTCATCCAGATGCATGAGGGGGTGCTTCACCTCCGCGATGTGCCATGTCCCAAGGGGACGGGAACCGTGGAGGCCAGGCTTGAAGCTATGGAGCAAGACGTCTTCCGGTGCAAGGGGATGGTGGAGCGTGAACTCAATGCCAATCACCTTATGATCACAGACCTCTCTCGTGATCTCAAGGTGGATGGCAAGCCCATGAAGGACATCGTCTTCACCCTCAACGAGTAAATCCACTTCCTCCAAAGCCAGATCTATGACCTCCAAAACCAAGTCTTTGAATATGAGGCGAGGTTTAAAGGTATGAGTTTGGCTGCTAGTTGCAGGACCCGTGAGATTCACTCCTCCTCTTATGATGGTGGACCACTGCCATGGAAATCCGAGGACAAGATCTCTCCTTCATCACCATCATCTTCTTCACCACCAAAAGAGAACTGAGTATCGGGTATGGGAACTCCCCTTGGCTTCCGCCAAGCTTGGGTGAGGTGCCCCGGTATCGTATCTTCCCACTGTCTTTTTGCCTTTACTTATTTTAGTTCGATCTTTTTGCTTTAGATGAATAAAAGTTTAGTTCGATCCTTTCTTCTTTGAGAGTTTGCTTAGTGATCTATCCTTGTAATCGTGTGCAAGCTATGTAATAAAGTTTAGTTTGAGTTTTTGATTTCTTTACTCTCATGTTGCAAATAAAAGAAAAGAAACCAGAATGAAAAAGAGAAAGGAAATAAATAAAAAGAAAGGAAATAAATGAAGAAAAGATCATATACTAATCCTATGGTAGGTAATGACACCACATAAGGAAAAGTATAAGTAGAAAATTTTATTAGAGATTGACAAACATAGTATTAGTCAATGATGCAACTCATGAAAGAATTAATAAGGGAAGAGAAGATTCACATACAAATATACTATCCTAGAAATCTTTTGTGATTGGGAGGCCTCATCAAAATATTATATGCCAAAAAATTTGACGTTGGACAAGGAAGACAACTTAATGGTTTATGTTTGTTTATATTCACATAGAAGTCATATTGTCATAGATCCTTTAACATGTGGTGCTTGCCCCCTATCTTTGATAGCCAAAAATTCCGCACTAAGTAGAGATACTACTTGTGCATCCCAAAATCCTTAAACCCAAATCTTATTTTCAAGTGTCCACCATACCTACCTAGGGATTGAGCAAGATCCCTCAAGTAAGTTGTCATCGGTGCAAAAAGGCAATAAAAATTGCTTCTAAAAGTGTGAGATCATTTAGTGTAAGAGAAAATTGAGCATTGCACGAACTTGTGATGGTGAAGAATGAAAGCGACAGACTGCATAATAAAGGTCGCTATCACAAGGGGCAATGCAACGTGCCGTTCTTTTGCACTAAGGGGTTGAGCATACAAACAAATAAGCGCATGGCAGCCTCTGCTTCCCTCTGCGAAGGGCCTATCTTTTACTTTTACGTATTACTTTTATGCAAAGAGTCAAAGTTTTCCTTCTATCCCTTTTTATTTTCTCCTTTGGCAAGCATCATGTGGTGAGGAAAGATCTAGGCATATATGTCCAGTTGAATATAGATAGCATGAGTTATTATTGTTGACATCACCCTTGAGGTGAATACGTTGGGAGGCGAAACTATAAGCCCCTATCTTTCTATGTGTCCGGTTGAAACGTTTTGCTAATGTGTACACAGTGAGTGTTAACAAGCATAGAAGACTATATGATGGTTGAGTATGTGGACTTGCCTAAAGGCTCCGATACGTGCCCCTTCCTGAAAAGATGATGAATTGTAGTTGCAAAGTTGACTGAGAAAATAGTTTGTTGGTTTTTAATAGAGTTTTTGCTTTATACTTCGATTGTGTGATGAATTGTTACTTATTCATGAGAAGTATATGATAAAAGTTCTATGATAAATGTCTTATGTTTAATTTTGTTGCTGTTATAATAATCAACATGATGCTTCTGTGTCCATATTTTGTTTTTATCGACACCTCTATCTCAAAGCATGTGGACATGTTTTTCGATTTTGGTTTTCGCTTGAGGTCAAGCGAGGTCTAAGCGTGGGGGAGTTGATACATCCATTTTGCATCATGTTTTCTTATAATGTTTTTATCCATAATAATGCGTTTTGGAGTAATTCTAATGCCTTTTCTATCATAATATGCAAGGTATACACAAAGAGGGAGAATTCCGACAGCTGGAAATTTGGACATGAAAAAGCTACGTCTGGCTACCTATGCTGCACAACTCCAAGTGAGCTGAAACTTCACGAGGATTTTTTATGGAATATTTAAGAATTATTGGAGCAAATAACTACCAGAGGGGGGCCACCAGGTGGGCACAACCCACCTAGGCGCGCCAGGGAGCCCATGCGCGCCCTGGTGGGTTGTGCTCACCCAGGCCCACCTCCGGTGCCCATCTTCTCCTATATAGGTCATTTTGACCTAGAAAAAAATAAGGGGAGGACTTTCGGAACGGAGCGCTGCCGCCTCGAGGTGAAACTTGGGCAGGAGCACTTTTGCCCTCCGGCAGAGCGATTCTGGCGGGGGAAATTCCCTCCCAGAGGGGGAAATCATCGTCATCATCATCACCAACAACTCTCCCATCTTGGGGAGGGCAATCTCCATCAACATCTTCAACAACACCATCTCATCTCAAACTCTAGTTCATCTATTGTGTTCAATTTTGTTACCGGAACTATAGATTGGTGCTTGTGGGTGACTAGTAGTGTTGATTATATCTTGTAGTTGATTAGTATATGGTTTATTTGGTGGAAGATTATATGTTCAGATCCAATATGCTATTTAATACTCCTCTGATCATGAGCATGTTTATCATTTGTGAGTAGTCACTTTTGTTCTTGAGGTCACGGGAGAAATCATGTTGCAAGAAATCATGTTCTTGAGGTCATAAGGGACTGATTGGATCCAAAAGTTTAATGCTATGGTTAGAATTTCTTCTTAATACTTTTCTCGTAGTTGCGGATGCTTGCGGGAGGGTTAATCATAAGTAGGGGGTTTGTTCAAGTAAGAACAGCACCTAAGCACCGGTCCATCCACATATCAAAATATCAAAGTAGCGAATACAAATCAAACCAACATGATGAAAGTGACTAGATGAAATTCCCGTGTACCCTAAAGAACGCTTTTCTTATCATAAGAGACTGTTTTGGCCTATCCTTTGCCTCAAAGGGATTGGGCTACGTTGCGTCACTTTTGTTACTACTATCGTTACTTGCTCGTTCCAAATTATCTTGCTATCAAACTACTTGGCTACTTACAATTTCAGCACTTGCAGACATTACCTTGCTGAAAACCACTTGTCATTTCCTTCTGCTCCTCGTTGGGTTCGACACTCTTACTTATCGAAAAGAGCTATAATTGACCCCCTATACTTGTCGGTCATCAGTTCCACATAGTTTCCATCTTTTTCTACCTTATTTTGGTTGTTCTCAATATCAAGGCCCCTGCCCACCAATTCGTCTATTTCTTTGTCTCTCTCCTTCCATTGTTCAATTTTCTGCAAACATGTTGTTTGTTAACCATCTCTACCAAATTCTTCCTCTCTCCCTCAAGCTCCATGATCTTCATCTCCTCCACAGATTCGAGAGCTACTTGCCTAGACTTATCTTCCTCCATCGCCTGAATTTTGTTCATAACAACTTCAAAATTAGCCTTCACCCTTCTTCTTTCTCCCCTCCCAGACAAGTGGGAATTCTGAGCTTTTAGAATCTCTTCACTCCTTCTTTTGATTTCTTAAAACTGAACCAAGTTTATGATGCCTAGGGAAATCACTTATTTATTGTTTCCAGTATTACATTTATGCTTTTTGCTCATATCATCCCAGAGCCCTTCCTGCTCACTATCTTCCATATTTTGCATTCTGAACTCATTTTAGCAACCATGTTCCACAACTGATTCCAACTCAATAGAGATCCTGTAGATCATCAGGTCTTTGTCAGTAATCTTAGTATATGCGAGAATCTTCTCAAGGTCTTTCACACCCACCTTATCTCTGACTTTTTCCAAGGTGATGATATCCATACCAATTTCTAATACATGCCCAAGCGATGCAGCCTCCTCAGACATTCCAAAAAAGTGTCTAAAACACTCAGGGACTTTTCCAATTTAAACCCCAATAGTGCGAAGTTTTCCAATAGACTGGTTGTTAAACGTCCAACTCTTCACATTTATAACTACTCGTGCCCCCAACATGTTGAAATCACCAAACATGGACAATTCCAGCAGTCTGCTTTTGTTAGGAAACTTCGTCAAATAAGCATTCTTCCCATGACCTTGACATCTCCACTTCCAATTCCAACTAAACATATTATTAAAGCCCTCCAAGAACTCATCCGCAACTTTTCCTACATCTTTCCCAGTTTTGTTCCCACATATATTAACATTCAAATCCCCTGTCTGACTCCCATGACCTTCACCAAGGCTACTATTCTGAACAACTGAAGAACAACCACCCACACTATCGGCAAATTATCTCCTCTCTCTCATTGCCCATTACGTTCCCCTGACTAAACACATGACGAACTGGCACCCCCAGGAGCATTAATTTTCTGGCTACTCTGTGCAAGCTAGGCAAGCAAAGCTCCAAACCACTGTTGTTGTTGGCTTAGATCAGGAGCAAAATTACTCTAATTAGCAAGGCATGGGATTAGCTTCCCCCCTCTGGTTGTTCTCCGTTGTTTTTTGCCGGTCTTCAAATGATCCTAGACCATGGATCCACCAGCAGCGTTCCCATCTTGTAAATTAGTTCCCCTAGGGTCTTGGAAATTCTGGTTTCGATGCACCTCACCTGCCCTAGGATTGTAATCTCTTATGTCTTCCCTATGGTATGAATTTATGAACCTACCCCTACATCCGCTTTACTACTGTATTGGTAGGTCTCCCCCCTTTGTTAAATCTGCCAGAGCCCTACTTTCCATAACTCCTCTCCACGTCTTGCTTCTCTTGATCCGATAGTGCCCAGGGAAGCTGTCGTGGTTTTGTCACGGCAGATGTCCTAGAGAAAGGACTTAGTCATGGAGCCATCGCTACGGGTTAGCTTAAAGGGGTTAAAGCGGACAAGGGACGCAAGAGAGTTTTATACTAGTTCGGCCCCTTACGATGAAGGTAAAAGCCTACGTCTAGTTGTGATGGAATTGATGGGGTTTCGATGACCAGGGAGCGAATACGCTTTGCCTGAGTCTCGAGTTGTTGTCCCTGAACCGCCGCCGGGTCGTCCCCTTATATACATGGGTTGACGCCCGTCGGTTTACAGACTCCGAGGCCGGCTCATAATCATGTCCGGCTCGGTCTCTGCTACTTCTATCTTACAACACAAGTTTACACATCAATGCCGGTTTGTGTCTACACGCCTTAAACCGGCTTTGGGCCCTGGGCCTTCATGAAGCGTCACCGTCTGTCTTCATGGGCTTCAGATACAGATGAACTACTTATGAAGTTAACCCGGCCTCTCCTGGCCGGTTTACGCCCAGTGGTAATATCCCCAACATTAGGCCCCAGATTGATTTGAACTGGTTCATGTCAATCCTCAATACTTAAGAAAATTTCTTCTTCAACATCTTCACACAATCTAGTAAACCGCCATGACATCATCTTCTAGGATCATGGTAAACCACCATGACGTCACCTGTCATTAACGAGCCTCCGACAATCGAGGCGGCAGCATCGCCTCATATCAAAAATTCGGCTCCTTGATTTTCGCGTCTGTCGTTTATCTCCCTTATAAATAGGGCCAGGGGGTCTTTCCATTTTCCCCCTCGTGCCTCTTCGCTTCATCGTCATCCTCGCGACGCCCGACCCTTCGACCTCAGCCGCCGCCGTCAACCTTCGACTGCTGCACCAACCTTGGCCGCTGCATCGACCTGAACGTACCAGAGCTCCTCCGCGCGCCGCCGCTGCTCAACAGCCTCCGTAAGTCTCCCCTTTCTGTTACCATAGATCTGCACTTGGGGTTTCTGTCGTTCATCAGTGTTCATCGCCGTCCTTCTTTTTCCTTATTTATATCCATGGATTAGATCCAATAACCCACATAGATCTCGCGCGGTAGTAGTTTAAACCACATAGATCTCGCGCGATAATAGTTTCAGCACCTGTTTGATATCCAACTCATCTAAACTTGGTGAACTTTTAGTACGCTGGATTTAGGTCAGAATATATTTTGTTTTTCCTACGCGCGGTAGATCTGAAATTACCATAGCAAGATGTGAAACTTGTTTCTTCCTTCACTTACACACTTTGAATACCAGATTGGCCAGTTTAACTTCATAGAAAAAAGATGACCCGGTAGATACCATTAGTCCCCTGTTGAACCGTCAATGCATTACAACGTTCCATTGTCAGACTCTGGTTTACGAATAACCAAATCTGGTTTACCAATATGCTTGTATCCTCATACCACTGTATAATTGTGCACTGTAAATCTTAAACTGGTAATAATCATGTTTCAGATTTTCCTTGTCATGGCTAAGCAAGTCTATGAGTGCAATTGGGCTCCCTCTCGAGTAACCGAGGAGCAGTTAAACAACCTTGTTAAAATGGGCGCTCTAGCCAAGAAAGATGTCATCCACTGGAGGGACCCTGGCCCGGAAAATCCTCCTACACCCAAGGATGGAGAGGTAGTCGTGTTCGCTGATCATCTCGGACGAGGTTTTAGCCCTCCCGATTCAAAAAAATTCCGGAATGTACTGGCTAATTTTCAACTGCGCCCTCAAGACATTGGTCCTAACTCTGTAACCAACATCTGCCACTTCCAAGTCTTTTGTGAGGTTTATCTGCAAGAGGAACCTCCAGTCGAACTGTTTTGGGATTTCTTTCACTTAAACCGTCGCCCAGAGTTCTCAGATGGACCCAATACGGAACTGGGCAGAATGGCGGTTCAGAAAAGGAAGGAAGTCACCTTCCCTCATCCCAAACTCCACAGTCACCCCAAAGAGTTGAACCAGACTTGGTTTTACTGCATGGATACATCTCCATCTGATGAAAATCCTTTGCCGGGTTACCGCCCTGAACGCCTTAGCAACACACATCCTTTTCCTCAGAGGTTGACAGCAAGAGAACGGGCCAACTATGCTCCCCAATTATCAAAGCTTCGAGCCTTCATGGCGAACGGTTTGACATGAGTTGATCTTGCTCGTTGCTGGATAAGCTGGAGCATTCTGCCCTGAAGCCGACGCCCCGGTTTGATGTGTGAGTACACGGGGAGTTTGAAGGATGCTCAGCGACACATTGACATTCAGCTTACAGATGAAGAAGTCACTGAGGCTGTAAAGAAAATATTGAACGAACCGGAGGCCGTCTGTGCCCAAACCGGACTACTCCCTTTCTGCACCTTCAACAAACCACCAGCTGTAAGAATCATATAATCCTTTGTATCTGAATTTGCTTCTGTCCAAATATTCTCTGAAAGTGTGATTATTTTCTGACAGGGTGATGATCCGTTCTGGAACAAGAAACCATCACAAGACAAACCGGCGAAGCCACAAGACAAACCGGTCAAGCCAGTTCGTCCAAAGACCAAGGTTGTTAAGAAACCTGCCAAAAGAAGGACCACCGCATCCTCCGATCTACCAGCTGATGACGATGTGCGTAATCCGGAACCAGAGGTAGAACTTGACTCTCTTGGTTCATTTTTCGTACATCTCATTGATAATGATTATTATCAGGACGATGCTGAAGGCAGTCACGCTGAGGATGTAGAGGTAACCATTCTTTCCTCCGATTCAGATCCTCTGCCAACATAAAAAATCCGTCAAGCAAACCGGAAAGTAAAATTTTCTCACCCTCTTGCTTACTTGGACCCAAACTTTCTTTTGAAGACGCAGCAGCACGAAGCTCTCCGTACAACCCGGCACAGCGGCCAGGTAGTTACCTCCGCCAGTTTACCGAACAGTCTGGTTCGGAAACACCGATCAGAGGTCTCTTATCCCATTGATACTTCATGCCCAAAAGCAGGTTGTTTTCGCCGGCCTCTTAACCCGTCTGATTCAAATTATCAGGGTACTTCTCACTCATCCTCTGGCGAGTCATCGGCCACACAGCTTCCACCCCTCAAAACAGTTCCTGGGTGAGCTATGCACATGTCTTTATTCTTGATGTGTTATCTTTACATACTGTACTTGATCCATATGTCTATCTTTTCTCAGCGCCAAGCCAAGACCTAGCAAGAAAGCTCGGTTAAACAAACCGGCTGATGATAATGTAGCTGCTGAACCGGAGACAACTCCAGATCTGGAAGAAACCGACGCTGACGCCATGCTTCACGATCCGCCGCTCCAAGACCATGATTTCCTTGCTGAACAAGTGCAAATTGACACTACAAGCCATGCAGACCAGCCAACCAGCCCTATCTGAACTGATGACAAACCGGTCAGTCCAGCTAAGGACACTGATAAACTGCCAACTCCGGTGAAGGCTGCTGATGAACAAGATGATGACGTTATGATTACTGGTACTGGCCACACCACTTCTGGCAATCCTGTAGCTTTGTCAAAGCATACTGCCAAGGATGATCTCTCGCTATCGGCAAAGGCAATTGGAATGCCGATTTATCAAGCTACGCTCATCTCAGTGCTCAAGATATTCACTCTGGCTTCTTGAACCGTCTGTATACCAGCCGTGACTATGAAGCTAGTTTGGTAAACTTGATGAAGGAAAGATATGAGGTAACTACAGTTTTTCTCTTTTTTCCAATTGCAGTTTATCAACTCCTAGTAGCCCCCAAGTGACGGTTTATGATACCAACCTAAACCAGGACTTTTTTCATAACTTAACTTTGCATATTTAGCCTCTAGGGACCGGATTACCTTTTTAAGATGAACCGGTTCCTTAAAATTTGCCATACTGCTCTTTCACCGGTATAGCCCCCAGGGGCCGGTTTAACTTTATAAAGATGAACCGGGACTGTAGAAGAATTCCCATACCAACAGTTTTTGAGCAAACACACATTAGCCCCCAAGTATCAAGGGGATAACTTGTTATGTGCTTGGTACTTCAAATATGTACTGTCAACTCACTATGTACCTGTCTCTTTATAGGCTGAACTGAGCAAGAAGGAAAGCCAAACCGCTGATCTGCAAGAGAACATCAAGTCCCAACAGGCCGAAACTTCCAAAGCAAAAGATGAGCTGACGAGCGCCTTAGCCGCTATGGCAAAGCTAAAGGAGAGCTTTGCCAAGGAGCGGGCGGATTGGAACACAGAGAAATCCGCTTTGCGGAAAAGAGCTGAAGACGCAGAAGCAGCTCTCAAACCGGTGGTAGACGAGCTGACTGGGGTAAAGCGGCAAGTACATGCGATGACCGCTCCTGTGTTTGGTAAGCATCTTTTCCTTAATACTGTTAACATATCTTCCCATGCATTGCCGGTTTACTGATGTTTGCAATGATGCAGGAACTCACATTAGTCATCTGGGCTCTGATGTTCAGAAGAAGCTGAAGGCTGCCTACATGCTGATAGAACAATTGTATACCGACGCTCAACGAATTAATGCAATTTAAAATCTTGAAATGAAAAAAAGAAATTTGAAAGTAATTGCCGGTTTGATGTGTTTTAAAAATGTACATCCCATTTCTCATTACTGATAGGCCATTTTCTCGTCCAGCCGAATGAAGCTCTCCTCGTCTTGAAAGATTTGCAGCCCAATAGTCCTGACAAAGCGACTTACTTGGCAAATCACAAAAAAACTGGGCTAGCCATTTTCAGAAAGAAAAAAAAACTACTGGGCTGGTCTGTGGTAAACATAAAAGAGAAGGCTGTCTAGACATGCCAGAGTGCCCCGCACAGCCCAGTTGACACCCTGCTTCCGTCTCAAAAACAAATTAGATAAATGCCACAACAAATATGGCGATTCATAAAAATGCCACTGCAATTTCCAAACTTTGAAAAATGCCACTGGAATTTTTGCAAACTTTGGAAAACGCCACTGCAATTTGCAAACTTTGAAAAACGCCACTCCAGACTTCGAAAAATGCCACTGGGGATGGCATGAAATGGCATTTTTCAAAGTTTGGAAATTGCAATGGAATTTCTTAGAAACACCAGATTTGGAGTGACATTTATCAAATTAACCCAAAACAAAAATAACTGGGCGAGCTGCTGGGTCCCTGATGTCAGCCGCTCATTGTGCAACTCTCCCGTTTATTGACTATGTTGACAATGGCATGGGACCTAGATGTCAGAAATCCATTACGAGGAGCCATTTTTTTATTGGATTGAAATAAGGAGGCACTTTGCTTGCGTATTGCCATGACCTTGGCGGGTCCCTGCTGTCATCCTCTCCACGTACAATCATCTCGTGGTTGTGTACGCGTCAACTTGGTAGGCCCACAAGTCAGCCTCTAAACCCGTGGAGGACAAATACGACCCATTTAAAAAAATAACAGCCCATTCCAGATGTTCAAACGGAAAGTTCAACATTCAGAGCAAAGTAACAGGTCTAATCCACATATAGAGTACTGAACTTCCACGTTGACAACCATCATAGCCAAGTTAACTATCTACTTCCACTAATACTCTAGTAGCGTACAAGTACTAACTTACTCTTAGCTAACTAGACGATGTCGGTCGCCATCTGCGGTACACGCTAAACGCCGACACCGGCGTCCTCCGCCTCGCCTCGGGCTTGCCAGAGGTGCGATAGGGCGCGTTGCTCGCGCGCGTTGGCCCTTTCCATGCCGGCGTGGTCCACCGAAGCTTCAGCTTCTAAGCGGGAAACCCACTTGACGAGCTGGTAGTAAAAATCGGCGTCGCGAACGCGTGCGTGCCCGACAGCCTCCAGGGCTATTTGCCGGGCACCGGCCTCCACGTAGTCGGCCCACATGCGGGCGCTCTGCTCGCGACTCAGACCGTCGGTGCGCTGCTGCTCCATGTCCCGTTGGCGGCGCAAATCGGTGATACGCTGCTCATCCGCCAAGCGGTCGCGCTCCAACAACTCCTGCTCCTCCGCCAGGCGGCCGCGCTCCAAGAAGTCCTCGATCTCCGCATTGCCATCTAAAGACTGATAGAATGCCTCCTCCCTCCGTCTGCCTTCCGGTGAAAAACCGAACACTAGTTCCGGCGGTGACCGCCTCCGGCCATGCCTATCGCGGATGGGCGGGGGCATGGCGGACATGGCGAGAGCGAGGATAAGTGGCGAGCAACGTTGGGCCGGTGGGGGACTGATTGGATCCAAAAGTTTAATGCTATGGTTAGAATTTCTTCTTAATACTTTTCTCGTAGTTGCGGATGCTTGCGGGAGGGTTAATCATAAGTAGGGGGTTTGTTCAAGTAAGAACAACACCTAAGCACCGGTCCATCCACATATCAAAATATCAAAGTAGCGAATACAAATCAAACCAACATGATGAAAGTGACTAGATGAAATTCCCGTGTACCCTAAAGAACGCTTTTCTTATCATAAGAGACTGTTTTGGCCTATCCTTTGCCTCAAAGGGATTGGGCTACCTTGCGTCACTTTTGTTACTACTATCGTTACTTGCTCGTTCCAAATTATCTTGCTATCAAACTACTTGGCTACTTACAATTTCAGCACTTGCAGACATTACCTTGCTGAAAACCACTTGTCATTTCCTTCTGCTCCTCGTTGGGTTCGACACTCTTACTTATCGAAAAGAGCTATAATTGACCCCCTATACTTGTCGGTCATCAGTTCCACATAGTTCCCATCTTTTTCTACCTTATTTTGGTTGTTCTCAATATCAAGGCCCCTGCCCACCAATTCGTCTATTTCTTTGTCTCTCTCCTTCCATTGTTCAATTTTCTGCAAACATGTTGTTTGTTAACCATCTCTACCAAATTCTTCCTCTCTCCCTCAAGCTCCATGATCTTCATCTCCTCCACAGATTCGAGAGCTACTTGCCTAGACTTATCTTCCTCCATCGCCTGAATTTTGTTCATAACAACTTCAAAATTAGCCTTCACCCTTCTTCTTTCTCCCCTCCCAGACAAGTGGGAATTCTGAGCTTTTAGAATCTCTTCACTCCTTCTTTTGATTTCTTAAAACTGAACCAAGTTTATGATGCCTAGGGAAATCACTTATTTATTGTTTCCAGTATTACATTTATGCTTTTTGCTCATATCATCCCAGAGCCCTTCCTGCTCACTATCTTCCATATTTTGCATTCTGAACTCATTTTAGCAACCATGTTCCACAACTGATTCCAACTCAATAGAGATCCTGTAGATCATCAGGTCTTTGTCAGTAATCTTAGTATATGCGAGAATCTTCTCAAGGTCTTTCACACCCACCTTATCTCTGACTTTTTCCAAGGTGATGATATCCATACCAATTTCTAATACATGCCCAAGCGATGCAGCCTCCTCAGACATTCCAAAAAAGTGTCTAAAACACTCAGGGACTTTTCCAATTTAAACCCCAATAGTGCGAAGTTTTCCAATAGACTGGTTGTTAAACGTCCAACTCTTCACATTTATAACTACTCGTGCCCCCAACATGTTGAAATCACCAAACATGGACAATTCCAGCAGTCTGCTTTTGTTAGGAAACTTCGTCAAATAAGCATTCTTCCCATGACCTTGACATCTCCACTTCCAATTCCAACTAAACATATTATTAAAGCCCTCCAAGAACTCATCCGCAACTTTTCCTACATCTTTCCCAGTTTTGTTCCCACATATATTAACATTCAAATCCCCTGTCTGACTCCCATGACCTTCACCAAGGCTACTATTCTGAACAACTGAAGAACAACCACCCACACTATCGGCAAATTATCTCCTCTCTCTCATTGCCCATTACGTTCCCCTGACTAAACACATGACGAACTGGCACCCCCAGGAGCATTAATTTTCTGGCTACTCTGTGCAAGCTAGGCAAGCAAAGCTCCAAACCACTGTTGTTGTTGGCTTAGATCAGGAGCAAAATTACTCTAATTAGCAAGGCATGGGATTAGCTTCCCCCCTCTGGTTGTTCTCCGTTGTTTTTTGCCGGTCTTCAAATGATCCTAGACCATGGATCCACCAGCAGCGTTCCCATCTTGTAAATTAGTTCCCCTAGGGTCTTGGAAATTCTGGTTTCGATGCACCTCACCTGCCCTAGGATTGTAATCTCTTATGTCTTCCCTATGGTATGAATTTATGAACCTACCCCTACATCCGCTTTACTACTGTATTGGTAGGTCTCCCCCCTTTGTTAAATCTGCCAGAGCCCTACTTTCCATAACTCCTCTCCACGTCTTGCTTCTCTTGATCCGATAGTGCCCAGGGAAGCTGTCGTGGTTTTGTCACGGCAGATGTCCTAGAGAAAGGACTTAGTCATGGAGCCATCGCTACGGGTTAGCTTAAAGGGGTTAAAGCGGACAAGGGACGCAAGAGAGTTTTATACTAGTTCGGCCCCTTACGATGAAGGTAAAAGCCTACGTCTAGTTGTGATGGAATTGATGGGGTTTCGATGACCAGGGAGCGAATACGCTTTGCCTGAGTCTCGAGTTGTTGTCCCTGAACCGCCGCCGGGTCGTCCCCTTATATACATGGGTTGACGCCCGTCGGTTTACAGACTCCGAGGCCGGCTCATAATCATGTCCGGCTCGGTCTCTGCTACTTCTATCTTACAACACAAGTTTACACATCAATGCCGGTTTGTGTCTACACGCCTTAAACCGGCTTTGGGCCCTGGGCCTTCATGAAGCGTCACCGTCTGTCTTCATGGGCTTCAGATACAGATGAACTACTTATGAAGTTAACCCGGCCTCTCCTGGCCGGTTTACGCCCAGTGGTAATATCCCCAACATTAGGCCCCAGATTGATTTGAACTGGTTCATGTCAATCCTCAATACTTAAGAAAATTTCTTCTTCAACATCTTCACACAATCTAGTAAACCGCCATGACATCATCTTCTAGGATCATGGTAAACCACCGTGACGTCACCTGTCATTAACGAGCCTCCGACAATCGAGGCGGCAGCATCGCCTCATATCAAAAATTCGGCTCCTTGATTTTCGCGTCTGTCGTTTATCTCCCTTATAAATAGGGCCAGGGGGTCTTTCCATTTTCCCCCTCGTGCCTCTTCGCTTCATCGTCATCCTCGCGACGCCCGACCCTTCGACCTCAGCCGCCGCCGTCAACCTTCGACTGCTGCACCAACCTTGGCCGCTGCATCGACCTGAACGTACCAGAGCTCCTCCGCGCACCGCCGCTGCTCAACAGCCTCCATAAGTCTCCCCTTTCTGTTACCATAGATCTGCACTTGGGGTTTCTGTCGTTCATCAGTGTTCGTCGCCGTCCTTCTTTTTCCTTATTTATATCCATGGATTAGATCCAATAACCCACATAGATCTCGCGCGGTAGTAGTTTAAACCACATAGATCTCGCGCGATAATAGTTTCAGCACCTGTTTGATATCCAACTCATCTAAACTTGGTGAACTTTTAGTACGCTGGATTTAGGTCAGAATATATTTTGTTTTTCCTACGCGCGGTAGATCTGAAATTACCATAGCAAGATGTGAAACTTGTTTCTTCCTTCACTTACACACTTTGAATACCAGATTGGCCAGTTTAACTTCATAGAAAAAAGATGACCCGGTAGATACCATTAGTCCCCTGTTGAACCGTCAATGCATTACAACGTTCCATTGTCAGACTCTGGTTTACGAATAACCAAATCTGGTTTACCAATATGCTTGTATCCTCATACCACTGTATAATTGTGCACTGTAAATCTTAAACTGGTAATAATCATGTTTCAGATTTTCCTTGTCATGGCTAAGCAAGTCTATGAGTGCAATTGGGCTCCCTCTCGAGTAACCGAGGAGCAGTTAAACAACCTTGTTAAAATGGGCGCTTTAGCCAAGAAAGATGTCATCCACTGGAGGGACCCTGGCCCGGAAAATCCTCCTACACCCAAGGATGGAGAGGTAGTCGTGTTCGCTGATCATCTCGGACGAGGTTTTAGCCCTCCCGATTCAAAAAAATTCCGGAATGTACTGGCTAATTTTCAACTGCGCCCTCAAGACATTGGTCCTAACTCTGTAACCAACATCTGCCACTTCCAAGTCTTTTGTGAGGTTTATCTGCAAGAGGAACCTCCAGTCGAACTGTTTTGGGATTTCTTTCACTTAAACCGTCGCCCAGAGTTCTCAGATGGACCCAATACGGAACTGGGCAGAATGGCGGTTCAGAAAAGGAAGGAAGTCACCTTCCCTCATCCCAAACTCCACAGTCACCCCAAAGAGTTGAACCAGACTTGGTTTTACTGCATGGATACATCTCCATCTGATGAAAATCCTTTGCCGGGTTACCGCCCTGAACGCCTTAGCAACACACATCCTTTTCCTCAGAGGTTGACAGCAAGAGAACGGGCCAACTATGCTCCCCAATTATCAAAGCTTCGAGCCTTCATGGCGAACGGTTTGACATGAGTTGATCTTGCTCGTTGCTGGATAAGCTGGAGCATTCTGCCCTGAAGCCGACGCCCCGGTTTGATGTGTGAGTACACGGGGAGTTTGAAGGATGCTCAGCGACACATTGACATTCAGCTTACAGATGAAGAAGTCACTGAGGCTGTAAAGAAAATATTGAACGAACCGGAGGCCGTCTGTGCCCAAACCGGACTACTCCCTTTCTGCACCTTCAACAAACCACCAGCTGTAAGAATCATATAATCCTTTGTATCTGAATTTGCTTCTGTCCAAATATTCTCTGAAAGTGTGATTATTTTCTGACAGGGTGATGATCCGTTCTGGAACAAGAAACCATCACAAGACAAACCGGCGAAGCCACAAGACAAACCGGTCAAGCCAGTTCGTCCAAAGACCAAGGTTGTTAAGAAACCTGCCAAAAGAAGGACCACCGCATCCTCCGATCTACCAGCTGATGACGATGTGCGTAATCCGGAACCAGAGGTAGAACTTGACTCTCTTGGTTCATTTTTCGTACATCTCATTGATAATGATTATTATCAGGACGATGCTGAAGGCAGTCACGCTGAGGATGTAGAGGTAACCATTCTTTCCTCCGATTCAGATCCTCTGCCAACATAAAAAATCCGTCAAGCAAACCGGAAAGTAAAATTTTCTCACCCTCTTGCTTACTTGGACCCAAACTTTCTTTTGAAGACGCAGCAGCACGAAGCTCTCCGTACAACCCGGCACAGCGGCCAGGTAGTTACCTCCGCCAGTTTACCGAACAGTCTGGTTCGGAAACACCGATCAGAGGTCTCTTATCCCATTGATACTTCATGCCCAAAAGCAGGTTGTTTTCGCCGGCCTCTTAACCCGTCTGATTCAAATTATCAGGGTACTTCTCACTCATCCTCTGGCGAGTCATCGGCCACACAGCTTCCACCCCTCAAAACAGTTCCTGGGTGAGCTATGCACATGTCTTTATTCTTGATGTGTTATCTTTACATACTGTACTTGATCCATATGTCTATCTTTTCTCAGCGCCAAGCCAAGACCTAGCAAGAAAGCTCGGTTAAACAAACCGGCTGATGATAATGTAGCTGCTGAACCGGAGACAACTCCAGATCTGGAAGAAACCGACGCTGACGCCATGCTTCACGATCCGCCGCTCCAAGACCATGATTTCCTTGCTGAACAAGTGCAAATTGACACTACAAGCCATGCAGACCAGCCAACCAGCCCTATCTGAACTGATGACAAACCGGTCAGTCCAGCTAAGGACACTGATAAACTGCCAACTCCGGTGAAGGCTGCTGATGAACAAGATGATGACGTTATGATTACTGGTACTGGCCACACCACTTCTGGCAATCCTGTAGCTTTGTCAAAGCATACTGCCAAGGATGATCTCTCGCTATCGGCAAAGGCAATTGGAATGCCGATTTATCAAGCTACGCTCATCTCAGTGCTCAAGATATTCACTCTGGCTTCTTGAACCGTCTGTATACCAGCCGTGACTATGAAGCTAGTTTGGTAAACTTGATGAAGGAAAGATATGAGGTAACTACAGTTTTTCTCTTTTTTCCAATTGCAGTTTATCAACTCCTAGTAGCCCCCAAGTGACGGTTTATGATACCAACCTAAACCAGGACTTTTTTCATAACTTAACTTTGCATATTTAGCCTCTAGGGACCGGATTACCTTTTTAAGATGAACCGGTTCCTTAAAATTTGCCATACTGCTCTTTCACCGGTATAGCCCCCAGGGGCCGGTTTAACTTTATAAAGATGAACCGGGACTGTAGAAGAATTCCCATACCAACAGTTTTTGAGCAAACACACATTAGCCCCCAAGTATCAAGGGGATAACTTGTTATGTGCTTGGTACTTCAAATATGTACTGTCAACTCACTATGTACCTGTCTCTTTATAGGCTGAACTGAGCAAGAAGGAAAGCCAAACCGCTGATCTGCAAGAGAACATCAAGTCCCAACAGGCCGAAACTTCCAAAGCAAAAGATGAGCTGACGAGCGCCTTAGCCGCTATGGCAAAGCTAAAGGAGAGCTTTGCCAAGGAGCGGGCGGATTGGAACACAGAGAAATCCGCTTTGCGGAAAAGAGCTGAAGACGCAGAAGCAGCTCTCAAACCGGTGGTAGACGAGCTGACTGGGGTAAAGCGGCAAGTACATGCGATGACCGCTCCTGTGTTTGGTAAGCATCTTTTCCTTAATACTGTTAACATATCTTCCCATGCATTGCCGGTTTACTGATGTTTGCAATGATGCAGGAACTCACATTAGTCATCTGGGCTCTGATGTTCAGAAGAAGCTGAAGGCTGCCTACATGCTGATAGAACAATTGTATACCGACGCTCAACGAATTAATGCAATTTAAAATCTTGAAATGAAAAAAAGAAATTTGAAAGTAATTGCCGGTTTGATGTGTTTTAAAAATGTACATCCCATTTCTCATTACTGATAGGCCATTTTCTCGTCCAGCCGAATGAAGCTCTCCTCGTCTTGAAAGATTTGCAGCCCAATAGTCCTGACAAAGCGACTTACTTGGCAAATCACAAAAAAACTGGGCTAGCCATTTTCAGAAAGAAAAAAAAACTACTGGGCTGGTCTGTGGTAAACATAAAAGAGAAGGCTGTCTAGACATGCCAGAGTGCCCCGCACAGCCCAGTTGACACCCTGCTTCCGTCTCAAAAACAAATTAGATAAATGCCACAACAAATATGGCGATTCATAAAAATGCCACTGCAATTTCCAAACTTTGAAAAATGCCACTGGAATTTTTGCAAACTTTGGAAAACGCCACTGCAATTTGCAAACTTTGAAAAACGCCACTCCAGACTTCGAAAAATGCCACTGGGGATGGCATGAAATGGCATTTTTCAAAGTTTGGAAATTGCAATGGAATTTCTTAGAAACACCAGATTTGGAGTGACATTTATCAAATTAACCCAAAACAAAAATAACTGGGCGAGCTGCTGGGTCCCTGATGTCAGCCGCTCATTGTGCAACTCTCCCGTTTATTGACTATGTTGACAATGGCATGGGACCTAGATGTCAGAAATCCATTACGAGGAGCCATTTTTTTATTGGATTGAAATAAGGAGGCACTTTGCTTGCGTATTGCCATGACCTTGGCGGGTCCCTGCTGTCATCCTCTCCACGTACAATCATCTCGTGGTTGTGTACGCGTCAACTTGGTAGGCCCACAAGTCAGCCTCTAAACCCGTGGAGGACAAATACGACCCATTTAAAAAAATAACAGCCCATTCCAGATGTTCAAACGGAAAGTTCAACATTCAGAGCAAAGTAACAGGTCTGATCCACATATAGAGTACTGAACTTCCACGTTGACAACCATCATAGCCAAGTTAACTATCTACTTCCACTAATACTCTAGTAGCGTACAAGTACTAACTTACTCTTAGCTAACTAGACGATGTCGGTCGCCATCTGCGGTACACGCTAAACGCCGACACCGGCGTCCTCCGCCTCGCCTCGGGCTTGCCAGAGGTGCGATAGGGCGCGTTGCTCGCGCGCGTTGGCCCTTTCCATGCCGGCGTGGTCCACCGAAGCTTCGGCTTCTAAGCGGGAAACCCACTTGACGAGCTGGTAGTAAAAATCGGCGTCGCGAACGCGTGCGTGCCCGACAGCCTCCAGGGCTATTTGCCGGGCGCCGGCCTCCACGTAGTCGGCCCACATGCGGGCGCTCTGCTCGCGACTCAGACCGTCGGTGCGCTGCTGCTCCATGTCCCGTTGGCGGCGCAAATCGGTGATACGCTGCTCATCCGCCAAGCGGTCGCGCTCCAACAACTCCTGCTCCTCCGCCAGGCGGCCGCGCTCCAAGAAGTCCTCGATCTCCGCATTGCCATCTAAAGACTGATAGAATGCCTCCTCCCTCCGTCTGCCTTCCGGTGAAAAACCGAACACTAGTTCCGGCGGTGACCGCCTCCGGCCATGCCTATCGCGGATGGGCGGGGGCATGGCGGACATGGCGAGAGCGAGGATAAGTGGCGAGCAACGTCGGGCCGGTGGGGGACTGATTGGATCCAAAAGTTTAATGCTATGGTTAGAATTTCTTCTTAATACTTTTCTCGTAGTTGCGGATGCTTGCGGGAGGGTTAATCATAAGTAGGGGGTTTGTTCAAGTAAGAACAACACCTAAGCACCGGTCCATCCACATATCAAAATATCAAAGTAGCGAATACAAATCAAACCAACATGATGAAAGTGACTAGATGAAATTCCCGTGTACCCTAAAGAACGCTTTTCTTATCATAAGAGACTGTTTTGGCCTATCCTTTCCCTCAAAGGGATTGGGCTACCTTGCGTCACTTTTGTTACTACTATCGTTACTTGCTCGTTCCAAATTATCTTGCTATCAAACTACTTGGCTACTTACAATTTCAGCACTTGCAGACATTACCTTGCTGAAAACCACTTGTCATTTCCTTCTGCTCCTCGTTGGGTTCGACACTCTTACTTATCGAAAAGAGCTATAATTGACCCCCTATACTTGTCGGTCATCAGTTCCACATAGTTCCCATCTTTTTCTACCTTATTTTGGTTGTTCTCAATATCAAGGCCCCTGCCCACCAATTCGTCTATTTCTTTGTCTCTCTCCTTCCATTGTTCAATTTTCTGCAAACATGTTGTTTGTTAACCATCTCTACCAAATTCTTCCTCTCTCCCTCAAGCTCCATGATCTTCATCTCCTCCACAGATTCGAGAGCTACTTGCCTAGACTTATCTTCCTCCATCGCCTGAATTTTGTTCATAACAACTTCAAAATTAGCCTTCACCCTTCTTCTTTCTCCCCTCCCAGACAAGTGGGAATTCTGAGCTTTTAGAATCTCTTCACTCCTTCTTTTGATTTCTTAAAACTGAACCAAGTTTATGATGCCTAGGGAAATCACTTATTTATTGTTTCCAGTATTACATTTATGCTTTTTGCTCATATCATCCCAGAGCCCTTCCTGCTCACTATCTTCCATATTTTGCATTCTGAACTCATTTTAGCAACCATGTTCCACAACTGATTCCAACTCAATAGAGATCCTGTAGATCATCAGGTCTTTGTCAGTAATCTTAGTATATGCGAGAATCTTCTCAAGGTCTTTCACACCCACCTTATCTCTGACTTTTTCCAAGGTGATGATATCCATACCAATTTCTAATACATGCCCAAGCGATGCAGCCTCCTCAGACATTCCAAAAAAGTGTCTAAAACACTCAGGGACTTTTCCAATTTAAACCCCAATAGTGCGAAGTTTTCCAATAGACTGGTTGTTAAACGTCCAACTCTTCACATTTATAACTACTCGTGCCCCCAACATGTTGAAATCACCAAACATGGACAATTCCAGCAGTCTGCTTTTGTTAGGAAACTTCGTCAAATAAGCATTCTTCCCATGACCTTGACATCTCCACTTCCAATTCCAACTAAACATATTATTAAAGCCCTCCAAGAACTCATCCGCAACTTTTCCTACATCTTTCCCAGTTTTGTTCCCACATATATTAACATTCAAATCCCCTGTCTGACTCCCATGACCTTCACCAAGGCTACTATTCTGAACAACTGAAGAACAACCACCCACACTATCGGCAAATTATCTCCTCTCTCTCATTGCCCATTACGTTCCCCTGACTAAACACATGACGAACTGGCACCCCCAGGAGCATTAATTTTCTGGCTACTCTGTGCAAGCTAGGCAAGCAAAGCTCCAAACCACTGTTGTTGTTGGCTTAGATCAGGAGCAAAATTACTCTAATTAGCAAGGCATGGGATTAGCTTCCCCCCTCTGGTTGTTCTCCGTTGTTTTTTGCCGGTCTTCAAATGATCCTAGACCATGGATCCACCAGCAGCGTTCCCATCTTGTAAATTAGTTCCCCTAGGGTCTTGGAAATTCTGGTTTCGATGCACCTCACCTGCCCTAGGATTGTAATCTCTTATGTCTTCCCTATGGTATGAATTTATGAACCTACCCCTACATCCGCTTTACTACTGTATTGGTAGGTCTCCCCCCTTTGTTAAATCTGCCAGAGCCCTACTTTCCATAACTCCTCTCCACGTCTTGCTTCTCTTGATCCGATAGTGCCCAGGGAAGCTGTCGTGGTTTTGTCACGGCAGATGTCCTAGAGAAAGGACTTAGTCATGGAGCCATCGCTACGGGTTAGCTTAAAGGGGTTAAAGCGGACAAGGGACGCAAGAGAGTTTTATACTAGTTCGGCCCCTTACGATGAAGGTAAAAGCCTACGTCTAGTTGTGATGGAATTGATGGGGTTTCGATGACCAGGGAGCGAATACGCTTTGCCTGAGTCTCGAGTTGTTGTCCCTGAACCGCCGCCGGGTCGTCCCCTTATATACATGGGTTGACGCCCGTCGGTTTACAGACTCCGAGGCCGGCTCATAATCATGTCCGGCTCGGTCTCTGCTACTTCTATCTTACAACACAAGTTTACACATCAATGCCGGTTTGTGTCTACACGCCTTAAACCGGCTTTGGGCCCTGGGCCTTCATGAAGCGTCACCGTCTGTCTTCATGGGCTTCAGATACAGATGAACTACTTATGAAGTTAACCCGGCCTCTCCTGGCCGGTTTACGCCCAGTGGTAATATCCCCAACATTAGGCCCCAGATTGATTTGAACTGGTTCATGTCAATCCTCAATACTTAAGAAAATTTCTTCTTCAACATCTTCACACAATCTAGTAAACCGCCATGACATCATCTTCTAGGATCATGGTAAACCACCGTGACGTCACCTGTCATTAACGAGCCTCCGACAATCGAGGCGGCAGCATCGCCTCATATCAAAAATTCGGCTCCTTGATTTTCGCGTCTGTCGTTTATCTCCCTTATAAATAGGGCCAGGGGGTCTTTCCATTTTCCCCCTCGTGCCTCTTCGCTTCATCGTCATCCTCGCGACGCCCGACCCTTCGACCTCAGCCGCCGCCGTCAACCTTCGACTGCTGCACCAACCTTGGCCGCTGCATCGACCTGAACGTACCAGAGCTCCTCCGCGCGCCGCCGCTGCTCAACAGCCTCCGTAAGTCTCCCCTTTCTGTTACCATAGATCTGCACTTGGGGTTTCTGTCGTTCATCAGTGTTCATCGCCGTCCTTCTTTTTCCTTATTTATATCCATGGATTAGATCCAATAACCCACATAGATCTCGCGCGGTAGTAGTTTAAACCACATAGATCTCGCGCGATAATAGTTTCAGCACCTGTTTGATATCCAACTCATCTAAACTTGGTGAACTTTTAGTACGCTGGATTTAGGTCAGAATATATTTTGTTTTTCCTACGCGCGGTAGATCTGAAATTACCATAGCAAGATGTGAAACTTGTTTCTTCCTTCACTTACACACTTTGAATACCAGATTGGCCAGTTTAACTTCATAGAAAAAAGATGACCCGGTAGATACCATTAGTCCCCTGTTGAACCGTCAATGCATTACAACGTTCCATTGTCAGACTCTGGTTTACGAATAACCAAATCTGGTTTACCAATATGCTTGTATCCTCATACCACTGTATAATTGTGCACTGTAAATCTTAAACTGGTAATAATCATGTTTCAGATTTTCCTTGTCATGGCTAAGCAAGTCTATGAGTGCAATTGGGCTCCCTCTCGAGTAACCGAGGAGCAGTTAAACAACCTTGTTAAAATGGGCGCTCTAGCCAAGAAAGATGTCATCCACTGGAGGGACCCTGGCCCGGAAAATCCTCGTACACCCAAGGATGGAGAGGTAGTCGTGTTCGCTGATCATCTCGGACGAGGTTTTAGCCCTCCCGATTCAAAAAAATTCCGGAATGTACTGGCTAATTTTCAACTGCGCCCTCAAGACATTGGTCCTAACTCTGTAACCAACATCTGCCACTTCCAAGTCTTTTGTGAGGTTTATCTGCAAGAGGAACCTCCAGTCGAACTGTTTTGGGATTTCTTTCACTTAAACCGTCGCCCAGAGTTCTCAGATGGACCCAATACGGAACTGGGCAGAATGGCGGTTCAGAAAAGGAAGGAAGTCACCTTCCCTCATCCCAAACTCCACAGTCACCCCAAAGAGTTGAACCAGACTTGGTTTTACTGCATGGATACATCTCCATCTGATGAAAATCCTTTGCCGGGTTACCGCCCTGAACGCCTTAGCAACACACATCCTTTTCCTTAGAGGTTGACAGCAAGAGAACGGGCCAACTATGCTCCCCAATTATCAAAGCTTCGAGCCTTCATGGCGAACGGTTTGACATGAGTTGATCTTGCTCGTTGCTGGATAAGCTGGAGCATTCTGCCCTGAAGCCGACGCCCCGGTTTGATGTGTGAGTACACGGGGAGTTTGAAGGATGCTCAGCGACACATTGACATTCAGCTTACAGATGAAGAAGTCACTGAGGCTGTAAAGAAAATATTGAACGAACCGGAGGCCGTCTGTGCCCAAACCGGACTACTCCCTTTCTGCACCTTCAACAAACCACCAGCTGTAAGAATCATATAATCCTTTGTATCTGAATTTGCTTCTGTCCAAATATTCTCTGAAAGTGTGATTATTTTCTGACAGGGTGATGATCCGTTCTGGAACAAGAAACCATCACAAGACAAACCGGCGAAGCCACAAGACAAACCGGTCAAGCCAGTTCGTCCAAAGACCAAGGTTGTTAAGAAACCTGCCAAAAGAAGGACCACCGCATCCTCCGATCTACCAGCTGATGACGATGTGCGTAATCCGGAACCAGAGGTAGAACTTGACTCTCTTGGTTCATTTTTCGTACATCTCATTGATAATGATTATTATCAGGACGATGCTGAAGGCAGTCACGCTGAGGATGTAGAGGTAACCATTCTTTCCTCCGATTCAGATCCTCTGCCAACATAAAAAATCCGTCAAGCAAACCGGAAAGTAAAATTTTCTCACCCTCTTGCTTACTTGGACCCAAACTTTCTTTTGAAGACGCAGCAGCACGAAGCTCTCCGTACAACCCGGCACAGCGGCCAGGTAGTTACCTCCGCCAGTTTACCGAACAGTCTGGTTCGGAAACACCGATCAGAGGTCTCTTATCCCATTGATACTTCATGCCCAAAAGCAGGTTGTTTTCGCCGGCCTCTTAACCCGTCTGATTCAAATTATCAGGGTACTTCTCACTCATCCTCTGGCGAGTCATCGGCCACACAGCTTCCACCCCTCAAAACAGTTCCTGGGTGAGCTATGCACATGTCTTTATTCTTGATGTGTTATCTTTACATACTGTACTTGATCCATATGTCTATCTTTTCTCAGCGCCAAGCCAAGACCTAGCAAGAAAGCTCGGTTAAACAAACTGGCTGATGATAATGTAGCTGCTGAACCGGAGACAACTCCAGTAGCTGCGAACGTTTTTGCTAGCAGTTTCTTCATATTCGCATGGCATTTTCTTCAGAGCAGCTTGTCAGTTTCTTCAGAGGTAGGCATTTTTATTCAAAAAACTGCCACTTTGGATCTTGTGTCGCAACTAAAACAGCCAGGAGCGCATTAGTAGGCTAGCTAGTGATCGATCGGTAACTTGTAAACACTGATCGAACAGATATAAGGAACTGTTAATGGATCTCAATGATTCACATATCATATACAAATATGTAGCTCCAAAAGCAAAGATCAGCCACAACTAAAACCAACTAGTACAATTCCCATACATAAGATCAACATGTTAATGCATCTCAATGATTCACAGATCATATACAAATATGTAGCTCCAAAAGCAAAGATCTAGAAAAAACATATGTTCTTCCTACTAACATGGATGCTTCTCTTGGCCAACATTCAGTATAGACTGAATGACAAATTTGTTTGTGAAGTCTACAATTCCTCTTGCAAACGTAAGTGGTTTCACCAACAGCTGGAACCATGGGAATGAACCACACATGATGGAGGAACATCCACTGCAATATGATTTGGTCTTCTCTTGATCACACGGCGAGACTATTTTCGGAATACAAACTTTAACTTAGGCAAAATGATGCCCATTGTATAATCAGACCAAAGCAATGAAGCACCTAGTGTTGGCCAATAAATAGTACAGTACTAGTTTTCTGCAGTCCATGAAGGGACTATCCAATCTTTCTGTGTCTATTTTCAAATGGCACTGCATGCAGTGACTATACTATTCTCCTGTGCAGTTCAACCAAAATTGCGGTCACTTTGTGTGTTTGCTAAATAGCAACGGACAGACATCTCTGTCTACACAAATATCAAGCAGCTAGTAAACATATACCCCACCTTGTATTTTCGGTTTAAACATGTCTCTTCCGCCTAGATCTGTCATGTTTTGCACTGGACAATTTGATACAGTCATGTTTTGCCCTGGACAATTTCATACTGAATTGATTTGCTTGTTCAGAGCAGAAATATAGCCCCTATTCTTCATCAGACCAAGGATATCCATGTTCGCAGTGATGGAAGAGGTGAAATTGATACAACCGAAATTGAGCATCCAGTCATTGAATCATGTCCTGCACCTCCAATGTAGGTCCACCCTGCCAATAAATTCACATGCAAACCACTAGTATTACTATCTAATGACAACACAAAAAGAGTAGCAACATAGTAGCAAACCATGTACCTTCTTAATGAACAGCTCATAGTGCCACCAATTGGATATAAAGGTTTGGGAGAAAACATGCTCCTAATGTTGAACTAGTTGGACTTTTTGTGCAGTTCCACTAAACTCGAGCATCCCTGTTTGCATAGATATTGAAAGTGTGATTACTATAAAAGTGGCACTAGTTGAAGCATAGACTCACAAATATAAGCATTCCAATATCTTAATGGGAAAAGGTAGCAAGACTGTTTCTAACCACCTTTTTGACGGAATAAATAAGGCAACAGAGGCTGATGTCAGAAAGGCATATATAGTTCTTTATGAAAGAATGATCGATTCCCGACGTTTCCTCTTCTTTTAAGCATATTTTGTGCAGTTCAATTAAAATAAAATGCCATCACCGCCTTGACAATTCAGTGACACTGTACAAAAGGAAATGACTTAAAATTACATCATGATGTCAGGTATGTAGTCGACAGGCATTAGAGACAAACTTACAGACCTCCTCCGATAACATAATGAACATTAATTTTAACAAATGTGTGACTAGCTTTACCGGGATAATTTGAGTGAACTCTACACCCTCTGTTCCTTAATATAAGAGGTTTTTGCGGTTCAGTTTAAAGTACCCAAACGTCTACTAGTATTTAGAAAAACAGGTAGTAGTTTTCTTGAGCACATATCTGGGAAAGCTTGCCACCCTTTATTTATGTCCATACGCTAATGCAACACCATTCGAAATTTCAAATACTAAAAATATACACTAATCCAGTGGCTAGTGCAACAGTAGAGTAGTTATTTTATTACAGGGTATAGTACAATGGTTTTACTGAACAGATTTCAATAAACTCTAGCACTGGAAGATTTCTATAAGAATTAACAATACAAAATGTAAAGGTAACACGTTTCAGTATTGGTATACTAGCTGTGCATGAGCATTAAACCAAATACAAAAGTCTGAAGGTAACTAGCATTATTAACTAATGACAGTATAAAAAAATTGCAAACCATGTACCTCCAAGGTAAATATCATTTCAAACTCGATGGGACCTTAAAAAATGCTATCCCAATCTTGATAATCGATCAAACATAAAAACTAGATCGAACGAATCAAGAGAACAGCCGGAGGAGGAGGTGCCCACTCTTAACCTGTCCTCTTGTCTTCATAATTTTTTGTGCAGTTTAACCAAAATAAAATGACATCAGTGCCTTGGCATTTTGGTGACACTGTACAAAAAAAATTAACTTATCTCATGAAAGTGAGGTATGTAATCTATAAGCATTAACAGTGCAAAAATCTGAAGGTAGTAACAAGTTTCATCGGTATACTGGCTGTGCAACATCATTAGAATGGCTTAGTTGAAAAATCTTTAATACATCCACAATCAACAGCTAACCTTGAAATAATCCAGTGACATTAAATGGCATTGCTTAAATTTATCGGTGGCATTAGACTGAGTGCGGTATTAGTTAAATGTGGCATCACTTTAGTAGTAGCATTGCTTGACTTGACTGCTGGCGTTATACTAACAGCAAAAAAGTTAGACTAAGAGCATGTGAGGCCCATTCGGACAGTGGGCGCACCAGTACGATGTACCTCCACGAACGCATAGAGTGGTGAGGGAGGTATGGTTGCCCAGATCAACAAATATACAAGCAGCATATGTGGATTACGTCCCATTTTTGTTATGTTTAGCCACCTTTTTCCTATGTGAGGACAACAAACCGATCGACCTGGTCATTCTCTATTGCGTTGTCATGCCTTTCTACCCTTCTTCAACCAAGAGACACGAGACTCGTTCCTTAGCTACTGATTTTCCCCTTCTCAACCTAGATGCGGGTTCGATGCCTACTCTCTTGGATAGTACAGTCTCCTTTCCTTTCCTTATTCAACCTAGACATGGATTAGTCTGCATGAAGTAGGGTTTCCTTTAATAGTGCAAATTAAGGTTTTCGTCTGCGTGACCAGCAGAGTAGAGGATAGCAAATTGGGAAGATGGTGGAGTGGAAAAAGATCCACATGCAGCGACATGGCAGATGGGGCAATAGAACAAGGGTATGGTTCGAAAAGAGGTAGCATACCTGAGGGTCAGCGGGAAGTGGCTTCGCTCGTGGTCATCGTCCTCCACACGCACTACGGTTGTGAGCTTGGGGACGGAGGCCATCCCGCGCGGGCGCTAGGTCTGAGAAGATGGCCTTGTCGTCAGTGCGTGACCTCGCTCGCCGCCGACGAGTGCGTCAACACTGCACGTCCTTTTCTTCCCGGCGGATCTGTGACCACTGGTGAGGAGAGAGAGAGAGGCCGTCTTTTTTAGATCTGGAGAGAGGGTGATAGTGTGAGAAGAAAGTGGGGAGCCCTTAGCAAGAACGCTCTGAAGCTCCAGCCTATATATCTTTTTATACTACTAGTACTAGAGGTGGAGTAGTGGTAGAGTAGTTTATATTTTCTCTGCAAATAGTACCAGTTAGTCGTGCTTCAAAACTGAACGGCACGCCATTAAAAAAATAAAGTCGAGAAATAATGCGGCACCTCGGGCCAACGCGGCCAGATCGCATTTTGCACGAGAAATTACACACGATGTTTCGTTGACATGTGGTCCTGTTCCAACATGTCAGTGAGACGATGGCGAGTCCTTTTGTACAATTTCCGAAAGGACGTGTAGGCCGGGGCGCCTCTTCGTGTACCGTGGCAAACTGGCAACCGTCCACCGACTCTTCGCCTTTCCCTCTCGATTTGGAACTGCTGTCGCACGCTCTTCCTCCCTCCTCCATTTGCCTTCACCCTTCCTTCTGCCATTGTTCGATCGTCTTCTCCATGGAGGGAACAAGCCGGAAACGACCCCGTTATTCTTGCCCCGATCTGAAAGATGACGTGGTGGGGGAACTCATTGATCGGTGCGACGTCATCACCTCGGCTAGCATGGCAGGTTCGTTCAAGACCATTCTCGACTCAACTAATAACATCATTACAAGGAACGCAAGGGTCCAGGAGCGGTTTGACCTCCCTTATCTTCTTCGCTATAAGCCTGTTCGCATGGGCGCGGACGACGGAGGCCTCGCCTTGTGCAAGTTGATGCCGCTTGATAATGATACGTGTGATGTCAAGATGCCATCGCTTAAGGGTAAGTCCTGGGCTGGCGCAAATGGAGATTGGGTTGTTTATATTGGGTACAATTGCGAGTGGGAACTTGTGAATGTGTACACTCGTCAGCGGATTCCACTTCCAAAAATCTCCGAGTGCCCTGAGGTTGAGCACACAGATGATCTACGTACGTTCAAATACGATCATGGTGACTATCGTCTACTGAAGATAGCAATTTTTCGAGTTCCCAACCGCTCTTGGAATTACAAGAACTATCAAGTTGTTGCTATCTTCGACAAGCTTGTTGCCGTCCTTCGTGGTTCAACTGGATGGATATTGCTCAAAAATCAGTTTCTATACATGGATGTGTACTGTGATGCAATTGAATACGAGGATCTTGTGTTTGCTGCCACCACTCGTGGCACTGTTTTTGCATGGGATCCTCATAGTTTCGGTACGTTTGTCTTCCACCATAATTATAATTGTTTCATCCACATGCATGCGGGTTAGCAAGTTTCCCTTTACTAATTAACCTTCTTCTTGTGTTTCCAAGGTCCTGTGAACATTCCACAACCTATACTTGAAAAATTTTATAAGCAAGGGGGAGATGACGATGGTGATGATCACGAGCATGAGGAGGAGCGGAACTTATATACTCAGTGGCGCCTGGCAACTAATTCCGATGGATCACCTCTTCTTGTCTATATACAGTGCACTCAGACTGTTACTACTGAGGAAGCAGGTGTTGTCTCCCATGGTCGCCCTCTCCTAACCTATTCCAACACCCGTTGCATGGTATTTAGGACAGATACTAGTGTGCTAGCGCCAACACCTTCTCCCTGGTTCAGTATTGATAGTCTTGGAGCAAACTCGCTCTTCCTTGGATCAAACTATCCAATGATGGTGGAAGGCGATCTAGCTGCTGTTGACACAACGTTACTACCATTTATGAGAAGCAACTGTATCTATACCTCAGACATTTCGGTGGTTCCCTACGCTGGTCCTGATATGTGCCGCTTCAGCCTAGATGATCAGTCCTGCATTGCTCTCGATATTGACAATAGCTAGCCCTTCCCAGAGCACCTATGGTTCAAAGCAACCGTTTCCAACACCGAGGATTGGTTGAGTTGAAGTTCATTTCATTGCTTGTTATTTGTTGTCTGATGAAAACTTTAGTATTTGCTAGAATGTTTTGTTGGAAATAATCTATAATCCAACATGTATCCTCGTTGTCGTTGTGTGTTGATGACTTGTTGTATTTAATGAATGGTACATTTTAGTTGCAAATGCATGCCATAGACTAAATTTATGAATGGTTTTCGAGTCACTTCTTGGAGTGTGAGTACCGTAGTAGTATAGCCAGCATACGGTTAGTATATGAAGTTGCCACATCACATAGACCCAACCTAATATTGGAGTATGCTAGTCCTCCACCGGCGCGGCGCTTCAAATGGCGGAGGAAGTGAGAGGTCACGTCACCTTGTGTCCAGATCTGGGAGATGCCACGTGTACCAGATGAATGACTCCAAGTTCGACCACCGTGATGCTAGGTGTGAGCCCAAGAACACTGTTGGAGAGACCCCCCTCATAATTTTCCTACATTGGTCGTTTGATTCATAGGATAGAATGCTATAGGATTTTTTTCTATGTAATCATGTTTTAATTGGCAATCTAGCATCCACTCCAACTTTTGTTTCACTTCCTTTGTTCTTACGAAGAGAGTACTTGCTCTAAATGATGTGCCGCTGCAAGAGCCGCCTATATTTATTAACCATGCTCTAAAAAGGTGGACCAGCTTTGGCTATAGTAGTACTGTACTAGGTTAGTAGGTGACCTTGCGCTTGGCTCTTCTCCTCTTCCGGAAGTCGAACAATAATGATGGTACTACAGTAGTACTTCTAGCAATCTGACACCAAATGAACTGCTGCACGTCCACCGCTTGTAAGCAAAAGTTTCTCCTCGTGCTCCGAGCCACCGCGCACGCGTTGGCGAGGGAGAAGGTGTAGTAAGCAAGCTTCTCGTCATTCTGCGAGTTGACGGGACACATCAAAGTTATTTATTAGTACTCTCTTCGAAAAGGGCCGACCATGTCCATGGCTACCATCCCATGCTCTGTCAATGAGTACGTGCACTATTCACGCGCCATCGAGGAGAAACAAATATTGCGTAGTACTAGGTGCCATCGAAGTGCACGACTCACTTACGCACTGCACATCTCCATTTTCTTGCATGACACACCACCTTGATGCTAGATTTCCCGTGTCGTTGGAAATAATCTCCATTGCATATCTCCATTTTGTTGGAAATAATCTATAATCCAACATGTATCCTCGTTGTCGTTGTGTATTGATGACTTGTTGTATTTAATGAAGGGACAATTAGATTTATGCCCCTAGTTGTGTCCCACTCGTCTGTTTTACCCCTAATTCCCAAAAGTCACCGGTTCTGTCCAAGTCACTTTGCTCCTCTTATGCTTTTGCCCTTTGATCGTTTGACCGTCAGTTTGAAAACTTCATAACTAATTCATACTGAATCAGAAAAATGCAAATAAGATACCATAATGTTCATTAAAAAATCACCTATATGTCAGTGTCATTTGCATTCATGAAAAAAGTGTTGGAAAGTGCACATCCGAGTTTTAGCTCTTTTGATACCACCATGAATAGTGAACTCTAAAAAATTCAAAAAAAAATATGGTGGCGAAGAACAACAAAGGTTCTAAGTGCTTGCCAAGTTTCATTAGGGAATGACATTCGTGGAAGTCGTGGCAAAAAATAATCTATTTTGGAGTGCTGATTGTTTTTTTTGCCGCGGCACCCACGAATGTTATTCCCTGATGAAACTTGGCAGGCACTTAAAACATTTGTCATTCTTTGCCACCAATTATATATATTTTTTTGAACTTTTTTAGATTTTCTATTCATGGTGGTAGCATAAGAGCTAAAACTCGGATGGGCACTTTCCAACACTTTTTTCATGAATGCAAATGACACTGACATACATGTGATGTTTTTCTGAACATTTTGGTATCTTATTTGCATTTTTGTGATTTAGTATGAATTAGTTATGGAGTTTCAAACTGATGGTCAAACGGTCAAAGGGCAAAAGCATAATAGGAGCAAAGTGACTTGGACAGAACCAGTGACTTTTGGGAATTAGGGGTAAAACAGACGAGTGGGACACAACTAGGGGCATAAATCTAATTATCCCTTTAATGAATGGTACATTTCAGTTGCGAATGCATGTCATAGACTCAATTTATGAATGGTTTTCGAGTCACTTCTTGGAGTGTGAGTACCGTAGTAGTATAGCCAACATCCGGTTAGTATATGAAGTTGCCACATCACATAGAGCCAACCTAATATTGGAGTATGCTAGCCCTCCACCGGCGCGCCGCTTGAAATGGCGGAGGAAGTGAGAGGTCGCGTCACCTTGTGTCCAGATCTGAGATGCCACGTGTACCAGATGAATGACTCCAAGTTCGACCACCGTGATGCTAGGTGCGAGCCAAGGAACACTGTTGGAGAGACCCCCCTCATAATTTCCCTACATTGGTCGTTTGATTCATAGGATAGAATGCTATAGGATTTTTTTCCTATGTAATCATATTTTAATTGGCAATCTAGCATCCACTCCAACTTTTGTTTCACTTCCTTTGTTCCTATGAAGAGAGTACTTGCTCTAAATGATGTGCCGCTGCAAGAGCCGCCTATATTAATTAACCATGCTCTAAAAAGGTGGACCAGCTTTGGCTATAGTAGTACTGTACTAGGTTAGTAGGTGACCTTGCGCTTGGCTCTTCTCCTCTTCCGGAAGTCGAACAATAATACTTTTGGCAATCTGACACCAAATGAACTGATGCACGTCCACCGCTTGTAAGCAAAAGTTTCTCCTCGTGCTGCGACCAACCGTGCACGCGTTGGCGAGGGAGAAGGCGTAGTAAGCAAGCTTCTCATCGTTCTGTGAGTTGATGGGACACATCAAAGTTATTTATTAGTACTCTCTTCAAAAAGGGCCGACCATGTCCATGGCTACCATCCCGTGCTCTGTCATTGAGTACGTGCACTATTCACGTGCCATCGAGGGGAAAAAATATTGCGTAGTACTAGGTGCCATCGAAGTGCACGACTCACTTACGCACTGCATATCTCCATTTTCTTGCATGACACGCCACCTTGATGCTAGAGTTCATTTGGTGTCACGCCACCTTACACATTAAGTCGCCGGACTTGGTTCCTCGGGCACCGAGCCTCTTAACGACGACATACGAACGGACGGCATGAATGTGGGCAGCTGGCGCCGGCTGGGAACGCACCACGCGACGGCGTGAGGGACGAGGGTTTTGGTGTGCCAGGGTAGTCAGCTGTGGTCGTGGCAACGTTGGAGATGCCCGTTGCTCACATGCGATCCCCGCATGTCATTGAAAAAGCAAGACGACCCGGCCTTGTCTCAGGTCCAGAGGATGCAGTTGGCCGCGCTACACCACTCCGCGGATGTGTCGCGGCGCCCCGTGCATCCTCGACGAGCCGGGTGTTGGGGTGTGTTTGGATTGTGGCCAAAGTGCACCTCACCAAAATTTTGGTCATGACCCAAAGATTGGTCTTTGTTTGGATGGTTGCCATTTTTTTGGCATGCCAATGAACTCTAGCCAACTCTAGTTCATTTTTCTTGCCAATGTCGGCCAAATCATGGGCAACCAATACGTCAACCAAAATTTTGGTCATGACCCAAAGATTGGTCTTTGTTTGGATGGTTGCCATTTCTTTGGCATGCCAATGAACTCTAGCCAACTCTAGTTCATTTTTCTTGCCAATGTCGGCCAAATCATGGGCAACCAATAAATCAACCAAAATTTTGGCTACCCAATGCTTTGATGGGGCAACCTTGGGCACAAACCAAACATACCGTTGGTCGTGCCACAACACTAACGCCACCCTCGGCACACTGAAACCGACCGTGTCTAGCGACGATATGAGCATGTCGCTCACCGCGGTTGCCGTGTCCAGAGGCGGTGCTGGAGCTGCGCCCCGTTGTTGGCCCCAATGACCCACATGAACGGTTGTCGGTGGTGAGGAGGTTGTGGGCCAGCTCCTCCATTCGACTAGTCTGCGCTACATCATCCCGACGGGTGTGCCCCACATGTCGGTTTCCCTGTTTTCCCGGCCATATTCGAGCGTTAGTGCTCCGCGTTGCGCATTAGGCCTTTCACTATGTAGGCCCAGCGAGACAACTTATTGTTTATTTGAGCCGTTCAAGTATAATCATGTGGCGTTTGCTTATTTATTATTCCTCTCCAACCCTCTTCTCCATCGATCATGTCGCCCTCCAGTCGAGTCCATCCTCCCGCATGCCTCATTTGAACATTCCGCCGAGTATCATTCGCATGTACCCACCCTAGTCCTCTTTCAATAGATCTCCGGACCCCGAGATGAAATCGAGAGGGAACGAGTGGGGGCACGTGATACCTAAGGCGGATTCAAAATTTTGAACCGGTGATCATAGCATCCGCAAATCATATATAAAGGGTATTCAATGTTCGTTTCGTTTTTGAACGTACAATATACACCCCCTATCCTTTCTAGTTTACATATAAGTTTTATGTGTAGTCAAAGTATCTCTACTTTGATCAAAAAGGTATCAACATTCAACAACGCCCAATCAACATTGTTAGATTCGTACGTACTCCTAGATTTGTACTCGAGATGGTTTCCAATTTGACTATTGACAAGATTAATAGTACATGAGATGTATAATGTGAAAATTATATCATTGGAAACTCCTTTCACATACGAATTTGACCGTATGCTTTGTGCAAGTTGCATGTCATATATTATTACTCTAACATTTGGTCAAAGTTAGCCTCGAAAAATGCATTAGACCCTGTATGCTTTGTGTAAGTTGCATGTCATATATTATTACTCTAACATTTGTGTAAGTTGCATGTCATATATTATTACTCTAACATTTGGTCAAAGTAGTATAGTGGAAGTGGATCCTCTGACGTAGGTATCCCTGCCTTACCCCCCTTTCGGTCACTTACTGGCGGACCCCATGCTTGCTAGGCCCCGCATGTCAGTTACTCAATGGGTTCTGTCGTGGAATAGTCACGGCAGATGTCCTCGTGAAAGGACTTAGTCGTGGAGCCATCGCAACTAGGAATCTTAAAGGGGTTAAAGCGGGACAAAGGACACAAGGGTTATACTGGTTCGTCCCCTTACGGTGAAGGTAAAAGCCTACTCCAGTTGAGGTGGAATTACTAGGGTTTCGATGACCAGGGAGCGAATCCGCTATGCCGGGCTACCGATTTGATGTTACTTGCCCTAAGCCGCCGGCGGGTCGTCCCCTTATATACACGGGATGACGCCCCGCGGCCTACAGAGTCCCGGCCGGCTCATAAACAGTGTCCGTCTCGGTGACTAGTTAATCTTGCCTTACAACACAAGTCATGCCATTACGGCGGTTTATCACTACGGGCTTTAGGCCCTTTATTGAACCGCCATCTTCAAGCTTGATATTGGGCTTCATATGATGAATTGCCATAGCGTAACCCGACCCCTCCTGGGCGGGTTACACTAGTAGTTATATCCCCAACATTAGGACCCAGGTTGATTTGAACCGGTTCATGTCAATCTTCAATACCTTAAGAAAAAACCTTCTGGCTTCTGTCTATGCAAAAGTTATAACCCGCCATGACGTCATCTTCTGGATTCATGATAACCCGCCATGACGTCATCTTCCATTAAATTCATTTTTTATTCTGTCATATCACAACGGATCCTTATCTTAATGACCATCCCGAAAATCGAGGCGTCAGAATAGCTGGATAACCACGTCTGGCCTCCTCGTTTCTCGCACCCTCTCTGTCAGTCTTTTCCTTATAAATATGCACGACCTTTAGGTCTTTCTTCATTCTCCCCCTTTCTGTCGTCTTCTTCCTCTCGCGACTCCGCTGCTGCTCAAACTCCGCCGCCGCCGCCGCAGCAGAGCACCTTATCTTCGTCGATCTTGGCCGCTGCATCAACCTGAATCGACCAGAGAACGCGGCGATCCTCCGCAGTAGATCTACAGCTGTAAGTCTTCACCTTCCCGCACTTCAGATCTGCATTTAGGGTTTTCAAGTTCTTCCGTGTTCTTCATGGTTCATCACGGTTTCTTCGTAGTTCTTCCACCGCGGTCTCCTTTGATCCAAAAGTAGTATAGAACTCATGCGGTAGTTGTTTTGCATCCATTTTCCATACTAGCAGACCCCTTTTTCTTGTAAAAAGATCTCATTAGAGCTCACGAACTCATCTGTACCAGTTTTTAGGTCTAGAATATTTTCTTTTCTGAACGACCGTTTGATCCAAAATAACAGCTGCAACCTGTGAAACCTGTTTGTTCGATACTTAGGCAAAAACTATATCCATTAGCCATGGCGGCTCTTATCGCCGGCTTAAAGAGGCAATGCTCAATGAATAATCCTGATGCCCATGGTAGATTTAAATAATTTAATTGTTATTGTTTCCCATGGCGGCTTAAACAATCTGACACAATTAACAATATATCATTAGGCCCCTTCGTAAGCCGCCATCTTGAATATGAATTGAAATATTTTCTCTGGCTTAAACTTGAACCGGAAATTTTTATTTTGTCATAGGCTTCCATCCTTCATAATGCCGCCCAAGGCTCCCAAAGCACCCGTCACATGCAACTGGGTTAAATCCACCGTCACTGATAGCATCTTAAACGATTTTGTGAAGACTGGTCATCTGCCGAAGAAAGAGGTCATGTCTTATCGTGCTCCTGACCCGTTAGAAGAAAAGCCTCAACCCAAGAATGGGGAAGTTGTCACTTTTACTGATCACATGAGCCGGGGCTTTGCTCCACCCGGCTCAAAAATTTTCAGAGACGTCTTGCACTTTTTTGACCTGCGACCTCAAGACATCGGACCCAATTCCGTGTCAAACATCTGCAATTTCCAAGTATTCTGTGAGGTGTGCCTTGGAGAAGAACCCAGCTTACTACTCTTTAGAGAGTTATTTTATCTGAACCGTCAAAACGAATGTGCCCACAGGCCCAGCTTGGAGCTTGACGGAATCTCAATCCAGCGACGTAGAGACTGTCTCTTCCCTTATGCTGAGCCACCAAGTCACCCTAAAGATTGAAACCAGACATGGTTCTACTGTCAAGACACTTGTCCGGCTAATGAGAACCCTTTGCCCGGCTTTCGCGCCCTGCGCCTGGAGTCAACTCACCCCTTACCAGATAAACTATCTCCGACTGAACGTCAAACACTTGCCCCCACCATAAACAAGATCAAAGCTCTTCCGGGGAACGGCCTAAACGGCATTGACTTGGTCCGGGTTTGGATTGCCTGGTGGGTGATTCCTTTGAGCCGCCGCCCCGGCTTAATGTGCGATTACACAGGCCAGAAAAATGATCCTCTACGGCACAGTCCTGACGACTTACCTGAGGATGTCGTTGATGACATGACCAAGTCTCTTCTGAATGAGAGCCTGGCAGATTGCGGGAAAGCGGGCTTAAGTCCTTTCTGCAAAGCTAACCCGGCTCCAGCGGTAAACCATTAACTTGAGCATCTTACTTTCCACTTTAACAATTTCATCTTTACTCAAAAACTCTTGCTATATTTTACATGCTCGTGATAAATTCTGGAAAGGTCAAATATGACCATGAGGCTGCAAAGAAAGCCAGAAAGGCCAAGAAAGCCGCCAGGAAAGCCGCTGCTCGCTAGAAGGGGAACAAACCTAGCGCCTCGGATATGTTTCATCTGGACGATACCTCCGAGTCAGAGGTAACTCTTGACTCTTTAGGCTCCTTTTTTAACCATCTTATTGACCCTGATTATCAGCAGGAGGATACAGGAGCAAGTCATGCAGTAATTGAAGAGGTAACTATAATTTCCTCCGACTCCGAGCCTTTGCCGAGACAGAAAGTCCGAAGGGTAACCCGGAAAGTAAGATTTTCACATCCTTTAGCTTATCAAGATCCTCAATTTCTTTTGAAGTGACAGATTCACGAGAGTCGGAGGCAGACCCGGACCAGTAAAGATGCGGACCTCTCCTCCGGCTTACCCGATGTAACAAGAAAATGCCGAACTGAGGTTATCTCTGATTTATACTCTTTGTATCCTTTGGCGGGTTTCACTCGTCAACCACTCAATTCTTCTGACTCAAACTATCAGGGAACTTCACCTTCCTCCTATGAATCAATGCAGTCCAGCATGCTGGCTTTGAAAATCGCTCCAGGGTAATGATAATCCGTTTATCTTGTGCTTATCTTACTCATGTTTTTGTACTGATCCTTTAATTTTCAGTGTACAAGTAAAGCCCAACTAGAGGACGAAGAAAAGTAAGCCGGCCGAAGAGCCAATCTTTGCTGAACCGGAGCTCAGAGCGGCTGCTCCTGATACTTCCGCTCATGAACCGCCGCCTGAACCAGCCCATGATACTCCAACTCCCATGTCCCTCGAACAAGCTATGGAAGGTTCTGAGAACCCAGAGAACCCTAGCCCGGCCAGGGCGGATGACCCGGACGTCGAAATCATCCGGACTGACTTCGTTGAACCGGGGAGACCCATCGCGCTGGCCAAGTGCTCCGCCAAAGAAGAACTTCTGGAACGACGCAAAACCTGGCTGGATGTCACTGATTATGCTCATCTGAGTATTGGAGAAATCGTCTCTGGTTATGTAAACCAAGTGCACAACAGCCGGGATCTGGAAATTGATATGGTGAAACAAATACACCAAAAATCTGAGGTATAACTCTTGTTGCTTGTTCCTTAGTTATCCTTCCTATGCCAGCCCCCAAGTCTATTACTTATGATGAAATATGTTGTAGACTTAACACTAGCTTAGTAATCACTGCAAGAAAACCGGCTTATCCGGTAGCACCCTAGGGCCGGCTCAGACAGCATATTTGAACCGGTCTTTACCGTATTTTAACCAAGTACTTGAACAACAATATGCATTAGCCCCCAAGTGCCAAGTACCTTTGCCTGCAAAGTGCTTGGGACTTATTTCCATGAACCGCCACTGTAAATAGAGCTCTTTAGCATACATTAGCCCCCAAGTGCCAAGTATCTTTGCTTGCAAAGTGCTTGGGACTTAATGTTGCATTATGATAACCCTAACTGTAACCCGGAATTTATACAGGCCGCCACTAAGCAATTTGAATCGGAGATCTCTGATTTGAAGAATCGCCTGAAAACTCAAGAGAGTGAAACCCAAAAGGCGAATTCCAAGTTTGAATTCAGTGTATCCGCACAAGAGAAATTAAAAAAGAAGTTTGAAGCAGAGAGAAAGGCCTGGGCGGACGAAAAGACGGCTTTGCTCAACCGGGCTGAACAAGCGGAGGCCACTCTTGCAGAAACAACCGCCGAGATATCCGGCTTAAAACGCCATGTATCTCAGATGGTCTCAGCAATCTTTGGTAAGTTACTCTGTAAGTGTTAGCTAGCTTAAATCTTTTTCAACAAGCATCTCAATTGTCATTAGCTCACCTGACCTTGTACTGCAGGCCCCAGGAGTTCCAATCTCAACCAAAGCATGGTGACAAAGCTGAAGGCCGTTTATACCCTGGTGGAACAACTCTACACCGGGTCACAACGGGCCTTAGCTGTCGTGGCTCTGTCAAATGAAGTTCCCACTCGTCTGGCGGATGTGCTAAGGCGGCTTGCCGTGCTACCTCAACGATTCCAGGAATTGAGACGAGCTTCTACAAGAGCCGGAGCCAGAGCCGCTTTAAGCCGGGCCAGTTTGAAGGAGGACGGCACCCCATTTGACCAGAAGGATTTCGCCGCTTGCGTGAAGGACATACGTCCTGTGGCCACTCTGATCGGTAATGATACGGATCTTACCAAATACCAACCGGGTTATGACGCCGAGAATCAGAGAATTCCAACACCACATTATGAAGCAATCAACCTGATCCCCCCCTCGTAAGCATACCTTCGCCCATGAAGTTGATCCGGCCGGGTTAATTGATGATGAAGCTGAATTTGAAGCCTTGAGTGGCATTGACTGGAAATCATCAACCTTCCAGGACAGGGAAACAGACGGAGAAGCGGAAAGGGATGAACTGGAAGCTTCAGCCCAACAACACCTTTGATCCCTCAGGCGGCTCATATTTATGTCTTGATAAAAAACAATGCTTCACTATTTGGACTCGGGGAGTCATGTAATAGAGTAGGAAAACACTTATTTTCGTCGTGCCATTGCGCACTTGTGTGGCGCTCAACACTATTTAAGCCGCCATCTTATATTCCCCCGTTTTATGTTGATCCTCTTCTTTCCTTACGTTTAAAGAGCTGCCTTTAACTGTCCTGCATAGAGAACAAATTACAAGTCCCTTGGCGGCTTACCACATAGAGGGTCATATATTTTACATATAACCCAGAGTATGAATCAAAATCATAGAAAACCGGTTCTCAATTATATCTTTGAAACAACCATAACAGCATACCTGTGACCCTTCGATTACACTTCCGGTTTATGTGACCCGAACAATGAGGGTGAGAACCCAACTCTGTAATACGATGGTTATTATATGCGATCATCTTTATTGATCGAGGTTAAGCCGGTGGAATAGGAACCACCCTTGAACACTTTAGAAATTATCAAAAGAACTTCCAGCAAAATCCAAAAACTTGTTTGCAAAAAGAGACTTCAAAAAAATTGGAGGCTCCTGATTCGAATACGACCAGAAAACCGTCCCAAAGGGGTTAAGCTAAGATTCGAATATGATCTTATAGCCCCCAGTCGCTTTGGCGTTGCCGATCAAGAGGGTACCGACAGCTATGTCCTCTTTGGTTCGAATACGACCTATGTTTGAACAGGAAGCCCCCAAATGACCTTGAGAGTTGTTTAACGAGGCTGATTCGAATACGATCCACGTCGGTTCCCAAAGGGGGTTGAGCTATGATTCAAATATGATCAAGAAACTCCCCAGTGAGCTCGGCAGTGTGCCGATCAAAAGGGTATCGACAGCTTTGTTCTCTTTGGTTCGAATACGACCTATGTTTGAACAGGAAGCCCCCTAGTGATCATGTGATATCATAATCTAAATAACAATTACCCATTTACCTTTGAGGGGAAAAAGGACAGAGGTCCTGCTTTATTATTTATCATAATATATACATTGTCACGGAAGTATGTACATTATGAGAGCCGGTGGCTCAGGTGTAATAAGGCCGAAGATGAGCGATATTCCACGGCCGGCCGGTCTCCTCCTCCGACTTACGTGAATCTTTGTGCTCTCGAACATCGATGAGGTAGTATGACCCATTGTGCAAGTTCTTGCTGACCACAAAGGGCCCCTCCCAAGGTGGGGATAACTTGTGCGCATCTGTTTGATCCTGGATGAGCCCGAGCACTAAGTCACCTTCCTGAAAGTTTCTGGACTTAACCCGGTGGCTGTGATAGCGGCGCAGGTCTTG
Organism: Aegilops tauschii subsp. strangulata; assembly: GCF_002575655.3. Classification (NCBI taxonomy): domain Eukaryota; kingdom Viridiplantae; phylum Streptophyta; class Magnoliopsida; order Poales; family Poaceae; genus Aegilops; species Aegilops tauschii. Next base: position 508,193,297 of record NC_053037.3, read on the forward strand.
TTGGTAAATCGCCGAACGAGCTGCTGCTACGTCACGCTGTTCGTCCAACAAGTCAAGAGCATCCCGACGCGCTTGTTCATTGTCCCCCTCAACATAAGCTGCCACACGAGGCGAGTCATGATGGATGTCGCTAGGGAGAACCGCCTCAGCTCCGTAAACCATGAAGAAAGGCGTGTAACCCGTAGATCTATTAGGAGTAGTATTGATGCTCCATATCACAGTGGGTAATACCTCCACCCAATAACCCGGCGTCCGCTGCACAGGGACCAAAAGCCGGGGCTTGATGCCTTTCAAGATTTCCTGATTGGCTCTCTCAGCTTGGCCATTGGATTGGGGGTGAGCCACCGATGAAACATCGAGCCGAATATGCTCCCGTTGACAAAATTCTTCCATGGCTCCTTTAGACAGATTGGTACCATTGTCAGTTATAATGCTGTGTGGAAAACCAAAGCGAAATATCACCTTTTTCATGAACTGAACCGCCGTGGCTGCATCACACTTACTAACTGGCTCCGCCTCAACCCACTTTGTGAACTTGTCAACCGCCACCAAGAGGTGGGTCTTCTTATCCTTGGACCTTTTGAAAGGTCCAACCATATCAAGCCCCCAGACTGCAAACGGCCAAGTGATTGGAATCATCCTCAACTCTTGAGTCGGCACGTGAGCACGTCTTGAGAACTTCTGACAACCGTCACATTTACTGACTAAGTCCTCTGCATCAGCATGAGCCGTCAGCCAATAAAAACCGTGACGAAAAGCTTTGGCCACAAGGGATTTTGAGCCGGCATGATGGCCACAATCCCCCTCGTGAATCTCACGTAAAATTTCTTGACCTTCCTCAGGGGAAACACAACGCTGAAAAGCCTAGTGACACTGCGATGATGCAACTCGCCATTGGCAATTATCATTGACTTAGACCGCCGGATTATTTGTCTGGCCAAAGTTTCATCCTCAGGAAATTCTCCCCGGGTCATGTAAGCCAAGTATGGCACTGTCCAATCTGGGATAACATGAAGAGCCGCCACCAACTGTGCTTCTGGGTCCGGAACAGCCAAGTCTTCCTCTGTAGGTAACTTGACAGAAGGGTTATGCAGAATATCCAAGAAAGTATTAGGCGGCACCGGCTTCCGCTGAGAGCCCAGCCGGCTTAAGGCATCAGCCGCCTCGTTCTTTCTACGGTCAATGTGCTCTACTTGGTAACCCTGAAAATGTCCGGCAATGGCATCAACTTCACGGCGATAAGCCGCCATGAGGGGGTCCTTGGAATCCCACTTGCCTGATACTTGTTGAGCCACCAAATCTGAGTCACCAAAGCACCTTACCCGGCTTAAGCTCATCTCCTTAGCCATCCGGAGACCATGGAGCAAGGCCTCGTACTCAGCTGCATTGTTAGTACAGGGAAACATCAACCGTAGCACATAACGAAATTTGTCACCTCGAGGGGAAGCTAACACGACTCCAGGCCCCGAGCCCTCCAATTGCCTGGACCCATCGAAATGAATAGTCTAGTATGTGTTATCCGGTTTCTCTTCAGGCATCTGCAGCTCTGTCCAATCGTTGATGAAATCTACCAATGCTTGCGATTTGATAGCCGTGCGTGGCACATACTATAAACCATGAGGCCCAAGTTCAATGGCCCACTTAGCGACACTTCTTGTGGCTTCTCTGTTTTGGATGATATCTCCTAAAGGAGCAGAACTAACCACAGTGATAGGGTGGCCCTGGAAATATTGCTTAAGCTTCCGGCTTGCCATGAATACCCCATAAACAAGCTTCTGCCAATGTGGATACCGTTGCTTGGACTCGATAAGTACTTCGCTGACGTAGTAAACCGGCCGCTGAACCGGATGTTCCTTACCCGCCTCCTTGCGCTCCACCACGATGGCCACACTGACGGCTCGTGTGTTAGCGGCTACATACAATAATAAGGGCTCCTTATCAACAGGAGCAGCAAGAACTGGCGGTTCAGCTAACTGTCTTTTCAAATCCTCAAAGGCGGCATTAGCAGCATCACTCCAGACAAAGTCATCTGTTTTCTTCATCATTTGATACAGCGGTATGGCCTTTTCGCCCAACCGGCTTATAAACCGACTTAAAGCAGCGATCCGGCCCGCCAGACGCTGGACGTCATTTATGCACGCCGGCTTAGCTAGAGAGGTGATTGCCTTGATCTTCTCCGGGTTAGCTTCGATGCCTCTGTGAGAAACCGGAAAACCCAAAAGCTTGCCTGCGGGAACACCAAAAACACACTTGGCCGGGTTAAGCATCATCTTGTAGACCCGGAGATTACCATAGGTTTCCCTCAGATCGTCTATCAAGGTCTCCTTCTCTCTGGATTTTACCACAATATCATCCACGTAGGCATGAACGTTGCGGCCAATCTGATTATGAAGACAATTCTGTACGCAGCGCTGGTAAGTCGCCTGGGCACTCTTGAGCCCAAGAGGCATAGACACATAACAGAAGGCTCCAAAGGGAGTAATGAACGCCGTCTTCTCTTGGTCCTTAACTGCCATTTTGATCTGATGGTAACCAGAGTAAGCATCCAGAAAACTCAAACGCTCACAACCCGCCGTAGCATCAACAATTTGATCAATACGGGGGAGAGCAAAAGGATCAGCCGGACAAGCCTTGTTTAAATCCGTATAATCCACACACATACGCCAGGTGTTGTTCTTCTTGAGAACGAGCACCGGGTTAGCTAGCCATTCTGGATGAAAGACTTCGATGATGAACCCGGCCGCCGAGAGCCGGGCTACTTCCTCACCAATGGCTTTCCGCCTCTCCTCGTTAAACCGCCGGAGAAATTGCTTGATTGGCTTAAATTTTGGATCAATATTAAGAGTGTGCTCAGCGAGTTCTCTCGGTACACCCAGCATGTCAGAAGGTTTCCATGCAAAGATGTCCCGGTTCTCATGGATGAACTCGATGAGCGCGCTTTCCTATTTAGGATCCAGATTGGCACTGATGCTGAACTGCTTAGATGAGTCGCCTGGAACAAAGTCAATAAGCTTAGTCTCCTCGGCCGACTTAAATTTCATTACCGGCTCATGCTCCGTGGTCGGCTTTTTCAAAGACGTCATGTCTGCCGGGTCAAGATTATCCTTGTAGAAATTTAATTCCTCCGTCGCACAAACAGATTCGGCGTAAGCAGCGTCACCTTCCTCGCACTCCAAAGCTATCTTTCGGCTGCCATGAACCGTAATGGTCCCGTTGTGACCCGGCATCTTGAGCTGCAAATATACGTAACACGGCCGTGCCATGAACTTGGCGTAAGCCGGCCGCCCAAATAGAGCATGGTACGGGCTTCTGATCTTGACCACCTCAAAGGTCAGTTTTTCCGCCCTGGAGTTGTACTCATCTCCGAAGGCTACTTCCAGCTCGATCTTACCAACTGGATATGCCGACTTACCGAGCACCACGCCATGGAAAACAGTATTGGACTGTTTGAGGTTTTTATCAGTTAACCCCATACGACGGAAGGTCTCATAATAGAGGATGTTGATGCTACTACCTCCGTCCATGAGTACCTTCGTGAATTTATACCAACCAACCTGAGGAGCCACCACCAAGGCCAGGTGACCCGGATTATCAACCCGGGGAGGGTGATCTTCCCTACTCCATACAATCGGCTGCTTAGACCATCGCAAGTAATGTGGAACCGCCGGCTCAACAGCGTTCATAGCCCTCTTATGAATCTGCTGGTCTCGCTTGCACAAACTGGTAGTAAACACATGATACTGTCCACTATTGAGCTGCTTTGGATGGGTCTGGTATCCCCCCTGCTGCTGCTGCTGATTACCTTGGCCAGATTGCTGGTTAAAACCACCTTGATTACCTTGAGAATTCTGAAAATTGGAATTTGAACCGCCGCCCGGGCCATGAAAGCCGCCGCCACCTGAGCCGCCGCCCTGCCCATTGTTACCGTCGAACATGTTGGAATTCTTGAAAGCTTTCATGATCGCGCAGTCTTTCCATAGGTGAGTGGCCGGCTTCTCCCTAGAGCCATGCCTTGGACAGGGCTCATTTAACAATTGCTCAAGCGTTGGGCCTCACCCGCCAGACCGGGGAGGCGGTCTCCCCTTACGTCGTTGATTGTTACCCTGCGCGTTGGTGTTATCCACAAACTCCGTACTATCATCAGCCTTACATTTATTACTTCCTTGACTTGCCGGGTTATGCTGAGGGCCCTTGCCGTTGTCGTTCTTCTTTCCCTTCCCTGTCTTTTCATCATCAGACGCGGGATCCTTGGTAGTATCAGAGTCGGCGTACTTGACCAGAGCCGCCATCAGCGTACCCATATCGTTGCAATCGCGCTTGAGCCGCCCAAGCTTCATCTTCAGGGGCGCAAAACGACAATTTTGCTCCAACATTAAGACTGCAGATCCGACATCCATCTTATCAGACGAATGTATTATTTCCTTGACCCGGCGTACCCAATGGGTTGTAGACTCGCCTTCTTGCTGCTTGCAGCTAGTCAAATCCACAATTGACATAGATTGCTTACATGTATCTTTGAAGTTTTGGATGAACCGGGCTTTCAGGTCTGCCCATGACCCGATGGAATTAGGTGGCTGTCCCTTCAACCAAGTGCGGGCAGTCCCATCCAACATCATGGTGAAGTATTTGGCCATCGCCGCTTCACTGACCTCCAGCAGCTCCATAGCCATCTCGTAGCTTTCAATCCATGCTCCGGGCTGTAAATCAGCCGTGTAATTAGGTACCTTCCTAGGTCCTTTGAAATCTTTGGGCAGACGTTCGTTACGGAGAGCCGGCACCAGACAAGGGACACCTCCGGTCCTTGTAGCTATGCCTGCCTCGATAGAAGCCGTCGGGTAAACCAGAAAAGGCTGGTAAGCGGTCAGCTGAGTCGCCTGCTCAGCCTCTTGACGTGCTCTGTCTTGATCTACCGCGTTAAAGGCTCCATTATGCGTCGGGCCATGCCCTCCTGGCAAGTCACAGCACCGGACGTTGCTTGAGCCGGCCGCTGAAACCATGTGTCTGCTATAACTTGGGCTCCGGTTTAGACGAGGGGTTGAATGAATCCTGTCCCGGCTATATGAATATGCCTCCTGTTGTGGCAAAGCCGTCTGAAGAAGTTCTCTGACCCTGCGGGTTTCGACTGCCGTTGGAGAATCACCCTCGACCTGGAGAGCCGCCAGTCGTGCCGCTGCAGCGATCATGTTTTCCAATGGATTAGAATAATGACCCGGTGGTATTGGTACGTATCGAGGTGGGGCTGTATTCACACGGGGAGGCCCCATCACTTGCGGTTGAACCAGCGTTCCAACCCCGGGTGCCGTGATTTCTGGCGGGTTACTAGGCCCTGCACCGGGCGTGTTGAAGAGGTTTCGAGGATCATAAACCGGAGGGAGCCAAGATTGAGCCTTCTGATGCCTCCTTCTCATGACCTCATTGGATGCATTCTGATCCATTGTGAGCAGGAAAGACTGCGCCTGAATCAGCTGAGTCTGGGCGTCCAGAGCCGCCCGTTCTGTAGCCATCCTGATTCCTTCCGCTGCCAGATCTTCCTTGGCTTGCGCTATATCCAGCTTTAACTGTGCCACTTCTGCATCATGTGGAGCTTGATCCGCTGGGACGTCCGTGGTGGTTAATAGGGCAGTCATCTTATCCGTGAGATCCATCAGCACCCGAGCCGGCGAGTGCACAGGGCCTCCTGCCCCAGCGGCGGAGTTTTGAACAGGTTGCGTGCCGGCCATGAAGATTCCAACCAGGCTTGGCGGCTCAAAAGGGTCCGTAATACTGTCGCCATCGGAACAACCCCCGAGCCTGCCATCTTGAAGTTGATACAACGAGTCCGTCTCACCTGTGGACGAAAGCACGCTTCAAGGCAGGTAGAGTCTGGGCGGGTCTCGCACGCTGAGCTGTCTCAATGAGGTCGGCGCAGATGTCCCGCTCAGGGCCCGGCTCACCGATCTTGCCAACGAAAATATGGATTCCGCCGAAGGGGACCCGATACCCATACTCGATTGAGCCGGCGTCGGGGCCCCAGCCTGCGTCGTCGATGTAGAGCTTGTCGCGACGACTCTTGGTCATCCGGCCCACAGCGTATCCCTTGAGCTCTTCGAAGCTTTCCTTCAAGAACTCAAATCCACCGTGCGCTGGCCCCACGGTGGGCGCCAACTGTCGTGGAATAGTCACGGCAGATGTCCTCGTGAAAGGACTTAGTCGTGGAGCCATCGCAACTAGGAAGCTTAAAGGTGTTAAAGCGGGACAAAGGACACAAGGGTTATACTGGTTCGGCCCCTTACGGTGAAGGTAAAAGCCTACTCCAGTTGAGGTGGAATTACTAGGGTTTCGATGACCAGGGAGCGAATCCGCTATGCCTGGCTACCGATTTGATGTTACTTGCCCCAAGCCGCCGGCGGGTCGTCCCCTTATATACACGGGCTGACGCCCCGCGGCCTACAGAGTCCCGGGCGGCTCATAAACAGTGTCCGGCTCGGTGACTAGTTAATCTTGCCTTACAACACAAGTCATGCCATTACGGCGGTTTATCACTACGGGCCTTAAATCGCCTACGGGCTTTAGGCCCTTTATTGAACCGCCATCTTCAAGCTTGATATTGGGCTTCATATGATGAATTGCCATAGCGTAACCCGGCCCTCCTGGGCGGGTTACACTAGTAGTTATATCCCCAACAGGTTCGACCACGTCAGGGGATCCTCATCCGTAGTATACTCCCTCTGGTTTTATTTACTCCGCATAAAACGGAGGGAGTGGTGGTATAATAAATGACGCGGGCGGGGGAGGGGGAGGGACGTCAGTTTGCTCTCAACTGCGGTCCCACAAGCGAGCGAAAATGCAAGACGAAGCGCGTTCCATTCGGTGAGCGACGTGGAGGGTCCAGCATGCCGGGCTGCAACTCGAACGCGACAAGAGCGATGTACAGTCAAAACCGATTGACCGGTCGTCACCGGAACCACTATTCACACCAGAACCATCGCTGCTCGGCCTACGCCAGCCACTGCCCTAAAACCACACCAAATCTCCAGCCCATTCCCCCACCTTTCGATCCCCTAGCCCGCATCAAGCGTCCCCTAGTTCGCCGGAAAGCCATGGTGCGCCGCAAGATCACTTACTACAAGATGCTGACGCCGGAGCGCCGCGCAGAAATCGCGGCGGCGGTCGGCGCCACAGACCTCTGTTCCCAAGCTCGCTTTGCGGCGGGCCAATCCCCGAGTTCTCTAGAGCCAAGCTATGAGGAGGAGGAAGCCGATCCAATGTTCATGGCGGAGGTCGCGGCGCAGAAGGCCCCCGATGGTTATGAGACGATGGACGTCGACTTCGTGCCGGCGTCCGAGTCCCCCATGGTGCAGGCGGACCAGCGGTTCAACATGGCGATACTAAAGGAGGACCGGGAGGCAGAGGCTCAACTCGACGCGGAGCGCGCGCATGCCGCTGCCATCGAGGCTCTCCTGCAGGCAGAACCGGATGTCGTGGATGTGAACCGGGCGGCGGAGGCTCAACTTGAGGCGGAGCGCGCAGAGGCCGCAGCCATCGAGGCCCTCCTGCAGGCAGAACCGGACGTCCTGGACTTGAACCAGGCGGCAGAGGCTCGACTCGACGCAAAGTGCGCGGATGCCACTCTCATCGACGCCCTAATGCAGGCGGAACTGGACGTCCTGGACTTGAACCGGGCGGCGGAGGCTCGACTCGACGCGGAGCGCGCGGATGCCGCTGCCATCGAGGCCCTCTTGCAGGCGGAACCGGACGTCCTCGACTTGAACCGGGCTGTGCTCTCGTCCATGCAGAGCGCTCGCACGCTCCGCTTGAACGAGTAGCTGGAGGCCGAGGACAACAACGGTGCGGAGACACACGTCGGCAGCGATGGCTGGTTCGCGCCGGCAGCCAAAGACGACGAGGCCGTCTCTTTCCGCGAGCAGTGATAGTTTTTCTTTATGTTGTTGTTTTTATGGATCTTTTGCTGTGTAAAACCATATATTTGTTATGCAAGTCGCCTGACTTGGGGGTCAGTCTACCATTTCAGGCGGTTGATTAATATCCTACGTCTCCTAACCCTTCTTTCCTTCTTCCTCACCTCTTCTTCTTCCCCAACAGACCACCGCACGGGCCGTACGGATACTCCCCAACATGCGGTTGGGTAAACATACTCTATGAACGAAAATTATGTGTCAGCTATAGGATGGTGAGTTTGGTTTGTTCACATGCGACAACACGTGTCGGTGAGGGTGCGTTCCCTTGGTTGGGTTTGCAGCGTGCAGGAGCGACTGTGTGAGGGTGCGGTGCGACCGCGGCGTGCAGGAGCGACCGTGTGAGGGTGCGGTGCGACTGCGACAGCCGTGCGCAAGTGTACCTCCTTCTCATTTTGAAAACTTTAGGCAAGCTTGGCAAAAATGTGTGGCGAAGTTTGGCAATGCAAGGCCTAGACCCAAACAGGATAAGTACGTACGTACTAGGAGTACTAGTGTTAAAAAAGAAAGGCGGGGTTTTCCTTCGTGGGATTTAATCGATACAAATCCTCGTTTCACGTGTCAATTAATGCGTATTTTTTCTCCAAAGACCAAAGAGCTAACCATCTCACTCCTCATCGCTTGATTAATGCAGCGCCATGCAAACCAACCTTCTCACTTCCGCATGCATGCAGGGGATATTAATGTCCTTGGTTGCTAACCCCATCAATTTTGCCTCGATTAGTGTTAATGGCCCTTTGCAAATTGTAATTTTTATATACTAGCCTTGTGTACAAAAAAAATGAAGGTAGTAACTATATTTGACTTCCTTCCCCATTGTGGTGACGTCGACGATATCTTTTTTTTTGGTGGTTTGGCGAAGTGCGTTCGATGGAGAACACCATTGAGGGAGACCACGGTAAGTCGTTCGCAAGTGCCGCCTGCAAGCCGAGACAACCGCCTTATTTGCATCCAGGAAGTCCTTTACTAGTACTACTAGGAGTACTAGTGTGGTGAGATGGTTTCTCGAAGAAGACGATGGAGAAGCGGAGTCAGCGAAGAGTGAAATGATGGTTGCTTCGTCCGTGCTTTTGTGATTTGACGCCTCACTGCTTTGTGATTTGTGATAGAAGGGACAGGGGAGTAGACTCTGTGCTCTATACTGTACTACATGCGTCCAAGCATGGGAGAAAGAGGAGAGACATTGCATTTTTCTATTCCTTTAATCAATCAATCAGGGAGCTTCGGTTCCATCTTTTTGGCTTTGGCAACATCGTCCACAATGGTTCCCACGATGCCAAAAGCTATTTTCACATTTGGCTACACATTATGGATGCCCTTAACCGTACCACTTGGTTTTGCTCCTGTGTGCTATCTATACAAATCTCAATTATATTGATCTAAAAAATTATAGAATTAAGATTAGTATAAAGGAGGTGATTTTGCCGCGCGGATGCGGGGGAGGTTTCTTATTTGAGCAATGCTACGTCCACGTAATGGTTTACGTAAAGTTACGAACTGATGTGATGTGGGACTATTTGATTGGATTAAAGGAGAGGATTAGGCCCACCCCACCTGAAAATCGGGGGGGGGGGATATATAGATTAGATGGAAAGTATACGTAGCAGCTACGTAGCCCTTTGTAAGTCTAGGATTAGGCTTCTTATTTTCGGAGGACGTTGTCCTGGCAGTTTGCTAACATGCGGTCCCACGTGTCAGTGCTTTACCAAGCCGATCCGCGTCCCACATGAGGCAGAACAACAATAGAAGCAACACGTGGTTAAGTTGAAGAAGATGAGGGAGAAGCGGATTCAGCAACGAGTGAAATGATGGTTGCTTCGTCCGTCCAACTTAACTGCGGGAAAGGTGCAGCTTTGTGATTTGACGCCTCATTGCTCATTACTACGCCGGCGCCATGACTGGGCTGCTTCACCCCGGCTGCTCTGCACTGTATTCCGGTATGGCACGTGGACCCGGTAGCTTGATGTCCCACATGTCCGCGAAAGGGACTAGAAGATTTATGAAAGCGAGCGCTCCACTCTTACGACGAAGGAGTAGACGACACGACGGCCCAGTGAACTGTCACTTGTAGTACTGTATAGTACTGTAGTTTTGCTGTTTCGCACAATCCATCGATACAAACCCGATTAAACAGGAAAGGGCGGGTTTTTCCCGCGCGGTAGATGATACTGGCCATACATTTCAAAGGCAATTTTAATGTATGCAAACTGAATAATTATAAGTAACAATATGATATCTAGTAGAACTAAAAACACATATGATTTATTGTGTTAGAGTGTAGTAGTCGTGCTGTATTGCATAGTTGTTAGATGTAACATGCGAGAACGTGTAGAGTTGTAGTTTTGGAGGGCCTACAGAGAGAAAAGCGTAATACGGCCACTGAACTTCATAATAAGCTGATTACGGTCACTATATACGTTTTGCGGTGATTATACGGTCACTTGCTCACAGTTCAGCATCAGATTGCACTCTGTTGACCGGCCAAATAGTCTGCGTGGCGCCATGTTGACTAGTTAAATTGACCACGTTCCTTGTGGGTCCCACCTGTCAGTTCGCATAGGCAAAAGGTTAGATAAACAAAAATTTACGCAGGCGCGACAAGGCTCCAACCCGTGCGCGGGAATCACCTGGTTGTGTATGTGTCTGTCAGGGCCTGATGTGTGCGCATGCACGTGTAGGTTGAGCACTTGAGCATGAGAGTGTGTGTTGGTCGTGTGGTGTACTGGTGTGTGCATGCATGCGTGCGTGTGTGCGTGTGAGTGTTGCGTGCGTGCGTGAGTGTTGCGTGCGTGCGTGGCTGCGTGTGTACGTGTGAGTGTTGTGTGCGTGCGTGGGTGCACGTGTTTGTGTGAGTGTTGCGTGGATGCAGTTCGTGTGCATGCGTGCGTGTGTGTATAATCACCACACCAGCTCATGTGTGTTAAAACAGATGGCTCAGCATACCAATACAAGGCCACCTTGTCCGCTGTGCCCGCGGTCATGACTTCGAACCACCGTCCAAATATTTTTTTGTCGTTTGTTTTCATTCTTACTAGCAAGATGCACGTGCGTTGCACGTAACATCAAGATGCATTTGTATGACTTGTTTATCTTGTGAGAGAAAAGGATGAACGAGGGAAGACCTTATTTGCAAATGTGGAGAGGTGTGTGGGTACCTTTTTGCAAAATTGCCATAGTTTCTTTCCTATCCGTCAGATATAAATCGGACGACCTATATTGCAGGATGGCAGGCACACCATCATCACCAACTCTGTTTTTTATAAGAGTGTATTTTATGTATTTTATAAGAGTGTAGATGTAGAGTAGATACAAGTCGACAGGTGGGCACGATGGTAGTGAGATAATGTGATGCAACACTAGAGGTGCCACGTGGAGCGTTTAACTGGTCAACTAGTCATGTCATGAGCAAATACAGAGTTGTACGGTGAGCCCGTGACTGTATAATAACCACTAAACGTAAATGGTGACCGTAATGTGTGGATTCTGAAGTCCAATGTACGTATCGTGCTTTCGCTTCAAATACAATGATCGTCATTGCATATATCGCGAGAGAAAGATGAAACATATGCGTGAGTTTTCTGGGGGCTTACTTTTAGAGGACCTGGAGATAGTTTTGTGTGCATACGTGAAAGGGGCATACAGGGGGGGTATGCGATGGAGAGAGAGATGCTTTTCGTTTCTCTTTATTATGACTAACTTTGTATATAGTATAAAAATATACAAATTCACAGTGCGGAATAAATATCATTGTGGGCACCATGCAATGCAAATTAGCGTTCGTACTCCTCCATATAACTTTGTAATGTTGTATATATGTAGAAACTCTAAAATAATTTTTTGGCCATACTTAATTCTAAAGGAATGTTGTATGCGAAATAAACGTGAAGAGAGGGCTTTTTAGATCAATGGGGTACGTGATGTAACATGTGTGAATGTGTAGTTGATGCATTTGGCGGGGCCTAGAGAGGTATGTGTGTGTATTACGTATTTGAGAGAGGCATGATAGAGGGGCCGACGGGGGGGGCGTGGGAGAGATAGCACGAGAAATGATAGTGGTCTAGAGAGAGAGACGAATATGATGTCACGACAAGAGATTCCATTCCCTTGAGTGTGTATATGCAAGGGGGAGGGAATAGAGGCACAAGGAGAAATTTTCTGTGTGTGTGTGGTGTTTATGTTGGTATGTGTGGGTGTCTCACCGCGTGAGGTCCGGTGGTTCGAGGTGAGGCCCTTCGTTAGGTTCCGTCCTGCGCCACATTGGTCGGCCCGTGACGCATTTAGGAAGACCCATGGATGACTAGTCGTACAAGACAAAGATAGCAAAATTGTGAAGGAATCTGTGTCCACTGACAAAGCCAGCTAGGATTTGTAACCCTAGGTTCTCGGACTAAGGTAACCCCTTTATCTCTGATATTACTATTCATCCAACCTAACTTTAAGGGGCATCCTACGGAATGCTCTGCTAGAATCGTACTCGTCGATTAGGAAGAGAGGTGTGAGACAATGCGTGAGAGACAGGCGTAAAGATAATGTGCGTACATGAGACACGTAGGTAGGTCCATGTATATAGAAAGGGTCGATGAGGATTGTGCGTGTGTATGTTTGCGAGAGGAAGAGTGCTTGTGATAAAGTTTAGTGAAAACAGTTGTAAATGGTTACGAGAGGGAGGGAGGGTTATATCTAGAGCATCTGTGCGAGAAAGACACCTCGGGAGAGAGTGTGTGAGCATGTGTGAGAGACCACCGATGGAGAGCGAAACTACACGTAAAAGACTGCTCTACACATTGATTAAAGATATAAATTGTATCCAAATATTAGGATGGGATCATGATATTTGCAATTCGCGTAAGGAGCGGTCATTGATCCATCAGACATCTAGATTCTATCGAATTTGAGCATGTCTATGTTATTATTCGACACAATTGATCCACATAGTTAGTATTTTGAACTCCAGACAATGCATCGCTTTAGCAATCGAATATAAACGTGAGTATAGTTCATGTTGTGTGTGTAAAGCACATTATACATACGAAAGTTACACATTGGACATTATAAATAGCTACCTATGAACTAGCATACATTTGAATTCAGCTTAAGGTGGTTTAAAAAAATCGAATTCAACATGAAGTCCATTCAATTATTTGAATTTGATATCATGGCATTTGTAAACCATACCTAAATTATGGGGGCACCAATCTTTGCTCTGATTTTGTACATAATAGCATATGTAGTCGTGTACAAAATAGATTCAAATTTAGCTCCTCCATTCCAAAATAATCGTAGTTATAGGATTTTCAAGTGTCAAAATTTCAAAAAGAAGCGGATAATTTAATGAGGTTTTCAAACATACAAGGTCAAATATAACGTTGTCTATTTAGGTCAATCCTCATAGTTCAAGAGTACTCTAAACGTGAATGCTTGTGTTTCAAAATTTTGAACGAAGCGCCAAAAGAGCCTCTACTCGCCCGAAACCGCGTGAGACCAATGTTTGGTAGTACAAGTAAATTACTTTTCTAATAACTCCGACCCGTGAAACCTACCGGCCCGACGTCCAAAGGTCTAAACTGGGGTAGGTTTGTAGCTTCATCTAGACGCCACGCAACCGCAACCGAAAAACATTCATACACAATGGCCGCCTAAGCACACATGCGCGCGGCCAAAATCGCTCCCGCCCACTATTTGGGACACCTGGGATTACCATCCTACCCCCGACCCGCAGTAGGTCCGAAATTTAAGAGGGGGCAAAGATTGTAATTTCCCCAAATTTCAAACAAGCGCGTCCCATCTTCTGTTCAAAAAAGCCAAAAACAAGCGCGGCCGAGACCGAAACATGGTTCCGCCCCACCCATCCGATTCCCCATTCGTACTCCGTGGGCGCCAAAACTACCTCTCCACCAGCCGCGAAACCCCGGCGTCCTCCGTCCGCCACCCCATCCCACCCATCAACCGCCGCCCTCCTCCATCACGCCGGAGCCGATACCCCGACGTCGTCATCCACCGCAACCTCAACCGCACCGCCCTCCACGGCTAGTAGTTGAAGCCGAGGCCGAGCCGTCCATACCCGAGCCAGTTCAACCACGCCGTCCTGCGCCTCACCGCTGCCGCTCCAACTTCGCCACCCTCCACCGCACCGGAGCTGTTCCTGCTACGCCGTCCTTCGCCGCCTCGGATCTGCTTCCCCTCCCCGACATACGGCCACAGCAACACAGTCAACAATTTGGCCATGGGTTCGTCCAAGCCTGCACCCTCCAGAACATCGGTTTCCCCGGTAAAAAGAAGAAGATCGGCGCGACATGTGGAGGTGACCACACCGGCAATCAAAAAAGGTACTCCTCTTCCCTTATTCCTGCAAATCTTACGTCTCTGCTTGCACGGTATTCATCCCACCGAAGACACTAGTTGACGCTTCTTCTTGATACTAGATGTTCCTAGTAACTCGCGATGCACAAGGTTTCTCCTCATATACTATTTCACCTTAGCTAGTGGTCCGTCGCCCCCCTGAATTTCAATTTCTGGCCAGTTGATTCCCAATTAACGGAAGCATTCCCCGGCGTAACAGGCGCTAGTACGCCTATTACGTCGGGGAAGCAGCGCCTTGGTGTTTATCTTAGGGGCGTGTGCGGCCTAGAGCTACTGGCGCCCGATCTGGAGGTCGGCCGGGATTAAAGGGATGGCCTGGGGGCGCTGCCAAGCACGGCGGTGGTGTGAGGTCGATGGGAGGGCGGGGCGGCGGAGGCAGGGGTCTGGGCCGGTGGTCGCTGGCGGTTCGAGAAAGATTGTCAACAGTGACTGGCGGGAGGTAGACGAAGGCCATCTGCCCGTTCCTTATAGATCGGACGGTTCATTAAAAAAATCGACTGACCTATTTATTTTCAGTCGACTGTTATCTTAGATATGACCACATGTGGTGGTGTGCTGGAGGAGTACCTGCATTTCCTGTGCTCATATATTACAAAATCATATGGAGTAGAATCTAATTTTGTTTGCCATGCAATGTTGTAGAGCTATCATATGTCTCCTGTCATTTATTTTTCAGCCACCTGCTATCTGCTACTTTTACAGTGCACTAGTTCTGCACACACTTCACCCTTACTCTCACTATTGTGTTTTTATGCAAGGGTATTTCAGACTCTGCTGCCATGAGAGAAGCCAAAAAGAAAAGAGAGAAGTCGCTCTAGCTTCGTATGCGGGTAGGCAAGACACGTTACAGCGCTATAAAGGGTGCAGTGTCAGTAGATGGAGACGGTAAACGTAGCTCTGGAGTTGATGACCTCGCTCGCAATGAACCACCATCCCAGGTGCTTGCTTTAAGTTCGCGGTGTCATATGTGGTTGCATGTTCCATATGGTGTCTAGCTTGTATTCGAAAGGCCGAAGTCGCTAAGATAAGGAAAGATTTTTTTTACATGAACCACCATCCCGTGAGCACCAGAAGACAAATAGCTAGTCAGGGCAATGGCCGAGCCAGCGACAAGCCCAGCAAAGATAGGCATCACCTGGAAGCCAACTAAAAAGCTGCGATGGTGGCGACGCAGCCCGCCTCCCACCAGGCTCTCAGGTCCTAGATGATCATGCTCACCACTCCAGCCGGATGTCTAGCTTGTATTGCTTCCAATTTGGTTAAATTGCATCTGCATA
This sequence comes from Aegilops tauschii subsp. strangulata, assembly GCF_002575655.3. Taxonomy (NCBI): domain Eukaryota; kingdom Viridiplantae; phylum Streptophyta; class Magnoliopsida; order Poales; family Poaceae; genus Aegilops; species Aegilops tauschii. The sequence continues at coordinate 508,208,889 of NC_053037.3, forward strand.
GCTTACACATTATACCTTTGAATATGACATGCCTTTCTGTTTTTGGTACATACTAGTACATCTGTGTATTAACCATGTTCTTACATCAAACTAATGTTCTTGTGTATCCCTCATCAATCACTTATGACGAGGCAGGCAGGCAAGGGGACTACTCCTCATTTAAAGAATGCAGCGTCAGCCTCCCGACATGATTCTCAAGAAACAGAAATGCTAGATGAAGATAGTGAACATAGCTCTGTAGTTGATTACAGCATTTCCCCTACACTAGCATCGCAGGTGCTTGCTCTAACTTGGCAGCGTGATATGTGGTTGCATGTTGCATATGGTGTCTAGATTGTAATTCTTCCAATCTGGTTAAACTGCATGTGCTAGTCTGCTTAGCTTATACATTATACCTGTTAATGTGACATGCCTTCCTGTATTTAGTACATAGTACATCTATCTATTAAGCATGTCCTTACATAAAACTGTTGTTTTTTTATCCCGCATCAATCAACATGACGAGACACCTTTAGTATATGCAGTGCGATATTAGTTGCATCTTTCATATGATTTATAGCATGCACTGCTTCTAATTTGTTGAAATTCCATTTATGATGGGATGCTTTTAACTTGGCAGAGTCATATTGGTTGCATCTTTCATGTGGTGTCTAGCTTGCATTGCTTCTTATTTGCTGGAATGGTTTCTGCTTAGTTTACACAAAGAGTTGTGAACATGCCATGTCGTCCTGTTTTTTGTACATATTCCATCCTGATATCATGTGTTTGCCTTACATCAAAGTAGTGATTGTCAGTATCATGCATGAATGAGTTCCGAAGAGAGAATTTTATTGCTTTTTCTTGTCGGTTTTACTTGACAATTCAAAATCAATAAAGCGGAAGGAAGTTAGCAAGGCAGTGGATAAAGGTGCTCCTTCCGAACGGAGGGCCTCTACAGTTTCTACTCCTCCACACCCCCAAGATGATTTCCAAGACAACACATGCATAGACACTCAACAAAGCTATGTTTATGACGAGCACGTCTCCCCTAGTGCAGCATCACCGGTGCTCCCTCTAACTTGGCACTGTTATATGTGGTTGCATGTTATGTGTGATGTCTAGCTTGTATTGCTTCTAATTTTGTTGAATTTCATCTGTTTACTTTACACATTATACTTGAATAAGACACGTGTTCCTGTTTCTAGAACATAAAATATCTGTCTATCACACCATGTTCTTACATCAAATTACTACTGTTGTGTAACCTGCAACAATCACTTATCATAAGACACGTTTGACTTCGGAGTGTGATATAGGTTACATCTCACATTCTTTTCTAGCTTGTACTACTAATTTGTTGAAATGGCACTTATGACGAGACAGTTTTAACTTGGTAGAGTGATATTCGTTGCATCTTTCATATGGTGTCTAGCTTTCATTGCTTCTAATTTGTTGAAATGCCTTCTCCTTAGTTTACACATCATAAGCTGTGAATATGCAATGGCACTAATGACAAGAGACCTCAAACATGGTAGTGTGATGTTGTTTGCATCTTGCACATGATTTATTTCTTGTACTGCTTCACATTTGTTTAAACGCCATTTATGATGTGACACTGTTAACTTGGCAGAGCGATATTTGTAGCATCTTTCATATGGTGTCTACCTTCCATTGCATTGCTTCTAATTTGGTGAAATGTCTTCTTCTTAGTTTACACATCATAGTTCTGGTTATCTCTTTCGTCCTGCTTTTCATACATATTACATCCTCCTATCATGTGGTTGTCTAACATCAAAGTTCAGTTCGTCTACATCACGCATCAATTTGTTCCGAAGATCTAAATTGTTATTCGTTTTTCTTGTCGGCTTGACTTAACATGTCACAAAGAAAGAGGAAGAAACACAGAATGGCAGGGAATGAGAAGTGGATGAATCCTGCATATTCTGCTGGTACTGATGGTGCAATAGAAGGTCAAAGTCCAGTAGAAAATTCTACAAACACGGCATCCCATGGTACACGAGTTGCAAAAAAAGCCAAACAGAAACAAATAGCTGCCACCAAACAAGCAGAGACAGCCCTAGTTCTTGCAACACCTACCACCGTACTACCAGCTGCACGACTTACTCGTGCGTCAACTGAGCTAGCAGCACGTTCCCAAGCTCCCTTGCCACCTGACACTACTTCCCAAGCACTCTTGACACAAGACGAGTTGGCAATATCAGATGAACCTTGTGAGCTTCAACAGCAAGAAGGTAGTTGCTGGAGTCAAGTTACAGTTGCATGCTTCTTTATATGTAGTCTCACAGTTTGATGTACACTAACACTTCCTATGTTCGTTGTTGGACTAGCACCTAGGCGCAAGAGGAAACAAACATCAGGGATAATGCTCGATAGGTTAACTAAATCTAGAGGAGGAAGGTTTAAAAAGGCCACGTGATGCTACAGAGTCAGCCAAGTTAGTATCAGAGGCAGCGGTTGCCGTTAGGTGTCATGTACGTATCCTCCCAACATGGATTCAGTACAGGAATGACAAAGACGAAACCCAGTTCAACACCTTCCTCGACCATTTATCTGTAAGTATGGTTATGTATGGAAACTAGTAATATCGTCTTGCTCTGTCCCATACTTTCTAGGTTGCTGATAATGAGACTCCCATAATTTTCAACAGATGAGGTTCCAGTTGGATAGCCAAGATGATGCAACCAGACAAGCTTGCACCCATGTTTTCAAGTCTGCTCTGCGACAGTATCGGTATAACTTGAGGAAAACTCACTTTCAAGGCAAGGCTAACATTGAACTTTCCGAAACATCTCCAGTGGAAAATATATCGGATGAAGACTGGAGGGGCCTTGTTAAACACTGGTCTGATCCGAAGTATCAGGTACATTATATGTATGTGATCACATCACATGTTGAAGTCCTATTTACGCATGTGCGACACAAATCTATCTTCTTGTAGGTGAACTATTCAAAGAACAAGGCCAACCGTACGAAAGTGAAATTCCAACAGACGGCAGGATCTTGTAATTAGCTGCTGTTTCACTCTTTTCGCTGTACCATATTATCAGATATATATTGACTTGTTCGAAATGCAGAGGAAAGCCCGCAAGGACCAAAAAGTACCTGAACCAAATGCTGTGGAAATCTTCAAGGACTGTCACACCAGCAAGAAGAAGGGCATGACTACACCAGTCAAAGCCGCTGTTGTAAGTCCTTAATCCTCATGCCTTTTAACTACTACTTACTCTGACTTGTGCCTTGAACTGCATGGTTTGCAGCCAATGTCTATTACTCTTTTCAATTTTATACACAATTGTCTTAGTGTATCATTGCACCTTACAAGGTTTAAAAGAGAGGAGTGATGTTCCTTTGATCTTGACCCGTAATCTAGTTCCGTGCTGGACATGCCCACACAACATTACAATTGCCTGTTTGTCTATTCTCAGTTATTTTGTGATATGAATGATGTCATACTATGCTTACCGTATTATAAACTTCGTCTCTTTATCCTTAGCCCTCAATACAATGTGAAGAAATAGACAATACATTAGCGATGGTACATGGTCATATGTTTGGAACCTGGTTTTATTATGTACTTTGCAATAAAATACAACTAATATTTTACATGGGTTCACCAGAATAAGTTCTGTATATAGACCAAAGCTATTTTGTTTGGTTTTGCTGCCTCCTTAATATCTTCTGTTCTGGTACTACTAATGTAAAACCTCAACTTTTCAGCGAGCTATGGAAAAAATGGTGGAACCGCCACCTTCTGAAGGTGGTGAGGCAACTATAACCGCAATGTCAGCTCTTGCTGCAGTGGGTCAGTACCTGTCCACTAACAGTGCCAAAAGCACGTTCCTGCGTAATACTGGGTTGGTTGTTAAGGCAATATCATCCAAACTGCCTCATGATCAAGATATGCAAGCTCAAAGCAATGTTGTATCTGCGCTCCAGACACAAGTCCATTACCTAACAGAGACCCTTTGTGAAACTAGGAGAAACATTGCTCAATGTCGTCAAGATATGCATGGTTTTGAAACCAGACTATCAGACATTTGCTATGTTGTTGAGGAGCCTAGGGGAAATGAAGGCGAGGGTTATGGTGCTCCATCGGACAATACAGCATGAAAACATAAAAGTCAGGTCAAATGAACTGAGCTTCTAAACTTCTGGTGGTGCATTTATCTGCTAGACTGTTAAGTTTTATGCCAACCTTCCTTTTGTTATATAGTTGTAATTTGTTTTGCTGCGATACAAAATTTATTCTTAACATGCAGCCACCGGTTGAAGAAAATAGCAAGCCATTTTTGTATAGTGTAGGGTGTTCCCTATATTTGCACTGGTGGCGATCTTTGATGCCGAGTGAATATAATCTGTGCAATCGCCTTAATAGCGTAGCGTTAGTTTCGGCCTTATTTATTTCCTAGTCTTCTTTTTCCCTGGTTTGCTAGTGGCCGCAACTACCATGGGCCATATACAGGCCGTAGGATCCATGGGTCTCCGACGGGCCGTCGATAAATGGGCCTGTAATCGGTGGGCCTCGGGCCGTCGGATAAATGGGTGTACATGGGCCGTAATTGGGCGTAATTGGTATCGGCCCAGCACGGTAACAGGCCGTTAACAGGCCGTAGGACAGCAAAGGCTTAATTCTGTCACAGGCATAACGGGTCGTTAATGGGCCGGAATATAGGACGGGCTGGAAACGACGCAACGGGTTAACAGGCCAGAAACGGGCCGACTCTTGCCATGGGCCGAATTTGGCCCATTAGGGTAACAGGCCAGTAACGGGGCGACTCTTGCCATGGGCCGAATTTGGCCCATTAGGGGAACAGGCCAGTAATGGGCCGACTCTTGCCATGGGCCGAATTTGGCCCATTAGGGGAACAGGCCATTAACGGGCCGGAAGTAATCGAGGGCTGAAAAGGAGCCCAAGAACGTATGGGCCGTCAATAGGCCGAAAGCTAACACGGGCTGGAAACGGCCCATGTAAATCACGGGCCGTTAACGGGTATAAAGAAAATTATTGTTCATTATGGGCTAGAGTCACCGTGGGCCTGTAAAGGGCCAAAAGATACGAAGGCCTCATATGGGCCGAAAGACGTCGTGGGCCATACATGGGCCGAAAGTGAAATGGGCTCGTGTTATATTCGACGGCCCACATGACGTTGTTGGGCCGATTTCCTTTAGGGCCTAACGGGCCGTGAGTTAACGGGCCGTAAAATGGGCTATTTGCGAAGAGACCGTTAACAGGCTTTTCATGGGCCAGCCCGTTAACTTTTGACCAAGTCAAACGGGCCGGCTTTGTAAGCTAAATGGGCCAGTGGTGGGCCGTGGCACGTGTCGACATATCATAGGCGCCTATCTGACCCACTGACGAGCTGACACGTGTTTCGTCCGGCCAATAAGAATTTTACACGTGGAAATTTCCCATTGGTCAGGGCTGTTAACGGGTTATCGGATCCAAAACCCGACCCGATAGCTTAACGGTGTTCCGTTACGGTGGATGCCACGTGTCGGTCACCCTTGACGAAAGCACTTCTGTGACGCGCGATTTATCGTCATGGAAGTGGACACTTCCGTGATGATAATTTTGGTAATGTCATGGAACACTTCTACGACAGCACAGGTATGACTATCTTGATTCTGTCACAAAATCGTCATGGATGTACATGCATGACAAAAAATGCGACCTACTGTGACAAACACGTATCATCACGGAAGTGTATTTTTTTGTAGTGAAAGGGATGGCCTTCTCGCCAAGGCGACTGACAAATCGGCTCAACGCGGCAATCCGGCCTGCCAGGCGTTGAACATCATTGATACACTTCGGTTTAGCCAAGGAGGTGATGGCCTTGATCTTTTTCGGATTAGCTTCAATGCCCCTGTTAGACACCAAAAAGCCCAAGAGCTTGCCTGCTGGTACACCAAAGACACACTTGGCCTGATTAAGCATCATTTTATAAACCCGCAGGTTATCAAAGGTTTCCTTCAAGTCATCAATCAATGTCTCCTTCCTTGATTTTACCACAATATCATCCACATAGGCGTGAACATTGCGGCCGATCGGTTTATGCAGACAATTCTGCACACACCGTTGATAAGTCGACTGGGCACTCTTGAGCCCAAAGGGCATGGATACGTAGCAGAAAGCTCCAAAGGGAGTTATGAAAGATGTCTTCTCCTGGTCCTTAACTGCCATTTTGATCTGATGATAACCAGAATATGCATCCAAAAAGCTTAAACGCTCGCAACCCACCGTAGCATCAACAATTTGATCAATACGGGGAAGGGCAAAAGGATCCGCTGGACAAGCTTTGTTGAGATCTGTGTAGTCCACACACATACGCCAAGTGCCATTCTTTTTAAGGACCAGCACCGGATTAGCCAGCCACTCAGGATGGAATACTTCAATGATAAATCCAGCTGCCAAGAGCCTAGCTACTTCTTCTCCAATAGCTTTGCATCTTTCTTCATTGAACCGGCGGAGAAACTGCTTGACCGGTTTATACTTAGGATCAACATTGAGGGTGTGCTCAGCGAGTTCTCTCAGTACACCTGGCATGTCAGAAGGCTTCCATGCAAAGATGTCCCGATTCTCACGGATGAAGTCGATGAGCGCGCCTTCCTATTTCGGGTCCAAGTTAGCGCTGATGCTAAACTGCTTGGATGAATCGCCAGGCACAAAGTCGACAAGCTTAGTCTCATCAGCCGATTTAAACTTCAGGGCCGGATCATGCTTGGTAGTTGGTTTCTTCAACGAAGTCATATCCGCCGGATCAACATTGTCCTTATAGAACTTCAACTCTTCTGTTGCACAAACCGACTCAGCATAAGCCGCATCACCTTCTTCACACTCCAGAGCAATCTTGCGGCTCCCATGCACAGTTATAGTTCCCTTGTGACCCAGCATCTTGAGCTGCAGATAGACATAACAAGGCCGTGCCATAAACCTGGCATAAGCTGGCCGTCCGAATAGGGCATGATACGGGCTGCAGATTTTCACCACTTCAAAGGTCAAGGTTTCTGATCTTGAGTCATGCTAATCTCCAAAAGCCACCTCCAAAGCTATCTTACCAACAGGATATGCCGACTTACGAGGCACCACACCATGGAACACCGTATTGGATGGTTTAAGATTTTTATCTGTCAACCCCATGCGACGGAAAGTTTCATAATAAAGGATATTGATACTACTCCCTCCATCCATGAGTACCTTAGTGAACTAATAACCTCCCACCTGAGGTGCCACTACCAGTGCCAGATGACCCGGATTGTCAACCCGGGGTGGATGATCTTCTCTACTCCACACAATCGGCTGCTCAGACCAACGCAAATAACGGGGCACCGCCGGTTCAACTGCATTCACCACCCTTTTATGAAGCTTCTGATCGCGCTTGTCCAAGCTAGTGGTGAAGACATGATACTGTCCGCTATTCAACTGCTTTGGGTTGCTCTGGTAACCCGAATGCTGCTGCTGCTGATTGCCCTGATGATTATAGCCACCTTGATTACCCTGATTACTTTGATTGTTATGTCCACCCTGATTACCATGGAATCCTGAACCGGAATTTCCTCCGCCATAACCCGGCCCATGAGAGCCAGAGCCCGAACCGCCTCCTGATCCATGATCATACCAGAAAGAATCAGAATTTTTGAACTCTTGCATGATGTAACAATCTTTCCAGAGGTGTGTGGACGGTTCCTCCTTCGTCCCATGCTTTGGACAGGGCTGGTTTAACAGATAAGACAAACGGTCCGGATTAGGATTTGGCATTCCACTGCGCTGGGGCGGTTTACCCTTACGCCGCTGGCCCTTGTCACGTGTATTAGTGTTAGCCACAAAGTCTAAACTGTGGTCCGCTTTACCCTTGCCGCCGTTTCCATGACCCGCCGGGTTGTGGTGCTGCCCCTTGGCGTTGTCGCTCTTCTTACCCTTCCCTGTCTTATCATCGTCAGACTCGGGATCCTTGGTACTATCAGAGTCGGCATACTTCACCAGTGCAGGCATGAGGGTTCCCATGTCATTACAATGACGTTTGAGCCATCCCAACTTCAACTTCAGGGGTTCAAACCGGCAATTGCCTTCCAATGTAAAAACTGCGGTGTCATCATTGATGCGGTCCGATGAATGCAAAATCTCCGAAACCCGACGCACCCAATGGGTTGTTGACTCTCCTTCCTCCTGGACACAGGCAGCTAAGTCCACAATTGACATGGGCTGCTTGCATGTATCCTTGAAATTCTGAATAAACCGGGCTCTCAACTCGGCCCATGACCTGATAGAATTAGCCGGTAAGCTTTTTAGCCAAGTGCGGGCCGTCCCTTCTAGCATCATGGTGAAATACTTCGCACATGCCGCATCATCCACGTCCAGCATCTCCATGGCCATCTCATAGCTTTCGAACCATGTTTCAAGGGATAAATCGGCGGTGTAATTCGGCACCTTGCGCGGGCCCTTGAAATCCTTGGGCAGGCGCACATTTCGCAACGCTGGGACAAGACATGGCACTCCCAAGGAACTAGAGGTAACTCCGGGTTCCACCGATGTGGTTGGACGAACCGAAGTAAGCTGACGAGCTTCGTGCTGCGCCGCTAACTCGGCCTCTCTGCGTGCCCGAGCCCGGTCCACCACCTCCTGAGCATCACCAGCACCACCCGCCGGGTTATTGCCATGGGGCGGATCACGGTTCCATGCATTGCTTGACACTGCCGGTTCATCCATACGCCTGCTGTAACTCCGGCTTGGACGGGGAGTGGAATGAATCCGATCGCGACTATGTGAATAAGCCTCCTGTTGAACCAAGGCTGTCTGAAGAAGCTCCTTAACCCGACGCGTCTCGACAGCCGCTGGAGAATCACCTTCGATCGGGATGGCCGCCAGCCGTGAAGTGGCAGCGACAATGTTGTCCACCGGGTTAGAATAATGACCCGGTGGCATGGGGACATGCGGTGCCACAATGTTGTTCTGACGAGGCGGATCCATCAAGCGTGACTGAACCGGCGCCCCTGCCCTCGGTGCCTCCGCCCGGTTTACCACCGGTGGATTACTGGTCCCTGCTCCTGGGGTGTTAAAGAGATTTCTAGCGTCATAAACCGATGGAAAGCGAGATCGGTGCCTCCTCTTCAGGACTTCGTTCGACGCACTCTGATCCAGCATAATCTGGTAAGCTTGTGCATCCGAAGCGGCCCGCTCCGCGGCTATCCTGGTATCCTCAGCTGCTAAGTCGGCTTTGGCCTGGGTGATCTGATCTTTCACTTTCGCAATTCCGCATTGTGTGCATCCTAATCCGCCGGGTTAACCTTCGCCATCAGCGTTGCCAACGCGTCAAACAAATCAGATAGAACCTGAGCTGGCGGGCGCACGGGGCCTCCTGCCCCGGCTGCTGCCGCCGCTACCGATCCGGAAATCATCGCCACTGCGGTCGAGGAGTGGAGCGCCGGTTGCGTGCCGGCCATGAAGATGGCAACCCGATTTGGCAGATCAAAGGGGTCCGGAATACTGTCGCCATCGGAACAGCCCCCAATCCGGCCATCTTGTAACTGATATAACGACTCGGTCTCTCCGATTGATGACTCGTCGCAGGAATAAACGACGGTCTCACCACCAGATTGCGATTTATCCTCAGATTCCCCTCCATGGATAACTCCCACGAAGGCACGATTCATGACAGGTTGACCCGGGCAGATCTCGCACGCTGAGCCGTTTCGACGAGGTCGGTGCAGATGTCCGGCTCAAGGCCCGGTTCGCCGATCTTGCCAATGAAAACGTGTATGCCACCAAAGGGGACCCGGTACTCGTACTCAATTGAGCCGGCCTCGGGGCCCCAGCCTGCATCGTCGATGTAGAGCTTGCCGCGATGACTCTTGGTCATCCGGCCCACAGCGTAACCCTTGAGCCCTTCGAAGTTGCCCTCCAAGAACTTGAAACCATCGTGCGATAGCCCCACGGTGGGCGCCAAATGTCGTGTTTTTGTCACGGCAGATGTCCTAGAGAAAGGACTTAGTCGTGGAGCCATCGCTACGGGTTAGCTTAAAGGGGTTAAAGCGGACAAGGGACGCAAGAGAGTTTTATACTAGTTCGGCCCCTTACGATGAAGGTAAAAGCCTACGTCTAGTTGTGGTGGAATTGATGGGGTTTCGATGACCAGGGAGCGAATACGCTTTGCCCGAGTCTCGAGTTGTTGTCCCTGAACCGCCGCCGGGTCGTCCGCTTATATACATGGGTTGACGCCCGTCGGTTTACAGACTCCGAGGCCGGCTCATAATCGTGTCCGGCTCGGTCTCTGCTACTTCTATCTTACAACACAAGTTTACACATCAATGGCGGTTTGTGTCTACAGGCCTTAAGCTGGCTTTGGGCCCTGGGCCTTCATGAAGCATCACCGTCTGTCTTCATGGGCTTCAGATACAGATGAACTACTTATGAAGTTAACCCGGCCTCTCCTGGCCAGTTTACGCCCAGTGGTAATATCCCCAACAGAAACCCTACCCCCCATAGAGTCTCACCTACGTGCCCCAAGTGTGGAAAGGGGAGAAAATTTATATGAAGAAAGGAATTAGCAATTTTATTTTAATAGTACGCTTCTGGTCTCAACAACCTAGGGCCTTCGGGGTCAAATGTAGGCCATAGAGCCCCGACCCACAAACATTTTCAGGTCTCTCATCCATGCAAGACTCTTAAATTTTCCCTTTTGCTTTGTTGTTTTCCGCTCCTTAGTGATAACTCCACAATTCTCAGCAAGTAGTTCCCCAAAATCAAGCATATCCTCCAACCAAAACTCAGGGATAGCTGAAAAATTACTATCATTCATTTGCATCTTCACAAAATCACCATTCATCATATGGTTATCCTCATTCAAGTATTTTTCCCGCAATTCCCATAATCTCAACATCTTTTCCCCCTGATGTTTCAGACCCACAAGTTGGGTACACATCATCAATAATTGATTGAGCTACACAGCAATCCTTTGTAGCAAAGAATTGTTTGAAATTTTGATCTCCTAAAGCTTAATACATTTCTTCATTTTTGCTACTTCTAGAAATCCTCGCAATACTAAAGCATAATGGAGAATTCAAGTATTTAGATGACGAATGATACTTGCAATCCAAATCTGATGAGTACCCAGCCTCCTCGCCGGAATCATCCCCGACCAGCAACCAAAAGCGGTTGCCTACAAGGGAGAACCCTACTCCACCGCGACAGAGCGAGCGAGGCTGAGTAGGCAAGGTGAGCGCCGCGGGAAGCGCGACGACCTCCATGGTGTGTGAACCACCTCCTTGATTTTCTTCATCCTCGTCGGCGGTCCCGATGGAGCCACCGACTCATCCTTGATGATGATGGGTAGCGCTGCCGTACCTGGACTCGGGAGCGCCATCACCACGCCCACCATGAACACCTTCGGTCCCGTAGGAGCACGACGACACGAGAGAAACTCCTTCCATTTGAGGGTTCTTCGACTCCACCTTGCCCATCGCCCACAACATAATCTCGAGCAGTTCCACCATTAGCCTAGATGGAGTGAGGCGGATGTCCTCCGACTCAGTTAGCTTCATGTAGATCACCACCGCCGCCGCCTTCATCTCTCACTCCTCTGCGAGCTAGGAGATGATTTCATGCATCCGCGCCATCTTTAGGTCGTCACCGTTGGCTATCTCCAGCACATGCCCTTCCATGTGCAACCTCTAGTCCGCCATGGATATCGGGGGGAGGTGGAGTCCTGGAGCCTAGTGAAGACGTGGAGATGGCGTCGAATCTCGATGGAATGCGAAGAGGGTGCTGGAAGAAAGGGGCACTGCATCATTGAAGATTTAATGGCCAATCCGCTCTCGAATTCATGGTGGGCTCTCACTACTAGGGAAAACCCTATACACAGAACTTTAGCAGTAGCACTAGGCTAGTGCAAAAAGCGCTACTACTAAAATTGCCCAATCGTTGCCGCCAGGCTAAGTATAGTAGTAGCGCACTCCCTTGAAACGCGCTACTGCTAGGTAGTTTAGCAGTAGCGCTTTCCCCGAACACACGCTACTGCTATGTAGGTTATCTTCACCACACCGTCGCCCCTCACTCTCCCCCACTCCCACTCTCACTCGATCTCCCACGCACCCCGTCGTCCGCCGCCGCCGATGTTCGGCCCTCCCCCGCCGCCGCATTGCTGATGCCATCCTCGCTCCTTCTTCCTCGGTATGCGCCCTCCTCCCTCATCCTCCCACCATGCTCTCCTCCCTCCTCCTCCGGCCACCCCCTCCCCCCCTCCTCCTCCGGCCAAGCCCTCCGCCGGCAGCCCTCCTCCCCCCCTCATCTCTCCTTCCTCCTCCTACCTCCTCCCACCGCCCTCCTCCCCCTCCTCCTCTCTCCTCCCTCCTCCTCCTCCCTCCTCCCACCCCCTCCTACCTAAACTGTTTTTACTATTCTTGTATAATGTAGTTTTTTTACTATTTTTTAGTAAGTGTTTAATAGAAATAGTTTATTTAGGAAGTGGTTAATAGAACTAGTTTATTTATAGTAAGTGTTTAATAGAACTAGTTTATTTATAGTAAGTGCTTAATAGACTAATGAATAGGTTTTTTGAATATAAAAATTTTTAGTAATACAATTTTCTAGGTATAGAAAATTTTCAATTATAGAAATCTATTGGAAGCATATATGAGAAATTTTTAGGTATCAAATTTAGTAATAAAAAATTTTAGTAAGAAAATTTAGGTATAGATTTTTTTGTAATTTTTTTAATATAGAAATGTAATGGAAAATTTAATTATTTTTTATGTCATTATCACTTTCTCATCAAAAATTGCTATATGAGATTTGATGATCTAAAATTTTCACTCGGTGGAATATGCAGGCGTTGTAGAGTCGTGTCTCCTTGGAGTGATCGTCATCCGAGCTACCTCTACTTCCTCTACACCCGAGTCGGTGAGCTAGAAGTCCACCTCCTCCTTCTCTACTCCTCGGTGTTGAATAGAGTAGAACTAGGGTATTTAGTTATGCTTCTTAACCAAATGAAATGTTCGGGTTATAAGATATATTGAAATGTTTTTGTCAATATTGAACCATTGAAATGCAATGAGCACCAGTTTATGCTCATGTGTGTATGCTTATGATAATTCATTCGAATATAATTTCAAGTTTAAGCATCGTTGTATGTGTATGGACATCTTGTATCGCAGGGAAAATCCGAGTGGCCTATGTTTTGCCGGAGTGTTGATTCATTTCCGTTCCTGCAAATTTCAGGCGCTCGGTATGTGCTATTTTAGCAAAGGTCATGCCGGACTTTTTCGTGAATTTAAGCATGACTTGTGCTAGAATATGTAGGAAATATCGAGTGCCCCGGATTTGATAGGAAGAGAATTAAACGACAGTTCGAGTTGACTTTAAGTCTGTTGAGGCTCCATACATGACAGTCAAAAAATCAGTGAGGGAGAGTCTCCACCATATATGAGAGAAGAAGAATGCCGACTGTTATCGTGGGGGTCGCTTCTCCTTCTTCTCCTTGTGCTAGACCTTTGTTATGCACTACGGGAAGAAGGAGTAGCAACCATCATTGACGGTCGAAAAATCAGTGAGGGAGTGTCAACCATATATGAGAGAGGAAGGAGAATCCCGACAGAACCATAGTCAACCTGTGATGAATAATAATGATCTAATTTAGTTTTTGTAGTACCTATATTTAATTTTTGAAGTTAAAATTTTGAATTATGAACAAAGGAAATGTCATCAGACGAGGGAAGTCTCCTGGAGTGCGACTGGTGCGGTGACGACCGGGGTATGTGCGAGAGGCCTCACCTGGTAGAAGTTCGGCGCTTCAGCATTAAGCTCCAGGAGACCTTCGATGTTGAAAGGGTACGCGACGATGACAAGTTTTTTCCGTAATTAAGCACGACTTCTGCTTCTTCAACGTGTAATTTTCGTCGTTTACAATTCGACTAGGTTATCCCATTTCATGCAAGACGCTATGTCTTGGAGAGGATGGATTTTGAATATCATGTAAGTATGGAAACAAAGAGAGTTCACCTAAGGACCCATCATGGTATAGATTTTGCTGTAAATCTATACAATACTGAGAGCGTATCCCATTTTGGTTGCCCGAATTGGGAAGCACTTTGCAAGATGTATGATTTTCAAGAGGGTATGCTTGTCACCTTGGATCTGGGTGATCCTGTCATCGACGAAGATAATATGAACATTTGGGTCCTTGTTGATACGCCACCAATTCTACCGCTATGTGAGTTTCTCAAACATAGTTATTATGTAATTTATATTGTTTATTTCAAAATAGTTGACAACTTATTTCCATTGATAGCTTATTTTCATTCTTCAAAGAATGTACGGAAGATGGTAGACAGAACCTACTATACCGATGGCACAGAATTAACTTATCAGGAGAAAGGTCATCTTATCTCATTTATTATTGATGTTGAGAATTACAATATCAATTATCATACTCCTGCACATTATGGTCAATACGTGCCACTAGTGCACGTGTTGAACTACGGTAACATCTATGGAGATGGCATGGTAAGATTTTTTACTATTACGACATTCGTGCATCTTTTGCATAAATTCTTCTAAAGCTAAACTACATTGCTAACAACGACGTTATTACTATGTTTTTCAGCAGAAAATCTTGAAGGATTGTGTGCCTCATCTGATATTTCCGAAATGTCACGTTGATGTTATTAGCTTACGGCCAAGTCTGCTTAAGCTTCACACCTGTTCATATCGGATTTCTAAAATCGATGAAGACATGACAATCAAATCATGGAAAAAATTTATGGACAATTGTAGGGAGCTACTTGGAACCAACATTGTGGGAGGCGCAAGAATTGGAGATAGGATAGTCTCCATTCTTCATAATGGAGAGTCAGGGCCTATCTTGTTTTATGCCATTTTACCTTAAAGAGGGTAGTAGGTCCTATGAGAGAGGAGTAGGTCCAAGGTATAATGTGTTATTAATTATATGCTACAATGTGTTAGAGTTGATGATGATGATGAGGACGAGCTGTGATTATGACTACTGACCAAGTTGTTATATGATGTCTCACAGATGAAAATGATGATCATGAGGAGTTGTTATATGACAATGATGTACTATGATGATAAGTTAATGATATAATGATGATGATGATGATGATGAGTTATTATATCATTGGGTGAAAGATCCGTGGATTAGTTTCAAGTGGATAAATCCTAAGTGATCAAGTCATGGATTATCACGATAATCCATGACTTGATTACTTAGGATCCAACCACTTGAAACTAATCCACGGTTCTTTCACCCAGTGATTTAATAACTTGTTATGATGTAAAAACAATCTCTAAATTGCTAATGTATGAAAACTTGTATAATGGTGTATGAATACGAAATAAAAAAAAAGAAATAGAATACGGAATAATAGTAGTAGCGCAGGCAGAGAGCGCGCTACTAGTAATTACCAATAGCGTCCTTTTCAAGAAGCGCTACTACTAAGTAGCTATAGCAGTTGTGCGGGTAAACCAACGCTACTGCTAACCTTTAGCTGTAGCGCTGTTCTCGTGGAATTGCCACGGCAGATGTCCTAGCAGAAGGACTTAGCGTGGAGCCATTGCAACTAGGATAGCTTAAAGGGGTTAAATGGGACAAAGGACACAAAGAGTTTATACTGGTTCGGCCCCTTGCGGTGAAGGTAAAGGCCTAATCCAGTTTGAGGTGGTATTGCTTAGGTTTTGATTACCAGGGAGCGAATACACTTAACCTAGTTCTCGATGTCTTGTCTCTTGCCCTAACCGCCGCCGGGTCGTCCCTTTATATACACAGGTTGACGCCCGACGGCTCACGGAGTTCCGGCCGGCTCATACACAATGTGTCCGGCTCGGCGACTAATTACACTTGCCTTACGATACAAGTTATACATACATAGCGGTTCATCCTCCCGGGCCTTAAATCGCCTCTGGGCCTTGGGCCATCATCCGGCTCGTATGATCCGCCATCTTCATTGGTAAGCCATCAGTGGTATAACCCAGCCCCTTCTGGGCGGTTTATACCCAATAGTTATATCCCCAACATTAGGCCACAGGTTGATTTGAACTCGTTCATATCAATCTACAACACTTAGAAAAATACTTCCTCATTTGCCCTCGCGAGATCTTGTAACCCGCCATGACGTCATCTCCTGGGATTATGATAACCCGCCGTGACGTCACCTGTCATTAATATCACATAAGGCCCAAATCTTAATATACCTTCTCTTTTAATGAACCTCCGAAAATTGAGGCGTCTGCGCCGTCAGATATCCATTTGTTAGCCTCCTCGATTCCCGTGCATGCCATTCTTCTTTCCAGCCTTATAAATAGGGCAAGGGGTCCCTTTTAACTTCCCCCCTTGCCTCCTCGTTTCTGTCTCCTACCTCGCGTCGCCTCAGCGCCCGATCTCCACCGCCACCGTCGACCTTTGCCACCGCCTCGACAACGGCCGCTGCATCAACCTGAATTGACCAGAGTTCGTTCGCGCACCTCCGCTGTTCAACAGCTCTAGTGAGTTCTCCTCCTTCCTTTTTCCATAGATCCCATTAGGGTTTCCACGAGTTCGTCAGAGTTCATCTTCGCTCTTCACTGTAGCTTGTGATTTTTGATTCAAACTTGGTACTCCTCCTGCGCGGCAGTAGTCGTGTTACTCATTTGTGCTATTATAGCATCTCCTTTTGCGTAAGAAATCCAATCTGGACACATGAACTGCTCAAGTACTGCAATTTAGGTCTAGGTATTTTCCATTATCTGAAGTGACGTAGATCCAAAATCATAGCATCAATCTGTGAAATCTGTTTTTCCAACACTTAGCAATTTTTCCATTCTCAGATCTGTAAATCGATAATTGTGTGGGCGGCTTAACTCAGAAACCGTAACTCGCCAGGTACCATTAGTCCCGTCTTAAGCCGCCAGTAGCTCATCTTTATAACTTCAATGCCATCCTCCAGTTTAACACTTATGCATGCTTCATTATTATTTGCCTTTAAGACAACAGCCGGCTGAACCATATAATCTTAAACCGGCATAGTCTTTATTTCAGATCATCGAAAATGGCTAAGACATACACTGCTTGCAACTGGGTCCAATCCCGGGTCACTGAAGAAGACCTGAACAACTTTGTTGCAACTGGAGCCCTAGCCAAGAAAGAGGTCATCCACTGGAGGGCCCCTCGTGAAGAAAATCCTCCTACACACAAGGATGGAGAAGTGATTGTTTTCACTGACCACCTGAGTCGGGGGTTCAGCCCACCCGTGTGACAGCCTGGATTTTGCCTTCTCTCTTTTTCCGGACTTGCCTTCTCTCTGTTTCCGGACTTGGTTTTTGCCTTGCTTTGATTTGGGTTTTGGAATCATTTCAAATGGACTTGTCACTTGGGCATATCCTTGACTTTCACCCAAGTGACCTATCTACTCCTCATTCAACTTTATTTCTTTGATAAATCTCCAAAATAATCAAATGAATATTTTTCATAAAAGAAAAATATTCATTTTCCAGTCTGAAACTCTATTCAGAAACTTGTGCTCCAAAGCAACCCTCATTTTTATTGCTCCCAAAAATCTGAGATAAATCATGAATATTCTTTGGACCTTGGCACACCTTCCTAAGAAAAATAGTGCATGACTTTTTGTAATATTTTTGCTATAGAAAATCATTTCTCTTCTGGCCCATTCCAGTTCGTACAGCAAGTACATTTTTCCTGGATCTTTTGGCCCTGATCTTTCTTGAGTTTGATTACCCTCCTAAGAAAACCTAAACCCCAGGAGATCAGCCCTAATGGCCTTCTAGAAGATTGGTTAACTTGGCGACCAATTTTCTGGTCAGAAACTTGCCAGCTTAGTTGAGTCAAGTCTGGTCGGCCTGGCAATGAGCTATCAACTTTCCTAGACTAAACACTGCGTGAAGTAGAGCATAGACAAGGTTTGGCAGCATTTGGGCGTCGTCTCGACCATGCCAGCGTGGTGACCGCGTGAAGACACGGCGCCTGGCAGCGTCTCGACGCGCTCTGGATGGCGCCTTCCTCTCTATTCGGCGCGTGCTTGATCCAGCGCTCGCCGACGCCTGCCGCGCCGCACCTACAACCCCGACCCATCGCCCTTGACCTCTCCCTGGCGCTCGCCGATGCCGGAGACGCCGCAGCAAGCATGGGCACGTCGCGACCAAAAGCCACAGTGCGGGCGTGCCCTTGTCCGCTTCTTCCACTGCCTCCTATGCTCGTCCGCGAGCGTGGGCACCTCCTGCGTTGACGCTGCGCGCTTGCCCCCTCGCACTGGACCTTTTCGTCGCCGTTCGCCGCGTATCCAGAGAGCTCTGGCGGCGACACGTTACCCCCCTCGCTTCGGCTATATATAGAGCCTCCCTTCTTGATTTCTAGCCACGCACCACTCCTCACCACCTCCACGAACACGTAGACGGGCCACAGCTCGGTCGGGGAGGCCTCTGGCCGTCGCCCCGACCTGAGAACTCCAGCGGCCTCCGCGGCAAGGCCACCGCTCTCCGGTGCCTCTCGAGCTCAAGCAGCTGCTCGGGCGGGGCATTGGGGGTCTGTTGGTGCTGCCTGGACGCCGCTGAGCCCTCGGAGCCACCCCTAGCCGTCGTCTTCAACCACTCCGGCGAACCCCGTCCGCCACCGAGGCTTGCGAGCTCGACCGCGAGCAGCTCCGTCCACCCCAAGCCAAGCTATGGGTACGGGTAGGTGCGCCACGAGCCCAGCTTCAATCCTATCCCTCTAGCCTAGCCCCAAAACCCCTCATCGCCAGCGTGAGCTCCGGCGAAACACCGTCGCCCAATGATCTCGATCCCCCTTTCTCTCCTGACGGGCGGACCCCCCCCCCCCGGAATTTCTGTTTAATTCAAATTTATTCAGAAATTGACCCAAACTTTGACCAGCCACCATTTCTAAACCATAAGTCCAAATGATTTTATTCTTTTTGCATTGTCTTTGTTTCAGAAAGCTCTAGCAGCACACCAAAAGGTGGATTTTTCCTTGCTGTCTAGAATTTCTGGTGATTTTCAGAATGTGTTTTGATATTTGTTTTGTGGTTTTTAATTATTTTCAGAAGGAGAAGCTTGTCTTGAAGCAAACCAAGAGGGGTGTGATCCTCGTCTACACTAAGGCAAGCCACACCAGCATTTGGATGGTGTTATTTCAAAATCTATGATTTTCTACTTGAATATGAGTTTTAATTGCATTTAAAATTTGATAAATAAATTTTGTTAATTGCTAGTTACTTTATCATGCTTAATATGCTTGTTTTAGTTACTGGTTAATTGCATGATCTTGTTTGGTTAAGTAGAATAAATTTTGCATTAGATATGTTGCTATGGTAGAAAATGATAGCTCTTTTACTAAGTGCATTTTCATATAAGTGACGAGCTAATAAAAATATTGTTGGATAATAAAAATGAATTAGGTCCAGTAAGGTTTTTGATCTAGGTATTGCAAGATAATTATGTTGATAAGTTTGATCCATATCTATGTGTTGTTTGCTTTGCATGTCGGTTAGCTGCATAAGTATGTCAAAGTATCATGTTAGCATAAAAAGTTTTTATCAAAGTTAAACTTGATTAAGTTTAACTTGAATATGATGTCGATCACATCATGGTGCCACTGAATCAGGTTTTTATTCAGTGCGACCACATTTACCTTGTGGGAAGGTCTTGATTCGGTCCTTTGTTGTGCCTCTCACCGGTGCCTCCCGCGAGGGGAGGTTATGGGCGTGCATACCCTGGCCCGGTAAGCAGACATAACCTTGTGTGCTCGTTTTTGTTTTTATGGTACCTTGTCCCCATTTGGGACCGTTTTGCCACGACGGTGGCCGTTGGTGTCCTTGGTAGACATGGGGCCACCCAAGACCTAGCCCTGAGAGGGAGTTGGTCGGAGTGGCCGGGAGAGTGCCATGACAAAGGGAGGGTTTTGTCGGAATGCTTTGGTCCACCCGGATGGGAATGCGAGGCCAGGGTTCCGTAGTGTGGGTAAAGTGCGCTACCTCTGCAGAGTGTATTTGAATCTATCGATAGCCGTGTCCCCGGTTATGGGCATAGCTCGGAAGTAAGTCACACCATGGATCAACTTTTATAATTAATCTTGCAAACTAAATGAGTGTTGTGATGCATTTTGTTTCGTGGTGAATCATGAACTAGTGAGTTGTTCATGAGTGGTTGGTTCCAATTGTGACCCAGGTATGGTGATCGTTTGGTTACGAGGTAACCGTCTGGTAAGCGAGTCTGTGAGACTCAGTGCTTGTATTGGTTTTCTTTTCATCTGTAATAGTTCTTGCATTGCATTCATTTGATTAATTGTCATGATATTGTCTGTCATCGTGCTTATGTTTGTTGTGAGCTTGCAAGTACATTCAATGTACTGACCTGGCGTGTCATGCCTGCTTTCAGGCAAGTCGGTTCGCATCTGAGCGCATCTCGCGTCTAGGTCGTGTCCACGTCGGTGTTATGGAGTTGTGCTATGGAGTTGCACTTCGTCGTTCTTCCGCTGCCGCGTAGTTCAAGTGATCGAGGCCCTTGTTATGTTCATTAAATAATGTACATACTGTTCAGCAGCACCGTGTGTGCCGCTTGGCCTCGTATCCTGATGTAATATCAGACTTATGTAATCCGCTAGCATCAATAAAGCGGTTGTTTCTGTACAATGTTGTTGTGTATTGCCAGAAGACTAGATCTCTGGGCTGGCAATGCAAGGTAAACCGGTTGCTCTGAGCCGGGGTGCCACAACGCTTGGTATCAGAGCCGCACTGATTGTACGACACGCTAGACCGTTAGTGCGATAGTGAAAGGGTAGATAGCTTCGTTTGGGTGCCGGTAGTCATACAAACTGGTTGTTGCATTGCATGCATGTTTATCTGTTGTTATTACTAACCGTATGGTTTGTGAGTGTAGATGGCTCCTGTACCGATCTTGTACCATCCTGAGCCAGCTCCGTACACATCGCCGCATCTGCTTCAGAACGTGTGGCGACGACTCTACCCAGAGGGTGTTGATCCAGAGTATTGGGTGTATCGAGAGCATCTGGCTGATACGTCTTCGTCGTATCTATAATTTTTGATTGTTCCATGCCAATATTATTCAACTTTCCTATACTTTTGGCAACTTTTTATACTATTTTTGGGACTAACATATTGATCCAGTGCCCAGTGCCAGTGCCTATTTGTTGCATGTTTTATGTTTCACAGAAACCCCATATCAAACGGAGTCCAAACGGGATAAAAACGGACGGCGAATTATTTTGGAATATTTGTGATTTTTGGGAAGTAAAATCAACGCGAGACGATGCCCGAGGTAGCCACAAGGGTGGGGCCCACGCCCACTCCAGGTGGGCGCGCCCCCACCCTCGTGGGCCCCTCGTTAGGTGGTTGACGCTCTACTTTGGCTGCAAGAAAGCTAATTTTTGCAAAAAGATCTGGGGGAAGGTTTCAATCCAATCGGAGTTACGGATCTCCAGATATAAAAGAAACGGTGCCAGGGCAGAATCCAAAAACGCAGAAACAGAGAGAGACAGAGAAACAGATCCAATCTCGGAGGGGCTCTCGCCCCTCCCACGCCATGGAGGCCAAGGACCAGAGGGGAAACCCTTCTGCCATATAGGGAGGAGGTCAAGGAAGAAGAAGAAGGAGGGGGGCTCTCTCTCCCTCGCTTCCGGTGGCGCAGGAGTGCCACCGGGGGCCATCATCATCACCGCAATCTTCACCAACAACTTCACCGCCATCATCACCAACTCTTCCCCCCTCTATGCAGCGGTGTAACCTCTCTCTTACCCGCTGTAATCTCTACTTAAACATGGTGCTCAACGCTATATATTATTTCCCAACGATGTATGGCTATCCTATGATGTTTGAGTAGATCCGTTTTGACCTATGGGCTATTTGATGATCAAGATTGGTTTGAGTTGCATGTTTTATTATTGGTGTTGTCCTATGGTGCTCTCCGTGTCGCGCAAGCGTGAGGGATTCCCGCTGTAGGGTTTGCAATATGTTCATGATTTGCTTATGCTGGGTGGCGTGAGTGACAGAAGCACAGACCCGAGTAAGTAGGTTGTTTGCGTATGGGATAAAGAGGACTTGATGCTATAATGCTATGGTTGGGTTTTACCTTAATGATATTTAGTAGTTGCGGATGCTTGCTAGAGTTCCAATCATAAGTGCATATGATCCAAGTAGAGAAAGTATGTTAGCTTATGCCTCTCCCTCAAATAAAATTGCAATAATGATTACCGGTCTAGTTATCGATTGCCTTGGGACAAATAACTTTCTCGTAACAAAAAGCTCCCTACTAAAACTAATTTAGTTGTGTCTTTATCTAAACAGCCCATCGCTTTTATTTACGCTCTCTTTTTATTCTTGCAAACCTATCCAAAAACACCTACAAAGTACTTCTAGTTTCATACTTGTTCTAGGTAAAGCGAACGTCAAGCGTGCGTAGAGTTGTATCGGTGGTCGATAGAACTTGAGGGAATATTTGTTCTACCTTTAGCTCCTCGTTGGGTTCGACACTCTTACTTATCGAAAGCGGCTACAATTGATCCCCTATACTTGTGGGTTATCAAGACCTTTTTCTGGCGCCGTTGCCAGGGAGTCATAGCGTGGGGTGAATATTCTCGTGTGTGCTTGTTTACTTTATCACTAAGTAATTTTTATTTGCTGTTCTTTGTCTTTAGTTATGGATATGGAATAGGAAATACCAAAAAAATTAGGTGTACTTGCTACTCATGGAGATGAGGAACCTCCTAAAACCCTCGATGCTCGTTATGTGACAGATAATATGTACTACTTTTATAATCCAGAGCAAACCCCATTCAATTTGGTAATGGGAGTAACGTTGGATCAACGTGAATACTTTAGGGATTATCGCTTGACACAAAAAGGGAAACTATTATGGGATCAAATTTATATCTTATATTGGTATGCTAGGCAACTATGCATGAGATATGATTGTACTTGTTGCTCTAGGATGAAGTCTCCACACCTTCCCTTTTCATGTGAATTTAATGATAATAAAACCTTAGCTTCTTATGCTAATGGTATCTATGATTAATTTGATGTGGAACAAATAGAAGAATTTGTTGCTTTTATGGGTGCTTATGAAATTGAATCTATGTTTAAAGAGTTTGAAGATTTTGATGATTCGGTTTATAGACCTGAAAATTTAGCTATCCTTAAATATTGTTATGAGAATTATGAATACAATTACGATATTAATGCACTTATTGAGAAAGTCTCCGCTGTCCAGGAAGAGAATAATATTTTGCAGGAGTCTATGGAAGAAGAAATTGATGAAATTGTGAGCTCATTGGATGAAAAATATGATGAGGAGAGCGAAGAACAAAATGAGGAAGAGCGGATTCGCTACCCGTGCCCACCTTCTAATGAGAGTAACTCTTCAACTCATACATTGTTTAATGTCCCTTCGTGCTTATCGAAGGATGATTGCTATGACGACTACTATGATCCCGTTGATTCTTTTGAAATATCCATTTTTGATGATGCTTCTATGCTTGTGGCCAAGATGCCAATATGAATTATGCTTATGGAGATGAACTTGCTATAGTTCCTTATGTTATGAATGAAATTGTTGCTATTGCACCCACGCATGATAGTCCTATTATCTTTTTGAATTCTCCCGATTATACTATATCGGAGAAGTTTGCACTTATTAAGGATTATACTGATGGGTTGCGTCTTACTTCTACACATGATGAGTTTGATAGATATAATATGCATGTGATTGATGCTCCTACTTGCAATTATTATGAGATAGGAACTATATCTCCACCTCTCTATGTTTCCAACATGATAAAATTGCAAGAAACTGTTTATGCTATGCATTGGCCTTTACTATGTGTGCATGAATTCTTCTTTTATGACATGCCGATGCATAGGAAGAGAGTTAGACTTCGTCATTACATGATATATGTTGCTTTGTGCTCACTACTAAATGCCAAATCATTGCTAATTAAAATTGGCTTTGATATACCTTGGGATCCGGGTGGATTCACTACTTGAGCACTATATGCCCAGCTTAATGGCTTTAAAGAAAGCGCTGCCAGGGAGACAACCCGGAAGTTTTAGAGAGTCATTTATTTCTTTTGAGTGCTTTCATATAGTTTAAAAACAACAAAAATAAAGAGGGTAACCCAAAACTTTTCAAAAAGAAAAGCGAAAGTGAGAAAGACGAGCATTGTTGAAGTGGGAGCTATCCTTGAACTTTGTTCATGCTCACGGAAACTTTGTGAATCTTGATTACAGAAACTTTTCAATAAAAATAATTATCCCCTTGTACAGTTCCATTGTATTATAAAAATAATGTGCTAAGGTTTGCCTTTAGGATGTTTACAATGCTTGTTGGTTTGTACGGTGCAAGACAAAAACGTTGGCTGTAGTGCTCGATTTTTCATTTTTTACTGGAAAGTCAAATGGTTCTGATTCCCTTTGCAATGTCTTTCTATAGAAATTGTTTATTTTTACTAATTTTGGCAGAATTTTTTAAGTATCAGAAGTATGGTGAATGCTCAGATTATTACAGACTGTTCTGTTTTTGACAGATTCTGTTTTTGATGCATAGTTTGCTTGTTTTGATGAAACCATCAATTTATATCAGTGGATTAAGCCATGAAAAAGCTATATTACAGTAGACACAATGCAAAACGAAAATATGAATTGGTTTGCAACAGTACTTAGAGTAGTGATTTGCTTTATTATACTAACGGATCTTACCGAGTTTTCTGTTGAAGTTTTGTGTGGATGAAGTGTTCGATGATCGAGAAGGTCTCGATGTGAGAAGAAGGAAGAGAGGCAAGAGCTCAAGCTTGGGGATGCCCGAGGCACCCCAAGTAAATATTCAAGGAGACTCAAGCGTCCAAGATTGGGGATGCCCCGGAAGGCATCCCCTCTTTCTTCAACAAATATCGGTATATTTTCGGATTCGTCTCATTCATGTGATATGTGCAAATCTTGGAGCGTCTTTTGCATTTAGTTTTCACTTTTGTTTTATGCACCATGCTGGTATGAGATTGTCCTTGGTTGATTTATAGAATGCTCTTTGCACTTCACTTATATCTTTTGAGTATGGCTTTATAGAATGCTTCATGTGCTTCAC
The DNA here is from genome assembly GCF_002575655.3 of Aegilops tauschii subsp. strangulata. Lineage (NCBI taxonomy): Eukaryota > Viridiplantae > Streptophyta > Magnoliopsida > Poales > Poaceae > Aegilops > Aegilops tauschii. Next base: position 508,233,973 of record NC_053037.3, read on the forward strand.
TTATCTCATGTGAAGCTTGGATTGCCTGTTTCTCTTTACATAGACAACCGCCATTTGTAGAATGCTCTTTTGCTTCACTTATATTTGTTAGAGCGTGGGCATATCTTTTGTAGAAAGAATTAAACTCTCGTGCTTCACTTATATCTATTTAGAGAGATGACAGGAACTGGTCATTCACATGGTTAGTCATAAAACCCTACATAAAACTTGTAGATCACTGAATATGATATGTTTGATTCCTTGCAATAGTTTTGCGATATAAAGGTGGTGATATTAGAGTCGTGCTAGTTGAGTAATTGTGAAATTGAGAAATACTTGTGTTGAGGTTTGGAAGTCCCGTAGCATGCACGTATGGTGAACCGTTATGTAACGAAGTTGGAGCATGAGGTGTTTATTGATTGTCTTCTTTATGAGTGGCGATCGGGGACGAGCGATGGTCTTTTCTACCAATCTATCCCCCTAGGAGCATGTGCGTAGTACTTTGTTTTGATGACTAATAGATTTTTGCAATAAGTATGTGAGTTCTTTATGACTAATGTTAAGTCCATGGATTATACGCACTCTCATCCTTCCATCATTGCTAGCCTCTTCGGTACGGCGCATTGCCCTTTCTCACCTCGAGAGTTGGTGCAAACTTCGCCGGTGCATCCAAACCCCGTCATACGATACACTCTATCACACATAAACCTCCTTATATCTTCCTCAAAACAGCCACCATACCTACCTATTATGGTATTTCCATAGCCATTCCGAGATATATTTTCATGCAACTTCCATCATCATCATATACATGACTTGAGCATTTATTGTCATATTGGTTTGCATGATCGTAAGATAGCTAGCATGACGTTTTCATGGCTTGTACGTTTTTTGATGTCATTGCTACGCTAGATCATTGCACATCCCGGTACACCGCCGGAGGCATTCATATAGAGTCATATCTTTGTTCTAGATATCGAGTTGTAATATTGAGTTGTAAGTAAATAAAAGTGTGATGATCATCATTATTAGAGCATTGCCCCAGTGAGGAAAGGATGATGGAGACTATGATTCCTCCACAAGTCGGGATGAGACTCGGGACGAAAAAAGAAAGAAAGAGAAAGGCCAAAAAAAAGAGAAGGCCCAAAAAGAAGAAAACAAAAAAATGAGAGAAAAAGAGAGAAGGGGCAATGTTACTATCCTTTTACCACACTTGTGCTTCAAAGTACCACCATGTTCTTCATATAGAGAGTCTCTTGAGTTATCACTTTCATATACTAGTGGGAATTTTCATTATAGAACTTGGCTTGTATATTCCAACGATGGGCTTCCTCAAATGCCCTAGGTCTTCATGAGCAAGCAAGTTGGATGCACACCCACTTAGTTTCAGTTTGAGCTTTCATACACTTATAGCTCCAGTGCATCCGTTGCATGGCAATCCCTACTCCTCACATTGACATCAATTGATGGGCATCTCCATAGCCCGTTGATTATCCGCGTCGATGTGAGACTTTCTCCTTTTTTGTCTTCTCCACATAACCCCCATCATCATATTCTATTCCACCTATAGTGCTATGTCCATGCCTCACGCTCATGTATTGCGTGAAAGTTGAAAAGGTTTGAGAAACGTCAAAAGTATGAAACAATTGCTTGGCTTGCCATCGGGGTTGTGCATGATGTGAATATTTTGTGTGGTGAAGATGGAGCATAGCCAGCCTATATGATTTTGTAGGGATGAGCTTTCTTTGGCTATGTTATTTCAATAAGACATAATTGCTTGGTTGGTATGCTTGAAGTATTATTGTTTTTATGTCAAAGGATAGACTATTGCTTTGAATCACTCATGTCTTAATATTCACGCCATGATTAGATACATGATCAAGATTATGCTAGGTAGCATTCCACATCAAAAATTATCTTTTTTATCATTTACCTACTCGAGGACGAGCAGGAATTAAGTTTGGGGATGCTGATACGTCTTCGTCGTAGCTATAATTTTTGATTGTTCCATGCCAATATTATTCAACTTTCATATACTTTTGGCAACTTTTTATACTATTTTTGGGACTAACATATTGATCTAGTGCCCAGTGCCAGTTCCTGTTTGTTGCATGTTTTATGTTTCGCAGAAACCCCATATCAAACGGAGTCCAAACGGGATAAAAATGGACGGAGAATTATTTTGGAATATTTGTGATTTTTGGGAAGTAAAATCAACGCGAGATGGTGCCCGAGGTGGCCACGAGGGTGGGGCCCACGCCCACTCCAGGTGGGCGCGCCCCTCGACCTCGTGGGCCCCTCGTAAGGCAGTTGATGCTCTACTTTGGCCGCAAGAAAGCTAATTTTTGGAAAAAGATCTGGGCGAAGGTTTCAATCCAATCGGAGTTACGGATCTCCAGATATAAAAGAAACGGTGCCAGGGCAGAATCCAAAAACGCAGAAACAGAGAGAGACAGAGAAACAGATCCAATCTCGGAGGGGCTCTCGCCCCTCCCACGCCATGGAGGCCAAGGACCAGAGGGGAAACCCTTCTCCCATCTAGGGAGGAGGTCAAGGAAGAAGAAGAAGTAGGGGGGGCTCTCTCTCCCTCACTTTCAGTGGCGCCGGAGTGCCACCGGGGGCCATCATCATCACCGCAATCTTCACCAACAACTTCACCGCCATCATCACCAACTCTTCCCCCCTCTATGCAGCGGTGTAACCTCTCTCTTACCCACTGTAATCTCTACTTAAACATGGTGCTCAACGCTATATATTATTTCCGAATGATGTATGGCTATCCTATGATGTTTGAGTAGATCTGTTTTGTCCTATGGGCTATTTGATGATCAAGATTGGTTTGAGTTGCATGTTCTATTATTGGTGTTGTCCTATGGTGCTCTCCGTGTCGCGCAAGTGTGAGGGATTCCCGCTGTAGGGTTTGCAATATGTTCATGATTTGCTTATGGTGGGTGGCATGAGTGATATAAGCACAGACCCGAGTAAGTAGGTTGTTTGTGTATGAGATAAAGAGGACTTGATGCTTTAATGCTATGGTTGGGTTTTACCTTAATGATCTTTAGTAGTTGCGGATGCTTGCTAGAGTTCCAATCATAAGTGCATATGATCCAAGTAGAGAAAGTATGTTAGCTTATGCCTCTCCCTCAAATAAAATTGCAATAATGATTACCGGTCTAGTTATCGATTGCCTAGGGACAAATAACTTTCTCTTAACAAAAAGCTCCCTACTAAAACTAATCTAGTTGTGTCTTTATCTAAACAGCCCCTAGCTTTTATTTACGCTGTCTTTTTATTCTTGCAAACCTATACAAAAACACCTACAAAGTACTTCTGGTTTAATACTTGTTCTAGGTAAAGCGAACGTCAAGCGTGCGTAGAGTTGTATCGGTGGTCGATAGAAATTGAGGGAATATTTGTTGTACCTCACTACAAAAAATACACTTCCGTGATGATATGTGTTTGTCAAAGTAGGTCGCGTTTTTTGTCATGCATGTACATCCATGACAAATTTATGACAGAATCAAGATAGTCATACCTGTGCTGTCGTAGAAGTGTTCCATGACATTACCAAAATTATGATCACGGAAGTGTCCACTTCCATGACGATAAATCGCGCGTCACAAAAGTGCTTTCGTCAAGGGTGACCGACATGTGGCATCCACCGTAACGGAACGCCGTTAAGCTATCGGGTCTGGTTTTGGATCCGATAACCCGTTAACAGCCCCGACCAATGGGGATTTTCCACGTGTAAAATCATCATTGGCTGGAGGAAACACGTGTCGGCTCACCGTTGGGACAGATGTCATCCGCTCATTGGACCAAAGGCGCCTATGATACGGCGACACGTGGCACGGCCCAAAAGAGGCCCACTCCTGTGAAAAGGCTGGCCCGTTTGACTTGGTCAAAAGGTGGCGGGCCGGCCCACGGAAAGCCTGTTAACGGCCTGTTCGCATATAGCCCATTTACAGCCCGCTAACCCAGGGCCCATTACGCCCTATCCGAATTAGGCCCAGTAGCGTCATCTGGGCCGTCCAATATGATTCAGCCTGTTTTAACTTCCGGCCCATGTGTGGCCCATGACTTCTTTCGGCCCATATGAGGACCTTTGTAACTCTTGGCCCATTAACGACCCGTGGTGAAATTGGCCCGTAATGAACAGTGTATCACTTTATACCCATTAACGGCCCGTTATTCTATTGGGCCGTTTCTAGCCCAAGTTATCTTTCGGCCTTCTCAGGGCCCATTGATTCTTGGGCTCATTTGCAGCATTCGGTTACATATGGCCAGTTACTGTCATTTTCTGCTTGTGGGCCAAATTCAGCCCGTCGTTACAGTCGGCCCGTTTGCAGACCGCTAATACGTTGGGCCATTTTCATGTCAAAAAAACCGTTGGGCTGTTTTCATAGAGTTATCAAATACGGCCTATTAACAGCCCGTTATGGTCCACGAATAGTACGGCCCATGATTGGCGAGATGATGATACACCCCGTAGAAGGCCCATGGATCCTACGGCCCGTATGAGGCCCATGGATAGTACGGCCCGTAGAAGGCCCATGGATCGTACGGTCCGTAGAAAGCCCATGGACCCTACGGCCCGTAGAAGGCCCATGGACCCTAAGGCCCGTATAGAAGGCCGATGGATCCTACGGCCGGACAAAGGCCCATGGATCATATGGCCTGCAGGAGGCCCATGGTTACAACAGTCCGTGTGTTGCCACGATTATTTTGGCCTAGTTGCGAAAAATAGGCTATTGTGGCCACTAGAAAAAAACAGAAAAAGAACTGCAGTGACTAGAAGCAAACAACTAAACAAGACAATAAGGAAATAATTAAGCAAGCAATTAACGCTAGCCTATTACCGCTATTACACATATTACATCCACTGGGCATCAAAGTTCGCCACCAGTGCAAATATAGGGAACAAAGCAGCACATTACATACACTGGCCGTCAAAATTGGCCACCAGTGCAAATAAACGCGGCAGCAAAACAAGAGCATAACTGAAACAACTTCAGAAGAGCTCAAGAAACGTTATCCTGGGTATCCACCATGCTGGCAATAAGCTTAGCAAGCTGATTAGCTTTGTCCTGTTTGGCGCTAAAATCCTCCAACGCTTGCTGTTGCACCAGATAGTATGCATCTGAATGCTCTTGGGACTTCCGTAGTCCTTCCGCTTCTTGTCGCAGCACAGCTAATCGATGGCTTTCAGCTTGTAGTTGAGACAAAATTACAGCAGACAAGGACTTAGAGAAATCACTAAGTCCCTGAAATCAGAAATATTACGGGGCCTACTTTGCATGCTTGTGCTAGTCACCACAGAGATCACAAAAATACATGGACTACACCACTGGAAAGATGGCATGGCATACTTCAAAACACATGTAGAGCTCATGCTCAAAAGATGCACAGATTTAATGATACAAAAATGACAAATCTCCAAGTTCTGATAAGAACCAGAGAATAACAGCAACTAGCCCTCTTCTAACAGAGATTTGGGCATCAAGATTACCTCTAATGAACATGGTGCGATTGAACAAAATGAAGAGCATCACGAGACGAACAATTCGACATATTACACACGCGAATCGGAGCTACATGCACGGAGTTATGGAGCTATGAACAAGTGCACATGCTGAAGATATTTGAGGACTTTGAGAAAAAGAGGGGGCGAGAGATGTCAACGCTCACGATGGATCTGGATCGGGGCCGAGGTCCTCGAGCTCGAGCGATGGCGGCGGCGATCGGGGTCGACGCCGGCGAGGCAGGGGACGGCGGGGCCCGGCGCCGGCGGGAGAGGGGAGGCGCGGCGCCTCGGGCGGCGGGGCACGGCGCGGCGCCCGGCGCCGGCGACGGCCGAGACGAGGGCGGCGGCGATGCCCGCGGCGGCGGAGCACGGCGGCCGGCCGGCGGCGAGCGGCGGAGGGCGAGCGGCGGCAGGGGCGAGGAGGCTCGGGCCCGGGAGGGCCGGGAGCGGGCCGGCCGGCCTCGGCGGACGGCGCGGTGGAGGCGCGCCACATGGCGGCGGCGGGGCGGTCGGACGTGTCCGTCGGCAGACGATTTCGTCCGGCAGCGCGCGGTGGAGAAGCTAGGGTTTCGTCTGGGATTCCGTTTTTCGGGATGCCCACATATAAATAGGTAGAGGGAGCTAGGAGGCTCCAAATGAGGTGCGGTTTTCGCCCACACGATCGTGATCGAACGACCTAGAGCATGGAAGAGTGTTTGGTGGGTTTTGGGCTGGTTTTAGAGGGGTTTTTGCTGGACACTCAAATGGACATTGCGGATGCCCGGTTAACCGTTGGAGTACCAAACGACCTCCGAATGGAACGAAACTTGACCGGTAGTCTCCGGGTGGTATATTAAGGCCACTTGACAAGCCTCGGTCCATTCCGAGAAAGTTTGACACACGCACACGAAAGAAAACAAGAGGGGTGCACCGGAGGGGATGGGAGCGCCGGATTGGAAAACGGACAACGGGGAAAAAGCTCGGATGCAAGAGACGAACACGTATGCGAATGCAATGCACATGATGACATGATATGAAATGCATGACATGACAAAATACAAAACGAAAGACAAAACCTGACAACGGAGGGAATAACATAACACATAGCCGAAATGGCAAGAGTCGGAGTTACAAATATGGCAAGTTACATGCGGGGTGTTACATATGGTCACTGCATTGTCTTGACAAATCAAAATAGAGACACGGTTCAAATCATATCTCTTCAAGACAAAGCAGCAGTGAAAGAATACAAAGCGTGGGAAACTACACGGCACAACAAGATTTCAGATGGGTACCACGGGTCTACATGTACAACAACACAATTGGCTCTGTTGTGATGCTAGTAATGTGCATGATATGAAAGTCAACTGTATACACAACTGAAATTGAATTCAACAAAGCTATTGATAAGAGCAAACCTGTTAAAGAAACATGCGTGAACATACGTATTGTGTCATTGGAGTTTCGATTGGATCCTTCAATTTAAAAATAAGTTCGTATGAGTAAATACAGTGATACAAGAGCAAAGCAATCATAGTTAAAAAAGGCGCGCCTAGGCTCTAGGCGTTGGCAAAACGCATTGCACATAACTACGCATAATGTCGGCTGGTAGGTGCGACATATGCCAATGGGTGGCTTATCATTGTGGGAGCCAGTAAGACATCACCGGTGCCTGGAAACGGGATAAGGCGAAGACATGCACGCCGGCGAATCTTACCCAGGTTCGGGGCTCTCCGTGGAGATAACACCCCTAGTCCTGCTCTGCGGGGTCTCCGCATGATCACTAGATCAACACAAGTAGCTACAAGTGCTCCTTGAGCGGTTTGGCTAGGGGAAGAAGAAGGGCAAGGCTAGCTCTCCTTTTCTCTCTATGTGGTGTGTGAAACTCTATCAGATCAACCCTTTGCATGGGTGTCCCGGGGGGTTTATATAGGCCTACCCCCCAGGGGTACAATGGTAATCCGGCTGGGCGCGGGTCCCAGCCGTTAGTGTCTGTGCTCGCCGGCTTCTCCGCCGGCCATTGGGGCCCGCCGACTGGTGGGTCCCGCTGGCTGCCGGCCTCTTGGCCGACAGGCCGGCCCCACCGCTTGGGGGCCTTGTCGGCGGCTGGTTACTGTTGCCTCGCCCCTGATGACGAGGGCTTTGTCGAGGTAAGCCTGGCTACAGTGTCGCCGCCTTGCGGGCTCTCACTGTAGCCTCACCTCGTCTTGTCTCCTTAATGATGCACATGTTTCGAGGGAGGGAGGTAGCCAGCTATTGGGAGCCGGTTACGCCCCCGGCCGACTAGGGGAGGCCGGGCCGCCTTCGAGCGTCTCTCTGGCTAAAGGGGCCTGCCGCCCGCGAGCCGTACTGGCGCCTGTCGTGGGTGACGTCGATGTCAACATGGCTACAGTGCCGCGCCGGACCGGGGATGGCTGACCGGTACGGCGCCCTGTGGCCATGCATGTTCCGGGATTCGGGGGTAGTGGGCTGTACTGCGGCCACGCCCCGTCTTATAAACATTATTTGGGTGCAGCCCTGGTGGGTGCAGTCTTGGCCGGCTTCTGGGAGTCGGCTCTCTTCATGGCCGGCTTCTGGGAGTCGGTCCTCTTGGTGCCGGCTTCCTGGAGTCGGCCATCTCGTAGCTTTCTTCGGGAAGGTTTTTGAGGCTGGGTCACCTTCTGGTAGTCGGCCCTGGGGATAGCCGGCCGAAGGAAGGCGGCCCCATGCTCTGGATGCTTGAAGGCTCGATTGGCCTGATAATTTTTCGAAGAGCCAGGGGGAGTCGGTTGGGCTACCCGTGGCCATTTACTCCGACAGTAGTCCCCGAAGCTGGTTGGGCTTCGAGGCTGAAAGGAGGTCGAGAAGCTCGGTCAGCTTCTTATCTTGACGAGCCAGCAACTGGGAGCCGGCTTCGGTTGGGCGCGCCGTCTTGGCGAAATTTCTAAAGTCTGAAGGCGGGAGTCAGTTGGGGCGCGCGCCGGGCTGCGGGCCGACCGCTCCCCCCCCCGCGAACCACGTGGCATCCTCCGGCTGAAAAAAGCTTGCCAACCCACGCGCGCGACAAGACGTCGCTGCAGGCCGGGGGCCAACCACTCCTACGCCTAGGCCCCGGCGCGGATTCTCTGTGGCCCAAAGCTGGCCGCACGCCTTCCGGCGGCGGTAACTGCACGCCGTTAGGGCGCAGTAATCGCGGGACGTGGGGGAGTGGGTGCAGTTAATCCCACGTTCACCCCCACGCCTCGCCTCCTCGGCTTCGCCGCACGAGGCTATAAGTAGGGGAGGAGGGGAAGCGGCAGACGCTCGCACGCTCCTCCTCTCTCCGCCATCTTCTTCCTCCTCCTTTCCATCGCAGCAGCGTCTCGCCGCCGTGCCGTCCCGCCAACATTCGCACCACCCCGCAGCTTTGCCGCCGCGAGGCCGTGCTTTCTCCGCTGCCGCACCCTTTCTCGCCAGCTTCTCACCATCATGCAGTACAGCGGGGACTGGGACGGCTCCAACATCCATATGGACCACATCGACTTCCTCCGCAAGATGCGGCGGTTGCTCGGCAAGGACCAGGTGCGGGTCCGTCTCGTGCCGGAGAAGGAGATCACGCCGGCGCCGGAGGAAGGCGAGCGGGTAATCATTCGCTCGCACTTCCTGCGCGGCCTCGGTCTGCCCGCAAGCGCCTTCTTCCGTTCCTTCCTCGAGTTTTATCAGCTCCAGCCGCACCACCTCACTCCAAACACGGTGGTGCTGCTGTCCGCCTTCCTCACCCTGTGCGAGGGCTTTCTTGGCGTTCTCCCCACCCTAGAGATCTGGGGGGAATTCTTCCAAACCAAGCTCGGCACCCGCATGCAGGGCGTGCCGGCTCAGAGCGGCGCCTTCATTGCGATGCGGAGGCCGGCAGCTGACAACCCCTTCCCCGTCATCATGCTGATCCAGTCGGTGAAGCGCTGGCAGAAGTCGTACTTCTACGTGAAGAACGTCGCCCCGCAAGGCGACTACGTCAACTTGCCGGCTTACGTAGCCGGCCCGCCGGCTAGGAGGTGGCCCCAGTGGTCCTATCAGGCCGTGACGCTGTCGCCGGCTGGAGCCGCGGCCGTCGCCTGACTTCAGGTAATGATCCAGTCGGAGGGCCTGACTAGGTCCGACCTGCTGGCCGCCTTCGTCGCGCGCCGGGTGCTTCCGCTTCAAAGCCGCCCTCATCTGATCTGTCAGATGAGCGGCCAGCTCGATCCGAGTTGGATGTGCACCAAGGATATGCCTCATGACGAAGTGGCTCATATGGTGAATTATCTTGCGAACTGCAAGCTCTCCGCAGAGTGGCGGTTTGGCAAGGAGCCGTACTCCCGTGCTCATCCCCCGCCTACGGTATGCTTTCTTTATCCTTTCTTTTTCTTAGTTTTCTCGCCAAGTTTTTCTTGGCCGACTCTGACCAGTCGGCACGTCTTGGCAGTGCCCTCTCCTTCGACCTGCGGCCGGGTCAGGGGCGGATCGCCGATTTCTCCCCGACTGGGTGGAGCATGACTTGGAGGACCCCGACTTGGGGGCGGGAGGCGGTGACGCGGGCGGCTCTGGGCTTGGAGTTAGCTTCGATGACTCGCCGGACGACGACGAGGCGGAAATCGTCCCACGCCGCCAGCCGGCGTCCGGCCATGGCGCAGGTTCCTCCGCCCCGCCGCCTACTCGGGGCGGCGCGCAGAAGCGCCGGGCCGCGTCGGGCTTGTTTGGCAGTCGGCCGAAGAAGCCCAAGGGCGGGGCGGCGGCGACCAGACGGGATGAGGCGGCCGCGAAGGCGGCCCGCTTCCGCAAGGTGGTGAAGCAGCCGCAAACGGTTTCGGCGTAAGTGTAGACTCTCTTGCATATTCTTTCTTCTTTTCTTGTCGATTCCTGAATCCTTGTCTTGTCTCAAAAATCAGGGCTCCGCTTTCTCTTAAGCGGGTTGCTGCCGCCTCCGTGGTTGGATCGCCGGGAGGATCCGGGAGCACCCGCCGTGTGGACCCCCGCGCCGAGCTTCAAGCGGCGACCGAGCGAAATGCGCGGGAGGCGCGGGAGGAGCGGGAGGCGGAAGAGCTGAGAGCGGCTGCCGCCAAGGCGGCACAGGAGGAGTCGGTGAAGGCACGTGCCGACGCGGCGGCCAAGGCCCAGGCGGAGGCTGCAGCCGCAGCGACAGCGGAGGGGGCCTTGCTTGTCACCCCCCTGCGTGTCGCGGCACCCGAGATCCCGGAGCCCCCGCCGGAGGAAGCCGGCGGTGACCTGCCGGGGTTGGAGAGGGAGGACGACGTCGTCGTCCAAGAGAGGGAGGCGGCACCGCCCTCGCCGACCGGGGCGGCCCAAGGCAGCCGGCCTAAAGCGCCGCCTGCGCAATCAGCTGGAGGCGAGCCGACCATGAGGACGGACCTGGTGGTCCAGTCACCATCGCGCCAGCGCGCGGGGAAGGCAACCTCGGCTCCAGACCCGCAGAAGGCCGCGGGCTCCAGCTCGTCGGCCCAGGACGTGGAGGCGGCCAGCGCCAGCTCGGGGTGGACGTCGGGTGGTGCGATGGCCGTGGTGAATGTGGCGGCGCAAGAAGTCCGGAACCGGCTTCAGTCCCAGGCCGCGGTGCTAAGGTAGTATAATGACGAGTTCCTCGCGACACGGGAGGCCATTCGGGTAAGTCTTCCCGTTTTTTGCTTCTTGATCTTGGTTTCTTCTGTGGGGGCGCGTCAGCGCACCCACTGGGTGTAGTCCCCGAGTTCCGAGTCGGCTGCTGAGTAGGCGGCTTGGAACTTCTTAGTAGGCTTTGTTTGCTATTTTGTTCTCATTCGCTTCTCTGTCCGACTTGCAGGACTACCACAACCTCCGTGCGGCTGCCTTCAACTCCCAGGCTCGGGAGCTGACCGAGAAGACTGCTGATCTAGCTGAGAGCCGGGGTAAGTGCTTCATCTTTTATCTCACATGGGGGCGCGTCAGCGCACCCACTGGGTGGAGTCCCCGAGATTCGGGCCGACTGCTGAGCAGTCGGGTCGGATCTTTCTTGACGACTTCTTTCTTATTGCTCTTTTCTTCTCTGCCATATCTGCAGCAGCCAATGCCAAACTGAGGGATCAGCTGGGTGGGACTCAGGCCGCCCTTCGCGCTAAGGAAGCCGAGTTCGACGCCTTGGCTCAGGAGCGTGACCGCCTGGTCAAGAGGCTGGCCGACCAGGAGGAGAGCGACAAGGCGGCCCTAAAGGCGGTGCAGGATAGCGAGGCCGCCCTCCAAGCCGAATATGAGACCGAGGTGGCGAGCTGGGCCGAGGCGAGGCAGTCGTTGATCAACGGCTACGGCCAGATCGAAGACTTGGTATTTTTCTCTTCTTTCTCTTTCTTTCTTGAGCGGAGTACTTCCCTGGCTACTCTACTGCCGCCAACCAGGTCGTCGAGGCCCACCGCGAGGCGCAAAGGCAGGCTGGCGCCAAGATCGCGCCGAACGCTCGCCGGTCGCTTGAGGAACAGCTCCTGGCGATTCAAGCCCGCCTCCAGCCGGCTCGCCGCATGCTCCGCCGGCTTCAGCGTGTTGGGGCACAGGTGCTGGCCGCTCTTTGGCCCCGCGAGGTGATTCCCCGCACCCCCAGTCGAACTGCCGACTGGCTGGAGTTAGCAGCCGGCCGCTTAGAGGCCTGGAAGGCTTCTGCGGCTCGGTCAGGCGCCAGGCGGGCGCTGGAGTTCGTCAAGGCCTGGTATCCTGAGCTGAGCCTGGACCAGCTGGCCACCTGGCGGCAGGAGGCCGACACGGAGCTGGAGCCGGTGCGGCCGGCTATCATCCAGCGTGCCTCGGCAGTCGCCGACTACACCGACACCAGCGCCTTTGCTCCTGAGGTGGATGACAACGGCGTTGCCCAGCCGGAGGAGTGGTTCGAGCTGAACCCAGCAGATGGCAAGGACTCAGCGGAGGAGATCGACTCCAGCGACGAGGGCGAGGAGGAGGAGGAGGGTGAAGACGCCGTGCCAGATGGTGGAGCAGCCGGCCAGCCTCAGCTTGACCGTGCCTCCAGCAACAAGGCGCGTGCGAGCGCACCGCCTGCAGCCTGCGCTGATCAAGCCGAGACTCGCCAGCCGGCCACTCCTCCAGCCGGCGCTGCCATCTCCACCGACCAGCCCGGCTCCCCTGCTGCGCCCTTAGTCTAATCTGCTGCCTTTACTTTCCTGTTTTATTACTCTTGGAACAATATTTTGTTAAGTTTGCGCAGTTCCACCCACTTGGGGTGTATTCCAACTATATTGACTGCCTGCCTATTGAAGGCCTTATGTGTAAATATAATCATGCATGTGTTTCACTTTCCATTGTTCTTTGCTTTTCATCCTTTGGTTGTTTCCTTTTCTGCCCTCCCTTGGTTGCCACCTTCCCAGCCGGACAGCTGCTCTGCAGTCTGTGGCTGGAGAAGTGCTTGGCCGGTTGGGAGGGCAAGTACTCTAGCTTTCTTGGATTGTAGCGAAGTGACTAGGAAGCCGGTCAGCCGGCTGTTTTGACAGCCGGTAGGCGTGGTTGGAGGCCGTCTTGTGTTATATAAGTTCGTTAGTCCTTAGCCGTTTTTCGTGTGGGCCTCCTTTCTGCTTTTAGCTCTTGCCAGTCGTACAGTCGGTTCTTCGAGCTGCGACTTACAACAAGAGAGGGCTCGGGTGCTGGCACACTACTTGTCTGACTTCAGGTAGAACTTTTAATATAACTTAAGGCGGCCAGTCCCCGGGCCGACTAGTCGAACCCGGTGCCAGATAGAAAATCAAATGTAATAGTACATTCATGGGTATGACACTCATCATTCATAGATAAAGGAGGGCTGTCCCCGAGTGAGCCTCGGGGGGCCCGTTATCTTGTACTTAATACAAAAAGGTAGCATGATACATACTGCTTTTAACTGTAAAATCCTCTTAGGAGTTTGCCGTTCCATGGTCGTTCCGACTCCTTGCCGGAATCATCCCTCTTGCATGCTCTTGGCTTCTGTGCGTCGATCAGGTAGTAGGAGTCGTTGCCTAGGGCCTTGCTGATGACGAAAGGGCCTTCCCAAGGGGCCGAGAGCTTGTGCTGGCTGGCTGTTCGCTGGATCAGCCGAAGCACAAGATCGCCCTCTTGGAAGGATCTTGGCTTGACCCTCCGGTTGTGGTAACGACGCAAACCCTGCTGGTAGATGGCGGACCAGCTGAGTGCTAACAGCCGGCCTTCTTCCAGCAGGTCGACGCTGTCTTCTCGCGCTTCCTTGGCCTCCGCCTCCGTGTACATGGTGACCCGAGGCGAGTCGAACTCGATGTCAGTTGGGATGATAGCCTCGGCACCATATACAAGGAAGAAAGGAGTGAAGCCGGTTGACTTGTTCGGGGTAGTGCGCAGACTCCAGAGGACAGCCGGCAGCTCATCAAGCCAGCAGCCGGCCGAACGCTCCAGTGGTATGACCAGTCGGGGCTTGATGCCGGAGAGGATGAGGTCGTTTGCTCGCTCGACCTGGCCGTTTGACTGCGGGTGGGCAACGGACGCTAAGTCCAGTCGGATGCCCTGTGTCGCGCAGAAACGTGCCAGTGCTCCCTTGGCAAAATTCGTGCCGTTGTCGGTGATGATGCTGTGTGGTACACCATACCGAGTAGTGATGTCTGCGATGAATGTCACGACTGTCGGCCCGTTCAGCTTCTTGATTGGCTTCGCTTCAATCCACTTGGTAAATTTGTCCACGGCGACAAGCAGATGTGTCATGCCACCGCGGGTTGTCTTGAATGGGCCCACCATGTCCAGCCCCCAAACGGCAAAGGGCCAGGTGAGGGGGATGGTCTTGAGTGCAGAAGCCGGCAGGTGTTGCTTGGAGCTGAAGACTTGGCATCCTTTGCAGCATTTGACTAATTCCTTGGCGTCTTCCAAAGCAGTCGGCCAGAAGAAACCATGGCGGAAAGATTTGGCGACAAGGGATCTAGAGGCCACGTGGTGGCTGCATTCGCCTTGGTGGATATCCTTGAGGATTGCTATGCCCTTCTCTGGCTCGACGCAGCGCTGGAAGACTCCAGTGATGCTACGCTTGACAAGTTCTCTATTTAAGATTGCGTATGCTCCGGCTCGGCGTTGAACTAGTCTTGCCGAGATCTCATCAGCCGGCAGCTCTCTGTTGACTAGGAAGTTGAGGATGGGCTGGGCCCATGATGGAGCTGTGACTTCTTCTGTTGTTAGTACGGCTACTGTGACCCGGGTGAATGGGTTGGGTGGTGGAGAGTTGGAGTCGGCCACCACCTCTTGTGTCGCCGCAGTCCCCGGGCCGACTGCTGTAGTCCCCGGGCCGGATTCTGAAGTCCCCGAGCCGGGTGCGACCACGGCAGTCCATGGGCCGCTTGTCGAAGTCCCCGAGCCGCCTGCTGGGTTCCTCCAGTCGGATCCGACTGCATCAGGGGCAGGCGGTACGAAGATAGAGTCTGATTCTGGATACGGCTTGACAGACGGTTTGAGGAGGCGCTGGAGAGAGACACCGGTTGGTATAGCTTGTCGGGTGGAGCCGATCCGTGCCAGGGCATCTGCTTGGTCGTTGTCGGCCCGTGGCATGTGGAGGAACTCGCACCCTTCAAAGTATCCACTGATCTGCTGGATGAGGAATCGATAGCTCGCCATGTTTGCGTCCTTGGCGTCCCAGTCGCCAGATGACTGCTGGACCACCAAGTCGAGTCGCCATAACACAGGATCCGGCGTATGCCGCGTTCTTTGGCTAGCCAGAGCCCATGTATGAGCGCCTTGTACTCAGCCACATTGTTGGAGGCGGCAAAATGGATTTGCAATGTTTATCTGAGCTTGTCGCCTTTGGGAGAGGTGAGGACGATGCCGACTCCCAAGCCGGTGCGCATCTTGGACCCATCGAAGTGCATCCGCCAATGAGTGGAGTCGGGAGCCGGCGGTAGGTACTGGGTCTCGGCCCAGTCGACAAGGAAGTCGGCCAATGCTTGGGACTTGATGGCGGTGCGGGGCTAGTAGAAGATCGTGTAAGGAACCAGCGCAATGGCACACTTAGCCACCTGGCCGGATGCATCCCGGCTGCCTATGATCTCGGCAAGCGGGGCGGTGCATACGACCGTGATGGGATGCTCTTGAAAGTAGGGCTTCAGCTTCTTGGCGGCGAAGTACACTCCATAGCACATCTTCTGGTAGTGCGGGTAGTTTTGCTTCGAGGTGGACAGTACTTCGCTTAAATAATATACCGTCCTCTGGACTAACTGGGCTCGGCCTTCTTCTGGGCGCTGGACCATGATGACTGTACTGACCACTCGGCTAGTCGCAGCAATGTAGAGGAGCATGGGCTCCTTCTTGGTTGGCGCTGCCAGGACAGGTGGAGTGGTTAGCATCTTCTTCAACTCGTGGAAAGCTTGGTCTGCTTGGTCGTTCCACTAGAAGTGGGTGGATTTCTTCATGAGTCGGTACAGGGGGAGAGCCTTCTCCCCTAGCCGGCTGATAAAGCGGTTTAGGGAGGCCAGGCACCCGGTGAACTTCTGAACGTCTCGCAACTTAGTGGGAATCTCCATTATCTCAATGGACTTGATCTTCACAGGGTTGCACTCAATGCCGCGTTCGGAGACCAAAAAGCCTAGAAGCTGGCCGGCTGGTACTCCGAACACGCATTTCTCGGGGTTGAGCTTGATCTGGAATCGGCGCAGGTTGGCAAATGTTTCTTTGAGGTCTTCCAGCAGGGTGCCGCGCTTCTCCGTCTTCACCACAATATCGTCTACATAGACATGGGCATTTCTGCCGAGTTGCTTGAGGAGGCATTTCTGCATGCAACGCTGAAAAGTGGCACCGGCATTCCTCAAGCCGAATGTCATAGTCAGGTAGCAGAAAGCTCCGAATGGTGTGATGAAGGCGGTCTTCAGGCAGTCGGCTGGGTCCAACTTGATCTGGTGGTATCCTGAGTAGGCATCCAAGAAACTCAACAGCTCGCATCCGGCTGTGGAGTCTATCACTTGATCAATCCGTGGTAGGGCAAACGGATCTTTGGGGCAGGCTTTGTTGAGGCTGGTGTAGTCTATACACATACGCCATTTGTTGTTCTTCTTCAATACCAAGACCGGGTTGGCAAGCCATTCTGGGAAAAACACTTCCATAATGAAGCCGGCGGCCGGGAGCCGGGCTATCTCTTCTCCTACAATCCTTCTCTTCTCCTCCGACAGTCGGCGGAGAGGCTGCTTGACTGGTTTCGCGTCCGCTCGGACGTGTAGCTTGTGCTCGGCGAAATCCTTCGGAACACCCGGCATGTCCTTTGGGGACCATGCAAAGATGTCTCGATTCTCATAGAGGAAGTCGACGAGCTCGCCTTCCTATTTACTGTCCAGGTTTGCACCAATGACAGCAAACCTCTCCGGGTTCTCCGGGTCCAGAGGTATCTTCTTTGTCTCCTTGGCCAGCTGGAAGGAGCCCTGAGCATCATATTCCTTGGGATCGGGGGACAGGGCCGGCTGCTTGCCGGCCATGTCCACGACTCGATCCAGCATCTTCTTCTCTTCAGCAACCACGAGGGACTCGGCTAGTCGGCCGCTGGCTGCAGCGCACTCGATGGACTTCTTGTAGTCTCCGGCTAAAGTGATGATCCCCTTCGAGCTCGGCATCTTCATCTTGAGGTAGGCCTAGTGGGGCACAGCCATGAACTTGGCCAGGGCAGGTCGGCCAAGCAAGGCGTGGTAAGGGCTCTCTAGATCCACTACTTCCAACCAGATCGCTTCTCGGCGAAAGTGATCCTTGTCTCCGAAGAGAGCATCCATCTTGATCTTGTCGATTGGGGAACAGGACATGCCGGGTACGATGCCATGGAACACAGTTCAGCTTGGCATGAGCTGCTTCGCCTTGAGGTTCAACTTCTCCATGGTGTCGCGGTACAGTATGTTGATACTGCTTCCGCCATCAATCAGCACGCGGGAGAAACGGGCAGCTCTCTTTTCCGTCGCGAGGGTGACGTCCAACACCAATGCATAGGAGCCGGGAGACGGCATCACCTCTGGGTGATCGGCCAGGCTCCAGCTGATGGGCCTTTCAGACCAATGCATGAAATCGGGGTTGCTGGAGGCGACCGCGTTGACTTCTTGGTGCTGTCGGCGCCGACTGCGCTTGTCTTCAATCTGGCTCGTGAACACGACGTAGGCGGCGTGCTCATCTGGGAGCTCATCCTGAATGGCTCCAACTGCTGGTCGAGCGGCCGGCTGCTGGGGGGCTGGAGGCGGCGGGCCGGGAGGCGGAGGTGGCACCAGCCCCTCGCCCTTGGAGATCCGCGTGAGCCAATGGCACTTCCAGGTCGTGTGGTTGGACGGCTTCGCGCCGCTATGGAACTTGCAGGGGGAATCGAGAGTTTGCTCGTAGGAGAAGGCGGCTGCCAAGCCGGCCTGCCGCCCTTCTTCTAGGGAGCGGGCCGTTCTTCGGGCTGCTCGTCTTCGACGGTGGACACCTGCCGACTGGTGGAAGGCGGCATAGGGGCCTTGCGCTTGTGGTCGTTCTGGTAGGGGCGTCGGTTGGAGTCACCAGCCGGCGTCTTGGGAGCCGGAGCGAGCACCTTCCCAGAGGCGTCCACTCGGAGCTCGGTCTTCATCGAGGAGTCAGCCGTGGCGTACTTGTCTGCTATGACCAGCAGCTCGTCGAGGGTAGTCGGCTCGTCGCAGAGGAGTCGGTGCTTGAGGAGGGTGCCCTCTCGGCACCCGGTGGTGAAGTATTCTATGGCTTGAACCTCGTGCACCCCCTTGCAGGAGTTGCGGAGCTCGGCCCACCACGTGAGGTAGTCGCGAGTCGATTCGCTGGGCCTTTGGACGCACAAGGAGAGCTGGCGGGGCTTGGGAGGCCGCTTGTATGTGCTGGTGAAGTTGCAGACGAAGACTTCCGTGAAGTCTAGCCAGCTGTTGACGCTGTAAGTCTTGAGGCTGTTCAGCCAGGTGCGTGTCGTGCCTTGAAGCATGAGAGGGACGTACTTCATGGCAACGCGCCTGTTGCCGTTTGCTATGCTGACCGCGGTAGAGTAGTCGATCAGCCAATCTTCCGGCTTCACGGAGCCATTGTACTTGGGCGTATCTTTGGGGAGTGAGAACCCTTTGGGGAAGGGCTCGTCGCGGATGTGGGGGCCGAAGCAAGGCGGGCTGACATCATCTTCTTCTTCTAACGCCAGGGATCGTGCTAGGCGGTCGATCCGGTGGCGGGCATCATTCTCGCCGACTCCTTCGTGGTGGCCTAGTCGGCCACCGAGAGTCGGATGCGTGGCAGGCGGCGGGGTGGGATATCTCTCCCCACGAGGCGGGGGGAGGCGGATTGCCTTGTCGTTCCGCCGCTCAGGGGCTGCCTTCTGCGTCGCGATCAATGGTGGTTCGAGTCCGGCTACGGCTAGCAGCCAGCTCCTTGTCTTTCCTCGCGCGGGCGCCGCTCGCAGTCAGCGACCGGGATGTCGCGGCGTGTTCTCGGCGTGGGGGAGGACTCTCAGCGCGGGCGCCGGCTTCATGCCGTTCTGCGGCCACGTCGATCAGCTGCTGGATGCGCCTTGTCATGTAGGGGAGTTCATCAGCCCCCAGCCTGTTCAGCTCTTCTGCGGCCGCCTGAGCGGCTCGCAGGTTCTCGAGTGGCGTGGCGTAGACTGGGCGGTCTGCCCCCAGCATGCTGGCGATGGCCGCGCCGCGCTTCTTGACGAGGCCGGCTGGGCTCGGCCCGCCATGAGGCGGCGTACCAAAGGCGGCGCGGCCGACTTTCGCGCTGGTGAGCCTCAGTGAGGCGTCTCATGGAGGCTATCTTTTGGCACTTCGCGATGAGGGCGAGGTGGCGTGCCTCCAGAGTCTCGGCGTCGGCGTCGGCCGGGATGGGGACGGACAAGTCGCGCAGCGCCGCTTGTAGGGCGTCGTGGGCGTTCTCGCCCGAGTCTGTGCCGTGGCTTATGACCAGCACCTCAGTGACAGCGCTGCTGCCACTGTCGGCTCGAGGGAGAGGGTCGTCGAAGATCACCACGTCGGTGGGGAAGGCATCAAGCGATGCGTTGTCGGAGTCGACAAGCATCGGGTCGGTGGAGCCGACCGACTCCAAGTCCACAGCAAGCTCGCTGGAGATGTGAAGCTGGTCGAGGAGGCTGACAAGGCGGCTCTCGGGGTAGTCTGTGCCCGCGTCGGATGCGGGCTCGTCGGAGATGCGAGTCTCGCCAAGAAGGTCGGCGAGGCAGCTCGCCGCGTAGGCGTCATCGACGCCTTGCTGCGCGTCGGGGCAAGCGCCACTCGGGCGTAGCGGGCTGGCTACGCCCGCGGGGAAGGAAAAGGGTTCCCGTCCAGAATAGGTCTCCGAACGACGGTGCACCTGGCCCCATGGTGGGCGCCAAATGTCGGGTGGTAGTGCGACATATGCCAACGGGTGGCTTATCATTGTGGGAGCCAGTAAGACATCACCGGTGCCTGGAAACGGGATAAGGCGAAGACTTGCAATTCGGTGAATCTTACCCAGATTTGGGGCTCTCCGTGGAGATAACACCCCTAGTCCTGCTCTGCGGGGTCTCCGCATGATCACTAGATCAACACAAGTAGCTACAAGTGCTCCTTGAGCGGTTTGGCTAGGGGAAGAAGAAGGGCAAGGCTAGCTCTCCTTTTCTCTCTATGTGGTGTGTGAAACTCTATCAGATCAACCCTTTGCATGGGTGTCCCGGGGGGTTTATATAGGCCTACCCCCCAGGGGTACAATGGTAATCCGGCTAGGCGCGGGTCCCAGCCGTCAGTGTCTGTGCTCGCCGGCTTCTTCGCCGGCCATTGGGGCCCGCTGACTGGTGGGTCCCGCCGGCTGCCGGCCTCTTGGCCGACAGGCCGGCCCCACCGCTTGGGGGCCTTGTCGGCGGCTCGTTACTGTTGCCTCGCCCTGATGACGAGGGCTTTGTGGAGGTAAGCGTGGCTACAGTGCCACCACCTTGCGGGCTCTCACTGTAGCCTCACCTCATCAGTGCTATTGGGAGCCGGCTACGCCCCCGGCCGACTAGGGGAGGCCGGGCCGCCTTCGAGCGTCTCTCTGGATAAAGGGGCCTGCCGCCCGCGGGCCGTACTGGCGCCTGTCGTGGGTGACGTCGATGTCAACATGGCTACAGTGCCGCGCCGGACGGGGGATGGCTGACCGGTACGGCGCCCTGTGGCCATGCATGTTCCGGGATTCGGGGGTAGTGGGCTGTACTGTGGCCACGCCCCGTCTTATCACCGTTATGTGGGTGCAGCCCTGGTGGGTGCAGTCTTGGCCGGCTTCTGGGAGTCGGCTCTCTTCATGGCCGGCTTCTGGGAGTCGGTCCTCTTGGGGCCGGCTTCCTGGAGTTGGCCATCTCGTAGCTTTCTTCGGGAAGGTTTTTGAGGCCGGGTCGCCTTCTGGTAGTCGGCCCTGGGGATAGCCGGCCAGAGGAAGGCGGCCCCATGCTCTGGATGCTTGAAGGCTCGATTGGCCTGATAATTTTTTGAAGAGCCAGGGGGAGTCGGTTAGGCTACTCGTGGCCATTTACTCCGACACATAATCTATGCATAACTGTGCATAAGCCTGCGCTTTGGTCAGTAAAGCGCAAGGCAGTGGCAAAACGCACAATTAACGCCTAGCGCTTTTTTAAACTATGATAGCAATGGAATCTTAAATTAGAACAGTTGTTCTTCAGGTTTAGGCACTTGTTCTACATGAACAGAGTACAATAAGACGCAAGAATATAATACTTAAAAATAGAAAATGAGCTCATAGACCTTACCACATTCTTGGTTCGGGACCAGTACAGAACAAGGCGTTCCCAGTCATCGTCCGGTAAATGTGTCTCAGGAGAACGGAAGGGAATTTGATGAGTTTCTTTGCCGGTGAAGTACGTTTTCTTCTGGTAATTCCGATACTGCCACCAAGCATTCTTGAAGATAGCAGAGGTATTAGCACAGGTTACCTCATCCTGAGTTTCCAAATCGGTCCTTCTCTATAGAGAAAAATGGGAAAATTTGCTGTATTATAACCATCATGGAGGTAGGATGTATGGGACAAAGCAAAGTAATTGCCATGAATAACATTACTTACACATAACTCCTAGACAAACACCTGCAACTGGCATTTTCCTTCATCTTCAGTATAATATTTCCAAGATGGGAAGATACGCACATACGATTTAACAACATCAAATGCGATAGATGCTAAACTACGACTAGCTGGTTGTGCTTCCTCCATAGGAATAAGCGTACTAACTGGTGGAGTTGGGGTTCACCGTGATAGTACTGGCCCTTTGGCACTGGAGCTGCCTTACTAACTGCTCTTGTTTGGGAGCTCTGTGGTGGAGATGGTGCTGTGTCAATAGGAACTGGGTTACTATCGGCTGGGGTTGGGGTTAGATAGGGTGAAGCTGGTTCTCTGTCCATCGCAGTAGGAGTACAATCTGCGAGAGTTTGGGTTATGTGTGGTAGGGCTGGTTCTTGTGCATGTACAACCGGGGTGCTATCTCCACCAAGAGGTAGCACTGTTTTATTTGAAGACCGTGTTTTTAGTCCGCTAGATACTGGCATCACCCGCTCCAATTCAAATGGCTGATAAACAGGAAACATAGTTGAATGTACAGACATTGTATGAGAGACAGATGCAATAGATAGTGTGGAAAAAAGAGGGCATGAAATAGTTGGCATGTATATTGTTTAACTAAAACGGATAGCATGACATAATTTCACATATATGATGTCTATCTAAACTGGATAGCATAGCATAACATAATTCAAAGATATGATGAATAACTAAACATTATCACATGACATAATTCACCTACATGTTATCTAAGTAATCAGGATCGCACCATTTAGTTCACATATGTGATTTATATGCTAAACAGAGGGCATTCGATATGATGTCTGAACTAAGAACATGGTGTTGAATATTGTGTATATGATGTCTAAACTATGCAATGCAAGACACTGTATGCATGATATGAGCAGTATAACCGTGCCAAGTTAGAGCATACACCTCAGTGGGGGAATAGGACTGGTCATCTGTCTCTGAATCCATCTGTGAGGAGCTATCGGGACCCGACAAGAGATCTGCTTCGACAGGTAGCACTGTCTGCTCGGAAGGCCTTGTTTTCACTCAAGATTTTTCCATCTCCCACCCAAATGGCTGATTCACAGGAAGAGTAGTTTAATGTAAAAACATTGTCGACAAATGGAAATGTAATGAAGAAAAGGATGGGCAAGATATCATTCAAATATATGATGCCTGGTTAAACAGGATGGCATTGCACATTTCACATATATTATGGCTGGCTAAAAGACATGAGACTGCATAATTCCCATATATGATATAGAAACTAAACAGGTGGCATTACAGAACATGTCTAAACTAAGCAGATGACACATATGATGTCAAAAGTAGGCACTGCAAGGCAACATATGCATGATATGACTAACATCATCATGCCAAGGTAGAGCAAACACCTTGGGGGGTAAATAGGAGTGGTCAGCGGCATCTGAATCCGCCTCAGAACAGATATCTTCCTCTGGATTACAATCTGGAGAGGGGTGGGGAGGGTTTGCCATTGAACCCACCATGGAGCGATGTCTGCATGACATTGTATTGCCGCGCAAAACTCTTCTCTTTTTCTCTACATGTTCAGCATGACTGTGTACAATATCTGACATGCATACAAAAAAAATATGGTGAGATTATGTAAGGAGGGCATGCATTAATTTAGAGTGATGGTGACAACCAGTGGATCGACGTTTTTCCATTGAACCAAAATAGCCCTAATGGATCGACGTGAATGTATAGTAATAAGTGATGCAACAAGTGTACAACCTCTTTGCCGTAGCCGTGTTGACCTCAGCATCATTGGGTTGGTCGCTGAAGCAGTTGAGGCAGAGGTGGCTGTCGGAGGTGTGGAGGAAGATCTGAGGAATCTGTAGACGGCGTCCAGGGCACTGCTCTGTTGTGATGGATCATTCTGTCATTGGAGCAGCTCCGGTGAGCCGTAAGACGTCAAGGCTGAAGCAGCACAAGACAGACATCGTCAATCTCAAGTGGGATTCTAATAGCATCTCCAATAGATGATGTAAAATGGATGTAAAATTAACATCACCAAAAACCACCTGACTACAACAGATGAGGTAAAAACTATTGACTTTGAACTTAACTGTCGAAACTGAAATTTACTGTGGAATCTGAATGCTACTGTCGAAACTGAACGCAATGGTAGCAGAGAGGCACTTGACATGTAGTTTAGGGAGGGCCTGCAGTTCATCTTCAACCTGCACCCCCCTAAGCCGCCAGCCACCACCGGCCGAACCGTCGGCCCCAGCGCCACCTCGCCGCCCCGAAAAAACTCGCCACCGCCGCCCCGGCCAGCCCTCTAGGCCCCCCGCCCCCACCCTGAACCCTAAGATAGATAGTGGGGTACCTCTTCGGCGAGCCCCCGTCCCCGCTGCGGGTGGTTCTTCCTTAACTCCGGCGAGCCCCCCAACCCCTGAAAATCGACTGACCCAAAAGTCGATTCAGTCGACTGAAGTGTGGCTTAATCAGAGCAGAGCAGCAGCACGAGTGAGGGGGAGAGCAGCAGCGGCAGCAGCTGGGCGAGCGAGCGATCGAGCGAGAGCCGGAGCAGCAGCAGCAGCGCGAGCGAGCGAGCGAGAGCCGGAGCAGCTGCAGTAGATCTGACTGGTATGGATGCTGCCGCCGAAGGGGCCTCGCACTGGGGGAGAGCCGCCGTGGAGAAGTCGCCCGCGGCGCCGGCTTCAAGGCAGCCGCTCCATGGGGGTGCGGGATGGAGCACCATCGGCGCCGGGAGGTCGAGTTAAGGAGAAGGTGCGATGCGATGAGTGTACAACCTCTTTGCTGGCGCCAAGTAGGCCTCGGTTTCGTCCGAGGAGTCGGTGAGGATGCTGCGTTTCCGGTGGAGCAGGTTAAGGCGGCACTGTGGGGATGGAGCAGCCGTGATAGTCGAGGCGATCGTCGGAGCAGCTCCTTGGAGGTGGAGGATGGGGCGGCTGAACCGGCGGGACAGCGAGATGGACGACGGATCCTCATCCGGGGAGGTGGACGAGGGACGTCGAGCTGCTGCGGTGGACGACATCGTCGGGGAAGAGGCTCCGGCTGGGCAGCGGTGACGTGGCGGACGGAGGAGGGTGGGGTTTCGCGGCTGGAGCGGAGAGGTTATGGCGGCCTGGGATTTTGAATGGCGAAAACGGGGCGATGGGAGGGGGTGAAGCATGACTTAGGGACGCGCTTGTCCAAAATGTAGGGTGTGTTACAAAAGTACCCCCCACCGATTTGAACTAGCGGCCCTTTCGGCTCAGGGTTAGAAGGGGGATTTCGCGTGTCGGGATTTGGCAACTGGAGGGAGTTTTCGCGTGCGTTGTAATTTCGGGATAGCAAGGCGCGGGTTGTGAAGGCGCTAGTTTTGGGAGCACGATATCTGAATTTTCAGGATATAACAAGACGCGGGTTGAATTTTAGGGACAAGCCTAACGTGTAGTAATATTGTACTTGTACGTACCAAATCAATTCGCACTTCCCTCAACCAAAAAGAAAACGAAAAAATAAAACTATTCACACCACACAAAGAGAGAGTCTTGCCCCGTTTTACTATACAAGTGCTATTCAAAGCTACTCCCTCCTTCCATCTATATAGCGCCTAATGCGTTTTTCGATGCTAATTTTGACCAAATATTAGAGCTATGATATATGACATGCAACTTACACAAAGCACACCGTTAAATTCGTCTGTGAAATGTTCTTTCAATGATATAATTTTCACATTGTGCATGTCATGTACTATTAATCTTGTCAATAGTTAAAGGCGGTCTTAAAAATCTCATTACGCCCTATATAGATGGAAGGAGGGAGTATGAGTCCATGTTATGTCCGATTAAATTTTTTCGCTTGCTGTATAATGCATGTAACCTACTCATACCAGCATTTTAGTGCATTCCAAATGTCTATACTACCGCTGCAATTCGAACTAAATTTGAATTCGTTTCTCTATTTCAATAAGAATCTACAATCATGATAGTTGCCAACTTCAACCATCATAGTTTCCTTGATATCCGCCAGATATAAATCGGACGGCCTATAATGCAGGATGGCAGGCACATCACCATCAACAACACCATTTTCTTATAAGAGTAGAGATAAAATATATTAAATGTTGTATAACATGTTCATAACCACACCATGTGTATCACCGTTATATATATTCACACATGCGTCGGTTTGAAACACTATGATAAATTCTTCAAATATCCGAATTCGCTTTTTATAATGAAGTATATATGATCTCTATTCGTCTTTTACACCCACACAACCCTCTTATCTTTGTAGCTAGCGCTAACTTTCTCTTGTGCATGCACACGCCCACATCCCTCTCACCCTCCCTCAGCATTCTCTAGCTCCATCGCGCAAATTCGTCTTTTCCCTTTAGGTCGTTCACCCACGTGTGTGTAGGCCCCCCAGCTCCTTCTTTACGGCACACATCGATTGATATGCCTCTCTAGCAAGGTGTGCCTAGCACAAACACAAGCTTCCCCTCTTCTCTTGTCACCGTCCATGCCTCACTCCCACCACTCTTTTCATCGTTCTCGTACTCGCACACTCCTCCCCCCTCAATATAGTATGCCTCTCATACCACCTCCTACATGCATCCTTCTCTCTCTATCCTTCTCCTGGTGCCTCATTTGCTTCTAACACACACATGCATGTATACCGATCGATCTCCCAACATATACCTAGATCGACTTTAACTACCCCCCCCATCGATCGACGTACCTCACAAGTTATGTCTCTCCTTTCTCTAACAAAGGGCGATTGATCTTCCTATGTAGTTACGTCTGCTTACCACAGCCACATCGTCCCCCCTCATCATTCGTGCATGCCTCCTGACCCCTCTCTCACACGCACGTGCACAGACAATAAGCAGCCATCTCCTCTCTTATTGATATTGCGGGCGTGCCCTCCGTTTGTCTAGCAAGCCTATCCCACCATTTGTTAGAAGCAACTCCACTACCACCCCCTCCAACACTCTAGCTCTGTCTCTCTCCCAACCTTATTCCTCTCCTACACATATGCATGGATGCCGATCGATCTCTCTTAATACATTAATTGAGTTTCTGGACTTTTAATATGCATAATCTAAATATGAATTGCATGCACATGCTCCGGTGCACCAAAGTGGGTTGAAAAATCACATGTGTGTCCTTGGTTGAATTTGTAAGTCCCATGGAAGAAATGAGAACGAAATTCAAACATCTGGGCCTCATGACTCAGCCGAGAACATCGAGAAACTTTGATTTTAAATTCATGTAAATCCAAAACTCACCTTGAAATCATTAAACTTGGCATGGTGTCATGTCATGGCACTAACATGTTGTGGTAAAAAATTGGGCCGATTTGGAAGCTCGTGGTTCTAAGAGGGAACGTGCCACCTTTGAGTGTGAAACGATATATGCTGCCCCCCTTGAGTTTCTTAACAAAGGCAACATAGAACTACTTTAGTGCCCTGTTAAATTTTGGAATTATTCCGGGTTCATTTGTCGTTTTTATACATTAATTGAGTTTCTGGTCATTTAATGTGCATAAGTCAAATTTGAACTACAAGCACATGCTCTCGTGCACCAAAGTTGGTTGAAAAATCACATTTGTGTCCTCGGGTGAATTTCTAGGTCCCATGCAAGAAATGAGAATAAAAGTAAAACATCTGGGCATCGTGGCTCGGCCGAGAACATTGAGAAACTTGGTTTTAAAATTCTTGTAAATCTAAAACACGTCTGAAAATCATGAAACTTGGCATGGATGTCATGTCATGGTACTACCATGTTGTGGTAAAAAAATTGGCCGAATAGGAACAGATTTTGGTATAAGCTTCTTGCAAACCGAAGCTTCTCTCAAGAAGGCTCCTGGTTTTGAGAGGGAACGTGCCACCTTTGAGTGCAAAACGATATACGTTGTCCCCCTTGAGTTTATTTACAAAGGCAACATAGAACTAAATGAGTGCCCTGTTAAATTTTGGAAATATTCCGGCTTCGTTTGGCCTTTTTACACATTAATTGAGTTTTTGGTCATTTAATGTGCATAATTCAAATTTGAACTACAAGCACATGCTCCCGTGCACCAAAGTTGGTTGAAAAATCACATTTGTGTCCTCGGGTGAATTTCTACTCCCTCCTTCCATCTATATAGGTCCTAATGCATTTTTCGAGACTAACTTTGACCAAACGTTAGAGCAATAATATATGACATGCAACTTACACAAAGCATACCTTCAAATTTGTATGTCAAAGGAGCTTCCAATAATATAATTTTCATAGTATACATCTCATGTGCTATTAATCTTGTCAATAGTCAAAGGCTGTCTTGAAAAACACATTAGGCCCTATATAGATGGAAGGAGGGAGTAGGTCCCATGCAAAAAATGAGAATAAAATTCAAACATCTGGGCATCGTGGCTCGGTCGAGAACATTGAGAAACTTGGTTTTAAAATCAGGAAACTTGGCATGGTGTCATGTCATGGTAGTACCATGCCGTGGTAAAAAAATTGGCTGAATAGGAACAAATTTTGGTATAAGCTTCTTGCAAATTGGAGCTTCTCTCAAGAAGGCTCGTGGTTCTGGGAGGGAACGTGTCACCTTTGTGTGCATAATTCAAATTTGAAATACAAGCACATGTTCCAGTGCACCAAAGTTGGTTGAAAAATCACATGTGTGTCCTCGGGTAAATTTCTAGGTTCCATGCAAGAAATGGGAATCAAATTCAAAATTCTGGGCGTCGTGGCTGGGTTGGAAACATTGAGAAACTTAGTTTTTTAATTCCTGTAAATCCAAAACACGCATGAAAATAATGAAACTTGGCTTGGTGCCATGACATGGCACCAACATGCTGTGGTAAATTTGCAGTCCGATTTGGGAAGGTGCACACATTAACAATCAACAAAGTCATTTTGGAACAAGTGCTGTCACGTTACAATCGGAAACACAAGTATTATTGAAACCGTGGGCGTTCTACTTACTAGTACCATTTACGTGCCGCCACGCGTCCCCATTTTTTATTAGCTAGGAGGCGCCGTGCAGGGTAGCTATTTGAGTACGAGAGGCGTGCGATCAAACCCCTGCGCGTGCTTATCGGGAGGAGAGCCCTTTGACCTCCATCTGCCGTCCACCTCTCTCCCAAGGTCTCCATTAATGGCGCCCGAGCCTCTGTTTAATGGCGTGGCTATGTCTCACTCGACTGAGATTTAAGAGAGAAAAAAGAAAATCTGAAAGCACGGATCTTGATGTAAGATCCGACGGACCTATATAGCATCTACTGCGACTTATAGCAAGACTGGTGAATATATAAGGACGCGGCAGTCCATGCAGGCCAGGTGCCCTCCCTTGCACTGCAGAAATCAATCGAACAACACATCAATCAAGAAACCTACACCTTGCTCAATCAGCCGAACGGAAGAGGTGTATTCGAACCTCATACACTGGAGGCGTCATGGGGCGGAGGCACAAGGGGCAGTGGAGCACGGTGCGGTCCATCGAGACCTTAGAGAGCTCCATCGTCGGGTCCTGTTTGGTCTGCATGATCTCGCCCTCCTCGTGCACAACCATCTCTCGACTTGGGCCGGGGTATTACAAAGCTTTACCGTCACATATTTTATTCTACTTCAAGGTGCATTAAATCAACACATGCAAGTATCAAAAGGAGAGTCACGGCATGCATGCATGCGTTGTAATTAATGCATCGGTAAACGCAAATTATTGAAATATATCGAGTGCAGTGCTTTGATGTGTCGCGTCAACTCGTACATCAAGTAGAAGTTTGATTATCCTCTCCCTCGCGGACTTAACTGCACCTGCCTTTGGCTGTATGACAGGTTGGCCACACACCTGTCGGGCCCACCTATCATACACGCAAAGGTAGGAGCGTCCCTCCCTCGCCCATGAGCGTGGTGGCTGGCAAGACTAGGAGAAGCTTTCGCTACACGCTCTCCCTCCCGCACGCGGTGGACATGCAACAGTTCAATCGATGTCAGATGGCCAGAAGCGTACTGTAGTACTCCTCCAGTGCAGTAGTACTCCATCATTGTTCGACTTCCTGAAGAGGCGAAGAGCCAAGCGCAGCCCGGACGCTTGTGTGGCAGTTTCATGTGTAGAGTAGTCTAGGATAGCATGTACCGTGCATGTAAGCTTAAAATCGTTGGGGTCGGCACCATGCTATGTGGCCGTCTCAAAGTTTTTTTGAAAAAATTAAAATAGTCTTCTGGCCCTACATGACACCCTGGTGATTGTAGTTTGCACGCTCATCTGGTCAAGACAGGAATATATATTTTAATTTGTTTTTTTCGAAAAGGGGGGACTCCCCGGCCTCTGCATCAGAACGATGCATACGGCCACATATATTTTAATTTGTGGTGGGTAAATGTTAGAGGTTGCAGCCAATATATTGTACACTGCGGGTCTTGCAGCCAAGTTTAGAGGCAAGCATGTAGGGCCAGTGCTATGATGTGTCGCGTCAACTCGTACAACGAGGAGAAGCTTGATTTTACTACACGTCTTCTCCCTCACCCATGCGCGCGGTTGCTCTCAAACGAGGACAGGCTTTTTCTTAGTAGTACTTCTACAACAAGCTATCCGTCCCGCTCGCGGTGGACGGACATGCAGCAGTGGATTCGACACTGTAGAAGCAGCAGTAGTAACATCATTGTTCGTCTTCTCGAAGAGGCGAAGATCCAAGCACAAACCGAACGTTGCAGTTGCGAACATTGGAGCACGCATATAGCCAGGCTCTTGCATGAGACAAAATTGCTATGTGAGCCCACTATTGTACTAGTACGTACAACTACTTGCTAGTATAGCCATGTAAACCAGAAAGGAGTATTTGCCCTTCTAGAGATTTCATCAAGTGACTAGACTACACCGAGACGGAGTACATATGGAGCAAAATGAGTGAATCTGCACCGTAAATAAATACGTACTAGTTCTATCGTTTTCCTCTCCGAGGTGCACAATATTGAGTATACTGACTAGTCTCTTTTTGACACGCATTTACGTTTTTTTACACAGTACAGACGCAAGCGCTCATATACACGCGCATACACTCACCCCTATGAACGCACACACGCACGACACTATCATCTTGAAATTACGAAGTCACCATAGGCACCTCGTCGTCGACGGGTCAATAGGTGCTTGAATGCCAAGGAGGGAGAGGGTAGCGGTTCCGGAGACATTGAACGGTCAATGATGCATCCTCAATTACATGGAGAGAGAATTAATTGGAGAAGCAGAATAGAGCCAGCACGATGCGAATGCAACAGAGTTTGGACTCTCATATAATAAAGGCGCCCCACCACTCCAATCCATCTACTCCCAAGTCTCTGCGCAACACTACTCACTCCAATCCAAGACCAAGTGACCAGAAGCCACAAGCACCTATGGAGGCGATGGACGCGAGCGGCAGTCGGCTGTGCCAAATCATCCAAGGCGCCGGCCTGCGGCCTCGCACCGTGCAGCGTTTCCAGACAGTGCTGGCGACCGCAGGCATCGTAGCCCTCGCCGACGCCGGCTTCGCCTCTCGCATGGACGACATGATGGTCAACTCCATCCGCAAGTTCACCCCCGTCAAAAAGCGCGCGGACGACCTTGCCGTACTGCTCCAGCCCGCGCGCCCAGGCTCCTCATTGCCTGCCACCGTCATCGGCCTCCATGGTGACGAACTCTTTCAAGCCCTGGTGGCCCTGCAGGTGCCAGAGGTCGCGACGAAGAATGTGCACCTCGAGGCCGCGCTCGCCGCGCAGCGCCTCGCCATGCAAGAAACCGTCGACCTGCACATCCACGTCTACGCCTTGACGGTGTGGAGTGCCCTGAGGTTGAGCACACAGATGATCTACGTACGTTCAAATACGATCAACCGTTCGACAGCAGTTCCAAATCGAGAGGGAAAGGCGAAGAGTCGATGGACGGTTGCCAGTTTGCCACGGTACACGAAGAGGCGCCCCAGCCTACACGTCCTTTCGGAAATTGTGCAAAAGGACTCGCCGTCTTCTTACTGCACCTGCCTTTGGGTTTATGACACGTGCGTCCAACGGGTGGCTGGCCAACCTGTCATACAGCCAAAGGTAGGTGCAGTAGAGGGGCGAGGAGTAGATGGCCAACACGCACGTGAATTCAATGGAGTCTGCACTTCTCATATAAAGGCTCCCGCCAGTCCAATCTACGAAATCCTACGCACCTGCGCACCTAAGGGCAAGGATCACTCCAATCCCAAGATCAGTTGACTAGAAGCTAGACCCATGGAGGCGATGAGCGCGAGCATCAGCCGGCTGTGCCAGATGGTCCACGACGCCGGCCTGCATCCTGGCACCGAGGAATGTCTCTAGATAGTGCTTGAGGCCGCCAGGGCGAGGGGCCGCTTGGACGACAGCTTCGTCTCCTTGTTCGACGAGGTCCTTGTCGGCTTCCTCGACAAGTTCACCGTCGTCAAGAAGCTCGCGGACGACCTTGACGTACGCCTCCAGCCCACGCGCCCAGGCTCTGCGATGCCTGCCACCCTCAACAGCCTCTATGGTGAAAACCTCTTCGACGCACTGGTGGCCCTGCGACTGCCCGCCGTCGCGCCGGAGAATGTCCGCCTTGAGGTCACGCTCGCCGCGCAGCGCCTGGCGCAGCAAGACACCATCGACATAATCACCCACGTCTACGCGCAAATCATCCACAAGGACTACTACATGCAAGAGGAGGACGATAGGATGCTGGCCTTCTTGGACCGCAGGGCAACCTTGGACGGCATTGTTGAGAAGCACGTTGAGCTTGCCGCCAACGCCGCTGCTCCTCACACGTCGGTTGGTGACTCGGTGCACTAGGGTGTGAGGATGTCGTTGATGGATCCGTATGTATCTTTATCTTTTCGTCAAATCCATGTAGTCGTATATGGTACTACTAGTAATTATCTTACCTTTCGCATCAACTTCATAATTTTCCTACGTACTCCATGCATGAACCGTGCTAGAACCAAACTTCTCATTACTCTAGGGAAAATCGTTATTTCTATCTATCGGTCACCCCATGGAGCAGAACCAAATTTTACAAGTTACAAGTTCAAAAGGAAAAGCCTGCCGTGTTCGCGTCGCACCCCCACACAGTTTGTCCGGCACGCTGCTCAAGGGGGAATACGTGCTGTGTTCCATTTTCACTTACAAGTGGGACCGCAGTTGAGCAAACTGACTATCGGCAAACCCCCACCCCGCCCACCGTGCGATGGCTGAGAAAAGAGGAGGGAGAAGAGATGGCTGTAGCTAGCACGGACTCCAAGAAAATTGGTGTCGGATGGGACTCCTGTGGGTCGCGTGTGCCGTACTGCTAGACATGAATGCTAGTTATGGCCCATGCCACCCCACTATATCGAGGTGCTGGTTACTCCACTATATCGAGGACGTAGAACAAATTTCCTTGAGTCCGTGCTCCCCCCTCCTCTATCTCTCTTCTCAGCCAGCCAGCAAACGCGCGGAGCCCATCGTCTGTTTGCTCATATGCGGTCCCACATGTCAGTGAAAACGCAAGAGGACCCACTGAACCTGCACATCTTTCACCTTGACGTGCTGGTGATGAAAAACAAATCCAATAAAGATCTTCGGTCGCCGCTTTTGGAGTTACTCAAGAGTAGTAAGATTCTATTTACAGTTTAACCCAAGATGCACATCACATGGCTTCACCTACCACTCTATTTTCTTGCATGACACGACCTGGATGCTGGATGTCCCACGTGTCGGCAAAAGGAGGAAGAACTCGACCAAATCTTCGGTTGTGCTCTCGGATTAGACTAGTTGTGCTAACTTAAAATTTTATTGTGTAGAATGGATGCAAGTTTTGGTATTGGGAAGAAGAGTACAATGATATATTGATAGAGCCCAATTTAGTAGATGTTCTAGCACTTTTAGCTAGCATAGAGGCTAGAGATGAGACTAGTGCACTTGTTGATAGAATAGAGGCTAGACACGTCTACTTCTTTACACTCGAAGAAGAAAGAAGCACGCAAGATCGAGCCTCCGCAGACCAACAATGAATGCATCGAGAAGGCACTAATCCAACTTACAGGAGCAGTTATGGAAGTTGGATATCTTCTAAAATGTATTCTTGTGGTTCTTGTTTTCTTTGGTCTTGCTTTCTAGTCAAAATTTTGGTGATGTATTTCCATGTACCAAAAAATCAATGATTAAAAAAAGATACATGAATAGTGCATGTACTCAATGACAGAGCACGGGATGATAGCCATGGACATGGTCCTCCCTTTTTGAAGAGAGTACTAATAAATAACTTTGATGTGTCCCGTCAACTCGCAGAACGACGAGAAGCTTGCTTACCACGCCTTCTCCCTCGCCAACGCGTGCGCGGTGGCTCGCAGCACGAGGAGAAACTTTTGCTTACAAGCGGTGGACGTGCAGCAGTTCATTTGGTGTCAGATTGCCAGAAGTACTACTATAGTACCATCATTATTGTTCGACTTCCGGAAGAGGAGAAGAGCCAAGCGCAAGGTCACCTACTAACCTAGTACAGTACTACTATAGCCAAAGCTGGTCCACCTTTTTAGAGCATGGTTAATAAATATAGGTGGCTCTTGCAGCGGCACATCATTTAGAGCAAGTACTCTCTTCGTAGGAACAAAGGAAGTGAAACAAAAGTTGGAGTGGATGCTAGATTGCCAATTAGAAGATGATTACATAGGAAAAAAATCCTATAGCATTCTATCCTATGAATCAAACGACCAATGTAGGAAAATTATGAGGGGGGGGTCTCTCCAATAGTGTTCCTGGGCTCGCACCTAACATCACGGTGGTCGAACTTGGAGTCATTCATCCGGTACACGTGGCATCTCAGATCTGGACACAAGGTGACGCGACCTCTCACTTCCTCCGCCATTTGAAGTAGCGCGCCGGTGGAGGGCTAGCATACTCCAATATTAGGTTGGCTCTATGTGATGTGGCAACTTCATATACTAACCGGATGCTGGCTATACTACTACGGTACTCACACTCCAAGAAGTGACTCGAAAACCATTCATAAATTGAGTCTATGACATGCATTTGCAACTGAAATGTACCATTCATTAAATACAACAAGTCATCAACACACAATGACAACGAGGATACATGTTGGATTATAGAATATTTCCAACAAAACATTCTAGCAAATACTAAAGTTTTCATCACACAACAAATAACAAGCAATGAAATGAACTTCAACTCAACCAATCCTCGGCGTTGGAAACGCTTGCTTTGAACCATAGGTGCTCTGGGAAGGGCTAGCTATTGTCAATATCGAGAGCAACGCAGGACTGATCATCCAGGCTGAAGCGGCATATATCAGGACCAGGGTAGGGAACCACCGAAATGTCCGAGGTATAGATACAGTTGCTTCTCATAAATAGTGGTAACGTTGTGTCAACAGCAGCTGGATCACCCTTCACCATCATTGGATAGTTTGGTCCAAGGAAGAGCGAGTTTGTTCCAAGACTATCAATACTGAACCGGGGAGAAGGTGTTTGCGCTAGCACACTAGTATCTGTCCTGAATACCATGCAACGGGTGTTGGAATAGGTCAGGAGAGGGCAACCATGGGAGACAACACCTGCTTCCTCAGTAGTAACAGTCTGAGTGCACTGTATACGACAAGAAGAGGTGATCCATCGGAATTAGTTGCCAGGCTCCACTGAGTATATAAGTTCTACTCCTCCTCATGCTCGTGATCATCACCATCGTCATCTCCCCCTTGCTTATAAAATTTTTCAAGTATAGGTGGTGGAATGTTCACAGGACCTTGGAAACACAAGAAGAAGGTTAATTAGTAAAGGGAAACTTGCTAACCCGCATGCACGTGGATGAAACAATTATAATTACGGTGGAAGACAAACGTACCAAAACTACGAGGATCCCATGCAAAAACAGTGCCACGAGTGGTGGCAGCAAACACAAGATCCTCGTATTCAATTGCATCACAGCACACATCCGTGTATAGAAACTGATTTTTGAGCAATATCCATCTAGTCGAACCACGAAGGACAGCAACAAGCTTGTCGAAGATAGCAACAACTTGATAGTTCTTGTAATTCCAAGAGCGGTTGGGAACTCGACAAGTTGCTATCTTCAGTAGACGACAGTCACCATGATCGTATTTGAACGTACGTAGATCATATGTGTGCTTAACCTCAAGGCACTCGGAGATTTTTCGAAGTGGAATCCGCTGACGAGTGTACACATTCACAAGTTCCCACTCGCAATTGTACCCAATATAAACAACCCAATCTCCATTTGTGCCAGCCCAGGACTTACCCTTAAGCGATGGCATCTTGACATCACACGTATCATTATCAAGCGGCATCAACTTGCACAAGGCGAGGCCTCCGTCGTCCGCGCCTATGCGAACAGGCTTATAGCGAAGAAGATAAGGGAGATCAAACTGCTCCTGGACCCTTGGGTTCCTTGTAATGATGTTATTAGTTGAGTCGAGAATGGGCTTGAACGAACCTGCCATGCTAGCCGAGGTGATGACGTCGCACCAATCAATGAGTTCCCCCACCACGTCATCTTTGAGATCGGGGCAAGAATAACGGGGTCGTTTCCGGCTTGTTCCCTCCATGGAGAAGACGATCGAACAATGGCAGAAGGAAGGGTGAAGGAAAATGGAGGAGGGAGGAAGAGCGTGCGACAGCAGTTCCAAATCGAGAGGGAAAGGCAAAGAGTCGGTGGACAGTTGCCAGTTTGCCACGGTACACGAAGAGGCGCCCCGGCCTACACGTCCTTTCGGAAATTGTACAAAAGGACTCGCCGTCGTCTCACTGACATGTTGGAACGGGACCACATGTCAATGAAACATCGTGTGTAATTTCTCATGCAGAATGTGATCTAGCCGCGTTGGCCCGAGGAGCCGCATTATTTCTCGACTTTATTTTTTTAATGGCGTGCCGTTCAGTTTTGAAGCACGACTAACTGGTACTATTTGCAGAGAAAATATAAACTACTCTACCACTACTCCACCTCTAGTACTAGTAGTATAAAAAGATATATAGGCTGGAGCTTCAGAGCTTTCTTGCTAAGGGCTGCCCACTTGCTTCTCACACTATCACCCTCTCTCCAGATCTAAAAAAAGACGGCCTCTCTCTCCCTCCTCACCGGTGGTCACACATCCGCCGGGGAAAAAAGGACGTGCAGTGTTGACGCACTCGTCGTCGGCGAGCGAGGTCATGCACTGACGACAAGGTCATCCTCTCAGACCTAGCGCCCGCGCGGGATGGCCTCCGTCCCCAAGCTCGCTGTCGTAGTGCGTGTGGAGGACGATGACCACGAGCGAAGCCTCTTCCCGCCGACCCTCAGGTATGCTACCTCTTTTCGAACCATACCCTTGTTCTATTGCCCCATCTGCCATGTCGCTGCATGTGGATCTTTTTCCACTCCACCATCTTCCCAATTTGCTATCCTCTGCTCTGCTGGTCACGTAGACGAAAACCTTAATTTCACTATTAAAGGAAACCCTACTTCATGCAGACTAATCCATGTCTGGGTTGAATAAGGAAAGGAAGGGAGACTGTACTATCCAAGAGAGTAGGCATCGAACCCGCATCTAGGTTGAGAAGGGGAAAATCAGTAGCTAAGGAACGAGTCTCGTGTCTCTTGGTTGAAGAAGGGTAGAAAGGCATGACAACGCAATACAGAATGACCAGGTCGATCGGTTTGTTGTCCTCACATAGGAAAAAGGTGGCTAAACATAACAAAAACGGGACGTGATCCACATATGCTGCCTGGATATTTGTTGCTCTGGTCAACCATACCTCGCTCACCACTCTATGCGTCCGTGGAGGTACATCGTACTGGTGCGCCCACTGTCCGAATGGGCCTCGCATGCTCTTAGTCTAACTTTTTTGCTGTTAGTATAACGTCAGCAGTCAAGTCAAGCAATGCTACTGCTAAAGTGATGCCACATTTAACTAATGCCGCACTCCGTCTAATGGAACCGATAAATTTAAGCAATGCCATTTAATGTCACTGGATTATTTCAGGGTTAGCTGTTGATTGTGGATGTATTAAAGAGATTTCAACTAAGGCATTCTAATGATGTTGCACAGCCAGTATACCAATGATGAAACTTGTTACTACCTTCATCAGCCTCTGTTGCCTTATTTATTCCTTCAAAAGGGTGGTTAGAAACAGTCTTGCTACCTTTTCCCATTAAGAAATTGGACTGCTTATATTTGTGAGTCTATGCTTCAACTAGTGCCACTTTTATAGTAATCATACTTTCAATATCTATGCAAACAGGGATGCTCAAGTTTAGTGGAACTGCACAAAAAGTCCAACTGGTTCAACATTAGGAGCATGTTTTCTCCCAAACCTTTATATCCAATTGGTGGCACTATGAGCTGTTCATTAAGAAGGTACATGGTTTGCTACTATCTTGCTACTCTTTCTATACTGTCATTAGATAGTAATACTAGTGGTTTGCATGTGAATTTATTGGCAGGGTGGACCTACATTGGAGGTGCAGGACATGATTCAATGACTGGATGCTCAATTTCGGTTGTATCGATTTCACCTCTTCCATCACTGCGAACATGGATATCCTTGGTCTGATGAAGAATAGGCGCTATATTTCTGCTCTGAACAAGCAAATCAATTCAGTATGAAATTGTCCAGGGCAAAACATGACTGTATCAAATTGTCCAGTGCAAAACATGACATATCTAAGCGGAAGAGACATGTTTAAACCGAAAATACAAGGTGGGGTATATGTTTACTAGCTGCTCGATATTTGTGCAGACAAAGATGTCTGCCCATTGCTATTTAGCAAACACACAAAGTGACCGCAATTTTGGTTGAACTGCATAAGAGAATAGTATAGTCACTCCATGCAGTGCCATTTGAAAATAGACACAGAAAGATTGGATAGTCACTTCATGGACTGCAGAAAAGTAGTACTGTACTATTTATTGGCCAACACTAGGTGCTTCATTGCTTTGGTCTGATTATACAATGGGCACCATTTTGTCTAAGTTAAAGTTTCTATTCCGAAAATAGTCTCGTCGTGTGATCAAGAGAAGACCAAATCATATTACAGTGGATGTTCCTCCACCATGTATGGTTCATTCCCATGGTTCCAGCTATTGGTGAAACCTCTTACGTTTGCAAGAGGAAACGTAGACTTCACAAACAAATTTGTCATTCAGTCTGTACTGAATGTTGGCCAAGAGAAGCATCCATGTTAGTAGGAAGAACATATGTTTTTTCTAGATCTTTGCTTTTGGAGCTACATATTTGTATATGATCTGTGAATCATTGAGATGCATTAACATGTTGATCTTATGTATGGGAATCGTACTAGTTGGTTTTAGTTGTGGCTAATCTTTGCTTTTGGAGCTACATAATTGTATATGATCTTTGAATCATTGAGATGCATTAACAGTTCCTTATATCTATTCGCTCAGTGTTTACAAGTTACCGATCGATCACTAGCTAGCCTACTAATGCGCTCCTGGCTGTTTTAGTTGCGACGCAAGATCCGAAGTGGCAGTTTTTTGAATAGAAATGCCTACCTCTCAAGAAACTGACAAGCTGCTCTGAAGAAAATGCCATGCGAATCTGAAGAAACTGCTAGCAAAAACGTTCGCAAATGCCTTATCTCCCAGCTAAAGTTCATCAATTAATGCCCTCGGCTGCGACTTGTTGCATGCTGCTCCGTGTACTGGCTGCGAGCGATTTTGAGTGCCCGCATGCAGCCGGCCGTAATTAAGGAAGCTAACTGATGCGAAAAAAGATGTGCTTTAATTGTTGCGGGCCTTTTAAATCCGTGGAATCATTATTGACAAGGAGGGAGATGATTCGAGTGCACTCGTTTGACCGTAAGGCCGGCGTGCGACCCAGCACGGACGGGACGGGACGGCACAATCAGAATTTCAGTTTCTCTAGTTTTCCACGGCAAGCTGGCGCGCTAAGCCATGCCTGCTTCATTATGCATTGAATTCCGATGACCGTCGCGCTACCTTCCGCTTATAAGTACTGTTTCTCGGCCTTCTATGGTGGCACCGTGACCCAACTCGCCCTATCCTCATAAGCCCCCACCGGCCCGACATTGCTCGCCACTTATCCTCGCTCTCGCCACGTCCGCAATGCCCCCGCCCGTCCACGATAGGCGTGGCCGGAGGCGGTCACCGCCGGAACTAGTGTTCGGTTTTTCACTGGAAGGCAGACGGAGGGAGGAGGCATTCTATCGGTCTTTAGATGGCAATGCGGAGATCGAGGACTTGTTGGAGCGCGACCGCCTGGCGGAGGAGCAGGAGTTATTGGAGCGCGACCGCTTGGCGGATGAGCAGCGTATCACCGATTTGCGCCGCCAGCAGGACATGGCGCAGCAGTGGACCGACATTCTGAGTCGCGAGCAGAGTGCCCGCACGTGGGCCGACTACGTGGAGGCCGGCGCCCGGCAAATAGCCCTGGAGGCTGTCGGGCACGCACGCGTTCGCGACGCCGATTTTTACTACCAGCTCGTCAAGTGGGTTTCCCGCTTAGAAGCCGAAGCTTCGGTGGACCACGCCGGCATGGAAAGGGCCAGCGCGCGCGAGCAACGCGCCCTATCGCACCTCTGGCAAGTCCGAGGCAAGGCGGAGGACGCCGGTGCCGGCGTTTAGCGTGTACCGCAGATGGCGGCCGGCATCGTCTAGTTAGCTAAGAGTGAGTTAGTACTTGTACGCTACTAGGGTATTAGTGGAAGTAGATAGTTAACTTGGCTATGATGGTTATCAACGTGGAAGTTCAGTACTCTATATGTGGATCGGACCTGTTACTTTGCTCTGAATGTTGAACTTTCCGTTTGAACATATGGAATGGGCTGTTATTTTATTAAATGGGTTGTATTTGTCCTCCACGGTTTTAGAGGCTGACTTGTGGGCCTACCAAGTTGACGCGTACGCAACCAGGAGATGATTGTACGTGGAGAGGATGACAGCAGGGACCCGCCAAGGTCATGGCAGTACGCAAGCAAAGTGCCTCCTTATTTCAATCCAATAAAAAATGGCTCCTCGTAATGGATTTCTGCCATCTGGGTCCCATGCCATTGTCAACGTAGCCAATAACCGAGAGAGTTGCACAACGAGCGGCTGACATCAGGGACTCAGCAGCTCGCCCAGTTATTTTTGTTTTGGGTTAATTTGATAAATGTCACTCCAAATCTGGTGTTTCTAAGAAATGCCATTGCAATTTCCAAACTTTGAAAAATGCCATTTCATGCCATCCCCAGTGGCATTTTTCGAAGTCTGGAGTGGCATTTTTCAAGGTTTGCAAATTGCAGTGGCGTTTTCCAAAGTTTGCAAAAATTGCAATGGCATTTTTCAAAGTTTGGAAATTGCAGTGGCATTTTTATGAATCGCCATATTTGTTGTGGCATTTATCTAATTTGTTTTTGAGACGGAAGCAGGGTGTCAACTGGGCTGTGCGGGGCACTCTGGCATGTCTAGACAGCCTTTTCTTTTATTTTTACCACAGACCAGCCCAGTATTTTTTTTTTCTTTCTGAAATTAGCTAGCCCAGTTTTTTTGTGATTTGCCAAGTAAGTTGCTTTGTCAGGCCTATTGGGCTGCAAATCTTTCAAGACGAGGAGAGCTTCATTCGGCTGGACGAGAAAATGGCCTATCAGTAATGAGAAATGGGCTGTACATTTTTAAAACACATCAAACCGGCAATTACTTTCAAATTTCTTTTTTTTCATTTCAAGATTTTAAATTGCATTAATTTTTATCCGTGGACAATTTGTTGGATTTTATATTGATATACATTTATTTTTAAAATCAGTTTGAATGTGACTCGAAATTTTGGGATTAAAAACAGTTCGGACCGCACCGAAATATGCAACATTTCGTATAATTTTTTAACTGTGGCCACAATATGGGCTGTAATGCTAACAAAAAGAATATGGGCTCCAAAAGAAACCTTCAGAATTAGCAAATGGGCTATAAATTATTAGAAATAATGGCAGATGGGCTGTATGCTGTTTTCCACAGATTTGAGGCTTTCCTAAAAAAAAGGTTGACACACAAGCGGTGACTGTTGGATGGCCATCCAACGGCCGTCGTGCTTCTTCAATCTCTGCTCTTCCTGCTCCAGCCGCTCAAACAAGCGCCGGCGGGACTGCCTGCTCCCTCCTCCCCGCGGCCGGCTCTACTGATGCGCAGGCCTCACCGCCCCACTGTACTCCCATCGCTGGCCTAGCCATCCCTCTACTCACCCACACCTGCTGTTATTCTCCGGTGACGGCAGACGAACCAGTAAACCCTCGTACAGTCGTACTCCCCTCCGCGTGGGAAACAACTGCCGAGTCTTCCCTGCCTCCGTGTCGTTCCCTTCCTAGGCCTCGCCGTCTTCCACCGCCCTGGTGCTCTCGGCTCGGCCTGGTCAACGTGGTCAACGACCGACATGCATCTGAAGTGGACTGTACGTGGAGAGGCCGACAGCTGGGTCCACGGCCGCACGCAAGGAAATGCCTCCTTATTACACGCAAAATAATGATTCCTCCACCTGACATCAGGGACCCACCGAAAGGGCCTCTGTATTTCGCGAAAAAAATGTTACCGCCGCTGACAGCTCGGACCCACCAGCTATATCTTCGCACGCAAGGAAGTGCCTCCTTATTACGCACAAAAAAAATGAATACTCCCCCTGCTAGCTGGGACCTACCATGGTGGGAGGCTGACTTGTGGGCCTACTAAGTTGACTGGGACGGGGGCCTTTGTCAACTTCAGTCAATATGAACGATTCTAGCTCCAGTGACCGTACGATGTCCATCCAATGGCCGTAGTGCTTCTTCAACCTCTGGTCTTCTTGCTCCAGCCGCCCAAAGCAGCGCCGGTCGTGCCGCATGCTCCTGCCTCCCGTGGCCAGGCCCTGCAGCGACAGCAGCCTCACACTGCAGCCGAACCAGTGAACCCTCGTACTCCTCTCCGCGCGGGCTTCCACTGCCGCGTCTTCCCCGGCTCCCCGTCGTCCCCTTCCTAGGCCTCGCCGTCGTCCACCGCCGTGGTGCTCTCGGCGCGGCGTGGTCAACGTGGTCAAGGAATGACTTCCATCAGACGTGGACTGTACGTGGAGAGGCTGACAGCTGGGTCCACGGCCGTAGCAAAGAAGTGCCTCCTTATTACGCGGAAAATAATGATTCCTCCACCTGACAGCTGGGACCCACCGGACGGGCCACTGTATTTCGCAAAAAAACATTTCCCCCTGACTGCTGGGACCCACTAGCTACATCTTCGCACGCAAGGAAGTGCATCCGGGCAAAAAAAATGATTCGCCCCCTGACTGCTGGGACCCACCAGCTACATCTTCGCAGGCAAGGAAGTGCCTGATAGTCGGGACCCACCTGGTCGAAGCGTACGTAGCGTTGTCATTCTGGTCACGAACGTGTACGTACATATATACTGGTGGATGTAGAGGCGCGCACATGTCGTAGTAGAGGCGCGCACGTAGCATGTACACGTACGTACAGCGGCCAGTGTGCAAGAAAGAAAATACGGCCACATACGTACATATGGGCAGGGTCTCGTACGCCTACTCGCGCATACGTACGGCCAGGGCTCGTGTACATGGTTGGGTCAGAACAGAGAAACAGCGTCGTCGTCGTGTTCACGGGGAGCCAACCGGCTGGGTCGGAATGGAACGCGTCGTCGTGTTCATCGGGAGGGCTTGGACGGAACAACCGATGGAAACGAGGCCTGGCGAACCGCAGAACGGAGGAAACGGCCTTGTGTTCGACCGGCCATGTTCTGTTCATCGGGAGGGGTTTGGCATACCGCAAAACAGAGGAAACGGACCTTCTAAGGT
Source organism: Aegilops tauschii subsp. strangulata (assembly GCF_002575655.3). NCBI lineage: Eukaryota > Viridiplantae > Streptophyta > Magnoliopsida > Poales > Poaceae > Aegilops > Aegilops tauschii. Next base: position 508,277,197 of record NC_053037.3, read on the forward strand.
CGAAACGGGGGTCCTGTTGATCGGGAGGGGTGTCGCGTACCGCAAAACAGAGGAAACGGACTTGTGTTGGAGCGCTACGGTCGAAACGGGGGTCCTGTTCATCGGGAGGGGTGTGGCGTACCGCAAAACGGGACTCCACGGGATACTGTTCATCTCCACCGTCGACCCCCTCCAGCCTCCACGGGCTACTGTTCATCCACCGTCGATCTCCTCCAGCCTCCACCTGCGACTGTTCATCCACGGGCTCCTGTTCATCCAGCCTCCACCACGCGCTACTCCACCGGCTACTGTTCAACCAGCCCTCTCCACGGGCTCCTGTTCAACCACCCCTCCACGGGCTACTGTTCATCCAGCCTCCACCGTCTACTGTTCATTCTGCCCTCCACGGGGTGGTCCTGGTCATCCTGCCCTCCACGGGGTCCTGTTCATCCAGCCCCAACCGGCTCGATCGATCGGGCTCCTGTTCATCCAGAGGCAACACCACGGGGTCCTGTTCATCCACCCCCACCGGGAACTGTTCATCCAAACCCCCCAGCAATGCTCACTGTTCATCCAGAGGCTGCATCGATCGGCTTCAGTTAGCAGCAGTAGCGAGGGAATCGCTCGATCGGGTTCAGTTAACAGCCATCGATCGATCGCTCGGGTTCAGTAACGCGTAGCCTGCAGTGCAATCGCTCGGGTTCAGTTAGAGCCCAACGCCTCGCTCGGGTTCAGTTAGAGCCAACGCCTCGCACCCATGCGCATACGTGTATGAGAGAAACGTGCATCGCTCGGCCCCCGACCTCCCACCGTAACCGGGAACTGCCCGAAATTTTCCTCGCCCTCGCTTCTACCACGGTTTTTTTCGTCATGGACGGCCCAAAGAATGTCATGCAGCTGCGTCTCCGGCCCGCCCAGGACGAAAAGCCCATTTTCTGTCATGATTTTTTGTCATAGAAGTAGGAGCCCACCACATCTATGATGATACCGGGTTTTGTCACAATTAGCGTCATAGAAGTGTCATATGTATGACAGAAAAAAATTTCGTTCGGCCCAAAATGTCACGGATGTGTCTTTTTTTGTAGTGCCTTTAGCTCCTCGTTGGGTTCGACACTCTTACTTATCGAAAGAGGCTACAATTGATCCCCTATACTTGTGGGTTATCATTGGCCGGTGCAGTGTATGAGTATTATGCTGAGGTCACTCTACACCACAGTTCGCCTTCCGGCGCTTACACTCATTCTACTAAGGGTGGTCTTGCTTCTACGCCATCTTAGGTGGTTCAGTTTGCTGCTATCGAGGCTCTTATAGACTTGCGCTACAACGAGGTTCGCATGCACACCCACCCAGGTCTTCTCTACTACCCATCTCTGCACGAGAATGGGCGTATCCACTTTCCTTTGATTAATCCTGTGTGCGATCATCCCACTAGTCACCTTTCCCGTTATATCACTGCCAGTTATCACCTGAACTACGAGTTAGCTCGGGAGCTTTCACGTGCTCGGACAGCTCTCGCCGCTGCTCGTGCTAGGAACCCTCTTCATACTGTCATCTATACTACTCCAGTTCCTCCAGTCTCCACTCCACCGGTGACTTCTCAGGGTGCCGTTAACCCTCTGACAGTGACCCCTTGCAGTGCTCCTGCTGCGTGGGCTTCCCTTGTCGCTACTCCTGCCGCTCCTATGCTTAGATCCCATCCCCCGCTTGCCCCTGAGGGAGATCCCTCGAGGCAGCGCCAGTGCGTCTCTCTTAACCCGGAGGTCTCTACTATCAGTTCAGGATCTGGATCTGGCTCAGGAGAGGAGCCTGCAGCAGCACCGTCCGAGCAGTAGACCGTTAGAGTATCGCTGTAGTTATGAGTATGATGTATGAGTGTAATCGCACGTGTCATGATGCTTAGTTTCATGTATGAGGGTAGTAGTCTCGTTGTGATGTGTACTTTCCTGTTAAGTCTATGTATAATTATGTTGGAACCTTTTATTCGCTTTGGTTTTCATTCGTTGTTTTCTTCCGAGATTTGCCATTGGCTTTCCTCCTATTTTGGAATTTTCTCATCTTGGTTGCTATGTATTGGGAAAAACGAATAACCGGATGACGCGTGGAGGCAGCAGCAGTCAAGCTGGTGAGGATGTCCCTGTCTGCCGCTCTGCAAGACAGGTAGGACATTCCCTCGAACCATACCAGCCACCTCCGTCTCCACCGCCACATCCGCCTTCCACTGAGCAAATCCTGCGAATGTTCGAAGAAAGAAGGAGCAACGATCTGCTGGAAATATTGAAAAGTGTGCAAGTTATGGTTGGGCAGAATGGAAACCAGAATGGTCATCACTCCAAGCTGTCAAATTTTCAGCGAACCAAGCCTCCCAGCTTCAGTCAAGCTATTGATCCATTGGACGCCGATGATTGGTTAAGAACTATTGAAAGGAAACTGGAGATTGCTTGCACTGAAGAAGGAGACAAGGTTCCTTCGCAATGCATTATCTCAAAGGAGTTGCCGCTATATGGTGGGATAATGCCAAGGCAATATGGCCCACGGACGAGGAAATTACTTGGAAAAAATTCAAGGATCATTCCCGCAAGTATCATATTCCCACTAGAATTTTGAAAATCAAGCAGCGCGAATTCCTCGCCCTCACTCAAGGCAGCATGACAGTCAACGAGTATCTGAATCAATTCAACCATTTGGCCCGCTATTCTCTCCACGATGTGGCCACAGAAGAATGGAAGATCGACAGGTTTCTTGGAGGACTGAATCAGCATCTCAGGTGCACTCTCAGCATGTTTGATTTCCCGGACTTCCTGACTCTAGTGAACAAGGCCCTCATCGCAGAAAGGGAACACAATCTCCTCCACGACAACAAGCCAGCTGTTAACGACCACAAGCGCAAATTCGAGCCGAAGAAGGGTATGCAACCAGTGCAGAAGGCTCGTACTTGGCAACACACTCAAGTTGAGTACAAATGCAACTAGCAGCAGAATGTCAACAAGACTACCACTCAAGTTAAGAATATCGTGACCAGCCCGGTGCGCAAAGATTGCTAGCGCAACAATTCATGCTTCAGCAGTGGTCAAACCAGACACTACGCCAGACAGTGTCCCAAGAACAACAAACAAGCAACTCCATTCCATCCGCAAGTCAACTACATGGAGCCGTATTCCGCCCCAGATATGATCCAGGGGCAAGTCCATCATATCTCCGCAGACAAAGCCCAAGAGGACCCGGAAGTCGTCATTGGTATGTTCCTTGTTAATGACATTCCCGCCGTATTTTTTTTACTCTGGGGCTTCCCACTCTTTTATTTCGCAGAGTTTTGCTTCCCAAAACAATTTCCCTTGCTCAATTTTGGGAAAACACATGCTTGTCTGCCGTAATTTGGAAATTGACATCAAGGGTGTCAAGTTTCCAACATCTTTGATAATCATCGAGTCCAACAAACTGGATGTTATTATGGGCATGAATTGGTTAACCCAATACCAAGATTGCATCAGCTGTGCGACCAGAGAAGTTACCCTGAAAAATACGGAAGGTCGCACCACCAGTTTTTATGCCCGCAAGCGCATACCCACGAAAGATATGGTTTTCACAGCCGTGGCGGAAGAGGTGGAATTAATTCCATTGGTCAGTGAGTATCCAGATGTATTTCCTGAAGAATTACCAGGCATGCCACCAGACCGAGAATTGGACTTTGCAATTGACTTGGTGCCTGGAACCACCCCGATACACAAGAAATATTATCGGATGCCTTCATCAGAATTGGTGGAATTGAAGAAACAACTGGATGACATGCTGCAGAAAGGATACATCCACCCAAGCTCTTCACCATGGGGGTCACTAGCGATATTCGTGGACAAAAAGGATGGCAGTCTATGAATGTGCGTAGACTACCGACAGCTGAATGCCGTCACCATTAAGAACAAGTATCCACTGCCAAGGATTGACGATCTGTTTGATCAACTCACCAGGGCCAAAGTATTCTCCAAAATTGATTTGAGGACCGAATATCATTAGCTCAAGATAAAGAAGGAGGATATTCCTAAGACCATGTTCACCACTCGGTACGGTCTTTATGAGTATACCATTATGTCCTTCGGCCTCACCAACGCCCCAGCCTTCTTCATGCATATGATGAACAAGGTGTTTATGGATCTCTTGGACAAATTTCTGGTGGTGTTCATTGACGACATACTCACTTACTTCAAGAGCAAAGATGAACACAAGGAGCATCTCCGAGCAGTTTTGCAAAGGCTTCACGACCATCAACTTTAAGCCAAATTCAGCAAATGTGAGTTTTGGCTCCAGCAAGTGGGATTTCTCGGGCATGTCCTCTCGGCAGAAGGAATCTCAGTGGATCCAAGCAAGGTGAGGATGTACTTGATTGGTCCGCACCCACAACAGTCTGAGAAATCCGGAGTTTCCTTGGACTAGCCGGATATTATCGCCGTTTTATTGAAGGATTCTCCAAGATCGCCAAGCCAATGACTGAGCTCCCAAAGAAGGATAAGAAGTTTGAATGGACTGAGGACTGCGAACGGAGTTTCAATGAGTTAAAAATCAGGTTGACATCGGCACCAGTATTAACTCTTCCAGACATCTACTGCAGTTTTGATGTCTACTACAACGCATCCAGAACAGGACTTGGATGTGTACTCATGCAAGATGGCAAAGTTGTGGCTTATGCATCCCGACAATTGTGGCAACACGAAGGAAATTACCCCACTCATGATTTGGAATTGGCCGCGGTGGTGCACGCTTTGAAGATCTGGAGACACTATCTGATTGGAAAGAAGTGCCACATATTTACTGACCACAAGAGTCTCAAGTATATATTCACTCGGCCCGATTTGAACCTTCAACAGCGAAGATGGCTTGAGTTGGTTAAGGACTACGACCTCGGGATAAATTATCACCCGGGCAAAGCTAATGTAGTGGCTGATGCCCTCAGCCTTAAACCAGCCAACCTTAATGCTCTAATGGATTCTTTGCCTCTTGAGCTTTATGAAGAAATCACGCAGCTCAATTTGGTGATCACCGATGGCCGTCTTGCCAACATATTAGAAGTTTCCCCTACTCTCGAAGAAGAAATCCGCAGTGCTCAGACAGATGACAAACTATTGAAAATATATGTCCAAAAGATGCACAAAGGGCATGCACCGGATTTCTCTAAAGATCAGCAAGGTACGCTACGGTTCCGAGGAAGGATTTGCGTACCCAACCTCGAAGGTCTGAAGAAGAAGATATTGGCAGAAGCACATGAAGGGCCATATTCAATTCACCCAGGCGGTACCAAAATGTAAGAAGACCTTCATCAGGTATTCTGGTGGGATGGAATGAAGAAAGACATCGCATACTTTGTGGCCTGTTGTGATATATGCAACAAGGTAAAGGCGGAACACCAAAAACCTGCCGGACTCCTCCAACCTCTACCAGTATCCCAATGGAAATGGGACGATATCTGCATGGATTTCATCACCGGATTACCAAGGTCTCACTGAGGAAACGACGCAATATGGGTCATAGTGGACACCTTAACAAAGGTGGCACATTTCCTTCCCATCCGGACCACCTACTGTGCAAATCAACTTGCACAATTATATGTGTCAAGAATCGTCAGTCTGCATGGAGTACCCAAGACTATCACCTCCGACAGGGGATCTCTTTTCACCTCCGCATTTCGGTCCCGACTACATCAAGCCTTGGGGACCGCTCTGAAGTACAGCATGGCTTATCATCCCCGACAGATGGATAGACTGAGTGAGTAAATCAAATACTCGAAGATATGCTCCGGGCATGTGCATTGGCCAAAGGAACCAAGTGGGAAGACTGTCTGCCCTATGCCGAATTTTTCCTACAACAACAGTTTCCAGACCAGCTTAAAGATGTCACCCTATGAAGCTCTGTATGGCCGGAAATGCCGTACTCCATTGAACTGGTCACAAACCAGAGACAGCCGTATTTTCGGGACTGATTTAATGCTCGAAGCGGAGAAGCAAGTCAAGGAAATCCGAGACAGACTGCAGCTGGCCAAATCACGACAAAAAAGCTACTATGATGCCAAACACCGTCAGATCAGCTTCGAACTCGGAGAACACGTATATCTCCGAGTCACCCCTATGAAAGGAGTCAAGAGGTTTCAGACCCGCGGAAAATTGGCACCCAGATACATTGGTCCATTTCCAGTCATGGCCAGAGTCGGAACAGTTGCATATCAATTGGAATTGCCACCGGAACTGTCAGAAGTACACAATGTGTTTCATATCTCGCAGCTGAGAAGAGGCATCTCGCCACCGGAGAAAAGGACTGATATGGCAGAGATAGAATTGGCTAAGGATTTGACTTATGAGGAAAAGCCAATCAGAATATTGGATCAGAAAGAAAGGGTCACTCGCAGCAAAGAAATAAGGTTTTACAAGGTTCAGTGGGAGCATCACACTGAAGAGGAAGCAACATGGGAAAGAGAGGAATTTCTAAGGACTGCATACCCAGAATTGTTTTCCCAAGCAACCGAATCTCGAGGACGAGATTCATCCTAAGTGGGGGAGGTTTGTGATAGCCTGGATTTTGCCTTCTCTCTCTTTTCGGACTTGCCTTCTCTCTGTTTCCGGACTTGGTTTTTGCCTTGCTTTGATTTGGGTTTTGGAATCATTTCAAATGGACTTGTCACTTGGGCATATCCTTGACTTTCACCCAAGTGGCCTATCTACTCCTCATTCAACTTTATTTCTCTGATAAATCCCCAAAATAATCAAATGAATATTTTTCATAAAAGAAAAATATTCATTTTCCTCTCTGAAACTCTATTCAGAAACTTGTGCTCCAAAGCAACCCTCATTTGTATTGCTCCCAAAAATGTGAGATAAATCCTGAATATTCTTTGGACCTTGGCACACCTTCCCAAGCAAAAATATTGCAAAATTCCAGTTTGTACAGCAAGTACATTTTTCCTTGATCTTTTGGCCCTGATCTTTCTTGAGCTTGATTACCCTCCTAAGAAAACCTAAACCCCAAGAGATCAGCCCTAATGGCCTTCTAAAAGATTTCTTAACTTGGCGACCAAGTTTCTGGTTAGAAACTTGCTAGCTTAGTTGAGTCAAGTCTGGTCGGCCTGGCTATGAGCTATCAACTTTCCTAGACTAAACACTGCATGGACTAGAGCGTAGACAAGGTTTGGTAGCGTTTGGGCGTTGTTTCGACCATGCCAGCGTGGTGACCGCGTGAAGACACGGCACCTGCAGCATCTCGACGTGCTCTGGATGGTGCCTTCCTCTCTGTTCAGCGCGTCCTGGATCCAGCGCTTGCCGACGCCTGCCGTGCCGCACCTACAGCCCCGACCCATCGCCCTTGAGCTCTCCCTGGCGCTCGCCGACGCCGGAGACGCCGCAGCAAGCACGAGCACGTCGAGGCCAAAAGCCACAGTGCGCGCGTGCCCTTGTCCGCTTCTTCCACCGCCTCATGTGCTCGTCCGCGAGCGCGGGCAGGTCCTGCGTTGACGTTGCGCGCTTGCCCCCTCACACTGGAGCTTTTCATCGCTGTTCGCCGTGCATCCAGAGAGCTCCGGCGGCTACACGTTACCCCCTCGCTCCGGCTATATATAGAGCATCCCTTCTCAATTTCTAGCCACACACCACTCCTCACCACCTCCACGAACACGTAGACGGGCCACAGCTCGGTCGGCCAGGCCTCTGGCCGTCGCCCCGACCAGAGAACTCCGGCAGCCTCCGCAGCAAGGCCACCGCTCTTCGGTGCCTCTCGAGCTCAGGCAGCTGCTCGGGCGGGGCATTGGGAGTCTGTTGGTGCTGCCTGGACGCCGCTGAGCCCTTGGAGCCGCCCCTAGCCATCGTCTTCAACCACTCCGGCGAACCCCGTCCGCCACCGAGGCTTGCGAGCTCGACCGCGAGCAGCTCCGTCCACCCCAAGCCAAGCCACGGGTACGGGCAGGTGCGCCACGAGCCCAGCTTCAATCCTATCCCTCTAGCCTAGCCCCAAACCCCCTCGTCGCCGGAGTGAGCTCCGGCGAAACACCGTCGCCCTCTGATCTCGATCCCCCTCTCTCTCCTGACGGGCGGGGCCCAGTGTCAGCCTCACCACTCGCGCCCGAAGCGATACGAGTGGAGGCGCACTCTCTGCTTACGCCTTTGACATCACCCCCCCAGGAATTTCTGTTTAATTCAAATTTATTCAGAAATTGACCCACATTTTGACCAGCCACCATTTCTAAACCATAAGTCCAAATGATTTGATTCTTTTTGCATTGTCTTTGTTTCAGAAAGCTCCAGCAGCACACCAAAAGGTGGATTTTTCCTTGTTGTCTAGAATTTCTGGTGATTTTCAGAATGGGTTTTGATATTTGTTTTTCTGGTTTTTAATTATTTTCAAAAGGAGAAGCTTGTCTTGAAGCAAACCAAGAGGGGTGTGATCCTCCTCTACACTAAGGCAAGCCACACCAGCATTTGGATGTGTTATTTCAAAATCTATGATTTTCTACTTGAATATGACTTTTAATTGCATTTAAAATTTGGTAAATAAATTTTGTTAATTGCTAGTTACTTTATCATGCTTAATATGCTTGTTTTAGTTACTCGTTAATTGCATGAACTAGTTTGGTCAAGTAGAATAAAATTTTGCATTAGATATGTTGCTATGGTAGAAATTGATAGCTCTTTTACTAAGTGACATTTTCATGTAAGTGATGAGCTAATAAAAATATTTTTGGATAATAAAAATGAATTAGGTCCAGTAAGGTTTTTTTATCCTAGGTATTGCAAGATAATTATGTTGATAAGTTTGATCCATATCTATGTGTTGTTTGCTTTGCATGTCGGTTAGTTGCCTAAATATGTCAAAGTATCATGTTAGCATAAAAAGTTTTTATCAAAGTGAAACTTGATTAAGTTTAACTTGAATATGATGTTGATCACACAATGGTGCCACTGAATCGGGTTTTTATTTAGTGCGACCACATTTACCTTGTGGGAAGGTCTTGATTCGGTCCTTTCTTGTGCCTCTCACCGGTGCCTCCCGCGAGGGAAGGTTATGGGCATGCACACCCTGGCCCGGTAAGCAGACATAACCTTGTGTGCTCATTTTTGTTTTTATGGTACCTGGTCCCCGTTTGGGACAATTTTGCGACGATGGTGGCCGTTGGTGTCTTTGGTTGACACGGGGCCACCCAAGACCTAGCCCTAAGAGGGAGTTGGTCAGAGTGGCCGGGAGAGTGCCATGACAAAGGGAGGGTTTCTCGGAATGCTTTGGTCCACCCAAATGGGAATGCGAGACCAGGGTTCCATAGTGTGGGTAAAGTGTGCTACCTCCGCAGAGTGTATTTAATCTATCGATAGCCGCGTCCTCGGTTATGGGCATAGCTCGGAAGTAAGTCACACCATGGATCAAATTTTATAATTAATCTTGCAAACTAAATGAGTGTTGTGATGCATTTTGTTTCGTGGTGAATCATGAACTCGTGAGTTGTTCATGAGTGGTTGGTTCCAGTTGTGACCCAGGTATGGTCACCGTTTGGTTACGAGGTAACCGTCTGGTAAGCGAGTCCATGAGACTCGGTGCTCGTATTGGTTTTCTTTGCATCTGTAATAGTTCTTGCATTGCATTAATTTGATTAATTGTCATGATATTGTCTGTCATCGTGCTTATGTTTGTTGTGAGCTTGCAAGTACATTCAATGTACTGACCTGGCATGTCATGCCAGCTTTCAGGCAAGTCGGTTCGCATCGGAGCGCATCTCGCATCTAGGCCGTGTCCACGTTGGTGTCCCTGTGCTATGGAGTTCCACTTCGTCGTTCTTCCGCTGCCGCGTAGTTCAAGTGATCGAGGCCCTCGTCAGGTTCATTAAATAATGTACATACTGTTCAGCAGCACCGTGTGTGCCGCTTGGCCTCGTATCCCGATGTAATATCAGACTTATGTAATCCGCTAGCATCAGTAAAGCGGTTGTTTCTGTACCATGTTGTTGTGTATTGCCAGAAGACTAGATCTCTGGGCTGGCAATGCAAGGTAAACCGGTTGCTCCGAGCCGGGGTGCCACAACCCGGCTCAAAGTTTTTCCTCGATGTGCTTGATTTTTTCCAACTTCACCCTCAAGATATCGGACCCAACTCCGTGTCTAACATTTGCAATTTCCAAGTATTCTGTGAAGCTTGTCTTCAAGAGGAGCCCACGGTTGAATTATTCAGAGAATTCTACTACTTAAACCGTCAGACAGAGTTTACTGATGGGCCCAGCTTGGAACTCGGTGGGGTTTCAATTCAGAAGAGGAAAGAAGCCGGTTTTCCCTATGCCAAGCCGCCGAGTCATCCCAAAGATTGGAACCAAACTTGGTTCTACTGTCAAGATACATCTCCAGCAGATGAAAACCCCCTGCCGGGTTACCACGATCACTGGCTTAGAAACACACATGCACTCCGCCCATGGATTAACATGAAGGAGCGGGCCAAATATGCGCCAAATTTTTCAAAGCTCAGAGCCTTTATGGCCAATGGCTTAACCGACGTCCACCTTGTCCGGTGCTGGGTGTCCTGGAGTATCTTGCCATTAAGTCGCTGCCTCGGTTTAATGTGCGAATATACTGGCGATTTAAAAGATCCCCAGCACCACTATGACATTCAACTGTCTGACGCTGAAATTACTGAAGCCACCAAGAAATTGCTGAACGAACCTGTAAAGGAACAGTAAAACAGGACTTAGTCCTTTCTGCACCTTCAACAAGCCACCAGCCGTAAGTGTTGCACACCTTCCGCTCAACAACATTTTCAATAATTATGCCCACTTATGATCTTTTTGAATTCAATAGGCCGATTCTCCATTTTGGAAGAAGAAACCACAAGATAAACCGGCAAAACCGGCTCGTACCAAAACTAATGCCACGAAGAGGCCTGCCAAGAAGAAGACCATAGAGTCCGCTGATTTAAACTTGGACGATGACAAGGATGATGATGAGCCGGAGGTAGAACTGGACTCTCTTGGCTCATTTTTTATACATCTTATTGACAATGATTATGATCAGGATGACGCAGAAGCCAGCCATGCAGATGATGCAGAGGTAATTATTCTTTCCTCTGGCTTAGAACCTCTGCCAACACAGAAAACCGAGAAGCAAGCCGGAAAGTAAGCTTTTCTCACCCTTTAGCTCACTTGGATCCCAACTTTCTTTTGAAGAAACAGCAACACGAAGCTCGCCGTACCACCCGACATAGTGGTGGTGTGATTACTTCTTCCGGCTTACTGATACGTCTCCAACGTATCTATAATTTTTGATTGTTCCATGCTGTTTTGTTATCAATCTTGGATGTTTTATAATCATTTATAGTCATTTTATATCATTTTTAGTACTAACCTATTGACATAGTGCCAAGTGTCAGTTGCTGTTTTTTCCATGTTTTTTACATCGCAGGAAATCAATATCAGATGAAGTACAAATGCCATGAAACTCCACGATGATTTTTTATGGGCCAGAAGGAGGGCAATGGGCCCTGGTTGCACCTGGGGGTTGCCCGAGGGGGCACAACCCACCAGGATGCGCCAGGAGGCCCAGGCGCGCCCTGGTGGGTTGTGCCCACCTCGGGTGCCCCCCGAACCGCCTCTTTGCTCTATAAATACCACAACATTCCAGAAACCCTAGGGGAGTCGACGAAATATTCATCCAGCCGCCGCAGAGTCCAGAACCACCAGATCCAATCTAGACACCATCACGGAGGGGTTCACCACTTCCATTGGTGCCTCTTCGATGATGCGTGAGTAGTTCTTTGTAGACCTTCGGGTCCGTAGTTAGTAGCTAGATGGCTTTCTCTCTCTCTCTCTCTCTCTCTCTCTCTCTCTCTCTCTCTCTCTCTCTCTCTCGGTGGATTCTCAATACAATGGTCCCTTGGAGATCCATATGATGGAACTCTTTTGCGTTGTGTTTGTTGGGATCTGATGAACTTTGAGTTTATGATCAGTCATATCTTTTTTATATCCATGAAAGTTATTTAAGTTTCTTTGATCTCTTATATGCATGATCTCTTATAGCCTCGTATTGCTTCTCCGATATTTGGGTTTTGTTTGGCCGACTTGATCTATTTATCTTGCAATGGGAAGAGGTGCCCGGTAGTGGGTTCGATCTTACGGTGCTTGATCCCAGTGATAGAATGGGAACCGACACGTATGTATCGTTGCTGCTAAGGATAAAAAGATGAGATCTATCTACCACCATATAGATAAACGGATCTTGTCTACATCATGTCATCGTTCTTATTGCATTACTCCGTTTTTTCATGAGCTTAATACAATAGATGCATGCTGGATAGTGGTCGATGTGTGGAGTAATAGTAGTAGATGCAGGCAGGAGTAGGTCTACTAATCTTGGACGTGATGCCTATGTAATGATCATTGCCTGGATATCGTCATAATTATTTCAAGTTCTATCAATTGCCGAACAGTACTTTGTTTACCCACAGTTTGCTATTTTTATCGAGAGAAGCCACTAGTGGAACCTACGGCCTCCGGGTCTTCTTCTTCATATATTTGCCTTGCGATCTACTTTTCCTTTGCATTTTTATTCAGATCTATTAAACCCAAAAATACACAAATATCTTGCTGCACTTTATTTTATTTGCGTTCTATTATTTCAATCTATCACAATTTTCTCTCGTCACGTGCCTTCTGGCGCCGTTACCCGAAAGGGATTGACAACCCCTTTAACACATCGGGTTGCAAGTGGCAGTTATTTGTGTGCAGGAGCTGTTTACGTTTTGTTGCTTGGTTCTCCTACTGGTTCGATACCTTGGTTTCATTACTGAGGGAAACACCTACTGTTGTTGTGCTACATCATCCTCTCCTCTTGGGGGAAACACCGATGTAGTATTAGCAAACATCATCACGGGAATTTCTGGCGCCGTTGCCGGGGAGGATCTTCAACATAACCAGGTTCCTAATCACAAATCTCATGTCCTTGTAATTTACATTATCTGCCATTTGCCTCTAGTTTTCCTCTCCCCACTTCACAAAAATTTTCCGTCTTATTTGCCTCTCTTTTTCTGTTCGCGGTTTTCGTGCCGAATCTGTTTTTGTGCGTGAGATCTTGTTTGCCGTTATGGATAATTCCTCCTCTATTGCTTGCACTCCCGAGAACGAGGTTCTCAACTTTAAACAAAGGGGAGGAGAAAGTTTAAAAGATGCTTGGTATAGAACTTGCAATGCTCATAATAGATCTTTCCGTAAGCAATCTACCATTGTTCTTCTTCGTTGCTTTTATGTTGGCTTCACCACTTGGTATAGATTCGTCCTTGATATGATTACCGGTGGAAATTTCTTGATGTGTCCCTCTCTTGATGGCTTTAATGCTTTGGGAAATTTAGTGGGCTCACCACCTCTTATGATTAATGAAACACCTTTGACTCTTGAGCATGTTATGGAAAGATTAGATGCTATTGAAAAGAAAATGCTCACCAAAGATCATATGGAAATTTTAGATAAATAGATGCATAATTCTGCCAGTAAAATTGGGTCAAAAGCGGGAGAAATTTTTAAATTGCTAAAAGAAAAGGGTACCTTAATCCATGAAAGACTAGAAGAAAGCCCGTCACGGATTGATAAACTAGAGGAAATCTTTAGTAATCTAAGAACGGCTTTTGCTTCCGCTAAAACCACCGAAAAAACGCCTATAAAAATTGGCAAAGTTACCAAGAACAAGGGTGCAACATCTAGTAGTGGCAATAAAAGAAGATCTTAAGATGATTAGTATCCACCCTGATTTTGTTGAAGTGATAAGAGATCCTTTTTGCAAGAATGAAATCTTTGAATTTAGTCCTAGGAGTGTTGATATTGAAAATATTTATGCTAAATATTTGAGGGATTCTATGTGTTTGATTGAAGAGTTGGACAAGGATGACAAAACCTACATCCTTGCTTTATGCCTAGCTAAGGGCGTAAAACTATAGCGCTTGTTGGGAGGAAACCCAATGAATAAATTTTATTTTTGCTTTTTGCTTTCTGTTCTTGAGTGTTAGCACAAGTATGCTACTGTTATGATTGTGTTTTGGTGTTCTAATTAGTGTTTGTGCCAAGTAAAGCCTATATGATCTTCTTGGGTGATAGTTGTTTGATCTTGCTGAAAAAGACAGAAACTTTGCGCTCAAAAAAATAATTTTTATAAATCCCAGAAAAGAGATTTTGCTCTGATTCTTTTTGCATAAGATTAATATACAAATTTCCCTGGTAGAATTTTTGGTAGAATTTTTGGAGTTCCAGAAGTATTCGTTTAAGTCAGATTACTACAGACTGTTCTGTTCTGACAGATTCTGTTTTCTTTGTGTTGTGTGCTTATGTTGATGGCTCCATGGTTTTCTTTGATGAGTTTTTGCCATAGAAAAGTTTAAATACAGTAGATATAATACAAAAACAAAATAAGAATTGGTTTTATACAGTACTTATAGTAGTGATTTATTTTTCTTACACTAACGGATCTCATGAAGGTTTTGTTGAGTTTTGTGTGATTGAAGTTTTCAAGTTTTGGGTTATCTTACGATGGATGAAGCAAGGATGTAAGAGCCTAAGCTTGGGGATGCCCCGGCATCACAAGCTATTATCCAAGTATGAGAAACCAACTAAGCTTGGGGATGCCCCCGAGTGGCATCCCCGCTTTCTTCCAACAATTATCGGTATTTTACTTGAGGCTATATTTTTATTCATCACATGATATGTGTTTTGCTTGGAGCGTCTTGTATGATATGTGTCTTTGCTTGTTTTATCTTGTGTTTTAAGTCATCAATCCTTGCTGGACACACCTATTTGAGAGAGCCAAAATTATATCTTGACTTGTTAGAATTGCTCTCTATGCTTCACTTAAATCTTTTATGAGCTAGGACTTGCTCTAGTACTTCACTTATATCTTTTTGAGCACGATGTGCTTTGTTATTTTTGAAGTAATGCTCTCTTGCTTCACTTAGATTTATTTGAGAGTTAGTAAAATTTTGAAGAAATTCTCTCTTGCTTCACTTAAATTATTTTGAGAGAAATAAAATTTGTTATGCTCATGATCTTCACTTATATTTGTTTGAGCTTGTGAAAAGCAACACATGAAAATTAGTGCCAAAGTGATAGATATCCAAGAAGGATAAAGAAAAAGAAAATGTCATGAAGATCATTGGACAAAATAAACTTGATTCTTAGTAATAGTTTTGAGATATGATGATGTGATATGTGAGTTATGTTGATGAGTAATTGTGCTCTAGTAAGAATATTGGTGTTAAGGTTTGTGATTCCCTATGCATGCACGAAAGTCAATAATCATGCAATGAAAAATATATCCTAATTGTGGTGCATTATTCAGTGTTAATTATGCTTAATGCCTGCTTATGAGATTATTCATTTCTTGGTTGGTCGCTTCTCAATCTTTTTGATAGCCTTCATTTTGCACCAAGTATGACCTCTACTTGTGCATCCAAAATCCTTTAAACCGGTTTTGAAACATGAGTCCATTATATCTACCTATATGCCGTATTCTTTTGCCGTTCTAACCAAATTTGCATGTGCCATCTCTAATTTTCAAAATAAACTTCTCTTTTGTGTGTTTGTTTCGCTCGCGGAACGGTAACGGGTGGCTCATATTTTCCATGCTGGATGTGTTATTCTCAAGATGAGTGTTTATTCACTTGTCATTGAACGAGAGTAAGACAAAGGTCTTAGGGATGCCCAGTCCTAAAATGCAAAAAAAACTATTTAGTTTATGTTGTTAAATAATAAATTCCTTGGAAAGTGTTGGTATGGAGGGCACCCGTGGATGCGGCTAGCCATGGAAAGTGAAAGAAATGGTGGAAAAAGGAATAAACTTTATTTTCTGTTTGGGAACCGCCTATGAAATATCTAGCATGGAAAGTGTTCGGAACTCTGAGTCGTTTTCGTTGGTGGGATGGATACACCTCCCAAAATGTTTTCATCTCTAATTTTTTGCTTTGAGCTCTGGCACCTCTACAAATCCCTACTTCCCTCCGTGAAGGGCCTTTCTTTTACTTTATGAAATTTATATTTTGAAATTTGAGTCTCCATCTTATCTTACAAAAGCACCAACTAGGAGGCAATATGATCGTGCTCAAGTATTGGGTGTAGTTAATATTGAGTGTGTTTCATGAATGGATAAATGTTTGAGCATGATGGGCTAGGGATAACTTATTTTAGCATTGATATTTTGAAAGACATGGTTGCTTGTTGATATGCTTGAGTATCTAAATTATTATGTCAAACTAGACTATTGCTTTGAATCACATAAAAGTCCAAATGTCCATGCTATAAAGAAAAGAATATGATATGACTTGATGAACAACACTCCACATCAAAAATTCTGTTTTTATCACTTACCTCCTCGAGGACGAGTAGGAGTTAAGCTTGGGGATGCTGATACGTCTCCAATGTATCTATACTTTTTGATTGTTCCTTGTTGTTTTGTAATCATTTTATAGTCATTTTATATCATTTTTTGGTACTAACCTATTGACATAGTGCCAAGTGCCAGTTGCTGTTTTTCCATGTTTTTTTGTCGCAGGAAATCAATATCAGATGAAGTCCAAATGCCACGAAACTCCACGATGATTTTTTATGGGCCAGAAGGAAGGCAATGGGCCCTGGTTGCACCTGGGGGTGCCCCGAGGGGGGCACAACCCACCAGGGCGTGCCAGGAGGCCCAGGCGTGCCCTGGTGGGTTGTGCCCACCTCGGGGCCCCCCGGACCGCCTCTTTGCTCTATAAATATCACAATATTCCAGAAACCCTAGGGAGTCGACGAAATATTCATCCACCCGCGGCAGAGTCCAGAGCCACCAGATCCAATCTAGACACCATCACGGAGGGGTTCACCACTTCCATTTGTGCCTCTCCAATGATGTGTGAGTAGTTCTTTGTAGACCTTCGGGTCCGTAGTTAGTAGCTAGATGGCTTTCTTTCTCTCTCTCTCTCTCTCGCTGGATTCTCAATACAATGGTCTCTTGGAGATCCATATGATGTAACTCTTTTGCGGTGTGTTTGTTGGGATCTGATGAACTTTGAGTTTATGATCAGTCATATCTTTTTATATCCATGAAAGTTATTTGAGTTTCTTTGATCTCTTATATGCATGATCTCTTATAGCCTCGTATTTCTTCTCCGATAATTGGGTTTTGTTTGGCCAACTTGATCTATTTATCTTGCAATGGGAAGAGGTGCCCGGTAGTGGGTTCGATCTTGTGGTGCTTCATCCTAGTGACAGAAGGGGCACCGACATGTATGTATCGTTGCTACTAAGGATAAAAAGACGAGATATATATCTACCGCCATATAGATAAACGGATCTTGTCTACATCATGTCATCGTTCTTATTCCATTACTCCGTTTTTCCATGAACATACTACACTAGATGCATGCTGGATAGCGGTCGATGTGTGGAGTAATAGTAGTAGATGCAGGCAGGAGTCGGTCTACTAATCTTGGACGTGATGCCTATGTAATGATCATTGCCTGGATATCGTCATAATTATTTGAAGTTCTATCAATTGCCCAATAGTAATTTGTTTACCACCGTTTGCTATTTTTCTCGAGAGAAGCCACTAGTGAAACCTAAGGCCCCCGGGTCTTCTTCTTCATATATTTGCCTTGCGATCTACTTTTCCTTTGCATTTTTATTCAGATCTATTGAACCCAAAAATACAAAAATATCTTGCTGCACTTTATTTTATTTGCGTTCTATTATTTCAATCTATCACAATTTTCTCTCGTCACGTGCCTTCTGGCGCCGTTACCCGAAAGGGATTGACAACCCCTTTAAGACGTCGACTTCTAAGTGGCTGTTATTTGTGTGCAGGAGTCACTACTAGGAAAAGGCCTACTAGTGGCGCACCAGTTTTGCCTACTAATGGCGCACTACTGGTGCGCCACTAGTACCACGCCACTAGTATTAAATACTAATGGCGCACCACTGGTGCGCCATTAGTATCTGGTATACTAATGGCGCATCACGCCGTGCGCCATTAGTATAGACCAACATGCACCATTAGTGTGCCTCCCAGGGGGCGATATTTACACATGTGCTTTGCCATACTAATGGTGCATTGTGGGGTGATGCGCCATTAGTATCCTTTGGCATACTAATGGCGCACGTTGGGGTGATGCGCCATTAGTATGAATATTAGGGATTTTTTCTTTTCTGATATTTGCACAGGTTACAAAATATATTATTGGACAGAATATAGACAGCACCAAATAGCAACAGCAGATTCATCGAATACAATAGAAGATTAGTCTCCGAATACAATTCATCATATTAGTCTCCGAATTCAAAAGACCGAACAAAGATAGAACATTACAAGTCTCGAGACCGCGAGTAGCGAGTTTGTCTTCACATTACAAGTCGATATCGATCATCTAAACTACCATCACATAGAAGAGAGCTACGGTCATCACGATGAGCATCATCGCGATGAAACTGGTCTTGATCCGGTTCCTCCAACGCTTCCTCCTCTCTCCCGCTAGATAGCGCACGTATCTAGATTCCACCTCCGCCCTAGTGGTGTACCCTTTGTAACTGTTACCGCTGAAACGGTGAACCTGTCTCCGACACTCCTCCCAGTCGTCCTAGACTCCGGGAACCTTACCCTTGTACACGACATACGACGGCATCTCTATGCACTAGCCAAACAACAAACAATACATAAGCAATATATAAGTATGCAACAAAAGGATCGGAAGAGAAAAGCAAGACATTAATAGCACGATTCATGGTCCTACTAATAAATAGCATCGATTACATCTAAGTTGAACGACTGTCCAAACCAAAGAGACATACAAGTTCATTAAAGTTTAATTACAACATGACCTAATCGATGTTTCAGAACTACACATAGCATCACTACTTTCGACTCGACTCATGGGACCGGAGCGTGGATGAAGCCGCCGTCTTTCGTGAGGGTCATGAAGTCGCGGGCGTTGTCAGCCTGCATTTGTAGCGTTGTGTCTATCTCACTGTTGGACGGTTGATATTTGAGGTAGAACTGCCCCGAGGTACGAAGGACATCTTGATGGATGATTTATGCAAACTCTGACTAGATGCTAACGAATTCTTGTCGGATGTCCGCGTCCTGGATTGCCGCCAAGCTTGCGGCCCAATCTTTGAGATTATTTGGTAGCAGAAAGTGATTATGGTCCCGTACGATCGCCCGCATGTGATGGAGGGCGTAGTAGGCATCCTTCTGACTGCCAGGTCGCTGCTTGACGCAGGGGAACGTCGTATTGTGGGTGAACACGTGCCTGCCGTACCTACGAGCTGGCCTCTTAAAGGTGCCTCCAGATGCGGCGTAGCCGGGGAGAGCATCATCAAGAACTTTCTTGATATTTGTGTAGTCTATCTTGGAGTCACGGTCCGGGTCGAAATACGTGGCCATGGAATATTTCGGGCTTAAGAGGATGAGTGTGCAATGTGTGTCACTGCACAGAACACGGAATGTTAGAAAAAAAAAAGAACGATCGAAATCTAAGAAATCATATGTTACGGGGCGGTTAGGGGATGACTTACTCGGGAAAGTAAGGCACGAGGAAGTTATCCTTATCTGGGTTTGCCAGAATGACGCCTTCGAGGTGTGAACTCGCGACTTGCCGGTCCCCAGCGCTGCCCA
Source organism: Aegilops tauschii subsp. strangulata (assembly GCF_002575655.3). Lineage (NCBI taxonomy): Eukaryota > Viridiplantae > Streptophyta > Magnoliopsida > Poales > Poaceae > Aegilops > Aegilops tauschii. The sequence goes on from NC_053037.3 coordinate 508,296,797, forward strand.
AGATCTTGGCACGCATGTAGAAGGGGTCGACTATCACAATGTCCGGGGTCTTGTCTCTAATGATCCGCATCTCCATACTCAGCGAAAACAGTCGAACGAAGGTGTAGTGCAGCGGATGAAGGTTAAACATAGCAAAGATGTCATCAAACTGCAGGACGATCGTACCCCCCAGATCGTACCCCCGACGGCGCTATCCACAAAGCCCTTGCCCTCTGGCACCTTGGCCACGAAAACCGGGTATGCCACATCATTCTCTCTGAGACGCCGCTTCTCCAAAGAAAAAACACTGTCATGCGGACTCCACATAGCACCGGTTGCAGCATTTAGCATATTTGTCGGTAGCATCGCCCTACGCGCCACATGCACCCTCCTCGAGATATCCTTAGGTGAAGGTGGCCCGTCCTGAGCACAGATCATACTCGGTGCCGGCTGGCTCGCACCGGCGCCCTTGTTAGTCTTTCGTTTCCGTCCCTTCTTCCTGATCTACTGTAATGGGATCGAGTTCTGCTCACAGACCGCCTTCTTGAGCGTGTTGGGGCTGATAATATTTCGCACCTCAGCTATCTGAGGCTCGGTGAAGGCGGCAGCTGGAGGCGTCTCCTGAGAACTGAACGCCAGACGACGCCTGTTGTAATTGGGTTTCTCCGCCGTACCAGCTAGATCGCGGTCGTCTTTTTCAGGGTTGGGTTCTTGAGAAGGAGGCCCGCAGAACTCGTCACCGTACCCATGTTCGGCAAAGTACTTATCGACGTTGGTAAATGTACCGTCGTCGTTGTCGTCGTCGTCTGGATCCTGTGCCATATGCATGTCCGGATCCTGTGCCATAGGGATGTCCGGCATGTCCGGTAGCGTTGCGGCGTTCTTGCCATGGCTTGGCGCTGGCACGACTGGCGGTCTTGTCTGTGGGGTGGTGTCCCCCGCCCCCAAACGAATCTGGCTCTTCGGCCAAAGCAGGGGCCAGCTTACGCAGGCGCTGAGGGTCATCACATCATCTTCGTCGGCCCCAGCGGGTCGAATCGGAGGTAACAACTCGTCGCAGCCTGGCAGCACCCGAACCAGTTCAACCCTATACAAGGTGGGTGGCATTGGATTACCGTGGAACACGCGGTTGCCCGGTTGAACGATTCTGCCCTTGGCGACATCGACCAACTCGCCGCCCACGAAGTGCAGGAGAGTTAAAGGAACGTTGGCGCCGCCCTGCGAAAACATGTAGGGCGTCAGGGATGCCCAGTCAAAGGCAAGCAGATGAAGTCATCGGCCGAGAGGCTTAGCTACCATGATGCCGTCGAGCTCGGCTAATGTCGAGGCACCGCCAACAGCGGGCGTGCAACTGACGGAGGGGCTGCTTGCTGGCGAGGTGCCGGCCAGCATACACCCAGGTGCATTAAGCTCCAATGCCCGTGCCGGCGCCGGAGACACGAATACTGCCTCCGCCGGAGACACCAATGGCGCCGCCTGCGCGTTGTGCGAGTTGCTGGCCGTGAAGCGGGGAACCGGGGGAGGCCCCTGTTGGCCGCCCGCAATCCACGTCGTCAGCCCTTGAATCAAGGTAGGCACCATGGCGGTGAGCGTCGTTCCCAGTTGTTGTTGCACTTGCTCTTGGACAATCTCCGGAATCCGCGCCGCTTGTGCCTTGAGTTCTTGAACCTCGCGCGACTGGCTTTCCGAGCTGGTCTTTTTCTCCTTTCGCCCACCAGCGGTATAGTATGACGACCATTTTGTGGACAAGCCTTTGCCGGCCACACGACCAGCTGACGACGGCTTACTGAGCTTATCCTTGTTTTTCATTACGTTCAACGCCCTATTTAAAGGGGTGTCGAAAGGGGAGCTCTGAGACGATCCCGCGCTACTGCTTTCAGCCTCCTGTGGAAGGAATGTGAACCATTTAGAAATTTGGCTTCATTAATTAGAATGCAACCATATGGAGCTAATTACGCGGGGGTGTATTCCTTACCAGAACAAGCTCAAGCGCCCTGGTCTTCGGATCCGTGGTAAGCTCCTTTGTTACCGGGTCCTCCTTGTACTGGGCCCTGACAAAGTTCCTGGTCTGCTTGTCACGGAATTTCTTGAAGCGGGGTGGTAGGCCTTGCTCGGCACGCTCCGCGTCCTCCTTGTTCCATATAGGCTCCGCCACTCTGTAACCGCTGGGACCGAGTTGGTGGACCCCTAAGTTCAACTGCCGCATTTCTTTCCCCCACTGACTTGATTCGGAGGTTGTGCTGCTCTCGCACTTGATCTTGAACTCCTTGTAGTCATCTTCGCTGATCAAAGGATATTTCGCCTTGATCTTCTCATAACTATCACCTTTTTCAATCATTGCCTTCACCGTGCTTCTCCAAGTAGACAGGGCCGTGCTCATCCTCGTGAGGGCGGCACTGTTCACTTTATTCCCTGAGAGGCGTGTGTTTGGAAAGTCAGCGGGGAACTTTGTATCGTTCATCCAGCTTCGTGAAGAGGAGGCTGCACAAATTCCCTCGGTCCTTATGCCTTAGGTTCTCGGTGTTGATCGAGACGGTGCTCCGGAGAATGCACCCGAGCTGAACCGAGTACCCCTTGACTAATTCTTTGGGCGCCGTTGGATGCCCGTCGGAGTTCACTACAGTAAATTCCTCCTTGACGGTGCCGAGCACGCTCGGGCGCCGGTCCTTCCGTTGCCTCTTCGGTTGGCTGCCATCTGTGCGTGCGCCGCCATCATCAGTGGTGGCATCCTCGGCGGCACAATCAGTGGTGTCATCCCCGACGCCACTAGGGGTTGTGTAGTCAGGATCGGTGTCTTCCGCGGCATCCTCATAGCGGTGAGGTTCTTCCTCCAGCTCCTGGGACGGCTCCCAGAATTGCTTGCCGCCCGAACCGCCGGCATCATCGTTGTGGGCCATGTTTCGCTCTAAATAGGAAAAATGTTTGGTCAAAAAGTTGGTTATTGTCAAGGAACAAGATCATGGTCTCATCATTTAGGGTTTGTCGACACCGAGGCATCCTAAAAGCTAAGCTTTTATCATTTAGGGTTTGTTGACACCGAGGCACCCTAAAAGCCTAAGCTTTGAGCATTTAGGTTCTTATCGACACCGAGGCACCCTAAAAGCCAAGGTTTTATAATTTAGGGTTTGTCAACGCCAAGGCACCCTAAAAGCTAAGCTGGGAAGGAGAATTCTAAGTTGGGCCTAATCACTTGGCTCTATTGCCACCTATGGTTTAATGCAACAAGAATAAAGGGGCAGTTGATCCTACTTAATTAAGTACTAAGACCCCGGCCCATGCATTAGTCACAAGTACCCCACATGTCCTATTTTTAGCAAAGTCATGCTAAAATTCACGGAAAATTTCAACATAACCTTTGCTGAAAATAGGACATATGGAGTACCCGAATTTGCCAGAACGGAAGTTAATCGACATTCCAGCAAACTCAAGGGCCTCTCGGGGTACCTGCAAAATCATCACGACACGATGGTCGAAGACAAAACCCAGCAAACTAGCAAAGTTACTGACGTGTTTACAGAAATTGTTTTCTGTAAAAGATGATCATCATCTTTACAAGTCTTTCTCAATGTGATCACAAGTAATTCAGAGGCATCACAAGTAATTCAGAGCATCACAAGGCATTAGTAGTTCAGTACATGAACAAGTTTTACAAAGCACATCAATATGCACTGTATTTCATTGTGGAGTGATATGCAGTATGTTACAGCAAAGAAACAGCTTAATCCATGCCTGTTGATGCCCTGTTCTTGCTGAACTTTATGACATTATATACAACAACTTATCCTAAATGTGGCTAGAACTGCAGATTTACAAATTAAAGGACACAAACTCAAGCAAGCTTCCTGAACAATACCCTGACAGAAAACATAGGACAAGCAATGAATTTCTATAACCAGTAAGAACAAGAGGATGATTTTAGCAAGTTAAGTGCAGCTCTAGCACCCTGTGAACCAACAGAGTGCGGGTCACCACAGATTCTGTAGTCAAAAACCTTCAGGACAGAGTGAAAATAATTACAATATGCTTGCAAGTAATTTTTCTGTAACTAAGGCACAATATGCTTGCAAGTAAATCACAATATGCTTACAAGTAATTTTTTTGTAACAGTCTTGCCCCTATTTGAAGGACAAGCAAATAGATACAATGGATAACTTTGGCACAATCCTAAGGCATAATCCTTTGACTAATTCATCACTATAGGCCAGCATGAAACACACTCCTAAAAAAAAGACTAAAATTCCACTATTATTTCCTGTAAAAAAGCCTAAAATCCACTAGTATTGCCTCTAAAAAAGCCTTAAAAGTCCACTATTATTGACAATCAAAATATGATCTGAACTGTAAGGAGTTAACTGAAAAATGAGTGTTAACTGAAGTTTTCCAGTACAGATCATAACTGAAGCTATTCAGAGAATAATGTTTCTCTTGATCAGCATCCGAACCTTACTAATTGTATTCTACTTGTCAACTTTGTTGCCCAAATACTTAAATATTAGCTTAAGTGATGGAACAACGAATTCTTGTTGCTGGTATGAACTCTGAACATGCAAATGCTGTCTATGATGATCTGATTCATGTGAATTTTCTAGTCCATAATGGTCACCAAATAGTAGCATCCAACTGCTTAGCTCTAGCTTGTCAATGACATTGTAGTCTGTTTTTTTGTTATTAGCGTATCCTCCGTTGTCAACCAGCACCGACGGTTGAGTTGAAGACCACCTTCCAGTTCTAATGGGCCTTCAGACTGTTCAATCTTGACAAGAAACATGAGCTGCTAATTCTTGAAGAAAAGGTGTAGCCAATGTACTGCAATTGAACATCTTGAATAAATGAGAAAAGTTCATCTAGGCTGTAGCTTATGTACTGCAATTGATGTATTGATACAGACGGAAATGGAGTATGGTATGTGCTGCTTATAACTAAGTTATGTGCTGTTATTGCCTCTGTACGTGTGAGATTATGTGTTGTCATTGCCTCTGGACATGTGCGATCACGTATTGTTATTGCCTCTGGATATACTTAGCTGACAATTTCATGTATGAATTATGTGGGCATGCAGTAGCCCACATAATACCACTTATATTATGTGGGTAGCCCACTTAGTCCCACTTAATTAGTGTGGGCTAACGCGGCAGGATGTGGGACGCCCGCAGGTCGTCCCACTTAACTGCATTTTGTCAAATATACAGTATGTCAAATGCAGTTATTTGTGTTCGGTTATCAATTTTCTGGAGGTAGACAAAGTTGTAGAGAGGGGAAACTGACTTAACCTCAGGAGGGAGGAAGGAGGAAGGAGGAGAGGTACCTGGGCGGGCGCGGCCGGTCGCCGGAGGGGTCGGGGACGGGGTCGGGGTTGGGGTCGGGGTCGGCGGCGGCGGCGGCGGCGGCGTCGAAGGGATGGCTCGAGGGCGTCCGAGCTCGTCCGGGTCCTCGTAGTCGAAGAGGAAGACGGCGGCGGTCCTCCTGGGCGCCTCGGTTTGTCGTGGGGAGGCCGGCGGCCACGTGCTTCGCGGGTCGGCGCGGGGGCGGCGGCGCGGGGGAGCTGTAGTGGTGGGGGGCGCGGGGGCGGCGGGGGTGGAGTCCGGCGGGGGTCGGGGCGGCGGCATCGTGGGTCGGGGCAGCGCGCGAGTGGATCTGGCGAGGGAGAGGGACGAAGGGGATCTGGCAAGGGAGAGGGAGGAATTAGCTAGGGGGAAGCTTACTAATGGCGCACCCCGCAGCGGTGCACCATTAGTATCTTTTTGTAGATAGCAATGGCGCACCCACGATCGGTGTGCCATTAGTAATCTTTTTTTATATAGCAATGGCGCACCAGCCAGAGGTGCGCCATCAGTAATCTTTTTTTATATAGCAATGGCGCACCAGCCAGAGGTGCGCCATAAGTAATGTTTTTTGTTGCATCTAATAATTTTTTAGAAAATGAATATGAATATGAAACAGTAATTTTTTTTATAAAAACAGTAATAATTTTTTAAAAAATATCATCCAATTTGTTATTTGAAAATATTTATGAATATGAAAAAATATCATCAAATTTATTATTTGAAAATATCATCAAATTTGTAATTTGAAAATATAATCAAATATGTTTTTTTTTGCAATTTTAGTTGCATTCATTTGTGACGGTGGAGCGGGCCGGGGAGGGTGCGGGGGGTCGTCGGCGGCGGTGGAGCGGGGGAGGGTGCGGTGGGTCGGCGGCGGCGGCCGGTGGAGCCGGCCGGGGAGGGTGCGGGGAATGGGTGCGGTGGGTCGTCGGCGGCGGTGGAGCCGGGGAACGTGCGGTGGGTCGTTGGCGGCAGTGGAGCGGGGGAGGGTGCGGGGGGTCGGCGGCGGCGGCCGGTGGAGCGGGGGAGAGGGTGCGGGGGGTGCTCGGCGGCGAGGGGGACCGGATCTGGCGAGGTGGGATAGCGATCGAGATGGAGGGGGATCGAGATCGAGTGTCCATGAAATTTAAAAATATTCATGAGTTCAAAAAGTGCCCATGAAATACAATCGAGAAATGAAGGCTACAATTTAAATACAATCGATCTTAGCTAGCTATCTGTTCACAATCTTCTTGCCCTTATTTTTCGTAAATGGAGTTCTTCTCTTGAACGGACATCCTTTAGGTAGGGTGGCCCTGCTTCTTCTTGTGGTGTATGCTGATACTTCATCGTCGTCGTCATGTTCCATCTTCGGGTTGCCGTACTTGTCGAAGTCTTGCTCATTGGCGACTCCATCCATTCCGATGATCTTCCTTTTGCCTCTCCTCACGACAACACGACTGGGCTTTGACGGGTCGGTAATGAAGAAGCATTGGTCCACTTGGGAAGCCAGTACCCATGGCTCATTTTTCGCGGTGACGTTCGCGCCTGCGGTCTTGGATTTGGCTTCGGGTATAACCATGGTGGTGAAATACCGGTCTTCTTTTATGACGCTCTTGGCCCATCTGACACGGAACATCGGGACCTTCTCTCCAGCGTAGCTCAGCACCCAGATCTCCTCGATCCTTCCGTAGTATGTGTCCTTGTCGTTACCGGTGTAGGATTCCATCGTTACCCCAGAGTTCTGATAACCATCTTTCTTCATGTCCTTGTCCTCGGTATAGAATGTGTAGCCGTTGATATCGTATGCCTCATACGTCATCAGGTTGTGCTCGGCGCCCTGTGACAAGGCGAATATGAGTTGTTCTTCCGCGGAAGAATCCTCATGTAAAGGGTACGACAGAAGCTTCTGCTTGAACCAACGCGTGAAACATGAGTTGTGCTCTTTGATTATATCTCCGTCCGTCCTCTGTTGGCCTCGGTCATTGTACGTCTTCTCAATAAAGGTTTTGTGCTCTACCACCCAAGGATCGACCACGTCTATGTGTTGTAGCGCGACTAGGTTTGCTCTTTCAAAGTCGGTCGACCCTCGAAGTCGACATGCATTTCGCGGCGACCCTCACGGTGACCCCATCCAGCGAGCCTGCCGAGGTGCCTGTTGACGGGCAGACCAACGGGGTTCTCGATGCCTAGATAATTCGTGTAGTAGGAGATACACTCTTCGGTCAGAAAGCCCTTGGCTATGCTTCCCTCTAGACGTGCCATGTTGCGAATGTATCCTTTGATGACACCATTCATCCTTTCGAATGGCATCATGCTGTGCAGGAACGTCGGCCCGAGTTGGATGATATCCTCCACGATATGGACCAGCAGATGCACCATAACGTCGAAGAATGCGAGCGGGAAGTACATCTCAAGCTCGCATAGTATCACCACGATCTCTTCCTGTAGCCTTCTGAGTTGCCTCACGCCAACCGACTTCCGAGAGATGATGTCGAAAAAGTTGCATAGGCCAAATAGCATTTCACGGACGTGCGCGTCCATGATCCCACGGATTGCAACTGGAAGTATCTGCGTCATCAGCACGTGACAGTCGTGAGACTTCATCCCGCTGAACTTCTGCTTCGCTGGGTCTAGGTATCTGCTTATCTTCCCTATGTAACCGTAAGGAAGTTTTACTCCTACGAGGCAAGTGAAAAACTGATCGATCTCCTCCTGACTTAGAGTGAAGCACGCGGGAGGGTAGTCATTTCCGGTCTTCTTGGCCTTTTTGCCTTTGCGACGACTTTCCGTGTCCTGCTTCGCCTCATCATCATCATCATCATCATTAGCGTGAAGCTCCTCCCTGATGCCCATTGATTTCAAGTCTGCCCTTGCTTTCGGCCCATCTTTGGTCCTCTCTGGCATGTTGAGCAGGGTACCAAGCAGACTCTCGCACACGTTCTTCGTGATATGCATGACATCAAGGCTGTGAGGCACACGGTGGACCTTCCAGTACGGCAAGTCCCAGAAAACAGACCTCGTTTTCCATACCTTCAGCAGCGGCTCTGGCGCCTTTCGCTTCTTTCCCGGCTCTGGCGCCTTTTGCTTCTTTCCCGGCAGTGGGAAATCTTTCCAATTTTTCAACAGCTCGTCTATTTCCTCGCCGCTCCTCGTACGCAGGCGTCTTCGGGGTTCGGTTTCACCATCGAACAGATCCTTGCGTTTCCTCCATGGGTCATCGTCGCGAAGCCACCTTCGATGTCCCATGAACACGGTTTTCAAAGACCCGGGATCTCTATCTAGCTGGCGATACGTTGTGTCATCCATGCACCTGACGCATCCAGAAAATCCGTGGACCACCTGCCCCGCGAGATATCCGTAACCGAGATAGTCGTGCACCGTCGTGAGCAGTGCGGCTCTCATAGAGAAATATTCTTTCTCTGCGGCGTCCCACGTATTGGCTGGCGTTGTCCACAGCGTGTCTAGCTCCTCTTTCAGCAGCCCCAGATACAGATTGATGTCGTTCCCTGGTTGTTTCGGCCCTTCAATTAGCATACTCATGTGAATGTACTTCCTATTCATGCACAACCAGGGGGGAAGGTTGTACATCCACACAAACACAGGCCAGGTGCTATGTGTGCTTCTCTGGCTGCCAAACGGATTGACTCCATCGGTGCTCGCGCCCAGCACGATGTTCCTTGGATCCTTCCCAAATTCTGGGTGTTCGAAGTTCAACGCTTGCCACTGGCTCCCATCCTTATGGTGACTCAGCATCTTGTCTTTTTTCTTTATCTCCGGATCATTTGCGTCATCTTCTCGCTTCTTCTCCTCCCTATCCGCGTGCCAACGCAGAAGCTTTGCTACCTTAGGGTCCGCGAAATACCGCTGCAGACGAGGAGTGATCGGAAAGTACCACACCACTTTTCGAGGAGCTTTCTTCCTCTTCTTGTATCGAGTGACACCGCACATCGGACATATGGTAGACTCCGCGTGCTCGTCCCGATAAATGATGCAATTGTTCATGCACACATGGTATTTCATGTGCGGTAAATCCAGAGGACACATGATTTTCTTTGCCTCCTCGAAACTGGTCTGGCACTTGTTCCCCTTGGGAAGACGTTCGTGCCAGAATGACATGTTCTCGTCGAAGCATGCGTCGGTCATTTTGTGTTTTACCTTCATCTCCAGAGCCATGAGCGTTACTTTCAGGCGGGTATTCTCAGGCCTGCATCCTTCATACAATGGAGTAACCGCGTCTATCTCCAGTTGATCCAGCTTGGCTTTCTCTTGGGCGGCAGCTCTTGCGTTATCCGTCTGCTTGAGAAGCAGCTCTTGAATATGAGGGTCCTGCACCCAGCCCATCGATGGTCCATCGTCGTCTGCTCCGCCGGCATCTTCATCTTCATGATCATGCCCTTCGTCTACTCCGGCATCTTCCTCATCATCATGTCCGGCATCTTCTACATGATGACTGTGTACAGCATCACCGTCGTGATCATGTCCTGGAGATTCTTCGTCTTCTCGCCCGCCCGAGCCGAGGTGGTTGTCTTGCTGCCCTTCCTCATTTCTTGGCCGGCCCCCATGGATGACTTCATAGTCATCTTCATCACCTTGCCACCAATAGCCATCCATGAAACCACGCAAGAGCAGGTGGTCCCGCACCTGCCTGGAATCCGGGTCCGCAATAAGGCTCTTCAGCTTGCATCTTCGACATGGACATCTTATCTCCGTCTCGTTCTTTTGAAGCATCTCGGCCTTCGCGGAGCTCAAAAACCTATTCACGATGCCTTCAGTCATCGTGCGGACCATGGTCGCCTGCGGGGTAGAGCAAAACGATATTTTAGAACCAAGAAAAAATTTGGCATGACTTTCCCTAAAAATAGGACCAAAAAGAATGCATAGTGCCAAAATTCTCGCCGAAACGGAAATGAATCAACATTCCAGCAAAATATTGGCAACTATCGCATTTCAAATACCGGTACCTGCAAACACAAACATATATGCAACACCACAAACATATGCAACACCACAAACATACATAGATCTAGCTAGGCCATAAAAAGTGCATATGCACGTTGTTGGAGGGAGAACAACATAAAGATAGCTTCCCCCTTACTTACCTATCAAAAAAAGGTAATTTAACCACTTAATTTGGATGAATTTATGGTGCAAATGAGGTGAGGAGGAGGAGGCAGCCGAGACAAGCTTGGAGGAGGAGGTGGAGAGAATGAAGTGGGGAAAGTGAGTGGGTAGGTGTGGCTGTCCAAAATATCTAGCTGGTCCCAGGTTACTAATGGCGCACCACCTACAAATGCGCCATTAGTAACCCTGGTTACTAATGGCGCACCTGCTGGTGGTGCGCCATTAGTAGTTTTGCAAAAAAATAAAAAAATACACTAATGGCGCACCAGGGCACAGTGCGCCATTACTAGTTTAAACTAGTAATGGCGCACTATACCCTGGTGCGCCATTAGTAGTTTTGCAAAAAAAATATAGTAGTGGCGCACTATGTGGCTGGTGCGCCATTACTAGTTAGAACTAGTAATGGCGCACTGTGCCCTGGTGCGCCATTAGTATGTTTGGAAAAATAAATAAATAAAAAATTGTTACTAGTGGCGCACCGTATGTCTGGTGCGCCATTAGTGTCTTTCACACTAATGGCGCACCAGCACATGGTGCGCCACTGCTATATAGTAGTGGCGCACCACATGTCTGGTGCGCCATTAGTGGCCATTTCATCTATAGCCCTTTTCCTAGTAGTGAGTTGTTTACGTTTTGTTGCTTGGTTCTCCTACTGGTTCGATACCTTGGTTTCATTACTGAGGGAAATACCTACCGTTGCTGTGCTACATCATCCTCTCCTCTTGGGGGAAACACCGACGTAGTCTTAGCAAACATCATCACTTACCAAACACGCCGGTTCGCAAACGCCGCCCAGAGGACTTACATATTTTTGATATACTTTATCCCAAGGCGGGTCATTTCCGACAACCTCTTAACCCGTCTGATTCAAACTATCAGGGGACTTCTCATTCCTCCTCTGGCGAATCAACTGGGACTCAAATCCCAACTTTCAAGATTGTACCTGGGTAAGGACATATTTAAGGATTCAAACCTTACGCCTGATTAATATACTTACTTCTTTATGCTTCTTCCTTTCTGGGGTCAGGCCAAACCCAGCAAGAAGGCAAAACTGAATAAGCCTGTCGACTACTCCAACCCGTCTGATCCAGAAAAACAACAGTCAGAACCTTCTAACCGAATTGCTGAGGCCACCCTTGATGATCCGCCACCACAAGACAATAAAGTCTCCGTAGATCATCTGGACGTTGAACCGGCAATTTCTAAGCCGCCAAGCCCGATTAAGCCTGCTGAGGAAAAAACTGATGATGTTGTCATTACTGGGTTTGGTTTCACAGTCCCGGGTCACCCTACTGTCTTATCTAAGCACAGCGCCAAAGAAGAAATTTCTGCTGAAGGTAAAGGCAAGTGGAAGGTACACTTAAAGAGCTACGCCCAATTTAGCGCCCAAGACATCCACTCTGGTTATTTGAACCGTCTATACACTAGCCGTGACTTTGAAGCCGGCTTGGTTAATTTGATGAAGGAAAGCTATGAGGTAATTCAATCACCATTCTCTTTCATAATTATCAGTCTATCAGCCGCCAAGTCTATAGGATATGATAGAATTCGAATATGTTGTAGACTTTCCAGTTGCCATAAAGAATCGCACAACATCATTAGTAGCCCCCAAGAGCCGGCTTAAATCATCATGTTAAGCCAGGACTTTAAATAGTAGTAATGAACTTTGCATCCGTAGCTCCCAAGGGTCGGCTTAACTAGTACGTTAAGCCGGGACTTTAAGTAACAAAAATCAACTTTGCCTCCATAGCCCCCAAGGGCCGGCTTAATCAGTGATGAATAAGTCGGGACTAATCATCCTGTTTGAAATCAACAATCCAATATGTAGTCTTTATAAACTGGATCACATTATTTGTCCGGGTCAGCCAATAATTCTGTCTTAATAAAGAGCAATATGCATTAGCCCCCAAGTGCCAAGTATAATATTTGTATTGTGCTTGGGACTTCAAAAAATTCTTAAGAGCAATATACATTAGCCCCCAAGTGCCAAGGAAAATACTTGTATTGTGCTTGGGACTTCAACAATAATCATACTCATAATATCTGTCCATGCTTATACCACAGGCTGAACTTTCTGAGAAGGACTCACAGCTCAATGATATGAAGGCCGATATTAAAACTCAACAATCTGAAACATCCAAGGCCAAATCAGAATTGAAGACTGCTTTAGAGAACATTGAGCAGCTCAAGCAAAACTTCAATACTGACAAAGATGGCTGGGAAGCTGAAAAGGCAGCTCTATTGAAGAGAGCGGAAGATGTTGAAGCCGCACTTAAACCGGTGACTGAAGAGTTATCCGGCTTAAAGCAACAGATTAATATCATGTCATCAGCCATCTTCGGTAAGAACATGTCTCCCTTGCACCTTAATAATAATATTATAAACGGCTGCCGGCTTACCCATAACTTTACTGATATAGGTTCTTGAAGCCCTAAGTTGGGCTCAGATATGTGCATCCGGCTTAAAGCTGTCTACACTCTTGTAGAACAGTTATATACTGGCGGCCAACGAACCATTGCTGCTACGCTGCACAAGAAATCTCCCTCGACACTCATCAAAGACACGATGGAGCAGTTATCCGTGCTGCCCTGAAGGATTGACGACTTAAAACGGGGAGCTGCCAGAGCCGGCGCCTTGACTGCCTTGAGCCGGGCAAAGGCATGGCAAGCATATCTTGGTCCTGAAGATTTGGCCAATGGCTGCCCCAGCGTTAAAGAAGACAGAACTGCCTTCAGTGCTGATGACTTTGCAGAAATAGCAAGAGCAATGCGCCCCTTAGCGAGTAAGCGGGCTGATGAAACCAATCTTGCCACATACCAGGCGGCTTATGACGCTGAAAATAAGAAAATGAAAGCACTAGTTCACCAGCCAACGGACCTCATCCCGCCGATTCGTAAGCATACACTACAAAAAAATACACTTCCGTGATGATACGTGTTTGTCATAGTAGGTCACGTTTTCTGTCATGCATGTACATCCATGACAAATTTATGACAGAATCAAGATAGTCATACCTGTGCTGTCATAGAAGTGTTCCATGACATTACCAAAATTATCATCACGGAAGTGCCCACTTCCATGATGATAAATCACGCGTCACAGAAGTGCTTTCGTCAAGGGTGACCGACACGTGGCATCCACCGTAACGGAACACCTTAAGCTATCGGGTCCGGTTTTGGATCCGATAACCCGTTAACAGCCCGGACCAATGGGAATTTTCCACGTGTAAAATCATCATTGGCCGGAGGAAACACGTGTTGCCTCACCATTGGGACAGATGTCATCCACTCATTGGATAGGAGGCGCCTATGATAGGTCGACATGTGGCACGACCCAACAGTGGCCCGTTCCGGTGAAAAAGGCCGGCCCAGTAAAAAATAGCAGGCCGGCCCATATCAGGCCTACTTGTGTCAGGTCCATTTAAGCCCACGGCCCATACGAGATGTGCCAATTCGGCCTGTCAACGGCCCGTTAAAGATTTGACACCATTGCAGCTCATCGTTAGTTCGAGCCTATTAACAACCCGCTATATATTTGGGCTCAATATCGGCCCGATGAGATTTCGGCCTGTTAACGGCCCATTCAATGGATGGGCCAATTTTCATGATGTACATCTTTCGGCCTTTTAGCGACCCATTTAAATGTTGGGCTAATTTCTGGCCCGATGTGTCTTTCAGCCTGTTGACGGCCCATAAATCAGTTGGGCCATTTGTAGTCGAACCTTAGTTTCGGCCTGTTAGCGACCCATTTAAGTGTTGGGCCAATTTCCATCCCGGTCTGTCTTTCAGCCTGGTGACGGCCCATATATCTGTTGGGCCATTTGTAGTCGGACCTGAGTTTTGGCCTTTTAGCGACCCATTTAAATGTTGGGCCAATTCCCGACCCTGTGTGCCTTTCAGCCTGTTGACGGACCATAAATGAGTTGGGCCATTTGTAGTCGAACCTGAGTTTTGGCCTTTTAACGGCCCATGCCCTTCATGGTCCAATACCAGCCCGGTTTCTCTTTCTGCCTGCTAAAGGCCCACAACAGAGTTGGGCCATTTACAATACGACCTGACTTTCGGCCTCTTAGCGGCCCATGCTCTTCATGCTCCAGTACGAGCCCGCTGTCTCTTTCGGCCTGCTAAAGGCCCACAGTATAGTTGGGCCATATGTAGCCTGAACTTAGTAACAGCCTGTTAACGGCCCGTGAAATCAATTGGGCCCACCTGTTGCCCGCTTCGATGTCAGCCTGTTAATGACCTGGGAGTTAAGAGGGCCGACCATTAACTTTCGGCCTGGTATCGGCCAATTAACTTAATGGGCCCACTAAAGTTCATACATGTCTTTAGGCCAAATTAGATAATTTGAGCCCATTACGACGAGCAATTATGCACAGGACCAAAACCGATCAAGCAAAGGTAGGGCATACAGGGAAAAACGTTGCACATCCAGCATATATTACAGGAAATTACATCCACTAGGCAATCAAAGATTGATGCCAGTGTAAATAAATGAACAGAACCTAATGATCTACAACGTCATGATCTGCAAACTCAGCACGGATGACGCGCATAAGCATGTGGGCAAGTTCTTGCTGCTTTGATACACTGTCTCTGAAAACATTGATCAGTTGTTGTGTTGCACGACTCTACACCTATGATTCCTCCACCATTTCCATCATTCCTTCAGCCATTAATTGGTTCAAAAACATACATTTTTTCTGTTGCATTTGCGACAGAGGATACTGAACAGATTCAGATGGCTATTTTGGCAGGTTTGTATTATTGATAGTGGAGAGTGTCTCGACCACTGCATCATATATAACATAAATTAGGAGGGGAAGCAAACAGATTAATCATGAGTTATTGGCATATTACCTGGCCTAGATTTATTGGAAAGAAACAATGGAGTTGCCTTGCTATTTTCAGAGTTTGTCTTCTTATCTTCAGCAGCCTGCACCAAATTAAGACACTAGCATTGCTATCATTGGCCAAGTCAGATAATAGGAAAGCAACATTGGCACAACGAACGTTTGGGCAACTAGCCAACACCAAATTAACACAATATGGCACAGCTATCATCAGCCAGGTAAGGTAATATGAAAGCAACATTGACACAATGAATGAATGGCAACCAGAGCAGCACTACAATTCAGTAATGTGCATGATATGAGATAGTACACTCATGCAGCTCAGTATGCAAAACTACCAGGCAGTTTTCTTTACAAAAATCAACATTGGCGCCTTTAACATTTTGCTACAACTAATTTTAGATCAGATAAAGGTTGGATTCACGCCGATTAACAAAATACATGCTGATGTAAAAATATAGTGATATACAACAGGTACTTACATCAGCATTGGAGCACAGAGAATTCCTGCAAGATATTTTCCTCGAATACAATCCCAATGAAGGAAGTCTTCTATCATTTAACCTTATTTTATAAAAGAGAGATGGGTAATAAACATGTAGAAAATATGATCAGAATGCTATAAAATTTCATGATGCGAGGATACGCACACGCTTCTTAGAATGGAGTTGACATTCTTTTGCTGGACTGGAGCGGACTAGTTCTTTGGCCACTGGAATCTGCTTATTATCAGTGGGAGTTGGGTTTCTCTGTGCTAGAGCAGTATCTATGAAAAATGGAGTTGGTTTATTATCTCCTCGCGTTTGGATCTTTTGGAAAGGCCTGGTTTGTAACCCTTCAGATTCTAACATAGCTGTCTTCCCCATGCATGCCTTATATAGAAGAATGGTCCTTCAATTATAAAACATGGTATAGCAGAGATCGAATAGGTACTGAAGAATAGAAAGGCATGACATATTGACATGTATTCCCTCCATCCGGAAATAAATGGATGGGTCTAGGCGTATTTCGGTTCTAGATACATCCACTTTTATCCATTTCTGCGACATGTAATCCAAACGGAGGGAGTATGATGTAAGAGCTAGGGTTACGACAGGACAACACAGTAAAAAACACTGAAACCCAACTGCAGAACCAAAGTAATCAAACCCACTGATATGAGATAGTACACTCATGCAGCTCAGGATGCAAAACTACCAGGCAGTTTTCCTTACAAAAATCAACATTGTGGCCTTTAATCATACATTTTACTACAACTAAATTTAGATCAGATAAAGGTTGGATTCACGCCGATTAACAAAATACATGCTGATGTAAAAAAAATAGTGATATACAACAGGTACTTACATCTGCATTGGAGTTCAGAGAATTCCTGCAAGAATCTTTCCTCACAAACGATACCAGTGCAGAAATTCTTCTATCTGTTAAACTTATTTTCTAAAAGAGAGATGGGTAAGAAACATGTAGAAAATATGATCAGCATGCTATAAAATTTCATGATGCAAGGATACGCACACGCTTCTTAGAATGGAGTTGACATATTTTTGCTGGACTGGAGCGGACTAGTTCTTTGGCCACTGGAATCTGCTTATTATCAGTAGGAGTTGGGTTTCTCTGTGCCGGAGCAGTATCTATAAAAACTGGAGTTGGTTTATTATCTCCTGGCGTTTGGATCTTTTGCAAAGACCTGGTTTGTAACCCTTCAGATTCTAACATAGTCGTCTTCCCCCTGCATGCCTTGTATAGAAGAATGGTGCTTCAATTATAAAACATGCTACAGTAGAGAGATGGAATAGGTACTGAAGAATAGAAAGGCATGACATATTGACATGTATTCCCTCCATCCGAAAAAAAATTGGATGGGTCTAGTCGTATTTCAGTTCTAGATACATCCTTTTTTATCCATTTCGACAACATGTAATCCGGACGGAGGGAGTATGGTGTAAGAGCTAGGGATACGACAGGACAACAAAGTAAAAAAACACTAGTTGAATGTAAAACTGTATGCTAGCGGAATACATACAGAAAAAACTAAGGCAACATACACGTTTATGATTGGGAAACTAAGATGGCATTGCAACAGAGCACTAGAACAGCACTTCAATGTAAAAAAACATGGTATGGTAGACAGATGAAGTACATACTGATGAATAACAATGCATAAGATATTCAGAAGTATGATGTCCAAATTAAGCAGATGGCATTGAGATAGAGTAGAATGACAGTACTTGAATTTGAAAACATGTTATCATGAATGGAATAGGTACTGAAAAACAGGAAGGCATGACATATTTACATGCATGATCAGCATGCAAAGCACATGGCATTGCAACAGAGTAGATACACTCCATGACATTATATGCATGTTGTACCCATATCACGGGCCTAGTTAGAGCAAGGACCTT
Organism: Aegilops tauschii subsp. strangulata; assembly: GCF_002575655.3. Taxonomy (NCBI): domain Eukaryota; kingdom Viridiplantae; phylum Streptophyta; class Magnoliopsida; order Poales; family Poaceae; genus Aegilops; species Aegilops tauschii. The sequence goes on from NC_053037.3 coordinate 508,314,460, forward strand.
GTGGGGTGAAGAGGATTCAACATCTTTCTGCAAGTCTTCTGAAGAACTGCCTTTACATGTTCCATCATATTGGGTATCATTGACATCAAGTTTATTGGCCTTTACATTGCTCCGTGAGGTTCTTATGGATATATCAGTGTGTGCAATTATATCTAACATGCATGGAAGACGTTACCTAAAGAACAAGTATCTTAGCTGAACTATGGAACAACGTTAATTCCTGAACAAGACCCGTAAGAGATCAGCATGAATATACAGTGAAATGTGATAATATATTTTCCATGCTTAGATGAATAACAAAGCCATAAATGTTGCACACAAGTAAGATGAGGGTACAACTTATCTGGCCACCATCCATAGGAGTGAGCGTCATGCGCTGACTTGTCGATGGCCCTACAGTTGTTGTGGCTATCCATGTCGGGCACAGGCATTCGATGCAGGGAACTGTTGAGTGGGGACTATAGCTCCCTTCTGGTGTATGCTTCCCTTGTTCGAGCAGCTGCAGTGAGTCGGAAGACGGTGTGGCTGAAGAAGAAGATAACGCATAATGTTAAGAATGACACATCTCTTAGATCTGAAGAAATACACTAAGAGATCAACAGCAAGGTACGAGAGTGGTCACACGTCTGTTGACTGAAGACTAAATTGGGGTCACACGATTTTATTTTATTTTGGTACTGTCCGATCTACGCCAGATGGCTTGATGGCCGTCTTGTGCCTCCCGGCTGACACTGTTAGGAATCTTCCCCGAAGAGCCAGCGACCAACGGCAGAGCAGCTTGCCTCCGCCGTTCGTGGCCCCGGCCAAAACCCCGTTCCCTGCCCCACCACACTGTCGTGGTTGCACCGCCCCCGGGCCAATCCACAAAGACTCCCCGTCATCCAGATCCGGCGGCGGCAGTACCTTCAACTCATGCAACTCTAAGATAGCCATCTAAGCGCTGCTTCCGTGGCGAACTTGCGGCCCCGCACCCTTACGTTAGACACCAGCCAACCGGCAGCCTAGGAGCTCCGCCGCCTCGAGGGGTGCTGCTTCCCATTGGGAATCGATTGGCCCAGAATAAAAATTTAGACAACTGACGCCTAAATAAAGTGATTTGAGATGAGGGTGCGACCTATCTGGCGGCATGGTGAAGTAGGAAGGTCCAGCTGCCGAGTCGGTGAGGCCAGCGCGGTTGCGATGGCCACCGGCGGCAGGGAAACAGCGATGTCGCACCGGTCGACGGCTACGGGGAAGCAGCGCCGGGACTCTGGACGGATCTGAAGTTGGAGCCGCTTCGGCGTCGTGAACAATGGCGGGGGTGAATCGGCTCCGGTACGGTTCACGCGGCCGTCGTCGAGGCAGCTCCAGCAGCATGGAGTAAGAGGCACACGACCCAGTGCACGACGACAAATGGACAGCGTCTCCGGCATTAGGGAGGAGGGCGGCTATGAAATTGGTGTGGTGGGGGCGCCATGGAGGAGGGGCTGAGGTTTCGCGGCTCGGGAGAAGGGAGCTTCCGGGGACAAGGTGATTTGGCACCCACGAGGTATGAATGGCGGGAATTGGGAGGGGAGTGGAACCATGTTTTACGGACGCATTTGTCTGAAATGTGAGGGGGAGTTACAGTTCTACCCCTGCCTTTAGGATTCTCGGCTTGGGTCTGTGTACGGAGGGTCGGGATTAGTAGAGTAACTTTTCTTCTCCCCAAAGAGTGGGCGGGAGCGATTTCGGGCGACGAGGGCGTGTTTTGAAATATAGTGGGCGCGAGCGATTTCGGGCGAGGAGAGCGTGTTTTGAAATAGTGGGCACGAGCTATTTCGGGCGAGGAGAGCGTGTTTCGCCGACCATGGTTTATGAATTATTCGGCACATGTCATTTCGGCCGAGGAGAAGGCGCGCTTGGATGAAGTTACGAACCTACCCTCGATGTACAATGGGCCAATTAATGCGTCTCCCACATAGGATGGTAATTTCGCGTCTCCCATTTATTTGCTCGGGCGAATTCCACCGAGCAGAGGATGTTTAATGGTTCATTCAAAATTTGGGAGAATGAGCATCCACGTCTACCTTACCAAGTCGATTCGAATCAAATTTTGAAATATTAGCTTGCCACTTCTTTTTTAGATGGAGAGATGATGCTCGGGAGTAATGTGTTTTTACATGCTCGTTGCTAGTGATTTACTATATGACAAATAGTTGACCCACTCAAAAACGGGAATGAAACCCAAAATGAAATATCTCGATCCAATGAAATAGCTCGTTAACCAGGTCAAAATAGTGAACTAAATCCAAAATTGAACACCTCAATCGAATAGCATGTTGTACAGTATTATAGTACTCCATGAACATGTTGAAAGTCAAATTAATGAACTTGTTTGATATAGGCATATATCCGTTCAGGTGTGGATTGCAGACAACATGTTCTCCAATTTAAATATTTGAATGCAAGTTTATATCGAAACATGATTTATATCAGTCTTTGATGCATAAAACGCGACCTCCCCCTCTCCCAGACTCCTGCTCTCTCTCTCTCTCTCTCTCTCTCTCTCTCTCTCTCTCTCTCTCTCTCTCTCGCCGACAATCTTCAATTCTGTCGCACGCATCCAACACACAAACCTTGTTGGTCCCTCTCGCTTTCTCTCCATCTTTCTCTCTCTTTGTGTGTGTGCGTGGGGGGGTCTTTCTAGTTCGCATGCATATATACTCCATCTATAGGTCTCTCTCGCACACTATGTATGATTCTCTAGTATAAGCTAGATATCTTGGGTGCACTCATCATACGCACACAAATTCCTTGGCTCGTTGCCCGTAACTCCCTCACGCACCACTCTGTCGTCTCGGAGCTCTTCCCCCTCTCTCTCAAACTCTCCATCTACCTGGGTCACACATACACATGCATATCTCACTCACACTCGATAGGCCCATCTAAAACTCTATCTCTCTCCCTCGTTATCTCTCCATCTCACACGCACATACACACAATCTCATGCCTACCTAGCCAAGTATGATGGTCTCTCACTCAATTGTAGGCACACGCAGTCCCCCCTATATGTATATGACTAGCTAATCTTAGTCTCCATCACAAACATATGTGAATGGTCTATCTCGATTTCTCTTGGGGCATCTTTCTATCGCGCACGCACCTCCCTCGATCTCCCACCCATATAGTCCCCTCACGATCTCAAGGGGGTCTCTCTATCACAAACACACCCTCTCGCCCTCCCCATGCGTCCATGTTCTCCATGTGTCCCTCTCGACATTTGTTCCTTGTTGGCCAGATCTCTATTGGACATGTGCTATAGGGGTGTCTCTCTCCGTTGCAAACAATCACACACTAGCTATCTTCGTGTATCTCCTCGCCTCGCTTTTCAATCTCGGAGATGCATGCGTGATATGTTCGCCTAAGAAACGAAAAAACTTACTCTCTCTCTAATTTATCGTTTGTTGTCACTTTCTCTTTAACACACATACTGTTTTTGCACACTTACTCATTCTCCTTCACACGCACTTGATCCCTCTCGACTTAGGCACTCTCCTCAGTCCATAGCATATTGATTTATTGAAAAGTCAAGCATCACAAAGTTTGACCATGTACGTGGAGAAAAACAATTACATCTAGAACGGCAAACATATACCATTAGATTCACCATGAGATGTAGTTTCGTATGATGTATATTTGGTATTGAAGATATAAATAACATTTGTGTAAACCTGATCAAAGTTTCCAAAGTTTGACTTCTAAAAAAATTACATGCACTGCATTATCGAGCGGATGGAATATCTCTTTCCCCCTCTCACCTATCTGACACACCACTCAGCCTTATCGGGGCTCCTCAATCTCTCTCAAACTTTATATCTCCCTGGTTCACACATACACATGTCTCGCTCGCGCTATACATATAGACCCATCCAACACTCTCCGCCCTTGTTCTCTCTGTATGTGACACGCACCCCCTAATAAGTACCATAATCCCTCACTCCATCATAGGCGCAAGCACTCCCCCCTAAGTATGATTATCTCTCACTAGCCATCAGGAACACACGTATTGTCTCCTTCCATCCATACGTCTATCTCTATATCTCTCGGGGTATCTTCTATCGCGCACACACCTTGTCGCTCGATCTCCCACCCATGTAGTCCCATCATGATCTCCAGGGGATCTCTCTATGACAAACATACACTCTCTCCTCCCCATGTCTGCATTTTCTCTGTACGTCTCTCTCGACCTCTCTCCCTTGTTTGTCAGACCCCTCTTGGCCACGTGCTAGGGGTCTTGCTCTCTCGGCTGCAAACAACCACACACTATCTCCTCACCTTGCTTCCGTTGTCGAAGATGCATGTGTGATATGTTTGCATAAGACACACACGTTTTTTCTCGACTTTTATCGAGTGTTTTCCATGTCTCTTTCACACACGCACACACACTTTTTCACTCACTCTTTCTATTTCACTCTCTCTCTCTCTAGTTAGGGACTCTCACGTCCATAAGCATATGGATGTTTTGAAAAGTCAAACCTCAGAAAAGTTTGACCAGGTATATGTGGAGAAAAACATTTACATCTGGAAAGATCATTAGATTCATCACAACATGTACTTACTTCATACTATCATTTATATTTGGTATTGTAGATATAAGTAATTTCTTTATAAACTTGGTCAAAGTTTAAAAAGTTTGACTTTAAAAAAAATGTTGGAACTACATTATCGAACGGAGGGAGTAGCTCTTTCTCTCTCTCTCTCTCTGCTATCTCTCACGGGCCTCCCCTCTCACACGAACACTCTATACCGATGGATTATACGCTCACTGTGTCAGCGTATAGCTCCGTATATTGTTTAGTTGACCGGTCAACCAGTCCACATGCTGCCTTGTCAGCTCGTGTTCTGTATCTTCGTGTGCTGGCCCATGTGGCAGTGGGTGAAAATAAGTAAACTAGAGGCCCATCTGACACGCGGTGAAGTAAACAAAGTTGAAACCTGTCGGGGTAGCACCCCGCACGCTAGTAAATTGAGGGTGCATCGTGGACACACTTCTTCCGCGTGGAGGACGCACTCGCACACAATTCACCACTGCGCGGCGGCATGCACAGAAGGACGCACTCGCGCACACCCAGCACACAACACACACCAGCACACGTGTACACCGGCGTCGCCGCCGGTTGAGATGGACGGCGAGGCAGCCAACAAGCAGAGGCGGCTCGAGCCAAAACCGCATCCGGCTAGCCTGGACTTCATCAGCAGCCTCCCCGACGACATGCTGCTCGTCATCATCGGCCTCCTCCCCACCAAATCAGTCAAGCAGACCGCCCTGCTCTCCCGGCGGTGGAGCCCCCTCTGGCGCCGCGTCCCCCTCAACCTCACCGTCGACAGCTGCCTCTGCGACGGGGATTGCAAACGCATGGCCGCATTCTCGAAGATCCTTTCATCACACCCTAGGCCAGCCAGACGCCTTGACATCTGCATGTTCAGTACCAACTGCAAGGTCCAACCCAAGTTCGACGAGTGGTTCTTATCCCCCACCCTAGATCAGCTCGAGGAGCTCAGCTTTGAAGCTGGACGATGTCGCTCTCTACCACCGTCCGCGCTCCGCCTCGCGCCAACGCTGCGCCGCGCCAGCTTCAGCTCCTGCTATCTTCCCCAGATTAATGTCGCGCCCACCCTTCTTCTCCCTCAACTCAAGCAGCTCGACCTCTTCGACGTTGTCATCTCAAAGAAGGCTATGGAGCACCTGCTCCGCAGCTGTACTGCGCTTGAGTACCTTCGTCTTGAGCAGATCCACGGGTTCATTAGCCTCCACATCGCCTCGACGAATCTCCGATGGATTTATGTGACGCCCTCGATTCAATCGTACACTAATCACACACGCAAATGTGTACGATCAAGATCAAGGACTCACGGGTAGATATCACAACACAACTCTAGACACAAAATAAAATAATACAAGCTTTATATTACAAGCCATGGGCCTCGAGAGCTCGAATACATAAGCTCGAAGACACAAGAGTCAGCGGAAGCAACAATATCTGACTACAGACATAGGTTAGATAAGTTTGCCTTAAGAAGGCCAGCACAAAATCAACCTCGATCGAAAAGGCAAGGCCTCCTGCCTGGGAGCCTCCTAACTACTCCTGGTCGTCAGCGGTCTCCACGTAGTAGCAGGCATCGGCGGTGGCATCTGGCTCCTGGGCTCCGACATCTGGTTGCATCAACCGGAAAGAAGAAGAAAGGGGGAAAAAGGGGAGCAAAGGAACCGTGAGTACTCATCCAAAGTACTCGCAAGCAAGGATCTACAGTACATATGCATCGGTAACAATGAAATGGGCTGTATCTGTGGACTGGACTGCAGAATGCCAGAAGAGAAGGGGAAAGCCTAGCCTATCGAAGACTAGCATCTTCAAGCAGCTCCAAGCATCTGGCAGCATCAGAAGAGATAAGAGTAGCATAAAGTAAAGTAGTAGTAGTGTCATCAACCTCGGCCAGAGATCCTTTCTCGACTCCCTGCGAGAAATCAATCCCAGAGCCATACTATCCATGTCTCATCTCAAGTATCCAGTTCTAGTTGTATCGATCGGGATACAACTCCAAGTGTCCGTTACCGTAGGATAGGCTATCGATAGATGTTTTCTTCCCTGCAGGGGTGCACCAACTTACCCGCCATGCTCGCTTAACTCCGGCCGGACACACTTTACTGGGTCATGCCCAGCCTCGGCCAAACAATACGCCGCAACCCGACCTAGGCTTAATAGAGAGGTCAAGCACACCGGACTAAACATATGCCCCCAGGGGTCTTGGGCCATCGCCCCAGGAACTCCTGCACATTGCGGGGGCGACCGGTGAGCAGACCTAGCTACCTCCTTCAAAAAAGGCAGGTGCTTACCAGTCCAACTCGGCGCGCGCCACTCAGTCGCTGACGTCTATTAAGCTTCGGCTGATGCATACGATGCAGAATGCCCATTCTATGCCCACGTGATGGTTAGTGCTATCAGGCCAGAGGCCCCTCAGATCAAATATCCAAATCGTAGTGGATTAGGAACGCGCGGTAACAAGCAGAGACTCACGAAAGATGTGACCCCGTTGCCCCGTCTTGAGGACTTGCGGCAAGGGCTAAGAATGCCCGGCCACGCCTCGTAATTATCTCGCGGGCACCCTCCAGGTCAACTCGTCTCCACATCACTCGGGGGTACCCCTCAGGGTCGACCCGCCTTTCCAAGTAGCAGTGGTAAAGTACAAGTATGCGTGTGTCCAAACATCAAGGGGAAAACCCGAGGAATCACCCCCGGCGAATTCCACTTGATGTAATCATCAAGGTGAACGTAAGAGGGACCACCCTCGAGGTTCACACTTGAGGGGTTCCACGACAGAGTCGTATCGGAAGTGGTTAAGGAGGAAATCACCCTCGATGACCACGAACGAATAGCTACACTACAGGGTTAGCATCAGAAGTGCTAAAGAGGTCTCACCCTCGGCACTCGATAATAACCGTGTAGTGTCGAGCAACTAAGGGGAAAGTGATGTGCGGTGCCGGGGCCTGGTCTTCGTTCCCGTTCATCGGGTCTTCAATGATGAAGCAGGGTGACAAGGACAAGGTGGGGTCACTGATGGATCACTAACCAACCTATACTAAGCAGTTTAGGATAAGCATGTAGGTAACAATGAGCGGGTTACAAAAGCAGGCTATGCATCAGAATAGGAGCAAACAATAACAGTACCAAAATCTAATGCAAGCATGAGAGAATGGAATGGGCGATATCGGGATGATCAACAGGGGGCTTGCCTGGTTGCTCTGGCAAGGAGGGGTCGTCGTCGACGTAGTTGATCACAGGGGCAGCATTGGTCTCAGGGTCTACTGGAGGGAAGAGGGGGAAGAAACAGTAAATACAAAGCAAACAGAGGTACCACTAAGCATGACAAGACGATAAGTAGAACTAGGGTCGACCTAACGTAGTACTGCACGATATAGGTGTAGGGGGAATTCAACCGGGAATGTTTTCCCGGTTTCGGACCTGTGTCAGACAGATGACCGGAGGGGAATGTTCCATGCTCAGCTAGTTAGAGGCATCTGACAGGTAAACGGACTGCGTATTCGGGTTCGTCTCGCTGTTCTGAGCAACTTTCATGTAGAAAACATTTTCATCCGAGTTATTGTTTATTTACTATGATTTTCTAATGTTTAAACATTTTCTGAAATTTAATTTAAATAGGGAATAAAGGTGAAAAAGCTATGGGTACACAGAAGTGTACCCACACATGTGTAAGCGTGGCTGACAGTGGGGCCCCACTGCTGAGTCAGCAGCTGACCCAGTCAACCTTATCCAAACAAACAGTGCTATGGGTCCCACATGTAAGTGACTCAGCGTTAAACTTATTTAACTAAAACGTTTTATTAAAAGGCTGGGGCCGGCGCGTCATTCACTATTAGCTAAACTAATTTAGTTAGTTACTTTAATTAACTAGGCGGGCCATAGGTCAACTTCACATGGGTGCATTAGGGCTCAGGTTAGTGGTTAACTACCGTGCTAATAACGTGGGCCCACCGGTCATTGCAGTCAACGGCCGGTCTAAACCGACCGCGCGCGCGGTGGGCTCGCCGACGACCACACAGTGTGGCGGCCCGCACGAAGCCGATGGCTCCGGCGACCAAATGGTCGGCCGCGAGCACCTAGCGAACGAGCGCAGCGAGGTGTGTGCAGCGGTGCAAGGAAAGCGTGCAGGCGTGGCCGAAAACGATGGATGTGGCGACGGCCGATGGCGGCTACGGGCAGAGCTCGACGGACTCGACGATGGGGATGACCAAAGCGAAAAGGGAGGAGCGCGACCGGCGCAGCAGCTTACAGCGAAGCTCGTAGGGGGCTTAGGGGAGCCAGGGAGTCGGAGAACGGCCGGATCGACGACGAGATAGAGGCGCCGGTCGACGAAGGGGATTGACATGGGCAACGTCGCTGGTGCACCTCGGCCTTGATCCAGTGGCGGAGACGAAGGAGACGACCTCGCCAGAGCTCCTCGATAGCTTGGAATGACGAACGGTGGCCGGTGGCCACATGGACCAGTAGCGGCGACGACGACCATCTTGGGCAAGGGGAGATCTTAGGGGAGCGAGAGAGGGAAGGAGTGGGGGAGCCAGGGGCAAGTGGGGAGGGGAGACTCGAGGCGTCCGGGGTTGCCCTTATCCCCTCGGTGACGGGGACGGCGAGGTGGTGAGGCTGCGGCCGACGGGCGTGGGCGCTCGGTCGGTGGAACAGGGCGGAAGACGACATGGGATGGTGGGCTGGGCCAGATGGCCTATTGGGCTTAGCCCGGGGGGTAAGCCCTGGGGGGGTCAGGGGCCTTTTCTATTTTTTTAATAGATATGGGTAAGAAAATATTGGGCATGCTATTTACTTAGGAAAAATATGGGAAGTTCCCCTTTTATTCCGTGGTGATATTAGACAGTGCCACAAATATTTTGGAGACCAGAAGAATTCATTTGGTATTTTTCATAAATAGGATTGCATTTAAAAATGCTGAATTGGTGCTGTTAAAATTGCTAATGCTCATCTTTGGACAAAAGTGATGTTGTGTTCCTTAACAAATAATTGTTATGAAATTTTTGAAAAATGATGAACATTTTTCAGCAACTTCAAACTTCACTTGAATTTGATGGGATTTCAAATGGGATATTTGAACAAGGGTGATTAAGCACTATTTGAAAAAATGATTAGCTTAATCACAGAGGGTTACCGCAACATGACACTGGGGGTGTTACAATTTATGTCTCTTGCTGGCCCCGCAACAAGACATCAATTGGGAAGAGATCACTCCAGCTGTTCCACGTTATGGTCATTGAGAATGCGCCTTTCCTTGAGAGATTGCTTGTGTCGGATTTAGAAGGTCCAACAAAAATCAGCGTCATTGACGCGCCGAAATTGACAGTGTTGGTGCACTCATCTGCCAAATTCTCCGAACTCTTTATTGGATCCGTAGTCGTTCAGGTACAACACTCATCTTCTTCTCTGTCTTCTTGAAATTCACATTTTAAATTTCTTCTTGATGTATTTATGACCGTCTTCCAGAAAATAATTCCCACAAGCTTGACTCAGTCTATGCGCACAGTGAAGATCTTGGCAATAAAATCTATCGGCCCCAATCTGGATCAAGTTGTTGGATTCCTTACATGCTTTCCGTGCATGGAGAAGCTACTCATCGAGGTGAAACTTCTTTCATATTAGTAAACAGTAATCACAACGTAGCTCAAATTTTTCGTAATTTTCCCAAATTACGATGACAAGTGTAGTGTTCAAAACTGCATCTACGCACTGCACCGAAAGAAATGTTTTTAGTATTTTTTTCTCACGAGATCACCTGCATCTTTTTTTGTTGTACTACTATAGTATCCTAGGCTAGTCATAGTGCAAAGTAACTTAGAATACTCCAGTAACTCTATGGTTACCCTAAGAGCAAGTACTACCTCCGTCCTGGTTTACTCTTCCTATTTTGTAGTATCAAAATTTGACCATAGATTTAATTGACAAAATGTTAATGCATGTCATATTTGAACATAATTTCAAATGGTGTAATTTTTAGTGACATGCATTGGCATTTTCTTACATAAATATATGGTCAAAATTTTATACTAAATAAGAGGTAGTACAAAAGTGGGCTATAACGGCCCTCCACTATGTAGGCCAAAACACGTGCCAAATTCACTTGTGATGCATTTGGCATCGATGCCCCTCCATTGCTCACCTGGTGCCCCAATTTGGATCACCTACTTTGCTCCGGTGCCAAATTAACTCACGCAATGAAAAAACACTTGTGTGGGAGAGAGAGAGGACTGAGGCAATAAAAAACACTTGTTTGGGAGAGTGAGAGGCTGGTGTAGTTGGTTTGATTGATTTGTTTATACATGTGGGTCTGTGTCTTTTGATTTGACATCGATGCGTATTATGTGGCATACTTTTGCGAAATATGGCATCGGCCACATAGTGGAAGGCAACAAATGCCCAAGCTCTTCACGTACTCCTAGGTAAATGAGAGGAAAGAGAAAGAGAGAGAGAGAGTGAAAAAATATCACTAGCCAGCCAACCCTATCGTATGAGCGAATGATATTGGTACCTCTTGATGACACGACAATCTTATACAACCAGCTGCTCTAATATGTTCTCTTCTTTTGCAGATAAAAAAAGACCCGCAAGTGGAAAATGTGCTACACTATAACAATCTCATCGAATGCCTTGATCTCCATCTTACAGAAATTGATTTGATCGACTACCGAGGCAGCACATCTGAGATTAAATTGGCTAGGTTCTTTGTTCTGGAGGCAAGTGTGCTCAAGGTAATGAGGTTTGGCATTCTCTGGCGCAACAATGAATAGCATGCTGATCACCGCAAGCGTCTAAGCCTAAATGACAAAGTCTCCGCAAAAGCTGAATTTGTTTTTGAAACATCAAGTGGCCAGAGACACGAAAACTTATTTGCCCATTAGTGACTTGTCAGGGCGGTGGATTTTAGTTTGTACGGTAATGCGGCAGCCACCTAAAGTAACGAAAGTTCTTACGTAAACTTCCTAGTAATTCCCTCTTCGTAGGTGCAACATTACTCCTAAAATTTGTAATATCAGTTTGAAACTTGTAATATTGCCGTGTCCTATTCCTGCGTTTTCAAAATCCTGCGAATCAAACAGGTCCTGAGTTGGTGATGATGTTGTGCCTGCCATCTTTCACCAATAGCCGTCGAATCTAGATCTGACGCATACAAACCAAACTTCTCTAGTTTTGCAAAAAGATACCCGCACTTGTTCCCGATTTACAAACAACTCCTTGGCTCTCACAATCAGCCTTATCTCCTCCCCACCACATTTAGAAGGCCATGGAAAATCTGGCGCGATGGCCGCTGCCGGCGCCGTCCACCCCCCAATCTTGGTGTTCCGTGCAATGCACGGGCATCTACGCACGGGAAATTATGTCGAACATGGCTAGTTTTAAGCAGGCTAGATCTACAGCCATGATGATAGTGACTGCAGACGGTGAGGCTGACTATGGTATGCCGAACACGGCGCCTATACTCAGGTGTCATCTCCGGCGTAGGGTCTTGTCACTTCACTGTGAGGAGCAGCACATAATAATTTGACCAACGGGTAGTACAGTGCTACTACATTGGTAGTACTACTACTACTAGTACTAGCACCACCATCTGGATTTAGTAGTACTACCACGTCCATCTGGATTTAGTATTTGACTAGCAATATCTAGTAATGCATGTCACAAAAATTGTACTACTCCCTCTGTAAATAAATACATGGTGTATTGTTTTATTCCTATCGGCGAGATAACTTAATGTCTTTTTGCTACTTAATAGGATTACATGCAATGAACTAACCACTGCATGTGATGTTTGGTAGTCTCAAGTCATTGAAAGCATGCACGGGCACGGAGGGGGACGCAGCTTCATTGACTTACTGCACCTGCCTTTGGGTGTATGACACGTGGGCCCAACGGGTTGTTGGCCAACCTGTCATACAGCCAAAGGCGGGTGCAGTAGAGGGGCGAGGAGTAGATGGCCAACACGCACGTGAATTCAACGCAGTCTGCACTTCTCATATAAAGGCTCCCGCCAGTCCAATCTACGAAATCCTACGCACCTACGCACCCAAGGGCAAGATTGATCACTCCAATCGAAAGATCAGTTGACTAGAAGCTAGACCCATGGAGGCGATGAGCGCGAGCATCAGCCGGCTGTGCCAGATGGTCCACGACGCCGGCCTGCGGCCCGGCACCGAGGAACGTCTCCAGGTAGTGCTTGAGGCCTCCAGGGTGAGGGGCTGCTTGGAGGACAGCTTCATCTCCTTGTTCGACGAGGTCCTCGTCGGCTTCCTCGACAAGTTCACTGTCGTCAAGAAGCTTGCGGACGACCTTGACGTACGCCTCCAGCCCCACGCGCCCAGGCTCTGCGATGCCTGCCACCCTCAACGGCCTCTATGGTGACAACCTCTTCGACGCACTGGTGGCCCTGCGACTGCCCGCCGTCGCGCCGGAGAATGTCCACCTCGAGGTCGCACTCTCCGTGCAGCGCCTGGCGCAACAACACACCATCGGCATAATCACCCACGTCTACGCGCAAATCGTCCACAAGGACTACTACATGCAAGAGGAGGACGATAGGACGCTGGCCTTCTTGGAACGCAGGGCAACCTTGGACGGCATTGTTCAGAAGCACGTTGAGCTTGCTGCCAACGCCGCTGCTCCTCACACGTCGGTTGGTGACCCGGTGCACTAGGGCGTGAGGATGTCGTTGATGGATCCGTATGTATCTTTATCTTTCCGTCAAATCCATGTAGTAGTATATGGTACTACTAGTAATTATCTTACCTTTCGCATCAACTTCATAATTTTCCTATGTACTCCATGCATGAATCACGCCAGAACCAAACTTCTCATTACTCTAGGGAAAATCGTTATTTCTATCTATCGGTCGCGCCATGGAGCAGAACCAAATTTTACAAGTTACAAGTTCAAAAGGAAAAGCCTGCCGTGTTCGCGTCACACCCCCACACGGTTGGTCCGGCACGCCGCTCAAGGGGGAATGTGTGTTGTGTTGCATTTTCACTTACAAGTGGGACCGCAGTTGAGCAAACCGACTATCGGCATACCCCCACCCCACCCACTGATACTTCTCCAACGTATCTATAATTTTTTATTGTTCCATGCTATATTATACTCTGTTTTGGATGTTTATTGGGCTTTATTATACACTTTCATATTATTTTTGGGACTAACCTATTAACCGGAGGCCCAGCCCAAATTACTGTTTTTTTGCCTATTTCAGTGTTTCAAAGGAAAAGGATATCAAACGGAGTCCAAACGGAATGAAACCTTCGGGAACGTGATTTTCGAAACAAACGTGATCCAGAGGACTTGGAGTCTACGTATAGTAAACAACGAGGAGAGCACGAGGCAGGGGGGCGCACCCACCTCCCCCAGGCGCGCCCTCCACCCTCGTGGGGCCCACGTTGCTCCACCGACGTACTTCCTCCTCCTATATATACCCATATACCCTGGAAACATCATATACGGAGCCAAAACCCTAATTCCACTGCTGCAACCTTCTATACCCGTGAGATCCCATCTTGGGGCCTTTTCCGGCGCTCCGCCGGAGGGGACATTGATCACGGAGGGTTTCTAGATCAACACCATAGCCTCTCCGATGATGTGTGAGTAGTTTACCTCAGACCTTCGGGTCCATAGTTATTAGCTAGATGGCTTCTTCTCTCTCTTTGGAGCTCAATACAAAGTTCTCCTCGATTCTCTTGGAGATCTATTCGATGTAATCTTCTTTTGCAGTGTGTTTGTCGAGATCCGATGAATTGTGGGTTTATGATCAAGATTATATATGAACAATATTTGAATCTCCTCTGAATTCTTTTATGTATGATTGGTTATCTTTGCAAGTCTCTTCGAATTATCAGTTTGGTTTGGCCTACTAGATTGATCTTTCTTGCAATGGGAGAAGTGTTTAGCTTTGGGTTCAATCTTGCGGTGTCCTTTCCAAGTGACAGCAGGGGCAGCAAGGCACGTATTGTATTGTTGCCATCGAGGATAAAAAGATGGGGTTTATATCATATTGCATGAGTTTATCCCTCTACATCATGTCATCTTGCTTAAAGCATTACTCTGTTCTTATGAACTTAATACTCTAGATGCATGTTGGATAGCGGTCGATGTGTGGAGTAATAGTAGTAGATGCAGAATCGTTTCGGTCTACTTGTCACGGACGTGATGCCTATATACATGATCATACCTAGATATTCTCATAACTATGCTCAATTCTATCAATTACTCGACAGTAATTCGTTCACCCACCGTAATACTTATGCTCTTGAGAGAAGCCACTAGTGAAACTATGGCCCCCAGGTCTATTTTCCATCATATTAATCTCTCATCAACAAGCTATTTCTGGCGCCGTTTATTTTATGTTGCATCTTTATTTCTCTTTATCATAAAAATACCAAAAATATTATCTTATCATATCTATCGGATCTCACTCTCGTAAGTGACCGTGAAGGGATTGACAACCCCTTTATCGCATTGGTTGCGAGGTTCTTATTTGTTTGTGTAGGTGTGTGGGACTCGAGCGTGGTCTCCTACTGGATTGATACCTTGGTTCTCAAAAACTGAGGGAAATACTTATGCTACTTTACTGCATCACCCTTTCCACTTCAAGGGAAAACCAACGCAGTGCTCAAGAGGTAGCAAGAAGGATTTCTGGCGCCGTTGCCGGGGAGTCTACGCACATGTCAAGACATACCAAGTACCCATCACAAACTCTTATCCCTCGCATTACATTATTTGCCATTTGCCTCTCATTTTCCTCTCCCCCACTTCACCCTTGCCGTTTTATTCGCCCTCTCTTTTCCGTTCGCCTCTTTTTCGCTTGCTTCTTGTTTGCTTGTGTCTTGGATTGCTTGCTTGTCACAATGGCTCAAGATAATACTAAATTGTGTGACTTTACCAATACCAATAACAATGATTTTCTTAGCACTCCAATTGCTCCTCTTACCGATGCTGAATCTTGTGAAATTAATGCTGATTTGTTGAATCTTGTCATGAAAGATCAATTCGCCGGCCTTCCTAGTGAAGATGTCGCTACCCATCTAAATAGCTTTGTTGATTTGTGTGATATGCAACAGAAGAAAGATGTGGACAATGATATTGTTAAATTGAAGCTATTTCCTTTTTCGCTTAGAGACCGTGCTAAAAATAGTATTGATTCATGGAATAAGTGCAAATATGCTTTTATCTCTAAGTATTTTCCTCCCGCTAAAATCATCTCTCTTAGAAACGATATCATGAATTTTAAGCAACTTGATCATGAACATGTTGCACAAGCTTGGGAGAGGATGAAATTAATGATACGTAATTGACCTACACATGGTTTGAATCTTTGGATGATTATACAAAAAAATTATGCCGGATTGAATTTTGCTTCTAGAAATCTTTTAGATTCGGCTGCGGGAGGCACTTTTATGGAAATCACTTTAGGAGAAGCTACTAAACTCCTAGATAATATTATGGTTAATTATTCTCAATGGCACACCGAAAGATCTACTAATAAAAAAGTGCATGTGATAGAAGAAATTAATGTTTTGAGTGGAAAGATGGATGAACTTATGAAATTGTTTGCTACTAAAAGTGTTTCTTCTGATCCTAATGATATGCCTTTGTCTACCTTGATTGAGAATAATAATGAATCTATGGATGTGAATTTTGTTGGTAGGAATAATTTTGGTAACAACGCGTATAGAGGAAACTTTAATCCTAGGTCGTTCCCTAGTAATTCCTCTAATAATTATGGTAATTCCTACAACAATTCTTATGGAAATTTTAGTAAGATGCCCTCTGAATTTGAGACTAGTGTTAAGGAGTTTATGAATTCGCAAAAAAAATCAACGCTTTGCTTGAAGAAAAATTTCTTAAGGTTGATGAATTGGCTAGGAACGTTGATAGAATTTCTCTTGATGTTGATTCTTTGAAACTTAGATATATTCCACCTAAGCATGATATCAATGAGTCTCTCAAATCCATGAGAATTTCCATTGATGACTGCAAAGAAAGAACCGCTAGGATGCGTGCTAAGAAAGATTGCTTTGTGAAAGCGTGTTCTTCTAGTTTTTATGAGAATAAAGATGAAGATCTAAAAGTTATTGATGTGTCTCCTATTAAATCTTTGTTTTGCAATATGAATCTTGATAATGATGGGACTGGAGATGAGTCACCTTTACCTAAAACGCGTCCCAAAAATTCAGAGTTTTTAGATCTTGATGCAAAAATTGGTAAAAGTGGGATTGAAGAGGTCAAAACTTTCAATATCAATGAACCCACTATTTTGGATTTCAAGGAATTTAATTATAATAATTGCTCTTTGATAGATTGTATTTCTTTGTTGCAATCCGTGCTAAATTCTCCTCATGCTTATAGTCAAAATAAAGCTTTTACTAAACATATTCTTGATGCTTTGATGCAATCTTATGAAGAACAACTTGAGTTGGAAGTTTCTAACCCTAGAAAACTTTATGATGAGTGGGAACCTACTATTAAAATTAAAATTAAAGATAATGAATGCTATGATTTGTGTGATTTGGGTGCTAGTGTTTCCACGATTCCAAAAACTTTGTGTGATTTGTTAGGTTTCCGCGAATTTGATGATTGCTCTTTAAACTTACACCTTGCGGATTCCACTATTAAGAAACCTATGGGAAGAATTAATGATGTTCTTATTGTTGCAAATAGGAACTATGTGCCCGTAGATTTTATTGTTCTTGATATAGATTGCAATCCTTCATGTCCTATTATTCTTGGTAGACCTTTCCTTAGAACGATTGGTGCAATTATTGATATGAAAGAAGGGAATATTAGATTCCAATGTCCGTTAAGGAAAGGCATGGAACACTTCCCTATAAAGAAAATTAAATTAACTTATGAATCTATTATGAGAGCTACTTATGGATTTCCTACCAAAGATGGCAATACCTAGATCTATCCTTGCTTTTATGCCTAGCTAGGGGCGTTAAACGATAGCGCTTGTTGGGAGGCAACCCAATTTTATTTTAGTTTTTAGTTTTTTGCTTCTGTTTAGGAATAAATATCTGATCTATCCTCTGGTTAGATTTTTTTTTATGTTTTAATTAGTGTGTGTGCCAAGTTAAACCTATAGGAACTTCTTGGATGATAGTTATTTGATCTTGCTGAAAATTCCAGAAACTTTCTGTTCACGAAAACAATTGTTAAAAATTACCAGAATGTGATATAATACTGATTCCAATTTATGCAGATCAATAAACAAATTATATAGGTCGTCCTATTTTTTCAGAATTTTTAGAGTTCCAGAAGTTTGCGTTAGTTACAGATTACTACAGACTGTTCTGTTTTTGACAGATTCTGTTTTTCGTGTGTTGTTTGCTTATTTTGATGAATCTATGGCTAGTAAAATAGTTTATAAACCATAGATAAGTTGGAATACAGTAGGTTTAACACCAATATAAATAAAGAATAAGTTCAATACAGTACCTTGAAGTAGTTTTTTGTTTTTTTCGCTAACGGAGCTCACGAGATTTTCTGTTGAGTTTTGTGTTGTGAAGTTTTCAAGTTTTGGGTAAAGATTTGATGGATTATGGAACAAGGAGTGGCAAGAGCCTAATCTTGGGGATGCCCATGGCACCCCAAGGTAATCTAAGGACACCAAAAATCCAAAGCATGGGGATGCCCCGGAAGGCATCCCCTCTTTCGTCTTCCTCCATCGGTAACTTTACTTGGAGCTATATTTTTATTCACCACATAATATGTGTTTTGCTTGGAGCGTGTTGTATGATTTGAGTCTTTGCTTTTTATTTTACCACAATCATCCTTGCTGTACACACCTTTCCAGAGAGACACACATGATTCGGAATTTATTAGAATACTATATGTGCTTCACTTATATCTTTTGAGTTATATAGTTTTTGCTCTAGTGCTTCACTTATATCTTTTGGAGCACGGTGGTGGATTTGTTTTATAGAAATTATTGTTCTCTCATGCTTCACTTATATCATTTTGAGAGTCCTACAAAATAGCATGTAATTTGCTTAAATTGTGAAATTAGTCCTAATATGCTAGGTATTCAAGATTAGTAAAAACTTTCTTATGAGTGTGTTGAATACTAAGAGAAGTTTGATGCTTGATGATTGTTTTGAGATATGGAGGTAGTTATATTAAAGTTGTCCTAGTTGAGTAGTTGTGAATTTGAGAAATACTTGTGTTGAAGTTTGCAAGTCTCGTAGCATGCACGTATGGTAAACGTTGTGTAACAAATTTGAAACATGAGGTGTTCTTTGATTGTCCTCCTTATGAGTGGCGGTCGGGGACGAGCGATGGTCTTTTCCTACCAATCTATCCCCCTAGGAGCATGCGCGTAGTGCTTGGTTTTTGATGACTTGTAGATTTTTGCAATAAGTATGTGAGTTCTTTATGACTAATGTTGAGTCCATGGATTATACGCACTCTTACCCTTCCATCATTGCTAGCCTCTTCGGTACCGTGCATTGCCCTTTCTCACCTTGAGAGTTGGTGCAAACTTCGCCGATGCATCCAAACCCCGTGATACGATATGCTCTATCACACATAAACCTCCTTATATCTTCCTCAAAACAACCACCATACCTACCTATTATGGCATTTCCATAGCCATTCCGAGATATATTGTCATGCAACTTTCCACCGTTCCGTTTATCATGACACGTTCATCATTGTCATATTGTCTTGCATGATCATGTAGTTGACATCGTATTTGTGGCAAAGCCACCATGCATATTATTTCATACATGTCACTCTTGATTCATTGCCCTTCCCAGTACACCGCCGGAGGCATTCATATAGAGTCATACTTTGTTCTAGTATCGAGTTGTAATCATTGAGTTGTAAATAAATAGAAGTATGATGATCATTATTCATAGATCATTGTCCCAAATAAAAAAAAGAAAGGCCAAAAGAAAAAAAAGGCCCAAAGAAAAAATAAAATAAAATAAAAGGGGCAATGCTACTATCTTTTTCCATACTTGTGCTTCAAAGTAGCACCATGATCCTTATGATAGATAGTCTCTTGTTTTGTCACTTTCATATACTAGTGGGAATTTTTCATTATAGAACTTGGCTTGTATATTCCAACAATGGGCTTCCTCAAATGCCCTAGGTCTTCATGAGCAAGCAAGTTGGATGCACACCCACTTAGTTTCTTTTGTTGAGCTTTCATACATTTATAGCTCTAGTGCATCTGTTGCATGGCAATCCCTACTCCTCACATTAACATCAATTGATGGGCATCTCCATAGCCCGTTGATTAGCCGCGTTGATGTGAGACTTTCTCCTTTTTTGTCTTCTCCACATAACCCCCATCATTATATTCTATTCCACCCATAGTGCTATATCCATGGCTCACGCTCATGTATTGCGTGAAAGTTGAAAAAAGTTTGAGATTACTAAAGTATGAAACAATTGCTTGGCTTGTCATCGGGGTTGTGCATGATGAGAGCATTCTTGTGTGACGAAAATGGAGCATAACCAAACTATATGATTTTGTAGGGATAAACTTTCTTTGGCCATGTTATTTTGAGAAGACATAATTGCTTAGTTAGTATGCTTGAATTATTATTACTTTTATGTCAATATTAAACTTTTATCTTGAATCTTTCAGATCTGAATATTCATACCACAATTAAGAGGGTTACATTGAAAATTATGCTAAGTAGCATTCCTCATCAAAAATTCTGTTTTTATCATTTACCTACTCAAGGACGAACAAGAATTAAGCTTGGGGATGCTTGATATGTCTCCAACGTATCTATAATTTTTTATTGTTCCATGCTATATTATATTCTGTTTTGGATGTTTATTGGGCTTTATTATACACTTTTATATTATTTTTGGGACTAACCTATTAACCGGAGGCCCAGCCCAAATTGCTGTTTTTTTTTGCCTATTTCAGTGTTTCGAAGGAAAAGGATATCAAACGGAGTCCAAATGGAATGAAACCTTCGGGAACGTGATTTTCGGAACAAACATGATCCAGAGGACTTGGAGTCTACGTAAAGCAATCAACGAGGAGAGCACGAGGCAGGGGGGCGCGCCCACCTCCCCCAGGCGCGCCCTCCACCCTCGTGGGGCCCACGTTGCTCCACCAACATACTTCTTCCTCCTATATATACCCATATACCCTGGAAACATCATATACGGAGCCAAAACCCTAATTCCATCGCCACAACCTTCTGTACCCGTGAGATCCCTTCTTGGGGCCTTTTCCGGCGCTCCGCCGGATGGGGCATTGATCACGGAGGGCTTCTACACCAACACCATAGCCTCTCCGATGATGTGTGAGTAGTTTACCTCAGACCTTCAGGTCCATAGTTATTAGCTAGATGGCTTCTTCTCTCTCTTTGGATCTCAATACAATGTTCTCCTCGATTCTCTTGGAGATCTATTTGATGTAACTCTTCTTTTGCGGTGTGTTTGTCGAGATCCGATGAATTGTGGGTTTATGATCAAGTTTATCTATGAACAATATTTGAATCTCCTCTGAATTTTTTTATGTATGATTGGTTATCTTTGCAAGTCTCTTCGAATTATCAATTTTTTCGGCCTACTAGATTGATCTTTCTTGCAATGGGAGAAGTGCTTAGCTTTAGGTACAATCTTGCGGTGTCCTTTCCCAGTGACAGCAGGGGCAGCAAGGCACATATTGTATTGTTGCCATCGAGGATAAAAAGATGGGGTTTATATCATATTGCATGAGTTTATCCCTCTACATCATGTCATCTTGCTTAAAGCATTACTCCGTTCTTATGAACTTAATACTCTAGATGCATGCTGGATAGCGGTCGATGTGTGGAGTAATAGTAGTAGATGCAGAATCATTTCGGTCTACTTGTCACGGACGTGATGCCTATATACATGATCATACCTAGATATTCTCATAACTATGCTTAATTCTATCAATTGCTCGACAGTAATTCGTTCACCCACCGTAATACTTATGCTCTTGAGAGAAGCCACTAGTGAAACCTATGGCCCCCGGGTCTATTTTCCATCATATTAATCTCCCGTCAACAAGCTATTTCTGGCGCCTTTATTTTACTTTGCATCTTTATTTCTCTTTATCTTAAAAATACCAGAAATATTATCTTATCATATCTATCAGATCTCACTCTCGTAAGTGACCGTGAAGGGATTGACAACCCCTTTATCGCGTTGGTTGCGAGGTTCTTATTTTATTGTGTAGGTGCGTGGGACTCGAGCGTGGTCTCCTACTGGATTGATACCTTGGTTCTCAAAAACTGAGGGAAATACTTACGCTACTTTACTGCATCACCCTTTCCTCTTCAAGGGAAAACCAACGCAGTGCTCAAGAGGTAGCACCCACCGTGCGATGGCTGAGAAAACAGGAGGGAGAAGAGATGGCTGTAGCACGGACTCCAAGAAGATTGGTGTCGGATGGGACTCGTGTGGGTGGCGTGTGCCGTACTGCTAGACATGAATGCTAGTTATGGCCCATGCCACTCCACTATATTGAGGTGCTGGTTACGTAGAACAAATTTCCTGGAGTCTGTGCTCAGCCCTCCTCTATCTCTCTTCTCAGCCAGCCAGCAGACGTGCGGAGCCCATCGTCTGTTTGCTCATATGCGGTCCCACATGTCAGTGAAAACGCAAGAGGACCCACTGAACCTGCACATCTTTCCCCTCGACGTGCTGGTGATGAAAAACAAATCCAATAAAGATCTTCGGTGGCTGCTTTTGGAGTTACTCAAGAGTAGTAAGATTCTATTTACAGTTTAACCCAAGATGCACATCACGTGGCTTCAACTACCATTCTACTTCTTGCATGACACGACCTGGATGCTGGATGTCCCACATGTCGGCAAAAGGAGGAAGAACTCGACCAAATCTTAGATTGTGCTCTCGGATTAGACTAGTTGTGCTAACTTAAAATTTTATTGTGTAGAATGGATGCAAGTTTTGGTATTGGGAAGAAGAGTACAACGATATATTGATAGAGCGCAACTTAGTAGATGTTCTAGCACTTCTAGCTAGCATAGAGGCTAGAGATGAGACTAGTGCACTTGTTGACAGAATAGAGGCTAGACACGTCTACTTCTTTACACTCGAAGAAGAAAGAAGCACGCAAGATCGAGCCTCCGCAGATCAGCAATGAATGCATCGAGAAGGCACTAATCCAACTTACAGGAGCAGTTATGGAAGTTGGATATCTTCTAAAATGTATTCTTGTGGTTCTTGTTTTCTTTGGTCTTGCTTTTCTAGTCAAAATTTTGGTGTTCTATTTCCATGTACCAAAAAATCAATGATGAAAAAAAGATATGTGTTTGCAAAGAAAAATGTACGCGGCCGGGATGCATCCGCGCGTTCAGCGCACGGCCACCGCATCCGAGAAATGGCCCGGAGACGACCCCATTGCCCTACCCAAACGGACAGAATCTGGGCAAAACGTTGGTCCGTTTGGGGTCGTGCGTTGGAGTTGGCCTTACAAGTGGGACCGTAGTTGAGGAAACCGACTATCGGCAAACCCCCTCCTCGCCTACCGCGCGATGGCAGAGTTAGAGAAACGATGAGGTTGAAGAGATTGCTGTAGCACGGACTCCAAGAAATATGGTGTCAGATGGAAATCGTGCTGGTGGTGTGTGCCGTACTCCTGGACGTGAATGCTTGTTCTGGCCCATGCCACCTACTACTCCTACTACTTATAGTAGTAGTATCAAGGATTCGACGTGCTGGTTACGTACAGCGAACACATTAACATATGGCCCACCTCACACTATGGCCAAATTTCCTGGAGTCTGTGCTAGGTTAAAAAGTGTTCTTTGTGAGGATGGGTGGCTGGTCTTAAGGTTAAAACTTGTTGTATTACGTACGTAGATGTAGAGATAGTGCAGCATGGGAAGCTAGTACAAATAGTGTACTATTGTTGATTGGCCTCATCCGATAACCTGTTGCAATGCACGTACAATTATGTATTCGGAAAATATTTTTTTGCCTCGTCACAGCACCCACTCAGAGAAGCGACTCAAAAGCCATTCATAAATTTAGTAAGTTTATCACAGGCATATCATTTTATTACATACAATAGGTCATCAACCCACAACGACAACGAGGATACATTATAAATACTAAAGTTTTCATCACACAACAAATAACAAGCAATGAAATGAACTTCAACTCAACCAATCCTCGGCGTTGGAAACACTTGCTTTGAACCACAAGCGATTCTCTGGGAAGAGCCAGCTACTGTCAATCTCGAGACCAACGCAGGACTGAGCATCCAGGCTGAAGCGGCCTACTATATCACGACCAGGGTAGGGAACAACCGCAATGTCCGACGTATAGATACAGTTGCTTCTCATAAATGGTAGTAACGTTGTGTCAACAGCAGTTGGATCGCCTTTCACCATCATTGGATATTTTTGTCCAAGGAAGAGCGAGTTTGCTCCAAGACTATCAATACTGTACCAGGGAGAAGGTGTTGGCGCTAGCACACTAGTATCCATCCCGAATACCATTCAACGGGTGTTGGAATAGGTCCGGAGAGTGCGACCATGGGAGACAACACCTGCTCCCTCAGTAGTAACATCACCAGTGGGCTGTATACAGACAAGAAGGGGTGATCCATCGGAAGTTGCCAGGCACCACTGAGTATATGGGCCCTCCTCGTCCTCATGCTCGTGATCATCACCATCTTCATCTCCCCCTTGGTTATAAAAAATTTCAAGTATAGGTGGTGGAATGTTCACAGGACCTTGGAAACACAAGAAGAAGGTTAATTAGTAGAGAAGGGAAACTTGCTAACTCGCATGCATGTGGATGAAACAATTATAATTACGGTGGAAGACAAACGTATCGAAACTACGAGGATCCCATGCAAAAACAGTGCCACGAGTGGTGGCAGCAAACACAAGACCCTCGTATTCAATTGCATCACAGTACATATCCGTGTATAGAAACTGATTTTTGAGCACTATCCATCCAGTCGAACCACGAAGGACGGCAACAAGCTTGTCGAAGATAGCAACAACTTGATAGTTCTTGTAATTCCAAGAGCGGTTTGGAACTCGAGAAATTGCTATCTTCCGTAGGCGACAGTCACCATGATCATATTTGAACGTACGTAGATCATCTCTGTGCTCAACCTCAGGGCACTCGGAGATTTTTGGAAGTGGAATCCACTGACGAGTGTACACATTCACGAGTTCCCACTCACAATTGTACCCAATATAAACAACCCAATCTCCATTTGCGCCAGCCCAGGCCTTACCCTAAAGCGATGGCATCTTGACATCACACATATCGTTATCAAGCGGCATCAACTTGCACAAGGCGAGGCCTCCGTCGTCCGCGCCCATGCGAACAGACTTATAGCAAAGAAGATAAGGGAGATCAAACCGCTCCTGGACCCTTGGGTTCCTTGTAATGATTTTTATTAGTTGAGTCGAGAATGTTCTTGAACGAACCTGCCATGCTAGCCGAGGTGATGACGTCGCACCGATCAATGAGTTCCCCCACCACGTCATCTTTCAGATCGAGGCAAGAATAACGGGGTCGTTTCCGGCTTGTTCCCTCCATGGAGAAGATGATCGAACAATGGCAGAAGGAAGGGTGAAGGCAAATGGAGGAGGGAGGAAGAGCGTGCGACAACAGTTCCAAATCGAGAGGGAAAGGCAAAGAGTCGGTGGACGGTTGCCAGTTTGCCACGGTACACGAAGAGGCGCCCTGGCCTACACGTCCTTTCAGAAATTGTACAAAAGGACTCGCCGTCGTCTCACTGACATGTTGGAACGGGACCACATGTCAACGAAACATGGTGTGTAATTTCTCGTGCAAAATGCGATCTGGCCGCGTTGGCCCGAGGTGCCGCATTAGTTATCGACCTTTATTTTTTTAACATACAATCTGAGTGGATAGCTCCTGTGGTCATCACACGTGTGCGGATATATAGGTGGGCTAGGTGGGCAGGCGGCAACAATCTAAGTGCTAAAAGAGTTGATCTCGAAAAAAGAGTTGATCCAAAGCTTGGTTTTGTTTGGATTTTCCAACTATGACCATTGGATAGAGTGAATCAATGGCTTACATTCAAAGTAATTCTCATACTATAGAATGGTATAGGAACGTGGAGAGATTTGGTTGATTCTATATCGCTGAATAATATAAAATATTATGAGTGCAGACGCTCCACCCCGAGGTTTGTAGCTCCTTCTCGGTCGTCGGGAATCGATGTTCTTCCACTCTTTCATTTAAGACATGAGATTTGTTCATCCTGTTGCCGACACGCGGGACATCTATATGCCTCCATTTTACAAAATCATACTATATGCCTCCATGACACGCGGGACATCTAGCATCAAGGTGGCGTGTCATGCAAGAAAATAGAGATATGCAGTGCGTAAGTGAGTCGTACACTTCGATGGCACCTAGTACTACACAATATTTTTTCTCCTCGATGGCACGTGAATAGTGCATGTACTCAATGACAGAGCACGGGATGGTAGCCATGGACATGGCTGGCCCTTGTTGAAGAGAGTACTAATAAATACGTAACTTTGATGTGTCCCGTCAACTCGCAGAACAACGAGAAGCTTGCTTACCATGCCTTCTCCCTCGCCAACGCGTGCGCGGTGGCTCGCAGCACGAGGAGAAAATTTTGCTTACAAGCGGTGGATGTGCAGCAGTTCATTTGGTGTCAGATTGCCAGAAGTAGTACAGTACCATCATTATTGTTCGACTTCCGGAAGAGGAGAAGAGCCAAGCGCAAGGTCACCTACTAACCTATCACAGTACTACTACAGCCAAAGCTGGTCCACCTTTTTAGAGCATGGTTAACTAATATAGGCGGCTCTTGCAGCGGCACATCATTTAGAGCAAGTACTCTCTTCGTAGGATCAAAGGAAGTGAAAAAAAAGTTGGAGTGGATGCTAGATTGCCAATTAAAACATGATTACATAGGGAAAAAATCCTATAGAATTCTATCCTATGAATCAAACGACCAATGTAGGAAAATTATGAGGGGGGTCTCTCCAACAGTGTTCCTCGGCTCGCACCTAGCATCACAATGGTCGAACTTGGAGTCATTCATCTGGTACACGTGGCATCTCAGATCTGGTACTCCGATTATAGGTTGGCTCTATGTGATGTGGCAACTTCATATACTAACCGGATGCTGGCTATACTACTACAATACTCACACTCCAAGAAGTGACTCGAAAACCATTCATAAATTGAGTCTATGACACGCATTTGCAAATGTACCATTCATTACATACAACAAGTCATCAACACACAACGACAACGATGATACATGTTGGATTATAGATTATTTCCAACAAAACATTCCAGTAAATACTAAAGTTTTCATCACACAACAAATAACAAGCAATGAAATGAACTTCAACTCAACCAATCCTTGGCGTTGGAAACGCTTGCTTTGAACCATAGGTGCTCTGGGAAGGGCCAGTTATTATCAATATCGAGGGCAACGCAGGACTGATCATACAGGCTGAAGCGGCATATATCAGGAGCAGGGTAGGGAACCACCGCAATGTCTGAGGTATAGATACAGTTGCTTCTCATAAATGGTAGTAACGCTGTGTCAACAGCAGCTGGATCGCCTTTAACCATCATTGGATAGTTTGGTCCAAGGAAGAGCGAGTTTGCTCCAAGACTACCAATACTGTACCAGGGAGAAGGTGTTGGCGCTAGCACACTAGTATCCATCCCGAATACCCTGCAATGGGTGTTGGAATAGGTCCGGAGAGGGCGACCATGGGAGACAACACGTGCTCCCTCAGTAGTAACAATCTCAGTGCACTGTATACAGACAATAAGAGGTGATCCATCATAATTAGTTGCCAGGTGCCACTGAGTATATAAGTTCTGCTCGTCCTCATGCTCGTGATCATCACCATCGTCATCTCCCCCTTGGTTATAAAAATTTTCAAGTATAGGTGGTGGAATGTTCACAGGACCTTGGAAACACAAGAAGGTTAATTAGTGAAGGGAAACTTGCTAACCCGCATGCATGTGGATGAAACAATTATAATTATGGTGGAAGACAAACGTACCGAAACTACGAGGATCCCATGCAAAAACAGTGCCACGAGTGGTGGCAGCAAACACAAGATCCTCGTATTCAATTGCATCACAGTACTCATCCGTGTACAGAAACTGATTTTTGAGCAATATCCATCCAGTCGAACCACAAGGACGGCAACAAGCTTGTCGAAGATAGCAACAACTTGATAGTTCTCGTAATTCCAAGAGCGGTTGGGAACTCGAGAAATTGCTATCTTCCGTAGACGACAGTCACCATGATCGTATTTGAACGTACATAGATCATCTGTGTGCTCAACCTCAGGGCACTCGGAGATTTTTGGAAGTGGAATCCGCTGACGAGTGTACACATTCACAAGTTCCCACTCGCAATTGTACCCAATATAAACAACCCAATCTCCATTTGCGCCAGCCCAGGCCTTACCCTGAAGCGATGGCATCTTGACATCACATGTATCGTTATCAAGCGGCATCAACTTGCACAAGGTGAGGCCTCCGTCGTTCGCGCCCATGCGAACAGGCTTATAGCGAAGAAGATAAGGGAGATCAAACCGCTCCTGGACCCTTGGGTTCCTTGTAATGATGTTATTAGTTGAGTCGAGAATGTTCTTGAACGAACCTGTCATGCTAGCCGTGGTGATGACGTCGCACCGATCAATGAGTTCCCCCACCACGTCATCCTTCAGATCGGGGCAAGAATAACGGGGTCTTTTCTGGCTTGTTCCCTCCATGGAGAAGACGATCGAACAATGGCAGAAGGAAGGGTGAAGGCAAATGGAGGAGGGAGGAAGAGCGTGCGGCAGCAGTTCCAAATCGAGAGGGAAAGGCGAAGAGTGGGTGGACGGTTGCCAGTTTGCCACGGTACACGAAGAGGCGCCCCGACCTACACGTCCTTTCAGAAATTGTACAAAAGGACTCGCCGTCGTCTCCCTGACATGTTGGAACAGGACCACATGTCAACGAAACATGGTGTGTAATTTCTCGTGCAAAATGCGATCTGGCCACGTTGGCCCGAGGTGTCGCATTAGTTATCGACCTTTATTTTTTTAATGGCGTGCCGTTCAGTTTTGAAGCACGACTAACTGGTACTGTTTGCAGAGAAAATATAAACTACTCTACCACTACTCCACCTCTAGTACTAGTAGTATAAAAAAGATATATAGGCTGGAGCTTCAGAGCTTTCTTGCTAAGGGTTGCCCACTTGCTTCTCACACTATCACCCTCTCTCCAGATCTAAAAAAGACAGCCTCTCTCTCCCTCCTCACCGGTGGTCACAGATCCATCGGGGAAGAAAAGGACATGCAGTGTTGACGCACTCATCGTCGGTGAGCGAGGTCACGCAATGACGACAAGGCCGTCCTCTCAGACCAAGCGCCCGCGCGGGATGGCCTCCGTCCCCAAGCTCGCTGCCGTAGTGCGTGCGGAGGACGACGACCACGAGCGAAGCCACTTCCCGCCGACCCTCAGGTATGCTACCTCTTTTCGAACCATACCCTTATTCTATTGCCCCATCTGCCACGTCGCTGCATGTGGATCTTTTTCCACTCCACCATCTTCCCAATTTGCTATCCTCTGCTCTGCTGGTCACGCAGACGAAAGCCTTAATTTGCACTATTAAAGGAAACCCTACTTCATGCAGACTAATCCATGTCTGGGTTGAATAAGGAAAGGAAGGGAGACTGTACTGTCTAAGAGAGTAGGCATCGAACCCGCATCTAGGTTGAAAAGGGGAAAATCAATAGCTAAGGAACGAGTCTCGTGTCTCTTGGTTGAAGAAGGGTAGAAAGGCATGACAACGCAATAGAGAATGACCAGGTCGATCGGTTTGTTGTCCTCACATAGGAAAAAGGTGGTTAAACAGAACAAAAATGGGACATAATCCACATATGCTGCCTGGATATTTTTTGCTCAGGGCTACCATACATCCCTCACCACTCTATGCATCCGTGGAGACTGTACTGTCACTTTTTTGCTGTTAGTATAACGCCAGCAGTCAAGTCAAGCAATGCTACTGCTAAAGTGATGCCACATTTAACTAATGCCGCACTCAGTCTAATGCCACCGATAAATTTAAGCAATGCCATTTAATGTCACTGGATTATTTCAGGGTTAGCTGTTGATTGTGGATGTATTAAAGATTTTTCAGCTAAGGCATTCTAATGATGTTGCACAGCCAGTATACCAACGATGAAACTTGTTACTACCTTCAGATATTTGCACTGTTAATGCTTATAGATTACATACCTCACTTTCATGAGATAAGTTAATATTTTCACCTTGGAGGTATATGGTTTGCAATTTTTTTATACTGTCATTAGTTAATAATGCTATTTACCTTCAGACTTTTGTATTTGGTTTATTACTCATGCACAGCTAGTATACGAATGCTGAAATGTGTTACCTTTACATTTTGTATTGTTAATTAGTATAGAAATCTTCCAGTGCTAGAGTTTATTGAAATCTGTTCAGTAAAACCATTGTACTGTACCCTGTAATAAAATAACTACTCTACTGTTGCACTAGCCACTGGATTAGTGTATATTTGTAGTATTCAAAATTTCGAATGGTGTTGCATTAGCGTATGGACATAAATAAAGTGTGGCAAGCTTTCCCAAATATGTGCTCAAGAAAACTACTACCTGGTTTTCTAAATACTAGACGTTTGGGTACTTTAAATTGAATCGCGAAAACATCTTATATTAAGGAACAGAGGGTGTAGAGTTCACTCAAATTATCCCGGTAAAGCTAGTCACACCTTTGTTAAAATTAATGTTCATTATGTTATCGGAGGAGGTCTGTAAGTTTGTCTCTAATGCCTGTCGACTACATACCTGACATCATGATGTAATGTTAAGTCATTTCCTTTTGTACAGTGTCACTGAATTGTCAAGGCGGTGATGGCATTTTATTTTACTTGAACTGCATAAAATATGCTTAAAAGAAGAGGAAAGGTCAGGAATCGATCATTCTTTTAGAAAGAACTATATATGCCTTTCTGACATCAGCCGTTGTTTCCTTATTTATTCCTTCAAACAGGTGGTTAGAAACAGTCTTGCTACCTTTTCCCATTAAGAAATTGGAATGCTTATATTTGTGAGTCTATGCTTCAACTAGTGCCACTTTTATAGTAATCACACTTTCAATATCTATGCAAACAGGGATGCTCGATTTTAGTGGAACTGCACAAAAAGTCCAACTGGTTCAACATTAGGAGCATGTTTTCTTCCAAACCTTTATATCCAATTGGTGGCACTATGAGCTGTTCATTACGAAGGTACATGGTTTGCTACTATCTTGCTACTCTTTTTGTACTGTCATTAGATAGTAATACTAGTGGTTTGCATGTGAATTTATTGGCAGGGTGGACCTACATTGGAGGTGCAGGACAGGATTCAATGATTGGATGCTCAATTTCGGTTGTATCGATTTCACCTCTTCCATTACTGCGAACATGGATATCCTTGGTCTGATGAAGAATAGGCGCTATATTTCCGCTCTGAACCAGCAAATCAATTCAGTATGAAATTGTTCATGGCAAAACATGACTGTATCAAATTGTCCAGTGCAAAACATGACAGATGCTAAGCGGAAGAGACATGTTTAAACCGAAAATACAAGGTGGGCTATATGTTTACTAGCTGCTTGATATTTGTGCAGACAGAGATGTCTGCCCGTTGCTATTTGGCAAACACACAAAGTGACCGCAATTTTGGTTGAACTGCACAAGAGAATAGTATAGTCACTGCATGCAGTGCCATTTGAAAATAGACACGGAAAGATTGGATAGTCACTTCATGGACTGCAGAAAAGTAGTACCGTACTATTTATTGGCCAACACTAGGTGCTTGATTGCTCTGGTCTGATTATACAATGGGCATCATTTTGCCTAAGTTAAAGTTTGTATTCCGAAAATAGTCTCGCCGTGTGATCGAGAGAAGACCAAATCATATTGCAGTGGATGTTGCTCCATCATGTGTGGTTCATTCTCATGGTTCCAGTTGTTGGTGAAACCACTTACGTTTGCAAGAGGAATGGTAGACTTCACAAACAAATTTGTCTTTCAGTCTGTACTAAATGTGCCAAGAGAAGCATCCATGTTAGTAGGCAGAACAGATGTTTTTCTAGATCTTTGCTTTTGGAGCCACATATTTGTATATGATCTGTGAATCATTGAGATGCATTAACATGTTGATCTTATGTATGGGAATCATACTAGTTGGTTTTAGTTGCTACGCAAGATCCAAAGTGGCTGATCTTTGCTTTTGGAGCTACATATTTGTATATGATCCGTGAATCATTGAGATGCATTAACAGTTCCTTATTTTTGTTCGCTCAGTGTTTACAAGTTACTGATCGATCACTAGCTAGCCTACTAATGCGCTCCTGGTAGTTTTAGTTGCGACGCAAGATCCAAAGTGGTAGTTTTTTGAAAAAATAATGCCTACCTCTAAAGAAACTGACAAGCTGCTCTGAACAAATGCCATGCGAATCTGAAGAAACTGCCAGCGAAAACGTTCGCAAATGCCTTATCTCCCAGCTAAAGTTCATCAACTAATGCCCTCGGCTGCGACTCGTTGCATGCTGCTCCGCGTACTGGCTGCGAGCGATTTTGAGTGCCTGCATGCAGCCGGCCGTAATTAAGGCAGCTAACTAATGCGAAAAAAGATGTTCTTTAATTGTTGCGGGCCTTTTAAATCAGTGGAATCATTATTGACAAGGAGGGAGATGATTCGAGTGGACTTGTTTGACCGTCATGCCGGCGTGCGACCCAGCACGGACGGGACGGGATGGCACAGTCATAATTTCAGTTTCTCTAGTTTTCCACGGCAAGCTGGCGTGCTAAGCCATGCCTGTTTAATTATGCATTGAATTCCGATGACCGTCGCGCTACCTTCCACCTATAAGTATTGTTTCCCGGCCTTCTATGGTGGCACCGTGACCCAACTCGCCCTATCCTCATAAGCCCCCACCGGCCCGACGTCACTCGCCACTTATCCTCGCTCTCGCCATGTCCGCCATGCCCCCGCCCGTCCGCGATAGGCGAGGCCGGAGGCGGTCACCGCCGGAACTAGTGTTCGGTTTTTCACCGGAAGGCAGACGGAGGGAGGAGGCATTCTATCGGTCTTTAGATGGCAATGCGGAGATCGAGGACTTGTTGGAGCACGACCGCCTGGCAGAGGAGCAGGAGTTGTTGGAGCGCGACTGCTTGGCAGAGGAGCGGCGTATCGCCGATTTGCGCCGGCAGCAGGACATGGAGCAGCAGCGCACCGACGCTCTGAGTCGCGAGCAGAGCGCCCGCAACTGGGCCGACTACGTGGAGGCCGGCGCCCGCCAAATAGCCCTGGAGGCTGTCGGGCACGCACGCGTTCGCGACGCTAATTTTTACTACCAACTCAACAAGTGGGTTTCCCACTTAGAAGCCGAAGCTTCGGTGGACCATGCCGGCATGGAAAGAGCCAACGCGCGCGAGCAACGCGCCCTATCGCACCTCTGACAAGTCCGAGGCAAGGCGGAGGACGCCGGTGCCGGCGTTTAGCGTGTACCGCAGATGGCGGCCGGCATCGTCTAGTTAGCTAAGAGTAAGTTAGTACTTTACGCTACTAGAGTATTAGTGGGAGTAGATAGTTAACTTGCCTATGATGGTTGTCAACGTCGAAGTTCAGTACTTTATATGTGGATCAGACCTGTTACTTTGCTCTGAATGTTGAACTTTCCGTTTGAATGTATGGAATGGGCTGTTTTTTTTAAAATGGGTTGTATTTGTCCTCCACGGGTTTAGAGGCTGACTTGTGGGCCTACCAAGTTGACGCGTAAACAATCAGGAGATGATTGTACGTGGAGAGGATGACAGCAGGGACCCGCCAAGGTCATGGCAGTAAGCAAGCAAGTGCCTCCTTATTTCAATCCAATAAAAAAATGGCTCCTCCTAATAGATTTCTGACATCTGGGTCCCATGCCACTGTCAACGTAGTCAATAAACAAGAGAATTGCACAACGAGCGGTTGACACCAGGGACCCAGCAGCTCGCCCAGTTATTTTTGTTTTGGGTGAATTTGATAAATGCCACTCCAAATCTGGTGTTTCTGAGAAATGCCACTGCAATTTCCAAACTTTGAAAAATGCCATTTCATGCCATTTCTAGTGGCATTTTTCAAAGTCTGGAGTGGCGTTTTTCAAAGTTTGCAAATTGCAGTGGCGTTTTCCAAAGTTTGCAAAAACTGCAGTCGCATTTTTCAAAGTTTGAAAATTGCAGTGGCATTTTTATGAATCGCCATAATTGGAGTGGCATTTATCTAATTTGTTTCTGAGATGGAAGCAGGGTGTCAACTGGGCTGTGCGGGGCACTCTGGCCTGTCTAGACAGCCTTCTCTTTTATGTTTACCATAGACCAGCACAGTAGTTTTTTTTTCTTTTTGAAAATGGCTAGCCAAGTTTTTTGTGATTTGCCAAGTAAGTCGCTTTGTCGGGCCTGTTGGGCTGCAAATCTTTCAAGACGAGGAGAGCTTCATTCGGCTGGCCGAGAAAATGGCCTATGAGTAATGAGAAATGGGTTGTACATTTTTAAAACACATCAAACCGGCAATTAGTTTCAAATTTCTTTTTTTTCATCTCGAGATTTTAAATTGCATTAATTTTTATGCATGGACAATTTGTTGGATTTTATATTGATATACATTTATTTTTAAAATCAGTTTGAATGTGACTCGAAATTTCGGGATTAAAAACAGTTCGGACCGCACCGAAATATGCAAAATTTCGTACAATTTTTTAACCGTAGCCACAATATGGGCTGTAATGCTAACAAAAAGAATATGGGCTCCAAACAAAACCTTAAGAATTGGCAAATGGGCTGTAAATTATTAGAAATAATGGCAGATGGGTTGTATGCTGTTTTCCATAGATTTGAGGCTTTCCTAAAAAAAGGTTCACGCACAAGCAGTGACTGTTGGATGTCCATCCAACGGCCGTCGTGCTTCTTCAATCTCTGCTCTTCCTGCTCCAGCCTCTCAAACAAGCGCCGGCGGGACTGCCTGCTCCCTCCTCCCCGCGGCCGGCTGTGCTGCCGCGCAGGCCTCACCGCCCCACCGTACTCCCATCGCTGGCCTAGCCATCCCTCTACTCACCCACACCTGCTGTTATTCTCCGGCGATGGCAGACGAACCAGTAGACCCTCGTACAGTCGTACTCCCCTCCACGTGGGAAACAACTGCCGAGTCTTCCCTGCCTCCGTGTCGTTCCCTTCCTAGGCCTCGCCGTCGTCCACCGCCCTGGTGCTCTCGGCGCGGCCTGGTCAACGTGGTCAACGACCGACATGCATCCGAAGTGGACTATACGTGGAGAGGCTGACAGCTGGGTCCACGGCGCAAGGAAATGCCTCCTTATTACGCACAAAATAAGGATTCCTCCACCTGACATCTGGGACCCACCGAAAGGGCCTTTGTATTTCGCGAAAAAAAACGTTACCGCCGCTGACAGCTCGGACCCACCAGCTATATCTTCCCACGCAAGGAAGTGCCTCCTTATTACGCAAAAAAAAATGAATACTCCCCCTGCTAGCTGGGACCCAGTATAGTGGCAGGCTGACTTGGGCCTACTAAGTTGACGGGGACGGAGGGCTTTGTCAACTTAGTCAATATGCACAATTCTAGCTCCAGTGACCGTACGATGTCCATCCAATGGTCGTAGTTCTTCTTCAACCTCTGGCCTTCTTGCTCCAGCCGCCCAAACCAGCGCCGGTCGTGCCTCGTGCTCCTGCCTCCCGTGGCCGGTTGCGATGCGGCGGAGGCCTCACCGCCCCCTACTACTCCCACCGCTGGCCAGGCCATCCCTTTACTCACCCACACCCCCTGTTATTCTGCGGCGACGGC
Source organism: Aegilops tauschii subsp. strangulata (assembly GCF_002575655.3). NCBI lineage: Eukaryota > Viridiplantae > Streptophyta > Magnoliopsida > Poales > Poaceae > Aegilops > Aegilops tauschii. The sequence continues at coordinate 508,349,915 of NC_053037.3, forward strand.
GGCCTCACACCGCAGCGAACCAGTGAACCCTCATACTACTCTACGTGTGGGCATCCACTGCCGCGTCTTCCCTGGCTCCGCGTCGTCCCCTTCCTAGGCCTCGCCGTCGTCCACCGCCCTGGTGCTCTTGGTGCGGCGTGGTCAAGGAACGACTTCCATCGGAAGAGTACTATACGTGGAGAGGCTGACAGCTGGGTCCACGGCAGCCGCATGGAAGTGCCTCCTTATTACGCGGAAAATAATTATTCCTCCACCTGACAGCAGGGACACACCGGACGGGCCACCGTATTTGGCGAAGAAAATGTTTCCACTCTGACTGCTGGGAACCACTGGACAGGCCACCGTATTTCGTGAGAAAAACGTTCCCCCGCTGTCAGCTCGGACCCACCGGAAGTGCCTCCTTATTACGCACAAAAAAATGAATACTCCCCTGCTAGTTGGGACCCACCTTGGTGGGTGGCTGACTTGTGGTCCTACTAAGTTGACGGGGATGGAGTGCTTTGTCAACTTAGTCAATATGAACGATTCTACCTCCAGTGACCATACGATGTCCATCCAACGGCCGTAGTGCTTCTTCAACCTCCGGTCTTCTTGCTCCAGCCGCCCAAAGCAGCGTCGGTCGTGCCGCATGCTCCTGCCTCCCGTGGCCGGCTGTGCTGCCACGGAGGCCTCACAACCCCCTACTATTCCCACCGCTGCCAGGCCCTACGGCGATGGCAGCCTCACACCGCAGCCGAACCAGCGAACCCTCGTACTCCTCTCCGCGCGGGCTTCCACTGCCGCATCTTCCCCTTCCTACGCCTCGCCATCGTCCACCGCCCTGGTGCTCTCGGCGCGGCATGGTCAACGTGGTCAAGGAACGACTTCCATCGGAAGAGTACTGTACGTGGAGAGGCTGACAGCTGGGTCCATGGCCGCAGCAAGGAAGTGCCTCCTTATTATGCGCAAAATAATTATTCCTCCACCTGACAGCGAGGACCCACTGGACGGGCCACCGTATTTCGCGAAAAAAACGTTTCCCCCTGACTGCTGGGACCCACCAGCTACATCTTCGCACGCAAGGAAGTGCGCCCGGGCAAAAAAAATGATTCGCCCCTGACTGCTGGGACCCACCAGCTACATCTTCGCACGCAAGGAAGTGCCTGACAGTCGGGACCCACCTGGCCGAAGCGTATGTAGCGTTGTCATTCTAGTCGTGAACGTGTACGTACATACTGGTCGATGTAGAGACGCGCACGTGTCGTAGTAGAGGCGCGCACGTAGCATGTACACGTACATACAGCGGCCAGTGTGCAAGAAAGAAAATACGGCCACGTACGTACATACGGGCAGGGTCTTGAACACCTACTCGTGCATACGTACGGCCAGGGCTCATGTACATGGCTGGGTCGGAACGGAGAAACTGCGTCATCGTCGTGTTCATGGGGAGCCAACCGGCTGGGTCGGAACGGAATGCGTCATCGTGTTCATCGGGAGGGCTTGGACGGAACAGCCGATGGAAACGAGGCATGGCGTACCGCAGAACGGAGGAAACAGCCTTGTGTTCGACCGGCCACGGTCAAAACGGGATCCTGTTCATCGGGAGGGGTCTGGCATACCACAAAACGGAGGAAACGGACCTCCTACGGTCGAAACGGGGGTCCTGTTGATCGGGAGGGGTGAGGTGTACCGCAAAACGGAGGAAACGGACTTGTGTTGGAGCGCTACGGTCGAAATGGGGGTCCTGTTCATCCGGAGGGGTGTGGTGTACCGCAAAACGGGACTCCACGGGATACTGTTCATCTCCACCGCCGACCCCCTCCAGCCTCCACGGGCTACTGTTCATCCACCATCGACCTCCTCCATCTTTCACCTGCGACTGTTCATCCACAGGCTCCTGTTCATCCAGCCTCCACCGCGCGCTACTCCACCGGCTACTGTTCAACCAGCCCTCTCCACGGGCTCCTGTTCAACCACCCCTCCATGGGCTACTGTTCATCCAGCCCTCCACCGTCTACTGTTCATCCAGCCCTCCACGGGGTGGTCTTGTTCATCCAGCCCTCCACGGGGTCCTGTTCATCCAGCCCCAACCGGCTCGATCGATCGGGGTCCTGTTCATCCAGAGGCAACACCACGGGGTCCTGTTCATCCACCCCCACCGGGAACTGTTCATCCAAGCCCCCCAGCAACGACCACTGTTCATCCAGAGGCAACACCACGGGGTCCTGTTCATCCACCCCCACCGGGAACTGTTCATCCAAACCCCCCCAGCAACACTCACTGCTCATCCAGAGGCAGCATCGATCGGCTTCAGTTAGCAGCAGTAGCAAAGGAATCGCTCGATCGGGTTCAGTTAACAGCCATCAATCGATCGCTCGGGTTCAGTAACGCGTAGCCTGCAGTGCAATCGCTCGGGTTCAGTTAGAGCCCAACGCCTCACACCCACGCGCGTGCGTGTATGAGAGAAACGCGCATCGCTCGGCCCCGACCACCCACCGTAAACCGGGAACACCCCGATATTTTCCTCGCCCTCGCTTCTACCACGGTTTTTTCCGTCATGGACGGCCCAAAGAATGTCATGCAGCTGCGTCTCCGGCCCGCCCAGGATGAAAAGCCCATTTTCTGTCATGATTTTTTGTCATAGAAGTAGGACCCCACCACATCTATGATGATACCGGGTTTTGTCACAATTATCATCATAGAAGTGTCATAAGTATGACAGAAAAAAAATTCGTTCGGCCCAAAATGTCACGGATGTGTCCTTTTTTTTGTAGTGATACCTTCGCTCCTGACATTGATCCATCAAACCTTATTAATGATGAAGTTGTGTTTAGAGCGTTGACCGGTATCAACTGGGCTACGCCTGACTTCCAGCTGATGGATAAGCAAGGAGCTGAAGATGAAGAAGAGGTGCAGGATGACCCGGAGGCTTCAACCCGCCAACAGTCATGAGCCGGTTTATTAAGCAGAATACTTTGCTGTGTTGACATCTCCAAAACACTTATTCTCGTTGGGCCATCAGATGCCTTGTAATAGGCTAGTTAAACCCTTGATCTGTCGTGCCATCGTGCACGTTTTGTTTACACAACACTGCTGATCTGCCAATTGAAGATCTGCCACTTATGCTCACCGTTTCATCAAATATGTTTACCAGATTTATTATTTTACCTGCACACAAACAAATCACAAGTTCTCTGGCGGATTACCCCATAGCGGGTCATAATACCCAATAAAAAAACCACTGGTGACTAAAACAGTCCATAACCAGGGCCGGTTTAACCATAACCTTTATATAATAATAACAAAATATCATACCTGTGATATTTGCTCACACTGCCGGCTTATCATACCTGTGCAGTAAGGGTCACAACCAAGAAATGGAGCGCACAATGCTCTGTTCAATTGACTTATACTGCTGGCTTACAACGCCGTATACAGCAAGGGGTAATATCCCAAAACTTAGAGCACAACGCTTCTAAGTATATAAAATCCTCATACATGGGCAACTTATAGTCCAAAACCCGGTTGGGTCAATAAACTCCGGATAAATTCATATATGAACCATAAGGCATCATAGCCCTCATCGATATTCAACCATGTATTAACATGTCACAATAGATGAACCTCAAAAAATGCTCAAATCAAATATAAATCAAAAGACAAAAACAAGGCTTTCAGAGGCTGCCAAACCTTCAAGTCAAGTGCTTTCAAAGGGCCGCACAACCACTGAGTTAAACCTTCATGCAACCTTATAAGCCGGGCCTCACATGACCAATTGTCATTTTAACTTTGACAAGTTCAGGGTCTGTATAAGATTGACTGTCAAAAGTACGGCGAGTCATTCCAGTCAATCTGCGCGAAGTGGCAGACTTAAAAAGGCAGGATAACCCGGGTTTTTAGGTGAATACACCTGGCTTCCAAGCCTGGCTTCCAAGCCTATTACAAGGGTCATAAAAACTCTTGTCCGTTGAACAAAGAGCCCCCAAGTAATATTTCATTCCAGGCGTACAAGCCGGATCAATAGGGTAATCATAGCTATGCTCAATGAGCAGGAAGCCCCCAAGTATTTTGCAATCATGGCGTACAAGCCGGATCAAAAGGGTAGTCATAGCTATGCTCAAGGAGCAGGAAGCCCCCAAGTGACCCTATGAAGTGATAAAAAAGACTCATTATTCTCAAAAATGAAATGACAGAGGCCCTGAATTATCAGGGATGCTGGCTTTATTATATTCATCATAATATATACATTGTCAAAATATGTACATCACAAGAGCCGGTGGCTCAAGTATAGTAAGGCCGAAGATGAGCAATATTCCACGGCCGGCGGGTTTCCTCCTCCGACGTGCGTGAGTCCTTGTGGCCTCGAATATCGATAAGGTAGTATGACCCATTGTTCAGATTTTTGCTGACCACAAAAGGCCCTTCCCAAGGTGGGGATAGTTGTATATCAGTCTGATCCTGGATAAGCCGGAGCACCAAGTCACCTTCCTGAAAGGTTCTGGTTTTAACCCGGCGGCTGTGATAACGGCACAGATCTTGCTGGTAAATCGCCGAACGAGCCGCCGCAAGGTCACGCTCTTCATACAACAGGTCAAGTGCATCTTGACGTGCTTTTTCATTATCAGCTTCAACATAAGCCGCCACACGGGGCGAGTCGTGACGGATGTCACTAGGGAGAACCGCCTCTGCTCCGTAAACCATGAAGAAAGGCGTGTAACCCGTAGATCTGTTGGGGGTAGTATTGATACTCCATGACACTGAGGGCAACTCTTCCACCCAACAACCCGGCGTCCTCTGCAAAGGAACCATAAGCCGGGGCTTGATGCCTCTCAAAATCTCTTGATTGGCTCTCTCAGCTTGACCATTGGACTGGGGGTGATCCACTGATGATACATCAAGTTGAATATGCTCTCATTGACAAAATTCATTCATAGCACCCTTGGACAGATTAGTGCCATTATCAGTTATAATGTTGTCGGGAAAGCCAAAACGGAAAATCACCTTTTTGATGAATTGAACCGTCGTCGCCCTGTCACACTTACTAACCGGCTCTGCTTCAACCCACTTTGTAAACTTGTCAACTGCCACCAAAAGGTGGGTCTTTTTATCCTTGGACCTTTTGAAAGGCCCAACCATATCAAGCCCCTAGACTGCAAATGGCCAGGCAATTGGAATCATCCTCAATTCCTGAGCCGGCTCATGAGCTCGTCGACTCGTCGTGAAAATTTCTGACAACCATCACATTTACTGACCAAATCTTCTGCATCAGCATGAGCCGTCAGCCAATAAAATCCGTGACGGAAAGCCTTGGATATGAGAGACTTAGAGCCGGCATGATGACCACAATCTCCTTCATGAATCTCTTGTAAAATCTCATAGCCTTCCTCGGGAGAAATGCAACGTTGAAACGCCCCTGTGACACTGCGATAATGCAACTCTCCATTGACAATAGTCATTGACTTAGACCACCGGGTTATCTGCCTGGCCAAAGTTTCATCCTCAGGTAACTCGCCCCGGGTCATATAAGCCAAATATGGAACTGTCCAATCAGGAATAACATGAAGAGCTGCCACCAATTGTGCTTCCGGGTCAGGAATAGCTAGATCTTCCTCTGTAGGCAATTTGACTGAAGGGTTATGCAAAATATCCAGGAAAGTGTTAGGTGGCACCGACTTACGCTGGGACCCTAACCGGCTCAAAGCATCAGCCGCCTCATTTTTCCTGCGATCAATATGTTCAACTTGACAACCTTTGAAGTGACCAACGATAGCATCAACCTCTCAGAGATAAGCCGCCATCAGTGGATCCTTGGAATCCCAAGTGCCAGAAACTTGCTGAGATACCAGATCTGAGTCGCCGAAACACCTCACCCGGCTTAAGTTCATCTCCTTAGCCATCCAAAGACCATGGAGCAAGGCCTCATACTCAGCTGCATTGTTAGTACAAGGGAACATCAACCGGAGAACATAAGAAAATTTATCACCTCGTGGGGAAGTCAAGACAACTCCAACCCCCGAGCCCTCCAACTGCCTGGATCCGTCAAAGTGAATAGTCCAATATGTGTTATCCGGCTTCTCCTCAGGCATCTGCAGGTTTGTCCAATCATTTATGAAATCCACAAGTGCTTGAGACTTGATGGTTGTGCGAGGCATATACTTCAAACCATGAGGTCCAAGCTCAATGGCCCACTTGGCTACCCGACCTGTGGCTTGTTTGTTTTGAATAATATCCCCTAAAGGAGCAGAACTAACCATAGTGATGGGATGACCCAGAAAATATTGCTTGAGATTTCGACTAGCCATGAACACCCCATATACAAGCTTCTGCCAATGCGGATACCTCTGCTTGGACTCAATAAGCACCTCACTGATGTAGTAAGCCGACCGCTGAACCGGATGCTCCTTGCCTGATTCCTTCCTTTCCACCACAATGGCTACGCTAACATCTCGGCTGTTGGCAGCCACATATAACAACAAAGGCTCTTTGTCAATGGGAGCAGCAGAACCGGCGGCTCAGCCAATTGTTTCTTCAAGGCCTCAAATGCCTGATCAGCAGCATCACTCCAGACAAAGTGATATGTCTTCTTCATCATCTGGTACAGAGGGATACCCTTCTCACCCAACCGGCTTATGAATCGGCTTAAGGCCGCAATACGACCCGCCAAACGCTGAACATCATTGATACATGCCGGTTTAGCCAGAGAGGTCATAGCCTTTATTTTCTCTGGGTTAGCTTCAATACCCCGTTCCGAAACCAGAAAACCCAAGAGCTTGCCAGCTGGCACACCAAAGACACACTTGGCCGGGTTAAGCATCATTTTCTAGACCCGGAGATTGTCGAAGTTCTCCTTCAAATCATCTATCAGGGCCTCCTTCTTCCTGGACTTCACCACAATATCATCCACATAAGCATGAACATTACGCCCGATTTGATTATGAAGGCAATTCTGCACACACCGCTGGTAAGTCGCCTGGGCACTCTTGAGGCCAAAAGGCATAGACACATAGCAGAAGGCTCCAAAGGGGGTGATAAAAGTTGTCTTCTCCTGGTCCTTAACTGACATCTTGATCTGATGACAACAAGAATAAGCATCCAAAAAACTCAAATGCTCACAACCCGCCGTAGCATCAATAATCTGATCAATACGGGGAGAGCAAAGGGATCAGTCGGACATGCTTTGTTTAAGTCCGTGTAATCCACACACATACGCCATGTGCCATTTTTCTTAAGTACCACCACCGGGTTAGCCAACCACTTAGGATGAAATACTTCAACGATAAACCCAGCCGCCAAGAGCCGGACCACTTCTTCACCAATAGCCTTGTGCCTCTCTTCATTGAAACGGTGAAGGAATTGCTTGACCGGTTTAATCTTTGGATAAATATTGAGAGTGTGCTCAGCGAGTTCCCTCGGTACACCTGGCATGTCTGAAGGCTTCCATGCAAAGATGTCCCGGTTCTCACGGATGAACCCGATGAGCGCGCTTTCCTATTTCGGATCCAGATTAGCACGGATGCTGAACTGGTTAGATGAATCGCTAGGAACGAAGTCAACTAGCTTAGTGTCATCTGCCGACTTAAACTTCAACAAGGGGTCGTGCTCTGTGGTTGGCTTCTTCAAGGACGTCATATCCGTCGGGTCAACATTATCCTTGTAAAATTTCAATTCCTCTGTTGCACAAACAGACTCAGCGTAAGCATCATCGCCTTCTTCACACTCTAAGGCTATCTTGCGACTTCCATGCACTGTGATACTTCCCTTGTGACCTGGCATCTTAAGCTGCAAATAAACATAACAAGACCTTGCCATGAACTTAGCGTAAGCCGGCCGCCCAAACAGAGCATGATAAGGGCTCTTGATTTTAACCACTTCGAAGGTCAACGTCTCAGATGTTGAATCATACTCATCTCCAAAGGAAACCTCCAAAGATATTTTGCCCACTGGATATGCCGACTTACCAGGCACCACACTGTGAAAAACAGTGTTCGACGGCTTAAGATTTTTGTCGGTCAATCCCATTCGACGAAAAGTACCATAGTAAAGGATATTGATGTTGTTGCCTCCATCCATGAGTACTTTAGTGAACTTGTACCCTCCAACCTGAGGCGCCACCACCAGCGCCAAGTGACCTGGATTATCAACCCGGGGCGGGTGATCCTCACGGCTCCAGAGAATAGGGTGTTCAGGCCATCACAAGTAACGGGGAACCGCCAGCTCAACGGCGTTTACTGCCCTTTTATGGAGCTTCTGATCCCGCTTGCATAAACTCATGGTGAAGACGTGGTACTGCCCACTATTCAACTGCTTCGGGTTACTCTGATAACCAGACTACTGCTGCTGAGCCTCCTGACAGACTTTTGATTATAACTACCCTGATTGCCTTGGCCTTGAAAACCGGAATTTGAACCGCCACCACCATAACCCGGACCATAAGAGCCGGAACCTGAGCCGCCGTTCGGCCCATGATTGTTCTGGAAATTTTTTGACTTTCTGTACTCCTTCATAATGAAGCAATGCTTCCAGAGGTGAGCGGACGGCTTTTCTCGTGTACCATGCTTCGGGAAGGGCTGATTCATCAGCTCCTCAAGATTGAAATTTGGCCCTCCAAACCGAGGAGGTGGCTTTCCCTTACGATGCTGACCATTATTCTGCGTATTGGTGTTAGCCACAAAATCCAAATTACAATCAGCTTTACGCTTACCGTTGCCCCCCTGACTTGCCGGGTTATGCTGCTGCCCTTTGGTGTTGCTACTCTTCTTCCCCTTTCCCGGCCTTTCATCATCAGACTCGGGGTCCTTGGTACTATTAGAGCTGGCATACTTGACCAGAGCCGCCATTAGCTCCCCCATGTCACTGCAGTGGCATTTGAGCCGCCCCAGCTTCTGCTTAAGAGGCATAAAACGGCAGTTTTTCTCCAACCTTAGAACTGCTGAACCGGCATTGATACGATCCGATGAGTGCAGGATGGCTGAGACCCGGCGCACCCAATGGGTTGTTGACTCGCCCTCTTCTTGGACACAGGAGTCCAAATCCACAATTGACATAGGCTGCTTGCACGTGTTTTTAAAATTCTGGATAAACCAGGCTTTTAACTCGGCCCATGATCCAATGGAGTTGGCAGGCAGCCCTTTCAACCAAGTACGGGCTGTCCCATCCAACATCATAGTGAAATACTTAGCACATGCAGCATCTCCAACATCCAGCAGCTCCATTGCCATATCATAACTAGCAACCCAAACTTCAGGGGGTTGATCTGCTGTGTAGTTAGGCACCTTACGAGGACCCTTGAAATCCTTGGGCAAACGCTCGTTACGCAGAGTCGGCACTAAACATGGCACACCCAAGGTTCTAGAGGTCATGCCTGCCTCCACCGAAGTTGTCGGATAAGCCGGAGAATATTGATGAGCCGCTTGCTGAGCCGCCAGCTCGGCCTCCCGACGCGTTCTGCCCTGATCCACCAGAGCCTGAGCATTGGCACCACCGCGCGCCGGGTCATGTCCACAAGGCTGGTTACGGTGTTGTTCACTGCTTGAAACCGCCGGTGATTCAATGTGCCTGCTGTAACTCCGGCTCGGACGAGGGGTTGAGTGAATCCGCTCGCGACTATAAGAATAAGCCGCCTGCTGAGCCATAGCTGTCTGAAGAAGTACCCTGGCCCGCCGTGTCTCTATCGCTGTTGGAGACTCGCCTTCAACTGGTAGAGCCGCCAATCGCGATGCCACAGCAATCATATTGTCCAAAGGGTTAGAATAATGACCCGGTGGCGTTGAAACATGTTGAGGCAGGGTATTATTCACATGTGGAGAGCCCACCGTGCGTGGCTGAACCGGCGCTCCCGCTCCAGGCGCTTCAACCATCCGGTTTACCACCGGCGGGTCACTGGTCCCTGCTCCAGGCATGTTGAAGAGGTTCCTTGGCTCATAAACCGGGGGTAGATGACTCCGATGTCTCCTCCTCATGACCTCATTTGAAGCGTTCTGATCCAACGTGAGCCGGAAGGAATCTGCTTGGATCCGCTGTGCCCGAGCATCCAAGACAGCCCGTTTTGCACCCATCCTAGCGTTCTCAGCCACCAGCTCTTCCTTGGCTTGAGCTATCTCATCTCGCAGCTTAGCCACATCCACCTTGTGTTGTTCCTGGTTGTCCGGGGTTACCTCCACTCCCATCAGAGTCGCCAGACCCTCTAACAATTCGGTGAGAACTTGAGCCGGCGGGCGCGCAGAGCCGCTAGCACCAGCCGCCTCCGCAGCCATTCAACTGGAGATCATAGCCGCGGCGGTTGTTGAACCAAGCGTCGGTTGTGTACCGGCCATGAAGATCGCAACCCTGTTCGGCGGCTCGTAGGGGTCCGGAATACCGTCACCATCAAAATAGCCCCCAAGCCGGCCGTCTTGCAGTTGATACAATGAATTAGTCTCACCCGTGGAGGACTCACCATCAGAATAGATGGTCGTCTCACCGCCAGATACAGATCCATCTTCAGTTTCCGCCCCATGGATGAAACCAACAAAGGCACGCTTCACGGCGGGTTGAACTCGGGCGGGTCGCGCACGCTGAGCCGTCTCGAGGATGTCGGTGCAGATGTCCGGCTCAGGGCCCGGTTCGCCGATCTTGCCGATGAAGATGTGGATTTCGCCAAAGGGAACCCGGTACCCGTACTCGATTGAGCCGGCCTCGGGGCCCCAGCCTGCATCGTCGATGTAGAGCTTGCTGCGACGACTCTTGGTCATCCGGCCCACAGCGTATCCCTTGTTCCCTTCAAAGCTGCCCTGTAAGAACTCGAAACCACCGTGTGCTGGCCCCACGGTGGGCGCCAACTGTCGTGGAATTGTCACGGCAGATGTCCTAGCAGAAGGACTTAGTCGTGGAGCCATCACAACTAGGTTAGTTTAAAGGGGTTAAACGGGACAAAGGACACAAAGATTTTATACTGGTTCGGCCCCTTGCGGTGAAGGTAAAGGCCTAATCCAGTTTGAGGTGGTATTGCTTAGGTTCCGATTACCAGGGAGCGAATACGCTTGACCTAGTTCTTGATCTCTTGTCTCTTGCCCTAAACCGCCGCCGGGTCGTCCCTTTATATACATAGGTTGACGCCCGGCGGCTCAGGAGTCCCGGCCGGCTCATACACAACGTGTTCGGCTCGGTGACTAATTACACTTGCCTTACGATACAAGTTATACATACATGGCGGTTCATCCTCCTGGGCCTTAAATCACCTCTGGGCCTTGGGCCATCATCCGGCTCGTATGATCCGCCATCTTCATTGGTAAGCCATCAGTGGTATAACCAGGCCCCTCCTGGGCGGTTTATACCCAATAGTTATATCCCCAACAGCCGTAGCAGTAGGTGGCCACCTGCGCTACTGCTAGGCCAAAAACCAGCGCTATTGCTAGGCTTTTCCCTAGTAGTGTCTCTCACCTCCTCGGTGTATGCGACGTGTCGATGCGCATCGCGAGACCTCCCCTCCAACGGAACAACTAGCACAAACGTGACAGGGGAAGCAAATCTGGACTCCCTCACCGAGTACATCAGAATCACGTACCAGGCGCGAGTCAAGGCAGTGTCCCTCTTCGTTGTTGAGAAGGAGCGAGGCATCGGGGTCTGCTCGTCGGAGGAGCGCACCTTGCCGGTAGGTCAGAAAGCCGGGTGCCCGAAGGTCAGAGACGAAGTGCGCCGACCACCGCGAGTCGCATGAAGGCGACACGGTCGCTTCACACGTCATCCGAGCGGTCCATAGGAACATTTTAGGTTTCTTTGTGAAACCTTCTAATATGAGTTTGATGAAAACGGTTCCAAATGGAAACAAAAAAAGTAAAGTAATGTGTATTGATTATCCCAAAGGTAGAGTGCAGAAACAAAGCAAAAATGTACAAAATAAACATACAGAAACTGATTTCAGGTATAAACGAAGGCTACAAGACTACGTGGAAAAAATTCATCGTCCTACAAGGGCACTGCAATGTTAGTGACCGTGGAAAGGAAAATCAAGAATAATGATCAATGAAAAATGACATCTGAAAAATTAGTAAAAGATCAAGAATAATGATCAATGAAAAATGATATCTAAAGAATTAGTAACAAAGTAACGTGTTGAATGCAAGATTAAAGACTAAGAAACAAAACGAAGAAAAGGAATGAGGATCTGAAAAGGGGGAACCTAAGAATACACGATGACTAATCAAGTGAACAGAAAGGGCATATGAAAACCTGAACTACTGTACCGAATAATAACTGGGCTACTATACTGAAGAAAATGATTAAACTTCTTTTGGCGAATTGAAGAAAATGATTAAACTGGGTAAAAAGAGCTTAATGGACTGAAGAGTGGAAACTGAATAAATAAATAAATAGTAGAAGAAAAGACCTCTTAGTTGAAGAGTGGATTCCAAAGAGAAACTGGTAACTAAGAATAAGCGACATGGAGACTACAGAAAGAAGAAACAAACTAATGTGCTATGCCCGTAATTTGAATAGATATAAGAGTAAATTGAAAATAGGCATGTGCTATGGCCGTAAAAAACATGTATTCATATCCATAATTGAAATTGGGTGGTAGGAAGGAGGGAGATAGGTAAAAAGTGCACGATTGTCCCATTACTCAGCTCACACTTGGACTGATACCTGAAGAAACAAATACACTGAAAACTGGTAAAAAGAAATCAACTGAAAAGCTGAAGACTAATGAGTACCCATGTAGCATCTTAGAAATCTAATGCATGACTGCCACGCTTATACTAAAGACTACTAGTCGAAGGCACGTGCTTTGCACGTGTGCGTTGTTAACTAAAATTTCCATGCAAACAAGAAAATTTTAAATACAAAATGAAGCACTATTTATATGGAGTTTTAGCTTCACACTCTCTTGCCGAGTTACAATGTTGATGAAGAAATTTGATTCTTATGTTTCCAAAACATGCCAAGAGTAATTTTGGTTAACAATTGACAAACTTACAGTTATAATATTTTCAAAACAGTAAGTCACATCGTGGGACCAAATTTGTTAAAAAAATAATCATCTGCATGCATTGTACATTACCCTTTTTTAGGGTCATTGTACATAACTTAGACGTAGACGGAATGTAATGCATTCTAAAATGCATACCCAATACTTAGGGCTTCACAAAATAAATGGGTATGTATCATCGTAAAATTCATGAGAATAGCCGTTCAGCTCATTGACCTTATGTTTTTTCTAACAGACCGGTCGACCTTTTTTAGGGGATACCCCTCGACCTTTTTGTTTTCCCCTTTTGCGTCCTGCATTACCGCCTAGGCTAAAATGTGGTTTTGGGCTAACAGCCCAACGCTCGGCTGTATGGAGCGGTACTCAGAAACGCCAACACAGGTCAGTTCTATGAACCTAAAAAAAAGGTCAGTTCTCTGAAAAAAAAGGTCAGTTATCTGCCTCTGTCTGTCGACCGGAGCGGCACCGCGCCGCCGCCCCTCCTCCCATCTCTGGCCCCGCGACCCGCCGAACGCCGACCGAAGGACTGCGAGGGCGTCGGGGCAGCGCACAACCCGAACACCCGGCAATCGTGCTTGCCTCGCCCAGCCCAATCGTCACGAGCATCCATGGCGGCGCCTGAATCCGGCAGCCACGGCCGCAAACAGCACACGCCGGCAGGCGGCACACTTCACGCCTCCACAGCTCCTCCCCTATTGCGCCGGCGAGTAGCACCGACCGTAGCATCACTACATCAACATACGGTACTCTGCAGGCAGCAGCACCGTGAGTACTTCAACTTCTCTGAATTTCTGATTTTCTCCAATTAAAGAACGGAGATAAGATTGATCAGTGTGAATTGCTATTTTGCAAGTGTGAAAATTTGTTGATTTGTAGGTTCCAAAAATAAAGAACAAGTCTGGTGATTGAAATGTTTGTGCACCCATTCCTCATTCCTTTTGCTTACAAAAGAAATATCATGGAGTTAAACTGTAAGTTTCCATGTTCCTTCAATGTAACTAAATTATTAGATGTTGCCACTTATTAAGAATAATTTGTAGGTTCGTCGTCATTATTGTGAATTTTCATGTCTTATATTTGTAGCTTCTGCAGGTGTTATGTCAAGGTATCACCATGGCGAGATCCCCTTTGCTGCTAACCAGGAACTTGAGAATTGTTTCGATGCTGAAAACTATAAGTGAGAGCACTCTGAAGTTTGATGTGCACTTGACGCTGGATCATTGGACTTCCCCTGTTGAGTTCGAATTTGATTCTGCTAATTCTGATGTAGCGCCAGCATGTAACAACATCTATGCTGATGTTCGCAAATTTCCTTCTTGGATTATCTTCTGTGTAAGTTCCTGCAAATTGGTATAGGTGCAGTGCACTGGCTCATGGTCTTGCTGCCCAGGCGCATCAGATTTGGTAATCTATGGATGGGGAATGTCCCTCCATTGTTGAATTGGCTTGTAATGACTATGTAACTCTGATTCCGTATGACCATTCAAAAAAAGAAAAAGGAAACTGATCTGTGCCCACTTCTGTTGACGGAATGTTTCTGTTGTATGCTAAAACTGAAAAATGTCTGTTTCTTGCATATACTTGTGAAGCCCAATGGCTATCATAAAAAATGATATGTGCTCACTTATGTTGCTGGTTTCCTGTTATAACTGAGAAAGGAATGGTAAATCTACAGATTGAAGTACTTTATATGCTAGAACATTACCCCTGCAAACATATCTTTTGGTCTACAATTTTCACAAGTACAGGCTAATGGCCAAAACCCTATCTAATATTATTTTTCCTGGGTACTATTTACATGAATACAGCCATATTAGAAACATCACGCTGCAGTACACGGCATGTACATGGTTATACCAAAACATCCCTGTAGACAATATTTTTGTACTTTTCCCTGATGGGTCAATATCCTTATTTGGCCTTGCAAGTATTCTAGTTGTTTGTCTTGATATCCCTCTAGACAAAGCAACATTGTGCACAGAGATGCAAGCCATGTGCGATTTATTGTATCGTGAGCCTGTGTGAGCATGGAATTTACTATCCGTAGTGTCTGTTGTCTATATATACAGAACATTCCCTAAAAGCACTTAAATTTGGTGAATTTCTGAGCACTATATGATAAATAAATATTATAATCTGAAATTAGGGGCTTTGGCACAGCAATTTTCAACTTTGTTAGTAATATTTATACAATGCCACTATGAGAGATTACAAAAGAAATGTCTTGTTCCTGCAGCCTTGTAAGCGAACAAATTCACTATAGTTGAAGAGAAATAATAGTACGATTGCTCCTCAAAGTTCCAGTCTGAAATCCATCGGCTGCAAACCATATAGCCTTGAGCCAACAATAAAAAAAAATCTAGACGTGCAAGAGTAAGCCACAACCTGAATATCAATCAAAGGGACATATCAAAATACACTCGCTTGCACTTCTGGAACTGGAACTGGCAATAGAACAATAGGCCAGAGAGTATAAGAAATTGCTTT
Organism: Aegilops tauschii subsp. strangulata; assembly: GCF_002575655.3. NCBI lineage: Eukaryota > Viridiplantae > Streptophyta > Magnoliopsida > Poales > Poaceae > Aegilops > Aegilops tauschii. The sequence goes on from NC_053037.3 coordinate 508,365,345, forward strand.
AGCAATCCATTAATACATTGAAAAAGGGTCTTCAAGGATGGGGCAACCACCAATCAAGATTTTAGAATGGGAAAAATCTAGATAGACAATGTTTGTTGAATGTATATGATTGATGACTGGCATGTCTGCTAGGTTCTTCTTTTTTTTTGCGAATTACATGGTAGGTTCACAATACAATGCATGTTTTTTAAGCAACGGTGTGAGAGTATTTGCAAACAAAATCCCTTGGTTTAGTCTGCTTACACAAATAAGTTGATATGACAAAGCTGTAGTTGCAAGCATCAGCCAATGGAAAAGAAACCTCAATTATTGAGTAAAAGGTGGCATTAAAGTAAAATAATACAACTTAAGTCGACAATAAACCTAGCTTAGAACAGGCTCCAGTAGAAGTGGTTGTGTTGCTAATCTATCTAAGCATCAAAATTTCATAATGAACAACTTTACATAAGCAAATTTAAGAAAACATGTAAGTAAAGAAGCATTGGCATTGTGAGAACTATGAGGTTGCAAACCTGACGTATAATGGAACAAATTGGCCCAATCTTGCCTGTAGCAAGCAGCTCTTGCTAGTAATCATCCTAGTGTTGTAATACATTTAGCAAGCAGCTCTTCCTAGGGATTTCGTAAATGAATAATTGGCATTCTAATGCAAATCTGACAAACCACAAATGACCTGAAGTGTGGTATATGTTTACATACTTGACCTGATCCTATTCATTGAAAAAACAAGTCTTCAACACTAAGATACATACCGATCATGATCTAGGTGCACCAACTTCAAAACATTGGCTACAAACAATGGAAAAAAGATTAATTAAACATGCTACATTTTTAGAGAAAAGGTGCCGGCCGAGCCCGAGAAGAGCTTGAACCTAGCCCGACTTTGAATTAACAAAGCCGTCAACCGGCCAGGATCACATGGAAGCAACATACACAAAGGGAGAAAGCGGAAAAATGGGATACAAGGTGCAAAGAAGAACATATCTAAGGCAACAACCAGCAGGCAAGAACACACCACGCCGCTGCCAACGACCGCCGCTACACCTACACCAGCTAACCTACTAAGGCCACGGGAGGAGGGCACCACCGTGCGAGTATTGTGCTACCGAAGGGCCAAACAAGGCAACAAACATGCTACCTTGAGCATATAAAGCTTCAGGATGCAACGACATTCAAAGATTCAGGCCATTTCCAGTTATAACCATTTCAATTCAACCAACAGAAATTATAGATTAACATGGCATCAGCTGCACCCACCTTTTGGGTTATTTCACAGTCAACCACAATAGATTGTGCCAAGAGATTTTTATAGCACCATACTTTGGGTATAAAGGAAAGAAGCCAAACTAATATTGAAGATAGTTATTTGCCCTAGTGCATATTCGCTAGGAAATTGTGGTGACGAATATGGTGGAGAAACGCGAGGTCTTTTCTACGATGCCTGTGCACTGGGTGATTATTGTGATATGCATGCCCTACTAACATTTTTTATCTTATTTGCTTAAACTAAACACCCAATCTTCAGAGCTGCAAACCCTTAAACCAATTGATTACCCTGGTATGTTATATATAGAGCTGCAAATCAACGGCTAGTTCACTTACAGGTTTATATAGAGAATGGAAACTACATATATATAGCATCTGAGTGCCTCTGAACTAAACTGATCTCTATCTTGACCATCTCTTTGTCCTGTCAAATTGGTTCACATTTTTTTTATATTGAAACTATTTGGTTCACTCAAGATAATCACACCACCGATACCTCCTACCAAATCACAATAAGATGCTTAAGTCACACTTATAATCCCACGCCGAATCACATCAGGAACACAACTACATACAACGCTAATTGGAAAAAGAATGAAAATGCAGAATATTTTATCTTGTTTCCTTGTCTCTTATTATCCTGCCATCAGTGGCCAGACATGGGAACAATGGCGGTGACATTTGGACGGCAATGCGGCGTCTGGGGAAGGCGCCCGGTTGCAAGGTACGCTCGACAACCGGGACGGCGACCACCTGGCAGGGGTGAGGTGGTCGTCGTGAGCCGCTGCTCCGGATCTGCCGAGGTTGGGGTTCAGGTTGAGTGATGCCGGAGAACCCGTAAATTTCCCCTCGCATCTGTCCGCAGACAGGGGAACCAATCCGTGGACACGAATGATGACGCCATCCAACCGTAGCCGCATACATTCAGTCTTTCTCTCTTTTTTTAAGTCCGCACGATCAAATAGCCGCATGCAAAGTGTACAGACGTTCAAATAGCCGAATGCAACAGTAGTTCAAATTTAAAAAAGATCTAGTATTATATCCCAACATTGTTTTTCCCTTTGACCGCCCACTGACGCTCAATCAGATCTTCCTTCAGCTGCTCGTGAGTTGGTCGATGCCGAATTTGTTGATGCATTTGAATAAACTCTTCAATTGTGGTCGGCTTCTAGTTTGGAAGTTGCATATGATCACCCATGTTTTCAAATTCTAGAAATGCGGCAGCATCATCACCCTCATTCTCGACGATCATGTTGCGCATGATCACACAATATGTCATCACCTCCCAGAAGGTCTCCGAATCCCATTGTTTAGCAGGTTCATGAACAACTGCAAAATGGGTCGTCCGACGATCCGTCTCATTGGAGTACTCTTCCTCGTCCGACGAGTCGTCTCATCGGAGTACTCATCCTCGTCCGACGAGTCGTCTCATCGGAGTACTCATCCTCGTCTGACGAGTCTGTAAACGTTGGTGGAAGCGTTGAACCCTTTGCTCGGGCCGCATCTCTATTTATATCATGTGTGCCGTGGCTTACAAGAGATCGAGAGGAGATCGATCATGATCGTTACAGGAGATTGGGGAGGTTACAACAGAGGAAGAGATAGAAAGATACAAGGTTTAAACACCTCTCCTACCTCTATACAATATCATCTAACACTCCCCCTCAATCTAAACCTCAAGAAACTTTTGCAAGGTTAAGATTGTACTTGAACTCATCCAACCTTTTCATAGTAAGGGGTTTTGTGAAGCCATCAGCAAGTTGATCTCTAGTAGGTATAAACCGAATATCAAGTAGCCTTCGAGCTACCCTTTCTCTAACAAAGTGGAAATCAACCTCAATATGCTTGGTACGTGCATGAAAAACAGGATTAGCTGAAAGATAGGTTGCATCGATATTATCACACCATAATCTAGCAGCTTGTGGAGCCTTGATTCCAAGTTCATAGAGCAATGTTTGTATCCACATTACTTCTGCCGTAGCATTTGCCAAAGCTTTATATTCAGCCTTTGTACTTGGCCTTGAGACAGTAGCATGTTTTCTTGCACTCCATGATACAAGATTAGTTCCCAGAAACACAGCAAAACCACCTATAGATCTTCTATCATCAGCACACCCTGCCCAGTCTGCATCAGAGTAAGCAGTAACAAGTAGAGAAGAAGACTTGGTAATCTGAAGCCCAAGTCCTTCAGAAAATTTTAGATACCTTAAAATCCTCTTGACTGCAGTCCAATGAGTTGTTCTAGGTTCATGTAAATACTGACATACCTTATTCACAGAGTAAGAAATATCAGGACGTGTAAGAGTCAGATATTGCAAAGCACCCACAACACTTCTGTAATTAGTTGCATCCTCTGGTCCAAGTGCTTCTCCACTCTCAGTTGTAAGTTTTTCAGAAGTTGAAATTGGTGTACTCACAGGTTTACAATTGTGCAAGCCTACTGTAACGCCCACGATGCGGCTATATCTCCCACGTGTCGAGGCACGACTTAGAGGCATAACCGCATAGTGGTTTTGTCGCAAGAAGGGTCATCTTCACACAATCCCATGTAATGAACAAGAATGGGATAAAGAGTTGGCTTACAATCGCCACTTCACACAATACATAAATATCATCATACATCATCCAAAATACAATCATAAAGACCAGCTACGGTCAAAATCCAGATGAAAATAAGACAACCCCAAATGCTAGATCCCCGATCGTCCCAACTGGGCTCCACTACTGATCATCAGGAAAAGACACATAGTAACGACCACGTTCCTCGTCGAACTCCCACTTGAGATCGACGCCATCGTCTGCACTGGCATCGTCGGCACCTGCAACTGTTTTTGGAAGTATCTGTGAGTCACGGGGACTCAGCAATCTCACACCCGCGAGATCAAGACTATTTAAGCTTATAGGACAAGAGGTGCAAAGAGGTGGAGCTGCAGCGGCAAAAGCATATATGGTGGCTAACTTGCGCAAATGAGAGCGAGAAGAGAAGCAAAGGAACGGACGCCATCTAGCAATGACCAAGAAGAGGTCCTGAACACCTACTTACGTCATACATAACACAGACCGTGTGCACTTCCCGGACTCCGCCGAGAAGAGACCATCACGACTACACACGCACTTGGTGTATTTTAATTGGGTCAAGTTACAAGTTATCTACAACCGGACATTAACAAATTCCCATCTGCCTCATAACCGCGGGCACGGCTTTTGAAAGATAATACCCTGCAGGGGTGTCCCAACTTAGCCCATCATAAGCTCTCACGGTCAACGAAGGATAAACCTTCTCCCGGAAAAACCCGATCAGTCTCGGAATCCCGGTTTACAAGACATCTCGACAATGGTAAAACAAGACCAGCAAAGCCGCCCGAATGTGCCGACAAATCCCGATAGGAGCTGCACATATCTCGTTCTCAGGGCACACCGGATGAACACTACGTACAGCTAAAACCAATCCTCGAGTTTCCCCAAGGTGGCGCTGCAAGTGGCTCTAGTTTGGACCAGCACTCAGAGGAACACTGGCCCGGGGGTTTAAAATAAAGATGACCCTCGGGCTCTAGAAAACCCGGGGGAAAAAGGTATAGGTCGCAAATGGTAAAACCAAGGTTGGGCCTTGCTGGAGGAGTTTTATTCAAGGCGAACTGTCAAGGGGGTCCCATAAATCACCCGACCGCGTAAGGAACGCAAACTCAAGGAACATAATCCCGGTATAACAGTAACTAGGGTGGCAAGAGTGGAACAAAACACCAGGCATAAGGCCGAGTCTTCCACCCTTTACCAAAATATATAGATGCATTAATTAAATAAGAGATATTGTGATATCCCAACATATCCATGTTCCGACATGGAACAAACTTCAACTTCACCTGCAACTAGCAACGCTATAAGAGGGGCTGAGCAAAAGCGGTAACTTAGCCAAACAACGGTTTGCTAGGAAAAGATGGTTAGGGCTGACATGGCTAAAACAGGAGACATGATATAGCAAGTGATAGGTAACGGAGCATGGCAATAGAGCGAACAACTAGCATAGCAAAGATAGAAGTGATTTCGAGGGGTGGTCATCTTGCCTGCAAGATTCTCAGAGTTGTCGAAAGCTTGATCCTCGTAAGCGTACTCGACAGGTTCCTCGTTCACAAACTCGTCTCCCGGCTCTACCCAAGACAAGAGCACAAACAAACGGAACCACAATCAACAACGAGAAATGCACAAGCAACATGATGCAAGACATGTATGATATGCAAGATGTGATATGCGATGCGTATGCGTGCTCCGGAAGGAAAATGATGAACATGGAAGTAACTTGGCAAACCAAGCATGCCAGTGGAAAGATGAGATGATTTCGGTCGAAATCGATATAAAGATCACCGGAATCGGATGCACGGTTTGCAAATGGCGAGCAAAACAAGAATGACACTAATCAGCGATTAACAGCAAGATAGCACTTAAAATGCAACAAGTAACAATGCTACAGAACCCCAACATAGAAACAAAGCACATGGCAGTAATCTACAGGAGATGCTTGACAAAAGATGAACACTGAGCTATGGCTAGTTCACAACATATCAAGCTCAAACAAGCATGGCAAAAGTGCAAAAGATTACAGGTTCACAAACTTAGTGAAAAACTGGACATGGCAGAAATCAGCATCAGGTAGCAATGTTCAGAGCATGAAATCAACATGCTACAGGAACTTAACATAGCAAAATAAGGCATGGTAGTGTTCTACTAAATGCACATGACAAAAGTCCCTTACTGATCATAAGCCAAAAAGGAACAGAAGATATGATGGCAAGCAGGTAAACATAGCAAGTTTCGTTATCAGGTTTCAGACTTAGCAGAAAACAGAGCATGGCAGAAATATTAATATGTAGGCCCCTTTGTGAGCTTGATGCACTCACTACAGAGCAATGCATGACAAACCAAGCATACCTACAGCAAGATGGAATGTTTATGAAGCTATCCATGGCAAGAACAATTGCATAGCATGTAAGGAGCAACTACAATAAGCTTGGCAAAAATGCATATCATGTTAAGAATCTGCCAGAAATATTTTATAGCAAAGGTAGAGCAAGATTGAGTCATGCTATGGTACTCTAAAATTGCAAACAATTGCAGGAATGGATCAATTACAACTATAGCTACAAAACATCCTTACTGAATATCTCCAAAATATGCATGGATCTCTCTGTAGCATCAAGTTTACATGGCAACAAAGTTACAGCAGACGAGGACTTAGAGAAATCATTGTCCCTGAAATCAGAAATATTACGGGGCCTACTTTGCATGCTTGTGATAGTCACCAAAAAGATCACAAAAATACATGGACTACACCACTGGGAATATGGCATGGCATACTTCAAAACACATGTAGAGCTCATGCTCAAACGATGCACAGATTAAATGATACAAAAATGACAAATCTCCAAGTTCTGATAAGAACCAGAGATTAACAGCAACTAGCCCTCTTCCAACGAAGATTTGGGCATCAAGATGACCTCTAATGAAAATGGTGCAATTTAACAAAATGAAGAGCATCACGAGACGAACAATTTGACATATTACACGCGCGAATCGGAGCTACATGCAAGAAGTTATCGCATCGGGAACAGGAGCACATGCGAATAGAATTCTGGGACTTAGAAGAAATAACGAGGACGAGAAAGTCAACGGGAACAGTACCACTCGATCGGATCTGGCTCGTCGCTCGAGCCCGAGCTCGTCGGCCGGAGGAGGAGCAGGGGCCGGCGGTCGGCGGTCGCCGGCGGAGGAGGAGGGGCCCGGAGGGCGGCGGTCAGCGGCGCCGGTGCCCGGAGGGGAGGCCGGCGGCGGGCGGCGGCGGGCCCGCGTCGGGCGGCGGCGGAGACGGCTGGGCCGGCCGGCGGCGATGGCGGCGGCGGCGGCGGGGGCAGGCGCGGGAGGAGACGGGCCGGAGGGCCGGGGACGGGCCGGCGGGCCTCGGCGGCGGCGCGGGTGACGTGGCGCGTTCCGGTTGGCCGGGCGCGCGGCGGACGTTGTCCGGCCGGAGCGGACGCGTCCGGCGCGGCGCGAAGGGAGAGGGTTAGGGTTTCGTCTGAGATTTCGTTTTTCGGGATGCCCACTTATAAATAGGTAGAGGGAGCTAGGAGACTCCAAATGAGGTGCGGTTTTCGCCCACACGATCGTGATCGAACGACCTAGAGCATGGAAGAGAGTTTGGTGGGTTTTGGGCTGGTTTTGGAGGGGTTTTTTGCTGGACACTCAAATGGACTTTGCGGAAGCCCGGTTAACCGTTGGAGTACCAAACGACCTCCGAATGGAACGAAACTTGACCGGTAGTCTCCGGGTGGTATAAGAAGACCACTTGACAAGCCTCGGTCCATTCCGAGAAAGTTTGACACACGCACACGAAAGAAAACTAGAGGGGTGCACCGGAGGAGATAGGAGCGCCGGATTGGAAACGGACAACGGGGAAAATGCTCGGATGCATGAGACGAACACGTATGCGAATGCAATGCACATGATGACATGATATGAAAATGCATGACATGGCAAAATGCAAAACGAAAGACAAAACCCGACAACGGAGGGAAAAACATATCACATAGCCGAAATGGCAAGAGTCGGAGTTACAAATATGGCAAGTTACATGCGGGGTGTTACACCTACTCTCCTAAGTATATCAGTAGTATATTTTTCCTGTGTAAGAAGTATACCATCCTTGATCTGCTTCACTTCTATGCCAAGCAAATAGTGGAGATCTCCCAAGTCTTTGAGAGCAAACTCTAACTTTAGATCTTTAAGCAAACAAGTGGTAGCATCTGAACTTGAACTTGCAACAATTATATCATCAACATAAACAAGCACAAATATAGTAATATTGTCTTGATGATAAAAGAACAATGAGGTATCTGCTTTGGATGATGTGAACCCAAGTTGTTGTATCTGCATGCTCAACCTTGAGTACCAGGCTCTAGGGGCCTGTTTCAAACCATATAAAGCTTTATCCAACTTACAGACATGATGAGGTGTGCTTTGGTTTTCATATCCAGGTGGCTGCCGCATGAACACTTCTTCCTCAAGAACACCATGAAGAAACGCGTTCTGAACATCTAGCTGCCGCAAACTCCAACCTCTGGAAATAGAATAGACAATACAAGTCAAATAGTAGCTGTCTTAACGACAGGACTAAATGTATCTTCATAGTCAATACCAAATCTCTGCTTAAAACCTTTGGCAACTAATCTAGCCTTGTATCTGTCTATGCTTCCATCAGGTTTTCTTTTTATTTTATATACCCATTTGCAATCTATAACATTGCTACCTTTCTTTGGAGGAACTAAATGCCAAGTTCTATTTTTCATGAGAGCATCATATTCATTATCCATAGCCCCCTTCCATTCTTTATGAGCTAAAGCATCATGCAAATGATTTGGTTCTCCAACAGTACTAAGAAAAGCACGTTTGACTCTGTCATATCATACCGTACCATCAGTATACTCTTTTTCTTTGACAATACCTGACTATGACAAGTATGTCGACGAGGGGGCTGAGGTAGTGCTGCTGATGTAGCCACAGGAGATCCAGGAGCAGGAGACACCTCCACAGAAAATCCACGCACCGGATCCAAGGCAGATTCTGCCCCCGTAGCTGATCCTGACGCCGCCGACGCGGGTGTCCCCCTGTTGCCAGCTGCGTCAATTGCCGCGTCGCCCCGCGGACAGATGGCACATGGGGAGACGTCCCCGTCCGCGCCTGGGCTGGTGGGCTCCACCCGGTGGCGGCTGTCGGCCACATGCGCACCTGCGCCCGCGCCTGGGCTGGCGGTTTCACCCAATCGCGAGGCGAGACAGGCGGGGTCTACCTGGTCGGCCACCCGTGCGTCGGTGGATACATGCAGAGGAGGAAAATCCTCCTGGGATCGCGTGCCACCAGAGATAGGTGGGCTGACGCGAGGATCTGCATGGGATCCGGCGCCGCTGCCAGCCGAATCAGCATGGGATCCCGTGCCTGTTTTGTCCGGATCTGCACACATAAAATGACAGCCACAATCTGCAGAATTACAATTTTCTTTGGAATTTTTCACATGGTCAGTTTTATTTAATTCACCCCCGTGATCTGGAAGCAAGGCTATTTCAGAACGGAGAAGGGCTCCTGCGTTGGGATTAAGTTTGGCAAAAGGAAACACAGTTTCATCAAAAACAACATCCCTTGAAATATAGATACGTCCAGTAGCAATTTCCAGGCACTTATAGCCTTTGTGAAGATTACTATAGCCAAGAAAAGCACATTGAGTAGAACGAAACTCAAGTTTATGACGATTGTATGGACGGAGATTGGGATAGCATGCACACCCAAAAAAATTCAGAGAGTTGTAATCGGGTTTTTGATGATAGAGACGTTCCAAAGGAGTAGAATTGCCAATGACTTTGCTAGGCAAACGATTAATAAGATATGTGTCAGTGATGAAAGCTTCGTCCCAATATTTGAGACGCATGGAAGCATGGGCAAGTAAAGAGAGGCCAACTTCAACAATGTGGCGATGTTTACGCTCGGCGGAGCCATTCTGTTGATGGGCATGAGGGCAGGACACATGGTGTGCAATGTCTATGCTACGAAAGAAGGAGTAGCTTCTCATACTCCCCTCCCCAGTCACTTTGGACTGTCAAAAAATTTCTGTCAAAGTGACGTTCGACAAGTTTTTGAAACTCTTGAAATATAGAGAAAACTTCAGATTTATGCTTGAGTAAATAAATCCAAGTGAACTTGCTATAATCATCAATGAAACTGACATAGAATTTTCTTCTTCCAAAAGAGTCTCGGGCATGGCCCCATACATCACTGAAAATAAGCTCTAAAGGAGCATGAGATATACTACTTGACCTAGGATAGGGAAGTTGGTGACTCTTGGCACATTGATAAGCTTCACAAACCGAATCACTAACAGGGCTAGATGACAAAGAAAGATTTCCTTTATTGACTACTTTCTTAACTATGACTGAAGAAGGATGTCCTAATAGTTGATGCCACCTTGCCAAAGAGGGCTTGATGGTGGAGTAGACCTGACGACGCTTGCGACTAAGTGCTCCGGATGTGATGGTAGAGGCCTCCAATGCATCTACCGTGGTGTAGAAGTTCCCTCTTTGCCCGATCCTTGATAAAAAAAGTAACGAGGGTGAGTTTCAAAGAAGATATTATTATCAGTGACTAAACGAGACATAGAGGCAAGGTTTTTATCAGCCTGAGGAACATGAAGGACATCTTTTAAGACTAGACCACGTTTAAGCATAGGGGAATTAATATAAGCTTGACCAATGTGTTGAATATCCATACCTCCACCGCTTGCGGTGTGAATCTGATCATTGTCGTGATACTGTTCACGGAGGGCAAGTTGCTCCAGCTCGCTCGTGACATGATCCGTGGCACCGGAGTCAACATACCACACGCCATCTCCTCCTTGCTCACGCATGGCCGCAGCAACATGGCGAGCATCGGCCACATAGTTCTCATCGAAGCGGTGCCAGTAGTCCATCACCTCATGGTCGGCCTTCTTGCAGAGTTGACAGCGAGGGCGACCACGGGAGGAGGAGGGGGGCGGCGGCTGGTGTTGTTGTTGAAGCCACCACCCCCTGATCAGTTGTCGGTGTTGTTGTAGCTGCTACCTCCAGCTTTGTTGTAGTTGTTGTTGTAGCCGCTGTCGCCCTGAGCGTTGCCGCACCCGCGCCCACGGCCGCGTCCACGCGAGACGGCGTTGGCGGAGGACTGGCGAAAGCTGAAGCCATGGAGAAGGCTGACGCGAGCGTCGAAGCTGAGGAGCTGACTATACAACTCCTGAACGGTGATCGGCTCCACCCAGGCGGCAAGGGCCGAGACGACTGGATTGTAATCCATGTCCAGTCCGGCCAGGATTTTGGACACGATCTCCGGATCGGAGAGCGCGGCAGCAGTGCAGGCAACTTCATCGGTAAGACTCTTAATCTTTCCAAGGTATTCAGCCATGGTCATGTTACCTCTTTGGAGGTTCGTGAGCTCGATGCGTGTATTGATAGCTTGGGCTTGACTCTGGGCGGCGAACATGTCGTGGATGGCGCGCCAGACTTCAGCCGGCGTCTGGAGCGTGGCGACTTGTGCAAGGATGTCGCGGGAGAGGGAGCCCATCAGGTAGCCTTGGAGCTGTTGCTGCTGGGCAAACCAAAGAGATCTCGCAAAGTTCAGTACCTGTTCTTCTTTGCCGTCCTTGGTAATGGTGAGGGTGGCCGGCGGTGCCGGACTCTTCGCGTCGAGATGTTGTTCCATCTGCGCGCCCATGATCTGGGGTAGGACGATGGCCTTCCAGAGCAGGAAGTTGCCCCTCGTCAGCTTCTCTTGTGGCGGCGGTCCGAGGAAGGAGTTGGTGGGGTTGGAGGTGGATGATGACGCAAAAGTGAAGGAGGAGTCGGTGGTGAGCGCACCCATGATGCTGGCCGTCATGGCGGCGGTGGTGGTGGACATGGCTGCCGTCGCCTGGGTAGCTAGATGCGATCTCTATCCAATCTATCGAGAAAGAGGCTCTGTTACCATGTAAACGTTGGTGAAAGCGTTGAACCCTTTCCTCGGGCCGCATCTCTATTTATATCATGCGTGCCGTGGCTTACAAGAGATCGAGAGGAGATCGATCATGATCGTTATAGGAGATTGGGGAGGTTACAGCAGAGGAAGAGATAGAAAGATACAAGGTTTAAACACCTCTCTTACCTCTATACAATATCATCTAACAGAGTCGTCGGATGACTCAACATATTGCTCGTACATGGACTCCAAATGAGAATCCATTACTAGAAAGAAGGGAAAACTGTTTTAACTTCGGCAATTCATCATATAGTTGTCGGCCATGATGAGTATAGAAGCGGACGGTTACCTGGCGGGGTGGTCGGAGGGTTGAACGGCGACCGAGAAGAAGCGGGTTGGAGCCCTACTGGACCCGCGCCTCGTTGAACGGCATGTCCGCTTCGTCCGCGTTCCACATGAACCTCGGCATGAGCTGCTCGTCTGCTGCTTCTCGCCACAGCTGAGAGGTAGTCTCCCAGCATCGATCGGCAACCTCATCTCGCTCAAAGTCTCCCTCGCTCTTGATCCTCGCCTCTCATCTCCAAGCAAGGACAACCTGAACCTCGTACGTGCTTATGCTTAATTACTTAGCATGATTCATACCTACTCGTGTAGGGAGTACGTGCCGTTCATCATCTTAATTAGTCAGCGGCAATTTGCGCGCAATTTATTTACGCACACGTACGACAAAATTTTGTACTATTATGTATAGCTTCTCACGTAATCACACATATATCGTATATTAAGACGAGTTGCAGTTGCACCAGTCCGACGCGGGCGTGCCGGCTCTCCTGGGAGGTGCGATGGGCTCGATGGAGTACGTGGTCATTATTGGGATTGGGTCTCCGGCATTCGGCCAGACCCTCGTCATCAACACCGGCAACAACGTCTCCTGGGTGCGATGCAACACCCACATCGGCACGTTGTTCGACCCAATGGAATTGAGCTCCTACGTGCCATTCTCCTACACCTCTGCAGCCTGCACACAGCTTGCCAGACAGTGGAAAGGTTATTCCTACGACCACTGCGAGTACGTCCTCAGCAACCTGGACGGCTCCTACACCACGGGGGCGTACGCCTCTGATACCCCGGAGATGACCGGCTCGGAAGCCATCACAGACTTCCAATTCGGCTGCAACCACTCAGACGGCTTCGGCCCCAGGCTCGAGGCTACCTCGAGCTCAGTGGCGGTGCATAGTCGCTCCCATCGTAGATGGCAGCAACATACTGATACCCCCACTACAGGTTTAATACATCTATATATCTAAATAAATTACAAAAATATGGTGCAACAACAACACTATTATGGCGCGGATAGGAGGCATTCCCCCCCCCCCCCCCCCTCCCCCACCACGTTGTATTTATTCAATAGTTATTTGTAGTTAACTACATGTATTTTATAAAAATTATTTGCATCACGTAATCACATATATATCATGTATTAAGACGGGCTGTTGTTGCACCAGTCTGATGCGAGCGTGCCGACTCTCCTGGGAGCCGCACTAGGCTCTGTGGAGTATGTCGTCACCGTTGGATTGGGTTGCCGGCATTTGGCCAGACCCTTGTCATCAACACCAACAACGACATCTCCTGGGTGGGTGCGATGCAACACACAAACCGGCATGTCGTTCGAACCAATAGTATCGAGCTCCTACGTTCCATTCTCCTGCACCTCTGCATCCTGCGCACAACTTGGCAAGCAGTGGAATGGATGTTCTCACGATCACTGCCAGTACGCCCTCAGCTACCTGGACGGCTCCTACACCACGGGGACGTATGCCTCAGACACCACGGACGTGCAAGCAGGGCAAGCAAAGCCCAAAACCACTGTTGTTGCTGACTTAGATCGGGAGCAAAATTACTGTGATTAGCAAGGCCTGGAATTACTTGCCGCTACCTGACTATTCTCCGTTGTCTTCACTGGTCTTCAAATGATCCTGGACCATGGATCCACCAACAGCATTCCCATCTTGCAAATTAGTTCCCCTAGGGTCTTGGAAATTCTGGTTTCTGTGCACCTCACCCGCCTTAGAATCGTAATCTCTTATATCTGTTGGGGAACGTAGCATGCAATTTTAAAAAAAAATCCTACGAACACGCAAGATCTATCTAGGAGATGCATAGCAACGAGAGAGGGAGAGTGTGTCCACGTACCCTAGTAGACCGAAAGCGAAAGCGTTAGGTTAACGCAGTTGATGTAATCGAACGTCTTCGCGATCCAACCGATCAAGTACCGAACGTACGACACCTCCGAGTTTTGCACACGTTCAGCTTGATGACGTCCCTCGAACTCTTGATCCAGCAAAGTGTCGAGGGAGAGTTCCATCAGCACGACGGCGTGGTGACGGTGATGGTGATGTGATCCGCGCAAGGCTTCGCCTAAGCACTACGTGAATATGACCGGAGGAGTAAACCGTGGAGGGAGACGCCGCACACGGCTTGGAACAATTGGTGTGTCTCCGAGGGGTGCCCTGCCCACGTATATAAATGAGGGAGAGGGAGGAGGCCGGCCCTAGGGGGCGCGCCATAAGGGGGAGTCCTAGTAGGATTCGGCTCCCCTTCTTTTCCTTCTCATGGAGGTGGAAAGGGGGAAGGAGAGGGAGTAGGAGAAGGAAAAGGGGGGTGGCGCCCCCTTCCCTAAGCCAATTCGGCCTCGGGGCTGGTGCCCCCTCCTATGGCCCATATGGCCCATATCTTTCCCCGGGGGGTTTCGGTAACCCCTCCGGTACTCAGGTATGTACCCGATACACTCCGGAACCCTTCCGGTGTCTGAATACTACCTTCCAATATATCAATCTTTACCTATCGACCATTTCGAGACTCCTCGTCATGTCCGTGATCTCATCCGGGACTTCGAACAAACTTCGGTCACCAAAACACATAACTCATAATACAAATCGTCATCGAACGTTAAGCGTGCGGACCCTATGGGTTCGAGAACTATGTAGACATGACCGAGACACATCTTCGGTCAATAACCAATAGCGGAACCTGGATGCTCATATTGGTTCCTACATATTCTACGAAGATCTTTATCGGTCAAACCGCATAACAACATACGTCATTCCCTTTGTCACCGGTATGTTACTTGCCCGAGATTCGATCGTCAGTATCATCATACCTAGTTCAATATCGTTACCAGTAAGTCTCTTTACTCATTCCGTAATGCATCATCCCGCAACTAACTCATTAGTCACATTGCTTGCAAGGCTTATAGTGATGTGCATTACCGAGAGGGCCCAGAGATACCTCTCCAATACACGGAGTGACAAATCCTAATCTTGATCTATGCCAACCCAACAAACACCTTCGGAGATACCTGTAGAACATCTTTATAATCACCCAGTTACATTGTGACGTTTGATAGCACATAAGGTGTTCCTCCGGTATTCAGGAGTTGCATAATCTCATAGTCAGAGGAATATGTATAAGTCATGAAGAAAACAATAGCAATAAAACTAAACGATCATAATGCTAAGCTAACGGATGGGTCTTGTCCATCACATCATTCTCTAATGATGTGATCCCGTTCATGAAATGACAACACATGTCTATGGTTAGGAAACTTAACCATCTTTGATTAACGAGCTAGTCTAGTAGAGGCTTACTAGGGACACTCTGTTTTGTCTATGTATCCACACATGTATCAAGTTTCTGGTTAATACAATTCTAGCATGAATAATAAACATTTATCATGATATAAGGAAATATAAAATCACAACTTTATTATTTCCTCTAGGGCATATTTCCTTCAATATCTTCCCTAGGGTAGGAATTTCTAAACCAATTCAAAGAGCATGGTGCCCCCCTGTTTGGTTTTGTTAATTGATGGCAATCCCTATGGACTAATGTTTGCTTTGAGTTATACTTTAATGTTTGTCCATAGGCAATGCTTGAAGACCATATGTTGGTTTCAAGGTTAAAAGAAGGAGATTATGTGTTGACCAAGGTCCTATTCAAGGAGTTATCCAAAGGTTGGTCATGTGAGAGTTGAACCTACCCCATGCATGTATTGAAGAAGATTGTGTGAACATTCATGTTTATCTTTAAGACATCATCTTTATGAAGAGAGAAGATATGATACAAAGCTGATCAAGACTAAGTACAAAGAGTGGATTCAAGTTGATCAACACACAAAGCGTAGAAGATGTACCGAGTGTGATCAAGTGATCCCATGATATCTTTCCATGGGCTTGCATCAAAAGGAAGATCTCACATAACCCATGGAGGATGGCATCAAGTGGTGATCGTCATCAAGGTTGCGTTATGCAAGTTCAGGTGGAGCATCATGAAGGGATCACATGCTTGAAGCGTGTTGTCCATTCTGGTGGTAATGGACATGTGAAGATGTGCCTAAGAGAGGCTCACTCATAGTGGAGCATGGGGAGCAATTTACTAGTCTTCATCGTGCCATCACAATCAAGAAAGGTGGTCCAACTTGAGGAGCTCAAGATCATCATCATCTACCTCAAGTGGACTATGCACAAGGCAAAGGTATAACCTTGATAGGTTTTCTATCTTACCGGTCTCATGATGTTAGTTGGGAGACCGGGTTATAGGATTGATAGTCGTACAACCAAGGGGGGTCTCGAGTGAATAGCTTGTCCTTATCATTCGTAGAGAACTCAAACCTTTGCAACCTTGGTATAATCTTTCTTGGTTCTTATTTGGCTTTTCTCTATGTGAGTTTTAGAGCTTGCGGTTATCTTCATGTCTAGCTCAAGTTCATTGAAAATCGATTTCATATGCATCCTCTATTGCGCTTTCGCCGGTCCTTATTTGAGCAGGGGTTCTCATCCTTCTATTATTGGTATTTTCTCTATTGTTGGTTCTTAATAACCAACAAGCTTGAGTTCGTTGATTTATGCGTTCATTTGCAGAAGTTATGGCAGTTTTGGTTTTACCAGTTTTCCGCAGTCTCTTCCTTCGGTTGTACTGCATGCTAGTGCGATTGTACCGCTCCAAGCATGGACGATACTACCGGGCTTAACACCGGCCTAGCCGCCGCCCAAGGGGAGTTTCTTCTCGGGTTTGGGCAGTGGAACACATCAGTGGCTGGCCAGTTGTTCTGGTTATTTTCATAATAACCGGTACAACTGATGTCGAGAGCGGTTATATCACAATGGAACTTGCAGCCACTCTGTGAACTAAGGGGGGCAGTTGAACCGGTGCTTGTATTGCCCATCCACCACTCCAGGGTGATTTCTCTCACTTTTGGGTCATGGTACTAAGCGCTAGTTGTGCAGTTGTTCCGGCAATTGTTTCAACAACCGGTACAACTGGACGTCACCATGGCTGTACCGCTCGGGCCACAGCATGCACACTTTTTCTTGCCTGGAGCGGTTGTACCGCTCCAGTGTTTTTCTGCACCGTAACCGTTAAATCCGTGGGGGCCTATTTAAGGGGGTTTTCTTCCCTAATGGCCCCAACGACCTTGAGCAAGTCCCCCCCCACCATACTTGACTTCTTAGAGCTTGCTTTCTCTCCACCCCCTATGATTCTTGCTTCTATTTGAGGGAAAAGAGAGAGGAT
This sequence comes from Aegilops tauschii subsp. strangulata, assembly GCF_002575655.3. Lineage (NCBI taxonomy): Eukaryota > Viridiplantae > Streptophyta > Magnoliopsida > Poales > Poaceae > Aegilops > Aegilops tauschii. Next base: position 508,382,700 of record NC_053037.3, read on the forward strand.
ATCTAGATGTACATTTACACCAACCTTCTCTCCTCTAAGTGACGAGAACCCTTGGATCTAGATCTTGGAGTTCTTTTGTGTTCTCTTCCTTGTTCTTCCTCTCATGCTCCTCAATAGCATTAGTTCCTTGGTGGGACTTGGGGTGAAGTCTTGAGCACTTCATGTGCTCTAGCCATTGCATTTGGTGCATTGGTTTGAGTTCATCATGGAGGTATGTGGAAGTGAAACTTGAGTAGCTTATTACTCTTGGGTGCTTGGGAACCCCACATGATTGGTTTTTCTGTGGAGCTCAATCATTGTGGTGTAAAGCTTTGGGAGCCTCCAATTAAGTTGTGGAGATTGACCCTCAAAGCTCCAGTCCGAAATCCATCGACTGCAAACCATATAGCCTTAAGCCAACAATAAAAAAATCTAGATGTGCAAGAGTAAGCCACAACCTGAATATCAATCAAAGGGATCAAAATACACTCACTTGCACTTCTGGAACTGGCAATATAATAATGGGACAGAGGGTATAAGAAATTGCTTTAGCAGTCCATTAATACTTAAGAAATGGTATTCAAGGATGGGGCAACCACCAATCAAGATTTTAGAATGGGAAAAATCTAGATTAGACACTGTTTGTTGAATATATATGATTGATGACTAACATGTCTGCTACATGGTAGGTTAACAATACAATGCATGTTTTTTAAGCAATGGTTTGAGAGCATTTGCAAACAAAATCCTTGATTTTGTCTGCTGACACAAATAAGTTGATATGACAAAGTTGCAGTTGCAAGCCTCAGCCAATGGAAAAGAAGCTTCAATTATTAGAGTAAAAGGTAGAATGAAAGTGAAATAATAAAATTTAAGTCTATAATAAACCTAGCTTAGAATAGGCTCCAGTAAAAGTGGTTGTGTTGCTAACGTATCTAAGCATCAAAAGTTCATAGTTACAACTATACATAAGTAAATTTAAGAAACATGTAACTAAAGAAGCATTGGCATTGTGAGAAGTGGGAGGTTGCAAAACTAACGCATAATGGAACAAATTGGCCCAATGTTGCCAGTAGCAAGCAGATCTTGCTAGGAATCCTCCCAGTGTTGTAATATATTCCCTCTGTCCCAAAATAAGTGACTCAAATTTGTACTAACTTTACCCTCCGTCCCAAAATAAGTGACTTAAGTTTGTACTTGCTTTAGTACAAAGTTAGTAAAAACTTGAGTCACTTATTTAGGGACAGTGGGAGTATTTAGCAAGCCACTCTTCCTAGGGACTTCTTAAATGAACAATTTTCATTCTAATGCAAATCTGAGAAAGCACAGCCCCCGCGTCGCTCCTGCAGGGTGATTCGAGCGGCACCCAAAATCCTAGCTGCCGCCAGCCCGCACTCCCTCCTCCCCTCCCTCTGCTGCCACCGGGGGACGCCGCATGTCTAAGCCCCAGGGCCGACTGCGGTGGCGGAGGACATCACCTCTCTCCCTCGTCTTTGGGTTTGTGTGGAGTCCCGATTCGTATGGAGACGCGCCTGATCCGATCTGTGACGCGGCGGCGGCGCGAGCCGCGGACACGACGGCAACGGGTGCGGCGACAAGCTCTGTTCGGGTGGCGGTGGCTGTCGGTGTCAAAACCGGTGGATCTCGGGTAGGGGGTCCCGAACTATGCGTCTAAGGTTGATGGTAACCGGAGACGGGGGACACGATGTTTACCCAGGTTCGGGCCCTCTCTATGGAGGTAATACCCTACTTCCTGCTTGATTGATCTTGATGAATATGAGTATTACAAGAGTTGATCTACCTCAAGATCGTAATGGCTAAAACCCTAAAAGTCTAGCCTATATGACTATGATTATTCTTGTCCCTACGGACTAAGCCCTCCGGTTTATATAGACACCGAGGGGACTAGGGTTATACAAAGTCGGTTATAGAGAAAGGAATCTTCATATCCGGGCGCCAAGCTTGCCTTCCACGCCAAGGAGAGTCCCATCCGGACATGGGTGAGAGTCTTCGGTCTTGCATCTTCACAGCCCATCAGTCCGGCCCATGTCCAACAGGCCGGACGCCCGAGGACCCCTTAGTCCAGGACTCCCTCAGTAGCCCCCGAACCGGGCTTTCAATGACGATGTATCCGGCACGCAGATTGTCTTCGGCATTGCAAGGCGGGTTCCTCCTCCGATGACTTCGAAGAGCTGTATTTGGCCTTCCATTTAATGCCATTCCCATCGGCTTCTGCGCATCCATAGCTTCAGCTTCCACGTGTCGAGCGAATACGAGAGGTCAGGGTATTTTTTGCACATAACACCCTGGCCATGTAAGAAAAGCGTCTATTTAAAGGGATTGGATCTCAGATCTATTCCACATCATGCGGAAAATCCTCAGAGCTTGCTAGGAGAGACCACTCCAACATGGCTAGCACTCCCAGTTCTACCTCCCATCCCCACGGCCCTGAAAAAGGTGATTGGGAGAGATGTTCCGTATCCCACGGTCAGCTAGTCAAGCTGCAAACACTGGGATTTCTTCCCCCCGCGGATCTAGTCCCCGTTCGAGCAGGATTGACTTCCTTCAACGGCGGAACTCAGGCTGAGAATTTCCCCAATCCATCCAGGGGGAACGAGTGTGCTTCGTTCCCTACCTGCTAAGAGGCGTCGGATTTCCAATCCATCCGTTCCTCCGAGGACTTCTGGAGTATTATGGCCTCCAACTTCACAATTTCACTCTCGCCTCCATCCTGCACATCACGGGTTACGTCGCTCTTTGTGAGCTATTCCTGGGCTGTGAGGCCCATTTTGAATTATGGAGGAAACTATTTTGCCTCGTCCCTCGTAACCAAGAGGGATCAATATTTGAAGTGGGCGGAGCCGAGGTATGGTGCATCGCCGGGACCGAATACCTGTCCGGCACGCCGAAGAAGGCATCCAAAGAGTGGCCTTCCGAATGGTTTTATATCGAGGACGTCGCCCTTCCTGACCCAGTCCGAATGGGTCTACCCGAATTTTCAAGCGCTACGTTGAAGAAACGCCACAGCTGGCGCCCTCGGAGCCTCGAGGAGGAAGACAGCGCGGAAGTCCATCAATTGATGGGCAAGATAAAGACGCTCGCCCAGTCCAGATTATCAATAGTCGAGGTAATGGCGACTTCCATAGCGCGGGGGGTTCAACCACTCCAATACAGAGGGCTTCCCATGTGGCACTATAATGGGGAAGATGACGCCTCCCGTTGCGGTCGAAAGGGTCCAGACACCCCCGCCGCTTTGGCCAAAATATTGGCCGAACTATTCAAAGGGGAGAAAGAGGAATTCACTCGTATTAAGCACCGAGATGGATTTTTCATGTACAATCCTCCCAGCTGGGTGAGTTCCAATCCTACTACTCTACTCAGTCTACTCCCTGGGTCAATTTTAATGAACATTGTCCATTTGTAACAGGAATGGCGAAAGATCACCAAGGGGCTCCATAGCCCCGCCCCACAGCCAGAGGGCCACAACCAGGACCTTGACCCCGGATTCGAAGAGGATCTGGACATATTCGTGGAGCTCGAGAATGGGGTGTTCTACCAGGCGAGCTATGACGGCACGGAAGTGGCCATCACCACCGACTATCCCGGTCTTCTCCCTGCCTCACATGTAAGTAATCACGAGACATTTCCTTCGAAAGAGCTTCCTTATTCGGCCTCACCCACCGCACTGTCTCGTGCTCCAGAGGGGAGGCGTTCGGCGCGCCATGCTACACCATGGGCAACTCCAAAGAGGGCGGCGCCCACGCAGGGCAAGCCTTCGAAGCGGAAGGCAAACGAAGACACGACCGAGCCTTCATCAAAGAGGTATGGCTTTGTAAATATGCTCCTTGGCAGTCACATCCAACTGTGACATTGTCCGATTGTGCCTTATCAGGGAAAGCGTTCGCTCCCAACAGCCAGGTTCCAGACCCTGCCATAAAGACGTGGGCTGATACGGGAGTAACGCCGGATTGTCCTTTGGCAGAGGATTCAGATGATGTATCCATCACAAACTCGGAAGTGGAGAGCGCCATGAATCATCGGCGCCGGAGGGCCGTTCTACGCGACCCCGGCTTTACAAATGAGGCATTCAATGTCTTTAGCTCGGCTGATGCATACATCCGAGCTGCTCGAGACGGGCTTATCAGAGCCACAGACCAGTATTTGAAAGACATATGGGTAAGTTTACATTGTCCAAATATGATAATTATATACCAGTAGCCCCCGAGACTTGAAACAGTTGATACAACTAATTTAAGGATCATTGTATAACCAGGTGCTTACGGAGCAGAACAAACTATTGTCTCAAGAACTGGAAAAGTGTCGGACTGAGCTAAATGCCGCTACCGTTGAACTGGAAAAATCCAAGAAGGCATCGCCTGGTAATATTCCCCTCCATCGAGAAAATATAATTATATACCAGCAATGCTAATATTGTTGCATATCTCATGGCATGAGCGTTAGATAAACTGGAGGAGGCACTAGAAGTCGCGCAGGCGGGTGAACAAGAAGCCAAAAGGCAACGAGCCGTGGGCGAACGTATACTGACACGGGTCAGGGAGGAGAAAAACAAACTCCAGGATACCAATACCCAGCTGGGCGAAGAACTGAAAGATGTGCAGGCCCAGCTGGCTGACTCCGTGAAGGAAAATAAGAGGCTGCGAGGCGGCATATTTAGTATGTGTTCAAACTTTCCTTCGTGTAATTCAGCAAGGAAAGGAACTGACAGAGTTATGTCTGTAGGTATGCTGACTGGCCGTCCCGAGGAGGAGGTGTCCGGATCTTCGGACGATTTGCTACAAGAGCTGTCGCAAATGCACGAGCGAGCTCGGCAGGCGATGCGAAGTGTTACCAAGGCCTTATGGCCATCCGCCTCCCCTCCAGGAAGTATGGAGGAGCTTGTACAGCTATTCAAGGGAGCGCGGTGGCGTTTCCGATTATGGAAGATATCAGCCTGCCGGGAAGGTGCGCGAGAGGCCTGGGCCATGGTGAAAACACGGTATACCAAGCTTTATCCAAATCATATGGCCCGGGTCGGACCTCTAGGGTCAGATGGGAAAGAAATTGCCATTAATTTGGTGTATGAGCAAGTAGAAGTAGCCGCCAAATATTCCCAACAGGATTGTAAGTTAGATAGCCTGTTAGACGGTATAGAGGAGGAAATTTTTGAGTCCAAGTGACTATGTACTGTCCTTGACATATTTGTCCCAAGCCGGATTGTAAAACGATTATCATGGCAGACCTTTTCGCTTCGACCTCTAGACCCGAAGGTGCAGAGTGTTTCCGAATACCTAAACGGCAAAATAGACCGGGGTATGCGTGAAAACCAGGCGTATGGGTCATAGTTGCTTGAACAGACAAGTTGTATCTGGCTAGCTATGTTATATTACATTGTGATTGTAAGAAATATCTTCCAGAGAGAATAGTTCCGTTAAGGGTTCCTGGGTGTTCATGCGTTAATGTGCATGTCCGAACTGTGATTGAAAAAATCGCAGTATACGTAACATCTGGGGGTTCATAATGGAATGAATGTAAAAAACATCTTTAGTCCGCCGACCGAGTATTCCCTTAAGAACGCTAACTTTCGGCTTCACCCAGTCTGAGGTACACATTCGGATGACCCGGCAGTAACAATCGCAGATGTGCTCCCTTTATGCCCTAGCCGAACTAACGGGAACGTAGGGCATAAGCACAGGAGCCAGGCAACCCAGCTTGGCCAAAACTTAGTCATATCGATGCATATAATGGCGAGGAAAAGGTACATATGAGGAAAAAACGCATATGTGATGAGCTTGATGCTCGGAAAATAACAATAATAAGTGAAAGTGCATTATATCGACTACAGGGGTGAATAGGCGATTTTTATAAATTCTCCACTGAGGAATTTGTGGGTGAGGAAATTCCTTAGCGAGGAACTACTTGCAGCGTAATAAGTACTCAAAAGTATGCATAGCAGAACACAAGCATAGTCATCATGATGAAATGAAAACAAGCACAGAGTACAGAAAGCGTAAACATAGGATAACACAGGATGAAGACAAACAGACTGAAGAAATTGAACTGAGGAAATTGAGAAAGTCTTCAATCAAAGTCTTCAAACATAGATATGAACGAGAATACAACACAGTAATGAGGAAATGAAAGAGTTTAGGAAATAGAACCAGTTGGCTTGGTGAAGACAATGATTTGGTAGACCAGTTCCAACTGCTGTCTCAGTTGTACGTCTGGTTGGAGCGGCTAGGTATTTAAACCTGAGGACACCCAGTCCCGGATACACAGTCCTCACCGTATTCTCCTTGAGCTAAGGTCACACAGACCTCGCCCAATCACTCGTGGTAAGTCTTCAGGTGACTTCCAAACCTTCACAAACTCGGTCACTCGGTGATCCACAATTTCCTCTTGGATGCTCTAGACCATGACGCCTAACCGTCTGGAAGAAGCACAGTCTTCAAAGGTAACAAGCGTCGGATCCACGCAGGATCAATCTCTTCAGTAATGCTCAATCACTTTGGGTTTGTAGGTGTTTGGGTTTGGGGTTTTTCCTCACTTGATGATTTTCACTCAAAGTCCTCGGAGGATGGATGCTCTCAATTGACAAGTGTTAGTTTCTCTCAGAGCAGCCAACCAGCTAGTGGTTGTAGGGGGCAGCTATTTATAACCTAGGGAGCAGCCCGCCATGATAAGACATAAATGCCCTTCAATGATATGACTGTTAGGTGGGTAGATATTTTGGGACAGCTGGCGCATAGCACATCAACGGTCGGAAATTTGAGTATCAAATTCCTCAGGGCTATCATGTTCCTCACTGTGTAGGCAATCCGCACTGGCGAATTCCTAACTCCTCAGTCAGAGCAAATTCCTCAGATACCAGAAGAACTTCGTCTCTGTCACTGAAGAATATGACTGAACTGTATGAGATTTCCAATGGCTTCACTCGAAGGGATTGGTAGGTGTAGGATTTTGAGTTGAGCATCACATGGAAATTTTTCCTTAGTATTTCCTCGACCCCCTTTAACAGTACGGTGTTTCCTATGACTCAAGAAAGAGAAAATGAAACTACGAAAAAAAAAGTCTTCATGCTTCATGTTCCTCAAATGAATACCAAGTCTTCAAGGTCACACCAATTTCTTCACTTTCAAAGTCTTCAGAAAGTCTTCAGAAATCCAAAGTCTTCAGTCGAAGAACTTCATTTTTAGGGGTCGACTTTCTCTGTAAATATCAAACTCCTCATAGCCTTATAGATCTGTGTACACTCACAAACGCATTAGTCCCTTAACCTATAAGTCTTCAATACACCAAAATCACTAAGGGGCACTAGATGCACTTCAATCTCCCCCTTTTTGGTGATTGATGACAATATAGGTTAAGTTTTCAACGGGGATAAACATACGAAGTGTAAATACTGATATTGAGGAATTTGATTGCAAGATATAGAAGAACTCCCCCTGAAGATGTGCATAGCGAGGAATTTTCTTTTGAAGCAATGCACACTTGAAGAGTTGAATCATGGAGATCTCCCCCTATATCTTGTAATTCATACACGCATTTGACATAATATATGAAGAATTTGAAATGCATGATGAAATATGGCGACTGATGTAATTCAGCATGCGTGCAATAATATTAACGAGGAATAAGCATGCAGAAGAAATAGCAAAAGTATCAGGTCACCATAGAGTTTAAGTTTACAACTCGATCCAGCAAAGTCTTCAAAAGAACGAGAGTTGCAACTTAAAAAAATGCCCATAAGATAGACCTGCTTGAAGACTAACTCAAATTTCTCCCCCTTTGTCATCAAATGACCAAAAGGGTTGAAAATGAGGACTAACGCCCCTGAAGAATATTAAGGTGATGAAGGAGCGTCAGTGTTGTTGGGGTCATTTGTCGATGTAGGGCCTGCCGCAGTGTCGTCCAAATCTTCATGTTCATCAGTGTCACATGATGAAGAATAGGAGTTGGCCACCAAGGAAGGAACCTTGACCTCCTTGTACTTCTTCGAAGGAGGTGCAGCCCAGTCAAGATCGTCCTTGAGACCCATTGTCTTCAGATCTTCTTCACTGTAGACTTGAGACAGAACAACCCAGGTGCGGTTGAGGATTTCATGAAGGTAGTAGTGGTTTTTCTTCACTGCATTGTGGGTAGCAGTCATGTTGTGAAGAATTGAACCAAACTGACGTTTGACCCATTTATGATTTCGATCAACCTTCTAGTGAAGACTGAGGAGAAGCTCACGGTCAGTCATCACCCTGGGTGCTGTGCCTTGAGGATTTTCCTTGGGTGCGTTGGCGGCAGAGTCATGGGTGGCAGATTCATCATTGGTGGAGTAGGATGCAGCCTTGCGAAATTGTCCATCCAATGGATGAATGCCTTCATCAATTACAACAGTAGCCTTGCCCTTTTCATCAGCTGAGGAAAATGTCCATTTGAGGACTTCAATTGGGGGCAAGTAACTGCAATGGTTCAGTGTATCAGCTTTATAATTGAGTGAAGGCCTTGTCCTGATGAATCTCATAATCCAAGGTGCATAAGGCTTCAGCTCAAACGGTGACATGGCGACGTTGGCCAGAGTCCTCATGAAGAAATCATGGAAGTTGATGGGAATGCCATGAATGATATTGAAAAGCAGATTCTTCATGATGCCAACGACTTCTTATTCATTTGAGTCGTGGCCCTTGATTGGACTCAATGTCTTCGTCAGAATGCGATAGACAGTCTGAGGCACATACAACAATTCCTTCACAAGGAATTTTGTTCTTGAGGTCTGACCTGGCTTCAAAGGCTTCATCAGCACTTGCATGTAGTGATCGGTTAGCTCAGGTTCATTGTAGACGCAACAAGCACCTTCAAGGGGCGGACTGAGAGGTAAGGCACGAAGCAATTCAGTAGCTGGTGCCTTGTAGTGAGTGTTTTCAGACATCCAGTCCAGCACCCATGAATTCACATCTTCTAAATTTCCGGTGATGTGCAGCGTTGCATAGAATTGAAGAATAAGTTCTTCATTCCAATCACAGATGTCAGTGCAGAAATTTAACAGTCCAGCATCATGAAGAACGCTAAGGACAGGCTCGAAGCACGGCAGGGATTCCATGTCCACGTGAGGAATGTGCTCATGATCGAAGACTTTGTCTTTGTCGAACAGCACTAAGGAATAGAAATTTGCCAGGCTGGCAGTCCAGAAACGCCTCTTCCTTATGCGAGCAGAGTCATAAGGGTTATAATCAGTGAAGAATACATGCTCGCCAAAGAAGGCATCAGTCTTGAATTTCTGCTTCCTAGAGAATGGATCCTTTGGCTTGGGCAGAGGAGTGTCAGTGAGTTGCATCACAACCTCAGGAATCGCAATCTCAGGTTCTTCAGGCTGAGGAATTTCTGGTTCCTCTTCTGTGGCAGCCTGATTCATCATTTCTTCATTTTCATTTTCTTCAGCACTAGCGGCTGGGATGTCTTCATGAGCTTCATCAGATCCCAATTGAACTGTAGTGACTAGGGACTGAGGAATTTGCTGCAGTGGAGTGAAGAGTGGAGAATTGGGGTGCTGACTTTCCCAAAAGTCATCATTCATTACAGGTGTGGTACAGCCAATGTCCACATCTTCATCTTCAATTTCTTGAACGCTGGCCTCTTCAGCAGTAAACTGAGGCATCGGCGAGAAAACAACTGGGGTTGAAGGGATTTCATCCACTTCAATTTATTCATCCATCTGCTCTGACGTAGCAGCAGAAGGAGTATCTTCATCAGATCGGCTAGGGATCACATATTCTTCATCAAAAGGAACAAGGTCCTTTGATGGCATGGAGGAAACAGGAACAGCATCAATTGGATTAGCAAAAGAGCTGGTCATAGACTTCATCTTCTTCGGTGCTGAAGAATCTGAAGGAGTTGATGCTTTCCTTTTCTTCACAGCTACACGCTCTGCAGCCTTGGTCTTCTTCGCATCTGATGCAGATGGAAGGATTGGAGTTGGAGTAGGCACAGCAGGAGCAGAGGAATTTGGTGCAGTTTCTTCAGGCACAACTGATGCAGTTGCCCAGACCTCTTCATTTTCTTCAGGCGCAGCACTAGTGGGTGCCCTGGGAATTTCTTCAGTGGCTGGAATGCTGTCATCAGCCTTGGAACTCACATTGTCTTCAGCAGCCTGATTTTCATCAGCGATGCTGGCATGTTCTTTAGTTTGCTGAGCAGTTGCTTCAGCCTGAGTGACTTCAATGTGCACAGGGGCAGCGGCACTTGAAGTGAGTGTCTTCGTCAGATTGACGAACCTGACCTTGGCTCCTTTCCAATCAGCATAGTAAGCATTGAAATCATCGCTGAAGACTTTGATTTTAGACTGGAGCTTTACAAGTTCATCAGTTGTCATAAAGACAACGTTGTTCTTCAGGAACTTCTCCTTCATGTACTATGCTTTCTTGAGCTGCCTGGCCTTCTCATATTTCCATTTTTCTTCACTGATGAAATGGGTCAGCATGTGACTTTGGCCAGGTGTCAACTTGAAATCAGGCATAGGAGTGTTTGGGTCCTTGTGCCAGAGATCAATATAGTCGAGGATCAGTTTTGGATCCAAAAGCAGTGGCACTTCTGTGCCCTTGGATCTAGCGGCCCTGACTTGCCTGTCTCTAATGATCTTACCAAGTTCTTCATCATCAGCTTCGTCATCTTCAGACGGTACTTGGAAGGCGACCTGCTTCTTCTGAGGACTTGGGCGAGAGCCTCGTCCAGCAGTGGTCTTAGTCTTCAGCAGAGAGGGTCTTGTTGAAGAATTTGGTGCAGCTGAGGAACTAGCTGAAGCTCCTGAGGCAATGGAGATGCCTGCGGTCCTTTGGCACGTGGCAAGATGCACAGGTGCTGAGGATTTCGTCGGAGCAACTGAGGACTTTGGAGGAGCAGGAGCGGCTTGAGGAAATGGACGTGAGGGCTTGGCTGAGGAAATTGGCCGTGAGGGTATTGAAGACGAGGCACTTGGCTTGTGTGCAGGCTTCTTTGCCATGGATTTCTTCGGCCTTACAGAGGCCTCAGCAGCAGCAACAGTGGAATCTTCGTTGAATTTCCTCACTGCATCTTTAGCCTGTTTGGCCAACTTGGCCTGGCGCTTGGCCCATTCTTCAGGAAATTCCTCACCGCGCTTGATGCTAGTGGGATCTGCCTCTTGGCCAGGTGCCAATGGAGGTCTTGAGCATGGAGGAGTAACAACGAATTTCTTCATGTATTTTGGAGTCACATACCTGTACTCACTCCACTCTTTTGCCCATCTCCTTTCTATCCTCTGAATGCGCACCTTGCGCTGATTTTTGTCTTCCTCAGGGGGTGTGCAGTACCCAGCATAAATGTCCTCAGGGATTTCAAAGGCAGTATTGACCTCAGGCCTCTTTCCTCCTTTCTGTGGCCTCTTTTCACTAGCCATTTTCTTCAGTTGAGGAATTTGAACAATTGAACTCTCTGAAGAAGTATGCAACTTTTCTTCAAGGAACGCTGCAAATGAGTTAAGTTGATGAGAACCTAGTGATTCAGCAGCGGACATGAGTACCTGTGAACAGAGTATAGTTGCGAGGAATTTGGAGAGGTCATATGCGTTCTCAGAAGGTTTTAAAAAAGAACAAGTTTGAGGAATTTGACCAGATGAGTCTTGAAGAATTTCACTAAGCGTTCTTTGTCTTAGGTTCCAGAGTTGTATAGATCGAATGTCCACACAATCGAGGAATCTTGAAGAAAAATGATGCTTAGAGAAACGAATCAAGAACAGATGACATGTGAGGTGTTTTAGCGTGTGAGGATTTGAAGAAAAACACCTTTGAAGATTTTGTAGTAAATATTTGAATCAAAGTGGGCAGTAAAAGTAACTTTTAATTATCCTGAACAAAGAACACGACGAACTAAGGTGTGGAGAAGTGAAGCTCGTCTGTGCAGATCTTCCACGCCATAACTTGGCGGAGGAAGACGGGTACGGCGGCGGAGGAGTGAAGATTTCTGCGGCCGGCGTGAGTACGGTGGCGACGAGGTCGAGGCAGTGAAGCTCTTCCTCACCGGCGACGATGATGTAGCGGCGGCGCTAGGGTTTGGGAAGCTCGAGCGGGAGAGAGGTCGAGCGGAGTAAAAGAAGTGAGGAAGGGGAGAGGGGGTATTTATAGCCACGGTGAAAAACGGTTCGCCCAAAGAAATTGGACGAACGTGCCCCTGACCCTTCTCATCCGCATGACATGTGTCACCCACGTACCGAGAAGTGGAGATCGTGTTAGATCGTGGGTGAATAGATAAGTATATCGTGGGAAGCGGAACGGTTTGAGCGGCAAAGCCGAAAATTTTGGATAAGATAAGTTAAAAGTTCCGTTCGCAAATTCTTCAGCTGTCAAGGACATAGTGAAGATTTTGAACGAGTTTCAAATAGAACGCACATGAAGAATTTGTGAATAGATTGGGTTGAGTATAGCATAGAGGGGGAAGGGTCCGATCACATTCACTTAGCAGAAAAACCAACTTGAAGAATTAGCCATAAGTGAATGCTGTAGAGGACATAAACTTATATATATATGTAGCCAATGAAGAAAAATGACGGAAACAGTGAAGATTTTGCAAAGTTGAAGAATATGAACAACTGAGGAATTTCAAAACTGAGGAAAAACTCAAATTGAAGATTTTCAATTTTTGTGGTGATGTGACCCACCGTATAAGAATGATGATTTCAGACACCGCGTACAATTGTCGTAGGGTTCTGAGAATCAAATTCTTCATTAATTTCTTCACACTTAGAGTGTTATTCTTCATTGATTGAAAAAAAACGTTTCTTCATGTGTTGCACATCTAAGTCATCAATTTTGCATAAGTGTTAGGATGAGTGTCCTTTTCAAAGAACATTCGAAGATTCTAAGATATTTAGCTCACACCGCAACTTGCTAAATCTCTTCTCATCCAAGGGCTTTGTGAAGATATTGGCTAGCTGTTCTTTAGTCTTCACATGCTCAATAGAAATGTCGCCCTTCAACACATGATCGTGAAGAAAATGATGACGAATCTGAATGTGCTTTGTCTTCGAGTGCTGAACTGGGTTGTGAGCAATCTTGATGACACTCTCATTGTCACAGAAGAGAGGCACATTCTTCACGTTGACGTCGTAGTCCTTGAGAGTTTGCTTCATCCACAGCAATTGAGCACAACAAGAACCAACAGCAATGTACTCAGCTTCAGCAGTAGACAGTGATACGCAGTTCTGTTTCTTCGAGGACCAACAGACCAAAGATCGTCCGAGGAAATGACATGTACCAGATGTTGACTTGCGATCCACACGATCACCAGCATAGTCAGAGTCAGAATATCCAACGAGATCAAAAGCCGAGCCCTTGGGGTACCGTAATCCTAGTGTTAGTGTGTGAGCTAGATATCGAAGAATATGCTTCACAACCTTATGGTGTGATTCCTTCGGTGTAGCTTGAAATCGGGCACACATGCAAACACTAAGCATAATATCTGGCCTAGATGCACATAAGTACAATAAAGAACCAATCATGGAGCGGTATACCTTTTGATCGAAGTCAATACCATTTTCATCACTGCACAGATGGCCATTTGTGGGCATCGGAATTTTGACGCCTTTGCAATCTTGCATGCCGAATTTCCTCAGTACATCCTTGAGGTATTTCTCCTGAGATATGAATATGCCATTTCTCTGTTGACGAATTTGAAGACCTAAGAAGAATTTCAACTCTCCCATCATAGACATTTGATATTCTTCACTCATCATATAGGCAAATTCATCACTATAACGTTGGTCAGTACAGCCAGAGATGATATCATCAATATATATTTGGCATACAAACAATTCATCATCATAGGATTTAGTGAAAATAGTTGGGTCGAGTGAACCGGGTTTGAAGCCTTTCTTCATGAGGAATTCCTTCAAAGTATCATACCACGCCCGAGGGGCCTGTTGAGGCCATAGAGGGCCTTATTTAGTCTAAAGACTTTGTCAGGATGCTTAGGATCTTCAAAACCTGGGGGTTGAGCAACATATACTTCTTCCTCAAGCTTACCATTGAGGAATGCACTTTTCACATCCATTTGATATAAAGTGATATCATGATGGCTAGCATAAGCAAGTAATATGCGAATAGCTTCAAGTCTAGCAACAGGTGCAAAAGTTTCATCGAAATCAATTCCTTCAACCTGTGTGTAGCCTTGAGCTACTAGCCGTGCCTTATTCCTCACCACTAGGCCATTTTCATCTTGCTTGTTGCGGTAGATCCACTTTGTGCCAATGATATTGCGTTTGCGAGGATCTAGACGATTAACCAGTTCCCAAACGTTGTTGAGCTCGAACTGATGTAATTCTTCTTGCATGGCCTGAATCCACTCAGGCTCCAGAAATGCTTCATCTACCTTAGTGGGCTCTGAGATAGAGACAAAAGCATAGTGCCCACAAAAGTTAGATAAATGTGAAGCTTTTGAGCGTGTGAGAGGACCTGGTGCTTCAATGTCATCGATGATCTTCTCAACTTGCACTTCTTTTGCAACGCGAGGATGAGTTGGTTGTCGTCGAGGAATTTGATCAGCATTTTCTTCAGCACCATTTTCTTCAGCAATTTCTTCAGGTGCATTAGCTCGACGTTCTTCACGTTCTGGAATGAATTCTTCAGCAGATTCTTCAGTAGGAATGACATCCTCAATTGCCTTGAACTTGATAGTTTCCTCAGGTTCTGGTTCATCTATCACAGAGGGTTGGTGCTCTCTTTGCGAGCCATTAGTTTCATCGAACCGCACATCTACAGTTTCAACAACCTTGTGAAGAACGGTGTTGAAGACTCTGTAGGTGTGCGAGTCCTTTCTGTAACCAAGCATAAAACCTTCATGTGCTTTCGGTGCAAATTTAGCATTGTGATGAGGATCTCTAATCCAACATTTAGCACCGAAGACTTTGAAATAACTCACATTGGGTTTCTTGTCAGTGAGGAGTTCATAGGCAGTCTTCTTGAAGAATTTGTGAAGATATACCCTGTTGATGATGTGGCACGCAGTATAAATTGCCTCAATCCAGAAGTGACGAGGCGTCTTGTACTCATCAAGCATGGTGCGAGCCATCTCAACAAGAGTTCTGTTCTTGCGCTCCACGATGCCATTTTGCTAAGGAGTGTAAGGAGCAGATAACTCATGAGTAATACCAAGTTCATCAAGATAGTCATCAAGACCAGAATTCTTGAACTCAGTTCCATTGTCACTTCTGATGCGCTTGATCTTCACACCAAAGTTGGTTAAAGCCCTCGAGGAAAATCGTTTGAAGACTTCCTGCACTTCATGTTTGTAAGTAACAATGTGTACCCATGTGTAGCGGGAGTAATCATCAACAATAACAAGCCCATAGAGAGATGCGTCATTTGTGACAGCTGAGTAATGGTTAGGACCAAAGAGGTCCATGTGAAGCAATTCGAATGGTCGAGTAGTGGTCATGATAGTCTTCGCTGGATGCTTAGCCTTGGTCATCTTTCCAGGTTCACAAGCTCCACACAAGTGATCCTTGAGGAATTTGACATTCTCAATGCCAATGACATGCTTCTTCTTCGCAAGCATGTGCAAATTCCTCATGCCTGCATGACCAAGTCGTCGATGCCATAGCCACCCTTCTGAAGCTTTTGCAAGTAGGCACACGGCTGGTTGCGGCCCTGTAGAGAAATCAACAATATACAAGTCTCCTCTCCTAAAGCCTTCGAAGACTTTGGAATTGTCAGCTTCCAAAACCACAACACAACGATACTTGCCAAAGACAACTACCATATCAAGATCACAAAGCATTGAGACAGACATAAGATTGTATCCTAAGGACTCGACAAGCATGACTTTGTCCATGTGTCGATCCTTTGTGATCGCAACCTTACCTAGACCCAATACCCGACTTTTGCCTTTATCAGTGAAGATGATATGCTTCAGATGCGATGGTGATAAGGTAGCATCAATCAATAGATTCTTGTCACCAGTCATGTGATTTGTACATCCACTATCGAGGACCCACTCAGTGGCTTTGGGTTGATCATCCTGCAGATGAATTAGTGCAGCTTACGAACTTCATATACTTCATCAATGAAGAATATGACATCAATTCATCAGATCAATTTCATCAAGCAATAGAACAGATGAAGCATTATGAGGACGAGAGAAATGAAAGTTCATTTCTTCATGATTGGCCTGCGTCCTTTCAGGCATACTTCAGGTCTCCAGCAAATTCTTCAGACGTTTACGTACGTCTGGAGACCTGACCCTGCAGAATAGATTAGTTCTTTTTCTTCACCACCCACATCTGAAGGGGTGGCAAAGAGTTCATCACTCTGCAAGCTCCATATGAGAAAGGTGGCATAGCAGCCAATCCGTTTCGTTTCTCATAAGAGAAGTTAGGGTAAGCATATGAATAAGCAGAGAAATTCTTCGAGGACTTATGAACATAATAATTAGAAGAATAATGCTCATATTCAGAGCCCTTGGCTCTTTCCTGCGAAACAGAGTTGTTAGCACGATGATGTTCATATGAGGACTTTGATCCTTTTGAGGAATTTGATCCATGTGAGGAATTTGGTCCGTATGAGGACTTGGATCCATATGAAGAATTTGGTCCATATGAAGAATTTGATCTGGGGTTCCTATTCTTCACAGGTGGTGTCATGAGGACATTCACCTGAAGACTTTCAAGGCATCTTTTGGGAACCCGGATTTTCTTCATAGGAGGACCGTTCCTGCAGTTAGTGCCAACATATCTAGCAAATACTTCACCATTCTGATTTTTGAAAAGTTTATAGTTGGAGTCAAATGACTCATCAGAAGAATGAGGAGATTCACATGTAAAGCTAGATAAGTTAGATGGATCAACTGGAGGTCCCTTTGCAGCAACCCATGAGGTTTTGGGGTACTACTCAGGCTTCCAATATGTACCATCAGCATTGAGTTTCCTCTCAAAGGCAATACCCTCTTTCCTAGGGTTCCCGTTGAGGATCTGCCTTTTAAGCACATCACAAAGAGTCTGATGCCCTTTGAGGCTTTTGTACATGTCTGTCATGTACAATTCCTTCAGCCCTGCATCATCAGTGATACTAGCAATGTCCTCAGATGAGGAATTAATGATAGTAGAGACAGTTGAGGAATTTGTAGCATTAGAAGCATTTGAACATTCAGGTCAAGAATTAGCAGATTCACGTTCAATGCATTTCAAACATGGAGGAACAAATTCTTCCTGAGCAGCGCTGATTTGTTGAGCAAGTAATGAATCACGCTCCTTCTGAAGATCTTCATAACTCACTCTTAGCTTTTCAAGATCTTGCTTTCTTTGAAGAAATTCATAAGAAAGCTTCTCATGATCAGACAAGAGAGTGTTATGATGACCTTGAAGGTTGTCAAACCTAGTCTAAATTCTCTGAAGATTTTCAGTCAAGGTTTTAGTGCGATCCATTTCTTCACCCAACATATCATCACTTTTGTCTAGCATGTTTTGAACCTTTTCAAGAGCCCTTTGTTGTTTCACAACAATCTTAGCAAGTTTAGAATAGTTGGGCTTAAGGTTTTCATCAGATTCATTTTCACTTGATTCAGATGAGGAATATTTGAGTACCTTGGCACCCTTTGCCATGAAGCAATAGGTGGGAGCGTAGTCATCATTGCCTTCATCAGCCTTGTTGGTGAGGTCATTTTCTTCAGAGTTGAAGATAGACTTGCTGACGAATGCAGTAGCAAGGGCTAGGCTCGCCACATCGGATTCAGAATCCTCAGATGCCTCCTCTTCCTCATTTTCTTTAGATTCAGCCTCAGAGTCCATTTCCTTGCCAATGAATGCCCGAGCTTTCTTGGAGCTACTCTTCTTGTGAGATGAAGACTTTGAGGATTTTGATGATGAAGATTTTGAGGATTTCTTCTTTTTCTTCGCATCCTCAGAACTGTAATCCTTGTATTTCTTCTTCTTTGATTCCTTTTCCCACTGAGGACAATGTTGAATGTAGTGTCCTGGTTTCTTGCACTTGTGACAAAGCCTCTTCTTGTAGTCACTAGATGAGGAATCATTGCTCCTTGAGGGTCTTCCAAAGCGACCACGTCTTGAAAGCTTCTGGAATTTCTTCACGGGCAGTGCCAGATCATGGCTCAGTTCTTCAGGATCACCAAGACTACTTTCAGAGTCTTCATCTTCAGACTCAGAAACTGCCTTGGCCTTCAGTGCATGTGATCTGCCATAGCTCGAACCATAGAGATCTCTCTTTTCAGCAAGCTGGAACTCACGAGTGTTTAGCCTTTCAAGGATATCAGCGGGGTCAAGTGACTTGTAATCAGGACGCTCTTGTATCATGAATGCCAGAGTATCAAATGAAGAGTCAAGCGATCTCAGTAGTTTCTTCACCACCTCGTGGTCGGTGATGTCATTGGCACCAAGTGCTTGAAGCTCATTTGAGATGTTAGTGAGGCGATCGAAGGTTTGTTGAACATTCTCATTGTCGAGTCTTTTGAAGCGGTTGAAGAGATTGCGAAGAACATCAACTCGAGAGTCACGCTGTGTTGAGACTCCTTCATTTACTTTGGACAGCCTCTCCCAGATAAGCTTAGCAGTTTCCAAAGCACTCACTCTTCCATACTGTCCTTTGCTCAGATGGCCACATATGATATTTTCGCTTGAGAATCGAGTTGCTTGAGTCTCTTCACATCGGCAGCGTTTAGTGAGGGTGAGACAGAGGGAACACCCTTTTCCACAACATACCAGAGATTGTTATCAATTGCCTGAAGATGCATTCGCATCTTATTCTTCCAGTAGGGGTAGTCCGTCCCATCGAAGGTAGGACACCCAACAAAGACCTTGATCATACCTGCGGTCGACATAACTAAAACTCCCGGCGGTTAAACCAAAATCACACAGAACAAGGGAGTACCTTGCTCTGATACCAATTGAAAGTGTGTTATATCGACTAGAGGGGGTGAATAGGCGATTTTTATGAATTCCTCAATGAGGAATTTGTGGGTGAGGAAATTCCTTAGCGAAGAACTACTTGCAGCGGAATAAGTACTCAAAAGTATGCATAGCAGAACACAAGCATAGTTATCATGATGAAATGAAAACAAGCACAGAGTACAGAAAGCGTAAACACTGGATAACACAGGATGAAGACAAACGTACTGAAGAAATTGAACTTAGGAAATTGAGAAAGTCTTAAGTCAAAGTCTTCAAACACATATATGAACGAGCATACAACACAGTAATGAGGAAATGAAAGAGTTTAGGAAATAGAACCAGTTGGCTTGGCAAAGACAATGATTTGGTAGACCAGTTCCAACTGCTGTCTCAGTTGTACGTCTGGTTGGAGCGGCTAGGTATTTAAACCTGAGGACACCCAGTCCCGGACACACAGTCCTCACCGTATTCTCCTTGAGCTAAGGTCCCACAGACCTCGCCCAATCACTCGTGGTAAGTCTTCAGGTGACTTCCAAACCTTCACAAACTCGGTCACTCGGCGATCCACAATTTCCTCTTGGATGCTCTAGACCATGACACCTAACCGTCTGGAAGAAGCACAGTCCTCAAAGGTAACAAGCGTCGGATCCACGGAGGATCAATCTCTTCAGTGATGCTCAATCACTTTGGGTTTGTAGGTGTTTGGGTTTGGGGTTTTTCCTCACTTGATGATTTTCACTCAAAGTCCTCGGAGGATGGGATGCTCTCAATTGACAAGTGTCAGTTTCTCTCAGAGCAGCCAACCAGCTAGTGGTTGTAGGGGGCGGCTATTTATAGCCTAGGGAGCAGCCCGCCATGATAAGACATAAATGCCCTTCAATGATATGACTGTTAGGTGGGTAGATATTTTGGGACAGCTGGCGCATAGCACATCAACGGTCGGAAATTTGAGTATCAAATTCCTCAGGGCTATCATGTTCCTCACTGTGTAGGCAATCCGCATTGGCGAATTCCTAACTCCTCAGTCAGAACAAATTCCTCAGAGACCAGAAGAACTTCATCTCTGTCACTGAAGAATATGACTGAACTGTATGAGATTTCCAATGGCTTCACTCGAAGGGATTGGTAGGTGTAGGATTTTGAGTTGAGCATCACATGGAAAATTTTCCTTAGTATTTCCTCGACCCCCTTTAACAGTACGGTGTTTCCTATGACTCAAGAAAGAGAAAATGAAACTACGAAAACAAAATTCTTCACGCTTCATGTTCCTCAAATGAATACCAAGTCTTCAAGGTCACACCAATTTCTTCACTTTCAAAGTCTTCAGAAAGTCTTCAGAAATCCAAAGTCTTCAGTCGAAGAACTTCATTTTTAGGGGTCGACTTTCTCTGTAAATATCAAACTCCTCATAGACTTGTAGATCTGTGTACACTCACAAACGCATTAGTCCCTTAACCTATAAGTCTTCAATACACCAAAATCACTAAGGGGCACTAGATGCACTTACAATAAGCTTCTGTGCCAGAAGCCCCCAGGTATAATGGACGTACATATTTGAGGATGTGTACATCATAGGTGCACGGTTTTAGCCGCACGAAAGCTTTAAGGCTAAAAAAAGAAAAGGCGAAAAGAGAGAAAAAATAATAAAAAATAGGGAGAAGGAGACGAATGAAGAGTTCGGCGCTAGGCATAGAATATTCGGAGTCTGGCCGCGTTCCAGGGGTTCGGTTCTAGGGAATTGTCTGATGCATCACGCAGGCGGTACACTCCTCCAGTGAGAACTTCTTCAATGATGAAGGGACCCTCCCACTTGGGCTTGAGTTTGTCCTTTTTCTTCTATGGCAAGCGTAGAACGAGTTCGCCAACATTATAAGTCTTGGCTCGCACTTCTCTACTTTGGTATCTGCGGGCCTGCTGTTGATAAAATGCGGAATGGGATTTTGCGACGTCGCGCTCCTCCTCCAGGGCATCTAAGCTGTCCTGCCGATCGAGCTCGGCCTCTCTCTCTCCGTACATGCGCACTCGAGGTGAGTCATGAATAATGTCGCAGGGTAACACAGCCTCTGCGTCGTACACCATGAAGAAAGGTGTATATCCGGTAGTGCGATTGGGCATGGTCCGCAGCCCCCAGAGTACGGAGTCGAGCTCCTCCACCCAATGCTTGTCTGATTCTTTCAAAGATCGCACTAGTCTGGGCTTAATGCCGCTCATAATAAGACCATTGGCTCGTTCGACTTAACCGTTTGTTTGCGGGTGATAGATAGAGGCATAATCGAGCTTGATGCCCAGATTAGCGCACCAGGTTTTCACCTCATCGGCTGTGAAATTGGAGCCGTTATCGGTGATGATACTGTGTGGAACACCATAACGGTGCACAACACCGGATATGAAGTCTATCACTGGTCCAGCTTCGGCCGTTTTAACTGGTTTGGCCTCTATCCACTTAATGAATTTATCCACCATGACCAGCAGATATTTTTTCTTATGGCTTCCTCCTTTAAGGGGTCCGACCATATCAAGCCCCCAGACCGCAAAAGGCCAAGTGATGGGGATTGTTTGTAGAGTGGTGGGTGGCATATGGCTTTGGTTGGCGAAAAGCTGGCATCCGACGCAGCGCTGGACAAGGTCCTATGCATCTGCTCGGGCCGTCGTCCAATAGAAACCTGTACGGAAGGTCTTGCTTACAAGGGCCCGAGCCGCGGCATGGTGACCACCGAGACCGGCATGAATTTCAGCCAATAGCTGCCACCCCTCTTCCTCGGAGATACATCTTTGAAGTACTCCGGTAGCGCTTTTCTTGTAGAGTTCTCCGTCGTGAACCTTGTAGGCTTTCGAGCGCCGGACAATGCGGCGATCCTCATTCTGATCCTTAGGGAGTTCTCGCCTATTAAGGTAGGCCAAGAAGGGTTCGGTCCATGGGGCAATGACTGCCATGATAAGATGGGCCGATGGTGTTATTTCGGTGGCTAAGCCCCTGATGATATCGGTGTGTTCAGAATCTGGGGTCATAGTCGGATCCGGACTAGTGTTGCCGCTCTCCCCTTGCCACACCACGGATGGCTTGAAGAGTCTTTCCAAAAAGATGTTAGGTGGGACGGGGTCGCGCTTAGCGCCGATGCGAGCAAGGACGTCCGCCGCTTGATTACTTTCTTGACCCACATGGTGGAACTTGAGCCCCTCGAACCGAACCGACATTTTGAGGACGGCTTTACGGTAAGCCGCCATCTTCGGATATTTGGCATCGAAATCTCCATTTATTTGAGATATTGCGAGGTTTGAATCCCAGCGCACTTCCAGGCGTTGTATGCCCATGGAGACAGCCATCCGAAGACCATGCAACAAGGCCTCGTATTCGGCTACATTTTTGGAGTCTGTGTATAATATTTGGAGTACGTATTGAACTGTATCTCCAGCGGGGGATGTTAGGACAACGCCCGCTCCTAAGCCCGCCAGCATTTTGGAGCCGTCGAAGTGCATGACCCAGTTGGAATATGTGTCGTACTCTTTAGGGAGTTCGGCCTCTGTCCATTCAGCGACAAAGTCGGCCAGTACTTGGGATTTAATAGCCCGGCGCGGTTTGTATGCTATGTCGAATGGCAGGAGCTCAATTGCCCACTTCGTAATCCGGCCCGTGGCATCGCGGTTGTTTATTATGTCATTAAGTGGTACTTCGGAGGCCACCGTGATTGAGCACTCTTGAAACTAGTGTCGTAGCTTTCGGGATGCCATGAAGACCGCGTATGCTATTTTTTTGGTAATGAGGGTACCGGGATTTGCATGGTGTGAGGACAGTGGATACGTAATATACCGGCTTTTGAAGCGGGAATTTGTGTCCGTCCTCCTCTTGTTCAACGACGAGCACCGCACTCACGACCTGATGTGTTGCCGATATGTATAATAACATGGGTTCGCCGGCGTTCGGTGCGGCCAGGATTGGGTTGCTCGCTAAAAGAGCCTTTATTTCTTCCAGTCCGGCCGTTGCCTCATCCGTCCATTCGAAGTGGTCAGTGCGTCGGAGAAGGCGATACAGTGGCAATGCTTTTTCTCCTAATCTGGAGATAAAGCGGCTTAAAGCTGCCACGCATCCGGCTAGTTTTTGGACCTGTTTAAGGTCAGTTGGTATAGCCAATTGTGACAGAGCCCGGATTTTGGCTGGATTGGCCTCAATTCCTCTATTGGAAACGATGAAGCCCAGCAGTTTTTCGGCAGGAACACCGAAAACACAGTTTTCCGGATTGAGCTTGATGTCATATGTACGTAGGTTGTCGAATGTGAGACGTAAGTCATCTATTAGTGACTCGGGGTGCCTGCTCTTGATGACTACGTCATCCACATATGCTTCAACTGTCTTGCCGATTTGTTTCTCCAGGCGTGTTTGAATCATGCGTTGGTAGGCGGCGCCAGCGTTTTTGAGCCCGAAAGGCATAGTGTTGAAGCAGAAAGGCCCGTATGGGGTAATGAATGTCATTGCGGCTTGATCGGACTCCTTCATCTTGATTTGATGGTATCCGGAGTATGCGTCGAGGAAACACAGTGAGTCGTGTCCTGTGGTTGCATCAATAATCTGATCGATGCAAGGAAGGGGGAAGGGATCCTTAGGGCAGGCCTTGTTGAGGTCTTTGAAATCGACGCATAGGCGCCAGGATTTATCCTTCTTTGGTACCATCACCAGGTTTGCTAGCCAGTCCGGGTGTTTTATTTCTCTGATGAATCCGGACTCGAGTAACTTGGCTAGCTCCTCTCCCATAGCTTGTCGTTTGGGTTCAGAAAAACGCCGCAGTGTTTGCTTGACCGGTTTATATCCCTTCAATATATTGACGTTGTATTCGGCCAACCTGCGTGGGATTCCTGGCATATCAGAAGGGTGCCAGGCGAATATGTCCCAGTTCTCACGTAGGAACTCTCGTAGCGCGGCGTCGACCGTTGGGTCGAGTTGTGCCCCGATGGATGCTGTCTTCTTGGGGTCCGTCGGGTGGACTTGAAATTTGACTATTTCATCTGCTGGTTTGAAGGAGGTGGATTTGGGTCGCTTGTCCAGGATTACGTCATCCCTATCCATAGTGGAGCGCAGCGCGGTTAGCTCTTCGGCCGCGAGGGCTTCAGACAGTGCCTCGAGGGCCAGAGATGAGGTTTTATTTTTGGCGTGGAGTGCTATGTTCGGATCACTGGCGAGAGTGATGATACCATTGGGCCCGGGCATCTTGAGCTTCATGTACCCGTAATGAGGTATAGCTTGGAAGCGTGTAAATGCATTTCGCCCCAATAGGGCGTGATATCCGCTGTTGAAAGGGGCCACTTGGAAGGTTATCTCTTGGAACCGATAATTTTTCGGCGTACCGAATACCACGTCGGGCGTGATTTTTCCCGCGCATCGTGCCTCCCGACTGGGAATGATTCCCCGGAAGGTCGGGCTACTTTGCTTGATGCGGCTCCTATCTATTTCCATTTTATTGAGTGTATCCTCATAGATGAGGTTTAATCCGCTGCCGCCGTCCATGAGCACTTTGGTGAGCTGGAAACCGTCCACAATTAGATTGAGGACCAAGGCGGCTGGTGCCCGGACTGTCCGAAATTTTGGTTCGTCACTCGCATTGAAAGTTATGGCCGTGTCATTCCAGGGGTTTATTGCTGCGACTTGGCAGACTTCGGCGAGGTCGTGGAAAGCCCTTTTACGCCGATTGTTTGAAGCGAAAGTCTTGAAGACTGTCAATACGTTGGGGTCGTCATCTTCCGGGGGGTGTTGCTCTGGGGTATTTTTGGTGAGGATATCCTCGCCGCTCTTAGCCACTTGCCGGAGTATCCAACATGCTCTAAGGCTGTGGGTTGGTATGGTATCCGGTGTTGTGTGTATTTTGCATGGCCTATCGAGCCATCCCTCCAGAATGGTTCCGCGCCCTATAATGGGCTTAGATTTCTTTATTGTTGGGTCGGGCGCCCCACGAGGGTGCATCCTTTTTGTCCGGACGGGGGGGGGGGGGAGGGTGAGTGGAAACCGGTGGTTCCCAGCGGGCTGCCTGGGTTTTCCAGGCGCTTTCCATTGCGCAGTACTTCTGTACTATGGTTGCCAAGTCAGTGAAGTGTGATATGCGACAACGGCTGATGGCGTTGAGGATTCTATCATCCGTGCAATTGTTGTTGAATACTGAGATCGCGTCTTCGTCGCGGCAATCTTTAATCTTGTCTTTGACAAGGAGGAATCTGGCCCAAAAGTGATGGACTGTTTCCTGAGACTGCTGTGGTATGTGCATGAGATCATTTATATCTGGGCGGGTGGGTGGCTTTAAATCCGAATCCTGACCCACTTTGGGATCCGAAGTTTGAAAAACTTCCGAACTTAATAGCTCGGGCTCCGGGATATCAACTGATTTTTCAGGCCCGTCGTCCGATTCTAGGTTCGGAGGGCAGGGTGTGTCTTTCCGAAGGCAGGTATCCGGCTCTTCGAGCTCGGAGATCCGAACATAGTTCGTCCTCAGTATAGAGGAAGAGGTTTCATCCTGCTCCTCTACTACCGCTATCTGGTGGGTGATCGGTGGAGATTTAATTTCTCTTTGGTCGGGTTTAAGCCCAATCCGATCGTAGTCTGTAGCGACCCCCAAGGCGGCGATGCGATCTAGGAGCTCGTTCAAAGACGACAACTCCATCGGATCCATCTGCTTGGAGTATTCGAAGTCAACACGGAGGGGATTTTCGATGACTCGAGAAGTCATCGTCGGCTTAACGGCCGAACAGGCGGTCATGATAAAACCGCCCAGCCGGAGGGTTTGGCCTGGGGCCAGTGCTCCTCCGGAGGTGACACTGTCCTTGATAACAAGGCGAGCCATCAATCCTGTCTTTGACGTCACAGCGGAACTCTCAATGAAATCACCAATGTCGGTGTCAAAACCGGCGGATCTCGGGTAGGGGGTCCCGAACTCTGCGTCTAAGGTTGATGGTAACAGGAGACGGGGGACACGATGTTTACCCAAGTTCGGGCCCTCTCTATGGAGGTAATACCCTACTTCTTGCTTGATTGATCTTGATGAATATGAGTATTACAAGAGTTGATCTACCTCGAGATCGTAATCTCTAAAACCCTAAAAGTCTAGCCTGTATGGCTATGATTATTCTTGTCCCTACGGACTAAGCCCTCCGGTTTATATAGACACCGGAGGGGACTAGGGTTATACAAAGTTGGTTACAGAGAAAGGAATCTTCATATCCGGGCGCCAAGCTTGCCTTCCATGCCAAGGAGAGTCCCATCTAGACACGGGTGAGAGTCCTCGGTCTTGCATCTTCACAGCCCATCAGTCCGGCCCATGTCCAACAGGCCGGACGCCCGAGGACCCCTTAACAAAAAAAATACACTTCCGTGATGATACGTGTTTGTCACAGTAGGTCGTGTTTTTTGTCATGCATGTACATCCATGACAAATTTATGACAGAGTCAAGATAGTCATACCTGTGCTGTCGTAGAAGTGTTACATGACATTACCAAAATTATCATCACGGAAGTGTCCACTTCCATGACGATAAATCGCGCGTCACAGAAGTGCTTTCGTCAAGGGTGGCCGACACGTGGCATCCACCGTAACGGAACGCCGTTAAGCTATCAGGTCGGGTTTTGGATCCGATAACCCGTTAACAGCCCCGACCAATGGGGATTTTCCACGTGTAAAATCATCATTGGCTGGAGGAAACACGTGTCGGCTCATCGTTGGGACAGATGTCATCCACTCATTGGACAGAAGGCGCTTATGATACGTCGACACGTGGCACGGCCCAACAGAGGCCCATTCCTGTGAAAAGGCCGGCCCGTTTGACTTGGTCAAAAGGTGGCGGGTCGGCCCATGGAAAGCCTGTTAACGGCCTGTTCGCATATAGCCCATTTACAGCCCGCTAACCCAAGGCCCGTTACGCCCTATCCGAATTAGGCCCAGTAGGGTCATCTGGGCCATCCAATATGATTCCAGCCCGTTTTCACTTCTGGCCCATGTATGGCCCATGACGTCTTTCGGCCCATATGAGGCCCTATGTAACTCTAGGCCTATTAACGGCCCGTGGTGAAACTGGCCCGTAATGAACAGTGTATCACTTTACACCCATTAACGGCCCGTGGTGAAACTGGCCCGTAATGAACAGTGTATCACTTTATACCCATTAACGGCCCGTTATTCCGTTGGGCCGTTTCCAGCCCATGTTATCTTTCGGCCTTCTCAGAGCCCATTTATTCTTGGGCTCATTTCCAGCATTCGTTTACTTACGGCCCGTTACTGTCATTTTCTGCTTGTGGGCCAAATTCAGCCAGTGGTTACAGTCGGCCCGTTTGTGGTCCGTTAATACGTTGGGCCATTTTCATAGCGTCATCAAATATGTCCTATTAACGATGGCCCGTTATGGTCGGCCCATGAACGGACGATTCCAACTCTAGCCCGTTTACGGCCATAATGCGGCCTGTTATTGGCCCATGTTTGGCCAATCGATCATACGGCCCGTATAAGGCCCATTGATGATACGGCCCGTATAAGGCCCATTGTTTCTACGGCCCGTAGAAGGCCCATTGTTTCTATGGCCCGTAGAAGGCCTACTGTTTCTACGGCCCGTAGAAGGCCCACTGTTTCTATGGCCCGTAGGAGGCCCAATGTCACTACAGTAAATATTAGCCCATGGTTATTGTGGCCTAGTTTTAAAAAATAGGTTATTGCAGCCACTAGCAAACCGCGGAAAAAGAACTGCACTGACTACAAGCATACAAATAAACAAGACAACAAGGAAATAAATAAGCAAGCAACTTATGCTAGGCTATCACGGCTATTACACATATTACATCCACTGGGCATCAAAGTTCGCCACCAGTGATCATAAAGCGCAACGAAGAAGCAGATTACAAAAACTGGGCACCGTTGCAGCGTAACAAAATAATACTGAACCGAGACCACTTCCAAGACAGTTCAAGAAAGGTTAGCCTTGTGGGGGAACTGCTGCGCAAGCTGCTGAGCAAGGCTGTGAGACCGGCCTAGCATGTCGGTCATAGCTTCTAGGTGTAGCTGTTTAGCGACGAGGTTCTCATTGGTGTTCTCCACAATCTTTCTTAGAGATAGGACTTCACGTCGAAGTTGAGTTGCAGAATGCCTTTCTGCTAGAACTTGGGACTGAAGAAGTCGAACTGATTCAGACAACGAATTCTGTGAGCTTGTCTGACTGTTAGTCTCAAGTAACTTGAACACTGCATCAAGACAAGAATTTGGGGTTGTCTCGCTATCTTCAAGATGTTTTGCCTTCTTTGGTGCAATATATGTTGGGTTTGTCTCACAGCCTTCAGCAGACTTGTGCATGCCATCAGGCATATCACCCTGAAACAAAGCAGAGAGATGACAGGTTTTGCACATGTATAAACAAAGATGATAACTGTTCTATCAATTCTATCCAATTTCAAATTAGAAAATAAAGAGTAAGTTCAAAATATCAATAACATAATTTGGCATTGTTCATAATGCGGGGAGCTTCACCACACTACTGGATTACCATGTCAACATAACAAGCATAGATGAAGGGCAAAGAAAATCATTGTATCTATTTTGGATAATGTGCATGGCATGTTGTTCATATCATCAGCCACATCAGTAAGATAAAACAGGAGATGACAAGGTGCAAACGTGGGCTGCTTCACCACACACTGGATTATAGATCCACAAAAACAAGCATACATATAGGGAGTATTAAGTAATGTGCATGGTATGAATAAGGAATTTGGTTTTACAAGTAAAACTTAGAACTTACGGTTCTTGCGTACATGCATTTTGGTAGAAACAACAAACTAAACAGCAGTAAACGATAGGGAGTATGAGAAAATTAAACAGCAGTTGAGGATAAAGGCTTTAGAAGGACTGACTTACATTAATAGTTAACACCGGCTTTATAATGCCCTTCTCCATGTCAAGGGAAGGATAACTCAAGAATTTCACCACAGAATCTTCTTCATAAGCATTGCCTGTACTCTACATTTTGTAGAGAGTAATTATAGATATGATAATACTGGAAGGGATAGAGGATAATGAAGATAAGATGCGGATTGATGCTACATAATCAACTACCAATCCCTGGAAGTACAAGCGTTACAGGACAAAATGTACTGACAAGAGCAATGGGCTACACTTCTGTACTGGCATTGTCTGTGTATTCTACTTGTTGGTAAGATTAAATATAGATCTGATCTTTTTTAGTAAATGGTGGGCGAGGGAGATAAGATGCAGAATGCTACAAAATGAACCAATCCCTCTTCCCATAATACAAGAGTGTTTTGAACACTGGTGTACTGTACAAAACTTTCTTATATTATGGGACGGAGGGAGTAGCTGTTAATGTAAGTACAGTGATAGACCACGTTCAGTCCTTACAAGAGGACTGCAGAGCTAAACCTCTTCAAAAGCATTGGGTTGATTCTAAATTTATGTAAGAGTCCATACGGATCTTATAATGTCCACCAAATGGACGATTACGAGGCTAACATGTGCAGTGATGCTACATAATCAAACAGCTATGAAAGTAAGTATGGTCATACAGGGCAAGAGGTACTCACAAGAGCAATGCAGTGTGCAGTATAGTTGCGAGATTCTATGGTCCCTTGAGAACGAATGTTCTTCTGCTAACAGTTTTCGTACAAGTGAGACATTAAGGCAAATGCAGAAATGTAGTTCAAATTGTGATGTGATATCATAGACAGTACCTTACACTGCAGCCGAGACCAATGTGTAACAAGATTATTCCAGTCACCCTCGGATAAATGTAGCACCGGAGACTTTACAGAAATTTTGTTCAGAGGCTTGCCATCGAACTGCGCTTGCCTCAGGTAGGAATGATACTTCATCAACGAGTGCTTGAAAAGCGCAACCAACCCTTGCTCGTCATCACAATCCAGTTTGCTCCTCGCCTATTTAAAAGAATGAAATCTTGTGTCTTCTGTCAGCAGAAACATATGCAGTAATGACCATGAATAACATTAGTACATTACTTAAGCGTAAGTTGCGGAGGAAGACTGGAAATTGTTCTGTGTCTGCGGTATAAGCTTTCCATGAAGGAAAGATGTGCACAAAGTTCCTGACAACAACATAAGCTTCGTCTTCTAAACTGGGAAGAAATGGAACATGGGTCCTATTTGCTGCAATTGGGGCTCTCTCTGGTTCGAAAAGGGATTTGGCAACTGGATTTGGTGTACTCTTTGCTGGAATGGGGGTTTTGCGTCGTACAGCTGGTGCTATGTCAACTGGCATAATCATACTGTTTGCTGCAGTTGGGGTCTGCTAAGTTGGGGCATCAGAAATGACCAGTGTAGTAGGGCTAGAGTCTGCTAGAGTTGGGGTATTTTGTGGGTCAGCTGATATTGCAACTACACCTAATGGGCTATTTGATTTATCAGGTGCCACTACCTTTTCCAAATACTTTGCTTGTGCTCCTCCACGATCAGCAATCGCCCTCTTCCTTTTGAACGTCTGATACATAAGAACAGCATTTGAATGGATAAATATGGTATGATGACAGATGGAATATGTACTGAAAATGGATAGGCAGGGCGTATTCACATACACGATGTGTAAACTAAGCTAATGTCGGTTCAACAAAGTAGAAGCAATGCAAAGCATCAGTTGCAAGATATGTGCGAGCAATGTAACCTTGGAAAGTTAGAGCAAGTACCTTGACGGGTGAATAAGATAGGGCATCTTCCTCTGACTCCTCCACTAGGGAGCTACATTGACTTAGGTCTCCCTCTAGCTCAGAATCACTGTTAGGATCATATACTGAGCATGAATCTGTAGGTGGAGAGCATTTGCATTGCATTGCATCCAGACTTGATTTCAGTCCCTTAATGCCAAGTTTGACAGCCATGGCATTGTTCTGCTTTATTCTTTTCATGCGCGCAAGCTCATAATCATTATGATGCTGTTCAGAATCTGAGATTCATGAAAACATAAAAAGTAGTCAGATTATCTATGGAATACATTGCGGATTCAACTCGGAGAGTGTCTCCCTATAAACCCCTGCATATGCAAAGTTCACCTCCCCAACCGTGCTGACCAGACCACACACAGAAATACAAACCCCTTATGTCTCTATAACAGGCAGGCACACATTTCAAAACTGAAGTAGGAACATTAGAATCATATGAAATTCGTATTTGAACAAATAAACTAGGCAATTATGAGTGGCGTAATGTTTAGCTTCAAGGGTGGAGTGTTGGTAGTGCGACACAAAGCAAGTAGGCAGATTGTATTCCATGTAAAAGATCGAAACCTATGTAAAAGCTGGAAATGACACTTTCTTTCTATACAATGCAGTGTTCGTTACCCACACATGATGGAAGAGATCGCATAGAGAAATACTATTCACTCATGTCTATGGTTCCAGTATTTAGAAACAGGGTGGTCCACCCTAAAAGAATATTGACAACAAATATGATAAGGCAAGCATAGATGTAGTGAATCAATCATTTACTTGTGAGCTTACTAGGACAAGTATGCAGAATTGTAACTGCAGTAAGAGACCGTCCAAAATCTGAATGAAGAAGTTTGTCTAGCACTTATTGTTTGCAACTAATCGACGTGAATAATTGAATATTATATCGAATGAGTAAGAAAGACAAGTAAAATTGTCAACAAACCTGGCTTTCAGTAGCAATCTGGGTCAATGTCACTACGGCCAACAATTCAAAATGACTAGTTTCTGTTCCGAGGGCCGGCATTTTGAAAACCCTGTGAACTTTAGAGGTACTAAAGATTACCGAAATACATCTGAACCATTAAGTGTAGGTAGCACTGAGCACACAACAAACCCTAATGACAGTCCTGCCTAATGAGTAATGAATCAATTAGAAAATGGGTGATGAGGAGTGGCTGCTGAGTGTTGAGGACGTATCTCAGGATAAATTGGGTTGGCTTGGTGGGTGCTGCACGCCTGAGGCCTCAACGGACTGGGAAGGTAGGCACGGCGGCGCGCCCGGGCAGCGGTGACGCTGTTGGGCGAGCGGCTCCTGGCCTCCTGTTAGTCTGGCGTCTCCTCCTAGAGTCATGCCGTCCGGGGACGGCAAGTCGCCGGCGAGGTAGGCGGCTGGGGGCGAGTAGAGATCGGAAGCGCGCAGCAGAATAGAGGGGAATCGGGGCCTGGGACGACCAAAATCCCAGGGTGGGCCGGCCCACCGTGGGCACCCTGTAGAGATACACACCCGAGCGGCGAACATGCATTTTCGAAACTAATTTAGGAACATTTAGCTGACCAATTAAACAACTCTGTTTTAATAATATCAGATTCGTATTTGAACAACTAAGCTTGTTTAGCTTGATGGGTGGAGCAGTGTTATTATGACACGAAGCACGTATTCTGATCATATAGTGATCATAAAAGGGGGAAACTCTAAGCATATTTTTTTTAGCAAAAGAGGGTTTCCCCTCCGATTTCTATTAAAGAAACCACCACGGAAGCAACATGATCAATTAAACCCTAAGCATGATCAATTAAACCGTATTATGGATGTGCCATGGCAGATTTGAAGCTGCAAACCGGAGAAATGATATTTAGCATCCATTGTTTGCTTCGAACTAAGAACTAAATTCTAAGAGCTAAAAAGAAAGTAGAGTAACCAAGTTAAGATCTATTTTCTGGTTGAGATCAAAAAGTTGAGGAGATATGAAGTACCACCTCTCTTGCGGCGCCGTGTAGGCATCGGGGGTGCGATGGCTGTCGGTGGCGTTGAAGCAGATCTGCGACGGTAGACGGGTGCATCGGGGGATAAGTCCCGTTGCGGTGGAAGAGAAGGTCGTGTGAGCGGCCCCGGCAAAGAGGACGACGGCGCTGATGAAGCGAGAGGACGCGATGCAAGGCTATTGGTCCGTCGCCGTGGATGAGAAACGTCCATCTCTAGCAGTGGACGACGCGGTCTTGGTAGGCACTCCGGCATGGTGGAGGACGGTGGCGATGGATGTGGTGGAGGACGGCGGCGATGGATGGGGTGGCGGACGGAGGCTGGTGTGGGGATGGGGTGTTCTAGCGCGGATGGTGTATGAATGGGAAAATGGAGGGAGAGGTACGGGGAACCATGTTTTTGGGACGTGCCTGTCTGAAATATGGGAAAGTTACGAACTTAGCCCCTGTTTAAAATTTGGACATCTCCTCGGTTGGGGATAGGACAGTAATCTCGCATCTCGCCAATATTTGCCCAGACCGATTTCGGGCGAGGAGAGGGTGGTTGGCGCCCATGGTTGACACCCACGGTGTATGAACGGGGCTGACAGGTAGGGCGGTTGTGTCACGTCTGACTGAAGTTACAAACCTGCCCCTATTGAAAATATTTGCCTACATCAATTTCGGCCGAGTCGAGTTTGTTTTGCCGCCCACCGTGTATGAATGGGGAATGGAGGGAGAAACAGAGGTATTTCGGACGAGCTTGAATCAAATGAGTTTTGCCGCCCATGTTTGACGCCCACCGTGTCGGAATGGGCTCAGAGGCGGTCGTGTCACGTCTAATTGAAGTTACTAACCTACCTGTCGGGGATATACCCCGCGGTATGAACCGGCCGGACTTGGCATTTCACCGATGACCCAGCGGAGGACTAGCGACTCATGGGTCTGGCGGCTCATTGGTCAGACAGCTCATGAACCAGATGACTCATGGATGGCCCCGACGGCGGGTCCGATAGAACACTAGGCCCAAGGCCCAGAAGGCCGGCTCATGTTATGGTGGGCCGGCTTAAGAGGAAAGCGTAAGGAATATTCCCTTACAAAGGAAACAAGACTAGGACTCCACTTGTAATAGAGTAATCCTAATCCTACTAGGACTAGTAATGTAACCCGCCCCTTCAACTTATATAAGGAGGGGCAGGGCACCCAAAGAGGGGGAAGGCAACAAGAAACAATCTCTAGGGCTAGACACAAAGAGCCGGCCAAGCTGGCAACTCCCTCATGATCATAATGAGACCTAGCCACAAACAGCATGTAGGGTTATTACCGGATGATGTTTCCCGGGGCCCGAAGCTGTCTAAATCCTTGTCTTATGTTGCGTCTCTCGATTCTGCCCAACCCCTCTCAAGCTACCGCATAGATGCGTTGGCCCCGCGAATAAGTCCTGACACTAAGGACATATGCCGTGACAAAACCATGACAGTTGGCGCCCACCGTGGGGCTTGCGCACGGTGGTGATGAGTTCTTGAAGGGATCTATTTCAGGGATCGAGAAGATTGCAATTCGTCGGATGGAGAAAAGCCGGCAAAATTCATTGAGTTATGATCATAGTCATGATTAAAAGTTTGAAACATCAGGCTCGAGATTGAGATCAAGAGTTGGGGTGGCGTCTGAGATCCGTTTAATCTGACAGCGACCAATTGTCGTTGCTGCGCCGCCTACAAGTTTCAAGATTTTCTGCGATTTGATCCAAGACTGAGTGGAATTTGTTTTGAGTTAAATTTGCTTGGTCTGGTAGCCGCTGTTTACGCGTACCTACGTAGTCTCATGCGCGCCTGACCGCAGCTACATATTCCACGGATGATCTGCTGGGTCAAGAACAGAGGAGACAAGTACTAATCAAGGAAAACTGCGAGGCTGCTATGTTGCTACCTCGAACAGATCACCGAAGTGATTGAAATTAGCGATGTGGAGGTTTCTGTTCATGTGCTAATACTACGACCCAGAAACGAAGACTAGTCAACGCAACTACGACCCGGAAACGAAGAGATCAGTAAACCGGACTCCTCTGCAATCTGTGCCTCACCTGGGCCCAGAATCCGAGCTATTTGCTGAGAACGGCCGGCACACTTCTGCCGCGTCACCGGCCCTGTGGGGCCGAGGAGCCGCCTGGTGCCGTCCTTGCAAACGAGTCGTTGCCGTCGCTCGCCTCGCTCGGGCTCGAACCACTGTATACAACAACCAAAACGGACGGGTGGTTGAACCCGGACTCTGCGCCTCCGTCAGTCGCCGCCGCCGGTCGTCTCTGTCTTGGCTGCGGCTCGTTGAGCCGTTTTGGCTGGTCCAACCCGCTGGTTTTCACCTCCGCCAGAGCTTTGAATCGCCCGTCACACGCTGAACCGCCCCGCGCTAAGACGCCGGGCTCCATCGCCTCTGTCTTCACTCCCGTGGCTATGGCCTGGGGCTCCGTGCGAAGACCGCCGCTACCGTTTTTGCTTCGCCACTATTTCAAGCAAGCTACTTCCATGGACGACGCGCCCCGATCTCTGCCGCCTCCCGTGAGTCGCCGCCTCCGTCTGCCGTGGAGCCGCTAGCATGCCTCGTTTCTGCGGTCGCCGATGCACCTCGTCGGCCTAGTCCGTCGAGCCGGTTACCTCCGTCACCGTGGCTCCGCGCCTGCCGCTTCAAGCCGCCGCCGAACCGGTGCCGGGCTGCCCCGGACTCGCCTCGGTTGCCCCAGACCTCTGTGGCCTCCACCTGTCGCCTCGCCACGCCAGGTCACTGCCGTCACACCCGAGGCTGCATCCGAACCGTCGCAGCGCTCTTCTACCACAAGTCATCGGCCGCCTTCGTCGACACAGCCGCAGGCCCCGCCTCGTCGACCCCGCGCCTCAAGCCGGCTCCGCTTTGACTCGCCGGGTGCGTGTGTCTGCTGGCACCACTTCACCGTCACCTTGCGGGGCTCCTTGTCTCCGAGCAGGGCCGGTTTGTGCCCACTGTGCCTTGCGCCGTCGACAAGCCGCTTCAGCCGTTACCTGCTTGCCAGTCTCCGTTAAGCCGGCCCTGCGCTACGGCTGCTCTCCGCCTTGCTGGGGACACCTTGAGCCGCCCCGCTTGTATCTAAACCGCCTCAAGCGGGCTTATCATCCCTTGCCGGCCACCGCCGGGTCAAGTCGCCGCGCCTCCGGCTATTTTAAGTCGCTAAACCGCCAAGAGCTTCTGTAGCTGATCCGTTGGCCCTACCCTTGATTTCTACTGTGTGTGGCTGTGGCCTCTAAATAAGATTATTGTTGAGATGGATGAGATGGTGGAGAAGTCATTGAGAGAAGATTAATCGGCGCTATGGTCATTTGTGAAGCCAAGTTCGCGCAACACTTCCGCGTTGAACCGCCGGAGCCGCGTTGGGCTACCTCTACCACTGCCTCATGCCGTCATTATTAAGTAGCCAGGGCATCGCTCCGCCGTCAGGCGTCAAACCGCCCCCGCGGCCTTACCAGCGTGCCAAGCAAAGCAGAACCCCCAGAGTGATTATCGGATTGCCCTGCCAGTGTATTGCTGGTAATGCAGTTTTTTCTTTCTTACGGCTCTAACTTGTGGAAGGCAACATCGCCGTTTTTTGTGGAAGAACATTCTGCAAAAAAATATTTCAAGGGAAGATGTTGATGCCCAGGAAGTTCAGACTGCGTGATCTTCAGAGAGTGTGTGACGCTTGCTACGACTGTTGGGGAACGTAGCAGAAATTCAAAATTTTCTACGCATCACCAAGATCAATCTATGGAGTAATCTAGCAACGAGGGGAAGGGGAGTGCATCTACATACCCTTGTAGATCGTGATGCGGAAGCGTTGCAAGAACGTGGATGAAGGAGTCGTACTCGTAGCGATTCAGATCGCGGTTGATTCCGATCTAAGCGCCGAACCACGGCGCCTCCGCGTTCAACACACGTGCAGCCCGGTGACGTCTCCCACGCCTTGATCCAGCAAGGAGAGAGGGAGAGGCTGGGGAAGACTCCATCCAGCAGCAGCACGACGGCGTGGTGGTGATGGAGGAGCGTGGCAATCCCGCAGGGCTTCGCCAAGCACCGCGGGAGAGGAGGAGGGAGAGAGGTAGGGCTGCGCCAAGAGGGGATGTTCTCCTGTGTATGGCAGCCCCAAAACCTCAAGTATATATTGGGGAGGGGGAGGGGTTGCGCCCCCATCTAGGCTTCCCCCCCCAAGGGGTGCGGCCAGCCCTAGATGGGACTTGAGGGGCGGCCAAGGGGGGAGAGAGGGGGGCGCCCCACTAGATGGGCCTTAGGCCCATCTGAGCCTAGGGTTTCCCCCTTCTCCCCTTCCTGCGCCCTGGGCCTCTTGTGGGAGGCGCACCAGCCCACCTAGGGGCAGGTCCCTTCCCACACTTGGTCCACGCAGCCCTCTGGGGCCGGTGGCCCCACCTGGTGGACCCCCGGGACCCTCCCGGTGGTCCCGGTACATTACCGATAGCACCCGAAACATTTCCGGTGACCAAAACAGGACTTCCCATATATAAATCTTTACCTCCGGACCATTCCGGAACTCCTCGTGACGTCCGGGATCTCATCCGGGACTCCGAACAACATTCGGTAAACACGTATATCTATTCCCTATAACCCTAGCGTCATCGAACCTTAAGTGTGTAGACCCTACGGGTTCGGGAACCATGCAGACATGACCGAGATGTTCTCCGGTCAATAACCAACAGCGGGATCTGGATACCCATGTTGGCTCCCACATGTTCCACGATGATCTCATCGGATGAACCACGATGTCGGGGATTCAATCAATCCCGTATTCAATTCCCTTTGTCTATTGGTATGTTACTTGCCCGAGATTCGATCGTCGGTATCCCGATACCTTGTTCAATCTCGTTACCGGCAAGTCTCTTTACTCGTTCCGTAACTCACATCATCCCGTGATCAACTCCTTGGTCACACTGTGCACATTATGATGATGTCCTACCGAGTGGGCCCAGAGATACCTCTCCGTTTACACGGAGTGACAAATCCCAGTCTCGATTCGTGCCAACCCAACAGACACTTTCGGAGATACCTGTAGTGCACCTTTATAGACACCCAGATACGTTGTGACGTTTGGTACACCCAAAGCATTCCTACGGTATCCGGGAGTTGCACAATCTCATGGTCTAAGGAAATGATACTTGACATTAGAAAAGCTCTTAGCATACGAACTACACGATCTTGTGCTAGGCTTAGGATTGGGTCTTGTCCATCACATCATTCTCGTAATGATGTGATCCCGTTATCAACGACATCCAATATCCATGGTCAGGAAACCGTAACCATCTATTGATCAACGAGCTAGTCAACTAGAGGCTTACTAGGGACATGGTGTTGTCTATGTATCCACACATGTATCTGAGTTTCCTATCAATACAATTCTAGCATAGATAATAAACAATTATCATGAACAAGGAAATATAATAATAACCAATTTATTATTGCCTCTAGGGCATATTCCCAACAGTCTCGCACTTGCACTAGAGTCAATAATCTAGTTCACATCGCCATGTGATTAACACTCACAGGTCACATCACCATGTGACCAACATCCAAAGAGTTTACTAGAGTCAACAATCTAGTTCACATCACTATGTGATTAACACTCAATGAGTTCTGGTTTGATCATGTTATGCTTGTGAGAGAGGTTATTAGTCAACGGGTCTGAACCTTTCAGATCCATGTGTGCTTTACGAATATGTATGTCATCTTGTGGATGCTACCACGCGTTATTTGGAGCCATTTCAAATAACTGCTCTACTATACGAATCCGGTTTACTACTCAGAGTCATCCGGATTAGTGTCAAAGTTCGCATCGACGTAACCCTTTACGACGAACTCCTTTTCACCTCCATAATCGAGAAAATTCCTTAGTCCACTAGATACTGAGGATAAGTTCGACCGCCGTCATGTGATCCATTCCCGGATCACTATTGTACCCCTTGACCAACTCATGGCAAGGCACACTTCATGTGCGGTACACAGCATAGCATACTGTAGAGCCTACGTCTAAAGCATAGGGGACGACCTTCGTCCTTTCTCTCTCTTCTGCTGTGGTCAGGTCTTGAGTCTTACTCAATACTCACACCTTGTAACACAGCCAAGAACTCCTTCTTTGTTGATCTATTTTGAACCCTTTCAAAATCATGTCAAGGTGTGCGTTCTTTGAAAGTATCATCAGGCGTCTTGATCTATCTCTATAGATCTTGATGCCCAATATCTAAGCAGCTTTATCTAGGTCTTTCTTTGAAAAACTCCTTTCAAACAACCCTTTATGCTTTCCAGAAATTTTACATCATTTCGGATCAAGAATATGTCATTCACATATACTTATAAGAAATGTTGTAGCGCTCCCACTCACTTTATTGTAAATACAAGTTTCTAACAAACTTTGTATAAACCCAAAAACTTTGATCATCTCATCAAAGCATACATTCCAACTCCGAGATGCTTACTCCAGTCCTTAGAAGGATTGCTGGAGCTTTGCATACTTGTTAGCATCTTTCAGGATTGACAAAAACCTTCTGGTTGTATCACATACAACCTTTCCTTACGAAAACTGGTAAGGAAACTTGTTTTGATATCCTATCTGCAAGATTTCATAAATAATGCAGTAACTGCTAACACAATTCCAACAGACTCTTCGCATCGCTACAAGTGAGAAAATCTCATCGTAGTCAACTCCTTGAACTTGTCGGAAAACATATTAACGAGAAGCCGAGCTTTCTTAATGGTGACACTTACCATCATTGTCTGTCTTCCTTTTAAAATCCATCTGTACCTAACAGCCTTACGACCATCAAGTAGTTCTTCCAAAGTCTATACTTTGCTTTTATACATGGATCCTCTCTCGGATTTCATGGCCCCGAGCCATTCGTCGGAATCCGGGCCCACCATCGCTTCTCCATAGCTCGTAGGTTCATTGTTGTCTAGCAACATGACTTCCAAGACAGGATCACGTACCACTCTGAGGTAGTATGCATCCTCGTCGTCCTACGAGGTTTGGTAGTGACTTGATCCGAAGTTTCATGATCACTATCATAAGCTTCCACTTCAATTGGTGTAGGTGCCACAGGAACAACTTCCTGTGCCCTGCTACACATTAGTTGAAGTGACGGTTCAATAACCTTATCAAGTCTCCACCATCCTCCCACTCAATTCTTTCGAGAGAAACTTTTCCTCGAGAAAAGGTATTGTTTCTAGAAGCAATTACCTTTGCTTCCAGATCTGAAATAGGAGGTATACCCAACTGTTTTGGGTATTCTATGAAGATGCATTTATCCGCTTTGGGTTCGAGCTTATTAGCCTGAAACTTTTCCACATAAGCATCGCAGCCCCAAACTTTCAAGAAACGACAACTTAGGTTTCTCTAAACGGTGTCGTCTCAACGGAATTGCGTGGTGCCCTATTTAAAGTGAATGCGGTTGTCTCTAATGCCTAACCCATAAACGATAGTTGTAATTCGATAAGAGACATCATGGTATGCACCATATCCAATAGGGTGCAGTTATGATGTTCGGACAGACCATCACAATATGGTGTTCCAGGCGGTATTAGTCGTGAAACAATTTCCACAATTTCTTAATTGTGTGCCAAACTCGTAACTCAGATATTCATCTCTATGATCATATCACAGACATTTTATCCTCTTGTCACGACGATCTTCAACTTCACTTTGAAATTACTTGAACCTTTCAATAATTCAGACTTGTGTTTCATCAAGTAAATATTCTCAGCATCTACTCAAATCATCTGTGAAGTAAGAACATATCGATATCCACTGCGTGCCTCAGCACTCATTGGACTGCACACATCAAATGTATTACTTCCAACAAGTTGCTCTCTTGTTCCATCTTACTGAAAACGAGGCCTTTCAGTCATCTTGCCCATATGGTATGATTTGCATGTCTCAAGTGATTCAAAATCAAGTGAGTCCAAACGATCCATCTGCATGGAGTTTCTTCACGCATATATATATACCAATAGACATGGTTCGCATGTCTCAATCCTTTCAAAAACGAGTGAGTCCAAAGATCCATCTACATGGAGCTTCTTCATGCGTTTTATCCCAATATGACTCGAATAGCAGTGCCACAAGTATGTGGTACTATCATTACTTTTGGCATGAACATGTGTATCACTACGATCGAGATTCAATAAACCATTTATTTTAGGTGCAAGACCATTGAAGGTATTATTCAAATAAAAAGAGTAACCATTATTCTTCTTAAATGGACAACATAATCCAATCATGTCTATGTAAACACCAAATAACAATTATTTAGGTTTAACACCAATCTCGATGGTAGAGGGAGCATGCGATGCTTGATCACATCAACCTTGGAAACACTTCCAACACATATCGTCATCTCACCTTTAGCTAGTCTCCGTTTAATTCGCAGCTTTTATTTCGAGTTACTAACACTTAGCAACCGAACCGGTATCTAATACCCTGGTGCTGCTAGGAGTACCAGTAAAGTACACATTCATATAATGTATATCCAATATACTTCCATCGACCTTGCCTGCCTTCTCATCTACCAAGTATCTAGGGTAGTTCCGCTTCAGTGACCGTTCCCCTCATAGAAGCACTTAGTCTCCGGTTTGGGTTCAACCTTGGGATTCTTCACTAGAGCAGCAAATGATTTGCTGTTTCATGAAGTATCCCTTTTGCCCTTGCCCTTCTAGAAACTAGTGGTTTTACTAACCATCAACAATTGATGCTCCTTCTTGATTTCTACTTTCGCGGTGTCAAACATCGCGAGTTGCTCAAGGATCATCATGTCTATCCCTGATATGTTATAGTTCATCACGAAGCTCTAATAGCTTGGTGGCAGTGACTATGGAGAACCATCACTATCTCATCTGGAAGATTAACTCCCACTCGATTCAAGCGATTGTGGCACTCAGACAATCTGAGCACATGCTCAACGATTGAGCTCTTCTCCCTTAGTTTGCAGGCTTAAGAAACTTGTCAGAGGTCTCATACCTCTTGACATGGGCACTTAGTCTGAAATCCCAATTTCAGTCTACGGAACATCTTATATGTTCTGCGATGTTTCAAAAAAACGTCTTTGGTGCCACAATTCTAAACCGTTAGCATTACGCACTGAACTATCACGTAGTCATCAAAACGTGTATGTCAGATGTTTCGTAACATCTACAGACGACGCTGAGGTTCAGCACACCGAGCGGTGCATTAAGGACATAAGCCTTCTGTGCAGCAATGAGGACAATCCTTAGTTTACGGACCCAGTCCGCACAATTGCTACTACCAACTTTCAACTAAATTTTCTCTAGGAACATATCTTAAACAGTAGAACTAAAGTGCAAGCTATGACATAATTTGCAAAGACCTTTTGACTATGTTCATGGTAATTAAGTTCATCTCATTAATGAACTCCCACTCAGATAGACATCCCTCTAGTCATCTAAGTGATACATGATCCGAGTCAAACTAGGCCGTGTCCGATCATCACGTGAGACGGACTAGTCATCATCGGTGAACATCTCCATGTTGATCGTATCTACTATACGACTCATGTTCGACCTTTCGGTCTCTTATGTTCCAAGGCCATGTCTGTACATGCTAGGCTCGTCAAGTCAACCTAAGTGTTTTGCATGTGTTCCGAGGCCATGTCTGTACATGCTAGGCTTGTCAACACCCGTTGTATTCGACCGTTAGAATCTATCACACCCGATCATCACGTGGTGCTTCGAAACAACGAACCTTCGCAACGGTGCACAGTTAGGGGGAACACGTCTCTTGAAATTTTAGTGAGGGATCATCTTATTTATGCTATCGTCGTTCTAAGC
Source organism: Aegilops tauschii subsp. strangulata (assembly GCF_002575655.3). Taxonomy (NCBI): domain Eukaryota; kingdom Viridiplantae; phylum Streptophyta; class Magnoliopsida; order Poales; family Poaceae; genus Aegilops; species Aegilops tauschii. The sequence goes on from NC_053037.3 coordinate 508,425,061, forward strand.
AAATAAGATGTAAACATGACAAACATCACATGCAAATCATAAAGTGACGTGATATGGCCAATATCATCTTGCGCCTCTGATCTCCATCTTCGAGGCGCGGCATGATCACCTTCATCACCGGCATGACACCATGATCTCCATCATCATGATCTCCATCATTGTGTCTTCATGAAGTTGTCTCGCCAACTATTACTTCTACTACTATGGCTAACGGTTAGCAATAAAGTAAAGTAATTACATGGCGTTTTCAATGACACGCAGGTCATACAATAAATTAAGACAACTCCTATGGCTCCTGCCGGTTGTCATACTCATCGACATGCAAGTCGTGATTCCTATTACAAGAACATGATCAATCTCATACATCACATATATCCTTCATCACATCCTTTTGGCCATATCACATCACATAGCATACCCTGCAAAAACAAGTTAGACGTCCTCTAATTGTTGTTGCATGTTTTACGTGGCTGCTATGGGATTCTAGCAAGAACTTTCTTACCTACGCAAAAGCCACAACGTGATATGCCAATTTCTATTTACCCTTCATAAGGACCCTTTTCATCGAACCCGATCCGACTAAAGTGGGAGAGACAGACACCCGCTAGCCACCTTATGCAACTAGTGCATGTCAGTCGGTGGAACCTGTCTCACGTAAGTGTACGTGTAAGGTCGGTCCGGGCCGCTTCATCCCACGATGCCGCCGAATCAAGATAAGACTAGTAACGGCAAGTAATTGACAAAATCGACGCCCACAACTACTTTGTGTTCTACTCGTGCATAGAAACTACGCATAGACCTAGCTCATGATGCCACTGTTTGGGAACGTAGCAGAAATTCAAAATTTTCTACGCATCACCAAGATCAATCTATGGAGTAATCTAGCAACAAGGGGAAGGGGAGTGCATCTACATACCCTTGTAGATCGCGATGCGGAAGCGTTGCAAGAACGCGGATGAAGGAGTCGTACTCGTAGCGATTCAGATCGCGGTTGATTCCGATCTAAGCGCCGAACCACGGCGCCTCCGCGTTCAACACACATGCAGCCCGGTGACGTCCCCCACGCCTTGATCCAGCAAGGAGAGAGGGAGAGGTTGGGGAAGACTCCGTCCAGCAGCAGCACGACGGCGTGGTGGTGATGGAGGAGCATGGCAATCCCGCAGGGCTTCGCCAAGCACCGCGGGAGAGGAGGAGGGAGAGAGGTAGGGCTGCGCCAAGAGGGGGATGTTCTCCTGTGTATGGCAGCCCCAAAACCTCAAGTATATATAGGGGAGGGGGAGGGGCTGCACCCCCATCTAGGGTTCCCCCCCAAGGGGTGCGGCTAGCCCTAGATGGGACTTGGGGGGCGGCCAAGGGGGGAGAGAGGGGGGCGCCCCACTAGATGGGCCTTAGGCCCATCTGAGCCTAGGGTTTCCCCCTTCCCCCCTTCCTGCGCCCTGGGCCTCTTGTGGGAGGTGCACCAGCCCACCTAGGGGCTGGTCCCTTCCCACACTTGGCCCACGCAGCCCTCTTGGGCCGGTGGCCCCACCTGGTGGACCCCCGGGGCCCTCCCGGTGGTCCTGGTACATTACCGATAGCACCCGAAACTTTTCCGGTGACCAAAACAGGACTTCCCATATATAAATCTTTACCTCCGGACCATTCCGGAACTCCTCGTGACGTCCGGGATCTCATCCGGGACTCCGAACAACATTCGGTAACCACGTATATCTATTCCCTATAACCCTAGCGTCATCGAACCTTAAGTGTGTAGACCCTACGGGTTCGGGAACCATGCAGACATGACCGAGACGTTCTCCGGTCAATAACCAACAGCGGGATCTGGATACCCATGTTGGCTCCCACATGTTCCATGATGATCTCATCGGATGAACCATGATGTCAGGGATTCAATCAATTCCGTATTCAATTCCCTTTGTCTATCGGTATGTTACTTGCCCGAGATTCGATCGTCGGTATCCCGATACCTTGTTCAATCTCGTTACCGGCAAGTCTCTTTACTCGTTCCGTAACTCACAACATCCCGTGATCAACTCCTTGGTCACATTGTGCACATTATGATGATGTCCTACCGAGTGGGCCCAGAGATACCTCTCCGTTTACACGGAGTGACAAATCCTAGTCTCGATTCGTGCCAACCCAACAGACACTTTCGGAGATGCCTGTAGTGCACCTTTATAGCCACCCAGTTACGTTGTGACGTTTGGTACACCCAAAGCATTCCTACAGTATCCGGGTGTTGCACAATCTCATGGTCTAAGGAAATGATACTTGACATTAGAAAAGCTCTTAGCATATGAACTACACGATCTTGTGCTAGGCTTAGGATTGGGTCTTGTCCATCACATCATTCTCCTAATGATGTGATCCCGTTATCAACGACATCCAATGTCCATGGTCAGGAAACCGTAACCATCTATTGATCAACGAGATAGTCAACTAGAGGCTTACTAGGGACATGGTGTTGTCTATGTATCCACACATGTATCTGAGTTTCCTATCAATACAATTCTAGCATGGATAATAAACGATTATCATGAACAAGGAAATATAATAATAACCAATTTATTATTGCCTCTAGGGCATATTCCCAACAACGACAGCCTCTATCCACTCCAAGTCTCATGAGTGGATTATTGCCTCTAGGGCATATTCCCAACAACGACAGCCTCTATCCATATTCCCAACAACGACAACCTCTAGGGCATATTCCCTATAACTCTAGGGCATATTCCCAACAACGACAGCCTCTTTGTCGTCCGTCTCTCGCGGCCTGGTCTACATCGACACACCAGGACTGCATCTGTCTGCATGAGCGGATTATTGAATATGAGCAAGTCACTACTTGGGAAGCCCGGTTTTCTTCCAACAGCTTGGAGGAAAATTGTAATGTGTTATCAGCCGCCGTCGGCACTGGATGGCTCAATGGGCATGCACACAAGTCGCCGCCACTACAGTTTGGTTAACTTCAAACAGCTAGTTGGAAGGGACCATTGGCCGAGTTGCTGACACGGCTCATACAGGATCATTTATAACCCGCCGCAGTCACCTCAACCTTCTGTGGATTCACATCGCGCTATCATCACCAATGATATACACCTTATGCTATGGTCAATATGGAGAATCTCAAAGCCTACTCCTCGAGTCGTCTTGAGACTCGGGGGCTAAAATGATATGACTCGGCAGCATTGGTCGGTTTCAATACATTCAAGAACTCCAGGTCATTGGAGGAAAAAATAACCCGGTCCCGGAGGCTACCGCCATATTGGTGAAAAGTTTAAAGGCCGTCAGAAAATTTCCGGATTAAAAAGAAGGATTCCGGTTTAAATCCGGCTCAAGAGACTTGACATCTCCCACAAAGCACTGAAGCTCTTAAATATCCGGTTCAAAATCCGGTTCAAGTTCGAGTTTTCAGGAAAAATTAAAGGGACCAAAAAGAGTCTGTTACAAAGCACAACCCAAACATAGGTACCCTGCTTTAATGACCATTGGGAGCTGATCGTATTCGAATTTAGCTTAACCCTTTTGGTGTGACCCTGATCGTATTCGAATCAGAGTCGTTAAATATTCTCATGATCACTAGGGGGCTTCCTATTCAAACATAGGTCGTATTCGAACCAAAGAGAACATAGCTGTCGGTACCCTCTTGATCGGCACACTGCCGAGCTCACTGGGGAGTTTCTTGATCATATTTGAATCATAGCTTAACCCCCTTTGGGAACCGACGTGGATCGTATTCGAATCAGCGTCGTTAAATAACTCTCAAGGTCATTTGGGGGCTTCCTGTTCAAACATAGGTCGTATTCGAACCAAAGAGAACATAGCTGTCGGTACCCTCTTGATCGGCAACGCCAAAGCCACTGGGGGCTATATGATCGTATTCGAATCTTAGCTTAACCCCTTTGGGACGGTTTTCTGATCGTATTCGAATCAGAAGCCTCAAATTTTTTGAAGTCTCTTTTTGCAAACAATTTTTTGGATTTTATTTGAAGCTCTTTTGATCATATCTAAAGTGTATATGAGTGGTTGCTATTTAACCCGGTTTGACTTTGGATGATAAGTCGCCATCATATGACAATCATAAACATTTGGAAGTCTTGATTTCTAAAGATTGGGTTATCACCCTTACTGCACAGGTCACATAAACCGGCAGTGAAAATTCAATATCACAGGTATAATATTATTATTATAGTTATGTTTCAAAGTTATGATTCATAACAGGCTTATCCGTGACTCCTTGTTACACATCAATGGTTATATGTGAGATATTATGACCCGCCCTGCGGTAAACCGCCAAGGGATCTTGTGATCCAATTATGTGCAGGATAAGACTACATTTGGGTGGTTACCCGCCCTAGTTTTTGACGTTAAGTCGCCAGGGCATATGTTGTTTAAACTCTGCAAGATTTACAGAGCTATGACTTACATAAATGATTAAATTCAAGCCCATCATCAAAGATGGAAATTGGTGTCTCAAAAGGGTTATCAATTCTTGATTTTCTCAAAGGCTATAAGCCGCCGGGTTGTACAAATTCCGGCTTACAATGGAGGCGTATTAAATCGCCATCAGCCAAGAGCCGCCGGGTATTTAAACTCTGGAGTTAATTATCAACAGATGAGGTATTCAAAGCCGCTGTGGCGCAATGGCTATTATTTTATCAATGTATATGATTTATTCTACAATGGAAGGAATAGTCCCGAGTCACTGCAGGCTTACGACCCGACACTTGGGGGCTACATTATTCAATTTGATATTACATCGAATATGCAAGTCCCATGTCACTGCCAGCATGTACCATGGCACTTGGGGGCTAATGCAAAGTCATTTTTTGCTCAACTTATTGAAGACCCGACTCATCACATTCTAAATGAGCCGGCCCTTGGGGGCTACCAATTGGTCCTGTCAAAAGTTCAAGGTACACAAGCATTAATCCATTATATTGAACTGTCCACTATTCAGTTGGTAGAGTACAAAGCTCTTAACCTTGTGGACGTGGGTTCAAGCCCCATGGTGGAGATTGTATTATATGATGTTATTATCAATAAATTATATACAAAGTCCCAGCTCAGTATTATCTTACTAAGCCGGCCCTTGGGGGCTACACGTTGTTGTTCAAGTTTACATGGTTATATCTACAAAGTCCCTGCTCATTATTGCATAATGACCCGGCCATTGGGGGCTACACTGGTTGAAGTTTTCATAAGCATAAGGCAATTACAAGTCCCAGGTTGCTGCAAGCATGACAACCCGACACTTGGGGGCTACAGATGATATGCATATAAGAGAGGAATAACTTCAAGTTCTTAGTTTTGAGCAAATCTGGTATTATATTATTATCGGAGAAATCTACAAAGTTTATGACCCGGCGTCATCTTAAGATTAACCCGGCATCAGCTACATGACCCGGCATCATTTGTTTATAACCCGACAATTTTGGCAGTCATAAATCGGCAAGATCTACATCTTTAAGCCGGCTGAATATCAATTGAATATTTCAAGACCAATATTTTTGTCAAGTCAGAGCATTGAAGGCCGAATCAAATGGATTATTTCTTACAATATTTCTCTACAAGAGCCAATGTCAGCAGATTGGTTATGAAGCTGGCCTATTGACCCGGATTTTTTAGAAGAAGTGCCTGGATTTTTTGCATTGGCAAGGTTTGGACATATCTGTTAAAAGAGATTTGCTATAAGATCTTGAGTATGCATCCAGGAGGAAAATGACAAGGACTTAAAGATGATCAGGTGCCGGTTCAGGAAAATATTTAACCCGGAGCACAACCTATCAAGTTTGTTCTTGTGTTTATTTTACAGGATCAGTTTAACATGGATGAATCCAAATTAAACTGGGGGCTAATGTCGGGGATATACCCCGCGGTATGACCCGGCCGGAAGTATGACCCGGCCGGACTTGGCATTTCACCGATGACCCAGCGGAGGACTAGCGACTCATGGGTCTGGCGGCTCATTGGTCAGACAGCTCATGAACCAGACGACTCATGGATGGCCCCGAAGGCGGGTCAGATAGAAGACTAGGCCCAAGGCCCAGAAGGCCGGCTCATGTTATGGTGGGCCGGCTTAAGAGGAAAGCGTAAGGAATATTCCCTTACAAAGGAAACAAGACTAGGACTCCACTTGTAATAGAGTAATCCTAATCCTACTAGGACTAGTCATGTAACCCGCCCCTTCAACTTATATAAGGAGGGGCAGGGCACCCAAAGAGGGGGGAGGCAACAAGAAACAATCTCTAGGGCTAGACACAAAGAGCCGGCCAAGCCGGCGACTCCCTCATGATCATAATGAGACCTAGCCACAAATAGCATGTAGGGTTATTACCGGATGATGTTTCCCAGGGCCCGAAGCTGTCTAAATCCTTGTCTTATGTTGCGTCTCTCAATTCTGCCCAACCCCTCTCAAGCTACCGCATAGATGCGTTGGCCCCGCGAATAAGTCCTGGCACTAAGGACATCTGCCGTGACAAAACCACGACACTACCCCTATTTAGAGCAGTGGAAATTAGGCCGATGGATTGTCCGTGTAATGGGTAGACAGTAATTTCCATCTCCCAAACACTTGGCTTCGGGCAGCCGACGTGGGAGTGGACATTTTGCTGCTTCTTTCGAATTTTGGGACAATAAGCATCCACGTTTACCCTGGCAACTAAATTCAAATCCATTTTGTATTCCTATATGAATCTTTATAAATCATTATATGTGTTTTTATATATCTTCAAAAGGGCGACAAAGATGTATTCCACTGTCATATATGAATATGGTTTACAAATGCCGATACTCAAATTCAGAAACTAGAATCCAGTTTAAGGTGAATTCGAATATTTGGAACACTTCATGTCCAAATCAAATGTCACACGCAGCATAATGTGTACTCCCATTTAGATATGTACACAAGCGATGTATCAAGATTCAAATACCGAGTCAATCAACCAAAAATGTACAGAACTAACAGACATATAAACACTTATAGAGTATATGGATCAATAATATCAACTAACATACATAAGCCAGGCCGCTGTACTTTTTTTGGCTACAACAGCATCCTTTTTTAGCCAGCATCTTGGCCCTTTCCGATGCGTGCCACTTATGGTCCATCTATACTACTACTATTGCTGAATGCACATTCAGCCCGATTGGCATATTTGTAGGTCTGGCACAGCAATCCAAATGAAATGTCTCTGAGTCTTATCAATTAATACAGACTTGTGCTCAAATAAAATTACAAACCAAAAAACAAAAAAAACAAATATTACATGATCTCTAAAACAAATGGTTTGATTGATTACATGAACAGACAACACAAAGGTTATTCAACTATGGAAAGAACATTTCACCTATGATTTACCAAGTAGGAATTTAATTTCATTTTTTCCTTCAGGACCTTAACAATCTGGTCAGTCTCAGCTTGCTTCGTTTTGAAATCCACCAAATATTTAATGGTTGTCTTGAGTACTGCTTGTGATTGTGTTGTTTGCTTCCTCAACATGTCAACTTCATCTCTAAGTGCAGAAGCAGAATCTCTTTCTACCACTAGTTTAGCCTCTAGAGCATCAGCAGTTGGCAATTCATAATGCATGATTGGGCCGGTGCCACTGCTATGGGATGATGCAACGTCCATGGGGACCTCACTCTTTGATCTTGGGCTAACCTGTTTTGCCATTAAAGTTCTGATTGGATTCAGAAAAGTTGAAGTTAGCAAAACATCTCAACTGGGAGTTATAACAGCAAACCAGTTAAACAAACAAGGAATTAAAGAGTTTCAATTGGATGCTGAAAAGTAGTTATTAACATCATTGTAACCCGTTGTTGCAGCAGCAAAGCAGTTAAACAAACAAGTAGATATTTAAGTTAATGCAAACAGGTAATTCTTAACAGTAAGTATCAAACACATAGATAGGCGCGGTCTACAATATGATTAACAGGTTGTGCCATTATGTAATCAGTAGCAAACTAAATTAAGCCAAGCAACGTAATTGAACAATTTTGCAATAAGTGGCTAACTAAAATTCCGAGAAGCAGGTAACTGAACTTACGCTAGTTCTTTGTACAGGCGCACTGCAACTTCTTTTTCGCTTACAAGGTTGTACGAAGGAGTCCATGGCATCAATTGCTTAGATACGCAGTCCCAATACTTCTTTCTTCCCACACTGCATGGGTAAGTCGAATGGTTAATCTGGTAAGATGGTGCATCCTTGATATGTTATATGAGGACGTGTAGTCAGACTAGTTGTAGCCAAACACATCACACTGGCTTTTACTCTATATTTCATGTGATTACTTTTGGCATATCGAGATCTAAGCAATCTACAATAGGATGAAAAGACTGGCATCCTTCACATTATTAGCGAACTCAGTTCATAGAAACAAGCAATTCAACCATTCTGTGGGTAAATCAAAAGCGCCACTGGAATATTTTTCACTATCCAATCATACACGCAAAAAGGGGCGACGCCAGCATAGGGCTGGTATGGGCAGCCGCCTCAGGTGGCTGGAAACTGTGCACCTAGTTTGAGTCGTCCAGGTTGGCCCACGCTAGTTTTGTTCGTCCCAACGCACGAGCAGGCAATGTAAAAAATGAAGAAAAATGTTTTAGTTTGGATGGGCCAATAACATAAGTGCAAGGCTGGCCCTATAGCAGGCTCGCGGCCCAAACGAGCGCCTCCCATATCGATCGACAGTAGGAAAAATCCCAATTCATTCGCTCCAGCCTCCAGTCTGGTTCGCTCCTAACCTAGCCGCCGCTGGAAAGACCGACACAGCACTTCCTTGCGCCCTCGTTGGAGGGCGGTCGCCGGGCTTCAAGCAAACGGAAGGACAAGAAGATGAAGATCCAACCCTGGGTGTAGCCTGCGTGGGAGGCAGCGGCGGCAGCACGGGCATGGCATCGAGCTTGCGCAAACGGATAGTCGCAGCTTGCAAGAGTAGCATGCGCAATGAGCAGGTACATCACATCCCTGATTATATCTAATTCAACTCTTCAATTTCTGGCCAATAGTTAAACCTGACGGTGTTGTAAAACTGCTTGTATGTATGGAATCTATGAGAAAATGAAACCAATTTCTACTTATTTTATAACTCCCCCAATCAATACTGAACTGACTGAATCTGATGTATCTAATCAAGTTTCCGGTGCAAACATACAAGCTCATGTTGTTCTTGAGCCTGAAGTGTCTAATGAACAGACTGCTAATGAAGGATTTGATGCAAACATTTTACATGCTCTTGGTGATGAACATATAGTGTCTAATGAGGGATCTAATGCAAGCATTTTGCAAGCTCATTGAAGGATTTAGTGTCTAATGATGATCTACTATGTTGAGAGAGACAGAGATTTGCAGGCATTGATGACAAGCAAATTATAGTGCATTTTCATAGCTTGAGGAAACGTCGAGGCTATCTACCAGAAAGTCCCCATATCATTACAACATAGCATAAATACTTTTCTAATCTGTTGTTTGAAACTATTGCCATACTTGTGCAGGATAGATATATTGATATGCAGTTTGCGCACTGGTTATACGTGCAATTACACTTTGATATTTTCAGCCAGAGAACGAATAATTCAAGCAGGTATAGACCATGTTGTAGTCCTTGTACACCATGTTGCATTTTGTGTTTTTTGCTGCTTGCATCATTTAGTGTTTATAATCTGAACTACTTTGGATCATTAGGTGCTTTTCAAAGTGCATGTAGCTTCACATTTCTCAAGTTATGTTGATTTCCGGAGTGCAAGTGCCTTCGTATTTTTTAAGTTAAATGTTCGCCCCTGGTAACTTGAATTCGTGGGTCAGCCACTGCACACAAATCATACACGAATGCCAATACAAATTAAATGAAATGCAGGGACTTACGCTAGCTCGTTGTACAGGCTCACTGCAGCTCTGCTTGCGCTTGGGATGTTCCATGTAAAAGTCCATGTTACCACTTGCTTGGATGTGCAGGCCTTGTGCTCCTTGCATCCCCCTCTGCATTTTTGACACGGCGAATGGTTGATCAAATAAGAGGAATCGACCTTGATGTTGTACCGGAGGACAGACACTTACAAGGTTATACGGGTGTGCAGGATGTGTACCAGATCCCGTAGCGCTGTCATGCTTCGCTAAAAAATGGATTTGCTTGTTTCAGATGATATCTCCAGAAGAAATAAGAGTTAAAGTCAGAGTTGCATAGGCGTGTAAGCTAAGAGAGCAGTGAAAGGATATCCAAACATCGTCGGAACAGTACACGAGTGATGTGTGGATACCTAGTTCGGGCCGGCGTTTGGGCATGCTCGCCTAGCTAGAGTGCGGGTCACTTCAGAGCCGTTGAGGGTGATGCGCTGGCGTTGGCTGGCCGCGCACGGATGCAGATCTTGAGTGGCAGCAGAGCGCTATGATGCGGTGGACGAGACCGTTGGTGAAGCCCCAACGGCCTCGGGGGAGGAGGTGAGACGATGTGCTCGGTGAAGTAGCCCCGGTGAGCTGGGAGACGGCGTCGGTGAAGCGCACCTGATGCGGTGGAACTCGGTGTCTGTGAGGCACGTCTGTTGCGGCGGCCGATGTTGTCGGTGGACCACCCGGTGCGGTGGACGAGGGCATAGATGAGGTAGCTCCGGTGCGGTGGTGAAGCGTGACCGTCGTCTTCGTCGTCGTCGTCCGGCACAGATGTGGGGAATGGTGGGGAAAGAGACGAGACGAGGGGCGATTCGAGGGTTGGCGGCGAATTAGGGATTTGAGCAATCTGGGCGTGGAAGGGGACGGTGGAGAAGAGAGATTTTGCAGGGCTGGAATTGGAGCCGCCAGATATTTCAATCCGAAACGTGGAAGCGCGAACTTATATTGTCGTCGTCCTTTTTTTGGGGGGGAGGGGAGTGGGTGGCTGGGTGCTACGCGTCCGTCCGACACACGCAACCACCCCGACAGGACTATGCTTTGGTGCCTTAAGGCACCTGCCTTTGTGTCCATGACATGTGGGCCCAACAGGTGGTTGGCCCACATGTCAGTGACCCAAAGGCAGTTGCCTTTAAGGCACCGAAGCAGCGTCCACCCCGACACGACCCTAGTCTGCCTGGTGCGCCTACATTTGAGAATGCAAACGAATCTTCTTTCATTTGCAAACGAATCTGTATGTATTACCATGCCCGTGTTTTCCTTGCAATAATTAGTCATTCGAAACGAGATACTCCATCCGTTCACTTTTGTAAGTCGTTTTAGACAACTTAAAATGAACTGTTTTGCACATTGTCTAAAATGTCTTCAAGGTCTTATAAAAGTGAACAGAGGGAGTACTATAAATTAATTAATGAGGAGTTATTTGAAAAAAAATCGAAACAGTACCCACGCTAACGTGGATTAGAGTGTGTGTCACGTAATTAGTTATTTGAATTAGAGTGTGTGTCACGTAGTTAGTTATTTGAATGAGAGTGTGTGTCACGTAGAGATCTCCAATTCTAACGTGGATTTCGCATTTCACTGTATCCACGCTACTTTTTTAATACAAATTCATATGTATATGATGAACACCATGGTAGTGAGAAAACTTTTGGATGGATTCAAACATATGACCTACAAAATAGCACAACAAACTAAGTCAGTGTCAACTTTTCGAAACTTAGTATGGCACGAATTTGAAATAATTACCCGTATGCCTGGTCCTCGGTTCAAATCTTACAATGTACACCGAATTGAAACATCGATATTAAGTCTCGTACTATGTACATTCAAATGTTGTTTTTAGCCCCCCCCCCCCCGCACAAACGCTACATACTTCCTGTATCGGTCAATCTTCCTCTCCTAACCACCTTAGGAAGCTATCGGTTTCCAACACACGTTCATTCTTTCTCTCCATGTTTCGATCTCTAAGTCTCTCAACTACACAACCCCTTTTTCCACTCTGTTACCAAATGTATTTACCTCACACACCCGCCATTGCACCCCATGCCGAGCTCTCTCTCCCCCCCTCTCCCTCTCACCCTCTCGCGCTAAATACATGCATTGACTATCTAGCCCCCCAACCTCTCGTGTGCACGCACGCACGTTGTATATCTAGGTCACTCCCTCGAGACTGTCTCACTCTTTCTTCCGCGCGGCGGGCCACACTCGCTCAATCTCGATCTCTTTATCTGAGTCTCGTTTAACCTCGTTTTCTTTCACACACAAATGATATATCTCCCTGTTCGGGCCTCGATCGACACACTCTATACTCTCTCACGCAGATTGTCTATCTAGGTCAGTCCATCCAAGCCGCCGCCACTCTTTCGACCTCATGGTGGGCCACGCTCACTCAATCTCCCTCTCTCTCTCTCTCTCTCTCTCTGTATGTCTCGATTGACCTCGCTCTTTCTCGGACAAAAACGATATATCACCATGTTTGAGCCCAATTCGACCTATTCACATTGTATACTCTCTCACGCACATCGTCTATCTAGGTCACTCTCTCCAACCCGTCTCACTCTTTCGATCGCACGGCGACCCTATGTGATCGGTTGACCTTGCTTCCTCCCACGCACAAAATATATCTACACGTCTGTGACTGGATCATCTCTCAAGCTCTATCTTACAGCCCTCACCCTTGCCAAAAAGCTCAATCGAACAATATCTCTCCAGAGCATATATATTTGTTCAATGAATGTCGGACCACACTCACTTTGTCTCTCTATCTATATGTCTCTCGATTGACCTCGCTTTCTCACACCGTATCTTCCACGCGTTGAAGCTACTACCTCTCCATCCCTCGCAAAGCCGGAGCTATTTACATTGCGAGGGGCACTCCAACCTTGGATTAATTTGTGTAGGCATTTATTCCGGTCGGTTTAGATTATATTTTCGTAGCATTCGGCCCACAACTACTCCAAACACCGTTGCAACCCACGCAACTCCCCTAGTTGATTTCCCTCTGGCTCGGTCATTTCTCTCTCGCACGTCCTTTCTCGCCTTCAACGTCGCACCATGGTATTATTAAAAAACTATGTTGTTCTCTTTAATTATTATAAATAAGCTACAAAACTACACACCGATAGTCCACTTGGAAAGGAAAAAAATTCGACCCACAAATTAAAGTGCTACAAACTACACACCGAGGGGCCCACATGTCATGAAACAAATTTGGACCCATATACAAATTAAAAAATAAAGGACGAGGATCGAACATGCGACCGGGCCTTCAAGCCGCACGTCAATAGGCAACATACGTAGAATAGCAATGTTTGTTGTACCCCCTTTGTTCACATAATGTTTTTATATTACCACAGCCTAATTAATGGATAACATGTAATATTATTTTTAGTACTATTCGCCTTCACTTACTGGTGGGTTCCATGTGTGCTCTCTCTCTCCTCCCCTTCTGCGTTTAGACGCACGGGCAAACAGGAAGAACTCGCGGGCGATGTTGCCGTTGACCATATCTGGACGCGTTCACAAGTCACGGCACCAGTTTCACGTACTAGCAGCACTAGTCAGTGTGTACGTGCAATGCACGTTAATTTGGAAGTATATTAAGTGCATGCGGATATTAACTACTAGGATATTATTTGCGTGTTGTCATGTGATTAGCACTATTTTTGGCATGAAATTAACTGCATGCTAAACGTGTTGAGCGCTCGACATTGAAGCAGTCTAGGTCGCTGGATGACAAGGAATACATGTGGCTTGATAACGTTTTATATTTAATTTGATACGGCTCTAGCAGAACATTCAATTGATCAAACCATACATTTCGTTCAGTCTGACTCTGACTTTAAATTATACGACAATCGATATAAAATAAACGGAAATGATAAACGTTCGGATTTTAAGCATGGCAATCCGAACGTTTTTCATGGCAAATTTAGATTATGCGGCGGCGGCGGGGGCGTCTCGCGGTGGGAAGCGGCTCCTCTGCCGTGCTCTGTGTGTCGTCGGGCCACTGACCGACGGCGACGGCGGCGTCTTGCACCGTTGTTGGCGTACTCCTGGACGTTAGCCTAGCTTCAAGGAAGGCCAAACTGTTCTGGACTTCGGAGCGAGTCAACTGGCGGGAGGAGGCGACTAGCGTTGGTGCAAGGAAGCGGTCGACGGCGGCCATCCATGCCGCTGAGGGGGGCACTGGCACCCGCGCGGGGACAGGCGTTGTCAACGGCGCGGCGGAGACATTCGTGTGCACGGGCACCGGCACGGGCGCGCATGTCAGTGCACGCGCAGGCGCATGCGCTGGCAGGTGCACGGGCACCGGCACGGGCGTGCGCGTCAGTGCACGCGCAGGCGCATGCGCTGGCAGGTGCACGGGCGCGTGAAAGTCGGTGGGGACCTCGTGGAACCCCGTGGGATCAAGCTCGGCGACAATGTGTGGCTCCCAGCCCATCAATGCCACGGGGATGGGCGCTGGCGCAGTCGGGGCGACGGGAGCCAAAACGGGAGCGGGGACAGGCGCGGCGTCTTCCCGCAAGGCCAGTTCAAGCTCATCCCAAAGCACCTTATTTTCTTGAGACTCCGGCTGGGTGTCTTCCTCAGGAAACTGGAACACTAAGGGCAGACCATCGTGATGCGGCATGGCGTACGTTTAGGTCAGGCTAGTTGGAGGTAGACGACAGGAGAATCGGAGAGGAAGAGAGAGGATTGTAGCAATACCGGGTAGTGCGGGGTTGATTTTAAACTGCGGCGCCGGCGACATTAAAAGTGGGAGCAGTTGGGACGACGGTGGGCGGCGGAGCCTGGTCAAAGGGCTCGCCTCCCGGTGAGCCTGCACAGCGGTCTCCTCGCACGCCTCCCTGACAGCCGACGCAGCGGTCTGCTCGCACGCCTCCCGTCGACTCACACGCTTGCTCAGACGGCACCTGCCGATGAGAAGCGGGGACTCGTGGCGGCACGTAAACGCCCACGGTTTCAATAGTGAAAGCATTCGCCTTAACGTGACAGGTCTTTGTTCCAAAATACCTTGGATCTTCATTTGTGCAACTTGTCATAAGCAGCTTGTCTCCAATTGAAGAAAAAACTTATGAAGTAATATTTGTGCCATATCACGTGACCATGCTTAGTTTCAAGAATTTATGCTCACTTTTGGATTTTCTGAAATTTAAGATCCAGGATTCGAAACAATATCATAACCTGCATCATGCAGTAAATTTTCAAGCCGTACATCTGTCCTGTTGTATTTCTTAAGAAAGGATTTGGTCAAACATTTTGCTTAGTTAGACTTCAGACAAGTTATATATGCAGAGTAAAAGGATAATCCCTCCGTACAAGTGCATTGCCTGATATATTAACTCAAGTACTAGGCACGAACAAACGGGCTCAATTCTGTGCTCATCCTAGTGTAGTAGTAGTAGTACTAGGCAATGCAGTTGACGGGTGACCTCGACGAGCGGCGACCGAGGGAATTGAACCGTGCTCGGAACGGTAGGTAACGTTGTCTAGTTACTAAAGCATCCCTCCGTTGTTCATCGGTAGTCATTATGGACCGGGGACATGAGGGCAATTTCCTAGAGCTGGAATTCTGGCCGCCAGATATTTCGACTTGAAACGTTAAGGCTCGACTGGTTGGGGTTGCCTAATGTGCACACCACGCACGCCACTGAAGGACACGAGCCTGGTTTTTTTAGGATCAACACGAGCCAAGGTCTGGCTGGTACGCCGTTGGGTCCTACCATTCGAGAATACGAAAGGAACCTTTTAAATTGCCGAACGAATCTATGTGTATTACAATACCCGTATTTTCCTTGCAAATACCAATCTCAACGTGGTAATTGATTTATGACTAGTTGTTGAATTAGAGTGAGTTTGTGATATAGTGATCTCAACGTGGATTTCACATTTCATGGTATCCCTAGTAAGTTTTCCAATGCAAATTCAAATTTAAAAGATGAACAATATGGAGGTGAGAAAACTTTGTATGTATCAAGCATATGACCACACACACACACCCAGAGAGAGACACACGCACGAACACAACAACAATCCAATAAGTATAGTGCATCTATTTTTCCAAACCATGCATGATGACACGAATTCAAAAATACTCCTTCTATTCCTAAATATTAGTCTTTTAGAGAGTTCAACAAGTGACTACATACGGAGCAAAATGAGTGAATCTAGACACTAAAATATGTCTATATACATCCATATGTGCCAGTCCATTTCAAGCCTCTAAAAAGACTAATATTTAGGAATGAAGGGAGTAAAATGTAAGACATCCATGGTCCTCAGTTCAATATTTAAAATGAACATGAAAATGAAACATGAATATTAAGTCTAGTACTACAGTACATGCAAATGTTGTGTTTAGGCGGAGCTATGATTGTCGGGGGTCAACCCCTCGACCTTAGATAAAATTGTGGAGCTCTGTTTAGGGTTGTTTAGATTATATTTGTCGGGTGGTTGGTGCGACATATGCCAACGGATGGCTTATCATTGTGGGTGCCAATAAAACATCGCCGGTGCCTGGAAACGGGATGAGGCGAAGACATGCACGCCGGCGGATCTTACCCAGGTTCGGGGCTCTCCGAGGAGATAACACCCCTAGTCCTACTCTGCGGGGTCTCCGCATGATCACTAGATCAAGGAAAGGTAGCTACAATCGCTCCTAGAGCTGTTGGGTTCAAGGGAGAAGAAGAACAAGGCTAGCTCTTGCTTCTCTCTATCTCTATGGTGTGGGTGCGCTGTGTTTAGAAGCCAACCCTTTGCATGGGTGCTCCGGGGGGTTTATATAGGCCTACCCCCCGGGGGTACAATTGTAATCCGGCTGGGCTCTGGTCCCAGCCGTCAGTGTCTACACTCGTCGGCTTCTCCGCCGGCTGTTGGGGCCCGCCGACTGGTGGGTCCCGCCGTCTGCCGGCCTCTTGGCCGACAGGCCGGCCCCACCGCCTAGGGTCTTGCCGGTGGCTGCTTACTGTAGCCTCGCCTCTGATGACGAGGGCTTTGCCGAGGTAAGCGTGGCTACAGTGGGCCGCCTCGGGGGCTCTCACTGTAGCCTTACCTCGTCTTGTCTCCTTAATGGGGCTCCTGCTTCGAGGAAGGGGGTAGCCGGCTTCTGGGGGCCGGCTACGCCCTTGGCCGACTGGGGGAGGCCGGGCCGCCTCCGCGCCTCTCTCTGGCGGAAGGGGCCCGCCGCCCGCGGGCCGTACAGGAGTCGGTCGTGGATGACGTTGAGGCTGGCATGGCTACAGTGCCGAGCCGAACAGGAGACGGTCATCCCGTACGGCCTCCTGTGGCCATGCCTGCCTCGGGCCTCGGGGGTAGTGGGCCGCACTGCGGCCACGCCCCGTCTTGTCACCGTTATGTGGGTGTAGCTTTGGTGGTTGTGGTCTCGGCCGACTGCTTGGAGTCGGCGCTCTTCTTGGCCGGCTCCCTGGAGTCGGCCACCCCGTGGTTGTCCTGGGGGGAGGTCGTTGAGGCTGGGTCGCCTTCCGGGAGTCGGCTTCAGAGGTAGCCGGCCAGGGAAGGCGGCCCAATGCTTGGAGTGCTTGGAGGCCCAAAGGCCTGATAACTTTTTCAGAAGAACCAGGGGCAGTCGGTTAGGCTACCCGTGGCCATTATCTCCGACAGTAGTCCCCGAAGCTGGTTGGGCTTCGAGGTGGAATAGGGGTCGAGAAGCTTGATCAGCTTCCTATCTTGACAAGTCGGCAGCTAGGAGCCGGCTTTGGTTAGGCGTGCCGCCTTGGTCGAAAACTCCGGAGTCGGAGGGCGGGACCTCGCTAGTGTGTGCACCGGGTCGCGGGCCGGCCACTTGCTGTCTGCGAACCACGTGGCCTCCCTTGGCCAGAAAGCCTGCCAGCCCACGCGCGTGACGGGACGTCGCCGCAGGGCGGGGGCCCACCACGTCCGCGCCCGGGCCCAGGCGCGGATTCTTTGCATCCCGAAACCGCCCGCACGTCTCCTTGCGGCAGTTTCGGCCTGCCTTTAGGGCGCAATAATCGCGGTGCGTGGCGGGAATGGGTGCAGTTAATCCCACGTCCCCCCCCACGTCCGGCCTCCCCGGCCTCGCCTCGCGGAGCTATAAGTAGGGGGAGGTGGAGGGCGGCAGGCCCTCGCACGCTCCTCCTACTTCCACCATCTTCTTCGCTCGCCGTTTCTCGCGACAGCGCCTCGCCGCTGTGTTCTTCCACTACTCGCTCCTCCGTCGCCGCACTTGTTCTCACCATGCCTCCCGCCACGGAGCAGTATGGCGGGGATTGGGACGGCTCCAATGTCCACGAAGATCACGTCGAGTTCCTCCGCCAGACGCGACGGCTGCCCGGCGCGGACAAGGTGGAGGTCCGCCTCGCACCGGCGAGGGAAATTACGCCGGAGCCGCGGGAGGGCGAGCGGGTGGTCTTCCGCTCGCACTTCTTGCGCGACATCGGCCTGCCAGTGAGCGCCTTCTTCCGCTCCTGGCTCGATTTATACCAGCTCCAGCCGCACCACCTCACCCCAAACGCGGTGGTGCTGCTATCAGCCTTCGTCACCCTGTGCGAGGGCTACCTCGGCGTCCTCCCCACCCTCGAGCTCTGGGGGGAGTTCTTCCAGTCCAAGCTGGGCACGCGCATGCAGGGCGTGCCGGCTCAGACTGGCGCCTTCATCGCGTCGTGGAGGTCGGTCGCCGACAACCCCTTCCCCGTCATCACGCTGATCCAATCGGTGAAGAAGTGGCAAAAATCATACTTCTACGTGCGGAACATCGCCCCACGGGGCGACTACATCAACCTGCCGGCTTACGTAGCCGGCCCACCGGCGGGCAGGCGGCCCCAGTGGTCCTTCCGGGCCGTGACTCTGACGCCGGCCGGGTCCGCCGCCGTCGCCCGAGTGCGAGAGCTGACCCAGTCATAGGGCTTAACGGGGCCCGACCTGCTGGCCGCATTTGTCACGCGCCGAGTTCTTCCGCTCCAGAGCCGGCCTCATCTGATCTATCAGATGAGCGGCCAGCTCGATCCGAGCCGAATGTGCACCAAGGAGATGCCGCGCGAGGAGGTCGCCTTTATGGTGAACTACCTTGCGAACTGCAAACTCACCGAAGAGTGGCAGTTCGGCAAGGAGCCATATAGCCGAGCCAATCCGCCGCCTACTGTATGTTCTCCTTGTCTCTTTTTCTTTCTCTTTGCTTTGTTGCCGAGTTCCTCTTGGCCGACTCTAACTTAGTCGGTTTGTTTTTCGACAGAGCCCTCTTCTTCGGCCGGCCGGCGGGTCAGACGCGGAGCGTCGATTCGTCCCAGACTGGACCGAACACGATCTGGAGGACCCCGACTTGGGGGCGGCCGGTATGGACGACAACATCGAGCCGGGCGGTGGCCAAGCCGGCGGCGAAGCAGGCGGCTCCGGGCTCGGAGTCACCTTCGACGACTGGCCGGACGACGATGAGGCCGAAGTCGCCCCGCGCCGCGAGCCGGCATCTGGACGCGGCGCGGGTTCCTCCGCTGCACCGCCTACTCGGGGCGGAGGTCAAAAGCGTCCCGCCGCCAAGGGTTTGTTCGGCAGCCGGACGAACAAACCCAGGGGCGGGGCGGCAGCCACCAGGCGGGAGGAGGCGGCCGCGAAGGCGGCTCGCTTCCGCAAGACGGTGAAGCAACCGCAGACCGTGTCGGCATAAGTTCACTTTCTTTCGTATACTCTTTTTTCTTTCTTTTCTCTGGTGGTTCCTGAGCCCTTGTCTTTTTCTTCAATGATCAGAGCTCCGTTGTCGCTTGAGCGGGCGGCTGCTGCCTCCGTCGTCGAGTCGCCGAGGGGGTCTGGGAGCACCACCCGCCGTGTGGACCCCCGCGCCGAGCTTCAGGCGGCGACGGAACGGAACACACCACCCGCCGTGTGGACCCCCGCGCCGAGCTTCAGGCGGCGACGGAACGGAACGCGCGGGAGGCGCGGGAGGAACAGGAGGCGCGGGAGGCGGAGGCACGGAAGGCGGCCGCCGCCTAGGCGGCACGGGAGGAGGAGGCGGCGAAGGCGCTCGCCGATGCCGCAGCCAGGGCCCAAGCAGAGGCTGCGGCCGCGGCGGCGGCGGGGGAGGTTTTGATGGTCACCCCGCTGCGCGTCATGGCGCCTGGGGACGTGGAGCCCTCGCCAGAGGGAGCCAGCGGCGACCAGCCAGGGCTGGGGAGAGACGACGACGTCATCATCCTGGAGAGAGCGCCGGTGCCGACCCCGCCAACTGGGGTGGCTCAAGGCGGCCGGCCTAATCAGCCGCCTGCGCAGTCGGCGGGGGGCGAGCCGGCCGCGAGGACTGAGATGGCGGTCCGGATGCCGCCAAGCCGGCGCGCGGGGAAGGCTGCGTCGGAGCCACAGAAAGCCGCGTTGGAGCCGCAGCCGGCCGTGGGCTCCAGCTCGTCAGCCCAGGATGCGGAGGCGGCCAACGCTACCTCGGGGTGGACGCCAGGCGGAGGGACGGTCGTGATGAACGTGGCTGCGCAGGACGTCCGGACCCGGCTCCAGGGCCAAGCTGCGGCGCTGAGGCAGTTCACCGACGAGTTCCTCGCGACGCGGGCGGCCATCCGGGTTAGTCTTCCCCTCTTGCTTCTTCTTGACTTTGATTTCTTCTTGATCTTTATTTCTTCTTGATCTTGATTTCTTCCGTGGGGGCGCGTCAGCGCACCCACTGGGTGTAGTCCCCGAGTTCCGAGTCGGCTGCTGAGCAGGCGGCTTGGAACTTCTTGGTGGATTTGTCTTTGCTATTCTTGCTCTTACTTCGAACTTCTGTCTATCTTCCAGGACTACCACAATCTTCGTGCGGCCGCCTTCAACTCCCAGGCTCGGGAGCTGACCCAGAAGACCACCGACCTTACTGAGAGCCGAGGTACGTGCTTTGTTCTTTATCTCATGTGGGGGCGCGTCAGCGCACCCACTGGGTGTAGTCCCCGAGATTCGGGCCGACTGCTGAGCAGTCGGGTCGGATCTTCCTTGACGACTTCTTCTTACTGTTCTTTCTTTTTCTGCCGTCTCTGCAGCGGCCAACGCCAGTCTGAGGGCACAGCTGGGAGAGTCTCAGACTGCCCTTCGTGCCAAGGATGCCAAGCTCGCCGCCCTGGTGCAGGAACGCGACCGCCTGGCCAAGAAGTTGGCCGCCCAGGAGGAAGGCCACAAGGCGGCACTGAAGGCTGTGCAGGACCGCGAAGCCGCTCTCCAGGCCGAGTACGAGACGGAGGCGGCTGACTGGGCTGAGGCCAGGCAGACTCTGATCTCTGGCTATGGCCAGATCGAAGATCTGGTTGACGGTAAACCGCCTACCTCTTCGTCCTTTCTTGCCATCTGCCACTTTAGCTCTTTTTCTGATTTGGTGCTCTTTTCTTCTTTTCTTCTTCTTTCTTCCGCAGAATATTTCCCTGACTATTCTACTGCCGCCAACTAGACCATCGAGGCCCGTCGCCAAGCGCGAAGGCAGGCTGGCTTTGAGATCTCGCCAACCGCCGGCCGTTCGCTGGAGGAGCAGCTCTTGGCGATCCAGGCCCGCATCCAGCCGGCTCACCGACTGCTCCGTCGGCTTCAGCGTGTCGGGGCGCAAGTCTTGGCCGCCCTCTGGCCCGGCCAAGTGGTTCCTCGCACCCCCAGTCAGACTGCCGACTGGCTGGATGTGGCAGTCGGCCGCTTCGAGGCTTGGAAGGCCTCGGCGGCTCGCTCCGGCGCCAGGCGGGCACTGGAGTTCGTCAAGGCCTGGTATCCCGGCCTTAGCCTGGATCAACTAGCTACCTGGCGGAAGCAAGCCGACACGGAGCTGGAGCCGGCGCGGCCGGCTATCATCCGGCGGGCTTCGGCGATCGCCAACTACACCGACACCAGCGTCTTCGCCCCCGAGGTAGACGACAACGGAGTCGCCCAGCCGGAGGAGTGGTTCGGGCTGAACCCGGCAGACGGTGAAGACTCGGCGGAGGAGATCGACTCCAGCGATGAGGGTGAAGAGGAGGAGGAGGAGGGTGAAGACGTCGAGCCGGCTGGTGGAGCAGCCGACCAGCCTCAGCCTGACCGCACCTCCAGCACTACGTCGCGTGCGAGTGCATCGCCTGCCGCTGGTGGTGGCCAAGCCGAGACCCGCTAGGCGGCCGCTCCTTCAGCCGGCTGGGCCGTCTCCACCGACCAGCTCGGCCTCCGTGCCGCGCCCTAGTCTTTCATCTTTTGTTTTCTTGTCTTGTTACTTTTGGAACAATGTTTGGTTAAATCTGCACAATTCCACCCACTGGGTGTATTCGAACTTATGTCTGTTGCCAGCCTGTTGGGGGCTTTATTGTATATATAACTTATGCATGCATTTGGCCTTTCCTTGTACTTTGCTTTTTATCCTTCCGCTGTTTCCTTTGCCGCCCTCCCGTGGTTGCCGCCTCCCCAGTCCAATAGTTGCTCTGCAATCTGTAGCTGGAGGAGTGTTTGGCCAATTGGGGGGAGTACTTTAGCTTTGCTGGACTAAAGCTAAGTGTTTAGGAAGCCGGCCAGCCGGCTGTTCTGACAGTCGGCAGGCATGTTTGGAGGCCGTCTCTTTGCTATATAGGTTCGTTGTTCCTTAGCCATTTTTCATGTGGGCATCCTTTCTGCCTTGCCTCTTGCTAGTCGGACAGTCGGTTCTTCGAGCTGCGACTTTCAACAAGAGGGGACTCGGGAGCCGGCACGCTACTTTTCTGACTTCAGGTATAACTTTCAATATAGCTCAAGGCGGCCAGTCCCCGGGCCGACTAGTCGAACCCGGTGCCAGACAAGAAATCAAATGTAATAATACATTCATGGATATGACGCTTGTCATTCATAGATAAACAAAGGCAGTCCCCGAGTACTGTTCGGGGGGCCTGTTGGTTTGTACTTAATACAAAAGGGGTAGCATGATACATACTGCTTTCAACTGTAAAATCGTCTTAGGAGGTTTGCGTTCCATGGTCGCTCCGACTCCTTGCCGGAGTCGTCTCTCTTGCGTGCTCTTGGTTTTTGTGTGTCGATCAAGTAGTAGGAGTCGTTGCCGAGTGCCTTGCTGACGACGAAGGGGCCTTCCCAAGGGGCCGAGAGCTTGTGCTGGCCGGCTGTTCGCTGGATCAGCCGGAGCACAAGGTCGCCCTCTTGGAAGGATCTTGGCTTGACCTTGCGGTTGTAGTAGCGGCGCAGCCCTTGCTGGTAGATGGTTCATCATCTCTTGGTGCTGTTGCTGGCTTTGCTCGAAGAGACGACATACTTGAGACAGTGCTGCTTCGCTGTCTTGTTGGCTGGACTGACCCTGAGTGAAATTGTTGCTGGTCTGTGTCCCGTAAACCTCTTCTGGCTGATTGGGCATGGAGCGAGTCCACGGGCGAGACATTTTTCCAGTCTGGGGTATTATTTGCAAAACCCATGAGGAAAACTGTGTAGCACAAGAAAAATCTGGCAAAGGCAACAATTTTAAAAGACCTCAAGGTTTTCAAAGAAACATAAACGATTTTTTATGGAGAAGAAGTGCTTAACATAAATCTTACATGCGAAAAGTAAACACGTGATACAGCACTCAGGATGCGCGTACACATCCTGACATGTTATTAAAAACTAGCGTACTACTCCGGAAGGCAGCAAACACACCAATACAAACTAGCGTACAGATAAAACAACACACCATACAGGCAGGCATAACATGCGGCTACTCGGTGCTCTCAGTCGGAGATGGTGAAGATCTCCTTCCCCTTGCCGATGGCAAGGCTCAGCGGTCCAGGAGAATCAACCTCCACCTCCTCTCTAGCTGGCTCCTGGCGCGTGACGCTGCGCTGCGGTGATGGTGCGGGGGCGACTGGTGGTAGAGCGTGTGCGGCAGGTGGTGCGGCTCTGACTGGAGTAGGAGCGATGACTCGGTCGAACTCCTCAGTGGTAGGCAGACGGCGAGCAGTGGCCAAAATGGCCGGTGCATACGAGGCTGAAGACGAGACGAATGTCAGGGGTGGCGCCGTGTTGAGAAGCTCCTTCCTGCTGGCAGGACCGCCCCGGACCAAGTCCATGCGGGCAGCCACAAGATCATCTACGAGGTTGTCGAAAGACTCCTCCAGAGCCTTGAGATACTCCACAACCATCTCGATGGCTTCATCTCGTTCTCCCCGATGGCAGGCAAACGCATAGTGGCTGGTGTAAGGCACATGGCATGGGAGGTAGCGGTGGCGACGAGTCTTCATCATAGGAAGGATGTCCCGAAGGCGAGCTATCGCCTCACGGGCAGCCATCTGCATGGCATGCCTCTCCATAGGCATGGCCCTTCCCACAAAACGGAAGTGGCGAGCAGCAGAACGTCCTCCCTTGAATTGCACCATAGCCTGGTGCATAGACACGTCGTCACTGAGCTTGTGCTGGTAGAGTGTGAACTCCGGGCGAGCTGCTGGCCCGATCGCGAGCTTGGAGATGGAGACGAGGAGCTTGACAAACCCCTCGGGCACGTTGGTGAACACTCGATTCTCACAGCTGCTGCCAGCCATCTACAAAAGTAGGCAAAAATTCTGAGTAGTCATGTCATAAATTTATGATGACCAACAGAAAATAGCTACAATTGCAAAATGCTGAAAAAGCACAAAAGACGCTAATAACCGATTAGCGATCGCACCTAGTGGCTTCCTACAGTCAGCCTGGATCTGATACCAAGCTTGTCACGACCGGTTTTTCAATAAAATAATTATTGAGAGACCAATCCCTTTTATGGACCAGCGAGGAAGAATTCCTTCTCACTGGTAGACAATATCTTGGTCACAGAAGAAAAATACCAGGAGTACTAAATATAATACAAGGTTGAGCAGAGACTGCCCAACAATTTGTTACATGCACGCCGCTAAAACAAGACGGCGGATAGGGTGGCAAACTACTAACTCACGATAATAACGGTGGTGGAAATATCATCGCGAAGCGAGTGATATGATTCCAGAAGACTACAACTATTCGAGCGTCGGAGTGAGGCTCGAGAAGACTTATTGCGGGTGGCGGAAGCGTATACAATACAAGTGACCAATATCCGGGATCGCGCAGGACTGACTGGGACTCCTCTAGGCATCGGACGCGCTATCAAACTCTTCATCCAAGAGATCGCCTTCGTCAACATCTGGCCAAATCAACAAGCCAGGTGATTACTATGAAAGTACTCGCAAGACAGTTCGGACATAAGGTATAACAAATGTAAACATGAAGCACATGAACAAGTTAACCAGTGCGATCAGACATAGAGATAATAAATACTGGGTGCCAAGCGAGGGTCTGAATGACGCCTCGAGCGGAAACTGCAGAATATTAATACGGGTACCAAACGAGTGTCTGAAAGACTCCTTGAGCAGAAAAATGCGGGATAATAATACAGGTGCCAAACGAGTGTCTGAAAGACTCCTCGAGCGGAAAATGCGGAATAATAATACAGGTGCCAAACGAGTGTCTGAAAGACTCCTCGAGCGGAAAATGCGGAATAATAATGCGGGTGCCAAACGAGTGTCTGAAAGACTCCTCGAGAGGAAAATGCAGAATAATAATGCCACAGTCGGGCGTCGAGGCGACACCACATAAAGGGCTTGCAACAGAAAATAAAGACAGTGCATGCCACAGTCGGACGTCTGTGCGACATCACATAAAGGGCTTATATTTAAAGTAAGAAACAAGTACACGCCACAGTCGGACGTCTGCGCGACGTCACATAAAGGGCTTATATCACAGCTCAATAATACAATCGTTCGGGAACATAAATTATCACGAGCATGCGACAAATATAGAGTTAGTCCATCCACAGGAATAACAATAAAACTGGATTTACCACTTGAGCTTGTTCACCGGGGACAAGTTTTCCACGCGGATAGATAAGGATATAATGTTTTCAGTACTTGATCATGGATACGATGATTTGGAAAGAATTGACTCTGCAGAGTTTGTACTTAACCACAGCCAACGGATTTCAGTAGTCACGGGGACTAGTTCCGTCTACGGTGTTTTGGAAGAAACACGTCTGACCAGTACACACCCAATTCAACCATCCGAAGCCAGGGATCACCCTCGGCAACATTCAAGAAAAACCTTGAGACGGGGAGGCTACAACCTCGTGTAGCATGGGATCAAATTTCTATACGCGCGCTCTAAGGGGGTGCCCCCCCTCTCGGTCCCAACCGGAAACACCCATGCCCCCTGACCGGATGACTGGCTTTAATCCTGGGCCAAGGTACCATCATCCCGGCCTCTCTGTTTGGTGTGTACATGGAAAGAGGTTACCAACTTACTAAACCGCATCCTGGCAATGAGACATGTGGTAGCACGGAAAGGGGAAAGAACGGTAACGTGGCTCCAACCACGTTAACGTCGGAGAAAGTCGGATGACGCAAGGCTGGTATGCTACAACAGTACCACCTTGCTGCCCTTCATGTCACCACATGATTAGGCCATCTCTCATTAGAGATCATCGCAACCTTGGAACATTAGGGAAGAGAACGATAACGTGGCTCCAACCACGTCAACGTCGGAGAAAGTCGGATGACGCAAGGCTGGTATGCTACAACAGTACCACCTTGCTGCCCTTCATGTCACCACATGATTAGGCCATCTCTCATCAGAGATCATCGCAACCTTGGAACATGCGGGAAGAGAACGATAACGTGGCTCCAACCACATCAACGTCGGAGAAAGTCGGATGACGCAAGGCTGGTATGCTACAACAGTACCACCTTGCTGCCCTTCATGTCACCACATGATTAGGCCATCTCTCATCAGAGATCATCGCGACTTTGGAACAACCGGGTCGTTGCCTTACAAGCAACGAGGTATTTACCGACACTCATATGCCACGCACAAACTTTCACGCGAACATGCAAAACACCTGTCATATCAAATGTTCAAAACATGCTTGCCTGGTTCGGAGAAGTCGGAGTCTAGCTCGGCGAAGTTCGCGGCTCCTTCACCTCTCCCGGAACCTACGGCAATCACGAAACTGGCACTAACGTGAAAACCAACACATGCACAGAAACTTTTCCAAATATTTTTCAAATAAATCCCATAAAAAATAGACAAAAGTTGAAGATTGTCAGAAAAAGAATCACTCAAAAATACCTTTTTATTAAAGAGTTATAAAGGTTTCTGTCCAGGGACTTATCTGTAATGAAACAGAAAAGTTCCAGGGTTCTAACTAAGAAAACAGAAAACGCTTCGGTTGGGAATGCGCAAGCGCAAAGGAGAAAACGTATTTGCCCGAAGGCGCCAACAGAAAACGGTTCGGAGGAGAATAGAATAGAGGCTGACAGGCGGGGTCCACCTGTAAGGTTTAAAAAGCTCGCCGGCGCCCGAAGACTGCGGTGGATGCCGGCGTCGAACCACGGCGAGTTAGGAGAAACGGAGGGTACCAAGAGCTTCAGCGTCTTCTTCCGCGTCGGTGGGTGGTGGACTCGTCCAACGGGGAGCACCACGTCGACGGCGACACTATCTCCGGCGGACAGCGGCTCGGGTGAGGATGGGGAACTCCGGTGGAGGGCTGCAAACTACGAATTGAGGCGCGGGTCAGAACGAGGGATGCAAGGTGAAGCTACTGGCAAGAGAATGGAGGCGGAGGAGCGCACACGGGGGCGAATCGGGCTGGATGCCGTGGCGGGTCGCGGCGGCCGGAGTCGAGGAAGGAGACCTCCTCGGGGCTCTACCAGTGGCTAGGCTTGCTCTAGGGGGAGTGCAGGGATGGTGGGTGCTCGAGTTGAAGCTCGGGGCCTCTATTTATAGGCAGATCGACGGGGTGGCCGTGAACGAAGAATCTCCGGCGAGCGATTACGGCGGAGCAGTGGATTGGCAGGTGGTTTGAGCGGCCAGGTAGCGTCAGTGGAGGTTACTAGAGTCGTTTCACAGCTAAACGGAGATGGCCTTGGCGTAATGGCGTCGGTCCGCGGTGAGGTGACCGCACGGGCTCAACGGCGGCAGAGAGCGCGCTCCGCGCCCTGCGGTTCACGACGAGAGCGGCAGCGCGTTCGGGGGAGTGGAAGGCCACGCGGCGAGCTCCGGTGGTTTGGGCGGCGCTGGGTGGCGTCGTCGGCGCCGTGTCTCCCGCTGGCGTCCGCAAAGCCGCCGCCGGCGTCGGTCACGGGGCGGCGCACCTTCTGTTGCTCGTCGCCGACGCCCGCAAGGCGCCAGACGTTCGTGCGGTGCAGGAACAAGAGGGCGGGGACGAGGAGCAAGGCGACGCGGTGGTACTGGCGAGATCGATGTCCTTCTCTGAAGAAAACGACAGCAAGCCACTGACTGAATCTCTGAATTTTTCTGAACTTGATACAGACAGTGCACTGCAGGTGTTCGACAGGAGGATTTTGCAATGAGATAAATTTTTCTGGAGCTGTAACTTGGTGAGGTGACCACTCAATGCACCTAGAGGCTGCCTGATTTTACTTGGAATTTTTGGAGAAGGTTTTGAATGAATTTCACCAAATTTGACAAATCTGGCCCAAACTTGTAGCAGGTGTAGTTTGAAAATTTTGAACTGAAGACCAGTGGATCTTCATGGTTCTTGGTTGAGGGTTCAAAGGACTAGGAGGGGAAAAAGGTTTGGGGGCAAAAATCAAGACAGAAAGTGGAGTTCCTTTGCAAATCTCCAAGTGCTAGGAAAGAAGGCAGAAATTTATTTGAATAGAATATAATTGGAAATAATCACATGGGGAGGTTCAACTTGCTGGATTTGATGCAAATCATGATCCAAAGGTGAGGAAAGGGTTAGGAGAGGGGATTTGCACTAAGGCCATGGCAAGAAGGAATTGTTGAAAGTGGCAAAGGATTTTCCAAAAGCCATAGTGCAAATTTCAAGGAGAGTTTCAAAAGTCATTTCCCAAGTGAAAATATTTTGTCTTGAGTCCAAGTGAAAAGCAAGAACCTCCAAGACCAAAGACAGATCTTGGTTGAATCCAAATAAAACTTTTGCCATAAAGAAAAATATTTGAGAGTGAGAGTTCTCTTGAAGAAAAATTTAAATCACTCCCCTCAAGTCAAATAAAATCATTTGAAAAATCCAAATAAAAACTTGGGTGTCACACCGGCTCCCAAGCCGGTGCGCATCTTGGACCCGTCAAAGTGCATCCGCCAATGGGTAGAGTCGGGAGCCGGCGGTAAGTACTGGGTCTCGGCCCAGTCGACGAGGAAGTCGGCCAGTGCTTGGGACTTGATGGCGGTGCAGGGTTGGTAGAAGATCGTGTAGGGCGCCAGCGCAATGGCCCATTTGGCCACCCGGCCGGATGCATCCCGGCTGCCTATGATCTCGGCGAGTGGGGCAGTGCACACGACCGTGATGGGGTGCTCTTGGAAGTAGGGCTTCAGTTTCTTGGCGGCAAAGTATACCCCATAGCACATTTTCTGGTAGTGCGGGTAGTTCTGCTTTGAGCTGGACAGCACTTCGCTGAGATAGTACACCGGCCTCTGGACTGGCTGGGCTCGGCCTTCTTCCGGGCGCTGGACCACAACAACAGTGCTGACGACTCGGCTAGTCGCGGCGATGTAGAGGAGCATGGGCTCCTTTTCAGTCGGCGCTGCCAGGACAGGCGGAGTGGTCAGCATTTTCTTCAACTCATGGAAGGCTTGGTCGGCTTGGTCATTCCACTCGAAGTGAGTGGACTTCTTCATGAGTCGGTACAAGGGGAGAGCCTTCTCTCCTAGTCGGCTAATAAAACGGTTCAGGGAGGCTAAGCAGCCGGTGAACTTCTGCACATCTCGCAGCTTGGTGGGAATCTCCATCCTCTCGATGGCCTTGATCTTGACGGGGTTTCATTCGATGCCGCGTTCGGAGACCAGGAAGCCTAGCAGCTGGCCGGCTGGCACTCCGAACACGCACTTCTCGGGGTTGAGCTTGATTTGGAATCGGCGCAAGTTGGCGAATGTTTCTTTCAGGTCTTCCAGCAGGGTGCCGCGCTTCTCTGTCTTCACCACAATGTCGTCTACATAGACGTGGGCATTTCTGCCGAGTTGTTTCAAGAGGCATTTCTTCATGCAACGCTGAAAAGTGGCACCGGCATTTCTTAAGCCGAATGTCATAGTCAGGTAGCAGAAAGCTCCAAAGGGTGTGATGAAGGCAGTCTTCAGGCGGTCAGCTGGGTCCAACTTGATCTGATGGTACCCTGAGTACGCATCCAAAAAACTTAACAGCTCGCATCCGGCTGTGGAGTCTATCACTTGGTCAATCCATGGCAGAGCAAACGGATCCTTTGGGCAGGCCTTGTTCAGACTAGTGTAGTCTATACACATACGCCACTTGTTATTCTTCTTCAAAACCAGAACTGGGTTGGCAAGCCATTCTGGAAAGAACACTTCCATGATAAAGCCAGCGGCAAGGAGCCGAGCTATCTCTTCTCCCACAATTCTTCGCTTCTCTTCTGACAGTCGGCGGAGGGGTTGCTTGACCGGCTTCGCATCAGCTCGGACATGTAGCTTGTGCTCGGCGAAATCCTTCGGGACACCCAGCATGTCCTTTGGGGACCATGCGAAAATGTCTCGATTCTCACGGAGGAAGTCGACGAGCTTGCCTTCCTATTTACTGTCCAAGTTTGCCCCGATGACAGCGAACCTCTCCGGGTTCTCCGGGTCCAGAGGTATCTTCTTCGTCTCTTTGGCAGGCTGGAAGAAGCCCTGCGCATCACAATCCTTGGGGTTGGGGGACAAGGCCGGCTGCTTGCCGGCCATGGCCACAACCCGTTCCAACATCTTCTTCTCTTCTGCCACCACGAGGGACTCGGCCAGCCGGCTACTGGCCATGGCGCACTCGATGGACTTCTTGTAGTCGCCGGCTACCATGATGATCCCCTTCGAGCTCGGCATCTTCATCTTTAGGTAGGCGTAGTGGGGCACAGCCATGAACTTGGCCAGAGCAGGTCGGCCAAGCAGTGCATGATAGGGGCTCTCCAAATCCACTACCTCGAACCATATTGCTTCTCGGCGGAAATGATCTTTGTCTCCGAAGAGAACATCCATTTTGATCTTGCCGATTAGGGAGCAAGACAGGCCGGGGACGATACCATGGAAGACGGTGCGGCTCGGCATGAGCTGCTTC
The DNA here is from genome assembly GCF_002575655.3 of Aegilops tauschii subsp. strangulata. Taxonomy (NCBI): domain Eukaryota; kingdom Viridiplantae; phylum Streptophyta; class Magnoliopsida; order Poales; family Poaceae; genus Aegilops; species Aegilops tauschii. Next base: position 508,455,937 of record NC_053037.3, read on the forward strand.
GCTTTGATGTTCAGTTTTTCCATGGTATCGCGGTACAGTATGTTGATACTGCTTCCGCCGTCTATCAGGACGCGGGAAAATCTGGCAGCTCGCCTCTCCATTGCGAGGGTGACGTCCAAGACCATTGCATAGGAGCCAGGAGAGGGCATCACCTCTGGGTGGTCGGCCTGGCTCCAGCTGATTGGCTTCTCTGACCAGTGCATGAACTCGGGGGTGCTAGTGGCGACTGCATTAACTTCTTGATGCTGTCTGCGCCGACTGCGCTTGTCGTCGGCTTGACTGGTGAAGACGACGTAGGCGGCATGCTCTTCGGGGAATTCGTCTTGGATGGCGCCGACTGCCGGCCGGGCCGCCGGCTGCTGGGGGGCTGGAGGCGGCGGACCGGGAGGCGGAGGCGGCAACACCGCCTCGCCCTTGGTGATGCAGGTGAGCCAATGGCATTTCCGGGTTGTGTGGTTGGACGGCTTCGCGCCGCTGTGGAACTTGCAGGGGGCGTCGAGAGCTTGCTCGTAGGAGAAAGACGGCTGCCAAGCCGGCCTGCCACCCTTCTTCTTGGGAGCGGGCCGTTCTTCGGGCTGCTCGTCTTCAACTGTGGCCACCTGCCGACTGGTGGAAGTCGGCATGGGGGCCTTGCGCTTGTGATCGTTCTGGTAAGGGCGCCGATTGGGGTCGCCAGCCAGCGTCTTGGGAGCCGGAGCAATCACCTTCCCAGAGGCGTCTACTCGCAGCTCGGTCTAAATTGAGGAGTCGGCTGTGGCGTATTTGTCCGCGGTGATCAGCAACTCGTCGAGGGTAGCCGGCTCATCGCAAAGGAGTCGGTGCTTGAGGAGGGTGCCCTCTCGGCACCCGGCGATGAAGTACTCGATGGCCTGGACCTCATGCACCCCCTCGCAGGAGTTGCGGAGCTCGGCCCACCGCGTGAGGTAGTCGCGGGTTGACTCGTTGGGCCCTTGGACGCAGAGGGAGAGCTGGCGAGGCTTGGGAGGCCGCTTGTAGGTGCTGGTGAAGTTGCGGACGAAGACTTCTGTGAAGTCCAGCCAACTGTTGATGCTGTAGGGCTTGAGGCTATTGAGCCATGTGCGCGCCGTGCCTTGCAGCATGAGGGGGACGTACTTCACGGCGACGCGCCGATTGCCGTTGGCTATGCTGACGGCCGTGGAGTAGTCAATGAGCCAATCCTCCGGCTTCACTGAGCCGTTGTACTTGGGCGTGTCTCTGGGGAGCGAGAACCCTTTGGGGAAGGGATCGTCACGGATGCGGGGGCCAAAGCATGGCGGGCCGACATCGTCTTCTTCTTCTAACGCCAAGGATCGAGCAAGGCGGTCGATCCTGTGGCGGGCGTCATTCTCGCCGACTCCTTCTCGGCGGCCGAGTCGGTCGCCAAGAGTCGGGTGTGTGATAGGCGGCGGAGTGAGGCGTCTTTCTCTTCGAGGTGGGGGAGGAGGCAGATTGCCTTGGTGCTCTACTGCTCGAGGGCGGCCCTCCGCGTCGCGCTCGATGGTGATGCGAGTCCGGCTGCGGCTGGCAGCCGGCTCCTTGTCTTTCTTCTGGCGTGCGCCGCTCGCAGTCAGCGAGCGGGACGTTGCGGCGTGCTCTCGGCGCGGGGGATGACTATCAGCACGAGCGCCGGCTTCGTGCCGTTCTGCAGCCGCCTCGATCAGCTGTTGGATCCGTCTTGTCATGTAGGGGAGCTCATCGGCTCCCAGCCCATTGAGCTCTTCTACAGCCGCCTGAGCGGCTCGCAGATTCTCGAGTGGGGTGGCGTAGACGGGGCGATCTGCCCCCATCATGCTGGCGACGGCCGCGCCGCGCTTCTGGACGAAGCCGGCTCGGCTCGGGCCGCTAGGCGGCGGCGTACCGAAGGCAGCGCGGTCGACTTCGCGCTGGTGGGCCTCGGTGAGGCATCTCATGGAGGCTATCTTCTGGCCCTCCGCGATGAGGGCGAGGCGGCGTGCCTCCAGGGTCTCGGCGTCGGCATCGGCTGGGATGGGGACGGAGAGGTCGTGCATCGCCGCTTGCAGGGCGTCGTGGGCGTTCTCGCCCGAGTTGGCGACGTGGCTGATGACCAGCACTTCGGTGACAGCGCTGCTGCCGCTGTCAGCTCGAGGGAGAGGGTCGTCGAAGACCACCACGTCGGAGGGGTAGGCGTCAAGCGATGCTGTGTCGGAGTCGACAAGCATCGGGTCGGTGGAGCCGACCGACTACACATCTGCAGCAGGCTCGCTGGAGACGTGAAGCTGGTCGAGGAGGCTGACGAGGCGGCTCTCGGGGTAGTCTGTGCCTGCATCGAACGCAGGCTTGTCGGAGATGCGAGTCTCGCCGAGCAGATCGGCGAGGCAACTCGCTGCGCAGGCGTCGTCGACGCCTTGCAGCGCATCGAGGCAACCGCCATCGGGCGCAGCAGGCTGGCTGCGCTCGCGGGGGAGGAAGAGGGTTCCCGTCCAGAACAGGTCTTCGGATGACGGTGCACCTGGCCCCACGGTGGGCGCCAAATGTCGGGTGGTTGGTGCGACATATGCCAAAGGATGGCTTATCATTGTGGGTGCCAATAAAACATCGCCGGTGCCTGGAAACGGGATGAGGCAAAGACATGCACGCCGGCGGATCTTACCCAGGTTCGGGGCTCTCCGAGGAGATAACACCCCTAGTCCTGCTCTGCGGGGTCTCCGCATGATCACTAGATCAAGGAAAGGTAGCTACAATCGCTCCTAGAGCTGTTGGGTTCAAGGGAGAAGAAGAACAAGGCTAGCTCTTGCTTCTCTCTATCTCTATGGTGTGTGTGCTGTGTTTAGAAGCCAACCCTTTGCATGGGTGCTCTGGGGGGTTTATATAGGCCTACCCCCCGGGGGTACAATTGTAATCCGGCTGGGCTCTGGTCCCAGCCGTCAGTGTCTACACTCGTCGGCTTCTCCGCCGGCTGTTGGGGCCCGCCGACTGGTGGGTCCCGCCGGCTGCCGGCCTCTTGGCCGATAGGCCGGCCCCACCGCCTAGGGTCTTGCCGGCGGCTGCTTACTGTAGCCTCGCCTCTGATGATGAGGGCTTTGTCGAGGTAAGCGTGGCTACAGTGGGCCGCCTCGGGGGCTCTCACTGTAGCCTTACCTCGTCTTGTCTCCTTAATGGGGCTCCTGCTTCGAGGAAGGGGGTAGCCGGCTTCTGGGGGCCGGCTACGCCCTTGGCCGACTGGGGGAGGCCGGGCCGCCTCCGCGCCTCTCTCTGGCGGAAGGGGCCCGCCGGCCGCGGGCCGTACAGGAGTCGGTCGTGGATGACGTTGAGGCTGGCATGGCTACAGTGCCGAGCCGAACAGGAGACGGTCATCCCGTACGGCCTCCTGTGGCCATGCCTGCCTCGGGCCTCGGGGGTAGTGGGCCGCACTGCGGCCACGCCCCGTCTTGTCACCGTTATGTGGGTGTAGCTTTGGTGGTTGTGGTCTCGGCCGACTGCTTGGAGTCGGCGCTCTTCTTGGCCGGCTCCCTGGAGTCGGCCACCCCGTGGTTGTCCTGGGGGGAGGTCGTTGAGGCTGGGTCGCCTTCCGGGAGTCGGCTTCAGAGGTAGCCGGCCAGGGAAGGCGGCCCAATGCTTGGAGTGCTTGGAGGCCCAAAGGCCTGATAACTTTTTCAGAAGAACCAGGGGCAGTCGGTTAGGCTACCCGTGGCCATTATCTCCGACAATATTTGTCCCCACCCTGCCAACCACCGATTGGTTGTGCACCCCCCACCCCTCCTCCCCGGGAGAATATCATGTGCCCCCATACCTTAGATGCTATATGCCGATACGAGTTGCTTGGAGCTTGTAGATCTGAGATATAGCAGCTCACATGATGTGTCTTAATATTTTTGCAGGAAACCTTGATGAGTTTGAGAATTGCACACAATTTGTACAAAAACTACTTAGATGCCCTTTGATCCCATATCCAACAACCTCGAAGCTCGTATCACCGTAGCATCTAAGATGAAGGAGGACATCATATTCTCCTGTATGTAAGAATATCATGTGCTACCACACCTTAGATGCTTTGGTGATACAAGCTCTTCGGAGGCGTTGGATTTGTGACCCAACACCTCCTCGGTGGTTCGAATGGTTTTTTGTAGAAAAGCCCCAAAAGAGTTCGGCCACTGCTTACAAGCACAAAGACTGCTCAGATGCCATTGGATCTCAGATCAAATGACCTCCAAGCTCGTATCACCGTAGCATCCAAGCTGCGATAGCACCTTATGTTTTCTCGCACGGGAGAGTATGAGGTGCTCCCGCACCGTAGATTCTATGGTGATACGAGTTCACTGAGATCTAACGGCCCACAGTAGGAGGTTTGAATGTTTTTGCAATATACGACTGATAGAGTTTGGGAAATGCGCAGAAAGTACAAGTACTACGCATGTGCCATCTGATCACTGATCATACGACCTAGATGCTCATATCACCGTAGCGGGTAATTAAGCTACGGGGAGCACCTAATATGAGCACCGGGGAGCCGTTGGATCGAAGATGCAGCGGCACACACGAGGCCTGAATGTTTTATTTGCAAAAAAACCTTTGGAGAGTTTGGAAATTGCGCATAATTACAAAGACTACTCCCAAGCCATTGGATCTCACTTCCAACGGTGTAAAAACTCGTATCACCATAGAATCTAAGCTGCGGGGTGGATGTGATATTCTATGCCGCTGTAATTTTCGTTCGTAAACTTGCAAAATACGTGTAACTCGTGCCGTTACTTGTCTAACCGTGCAAAGTGTTTGTTCAAAAAAACCATCCTACACTGAAATATCGGAACAACACACGGGGGTCCCACTTGTCATTAATCAAATTTGGACCTAAAACTAACAAATCTGAAAGACGAGATTCGAACTGGCAACCTGGACTACAAAGCGTAAGTCGATAGCCTGAAAAAATGAACGGTTGTTAGCTTTGTCCCATAACTTGATTTTATACAGTACTTGCGTTGAGTAGAGTAGAGGGAGTGCCTCGTCAACACGTGCATGACCGTTGTCTCACTTACTGGTGGGTCCCAGGTCTGCGATCTCAGTCTCTCTTCTCTCCATCGTCTAACCTTTGCACGGGCACACACGAAGAGCGGCGCTAGCTTGCCGTGGTGTTATTACAACTAAAAAAAGCTTGGAAAATAGAAGAATCGCCTAGAACAAGAGACGTTGTGGCTGGTCGAGACGGAGCTAACCACATCTATCCTCCGTGCCACGTTTGCATGATGAAGCTGTGTGGCTAGTGGGGTGTTTTCGACCGACTGGCTGGGTCCCGAGGTCGAACCATAGGTACTACGTCTGATACAGTATATTTTTACACGCACATTTTTCCTCCGTGCCAAGACGTGGCACACCCTACCGCGCGGTTTCGGGGTCCTCCCGGGTGGTGCACGCATATATTCTTCCTGACATGGGACGCCCTACCGCGCATTTTCTGGGTCCTCCTCGGTCGTAGCGCCGAAGCAAGTAAATGAGTCATCAAATCACGAAAGACCACCTTTCCCGCCGAGTACATCAGTGAAGCACGGTGGCTAGCTAGTTGGGCTAGTTCGACCAATTAGCTAGGCCGCCGCCACATTTGTTTTTTCACCCCTTTTTTTATCTACTTGCTGGCAGGTAAATTTAAATATCTACCGCGGCGTTGCTCTGGTGTTTGGGTGCGGCAGGATTTTTAATTTTTTGATTGACGGGAGCAGGCGCGGCAGGATTTTTAATTTTTTGATTGACGGGAGCAGGCGCGGCAGCAATTAGTCACGATGACTCCGCCTGTAAAAACCCACTGCTCCCTGATGTGAGAAGTCGTCGACTGGTGTTTTACCATGGTGAAAACCAAAAGATTCCCCGCTCCCTCCGCCTTCCCGTAGATTGCATTGCCTTTCAGCCGTTTCGCCCCCTTTGCTTCCTCTCCCCATTGCTTCTACCTGGTGCCATGGCGGCGCAGCAGATCACGGAGTCCGAGGTGAGGTGCCTGACATAGGAGCTCCATGTCAAGGATGCGGAGCTCAGGGCCAAGGACGTGGAGCTCCGTGAGCTCAAGGAGGAGAGGAGTGCCATGCTCCTCCGTTATGTGTGGGAGTTCACGGAGCTTCAAAAGCGGCAGGCGTCCACCACAAAGATGCTCGAGGCGTCGGCGGCGTTGCTGCAGAAAGTGGGAGATACGATAGGCCGTCAGGGGAGCCGGCTGGAGCGCAAGCGGGCCGATCGTGATGAGGTCCAGGATCGCCTCAGGCACTTGGTGAACCAAGTTGCCACGCACGTGTTGCGGCTGCGCGATGCCTACCGTCGTGCCAGCGCGACGATGCCGGCCGTCGGGCTAAACCCGTTCGACCACCCGGTCGACTTCAATGAGCTGCGGCTTCCTGACCTAGTCTCCTTCTTCACCTATATCTCTGAGGAGCTGAGCCGTCTCCGCGTGATGGTGGGGGCTGAGCTGGACAAGGAGGGGTTGCGGGCTGCCGTCGCCGTTGCCGGGCGAATCCTTTCAGGGCTCCGTCACCGGAATCCATTCATGCCATTGGACGCCGTCTTTGACAAGCTGGCTCCCGTCGACCGGGAGCGGGCTCTGCGGGCGGTTGCACCCTGCATCACGAACGTCGTGCGCCTCGAGAAGCAGAGGGACTTCGGTGGTGTTTAGGCGCCCTCTGCATGGGCATGTCCATGTCTCGGCGCAACATGACCATTGGATCAAACTCAGACAGTGCAGATCAGTCACTGTAGCACAAAGCGTGTGGGTGTGTTTGGTTGCATTCTCATCTCAATATAGTTGTTTCCTCTTCGTGTATTTTTGTCATCCTACTAGTGTGGACTCATGCACCCTTCATGTACTCTGCCAAACACCCAAAAGTGGGTCGAGAAGGGAACTTTTGCTCCCATCCCATGCACCCTTCATACACCCTGCCTAACACTATTCGTGCTTCATATGGTTCATGTTTCGTGGAGTACTGTAGCACCGTACTCTCCGTGCGCTGTGGACCTAGTTCTGTTAACATTGATCTCACCGTTCATTCTCGACCGGACAGTCGAAAAAGCGGTACTATGTTACATATAGGAGTAGTTGACATGCGCACAACATCATTTGTTATCCTCATATCTTACTACACTAGCAACAAGATTGTGTAGTACTGACGTATGAACCACTGCACATGCCTAGTAGTAGGAGCACTGTGTATGTTCAAGTGGCTGCCGTGTTTCGCACTCCTCCGTCGTAAGAGTGGAAACGCTTGCTGTAATCATTTTTTTTCTTCAGAAAAACAGTGGACACGCTCTACCGTGCGGATCCTCCTCCAGCCATGCACTAAATTACTCACTTTCGTCGACGTGTGGGACAGCCAGCACCTGGGTCCACCAGCCATGCACTAAATTACTCCGTAGTAGAGTGACGGTAGACTACCCCGATCGAACCGCCGCAGTAATGCCCAATGAGCCGTCAAATCACACAACCCCCTCCTTTCCAGCAGTAAGTTGGACGGACGAAGCAACCATCACTTCACTCTTCTCTCTCAGCTTCCTCTCTTGAAGAAAACCCCCACTCACTTCGCTTCTCCCTCATCTCGTTCCTCCTTTCACTCTTCTCTCTCAGCTTCCTCTCTTGGATGGACGCCGGAGCACCGGCCGACGTGATGTCTATGGCTGTGGCCAAAACCGTCGAGGCTCATGGTACGAAGAAGTGCAAGCACCCTGCCAAGACTACCGCAGACAAGCTCAAAGCCATCGCCCTGTCCAAGCCCCCCTCTCTGGGATCCCATATTAAGCAAGTCCAGGTAATGTCTCTTGTTGACGATCTTTTTCTCGATCTTGATCGTGCCTTTTCATCTAACACGCAGTACTAGTACTGGTAGTACAACTTTCTGGGTGATCTTGCATGTGATTTTAGTGTGCCAAATGACGGTTCTAAATTCCTCTTTTGACCAAAACATGCGAGAGGTTGACACTGATTTCTTATAGATTACTTTCAACTACTCCCTCTGTCCCAAATTTCTTGTCTTAGATTTGTCTAGATACGGATGTATCTAATACTAAAATGTGACTTGATACATCCGTATCTAGACAAATCTAAGACAAGAAATTTGGGACGGAGGGAGTACTTTATGAACATCAATGCTACCTTTTAAGAGGGTATATTTGCCTCAGTAACTTGTGTTATGGATATTGCATGTAATCCCTCTGCTCTCATGCCTTTGAAGACATGTTCTAGTGTCTTTGTTCACTCATTTCTGTGCGTATATGTAGTCATATATGGAGTATAATATCAAAAATCATCTTATATTTCTGAACGGAGGTAGTAATAAAATATGGTTTCTGTTTGAATTAGAACCAGGTCCGCGGTGGAGATGAAGTTCTCAAAGTCATGTCGTGTGAACTGGAAGACCTGATGATGAGTTCTACTGCTGAACTATCCAGCTGCTGTGTCCTTGTCGCCGCGTGTCCTGAACTAGTGTTTTCCTGTAGCATTGTTGTCAGGCGTGTTCTCGAGGTTGTACTTGACCACAACAATTTCCTGGCTGTGCCTTCGATTACGAAGGGTGTGGTTCTTGTAAAGCTTCCCAACAAATCTGATGCGGCTTGTCTTCATCATCATGTTTATGAGTGGAAAGACCACTCTGTTAGGTTCTCCAAGGTTGACAAGATGGTGATGGTGCATGTAGACATCTCACACGAAGTCCATGGCCTAGTCAGTTATGCGGGGTTCATCCCGTAGGTCGGTGGCAAGAAATAGTCTGCAGAGTTTAGTTAGTGCAACTTTGCTTGTCTATAGTAAGTACTATTGTTCAGTACTTGATTTGTGTTTGTGAACCCTGTATTGTTTATTAGTACTGCCGCTTTTGGTGTGTGAACGATCTATGTTAATGTCTGTCCACTCAATTCAGTCTGTATATTTTGAAGTATCCAGATCATATTTTTTGTGAGGACGGTTTATCAATTATGGTTACACTCCAATATCTGTATGCATTGCAGGGTTTGTCGCACCCACCAGGATTTCCAATCCCATGGATGTTCGGTCCATACGATTTGTCATGACCTTTGGACTGTCCTGCTTGTGGGAGTAGGCGGGGCCCCTGCATGCCACCCGTAGTTGGACGATCAATCTTCTGTTTAGTACTTCAACATAGTGATTTCCTGGTAAGGATTCACTCATGTCACATCAATTAAATCTTATTGATTTACTGTCTAAATCTTATTGATTTAATGTCATGTTTTCTTTGTTTTCCTGCAATTTTACGATGCAGGTTTTGCCATGTGACATTCATCACAGAATAAACCGTTTGGTTTGCTCTACGATGGCTATTTTTGCAGGTTTCACTTCTTATGTCGTGTCAGTAACGAAGGCACTGTCCATCACTTATATTACTGGAAAAAATTGGATCAGTCTGTTGTCTGAGTACAAGCTGAATCCCTATGATGAACTGCAGTTTGGTTTAACAAAAAGCCACAATTAGTCCTTCTCGCGTTTAAAAGAAATGAAGAAAAAAACTGGATCACGGTCACGGATCCTAGTCAAGTTAGAAAGCTGATCATAGCAGACCAGACACGATCGCCGCTGTCTCGCACAGTTCAAGCACCGGCAGTTGCTCTAGCACTGACAGCGGCAGCAGCTCAGTCTGATCCAGCTGAGGATTGGGCACCGACCGCGTCAGCGGATCAGTCTGATCTACCGGAGGATCGAGCATCGACACCGGCACCTGCTCCGACACCGGCACCAGCTCTACAAGGAGCACCATCTCTGGTAGCAGCAGTGGCTTCGGCACCTGCACCAACACTTTCGCTTGCATCTGCTCCGGCCCGTGCAGTTGCACCGGCAACAGACTGGGCTGCAGTTCGCACTTCATATACCAAAGTCCTTACAAAAACTGACATGTCCACCTTCTTGGTAAGCATTGGCCGCCCAAGTGCTTCGTTCTTTTTTCTTTCCATGTTGTTTCACATGATTCACTGTGTTGATCTAACTGTTTGGGTATGTCTTCTTGTTTGCAAACAGAGAATTCCTAGAGCAACGAGGGAGTCGTTCAACAATCCGGGCGACCGCAGCCAAGTTTCTCTTACCATGCGCAGCCTTGGTGTGAATGAACCTGCTCAATAAACCGTAAGTACAAAGGATGGTCGCATGATGATTGATGCTAAAGGATGGTCAAGGTTCAAATCTAAATCATATCTTGCGGTAGGGGATCATGTCAAAATCGAACTTTCTCGGCAAGGAGAGCTGGTCCAAATTAACTTTGAAATTCTTCAGTAGCAGCACGCAACTGCCGAACTGATCTATCCTTCGAGAGATTTTGATGTAATAATATGGCATGGTGAAACAAGTGTCCTGTGTGTATAAGTAGTACGACAGTATTATTTATCACATGGTATATCGTTGATAGAATTGCAACTCTGATTGCTGGTTAGGAACTGTCGTTCGATTTCATTCCAACAGTTGTCGTGCTTTATTCAATTTTGTGTATTCACCTTGCGACAGCATCTAAAACCAGCGCCGTACCGATCGCTTGCAATATGAAAAGCGCTGAGGTAGAACACATGGGCCCCCAAACATGCAGGGTCGGCCTGCGGCCCAAAGTCTAGAACCGTGAGCCTATCTGAGTATTATATTCTCAGCTGAACCCCCATAAAAAAAGCTGAACCCCCATAATGCCCGTGCGTTGCAGAGGGAGTATATTTCTCGGCAAGGTGAGCCTGTGATATAAAAGATTTGTATATTTCTTTACAGAGGGAGTATCTCTCTGTCAAAAAATATATTTATGTGTAACTAGTTACTCCTGTCTTTCTACTTCCGTTCGCTCATATGTGGGGCAACCGGCAACGGGGTCCACGTGCCATATGCACAAATTAGAGTGCACAACTTCACGGTAGACACATAGCGCCGCAGTAATGCCCAATGAGCCATCAAATCACAACCCCCCCTTTCCAGCTTTAGCAGTAAGCTGGACGGACGAAGCGGCAATATTTCACTGGGCCTGAATCCCCTTCTCCCTCGTCCGCTTGTTCAGAGAAAACCCCCTCTCGGCGATTGCATAGGGTTTTCTCATGGAGAACCAGATATGAATTCTTCATCCATCCCCGATAAATCCAAGTCCCTTGGTCGCAGGTAATCCTAGGATGGCAGCCGCCGCCGTTGATGCATTTTTCTTCCTACTGAATCTAGTGTGTTTCATTTGCAGTGCCCAAAGTGCGAGTACCCTACAGGTTTTTGCGCCCTCGGCGAGATGCCACACTTGTTCCTTCTCATCCTAACACAGCATTTTGAAACGCGCACAGTATGTTCCTAGAATCCTCTTTTCTATCCGGGAGGGTGGGGGTTTTTTGAACATGCTGTGTTCTCATATTATTTTTCCTGCAGTGTATTATTTGCTCTGCCAGAACACATGTACTCAAGATGCTCGGCCTTGCCATAACTGAATACACTAGTTTAATGGTCACAGTGAAGACAAGCCATGGATATAAGTTCCGAGTTGGGTTCATGAACCAAGAAGATCGCTGCTTTTTTTATGGCCGAACTTGGATAAACTTTCTCAAGTGTTACGGACTGAAAGTTGGCGCACGAATGTTGATGGAAATAGCAGAACCTGGTCTCATCTTCACTGCGATCTTCCACCCCGACGTCGTTCCAATTGTTCATCCATGTTAGTTTTGTATCTGGTTCTTGCTTGTTGCCTCAATTACTTCTTAATCCACCTATTCTGTCTAACTAATCACAATTTAACTTTAGAAGTAGCAACGAATCTCTCACGAAGATGCTACTTCTAACTAATATTTTCTTATAATTGGTGGCACGTGTAGGTTTTTTCAGAGTTAAGCAGTCTGCTCGTTTGTTACTCTGTAATAACTCGGCTGTTACTAATGGCACTGAAGTTGACTGGATCGACATCCACAAGTTCCTACACTTTATTGATCGTCTTGAGGTCCTTGTGGGGCGTTTCAATGGTGGAAGGCCACGTGGGATATGTGTGCCACTGCTGCACTCGTTGAACAGGTCCAACTGTGTCGAGAAACTTATGGTACGAGCTGTTTTCTGTTATATATGTTGTTCATAAACTATTGCTTATACACAGTTTTACAGCTGTGATCTTCTTGAAACAGGAACTGCCGAGTTCTATTGTTCCTATACAGATGCCTGACCATGGTCGGGTCAGACTTGCGCTTGGTCACAACATGATGTTTATGTCGACCTACTCAATTCCCCTTGGAGGTGAAAAGATACTTATTCATGGGTGGTCTCAAATAATGAAGGCCCGTCCATCTTGGAGAATAGGACAGAAGATTATGTTCATGCTTTTCCATGGCTCTAAAGCAAATATCCTGTTTATTGACCACGTTGCGAGATGAAGCCGCTTTCAGAAGGTTGTGGATGCGCGGGGTGGCGCCTGGGCCTTGTCCTAGGGCTTGGCGGCCTCACCCTTGGTTAACTATAGGCAAAGTAGCACTGTTCGAGGCGTGCTTTGTACGGTTGAACCTGTATAAGTACTCATACTCCTTTCAGCTTTGGTTGTTAAGTGCCCCTGCTGGTTTCAGTTAAGGTTGTTAAGTACTCCTGCTGCTTTTACAGTCTGTCGTGTTTCTTCAGTCCTGTCTTCCTCCAGCCGCCAAAACCAAACCAGCGCCGGCGGGGCCGCCTGCTTCCGCTTCCCACGGCTGGCTGCGCCTCAGTGCACGCATCGCCGCCCCACCGTCTCCTAAATCGTTAACGCCGACGTCCTCCACGCACTTTGGTGCGCTCGCCGCGGCACCGCCCTTTCGCGTTGTCAACATGGTCAACAAACAACAGGAATCTGCAGAAGTACGTGGAGAGGATGACAGTAGGGGCCCACCACGTCAGCGTATGGAAAAATAAAATGCTTCCTCCTAGTGTTTTCCTGACATCTGGGACCCACGACATTGTGAGCGTATATAGTCAATAGACAAGAGAACAACACAAGATCGGCTGACACCTGGGACGTAGCTACTCGAGCAGTATTTTTTTTTGTTTGGTATTGTTGAGACGGAGCAGGGTTTGAACTGGGTTGTGGCCCGTCTAGCCCAGGCTTATATTTTATGTTCACCATGTGACCAGCCCAGCTATTTTTTCTTTGTGAAAATGAGCCCGGTTTATTTTTTCTGAAGAATACCCAATCCAGGCCTACTTATTTTTCTACGCCCTGATGGGATGCAACTCTTTCAAGACGCCTGCAAATCTTGAAAGTAATATGAAATGGGTTGTAAATATAAAAACAGATGACAAATTGGCAATTACTTTATAATTTCTGATTTTTTCACATTTTCAGATTCCTAATTCACTGGGCATTAACCTAATTTAAAAATATCTTCAAAGTACTTTAAATCTGGAACCCACTGAAATATGCGAAATTGGCCCTGGCCAACCAAAAAAAACGACTGCAATAAATTGCATAAGAAGTTGCCATGAGCTATATATAAATTATTAAAAAAAAGGGAGTGGTCTGACTTGTGGGCCTGTTTAGTTGACGCGTATGCAAGATTTTTTTAGTTATTATATACGTCAACAAACGATTCTAGCAGACGTAACCGTTGGATGTCAATCCAACGGCCGTCGTGTTTCTTCAATCTCTGATCTTCTTGCTCCAGCCGCCAAAGCAGCGCCGGCGGGACCGCCTACTCCCACCTCCCGTGGCCGGTTGTGCTGCCGCGCAGGCCTCAGCGCCCCCTACTACTCCCATCGCTGGCCAGGGCATCCCTCTACTCACCCACACCCCCTGTTATTCTACGGCGACGGCAGCCTCACACCGCAGCCGAAGCGGTGAACCCTCGTACTCCTCTCCGCGCGGGCTTCCACTGCCGCGTCTTCCCCGGCTCCGCGTCGTCCCCTTCCTAGGCCTCGCCGTCGTCCACCGCCGTGGTGCTCTCGGCGCGGCATGGTCAATGTGGTCAACGACCGACTTCCATCGGAAGAGTACTGTACGTGGAGAGGCTGACAGCTGGGTCCACAGCAGCAGCAAGGAAGTGCCTCCTTATTACGCGGAAAATAATTATTCCTCCACCTGGCAGCAGGGACCCACCGGACGGGCCACCAGTATTTCGCGAAAAAAAATGTTTCCCCCTGACTGCTGGGACCCACAGGATGGGCCACCGTATTTCGCAAAAAAAATGTTCCCCCCGCTGTCAGCTCGGACCCACCGGAAGTGCCTCCTTATTACACACAAAAAAAATGAATACCCCCCTGCTAGCTGGGACCCACCTTGGTGGGAGGCTGACTTGTGGGCCTACTAAGTTGACTGGGACGGAGGCCTTTGTCAACTTTAGTCAATATATGGACGATTCTAGCTCCAATTACCGTACGATGTCCATCCAACGGCCGTAGTGCTTCTTCAACCTCTGGTCTTCTTGCTCCAGCCGCCCAAAGCAGCGCCGGTCGTGCCGCCTGCTCCTGCCGCCCGTGGCCGGCTGTGATGCCGCGGAGGCCTCACCGCCCCCTACTACTCCCACCGCTGGCCAGGCCATCCCTCTACGCACCCACACCCCCTGTTATTCTGCGGCGACAGCAGCCGAACGAGTGAACCCTCATACTCCTCTACGTGTGGGCATCCACTGCCGCGTATTCCCCGGCTCCGCGTCGTCCCTTCCTAGGCCTCGCCGTCGTCCACCGCCCTAGTGCTCTCCGCGCGGCGTGGTCAACGTGGTCAAGGAATGGCTTCCATCGGGCGTGGACTATACGTGGAGAGGCTGACAGCTGGGTCCACGGCCGCAGCAAGGAAGTGCCTCCTTATTACGCGCAAAATAATTATTCCTCCACCTGACAGCGGGGACCCACCGGACGGGCCACCGTATTTCACGAAAAAATGTTTCCCCCTGACTGCTGGGACCCACCAGCTACATCTTCGCATGCAAGGAAGTGCGTCCGAAAAAAAACGATTCGCCCCCCTGACTGCTGGGACCCACCAGCTACAACTTCGCACGCAAGGAAGTGCGTCCGGGCAAAAAAAATGATTCCCCCCTGACTGCTGGGACCCAACAGCTACACCTTCGCACGCAAGGAAGTGCGTCCGGGCAAAAAAATGATTCGCCCCCCTGACTGCTGGGACCCACCAGCTACATCTTCGCAGGCAAGGAAGTGCCTGACAGTCGGGACCCACCTGGTCAAAGCGTACGTAGCGTTGTCATTCTGGTTGCGAACGTGTACGTACATATATACTGGTCGATGTAGAGGCGCGCACGTGTCGTAGTAGAGGCGCGTACGTGTTGTAGTAGAGGCGCGCACGTAGCATGTACACGTACGTACAGCGGCCAGGGTACAAGAAAGAAAATACGGCCACGTACGTACATACGGGCAGGGTCTCGAACGCCTACTCGCGCATACGTACGGCCAGGGCTCATGTACATGGCCGGGTTGGAACGGAGAAACAGCGTCGTCGTCGTGTTCATGGGGAGGCAACGGAATGCGTCGTGTTCATGGGGAGGCAACGGAATGCGTCGTGTTCATCGGGAGGCAACGGAACGCGTCGGAGCCAACCGGCTGGGTCGGAACGGAATGCGTGATCGTGTTCATCGGGAGGGCTTGGACAGAACAGGCAATGGAAACGAGGCCTGGCGTACCGCAAAACGGAGGAAACGGCCTTGTGTTCGACCGGCCACGTTCGAAACGGGATCCTGTTCATCGGGAGGGGTCTGGCGTACCGCAAAACGGAGGAAACGGACCTCCTACGGTCGAAACAGGGGTCCTGTTGATCGGGAGGGGTGTGGCGTACCGCAAAACGGAGGAAACGGACTTGTGTTTGAGCGCTACGGTCGAAACGGGGGTCCTGTTGATCGGGAGGGGTGTGGCGTACCGCAAAACGGGACTCCACGGGATACTGTTCATCTCCACCGTCGACCTCCTCCAGCCTCCACGGGCTACCGTCCACCTCCTCCAGCCTCCACGGGCTCCTGTTCATCCAGCCTCCACCGCGCGCTACTCCACCGGCTACTGTTCAACCACCCCTCCACCGTCTACTGTTCATCCAGCCCTCCACACCACGGGGTCCTGTTCAACCACCCCTCCATGGGCACCCCTCCACCGTCTACTGTTCATCCAGCCCTCCACACCACGGGGTCCTGTTCAACCACCCCTCCACGGGCACCCCTCCATCGTCTACTGTTCATCCAGCCCTCCACACCACGGGGTCCTGTTCATCCAGAGGCAACGCCACCGCTCACTGTTCATCCAACCCCCCCCCCTCCCCCGCAACGCTTACTGTTTCATCCAATCGATCGGCTTCAGTTAGCAGCAGTAGCGAAGGAATCGCTCGATCGGGTTCAGTTAACAGCCATCGATCGATCGCTCGGGTTCAGTAACGCGTAGCCTGCAGTGCAATCGCTCGGGTTCAGTTAGAGCCCAACGCCTCGCTCGGGTTCACTTAGAGCCAATGCCTCGCACACACGCGCCTACGTGTACGAGAGAAACGCGCATCGCTCGGCCCCCGACCTCCCACCGTAACCGGGAACTGCCCGAAATTTTCCTCGCCCTCGCTTCTACCACGGTTTTTTCCGTCATGGACGGCCCAAAGAATGTCATGCAGCTGCGTCTCCGGCCCGCCCAGGACGAAAAGCCCATTTTCTGTCATGATTTTTTGTCATAGAAGTAGGAGCCCACCACATCTATGATGATACCAGGTTTTGTCACAATTATCGTCATAGAAGTGTCATATGTATGACAGGAAAAAAATTCGTTCGGCCCAAAATGTCACGGATGTGTCTTTTTTTTGTAGTGTATAGTCCAGGACTCCCTCAGCGGCGCTATGGTCGGTGGCGGCGGCAGCGCGCCATCCGCCTTTGGATCGGCGGCGGCAGCGTGGAGGGCATGGTGGTTGCGTCGGCGGCACCGGCAGTCAGATCTGTTCTGGCCGGTGCGGCCGGCGGTGGTGGTCATCTCTTCCGCCAGAGGTGGTCGGCCCGTGGTTGGGTGGTCAGATCTCGGGATTCGTCATCTAGTCCCGGCTACGAGTCGGGGAGACATAGTTGACGGTGAAAACCGAGCCGTTGGCGGGTGATAGCGGCGTTTTGCGCCGTTACCTTGATGAAGGCATCGTCATGTAACCATTGTCGACCCACTCATGCTGCTTCGGGGAAACCGTAGGATCTGGTCTTCCAGATCGGACGATGGCGGTACTACGGTGCCATTTCTCTCTTAGGAGCATCATTTGTGGAGCAGCGCTGGAAGACAGAGGCAGGAGGTGGAGCGGCTTCCTCTTGAACGGAGTTTCGGTGGAGCTGTCAAGTCATGCCTGGCCGACAGGTGCTACGCTGAGGCATGCCTCGTTGGCAGGTGCTACGCACGACAGGTCTTCCAGAGTCTTCGTGTCTAGATGGACGAGCGTAGGGCGGTGGCGCCGTTGGGTGCCGTGGTGGCGTCAACGGATGTCCGGATTGGCAAGGATGATGCAGATCTCTCTCCTGAAGATGGATCCGTGGTCCGATGATGATGGGGGCTCCTAAAGCGTGTGCATGTGGTGTGCGCTTTAGATAGGCTGCACCGAATGTTGGTCCCGATACGTTATGTGGATGGATCAACGACGGCACCGGTTTTAGATATGGGGAGTGAGAGCACTCCACATTATCAAGTGTGTAGGTGTGAGTGGTGGCTTCGGGTGGATTGATGTATGTTCTTGTCAGTCCTTTGTGAAATAATTAATAAAGATGGTTGCATGCATCGGTTGATGCAGAGGCCGGGGGTTAACCTCCTTCTCTAAAAAAAACCTAAACTGTGGTATATGTTTACATACTTGACCTGATCCTATTCATTGAAACACCAACTCTTCAACACTAAGATACATACCGATCATGATCTGGGTGCTCCAACTTCAAAACATTGGCTACCAACAATGGAAAAAAGATTAATTAAACATGCTACCTTGGAGAGTATACCCTGTGCACCCAGAGTTTTTGTGCTACTGGTGCACCTAACATCAAAAGCTTGTATTATGAGTTTTCAAAAAATTCGAAAATAATTGAGTATATAGAAATAGCATACATCATGAAATTTAAATTGTAAATTCAACTCACAGCAAAAGAAAGAACGATAAAAAACAGCTGTGGTAGTGCTAACGAACCCAAATTCACAGCCCGATTCAAATTAACTGCATTCATGGCACGATTTGACACGGGCTGCTGGAATGTCCAAACTGTGCCAAAATTTGCACGCGCCTTGCTCCCTTGAGTATCTTCGATCCCACAAAATTTCAGATTTTTTTGATTTTTTTTGCTATTTTTTTGAATTTACTGTTCACCATTTACTATTCACCAGACGGTCAAACCCCTTTGACCGGACGGTAACGGCACAGAAGGGCATTTCTGTAAGATGACTTGACGGAAGAGGGGTATTTTTGAGCATACCTGAAAATTAGGGGCAAATGCCAGGTGGTGGCTCAAGTTAGGGGGATAAATGAAATTGTCCCTTTTTTTATTCTTGAGGTGTTAGTTGGATTTTTAGCTACAATTTGAAGGCATGATAGATATATATTGTGTGAGGCCCCACCAAAATTTGTAATGGTCCCGCCGTTATATGTAATTTCTCGTAATTTTAGTTTTGTAACTCCTTGTAACTTCTATTTTTCTACCGTCGGATTTAGGTGGATGGACGGCTCGTAAAATCGCCAATCACCGTAACAGTTGTAATATTGTGTATATCTTCTCAAATATTTTCAGAATTTTCGGAAAGTCTTTGCATCAGTTTTGGACTCTGAGTGCACCGGTAGCACAGATACCTTCGGTGCACCAGATCCCTCCTCTACCTTGAGCATATAAAGCATCAGGATGCCACTACATTCAAATATTCAGGCCATTTCAGTTATAACCATTTCAATTCAACCAACAGAAATTAAAGATTAACATGGCGTCAGCTGCACTCACCTTATCGGTTCTTTCACAATCAACCACATTAGATGTGCCAAGGGTTTTTTATAGCACCATACTTTGGGTATAAAGGAAAGAAGCCAAACTACCCTGCATGTTAGTTATTTTCCCTAGTGCATATTCGCTAGGAAATTGTGGTGACGAAGATGGTGGAGCAACGTGAGGTTGTTTTCTACGATGCCTATGCAATGGGTGATTATTGTGATATGCATGCCCTACTAGCATTTTTTATCTTATTTGCTTATAAACTAAACACCCCATCTTCTGAGCTGCAAACCCTTAAACTAAACCTGGGCATACCTCGGGCCGGGCTTACAAAAGCCCGACCTTGGAAATGCTAGCCCGAAGCCACTGACAAGAAGCCTGGCAAAAAAAAATCCTATGATTCCTAGAAGAAAACTGAGCAAAAATCACAATTGATTACCCTGGTATGTTACATATATATAAACTATATGTTGGGGGTGGACACATATATATAGAGCTGCAAATCCACGGCTAGTTCCCTAGATAGACTATCTGTTCACTTACAGGTTTATAGAGAATGGAAACAACATATATATAGCATCACAGGTGCCTATGAAGGAAACTGATCTCTATCTGGACCATCTTTTTGTACTGTCAAATTGGTTCACATTTTGTTTTAGATTGGAACTACTTTGGTTCACTCAACATAATCACACCACCGATACCCCCTACCAAATCACAATAAGATGCTTAAGTCACACCTATAATCCCACGCCGAATCACATCAGGAAAGGAACACAATTACATCCAGCGCTAATTGGAAAAAGAATGAAAACGCTGAATATTTCATCGTGTTTCCTTGTCCGCCGAGGTTGGGGGCCAGGTCGAGTGACGCCGTGGAAGGGCGAGGTGACGGCACTGGAGAAGAGGGCTGAGGCGTGAGACGTCGCCGGAGCAGGGCGTGAGGATGGCATGCGGTACTGGTGTAGTGTAGGACGGGAGGGTGGCGATGCGCCTCTGGAGCAGGGAAGAGGACGGTGATGCGGCGCTGGAGCAGGGCAGGAGGACGGCGCGACGCTGGAGGGATACTGGGCGACGTTGGGAGAAAGGGGCGGCGTACTGTGAGCTTGTGGCTGGGCAGGTGCCGATGTCGTGCCTCGCGTCCCTCTCACCCACCTGTCATCCTCACTCCTCAGCGGCTCAGCCATCGGCGGCCGCCCGCTGCCGCCGGCATCCCCTGCGGAGGCCAGCCTTCTGCGCATCTGCGGTGCGGTGCGACGGCAAGATTGGAGGAGGGAAAACCCTTAGCTGTGGAGGAGGCTTGACGGCGTAGGAGTTGGCCGCCGGGGCGAAGTAGATTGTCACGCCTGCACCTTCAGTTCAGAGCTCTGAAGCTGCAGCGGACTGAAGAGCAAGACGGGCTCTGCTCCAGGGGGGAATCGAAGGCCGCGTGCCAAGTGTGGGCCAGCTGTGTGTGTTATAACTTTTTTTTTTTTGCGGGGGTGTGTGTTATAACTTATACTGTACTATATATGATGCGCTGTATCTCTTCCAAAAAAAAATGAGATGCGCCTGTAACCTGAAAGGATCATCGACTAAGTAAATTACCGAGACCATCCTCCAAGTCTCTGCTTCTCATTCCCTACATGCTCCTCTCAAACTCATCTCCTTTCTACCTACCTGCCGCGTCCTCTGATCCACCGTCGATCGGTCGTCACATTTGGTATCCAGAGCCATCTCCAGGCTGTTGTTTGTGCTCAAAAAAAATTCAAGCCAGATCCGTAACATCCACCGCAAAATATGTGAGTTCATCTCGTGGGTTCGCCCAAAATCCTGAGCGGGTTTGTATTTGATTGGAAAGAGTGCGATGGCGCTCCCCCTCCCCTTCCCCGCGTCGCCCCTCGGTGGCGACTCGGGGGGCGAAACCCTAGCGCCGCCTACCACCTCCCCCTCCCCTTCCCCTGTCTCGCCGCCGCCTGAGGGGTCGCCAGCCGGGCCGCGCGACCACCGAGGAAGGTGGCGGCGGGGCTTCTCTTCGCCCCATGGTTCGTGTGGGGGTTGGATCTGGGGCGGCGGTCCCAGTGGCGAGGGTGGCGCGTGCCCGGCAGCAGGCGGCGGTCGCCGGCACTCGGAGACGCATCCTTGGTCGCGCGGGCGACGAGGCGGCGGCGGTCAGGGGCTCGGTGCGGGAGCCGTCTCCGTCGGTTCCCTGCGCCAGATCTGAAGAGGGCAGCTTCTTCGCGCACGGCCCGACGAGCCCCGTCTGCTCAGGGCTCCGGCGTCCTCTGGGTCATCGGGCCTGCAGTCTGGGTGGTGTGCTTAGGGTCGAGGGAGCAGATCGGGGGAAACCCTTGGCTGGCGGTGACGGCCACGCTGTCGACGGCGCTGCAGGCGCGTTTTCCCTCTTGTGGGGGACACCGAGGTCCATCCCTTTCCCTCCCCCATGTGTCCCTGGTGAAAACCAGAAATCCTTCATTTGGGCGGCGGCGGCGCTCCGGCGTCGTCACCTTCTTGAAGGCGCCGCCTTTGGACAATGGGGAGGCGGGCTTTGCTGCGCAGAAGTTTGGCTGCCATGGCGGCCGGTGTTCTTCATGGGCCAGCACTCTAGTGGCAGGGGTGGATGCCATTTTTCCCAGCCTCTTCTTGGCCTCTGGTTTCGATAGCTTGTGTCTTCTGCTGCAATTTGTGTCGACGGCGAGTGGTGCCTGTGTGTGGTCGCTCTGCAAGGTGAGGCACTCGTTCTTGTCTTCATCCCTCTAGGGCACCGGTTGTGTCATGTCCATTTGTGCTCGGGTGGAGCATCTCCGCCTTCCGACGGCGCAGCGCCCTACGAGCCAGGGCGAGAGGGCGGGGTGTGCCCTCTTTGGAGGCGGAGTTAGAGGGCGTGCCAGCCGTGTGTGCTCTCGGGGTCTTGACGACAAACGGGCTTCCTCCGGCATTGGATCACCCTCCATGGTCTCTCTTCTCTTCGGCACGTTTGCGGGGGCGGCAGTTTAGCTGTTTCTTGTGTGTCTTGTATCTTGAGCTGTTGTGTTGCTCTGTTTATTCTGTTTTGTGTTGCTTTCGTGGCCTCTCGGTCTGTAAGGGCGTCATTGATTTAACGCCGGGCCTCGGCCTTTTTTCTAAAAGAAAAAGAGTGCGATGGCACTGTCCAAGCCATCCGTGCGGACGAGGCGGATCCTCGCAGCCATGGAGGAAAGCGCCACCACCCTGAAGACCATGCTCGAGTCGGTCATCACCCGCCTGGACGAGCAGAAGGAGCTTTTTTTTTAACTGGACGAGCAGAAGGAGCTGGCCGACAAGCGGCTGGAGGCACAGCTAGCCTTCTTTTTTTTTAACATCAGTACAGACACAAGCGCTCATATACACGCGCATGCACTCACCCCTATGAACGCACACACGCACACCCTACCCATATGAGCACCTCCGAAATACTGAGCCGGCATATCAAGTTGAGATTTACGAAGTCACCGTAGGCGCCTCGTCGTCGACGGTAATGTCTCCTCCCACTAAATGCGCATTGCCGGAAATCTTTGAATAAATCCAGAAATAAATGCGAGCACCAGCATTTGAACCCTGATGGGCCGGGATACCTTCGACCAACAAGCTTCCTATAAATTGAAGAGCATTGCCGACCAGATTGACTTGACTCAAGCCCACGTCGATGACGCGCGCAAGGCTGCCTCTTCCACATACTACATACTTGCACTCCTCTACATTCATGGTTCCTCTATTATTATCTGGCCACAACAACTAGCTAGTGAGTACAAAGTACTCGCAAGAAAAAACAAAGAGCATGAAACAGAAAGCAATGCATACAAGCATGACAATCATAATATCCAACCAACTGGTGCATACTAAAATAGAACGGCTTAAAGCGGAACTTAGGTAATGCATGGCATCACAAATAATATAACAAGTATTCTCTCTGTAAACTAATATAAGATTGTTTAGATCACGGCAATATCAACACAAGTCCAGTTATCAAACTAAAGACATTTATTAAGTTGTTGTCCTCTAGACTCGACAGAGACAACTAGTGTTATTTATACTGAATCCGTTCATACCATGGACACGGCTACTCGAATAAATTTAACTCTAGAGAGGCCGTAAACGGTACCAATACGATGAAGTATGCCTTGTGGGAACACATCGACAAGATTATCCCCTAGTTGTTTCTTTATACCATGTTACCGATGAGGACTCGAACCTCACCTTGAGTAGAGTAACTTGCACCTTTTTACCTTTCTCGTGATTATCAAACATCCCCCTCTTGGGACTCTATCAAGTACTCAACTTTACGGGCCAAGTTCTCATTTCCAAGTTGCCGTAAACCTTAACTAGCTAAGTCACACCTTCCTGCTCAACTTGGTCTAAGTGGTAAGATCAACAAGAAGATATGGCCAAAATATCTGCTGTCTCTGAAAAATACGAGACTAGCCTAGTTGGATAGGGCTCTCCAAAACATGAATTTAGAAATTTGAATGAACCCAATCGGAGCTATGGTTGAAGAGTTATAGTTGGGGGAAGAATAGCAGAACAACTCCCATATGTGAAATTAGCAATACTGCACTCAACTTGCTCTCGGCTCAAGGCTTCCCGTTTCTTTGGATGGGCGACTCAAGAGACTTTCATAAACCTTTATTGGTAATCAAGTTTGTGTGGGTGAAAGAGTGGCAGTATCATTGCTCCGGTCTAATGCAGTCTCTTTACCGAAGTATTCAGAGCATTTTATCTTCACCATGGAGAAGATGTTTTCAAGAGATATCATTGTAATTCTTAGTCACAAAAGTTAGTTTATATTTACTTGGATCTTAGTTTCAAAACAGTGTACCTGCTAATAATTATGAGCATGAAAAAAATTACAGGAGTCTCTAAAACAACATTCATATTGTGTTTTTAATATATACTTCCTCCGTCCGGAAATACTTGTCATCAAAATGGATAGAAAGAGATGTATCTAGAACTACAATACATCCAAATACATCCCCTATTATCCATTTTGATGACAAGTATTTCCGGACGGAGGGAGTATTAGATAGGTATGACACCATTCAAAAATAAAGAGTCAACGAAATATGATAAATTTTCGTTATGCTCTCATTAATATTGACCGAGATATACACATGCCAGAGCATGTGACATCACAATTGTTACTTCATCAACCTTCAAGGAAACACTACATCCCCAAGGAAATACCCAATGGTTCCTGGTTGTATATGCACCCTATATGGGGATTTTTTAAAATATTTTTTAAAAAAGTCAAAATAGGTCAGAACTATTTTGACAAAACACTTGACTTACTTTTGCACTAGTATATACATTTTCACAAAAAAAAACAAAAGTTGACCTCACAGCAAAAAAGACGAAATTTTATTTGCTATTATAGGTCACTATTCACACTATTTTAGCCAAAAAAATTGTCTCTTTTGAAAAGAAGTCAAAGGGATTTTTTTTTTGTGGATTTTCTCTCACGGGTACAGCAGAAGGTCAAGTTTATTTCAAAAATATTTTCAGGAATTTTTGACTTTTTGTTGAATTACTAAAAAAAATACATATAGGGTGTATATGTCCCATATACCACAAATCCTCCTCCTACATCCCCATCCCTTCTTGTATCCCTCCACATATTACACACTTGCATCCCCGAGGAATGCACATGTCTGGATTTTTGGGTGAGGGCTCCACTCTAAAAAACTGATTACAGTAGGCTCTACATTCATCGATTTGACATGGGCCATCTTTGTAGACGAACCTGCATGCGAGTGAGGTTGCCGTATCTACATATATCAAAAGAGAAAATGAAAAAAAAAGTTAGAGCAGACCAGTCATTAGTTGTATTGTTGCATCACCCAACAAAACAAATACTCTAAGCGTGGGGATTGAAGATAATAGTGCAGACCCCCCTAGATACCTGTCGATAGCATGAGGAGCGCAAGTGCGAAGAATAAAATCTTCATGTTCTTCATGTCTTGGTTCCAAACTTGCAGGCGTACGGACTAAGTTGCTACAAACGGGATGCTTGTGCCTCTATGAATTGTTGGTGCTAACAAAAATGAGAAGAAGCTCCTTTATACTGGAATGGCCGCTGGTATACGCGGTAAAGATTAATTGGAATTGATTAGGAATAGATACATATCCAAAGGAGTATTAAATTGATTCAAGATGGTAAAGATATCGTACTAAATTTAGAAAGAAAAAATGTAGATAATTAAGAAATTATATGGATTTGCTATTTCAATTCTTACTTGAAATAAACCGAGAATTAGTTAAATCTCAGTCAACTCAACCACCATCCGATACATCGTGTACATATTCGTGTTGGGGATCTTTTTTTAAGAAATCACTAAGCAATTGCTCATGCGATGCAACGGATAGAAATATTCCAGTGAATTGATACAAAAGTGTAAATAGACGAGGTAAAGACACTTGGAGTCTTAGAACTTACACGCGACGGTCAGTTTATTGGACAGCGTCTGGCGCGTAGGTACGAGGGGTTGACTTGGTCCGCGTTGGTTTCCTTCGCATTGTGCTTTTCATGCCTACTGCTCGCTCATTGCGTCGGTCCGAGTTCGGCTCTTCGGGTGCTGCCGTGTCGTCGAACGAATCGGCTTTGATGGCCGCGGGCTTTGTGCCGTTCGAGTTGCTCGTCGGGGGTCGTCGGCCGTCACTAGGTTGCATTCCCACGGTCCACCGGGACCGGCAAGTGTGGGTGCCTCCTACTGTGGAGGTGCGCCATGGTTGCCGGGGCGATGGCCTCGGATGGTGGGCCTCGCAGTTGGCTTTCCGGCAGGCTCCGTGGTGGCAGTGGTGACTCCACTTCTTGGTCGTGTGGGAGACAAGGGGTGGAGTGGTGGGAGGTTCTAGTCTACTCTGGCAGTGCCCAGATCTGGTGTGGATGGGCTGGCCCTCGTAGAGTTGTTGATCGGGACCCCTCCTGGTGGCGTTGGCGAGTGTCCGAGCGAAAGCTTCGCTCTATCTGGCGTCGACGTTGGCGGCGCCTTTGGGTGTCGCTTGCTTCTTGGAGCCGTGTCGTCAGTCTCGTTATGCCAGGGCGTCGGGTGAAAACCTCTGTTTGTTTGCTTGGACTCTGCAACAACGACGCTTGGCACCGTCACCTTCTTGGGGCGTTGTCATGGAACTCAGAAGTCTTCGGTCGGGTCTTGGCGAGGGTTAGCTTGTCTAGGTTCTTGTTGTATCTTTTGATCTGTTTTGTAAAGAGCCTCCTCACCAAAAGGTATCGTTTGCTCGTGTACTTTGTTATGTTGCTTTATCTATAAAGCAGGGCGAAAGCCTGTTTCGAGATATGAATATTGATGGTCGTCAAAGTACGGGTCTTCGTGGTGACGGTGCAAGAGAGATTCCCGCCGAGGTGTCGGAGACATGCGAAGGCGGCCTCAGAAGTGTTTGGATGTGGCTGATGGAAAGTTTCATAGCGCGATTCAGAAAAAGTAGGGGCTCGGGGTGTCGTCGTGTAGCCAATGGAGGGGGGCAGACGAGCAACAATTGCCAGAGAAGTGGGCTGGCCGACGAGGACGAGATGGTGGCTGCTTGGGCCTCCGGCAGTGGCTGGTCTGACCAGCGGGGCTGCGCGGTGGTGCCCCTTGTCGGTGTCGAGGAGGGGTGGGGAGGTGGTTGTGGGGCGACGTACATGGGCGGCAGCCGTTGGTGGACGAGCACGCGCGGGCGAGTGTCGATCGAGGCACTTCGGCCGCGCCGAGAGAGGAAGATGGGAGGAGAGGAGAGGGAAAAAAGAAGGAGAGGAGCGGACTTGGACGACACCGGCAGTGAGCGATGCGCGCCGAGCTGGGCGGGGGTGACCGTGAGCACAGGCGGTGCGACCCAAGCAGAGCGGACGGCGGCACAACTAGGGAACGGGGTTAGTAGGGGAGCGACAATGCTCTGGTGGCGCGCAGAAGCGACCGACGCTCGGGGCACGATCTGATGAGGTTGCGGACGAAGGTAGCGAGATAGGGATTGACTGAATCATCAATTGGGCGAGCGGGAGGGGATTGGGCGGACGACAGGGCGAACGAAAGACGGAAGCGTTGGGTAAGAAGGACGATGACCTGAACATTCGCCTTTGTAGAGAGTGATAGATATGAAGCATTCAAAAATAAAGAGTCAACAAAGTATGATAATTTTCATTATTCTCTCATCAATATGCCAAAACATGTGACACCACTATTATGTTGTTACTTCATCAACTTTGAAAGAAACATTACATCCCTTCTTGCACCCCTCCACATATTACACACTTGCATCCCCGAGGAATGCACATGTTTGGATTTTTGGGTGAGGGCTCCGCTCTAAAATACTGATTGCAGTAGGATCTACATTCATCGATTTGACATGAGCCATATTTGTAGACAAACCTGCATTCGAGTGAGGTTGCCATATCTACATATATCAAAAGAGAAAATGAGAAAAGTTAAAGCGGACCAGTCATTAGTTGTAATGTTGCTTGGCCCAACAACATAAATATACTACGATTCCCTAAGTGTGGATATTGAAGATGATAGTGCAAACTCCGGAGATACCTGAAGATAGTGTGAGGAGTGCAATGGCTAAGAGTAAAATCTTCATGTTCTTCATCTTTTTGTTGCAAGCCTACAAGCCCCATGACTATGAATTGCAGACTTACAAGTCACGACAAAGGGGATTTACTTTCCTCTATGAATTGTTGGGCTAACCAAATGATAAGTAAGCTCTGTTTATAGTGGATGTGTGTTCATATAAGCGGAGAATATTATTTGTAACTAATTAGTAATAAATACACAACCAAAGAAAAGGTGCTAGATTAAGAACACTATTATGCCTTATGCGATAAGTTGGTGTAATTTGATTCATGTTCATAAAGAGATCAACTAACAACCGTACTGAATTAAGAAAAATAAGTACAGGCAACTAGGAAAAATGATATAGTATACAGTTAAGGATATCAATTGCCCTAAATTAAGTGTTGAATAAAATTTGCAGTGAATTGGGGGCGATTTGATATGTTCCATCTAGATAAAGTATCATTTGACTCTTATGTGACAGTCTACCTTATCTTATCTTGCTCTGTTTCTTTTCATTTTCTTATTTTAATATCGTTTGACTTTTTTTTGACAGTCCACCTTGTGTCCTTGTTTGTGTAGCGGGCACTGGCAAAAGGTGATGCGGCTTCTCTCGCATTTCGGGCGTGTTCTGAAACTTCCCAGCTTCTCAAAAACTTCCCAAAATCTGGCTTCTCCCGTGGCTTCTCGCTCACCTAGTGACTGGAAAATCGTTCGGATACGTTCGGCACACCAGCTTCCTTTTTTCTGGAGGAAGGGCACACCAGCTTCTTGATTTGGTCGCTATACCAGGCCTCCGGCCCGTTTAAGCGCATGTGGCCCAGTCTGGCTTGGGGAAAATAGACTAGGCTTTGAGCCCATTCACTGCCCGTGACATCTTCCCATGCATCTGGTCCTGCAGGAGAGAAACATATCGGGAGAGAAAGAATGAGCGAACCGGTACGCTACAGACTCACTTAGGCCAACTCCACCGCGCGACCCTATCCTGTCCGACCCCGTCCGTTTGGGGTAAAACGGACAAACGAGGCGGCCCAGCGCGCAACGGCCCGGACCCATCTTGTCCGTTTTGTGTCCGGGCCGACCCATTTCGAGCGCAAACTTGCGCCGGGTTTGGGTTGCGACGGACACCAAACGGACGCGCGCCTCGTCTGCGTCGGGGCCGCATGGCAGGCGGCCACCTACCTCCCACCCGCCCACATCAATGCGCACGAGCGGGCGGCCCCACCTGTCATCCGCACATCGAAAGGTCGCCGTCCTTCTTTAAGTGGGAAGCATGGACGGGTCGTCGTCCACACTGCCCCATGCCACCCCGCGGCCTCCTCGAAACCCGACAGCGCCGAACCCAAACCCTAGCCAAGAACTCGCCGGCCGGCCGCCCGCAGCCATGGGCCTCTGGAACTACGGCCGCAAAGGCAAGCACGACCGCGAGGCTGGTTCCTCGTCGGGACGCCGCCGCGGCTCGGTGAAGAAGGAGGAGCCCGCATCGCCATCGCCACCACGTCGGGCCCCCGCGCCGCCCGCGTTCTCCATCGCGCCCACGGCCGCCGGCGAGCGCGGCCGGCACTACATCGAGGCGGCCGTCTGTCGCCGGTATTGGGAGACGAGGACGCCGCTGCCCTGGAGCGACGTCCACCTCCCCAATAACTGGCACCTGTTGGCCGGTGCCGATCCCGCCCGTCCCGCAGAGCGGCCGTGCGCGCCGCCAGGAGATCCAGCGCCGCCACCTCCTCCTCCCGGACGACCTCTACTACGACGAGAGGTACGTCCCCGACTCGCCATTGTGGGACACTTGGCTCCGCGATGAGCACGACGTGCGGCGGGCGTCGTTCTTCGTCGGCACATCGACGGGGCCGTGGCGGCCACGTGAGCCCCGAGCGGCTCCCCAGGCGCGGGTGCGCGGCCTGACGCTCACGCCGTCGCTGTCGCCATCTCCATCGCCGCCCCCACCTCCTCGCATGACGGCGGAGGAGGAGGCCCGGCTCATGGCGCGTGTGCTGGAGGACTCCAAGCACACGCACGACGAGCGCCAATGGGCGGACCTCGAGGAGACGATGGCCCTCTTCGCGGCCGGCGACGTCGCCATCCCCGAGCTGGAGATGGCGCCGAAGGAGGAGGTGGTGGAGGAGCCGCCGGTGGCCGCGTTCCACCCTGACCTGGTGGGCCAGGGGTCGAGCTGGTCGTGCTCCGCTGAGCAGATGGCGGCCGCCCTAGGGGCCGTGAACTGGTGCCCCACGCCGCCGCGGTCGCCGGAGCGGGAGGCCTCGCCTCGGGAGGAGGTGGTGCACGCACTGGCCACCTTCCAGCCCGCCGCCCCCGTGCACCACGGACCGCCGGCCCACCTCTGGACGCCGCCGGACTACGTCGACCTCGTCAGCGACGACGACGACACCGACTGCCAGTGAAGACGGCGACGGCGACGGCCACGGCATCGACGGGCGCGGTAGGAGCGCGCGGGAGGCGTTTTTTATTTTGGTTTTATGTTAATTATGAAACTGGGTCGTTTAAGTGGACTGAGAAACTGGGCCGTTTTGTGGCCTTAACCCCTATATATGTTTTATGTTTTTTTAACTGCGCTTATTTACTTTTTTAGTCATTTCATTTAAGTTTTTTTTTAATTATTCACGTCCACCCGGACAGGTTTTTGGGTGCGGCCGCGCGTTGGGCGCACCCACGACCCATCGGACAAACGCGGACATGGGCGAACCCATTGGCGCCCCAAAGGGACAAAATCCGGCCAAACCGGACGTCCGTTTGGGGTCGCGCGGTGGAGATGGCCTTAGCGGTGGCATCTGATCGTAATATGTCTGAACTCTTGCTTCTTCAATTTTTAGAGCTGGGAAAGGCCAGCTTCCCAACTTCCTTCGTTTTTACACTAGGCTGGCAGCTGGCTTCTCAATTTCAAACTTCGCATAGTCAAAGCGTTCGGCTCAGCTTCAATCGTGGAGTTGGAGAAGCTGGCTGCCGGAGGGTTACCGAACAGGCCTCCTTGTTACCCAGCCACCCACTGCATTGTCGAGAGACGAAGGATCTTCATAAAACCAAAAAGTACCAGCAGAATGGACCTATAGACAGTGGGCACTACACAGAACATCACAAGCATTGTAGAATTGAGCACACCGGAGCGAGCATCGAAGTCATTGCGGGCAAAAAGGAGCGAAATCGTCGGGGGGTGACAGATGACTCTTGTGGGGAATGGGTTTCGTGCTTTCGTTTGCTATAAATCATGGTGTTCTATTTTTATTTGTCTAGATGTTAATACCGATAATGTGCACAAAACTATCAACAGATCATATGAAAAATAAATAGTCATTTGTCAAAAGAAAATGTCAATGCGTAATCTGCTGGAGAAGTGCTTTGATAATTAGTCACCACAAACTACGGAAATCAAGTACCTGCTCAAGAATAAAAGTACCGATGATGCATTCAGCATCATGCATTGGACGTGTAAATCGAAAATGTATTTTGTCTATTAAGCGTACAATATGAATTTTTGCACAATCCGACTTTAGCTCAGTTGGTAGAGCGGAGGACTGTAGTGTATGCAGATTTGATCCTTAGGTCGCTGGTTCGAATCCGGCAAGTCGGACTTCGAATTTTTTTTCCTCTTTTTCTTTTATATTTTCTCTTGGTGTTTCTATTGATTGTTACTGTTGTTATATGCCCTGTGTGCGCAAAACTTCCGACAATTCTTTGAGCCGTTGTTACTACTCACTGCAACATTTTTTATCCTACCTGTTGTACCTTGTCAGATTTCGTCTTTGGATCCCAGATCACAAAGATGAGATCATATTACAAAAAAAATGAGACCAACCTAAGGGCTAACCCTTATTGGCATTTTTTTATAGGAGAAACTCCGTGAGCACCACGTGTCCAAGCCGGGACTTGAACTCGGGTGGGCTGGCAGCAACCTCAGCTGCCCAGCTAACGGGTTGACGCCCCGAGATCATATTGGCAGTTTAGAAAACAGTACATTTGCTAATTCTCAGTTAGATGAGAATTAATAATGTCCTATCAAACTTCTATGACATTTGAGTTTACACGGAGATTCTTGCGATATTTTTTCAAGTTTTTTTGCGGGAAATATTTTTTCAAGTTAATGTCACTTGGATGAGATTTAATTAATTCTCATCTAGATGAGTCTAGCCCTTTATGGGATTATTATTTGTTTATTTCTATGGTCTTCTTCGTAAAAAATTGTTTTGTTGTCCCTCGTTTTATCGAACAACTTATCCATGATGTAGATCTGAATGGTGTAGTCTGTTTATGTTACAGTTAGGTGGGTCTAATGGTCATGGTCTTCTAAAATGAGATGATTCACCACATCGATGACCGGGTATTTTGCCTTTCTATATATAAAAAGTAGCTCATCTCCATATTTTCCTCTATATCGTAAATTTGATACATAATGGCCCTGTTTGGTTCGGCTGTGGATTTCTAAAAGCAGCTGTGAAAAAGATGTAGGTCATTTGGCAAACCAGCTGATACAGCTTTTTCAAATTTTGGCCCGCAGCGAAATCAGATTTTGAAAAGCACGTCCTGGGCTGCTTCTGCTTTTGGTTCAGATTTTGGCAGCGGATTTCTGGAATCGGATTCTGCTGGGTTCGCCCTTTGGTTTAGATTCTGCTGCGCGGCAGCGGAATCCGTCGATAAAAGCTGAACCAAACAGGACCAATATGTATATATAGATAGACGATTGATAGATATGATACGATTCATTAGTTAAGAGCCCAATGCAATATTATGACATTTTCATTATTCTCTCCTCAATATTTACCTTGACAGTTATACAAGGCCACATGGTATGTGAGACCGTTATTACTCCCTCCGTCCAGAAATACTTGTCCTAGAAATAGATGAAATGGATGTATCTATAATTAAAATAAGTCTAGATACAACCATTCCTAAGACAAGTATTTCCGGACGGAGGGAGTATTAGTTAAGAAACCTTAGAGGAAACACTAGATCGTTCCTTGCACCCCTATACACAAAACACATTTGCATCCCTCGGGAACACACACGTCAGGATTTTTGGGTGAGGGCACGCTAGCTATCTGATTGCAGTAAGCTCTACAATCATCGATTTTACATGGGCCACTTTTGAGGACATGCCTGCACTGGAGGGAGGCTGCCATATCTGCAGGTATCAAAAGAGAAAATAGGAAAAGTTAGAGCAGCCCAACATACATATACACAATTCCCAGGCGTGCATGTTAAAGATAACAATGTCTACTTCCTAGATACCTAAAGATAGTTTCCTAAAAATATATATACCTGAAGACAGCATGAGGAGCGCAAGGGCGAAGAATAAAATCTTCATGTTCTTCATCTGTTGGTTGCAGACTTACAAGCGGTGAGACTATGAATTGCAGACTTACAGAGTGCTATGAATTGTTGGGCTAACCAAATGATAAGTCGTCTCTTTTTATAGTGGATGTGTGCTAATATGAGCGGAGATCATTTGCAATCAATTAGGAATAAATAATGGCCGAAGAATATTTGCTAAATTAAGAACAAGATCTCGCAATAAGCTGGAAAGATACCTATTTGATTCGTGTTGGTAAAGACAACAACTGTACTGGATTTAGAAGAAAACAAGTGCAGACAACTAGGGGAGTAGAGTTAAGGAGATCAAAATCAATAAAATAAGGATGAATTTTGCAATGAATTAGGGGTGACATAATATGTCCATCTAGATAAAAGCATCACTTGATTCTTTCTGACCGTCCCCTTATATCTATGATCTATCTCATGGCAATGTCTACTGGTGTGGTGTTGTTTTGAAATAGATTGCTCCTCTTGTTTCCCCCCATTACCATTTGCTCTGGTTCTTTCCGTTTTCCCTATGAAAATATCGTTTGACTCTTTTTTGACACTCCACCTTGTGTATGTCGCGGGGAAGGTGCACTGGCAATGCTGCATCTCTTGCATTTTCCCCGTTGCCCAGTCACGCACTCTATTCTCGAGAGAAGAAGGAATCTTCCAAGAACCTGAAAATACCAAAAGAACAGAACTATAGACACTGGACATTACAGAGATCATTACAGGAATTGCAGTATTGAACACACTGTATCTAGCATTTAAAGTCACTGCATGATTTCCCTAAAACAGAA
This sequence comes from Aegilops tauschii subsp. strangulata, assembly GCF_002575655.3. NCBI lineage: Eukaryota > Viridiplantae > Streptophyta > Magnoliopsida > Poales > Poaceae > Aegilops > Aegilops tauschii. Next base: position 508,489,379 of record NC_053037.3, read on the forward strand.
GTCATCGCAGGATCGATCCAACGGTGAACATCGTCCCCGTAGCTTCTCTGCGATCACTTGCAGCTGTATCATCCATGAATTCACCAAGCCAACCTTCCCTATGTCAACCTGAAGGATTCGAGCACAGCGTCCAACTCCTGTGCCCAGTCATGAAGTCACGGACAAGTCAAGGTCCCAATCAGCTTCATCAGTCTACTGCTCATATTGTAATGGTGTTCTTCTCGTACTAATCCCTGCATTCGTAGATGAGCGCCGAGCTCGCGGCAGCCGTATGCTACAAAAATTCATCTCACCAGGACGCCGGAGCCTGCTCAATCGCACTGGTCACGACATACACGCGCGCCCAGCCCCGGCCGGTACAACCGCGGCTGGCATAGCGTGGGGCCGTGGGCGTGGGCTGCGCACGCATGTGTGTGCCGGGCGTGGTGTGTGCGTGTCGTTGTTGCGTGGTGCACTTGCCGTGCGTGCGTGCTGTGTTTGCGCGCTCTGCTTGCCGCACGAGTCCGTCCGTGAGTATTGTTTGAGTGCTGTACTTGTCTCCAAAATCTGCGCTAACTTCTTTGCTAGTACGTAAATCCTAATTTCCTCCTATGTTATTGCTTGACGGAGCGCGCAAATATATGAAAGATTGCATATTAGGTCTTGTATAATGCTAGATGTTTAGGAAGGTGCTTAAAAAAATAAACCGGATTTTTCTGAAGCACCTGTGCCTATTTCTACAGGAACAACGCCTAATTAAACGTCTACCCTGTACAAATAAGTATCGATGCTTAAGGAAAACCTGGTTTATTTCTCTAAGCACCCCTCTAAACACCTTGCATTGTACAAGGCCTTAAGGACGATCTCACCACCTCAATCAAAAAGGTCACCGTAACCCTATCCATCATTCAAACCAAACACTTCAATAGCTATCCCAACCATGATTTATCCTTCAAACCAAACAAAACTTAGGCTAATCACCCACCAACCAAAAACAATGGTTGTCCCTAGCCTGGTGGTTGAGGATACCCACATCCACTCAAAGTTATCCCATGAACAAAACACAATCTACAAGAAGTAGCTCGACTTCTCGAGGGATATTTGATGGCCCCGGCGGTCATGTGCCACTGGATACGACCGACATCACATAGCTGCCAGGACTGCGAAGGCCACCAAGGAGAGTAGGAGACTGGAGACGGACCCCACCGAGTGGGCACCAGCTTGACGCACCCTGCTGGGTCGTGGTGGGCGTTCGACGGCGGCATAGCTTGGAAAGCCACGAGGGCGAGGCCGCAGCAGACGAGCACTAGCCGCGGTTGTAGCCGAAAGCCAGGGACTGTACGCTCACATAAACGACGCAGCGGAACGGGTGGCCAATATGGACTCAATGATTTTTATACGAACATTGTCATGAGAAAGTCAGATTATTCTGTTATCCAGCTTGAAGTCCGGAGAGCATCTTCCTATGAAAGTCTTACGCACACTATTGTGTCGAAGACACCACCTTCGAAAGGAAGTTAAGGCTAAAGTGTTAGGGTTGTGTTGAATATTGTGTACAAGATAGTTTATAGTTGGACTTAAAGTCGTACTGTGTGTAAATAGGGCCAGGAGTCGTGTCTTAATAGGACACCCGTATCATACGCCTCTTATATCCTAGGGGTCATTAATGTGTGCCTTTCTTCCCCTCCCATGTTCTTGATGGGCTTCTGTCGACTTCCGGAGGGTACCCATGTTGGTTTCGATAAACACCCTTAGGGTTTCCTACTGTACTACCATCGACAACAACAAAAAAGTACCACCTTATTAAGTGAAAATTATGTGCATGCCAAAGAGCTATGGGGGCTTGGCATTATTAACACCTCTAAGCAAATGTTTGATTATTAAATGGTGGTGGAGGATTCTCAATTCTTCTCCTGACGTGTTCCGGTATGATATTCTTAAAGCTAACAACGTTTTCACTTCTAGCCCCCATGCTCGCCCCTCCCGATGGAGGTTCTCAGTTTTTGTGTGATTTGGTTAAAGTCTGTGACGATTTTCGTTCTTTGGTCAAGTTTGTCTTCCATGATGCAAGTGTGCCCGGTTTTGGCTTGATTGATGGCATGGCGATGTCCTGCTTTGTGCCTTTATTCTTGAACTTTTTTCTTATTGTGCTAACCTAGAGATTTTCATTTTAGACCCCTCTCACAATAATTGAAACTTAGTGTTTCGCCGGGTGCTTTCTCCTGTAGAGTTTGAGGAATAGCACAATCTTGCTGCTTTCTTTCCCACGCTCTCAGAAGCTGCGAGTTTGGTGATTTGGCCCCATACCACTTTTGGTTATTTCTCGGTTAAATCTCTTTACTCTAGGTTGATTTCTTGCTCAGTCTCTTCTAAGTTTAAGGACATTTTATGTGCTTATATCCCTGTGGAAATCAAAATTTTCCTGTGGCAAGCTATTAGAGAGAGGCTGCCAGCTGCGGATCAAATTCGTAAACGTAACGAGCTGGCATCTGAATTTTGTGTCGTGTGTGTTGGGCGTGAGGATTCTGATCATATCCTTTTCAAATGGGATTTAGTTGCTTGGCTTTGGAGCTGCACTCGGTCGTGGCTGGGTGCAAACTGAGCCCCTAACTCTTTTGCTAATTGCTTGAGCTTGCTAAGATCTTGTCCGGTTAAGTGAATCATATGTGTTAGAAGGGAGAGAGAGAGAGATTTGGTGGAATAGTTCGTTGTATTGCTTGAGCCTCGTGGGCATATATATAGGAGTACATGATCTACTTGGAGTACAAGGCAAGCCAGAATATTTCCTAGTCTAACCTATGTTTCCTAATACAATCACGTTACTCAACATCCTCCCGCAGTCACAATGGTAGCGACGCAGACGGTGAGACTGGAGAAGAATCCGAAGGCAAGCCGACGGACACCCCCCCCCCCCCCACAGTCGTAACGGTCGACGCATCGCGGAGTCATGGCTGGAGTGGAAACGAACGAGGTTGCTCAAGCAGGCGGTAGCCCTTTGTGCCGTTTGTCGATGTAGCCAAGAGTGCGGGTGGTGGAGCCGTGGTCGAGGTAGCCGTGCGAAGAATGTCGTGGTCGATGTCGAGTCGGGGTGGCCGGTGTCGAGGAAGTCGCCATGGAGCCGCGGGCGCAAGGGGGCGCCGAGTTAGCATGGGCGCAGTGGTGTCGAAGTAGGGGTGCGCCGGGAAGAAAATGTTGTTGACGACGCGTCGCGGCGGGTTTGCCAAGCCCGGGGACACATCGTGGACGAAGGCACGCACCGGTGTTGCCAGCACCGGGCATGCGTAGACGGACGAAGACGAAGTTGACGAATCACCGACCAGGCTTGCCAGGCCCGGGGACACGTCATGGATGAAGGCACGCATCGGTGTTGCCAGCACTGGGCATGCGTAGATGAGGGACCTGCACGAGCTGTACGACATGTCGGAGAAGTCGGAGGGGCCAGCAGAGAAGAACTCGACGATGATTGCGGCGTCCATCGGCGCGGGGCCGATGTCACCAACGGTGGTCGGAGTAGACGAAGTGGTCGGGGTAGATGACGGCGACGCTGGCGACGGGCTGGTGCTTGGACGAAGACGAACGGGGTGGGCGGGCGGCGGCGGCTACGAAGGTAGCGGCAGCGGCGGCGGCGGCCTGACGGCGGCGGCGGCAGCTAGGTTAGGAGTGCGGCGGCGGTGCTCGAAGTAGGCGAGGAACCCTGACAGCGCGACGAAGACCGGCGTGGACGGTGGCGTTACCACGCCAAGGAAGACGGCGCGGCACATACCACGGGACGTCGACGCGCGGTGACGGCGGAGCCGACTGTGGGCTGCGGCACTACGGCCCGAAGGGGCGACGCAGCGGCGGCAGACGGTTCGGGGTGGCGGCGGGGACCGCGGGGCGCGACGCTACTGAAGGAAATATGCCCTAGAGGCAATAATAAAGTTATTATTTATTTCCTTATATCATGATAAATGTTTATTATTCATGCTAGAATTGTATTAACCGGAAACTTGATACATGTGTGAATACATAGACAAACAGAGTGTCACTAGTATACCTCTACTTGACTAGCTCGTTAATCAAAGATGGTTATGTTTCCTAGCCATAGACATGAGTTGTCATTTGATTAACGGGATCACCTCATTAGGAGAATGACGTGATTGACTTAACCCATTCCGTTAGCTTAGCACTCGATCGTTTAGTATGTTGCTATTGCTTTCTTCATGACTTATACATGTTCCTATGACTATCAGATTATGCAACTCCCGTTTACCGGAGGAACACTTTGTGTGCTACCAAACATCACAACGTAAATGGGTGATTATAAAGGTGCTCTACAGGTGTCTCCAAAGGTACTTGTTGGGTTGGCGTATTTCGAGATTAGGATTTGTCACTCCAATTGTCGGAGAGGTATCTCTGGGCCCACTCGGTAATGCACATCACTATAAGCCTTGCAAGCATTGTGACTAATGAGTTAGTTGCGGGATGATGTGTTACGGAACGAGTAAAGAGACTTGCCGGTAACGAGATTGAACTAGGTATCGAGATACCGACGATCAAATCTCGGGCAAGTAACATACCGGTGACAAAGGGAACAACGCATGTTGTTATGCGGTCTGACCGATAAAGATCTTCGTAGAATATGTGGGAGCCAATATGGGCATCTAGGTCCCGCTATTGGTTATTGACCGGAGACGTGTCTCGGTCATGTCTACATAGTTCTCGAACCCGTAGGGTCCGCACGCTTAACGTTACGATGACAGTTTTATTGAGTTTTGATGTACCGAAGGAGTTCGGAGTCCCGGATGAGATCGGGGATATGACGAGGAGTCTCGAAATGGTCGAGACGTAAAATCGATATATTGGACGACTATATTCGGACTTCGGAAAGGTTCCGAGTGATTCGGGTATTTTTCGGAGTATCGGAGAGTTACGGGAATTCGTATTGGGCCTTAATGGGCCATACGGGAAAGGAGAGAAAGGCCTCAAAAGGTGGCCGCACCCCTCCCCATGGTCTGGTCCGAATTGGACTAGGGAAGGGGGGCGCGCCCTTCCTTCTTTCTCCTTCCCCCTTCCTTTCTCCTACTCCCACAAGGAAAGGAGGAGTCCTACTTCCGGTGGGAGTAGGACTCCCCTTTTTGGCGCGCCTCTTCCCTTGGCCGGCTGCCTCCTCCTTGCTCCTTTATATACGGGGGCGGGGGGGCACCCCATAGACACAACAATTGATCTTTTGATCTCTTAGCCGTTTACGGTGCCCCCCTCCACCAAATTACACCTCGATAATATCGTTGCGGAGCTTAGGCGAAGCCCTGCGTCGGTAGAACATCTTCATCATCACCACGCCGTCGTGCTGACGAAACTCTCCCTCAACACTCGGCTGGATCGGAGTTCGAGGGACGTCATCGAGCTGAACGTGTGTAGAACTCGGAGGTGCCGTACGTTCGGTACTTGATCGGTCGGATCGTGAAGACGTACGACTACATCAACCGCGTTGTGATAACACTTCCGCTGTCGGTCTACGAGGGTACGTGGACAACACTCTCCCCTCTCGTTGCTATGCATCATCATGATCTTGCGTGTGCGTAGGATTTTTTTTTGAAATTACTACGTTCCCCAACAGCTGCGGCCCGAAGGGGCGACGCAACGGCGGTTCGCGAGTCGGTGCCGCCGCGGGGATGGCCTCGGGGCAGCAGCGAGGACCGCGTATCGCGACACTACAGACCGAAGGGGCGACGCAGCGGTGGCGCACAAGTCGATGCAGCCGCGAGGGGAACCACGGGGCGGCGGCGCTGCGGCCCGACGGGGCGACGCAGCGGCAGCCCGATGCTCGATCGGTGGAGAGGCGCGCTGAACTCGGGGACGATCTTCACAGGACCTGCGGAGGCGCGCGTAACCGACGGGCCAGGTCGGTCGCGCGGCGTAGATGAGGCGGATCACGGCGGCGAGCGGGTGATCAAGCCGATCGCGCGCGAGGTCGGGGACGCCGCTCGGTGGAGGCGTGGTGGCAGCGGAGTCCGATATGAAGCCGGCGACGACGGACGGCGTGGGACGTCATGCGGACGAGCTTGTCAGCACCGGCACCCGGGCTGCCAAAGAAACGCCGACGCCCGGGCAGCGAGGCCCGAGCGACCAACGGAGCAGCGGCGCTCGAGTTGAGGCAGCCGACGAGCCTGACGCAGCCGAGGACGAGGCCGGCTAGGTAGACCACCGGGCCGCCGTGCAGACGCGGCGCAGGTGGGTGATGTGGATCAATGGGCGGGCCGGCGCGCGAGCGACGGCTATGATTGGCCGTCGCATGGTGCGAGGCCGCCGGGTCGGGGCGATGCAGGTATCCCGGTCGGAGCAGGGCGATAGGCGGACCGACGCGCGGACGGCGGCTGGCCCTGACGGGCCGCCTCAGCCTGCGTGGCCGCCGGGTCGGAGGAGAGGCCGGCTTGTCGCGCCGGGGTCGGAGTAGAGGCGCTCGGGGTCGACGGCGGCGGTGGGCGACGCAAACCGATCAAGAATAGATCGGAAAACCAAAAAGAAACCGCGCGATCAAGATGACCGGTGATATGTCCATTTTGCATCATGCTTTTATATCGATATTTATTGCATTATGGGCTGTTATTACACATTATGTCACGATACTTATGCCTATTTTCTCTTATTTTACAAGGTTTACATAAGGAGGGAGAATGCCGGCAGCTGGAATTCTGGGCTGGAAAATGAGCAAATATTAGAGACCTATTCTGCACAACTCTAAAAGTCCTGAAACTCCACGAAAGTTATTTTTGAAAATAATAAAAAATATTGGGCGGAAGAAATACGTCAGGGGGGCCTCCACCTGGCCACGAGGGTGGGCGGCGCGCCCTACCCCCTTGGGCGCACCCCTGCCTCGTGGGCCCCCTGTTGGCCCTCCGGTGCCCATCTTCTGCTATATGAAGTCTTTGTCCGAAGAAAATCATAAGCAAGCTTTCGAGACGAGACTCTGCCGCCACGAGGCGGAACCAATCTAGGGCTCCGGCAGAGCTGTTCTGCCGGGGACACTTCCCTCCGGGAGGGGGAAATCATCGCCATCGTCATCACCAACGCCCCTCTCATCGGGAGAGGGCAATCTCCATCAACATCTTCACCAGCACCATCTCCTCTCAAACCCTAGTTCATCTCTTGTATCCAATTCTTGTCTCCAAGTCTAGGATTGGTACTTGTAGGTTGCTAGTAGTGTTGATTACTCCTTGTAGTTGATGCTAGTTGGTTTATTTGGTGGAAGGTCATATGTTCAGATCCTATATGCATATTAATACTCCTCTGATTATGAACATGAATATGCTTTGTGAGTAGTTACGTTTGTTCCTGAGGACATGGGAGAAGTCTTGTTATTAGTAGTCATGTGAATTTGGTATTCGTTCGATATTTTGATGAGATGTATGTTGTCTATCCTCTAGTGGTGTTATGTGAACGTCGACTACATAACACTTCACCATTATTTGGGCCTAGAGGAAGGCATTGGGAAGTAATAAGTACATGATGGGTTGCTAGAGTGACAGAAGCTTAAACCCTAGTTTATGCGTTGCTTCGTAAGGGGCTGATTTGGATCCATATGTTTCATGCTATGGTTAGGTTTACCTTAATACTTTTGTTGTAGTTGCGGATGCTTGCAATAGAGGTTAATCATAAGTGGGATGCTTGTCCAAGTAAGTACAGCACCCAAGCACCGGTCCACCCACATATCAAATTATCAAAGTACCGAACGCGAATCATATGAACGTGATGAAAACTAGCTTGACGATAATTTCCATGTGTCCTCGGGAGCGCTTTTCTCTATATAAGAGTTTGTCCAGGCTTGTCCTTTGCTACAAAAAGTATTGGGCCACCTTGCCGCACTTTATTTACTTTTGTTACTTGTTGCTCGTTACAAATTATCCTATCACAAAACTATCTGTTACCTATTATTTCAGTGCTTGCAAAGAATACCTTGCTGAAAACCGCTTATCATTTCCTTATGCTCCTCGTTGGGTTCGACACTCTTACTTATCGAAAGGACTATGATAGATCCCCTATACTTGTGGATCATCAAGACTCTTTTCTGGCGCCGTTGCCGGGGAGTGAAGCGCCTTTGGTAGGTGGAATTTGGTAAGGAAAAAATTATATAGTGTGCTGAAATTTACTGTCACTTGTTACTATGGAAAGTAATCCTCTGAGGGGCTTGTTCGGGGTATCTTCACCCCGACCAGTAGAGTAAAGAGTTGCTCCTCAACCTACTGAACCTACTGAAAATGAAAATTTCCACTTTGAGATTCCTTCGGGTATGTTAGAAAAACTGCTAGCTAATCCTTTTGCAGGAGATGGAACAAAGCATCCTGATGAGCACCTAATATATGTGGATGAAGTTTTTGGATTATTTAAGCTTGCAGGTATACCCGGTGATTTTATTAAGAAGAAGGTCTTCCCTTTATCTTTGAAGGGAGATGCATCGACATGGTATAGGCTATGTGATGATACGGGATCATGGAACTACAAACGATTGAAATTGGAATTTCATCAGAAATTTTATCCTATGCATCTTGTTCATCCTGATCGCAATTATATATATAATTTTTGGCCTCGCGAAGGAGAAAGCATCGCTCAAGCTTGGGGGAGGCTTAAATCAATGTTATATTCATGCCCCAATCATGAGCTCCCAAGAGAAATAATTATTCAAAGTTTTTATGCTCGGCTTTCTGATAACAATCGCACCATGCTCGATACTTCTTGTGCTGGCTCTTTTATGATGAAGACTAACGAAGATTGGGACCTCGACGAAGGTAAGAAGTCAGGTATGACACCTAAGTATGATTGTGTTAAATCTTTTATGGATACCGATGTTTTCCGTAAATTTAGCACTAAATATGTACTTGACTCTGAGATAGTAGCTTCTTTCTGTGAATCTTTTTCGGCTCATATTGATCTCCCTAAGGAGAAGTGGTTTAAATATCATCCTCCCATAGAAGTAAAAGTAGCTGCACCTATGAAAGTTGAAGAAAATACTGTCACTTATAATGATCCTATTGTTCCTACTTCTTATGTTGAGAAACTACCTTTCCCTGTTAGGATAAAGGATCATGCTAAAGCTTCAACTGTGGTTCGTAAAAGCAATATTAGAACTTATACACCTCCTGAGCAAATTAAAGTTGAACCTAATATTGCTATTGTCAAAGATCTCTTGTCTGATAATATTGATGGGCATGTTATTCACTTCCGTGATGAAACTGCTAGAATTGCCAAACCTTGTGCTAAAGATAAACATAGACTTGTGGTAGGCATGCCTGTTATTTCTGTTAAAATAGGATATCATTGTTATCATGGCTTATGCGATATTGGTGCTAGTGCTAGTGCAATACCTATTGACTTATACAAAGAAATTAAGCATGATATTGCACCTACTGAGTTAGAAGATATTGATGTCACAATTAAACTTGCCAATAGAGATACTATTTCACCAATGGGAATTGTTAGAGATGTTGAAGTCTTGTGTGGGAAAACTAAATATCCTGCCGATTTTCTTATTCTTGGTTCCCCACAAGATAGCTTTTGTCCCATTATATTTGGTAGACCCTTCTTGAACACGGTTAATGCTAAGATAGACTGCGAAAAGGATGTTGTTACTATAGGCTTGGGTGATATGTCTCATGAGTTTAATTTCTCTAAATTTAGTAGACAACACCATGAAGAGGAATTGCCTAGTAAGGATGAAATAATTGGTCTTGCTTCTATTGCCGTGCCCCCTAGTGATCCCTTAGAACAATATTTGCTAGACCATGAAAATGATATGTTTATGAATGAAAGAAGGGAAATAGATGAAGTATTCTTTAAACAGGAACCTATCCTGAAACACAATTTGCCTGTTGAAATCCTAGGGGATCCTCCTCCACCTAAGGGTGATCTCGTGTTTGAGCTTAAACCGTTACCTGATACTCTTAAATATGCTTATCTTGATGAGAAAAAGATATATCCTGTTATTATTAGTGCTAACCTTTCAGAGCATGAAGAAGAAAGATTATTGAAAACTCTGAAGAAGCACTGTGCTGCTATTGGATATACTCTTGATGATCTTATGGGCATTAGTCCCACTCTATGTCAACATAAAATAAATTTGGAGGAAGATGCCAAACCAGTTCGTGATCATCAACGACGACTGAATCCTAAGATGAAGGAAGTGGTAAGAAAAGAAATATTAAAGCTTCTAGAGGCAGGTATAATTTATCCCGTTGCTGATAGCCAGTGGGTAAGTCCTGTCCATTGTGTCCCTAAGAAGGGAGGTATTACCGTTGTTCCTAATGATAAAGATGAATTGATTCCACAAAGAATTATTACAGGTTATAGGATGGTAATTGATTTCCGCAAATTAAATAAGGCTACTAAAAAGGATCATTACCCCTTACCTTTTATCGATCAAATGCTAGAAAGATTATCCAAACATACACATTTTTGCTTTCTAGATGGTTATTCTGGTTTCTCTCAAATACCTGTGTCAGCCAATGATCAATCAAAGACTACTTTTACTTGCCCTTTTGGTACTTTTGCTTATAGACGTATGCCTTTTGGTTTATGTAATGCACCTACTACCTTTCAAAGATGCATGATGGCTATATTCTCTGACTTTTGTGAAAAGATTTATGAGGTTTTCATGGACGATTTTTCCGTCTATGGATCCTCTTTTGATGATTGCTTGAGCACCCTTGATCGAGTTTTGCAGAGATGTGAAGAAACTAATCTTGTCCTGAATTGGGAAAAGTGCCACTTTATGGTTAATGAAGGTATTGTCTTGGGGCATAAAGTTTCTGGAAGAGGTATTGAGGTTGATAAAGCCAAGGTTGATGCTATTGAAAAGATGCCATGTCCTAAGGACATCAAAGGTATAAGAAGTTTCCTTGGTCACGCCGGTTTTTATAGGAGGTTCATTAAGGACTTCTCAAAAATTTCTCGGCCTCTGACTAATTTATTACAAAAAGATATACCATTTGTCTTTGATGATGATTGTGTAGAAGCATTTGAAATACTTAAGAAAGCATTGATTTCTGCACCTATTGTTCAGCCACCTGATTGGAATTTACCTTTCGAAATTATGTGTGATGCTAGCGATTATGCTGTAGGTGCTGTTCTAGGGCAAAGAGTTGATAAAAAATTAAATGTTATCCAATATGCTAGCAAAACTCTAGACAATGCTCAAAGAAATTATGCTACTACTGAAATAGAATTCTTAGCGGTTGTATTTGCTTGTGATAAGTTCAGACCTTATATTGTTGATTCTAAAGTAACTATTCACACTGATCATGTTGCTATTAAATATCTTATGGAAAAGAAAGATGCTAAACCTAGACTTATTAGATGGGTTCTCTTGTTACAATAATTTGATTTGCATATTATTGATAGAAAGGGAGCTGAGAACCCCGTTGCAGACAACTTGTCTAGGTTAGAAAATGTTCTTGATGACCCACTACCTATTGATGATAGCTTCCTGATGAGCAATTAAATGTTATAAATACTTCTCGTACTGCTCCGTGGTATGCTGATTATGCTAATTATATTGTTGCTAAATTTATACCACCTAGTTTCACATACCAGCAAAAGAAAAAGTTTTTCTATGATTTGAGACATTACTTTTGGGATGACCCACATCTTTATAAAGAAGGAGTAGATGGTGTTATTAGACGTTGTGTACCTGAGCATGAACAGGAACAGATCCTATGCAAGTGTCACTCCGAGACTTATGGAGGACGCCACGCTAGAGACAAAACTGCACATAAGGTATTGCAATCCGGTTTTTATTGGCCTACTCTCTTCAAGGATGCCCGTAAGTTTGTCCTATCTTGTGATGAATGTCAAAGAATTGGTAATATTAGTAGATGTCAAGAAATGCCTATGAATTATTCACTTGTTATTGAACCATTTGATGTTTGGGGCTTTGATTATATGGGACCTTTTCCTGCCTCTAATGGATATACACATATTTTAGTTGTTGTTGATTACGTTACTAAGTGGGTAGAAGCTATTCCAACTAGTATTGCTGATCATAACACTTCTATTAAGATGCTTAAAGAAGTTATTTTTATGAGGTTTGGAGTCCCTAGATATTTAATGACTGATGGTGGTTCACATTTTATTCATGGTGCTTTCCGTAAAATGCTTGCTAAGTATGATGTTAATCATAGAATTGCATCTCCTTATCACCCGCAGTCTAGTGGTCAAGTAGAATTGAGCAACAGAGAGCTCAAATTAATTTTGCAAAAGACTGTTAATAGATCTAGAAAGAATTGGTCCAAGAAACTTGATGATGCATTATGGGCCTATAGAACTGCATATAAAAATCCTATGGGTATGTCTCCATATAAAATGGTTTATGGAAAAGCATGTCACTTACCTCTCGAACTAGAACATAAGGCATATTGGGCTATTAAAGAGCTCAACTATGATTTCAAACTTGCCGGTGAGAAGAGGTTATTTGACATTAGCTCACTTGATGAATGGAGAACCCAAGCCTATGAAAATGCCAAGTTGTTTAAAGAAAAAGTTAAAAGATGGCATGACAAAAGGATACAAAAGCGCGAGTTTAATGTAGGTGATTATGTATTGCTATACAACTCTCGTTTAAGATTTTTTGCAGGAAAACTTCTCTCTAAAAGGGAAGGCCCTTACGTTATCGAGGAGGTCTATCGTTCCGGTGCCATAAAAATCAACAACTTCAAAGGCACAAATCCGAAGGTGGTGAACGGTCAAAGAATCAAACATTATATCTGAGGTAATCCTATAAATGTTGAAACCAATGTTATTGAAACCGTAACCCCGGAGGAATACATAAGGGACACTTTCCGGAACGTTTCAGACTCCGAAAAGGAATAGGTATGTGGTACGGTAAGTAAACCGACTCCAAAACAGTTTTTATGGCAATATTTCTCCGTTTTGAAATATTTAGAAAAATAGAAAAAATAAGAAGCAGTCCGGGAAGGACACGAGGCCTCCACGAGGGTGGAGGGCGTGCCCTACCCCCCTAGGCGCGCCCCCTACCTCGTGGGCACCTCGTGTGCTCTCCGGACTCTGTTTTCTTGCACGATACGTATTTCGGTCGGTAAAAATTCATTATATAATCTCCCGAAGGTTTTGACTCCTGTATAACGCAATTGTCCTCTATTCTTGTTTCGAGCTGTTTTCTGTCAGGGTTGTCACGGACAGGCATCATGTCGTCCCCCTCCTCCAACAATGGTGACAACGATGCTTGGCTAATGAAGATAGAGCTGAAGAGGGAAGAACCCATGGAGATCAACAAGGATGAAGGGATCAAGAAGGCCATGGAGGACCAAGTTCCGGCAACAGAAGACATCCTTCAACTTGATCACAATCTTCTTACCCCAACTGAGATCGAAGCTTTCAAGATGATTGAGCTAGCTCGTATACAAAACAAGTATCTCACACGTGAAAATATTTTGTTGAAGGAGCATATTGTTGCACTCAAGGGCATTATTCGCAAGCTGGAGGATCTCTTACGCTCGATGTGCGACTACCCATCATCACCACCATCCTCTTTGCCAACAAAGGAGACATAATCACATGGGTATGGGCACTCCCCTTGGCAACTGCCAAGCTTGGGGGAGGTGCCCCGGTATCGTATCATCATCACACTCCTATCTTTACCGGTTTTCTTAGTTCAATCCTTTTAGTAATATCTTGATCTAGTAGAATAAAGTTTTGGTATGATCTAGTTTTGAGTTTTGCTTTATGATCCCTCTATGTAATCGAGTCCGTGAGCTATATATAATAAAGATTAGTGTTGAGTCAAGGGCTTGATTATTTTGCTATGATCTTGAGTGAATAAAAGAAAAGAGAAAGGAATAAAAAGAAACAAAGAGATCATATTGATCTTATTGAGAGTAATGACTTCACATAGAAAGAGTATGATGATTAAAAATTGTTGAGAGTTGACAAACATAGCTTTGGTCATCGTTGCAATTAATAGGAAGTAATAAAGAAAGAGAGGTTTCACATATAAATATACTATCTTGGACATCTTTAATGATTGGGAGCACTCATTAAAGTATGACATGTTAAAGAGTTGATGTTGGACAAGGAAGACAACGTAATGGGTTATGTTTTCTTATATCTGAGATAAAGTATATTGTCATGGATCATCCAACATGTTGAGCTTGCCTTTCCCCCTCATGCTAGCCAAATTCTTTGCACCAAGTAGAGATACTACTTGTGCTTCCAAAAACCCTTAAACCAACTTTGCCATGAGAGTCCACCATATCTACCTATGGATTGAGTAAGATCCTTCAAGTAAGTTGTCATCGGTGCAAGCAATAAAGATTGCTCTCTAAATATGTATGATTGATTGGTGTGGAGTAAATAAGCTTTATACGATCTTGTGATGTGGAAGAAATAAAAGCGACGGACTGCATAATAAAGGTTCATATCACAAGTGGCAATATAAAGTGACGTTCTTTCGCATTAAGATTTTGTGCATCCAACCCTGAAAGCGCATGGCAAACTCTGCTTCCCTCTGCGAAGGGCCTATCTTTTATTATTATCTTCTACCTTATGCAAGAGTCATGGTGATCTTCATCTTTCCTTTTTATATTTTATCCTTTGGCAAGCACAGGATGTTGGAAAGATCCTGATATATATATCTAATTGGATGTGGGTTAGCATGAACTATTATTGTTGACATTACCCTTGAGGTAAAAGGTTGGGAGGCGAAACTATAAGCCCCTATCTTTCTCTATGTCCGGTTGAAACTCCGTAACCACAAGTATTGCGTGAGTGTTAGCAATTATGAAAGACTAAATGATAGTTGAGTATGTGGACTTGCTAGAAAGCTCTCACATGGACTATTTCTGATGTTATGATAAATTGCAATTGCTTCAATGACTGAGATTATAGTTTGTTAGTTCACAATAAAGTTTCTGATTCATACTTTGCATTATGAATAGATTATTACTTGAGCATAAGAAATCATATGACAATATCCATATATGTTGCTGTTATGAGAATAATCATGATGCCCTCATGTCCGTATTTTATTTTATCGACACCTCTACCTCTAAACATGTGGACATATTTATCGTTATCGGCTTTCGCTTGAGAACAAGCGAGGTCTAAGCTTGGGGGAGTTGATACGTCCATTTTGCATCATGCTTTTATATCGATATTTATTGCATTATGGGTTGTTATTACACATTATGTCACAATACTTATGCCTATTCTCTCTTATTTTACAAGGTTTACATAAGGAGGGAGAATGCCGGCAGCTGGAATTCTGGGCTGGAAAAGGAGCAAATATTAGAGACCTATTCTGCACAACTCCAAAGTCCTAAAACTCCACGAAAGTTATTTTTGGAAATAATAAAAAATATTGCGCGGAAGAAATACGTAAGGGGGGCCTCCACCTGGCCACGAGGGTGGGGGCGCGCCCTACCCCCTGGGCGCGCCCCCTGCCTCGTGGGCCCCCTGTTGGCCCTCCGGTGCCCATCTTCTGCTATATGAAGTCTTTCGTCCGAAGAAAAATCATAAGCAAGCTTTCGGGACGAGACTCCGCCGCCACGAGGCGGAACCAATCTAGGGCTCCGGCAGAGCTGTTCTGCCGGGGACACTTCCCTCCGGGAGGGGGAAATCATCGTCATCGTCATCACCAACGCTCCTCTCATCGGGAGAGGGCAATCTCCATCAACATCTTCACCAGCACCATCTCCTCTCAAACCCTAGTTCATCTCTTGTATCCAATTCTTGTCTCCAAGTCTAGGATTGGTACCTGTAGGTTGCTAGTAGTGTTGATTACTCCTTGTAGTTGATGCTAGTTGGTTTATTTGGTGGAAGGTCATATGTTCAGATCCTATATGCATATTAATACTCCTCTGATTATGAACATGAATATGCTTTGTGAGTAGTTACGTTTGTTCATGAGGACATGAGAGAAGTCTTGTTATTAGTAGTCATGTGAATTTGGTATTCGTTCGATATTTTGATGAGATGTATGTTGTCTATCCTCTAGTGGTGTTATGTGAACGTCGACTACATAACACTTCACAATTATTTGGGCCTAGAGGAAGGCATTGGGAAGTAATAAGTAGATGATGGGTTGCTAGAGTGACAGAAGCTTAAACCCTAGTTTATGCGTTACTTCATAAGGGGCTGATTTGGATCCATATGTTTCATGCTATGGTTAGGTTTACCTTAATACTTTTGTTGTAGTTGCGGATGCTTGCAATAGAGGTTAATCATAAGTGGGATGCTTGTCCAAGTAAGGACAGCACCCAGCACCGGTCCACCCACATATCAAATTATCAAAGTACCGAACGCGAATCGTATGAATGTGATGAAAACTAGCTTGACGATAATTCCCATGTGTCCTCGGGAGCGCTTTTCTCTATATAAGAGTTTGTCCAGACTTGTCCTTTGCTACAGAAAGGATTGGGCCACCTTGCTATACTTTATTTACTTTTGTTATTTGTTGCTCGTTACAAATTATCCTATCACAAAACTATCTGTTACCTATTATTTCAGTGCTTGCAGAGAATACCTTGCTGAAAACCGCTTATCATTTCCTTCTGCTCCTCGTTGGGTTCGACACTCTTACTTATCGAAAAGACTACGATAGATCCCCTATACTTGTGGGTCATCAACCGGCGGGTGAGAGAAAACCCCGGAGCAAGGCTCGGGGAAAAGTCTCTCTAGGGCAGCCGGTCAACACGACCGGCGGACGAACCCTAGGTACGGGCGGCGCGGCCCCCGGCGGTGGTCATGGAGGCCGACCGCCCCGGGGACGGCGCGCGGGTGCGGAAGCGGCGGTGGCTAGGGTTTAGTATCGACTTGCGATAGATACCATGTTAGAAGGGAGAGAGAGAGATTTGGTGGAATAGTTCGTTGTATTGCTTGAGCCTCGTGGGCATATATATGTGAGTACATGATCTACTTGGAGTACAAGGCAAGCCAGAATATTTCCTAGTCTAACCTATGTTTCCTAGTACAATCACATTACTCAATAATATGTTTTGGTTTGGCTTCGCTGCAATGTGCTTGGTTTTATGGACCATTAGAAACAAGTTCACTATTGAAGGTGTCTTTTCTAACAAACCTTCCGACTGCATTTTCAAATTGCTCATCATTTTACAGCAACGGAAGCCGCTGGATAAAGCTTGCGACCTGGATGCCACGGAGCTTTCTGTTTTCTCTTGTTCGGCCAACATCGTTCTCTCTCATCCAGCATGATCAAGATCATTTGGCATGGTTTGTCATTTTGCAGTCCTTTGCTAGTGTCGTCCCCTTAGTGCGTAGGTTGTTGGCCTGCGTGTTTAATTATTTGTACTCGCTGCTGCACGTGCAACTTCTAAACTAAGTCTCTTTGGTTTGTGTTTGTATGACGAGCAAGCCCAGTCAGCAACATTACACCAAAAACCACCTCCAATTCTGTGCAACTCCATCCAGAGGCCCATTTACCCGGTTTTAACAAGTTTAGTTCAGGGGGTGATTTATTCAGTTTAGGAGGTGTTTGGTTCGTACGTTTTCAGCCATCATCTAATTACAGCACAACCTCATACCATTAACTTTTGTTTGGTTCACTTTGAGCGGAAACAAATCCCCCGTAATCGAGTTGTACGGTAAGTCAATCTCGATACCGGTCGATCCCCTCCGGAAACAGATAATGTTACCGCCCGTGATCTGATTCCAGTACTGTTTACGTTAACAGAGTTGAACCAAACACCTCGGTTAGAAGGGATTTGATCCATCAGAAGAATTTGAGGGGGAAAAGTATACTTTACTTTCCTCATACGCATCTCCTCCACCGCACGATTTGGATCGTGCGCGCGCGAGCTGTGAGCACGCCGTAAGACGAGCCAGTGCTCGGTGGAGAAATAGGATCTCGCGTTATCCTGAAAAAAATCCTAAACCATGCCACGTGGGAGCCCTCTAGACCTTCCGCGGTCACCAGCGTCCGGGCACTGCGGCGGCAACCCGCCAAATGGCTTCCTCCCTCGCCGTCTTTCACCCCGCCGGCCAACTCCACTCTCCCCGCCGTCCACGAAACCCCGCATGCCCGCGCACGTCCCTGAAGCTCCTCTATCTCCCGGCTTCCGCGTCGCCCCGCCGCCCCCGCGGGTTCGCCACCGAGTCCGCAGCCGTCGGCGGCGGCGGCGGCGGCAGGAGGAGGGGAGGGCCCGTCGACGTCGTCGCGGTCGCCGCGGCGCTACGGGACGCGAAGACGGCCGAGGATGTGAAGCTTTCGGTGGAGGACTTCCTCGGCGGCGGCGGCGGCGACGACGACGACGAGCGCCTGCCCCTCCAGGTATACACCTCGGTGATTCGGGGGCTCGGGAAGGAGAAGCGCCTCGACGCCGCCTTCGCCGTCGTGGAGCATCTCAAAGGAAGGGGAGGCAGCAGCAGCCTCAACCAGTTCGTGTACAACTGCCTGCTGGGCGCGGTGAAGAACTCCGGGGAATTCGGGAGGATCCAGGATGTCCTCGCGGACATGGAGGCGCAGGGAATCTCCCCGAACATAGTGACCTTCAACACCCTGATGTCCGTCTATGTCGAGCAAGGCAAGATCGAGGAGGTCTTCAGGGTGTACGACGACATCGAGGGCCGCGGGCTGGTGCCGACCGCCGCGACGTACTCGACGGTCATGTCGGCCTACAAGAGCGCCGGGGACGGGTTCGCCGCGCTCAAGTTCTTCGTCAAGCTCAGGGAGAGGCACAAGAACGGCGAGCTCATGGGGAACCCGGCGGATTGGGAGCAAGACTTTGTCAAGTATGAGAAGCTGGCCATCCGGGTATGTCACATGGCGATGCGGCGGTCACTCGCAAGTGCGGACAACCCAGCCGGTGCGGCATTGAAGGTCCTTCTCGCCATGGACGAGGCAGGGGTGAGGCCGGACAGGAGCTACTACGAGCGCCTCGTCTGGGCCTGCACGGGGGAGGAGCACTACACCATTGCCAAGGAGCTGTACCAGAGGATCCGCGAGCGCGACGACGGGGAGATGATAAGCTTGTCAGTGTGCAACCACCTGATCTGGCTCATGGGCAGGGCCAAGAAGTGGTGGGCGGCTCTGGAGATCTACGAGGATCTGCTGGACAAAGGCCCGAAGCCGAACAATCTGTCACGCGAGCTCATCAGGTCACATTTCAACGTCCTGCTCAGCGCTGCCAAGAGGAGGGGCATCTGGAGGTGGGCTCTGAGGCTGCTCGGGAAGATGCAGGAGAAGGGCCTGGATCCCGGAGGCCGGGAGTGGAACGCCGTGCTCCTCGCCTGCTCCAGAGCGGCCGAGTCGTCCGCTGCAGTGGACACGTTCAAGAAGATGATAGAGCAGGGGCTGAAACCTGACGTGGTCTCCTATGGAGCATTGCTCAGCGCGCTCGAGAAGGGCAGGCTGTACGACGAGGCGCTGAGGGTCTGGGAGCACATGCGCAAGGTCGGCGTCGATCCGAACCTCCACGCGTACACGATCCTCGCGTCCATTCACGCCGGCAAGGGCGACCATGATAAGGCGGACGCAGTTCTTCGGGACATGGTGTCCGCGAAGATAGAGCCGACCGTCGTGACCTTCAACGCGATCATCACCGCTTGCGCGAGGAGCGGCGCGGCGTTCGAGTGGTTCCACAGGATGAAGATGCACAACGTTGAGCCGAGTGAGGTCACATATCAGGTGTTGATCGAAGCCCTTGTGCAAGATGGTAAGCCCAAACTTGCCTATGAGATGTACATCAGGGCCTCCAACCAAGGGCTCAAGCTCTCTGCAAAAACGTACGACACCGTAGTGGAGGCGTGCCAAGATTATGGTTCTCTTGTTGATCTCACCACTCTGGGTCTTCGGCCTATAATGGAAGTGGATCCGTCAAGATAAACGACGAATTTTAAACAACTTCTTGTGTTGAGGGTGTTAATTCCTTGCAGCAGAAAGCATTTTGCGGTCACTGGAATATATGTATATATGATTTGTATATACAGAAACAAAAAAGAAAACATGTCATTTGACCCGAACCAGCAGGAGCCTTGCTTTTGCATGTTCTTCAGAGGGACATAAGATGTTCTGCATACACGGCAAGTTCTGCTTACCGTCTGCAAGTGGCTACGACACAGGCCACGGGATACAAGAAGATCTTCTGGAAAGCGTGTGGCACCGGGGCAAGCAAAGTTGTTCACATGGCTGTTGCACCAAAACCGAATATGGCCCAGTTCTTTTGACACGATTATGGGGAATCGGGGTCTGGAAAATCAGAAGCCAGAAAGAACTCGACGGCCGATTCTGCCTGGTTCTTGGAGAAGCTGATTCTGGAGGAAGTTTTCCAAAAGCTGATTCTGGAGAATCAAAAGCTAAAAAGAACTGGGCCATAGTCTATGCCCAACCGGTTAGGCACACAACTCCACCAAAACCACCTACGGTGCAATGACAGACTGCAACGGAGGGGCTGGATCAATGGATGCCTTGCCCTTTGTGCATGCGTAACCTCGGATCCTCCCTGCACCTCTTCTGGAACTGCGGTTTTGCGATCGCCATTTGGAACCACGGGATGGGGTCGAGATAAAAGAAACAACTGCAGCGATCCGAGCAATCGTTTGCAGCACTGACACATCTGCAGGACGAGGTACTAGATCCATGGTGATCCTGATCTCCTGGGAAATTTGGCATGAGCGGAACAACTGCACATTCAGAGAGAGAAGCTGCCGGCCCAAAGTGATGTCATTGGCAAGAAACGTCGAGAAATGCCGCCTTGCAGGTGCAAAATGCATGGAGAGCCGTTTGGGGACATAGCGTGAGAAACTAGACTACAAGGTGCCTACGGGCATTTTCCCTTTTTCTTTCCATTTCTTTCTCTTAACCATTCACTGGTCGCTTGATCAAACTATGTTTTTCCGGCTTGCTATCTGTTAAATCAATGAACCCCAGCAAATCGCTGGATATTTGTAAATTACTACTGTTACCGAGGTGTCGCTAGGCCACAAGAAAAAGGAGAAAAAGAAGGAACACGCGTGCTAACACACCCACACAAACTCAATTTAATTACGCAGTGAACGCGTCCTCAAGAGTCAAGAGCTTTGATATCATCCTTGATCATCGCAACTATCGCGGGAGGAGTGCCTTCCTTGTGCTCAAATATTCTTTTGTTTCGTTCCTTCCATAAATGCCACTATGAATAAACAACCAGATTTTTTTTGCAGGTAGAATAAACAAGCAGATTGTGGTTTCTCTTATTCTCATCGTCCCATTTGCCCGTGAAAATGTTGTTCCCACACTTGCACATAGGTCGCAACATGACATACCGACGGGTGACTAGCTTGAAAAGAAGGCCAAACTTGTTTGGAGAAAAGGCAAGACATCTTTAGGTGTGAAGCACAAATTGCACGTCTCACTTTACGGCAAAAACAGATTTGCAACAAGAGCAAAAATCTGAGTTTTTCTTTCTGCCCTAACCTTCCAAGCGAGTTGAAGGTGCACGCCATTGCTTAATTTTGCCAAGGAAATGTACTTCGTAAAAAGAAGGGGGAAAGAAAAGGAGAGTATAAGAGAACATCAATATACAACACATCCAATGTCTTAAAAACACATACCGGATTATATACCCTTTATTAGATAGCGAAGAACAAGCTTATATAGACTTAGAGCAAACAAACAGTCTACACTAAGGCTTGTTCACACGTACAGATGGCCCAAGAATGCTAATATCTTAACATGGTTGAGAATTACAAGGAAATACTCACACGATAGAGAGACTGTGAAATTCCAACAGCTTGCGAACTGAACACATATTCATATGTATCCATTAAAGAGTGAAGCTTGGCGGAGCGGCTGCGCCTTGACATCGCCCGAGAGGGCTGCATCCAATGGGTTGCCGACCGGTTGCACCAGTCAACGTGAGCGTGCCGACCCTCCTGGGAGTTGCGCTAGGCTTGATGGAGTACTTGGTGACCATTGGGATTGGGTCCTCGACATTCCTCATCATACCGACAGCGACACCTCCTCGGTGCGCTGTGATACCCAGGCTGACACACCGTTCGAACTATTGTTGGACCTCGTCTGCTTCTCCATCGGGTCGATGCTAGACTCTAGGACGCTCTCCTCGATCTTCAAGGACAGGATGACGCAGTACTCAACGGGGCCATCGAGCGGCACCCGAGACACGTGCTTCAACTTCACTGGTAAGAGCAACATCACGATACCACATGTGGCGCTGTTGTTCAACGACAACGTGATGGTGGAGCTAAACGCCAAAAAGGGTTGTTTTCTTTTCACCCCATCCAATGGGTCTACGTCCAACGGGTTGCCGATAGCACAACAACGCTAAAGTTATGTGTACTTTTTTTGGGGGGGGGGGGGGGGGGATTGCCCCCTAGCCTTAGAGGAAATGGAATAGAAAAAAACAAAGTATTTTTTCACCCCTCCCCCCAAAGTTTGTTTTATTTTCAACCCCCTCCTCGATTGTTGGCTAGCTCCGGAACACACTCCCGAGGCCTTGTACGATGTCGGCCGAGACATGTGCATGGTGAACGTTATAAATAAGCAAGTCTTGTGCATTAGGATCTTGATTAGTTTCAGTGTGGGTCACTACATGTGTTAGTGTGGATTCATGTTAAACCTAAGGAGTGCCTGGATCGGCTTCGTGTTGAGTTGAGTCGCTACTTCTGTTGGACATCAAGACGAGTCAGTGTGTAATATGACATGTATGTGTTTTTTGAGCAATTGTTGTGTTTTTATAACTAAGACCTCCTCTTTATTTACTTGTAATCATAGTTACATCATATAGCAAAAGAAAACAAGCTCGCTAGGAGCATCTTCAATCGAATAGAACCGGAACATGCAGTAGTTTTTTAGAACAACATGTGTTACTTTATTGACAATACCAATGGTTACAGGGATAATGTTTGACCTGGCCAAATATGTCGGCTTTGATCTAGAGAAAACACATGCCTAAAAATATGGTGAGCCTCATAGTTTGAGCTCCTAGATTCTGGAACAAAAATGCAAGTAGCAAAAGAAACCTTCCGACTTGTGATTTCCTTAATGATCGCCCTATACTGGCCACCCCTCCTTCCTTAATGTTTTTGATGATGCTCAAGCAATCCAACGCTATATAGAGATGATGAACACCAAGATCATCAACTAGTGAGAGTGCTTCCCGACAAGAAAGCGCCTCAAGAGTAGAAGAATTTGATATGATGTGTAGATTACAAAAGAAGAACCCAAATACACTCTTGTCTCGTCCCGGCAAAAGAAATCTTCACTCGCTCTAGATACTTCGGACCATCGTTGAATTTAACAAGACCGGCGGTGGAATCCACCTCCTGTTCAGCTGAGCAGTAGTCCCCAATAAATGGTTACTCATGAGGCGTTGGAAGTGATTCATGTGATCAAGCTCGACAATGTATCGAACGATGAATAGATGGGTAGACAGAGTTCTCTAATGGGTCCGTTCATGAATTAATTTTTGCCTTGTCGACCAAATAGTTGATTGAGTAATTACCAGGCGAGTGAAAGTTGCATGCGATAACACTTTCCCTCATGCGAATGAAAGTGCAACAGAATAATCAAGACACATCTCCCAACAAAAGACATCGTTTTTTTTCACCCACCCTATAGCACCGAAGACCTTGCTCCACAGCCTATCTTTGATATATTTAAACACCCCATCCTTCATGCTACACATATCCGTCGGAATGCCAAGGTACTTCTCATTAAGTTGTTTATCTGGCATACGTACAGAATATATTTTATATACCTCTTCATTGATGTTGTTAGGGCAACTCCTACGGAAGAAAATGGAGGACCTTCCTCGATGTATACATTGACCTGAAGCATTTGCATAAAAATCCAACAAAAAATATACTTCTTCCGACTATGCCCGCATTGCTTTTTTTTAGACTTTTTTTTCTGCTGCCCGCGTTGCTTTGGAAAACAGCAAACTGTCATTTGTGAACAACAAATTATTTTTAGAAAATTTGTGAACAACAAATGAAAAAGGCAGTAGTTGTTTTTTTTTTGGAATAAAAGGCAGTAGTTGCTGGCATAAGGCTGGTCGAACTTAGGAGTAACATCACACACTTCAATACAACTTTGCTTATGTAGCACATATTTAATGAAGAGAGAGGTGCTTGTGGTAACTAGCTAAGTTACCGAAACATCACACACTCCAAGAAATAATGAGTCTATAACCTAATAAATACATCGTTGCATGACACTACATAGATGTTCCTACCCATTATGAAGGTAGTAACATAGTCTAGGAAAGTGTGTAAGTTATTAGTTCTTGCCCATTGTGACCAGCCTAAGATCCATTCGCCCATGCCGCGCCTCAAAGAGTAGCTGGGCCTGCCTCAGTGAGGCCCATCACTGATACAGGCCGTAGCAGTCTCACTCAGCCCACTGTACGCAGTCCACGGCGACGTACCACCGCAGACCCGGCCTCACTCCCATCGACCCACAGGCGAGGAGGACATCTCGTCTCTACTGTACGCGGCAGCGCATCCGCGGGCCGGAGCTCGCCCCCTCGCCGGAGACACGGGCGGAGACGATGCTGGAGGCCCAGCCTCCGCCGCCCCCGAGGGCGATGATGCTCGCCGACCTCAACGTCGACCCGCCGGAGAGCGACGGCGAGGATCACCCACCAACCCCCAAGCCCAACCCCGCCATCGCCGCCGCTGCTCCGGTGGTCGCCGTCGATTCCTCCACTAGGTACGAGCATAGAGTTCGAATTCGATCTGACTGTGCTGGACTGCTGCCACTCGTGGGTTCACCCCCCCTGCAAATAGTTTCGAATTGGGCGTTCTTCCTCGCGCACTCACGGTCGTCACTCGTAGGTCATAACCCTAGGATGTGGTCTCTTTTACTTTTTGCGTGGGAGGGTGATCCTGCCATAGCATTGAACTTCTCTGGCGAATCGTGCTGAATTCAGCACGATCCCTGTACATGGACTGCTAGATTTACTGCACATGCTCATCCAACGAAGTTCGAAGCTTGCTTGGCAGTCTTTTAGAATTAGCACACATCTCTTCAGCACTAGATGGCCTTTAATATCACTTGCCTGGTAATTTCCTGGTTCTGTATTGAGTGCTTAGGCCTTAGGCATTGATAATTTATATATTTTACTTGCAGGAGTTGCAACGATGAGGGTAGTTTGGCAAAAAGCATGACCACGACGAAGGAGCCTGATACTGTTGAATGCGAAGGTGAGGGCATGCTAAGCAGTAGAAGGAAAGTTTTCTGTTGTGAATTGACTACTTATGATTCTTTGTGAACAGATGTCGAGCAACATTGTCCAGGGGCTTCCGTTTCACGCGAGGAGAAAGTTAGCAACTTGAAAGCTGTGAGTTATTAGTCCTAATGCCACTGGAGAATGAGCATTCGTAGTTCCTTTTTATATCTCTAATATAAAAAGGTGAAACTGTATTTAGATACCATTTAATATTGTATCGACCACGGGGTTGTCATCCCATTGCTTTGAGTGTAAGCTGGTGGTTTGAAGGGGAATTTTCAGTATGATTATGGTTACGAACTTAATGTTCGTTTTGCAGGCTCTGGTAAATGTTGCCCGGAAGATGCCTAAGAATGCTCATGCCCATTTTATGTTGGGTTTGATGTACCAAAGGCTTGGTCAGCCACAGAAGGTAAATGGTCCTTCACTTCGGAAAATTAAACTCTGTAACATATCCATAGAGCTTAATCGACTCCTGAAATCTGCCAGGCAATAATAGCATATGATAAGTCGTCTGAAATATTGCTACAAGATGAACAAGAAGTGCGGAGGCCTGATTTACTCTCGTCAGTGAGGATTCACCATGCTCAGGTTCATCAGCCTACTTGCAACTCTTCTTCTGGTTGTGTAACCCCCCCCCCCCCCCCCCCCTGATGCAGTTATTTCTCATGCAGTGTATTTTGCAAGCAAGCATGGGTGATAGTTTTGACGAAGAACTTGATGCTAGTGAATTGAGTGAAATCCTTGTTAAGCTGAAGAGTTCAGTTGAATTGGACCCCAGGCAGGCCGCTGTTTGGGAACATTCTCGGTTTAGTTCTTCTTCGGGGTGGTCAACTGCAGGTACCAATATGCTGATTGTGATGCGATTCTTTCCATTTGTCACATGTCAGTGCCTAAACAGAAATTTCTTGGAATACTACCTGATTGTTCACCCTGTCCAGAGTGCTATCTCAGTTTTTTCTACTCTCACGACTGTTGCTCCAGATTACCTGGACTCGCTTGCCAATCTTGGTGTTGCATATATTCAAAGGTGTGAACTGTGAAATTACCATTCCAATTTTCCTTTGTTTCACACTGTTAATAATATATTTATCAATTTTCAGTGGGGATCTAGAACTGGCAACAAAATGCTTTCAAGAGCTTGTTCTGAAAGATCAAAGTCACCCAGCTGCTCTGGTGAACTACGGTGCTCTCCTTCTATGTAAATATGGGTCTTTGGCCGCAGGTACACGAGCAACGTCTTTGGCATAGTCTTCTCTTCTTTAGTCTTTTCATATCTTATCTTAAAGCTGTGCGGTCGCAGTTTAGAACCAAGCTAATCTGTATCATGGTATTTGGATGAGTGGATACTACTTTTAGTTGCTGCCTAATACAATTGTCACATAGCAGGGGCGAGTGGTACTGTCAATGCTGGGTCTTATCTGCATCAGAAAGAAGCCTTAGTTGCTGCAAAAGAGTGCTTACTTGCAGCTGTGAGGTCTGATCCTAAAGCCGCATCGATATGGGTCAATCTTGCAAATGCATATCACATGGCTGGTGAACATAGAAATTCAAAGAGGTGTTTGGAGCAGGTAACAACTGTTGTTATTTTTTTCTTTTATTAACATTATTTCTGGGGAATTTAGTGCTGCTCAAATTAGCTGTCATATACACTTATTTACCATTGATACTATATATATCCTATAAGCACTTGGTACCAGCTTTTAGTAAAATTTTAATGATGATTCATTCTTCGATGTGTCTTGTCTCTTTTACGTGTGTGAATTTCTGTGTGTGCGTTTTTTGGGGGTGGGGGGAGGGAAGGTGCATGAAGTCCACTGCTAAGAACACTACTATGGCTCATCCAAATAAACTGTGGCCTGTTTACCAGCTGGTTACCGCGTGTGCTGTGACATGATGGCCTGAGCTTGTTATATTGGAGTTATTAGCTAGTTGTGATGAAGAATTGTCCCCGCTCCCTCCCGCTAGGGTTCCGCCGCCGCCGCCGCCGGCGCCCTAGCCCCCTCCCGCCGCCGCCAGGCCGCCGGCTCGCGCGCCCCGGCCCTCCCCGCCCCCCTCTTCCCCCTCCCCCTCCCGTTCCCGCCCCTGCGCCGCCTCCCCGGGAGGTGGCCGGGGCGGCGCGCCCCTCCCCTTCCCTCGGCCCCACCCCCGTGAGATCTCCCCCGCCGCTGGCCCGGGTGCTGCCGGCGGCGGCGGGCCCTTCTGTACCCACGCGTTCATCTCCTTCCCGGGGCTGGTGACGGCGGCGGTGATGCTCGGCTGGGCGGCGACCCGGCGGCGGTCGCCGGCGGTAGGCGCGGTGGCGGTGCTGCCCTTGGCAGCAGGGCGGCGTGGTGGCGTGCGGTGGCCGGCGGCGCGTCCCCGGCCCAGATCTGGGCCCTCCCGGCCCCATCTGGGTCCTAGCGGGCCGGTCCCCGGCGTGGCTTCGTCGTCGTCTGTGTGGTGAGGAGGAGCAGCTCGGACGGGGGGCGGCGATGCCGACGGCGTGCCTGCTGCAGCGCGATGGCGGGAGCTTTACGGGCATGGAGTTCCCGGCCGGGCCTGTGGGCCCACGGGCCTGGTATGCTCCTGCTATTGTGTCCGGTCGGCTACCGTCGTTGACGGTGGAGGTTGTGCCCTCCCGCGTGCCGACGGTGCTGCGGCCCCTAGTCCCGGCTTCTATCCCTTGTTGTGCAGACCTCACTCCGTGGTGCCGTGGTGAGACGGCGTGGAGGCTTCTTGAACATGGTGGCGCAAGATGGTGGTCGGTTTGGTGGCAGGCTCTGGAGCACCCGAGGTGAAGGTTGGGATCGGGGGAAACCCCTGTCGGCCTGTCCGACACCGACGCGGCGACGCCGGTGGGTGCCGCCGGACCTTCCTGGAGGGCGTCGGGGCGCCCCTTCCTCTCGCCTCGTCGTGTACCGGGGGAAACCCTTGGCAGCAGCGTCGTCATCGTCGCGGTCCTTCTTGGAGGTGCTGATTGGTACCGGTGCTTCGGAGCCTTGGAGCTTGGTGGGAGATCTTCGGTGGGCGCAGTGGTCGTGAAGCTTCTTCGTTTCCGTCGATCCGCCGTTGTCGGCATTCTTTTCTCTTGTTGTTTCTCTTTCGTTTCTTTTGGGTGTGATTGTGCTGCTTCCGCCCCAGCACCTATCCTTGGATGTATCGGTTGGTTGCTTTGGAATACAAAGCGGGGGGAAACCCTTTTTCGGTTATTAGCTAGTTCTTGGCGCTTGCCCTACCAGTACCTCAAACTGGGCGAGTCACAGAGCTTCCAACTGGTTTTATGTGGTTTAAACCGTGGATCCTGACTGTGTTATCACTGTGAGTTTGTGGTCTAGGAACTTCAATGAAATTTACTATATTCAAGTTGAAACATGCTTGTCCACCAGTCAATCTCCCTCCAGCATCACCATTGCCGAACACTGAAGCTACTCAATACCGTGAAGTACTTACTTTTTGTTATGGTACTAGATAGTCCCAGTGTTACATTTCACTGTGACGAAGTTGCTGATGGTTTGGTAAATGGGCAAAGTAGATATCACATTCTTTTTTCTTCCATTCTTTGCAGGCAGCAAAATTTGAACCCAATCATATGCCTGCTCGGTATGCTATTGCAGTTCACCGTATCAGAGATGCTGTAAGATCGCAATGTTCTGATGATCAGCTTATCTGGGCTGCAAATGAGATGGCAACGGTTCTAAAAGAAGGAGACACTTCAGTAGTTGATCTCCCGGTTGCATGGGCGGGGTTGGCAATGGCTCACAGGGCACAACATGAAATTGCAGCTGCTTATGATGGTGAGCAGGCAATTCTAAATGAGGCAGAAGAGCGAGCCCTTTATACACTAAAGCAGGTGAATTTTGCAAACTATCACCACCACGAAGCCATTCACTTCATCCTGAACTGACAAGTGCAAAATATGGGCATTGGAAAACAGCAACTAAAATAATATATTATATTGACATCTTATTCGCAGGCAATCCAAGAGGACCCAGATGATGCTGTTCAATGGCATCAGCTTGGCTTATACAATATGTGCACGACTCAGTTTAGTCGATCTGTAAATTTTCTCAAAGCTGCAATAGCTCGTTCCCCAGAATGCTGCTATGCTTGGTCTAATCTCGGTAAGTTTGAAGCTCAGTTCAGTCATGTATATATCTTGAGTAAGCAAGCCAGCAAGCCAGCAGAAAGTTGTACTAAGCTTGAGACACTTATTTTGGGACGGAGGGAGTATATGCTTAAAAAATCGTCTAACATTTTCTTGTTAGTATACTTGGTTAAAGTTCCATCAGTCTTCAAATTTTATCAAGTTATCTAATTAGTCTAGCAATGCTCTAAGTCATACCTCTGGACAAAGGAACTTCACCACCATAATTGATTTACCGGAACCCCCAATCATTATCTGTACTTCCCTATACATTATTTCTGCATTAACTACATGACTAATGTGTATGCACTGATGGCTGTTTACACAGGTATTGCGTTGCAGTTATCGAATGATCCGTCCTCTGAAACTGTGTATAAACGGGCATTAGTGCTATCGTCCAGCCAGCAGTCGTACGCAATCCTCTCGAACATTGGGATCCTTTATCGGCAGCACAGGTTGTATGAACTTGCAAGAAAGATGTTATCCAGGTCTTTGGAAATTTGTCCTGGGTATGCACCAGCCAACAACAACCTGGGGCTTGTGTTTGTCGCGGAGGGCCGTTGGGAGGATGCTGTAAGCTGTTTCGAGAAGGCTGTCAAGTCTGACGACTTGCTTGATGCTGCCAAATCGAACTTGGCAAAAGCCCTTGCGTTGGCTAAGAAACAATAGAGCAAGAGATGATGAACGGTGATGACCTTTCAGACATTGCGCTGGAGCTTCGAACAGGAAGGACCTGTCCATGCAAACCTCGGATCTGGAATGTCAACTTTCAAGGGGCCAACTCAGAAGCTATGCTTGGTGACTCTAAGGCTGCTGCCATCCGTGCAGCGGATCAGCCCCCAGGCTCCGCAGTTGCTGTGCTGGTAGGTTTTCTCTGGCCGGTCATTCGGAAAGGGCAGAGTTCGAAGAAATTCTGGAGTAGAATTTGACTGTAAGTTTGTAACAGGCATGTGACATGAACATGAACGACTGTACCTGTACCCTGTACATAACACCTCAAAGTTTTAGCTACAAACACAACTCGCTTTCACTGTAAGATCAGTTGTCACGACGCCGTCTCCATTTTTTTTTGTGCGACACCATCTCCGGTTTGAAGTTGTGTTAACACCAGTATCAGTATTCAGTAGTATCACTTGAGAGTTTGTATGAGTTCCCGGTTCCCCACTATTTCCTTTGTTCACAATTATAAGATGTTCTAACCTTTTTTCTGAATAGGATGTATATAGACATGTTTTGGTGTGTGTGTTCACTCATTTCAGTCCGTATGTAGTCCTTATTGAAATATCCAAAACATCTTTGTTGCTCTTTTAATTTGACACCAAGTCCAGTTCCCAGTCCTTTTTGGTTATTGTCGTCTGAGTTTTATACTGAACTGAAATGGTGTGTTGTTTAACTGATAATATTGACTTCACACTATTTTAGCCATGTTTCACTGATTTTATTTTAGTTAATCTTTGTTCCAATCTGGCATTACAACTTGCCTGCATAGACAGCGATCATCATATATCACAAAAATCACGGCATATCATAGATCCGATCGACCTGTGAAGCTACAACAAAATTGCACAAAAAGACTTGCATGAACTACACAACAGTAAAAAGTGAAATAGTCAACTACACAGTAAACAGTTTCTCCTCTGCATCAACTACACACATCAACAAGAAAGCAATTATGTGAACAAGAGCAATCAACAATAACCAAATGAAGTACACAATCAGCAGCAACAAAAACTTGTATCAACTATACCATTGAGATTTGGATGACCAGACAACAATTACATGAGCAAAGCCAAGTCCACCAAATACCTGCTTTGCAGTTCATGCAAAATTCAAAAAATTAGACCAAGTCACTGTTAGGGCCTAGTCACTATTGTGGGGAAGCGACGAGCGCAACAGGCGGATTTGTTACCATCTATATGATCCTAGTTGCGGTAGCATTGATCAACAACGCATTCATGCGAGGGCTTGATGATGTTGTGGTAATCGGCTTTCCCCCTTACTTTGCCAGTGCGTCCGAAGCTACGTGTTCGGCTCTTCGTCCACCAAACCCTAACCTCGTTGGAACTCGCCAACCTTGAAATTTGAACCTTAAGCGTAGGTTTTAGAAGCTTGTGTATATTTGAATATTCGTACTATTATTAGCTCACTAATTCTGCATGACCCCCTCACTAGCAAGAAAGTCACTATGTGCATTTCATTCTACTCGACCAACAAGTTTTTTTTTTTAAAATAGCCTAACTACCAAGTGAAGTTCAGGTTCAGAGCAGGAAAGCGGGTATACCGGGGTTCCACCTGCCAGCAACCGACTCGTCACGACTCGGCGCCCACCGCCGCCGAGCACAAATCGGTCGAGCGGGCGACGCCGACGCCGACGCGGACGACCCCGCCGACGAGCCCCCGCCTTCCATTTCCTCTCCCGCGCACGCGAGAGGGAGCCCGGCTCCCCAACCGCCCGGGTCCCGTCGGATCGGCCCCCTTCTAGTCGCGCTCCCCTGCTCCCAGATCCTTCTAGAACCCTCCAGATCCCCGGGGAGCCGGCGCTCGGGGCGGCGAGATCTCTGCCCGGCATGGACAAGTCCAGCGCCCTCGAGTACATCAACCAGATGTTCCCCACCGGTACGCGCGCCGCTCGATTTCGATTCCCGTTTCCTCGGCTATAGGCTGCTCGCTCGCGATGCTGCTGCTGCGGCGGCAATGCGCTCGCTTCGAGCTTCGCTGTCCCGGGATTTAGCATTGGTTGCTAGAGGATTATAGGGTTTACAGCTTGCGTTTGTTTTTCTGCTGCTTGGCAGAGGCGTCGCTGTCGGGGGTCGAGCCGCTGATGCAGAAGATTCAGAGCGAGATTCGCCGGGTGGACGCCAGCATCCTCGCCGCCGTCCGGCAGCAGGTTCGGACTCGTGATCCCGTGCTCCATTTGCGCAGTGGTGTGATTTGCACTACCTTCACTCTTTGCATCAGAGCTGGTTAATGTGCCCAAACTGATGGGTTGTGCACTTTGGTGCAAGTAGGTAGTGTGGTATTGCGATGATGCAATTGCAGTGAATTTACTTTGAATATGCACTCAATGAGAATGTGTGGCTGGAAGCCCCAGAATTGCTTGGTATGTGCTTATTATTGCTTATTGCTATACTATATCTGACAACGGGAAGATATTGCTACTCTGCAGAGTAACTCGGGAACCAAGGCCAAGGAAGAACTTGCTGCTGCCACAAATGCTGTTCAGGTCATATTTTCCCTTTTCCTTGTGATTTGCATATTAATCACAATGAACTTACTGCATAATTGATTGAGCGGCAAGCCTTACTAAGCTATAGTTAGATTAGCTCTGGAAACGGTAGGATGTTTATTTGGGGGGAAAAGGGTAGGATGTTAATCAGGTACTGGAGTGCACACTTAATGAAATGATTGGAGTTTAACTTTGCTGTGTACTAACAGGAACTAATGTATAAGATACGTGAAATAAAAACAAAGGCTGAGCAAAGTGAAACAATGGTTCAAGAAATCTGCCGAGACATTAAAAAGTTGGATTGCGCCAAGAGGCATATAACAACTACAATAACGGCTCTTCACCGCCTTACTATGCTTGGTTAGTTTCTTTACTTCACTTTATTTGGGGTTTGTGCTATTGTGCTTAAAAATAAATGTTCAGTAGAAAAAATACATCCACCCAAGCTAATTCATAATGTGCATACGTCATGTCCAGTTTCTGCTGTCGAGCAACTTCAGGTCATGGCCTCAAAGCGTCAGTACAAAGAAGCAGCTGCACAACTCGAGGTAAGCGTGTAAGACACATTAATCGGCGATACATCTGCAAACTTTCTAGCGTTGATCTCCATGCTACCTCTTACTGTAACCATTTTGAATTGGCATGTTATTCAGGAAAGTTCATTACCCTTTTTTTCCTTCAGGCAGTGAACCAGTTGTGCAGTCATTTTGAAGCCTATCGGGATGTGCCAAAAATATCAGAGCTCAGAGAGAAACTCAAGAACATCAAGAAAATCCTCAAATCTCATGTATATTCAGATTTTACAAGGTACACAACAAATGAACTTTATTTTGTCCTTGGTAGCAACACTATCTGGAGTAGTAAACCAGTCAGGTACTGCAAGTAAGATCAATGCAAATGACAGTTAATCCCTGAGTTAGCTAGAAACAGGTGGCCAAACTTGGGAAGTGGCACCTTTTCATTTCCTCGTCATTTTTCAAGTATTATCACTCAATAAGTGAGGTTTTATCAGCGGGTATAGTTCGAATGCAGTGAATAGCAATTAACTTGATTGAAAAAGCCATAAAAAATTATATTCCCTAAATAGGCTACTTTCTCAAATACTTTCCCTGCTGGACCGACAGTTTGGGAATCCTGACTATTTCATGCCTGAGAAATGGGAACACATTGAAGCACTGCAAAGTTGTACTCCTTCTATCTCAAAATAAGTGTCTTCGCTTTCGTACAACTTTAGTACAAAGTTGTACTAAATCAAAGACACTTATTTTTAGACTGAGGGAGTATTTATTAACCAACTGTTTTGTTTGCTATATAATTCAAACTATGAAACAGATCCACAAATTAGTATAACTTTGCAGCTTAGGGACTGGGAAGGAAACAGAAGATGAGGATCTATTGCAGCAGCTATCTGATGCTTGTTTGGTGGTTGATGCTCTGGAACCGTCCGTGAGGGAAGAACTAGTAAAGAATTTTTGCAGCAAGGAGCTTATCTCGTATAAGCAGATCTTTGACGGAGCAGGTCAAAACCTTGTATATGTTACATACATCGGTTGTCTATTTCACTTTATTACAAATGTGTGTACATGTTGCTCCATTATTATTCTGATACTTCTTTGGGGGGAACAGAATTGGCCAAGTTAGACAAGACTGAAAGGAGATATGCATGGATTAAGCGTCGATTGCGGTCAAATGAAGATACCTGGAAAATATTTCCACCTTCCTGGCATGTTGATTATCTGTTGTGTATCCAGTTCTGCAAGATTACAAGGTTTGATTTTGCTTCTCCACTTTTGCATTTTATGAACTTCCTACTTTTCTTCGCCAAACACGGATTTTTACATAGAACTAAAGCAACCATCACTTAACTTAGTTTACATCCTCTTTTATGATGTCGTTAATTATATTTGACCACTCAGATGTCAGATCAATTATTATCTTCTGCTGGACGAATTAATTTACTGGTAACAAATTGCTTCTTTTCCAGGACCCAGCTTGTCGATATCCTGAATAATCTCAAAGAAAAGCCAGATGTTGCAACTTTGTTATTGGTGAGTTGCTTGTTATTTCTTGGAAGTATGGGTGACAGATGGGAATTACTATGTGCCCTTTGTCTTACCATTCTGTGCAGACGACCGATACCTATATCATATCAAATCATTTTATCTTTTGGATGATTTTTCTATTGGTTTCATCTTGCTTCTGGTATACTGTTAGATTTCTGTTGGTTTTAATGCGACAAAATATCGATGAAGTAACGGAATTATGTGCAACATAATGCATTAATGCCGTAGCAGCTTATATCTTGGATTATGAGCTGTGTCATACTACATATGCCGAATGTTTTAACTGAGTGTGCAATCATTCATTTACGATATGGAACTTCTGCGCCAAACACTCTGAGATTCTTGAATGCAGGCGTTGCAAAGAACCCTTGAATTTGAGGAAGAACTGGCTGAGAAATTCAGTGGAGGAACCACAACTGCTCGGAATAAAGAGCTGGAAAGTGATGATGAAAATGAGGGTACGGAACACAATAAAATTGTTTCAGATATACGGAAGAAATACGAGAAGAAACTGGGAGTGCCCAATGATGAAGCTGAACAAGTATTTGCTGCTTACTTGCTTAGTCTCAACTCTTTTCTTCCTCTGTTGATATTTTCTTTCCAACTCTTCTGCAATTTTTACTGGCAGGACAAAGAGAAGCAGAAAGATTTGTCAGTTCCTGGTGCTGGGGTTAGTAGTTTATCAACTATGAGCCAGTGCATGTTTATTACTTCTTTGAATTACGAGCTATGTGTCATATACTCATATATATTATATTTTGCTCTGTACTCTGGCAGTTCAACTTTCATGGGATTATATCATCTTGTTTTGAGCCATACATGGCTGTGTACACAGAACTAGAGGAGAAATCTTTGGTCGAACAATTAGATAAACTTATGCAGGTACGCTAGACAAGTATAGACGTACTTAAAGTTTGAACTCTTGGTGTTTGAGCCTGCTTAACTTGATTTCGCCCTTCTATGCTGGCAGGAAGAAAAATGGGAAACCGAGGAAGGGAGTCAAACAAACATTCTATCAAGCAGCATGCAGGTATGGGAAATAATTCTTGCTAGTTTGAAATCTTGTTTCTGGCAAATTTACTACATGTGACTGATAGCAAATAGCAATTCAGGATTGGTCAAAACTTTGCCAGTATGCTATAACTATGCTAGGTTTTCCTGAAGCCGTCCGTAGCAGATCTCATGTGCAAATCTGCATTTGATGGTCCACAGCATATTTCAACACATTATGTTAATCTGCTTTGCAATTTCCCTTATGCAGGTGTTCTTGGTAATTAGAAGAAGCTTAAAGAGGTGCAGTGCATTGACAAAGAACCAAACATTATTCAACTTGTTTCAGGTATACAGTGTTTCCAGATTTTGTTAACAGTTTTCCTTTGTATGGATAATTCCATGTTCTTTCCAAATGTTATGCCTTCATGCATACTGTTTGTGCACCTCTCAGATTTTCTTTATTTTCCAATTTCATCGACTTTCTACACATGTGATTGTTGAGCATTTTGTTTTGCTATGTATAATGATGCTTGATCCAGGTGTGCTAATTTAATATGGACTCGACATTAGGTGATTTGGCATTTCCATCACTGAAAATTGCTGCATGCGATGGAGAACCATATATGTTTGCTTTCAATGTCTAACATTGATTCTTATCCATTGTTCAATTGTTAAAAAGAGTATAGGACAGGTATCATCCTACAGAACAAGAATGCGCCATGAAATAACCTTGAATAATCAACCATATGGTTCAACTGAACACATGTTTATTAGTTCAGCGGCTATGGTTCTGTCTGCCGATTTTATAAGTTATCACATCTGATAAATTTAAACAGATTCATTGCTGATGAAATACATTTGTTTTTAGGTATTTCAAAGAATACTTAAGGCCTATGCAGCAAAATTATATGCCAGGTTACCAAAAGGTGGTACTGGCATTGTTGCAGCTGCTACTGGTACCGACGGGCAGATCAGGGTATGACAATCATCATTGCACCGGTTGCTTTTCGATCACTTGTTTTTCTCATCTGGTAACAGCATTTTATGTTCTGTGGGCGCTGCAGACCTCTGACAGGGACGAGAAAATGATATGTTACATTGTAAATACCGCAGAATATTGTCACCAAACGGTAAGTTTTCTTTCTATTAAGCCATAACTGGTAGGTGTAGAAGAAAACAGAAAGAAATTACTGTCCACGACAAGAATTATGGAACTTGCTTGGAGAGACAGAAACAACATGTTCGGACTAAATAAATTCTAGGTTTATGCATTCAAGTAGTAGTGTTCTGTTCTCCAGTAAATGTTTACAGCCCTGCTGTTCACCAAAACGTTTCTTCCCCTTCTGGGGAAAGTTAGCTATGTGTCATAAATTGTTACTGCACTTAAAAAAAAAAGCCACCGCAAACAAGTGTGTAACACATGCTGCCAACATTGGTTACTTTTGGAATCGGACCCCTACATATTTTCAGTTACCTAGCCCTTCTCCACAGTTCTCCAAGCGTACCATGTTGTGATGCCCATAGCATAACACCTGGCACTTTTCCAGTCCCTCGTCATAAGACCCAGCCACCATGCATTTCACATCGGAAAGCTGGCACTGGAAGTGGGTTCCACCAGAGATGGGCCGCACAGTGCTTCCTGGGTGAAAGTCCCTTCAATAGCTTTACGTTTCTTGATTAAAAAAAGATGGTATACTATTCTGATTGCAATTGAGCAAAAAACGGCATCATATATGCTGGTTTGTCAGCATAGCTGGCCTGTTGTCAGTCTCGGTGCAAAGTTGGTGGGAGGAGAGGGAAGCCTAGTACGGAGCAGCATGTACCTAATCTTTCCTTATGTCTGTGCTTGCATGTGTGTGATGCCTCTGTATGCTCATGTGAATCAACCTTCTCTGTAAATTTGGCAGTCTGGTGAGCTAGCTGAGAATGTTGCTAAGATAATTAGTTCTCAGTTTTCTGACAAGGTGGACATGTCTGACGTTCAGGTGACTGATCTTTCTGTTTTATTCTTCTTTCTACCTGATTCTAATATCACTATTAGATTTCAGGAAATACCTTAATACTTCAATGCTTGCAGGATGAATTCTCAGCTGTGATCACAAAAGCATTGATGACACTTGTGCATGGCGTAGAAACCAAATTTGACGCTGAAATGGTTGCAATGACTCGCGTTCCATGGTCGACTCTTGAAAGTGTCGGCGATCAATCTGAGTAGGATTTTGCCAAATCCCCTTTATAGTACACACCCCACTAATATTTGAAAGTAATATGAAGTTATGCTAAGCCACTCACTGCCCCATGGCCTATATTTCATGGGCTGTGAAAAATGTATCTGTTCCTTAAAATTGCAATGATGTCACATATCTCATAGCTGATGTAGTTACTTTTCTCTGACTGAAAAGAAGAGGATATTTGATAACTTATGAACTGCCAATTGGGGTCTGTATTATGGGAAGAGGCATGCCGTTACTTGTAAAGAGATGCATATACACCAACTCTCATGGCAGAAGCATGGATGCACAATTTGCATGCAATCCCCTAAAATTCAAAGTTATTGCCCCATCGGGTTTTTTCTAAATAGTCCAACCAATGGCTCATGCTAAAACTAGCACACTCGAGCACAAATATGTTTGCACTACATATTTATTGTCATAAAAATCAGTTCATTGAAAGTTTGGAACACTGTATTCTTCAGTTTATTCAACTTTATAAATACTCCCTCCGTTCGGAATTACTCGTCCAAAAAATGAATGTATCTAGATGTATTTTAGTTGTAGATACATCTATTTTTGTGACAAGTAATTCCGAACGGAGGGAGTAACTGCTAAGTGGTTTCACTGAGTTTTCCCCTACTCTATTTGAAGCTAAGTTTTACATTGTTCCATTCCAGGTACGTGAATGGTATCAGCTCTATTTTGTCCAGTACCGTTCCTGCGCTAGGTAGCCTGCTTTCACCTACTTACTTCCAGTATTTCCTCGACAAAGTAAGTTCAGCATTTTCTTTATTATAGATAAAACCTTGTAGGTCCTTATCACTTGTTTCTATCAGCGTTGTTTATTATACTTTTTTCATTGTTGTGCTGCAGCTGGCTGCCTCGCTTGGTCCTCGGTTTTATCTCAATATATACAAGTGCAAGCACATATCGGAAACTGGTGCACAGCAGGTGTGTATGAATTTAACAAAGCTATTTAGTACTACTATTTAGCAAAGATTTCATCACTTTGCATTGTTTCTTCAGATGCTTTTGGACACTCAAGCGGTTAAGACTGTTCTATTGGACATCCCAGCTCTTGGGAAACAGGTAACCTTGTCTTATCAGAACAAAAATCATCATGCCATACTGCATAGCCTACGTGTTTTCAGTTAACAGTGACTGGTTTAGGAAACCAGCCAGGTGGAGTAGTAATTAACTAATTATTTTGTACTAAGTCTTCATTGAATCTTTGAAAGAAATTTGGCCATGCAAATAGTTAAATATGTTTAGAATTGTTCAAATTCAAAATGTTACTCAAAGAAGGTTGGCAGCCAATGAATGCAATAAATTTGCTTTGTTGGCTTCATAAGGCAGCATATTTGCACTTTATACTTGGTTGCAAAAAGACATTTTTTTGCGTTACTTTCCGTACCTCACATTTGGTTTCTTTGTATTGCATGTAACAGACTACAGTTGCGGCTAGCTACTCAAAGTTTGTAACCCGGGAAATGAGCAAAGCTGAAGCACTCCTCAAGGTAAATTGGGAAAATGAATTTAGGTTTCGATGGTCAACATGAGTACTGTGGAAAGGCACTTTGCATTACATCCAGATTGGATCAAGCTAATAACACTCAATACAGGTTATTTTGTCACCAGTTGATTCTGTTGCTAGTACCTACCGTGCGCTCCTTCCAGAAGGCACGCCTCTTGAGTTTCAGCGGATACTTGAGCTCAAGGTTCTTGCTTAAAAAACCTGAACCCCTTTATGCGGCAGGTGCAGCTTTCCATCAGTATGGTTGCCCTAACACAAGTTCATTGTTTCTCTTGCTCTTTGCGCGTTGCCACAGGGCTTGAAGAAAGCAGACCAACAAGCTATACTGGAAGACTTCAACAAGCACAGCCCCAGCATCAAGCACCCTACCATTACCCCCACAGCCGCGCCACCAGTTCCAACAGCCACAGCATCAGTCCCGATGGCACCAGTCCCGCTCCCAACCCAAGCCGTCGCAGCGTCACCGAGCATGTCCACCGCCTTGACGGGCGCCCTGGCCAACCGGGAGGATGTGCTCGCCCGCGCCGCAGCGCTCGGGCGCGGCGCTGCCACGACGGGGTTCAAGAGGTTCCTCGCATTGACAGAGGCGGCCAAAGACCGGAAGGACGGGCCGTTCCGTAAGCTGTTCAACGCGTAAAGTTTTGCCCCTGCTTGTTGATAGTTTACGCCTCTCTTTGCAGTGCACATAGCTATAGGAAATTCTTCCCACACCGTGTGTGTTCCTTGTGTGTACCCTGACCGTCAGTGTATAATGGTTAGATCTTTTTTGACGTGACGCTCCCCATTTTGCGGAGGAACTGGTAGCTCAGCTGTATTGTGGACATTCTGTCGGAGGAATAAGGTTCCATTGTATGTGAAGGCTCAAGATCGCCCATTATTTGAAGTCGCAATTGCACTATTTTCATGCATAAAATTTATCCCGAAAAGCGCTTAGGCGCGGCATGCTTACATTTGGACTCATTGTCAGCTATTTAGAATTATACTGCGCTACTTTATAATTCTGTTTGGGTGCTTGACAGTGACTTGGTGTGTATTTAGCCCTTGAAATTTTGGTAAGCAAAACTTAGGAGTCGAACTTTTTTCTAGATCAGCACTCCCTACATCCCATAATATAAGAACATTTTTCAAGCTAAAAATGTTCTTTTTCTTAGTAACAGCTAAAAATGTTCTTATATTATATTATGGGATGGAGGGAGTAGTAGTTTAACCGAACATTGCACGGTTAGTTTTTTTTAAGGGACTTGACAGTGAGTGAACAACGAATCTGATCCTTGAGCAAAATTCACGGATTACTGTGACACGTAGCCGGCCTTTTCATCTTTTGGGCTTGGGCCTGGGCCATCCGTCTCCGGCCTTCCATATGCTTGAACGCAGGTTCTTGTCTGAAGTCTGATGCTTTGTGTAACAGCCGTCAAGCAGCTACTAGTTTTGTGAGGTCCGCTCAAGAAAAAAAAAAGAGCTACAGTAGAACAAATAATCAAGGTGACTTGGAACAATTACGAACAGGGTACCAAACAACTACAAATAATGAAATAATAGTACTCCGGTGCTTCCATCTTAAAAAAACCCGTCTATGGGTTGTCTGTACCGGTTTTCCGTAAAATTTATTTTTGCGAAAAAAACTTTCGATCTATTCATCAACTATCAAGGTAGTACAAAAAACGTCAGAGGTAAAAATTACATCCAGCTTCATAGACTACCAGGCAAAAAGCTATCCAAGATAGTAAGTACTCGGCGGTATACTCCTGTAGCTCCTTGATTCCTTACGCAAGTTAGAGCCTTAGCGACGACTACAAGCACTAGAGCGAGCCGAAGGCGCGCCGCTGTCATCGCCTCTCCATCAAAGGAGCGGGGCAAAACCTGTTGTAGTAGACAGTGGGGAAGTTATCGTGCTAAGGCCCCAGAGGACCAACGCACCAAAACAGTAACCGCCGCCGATGAAGAGAATCGTAGATCGGAAGGATCCAACTTGTTGACACACCAACATAGACGAACGAAGATTGGATCCATCAAAGACAAACGCCGACTGAATCCGCGAGATCCGCCGGAGATAAACCTCCACATGCCCTCCGTTGACGCTAGAAGCATCATCGAAACGGGGGCTAGGCGGGAAGAAACTTATTCCATCTTCACAGAGTCGCCGCCGCCTCCTCTTCCTAAGCACGACATAAACCATACCAAAACTAAAAAAAACT
The DNA here is from genome assembly GCF_002575655.3 of Aegilops tauschii subsp. strangulata. Taxonomy (NCBI): domain Eukaryota; kingdom Viridiplantae; phylum Streptophyta; class Magnoliopsida; order Poales; family Poaceae; genus Aegilops; species Aegilops tauschii. Next base: position 508,530,880 of record NC_053037.3, read on the forward strand.
CTAAAAACGAAATCCTCCTGCCAGTAAGGACCGGCATTCACCGTGCCTCCATGGCCCCGAGGCCACGAGAGATGAGGCAGCCCGGCGGCTGCACAACAGGAGGCAACGAAAACCCTAATATCGCGTGCCTCACAGGAGTAGCGAAGGGGTACGCGCGACTGGACAACTCGCTACTTCTTAATTAATTGATGAGGCAAATCTTTTGGCTTCTTTTGAAAAAGAGAAACTTCGGTGCTGCCATTGATTGACCCCCAGTTTGGAGATTGCGCAGGAACAACTACGAACAGGGTGCCAAGCGAGTAAACAACACAGGCGCACGGATCTCTGCGCCGCACCGATTGGCCGGCCCGTCCTGCTCCACTTCCAGGCGTGGGAAAGAAGCTGGGCACATAGGAGGAATGGAGGATCAGGATATGCTGCTCTCGTTAGTCGCTACCAAATACCATCTGCGCCCTGCCAAACGGATATTCTCATGTCATATTCTCATCCTCGCAATCATCGAAGCCGCCATCTCCCACACCCAGTCCACTGACCCGGCCCATCGTCACGTCACTCTGGCACGACAACAAACGAGGCCGGCTGGCTGGACTGGACTGTCTGCAATCAAGCAGAGACACGGCGTTTTCTTCTCTGAACAAGCGTAGCGCCACCCGCAGCCGTTTCAGACTTGACCAGCCGCCCGGTAAACATCATCGGTCGCACTCGCACGTCACGACGCAGATCCGCAGACCCGCATTTTCAGTTCTTATGTTGACGTGTCGATCCGCCCGGGCCCGTGTGGTGTATGAGGGCAAGGACCCGAAATCGTCCGCCTCTGTTCATTTGGGTCGGAACAGATAGACGGCACGGTCCAACACGCGACCGCATCCACATAATTCATCTGTGTGGCGTCCGGCCCGCTCCATTTTCGGTGCAAACCCGCGCCCGGTTTACGGCCGCGCGGACGTTGAATGGACGCGCACGCGCCGCCTCAGGCCCGCTTGGCAGCCGGCCACCTAAATCTAACGGGCCACATTGACTACGCACGGGCGGGAGGCCCCACCTAGCATCCACCTCGGCCGAGTGGTCGCTGTCTTTTTTAATGGGGAAGCCGTGGACAGGTGGGAGTCCACATTTCCACTCCCGGCGACGCGTCCCTCCTCGAGCCCCGACATCCAAACCCTAGACCGCCGGTCACCATGGGATGTCATTGGATCCCTGGCCGCAAGGGCAAGCACGACCGCGAGGCCGGGTCCTCCTTCGGCCATCGCTGCCGCTCTACTCCTTCACCTCCACCTCCACCTCCACCACCCGCCTTCCACATCGCGCCATCGGCGACCGGATCTCGCTCGCGGCCGTATGTCAAGGTGGAGTTATGCAGGCGTTATTGGGAGACGCGCACGTCGCTGCCGTGGACGGATGTGCACCTCCCCAATAACTGGCACCTCTCCGCGGATCGGATGCCCATTCCCACGATCCCGGTGAGCCGCCGGGCCCGTCGGGAGGAGATCAACCGACGTCGGGCCTGCCTGCCGCCGGACCTCATCGACGATTGGAGGTACGCCGTCGACTCCCTCCTGTAAGATACTTGGCTCCGCGACAAGCACACCATACGTCGGCAATCTTTCTTTGTCGGTCGTGCTCCGAGCCCACCGTGGCCGTGATCTGAGCGCCGTGCGCGCGCTCCCAGGCGCCCCAGCCGTGTGTTATGGACCTCGATCTAGGGTTGCAGGTGCGAGGGAAGGAAGGGGGAAAGGGGATCGGGTTAGAAGGAGGACGAAGAGCAGCTTCGTTCCTGGTTCACAGATTACAATAATACTTGATACCCTTTTCTGCTCGCTCGCCTCTACTTATCTCCTCACGGCCGCAGGCCACACACACACCCTCTCCTAGATGCTGGGTCCCCCGCGTCAGGCAGTTACGCGCCTTCCTTGGCCATCAAGGCTTCACCTTCTCGCCCCTTGTCCGTCTCGTCTTCACTGGCCGATGGGGCCCTCTGGTCAGCCGTGACATCTCCCCCTTCTTGCGTTTCGCCTTGTCCCCAAGGCGGAGAGGTAGGAAAGCGCCGTTGCAGTTGTTGTGGCTCTTCCCAGGTGGCCATGCATGGAGGCAGACCGCTCCACTTGATGCATAGGCGTAGGGCTGACTCGCCTCCGACGCGAACCATCTTGCTCTCCAGCACCGTTTCTGGTATGTGTTCCGCCTGCAAGACAGAGTGATCAGGTGGTAAAGCAGGACTCACTGGCACCACGGCCCCTTGAGCTTTCTTTAGCTGCGATACGTGGACGACTGGATGAATCTTGCTTGTAAGTGGGAGGTCCAACTTGTATGCCACCGCGCCAATCCGCGCCACCACTCTGTAGGGGCCAAAGTAGCGAAATGCGAGTTTCTGGTGTGGCCTTTGCGCGACTGATGACTGAATGAAGGGTTGTAGCTTGAGCAGTACCACGTCGCCCACAGCAAACTCGCGATCCATGCGATGCTTGTCTGCCTGTCGTTTCATCCGGTCCTGAGCTTGCTTCAGTTGTTGCTGTAACAGGTCGATCATAATCTCCCGTTCATGCAACCAGGCAGCCAAGTTCGGCACTGTGCACTCATCGACTTGGGTAACTCCAAACTCCCTTGGTAGATGGCCATACACTACTTCAAGCGGAGTCCTCCCCAGGGCTGAATGGAAAGACGTATTGTACCAGTACTCGGCAAGCGGTAGCCACTTCGACCAATTTGCAGGACATGAGTGCACCGCGCACTTGAGATAAGCCTCGAGACATTGGTTCACGCGCTCCGTCTGGCCGTCCGTCTGTGGGTGGTATGCAGAACTGAGTCGGATCTCGGTACGGCATAGTTTGAACAGTTCCTTTCACACCTTACTTGTGAACACTTTGTCGCGGTCGGAGATAAGAGCTAGTGGCAGGCCATGTAAGTGAAAGATCTCCTTCATGAACAGCTTCGCAACTTGGAGGGCCGTGAATGGATGCACCAAGGGAATGAAATGGGCATACTTTGAGAATTTATCCACAGTCACCAAAACTGTATCAAAGCCTCCTGACCTGGGCAATCATTCGATGAAGTCCAGAGACACCACTGCCCAAGGTTTCTTTGGGATCGGCAGGGGCTGGAGTAGTCCGGCCGGCGAGATCCTTTCCGTTTTGGCCTGCTGACAGACCATACAATTGCGAACAAAGTTTTTTACTTGCTCTTTCATCCCGTGCCAAGCAAAGAGCCTCTTGATCCTCTTGTAGGTGGCGTGGAAGCCAGAGTGGCCTCCTGCTGCGCTTGCGTGTAGCGTCTGGATGAGGTGTTGCTGAATTTCGGTGTCACTACCGATCCACACGCGCCCTTTGTATCGAACGATCCCTTCCTGCATGGTGAAGTCCGGCTCGCTCTTGGGATCCAAGGCCAGCTTGGTCAGACGTTGTCGTGCCGCTGTATCCTGTTGGTAACTGTTCTTGATCGCCTCGAGCCAAACCGGCTTGCACACGGAAATAGCAGCAAGCTCCTCCTGATCAGGGTGCGCTCGCCGTGAGAGTGCGTCCGCGGCGCGGTTAGTCAAGCCACCCTTGTACTAGATAGTGTATTGCAGTCCCATCAACTTTGTAAAAGCTCGCTGCTGGATGGGTGTGTTGAGTCTTTGGTTTGTCAAATGGATAAGGCTTTTCTGATCCGTGCGGACGATGAACTCAACATGTTGCAAGTAGGGACGCCAGTGGTTGATGGCTAGCAGCAGTGCCAGACATTCCTTTTCATATGCTGAAAGGCCAAGATTCCTAGGAGCCAACGCTTTGCTTAGATAAGCCACCGGTTGGTTGTCTTGCATCAGTACCGCTCCGATTCTTGTGGCACTTGCGTCTGTTTCCACCACAATGTGGCGACGAAAGTCAGGGAGTGCTAGCACCGGAGCTGCACTCAGGGCTTTTTTCAAGGCAGAGAAGGCGGCGTCTGCTGTAGGTGTCCATACAAACAGTGTATTCTTCTTCAACAAGTTGGTGAGTGGTTTGCTGATCACTCCAAAGGAACGGACAAACTTTCTGTAATAGTCAGCGAGGCCCAAGAATCCCCTCAATTCTTTGGTATTGGTTGGCACTGGCCATTCTTGCACCGCTTGCACTTTCTTGTTGTCGGTGGCCACTCCTTCTTCGCTGATGATGTGACCCAAATAGCTGATCTTATGTTGGCCAAAGGTGCACTTGGTTCTTTTTGCTTTCAGACCGTATTGGTTCAGCAACTGTAATACTTGAGTGAGCAACTGCTTGTGGGTGTCCAGGTCCTCAGAATGGATCAGGATATCATCCATGAACACAAGGACCCCTTTGCGGTGAACTGGACGCAAGACCACATGCACCACTCCTTGGAATGTAGCTGGCGCACATGCCAAGCCATACGGCATGACTCGGAATTGGTAGTGGCCAGTGTGGGTTTTGAAGGCCGTTTTGTGGTCATCTTCCGGTCGCAGCCTGATTTGATGGTATCCTGCTCGGAGGTCCAGCTTGGAGAACCAGAGCGACCCTGCTATCTCGTCCAATAACTCGTCAATAACCGGCAACGGGTAGGTAGTCTTCAGAGTGATAGTGTTGAGGTGCCTGAAGTCAATGCAAAATCGCCATGTTTGGTCTTTTTTCTTGACCAACATCACCGGAGACGAGAACGGATGCCAGGGTGGTGACCACCCCGTGAGCCGATCCCCCGGAGTCGATGATGTCGCCGTGGCCATCTGGCCCGTGATGCGTCCGGCCTGGCGCGAGGGGTGCCGTCGGGGAACGCGCCACCGGATCCGCTACTGGATCCCCTTCTTGGCTGGCCGGGTCGGCCAGCGCAGGATGGAGCGCGATACGCCCCACTTGCGTACGCAATTCGTCGAGCTGGTGTTGGAGGTTCGTCACCGCTGGTCGCCACAGCTCGAGGGAGGCCTGGATCGCCTCCAGACGGGCGTCGTTGGCCGCGCGGCCCTCGTTGACGGACTTGATGAGCGCGGCGATCTGCTCCTCCATCGCCGCCATCTTCTGCGCCTGCTTGGTGGTGTAGCGCAGTCGGGGGTAGGCCGTCTCCAGATCGCCTGACCTCTGATACCACTTGTTATGGACCTCGATCTAGGGTTGTAGGGGCGAGGGAAGGAAGGGGGAAAGGGGATCGGGTTAGGAGGAGGACGAAGAGCAGCTTCGTTCCTGGTTCACAGATTACAATAATACTTGATACCCTTTTCTGCTCGCTCGCCTCTACTTATCTCCTCACGGCCGCAGGCCACACACACACACCCTCTCCTAGATGCTGGGTCCCCCGCGTCAGGCAGTTACGCGCCTTCCTTGGCCGTCAAGGCTTCGCCTTCTCGCCCCTTGTACGTCTCGTCTTCACTAGCCGATGGGGCCCTCTGGTCAGCCCTGACACTGCGCGGGCGTAGGCTGGTTTGCGGCCTGACTCTGACGACGTCGCCGTCATTGCTGCCACCCACTCCAATGACGCCCGAGGAGGAGGAGCTCATGAGGCAGGTGATGGAGGACTCCGTCCGCACCCACGATGAGCGTCAATGGCAGGGCCTCGAGGAGATGATGGCCCTGCCAGCGGTCGGTGACATCGCCTTCCCGGAGCTGGACACCCTCGTCAAGGAGGAGGCCATGGAGGTGGCGCCGACGGAGGAGGCGCCGACGGGATGGAACCTGGCCTTGGTCGGGCAGTCCCGTACGTAGCAGCCACCTCCATACGTCAACCTCACCGGCGACGACAACGAGTAGACGGCGGCTATGGAAGACGACAGCGGCCGCGGCGGCGACGGGGCTTATCTAGTTTTTTTATATATGTTTTTGTTTATATTAATGTGGTGAACTTGTCTACCTTGTCCGTTTTAACGTCTTAATGTTATTTGCAATGTTTATTTGGGTTTTTTGAGGGGTTAAATTCAAGTCTGCATGAACGGACAGTTTGGGATGCGGTCGGCCCGTTGGGTGCACCGACGGTCACACGACCGTGTCCGTTTTCCTGCCCAAACCGAACGAAATCCGGGCAAAACAGATGTCTGTTTGGGGTCATGCGTTGGAGTTGCCCTGAGCCCGGATTTCTCATCTCTCAAGTTCGCGCGGTCTCCTAGATCGCTCGTGTGGTCAATCCTGTGAAGCTTTCAGAAAGGACGAGGATGGCTTGGAACGGAGGATTGTAAGGGACGCGAGTTGGGCAGGCAGGCACGGAAAGCGATTCGGCGTCAGTTCTGGGAAAAGGTCGGGTTCGGCTTCGTCGATCTGTTCAAGAGCCTTCTTTGCCTTTCTGCGGCCAGGAATCGGCGCATCGGCATCGATCAAGGGAGGGGATCCATGTGGTGGTGCTCCGACGGCGTCGTGCGCCTGCCTGCCTGCCTGCCTTTCTTCGGGAACTTCTTTCCACTGTGAGTGTGAGATTGCGCAGCTGCCAGTGCCATCCAGCGGAAGCACCAGCAGCACATGCACATGGACGCATGATCCGCCACATGCTTGTGCACGCAAGACAGCCGGGTGGGCAGGGCCAGGGCGGGCATCCTGCTACCGTGCTACATGCACCTACACGTCCCTACCCGGTCTTTCCCATCACAGAGCCCGACGGCAACGGGGATCCCCGTAGCATTCCGAGCTCCTTTTCCAAACTGCTATATGCAATTTTACCTCTTCTAGCCTGACAGTTGTGAGAAAATTTTCTCGGTCATTGCCCCTGAGTGGTAGATTTTTTTCTAGAAAAACAAATGAGAAACGGTGGGTTTTCGCGATTTCAACCACAAATTGTGATGGTTTCATGCTGTTTCCTCGTATTGTCATGTGTTACTTTTTTCGGAATACGCAAAGCTTGCGTATCATTGCATTGATAGAAGGAGTAGAATGAGTACAAATAAAGGTACAATACATGACACGAATGCATACAGGCGTGAACATGGTGTCCGGAGCAAAGAGACAGGGGATGCTCAGCCCGAACAGAGGATACATCACAGCTAAACCTACCAAACCCGAACCAAGAATGGCAATGCTGAACCAGCAAGAATTCCAACATCACCTAAGCCAAAACCGGGGACACCGCGAGCGAACAAGATAGCGCCTTCAAGAAGGAAGTCGACGCCGAGACGCCGTCGCCATCCGGTCCGGAGGAACCAGACCTAGGGTTTCCCCTGAGCTCGAAGAGGGACGCAACTGAGGGCGTTGACAGCGCCTCCAAGAAGGAAAACAACATCCGCAGACGCCATCGCTGCCAGCATCGGCAAGCCGAGGAAGGATTTCTCCTTGGCCTGAGGCTGAACAATCCCATAGCCGCCGTATCTACAGTCGGAGATGAGGAAGCCCACGCTGGTCGGAGCCACCATGTCAGAAGGGGGTTGGCGGGGTTGCACCTACTGTCGGACGGTGGTGAGGGAGTCCTGGATTAAGGGGTCCTCGGGCGTCCGGACTATGTAACATGGGCCAGACTAATGGGCTGTGTAGATACAAGACAGAAGACTTCTTCCCGTGTCCGGATGGGACTCTCCTTGGTGTGGATGGCAAGCTTGGTGTTCGGATATGTAGATTCCTTCCTTTGTAAACCGACTCTGTACAACCCTAGACCCCTCTGGTGTCTATATAAACCGGAGGGTTTAGTCCGTAGAGGCAATCACAATCATACATGCTAGACATCTAGGGTTTAGCCATTATGATCTCGTGGTAAATCAACTCTTGTAACCCTCATATTCATCAAGATCAATCAAGCAGGAAGTAGGGTATTACCTCCATCAAGAGGGCCCGAACCTGGGTAAACATCGTGTCCCCCGTCTCCTGTTACCATCGACCTTAGACGCACAGTTCGGGACCCCCTACCCGAGATCCGCCGGTTTTGACACCGACATTGGTGCTTTCATTAAGAGTTCCACTATGACGTCATCAGAAGGTTCGATGGCTCCATCAGTCATCTACAACAATGCTGCCCTGGGGGAGGTTTTCCCCCGGCCAGATCTTTGTGTTTGGCGGCTTCGCACTGCGGGCCAACTCGCTTGGCCATCTAGAGCAGATCGACAACTACGTCCTAGGTCACCAGATTAGTTTTGGATATCTGGACTATGTCGCCGATACCCGAGGAGACTTGATCTTACAAGGGTTCGCGACCCCAACCTCCGCTCTGGCCTTAGATCCGGAGCGCATCGCCAGGTCCAAAGACGGGATTACTGAGCCCGCCGGACTATCTGCGGCCACTAAACTCAGTACAGGAGAGCCGGAGGAAGTAGTGTCGCTGGCAACCATTATGAAGCCGGACTCTTCTCCGGACACTGGCTCCGAACCCTCGGAGTCAGCATCCGTGAGCTCGGCCAAGGAGTTTCCTTCCCGCCGTACTCCACGGATTTTCTTCTCCCTGGCCAAACCTCGCCTTTAAGCGAGGCTCTAGACTTGATGCGATCCCTCGTCATTACAGAGGAGCAATGTCCGAACTACGTCCATCCCGGACTAGGTGCTGAGAGCGGGGAAGTTTACGTCCCACCCACCACCCACTTCATAGCTACTGTCGAGGACTTAACTGCCATGCTCGACTACGGCTCCGAAGACATCGACGGTATGGACGACGATGCCAGAGAGGAGCAGGCCGAAAATCCGCAGTTTACCGGATGCTGGACGACCACCTCTTCGTATGATGTGTACATGGTGGACACACCCAAAGAGGGTAACGGCAATGATAAAGAAGATCCAGTCGAGGATAAACCTCCCGAGACACAGCCAAAGCGCCGACGTCGGCGGCGCCGCTCTAAATCACGCCGTGGAAAAGACAGCAATACCGGCACAAGAGACAACAACACTCCGGAAGATGCCGAAGACAAAGAAGACCCCGTCGAGCCAACTTTCGAACATGACGATCGGGAAGATGGGCAAGTTAGCCTTGACGAACAGGCCGTAAACGAAGACTCGGAGGACAGTAATTATCTCCCACTCTCCGAGGACGAGGTGAGTGTGACGCCTGGGTAACTAAGCTACAACAACCCTCTGCTAATGATGCCACGTCACTTCAATTACTGTTGATGATCTCGCGTCAGTTCGAAACCGATTCAAATTCAAATTCAAAATCAAGCAAACAGTAAAACTTTTCAAGTAGTAAAACTAAAATGTTCAGAGTGAACGAGATATTGCATAGGTAATTATGGTGGAGAAAACATCTTTTTATAAAATACTTAACTGCACTAAATTAATTAAAACAATAGTAAGACTAATATTTAAATGCCTTTTAAATACTAAACAAATATAAAATAATTGTTTAGGGTGCCAAATTAATTGTGGCAGTGTTATTAGTATTAGTACTAATTTAGGGGCTAGGTTTATAGTTTATAAAACTAAAGTAAAATAAAAACATAAAATAAATAAAAAGCAAAGGGCGAAACAAAATCACATACCCCCCGGCCAACTGGGCCAAACGGCCCAGCCGGCCAGCTCAACTGGCCCCAACCGGCCCAACCCGCACTCCCCTTAACCCCCCACCGACAGGAACCCTAGGTTCCAACCACCCCGATCCCCCACTCTCCCCACTACTTCTCCCTCTCCCAGCCACGATCTGGATCGCGCCCTTGCGTCCCCTGACGCCACGCCGCCGGCCTTCCCGAGCGCCTCCTCGGACCACCTCGCCGGAGCTCCCCCTCGCTAGCTCTGGATCGGCACCCAAGCCGATCCCTGGTGCCAGTGCTCGACGCCGCCGCCGCCCGGAACCCCCGCCGGAGCCACCTTGCCACCCGCTGTCGTCGGTGCCGCCACCTCGTCTTCGTCGCTCGTCCTCATCTCCCTCCTCGCGACGCCAACGCCCCGCCGCCCCTGGACATCGGCGCCGTAGCCGTGCGCTACACCACCGCCGCCCGGAGACCTCGCCGCCTCAACCTCTTCCCCATCGTCGACCCCGCCGACCCGTCCTCCTCCCCGCCGGACCACATCGAGCCTCGCCGCCACCTCTGCTCTCCAATGCCGGTGAGGGCCGTGCCCTCCTCCTCCCCTCTCTACCCCGTGTGCCATGACCACGTCCCGCGCTCGTAGCCGTCACGGCCGCCTTCGTGCCCGCGTGCCCCACTCGCCGGGCGCGCCCCTCATCTGGCGTGCGCTCGCGCCGCCCGCATCTTGTTTCACCGACGCCGGTGCCCCACCGCTGCCTACCTCCGCCCCTGCTGCCTACCGTGCCCGGCCACAGCTGGCCACGCCGGGCCACGTCCTCCTCCGCCGGGCAGCGCCAAGCCGCGCCCGCTCCGGCTGACCTTGCCCACCACCGCCGCTGCAGCTCCTGGCTATGGATGCCGACCGGCCTCTGTGCGCCCACGCGTGCAAGCCCTCTGGTGGCCGAGGCCACTGCCACCCCGGGGCTCCGCCCCGTTTTTGCCAGCGCCCGACCCGCTACGCCCAACACCCGTCAGGCCCCTGTGAGCAAATGACAAGTGGGCCTAGCCCCAGAACGAAAATAGAAAAAAAGAGAATCCAAAAATAATAATAACAAATAATTAGTTAATTAATTAAAGAATTAATTAACTTAATTAATCCTGATTAGATTAACCTAATCAATTAATTAAACTTATTTAATCCTGCTTAATAAAACCCTAATTAACATGTTAGTCTATGACAGGTGGGTCCCGCTGGACCCACAGTCCAGGTTTGACTCTAGTCAGCTGGGTTTGACCTGCTGACATCATGGTGATGTCATGCTGACATCACCTTTCACATTTCTGGATAATGTTCGATTTAAATAATAAAATAAATGTCAAAAAAATGCATAAAACTTTGATAAATCATAGAAATTAAACCGTAGCTCGGATGGAAAAACTTTCTACATGAAAGTTGCTCAGAACGTCGAGACGGATCCAAATACGCAGTCCGTTCGTCCGCCACACATCCCTAGCATAGCAAACACACAACTTTCCCCCTCCGGTTCATCTGTCCGAAAACGTGAAACACCGGGGATACTTTCCCGGATGTTTTCCCCCCTTCGCTGGTATCACATATCCCTGCGTTACGTCACCCCTAGCACAATGTATTGCCGCGTCTTGCTTTGTGTTACATTTGATTGCTCTGTTATTTATTGTGTTCCCCCTCCGTTACTTCTTTCCGGTAGGCTCCGAGACCGTTGCCGATACCCCTGTGATCGGCTACATCGACGACGACCCCTTCTTCTTGCCAGAGCAACCAGGCAAGCCCCCCCCCTTGATCACCAGATATCGCCTATTCTTCTCTATACAGCTTGCATTAGAGTAGTGTAGCATGTTACTGCTTTCGGTTAATCCTATTCTGCTGCATAGCCTGTCATTGTTGCTACAGTTGTTACCCTTACCTGCTATCCTACTGCTTAGAATAGGATGCTAGTGTTCCATCAGTGGCCCTACTCTCTTGTCCGTCTGCCATGCTATACTACTGGGCCGTGATCACTAGGGAGGTGATCACGGGTATATACTATAAACTTTATATACATGACACATGTGGTGACTAAAGTCGGGTCAGCTCGTTGAGTACCCGCAAATGATTCTGATGAGGGGGCTGAAAGGACAGGTGGCTCCATCCCGGTAGAGGTGGGCCTGGGTTCCTGACGGCCCCCGACTGTTACTTTGTGGCGGAGTGACAGGGCAGGTTGAGACCACCTAGGAGAGAGGTGGGCCTGGCCCTGGTCGGCGTTCGCGGATACTTAACACGCTTAACGAGATCTTGGTATTTGATCTGAGTCTGGCCATTTGGTCTATACGCACTAACCAACTACGTGGGAACAGTTATGGGCACTCGGCGTCGTGGTATCAGCCGAAGCTCTTTTTGACGTCAGCGACGGAGCGGCGCGCGCCGGATTGGACTGGAACGCCTACTAGGCTAGGTCTGCTTCCGGCCGCCCTCGCAACGTGCAGGTGTGCAATGGGCGATGGGCCCAGACCCCTGCGCGCATAGGATTTAGGCCGGCGTGCTGACCTCTCTGTTGAGCCTAGGTGGGGCTGCGACGTGTTGATCTTCCTAGGCCGGGCATGACCCAGGAAAGTGTGTCCGGCCAAATGGGATCGAGCGTGTTGGGTTATGTGGTGCACCCCTGTAGGGAAGTTTATCTAATCGAATAGCCGTGTCCCTCGGTAAAAGGACGACCCGGAGTTGTACCTTGACCTTATGACAACTAGAACTGGATACTTAATAAAACACACCCTTCCAAGTGCCAGATATAACCCGGTGATCGCTCTTTAACAGGGCGACGAGGAGGGGATCGCCGGGTAGGATTATGCTATACGATGCTACTTGGTGAACTTACCATCTACTCTCTCCTACATGCTGCAAGATGGAGGCTGCCAGAAGCGTAGTCTTCGACAGGATTAGCTATCCCCCTCTTATTCTGGCATTCTGCAGTTCAGTCCATCGATATGGCCCTTTACACATATACCCATGCATATGTAGTGTAGATCCTTGCTTGCGAGTACTTTGGATGAGTACTCACGGTTGCTTTTTCCTTCTTTTCCCCCTTTCCATTCTACCCGGTTGTCGCAACCAGATGCCGGAGCCCAGGAGCTTGACGCCATCGTCGACGACGACTCCTACTACACCGGAGGTGCCTACTACTATGTGCAGGCCGCTGACGACGACCATGAGTAGTTTAGGAGGATCCCAGGCAGGAGGCCTGCGCCTCTTTCGATCTGTATCCCAGTTTGTGCTAGCCTTCTTAAGGCAAACTTGTTTAACTTATGTCTGTACTCAGATATTGTTGCTTCCGCTGACTCGTCTATGATCGAGCACTTGTATTCGAGCCCTCGAGGCCCCTGGCTTGTATTATGATGCTTGTATGACTTATTTATGTTGTAGAGTTGTGTTGTGATATCTTCCCGTGAGTCCCTGATCTTGATCGTACACATTTGCGTGCATGATTAGTGTACGGTCAAAATGGGAACGTCACAGTGAGCCTCGGTGACGAAGACTTTATCGTACCTGAGGAACCTCTCGAGCAGGAGCACTTTAAGCGCCGGCTAATTGCCATTGCAAGGAGCCTGAAAAAGAAGCAGCAACAGCTTCAAGCTGATCAAGATCTGCTCAACGATAGGTGGACTAATGTCCTGGCAGCCGAGGAATACGGCCTCGAGCGCCCAACCAAAAGTTACCCAAAGCGTAAATTGCTGCCCCAATTTGACGACGAGGCCCTCGAGCCCGCACCATCAGCACGTAATGCGGCTGGCCGACCACCTCGTGGTCGGGACAAAACGGCAACTCAAGCCGAACACCAGCCCATACTACCTCACCGTAAAGGTAGAGATATAACAGCTCGGGGATATACATATGACCTGCGGCAAGACCTAGACAGTAGAGCAGGTCAGACCAGATCGATCTACAGATCACGTGGGCGTGCCCCGATGCGCGATGACGGATATCTAGCCGGACGTGACAAGCATAATCATGCCCGGGCCGAAAACCGCAGACGGACTCCATCCAAGCTACGTCGCGACTTGGCCCGATATAGAGGCGCCGCACACCCCCTCTACTTCACTGATGAAGTAATGGAGCACGAATTCCCAGAAGGGATTAAACCCGTGAATATCGAATCATATGATGGAACAATAGATCCCGCAGTATGGATTGAGGATTTTCTTCTCCATATTCATATGGCCCGCGGTGATGATCTTCATGCCATCAAATACCTCCCGCTAAAACTCAAGGGACCAGCTCGGCACTAATTGAACAACCTGCCTGAAAACTCAATTGGCAGCTGGGAGGACTTGGAAGACGCCTTCCGCGACAACTTCCAAGGTACATACGTCCGACCTCCGGATGCCGATGACTTAAGTCACATAATTCAACAGCCCGGAGAGTCAGCCAGGAAATTCTGGACTAGGTTCCTAACTAGGAAGAACCAGATTGTCGACTGTCCGGACGCCGAAGCCCTAGCGGCCTTTAAGCATAGCATCCACGACGAATGGCTCGCCCGACACCTCGGCCGGGAAAAGCCGAAGTCCATGGCAGCCCTCATGGCACTTATGACCCGCTTTTGCGTGGGCGAAGATAGCTGGCTAGCCCGTAGCAATAATAATGCAAGCGAACCTGGCACCTCTGAAGCCAGAAATAGCAACGACAAGCCCCGACGCAACTGGCACAAGCGTCGAAACAACGATGACAATACCGATGACACGACGGTCAACGCCGGATTCAGTGGCTCCAAATCCAGCCAGCGGAAGAAGCGATTTAAAAGGAACAATCCGTGCTCATCCAGCTTGGACCGCATACTCGATCGTCCATGTCAGATCCACGGCACCCCCGATAAACCAGCCAATCATACCAACAGAAGTTGTTGGGTCTTTAAACAGGCTGGCAAGTTAAATGCCGAGAACAAGGACAAGGGGTCGCAGAGTGAGGACGACGACGAGGAGCCCCGTCCACCGAACACAAGGGACAAAAGAAGTCCCCCCAGGTTAAAACGGTGAACATGATATCCGTTACCCATATCCCCAAGAGGGAGCGCAAACGTGCGCTCAGGGACGTCTATGCGATAGAGCCAGTCGCCCCAAAATTCAACCCATGGTCGTCCTGCCCGATCACCTTTGATCGTAGGGACCATCCGACCAGTATCCGTCATGGCGGTTCAGCCACACTGCTCCTTGACCCAATCATTGATGGATTGCACCTCACGCGAGTCCTCATGGACGGTGGCAGCAGCCTCAACCTGCTCTATCAGGATACAGTCCGCAAAATGGGCATCGATCCATCAAGGATCAAGCCCACAAAAACTACCTTTAAATGAGTAATACCAGGTGTAGAGGCCCGCTGCACGGGTTCAATCACATTGGAAGTTGTCTTCGGATCCCCATACAACTTCCAAAGCGAAGACTTGATCTTCGACATCGTCCCCTTCCGCAGTGGCTATCACACACTGCTCGGACGAACTGCATTTGCTCGATTCAATGCGGTGCCACACTGTGCTTATCTCAAACTCAAGATGCCCGGACCACGCGGTGTCATAACAATCAATGGAAACACGGAGCGCTCCTCCATACCGAGGAGCACACCACGGCCCTGGCAGTGGAAGTACAGAGCAGCCTTATCAAGCAGAACTTTAATTCAGCGGCCAAGCTCCCGGACACTGTCAAACGAGTCCGGACTACTCCGCAGCATAACAGTCCAGCTCGTCAGGAGTTAGACAAGCAATTCGGCCTCCGTCTCAGTCTCGACCAAATGGCGGCGTACGTACCACGCGTACATAACTACGCACTCAAAATACCATGGGCAGAGACGGGGGCATAACTAGATGGTGGCCCATAATACGGATTAACCTAACCTGGGAACACATGCCTTCCCTTTTCTTTTTTTCCCTTTTCAGGCTTCTTCTCTACAGGGCCCTCCCGAAGGCCTGATCATCGGTCCTTTTGAAGGATGGATATACCAAGGCGACAAGCAGCACAGACGTGTGGGGGAATCTCTAGATGTTCTTCTTGACGATCATTCTACCTGTTTTCAGGACCCGCACGTAGCTCCCCCTTGGTCTTGGCATGTTAAATAGCCCTGTTGCTTATCGCACCATTTGTACAAATACGCTTTGACGTATTAATCAAATTATAATGGAAACAGTTTGCGGCCCAACTTATGTGGCATTAGCTTACTACTTCATTTTATTTCGCTATTCTTATCGAGTGCACTCGTACACTTTGGTACGCTTTAATTCGCCAGGGGCTTCATTGTGCTCCATACTATGGCAACAAAGTCCGAACACTTTTTAGATTATAGTTCGGCACCCCGAAATTAGCATTATATGCATCGGCTCCGAATCATGTCTTTGGTCAATAGTTGGGTTGCCCGGCTCCTGTGCTTGCTACCTTACGTTCCGTCCTATCGGCTAAGGTAGTAAAGGGAGAACTACTGCGATTGTGTTTCTGGTTCATCCGAGCAAACACCTCGGTAGAGAAAGCCGAAAACTGACTGTCATGATGCGGCGAGAGCTGGTCAGCTATTCGGAGGTTAAAAATCTTTTGCGATTTTTTCCGCATTATGCGACGAATCGGCCTCTACCCGATCAGGTGTCTATAGCACCCTAGTCCAGATTAAATACTAACTAGGGGCTGCGCCTACATTTCTATTGTCAAACTCCTATGGCTAAGTGAGGGTGATAAAGCCACATAGTCGGATTGCCTGGTTCGTTGCGCTAAACACCTCCTTCAAGGACCAAACTCTTGGATCAAGAGTGTTTAGATTCCATCCCGAACACCCCCGTACTACCTGTCGTGGTTCTAAGACTGACAGTAGAATGGGGGGTAGGTATGAGGAGGCAAGATCCCAACTATGGTGAAGTTGTACACACAAGGTTTACGAGTTCAGGCCCTTCACGGTGGAAGTAACAGCCCTACCTCTCGGTGCTCGGGAGCTTGGTCGATTGGATTATGTGTGTGGAGTTACAGGGGGTGCGAACCCTTGTCCCTGAGGAGGGGGGTGGCTTATATAGAGTTTGCCAGACCCCTCCCGCCCTCAGTTACACATGGTTTAAGGTACATAAAGATAGGGCATTACTGATAACGCCAGCAATAAAGATACATGAATGACCATTAAGTCTACAGAGTAACGCCTGACCGTTGCCATATAGAGTGGCTTTAGGTCTTCTATCCGTCGAGTGATTCTTGTTACGGTCGAGTGAGTACTTTCTGGTCGAATGAACTTGAGTCTTCTGAGTGGGATGTTTCTGGTCGAGTGGATGATGACATCCCTTGGATGCTTCTGACTTTAGAGCGATGTCCTTGGGGTGGGTGTCTAGGTCAGGCCTATGACCCTACCCTAGGTACATATCGTCATCATTAGCCCCCGAATGGTTCAGGGTTCGTGTGGAAGAGGAGTCGAAAGTGATTCCGACTCAGTTCTTACGCTTCGGAAGCGTTTTGCTGAGATCAATGAACCATGTGATGACTTCAACTTCTTTTTCAGTCGCCTTGATCCATTCTTAGTTTGTCGAGTGAACTTTGTTGATAAGCTTCGAGTGTTTCGATGCGGTATAAAATATTCGGCCTGACAGATTGATCTGCCGTCTCCGGATCTTGCGGGATTCAAAATTTTGGGAAGCGCGCGCGACGGAGGAGGCCGCGGTAACCAGAGTGGATTAGGCAGGGGTGCCTTGATCTCCGCGCCACCTTTTTCGCCACGTACTGCACGCGCGACTGTTGCGGGATTTGACAGGATCGCCTGGGCCCATGGGTCAGCCACTCGGGAGAAGACCTTATAGAAGGCGTCGCGGCTGGGGTTTTCTACACAGTGCGCCCCATTTCCTCCCTTCCTCCTCTGTTCCTCCATCGCATCCGCCTCCTCCCTCGGCGCCGCCGCTCAGCTTGAGCTCCACCCTCCACAATGGGGAAGGAGAAGATGGTGGCTCTGGAGCGCGCGAAGAAGGCAACGACGAAGGCAAAGGGGAAGAAGACGAGCCAGGGAGGGTCCTCGTCGAGATCTGGTTTGCCGCCCGGCTGGATTGAGGGCGATTAGATTCGGTCGACGATCTAGCAGGAGGATATGGATGATTTGGCCGAGGGGGGGCTGATTCCCCATGGATCTTGGCGGCTTCCGGAGGACGAAACCTAGCCGCGGCCGCAGGAGGGTGAGTGCGTCCTTCTCACCACTCATGTTGACCGCGATTTTTCTTTGCCTCCCCATCCTTTCTTTCGAGGCTTTCTGAACTTCTTTGGAGCTCAACTTCATCATTTTTCCCCCAACACCATCACGTACCTCGCCGCATTCGTGTCCATGTGTGAGAATTTTCTGGGTTGTCGACCGCACTGGGGTCTCTTCAAACACATTTTCACATGTCGTTCTCAGTCGGTCAAAAAGGCCAACCCGAGTGATGAGAGGACGCACGTGATCCAGATGTGCGGGGGTCTTGGGATCCAAATGAGGGGGTAAGAGTACTTTCCCAGCCATGATTCTTCCCGAGTCAGTCAGAGGGTGGCAGTCGACCTGGTACTACTGCAAAGACCAGCCGACTCCGGGCCAGTCGACTGGACTTCCCCCCTTTTCCATGGCTCGAGTCGAGAAGCCCTCTACCTTGAAAGTGACTCCGGCGGAGAAAGCGGAGGTGAAGGCGTTGGTCGAGCGAGTGGTCCAGCTTGTCCGCGATGGCGTGACTGGCATGGATATGTTAGAGGTCTTCCTCAGATGACGCATTCAGCCGCTTCAAGCTCGTGACCATCTGATGTGGCTGTATTCGGGCATTGATGACACTACTCGGATCCACCCAGAAGAAGTCGACGAGGATACGGTGGCGCAGTGGCTGAAGGGCATCACTGGTAACAAGGATAACCCCAGAGGGTCCAGGAGGATTCCTCCACTCGACAACTCTTATGAACCAGACAAGGTCCAACTATGAATTTCCGAGTGTCTTCTTGATCTATCGTGTAATTTCTCTTGTCAATCGACTGTCATTTGTTTGACTTGTTGTCTTTCAGGCCTTCACTGAGATGTACTCGATGCCCAACGGAGGGCAGGAGCAAGATTCGGAAGGGGAGGCGAGCGAAGGTGAAAGCGGTGAGTGGCACTCTGACGGAGGAGAAGACGATGAGAGCGATGACTCTGGCGACGGCGAGGAAGTCGACTCACCACCTCGCACCGAAAGGCGATCCAAGCAAACCCATGACCCAGCAAGTATCCGTGGCAAAGCGACTGCACGGACTGGACAGACCTCAAAGCGCCCTTAGACGTCCTCTCCAGCGCCGACTGAGAAGGCCCCGAAGCAATCTAAAGCTACGCCGTCAAAACCGCAGAAGGCCTTGCCCAAGATCAAAGTGGCTGTTCCCATTGCTTCCTGGTAATAGTTGGACTCAATTTCTTAGTTTGGCATGAATTGAACTTTGGTCGACTCATTTCGGAAGATCTGACTGACTGAAATTTGAGATTTGCAGTGCTGCTACCTCTGGGACTTCTGTTTACAGAGATGAAGATGAGGAAATGGGAGATGCAGTCACCTCTAATCCGGGTATGACTCTTGTAATCTTGTCTCCACTCTCTCAGCCATTTTGTTGGTTGACTGAACTCTGGCGATTGACTCTTTTGCAGCTCCTCCCAATGTTATTGATCTTCCACACGACGACGAGGATGTGCCATTGAGGCCCATGGGAAGGAGGAGCAAGAAAACATCAACTGGCAAGACGCCTCAGTCGACGCAAGTGACAGAACCGGTGATCCAGGAGACCGGCGATGCCAACCGGGCTTCTGTGACCTTTGCCGTACCATTGTCGAGTGCCCAACCTTCAGCGTCGACTGCACAGATTCTAGCCGACCCATCTTCACTCTTCACTGCGCATCACGTCCCAGAGGACCAAGTGGGTGCTGCCAAGGAGGCTATACGCCAGGCTGGCATCATGATGGAGCAGATGAAGGTGCTTCGGGAGGCCAATCAAGCTGCTTACGACGCTAGCTCAGCTCTCCAGAGCAACGTCTAGGTTGGTTGATTACCGACTGATCCTTTAGCTTGTCGCTTGTTCTGTTAGGATATGCTACCTGAAAACTTTCCTTGAGCATCTTTTCATCAGTCTGCATTTTGCATTTGTACACCCACTGGGTGTTTAACTTACTGCTGAATAGTTTTGCTTCGTGGGTCGACTAGGTTGTGTCAATTGAGTCTTTGAACCAGTGGGGGCACGCTGAGTGCACCCACTGGGTGTAGTCCCCGAGACCATAGTTGACTGCGGGCAGTCGGCTATGGTCTGAGAATCAGAACTTTCTCACTCGGTCTGAACGGATCATGTCGAGTGGAACCTGAACTAGTGGGGGCACGCTGAGTACACCCACTGGGTGTAGTCCCCGAGACCGTAGTGGACTGCGGGCAGTCGACTATGGTCTAAGAACAGCTTTTACTCTTCTCTTCTCTTTTTTACACTCGACCTGGACGGACCATGTCGAGTGGAAACTGGACCAGTGGGGGCACGCTAAGTGCACCCACTGGGTGTAGTCCCCGGGACTACTGTTGGATGTTTGATTCGGCAGTAGTCTTAGAAGTTGCTGAATTTGTCACCCTATTGTTCTGAAGTAACCAATCATCGCGTCTGTCGACTAACCATCCTCTGATCACAGAAATCTTGTGAACTTGGAGCTCATTTTGCTGACCTGGAGTAGAAACAAATTCAGCTCAATCTCGATTTGGAGTTGGCCAAGACGAACTTGCAGAAGGCCAAGGATGAAGCCGTTGGTATGAAAATTTTGTCGACTGATTTGTTTCTGAACCAAGTGTTATTTCCTTTCTTTGAACCAAGTGTTATTTCTTTCACAAACAATGAACCAGGCTCTGGCGAAGAAGGATCTGGACCTTGCAGCTGCACAGAAAGCAGCAGAAGAGAAAACCGCACTCGCCGACCAGAAGCTTGCTTCAGTCGGTAAACTGGAGGAAGAGAATGCCAAGCTGAAGACTGCCCTGGATGAAGCCAACAAGGAGGCAACTCGTCTGAAGAAGGACAAGAGGGCCCTGACTGACAAGGTAGAAGACATCGCCCGCAAGAGAGATGAGCTGGAGAATTATCTGGGGGGGACTTGCCAAGAAGTTATTCGTTATGCTTGAAGGTGCTTTCCTTTGTCCGACTGACTTGTTGTTGTCGACTCGATATATAGCTATTGACTCATTGTTGTATTGCGTGTGTAGAATTTTGCCAGAACTTCGAGGAAGAGACTGGGCGGATTGAGACAAGTTTGGACCCCATCCTTTCTCCTGTTAAGGACGAAGCTGCCATGAACGTGCTCCGAATGGAATCCCGTGTCGCTGGTGTTGTCGACTACCTTGCTTGGCTGAAAGTTGCGGTGTCGCGAATCGACACAGCACTCTGGCCAGGGGCGACGCTCCAAAATGACCTCGAGTCTCTGATGGTTCGACTCAATGAGGTCCCTGGTCGAGTGCAGGAATGGAAGAAGTCTTCTGCTCGATGTGGTGCTGACGTGGCTCTGTCTCTGGTTCGTGTCCACTTCAACGAAGCGTGAGAAGAGAAGCTAGCGGCGATCAAGGTTGCCAATACCAAAAAGCACGACTTCCAATCCTTCATGGAAACCTTCGTTGCTGCTACCACTCGGATTGCTGATGGAATCGACCTGGCTTGCTCACCACTCGGTAGGATTTTTCAAACTTAGGCGAGTACTAGACTGCAGCTAAGCCCCCGAGTGAGAGGCTTGCTCACCACTCGGTAGGATTTTTTAAACTTAGGCGAAACGGGTTCACAGCTAAGCCTCCGAGTGAGAGGGTTGCTCACCACTCGGTAGGATTTTCAAACTTAGGCGAAACGGATTCGCAGCTAAGCCCCCGAGTGAGAGGCTTGCTCACCACTCGGTAGGATTTTTTGGAACTTAGATGAAGCGGATTCGCAGCTAAGGCACCCACTGGGGGATTTAGAACACATAAAAAGGAACAACAATCATTTAGGAGACTGTAAAATTGTGTCTTTAATAATCGAACTAGGAGGTATTTCTTATTACATCTCAACAGTCTTAATGCTTAAGTATAAAAGGGGCAGAGCAGCTCCACATTCCAAGCGCGTGGCTCGTCTTTATTGTGCTCCACATTGTAGAGGCTATACGCTCCGTTGTGGAGCACTTTGGTGAGGATGAAGGGGCCTTCCCAAGCAGGAGCGAGCTTGTGTGGTCGCTGCTGATCCACTCGAAGAACCAAGTCCCCCTCTTGAAATGCTCGACCTCTCACGTTTCTGGCGTGGAATCGATGCAGGTCTTGCTGATAAATGGTCGATCGGATCAGAGCCATCTCTCTTTCCTCTTCCAGGAGATCAACTGCATCTTGCCGGGCCTGTTCTGCTTCATCTTCTGAGAAAAGTTCGACTCGGGGTGCATTGTGAAGCAAGTCACTCGGTAGCACAACTTCAGCCCCATAGACTAAGAAGAATGGAGTTTGACCAGTCGACCGATTAGGAATTGTCCTCAATCCCCAAAGCACTGATGGAAGTTCATCGACCCAAGCGCCTGCCGCATGCTTGAGGTCGCGCATCAATCGGGGTTTCAGTCCTTTGAGAATCAATCCGTTTGCTCTTTCAGCTTGCCCATTCGACTGGGGATGGGCGACTGAAGCATAGTCGACCCGAGTGCCTTGGGAAGCGTAGAAGGCTCTGAACTCATCGGAATCGAAGTTCGACCCATTATCAGTGATGATGCTGTGCAGAACACCATATCTGAATGTTAACTCTCTGATGAAGCTGACAGCAGTACTGGCTTCGAGGTTTTTGATAGGCTTGGCTTCTATCCATTTGGTGAACTTGTCGACTGCTACGAGCACATGGGTGAAGCCACTCTTGCCAGTCCTCAGAGGTCCAACCATATCTAATCCCCAGACAGCAAAAGGCCAGACGAGTGGAATGGTCTTCAGGGCTGATGCAAGCTTGTGACACATGTTGGAGTAGAACTGGCAACCTTCACATTTGTCGACTATGTCTTTTGCCATTTCATTCGCTCGTGGCCAACAAAATCCCGCTCGGTATGCTTTGGCCACATTGGTCCGAGAGGACGCATGGTGACCACAGGTCCCTGAGTGGATGTCGTTGAGGATCACTCGGCCTTCTTCCGGTGTTATGCACTTCTGAGCGACTCCGGTAACACTTTCTCTGTAAAGCTGTCCACCCATTACTGTGAAAGCTTTAGATCGACGGACAATCTGACGGGCCTCTTCTTCATCCTCTGGGAGTTCTTTCCTGAGAATATATGCAATGTACGGCACTGTCCAATCGGGTATGATGACCAAAACTTCCATGATCAAGTCGACCACGGCTGGGATTTCAACTTCAGTCGGATAGGTAGGGCTTTTAGGTTGTGGGGGCTCTTCCATGAAGGGATCCTCTTGGACAGATGGCGTGTGAAGATGTTTCAAGAACACATTATTGGGAATGGGCTCACGCTTGGAACCTATCTTTGCCAAATCATCCGCTGCTTGATTTTTCAGTCGGGGTATATGATGAAGCTCTAATCCCTCAAACTTCTTTTCTAACTTTCTCACTGCATTACAATAGCCAGTCATAGCCGGGCTCCTGACATCCCACTCCTTCATTACTTGATTAACCACCAAATCTGAGTCGCCGTAGACCATTAGGCAATGGACGCCGAGTGAAATGGCCATACGCAACCCGTACAGAAGTGCTTCATATTCAGCTTCATTGTTGGAGGAATCAAAATGAATCTGAAGAACATAGCTGAGCCTGTCTCCTCGGGGGGATACCAATACCACCCCAGCACCAGAACCATTCAACATCTTGGATCCGTCAAAGAACATGGTCCAATGCTCCGAGTGAATCTGAGTCGGTTGTTGCTGCACAACCCTCTCGGCGAGGAAATATGCTATTGCTTGGGACTTGATAGCTTTCTTTGCCTCAAACTTGATATCCAATGGAAGGAGTTCAATCGCCCACTTTGCCACTCGACCAGTTGCATCTCTGTTGTTCAAAATTTCTGACAATGGTGCATCGCTGATGACTATAATGGAATGATCTGAGAAATAATGTGCAACCTTCTTCGTGGTCATGTAAATTCCATAAACAAGCTTCTGATAATGCAGATATCTCTGCTTGGACAGAGTCAAGACTTCAGAAATATAGTACACTGGGCGCTGAACTTTATAGGCTTTTCCTTCTTCTTCCCGCTCGACCGTGAGCACTGTACTGACAACTTGTCCAGTGGCTGCAATATAAAGCAGTAAAGGCTCTTTGCTGATTGGGGCAGCGAGCACCGGCTGGGTGGAAAGCAGGGCTTTGAGCTTCGCAAACGCTGCGTCAGCTTCAGGAGTCCACTCGAACTTATCAGATTTCTTCATCAGTCGGCAAAGAGGCAATGCATTTTCACCGAGGCGAGAGATGAATCGACTCAAGGCGGCCAAACAACCAGTAAGCTTCTGAACGTCATGCACACGCACAGGGCGTTTCATCCGGAGTATGGCCCCAACTTTCTCTAGGTTCGCATCGATCCCATGTTCGGAAACGAGGAAACCGAGTAACTTTCCTCCTGGAACTCTGAATGTGCACTTCGACGGATTAAGCTTGATATCATACCTTCTCAGGTTGGCAAAGGTTTCAGCAAGGTCAGTCAGCAGGTCGGAACCTTTACGCGACTTGATCACAATGTCATCCATATATGCTTCCACATTCCGATTGATTTGAGTCAGCAGGCACTTCTGAATCATCCTCATAAATGTGGCACCAGCGTTCTTGAGACCGAATGGCATGGTGACATAGCAAAAGCACCCGAATGGGGTGATGAAAGCTGTTTTTATTTCATCGGGCCCATACAGTCGGATCTGATGATACCCGGAATATGCGTCCAGAAAAGACAAACGCTCACATCCCGCAGTTGAGTCGACAATTTGGTTGATGCGGGGGAGAGGAAAATGATCTTTCGGGCAGGCCCGATTGATATGTTTGAAATCAATACACATACGAAGTGAATCGTCCTTCTTGGGGACCATGACAACATTGGCGAGCCACTCGGAGTTGTAAATCTCTCGGATGAACTCAGCTGCCAGAAGCCGAGCCAGTTCCTCGCCAATTGCTTTTCTCTTCTGTACGGCGGACCGTCGAAGATGCTCTTTGACTGGTTTCACTTTGGGGTCGACTCGCAAGCGGTGCTCAGCTAGTCCCCTGGGTAGACCCGGCATGTCAGAAGGTTTCCATGCAAAGATGTCCTAGTTCTCACGGAGGAACTGGATGAGCGCTTCTTCCTATTTGCTATCGAGTGAAGTTGAGATATGAGTAGGAGCAGCATTAGGATCGGTCGGATGAATATGAACCGACTTTGTTTCACAGAACGACTGAAATGCAGAATCTGTGGCAGGCTTCTTGGCTCTCAACAAATCACTCGGATCTGCATTCTTCTGGTATTCTTGCATTTCAACTGCTGCCATTTGCGCATCGGCAATTTTTGAACCCTTTTGGAGGCACTCTTCTGCCTTCTGCCGATTGCCAGTGACCGTGATCACTCCTCTGGGACCAGGCATTTTCAGTTTGAGGTACACGTAACATGGTCGAGCCATAAAACGTGCATATGCAGGCCTACCCAGAATAGCATGATAAGCACTCTGGAAATCCACTACTTAAAATGTCAGCTTTTCCTTACGGTAATTCTTTGAATCACCGAAAACCACGTCAAGAGAGATCTGGCCGAGTGATTCGGCTTTCTTTCTAGGGATAACGCCATGGAAACTCATGTTGCTCTCGCTAAGCTTGGACATCAGAATGCCCATCCCCTTCAAGGTCTCAGCATAAAGAATGTTCAGGCCGCTACCACCATCCATCAATACTTTGGTCAGTCGAGTGCCTCCGACAACTGGGTCGACTACCAACGCTTGCCTCCCTAGAGTGGCAACACGTGCAGGATGATCAGATTGGTCGAATGTGATAGTTGTTTGTGACCACTTTAGGTATGTTGTCATTGCCGGAGCAACCATATTCACTTCTCGGTTTATCACTTTCAGTCGACTTTTGCTCTCAACATCAGGAAAAATCACCAGAGTGGAATTGACGTTGGGAAAACCATCATCACCTTCTTCCTTGTCCTCATCCTTGTCTGACTCCTTTTCCTTTTCACTGGGCTGCTTCTCTCGGAATTGCTGGATCAGGAGTCGACACTGCCGAGTGGTGTGTTTAGGATAAATCAGATTACCCTCTTCATCCTTCTTGGTGTGAATGTGACATGGCAAATCCAACACATCATTCCTGCTTGATCTTTTACCTTCTTGGGGGTCCAGGGCCCCTTAGGTTTCCCTTTAAACTTTCCTTGAATCACTGCCGCAGTTTCTCCACATCCTGCAAGCTCAGCTTTACGTTTCTGTTTCTGATTGGAATTGCCTCCACCGGTGTCCTGACCGACTGGTTTGCTCTTCCCACTGCGGAGTCGATCCTCTTCTTCTCCATTAGCATACCGAGTGGCTATTTCCATCATTCGAGTCAGAGACATATCTCCTGTCCGACCGAATTTCAGGTTAAGCTCCCGATACCGAACGCCTTCCTTGAAGGCACAAACTGCTTGATGTTGGGATACATTTTCCACTGTGTGATGCAAAGTGGTCCACCTCTGAATGTAATCCCTCAGAGTCCCATTCGTTTTTTGCATGCAATGTTGCAATTCTGTCAATCCTGCTGGCCGTTTGCAAGTACCCTCAAAAGTTCTAACAAACACTCGGGCAAGCTCCTCCCAACTGAATATACTACCTAGGGTTAATTGATTCAGCCATGCTC
Source organism: Aegilops tauschii subsp. strangulata (assembly GCF_002575655.3). Classification (NCBI taxonomy): domain Eukaryota; kingdom Viridiplantae; phylum Streptophyta; class Magnoliopsida; order Poales; family Poaceae; genus Aegilops; species Aegilops tauschii. The sequence continues at coordinate 508,556,960 of NC_053037.3, forward strand.
TAACCGAACCTTCCAACATCAGAGGAAGATGCTTCATGGCCACTTCATCATTGCCGCCACCAATCTGCACAGCCACTCGGTAATCCTCAAGCCAAGTGTTGGGCTTGGACTCACCAGTGAACTTGCTGACTCCAGTCGCCAACCTGAAGTTGGAAGGAATCTCTGCAGCCCTGATGGCTCTGCTGAAACACTCTGGACCTGAAACATGAACTCTGCTGCCAGTCGGGCAATCTCTGTCAAGGCCCTCCCTATGTGCTCTGTTCCTGTCGACCAGACCTTAAACGAGAATAGATCTCGCATCAAAGCCTCGCTCCCTTGGGTCGACTGGTATTCTTCGCTCGCCACTGTGCGTGCGTCTGTCATCATTTTGTCGTGGCACATATGATCCACTCCTCGGGGGAGGTGTGGGCACTCGACGACGGTCATCACGGCCGAGTCGGTGATCATACTGCTCGTGGTTCCGTCCCACGTAATGATCCTATCAGTGCCCACGTCCCTCACGCCGCGGGGGCGATCTTGGGCTATGGGCCGACTGAACTGTATCTGCCATCACAGATCTGCTATGAATCCTATTCCGCGACTGAGACACCGCTGTGTTCTGCTCTCCTGCTGCCCGGAGTAAGGCCCGGATCTGCATCAAACCCCTACCAGCCTCCGACTGGGAAGGCTGGATTGACTTCGCTATACGGGCCGCAGCTGCGAGATTTTGAATCGGAGTGCGGTATACCTGAGGTTGAGGCGGAAAAAGTTGTCGCTGTCGTCGACTACACTCAGGGATCCGCTGCCAAGCATGCTCGTCGAGTGCATGCTAAAGGTTCTCCAGTCGAGTGCGCTCAGCCAAATTGGCAAGGCGCGCCTCCTCCAAGGCCCGAGCCTCAGAGGTTTCCCCAACGATGGGTGTGTGGAGCGCCTCCATGTTGCGGCGGTGGAGCTCCTCCCTCTGCTGCGAAGAAAGGGTTTCAGGGTGGTACTCCTCGTGAACGCGCGATGGATCGCCGCCACCATCATCGTCGCCATCGTGATGGAAACCAGGCGGACTGCATGGCCCGTCGACCATCAAGACTTCAGCTGCAGGATCGCTGCTATTGCACTCGGATGCGGTCTCGACGGAGCCAGTCGACAGGTCGAACATGCCGTAGAGAGTTTCGTCGGGCTCGATTGCCGTGACTTGTGGGGTGGCGGACTGACGAGCCACCGCGTGTTTCACCCACCACTGAAGCCGCGACCGACCGGATCGCTTGCGTCGGCAAATAGCGGGGAGTGGGGACACCACGGGAGCCGACCGATACTGGGTCAACGGCTGCGGAGAAGGACGCTGCGAACGCACGCGCAAAAGTGCGTCGCCCCACAGACGGGGAGCGTCTCGACTTCGAGGGGAGCTTCCTGAAGCCAGGCGGAGTCGTCGGCGACGAAGACGAGCGCACCGAGACGGATCTCGTGGCCCTCATCCAATCCACCACCGGAAACCATCATGATGGGAATCAGAAAAATCGCAACCTCGCCAAAAAGTCGCTAAGACACCTGCCCCACGGTGGGCGCCAACTATCGTGGTTCTAAGACTCAGAGTAGAATAGGGGGTAGGTATGAGGAGGCAAGATCCCAGCTATGGTGAAGTTGTACACACAAGGTTTACGAGTTCAGGCCCTTCACGGTGGAAGTAACAGCCCTATGTCTCGGTGCTCGTGAGGTTGGTCGATTAGATTATGTGTGTGGAGTTACAGGGAGTGCGAACCCTTGTCCCTGAGGAGGGGGGTGGCTTATGTAGAGTTCGCCAGACCCCTCCCGCCCTGAGTTACACAGGGTTTAAGGTACATAAAGATAGGGAATTACTGATAACGCCAGCAATAAAGATACATGAATGACCATTAAGTCTACAGAGTAACGCCTGGCCGTTGCCATACAGAGTGGCTTTAGATCTTCTATCCGTCGAGTGATTCTTGTTACTGTCGAGTGAGTACTTTCTGGTCGAATGAACTTGAGTCTTCCGAGTGGGATGTTTCGGGTCGAGTGTGATGATATCCCTTGAATGCTTCTGACTTTAGAGTGATGTCCTTGGGGTGGGTGTCTAGGTCGGGCCTATGACCCTACCCTAGGTACATATCGTCATCACTACCTACGTGGGGGCTGAAGCCGATGACTGGCCAACTCTCAGATTTAACAAAACGGCCGCACATGAGGTAAAATTTTAAAACAACAAATATTATATTACATAATGGCTTTGTTTCATAATACAGGAAGGGATAACATGACTGACTTCATTTAAAGATAATGTCTTTTGAACACTGGCCCTCTACAATGCGGGATCCCTTCAGGACATCATCAAAATACCGCTCGGGCGTGCAGTGCTCCTTGCCCACAGGCGGTCCCTCGGTCTCGAGCTTGACGGCGTCCATCTTCGCCCACTGCACCTTGATGCGGGGGAAGGCCATCCGCGCACCTTCGATCCAGACCGACCGCTTAATGGCATCAAGCTGAGGGCAGGCATTGACCAGCCACTTCACGAGCCCGAAGTAGCTGCTGGGTATGGCTTCGGAAGGTCATAAACGGATTATCAAATCCTTCATGGCCAATTCGGCCACCCTATGCAGCTCGGTTTGCTGTTTCAGCTGATCGCTAAAGGGCACTGGATGCTCTGGTGCAAGGTATTGCGACCAGAACAGCTTCTCCGTTGAGCTCCCTTCTTCGGCTCGGAAGAATCCGCAGCGTCAGCAACACTGCGCGGCAGATCCGCAAACGCTCCTGGAGAACTCCAAATCCGAGTCAGTAAGAGGTACCTTTTCTTCACATACTTGCTCTGCATAATAAAGGCCTTACCCGCCCCGATTTTTCTGGCCTCCTGGATTTCCTAGACGGTGCCCTGGGCTTCAACCCGGGCATCTTGTGCGCTCTGGCGGGCGTGGGCAAGTTCAGACTCTTGATCCGCAATTGCGCTCCAAGGACTCACATTTCTTCACGGTGTCCTGGAGCTCTGCTGGACCTCACCGACCCTGGCCTTGTGTTTTTCGCGAGCGGCTTGTTCCTTTGTTGCTCTCTCCTAGGCTTCGGCCAGCGCCTTCTTGAGGGTCTCCACCTCGGTAGCCGCTCCTACATAATATCATGGCACTATGGTCAACACAAATCATTCATCCTTTCTAAATCTACACAAGGTCATTGCATACCTTGATTGTCCTCCAGCTGTTTTTTCACACGGCCGAGCTCTTCCTCGGTCCACTCCAGACTCTACTTCAATCCGGAGACTTCGGCAGAATGGGAGGTCGCAGCCAGCAATGACGTCTGCTTATTCACATAGACATGTATGGTTAGTCTCCTTTAAAATTTATTTGATACTCTGTCCAGCTTTTCTTTCTGAACACCGGACTGAGTCTCGGGGGCTACTGTCTATACTATGACATTCTTTTTGCATAATTACGTCGCATACCTCAAAGCCTGTTAGAAGGCTGGTGCAGGCTTCGGTCAGTCCGCTCTTAACGACTGAACCCTCTCAACCACCGTACCCATAAGGATACGATGTTCCTCAACAATGGAAGTGCTTTGCAGCGCTTCCAGTAGAGTATCCGGTGCCTCTGGATGGACAGAGGTCACCGGTGGAATCGGTGCACCTCCTTTCGAAGGAGGCTGCTTGCCTGATTCTAGAGCCGTATAGGTCTTCGGAATTGTATTCGGCTTGGGGCCGAATTGAATATGGACCCCATCGGTAGTCTCCAGGGGGATTCGCTCCCCCATGTATCCGGCGGCCGAGGTATCACCCTCTGGCGCCACCCTGACGGCCTCCTGCATCTGTCCCTGGCCTGGGGAGGTCCTTCGGGACAGCACCTCGGTGTCATCCATGGCCTTGGGAGAAGAGGCCGCCAGAAGGGACCCGTTGTCCATCACCTTGGGATCCAGCGAATTCCCCGAAGATGAGGATCGCTGGAGGTGGGAACGAGCCGGACTGCAATGCATGATTTAACATGTTAAAACTGCGAAACAAAAGGAGTTGGATATATGAGTGTGTCAGTTCCTTTGATTACTTACGATTCGGCCAGGGGCTTATCCCTGGGGCGCCACTCCGAGCTGCTGTCAGTATCCATCGCGGAGTTGTCCGCAAGGGAGGCTCTCCCCTTCTTGGACGCTTCTGCCTCCAGATGCGTGGAGGCCGCCCTTTTCTTCCTTCCCCCCTCAGGGGGAGAGTTGCTTTCCTCCTCCTCCTCGTCATCCTCGGTGGGGGAGGAGTGGGTTTTGGTGTCTTCGGACGTCATGTCCGAAGTACCCTTACGGAGGAGGCCACTTCTAGTCTCCTTGGCCTTCTTCTTGGCCTTCTTCTCTGGCGCCTGGTAGGGCGCCGGAACCAGCATCTTCGTCAGAAGTGGGATTGATGGGTTTTCAGGCAGCGGAGCCGGACACTGGATCCGCTCCACCCTCTTTGTCCAGACCTGTAAAGACAGATAAGGGAAGCTTAGACATCCTTATTGGAGGTACAGGTGAAGGACGCACCTTGGAATACGAAAAACTTACCGAACTGGCGGGATGGGTCAGGTTGTACCCATGATCCTCGGTCGTCTCCGGCCATGTTTCATTGGCCTTGAAAAGCACCTTCCAGATGTCTTCGTGTGTAGTGCCAAAGAACTGTTGCAAGGTCTGGTGCTCGGCCGGATCGAACTCCCACAAATGGCAAGTCCGGCTTTGGCATGGAAGGATCCGGCAAAAGAGAATCACCTGGATCACATAGACAAGCTTGATGTTCTTGTCCACCATGCTCCTGATGCGCGTCTGCAGCACGGACACCTCGTCCGACGACGCCCAGTATAGGCCCTTCTCTAGCCAGGAGGTGAGCCGCATCAGGGCCCCGGATTTGAATTCGGGAGCCGCGGCCCAGGTGGTGTCGCGGGGCTTTGTGACGTAGAACCACATCTGCTGCCACCCTTTGACGGTCTCCACGAAGGTACCTTTGGGCCATGAGACGTTGGGCATCTTGCTCACCATGGCGCCTCCGCACTCTGCGTGTTGACCACCCACCACCTTCGGCTTCACATTGAAGATCTTTAGCCACAATCCGAAGTGGGGTGGGATGCGGAGGAAGGCCCCGCACACGACAATGAATGCTGAGATGTTGAGGAAAGAGTTGGGGGCCAGATCATGGAAATCTAGCCCGTATTAGAACATGGGTCCGCGGACGAATGGGTGGAGAGGAAATCCCAACCCGCGGACGAAGTGGGGGATGAACACCACCCTCTTATGGAGCTCCGGGGTGAGGATTATCTACCCCTTTGCTGGAAGCCGGTGGGCGATTTCCTGGGCTAAGTACCCAGCCTCTCGGAGCTTCATAATGTCCTTCTGCTTGGCGGAGGAGGCCATCCACTTGCCTTGCGCTCCAGATCCGGACATGGCTGGAGTGTTTTTTTGAGGTGGAAAGGATGGAAGCTTGGGCGCTGGAGCTCGAGAATGGATGGGCAGAGAGAAAGAAGGCATGGGTGAAAAGGTGAAATCGTTATCCCTTTATAAAGGCTGCGAATATCAAGTGCCTCCCTATTCGCCTTAAAACTCGCCTATTCCCCAAGGGTCGTGCAGACGGTGCGGTTGGATTACCCACGCCCGTGTTGCTGAGGATCCTGCAATAAGGGGACACGATCTCTGCTTCGAGAAGACGTGCCAATAAAACCGCATCTTGAAACGTGGAGCGGGAGGCTAAAAACGGTTCGAAATAATGACCAGGCAGCGACGTGATGTCACGCTACAAAAGTTGTCAGTAGATTGGACTCGTGAAATATTATACTCTCTGCGGGTGTGTGTGGTACTTGTTTTGCAGAGCCGGACACGTTTCTGTGTTCAAAGGCTGTTTTGGAGTATTCGGAGGAGGAACCCACCTTGCAATGCTGAAGACAATCTGCGCGCCGGACACATCGTCATCGAAGCCTGGTTCAAGGGCTACCGAGGGAGTCCTGGATTAAGGGGTCCTCGGGCGTCCGGACTATGTAACATGGGCCGGACTAATGGGCTGTGAAGATACACGACAGAAGACTTCTTCCCGTGTCCGGATGGGACTCTTCTTGGCGTGGATGGCAGGCTTGCCGTTCGGATATGTAGATTCCTTCCTTTGTAAATGACTCTGTACAACCCTAGGCCCCTCCGGTGTCTATATAAACCGGAGGGTTTAGTCCGTAGAGGTAATCAGAATCATACAGGCTAGATATCTAGGGTTTAGCCATTACGATCTCATGGTAGATCCACTCTTGTAATCCTCATATTCATCAAGATCAATCTAGTAGGAAGTAGGGTATTACCTCCATCAACAGGGCCCGAACCTGGGTAAACATCGTGTCCCCCGTCTCCTGTTACCATCGACCTTAGACGCACAGTTCGGGGCCCCCTACCCGAGATCCGCCGGTTTTGACACCGACAGGTGGCACCGCTTCCCGACCCACAAGCGTTGGATCTGGCGAAAACGGGGGGCTTTGATTCGTACAGAGTAGGGCATGTGGCGAAGCAAACCACGAGGGGATGGGGCGACGGCGATCAGCAACGCCGGCAAGCAGGGACTGGAGGGACGCAGATCCATGTTATCATGGCCATAGACGTCGGGACGTCATGAGCCAGACGAGCTGGAAGGGACGCAACTGCCTGGTCGCCGAGGCCAGAGCTGCCCGGCAAGGGACGCCGTCAGCCATGGACACCGGAGAGACGCGGGTCCAAGGTCGCCGGGGCCAGAGCAGCGCCAGCAAGTACCCGCCTTGCGGAGCCTCGGTACTGCCACTAGCACCGTAGCCTCATCGCCATCGTGTGAGCCTTCACCGCGGCTCGAGGGGAGGAAGGGCCGCCGAAGACAAGGGGGTCCGGCAATGCATAGAAGGCAGGTTGCGAACACCCTTGTGACCGGCCGCAGCTTAACTAAAATCACGCCCAAGTAGCACCAGGAGGACTGGACCACGCCGAGGGAAGGGGAGACCACAGGGAAGGGAAGGGCGCATAAGGCCATGGCCTAGCACGCCGCACCCGTAGCCAGACCAGCAGGAACGCAGCAGCTGGGAGGGTGCGCTCGCGACGCGCGAGGAACTCGGGGACGCGGGGGGAGGGGCGGTGTTGGGGAAGCGCGGGAGGGACGGATCCACCCCGCCGCAGCCAGCCCAAGGCACGGCGCAGCCTAGCTGGCCGACCCTCCGGCGATGGCGTGGCAGAAGTGGGCGGAGGAGTGGGTGCCTCCCGGCGGCGGCAGCAAATGGATCTCGACTCGAGACAGGCGCGGGGAAGCGAATAGAGTGGGAGAGATGGACCCGCCCTGCCGCCGCCATCCCGGGGTGCGGCAGCGGTGGTGGGCGGGCGGGGGGGTGGCTACCCGGCGACGGCGGCTGGGGTTTCCCCGTGGCGCCAGAGGAGGCGACCTGTCATGTGTTACACATCAACTTTCAAGGGTTTCACTGATAGGAAGCACCCAACACTTCCCCTCGGTCCGCTGGCGGTGGCATGGGTTCCCTCCCTTTTCTGGCCGCTAAGGCGGCGGGAGGGGATGGGGGAACGAAAAAAATTGTGCTCTTCATCGACGATGAAGTTGGGACAACAGGTGCTACGAGAATAATGGTTCCTCAACTTTCCCCATGTCGATACTCTTCCTCGGAGTGTAGAGGAAGCATGGTGTCCATCGTCAGACACTCGGTCTGGCGTGATTAGAGCTTGTCCACGGCAGCGGCTCCCTGTGGAGGGCATGGCGTTACGTGTTTTGGTTCTCTAGTTCCATTTTTCATTCAATGAAGCTCAACCCAATATGGACCCGTCGGGGAACTTACGAGGTTTGTGTCCCACGGAGTTCGAATTAGCTTTGGACCCTCCTTGGTACCAGCTTCTCTAGGATGACGGTCTGTCCAGAACCCAGTTGTGAGTGTCTTCTCTACATCGATGACTTCTCAGTCACTGCTTCTACAAGTTTCTGAGTTTCAACAAGGTTCTTCCAGAGGCAAGTCCCTGAACCGTTTTCTTACGGTTCCGAGCGGCAACACGGATGGTGATTTCTGATCTCTGGGGCACAATCGTGATTCATGTGATAGTGCTATCTGACCGGTTAGGTCAATTCCTGCCTCATCCATTGGGTTGTCGATCTTGAGGTGATTCTGGGGGGTTCCTATTGTCCCATCCAACCTTGGTGGGCACGTCGAGAGCTAGGGTTTTGGTGGAGGGCGATAGACATGGTAAGCTCGGATAATCGGGGCAAGGACTATGAGGGAGTGGAGAGAATGGTGGGAAGGGTGCATCTGCCGGAGAACTAAAGCACAAAATTGATAGTGGATGACCAGGTGGAGGATCAGGGGCTCCCGCAGTGAGCGCTGATTAATTAGCAAGTTTCTGCACCAAAAATGCTACATGTGAACACAATATTTATAGATCCCCTACTCCTAGGGTGGGGTAATCCGAGAGGTTTCTCATTCAACTCAGTTGGAGAAATCATGTTCGTGGCCAATCTTGAGGGAAAATAGGATAGAGATAGGATTTTGGACGGAGGCCCATGGATGTATGCAGTAGTGTTGGAGATTTTTGATCGTCGGTCTTGTCCAGCAGACTGGAAATTTGAGAAATTGTAGATAGGAGTTAGAATTATTAAGCAGACTTTTAATCTTCGGTACCATCCATTGCCATTGAAGATTGTGGAGATGTTAGGTGAGGTGATTAAAGTCGATGTCAGCGCTAAAGGATTCGCTTATGGTGAGTCATTGAGGGTAAGAAAATCAATGTTAATGAGCCATTTATAATATTGTTGCAACTCGAGTTAGCTCGAACGAGGGAGCGGGTGTTCTATGATAACCGATGAAAATCTACCATACTTCCGCTTCTCATGTAGTTTAGTTGGGCATGCAGATGGTTTCTTCCCAAATCCAACGGAGAGGGATGAACAAAGCCACCTCCCATACAGTGAGAAATTACGTTGGAAAAGAAATAGGAGAAGTTGGGGGAGTGTGCCGCCAAGATACCAGGTTGGCCCTTCGGGGCGAGTAAGGTGAATGATGAGTGGGATCACGATAAGGTTGAACAAGGGGAAGAAGTAACCTTCCCAGAGAAACCTGGCAGGAGCACAGTTAGAGATGATGATGCTAGGGAGGTCTCGGTGGCTGGGATGCCAATGATATCTGAGGTCATGCCCTGGGAACAAGTAGGTATATCGCCTTGCGGATCTTGATGGGAATATTGTAGCCAGCCATGGAGAGTCGAACACACAATTGATGCTCGTGCATCAATACACTCTAAATAACAAATGGCGAGGGAAAATGAGCTGTCTAATGAATCGGGAGATAGAAGCATAGACTCAAAGAAGAACATAATTGAGAATATGCAGGAGAACAATGTTTTTTTGACGGAGGTTGCGTGGCAGTCCCACAAAGACCAATGAGTTACTTAGCATGCAAATGTCAAAGGCTTGAGAACCAAGAGATAGTTCGCGAGCTTCAAAAAATTGTGACGCTGAACGGGCCACATTGTTCTTTTTGTGTGATACAAAGATCGAGGGGAAATGAGTAGCTGACCTAACTTTTAGATTGGGTTTTGTAGGTTGTATGCTCGCAAGAAGTGATGGCTTAAGTGGCGGTTTGGCGTTGTTTCGGCCAGGAGAAGTGGATGTCACAATTGTGAACATCACAAAAAATCAACACATAGATGCAAAGGTTCAGAATGTGGGAGGAGATATGAAAACTTGGCGTTTACAAGCTTTTATGCGAAAGCTCGAAGAAGCAAGCGATCCTAGAGTTGGGAGTTGTTGAGATGGTTACAAGGGCAATGTGACCTCCCGTGGCTTTGTGGCATGAGATTTGTACTAGATACTTGATAACTCAGAGTATTTTGGAGCCAATGAAAGAGTGGAATGGAAAATCCAAGGGTTCACATAGGTAGTTGATTTCTGTAACTTCCAAGATATAGGGTTTAATGGTGTGCTATTTACATGGGATAACGAACACGATGGAGAGGCTAACGTCAAGGTTTGGCTTGGCAGATTCCTGGTAGAATCGACCTTTATTCAGATATACTTGACGACATGTGTGAGACTTATACCATCTCCGAGGTCGGATCATTGTATTTTTTCAACTAAAATTAGGCGGCTTACACATGGGGTCGAGAGTGGGCTGGTACATCCATTTTGCATCATGCTTTTATATTGATATTTATTGCATTATGGGCTGCTATTACACATTATAGCACAATACTTATGCCTTTTCTCTCTTATTTCACAAGGTTTACATGAAGAGGGAGAATGCCAACAGCTGGAATTCTGGACTGGAAAAGGAGCAAATCTGAGAGACCTATTCTGCACAACTCCAAAAGTCCTGAAAATTTACGAAGAATTATTTTGGAATATATAAAAAATATTGGACGAAGAAAGTACCAGAGGGGCCCCACCAGGCATTCATAAGGGTGGGGGCGTGCCCCTGCCTTGTGGGCCCCCTGGCAGGCCTCCGGTGCCCATCTTCTGCTATATGATGTGTTTTGACCTGGAAAAAATTAAGAGGAAGCTTTCGGGACGAAGCGTTGCCGTCTCAAGGCGGAACTTGGGCAGAACCAATCTAGGGCTCCGGCAGAGCTGTTCTGCTGGGTAAACTTCCCTCTAGGAGGGGGAAATCATCGTCATCATCATCACCAATGATCCACTCATTGAGCGGGGGTCAATTTCCGTCAACCTCTTCACCAGCACCATCTCCTCTCAAACCCTGGTTCCTCTCTTGTATCCGATCTCTGTCTCAAAACCTCATATTGGTACATGTGGGTTGCTAGTAGTGTTGATTACTCCTTGTAGTTGATGCTAGTTGGTTTATTTGGTGGAAGATCATATGTTCAGATCCTTAATGATAATTAATACTCCTCTGATTATGAACATGAGTATTCTTTGTGAGTAGTTACGTTTGTTCTTGACGACATGGGAGAAGTCTTGTTATAAGTAATCATGTGAATTTGGTATTCGTTCGATATTTTGATGAGATGTACACTACTGTAGGATGCTGCTAATGCGACACTACGATCAGAGACCCTTTGACGAAACTGCGTGCGATGCATTAATCGCAAATGGTGATGTAAAAAAACCGTCAAAAAATATGCAAAATGTTTGCGATGGCAGAGCCATCAAACACGGTTCTGATTTTAGTTGCGTGTGCGATGCAGGGCATATGGTTTAGTTTAATTAATTGTTTGAGATGAGAAAGAAGAACAGAAACAGGCAGCTAGATGAAGGCGTGTGCGATATACGACATACAGTTCACTCGGATGAACTGTTTGTGATGAGGCGGAACATCAGAAACGGGCAGCCAGATGAAGGTCTGTGCGATATACGACATATAGTTCACTCGGTGAATTGTTTGTGATTAGGCAACACAAAAGAAAGGGTTAGCCAAATCAAGGTGTGTTCTATATACGGCATACGATTCATTGCGATAAACTATTTGTGTTGAGCCAAGAGAACGGAAACGTTTCAGATAAACAAGATGTGTGTAATACGCGGCAAGCATCCAATTACATAGGTGGCTAGTGCACACATGACATTTCCACACACCAAAGTAAACTATTACATGCATAATTAACTAGGATAAATGATCATCTAATCATCATCTACTTCTTGTGCAAGCTCGATGTTCCTTCTATGCTAAGTTTCCATTAATCGATGGTGTTTTATGAACATGCCACCATTTCCCGCCATTTCCTCACCTGTTTCCCGCCACCCAGTAATATTGCGCATAAACCTAGGCGGCACGCAACGCACGGAGGCAACAAGCGCAGCCTGTAGCACATCCACCTTTTCCAAGAATGCCAAGCCACCAAAGCGCCGCCTCTGCCATCAACTGAGGGAGTCCTGGATTAAGGGCTCCTCGGGCGTCCGGACTATGTAACATGGGCCGGACTAATGGGCTGTGAAGATACAAGACAGAAGACTTCTTCCCGTGTCCGGATGGGACTCTCCTTGGCGTGGATGGCAAGCTTGGCTTTCGGATATGTAGATTCCTTCCTTTGTAAACCGACTCTGTACAACCCTAGGCCCCTCCGGTGTCTATATAAACCAGAGGGTTTAGTCCGTAGAGGCAACCACAATCATATAGGCTAGACATCTAGGGTTTAGCCATTACGATCTCGTGGTAGATTAACTCTTGTAATCCTCATATTCATCAAGATCAATCAAGCAGGAAGTAGGGTATTACCTCCATCAAGAGGGCCCGAACCTGGGTAAACATCGTGTCCCCCGTCTCCTGTTACCATCGACCTTAGACGCACAGTTCGGGACCCCCTACCCGAGATCCGCCAGTTTTGACACCGACATTGGTGCTTTCATTGAGAGTTCCACTGTGACGTCATCAGAAGGTTCAATGGCTCCATCAGTCATCTACAACAATGCTGCCCTGGGGGAGGTTTTTTCCCCCGCCAGATCTTTGTGTTCGGCAGCTTCGCACTGCAGGCCAACTTACTTGGCCATCTAGAGCAGATCGGCAGCTACGCCCCAGGTCACCAGATTAGTGTTGGAAATCTAGACTATGTCGCTGATATCCGAGGAGACTTGATCTTCCAAGGGTTCGCGAGCCCAACCTCCGCTTTGGCCTTAGATCCGGAGTGCATCGCCAGGTTCGAAGACGGGATTACTGAGCCCGCCAGACTATCTGCTGCCACTAAACCCAGTACGGGAGAGCCGGAGGAAGTAGTGTCGCTCGCAACCATTATGAAGCCGGACTCTTCTCTGGACACTGGCTCGGAACCCTTGGAGTCAGCATCATGTGAGCTCGGCTAAGAAGTTTCCTTCCCGCCGTACTCCACGGATTTTCTTCTCCCTGGCCAAACCTCGCCTTTAAGTGAGGCTCTAGGCTTGATGCGATCCCTCGTCATTATAGAGGAGCAATGTCCGAACTACGCCCAGCCCGGACTAGGGGCTAAGAGATTTACATCCCACCCACCACCCACTTCATAGCCACTATCGAGGACTTAACTGACATGCTCGACTACGGCTTCGAAGACATCGAGGGTATGGACGACGATGCCGGAGAGGAGCAGGCCGAAAACCCACCGTTTACCAGACGCTGGATGGCCACCTCTTCGTATGACATGTACATGGTGGACACACCCAAAGAGGGTAACGGCGATGATAAAGAAGACCCAGTCGAGGATAAACCTCCTAAGACACAGCCAAAGCACCGACGTCAGCGGCACCGCTCTAAATCACGCCGCAGAAAAGACAACAATACCGGCACAAGAGACAACAACACTCCGGACAATGCCGAAGACAAAGAAGACCCCATCAAGCCAACTTTCGAACAGGACGATCGGGAAGATGGGCAAGTTAGCCCTGACGAACAGGCCGTAAACGAAGACTCGGAGGATAGTAATTATCTCCCACTCTCCGAGGACAAGGTGAGCCTCGGTGACGAAGACTTTATCGTACCTGAGGAACCTCTCGAGTAGGAGCGCTTTAAGCGCCGGCTAATTGCCACTGCAAGGAGTCTGAAAAGAAGTAGCAGTAGCTTCAAGCTGATCAAGATCTGCTCAACGATAGGTGGACTAATGTCCTGGCAGCCGAGGAATATGGCCTCGAGCGCCCAACCAAAAGTTACCCGAAGCGTAAACTACTGCCCCAATTTGATGACGAGGCCCTCGAGCCCGCACCATCAGCACGTAATGCGGTTGACCGACCACCTCGTGGCCGGGACAAAACGGCAACTCAAGCCGAACACCAGCCCATACTACCTCGCCGTAAAGGTAGAGATATAACAGCTCGGGGATATACATATGACCTGCGGCAAGACCTGGACAGTAGACCAGGTCAGACCCTACGGATCGCGGGGGCGTGCCCCGACGCGCGACGACGGCTATCTAGCCGGACGTGACAAGCATAATCACGCCCGGGAAAAATTTGCAGACGGACTCCATCCGAGCTACATCGCGACTTGGACCGATATAGAGGCGCCTCACACCCTCTTTGCATCACTGATGAAGTAATGGAGCACGAATTCCCAGAAGGGTTTAAACCCGTGAATATCGAATCATATGATGGAACAACAGATCCCGCGGTATGGATTGAGGATTTTCTTCTCCATATTCATATGGCCTGCGATGATGATCTTCATGCCATCAAATACCTCCCGCTAAAACTCAAGGGACCAGCTCGGCATTGGTTGAACAGCCTGCCTGAAAACTCAATTGGCAGCTGGGAGGACTTGGAAGACGCCTTCCACGACCACTTCCAAGGTACATACGTCCGACCTCCGGATGCCGATGACTTAAGTCACATAGTTCAACAGCTCGGAGAGTCAGCCAGGAAATTCTGGACTAGGTTCCTAACTAAGAAGAACCAGATCGTCGACTGTCCGGACGCCGAAGCCCTAGCGGCATTTAAGCATAGCATCCGCGATGAATGGCTCGCCCGACACCTCGGCCAGGAAAAGCCGAAGTCAATGGCAGCCCTCACGGAACTTATGACCCGCTTTTGCGCGGGCGAAGATTGCTGGCTAGCCCATAGCAATAATAATGCAAGCGAACCTGGCACCTCTGAAGCCAGAAATAGCAACGACAAGCCCCGACGCAACAGGCACAAACGTCGAAACAACGGTGACAATACCGACGACACGGCGGTCAACCCCAGATTCAGTGGCTCCAAATCTGGCCGGCGGAAGAAGCCATTTAAAAGGAACAATCCGGGCTCATCCAGGTTGGACCGCATACTCGATCGTCCATGTCAGATCCACGGCACCCCCCAGATAAACCAGCCAATCATACCAACAGAAGCTGTTGGGTCTTTAAATAGGCCGACAAGTTAAATGCCGAGAACAAGGCGAAGGGGTCGCAGAGTGAGGACGCTGACGAGGAGCCCCGTCCACCGAACACAGGGCGATAGAAGAAGTCCCCCCCCAGGTTAAAACGGTGAACATGATATACGTTACCCATATCCCCAAGAGGGAGCGCAAACGTGCACTCAGGGACTTCTATGCGATAGAGCAAGTCGCCCCAAAATTCAACCCATGGTCGTCCTGCCCGATCACCTTTGATCGCAGGGACCATCCGACCAGTATCCGTCATGGCGGTTTAGCCGCACTGGTCCATGACCCAATCATTGATGGATTCCACCTCACGCGAGTCCTCATGGACGGTGGCAGCAGCCTCAACCTGCTCTATCAGGATACAGTCCGCAAAATGGGCATCGATCCATCAAGGATCAAGCCCACAAAAACTACCTTTAAAGGAGTAATACCAGGTGTAGAGGCCCGCTGCACGGGTTCAATCACATTGGAAGTTGTCTTCGGATCCCCGGACAACTTCCGAAGCGAAGACTTGATCTTCGACATCGTCCCCTTCCGCAGTGGCTATCACGCACTGCTCGGACGAACTGCATTTTCTCGATTCAATGCGGTGCCACACTATGCTTATCTCAAACTCAAGATGCCCGGACCATGCGGTGTCATAACTGTCAATGGAAACACGGAGCGCTCCCTCCGTACCGAGGAACACACCGCGGCCCTGGCAGCGGAAGTACAGAGCGGACTTATCAAGGAGAACTTTAATTCGGCGTCCAAGCTCCCGGACACTGTCAAACGAGTCCGGACTACTCCGTAGCATATAAATCCAGCTCGTCAGGAGTTAGACTAGCAATTCGGCCTCCGTCTCAGTCCCAACCAAATGGCGGCGTACGTACCACGCGTACATAACTACGCACCCAAAATACCATGGGTAGAGACGGAGGCATAACTAGATGGTGGCCCATAATACGGCTTAACCTAACCTTGGCACACATGCCTTCCCTTTTCAGGCTTCTTCTCTACAGGCCCCTCCCGATGGCCTGATCATCGGTCCTTTCGAAGGATGGATATACCAAGGCAACAAGCAGCACATACGTGTGGGGGAATCTCTACATGTTCTTCTTGACGATCATTCTACCTGTTTTTAGGACCCGCACGCAGCTCCCCCTTGGTCTTGGCATGTTAAATAGCTCTGTTGCTTATCGCACTATTTGTACAAATACGCTTTGACGTATTAATCAAATTATAATGGAAACAGTTTGCGGCCCAACTTATGTGGCACTAGCTTACTACTTCATTTTATTTCACTATTCTTATCGATTGCACCCGTACACTTTGGTATGCTTTAATTCGCCAGGGGCTTCATTGTGCTCCATACTACGGCAACAAAGTCCAAACACTTTTTACAGTATAGTTCGGCACCCCGAAATTAGCATTATATGCATCGGCTCTGAATCATGTCTTTGGTCAATAGTTGGGTGGCCCGGCTCCTGTGCTTGCTACCTTACGTTCCGTCCTATCGGCTAAGGTAGTAAAAGGAGAACTACTGCAATTATGTTTCTGGTTCATCCGAGCAAACACCTCAGTAGAGAAAGCCAAAAACTGACTGTCATGATGCGGCGAGAGCTGGTCAGCTATTCGGAGGTTAAAAATCTTTTGCGACTTTTTCCGCATTATGCGACGAATCGGCCTCTACCCGATCAGGTGTCTATAGCACCCTAGTCCGGATTAAATACTAACTAGGGGCTGCGCCTACATTTCTGTTGTCAAACTCCTATGGCTAAGTGAGGGTGATAAAGCCACATAGTCCGATTGCCTGGTTCATTGCGCTAAACACCTCCTTCAAGGACCAAACTCTTGGATCAAGAGTGTTTAGATTCCATCCTGAACACCCCGTACTGCCTACGTTGGGGCTAAAGCTGACGACTGTCCAATTCTCAGATTTAACAAAACGGCCGCACAGGAGGTAAAATTTTAAAACAACAAATAATATATTACATAATGGCTTTGTTTCATAATACAGGAAAGGATAACATGAATGACTTATTCAAAGATAATGTCTTTTGAACACTGGCCCTCTACAATGCGGGATCCCTTCAGGACATCATCAAAATACCGCTCGGGCATGCAGTGCTCCTTGCCCGCGGGCGGTCCCTCGGTCGCGAGCTTGACGTCGTCCATCTTCTCCAACCGCACCTTGACGCGGGCGAAGGACATCAGCGCACCTTTGATGCAGACCGACCGCTTGATGGCATCAAGCCAAGGGCAGGCATTGACCAGCCGCTTCACGAGCCCGAAGTAGCTGCTGGGTATGGCTTCGGCAGGCCATAAACGGATTATCAAATCCTTCATGGCCTATTCGGCCGCCCTATGCAGTTCGGTCAGCTGTTTCAGTTGATCGCTAAAGGGCACCGGATGCTCTGGCGCAAGGTATTGCGACCAGAACAGCTTCTCCGTTGAGCTCCCTTCTTCGGCTCGGAAGAAATCCGCAGCGTCAGCAACACTGCGCGGCAGATCCACAAACGCTCCTGGAGAACTCCAAATCCGGGTTAGTAAGAGCTACCTTTTCTTCACATACTTGCTTTGCATCATAAAGGCCTTACCCGCCGCGATTTTTCTAGCCTCCTGGATTTCCTGGAGGGCACCCTGGGCTTCAACCCGGGTATCTTGTGCGCTTTGGCGGGCCTTGGCAAGTTCAGACTCTTGATCCGCAATATTGCGCTCCAAGGAGTCGCATTTCTTCACGGCGTCCTGGAGCTCCTGCTGAACCTCACCGACCCTGGCCTTGTGTGTCGGCGTCCTGGGAACGGGGGTCCCCAGACTTGCCTGCCTGCGGCCCACGGCGCGGCTCCACCAGCGGCCCTGTACGGCCCATCTTCACCAGCAAACACTCAAGACCCTCGCGAGGGGCCAGGCCTCGCGAGGCGGATGACGCAAGACCTCCTCGGGGGCGGCCTCACCAGGCTGGCTCGCGAGGGGCGGAGAGATCAAGGCAAGGGCACCTCGCGAGGTTTCTGTGATGCAAGCCATGACGACCGGGCCTAGGCAGGCACCAGCACGCAGAGTGTCCTCGTTTCCTCTTTGGTTCTAAAGAGGCAAGCGCAGACGAGGAGTCCCGAGGCATCAGGCAAAGGTTTCCATATCAGTGCAACGAGACCAGGACCAGCAGGACGGAGGTCACCGTGGAGCCCAAGACGGCGTCATCACCAGAGCCTTTGGCAGGCGAAGACCACCTTTAGTCAGGATAACTTGTACTAGTTGTCTCCTTTCAAATTTGGCTGTTGTGGCATCCCTTCCCGCCAGCATTTGGGAAGAGGACCAGGGCCACTATAAATAGGGCTAGCCACCACAGTAGGAGGCAATTTATCCTGGGCCATTCAGATCATCCTCATCCACACAAACTCACCAAGCACAAGAGCACCTCTCCTCAGGAGGCTGTTCTTCCCTTGTAACTGTTCCTCCTCAGCCCAAGAGGCAATCCACCACACCACACTGGAGTAGGGTATTACACCACATCGGTAGCCCGAACCAGTATAAACCTTGTGTCCCTTTGTTCTGCGAGTTCGACGCGCTGAGCCTTGAGATCGCGGTGAGGGAGAGTGTTAGTGGGAGGAGAGACCTTCGTGCACACCCCAGTGTTCGAACCTCAAGGGTTTTGCCGGAACCCGAAACCGACATCGTGTTTTTCGCGAGCGACTTGTTCCTTTGCCGCTCTCTCCTGGGCTTCGGCCAGTGCCTTCTTGAGGGTCTCCACCTCGGTCGCCGCTCCTACAAAATATGATGGCACTATGTTCAACACAAATCATTCATCCTTTATGAATCTACACAAGGTCATTGCATACCTTGATTGTGCTCTAGCTGTTTTTTCACACGGCCGAGCTCTTCCTCACTCCGCTCCAGACTCTGCTTCAGTCCGGAGACTTCGGCAGAATGGGAGGTCGCAGCCAGCAACGACGCCTGCTTATTCACATAGACATGTATGGTTAGTCTCCTGCGAAAATTATTTGATCCTCTATCCTGCTTTTCTTTTCGAACACCAGACTGAGTCTCAGGGGCTACTGTCTATACTATGACATTATTTTTGCATAATTACGTCGCATACCTCAAAGCCTGTTAGAAGGTTGGTGCAGGCTTCGGTCAGTCCGCTCTTAACGGACTGAACCCTCTCAACCACCGCACCCATAAGGATACGATGTTCCTCAAAAATGGAAGCACTTTGCAGCGCTTCCAGTAGATTATCCGGTGCCTCTGGATGGACAGAGGTCACCGGTGGAATCGGTGCACCTCCTTCTTTCGAAGGAGGCTGCTTGCCTGATTCCGGAGCTGTATAGGTCTCCGGAATTGTATTCGGCGGGGGGCCGAATTGAATATGGCCCCCATCGCCAGTCTCCAGGGGGATTCGCTCCCCCATGTGTCCGGCGGCCGAGGTATCACCCTCTGGCGCCACCCTGACGGCCTCCTGCGTCTCTCCCTGGGCTGGGGAGGTCCTTCGGGACAGCACCTCGGTGTCATCCATGGCCTTGGGAGAAGAGGCCGCCGGAAGGGACCTGCTGTCCATCACCTTGGGATCCAGCGAATTCCCCGAAGATGAGGATCGCTGGAGGTGGGAACGAGACGGACTGCAGTGCATGATTCAACACGTTAAAACTGCGAATTAAAAGGAGTTGGATATATGAGTGCGTCAGTGCCTTTGAGTACTTACGATTCTGCCAGGGGCTTATCCCTGGGGCGCCACTCCGAGCTGCTGTCAGTATCCAACGCGGAGTTATCCGCAAGGGAGGCTCTCCCCTTCTTGGACGCTTCTGCCTCCAGATGCGTGGAGGCCGCCCTTTCTTCCTTCCCCCTTAGGGGGAGAGTTGCTTTCCTCCTCCTCCCCGTCATCCTCGGTGGGGGAGGAGTGGGTTTTGGCGTCTTCGAACGTCACGTCTGAAGTACCCTTACAGCAGAGGCCACTTCTGGTCTCCTAGGCCTTCTTCTCCGGCGCCTGGTAGGGCGCCGGAACCAGCATCTTCGTCAGAAGCGGGATTGCTGGGTTTTCAGGCAGCGGAGCCGAACACTGGATCCGCTCCACCCTATTTGTCCAGCCCTGAAAAGACAGATAAGGGAAGCTTGGACATCCTCATTGGAGGTACAGGTGAAGGACGCACCTTGGAATACGAAAAACTTACCGAACTGGCGGGATGGATCAGGTTGTACCCACGATCCTCGGTCGTCTCCGGCCACGTTTCATTGGCCTTGAAAAGCACCTTCCAGATGTCTTCGTGTGTAGTGCCGAAGAACTGTTGCAAGGTCTGGTGCTCGGCCGGATCGAACTCCCACAAATGGCAAGTCCGGCTTTGGCATGGAAGGATCCGGCGAAAGAGCATCACCTGGATCACATTGACAAGCTTGATGTTCTTGTCCACCATACTCCTGATGCGCGTCTGCAGCACGGACACCTCGTCCGACGACACCCAGTCCAGGCCCTTCTCTAGCCAGGAGGTGAGCCGCATCGGAGCCCCGGATTTGAATTCGGGAGCCGCGGCCCAGGTGGTGTCGCGGGGCTCTGTGACGTAGAACCACAGCTGCTGCCACCCTTTGACGGTCTCCATGAAGGTACCTTTGGTCCATGAGACGTTGGTCATCTTGCTCACCATGGCGCCTCCGCACTCTGTGTATTGACCACCCACCACCTTCGGCTTCACATTGAAGATCTTTAGCCACAATCCGAAGTGGGGTAGGATGCGGTGGAAGGCCTCACACACGACAATGAATGCCGAGATCTTGAGGAAAGGGTTGGGGGCCAGATCATGGAAATCTAGCCCGTAGTAGAACATAAGTCCGCGGACGAAGTGGGGGATGAACACCACCCTCTTATGGGGCTCCGGGGTGGGTATGATCTGCCCCTTTCCTGGAAGACGGTGGGCGATTTCCTGGGCTAAGTACCCAGCCTCTCGGAGCTTCGTGATGTCCTTCTCCTTGGCGGAGGAGGCCATCCACTTGCCTTGCGCTCCAGATCCGGACATGGCTGGAGTGATTTTTTGAGGTGGAAAGGATGGAAGCTTGGGCGCTGGAGCTCGAGAATGGATGGGCAGAGAGAAAGAAGGCGTGGGTGAAAAGGTGAAATCCTTATCCCTTTATAAAGGCTGCGAATATCAAGTGCCTCCCCATTCGCCTTAAAACTCACTTATTCCCCAAGGGTTGTGCAGACGACGCGGTTGGATTACCCACTCCCGTATTGATGAGGATCCCGCAATAAGGGGACACGATCTCTGCTTCGACAAGACGTGCCAATAAAAGCATCTTGAAACATGGAGCGGGAGGATAAAAACGGTTCGAAATAATGACCGGGCAGCGACATGATGTCACGCTACAAAAGTTGTCAGTAGATTGGACTCGTGAAATATTATACTCTCTGTGGGTGTGTGTGTGTGGTACTTGTTTTGCAGATACGGACACGTTTTCTGTGTTCAAAGGCTGTTTTGGAGTATTCGGAGGAGGAACCGCCTTGGAATGCCGAAGACAATCTGCGTGCTGGACACATCGTCATTGAAGCCTGGTTCAGGGGCTACTGAGGGAGTCCTGGATTAAGGGGTCCTCGGGCGTCCGGACTATGTAACATGGGCCGGACTAATGGGCTGTGAAGATACAAGACAGAAGACTTCTTCCCGTGTCCGGATGGGATTCTCCTTGGCGTGGATGGCAAGCTTGGCGTTCGGATATGTAGATTCCTTCCTTTGTAAATCGACTCTGAACAACCCTAGGCCCCTCCGTGTCTATATAAACCGGAGGATTTAGTCCGTAGAGGCAATCACAATCATACAGGCTAGACATCTAGGGTGTATCCATGACGATCTCGTGGTAGATCAACTCTTGTAATCCTCATATTCACCAAGATCAATCAAGCAGGAAGTAGAGTATTAGCTCCATCAAGAGGGCCCGAACTTGGGTAAACATCATGTCCCCCGTCTCCTGTTACCATCGACCTTAGACGCACAGTTCGGGACCCCATACTCGAGATCCGCCGGTTTTGACACCGACATCAACCTCGTCGACGAGAAAAACGAGAAGGCGCCACGGCATGTCGAGGCCGAGGCGCTCCCCGGCAATGCGATGGACAACGCCGTGATGCGCGTCATCGCCATGGTTGAGCACACCCTTGGCGCATGGCGCTTGAGCACCGCGGATCAAGATAGGCATGTCAGCGTCGCGGATCAAGATAGGCATGTCAGCATCGAGAGGCTGCAGCTCGCCGCACAACATGATCGATGGCGCGCCACAGAGCAAGCTAGGCGCATCCGTGCCGATAGGCTGCGACTCGCCGCACGGCTGTTGGGTAACGTAGCATGCAATTTCAAAAAAATTGTATGATCATGCAAGATCTATCTAGGAGATGCATAGGAACGAGAGGGGGAGAGTGTCTCCACGTACCCTCGTAGACCAAAGCAGAAGCGTTAGTTTAACGCGGTTGATGTAGTCGAACGTCTTCTCGATCCAACCGATCAAGCACCGAACGTACGACAGCTCCGAGTTCTGCACACGTTCAGCTCAATGACGTTCCTCGAACTCTTGATCTAGCAGAGGGTCGAGGGAGAGTTTAGTCAGCACGACGGCGTGGTGACGGTGATCGTGATGTGATCCGTGCAGGGCTTCGCCTAAGCACTATGACACTATGACCGGAGGAGTAAACTGTGGAGGGGGGCACCGCACACGGCTAAGAGAACAATTGATGTGCTTTGGGGTGCCCCCTTGCCCCCGTATATAAAGGAGGAGAGGGAGGAGGCTGGCCAAGGGGCGCGCCATGGGGGGAGGAAACCGACTTGGACTCCATGTCCAATTCGGCCTCCCCTTTCCTTCTTCCGGAGGGGGAAAGGGGGAAGGAGAGGGAAGATGAGAAGGAAAGGGGGGCGCGCCCCCTCCCCTAGTCCAATTCGGACCCCCCATGGGAGGGGGGCGCGGCCACCCCTTGTGGGCTGCCTTCTCTCTCCCCTATGGCCCATGTAGGCCCATTACTTTCCCCGGAGGGTTCCGGTAACCTCCCGGTTCTCCGAAAAATATCCAAAATGATCCGGAACCATTCCGGTGTCCGAATATCATCGTCCAACATATCAATCTTTACCTCTCAACTATTTCTACACTCCTCATCATGTCCGTGATCTCATCCGGGACTCCGAACAATCTTCGGTAACCAAAACACATAACTCATAATACAAATTGCCATCGAACATTAAGCGTGCGGACCCTACGGGTCCGAGAACTATGTAGACATGACCGAGACACATCTCCGGTCAATAACCAACAGCGGACCTGGATGCTCATATTGGTTCCTACATATTCTACGAAGTTCTTTATCTGTCAAACCGCAATGACAACATATGTTATTCCCTTTGTCATCGGTATGTTACTTGCCCGAGATTCGATCGTCGGTATCTTCATACCTAGTTCAATCTCGTTACCGGCAAGTCTCTTTAGTCGTTCTGTAATGCATCATCCCGCAACTTACTCATCAGTCACTTTGCTTGCAAGGCTTATCGTGATGTGCATTACCGAGAGGGCCCAGAGATACCTCTCCGATACTCGGAGTGACAAATCCTAATCTCGATCTATGCCAACCCAAAAAACACCTTCAGAGACACCGGTAGAGCATCTTTATAATCACCCAGTTATGTTGTGACGTTTGATAGCACACAAGGTGTTCCTCCGGTATTCGGGAGTTGCATTATCTCATAGTCAAAGGAATATGTATAAGTCATGAAGAAAGCAATAGCAATAAAACTTAACGATCATTATGCTAAGCTAACAGATGGGTCTTGTCCATCACATCATTCTCCTAATGATGTGATCCCGTTCCTCAAATGACAACACATGTCTATGGTCAGGAAACTTAACCATCTTTGATTAACGAGCTAGTCAAGTAGAGGCATACTAGGGACACTTTGTTTGTCTATGTATTCACACATGTATCAAGTTTCCGGTTAATACAATTCTAGCATGAATAATAAAAATTTATCATGATATAAGGAAATATAAATAACAACATTATTATTGCCTCTAGGGCATATTTCCTTCAACGGCGAGACCGTTGGAGCGCCGTAGAGCGAGAGGCGCGGCGCGCCGCACAGCAAGAGCGGATCCATCGGCGCTTGCCTACTGTCGACAGAGCATCGCAGCTGGGTACACGTCCCGTCAGTGCCACCATTCCTCGCCAGGAGTGGGCAGAGGCCCTCTGCGCCGTACTTGCACCAGAGGCCGTCCGCGCCGTACTTGCACCGGACACCCGCTGCGTCGTTCGCATGGGTCGCGCCGTTCGCCTTGTCCGCAGCCCGCTTTATGCCAATGCGCTGGTCGGTAGGCGTGATTGCCTCCTTGGCCCAGGTGTCCACCTGGGCGCAGTAGAGGAACATGGCCGTCGCATCCTCGAGTTGGTGATCTCTGATGAAATAGCCAACTTGGAGCTCGATATCGCGCTCCAGATGTACCGCGAGTGTGTCGACCGCTTGGACGAACGCTTGCACGAGTTCAGGCAGAGCCAAGAGCTACCATAGGCAAGGGCTGCTGGTCATGGTCTCATGGATGCGTTTTATTCTGTTGAGTCATTTCGATGTGGATAGCTATGTATTCACATCAATCATATATTGCTCTGTTTATTGCTCTATTTCAATGTGTGTACTCTGTTTTCCGTTCTTATATGTTCTGTTTCAATGTGTGTATATACGCTTTCCATTCTGTATATGTGGGTGATAACAACTAGATACAAATTAGTATACAAAAACAGATAGAAAATGGAATTCATAATATATATATTAATTGTTCATTAGTTCATCATAGAATATATATAATATCATCACATATACGTGACGATACTTAACTACTAGGTACAATGCATAAAATTGAAAACGAACAATACTAAAACTAATAATCCCTCCTGAGGCAGTATTCCGGCAGCCCCTCGCCAGCAGCTCCCTGGTGCGCGACGTCTTCCCAGCGGGGAGGTAGTACTCCGCCTCCTCCGCCTCGCAGCGCTTGACATACCGATCTGCCACTTGCTGGCGGACGTGCGCAAATGATCTTGCCATTTCATTGGGCGCCTATCGGAGCTCCTCGTCGGTGGCACGCTGGAGCTTATCAGCCCACCTCCACGCAGCGATGAGGCGCCTAGCGCCTATGACCTTCCTCGCGAAGTACCCGTCTTCATACACTTCCTCCGCACGACGACGCGCCCGCCCCCAAAGCTCCACCGCCTCCTTTTTCTAGGCGGTATCACGAGCTTCACAGGCCACCTGGTACCTGGCTTCCTCCTCCGCCATCTCCTTCTTGAATGCCACTTGCCTGGCTTTCTCAGCTGGCGGCAGCGACTTCCACAGAAAAAGATTGTACTGGCCCCAAAACCAATCCAAAGTTGGGGGGTCCGACGCAACCTCGTCCAACGGCGCGTAGGGGTCCTCCTCGTCGCTGCTCTTGGACTGAGCGTCCTCGGGGGGCGACGACTCCTCGTCGGCGCGTGGGCAGACCGGCGGCACCATGGCAGAGATTTGAGAGAGAGAGAGCGAGGGGAGGATGTAGATGAGAATGCAGACGAGATGACGTGAGCAAGATAGTATTTATTGGCGGCCAGAATCTAGATCCATGGGAATAGTACACACGCCGGTCACCGGAATTTATGAGTACTGTAGTTTGAATTATCCACGATTTTCCTGCAGCAAAATCCGTGTGTGAACTTAATAGCTGACGGTTTCCAATACAAAACCGTGTCTGATTAATAACCCCCGCCACTCACCTTCCAAACCTCGAGGCGCGAGATAGAGTGCCAATCGTGTGGGGGCCGATTGTCTTGCCAGATCTTTACATTTTCTTTTTTTAACACCAGATATTTACATCGTCTGATGATTTTTTAACTCGCACAAAAGTACACAAAAATAGGATTTTTCAAACCGTTATGGTTAGCCGTTGCATGTAGATGTAGTTCAAATTTGAATTATGTTCATTAAATGGCTAGAAAATCACTAAAATTTCTTTAAAAGGTCAAATGACCCCTAGAATTTTCCAAATTTTCACATGACAAGTGTATTAGTGCACGTTAAACGTAGAAAAAAATTTAAAGGCCGTAAGAGGAAGGTCCCATTCGTCATCAAACATGCATTGTTCCCTCTCGGAACCACAAGCCTTCTAGCGAGTTGCTCCGGTTTGTGAGGGGTGTGTGTCCAAACTTTCGTCAAACAGGCCAATTTTTTACCACATTGCTACTTCTTGAGCTTGCGTTGGTTTTTCCCTTGAAAATGAAAGTGTGATGCAGCAAAGTAGAGATAAGTATTTCCCTCAGTTTGAGAACCAAGGTATCAATCCAGTAGGAGACAACGCACAAATCACCGAATACCCGCACGAACAATCAAACAACTCTAACCCAACGCGATAAAGGGGTTGTCAATCCCTTCACGGTTACTTGCAAAAGTGAGATCTGATAGAGATAGATAAATGGTAAAGTAAATATTTTTGGTATTTTTGGTTTATAGATCGGAAAGTAAAAGATTGCAAAATAGTAGATCGGAAACTTATATGATGGAAAACAGAAACTTAATGATGGAAAATAGACCCAGGGCCATAGGTTTCACTAGAGGCTTCTCTCAAGATACAAAATAATACGATGGATGAACAAATTACTGCCGAGCAATTGATAAAAAAGCGCAAAGTTGTGACGATATGTAAGGCAATGATCATGAATATAGGCATCACGTCCTTGTCAAGTAGACCGAAACGATTCTGCTTCTACTACAATTACTCCACACATCGACCGCTATCCATCATGCATCTAGAGTACTAAGTTCATAAAGAATGGAGTAATGCATTAAGTAAGATGACATGATGTAGAGGAATTAACTCAAGCAATATGATGAAAACTCCATCTTTTTATCCTCGATGGCAACAATACAATACGTGCCTTGCTGCCCCTACTATCACTGGGAAAGGATACCGCAAGATTGAACCCAAAGCTAAGCACTTCTCCCATTGCAAGAGAAACCAATCTAGTTGGCCAAACCAAACCGATAGTTCGAAGAGAATTATAAAGGTATCAAATCATGCATAAAAGAATTCAGAGAAGATTCAAATAATATTCATAGATAAGCTGATCATAAATCCACAATTCATCGGATCTCGACCAACACACCGCAAAAAGGTATTACATCGAATAGATCTCCAAGAACATCGAGGAGAGCATGGTATTGAGAATCAAAGAGAGAGAAGAAGCCATCTAGCTACTAGCTATGGATCCGTAGGTCATCGGAAGGGCAATAGAGTTGATGTAGAAGCCCTCTGTGATCGAATCCCCCTCTGGCAGGGTGCCAGAAAAGGTCCCTAGATGGGATCTCACGGGTACAGAAGGTTGCGGCGGAGGAAAATTGTTTTCGTGGATGCCTCTGCTGGTTTGGGGATATATGGGAATATATAGGCGAAAGAATTAGGTCAGGAGGGTCACGGGGGGACCCACGAGGGTGGGGGGCGCCCCTCCATCCTTGTGGCCGCCTCGTGGCTCCTCCGACTTCATCTCCAAGTCTCCTGGTGGTCTTCTAGTCCAAGAAAAATCATCGCGAAGGTTTCATTCCGTTTGGACTCCGTTTGGTATTCCTTTTCTGCGAAACTCAAAAACAAGGAAAAAGCAAAAACTGGCACTAGGCTCTAGGTTAATAGGTTAGTCCCCAAAAAAATATAAAATAGCATATTAATGCATATAAAACATCCAAAACAGATAATATAATAGCATGGAACAATAAAAAATTATAGATACATTGGAGACGTATCTAGCATCCCCAAGCTTAATTCCTGCTCGTCCTCGAGTAGGTAAATGATAAAAACTGAATTTTACGTGTGGAATGCTACCTAACATATTTAACCGTGTAATTTTATTTATTGTGGCATGAATGTTCAGATCCATAAGATTCAAAACAAAAGTTTAATATTGACATAAAAACAATAATACTTCAAGCATACTAACAAGGCAATTATGTCTTCTCAAAATAACATGGCCAAAGAAAGCTTATCCCTACAAAATCATATAGTCTGGCTAAGCTCCATCTTCATCACACAAAATGTTAAAATCATGCACAACCCCGATGACAAGCCAAGCAATTGTTTCATACTTTTGATGTTCTCAAACTTATTCAAGTTTCACGCAATACATGAGCGTGAGCCATGGACATAGCACTATAGGTGGAATAGAAGGTGGTTGTGGAGAAGACAAAAAGAAGGAGATAATATCACATCAACTAGGCATATCAACGGGCTATGGAGATGCCCATCAATAGATATCAATGTGAGTGAGTAGGGATTGCCATGCAACGGATGCACTATAGCTATAAGTTTATGAAAGCTAAAAAAGAAAATAAGTGGGTGTGCATCCAACTCGCTTGCTCACGAAGACCTAGGGCAATTTTGAGGAAGCCCATCATTGGAATATACAAGCCAAGTTCTATAATGAAAAATTCCCACTAGTATATGGAAGTGACAACATAGGAGACTCTCTATCATGAAGATCATGGTGCTAATTTGAAGCACAAGTGTGGTAAAAGGGTAGTATCATTGCCTCTTCTCTCTTTTCTCTCATTTTTTTATTTGGGCCTTCTCTCATTTTTAGGGCTCTTTTTTTTGTCCGGAGTCTCATCCCGACTTGTGGGGGAATCATAGTCTCCATCATCCTTTCCTCACATGGGACAATGCTCTAATAATTAAGATCGTCACACTTTTATTTACTTACAACTCGATACTTAGAACAAATTAAGACTCTATATGAATGCCTCCGACGGTGTACCAGGATGTGCAATGAATCAAGAGTGACATGTATGAAAGAATTATGAATGGTGGCTTTTCCACAAATACGATGTCAACTACATGATCATGCAAAGCAATATGACAATGATGAAGCGTGTCATAATAAATGGAACGGTGGAAAGTTGCATGGCAATATATCTCGGAATGGCTATGGGAATGCCATAATAGGTAGGTATGGTGGCTGTTTTGAGGAAGGTATATGGTGGGTTTATGGTACCGGCGAAAGTTGTGCGGCACTAGAGAGGCTAGCAATGGTGGAAGGGTAAGAGTGCGTATAATGCATGGACTCAACATTAGTCATAAAGAACTCACATACTTATTGCAAAAATCTATTAGTTATCGAAACAAAGTACTATGCGCATGCTCCTAGGGGGGTAGATTAGTAGGAAAAGACCATCGCTCGTCCCCGACCGCCACTCATAAGGAAGACAATCAATAAATAAATCATGCTCCGACTTCATCACATAATGGTTCACCATACGTGCATGCTACGGGAATCACAAACTTTAACACAAGTATTTCTCAAATTCATAATTTCTCACTAGCATGACTCTTATATCACCATATTTATATCTCAAAACAATCATAAGGAATCAAACTTCTCATAGTATCCAATGCACTTTATATGAAAGTTTTTATTATATCCCTCTTGGATGCCTATCATATTAGGACTAAATCTATAACCAAAGCAAATTACCATGCTGTTTAAAGACTCTCAAAATAATATAAGTGAAGCATGAGAGTTCAATAATTTCAGTAAAATAAAACCACCGCCGTGCTCTAAAAAGATATAAGTGAAGCACTAGAGCAAAATTGCCTAGCTCAAAAGATATAAGTGAAGCACATAGAGTATTCTAATAAATCACGATTCATGCTTGTCCCTCTCAAAAGGTGTGTACAGCAAGGATGATTGTGGCGAAGTAAAAAGCAAAGTCTCAAATCATACAAGATGCTCCAAGCAAAACACATATCATGTGGTGAATAAAAATATAGCCTGAAGTAAAGTTACCGATAGACGAAGACGAAAGAGGGGATGCCTTCCGGGGCATACTCAATCTTAGGCTCTTGGTTGTCCTTGAATATTACCTTGGGGTGCCTTGGGCATCCCCAAGCTTAGGCTCTTGCCACTCCTTATTCCATAGTCCATCAAATCCTTACCCAAAACTTGAAAACTTCACAACACAAAACTCAACAGAAAATCTCATAAGCTTCGTTAGTATAAGAAAATAAATCACCACTTTTGGTCCTGTTGTGAACTCATTCTTTATTTATATTGGTGTAATATCTACTGCATTCCAACTTATCCATGGTTCATACCCCCACAATACTACCCATAGATTCATCAAAATAAGCAAACAACACATAGAAAACAGAATCTGTCAAAAAACAGAACAGTCTGTAGTAATCTGTAACTCTTGAATACTTCTGTAACTCCAAAAATTCTGAAAAATTAGGAAGACCTAAGCAATTTGTTTATTAATTTTCTTCAAAAAGAATAAAATTAAAATCACTCTTCTGTTAAAAATGAGAATTGTTTTCCTGAGCGCAGAAGTTTCTGTTTTTCAGCAAGATCAAATCAACTATCACGGTAAGCCATCCCAAAGGTCTTACTTGGCACAAACACTAATTAAAACACAAAACCACATCTAACCAGAGGCTAGATGAATTATTTATTGCAAAACAGCAAGGAAAAATATTGGGTTGCCTCCCAACAAGCGCTTTTCTTTAAAGCCTTTTAGCTAGGCATTGAGATTTCAATGATACTCACATGAAAGACAAGAATTGAAGCGCAAGGAGAGCATCATAAAACATGACAAACACATCTAAGACTAACATACTTCCTATGCATAGGCATTTTATAAGCAAACAATTATCAAGGCAAGAAAAAACTAGCATATGCAAGGAAGAAGAAAGAGACGATAGCAATCTCAACATGAAGAGAGGTAATTTAGTAACATGAAAATTTCTACAACCATATTTTCCTCTCTCATAATAATTACATGTAGGATCATAATCAAATTCAACAATATAGCTATCACATAACATACTTCAACACGATCCACATGCATGCGAAGTTGACACTCTTCCAAAATAGTGGGATTAACATTAACTGAAGTCATGACCTCTCCAAACCCACTTTTATCAAATATTTCATAAGACTAAACATTCTCCAAATATGTGGGATCTAAAGTTGACACTCTTCCAAACCCACTTTCAATACTATTTCAAACATTATTATCAATCTCATATTCATCATGGGGCTTAAATAAATTTTCAAGATCATAAGAAGAATCACCCCAATCATGATCATTGCAATAAGTAGTAGACGTAGCAAAATTAGCATCCCCAAGCTTAGGGTTTTGCATATCATTAACACAATTGACATTAATATAATTTATAATAACATCATTGCAATCATGCTTTTCATTCAAGGAGCTATCGTGAATCATTGTATAATTTTCCTCTTTGAACACTTCATCACGATTTTCAGATTCACGAATTTCAAGCAAAATCTCATAAAGATAATCTAGTGCACTCAACTCACTAGCAATTGGTTCATCATAGTTGGTTCTTTTAAAAAGATTAGCAAGTGGATGAGGATCCAAAACAGTAGACTTTTAGCAAGCAAAGATGCAAGCAAATACAAGGCACATGCATGATAACACAAGGATAGCAAGCAAGCAAAAAGGCATACGGAAAGACGAACGGAAAGAGTGCGAAGAAAGGGGCAAATCTTTTCGAAAATCGTTTTAGAAGTGGGGGAGAGGAAAACGAGAGGCGAATGGCGAATAATGTAATGCAAGAGATGAGAGTTTATGATGGGTACTTGGTATGTCTTGACTTAGCATAGATCTCCCCGGCAACGGCGCCAGAAATTCTTCCTGCTACTTCTTGAGCTTGCTTTGGTTTTTCCCTTGAAGAGGAAAGGGTGATGCAGCAAAGTAGAGATAAGTATTTCCCTCAGTTTGAGAACCAAGGTATCAATCCAGTAGGAGACAATGCACAAATCACCGAATAACTGCACAAACAATCAAACAACTTGCACCCAACGCGATAAAGGGGTTGTCAATCCCTTCACGGTTACTTGCAAAAGTGAGATTTGATAGAGATAGATAAACGATAAAGTAAATACTTTTGGTATTTTTGGTTGATATATCAGAAAGTAAAAGATTTCAAAATAGTAGATCGGAAACTTATATGATGGAAAATAGACCCGGGGCCCATAGGTTTCACAAGAGGCTTCTCTCAAGATAGAAAATAATACGATGGGTGAACAAATTACTGCCGAGCAATTGATAGAAAAGTGCAAAGTTATGACGATATCTAAGGCAATGATCATGAATATAGGCATCACATCTGTGTCAAGTAGACCGAAATGATTCTGCATCTACTACTATTACTCCACACATCGCCCGCTATCCAACATGCATCTAGAGTATTAAGTTCATAAAGAACAGAGTAATGCATTAAGTAAGATGACATGATGTAGAGGAATTAACTCAAGCAATATGACGAAAACCCTATCTTTTTATCCTCGATGGCAACAATACAGTACGTGCCTTGCTGCCCCTACTGTCACTGGGAAAGGACAACACAAGATTGAACCCAAAGCTAAGCACTTCTCCCCTTGCAAGAAAAACCAATCTAGTTGGCCAAACCAAACCGATAGTTCGAAGAGAATTATAAAGATATCAAATCATCCATAAAAGAATTCAGAGAAGATTCAAATAATATTCATAGATAAGCTGATCATAAATCCACAATTCATCGGATCTCGGCAAACACACCGCAAAAAAGTATTACATTGAATAGATCTCCAAGAACATCGAGGATAACATGGTATTGAGAATCAAGGAGAGAGAAAAAGCCATTTAGCTACTAGCTATGGACCCGTAGGTCTGTGGTAAACTACTCACGCTTCATCAGAAGGGCAACATAGTTGATGTAGAAGCCCTCCATGATCGAATCCCCCTCCGGCAGGGTGCTGGAAAAGGTCCCTAGATGGGATCTCACGGGTACAGAAGGTTGCGGCAGTGGAAAAGTGTTTTCGTGGATGCCTCTGGTGGTTTGGGGATATTTGGGAATATATAGATGAAAGAATTAGGTCAGGAGGGTCATAGGGGGCCCACAAGGGTGGGGGCGCGCCCTCCGTCCTTGTGGCCGCCTCGTGGCTCCTTCGAATTCATCTCCAAGTCTCCCTGTTGTTTTCTGGTCCAAGAAAAATCATCGCGAAGTTTTCATTCCGTTAGGACTGTGTGGGATGTACATACGAACGGAAACGTTTTTCCTGGATTGACTGTGTGGGATGTACATAAGAACGAAAACGTATTCCTTGGATTGACTGTGTGTGATATACATACGAACGGAAATATTTTTCTCGGATTCACCGTGTGGGATGTACATACGAACGGAAACGATTGGGTTTCGATGCCTTGCCCGATCGCACACAAACTCATTTTACCCCATCCTGTGTGCCAGGAGGGCCTATCTCCGACGGTTTCTGGGTCGTGTGGGAAGGACCCCCCTATCGCCCACACCCACTTGGCGACGGTTCCAAATGCCGCCGCGGAAAGGGGTTAAAAACCGTGTGTATAGCACCTCCCTGTACCAGTGGTATGTTGTCTCTCCTCTAGTGGTGTTATGTGAACGTCGACTACATGACACTTCACCATTGTTTGGGCCTAGGGAAGGCATTGGGAAGTAATAAGTAGATGATGAGTTGCTAGAGTGACAGAAGCTTAAACCCTAGTTTATGTGTTGCTTCGTAAGGGGTTGATTTGGATCCATATGTTTCATGCTATGGTTAGATTTATCTTAATTCTTCTTTCGTAGTTGCGGATGCTTGCAAGAGGGGTTAATCATAAGTGGGAGGCTTGTCCAAGTCAGGACAGCACCCAAGCACCGGTCCACCCATATATCAAATTATCAAAGTAACGAACGCGAATCATATGAGCATGATGAAAACTAGCTTGACAGTAATTCCCATGTGTCCTCGGGAGCGATTTGCTTTATATAAGAGTTCGTCCAGGCTTGTCCTTTGCTACAAAAAGGATTGGGCCACCTTGCTGCACCTTAGTTACTTTTGTTACTTGCTACCCGTCACGAATTCTCTTATCACACAACTATCTGTTACCAATAATTTCAGTGCTTGCAGAGAATACCTTGCTGAAAAACACTTGTCATTTCCTTCTGCTCCTCGTTGGGTTTGACACTCTTACTTATCGAAAGGACTACGATAGATCCCCTATACTTGTGGGTCATCATGGGCGAAGAAAACTCATGTGTGAATAAGCCTGGCAACGGGAAGAATCATATCATAAAGCGGTGGTGCAAGGAGCCAAGGATGGATTCCTGGCTTGTCTCAGGCTGGCCTTATGGGTTTGAATGATGCACTTATGAATATGCAAACTGCAAGTTTGGTGACGTGAAGCGAACGATTAAGAAGGTTCGAAGAGAGTTTGAACATGAATGGGCGAACTTGTTTGTACAGTGGGATCTCTAGGCGTGAATGAGAGTTCTCACAATAGCGTTCCCGTTGAAAAAAATTCAATGCAATTGATTGATGAATTGGTTTGCTTCGCTGGGCTTAAGCTATCATGCCGTGTAGATGGATGGCATCTCCCTATTCCAACATCCCCGGATATGATTAATGCATGGAAGCTAAGGAATTTGGTCATTCTTCAGCCCAAGATGCAAGGATTTGGACTCCATCCGAACATGGCAGTTGGACTCTTATAATAGGCTTGGCTTTGGAAAACAGGCTTATCTTGGGCAAAAAAATGCCTGCAATTTAATAGAATGCATTGAAGGGCGGTTCTAGAAAAGAGCAAAATAAGATTGTTTCGGTAAGATGGAGGTCCAGAGGCGGCAAGGAGCTTTACTCGCGACCGCTAGGAGTTGTTGAGGGAAGGCGATGCTGATTTTTCCCCAAGGGTTAGCCTATAATTTCATTTTTCTAAGAAAATTCTTATAAAAGCCACTTTTATTTAATATACGAACTTTGGGCCTTTTCCGGGAAAAGAAAAGATCCCATGAGATGAACAGTCCCACGCGATCTACCTTAATCATCCACATGCCCCCCGCCGTTTTCCGGTACGTGCGCACGTTGCTGCAACGCGACAAGCCAGTCAAACGCTTCCCCATTTTCTTAAACGCTTGGTTGCGTGTGGCTCCGATCTGCCGTTTTGACATACTGCACTAATCTTCTTGAGGTACTGCCACGAACAACGACACGCTGTCCTTTTCCGATCAAGTAAAGTAAACCAGCAACGTTGTTCCTTGTTCGGATCGCGACCGGGCTATGGACAGACGTATCGCACCAATCATTCGATGCGATTCACACACACTTGGCGAACTGACGAACGGGCCCTGCTGCACCATGGTCCACTCGTTCACCCAGGACAAACAAAACACCTGAAGGCGGACTCTCCACTACGGTTGGCTGTTGAACGCTACACTGCATGCAGCACAGTGGCTTGCTGGATGGATTTCCGGTCAGTGGCCTTGAATGGCTACTGACTGGTGATAGCAGGATCGCGGCCGAGCATCACAGCCCAGATCCGGCCTCCATTTCGACCAGCAAGATCAGGTGCATGTGTATGTGGATAGAGCTGGGTGTGGGGCACTTCTATTCCAGGCGAATACAATCGGACAACAGGCTGTGTTGACGCTGAAATCAGACGCAGCTATTCCCACAAAAAAGGAAAAGAAATAGACAGAACTAGTTTTTTCTTTTCTTTTCTCAGGATTTTTTCCTTCCTGATAAGTTTTCTGAGGTGTTCTTGGACGGTTTACAAGCAGGGTTGGGGATGAGGATTGGCCAGCGCCTTGTGCCAGGCAAAAAGAAATAAAATGATTGATTGGCCAGCACCAGTATGGAGGAACAGATCCGCATCTACTCTACCTGCACCTCCCTGTCCAGGCCCTGCCTGGAACTTGTGTTTTGGTTACATGTACCCAGAAACACACACCCATGGTCCAAAGATTGTGTGGTTGTGTCACACCCCTGTGCTGTTTTTTTTCTGGGCAGAACTTGTATTAGGCACTGAGAGCAACTTCAACGTGCCGACCCGTTTTGTCTGCACGTATCCGTTTGGGTCAAAACGGACACAAGAGTCGGCCTAATGCGCCGACCCAAACGGACGCACGTCCGCTTTTTATCCGCCCCGTCGACCCATTCCCGGCCCAAATTTAGGTCTCATTTGCATCGGGGCGGAAACGAAACGGACGCGTGCGACGCCCGCCTACTCCTCCTCTGGCCTGCTAGTCGGTGGCACAGCCACCACCCTTTGCCCCCCCATCCAAAAAACTCCCAGCCGCTTGACAAGGACGACGCGCCAACCCTCGACGCCGCCGCCGGCCTCGCCTCCCCCGCCTCCTTCGGCCTCACCCCCCCTTCTTCTTCGGCCCCACCTCTGCCAAAGCCAAGCCCTGCGCACCCCGCAAGACTACGGTGCCGCCCAAGAAGAAGCAGTTGACGCCGGAGGAGCGGGTCGTGCAGTCGGCCAAGAGGAAGGGCCGGATGCACGCTCAGGACGCGAAGCTCGAAGCCGCGGCCGCCGCCGTAGAGCAGGAGGAAACCAATGCCCGAGCCGCCACGACAACGAGGGAGGCCATGCTGTACCTAGGGCTAAACCCTGACCATCATCGGCTCGTCAGCGCCGCCGTGGCCACTCCCATTCTTTCCGGCTAGGGCAGCAGCTAGACCCATATCTTTTGATGGGATCACTATGGGCTCGTCGGCATTTCCTCGGGTGGTACTGCCAGAGTCACCACGCGCGTCTGCCACGCAACCGATTCCCGACCTCCATGTCTTTCCACGGGCCACCCGCTTCTCCGAGGAATGCTCGTCAGAGGTGGGCATGGTGGCGCCGTCCACGCCCGCGGCCATGCCTATCGACCTCAACGCCACACCGGAGGTCGGTGGACCATCCTCCGGAGGGGCGAGGAAACGCCCGCGGGATATGCCAGCCGACAAGCTTCCCGACGCCCGCAACCTGTTTGATAGAATGCCGACCACCGGTGACGATGAGACGGCCAACCGTTTCATCATCTAGAACATCATCTTCGAAGGCGGTGCGGGAGCCGCTGCCTCCGCACGCGGTGCGGGCACAACTGCCTTCGAACCCGATGAGACCCAAAGCCAAGACGGTCGAGTGCCCTTCATGCCCACCACCTTTGATCAAGCTGGCATGGACGATCCTTATTGCAAGACCAGGTTGGCATGGGCAGCACCTTCCTGCTCGACCACGAATTCCCGGAGGACTACGGCCTTGAGGAAGAGGATAAAGTGGACATCGACGGGGAGCCTTTGTTCGAGGACGAGCTCGCCAACCAAGCCGGCGCAAACACTAAGCGCAAAAGCTAGCAAACGAAGATGGAGATCATGAAGGTGTACTTGAGCACGGTGTCACCGAGGAAGAGGTCATGGTTTGAGAAGATGCAGGCCGACATGCTCAAGTTCGATGACGAGTGATCTATGGCGGAGAGCGCCCTCCTTTTTTTGTAGGCCGGCAAGTGTGCTCGCATGACCACGGCCGAGATGGTGTGGTTGACCTCCCACCCCTTTTTGTGTGTTGGCATGTGTGTCGGTCGCTGGCAAGTTCTTCAACATGAACTGTGTGGTGGTTTTTTTGGAGGCTGGCATGACACCGACATGAACTCTGGGCGATGGCATAGCTGCTGACATGATCTATGGCTGTCGGATTCAGGGTTCCGCAGACCCTTGAGAGGTTCGAACTCTCGGGTGCGTGCGAAAAACTCTCCCTCCCCAGTCTGTCTGCTCAACGATTCCAAGGCCTAGCTCGACGAACCCAAGAGACACAACAGTTTACCCTGGTTCGGGCCACCTTGCGGTGTAATACCCTACTCCAGCTTTTTGGTGGATTGCCTCGAAGGGCTGAGGATGAATTAGTACATTGGTTGAACGACCTCAGGAGGTGAGGTGTTCTTGCGCTCGGTGAGCTAGTTAACTGGTCCAGGTGAAATGGACCCGATCCCCTCTATGGTGGTGGCTGAGTCCTATTTCTAGTGGCCTTGGTCCTCTTCCCAAATGTAGGCGGGAAGGGATCCCACCACGGCCAAATTCGAAGGGGGACAACTAGTACAAGTTATCCTGACAAAAGTAGTCTTCGCCTGCAAAATCCTCTGGTGGTGACGCTGCGGTGGGCTCCGCGATGACCTCCCTCCTGCCGTCCGCAGTCTTGGTCTTGTTGCACCGATATGGGAACCTTTGCTTGATTCCTCGGGACCCCGCGTTTGTGCTTGCCTCCATAGCACCAAAGAGGAAACTGGTACAATGTGCCCGCTGGCGCCTACCTGGCCTTGGTCGTCATGTCTCACGTCATGTGAACCTCGCGAGGTGCAGCTTGCATTGATATCTCCGCTCCTCGGGAGCCAGCCTGGGGAGGCCTCCCCTCGTGGAGGTCTTGGTGTCGTCCGCCTCGCGAGGCTTGCCCCTCGCGAGGGTCTTGAGTTGTTGCTGTTGAAACTGGGCCGTACCAGGCCGTCGATAGAGCCACGCCGTGAGCCGCAGGCAGGCAAGTCTGAGCACCACCAGTCCCAGGACGCCGACAGTAGCCCCCGGGCCCAAGGCACGCTCGAACAGTGCTTCTTCTCGTGGCGGAAGCCGCCAAGGGTGAGGCACCCCCTGTGACGAGGGGAGGCGACCCATGATTGACCGGCCCGCTCGGCCGAGCTTCCACTTGGCGGAGGTGCTCCCGGAGTTCATCGTGTGGTCGGAGAGGCCGGCCGGCACCTGGCTCCAGCTTTCGTGCTTCTTTGCCGGTGAGCTGCCGGCCGCGGGGCCTGACGGCCTCTGGCTGCAGGCTGATGGCTGCTGCAGTAAGGCCTCGTGGGCCGCGGTCAAAATCTCCACCGCGGGCAACGTGGCCCTGACCCGCGGCTGGCAGACATTTGCCCGCGCGCGTGGCCTGAGCGGGAGGTGCACCCTCCACTCCAAGTACGACGGCGTTGCGACCCTCTACGTGAGGGTGTTTGGGGAAGACGGCCGCCGCGCAGGGTGCTGCCCCGAAGACAGCGCTGGCGACGACGAGCTTGGCCTTGACGACAGCCGTGGTGACGCTGAGGGTGAGCTTGCCCTTGGCGATGGTCGTGGCTCGTTCAGCAGCGGCAGCTCTTCCTCCGGCGAGAGCTCAAGCAGCGGCAGTTACGACCAGCCGCCATGTCGCCGGACTCGCTTCGAGGGAGGTGGCGGGTCTTCTCGTCGCCATGCCTCGGTTAAGCGGGAGGAGGGCTCAGGCTAAGCTCGTAGGGCCTCCGGAGCCAGGCCTCGGGAGCTGCTGCGATCGCGTGGGCCGCTTCTATTTAACCTTTCCTTTTTCCTGCATTTTGAAAAAAGTAGAGGGCCCTGCTGGGGCGTGTAATGAACCGTGGTACTTATACCACTATGCTATGTTTATTGTTCTTGTGTTATGCTATGTTGTTCGAGCTCCGCGTAGAGGCAGAGGGATAACTTAGCTTGATACACTCGGGGTAGTTTCCCGCCTCGCGAGGGCCCGCCTTTTGGCATCTGGTGAGGCCTCTTTGCTTCTGACTTGGGAGCCACTGGCCTCGGGAGGCATCATAAAGCTGCAGGATTTGTTAGAAAATCTATTGGGTGCCTTGTTCTTCCTTGCGCGAGCCCTCAGGCATGGGCTAATCATGGCTTAGTGCACCACGTCGCGGTACCTGGTGGGCAAGGACTTATGAGGGTGCGCAAAACACGAGCTCATTCGAGGGCGCCTCATGAAGATCAAGGAAGCCGAAGCACTGGGGCGACGGGGCTTTGACAAGGTGTTTTTGCGGCGTGGGCTAGCCCAGTGCACGCACACACCTGCCTAGCCCCCGCGCGAGGCGCATGAGGGAGAGCGACGGGCAACTGTCGTTCTCCCTGACGCAAGACAAAGAAGCAAGCGAAGTAAAGGGAGAAAACCCAAATAAGCAATCGAGAAACGCTAGAGCTCCAAATTCCATTAAAAGGTTGCAAACCAGCTATGGAGAGCAAATGAACAGCCGCGTCCGGCACCTAGTCTAGTCTTCTCACCAGCGCGGAGCTAAGTGCTACCACTAGGACGTGGGAGGGAGCCCCTGAGGCTGGAGGGCGGCACTCTGGAGACTCCGGGTTGTGTACAGCCTCACTCATTATTACATGAGAGTGTCACGAGCGGAGACCATCACAGGCACTGGGCCTTGCTTCATGGGTAGAACTTCCGGAGGTGCTGGATGTTCCAGGCGTTTTGGATGGGGATCCCGTCCTGTGTCTCCAGGCACGCGGCGCCGGGCCTGGAGACGCGGGCAATCCTAAACGGGCCCTCCCACATGGGAGAGAGCTTATGCAACCCGTCCCTGGAGAGCACCCGCCTCAGGATGAGATCGCCCACCTCGAGGGTCCTGGAGCGGATGCTGCGGCAGTGGTACCGCCGTAGCGCCTGCTGGTACCTTGCCGCCCGGAGCGAGGCTTGACGGCGGCGTTCCTCCCCCAGCACGAGATCCATCCCCCACATGGCGTCCTGGCGTGCCTCCTAAAACGCCAAGACCTGCGCGGAGCGATGCTTGACCTCGTGTGGGAGAACCACTTCGGCTCTGTAGACGAGGAAGAATGGAGTCTCGCCCGTTGGCTTGGTGGCGGTGGTGCAGATGGACCACATCACGGACTGGAGCTCGTCGAGCCAGCCCCTGCCGCAAGCCTCGAGCTTCTTCTTGAAGGTTCTTGTTTTGAGGCCTCTCAGGACCTCCGCGTTGGCGCGCTCAGCTTGGCCGTTACTCCTGAGGTGCGCCACTGAGGCGTAGCATATCTGCGTTCCAAGGTTAGCACAATACGTTTTGAAGAGGTTGCTAGTGAACTGTGAGCCATTGTCGGTGATGATACGATTAGGGACCCCGAAGCAGCTCACGAGGCTCTTGATGAACTTGACTGCCGAGCCGGCTGGGATGGTGCGGACAACTTCCACTTCCGCCCACTTGGTGAATTTGTCGATGGCGACGTAGAGGTAGCGGTAGCCCCCATGCGCCCGTGGGAATGGTCCCAATATGTCCAGCCCCCAGACCGCGAACGCCCATGTGAGCGGAATGGTTTGGAGGCCTTGAGCAGGCTGGTGAATCTGCTTGGAGTGGAACTGGCAGGCTTCGTAGGACATGACCAGCTCGGCCGCGTTGTTGAGTGCCGTGGGCCAGTAGAACCCGTTGCGGAATGCCTTTCTCACGAGTGTGCGTGATGAAGAGTGGTGCCCGCAGTCCCCGCCATGTATGTCTGCCAGCAGGTCGCGCCCTTGCTCCCTGGAAATGCATCGTAGGGAGATGTCATTTGGACGCCTCCTATATAGCTCACCGTCCCACCCGCTCTGCGTCTTCCTCCTTCTCCGGCAGGGTTCCTTGAAGCAGGTACGCCTAGAACTCTTCGGTCCAGCATCCCTCTTGAGGCTTGAGTGCAAGGAGCAGGCGCACTCCTGAAGTCGGACCACAGGCGGGGGCTCCCGAGGTGGGTGTTGGGGGAAGCTCCTCCTGAGGCAGCGTTGCCTCCGCGGCAGGCGGAGCTGCTGAAGGCTTGAAGAGCCGCTCCTCGAAGACTCCGGGCTCTTGGGGCAGGCGCCTGGACGCCCTTTTGGCGATATCGTCGGCTTCCTTGTTCGTGTCGCGAGGCACATGCCGCAGTTCCAGGCCCAAGAATTGTTTCTCAATTTTGTGTACCTCCGCAAGGTATGCCTCCATGTGCTTGTCCTTCGGCTCGTATACTTTATTGGAGAAGTTGACGAGGAGCTGGGAGTCGCCCTTGATGGTGAGGCGCTTCATTCCCAAGGCTGCCGCAGCCTTGAGACTGGCGATCAAACCTTTATACTCCGCGATGTTATTGGAGACCTTCTCGCCCTGCTGGAAGAAGAGCTGCACGGCGTAGTAGAGCTTTTCCTGGGTGGGCGAGATGAGCACGGCTCCAGCCCCCGCGCCCTGTCGCGCGAATGCGCCGTCAAAGTACATGACCCAGCCGTCCGGCGCCTCGCTTCCTGGCGAGAGTAGGCGGTCCTCGCCTGCTTCAGGGCTGGGGATGTCGGTCCATTCCGCCAAAAAGTCGGCGAGCGCCACGCCCTTGATGACCCTGGTGGTGCTGAACTCCAGCTGGAACACCTGCAACTCAATGTTCCATTCGGCGAATCTCCTCACAGCATTGGGGCTCCGGAGCACCCTCTCCAGTGGGTAAGCCGAGACGACTTTGATGCGGTGGCCTTGGAAGTAGTGGTGCAACTTGCGGGAGGCGACAAGGAGCGCGAGCAGGAGCTTTTGCGGCATGGGGTAGGAGCGCTGATGAAGTACACCGGGTGTTCGACGAGGGTAGGAGCGCTGGTGAGGTCTTGTGCCTCCTGAGGCTGGGGGTCCTTAGGAGCTTGGCTGCTTGCAAGGATGGTTGGGATCTCAGGAGCGCCGTCCTGAGGGGCCTGGTGATCTGCTGATGCCGCCAGGGCCTCAGGTGCGCCGTCCTGAGGTTGTGTTGTCTTGTCCTGGCGCGCGGTGCTGCCCGTCGGGCCCTTGGCCTGGTGCTCCTCCCGGACCGCCACCAGCGCGGCGCTGGCAAAGTGTGGCGTGGCGGCCAGGTAAAGTACCAAGGGCTTAAGAGGTCGTGGCGCCACCATCACCGGTGGACTGGTGAGGTACCTCTTGAGGTTTTGAAACGCTGTGTTGGCCTCTGGGGTCCACTCGAATGGCCCCTTCTTCTTCATCAGCTTGAAGAACGGGAGGGAGCGCTCCCCCAGCTTGGAGATGAAGCGCCCTAGCGAGGTCACGCAGCCTGCCAGCTTCTGCATCTCCTTGAGAGTCTGTGGCGGGCTCATCCTTTCTATGGCGTTGACCTTCTCTGGGTTCGCCTCGATTCCCTTGTGTGACACCAGGAACCCCAGCAGCTTGCCGGAGGGAACGCTGATACGTCTCCAATGTATCTACTTTTTCTCACGCTTTTCCTCTTGTTTTGGACTCTAATTTGCATGATTTGAATGAAACTAACCCCGGACTAGTGTTGTTTTCAGCAGAACTACCATGGTGTTGTTTTTATGTAGAAGTAAAAGTTCTCGGAATAAAACGAAACTTTGTGAGGATTTTTATGGAATAAAAGAGAATTTCTGGAGCCAAGACCCACCGATGAGGGGGCCCTGGGTGGCCACAACCCACCAGGGCGTGCCCCCTCTCCTGGCACGCCCAGGTGGGTTGTACCCACCTGGTGGCCCCGCAGACGATCCCCCTGATACTATAAAATCACATATTTCCAGAAAAAAATCGGGGAGAAAGAATTATCGCGTTCCACAAGACGGAGCCGCCGCCAAGCCCTGTTCTTCCTCGGGAGGGAAAATCTGGAGTCCGTTTGGGGCTCCGAAGAGGGGGAACTTTGTTCTTCGTCATCACCAACCCATATCCATTGCCAGTTCCATGATGCTCCCAACCGGGAGTGAGTAATTCCTTCATAGGCTCGCTGGTCGGTGAGGAGTTGGATGAGATTCATCATGTAATCGAGTTAGTTTTATTAGGGCTTGATCCCTAGTATCCACTATGTTCCTAGACTGATGTTGCTATGACTTTGCTATGCTTAATGCTTGTCACTTTGGGCCCGAGTGCCATGAACTCAGATCTGAACCGGTTATGAATTCATCATTATATCCATGTTTTAGATCCAATCTTGCAAGTTATAGTCACCTACTACATGTTATGATCCGCCAACCCCGGAGTGACAACAACCGGGCCCACTCCCGGTGATGAGCGTAGTTTGAGGAGTTCTTGTATTCACTATGTGTTAATGCTTTGTTCCGGTTCTCTATTAAAAGAAGGCCTTAATATCACTTAGTTTCCAATATGGACACCGCTGCCACGGGAGGGTAGGACAAAAGATGTCATGCAAGTTCTTTTAATAAAGCACGTATGACTATTTACGGAATACATGCCTACATTATATCGATGAACTGGAGCTAGTGCCGTATCGCCCTACGTTATAACTGTCACATGATGAATATCATCCAACAAGTCACCGATCCAATGCCTACAAATTTATCTTATATTGTTTCTGCTAAGTTACTGTTGCTATCATCACTGTTACACTTGCTACAAAATTACTGCTATCACTGTTACTGTTACCATTGCCACTGTTACTATTATCAAAACTATCAAACTACTTTGCTATTGATCACTTTGCTGCAGATAATTAATCTTTAGGTGTGGTTGAATTGACAACTCAGCTGCTAATACCTTCAACTATTCTTTGGCTCCCCTTCACTACAAAAAAAATACACTTCTGTGATGATACGTGTTTGTCACAGTAGGTCGCGTTTTTTGTCATGCATGTACATCCATGACGATTTTATGACAGAATCAAGATAGTCATACCTGTGCTGTCGCAGAAGTGTTCCATGACATTACCAAAATTATCATCACGGAAGTGTCCAGTTTCATGACGATAAATCGCGCGTCACAGAAGTACTTTCGTCAAGGGTGACCGACACGTGGCATCCACCGTAACGGAACGCCGTTAAGCTACCGGGTCGGGTTTTGGATCCGATAACCCGTTAACAGCCCCGACCAATGGGAAATTTCCATGTTTAAAATTCTTATTGGCCGGACGAAACACGTGTCAGCTCGTCAGTGGGTCAGATAGGCGCTTATGATATGTCGACACGTGCCACGGCCCACCACTGGCCCATTTAGCTTACAAAGCCAGCCCGTTTGACTTGGTCAAAAGTTAACGGGTTGGCCCATGAAAACCCTGTTAACGGTCTCTTCGCAAATAGCCCATTTTACGGCCCGTTAACTCATGGCCCGTTAGGCCCTAAAGGAAATCGGCCCAACAACGTCATGTGGGCCGTCGAATATAATACCAACCCATTTCACTTTCAGCCCATGTATGGCCCACGACGTCTTTCGGCCCATATGAGGCCTTCGTATCTTTCGGCCCTTTACAGGCCCACGGTGACTCTAGCCCATAATGAACAGTAATTTTCTTTATACCCGTTAACGGCCCGTGATTTACATGGGCCGTTTCCAGCCCGTGTTAGCTTTTGGCCTATTGACGACCCATACGTTCTTGGGCTCCTTTCTGGCCCTCGATTACTTCCGGCCCGTTACTGGCCTGTTCCCCTAATGGGCCAAATTCGACCCATGGCAAGAGTCGGCCCGTTCCTGGCCTGTTCCCCTAATGGGCCAAATTTGGCCCATGGCAAGAGTCGGCCCATTACTGGCCTGTTACCCTAATGGGCCAAATTCGGCCCATG
The DNA here is from genome assembly GCF_002575655.3 of Aegilops tauschii subsp. strangulata. NCBI lineage: Eukaryota > Viridiplantae > Streptophyta > Magnoliopsida > Poales > Poaceae > Aegilops > Aegilops tauschii. The sequence continues at coordinate 508,601,709 of NC_053037.3, forward strand.
GCAAGAGTCGGCCCGTTTCTGGCCTGGTAACCCGTTGCGCCATTTCTAGCCCATCCTATATTCTGGCCCATTAACGACCCGTTAGCCTATGACAGAATTAAGCCTTTGCTGTCCTACGGCCTGTTACCGTGCTGGGCCGATACCAATTACGCCCGATTACGGCCCATGTAGACCCATTTATCCGACGGCCCGAGTCCCACCGATTACATGCCCATTTATCGACGGCCCGTAGGAGACCCATGGATCCTACGGCCCGTATATGGCCCATGGTAGTTGTGGCCACTAGCAAACCAGGGAAAAAGAAGACTAGGAAATAAATAAGGCCGAAACTAACGCTAGGCTATTAAGGCGATTGCACAGATTACATCCACTCGGCATCAAAGATCGCCACCAGTGCAAATATAGGGAACACCCTACACTATACAAAAATAGTTTGTTGTTTTCTTCAGCCGGTGGCTGCATGTTAAGAATAAATTTTGTATCGCACCAAAACAAATTACAACTATATAAAAAAGGAAGGTTGGCATAAAACTTAACAGTCTAGCAGATAAATGCACCACCAGAAGTTCAGAAGCTCAGTTCATTTGACCTGACTATTACGTTTTCATTCTGTATTGTCCGATGGAGCACCATAACCCTCGCCTTCATTTCCCCTAGGCTCCTGAACAACATAGCAAATGTCTGATAGTCTGGTTTCAAAACCATGCATATCTTGACGACATTGAGCAATGTTTCTCCTCGTTTCACAAAGGGTCTCTGTTAGGGAATGGACTTGTGTCTGGAGCGCAGATACAACATTGCTTTGAGCTTGCATATCTTGATCATGAGGCAGTTTGGACGATATTGCCTTAACAACCAACCCAGTATTACGCAGGAACGTGCTTTTGGCACTGTTAGTGGACAGGTACTGACCCACTGCAGCAAGAGCTGACATTGCGGTTATAGTTGCCTCGCCACCTTCAGAAGGTGGCGGTTCCACCATTTTTTCCATAGCTTGCTGAAAAGTTGAGGTTTTACATTAGTAGTACCAGAACAGAAGATATTAAGGAGGCAGCAAAACCAAACAAAATAGCTTTGGTCTATATACAGAACTTATTCTGGTGAACCCATGTAAAATATTAGTTGTATTTTATTGCAAAGTACATAATAAAACCAGGTTCCAAACATATTACCATGTACCATCGCTAATGTATTGTTTATTTCTTCACATTGTATTGAGGGCTAAGGATAAAGAGACGAAGTTTATAATACGGTAAGCATAGTATGACATCATTCATATCACAAAACAACTGAGAACAGACAAACAGGCAATTGTAACGTTGTGTGGGCAAGTCCACCACGGAACTAGATTACGGGTCAAGATCAAAGGAACATCACTCCTCTCTTTTAAACCTTGTAAGGTGCAATGATACGCTAAGACAATTGTGTATAAAATTGAAAAGAGTAATAGACATTGGCTGCAAACCATGCAGTTCAAGGCACAAGTCAGAGTAAGTAGTAGTTAAAAGGAATGAGGATTAAGGACTTACAACAGCGGCTTTGACTGGTGTAGTCATGCCCTTCTTCTTGCTGGTGTGACAGTCCTTGAAGATTTCCACGGCATTTGGTTCAGGTACTTTTTGGTCCTTGCGGGCTTTCCTCTGCATTTCGAACAAGTCAATATAGATATGATAATATGGTACAGCGAAAAGAGTGAAACAGCAGCTAATTACAAGAGCCTCGCAGTGTGCAATATAGCTACGAGACCCTGTCGTCTGTTGGAATTTCACTTTCGTACGGTTGGCCTTGTTCTTTGAACAGTTCACCTACAAGAAGATAGATTTGTGTGGCACATGCATAAATAGGACTTCAACATGTGATCTGATCACATATATATAATGTACCTGATACTTCGGATCAGACCAGTGTTTAACAAGGCCCCTCCAATCTTCGTCCGATATATTTTCCACTGGAGACGTTTGGGAAAGTTCATTGTTAGCCTTGCCTTCAAAGTGAGTTTTCCTCAAGTTATACCGATACTGTCGCAGAGCAGACTTGAAAACATGGGTGCAAGCTTGTCTGGTTGCATCATCTTGGCTATCCAACTTGAACCTCATCTGTTGAAAATTATGGGAGTCCCGTTATCAGCAACCTAGAAAGTATGGGACAGAGCAAGACGATATTACTAGTTTCCATACATAACCATACTTACAGATAAATGGTCGAGGAAGGTGTTGAACTGGGTTTCGTCTTTGTCATTCCTGTACTAAATCCATGTTGGGAGGATACGTACATGACACCTAACGGCAACCGCTGCCTCTGATACTAACTTGGCTGACTCTGTAGCATCATGTGGCCTTTTTAAACCTGCCTCAAAACGGATCTCCATTCTTCCTCCTCTAGATTTAGTTAAACTATCGAGCATTATCCCTGATGTTTGTTTCCTCTTGCGCCTAGGTGCTAGTCCAACAACGAACATAGTAAGTGTTAGTGTACATCAAACTGTGAGACTACATATAAAGAAGCATGCAACTGTAACTTAACTCCAGCAACTACCTTCTTGCTGTTGAAGCTCACAAGGTTCATCTGATATTGCCAACTCGTCTTGTGTCAAGAGTGCTTGGGAAGTAGTGTCAGGTGGCAAGGGAGCTTGGGAACGTGCTGCTAGCTCAGTTGACGCATGAGTAAGTCATGTAGCTGGTAGTACTGTGGTAGGTGTTGCAAGAACTAGGGCTGTCTCTGCTTGTTTGGTGGCAGCTATTTGTTTCTGTTTGGCTTTTTTTGCAACTCGTGTAGCATGGGATGCCGTGTTTGTAGAATTTTCCGCTGGACTTTGACCTTCTATTGCACCATCAGTACCAGCAGAATCTGCAGGATTCATCCGCTTCTCATTCCCTACCATTCTGTGTTTCTTCCTCCTTCTCTATGCCATGTTAAATCAAGCCGACGAGAAAAATGAATAACAATTTAGTTCTTCAGAACAAATTGATGCGTGATGCAGACGAACTGAACTTTGATGTTAGACAACCACATGATAGGAGGATGTAATATGTATGAAAAACGGGACGGAAGAGATAACCAGAACTATGATGTGTAAACTTAGAAGAAGACATTTCACCAAATTAGAAGCAATGCAATGGAAGGTAGACACCATATGAAAGATGCTACAAACATCGCTCTGCCAAGTTAACAGTGTCTCATCATAAATGGCGTTTAAACAAATGTGAAGCAGTACAAGAAATAAATCATATGCAAGATGTAAACAACATCACACTACCATGTTAGAGGTCTCTCGTCATTAGTGCCATTGCATATTCACAGCATTGCATATTCACAGCTTATGATGTGTAAACTAAGCAGAAGGCATTTCAACAAATTAGAAGCAATGAAAGCTAGACACCATATGAAAGATGCAACGAATATCACTCTACCAAGTTAAAACTGTCTCGTCATAAGTGCCATTTCAACAAATTAGTAGTACAAGCTAGAAAAGAATGTGAGTTGTAACCTATATCACACTCCGAAGTCAAACGTGTCTTATGATAAGTGATTGTTGCAGGTTACACAACAGTAGTAATTTGATGTAAGAACATGGTGTGATAGACAGATATTGTATGTTCTAGAAACAGGAACACGTGTCTTATTCAAGTATAATGTGTAAAGTAAGCAGATGGAATTCAACAAAATTAGAAGCAATACAAGCTAGACATCACACATAACATGCAACCACATATAATAGTGCCAAGTTAGAGGGAGCACCGGTGATGCTGCACTAGGGGAGACGTGCTCATCATAAACATAGCTTTGTTGAGTGTCTATGCATGTGTTGTCTTGGAAATCATCTTGGGGGTGTGGACGAGTAGAAACTGTAGAGGCCCTCCGTTCGGAAGGAGCACCTTTATCCGCTGCCTTGCTAACTTCCTTCCGCTTTATTGATTTTGAATTGTCAAGTAAAACCGACAAGAAAAAGCAATAAAATTCTCTCTTCAGAACTCATTCATGCATGATACTGACAATCACTACTTTGATGTAAGGCAAACACATGATACCAGGATGGAATATGTACGAAAAACAGGATGGCATGGCATGTTCACAACTGTTTGTGTAAACTAAGCAGAAACCATTCAAGCAAATAAGAAGCAATGCAAGGTAGACACCACATGAAAGATGCAACCAATATGACTCTGCCAAGTTAAAAGCGTCCCATCATAAATGGAATTTCAACAAATTAGAAGCAGAGCATGCTATAAATCATATGAAAGATGCAACTAATATCGCACTGCATATACTAAAGGTGTCTCGTCATGTTGATTGATGCGGGATACAAAAAATACAATAGTTTTATGTAAGGACATGCTTAATAGACAGATGTACTATGTACTAAATACAGGAAGGCATGTCACATTAACAGGTATAATGTATAAGCTAAGCAGACTAGCACATGCAGTTTAACCAGATTGGAAGAATTACAATCTAGGCACCATATGCAACATGCAACCACATATCACGCTGCCAAGTTAGAGCAAGCACTTGCGATGCTAGTGTAGGGGAAATGCTGTAATCAACTACAGAGCTATGTTCACTATCTTCATCTAGCATTTCTGTTGCTTGAGAATCATGTCGGGAGGCTGACGCTGCATTCTTTAAATGAGGAGTAGTCCCCTTGCCTGCCTGCCTCGTCATAAGTGATTGATGAGGGATACACAAGAACATTAGTTTGATGTAAGAACATGGTTAATACACAGATGTACTAGTATGTACCAAAAACAGAAAGGCATGTCATATTCAAATGTATAATGTGTAAGCTAAGCAGATGCAATTTAACCAAATTGGAAGCAATACAAGCTAGACATCCGGCTGGAGTGGTGAGCATGATCATCTAGGACCTGAGAGCCTGGTGGAGGCGGGCTGCTTCGCCACCATCGCAGCTTTTTAGTTGGCTTGCAGGTGATGCCTATCTTTGCTGGGCTTGTCACTGGCTCGGCCAGTGCCCTGACTAGCTATTTGTCTTCTGGTGCTCACGGGATGGTGGTTCATGTAAAAAAATATCTTTCCTTATCTTACCGACTTCGGCCTTTCGAATACAAGCTAGACACCATATGGAACATGCAACCACATATGACACCGCGAAGTTAAAGCAAGCACCTGGGATGGTGGTTCATTGCGAGCGAGGTCATCAACTCCAGAGCTACATTTACCGTCTCCATCTGCTGACACTGCACCCTTTATAGCGCTGTAACGTGTCTTGCCTACCCGCATACGAAGCTGGAGCAACTTCTCTCTTTTATTTTTGGCTTCTCTCATGGCAGCAGAGTCTGAAATACCCTTGCATAAAAACACAATAGTGAGAGTAAGGGTGAAGTGTGTGCAGAACTAGTGCACTGTAAAAGTAGCAGATAGCAGGTGGCTGAAAAATAAATGACAGGAGACATATGATAGCTCTACAACATTGCATGGCAAACAAAATTAGATTCTACTCCGTATGATTTTGTAATATATGAGCACAGGAAATGCAGGTACTCCTCCAGCACACCACCACATGTGGTCATATCTAAGATAACGGTCGACTGAAAATAAATAGGTCAGTCAATTTTTTTAATGAACCGTCCGATCTATAAGGAACGGGCAGATGGCCTTCGTCTACCTCCCGCCAGTCACTGTTGACGATCTTTCTTGAACCGCCAGCGACCACCGGCCCAGACCCCTGCCTCCGCCGCCCCGCCCTCCCATCGACCTCACACCACCGTCGTGCTTGGCAGCGCCCCCAGGCCATCCCTTTAATCCCGGCCGACCTCTAGATCGGGCGCCAGTAGCTCTAGGCCGCACACGCCCCTAAGATAAACACCAAGGTGCTGCTTCCCCGGCGTAATAGGCGTACTAGCGTCTGTTACGCCGGGGAATGCTTCCGTTAATTGGGAATCAACTGGCCAGAAATTGAAATTCAGGGGGGCGACGGACCTCTAGCTAAGGTGAAATAGTATATGAGGAGAAACCTTGTGCATCGCGAGTTACTAGGAACATCTAGTATCAAGAAGAAGCGGTCAACTAGTGTCTTCTGTGGGATGAATACCGTGCAAGCAGAGACGTAAGATTTGCACGAATAAGGGAAGAGGAGTACCTTTTTCGGTTGCCGGTGTGGTCACCTCCATATGTCGTGCCGATCTTCTTCTTTTTACCTGGGAAACCGATGTTCTGGAGGGTGCAGGCTTGGACGAACCCATGGCCAAATTGTTGACTGTGTTGCCATGGCCGTATGTCGGCGGAGGGGAAGCAGATCCGAGGCGGCGAAGGACGGCATAGCAGGAACAGCTTCGGCGCGGTGGAGGGTGGCGAAGTTGGAGCGGCATCGGTGAGGCGCAGGACGGCGTGGTTGAACTGGCTCGGGTACGGACGGCTCGGCCTCGGCTTCAACTACTAGCCGTGGAGGGCGTTGTGGTTGAGGTTGCGGTGGACGACGACGTCGGGGTATCGGCTCCGGCGTGATGGAGGAGGGCGGCGGTTGATGGGTGGGATGGGGTGGCGGACGGAGGACGTCGGGGTTTCGCGGCTGGTGGAGAGGTAGTTTTGGCGCCCACGGAGTACGAATGGGGAATCGGACGGGTGGGGGGAACCATGTTTCGGTCTGGGACGCGCTTGTTTTTGGCTTTTTTGAACAGAAGATGGGACGCGCTTGTTTGAAATTTGGGGAAAGTACAAACTTTGCCCCCCTCTTAAATTTCGGACCTACTGCGGGTCGGGGGTAGGATGGTAATCCCAGGTGTCCCAAATAGTGGGCGGGAGCGATTTCAGCCACGCGCATGTGTGCTTAGGCGGGCATTGTGTATGAATGTTTTTCGAATGCGGTTGCGTGGCGTCTAGATGAAGCTACAAACCTACCCCGGTTTAGATCTTTGGACGTCGGTCCGGTAGGTTTCACGGGTCGGAGTTATTAGAAAAGCAATTTCCTTGTACTACCAAACATTGGTCTCACGCAGTTTCAGGCGAGTAGAGGCTCTTTTGGCGCTCGTTCGAAATTTTGAAACACAAGCATTCACGTTTGGAGTACTCTTGAACTATGAGGATTGACCTAAATAGACAACGTTATATTTGACCTTGTATGTTTGAAAACCTCATTAAATTATCCGCTTCTTTTTCAAGTTTTGACACTTGAAAATCCTATAACTACGATTATTTTGAAATGGAGGAGCTAAATTTGAATCTATTTTGTACACAACTACATATGCTATTATGTACAAAATCAGAGCAAAGATTGGTGCCCCCATAATTTAGGTATGGTTTACAAATGCCATGATATCAAATTCAAATAATTGAATGGACTTCATGTTGAATTCGCTTTTTTTAAACCACCTTAAGTTGAATTCAAATGTATGCTAGTTCATAGGTAGCTATTTATAATGTCCATTGTGTAACTTTCGTATGTATAATGTGCTTTACACACACAACATGAACTATACTCACGTTTATATTCGATTGCTAAAGCGATGCATTGTCTGGAGTTCAAAATACTAACTATGTGGATCAATTGTGTCGAATAATAACATAGACATGCTCAAATTTGATAGAATCTAGATGTCTGATGGATCAATGACCGCTCCTTACGCGAATTGCAAATATCATGATCCCATCCTAATATTTGGATACAATTTATATCTTTAATCAATGTGTAGAGCAGTCTTTTACGTGTAGTTTCACTCTCCATCGGTGGTCTCTCACACATGCTCACACACTCTCTCCCGAGGTGTCTTTCTCGCACACATGCTCTAGATATAACCCTCCCTCCCTCTCGTAACCATTTACAACTGTTTTCACTAACCTTTATCACAAGCACTCTTCCTCTCGCAAACATACACACGCACAATCCTCATCGACCCTTTCTATATACATGGACCTGCCTACATGTCTCATGTACGCACATTATCTTTACGCCTGTCTCTCACGCATTGTCTCACACCTCTCTTCCTAATCAACGAGTATGATTCTAGCAGACCATTCTGTAGGATGCCCCTTAAAGTTAGGTTGGATGAATAGTAATATCAGAGATAAAGGGGTTACCTTAGTCCGAGAACCTAGGGTTACAAATCCTAGCCGGCTTTGTCAGTGGACACAGAGTCCTTCACAATTCTGCTATCTTTGTCTTGTACGACTAGTCATCCATGGGTCTTCCTAAATGCGTCACGGGCCGACCAATGTGGCGCAGGACGGAACCGAACGAAGGGCCTCACCTCGACCCACCGGACCTCACGCGGTGACACACCCTCTGCCCCCACGTCTCATTATCTTCTCACACCTACACATACCAACACAAACACCACACAGAGAGAAAATTTCTCCTGGTGCCTCTATTCCCTCCCCCCTTGCACATACACACTCAAGGGCATGGAATCTCTTGTCGTGACGTCATATTCGTCTCTCTCTCTAGACCACTCTCATTTCTCGTGCTATCTCTCCCACGCCCCCCCCCGTCGGCCCCTCTATCCATGCCTCTCTCGAATATGTAATACACACACATACCTCTCTAGGCCCCGCCAAATGCATCAACTACACATTCACACATGTTACATCACGTACCCCATTGATTTAAGCCCTCTCTTCACGTTTATTTCGCATACAACATTCCTTTTGAATAAAGTGTGGCCAAAAATTATTTTAGAGTTTCTACATATATACAACATTACAAAGTTATATGGAGGAGTACGAACGCTAATTTGCATTGCATGGTGCCCACAATGATATTGATTCCGCACTGGGAATTTGTATATTTTTATACTATATACAAAGTTAGTCATAATAAAGAGAAACGAAGAGCATCTCTCTCTCCATCGCATACCCCCCCCCCCCCCCCGTACGCCCCTTTCACATATGCACACAAAACTATCTCCAGGTCCTCTAAAAGTAAGCCCCCAGAAAATTCACGCATGTTTCATCTTTCTCTCGCGATATATGCAATGACGATCATTGTATTTGAAGCGAAAGCACGATACGTACATTGGACTTCAGAATCCACTCATTACGGTCACCATTTACGTTTAGTGGTTACTATACAGTCACGGGCTCACCATACAACTCTGTATTTGCTCATGACATGACTAGTTGACCAGTTAAACGCTCCACGTGGCACCTCTAGTGTTGCATCACATTATCTCACTACCATCGTGCCCACCTGTCGACTTGTATCTACTCTACATCTACACTCTTATAAAATACATAAAATACACTCTTATAAAAAACAGAGTTGGTGATGATGGTGTGCCTGCCATCCTGCAATATAGGCCGTCCGATTTATATCTGACGGATAGGAAAGAAACTATGGCAATTTTGCAAAAAGGTACCCACACACCTCTCCACATTTGCAAATAAGGCCTTCCCTCGTTCATCCTTTTCTCTCACAAGATAAAAAAGTCATACAAATGCATCTTGATGTTACGTGCAACGCACGGGCATCTTGCTAGTAAGAATGAAAACAAACGACAAAAAAATATTTGGACGGTGGTTCGAAGTCATGACCGCGGGCACAGCGGACAAAGGTGGCCTTGTATTGGTATGCTGAGCCGTCTGTTTTAACACACAAGAGCTGGTGTGGTGATTATACACACACGCACGCATGCACACGAACTGCATCCACGCAACACTCACACAAACACATGCACCCACGCACGCACGCAACACTCACACGTACACACGCAGCCACGCACGCACGCAACACTCACACGCACGCACGCAACACTCACACGCACACACGCACGCATGCATGCACACACCAGTACACCACACGACCAACACACACTCTCACGCTCAAGTGCTCAACCTACACGTGCATGCACACACATCAGGCCCTGACAGACACATATACAACCAGGCGATTCCCGCGCACGGGTTGGAGCCTTGTCGCGCCTGCGTAAATTTGTGTTTATCTGACCTTTTGCCTATGCGAACTGATAGGTGGGACCCACAAGGAACGTGGTCAATTTAACTAGTCAACATGGCGCCATGCAGACTATTTGGCCGGTCAACAGAGTGCAATCCGATGCTGAACTGTGAGCAAGTGACCGTATAATCACCGCAAAACGTATATAGTGACCGTAATCAGCTTATTCTGAAGTTCGGTGACCGTATTACGCTTTTCTCTCTGTAGGCCCTCCAAAACTACATCTCTACACGTTCTCGCATGATACATCTAACAACTATGCAATACAGCACTACTACTACACTCTAACACAATAAATCATATGTGTTTTTAGTTTTACTAGATATCATATTGTTACTTATAATTATTCAGTTTGCATACATTAAAATTGCCTTTGAAATGTATGGCCAGTATCATCTACCGCGCGGGAAAAATCCCGCCCTTTCCTGTTTAATCGGGTTTGTATCGATGGATCGTGCAAAACAGCAAAACTATAGTACTATATAGTACAAGTGACAGTTCACTCGGCCGTCGTGTCGTCTACTCCTCCGTCGTAAGAGTGGAGCGCTCGCTTTCATAAATCTTCTAGTCCCTTTCGCCGACATGTGGGACATCAAGCTACCAGGTCCATGTGCCATACCGGAATACAGTGCAGAGCAGCCGGGGTGAAGCACCCCAGTCATGGCGCCGGCGTAGTAATGAGCAATGAGGCGTCAAATCACAAAGCTGCACCTTTCCCGCAGTTAAGTTGGAGGGACGAAGCAAACATCATTTCACTCGTTGCTGAATCCGCTTCTCCCTCATCTTCTTCAACTTAACCACGTGTTGCTTCTGCCATTGTTCTGCCTCATGTGGGATGCGGATCGGCTTGGTAAAGCACTGACACGTGGGACCGCATGTTAGCAAACTGCCAGGACAACATCCTCCGAAAATAAGAAGCCTAATCCTAGACTTACAAAGGGCTACGTAGCTGCTACGTATACTTTCCATCTAATCTATATATGCCTCCCTGATTTTCAGGTGGGGTGGGCCTAATCCTCTCCTTTAATCCAATCAAATAGTCCCACATCACATCAGTTCGTAACTTTATGTAAACCATTACATGGATGTAGCATTGCTCAAATAAGAAACCTCCCCCGCCATCCACGCGGCAAAATCACCTCCTTTTTAATCTTGATTCTATAATTTTTTAGATCAATATAATTGAGATTTGTATAGATAGCACACAGGAGCAAAACCAAGTGGTACGGTTAAGGGCATCCACAATGTGTAGCCAAATGTGAAAATAGCTTTTGGCATCGTGGGAACCATTGTGGACGGTGTTGCCAAAGCCAAAAAGATGGAACCGAAGCTCCCTGATTGATTGATTGAAGGAATAGAAAAATGCAACGTCTCTCCTCTTTCTCCCATGCTTGGACGCATGTAGTACAGTACAGAGCACAGAGTCTACTCCCCTGTCCCTTCTATCACAAATCACAAAGCAGTGAGGCGTCAAATCACAAAAGCACGGACGAAGCAACCATCATTTCACTCATCGCTGACTCCGCTTCTCCATCGTCTTCTTCGAGAAACCATCTCACCGCACTACTACTCCTAGTAGTACTAGTAAAGGACTTCTTGGATGCAAATAAGGTGGTTGTCTCGGCTTGCAGGCGGCACTTGCGAACGACTTACCGTGGTCTCCCTCAATGGTGTTCTCCGTCGAACGCACTTCGCCAAACCACCAAAAAAAAGATATCGTCGACGTCACCGCAATGGGGAAGGAAGTCAAATATAGTTACTACCTCCATTTTTTTGTACACAAGGCCAGTATATCAAAATTACAATTTGCAAAGGGCCACTAACACTAATCGAGGCAAAATTGATGGGGTTAGCAACCAAGGACATTAATATCCCCTGCATGCATGCGGAAGTGAGAAGGTTGGTTTGCATGGCGCTGCATTAATCAAGCGATGAGGAGTGAGATGGTTAGCTCTTTGGTATTTGGAGAAAAAAATACGCATTAATTGACACGTGAAACGAGGATTTGTATCGATTAAATCCCGCGAAGGAAAACCCCGCCTTTCTTTTTTAACACTAGTACTCCTAGTACGTACGTACTTATCCTGTTTGGGTCTAGGCCTTGCATTGCCAAACTTCGCCACACATTTTTGCCAAGCTTGCCTAAAGTTTTCAAAATGAGAAGGAGGCACACTTGCGCACGGCTGTCGCGGTCGCACCGCACCCTCACACGGTCACTCCTGCACGCCGCGGTCGCACCGCACCCTCACACAGTCGCTCCTGCACGCCGCAAAGCCAACCAAGGGAACGCACCCTCACTGACACGTGCTGTCGCATGTGAACAAACCAAACTCAGCCATCCTATCGCTGACACATAATTTTCGTTCATAGAGTATGTTTATCCAACCGCATGTTGGGGAGTATCCGTACGGCCCGTGCGGTGGTCTGTTGGGGAAGAAGAAGAGGTGAGGAAGAAGGAAAGAAGGGTTAGGAGACGTAGGATATTCATCCAACCGCCTGAAATGGTAGACTAACCCAAGTCAGGCGACTTGCATAACAAATATATGTTTTTACACAGCAAAAGATCCATAAAAACAACAACATAAAGAAAAACTATCACTGCTCGCGGAAAGAGACGGCCTCGTCGTCTTTGGCTGCCGGCGCGAACCAGCCGCCGCTGCCGACGTGTGTCTCCGCACCATGGTTGTCCTCGGCCTCCAGCTACTCGTTCAAGCGGAGCGTGCGGGAGCTCTGCACGGATGAGAGCACAGCCCGGTTCAAGTCGAGGACGTCTGGTTCCGCCTGCAGGAGGGCCTCGATGGCAGCGGCATCCGCGCGCTCCCCGTCGAGTCGAGCCTCCGCCGCCCGGTTCAAGTCCAGGACGTCCGGTTCCGCCTGCAGGAGGGCGTCAATGAGAGCGGCATCCGCGCGCTCTGCGTCGAGTCGAGCCTCTGCCGCCCGGTTCAAGTCCAGGACGTCCGGTTCCGCCTGCAGGAGGGCCTCGATGGCAGCGGCATCCGCGCGCTCCGCCTCAAGTTGAGCCTCCGCCGCCCGGTTCACATCCACGATATCCGGTTCCGCCTGTAGGAGAGCCTCGATGGCAGCGGCATGCGCGCGCTCCGCGTCGAGTTGAGCCTCTGCCTCCCGGTCCTCCTTTAGTATCGTCATGTTGAACCGCTGGTCCGCCTGCACCATGGGGGACTCGGACGCCGGCACGAAGTCGACGTCCATCGTCTCATACCCATCGGGGGCCTTCTGCGCCACGACCTCCGCCATGAACATTGGATCGGCTTCGTCCTCCTCGTAGCTTGGCTCCAGAGAACTCGGGGATTGGCCCGCCGCAAAGCAAGCTTGGGAACGGAGGTCTGTGGCGCCGACCGCTGCCGCGATTTCTGTGCAGCGCTTCGGCGTCAGCATCTTGTAGTAAGTGATCTTGCGGCGCACCATGGCTTTCCGGCGAACTAGGGGACGCTTGATGCGGGCTAGGGGATCGAAAGGTGGGGGAATGGGCTGGAGATTTGGTGTGGTTTTAGGGCAGTGGCTGGCGTAGGCCGAGTAGCGAAGGTTCTGGTGTGAATAGTGGTTCCGGTGACGACCGGTCAATCGGTTTTGACTGTACATCGCTCTTGTCGCGTTCGCGTTGCAGCCCGGCACGCTGGACTCTCCACGTCGCTCACCGAATGGAACGTGCTTCGTCTTGCGTTTTCGCTCGCTTGTGGGACCGCAGTTGAGAGCAAACCGACATCCCTCCCCCTCCCCCGCCCGCGTCATTTATTATACCACCACTCCCTCCGTTTTATGAGGAGTAAATAAAAACAGAGGGAGTATATTACGGATGAGGATCCCCTGACGTGGCCGAACCCATTGAGTAACTGACATGCAGGGCCTAGAAAGCATGGGGTCCGCCAGTAAGTGACCGAAAGGGAGGGTAAGGCAGGGATACCTACGTCAGAGGATCCACTTCCACTATACTACTTTGACCAAATGTTAGAGTAATAATATATGACATGCAACTTACACAAATGTTAGAGTAATAATATATGACATGCAACTTACACAAAGCATACAGGGTCTAATGCGTTTTTCGAGGCTAACTTTGACCAAATGTTAGAGTAATAATATATGACATGCAACTTACACAAAGCATACGGTCAAATTCGTATGTGAAAGGAGTTTCCAATGATATAATTTTCACATTATACATCTCTTGTACTATTAATCTTGTCAATAGTCAAATTGGAAACCATCTCGAGTACAAATCTAGGATTACGTACGAATCTAACAATATTGATTGGGCGTTGTTGAACGTTGATACCTTTTTGATCAAAGTAGAGATACTTTGACTACACATAAAACTTATATGTAAACTAGAAAGGATAGGGGGAGTATATTGTACGTTCAAAAACAAAACGAACATTGAATACCCTTTATATATGATTTGCGGATGCTATGATCACCGGTTCAAAATTTTGAATCCGCCTTAGGTATCACATGCCCCCACTCGTTCCCTCTCGATTTCATCTCGGGGTCCGGAGATCTATTGAAAGAGGACTAGGGTGGGTACATGCGAATGATACTCGGCGGAATGTTCAAATGAGGCATGCGGGAGAATGGACTCGACTGGAGGGCGAGATAATCGATGGAGAAGAGGGTTGGAGAGGAATGAGAAATAAGCAAACGCCACATGATTATACTTGAACGGCTCAAATAAACAATAAGTTGTCTCGCTTGGCCTACATAGTGAAAGGCCTAATGCGCAACGCGGAGCACTGGCGCTCGAATATGGCCGGGAAAACAGGGAAACCGACATGTGGGGCACACCCGTCGGGACGACGTAGCGCAGACTAGTCCAATGGAGGAGCTGGCCCACGACCTCCTCGCCACCGACAACCGTTCATGTGGGTCATTGGGGCCAACAACGGGGCGCAGCTCCAGCACCGCCTCTGGACACGGCGACCGCGGTGAGCGACACGCTCATATCGTCACTACACACGGTCGGTTTCAGTGTGCCGAGGGTGGCGTTAGTGTTGTGGCACGACCAACGGTATGTTTGGTTTGTGCCCAAGGTTGCCCCATCAAAGCATTGGGTAGCCAAAATTTTGGTTGAGGTATTGGTTGCCCATGATTTGGCCGACATTCGCAAGAAAAATGAACTAGAGTTGGCTAGAGTTCATTGGCATGCCAAAGAAATGGCAACCATCCAAACAAAGACCAATCTTTGGGTCATGACCAAAATTTTGGTTGAGGTATTGGTTGCCCATGATTTGGCCGACATTGGCAAGAAAAATGAACTAGAGTTGGCTAGAGTTCATTGGCATGCCAAAAAATGGCAACCATCCAAACAAAGACCAATCTTTGGGTCATGACCAAAATTTTGGTAAGGTGCACTTTGGCCACAATCCAAACACACCCCAACACCCGGCTCGTCGAGGATGCACAGGGCGCCGCGACGCATCCGCGGAGTGGTGTAGCGCGGCCAACTGCATCCTCTGGACCTGAGACCATGCCGGGTCGTCTTGGTTTTTCAGTGACATGTGGGGATCGCATGTGAGCAAAGGGCATCTCCAACGTTGCCACGGCCGCAGCTGACTACCCTGGCACACCAAAACCCTCGTCCCTCGCGTCGTCGCGTGGTGCGTTCCCAGCCGGCGCCAGCTACCCGCATTCATGCCGTCCGTTCGTATGTCGTCGTTAAGAGGCTTGGTGCCCGAGGAACCAACTCCAGCGACTTAATGACGCACTCGGACGCTTGGCCTCACCGGAATGCGCTACTTAAAGCGGCAACGCCCAGCTAACCTCCACACCATAGCGCATCGTCCTCCTACCTGGCACCACATCCGCCATGACCGCAAGTGCGAACGCTCTGCGGGAGAGCTTGTCTTCGGGGATGAAGCTCGAGGTCGCCGCCCTCGCTCAAGTTGCCTCTCGCGACGCAATAGCGGTGTAGCCGGACGCGGACGCGACCGCACAAGCGGTGGCCACGCTGGCGGCCGACGACGGGAGCACCGTCAGCCACGCGTCCTACTTGCCGCCGTCCAACGTCCGGCACCGCCGAGGTCGGGGACTCCTCCGAGGATGAGTAGGGCATGGGAGGCGGCAGGGCATGGTGTGCCAACTGGCCGGTCTGTATCCCGTGTTCTACTCTTCCTCGCCGGAGACCGCACCTTCACTTTAAAGGTCTTGAACCCCGCCCCCGTACATAGAGATCGCAGATGGAGGACGTCGGTCGCCGCCGTAGAATAGGTTTAGGGTCGGGTTTCTTTTATTTTTCTGTCCTATAAAAGTTCGAAATGTAATGAAAATCTGCCGTGTTTGCATTAATCTCGGCCGGTGTATATGAACTTTCACAATAATATACATATTGTAGGAGTACTAGCAAGATGCCCGTGCGTTGCACGGAAGATCAAGATCTTGTGGGAGAAAAGGATGAACGAGGCAAAGCCTTATCTGCAAACGTGGAGAGGAGTGCCGGTAAATTGTCATAGTTTCCTTCCTATCCGTTAGATATAGATCGGCCGGCCTATAATGCAGGATGACAGGCACACCATCATCACCAACTCTGCTTTTTATTGAACCGAGACAAATCTAACATGCGAAGTAAAATAAACACATAGGGTCTATACATACACAAATTATCTTAGGCACTCCAATAGTACGTCCACTGCACATTCACGCATTTCACATCTTTCTACGTCTACGGGAACCTACGAAAGGGTTAACGTAAATTGCCTCTCTCTCTCCTCCCCTGATTTTCATGGTGGTGGGCCCCTCCCTCCCCCCAATCTACAATCAACAGCTCACACGTTTCACATTACGTTAATTACGTAACTGGGATTACGTTGGTGTAGCATTACTCGTCCTAAAAAACCCAACTAAGCCAACCTCCCAGCATATCGCGCGGGAAAAGACCCGGCCGCGCCGTTTTAGTCGGGATTACCGGATTACTAGTAGTAGTATCGATGGATTGCGCGAAGCAACAAATTTTTTTTGAGGGGGCGAAGCACCTAGTTTAAAAGGAAAAAAGGCGGTACACTCACAACACTCCTGTCGCGGTCGCATTGCACCCCACACACGTTCGGTCCTGCACACGGCTCACGCAAACGGAACATGCTTCGGCTTGCCTCTTCACTGACACGTGGGACTGCACTTGGAGAAACCGACCATGCGCCAAACTCCCCCCGCCCACCGCGCGAAATCCCCCCCCCCCACACCCAAAAATTCCCCCCAAATCCGATTCAACCGCCCTTCGGCCAACTAGCCAATAATATTCCCCAAACCCCCCTCTCCCCTGTCCCTCTCCACTCCATTCGCTCCGCCAAAGCCGCCCTCCCCGCTGCGCCGATACGTCGGCGCCGCGGTTCGGCGATCCTCTCGCTCCCACAGTACGCTCTCGTAGACTGCCGTCCTCTAGCCGCGCCGCCACCTCTGGCTACGTTCTTGTGGAGGCGCACGGCGGTCAGCGCCGCCACCGCTGGCGACGTTCGTGTGGAGACGCACGGCGGTCAGCTTCTCCCATGGTACGCGCATTCTAGACTGAGGCCCCGTTCATGTCGGTGTAGCGCTGAATGTTAGCTGATAGACGCTGTTAATCTCACTGTTTGCCGAAGTAGTTTACTGTCAATATGCTCTGCTTAAGAAGCTTCCTTGCCCTGTTCTGCACTCAATCTGCTTACCTGAGATGGCATGCCAAGGCCGATTAGTTGCTAAAATATCCTGCCATATATTTATTGTGACGTAGATTGCCATGGTCTAGTAGCAAATCTGTTAGGTGAAATAGCTCTACACCATTTTATACTCGATCTTTGTTGCTGCGATGGCCTTCGATAGTTCGATGGCTGTGTGCTCGGCCTCATTGACTGCTGAAACAGCCTGCCATAATTTGGCACTCAAATCTGTTTGCTGAATTAGCTTTACATATATTTCGTTACTTAGATCTGCTCGTCCAAATATCTTGCCATAGCTTTAGATATCGACCTAGGTATTTTTTTCTGGACTTCATAAAAAAGCATATATGTTTTTCCTGTAATATCTAGTAGAAGAACTAATTTGTATGTCTAACAGATGGATAGGACTTGGATAACTTCTGCTCGAAGATTCTCCGCTGCATATGTCGAGGGGGTTGAAAACTTCATGAACTTTATCAGAGCTGAGTACGGTGGTCCGAAATCAGATGTGCTCTGCCCGTGTAGCAGTTGTATGAATTCAGTTACAAGACCCCAGTCAACTGTGCAAAATCATCTACACTTGTATGGGATGTCGGTCACATATACTAGGTGGGTTCATCATGGTGAAGCTGTGAACATCAATGTTATTGACTACGTGGAAGCAGCAGATCACCATCTTGATCTGCCTGATGCTCAGGTGGAAGAGGAGGAGGAGGTGGTGGTGGCAGAGCCAGTGAGTTTGACCAACATTGAAACAATGCTACGAAATGCTCATGCATTCCGTGAACTTTCACCTGCAGAAGAAAAACGGTGGGCCCGCATGTTGGAACAATGCAACGTTGCTGTCACCCCAGGAAATAAGCTGTCAGTATTCTCAGCTATGGTCACCTTTCTTCAGGTGAAGACATCTGAGCGGATGCCCGACAAATCATTCGATGCGATGTTGGCTGCTTTCCGCAAATCTTTCCCAGATGCGTCTGAGCTGCCACACACCTACAGTAAAATGAAGAATTTCCTTCGTGCAGTTGGAATTGGATATGATATGATCCATGTTTGTAAGAATAATTGTGTTCTGTTCCGGAAGGATTATGCCAACTTAAGTGAATGCCCGAAATGCAAATCATCAAGATGGAAAGATGGCGATGCTGTGAAGAGGACTCCTCATAATGTTCTGAGACATTTTCCAATTACACCAAGATTGCAGAGGTTGTTTCATGATGCTGAAACAAGAGAGGATGTACTGTGGCATTCTAGGAACCAGGAGTACAGAGATCAGAATGTAATGAGCCATCCATCTCATGGTAGTGAGTGGAAAAGCTTCAATGATAAACACAAAGAGTTTGCTGCTGACCCGAGAAACATTAGACTTGGCTTAGCTTCAGATGGATTTAACCCATTTGGCCACCAGAGCGCCACATATAGCATGTGGCCAGTGCTTGTTATCCCTTACAACATGCCTCCAAATGTCTGCACCAAAGAATCAAACTACATGATGGCCCTGCTCATCCCAGGTCCAAAAAGTCCTGGAAAGGATTTTGATTTGTTGATGGAGCCTCTTGTGGAGGAACTTCAACAGCTATGGAAGGGTGTTCTCACTCGAGACCTATATAGCAGCCCACCAGCTGATTTCTTTCTGCGTGCTGTTATAATTTGGTGCATCATGATTATCCGGCTTTGGGCACTATGTCAGGGCGAATGACACATGGTTACAATGCATGTGTTCGCTGTGACAGGAATCCGCTGTCATACGCAATACTTAGCCAGATCTGTTACATTGGACACCGCTGTTTCCTTGCCAAGGACAAGCCGCATCCTAGAAAATACCGAAGACATGTGTTCAATGCAAAGCATGAAAACCGTGATGCGCCAAAGAGGCTCACCGCCGATGAGTTGCAAGTGGAATTAGAGAAGGTCAGGCATATTACACCAGGTAACCATCCTGGTAATGGTAGCGGGAAAAGGAAGCGTGGCAGGGTAGAAGAGAGATTATTGTTTACCCGCAGGTCCACTTTGTGGGACTTGGAGTATTGGAAAGATTTGGATCTGCGGCATAATCTTGATGTGATGCACATCGAGAAAAATATATGTGACAGCATTATCGGCACACTTCTTAATATTGAAGGCAAGACGCCTTAAAATCTAGGATTGATTTGACACACCTGGGTATCAGAAAGGATTTGCAGGTGCAAGATGAAGGTAAACCACGGGATATGGCACCAGCTGTGTACGTCTTGGACAAGGTAAAAAGAAAAGAATTCTGCGAGGTCCTGTCACGTGTGAGATTCCCACATGGATTTGCTTCCAACCCTGAAAGGAGAGTCAGTGCAGATGGAAACAAGGTACAAGGGTTGAAAACTCATGACTTCCATGTCCTACTTCAAAGGGTTTTACCTGTTATCCTTAGAGGATTGGGCCGCCCTGACTTATACAGAGCAGTTGCAGAGTTGGGACAATTCTTCAGGGAACTCTGCACTAGGAATATCAGGATAGATGCTTTGGAGCGTCTTAGAGACAAGATACCAACTATCCTATGCGACCTTGAGAAGATATATCCTCCAGCCTTCTTTGATGTGATGGTGCATTTGACTGTTCATCTACCTGATGAGGCACTCTTAGAGGTCCAGTACAGTATGGCTGGATGTACCCTATTGAAAGGCGGCTAGGCACTTTCAAGGGCTATGTTAGGAACAGAGCTAGACCCGAGGGTTCCATTGCAGAGGCCTACATTGCTACAGAAGCGTTGACATTCTACTCAAAATACATTGAAACAGCTGATCAACTTAGCAAAGAGGTGGGTGAAGACAATCCCGGGCTCAATGTTTTCGATTATTCTGTTCGAGTTACAGGGAAGAGTCGACAAGAGGACAAACCTAAAGATTTGGAGAAAATGGTTTGGTATGTGTTGAATAACTGTCCTGAGATACTACCTTATATCAAGTAAGTGCAGTACTGCAGCTTATACATCGTAATCTACTAAACTTGCAGCACATTCTTATATATTTAGATGTTTGACGCGATCACTATGTTGTGCAGCATCTACAAAGAGGAGTTATTGCCGCAAAATCGAAGAAACATTGACAAACTGGTTATGGCAGGATTTGCGAAATGGTTCAAGAACCATGTAAGCTTTTGAAGTGCACTGTCAATTTTTTTAATATATTGAGTACATAAGATGATCAGCTTGTCTATTTTCTAACCATAGGTTAAGAAGATGCGGGAGGATGGGCAGGCAGTTGGTGATGCCCTTTACTCACTAGCAATGGGTCCTGATACTCGGGTAAGACATTATGAATCTTGCGTTGTTCGAGATGTGCGCTACAACACCCTTGCACGAGATGAAGGCAGGAAGACACAAAACAGTGCCATCATGAGCACGGATGCGTATGACAAAGAGACAACTGAAATATATGCTAACATAACAGACATTGTTCAGTTGCAGTATATCTCCAGTTTCGAGGATCATCGGTGTGTGGTTCTGTTGTGCTGTCGTTGGTATAACCTGTTTTCCAGGATCGCAAAACCCAGAGCTGATGATTATTTCAAATCCATCAATGTCAAGGCGGCGTACCAGACCAACGAGCCTTTTATTTTGGCAAATCAAGCAACACAGATATTTTTCTTGGAAGACACATTTGCACATAGCGATGACTGGAGAGTATTGCAAAGGTTTGAGCAGAGGAATTCGTTTAATGAAGTTGCACAACAAGATGATGCTTACACTGCTCCTGATGTACAAGATAACACAGATGTTCCTAATATCTTTAAAAACCATCACGTCAATGAAGCCGGCGAAAAGATTGCATGTCGTGTTGTGGACATACAAGAGTTGATCAAGAAGAAGCCAACGTTCGAGGACGTTGAGGACGAAGAAGAAGATGACACCGTGGGGAATTACGATTCAGACTGATACACATGGCGAAGATGTTGATGCTGCTGCTGCGGATGATGATTACATTGCTTTTGTCATATTTGCCTGTCAGAAGACGTTTTTATCTACTATGTGAAATTGTGTTTGCTATGACAACTGAAACCTAATGAACATGTTGTTTAGTATTTTGCTGTGAGAACATCACTTGTTATGTATGCTGATTTGTGTTTGGTGATTGTATGACAACTAAAACATGATGACATTGTTGTTTAGTTGTACTCATATTTGGCTGTGAAACTTGAATTTGATGACATAGTTTGCTGTTGGACTGCAATTTGCTCGACGTCTTCGAATGAGAACAAAGCTGACCCGACAGGGCCTCTGCTATTTATTTATTTATATGAGCAAAAGGGGATACCCCCTAATTTCCGTTAATAGAAATCATTAGATGTTCACAACACTACGCCCAGCCTGCTACACAGGTTTCATTCATTACTAGTTTCAGCAAAGTGCTCATGTCGTAGCCACTGAATACATCACGAGTGCTACATACACTGCAAATAAAGAGACAATCATCCTACAGAGCACATCGATTTTGCCCATTATCTTTCAAGCTCTTTCATCTCCTCATTGCTGTCAAGGCCGTTCAGCAGCTGTTGCTTGGCCATGATCAGAGGAACTGCATCTTTAACCTTCTGCTCTGCATCTTCCTCTTCTGCCGTTCCTTCAGTTACTTGTCCAACACCCCAACCTGCTGGTATTGGGATTCCTCGGCTAACCAAATAATCAGCGTAGTTGCATTCCCCCACATCAACAACTTCCCAGAAATACAAATCACACGAATCTTCCCTTTTCTGCACGAATCAAATTGGAAGATCATCAACCAAACTATTAAAAAAATCAGCAATTGAAAGAGGCAGAACAACACTTAAACATATTATTACCCCATGATTTGGGCATTTGTAGAAGACTCGGCCAGGGTTGCGGATTGTGGTTGAGACGCGATGGATGACTCTGCGTGATTTGCAGCAGTGGCACCACACCAACGGCAGCGGGTTGCGATGAGCAATCGGCTGCGGTGCGCGTGCCGGCGGGGGTGTGATGAGACCCACAGGCGATGGTACGGGTGGTGACTTGGCGCATATCTGGTTGTTGCCTGCTGAAGAGCAGGTGGACGAGCAGCCAGCGGACATGGTTGCTGCGGCCAGAGCTTCTGATGCTAGGCAGAGTAAGTAGAGAAGAGGAGAAGCGAACGTTGGATATGTCAGTTTCATTACTTGTAGAGTAGCATAGCACCATATATAGTCATAGTCTAGGTTTGGATTTGAACCAGCTACAGGAGCACGTCTTTCTTTTTTCTAAAACTCGGCAACGTCTCTTTACTGGTACACTAGCTTGTTCTGTACGCCTTCCCAAGTCTTTGATTTTCTTTCCCTTTTTTGCGAGGAAGGAAGGAGGACAAAATTGAGAGTTCCTGGGACTCAAACCCAAGACCTCTCGGTTGAAAACCAAGGGTGCTAGTCACTTATGTGGCGAACGTTCCCTGTCAGGAGGACGGCAGACGAACGCATTTTCCTCGCAGTTTTCTTCCTATATATAAAAAAGTATGCTACTTGGTGTCCGCTTAGTCAACAAATGATTGTGCCAACCTTGACCGTTGGATTGACATTCAACGTCTGTCGCATTTCTTCAGTCTCTTCTTCCTCGAGCCGCCAAAGCCAAACCAGCGCCGGCGGGACCGCCTGCTCCCGCCTCCCACGGCTGGCTGTGATCTTCCCCGGCTCCTGTTCGTTCCCGTCCGAGGCCTCACCATCGTCCTCCGCCTTGGTTCGCTCACCGCGGCGCCGCCCTCCGGTGTTGTCAACATGGTCAACAACCGAGAGGAATAAGGAGATGACTGTACATGGTGAGGATGACAGTAGGGACCCAGCAGCGCACGCAGTAATTTTGTTTTTCGGGACGGAGAAGGGTATCAACTGGGTTGTGCGGTACCCGTGGCCCGTCTAGCCCAGGCTTTCATTTCATATGTTTAGCACATGACCAGCCCAGTTTGTTTTTTTCCTTTCTGAAAATGGCTAGCCAGCTATTTTGTTTTTTGCAGAATAACCAACATAGGCCTACTTGCTTTTCTACGCCCTGCTGGGCCGGAAATCTTTCAAGACGAGGAGGAATGCATTTTGCCCAGAAAATGGGCTATAAGTAATAAGAAATGGGCTATAAGTAATAATAAATGGGCTGTAAAATGAAAAAATACAGCAAACAGGCAATCATTCTGGTCGCGAACGTGTACGTACATACTGGTCGATGTAGAGGCGCGCACGTGTCGTAGTAGAGGCGCGCACGTGTCGTAGTAGAGGCGCGCACGTAGCATGTACACGTACGTACGGCGGCCAGGGTGCAAGAAAGAAAATACGGCCACGTATGTGTACATACGGGCGGGGTCTCGAACGCCTACTCGCGCATACGTACGGCCAGGGCTCGTGTACATGGCTGGGTCGGAACGGAGAAACAACATCGTCATCGTGTTCATGGGGAGGCAACGGAATGCGTCGTGTTCATGGGGAGGCAGCGGAATGCGTCGTGTTCATGGGGAGGCAACGGAATGCGTCGTGTTCATCGGGAGGAAACGGAACGCGTGGGAGCCAACCGGCTGGGTCGGAACGGAATGCGTGGTCGTGTTCATCGGGAGGGCTTGGACGGAACAGGCGATGGAAACAAGGCCTGGCGTACCGCAAAACGGAGGAACAGACCTCCTACGTTCAGAACGGGGTCCTGTTGATCGGGAGGGGTGTGGCGTACCGCAAAACGGAGGAAACGGACCTCCTACGGTCGAAACGGGGGTCCTGTTGATCGGGAGGGGTGTGGCGTACCGCAAAACGGACGAAACGGACCTCCTACAGTCGAAACGGGGGTCCTGTTGATCGGGAGGGGTGTAGCGTACCGCAAAACAGACGAAACGGACCTCCTACAGTCGAAACGGGGGTCCTGTTCATCGGGAGGGGTGTGGCGTACCGCAAAACGGGACTCCACGGGATACTGTTCATCTCCACCGTTGACCTCCTCCAGCTTCCACGGGCTACCGTCGACCTCCTCCAGCCTCCACGGGCTCCTGTTCATCTAGCCTCCACCACGGGCTACTCCACCGGCTACTGTTCAGCCACCCCTCCACGGGCACCCCTCCACCGTCTACTGTTCATCCAGCCCTCCACACCACGGGGTCCTGTTCAACCACCCCTCCACGGGCACCCCTCCACCGTCTACTGTTCATCCAGCCCTCCACACCAAGGGGTCCTGTTCATCCAGAGGCAACGCCACCGCTCACTATTCATCCAACCCCCCCCCCTCGCAACGCTCACTGTTCATCCAATCGATCGGCTTCAGTTAGCAGCAGTAGCGAAGGAATCACTCGATCGGGTTCAGTTAACAACCATCGATCGATCGCTCGGATTCAGTAACGCGTAGCCTGCAGTGCAATCGCTCGGGTTCAGTTAGAGCCCAACGCCTCGCTTGGGTTTAGTTAGAGCCAACGCCTCGCACACATGCGCGTACGTGTATGAGAGAAACGCGCATCGCTCGGCCCCCGACCTCCCACCGTAACCGGGAACTCCCCGAAATTTTCCTCCCCCTTGCTTCTACCACGGTTTTTTCCGACATGGACGGCCCAAAGAATGTCATGCAGCCGCGTCTCCGGCCCGCCCAAGATGAAAAGCCCATTTTCTGTCATGATTTTTTGTCATAGAAGTAGGATCCCACCACATCTATGATGATACCAGGTTTTGTCACAATTATCGTCATAGAAGTGTCATATGTATGACAGAAAAAATTCCGTCCGGCCCAAAATGTCACGGATGTGTCTTTTTTTGTAGTGTTAATACTCTAGATGCATGCTGGATAGCGGTCGATGTGTGGAGTAATAGTAGTAGATGCAGGCACGAGTCGGTCTACTTGTCACGGACGTGATGCCTATATACATGATCATACCTAGATATTCTCATAACTATGCTCAATTCTATCAATTGCTCGACAGTAATTTGTTCACCCACCGTAATACTTATGCTCTTAAGAGAAGTCACTAGTGAAACCTACAGCCCCCGGGTCTATTTTCCATCATATTAATCTCCCGTTATTTCTATCACCGTTTATTTTGCTTTCTTTACTTTTACTCTATCATAAAAATACCAAAAATATTATCTTATCATCTCTATCATATCTCACTTTTGCAAGTGACCGTGAAGGGATTGACAACCCCTTTATCGCATTGGTTGCAAGGTTCTTATTTGTTTGTGTAGGTGCATGGGACTTGAGCGTGGTCTCCTACTGGATTGATACCTTGGTTCTCAAAAACTGAGGGAAATACTTACGCTACTTTACTGCATCACCCTTTCCTCTTCAAGGGAAAACCAACGCAGTGCTCAAGAGGTAGCAGGGGTACTTCAGAAGCCATCGTGATCGAGCACTCTTGGAAGTAGTGTCGCAGCTTCCGGGATGCCATGAAGACCGTGTATGCTATCTTTTGGTAATGAGGGTACCGGATTTGCATGGCGTGAGCACAGTGGATACGTAGTATACCGGCTTCTGAAGCGGGAATTTGTGTCCGTCCTCCTCTCGCTCGACGACGAGCACCGCGCTCACCACTTGGTGCATTGCCGATATGTATGATAGCATGGGTTCGCCGACGTTCGGTGCGGCCAGGATTGGGTTGCTCGCTAAAAGAACCTTTATTTCTTCCAGTCCGGCCGTTGCAGCATCCGTCCACTCGAAGTGGTCGGTGCATCGGAGAAGGCGATAGAGCGGCAGTGCTTTTTACCCTAATCTGGAGATAAAGTGGCTTAAAGCTGCCACACATCCGGCTAGTCTTTGGACCTGTTTAAGGTCTGTTGGCGTAGCCAATCGTGACAAAGCTCGGATTTTGGCTGGGTTGGCTTCAATTCCTCTATTGGAAACGATGAAGCCCAGCAGTTTTCCAGCGGGAACGCCGAAAACACACTTTTTCGGATTGAGCTTGATGTCATATGTACGGAGGTTGTCGAATGTGAGACGCAGATCGTCTATCAATGACTCGATGTGCCTAGTTTTGATGATGACGTCATCCACGTATGCTTCAACTGTCTTGCCGATCTGTTTCTCCAGGCATGTTTGAATCATGCGTTGGTAGGTGGCCCCGGCGTTTTTGAGCCCGAAGGGCATAGTGTTGAAGCAGAATGGCCCATATGGAGTAATGAATGTCGTTGCGTCTTGGTCGGACTCCTTCATTTTGATTTGATGGTATTCGGAGTATGCGTCGAGGAAACACAGTGAGTCGTGTCCTGCAGTAGCATCAATAATTTGATCGATGTGAGGGAGGGGGAAGGGATCCTTAGGGCAGGCCTTGTTGAGGTCTTTGAAATCGACGCATAGGCGCCAGGATTTATCCTTCTTTGGCACCATCACCAGGTTTGCTAGCCAGTCCGGATGTTTTATTTCTCTGATGAGTCCGGCCTCGATTAACTTGGCTAGCTCCTCCCCCATAGCTTGTCGTTTGGGTTCAGAAAAGTGCCGCAATGTTTGCTTGACCGGTTTATATCCCTTCAGTATCTTGAGGTTGTGTTCGGCCAACCTGCGTGGGATTCCTGGCATATCAGAAGGGTGCCAGGTGAATGTGTCCCAGTTCCCGCGCAGGAACTCTCATAGCGCGGCGTCAACCGTTGGGTCAAGTTGTGCCCCGATGGATGCTGTCTTCTTAGGGTCCGTCGGGTGGACTTGAAATTTGACTATTTCATCTGCTGGTTTAAAGGAGGTGGATTTGGGTCGCTTGTCCCGGATTACGTCATCCCTATCCACAGTGGAGCGCAGCACGGTTAGCTCTTCAGCCGCGAGGGCTTCACATAGTGCCTCGAGGGCCAAGGATACGGTTTTGTTTTCGGCAAGGAGTGCTATGTCCGGATCACTGGCAAGAGTGATGATACCATTGGGCCCAGGCATCTTGAGCTTCATATATTTGTAATGAGGTATAGCTTGGAAGCGTGTAAACACATCTCGCCCCAATAGGGCATGATATCTGCTGTTGAAAGGGGCCACTTGGAAAGTTATCTCTTCGGACCGATAATTCGTCGGCGTGCCAAATACCACGTCAAGTGTGATTTTTCCCGCACATTGCGCCTCCCGACTGGGAATGATTCCTCGGAAGGTCGTGCAGCTTTGCTCGATGCGGCTCCTGTCTATTTCCATTTTGTTGAGTGTATCCTCGTAGATGAGGTTTAGTCTGCTGCCGCCATCCATGAGCACTTTGGTGAGCCGAAAACTGTCCACAATTGGATGGAGGACCAAGGCGGCCGGTGCCCGGACTGTCCGGAATTTTGGTTCGTCACTGCCATTGAAGGTTATGGCCGTGTCGTTCCAAGGGTTTGTTGTTGTGACTTGGCAGAGTTCGGCGAGGTCGCGGAGGGCCCTTTTGCGTCGATTGTTTGAAGCAAAAGTCTCGAAGACCGTCAATACGTTGAGGTCGTCGTTTTCCGGGGGGTGTTCCTCTGGGATATTTTTGGTGAGGATATCCTCGCCGCTCTTGGCCACTTGCCGGAGTATCCAACATGCTCTAAGGCTGTGGGTTGGTATGGTATCCGGTGTTGTGTGTATTTTGCATGGCCCATCGAGCCATCCCTCCAGAACGGTTTCGCGCCCCGTAATGGGTTTGTATTTCTTTACTATTGGTTCGGGTGCTCCGCGAGGGTGCATCCTTTTTGCCTGGACGAAGGGTTGAGTGGAAACCGGTGGTTCCCAGCGAGCTGCCTGAGTTTTCCAGGCGCTTTCCATTGTGCAGTACTTCTGTACGATGGTTGTCAAGTCAACGAAGTGTAATATACGATGGAGTTTGATGGCGTTGAGGATTCCTACATCCGTGCAATTATTTCAGAATGCTGAGATCGCGTCTTTGTCGCGACAATCTTTAATCTTGTCTTTGACAAGGAGGAATCTGGCCCAAAAGTGATGGACTGTTTCCTGAGACTGCTGTCGTATGTGCATGAGATCGCGTACATCTGGGTGGGTGGGTGGCTTTAAATCCGAACCTTGACCCAATCTGGGATCCGGAGTTTGAGAAATCTTCGAGCTTAATGGTTCGGGCTCCGGGATATCAACTGATTTTTCAGGCCTCTCATCCGATTCTAGGTTCGGAGGACAGGGCGCGTCGTTCCGTGGACAGGTATCCGGCTCTTCGAGCTTGGAAATCCGAACATAGTTCGTCCTCAATATAGAGGAAGAGTTTTTGTTTTGCTCCTCTACTACCGCTATCTGGTGGGTGATCGGCGGAGATTTGATTTCTCTCTGATCGGGTTTAAGCCCAATCTGATCATAGTCTGTAGCGACCCCCAAGGCGGCGATGCGATCTAGGAGTTCGTTTAAAGCCGAAAACTCCGCCAGATCCATCTGTTTGGAGTATTTGGAATCAACACGGAGGTGATTTTCGATGACCCGAGAAGTCATCGTCGGCTTGACGGCCGTACGAGCGGTCATGGTAAAGCCGCCCAGCCGGAGGGTTTGGCCTGAGGGCAGGGCTCCTCCGGAGGTGATACTGTCCTTGATAACAAGGCGAGCCATCAATCATGTCTTCGACATCACAGCGGAACTCTCAATGAAAGCACCAATGTCGGTGTCAAACCGGCGGATCTCGGGTAGGGGGTCCCGAACTATGCGTCTAAGGTCGATGGTAACAGGAGACAGGGGACACGATGTTTACCCGGGTTCGGTCCCTCTCTATGGAGGTAATACCCTACTCCCTGCTTGATTGATCTTGATGAATATGAGTATTACAAGAGTTTATCTACCACGAGATCGTAATGGCTAAAACCCTAGAAGTCTGGCATGTATGATTATGATTGTCCCTATGGACTAAACCCTCCGGTTTATATAGACACCGAAGGGGACTAGGGTCGTACAAGGTCGGTTACAGAGAAAGGAATCTTCATATACGGCCGCCAAGCTTGCCTTCCACGCCAAGGAGAGTCCCATCCAGACACGAGTAAGAGTCTTCAGTCTTGTATCTTCACAGCCCATCAGTCTGGCCATGTCAAACAGGCCGAACGCCCGAGGACCCCTTAATCCAGGACTCCCTCACCCCACAGCGCCTTCGTGCATGCCCGTCGGCCCGGCCGGAGGAGCGGTGCTCGTCATGAGAGCTGAACGGAGAAGCGAAGCGGATGGAGAAGGGAAGCAGACGAAGAGGCGAAGCTTCGACGCACCCCTACCTGGCGCGCCCATGAAGGAAATATGCCCTAGAGGCAATAATAAATTAAAGTTGTTATTTATATTTCTTTATATCAAGATAAATGTTTATTATTCATGCTAGAATTGTATTAACCGGAAACTTAGTACATGTGTGAATACATAGACAAACAGAGTGTCACTAGTATGCCTCTACTTGACTAGCCCGTTAATCAAAGATGGTTAAGTTTCCTAGCCATAGACATGAGTTGTCATTTGATCAACGGGATCACATCATTAGAGAATGATGTGATTGACATGACCCATCCGTTAGCTTAGCACTATGATCGTTTAGTTTGTTGCTATTGCTTTCTTCATGACTTATACATGTTCCTATGACTATGAGATTATGCAACTCCCGAATACCGGAGGAACACTTAGTGTGCTATCAAACGTCACAACGTAACTGGGTGATTATAAAGATGCTCTACAGGTGTCTCCGATGGTGTTTATTGAGTTGGCATAGATCGAGATTAGGATTTGTCACTCCGATTGTCGGAGAGGTATCTCTGGGCCCTCTCGGTAATGCACATCACTATAAGCCTTGCAAGCAATGTGACTAATGAGATAGTTACAGGATGATGCATTATGGAATGAGTAAAGAGACTTGTCGGTAACGAGATTGAACTAGGTATTGAGATACCGACGATCGAATCTCGGGCAAGTAACATACCGATGACAAAGGGAACAACGTATGTTGTTATGCGGTTTGACCGATAAAGATCTTCGTAGAATATGAGGGAGCCAATATGAGCATCCAGGTTCCGCTATTGGTTATTGACCGGAGATGAGTCTCGGTCATGTCTACATAGTTCTCAAACCCGTAGGGTCCGCACGCTTAACGTTCGATGACGATCTGTATTATGAGTTTAAGTGTTTTGATGTACCAAAGGTAGTTTGGAGTCCTGAATGTGATCACGGACATGATGATGAGTCTCAAAATGGTCGAGACATAAAGAATGATATATTGGACGATGTTATTCGGACACCGGATGAGTTCCGGGGGTCACCGGATAAATATCGGAGTGCCGGAAGGGTTATCGGAACCACCGGAGAAGTAATGGGCCTTATTGGGCCTAGGGGAGAGAGGGGCAGCTAATGGCTGGCCGCCCTCCCCCCCCCCATTGGCCTAGTCCAAATTGGACTAGGGGAAGGGGCGGCATCCCCTCCTTCCTTCTCTTTCCCCTCTCCTTCCTTCTTCTCCTAATAGGACTAGGAAAGGGGGATCCAACTCCTACTTGGAGTAGGATTAACCCCCCTTTGGGCGCGCCCTATGAGGGTCGGCCGGCCTCCCCATTGCTCCTTTATATACGGGGGGCAGGGGGGCACCCCATAGACACACAAGTTGATTGTTTAGCCGTGTGCGGGGCCCCCCTCCACAGATTTCCACCTCGGTCATATCGTTGTAGTGCTTAGGCGAAGCCCTGCGTCGGTAACTTCATCATCACCGTCATCACACCGTCGTGCTGACAAAACTCTCCCTCGGCCTCAGCTGGATCAAGAGTTCGAGGGACATCACCAAGCTGAACATGTGCAGATCGCGGAGGTGCCGTGCGTTTGGTAGTTGATCGGTTGGATCGCGAAGACGTTCGAATACATCAACCGCGTTACTTAACGCTTCCGCTTTCGGTCTACGAGGGTACGTGGACATGCTCTCCCCGCTCGTTGCTATGCATCTCCTAGATAGATCTTGCATGATCGTAGGATTTTTTTTTGAAATACTGCGTTCCCCCAACAGCCAAATGTCGGATTCGGGGTTCCGCAGACCCTTGAGAGGTTCAAACTCTGGGGTGCGTGCGAAGAACTCTCCCTCCCCAGTCTGCCTGCTCAACGATTCCAAGGCCTAACTCGACGAACCCAAGAGACAAGAGACACAGCAATTTATCCTCGTTCGGACAACCTTGCAGTGTAATACTCTACTCCAGCTTGTTGGTGGATTGCCTCGAAGGGCTGAGGATGAATTAGTACAGTGGTTGAACAACCTCAGGAGGTGATGTGTTCTTGAGCTCGGTGAGCTGGTGAACTGGTCCGGGTGAACTGGATCCGATCCCCTCTATGGTGGTGGCTGAGTCATATTTCTAGTGGCCTTGGTCCTCTTCCCAAATGTAGGCGGGAAAGGGATCCCACCACGGCCAAATTCGAAGGGGGACAACTAGTACAAGTTATCCTGACAAAAGTAGTCTTCGCCTGCAAAAGCCTCTGGTGGTGACGCTGCGGTGGGCTCCGTGATGACCTCCGTCATGCCGTCCTTGCGGTCTTGGTCTTGTTGCACCGATATGGGAACCTTTGCTTGATTCCTCAAGACCCCGCGTCTGAGCTTGCCTCCTTAGCACCAAAGAGGAAACTGGTACACTGTGCCCCCTGGCGCCCGCCTGGCCTTGGTTGTCATGGCTCACGTCATGTGAACTGATACGTCTCCAACGTATCTAAAATTTTTGATTGTTCCATGCTATTATATTATCTGCTTTGGATGTTTAATGGGCTTTAATATGCTCTTTTATATTATTTTTGGGACTAACCTATTAACCGACGGCCCAGTGCCAGTTTCTGTTTTTTTTTGCCTTTTCAGTGTTTTGCAGAAAAGGAATACCAAAAGGAATCCAAACGGAATGAAACCTTCACGATGATCTTTCTTGGAACGAAAGCGATCCAGAAGACCTGGAGTTGAAGTCTGGAACTCCGCGAGGCGGCCACGAGGCAGGAGGGCGTGCCCAGGGGGGTAGGCGCACCCCCCACCCTCGTGGGCCCCACGAAGCTCCACCGACGTACTTCTTTCGCCTATATATACTCTTATACCCTAAAAACATCAGGGGAGCCATGAAACCACTTTTCCACCGCCGCAACCTTTTGTATCCGTGAGATCCCATCTTGGGGACTTTTGCGGCGATCTATCGGAGGGGGAATCGATCACGGAGGGCTTCTACATCAACACCATAGCCTCGATGTTCTTGGAGATCTATTTGATGTAATACTCTTTTGCGGTGTGTTTGCCGAGATCCGATGAATTGTGGATTTATGATCAAGTTTATCTATGAATAATATTTGGTTCTTCTCTGAATTCTTATATGCATGATTTGATATCTTTGCAAGTCTCTTCGAATTATCGGTTTAGTTTGGCCTACTAGATTGATCTTTCTTGCAATAGGAGAAGTGCGCAGCTTTGGGTTCAATCTTGCGGTGTCCTTTCCTAGTGACAGTAGGGGCAACAAGGCACATATTGTATTGTTGTCATCGAGGATAAAAAGATGGGGTTTATATCATATTGTTTGAGTGTATCCCTCTACATCATGTCATCTTGCTTAATGCGTTACTCTGTTCTTATGAACTTAATACTCTAGATGCATGCTGGATAGCGGTCGATGTGTGGAGTAATAGTAGTAGATGTAGAATCGTTTCGGTCTACTTTACACGGATGTGATGCCTATATACATGATCATGCCTAGATATTCTCATAATTATGCGCTTTTTTATCAATTGATCGGCAGTAATTTGTTCACCCACCGTAATATATGCTATCTCGAGAGAAGCCACTAGTGAAACCTATGGCCCCGGGTCACTTTCTTATTATATTGCATCTCTTTTATTTACATCACATCTTGTTTACTATTTTGCAATCTTTACTTTCCAATCTATGCAACAAAAATACCAAAAATATTTATCTTATTATCTTTATCAGATCTCACTTTCGCGAGTGACCGTGAAGGGATTGACAACCCCTTTATCGTGTTGGTTGCGAGGTTCTTGATTGTTTGTGCAGGTACTAGGTGACTTGCGTGTTATCTCCTACTGGATTGATACCTTGGTTCTTAAAAACTAAGGGAAATACTTACGCTACTTTTCTGCATCACCCTTTCCTCTTCAAGGGAAAATCAACGCATCCTCAAGAGGTAGCATGAACCTCGCGAGGTGCAGCTTGCATTGATATCTCCGCTCCTCGGGAGCCAGCCTGGGGAGGCCGCCCCTCGTGGAGGTCTTGGTGTCGTCCGCCTCGCGAGGCTTGGCCCCTTGCGAGGGTTTTGAGTTGTTGCTGTTGAAACGGGCCGTACCAGGCCGTCGATAGAGCCACGTTGTGGGCTCTAAGCAGGCAAGTCTGGGCACCCCCGGTTCCAGGACGCTGACAATGGCCACGGGCCTTTTTTGAAATTTTTGTGCGGACATGAAATGGGTCTGCGTATTGGGCGCACGGCCGACCCAATTGAAAATGGGGTGAACAACGAGCGGGCGGCCAATCCAAACAGGCGAAAAGCAGACAAAGCACCCGTCCATTTCATTCGACACATTGAAGTTGCTCTGAGCACCAAATTACAATCATAACGACAAAACTCTAGTGCATTTGGAGGATCAGAACCCAACCAAACCACTGTTCTACTCACTATTCTAGCAAATTTTGTCAAACACCCCCTCTGTCTCAAAATATAATACTTTTTTGACACTATCATTGCTAACCTCGTTCTGACTACGAGCTATCTGAGTAACACAAGCCTGACAAAGAGAAAGCAGATGCATAATTTCGACTCCAAAGAGGAAAATATTGTCTACCCATGTTCTCGTTTCGGACATCTAATTTCTTTTTGAATTTTTTTATTAATTAATTAAAAAAGTTGAATACAATCGTTCATTACAACATTTGACATGGTGAGCTATACCGAAAAAGGTCGCCTTGCTTTATATATAAAGCAAACCACCACAGCCACAAGGTTCAACATGAGTGTCCACACACACAAGGTAGCACAACACAAACTACAGGAGGGTTCTGCTGAGGGCACAGCTCAACAATTCCTGAAATTAAAAAGCAAAGGTGGTAGCACCGCAAGCGAAGAAGGTAATCTGTCTCAGGTGGTGGAGGAGGGAGCGGTGATGCCAAGCGAAGAGCCATCGCACGAAGGTCAGCAGTGATGATGTTGATGGCGTCCTGGTTCTGGTGGCGGCTAAGCGGTCACCAAAGCTGCAAATAGCCACACATTTGAACACCGCGTCAGTAGCACGTCAAAGAGGTACACACTGGATCACAAGTTTATTTCGAACCGTCCAAAGCGTCCATGCTAGGACCCCAATGGCTAGCCACCTAATGTGGCGGCCTGTTGGGGGTGAGGTATGGGAAGTTGGTGTTACACCAACGACAACCAACCACCTCGCGGAGGCAGCTCCAGAGGAACTAGGCGGACACAGTTGATACCTTAGTTTCATAACGAAGGGAAATACCTATCATAGTTGTGCTGCATCATCCCTTCCTCTTTGGGGAAATACCGACATAGTTCAAGCGACATCAGTAGGAAACCTTCATGAGATTTCGGAGGAAATTTTGAACAACGATGCTTATCAAGAATGTAACACTTTGATCCAAATACTCGAAAGTATCCAACTTGTGGCTTGTTATCGGTGAGTAGCTCGTATGTCGTTTTACCAGGTAGCTTGTGAAGATAAAGTCGATTTGTAGCATGACAAGCCATCTCAACCGCTTCCGCCCAAAAGTGTTTTGGTGTCTTGTATTCATCTAGCATCATTCTCGCCATGTCAATGCGGGTACGGTTCTTCCTCTCAACAACTCCATTTTTTTGAGGTGTGTTCATAGCCGAAAAATCATGTGCGATGCCTTCTTCGTCAAGAAAGGTATCCACGTTAGCGTTCTTGAACTCCGTTCCGTTGTCACTCCGAACCTTCTTGATCTTCATGTCAAACTGATTTTGGGCCTTCCTAGCGAAGTTTTTGAATAACTTTTGTACCTGCGATTTATCATCGAAAAAGAACCCACGTAAATCTTGAAAAATCATCAACAATGACCAAACCTAAAGAGTTACCACCAAGACTCTTGTAAGCGTTAGGATAGAAGAGATCTATATGGAGTAGCTCAAGTGGTCTCCTCATAGTCATAATGCTCTTCATGGGATGACTTCCTCCAACTTATTTTCCTACTTGGTAAGCACTACAAAGTCTATCCTTGTCAAATATAACATCTTTAACACCAAGGATATGATCTCCTTTAACAAGTTTATCAAGATTTCTCATGCCAATGTGTCCTAGCCTTCTATGCCATAACCAACCTTTAAATATTTTGCAAAAAGACATGTACGAGGTTGGGCTCTTTTAGTGAAATCAACAATGTATAGATCACCTCTACGGATACCGATAAAGATCATGTTATGATTATCTCGACGAAACACTAGACAATGTACTTCAGTAAATAGAACATTGAAACCAAAGTCGGCTAGTCTAGATACGGAAAGAAGACTGTAGCCAAGATATTCAACAAGCATAACATTTTGAATAGAGATGTCATTGGATATGGCCACCTTACCAAGGCCAAGTACCTTACCCCTGGAGTTGTCTCCAAAAGTCACATACTTGTGGGGACCATCATGTTTTGCAAGCTCACAAAATATGTCCTTATCTCCGGTCATGTAATCGGTGCATCCACTACCAAGAATTCACTCTTTTCCTCCGGCAATGTAATCTCCAAGATTTGCCATGAGACTAAGATTTCGCATAGTCTTCTCATATTTTATGTTGAATTCCTCGTCTTCATCATAATAGCCATGTTCCACATCATCATCATGCATGTGATCATCACCTAGGACAAGTAATTCGTTAGATTTATGATCATGACAATGTGCAAGTTTGTGAATTCTAATGGTTTTCATGATAACGTTGCTAATGGTTCCAACATCACCTTTAGCACACATGAGATTATGAAGCTCAAATATACATTTATCAAACTTAGGATCACTAGGCTTCATCTTATGAAAGGCAATAGACTTATCAAGAATTTCATCAATATTCTTTAAAGAGTAATTTGGAAAGCGCATCTCAATGTCTTTCCATATAGTGTATGCGCATTCAAAGTTTTGTATACGAACAAGTACATTTCTAGGTAATCCACGGATGATAAGATTGATGGTAATTACCTAAACCACTGAGGGAGAAAATGTGCTTTCACAGGGCAAACTTGTATTACTCACTGATGCACCGGTACAATCAGAACGACCAAACTCTAGTGTATTTGGAGGGCCGGAACCCAACCAAACCACTGTTCTACTCACCAGCCTAGCAAAATTTGCCAGTTGCTAACCTTGTTCTGACTACGAGCTATGTGAGTAATACAAGTATGACAAAGAGAAACCATATGCTTAATTTCTACTAGCTAAAAGGCAAAAACTGTCTACCCTTATGCTGGTTTCATGACTTTATTTTAAAAATCTGCTAGAGAAAGGCAGAACAACCTTTGCATTCATAACCTTTTTCAACAAATAGTATATATTTTAAAAATAACTACTTTATTAGACTTACAGATCAACTTAAACTCTTCTTTACAGAGAAGGGAGCCATCATCGAGATTCTTTTTTATAGCGGGGACATGTTGTACGGTTTTTAGTTGAATGATCCTTCCTGCAGTAAACTTCGGATCGGTCGTGCCAACACCATGAACAAAAGCACTCGTGCTATTTCCCATCAGTACAGAGTTGTCTCACCTGACCTGCAAGGAAGAGGACAATGAAATATCAGCACATGCACGAATATTTGCACCAGTATCAATCCACCAATCCGTAGACTGACAAACTGAAAATACAATAAATAGATTACCATACCTAGATGCCCCATTATCATTGTTGCTCATCATCACGTTCTCAAAGTTGGAGTCCTGCCTTGGCTTCTTGAACTTCCGCGGGCACTTGGAGGACCAATGTCCCTCCTCACAGCAATTGAAGCAATCATCTTTCTTCTTGTCTTTCTTGTTCTTCTTCTTACCCTTCTTTTGGAAGTTGGTATCCTGCTGGAGAGAGTTCTTTCCCTTGAAATTTTGGAAGTTATTCTGCACAATATTGGAGCTAAAAGATCCGCCAACTACCTTGGCATGTGAGTCCTTTGCTCTCGAATTATATTCAATACTCAGATGACCGACATCCACTACTGAGAAATAACGTCTCTATGTTTCAAAGTGGTAGGAAATCTCCTCCAAGAAGGAGGGAGTTTAGCAATTATACACCCCGCGATAAAGTTTGTCCGATAATTCACACTTAAGGAGTTCGAGCTCCTTAACGATGCATTGTATCTCATGAGTCTGGACAATTCTCAAGCATCCTATAATCATGGAACTG
The DNA here is from genome assembly GCF_002575655.3 of Aegilops tauschii subsp. strangulata. Taxonomy (NCBI): domain Eukaryota; kingdom Viridiplantae; phylum Streptophyta; class Magnoliopsida; order Poales; family Poaceae; genus Aegilops; species Aegilops tauschii. The sequence continues at coordinate 508,639,452 of NC_053037.3, forward strand.
ATCCATGGCGTACATCTCACTTCCAACATCGGTTGTGGTGAACTTGGCTTCGAGCACATCCCACAAAGTCTTGGTAGCCCGCATATGCAAATACGCGTCGAATAGCTTATCTCTGATCACACTCAAAACTGTTCCAACAAAGATGATGGTAGCCTCCTTAAACGCCTTTTTCTGATCAAGAGTAATCGTTCCTTCATGAGTACCACCAGCGACCCATAACACGTTCATCATTGTGAGCCACAAGGTTGTTTTGGTCTACCAATGCTTAAAATGCGTACCCGTAAACAAGTTCAATTTCAATGTTGCACTGAAACCATGAATCAAAAATTTCATACAAACATAAGGTGTTTGGATTGTTGGATAAATTAGTAATTTCCTGATTGATTTAGAAATAAATTATGGAAATGACATTGCGAAAATACGAAGGTGGACATGGTTCCACGCGCACCCACATGAATAGTAAATTCAAAAAAATACTGGAAAATTTCAAAAAATTCTGAAATTTTGGGGTATGAAACTTAGTCGGCCATTCTACTAACATGTGCAGTTTCGTGATGCATTGGCACACATGGTTTTCGTAGTGAAGAAAATACAATTGGGACCATACTATTCATCAAACGGTGTTTTTAATATAGCTTTGATTTTGTCATTTCTGCTCAGATTACCATGGATGTGATTTCTTCTGAAACTTCATAAGCGAGTATACCGGTTGAGTATGTATATTAATATGACAAAAGGAAAATCCTTTTTTATTTTTGTTCTAGTTTTTTAATCTACTATTCATAACGGGTGCGCGTGGGACCATGTTCACCAGATCTGTGTCCCATGACATTGACAGTATTAAACTCATACTGATATTGCATCATGTAGGCACGTACTACGCATATAGGAGATACATCTACGTAAACAGCTAGTACGACTTACATAGAAATAAACATGAGGGGATGAACGAGTTATACCCACCAGTTGGTCGGGTCAAAGCCGTGGCTGCGGCAATAGCATCCTCGACATCCTTCTCCTTGGCGGCTTCGGAGTACTCACCCGAATCGACGGAGAAGTTGACGATGTAGTCGAAGTAGAGGACGAAGGCGAACAACATCGACCAGTCGCGTAGGAGGCACTCCCCAAAAAACTAATCACCCTTATCCCGCTTCAGGATTGTTAATGATGGGGTTTTGGAGGCCCGCACTCCCGTAAGGATGTGCACGCGATGGATGAGATGGGATCGTCGGAAGCAGTTGCAGCGAGTGGATCGCCGTGGGTTGTGTGCGCGAGGAGGCAAATGTGATATGATCTGGGTGACGACTAGACCTCCAATATATAGGCGGTGTCACTAATTCATAGTGCACATGTTAAATGACTCGTAATTACTTATCTATTTCTGACTGGCAAAAATTAAGCGCGCACATGACATAAATTTTAGTTCGGCTCGTTCACGATACATGATGCGTGTGCGGCAGAGGAGGAACACGGCTACTATTCTTTTTCTCACGCTCAAATAACATGTGGAAGAGAAACTTTTTGTGGAGGTCCAAAACTTCCTCCACTCCCAAGGTGGTACTAAACTTTTCACCACCTAGTCTTTTTTTGAGAAATCTCACCACCTAGTCATGACACCCATATGTGCCTTTAGAGATTTTTCTGATTTTTTTATGGGCCCAAAGCCCATCTATACTTTCCAAAGAAAGGTCGATTATATACAAAAAGTAAAATAAGTTTTCTTCACTAAGACGGAGGTTTAGAGATGGCAAGGAGATTTACTCATGACGTGTTGCTAGTAGTTGTAGAAGAAAAGGCGATGTTGTCCCCCCCCCCCCCCCGCCCCCAAGGATTAGCCTATAATTTGATTTTTCTAGTAATTTTTCTTATAGCATCCAGTTTTATTTAATGTTATATCTCTGCCCTAAATTAGTTGTTTTAAATTTGTCTAGATATAGGGTTTCCCTTCCCTGGCGACCTGGAGGCAAACGCCCCGCCGCCACCGCCGTCGGCCGCCGTGCCGGCTGCGTGTGGCATGCCCTCCACCCCCGCTCCCAAGCGGGCAAGCGGGCCCACTGCGGCCTCGTCCGTTGTTCAGTCTACAGGGTCAGATGGGCCCTGCGATCACGCCGTAGTCGTTCGGGACTATAGGAGCCCTAACCCTTCACGCAAGGAAGATCCAGTGCCTGGCTACAAAAATCCATCTAGGGTTTCGGATAGGCAACCAAGGGCACGTACTAATCCGTTGGGGAGCACGCCAGAGATCATCACAGACCTGGTGCCTGGGAGCATGTCGACGACCTCACAGAACTCGGGCAAGTTGTCGGTGGCGACCAAGGTGAACCCGGAGGTCGGTGGGGACGCATACGGGGCTCCCTCTGTGGATGTGATACGTCTCCAACGTATCTATAATTTTTGATTGTTCCATGTTGTTATATTATCAATCTTGGATGTTTTATAATCATTTTATAGTCATTTTATATCTTTTTGGTACTAACCTATTGACATAGTGCCAGTTGTTGTTTTCTACATATTTTTTACATCGCAGGAAATCAATACCAAACGGAGTCCAAATGCAGCGAAACTTTTTGGTGATTTTTTTGGACCATAAGACATCCAGTGGGCCAAAGAAGCACCCGGGGGCTGCTCCGAGGGGCACACAACCCACCAGGGGGCGCCTGGAGGCCCAGGCGCACCCTGGTGAGTTGTGCCCACCTCGGGTGCCCCCGGACCGCCTCTTTACTCTATAAATACCCCAATATTCCAGAAACCGTAGGGGAGTCGACGAAAATCAATTCCAGTAGGCGCAGAGTCCAGAACCACCAGATCCAATCTAGACACCATCACGGAGGGGTTTGTGATTCCCTATGCAAGCACGAAAGTCAATAGTGATGCAATCAAGACAAATCACTAGAAGGCGTCCTGGTAATTCGGAGGGTGAAAATCTTGTTGAGAAAATTGATAAAAGTGGGTTTGAAGAGGTCAAGACTTTACTAGTGATGTGCCCACTCTTTTGGATTACAAAGACTTTAATTATGATAGTTGCTCTTTGATTGGTTGTATTTCTTTGTTGCAATCCATGATAAATTCACCCCATTCTTATGAACAAAATAAAGCTTTTACTAAACATATTATTGATGCTATGATGAAAGCTTTTGAAGAGAAGTTGGAATTAGAAGTTTCAATTCCTAGAAAATTACATGATGAATGGGAACCTAATATCAAAGTCAAGATTAAAAATTATGAGTGCTTTGCTTTGTGTGACTTGGGTGCTAGTGTTTCTACAATTCCGAAATCTTTATGTGATGTGCTTGGTCTTACCGATCTTGAAGAATGCTCTTTAAATTTGCACATGGCAGATTCTACTATTAAAAAGCCTATGGGAAGAATTAATGATGTTCTTATTCTTGCAAATAGGAATTATGTGCCCATAGATTTTATTGTCCTTGATATTGATTGCAATCCGTCTTGTCCAATTATTCTTGGAAGATCGTTTTTACGCACTATTGGTGCCGTGATTGATATGAAAGAAGGCAATATTAAGTTTCAATTTCCACTAAGGAAGGGAATGGAAAACTTCCCTAGAACAATAATTAGGCCTCCATATGAATCAATCATGAGGGCATCATATGGATCTCAAAATAGAGATGACAAAACTTAGATCCTTGCTTTATGCCTAGCTAAGGGCGTAAAACTATAGCGCTTGTTGGGAGGCAACCCAATGAATAAAATTTACTTTTGCTTTTTGCTTTCTGTTCTTGAGTGTTAGCACAATTATGCTACTATTATGATTGTGTTTTTTGTGTTTTAGTTAGTGTTTGTGCCAAGTAAAGCCTTTAGGATCTTCTTGGGTGATAGTTGTTTGATCTTGCTGAAAAACAGAAAATTTTGCGCTCACAAAAAATAATTCTTATTTTTAACCAGAGTGTGATAAAATAAAAATTATTTTTTCAAAAGATTAATATACAAATTTCTCACGTGGTCCTAATTTTTTCAGAATTTTTGGAGTTACAGAAGTATTCAAGATATTCAGATTCCTACAGACTGTTCTGTTTTTTACAGATTCTGTTTTCTTTGCGTTGTGTGCTTGTTTTGATGATTCTATGGTTTTCTTTGATGAGTTTTTGCCATAGAAAAGTTGGAATACTATAGATATATTGCAAGAATAAAATATGAATTGGTTTGATATAGTACTTATAGTAGTGATTTTCTTTCTTATACTAACGGATCTCACGAAGGTTTTGTTGGAGTTTTGTGTGATTGAAGTTTTCAAGTTTTGGGTTATCTTACGATGGATGAAGGAATAAGGAGTAAGAAGAGCCTAAGCTTGGGTCTAAGCTTGGGGATGCCCCGAGTGGCATCCCCTCTTTCTTCTAACGACCATCGGTATTTTACTCGAAGCTATATTTTTATTCGTCACATACTATGTGTTTTGCTTGGAGCGTCTTGTATGATATGAGTATTTGCTTGTTTTGTTTTGCTTTTTAAGTCTTGATTCCTTGCTGGACACACCTATTTTAGAGAGCCAAAATTATGTCATGACTTGTTAAAATTGCTCTCTATGCTTCACTTAAATTTTTATGAGCTATAGATTTGCTCTAGTGCTTCACTTATATCTTTTTGAGCACGGTGTGCTTAGTTCTTTTTGAAGAAATGCTCTCTTGCTTCACTTAGATTTATTTGAGAGTTAGTAAATTTTTTGAAGAAATTATCTCTTGCTTCACTTAAATTAATTTGACAGAAAGAAAATTTATGCTCATGATCTTCACTTATATTTGTATGAGCTTATCAAAAGCAACACATGAATATTAGTTCCAAAGTGATAGATATCCAAGAAGGATATAATAAAAACTTTCATGAAGATCATTGGACAAAATAAACTTGATTCTTAGTAATAGTTTTGAGATATGATGATGTGATATGTGAGTCATGTTGATGAGTAATTATGCTTTAGTAAGAATATTGGTGGTAAGGTTTGTGATTCCCTATGCAAGCACGAAAGTCAATAGTTATGCAATGAAATTACATCCTACTTGTGGTGCATTGTTCGGTGTTAATTATGCTTAATGCTCGCTTATGAGATTATTCGTTTCTTGGTTGGTCGATTCTCAATCTTTTGCTAGCCTTCATTTTGCACTAAGTATGGTCACTACTTGTGCATCCAAAAACCTTTAAACCAGTTTTGCCACATGAGTCCACTATATCTACCTATATGCGGTATTCTTTTGCCGTTCTAAGCAAATTTGTATGTGCCATCTCTAATTTTCAAAATAAACTTCCCTTTTGTGTGTTTGTACCGCTCACGAAGCGGTGAGGGGTGGCTAATATTTTCCATGCTAGATGTGTTATTCTCATGATGAGTGTTTATTCACTTGTCATTGCACGAGAATAAGGCAAAGGTATTAGGATTGCCCAGTCCCGAAATGAAAAATGAATTTACTTTATGTTGTCAAATAATAAATTCCTTGGAAAGTGTTGGTATGGAAGGCACCCGTGGATAGGGTTAGCCATGGAAAGTGAAAGTATGGTGGAAAAAGAAATAAAATTAATTTCTGTTTGGAAACCGCCTATGATATATCTAGCATGGAAAGTGTTGGGAACTCTAAGTCGTTTTCGTTGGTGGGAAAGACACCTCCCAAAATGTTTTTATCTCTAAGTTTTTCGCTTTGAGCTCTGGCACCTCTACAAATCCCTACTTCCCTCCGCGAAGGGCCTTTCTTTTACTTTATGCAATTTTTATTTTTAATTTGAGTCTTCATCTTCTCTTATAGAAGCACCAACTAGGAGGCACTATGATCGTACTTGGGTATTGGGTGTAGTTAATATGCGAGTGTGTTTCATGAATGGGTCAATGATTGAGCATGATGGGCTAGGGATAACGTATTTTAGCATTGATATTTTGAAAGACATGGTTGCTTGTTGGTATGCTTGAGTATTTAAGTTATCATGTCAAAACTAGACTATTGCTTTGAATCACATAAAAGTCCAAATGTCCATGCTATAAAGAAAAGAATATGAGATGACATGTTAGGCAGCATTGCACATCAAAAATTCTATTTTTATCATTTACCTACTCGAGGACGAGCAGGAATTAAGCTTGGGGATGCTGATACGTCTCCAACGTATCTATACTTTTTTATTGTTCCATGTTGTTATATTATCAATCTTGGATGTTTTATAATTTTATAGTCATTTTATATCATTTTTTGGTACTAACCTATTGACATAGTGCCAAGTGCCAGTTGCTGTTTTCTGCATGTTTTTTACATCGCAGGAAATCAATACCAAACGGAGTCCAAACGCAGCGAAACTTTTTGGAGATTTTTTTGGACCAGAAGACATCCAGTGGGCCGAAGAAGCACCTGGGGGCTGCTCCGAGGGGAGCACAACCCGCCAGGCACGCCTGGAGGCCCAGGCGCACCCTAGTGGGTTGTGCCCACCTCGGGTGCCCCCGGACCGCCTCTTTACTCTATAAATACCCCAATATTCCAGAACCACCAGATCCAATCTAGACACCATCACGGAGGGGTTCACCAATTCCATTGGTGCCTCTCCGATGATGCGTGAGTAGTTCTTTCTAGACCTTCGGGTCCGTAGTTAGTATCTAGATGGCTTCCTCTCTCTCGTTTGATTATCAATACAATGGTCTCTTGGAGATCCATATGATGTAACTCTTTTTGTGGTGTGTTTGTTGCGATCGGATGAACTTTTAGTTTATGATCAGATCTATCTTTTTATCCATGAAAGTTATTTGAGTTTCTTTGATCTCTTATATGCATGATTGCTTATAGCCTCGTATTTCTTCTCCGATATTTGGGTTTTGTTTGGCCAACTTGATCTATTTATCTTGCAATGGGAAGAGGTGCTTTGTAGTGGGTTCGATCTTACGGTGCTTGATCCCAGTGACAGAAGGGGAGCCGACACGTATGTATCATTTCTACTAAGGATAAAACGATGGGGTCTATTTCTACATAAATAGATCTTGTCTACTCCGTTTCTTATTGCATTACTCCGTTTCTCCATGAACTTAATACACTAGATGCATGTTGGATAGCGGTCGATGTGTGGAGTAATAGTAGTAGATGCAAGCAGGAGTCGGTCTACTAATCTTGGACGTGATGCCTATATAATGATCATTGTCTGGATATCGTCATGATTATTTGAAGTTCTATCAATTTCCCAACAGTAATTTGTTTACCCACCATTTGCTATTTTTCTCGAGAGAAGCCGCTAGTGAAATCTACGGCCCCCGGATCTCTTTCTCATATTATTTGCCTTTGCGATCTACTTTACTTTGCTTTTATTTTCAGATCTATTAAACCAAAAATACAAAGATACCTTGCTGCAATTTATTCTTATTTATTTTATCTCACGTTCCCGCAATCCAATCTATCATATTTTTATCACGTTCGTTTGCCAATTTCTGGCGCCGCTACTCGAAAGGGATTGACAACCCTTTTACACGTCGGGTTGTGAGTATTTGTTATTTGTGTGCAAGTGTTGTTTACGTAGTGTTGCTTGGCTCTCCTACTGGTTCGATAACCTTGGTTTCATCACTAAGGGAAATACCTACCGTCGCTGTGCTGCATCATCCCTTCCTCTTTGGGGAAATACCGACGTAGCTTCAAGCCGCATCAGGATGCTGCTCGCCCGAAGCCTCCCTCCCGGGGACCCGAGGCTGCTACATGAGTCAATCCGAGGCTGGAGACGCTGACGATCTGGGACCAGCTTTAGACACATGTGGCGACGGGCGCGGTGCCGGCGGGCCGCAGGCACAATGGCCGGGACGGCGAAGGATCGGAGGCTTTTTGTGAAGGAGTGGATCCTGATGAGGATGTTGTACTCATGGAGGTGGATCTGGAAGAAGATGGGGTGTTGCAGCAACCGGAGCATCCGTGGACAGTCATCATGCTTGTGTATTCTTTGGACCGCCCATCTCCTTCTACCCTATTTGCTAACATTGTTGAAGGCTGGAGATTGAAGGAGGACTTCAATTATGCCTATCAGGTGGACAACAAGTACTTGGTGCACTTTGGTTGTGAGGCGGGCATGTCTCGTGTCCTCCGAGGAGGGCCATGGCAACACGAACATGACCCGCTGTTGATCGAGGCGTTTGATGGTGTGAGGAAAGTTTCTGAATATACTCTGGACACGATGAGGATATGGGTGCGCATCCTTGACATGCCCGTGAACTGGGGGTCCGAGGCGGTGGCTAGAGCTCTCTGTGTTAACTTGGGCACCATCTTGCAAACGGAGTTAGGGGAGAACACCGGAAATTATATGCGTGTGAGAGTGGATGTCCCAGTCAACCGGCCATTAGAGACTTCACTGGCCATGTTTGCCAAGTTGAAGGAAAAGAGGACGAGAGTAGAGTTCTAGATACAGTATGAAAACTTGCTGAACTTCTGTTACTCATGCGGCTACCTCTGGCACCTGGTAAAATCATGTGGAAGAAGGGGACGAGGTGGAGCATCATCGGGCAAGTTCAGCGGGAAGCTCTGGTGCTCACCGCCACACAGATTTGGAAGGCAATCCGGGATGGTGAAGGCCAAGGTTAACCCAACAGCTTACCGTGGACTTGATTTCTCCTCAGAGAGTACCTGGTCTACAGCACATGGGAGAGGCGGACGAGGAGCACGTCGGTCGGATGGTAGTTCGGCGCGGCGCCCCAAGGTCCCACCGGAGCACAACACGGGAATTCCGGTCGTGGACGAGATGCTCGCTGAGAGGATGCAGGCGCTGTCCGGGGCCAGTAAGGGTACATGCAAAGGGAGCGCTGACGAGGCTGTAACCATGGGTCAAAATATGAAGCAGGTTCCGGCGGGATTGCAACATGGACATGACTCACAGCCACGTACTTCCGATATGATCCCAGCAATACGTAATCTGTCACACGAGGTTAGCATGGATGATACTGTACAATCAGAGGATATGTCTGCATTGGGCAAGAGAGAAGCAGCGGGGGACCTGGTTGCTGGTACAGGAGGCGATGACGCTGGCAAGGCTTGGGTTGTTTTTAATAATTGTCAACCCAGTCGAGTATGTTCTTTCAGGTACTCCAAAAAACGCAGGACATCGGGGTCGCTGGACGGGCATCAGACTCAGCATGGAGAGGAGACACGTGATCAGGAGATGGAGGAGGGATCTCACACACCAGAGGCAGTCGGCCCCGGGGGCCGCTGACGAACTGACAGGGCCAACGGAGCCCCGTCGGGAGCAATGAATATCCTTAGCTGGAACTGTCGAAGGGCGGGGAACCCTCGGACAGTTCGTGATCTTGTGAGCTTGGTGCAGGCTCAGTCCCCTAGTATCGTCTTCCTTTGTGAAACTAGGCAGCCAAAAAATAAAATGAAGAGACTGCATGCTCGTTTAGGTTTAAGAAGTTTTGATGCTTTCGATTGTAATGGTCTTAGTGGTGGTCTTGCCTTGTATTGGCATGATTCAGTGAGTCTTGATGTAAAAGAAATAAATGAACGATACATTGATGCGTATGTGACTGATGTGGCGGGTGAGCCACCTGAAGGAAATATGCCCTAGAGGTAATAATAAAGTTGTTATTTATATTTCCTTATATCATGATAAATGTTTATTATTCTTGCTAGAATTGTATTAACCGGAAACTTAGAACATGTGTGAATACATAGACAAACAGAGTGTCACTAGTATGCCTCTACTTGACTAGCTCGTTGAATAAAAGATGGTTAAGTTTCCTAGCTATAGACATGAGTTGTCATTTGATTAACGAGATCACATCATTAGAGAATGATGTGATTGACTTGACCCATTCCGTTAGCCTAGCACTTGATCGTTTAGTTTATTTGCTATTGCTTTCTTCATGACTTATACATGTTCCTATGACTATGAGATTATGCAACTCCCGAATACCGGAAGAACACTTAGTGTGCTACCAAACGTCAAAACATAACTGGGTGATTATAAAGGTGCTCTACAGGTGTCTCCGATGGTGTTCGTTGAGTTGGCATAAATCGAGATTAGGATTTGTCACTCCGATTGTCGGAGAGGTATCTATGGGCCCTCTCGGTAATGCACATCACTATAAGCCTTGCAAGCAATGTGACTAATGAGTTAGTTGCGGGATGATGCATTACAGAACGAGTAAAGAGACTTACCGGTAACGAGATTGAACTAGGTATTGAGATACCGACGATCGAATCTCGGGCAAGTAACATACCGATGACAAAGGGAACAACGTACGTTGTTATGCGGTTTGACCGATAAAGATCTTCGTAGAATATGTGGGAGCTAATATGAACATCCAGGTTCCGCTATTGGTTATTGACCGGAGATATGTCTCGGTCATGTCTACATAGTTCTCGAACCCGTAGGGTCCGCACGCTTAACGTTCGGTGACGATCGGTATTATGAGTTTATGTGTTTTGATGTACCGAAGGTAGTTCGGAGTCCCGGATATGATCACGGACATGACGAGGAGTCTCGAAATGGTCGTAAAGATTGATATATTGGACGGCTATATTCGGACACCGGAAGTGTTCCGGGTGATTTCGGAGAAAACCGGAGTGCCGGAGGGTTATCGAACCCCCCTCCCCCCGGGAACTAGTGGGCCTAGATGGGCCTTAGTGGAGAGAGAGAGAGGGGCTGCCAGGGCAGGCCGCGCGCCCCCTCCCCCTTGAGTCCGAATTGGACTAGGAGGGGGTGGCGCCCCCCCCCCTTTCCTTCCCCTCTCCCACTCCTTCCTTCCCCCTCCTAGTAGGACTAGGAAAGGAGGGATCCTACTCCTACTAGGAGGAGGATTCCTCCCCTCCTTGGCGTGCCCTAGGGCCGGCCGGCCTCCCCCCTTGCTCCTTTATATACGGGGGCAGGGGGCACCCTAGAACACACAACAGACATTGTCTTAGCCGTGTGCGGTGCCCTCCTCCACCATAATCCTCATATCGTTGCAGTGCTTAGGCGAAGCCCTGCGTCGGTAGCTTCATCATCACCGTCATCACACCGTCGTGCTGACGAAGCTCTCCCTCGACACTCAGTTGGATCAAGAGTTCGTGGGACGTCACCGATCTGAACGTGTGCAGATCGCGGAGGTGTCGTACTTTCAGTACTAGGATCGGTCGGATCGTGAAGACGTACGACTACATCTACCGCGTTGTCATAACGCTTCCGCTTTCGGTCTACGAGGGTACGTAGACAACACTCTCCCCTCTCGTTGCTATGCATCACCTAGATGGATCTTGCGTGTGCGTAGGATTTTTTTTTGAAATTACTATGTTCCCCAACAGTGGCGTCCGAGCCAGGTCTATGCGTAGATGTTATATGCACGAGTAGAACAAAAATGAGTTGTGGGCGATAATAGTCATACTGCTTACCAGCATGTCATACTTTGATTCGGTGGTATTGTTGGATGAAGCGGCCTGGACCGACATTACGCGTACGCTTACGCGAGACTGGTTCTACCGACGTGCTTCGCACATAGGTGTCTGGCGGGTGTCAGTTTCTCCAATTTAGTTGAATCAAGTGTGGCTACGCCCGGTCTTTGTTGGAGGTTAAAACATCACACTTGACGAAAATCGTTGTGGTTTTGATGCGTAGGTAAGAACGGTTCTTGCTCAGCCCATAGCAGCCACGTAAAACTTGCAACAACAAAGTAGAGGACGTCTAACTTGTTTTTGCAGGGCATGTTGTGATGTGATATGGTCAAGACATGATGCTAAATTTTATTGTATGAGATGATCATGTTTTGTAACGGAGTTATCGACAACTGGCAGGAGCCATATGGTTGTTGCTTTATTGTATGCAATGCAATCGCCATGTAGTTGTTTTTACTTTATCACTAAGCGGTAATGATAGTCGTAGAAACAATAGTTGGCGAGACGACAACGATGCTACGATGGAGATCAAGGTGTCGCGCCGGTGACGATGGTGATCATGACGGTGCTTTGGAGATGGAGATCAAAGGCGCAAGATGATGATGGCCATATCATATCACTTATATTGATTGCATGTGATGTTTATCCGTTATGCATCTTATTTTGCTTAGTTCGGCGATAGCATTATAAGATGATCTCTCACTAAATTTCAATGTACAAGTGTTCTCCCTGGGTATGCACCGTTGCGAAAGTTCGTCGTGCCGAGACACCATGTGATGATCGGGTGTGATAAGCTCTACGTTCACACACAAAGGGTGCATGCCAGTTTTGCACACGCAGAATACTCGGGTTAAACTTGACAAGCCTAGCACATGCAGATATGGCCTTGGAACACTGAGACCGAAAGGTCGAACGTGAATCATATAGTAGATATGATCAACATACTGATGTTCACCATTGAAAACTACTCCATCTCACGTGATGATCGGACATGGTTTAGTTGATTTGGATCACGTGATCACTTAGATTATTAGAGGGATATCTAAGTGGGAGTTCTTAAGTAATTTGATTAATTGAACTTTAATTTATCATGAACTTAGTACCTGATAGTATTTTGCATGTCTATGTTGTTGTAGATAGATGGCCCGTGTTGTTGTTCTGTTGAATTTTAATGCGTTCCTAGAGAAAGCTAAGTTGAAAGATGATGGTAGCAACTACACGGACTGGGTCCGTAACTTGAGGATTATCCTCATTGCTGCACAGAAGAATTACGTCCTGGAAGCACCGCTAGGTGCCAAACCCGCTGCAGGAGCAATGCCAGATGTTATGAATGTCTGGCAGAGCAAAGCTGATGACTACTCGATAGTTCAGTGTGCCATGCTTTACGGCTTAGAACCGGGACTTCAACGACGTTTTGAATCTCATGGAGCATATGAGATGTTCTAGGAGTTGGAGTTAATATTTCAAGCAAATGCCCGGATTGAGAGATATGAAGTCTCCAATAAGTTATACAACTGCAAGATGGAGGAGAATAGTTCTGTCAGTGAACATATACTCAAAATGTCGGGGTATAACAATCACTTGATTCAACTGGGAGTTAATCTTCCTGATGATAGTGTCATTGACAGAATTCTTCAATCACTACCACCAAGCTACAAGAGCTTCTTGATGAACTATAACATGCAAGGGATGGATAAGACAATTCCCGAGCTCTTCGCAATGCTAAAGGCTGCGGAGGTAGAAATCAAGAAGGAGCATCAAGTGTTGATGGTCAACAAGACCATCAGTTTCAAGAAAAAGGGTAAAGGGAAGAAGGGGAACTTCAAGAAGAACAGTAAGCAAGTTGATGCTCAAGTGAAGAAGCCCAAGTCTGGACCTAAGCCTGAGACTGAGTGCTTCTACTACAAAGGGACTGGTCACTGGAAGCGCAACTGCCCCAAGTATTTGGCGGATAAGAAGGATGGCAAGGTGAACAAAGGTATATGTGATATACATGTTATTGATGTGTACCTTACTAATGCTCGCAGTATTGCCTAGGTATTTGATACTGGTTTTGTTGCTAATATTTGCAACTCGAAACAGGGACTACGAATTAAGCGAAGATTGGCTAAGGACGAGGTGACGATGCACGTGGGAAATGGTTCCAAAGTCGATGTGATCGCCGTCGGCACGCTACCTCTACATCTACCTCCGGGATTAGTTTTAGACCTGAATAATTGTTATTTGGTGCCAGCGTTAAGCATGAACATTATATCTGGATCTTGTTTGATGCGAGACGGTTATTCATTTAAATCGGAGAATAATGGTTGTTCTATTTATATGAGTAATATCTTTTATGGTCATGCACCCTTGAAGAGTGGTCTATTTTTGTTGAATCTCGATAGTAGTGACACACATATTCATAATATTGAAGCCAAAAGATGCAGAGTAGATAATGATAGTGCAACTTATTTGTGGCACTGCCGTTTGGGTCATATTGGTGTAAAGCGCATGAAGAAACTCCATTCTGATGGACTTTTGGAATCACTTGGTTATGAATCACTTGGTACTTGCGAACCATGCCTCATGGGAAAGATGACTAAAACTCCGTTCTCCGGAACAATGGAGCAAGCAACAGATTTGTTGGAAATCATACATACTAATGTATGTGGTCCGATGAATATTGAGGCTCGCGGTGGGTATCACTATTTTCTCACCTTCACAGATGATTTGAGCAGATATGGGTATATCTACTTGATGAAACATAAGTCTGAAACATTTGAAAAGTTCAAAGAATTTCAGAGTGAAGTGGAAAATCATCGTAACAAGAAAATAAAGTTTCTATGATCTGATCGTGGCGGAGAATATTTGAGTTACGAGTTTGGTCTTCATTTGAAACAATGCGGAATAGTTTCGCAACTCACGCCACCCGGAACACCACAGCGTAATGGTGTGTCCGAACATCGTAATCGTACTTTACTAGATATGGTGCGATCTATGATGACTCTTACTGATTTACCGCTATCGTTTTGGGGTTATGCTTTTGAGACGGCTGCATTCATGTTAAATAGGGCACCATCTAAATCCGTTGAGACGACACCTTATGAACTGTGGTTTGGCAAGAAACCCAAGTTGTCGTTTCTTAAAGTTTGGGGCTGCGATGCTTATGTGAAAAAGCTTCAACCTGATAAGCTCGAACCCAAATCGGAGAAATGTGTCTTCATAGGATACCCAAAGGAGATTGTTGGGTACACTTCTATCACAGATCCGAAGGCAAGACATTCGTTGCTAAGAATGGATCCTTTCTAGAGAAGGAGTTTCTCTCGAAAGAAGTGAGTGGGAGGAAAGTAGAACTTGATGAGGTAATTATACCTGCTCCCTTATTGGAAAGTAGTTCATCACATAAATCTGTTCCTGTGACTCCTACACCAATTAGTGAGGAAGCTAATGATGATGATCAAGTAACTTCAGATCAAGTTATTGCCGAACCTCGTAGGTCAACCAGAGTAAGATCCGCACCAGAGTGGTACGGTAATCAATTTCTGGAGGTCATGTTACTTGACCATGACGAACCTACGAACTATGAGGAAGCGATGATGAGCCCAGATTCCGCGAAATGGCTTGAGGCCATGAAATCTGAGATGGGATCCATGTATGAGAACAAAGTGTGGACTTTGGTTGACTTGCCCGATGATCGGCAAGCCATCGAGAATAAATGGATCTTCAAGAGGAAGACTGGCGCTGATGGTAATGTTACTGTCTACAAAGCTCGACTTGTTGCAAAAGGTTTTCGACAAGTTCAAGGAGTTGACTACGATGAGACCTTCTCACCCGTAGCGATGCTTAAGTCTGTCCGAATCATGTTAGCAATTGCCGCATTTTATGATTATGAAATTTGGCAAATGGATGTAAAGACTGCATTCCTGAATGGATTTCTGGAAGAAGAGTTGTATATGATGCAACCTGAAGGTTTTATCGATCCAAAGGATGCTAACAAAGTGTGCAAGCTCCGGCGATCCATTTATGGACTGGTGCAAGCATCTCGGAGTTGGAATAAACGTTTTGATAGTGTGATCAAAGCATATGGTTTTATACAGACTTTTGGAGAAGCCTGTATTTACAAGAAAGTGAGTGGGAGCTCTGTAGCATTTCTAATATTATATGTGGATGACATATTGTTGATTGGAAATGATATAGAATTTCTGGATAGCATAAAAGGATACTTGAATAAGAGTTTTTCAATGAAAGACCTCAGTGAAGCTGCTTATATATTGGGCATCAAGATCTATAGAGATAGATCAAGACGCTTAATTGGACTTTCACAAAGCACATACCTTGGTAAAGTTTTGAAAAAGTTCAAAATGGATCAAGCTAAGAAAGGGTTCTTGCCTGTGTTACAAGGTGTGAAGTTGAGTCAGACTCAATGCCCGACCACTGCAGAAGATAGAGAGAAAATGAAAGTCATTCCCTATGCTTCAGCCATAGGTTCTATCATGTATGCAATGCTGTGTACCAGACCTGATGTGTGCCTTGTTATTAGTTTAGCAGGGAGGTACCAAAGTAATCCAGGAGTGGATCACTAGACAGCGGTCAAGAACATCCTGAAATACCTGAAAATGACTAAGGATATGTTTCTCGTTTATGGAGGTGACAAAGAGCTCATCTTAAATGGTTACGTCGATGCAAGCTTTGACACTGATCTGGATGACTCTAAGTCACAAACCGGATACGTATTTATATTGAACGGTGGAGCTGTCAGTTGGTGCAGTTCTAAGCAAAGCGTCGTGGCGGGATCTACGGGTGAAGCGGAGAACATAGCTGCTTCGGAAGCAGCAAATGAAGGGGTCTGGATGAAGGAGTTCATATCCGATCTAGGTGTCGTACCTAGTGCATCGGGTCCAATGAAAATCTTTTGTGACAATACTGGTGCAATTGCCTTGGCAAAGGAATCCAGATTTCACAAGAGAACCAAGCACATCAATAGACGCTTCAATTCCATCCGCGATCAAGTCAAGGAGGGAGACATAGAGATTTGCAAGATAAATACGGATCTGAATGTTGCAGACCCGTTGACTAAGCCTCTCTCACGAGCAAAACATAATCAACACCAAGACTCCATGGGTGTTAGAATCATTACCGTGTAATCTAGATTATTGACTCTAGTGCAAGTGGGAGACTGAAAGAAATATGCCCTAGAGACAATAATAAAGTTGTTATTTATATTTCCTTATATCATGGTAAATGTTTATTATTCATGCTAGAATTGTATTAACCAGAAACTTAGTTGATGTGTGAATACATAGACAAACAGAGTGTCACTAGTATGCCTCTAGTTGACTAGCTCGTTGAATCAAATATGGTTAAGTTTCCTAGCCATAGACATGAGTTGTCATTTGATTAACGGGATCACATCATTAGAGAATGATGTGATTGACTTGACCCATTCCGTTAGCCTAGCACTTGACCGTTTAGTTTATTTGCTATTGCTTTCTTCATGACTTATACATGTTCCTATGACTATGAGATTATGCAACTCCCGAATACCGGAAGAACACTTAGTGTGCTACCAAACGTCACAAAATAATTGGGTGATTATAAAGGTGCTCTACTGGTGTCTCCGATGGTGTTTGTTGAGTTGGCATAGATCGAGATTAGGATTTGTCACTCCGATTGTCGGAGAGGTATCTCTGGGCCCTCTCGGTAATGCACATCACTATAAGCCTTGCAAGCAATGTGACTAATGAGTTAGTTGCGGGATGATGCATTACGGAACGAGTAAAGAGACTTGCCAGTAAAGAGATTGAACTAGGTATTAAGATACCGGCGATCGAATCTCGGGCAAGTAACATACCGATGACAAAGGGAACAACGTATGTTGTTATGCGGTTTCACCGATAAAGATCTTCGTAGAATATGTGGGAGCCAATATGAACATCTAGGTTCCGCTATTGGTTATTGACCAGAGATATGTCTCGGTCATGTCTACATAGTTCTCGAACCCGTAAGGTCAGCACTCTTAACGTTCAGTGACGATCGGTATTATGAGTTTATGTGTTTTGATGTACCGAAGGTAGTTCGGAGTCCCAGATATGATCACGGACATGACGAGGAGTCTCGAAATGGTCGTAAAGATTTATATATTGGACGGCTATATTCGGACACCGGAAGTGTTCCGGGTGATTTCAGAGAAAACCGGAGTGCCGGAGGGTTACCGGAACCCCCCCCCCCCCGGGGGGGGGAACTAGTGGGCCTAGATGGGCCTTAGCAGAGAGAGAGAGGGGCTGCCAGGGCAGGCCACGCGCCCCCTCCCCCTTGAGTCCGAATTGGACTAGGAGGGGGTGGCGCCCCCCCTTTCCTTCCCCTCTCCCACTCCTTCCTCCCCCCTCCTAGTAGGACTAGGAAAGGAGGAATCATACTCCTACTAGGAGGAGGATTCCTCCCCTCCTTGGCGCGCCCTAGGGCCGGCCGGCCTCCCCCCTTGCTCCTTTATATACGGGGGCAGGGGCACCCTAGAACACACAACAGACATTATCTTAGCCGTGTGCGGTGCCCCCCTCTAGCATAATCCACCTCGGTCATATCGTTGCAGTGCTTAGGCGAAGCCCTGCGCCGGTAGCTTCATCATCACCATCATCGCGTCGTCGTGCTGACGAAGCTCTCCCTCGACACTCAGCTGGATCAAGAGTTCGTGGGACGTCACCGACCTGAACGTGTGCAGATCATGGAGGTGCCGTACTTTCGGTACTAGGATCGGTCGGATCGTGAAGACGTACGACTACATCAACCGCGTTGTCATAACGCTTCCGCTTTTGGTCTACGAGGGTACGTAGACAACACTCTCCCCTCTCGTTGCTATGCATCACCTAGATGGATCTTGCGTGTGCGTAGGAATTTTTTTGAAATTACTACGTTCCCCAACACCACCCTTGCGGCTTACCTGCGTCTATGGTGAGCCTCGGACGGAGGATCGTCATCGTATGTGGACAATGCTTCGTAATCTCCACCAACAGGCCAGCATGCCGTGGGTCGTGGTGGGAGATTTTAACGAAGCGATGTGGAGTTTTGAGCGCTTCTCCGACACACCACACTCCGCAGGTCAGATGCTTGATTTTCGAGATGTTCTTGAAGTTTGTGGGTTGGTGGATCTCGGTTTTGCAGGCCTCCCATACACCTTCGACAATCGACAAGGAGGTCGAGCAAACGTCAAGGTTCGCCTTGACCATGTGGTGGCGAATAATACTTGGAGGGATGTTTTTGCACATGCAAAGGTGGAGCATTTGGTGGCGCCGTGCTCATACCAACTAGCCATCCTCCTCAAGTGCGCGCTGGAGGAGCCACGCCAACAGGGGGTTAGGAGGTGCAGGCAGTATGAGGTTATGTGGGAGCGGGACCCCGCCCTCCCAGAGGTAATTATGAACACTTGGACTGAGTTGGGCTCTATGTTGAATCTTGGTGATATTGCTTCTAGATTAGGAAATATGATGAAAAGGCTGCAGGAGTGGAGCCAGAATTTTTTTGGTAATGTCATTAAGGAAATTAACAAATCATGCTCTCGCCTCGAGGAGCTTATGTCTATGAATGCAGATAGAAAGGAGATACGGGAGGCAACTGACCGGATGAACGAGTTGCTTTACAGAGAGGAGATGTTATGGATGCAGCGCTCCCACATTGCATGGTTGTAGGAAGGTGATCGCAACACCCAGTTCTTCCATCGGAAGGTTGTTTGGCATGCATGCAAAAATCGTATCAAAGTTCTCATTGATGATGACGGTGTTACGCATCAGGACCACGGGTCCATGGCGGCCATGGTAAAAACATATTTTGCTAAACTTTTTGCTACTAGCCCCTCTCTTTGTGCGGGTCCAGTAATTGATCTAATTAAACCTCATGTGTCTGACCGCATGAATGATGGACTATGTGCAGATTTTTCAGACAAGGAAATTGCCGATGCTCTGTTTCAGATTGGTCCGCTCAAGGCGCCGGGACCGGATGGCTTCCCCGCCCGCTTTTTCCAGCGCAACTGGGATGTGATGAGAGAGCAGGTAATTGCGGGGGTTAAGAAGTTCTTCTGGACAGGGATTATGCCTGAGGGGGTGAACAACACTTCTATTGTTCTCATCCCGAGGGTGGATAACCCTGAGAGGCTTACGGAGTTTCGCCCAATCAGCTTATGTAACGTCATCTACAAAGTGGTGGCGAAATGTCTGGTAAACCGGTTGAGGCCTATCTTGGATGACATCATTTCCCCTGAACAGAGCGCCTTTGTTCCTGGACGTATGATCACTGATAATGCTTTGATTGCGTTTGAGTGCTTTCATTCTATTCAGCAGGAGAAAGACCCAAGTAAAAGTTTCTGTGCGTATAAGTATAAGCTGGACCTCTCCAAAGCATATGATAGGGTGGATTGGATCTTCTTGGAGCGAATGATGATTAAGATGGTTTTTGCTCGCCGATGGGTGGACTGGATTATGGCTTGCGTCACCTCGGTGAGATATATGGTTAAATTTAATGGAACCCTTCTGGAATCGTTCGCACCGTCGCGTGGGCTGCGGCAAGCTGATCCTTTGTCCCCGTTCTTATTTTTGTTTGTGGCTGACGGTCTATCTGCTCTCTTGAAAGAAGGGGAGGAAAAAGGCGACTTCACCCCGCTAAGAGTGTGCCGCGGAGCTCCAGGAATTTCTCACCTTTTATTCGCGGATGACACATTATTGTTTTTTAAGGCAGTGGAGGAAGAAGCCCTAAAGGTTCAGAAGTGCTAACCACTTACGCCAATGCCACTGGACAATTTATTAATCCGGCCAAATGTAGTGCCCTTTTTGGTTCGGCTTGTGCTTTGGACAAACAGGAGGCGGTGAGAACAACCCTCAACATCGGCACTGTTACTTTTCAGGAGAAATATTTGGGACTTCCAACGCCCGAAGGTCGCATGTCACGCGGTAAATTTCAGAATTTGCAATCTCGGTTATTGAAGAGGATTGTTGCATGGGGAGACACCCTCTCTCTGGCGGGTAAGGAAACCATGATTAAAGCTGTTGCCCAAGCTATTCCCACTTATATTATGGGTGTTTTTAAGCTCCCAATGTCAGTATGTGATGACCTGAACAGAATGGTTCGCAATTTCTAGTGGGGCGCCTCTGAGGGAAAGAGGAAGACACACTGGTTGGCTTGGCCGAAGATCCAGGCATGGAAAAGCAGGGGCGGACTAGGCTTCAGGGATTTCCGCATTTTTAACCAGGCTCTCCTAGCGAGATAGGCCTGGCGGTTGCTTACTAAACCCACCAGTTTATGTGCGCAGGTATTAAAGGCCAGATACTACCATGATGGTCGCCTTGAGGACACGGTGTTCTCGGGGAATGCGTCCCTGACCTGGCAGGCTATCCAACACGGCCTTGAGCTCCTGAAAAAGGGCATCATTTGGCATGTGGGGAACGGGCAGGACATTCGCATATGGGGGACCGATGGCTGCCACGAGAGCCCTCGCGCCAGCCCATCACTCAGCAGGGCACTTGCCGCCTGAGGAGGGTGGCCGAGCTCCTCGATGGCGGAGGTTCTTGGCGCACCGATCTACTTCAGCGATATTTCCTGCTGGCGGACGTCGTCGTCATCACCACCATCAAGACATCCCCACGCGTCACTG
Source organism: Aegilops tauschii subsp. strangulata (assembly GCF_002575655.3). NCBI lineage: Eukaryota > Viridiplantae > Streptophyta > Magnoliopsida > Poales > Poaceae > Aegilops > Aegilops tauschii. The sequence continues at coordinate 508,660,389 of NC_053037.3, forward strand.
ACGATGTCATCGCTTGGGCGCCGGAGAAAAACGGTATCTTCACCGTTCGATCCGCGTACCGCCTGGCAATGGACGAGCGCGAGCGTCCATTGGCCACCGCCACGAGCAGGGCACTGGATGGTCGTCGCGCCATCTGGAAAATCATATGGGGGTGCCCTGCTCCCCCAAAGGTACGCGTGTTTGCATGGTGGTGCACCTCGAGGTTACTGACGTATGCGCCCTATGTGGTGTTGAACGCGAGGACGGATTCCACGCGCTATGCAGGTGCCCACTAGCGAGGGAGCTCTGGAGGATCATGGCGTTCGATTGGAACATCCCCAAGGTGGAGTCTATCCGCGACACGGGGCCTGAGTGGCTTTTTGCACTGTTGGAACCCCTGGATGAGAAGGCGAGGCTGGTGGTACTCATGATCATGTGGCGAGTGTGGCATGTTCGTAATGAGATTACCCATGACAAACCACCGCTCCCGGTCGAGGCCTCTCGTTGGTTCTTACATGGGTACATCAATTCCCTGCTATGTATTCAGCAACACCTGGCGGCCAACATGGAGAAGGGGAAGATGGTTGTCTGCGCCACCCCACAGCGCGCGGAACCCACCAAGAGGGATAGGGTGCGGAGTGCTAGACCCCCCCCCCCCAGCACGGGTTGGACCAAGCTTAACACCGATGGCATATTCGTTGCAGCCACAGGAGCAGCAGGCGGAGGTATGATCCCTTGAGATGACAGAGGGGATATCGTCTTCAGCGCATGCAGAGAAATCCGCACATGTGATAGCGCACTGGAGGCGGAGCTCTCAGCTTGTAGAGAAGGCTTAGGCCTTGCTCTACATAGGACCATGTTGCCTATCATTGTGGAGTTAGATAGCGCGGAGGCGGTGGCGATGCTCACAGCACCAACGACAGATAGATCACAGTACCGTTCTCTCGCTGGAGAGATTAATAGCTTAGTACGCCGTCACGCTAGAGAGCTTGTATTCGTGCAGTGTAGCCGATGGCAGAATACCGCGAGTCATGAGTGGGCTGCATATGGCCGTAGTATCCCATGTATGGCAGTCTGGTTCGCGGGAGGACCTGACTTTCTTATAAACTTGATTAAGGTTGAGAGGCCTCCTTGAGCCCTGCAAAAAAATTTTGTCTAGATACAGACAACTAATTCGGGTCGGAGAGAGTATATATGAACTTGGGCCTTTTCCGGAAAAAGAGAAGATCCCATTGTGTGTTTTCTTCTTAACGGTCGAATCATGGCAAGGACGACGCTGGCATATGCCACACATTTTATCTTTCGATTTGAGGGGAAGGCATATGCCACACATGCCATGTTCTTTTCTGTCCATGAGATGAGATGAACAGTCCCACGCGATCTACCTTAACCATCCACATGCCCCCCGCCGTTTTCCGGTACGTGCGCACGTTGTTGCAACGCGACAAGCCAGTCAAACGCCTCCCCATTTCTTAAACGCTCCGTTGCGTGTGGCTCCGATCTGCCGTTTTGACGTACTGCTGCACTGATCTTCTTCGATCTTCTTGACGTACTACACAGAACGACATGCCGTCCTTTTCCGATGATGATAAAGTAAGTAAACCAGCAACGTTGTTTGGATCGCGACCGACTATTATGAACAAACGGACAACCGGCTGATGAAGCAGCTATCCCGAGCTCAAACACAGTTGGCAAATCAACCTGCAGTGCTACGGTCCACCGTGGTTGGCTGTTGAACAGGACTACACTGAATGCAGCACAGTGGCCGCTGGATTTCAGGTCAGTTGGCTTGAACGGCGACTGACCGGTGAGAGCAGGATCGCGGCCGAGCATCACAGGTCACAGCCACATAGTACGTACATCCCAGATCCGGCCTCCGTTTCGACGAGCAAAGATCAGGTGCATGTGTACGTGGATAGAGCTGGGCGTGGGGCAGTTCCAGCCCAGGCGAATACAATCGGACAACAGGCTGTAGTGACGCTGAAACCAGACACAACTATTCCCACAAAAAAAAGGGAAAATAATAATCAGAGAACTAGATTTTTTTTCTCTCAGGATTTTTTCCTTCTCTGATGAGTTTTCTGAGGTGTTTTTTTGGACGGTTCACAAGCAGGGTGGGGGATGAGGATTGGCCAGCAGCGCCTTGCCAGGCAAAAGAAATAAAATGATTGATTGGCCAACGCCGGTATGGAGGAACAGATGCGCATCTACTCTACTGGCACCTCCCTGTCCAGGTCCTGCCTGGAACTGGTGTTTGTGTTACATGTACCCACAAATTCACACCCATGGTCCAAAGATTGTGTGGTTGTGTCACCTCCCTGTGCTAGTTTCTTTCTCTCTTTTTTGGGCAAATCTCTAGCGCATTTGGAGGGCCAGAACCCAACCTAACCACTGTTCTACTCGCTAGTCTAGCAAATGTGTCAAATATTACCTTCGCCCCAAATTACTTGTATTAGATTTATTGAGATGCGGATGTATCTAGCACTAAAACATGTCTAAATACATATGTATGTAGACAAATGTAAGAGAAGTAATTCAGGGCTGAGGGAGTAGTTGCTAACCTCATAGTGACTACAAGCTATGTGAGTAATACAAGTAGAGAAAGTAGATGCTTAATTTCTATCACCAAAGAGGCAAAAACTGTTCTACCCTTATGCTGGTTTCGGATCTCTAGTCTAGTGACTACTCGATTAGATCATGGTTTTTCCCTAAAAAAAACACATTTGTGTCAGGCAGGTTATTTTATAACATATATATCACGGTGGTACTTGCATTGTTGTTGTAGTAATATGGTGTTGACTGGCGAGGAGTGGACCTGATGATCCTTTGGTACATGTATGAGCTGGTTTTTAGGACCGACTGCTACAATCAAGAATGTAATTTGGTGTTATTCGATTAATATGAAGTGTTTTTCTACTAGAATAAATAAATAAATATCCAACAAAAAAGAAATCAACTACAACCCTTACTCAACGGTCTCTCTCCCTCTCTCAACTGCACACAAGTCAACAACGATAAACAACGTTGTCCATGAGTATTCAAACTCCTTCCATTGAGCAAATGTCAGGCCTTAAGATTAATTTCCATAAAAGTGAATTGTTCTGCTCCAGAGAAGCGGGTGAGGTGGCTGCCGTTGACGTCGACTTTCTGGGTTGTGCGCAAGGCCAACTCCCGATTAAGTATCTGGGAATCTTGATTCATTATCGACGTCTCACTAATATGGAGTGGAAACGTGCAGAAGAGAGTTTAGAGAAACAGTTGAGCAATCGGAAAGGCAAGTTGCTCTCCATTGGAGATGCTCAGGGGTGTGGCTATGTAGAGCTAGCCGGTGTCACCGGCACCGGGTCCAATTTGAACTTGCTTAATGTAATCCATTGATTTAGTGTGTAGATCATTGAATTATTTGACATGTAGGCATGCATTCTTCTATGTGGACACCGGGTAATTTCCAATCTGGATCCGCCCCTGGAGATGCTTGGTTTTGATCAATTTTGTTCTCACAAATGAGGTTCTCTATATGATATCTTTTTTCCAACTCCCTAAAGGGGTCCTGCAAAGGCTGTATTATTTCATATCCAGAGTTTTGTCAATGAGACAGTGAAAAGATAAAACATTGGTTAACCAAACGGAGTGTGGTTTGTAGACCGAAAGACCAAGGTCGTCTAGGTATTCATGATCTCCGGGTCTAGAATGATGCATTGCTTAGTAAATGGTTGTCCAAACTATACTGATGACGTCTGGCAACCCGTACTTCGCAATAAGTATATAAGCCAAAAAGTTTTGTCTCGTGCTTGTTGGAAACCAGGTGATTCATACTTTTGGGCTGGTCTGATGGCGGCAAAGAAACATCTTTTTGCTTTGGATCTTTCACGATAAAGGATGGCTCGAAGATACGTTCCGGGGAGGACAACTGGCCAAGCAATGCCAGTCTCTAGGAACAATATCCAATCTTATACCGCATTGTACGCATGTTCAGCTCATCCCACCATATACTGCATCCCAGCTGGTTGGCATGTTCAGCTCATCCCAGCCAGGTATTTCTTTCTGGCGGGATTTGATTGGCCCCCGGCTCTTGTCATGGCAAAACTTGTCTTGAGATTAGATTCAATTAACCTGAGAAAAGGGCGGGATTGTTTCGCTGGAATCTCACTACCTTTGTGTCCTTTACAATCGACTCTATGTATCGTGATCTTACGCACTCGGAGATCCAAGAGGGCTACAATGATAAATTTGGAAGTCCAAGATCCCACTATAAGTCAAGATTTTTATGGGATATCTTTAAAAGGGAGTTGTGCTAACCAAAGACAAGCCAGTCCTAACTGGTAAGAAAGCAAAAGGTGTAGTTTATGTACTCATGATGAAGACAATCAAACACCTCTTTTTCTAGTGCAAGTTTGCACGCTCTACATGGCAGGTCATCTAAATAACGTCCAATTTGTATCCACCCAAAAGTTTTGCCAATACTTATGGTCACTGGATGGATGGAATTCCAAGTAGGGTTCATGCGCTAATAAGGGTGGGAGTGTTTGCCTTATTATAGTCGTTATGGCCGTGTAGAAATGATTTTGTTTTCTGGACAAAAGTTCTTCTGCTTTGCATATTATTTTCTGTTGTACGCACTTGCTTCGTATGTGGTCAGTGATCGTACAGGGTACCAATTATTGTTCAAGGCGGTGTGTACGCGCTTGGAGAGGGTGGTCAAAGAGGTATTTACCCAACATGGGTGGCAGCATAATCTCGGATCGGACGACAACCTCCCTTGACATAGGCATAGTGTCAGTCACTTAGGACTTTACTGTCGCCAATGTGTCGAGTTATTTTTTTTATCATATCGTTCATGTGTTTGGCCGTTCTTTTTGATTTAATAGAACCGACCTTTATTGAAAAATGCATCGGTATATAGATACTCCCTCCTTCCCATTATGTATGGTGTGTAAGCTTCTGGCATGGAAATTAGTGCAAGGCTAAACGCAAATTACTGAACCATGGTTACAGAAAGTTTCCTTCACGATATCCTTTAACAAATGTGGTTGGATAATCCACGATTAGCAAGGGTTAGCTTACGCTGACCGTACAAGGAAGAATATCATGAGTTAAGTGCTAACATGCCTTAAATTTTGGGAATTTTTGAGAAAACTTAAACGCTAAGATTTTAGGAAGAAGGGAGTACAAATTTTTGTGGCCTTAATGCTATATATTCAACATGGTTCTTGCTTATGTATACGAATATAGAAGAAATCTCATAATTGATCAAAAAAAATGTAGACCAGCAAAAGACCATGGTCAAATAAGTAGAGAAAATTAAGTTTTCAATCTCGTGACACATGATTTCGCATTTATTACCCTCTCGTAGTGCATAAATACTCTCGCAAATATTAGTAAAGATTTTCCATTTACCGCTCATTGATGTTTCGAAATCCATCATATACCGCACTGTCACATTTGTAGTATGCGCTGTCGCCCACGGTGCTCCCTTTGGCACCTTCCATATGTTTGCATCCGCGCAATATCTACCCATCCTCCCACCTACCGGCAACATCTTGGTGATACGTATTCGATGCGACATATACTGTGTACGGAAGCTCTATCGTGTAAGCCATGTATTACACACAGGCACACAAATTGCCAGCAAGCCATAACATAATTCTCAGCCATTGGATCGAACCTCGTGGCGCGCCGATTTCACCTTCCATTAATAATTAGCGTCACACCACTTCCGTGTGCACAACACACGGTTTTCTACCGCATTTATTACCCCATCGTAATACATAAATACTCTCTTAATTATTAATGAAGATCTGTCGTTTACAACTCATTGATGTTTCGAAATCCATCGTATACCGCACTGTCACATTTGTAGTATGCGCTGTCGCCCACGGTGCTCCCTTTGGCACCTTCCATCGGCTTGCAACCCCGCGACATCCACCCATCCTCCCACCTACCGGTTACATTTTGGTGATACATATTCGATGCGATATATAGCGTGCAAGCCATGTATTACACACGCGCGCGCAACTGTCAGTAAGCCACAGCATAATTCTCAGTCGTCGGATCAAACCTCGTGGCGCGACAATTTCATCTCCTCCCCTCTCTTCCATCGCGTCACACCACTTCCGTGTACACGGACGCGGTGTGCCCGTAGCATCGCAGCCCCGGTTCAAAACGGAGGGACAGGGTGGGGCCCAGGGGGCAGAAGCGACGCGGCCCTGATCCCAAAGACCACCGAGCCCAGATTGGTTAACCCGCAAGAGAAGAAAACCCCACGTCAAACAGCACACGCACAGCAGTATTCAGCGCTGGCTGGCCGCAAGCGCAGCGGAGCACATACAAATTTCGCACGCGACCGGGGACCCTAGCTCTCTTCTCTTCTCTTCTTCGGTTTCTTACCGCTCTCCAGGCCAGAGATCCAGCGAGAGACCGCTCCGCCCCACGCGGCCTCTCCGCTCCCTCCCCTCACCCCCCCGCGGCCCGCCCAGGAGCTCCGGCACGCGCCCGCCGCGGCAGAAGCGCCAGGGGGAGGGGAACGCCGCCGCGGCAATGGCGGCAATGGAGGCCGCCGCCGACGCGATGCTCGCCGCCGCCAGCCGCGCCTTCTGCAGCTCCGTCGCGGTCTTCTTCCAGATCCAGGTGAGGCCCGCCTCCCCCCCGAGCCCTCGCCTGCCCCCCTCGTTTCGGTCGATTCGTGGCGGCGCCGCGGAATTGCTCCGTGGCCGGGTAAAGCGCGGATTTTTCTTTTCAAATATTTTTTACTATTGGTACTTTTCGAGGGGTAATTCTGGGCGGAGAATTTTCCGCTCGGCACCGGTTGTAACTTACCGTGGGGAAGTTGCTAGGTTTCGCTCTCACGGCGGTAAACCGCAAGTTAATATCTCTGCTTCCATGCTTTGGAAGCGACGCAATTGGAAGATTGTGATATATCTTCTACGTCTCAGGCCGGCAAATCTACACGTACTTAATGTATATCCGTGTGGTAGCATAAGCTTTACCGTCTTTGTCGGTTTCGTTTGGACAAGCAATGTCGATCTCGATCTTTCTTACTTGTTTTGTGTGCGTGGCCTTGTTATCCGTTTGGAGTGTAGAGGAGAACATGACTGGTTAAAGTTTAGATTTCGTCTGATGCTGAATACTTTGCAGCTTAATCTATACCATAATTTATTTGCTTTCACAGTTTACACTGTGGCTTGCTTCTGATTTCTAATGCAGTTTCCCACAATTTATGTAGGGGTGCTGTATCTGCTTACTACTTGCTTTTGGTTGGGCTGTTGCTTCACTGGTCAGGTATTGTGGACCTTCAGAAAAGCACTTTTGTATTAAAAAAATCTTGGCTATGTTTTGAGTGCCACAAATCCAGCAGCAACTTGACTTTATTTTGCAAAATGCAATTGATGGTTTCTTACCAGAAAAAAGGAAATTCGCAAGATGCGGCGCAAAATGGCATCTGGACATAGTTTTGCATTTCTTTGTGATGACGTAGATGAGCTTGAGCACTCTGTCCAGCAGAAATTGCCTATGGTCTCTGTAGTCATGCCTTTGAAGGGCTTTGGGGAACACAATTTGCAAAATTGGAGAACTCAGGTACAGTCAGACTGCAGTATAGTTTATATAGTACAATTAATTATTTTGCTACTGACACCCTTATACACATTCATGCATATAGTATTAATTATTATTTTGCTATTGACACCCATAAAAAATACAGATTACTTCTCTTTATGGGGGGCCATTGGAATTCTTGTTTGTAGTAGAAAGCAAAGACGATCCAGCTTATCGTGCCGTCTCCCGTTTGATTGTAGAGTACAAGGTAAGTGAAAGCCCTGGTAGCAGTTAATGATCTTATTCTACCATCTGTCTATACCACTCTTCATCGATTTTGACCTTTTGGAATTATATGATTTTCAGGACAAATTGGACGCAAAGGTGGTTGTAGCTGGGTTTTCAACAACGTGTAGCCAGAAAATTCATAATCAGTTAGTATGTAAATTACTTCACTCCCACCTTTTTATGAACGTTTTGGTTAGCTCATGAATCTGAATGCACTATGAATTATTAGTTTATTACACTCGCAATGCTATTATTGACATCAGTCAGAAATATAGAGGGCTCAGGGCTCACACTGAGTCTCCCCCCTCCCCTGATGGTAAACATTGTTAACATCTCAGATTGTGCTCAAATTCTGCTGAGCAATTTCAGTGAGTCGAATTGTTTTTACACATGAATACACTCTAGATTGGTCCCTCTGTCTCTTGATAACAAAACTGTCTTTATGTAAGATGAAGTCAAACTGCCTTAATTTCGAGAAGAAACCTTGATGAAATTTATCTCTGGGGTCTTAGTATGCGCACCTGCACCCCCTTCATATAAAGTGCACGAGAACATAAAAAATTGGTAAAACAGTAACCCTTCGGAGTCGTACATTGATCCATGATGGTGATATTGAATCAGAAATTCAAGGAAACACATTCGTAATTTTATGGAGCCATCATAGGACTTTCTTCTGACTGTACTGTCTGTTTACCAAACAAGCCCATTGAGGTGTCAGGGTAATGGACTTTTGTTCATCCATTGAAACAGATTGGTGTTGAAAAGATGCACAAGGATAGCAAATATGTTCTATTTCTGGACGATGATGTCAGACTGCATCCTGGGACAGTCGGAGCTCTCACAAAAGAAATGGAGAAGAACCCTGAGGTATGCTTGCTCTGGCACTCTCCTTTATCCTGTTTCATCCTTCTCACCTTCCTAACAAGGCATTTTTCTTGCATCTTACAGATATTTATCCAAACGGGATACCCCCTTGACTTACCTTCTGGCAGCTTGGGAAGCTATTGCATATATGAATATCACATGGTATGTTGTTTTTTCACCATTGAAGATTATCCTTCAAAGTTTATAAAACAGGAGGTCTATGTAGTGCAAAATGTGAATTTACATCATGCTGTAGATAAGGGGTTTGGTTTATGAATGGTGCGAACGCCAGGTTGAGGGTAACACATCTTTATTGCCTTCCGTTTTACCTTCTTTTTTGAAGATTGTATGATCGTTATTCGCCTATCTCTGTTGAAAATTTTGAGATATTTGACTTCTTTAGTTTCTTATAAACCAATGAAAACTGCCAGTAACTAAAAATGAAGTAAAGAAAGTAATGCAATTTTATCTGAAAAATTGATATTGTATCTTTGTTGTTGCCCCTTTGGTAATTGGTGTATTGCTTATGTACTTAGATTAGAAGTTTCCGTAATAAGGGTGCTCATATTGTCTGCATTAATTTTATTTTTTAAACACATCCAATTGTGTCAATGTAGGCTTCATTGCTAGTTAGCTCGTTATTTAGCTTTGTACATTATCTGTACTGATTTTTCCCTTTTGCTCACCTTGCAATTTACTGAAAATGGTCATATTGCAGCCCTGTTCGATTGGATTTGCAACTGGTGGGAGGACTTTCTTTTTGTGGGGTGGCTGTATGATGGTAAGTGTGCCTGCCATCTCCCCAAAAAAAACTCTCAGTTCTTGCTCTTTATAAACTTTGATTTGATCCTGCACTGTTTCTAAGACAAGTTTATTTTAGATGCATGCTGATGATTTCCGGCAAGACCTGTATGGTTTAGTCACTGCATTAAAAAATGGTGGTTACTCAGATGATATGACCCTGGCTGCAATCGCTGGTAATGTTCTGATCAAGGAATAATGTCTTTTCTGATGTGTAGATATAAAGGTTGCATTAGCAATGCGAAATTAGCGTTGGTAATGTATACAATGTTTAACGTCCTTACATTATGTGCTTGAAGTCATTGTATAACAGACATTTATCCTTTTTTTCTCTTTGAGATTTTTGGCTTTTGCCTGTATTGAATTGTGTGCTCCGCTATGTGGATGCATTATAAACAGAACATTTTTTACAAGTAATAACTTCAGTGCATCCTTTATACAGGGCAACATAAAAGGCTGATAACTTCACCACCTGTTGCTGTGTTTCCACACCCTCTTGCAAGTGATCTCAGCTTCTCCAGGTACTGCAGATCGTACATTAGAAACACATTCACCTCATCTTCATTCAGTTAACATCACATTTTGTATGCATGACATGTTTTTCGTGCAGATACTGGAATTATCTAAGGAAACAAACTTTTGTTCTTGAATCGTATGTATCAAAGGTCAACTGGATAATGAACCGTGCACTATTTGGTGTGCATTTCTATTTGTCATGGGGATTTGTTTGTCCCTATGTCATGGCTTTGGTACATATTGCAACTACTCTTAGAGCACCATACAGCGCAATTGTAAAGGAAGCAGCTGGCTCATCTTGTGGTTAGTGCCCTGTCTCTCTCCAATATTCATCGTCACTTCAGATCCAATGTTATTGTGTGGAAAGTCAATACAATGAACTGTATTTAATTATTGAGTGTTACAAATTTTAGTAACAAATACACCTACACCCGCCTGTGGTTGAGATTTCTCATGTCGTGCCATGTTCTTTCAGGTCTGAAACTAGTGAGCTTCTTGTTAATATGCACTCTCACTGAACTTGTTTCAATGTGGAATTTGACGAGAGTTGAGATCCAACTCTGCAACATGTTGTCTCCAGAAGGTCCACAAGACTCCCTTCGTTCATATAACTGGGGGCTTGTAAGTGCCTCTTCCAAAGCACCAACTCAGTACAGTTTCAGGCACCTCTGTCGTCATGATTTACTAAACTATGTTTTCGTTGGACTTGAATTTCAGGTGTTCGTCGCTGTGTTAGTAGATAATTTCCTCTACCCGATATCTGCCATCCGGTCTCACTTCTCCCAATCAATCAATTGGTCTGGTATCAGGTACTACTTGAGAGATGGGAAAATAAGCAAGGTACACAACATCGTCTGAACATTTCACTTGTACCTTAAACCGTTTCCTTCGCAATCGTGTTTCAAAACCGCCTGGTAAAATGTGATTTGTTCCTCTATGCCTCACTTGGTTATATATAATGGCTTTGCAGATTGAAAGGGAGAATAGTTCAAAGTACACCGATCTCGGCGGGAAGCATCTGTATGGCAAGAAGACATACCCTGCTGGAAAGTCGCTGCTCGGTTACCTGTCCATAAGCCTAGCGCAATGGCACCAGCCCAAGAAGTACGATGTCTAAGAAATGTGCCAAGTGGAATCCTGTCCTCAATTTTGTGGGGCGTCGTGTTGTACACCTGTGTTTTCTTCTTCTTCCTTTTCCTTTGGTTTATTATTGATTGATTGGTTGGTAATGGTAGGCTCTCTCATTCTTACTGGATTCAGTTGTTCAGGCATTAATTAAAAGGATTGCACCTCATACTAGTTCTTGTAACATTACAGATGTGTAGCGGGCAGGTTGATTGAAAAAGTGAAAATGTTCCATACTGGCCTGTTTGTCGTTGTTTTGTCCTGTTTATTCACATTGTTTTCTTTGTACTGCCTTGAAAGTCGATGAATAGGTTGAAAGTTTTCTCACAAATTTTTTGTTGACTACCCTGGGCGAATACGATTGTACTTTGTTCAGCTTTGCAGTTTGATAAGTTTTAGGTCGTCAATGCGTGGCAAACGGTCGCTGCCAAGCATGACAATTGTGAATTAGTTTAGGGGCGTGGCATTTTGCAAAAGGAGCTTGTCAATTCTTTTATTTTAGTGCAAGTTTACGACGGCTCGGGGGACGTTCGCTGGGATCCCATTTCCAGCGAGCGTTTGCCAGATATCTAAACCGAAATTATATCGTCCTCAACATTTGGAGGCTGACAGCGTATGCAAGCGTACCGTCCAATATTTTAATCTATTAAATATAAGATGGAGAGGCCGCTTTGGAATTTGCTTTGTTCGGCCCAGCTGACATGCTTGACAGCCATGGGGGATGCAGACTTAGAAAATGTATTGACGGCCATCTGTTTTCTATACCAGTTGCCAATTGGAGACTTGGAATTCGAGTATTTTTTACGTTAGTTCCCCATCTCGATGTTGCGAAATTCCCGAGCTGCGGCTTCTATTTAAATCGATTGGTAGGAGCAAAAGCAAATGGAGAATTCATCGCGTCCTCCTCCCGAGTCGCTTTCAGTTTTATTTTTTGAACAGAGTCGCTTTCCATTAGAAACATCTGCTATTCAATCATTTACACTTTTCAACTGGTAGTCTCCGCCGCATTATTCATCCGTAGAAAAACCGCATTATTCGCACTGTTTTGAACCAAACTAGAAGTCTCCGTCGTCAAATTTGTATGTTCCGTCGTACTCAGCCGTCCCTGGCGTCTGGGGACACAGTCACACAGGGGCCAGGTCACTGTCGTCCATTCCAAGGTGTACGTTGGCACGAGATGTGACCCTTGGTGTGATCGAGATGCCACCAGCGTCCAGCGCCCGCCGCTTGTCTCGTTGCGCCATGGTCTTCTTTGGCCCGTCACGATTAACCAGCAGGTATACTTTTTCTTTCTTTCATCTATCTAAAAAAAAGAGCTTAGCTAGACGTACGTAACATGGCATGCGCGCAAGCAAGAACAGTTCGATTGTATAGTGGCTGGCTGTCTCGTCAGCATCTGGCCTGGTGTGATGGCGATCGGTCAAGTGTGAGTTGTGACCGGGTGCATGACGCCACGTTACCGAACAAAAGCTCGCACGAGCTCGCGCCACGGCGAAGGTCCGATCCAGCGAGGCCGGCAGTACTGTCGCACACTTCCTGCCTGGACTTCCACTACGAAATGGAAGGTTCTCTTCTCCAATGATGCTCTCCCCTGTAGCGAATGATCCATCCGGACGGTGTAGGCGTAGCCTCTCTCCGAGAGCATCTACAGCCGGACGTCCAAAACCCGTCTCAAACGTCCGGACGAACAGCCTGGTCATTGACCGGTCACAAAATTGCGATCTAGACAGGCTTCTTAAACGTGCCTCAAACGTTCGGACTGACCGCCCTGCCCCACCACAATTTGCATCAAATCCATCAAACCCTTCCTCCTCCCGCCTCCCTCCTACCTCTCCCATGTCCGAGCCCTAACCGTCCGCCACCCTTGCTCCACATCCTCACCAACGGTCCTGATCCGCCGCCCTAGATGTCGCCCAATCCGTCCCCGACCGCCGCCTCGTCTGTCGGCATCCCGTCCTCGGCTTCATCGTGCAAGCTGGAGAACATTGCCCGGAGGAACCGGCGACGTCGGCGGCGACGGCGTTGCAGGGAGCGGATGCGGACATGGACGAGCAGATGCCCCCCTCCCCCGCCACGGCCGGAACCCCGCACCCCATCCATCCGTCTGCTGACCCGGATTGCGCCGTCAGACCAGGTTGGGACAGAGGAGGATCTGACGGCCGGTTGGTGCATTCCGGAGAGCTTTCCACCCATGCAGATACCGGCAGCAGACGTATGTCACTCGCCGCAGCTCGTTCGGGCGCGGATAAGCACGGGCACCGGCGACGCTCGGGCTTCCCACGACCTGTTCGACGGAATGATACAATAAGAGTCAAGTATGTTCTTGTTGCTCCTATCCGATTAACTTTGCATATGGCATATTCAATATTTTGCATAGACCGCTAGTTCATTTCGAACGTGATGAACGCTTGCAAACGATGATCATTTAGGAGGTTTTCCTGTTGGACACGATCAATGGTAATCAAGGTCTAACCAAAAATGAATTACGAATTGGGGCATCCAACTTGCACTGCATTTGAAGTTGGGAACATCCGATCCCAATCCGAGGAAGAGAAGAAGAAGGCAAAGACAGTGAAGGCAAGAGGTCCGATATTCTTAACTTCTGAGCATATCTTGTTGGTCAGAGCTTGGTAGGCCAAAACAATGGATCCAATATGTGGCACCGAGCAAAAGAGAAACAAGTATTGAGAGAAGATTTGGAAGGAATATCACGAACAAAAGGAATATGTGGAGCCACATCCTATTATCACCAACGGCAATGTGGCATCTCTCCAATGTCGATGCGAGACCATTCAAGGGGAAGTGAACAAGTACGTGGATACTACTCACAAGTGACCGACCGCCCTCAAAGTGGGATGGAAGTGGCAACTCACGTAAGCTACTTCATCTTGTCATCATTTCCATATGCTTGGTTGTTTTGCGTCCTCGTGCTCATACATAAGTTGTTTGCTAGATGGTGGTGGCAGCCACTTCGTATCACGAAATGGAGAAGAAGCCATTTGCTTTTAGCCATTGTTGGACCATATGAATGCCAAGCTAAAGTGGACACAACTTGTGGCCGATCTCAAGGCCGACAAAAAGATAGAAGATGAATGGTGGCTCAAGCTCCCACCAATCAATTGGGGTGGACGATGAAGAGGAAGATATCGTCGTCGAGAATGAAAGAGCCACCGTGCCAAAGGAGAACCGACAAGTCATGGAAAACAAGTGGGAGAAGACAAGGGCCTTCCGTGACGCCACGGCTACAAAAATGTCTTCCACATGGACGGACATTTTTTCGGCGAGGAAGAAAAAGAAAGAGTAGAGGTACAAAATCATGTTGGATGAGCAAAAGGAGGGGATGGATTGGGACCGGAAGGGGACGGAGAAGAATCTGAAAATTGAGAGGGAGAAGATCGAACTGAAGAAGTAAGAGGCGCCGATCAAACAGGAGCTCGAGAAGGCCAAGATATTTAAAGGGATCGAGCTCGAGAAGAAGAGATTGCAACTCGCACGGGAAGCATAGAGAGCGAAGATCATGTTGACGGACGGAACCCTCTTGGATAAGCATGTAAAGAAGTGGCTTGCAGGGAAGAAGAAGGAGATCAGCGAGGGCGGCTGCGGCAGCAGCGGAGCATGCGACTCGGGTGCAGGCGGTGCAGACGCAAGGATGGCCTCAGAGCAGGCGACATGGATGACGTCCGACGAGTGATCCGCCAGCAAGTGAGGCATCCGTCACGCTCGGACGTTGGTTTCATTTTGACATGTCAGGATCATTGAATTATGATTTACTTTGCTTTGTTTTAAATAGTTGAATCGGAGACCGATGTGCGTGGATTGCATGGATTCGAGCCATCCGGCCCTCGTGTCCGCGCGCGGAGCACCCCACGCCGTGTCGCCTTTGTCGGTCCAAGGCGGCATCGAGAAAGCAGTGGACGGGCACATGAATGCGGTGATAGGAGGTGGAATGGAAGAAAAGCTATCTGCCGGACGCCCGTTGTTGGACGGAGCGGAGGGAACCGTGGGCGACCGCACGTACGTGCGCGAGCGGTGGGACGAAGAAAAGGCCGCGTGTCCCGAACCCAGAAGCGGCGGCCAAAGCCCAAAACGGGACGCCGAAAACTGGCAGGGGCCGTCCAGGTTTAGGCGCCGGCCTCCGGAAACCGCTTGCGTCCGACGGTTTTCCTTTTCCTTTTTCCAGACGCCGTCAGTCACATCGGCCCTAGCCGCGCGGCGCGGGTCCGCGACGCGACGAAGCCGCTGCATCTGCATGGCTTTGGCTTGGCTACCGCGCGGGTGGCCCCGCCGGGTCCACGCTGCGCGCCGGGGCGTCGCGTCGCGTCCCGTACGGGTGGGGCCGGCACGGGCGTGGGTTGGTGGTGAGCCGAAACCCGTGACCGGTGGCGTCGGGTTCGGGCGAGGCCCGCTCGAAGGGGGTTTCCCTTTTCGCGTGCGCACCTCCGGGAAAAGTAAAAATACACGCCGATGTTTCCGAGGAGCGGGGGGACCTTTTCTTTTTCCCCTCTTTCTTTCTTGGAACTGAAGAACCTGACCCTTCGAGCAAGCAAAACTGTACGCTCGGTTTTGGGTTTTGCGTGCGTGCTCAAGAGTTGCAAAGAAAAAAGAGAGTTTGGATCTTGTTTTATATTCCCTCCGTTCCTAAATATTACTCCGTATAATTCTTTTTAAAGGTTTCAAATAAACTACAACATACGGATGTACATAGACATATTTTAGAGTGTAGATTCACTCATTTTGCTTCGTATGTAGATCTTTGTAGAAATCTTTAAAAAAGCTTATATTTAAAAACGGAGGGAGTACTACTTTTAAAAAGGCATCCATCGTGCTGTTGCTAGTTTAAATTGCGGAGGCATGTGCTTTACCTAATGGAGTAGGTAGGAGTAAATTTGAACGGTACACAGTCCATCTACAGATACACAAAGGACAGTCGCTGGCTCACTGCGCACTGGTACTGTTTTTTGAATAGGCCCACGTATTGTTCCCCAATCATCCCATCTTGAAAAAGGTAAAGCCATGGTTGGTTTATGCACAGTGTAAAGAGGTCACTTTGTGGTACTTTAAGGGCATCTTCAACGCCGATCCACAAAAAACCTCCTGCATCCGTTCGCGGGCAGGGGATCAGTCCGCGGGCACGGATGCGGGAGGCAACCATCCAATGCTAGTCGCATACATTTTAAGCCGCATTTTAACTAACCAGATGAAATTCATGAAAACCGGCCGATATTCATCAAAGTTCGCATAGAAAATGGCACAAATCATCCGCACATAGCATGCAAATTAAGTCTAGTACAATAAGTTCTCACATTCGACTAGATCCCGGATGTCCAACAAGTTTTTCACGAACGAATCATGTCCTCCCACACATACTTTTCCTTCAGCTTCATCCAGCAGTTTGTCCACGTAAATGGCTGTCCCGCTGACCTGTGGTACATCATGGCGACGCGTGCGGGCTACATGTAATATGTAGACCAACATTGAGTGAATGGATCAATCAACGAGTTTAACAAGAGAAAGTAAAACTTGCCATCTCCTCTATGCCCGCGTGCGATTGCTACCTTGCCTCGAGCTGACTAGCCAAGTTGCAGAATTTGACGACGCTGACCTGGATAGCGTGCTAGCGATACGACAACGACCTCACACGTGGTCGCATGATGTACACGTCGTAGGGCGTAATGTGCTTTCGTGCGTGAAACTTTTCATGCACTTGCTCCCAGAAGGGCGGCCCTCTGGTTCCGCCTATGAAATCCGTGGATAAGGCCAACCACGCATCGCACGACAACTCATCCTCCATGGTCGAGTAGCTCAGCATCCTTCATACTCTAAAAAATGACATAGCATTTGAAAAATAAGCTCAATGACATTTGACCGAACTCTAGCCGGGGCGTGATGTCCGCCATGGAGGTCGTCTACAGGGGGCGGAGTGTACCTGGGTACAAATGGCTCCAGGGCTGAAAGCTACATCAAAACGACGAGCGGGCGCGTCGGTGCTAGTTGCGGACGTCCGGCAATGCCTCTATTGCGGCCAGAGACGAATAGCGGCGGCGGCGGACGTGGATGGTGCGAATGCAAAGCAAAGGGGAGAAGGGGGGAGTGGAAGGAAATGGGACCGGGAAGAGGGATTGGGTGGGCCGGGGTGTCGGAGTCCTACATTTCGGGTGCCCGGACTCCCGCAAACCTCCCACACTTTGTATCTCCAATTTGCGGGAGAAATCGTGTCTGGACCGCCCTATGAATCGATACAGGGCGGCTATGGATGACTTCCACGATCCGAACAACACGGTCCAGACGGCTGCGGAAGGTTTACGACCCACCCTGAAGATGCCCTAACAGTACAAGATAGATGCCTGATTTGATTAGGGCACGCCCCCCTTCCGTAAATGGCCCCACTTTCCTATATCACTAACACAAACCGTAAGTCGCATTGTAAGAGAAAAAAGTAGTGAATTCAGAAAAAGAAACCGAATACGACATGACGAAACATACCGCAACGCTTGCGCGTGTGATGCAACAAATATTGTGCTGGCAACATGCATGATCATGATCGTGCATGCACCCAGCAAAATCCTCACTTTAAAATAAGATCGTTTTGTTAAAGTGTTAGGTGAAATCATAAAAAGAAGAACAAAGTCATTTTTTTGCGGGTAACAGAGTCATAACTAAACCTTCACTTCGTCCATGGTTGCTTGCAGCCGAGATGCATAAACAGGCGTGCCAATCATTTGTAGCAAAATGACCAACAGAGTATATGATATATCGCATCAATGGAGACATGGCTATTTTTTTACACCCACCAGTACATTTTTTGATGTGGAATACTTTTGAATCGTAGACTTCTTTTTGTTGAAAAGATCTTTTTGGTTCATATACCATATGCACACATATGTTAATGTCAAAATGTATCAAAGAAACTATGTAAATGATCAGGGAATATCATGTCAGCACATATTTGCGGTTTTATTAGCTGGTGCACAGGCCAGTCCTAATTAAGCTTCCATTTTTCTAAATAAAGAAACTCCTGTTGTCCTCTATTTTCAGAAAACCCGCACCTCCCAAATAAAGCCACCGCCAAGGGCCTCGGTGTAAATTAGACAAGAAACCAGGGGCGGTGCGGGAGACAGCCCAACGTTCCTACGGAGGCGCACCCAGATCGGATCCGCCCTTTCTTTCCCCTCGTCCAAGCCTCGGCCTCTTTATAACCCCCACCCTCTAATCATCCCCGTCCACCAAAGCCTCCTTCCCTCCCCTGCCTGCCAACCCCCAATCTCCCGTCGCAGCCCTCGAATCTCCCCCCGAGCATCGACCATGTCGGCCTACTGCGGCAAGTACAAGGGTATGATCCACCCCCTTCCTCCTCCTCCCGCCCCCGTCGCTCGTCATTCTCTCGATATGCCTGCCTGCTTCGGGTGTAGATAGATCTGTTACCCGTTTTGATGTCCTGCTCCTGCATGCTTTAGATCTACCGATGCTCGCGATTCTATGCCATGGTTTGTTAGATCCGCACTCGCGGGTTAGATCCGTAGGCGATGTGTTTGTGTCCGCTTGGTTCTAGCGGTTCGGTTGTTTTTTCGAATCGTTCTAGGCGCTGGCAGTTGGATCGGGTGCCTAGGGGGTCATCGGTTGCGTCGTCCGATGATGCGTTGCATGCTGATGATTCTGTACTTTGCTGCTGCTGTTAAGGTGCATGCTAGCGATTTATTTTGTGCGAATGATGATGCTGGCGTTCCTTCCTTTTGAAGTAGTTTGTGGTGAAGTTGGTATACACATCTGCACATGTTTCTGTTGGGTTCGTGGTAGAGGTAATTAATTCTGGTTTTAGTTATTGAAGGTTGCATCTGTTAATCTAGATCTGTATAGGTCCTAGGGGCATCTTTTGTTAAGGAATATACCGTGCTTATATAGTGACAAGCTGTATGTTTTTCTCTCCTGTGATGTTAATTATTAGTTGCACCTGCCCTTATGGCTTATGTTTATCACCTTCCTCTTGCGCACGTGCAATTTTTTAGAAAATTGTCGAAATTTCCTAGTCAATTGTCAGAATTATGTTAGTAAATTTGATCTGCATTTGCTGTTATGGTTGCTTAACGTTGTGAATGGTTGCACTCAACTTGCAATTCTGTAGTTTTAGTTTTGAGCACAATTTATAATATCTGTACAGTTATGTCAATTGATCACAATTTATAATATATGTACAGTTATGGCAATTGATTGTAATACTGTTGGTTGATTTATCTTGCAGATGAGCTCATCAAGAACGCTGCCTACATTGGCACCCCTGGCAAGGGTATCCTTGCTGCTGACGAGTCCACCGGCACCATCGGCAAGCGCTTCGCCAGCATCAATGTTGAGAACGTTGAGGACAACCGTCGTGCCCTCCGTGAGCTCCTCTTCTGCACCCCTGGTGCCCTCCAGTACCTCAGCGGTGTGATCCTGTTTGAGGAGACCCTGTACCAGAGCACCAAGGGTGGCAAGCCCTTCGTCGACATCCTCAAGGCGGGCAATGTCCTCCCCGGCATCAAGGTGGACAAGGGCACCATCGAGCTTGCTGGAACCAACGGTGAGACCACCACCCAGGGCTTTGATGACCTTGGCAAGCGCTGTGCCAAGTACTACGAGGCTGGTGCCCGCTTCGCCAAGTGGCGTGCAGTCCTCAAGATCGGCGCCACCGAGCCATCACAGCTCTCCATCGACCAGAACGCTCAGGGTCTGGCTCGCTATGCCATCATCTGCCAGGAGAATGGTCTGGTTCCCATTGTTGAGCCAGAGATCCTTGTTGATGGACCTCATGACATTGACCGCTGTGCTTACGTCACCGAGATCGTCCTTGCTGCCTGCTACAAGGCCCTCAACGACCAGCATGTCCTCCTCGAGGGCACCCTCCTGAAGCCCAACATGGTCACCCCTGGTTCCGACTCCAAGAAGGTGGCCCCTGAGGTGATTGCTGAGTACACCGTCCGCACCCTCCAGAGGACCGTCCCTGCTGCCGTCCCCGCCATTGTCTTCCTCTCTGGTGGACAGAGCGAGGAGGAGGCGACCCTGAACCTGAACGCCATGAACAAGCTCCAGACCAAGAAGCCATGGAACCTGTCCTTCTCCTTCGGGCGTGCCCTCCAGCAGAGCACCCTCAAGGCCTGGTCCGGCAAGACGGAGAATGAGGAGAAGGCCAGGGCGGCGTTCCTGGTGAGGTGCAAGGCCAACTCTGAGGCCACCCTCGGGACCTACAAGGGCGACGCCACCCTTGCCGAGGGCGCCTCGGAGAGCCTCCATGTCAAGGACTACAAGTACTGATCTGCCCCCCGCTGGATGGTTTGGGCATTCCTGCTTACTACCTCCGTCTGAAAATAAGTGTCTGACACTTATTTTTGGACGGAGTAGTATCTGTTTGGTTTCATAGTCTTGATATTTTTAAATATCAATCCTTGTTTTTAATAATATAAGCTTCTACTTATAGTTAATTTTTGACGTTGAATCCCCTGTAATACATTTGCTGAGCAGAATGTTTTTGCTCTAAGCGGTATTGTATTTTTTCTGCTTACAATGAAATGAAATGGTGAACCCCCCCTTTACGCTGAGTAGTGTCAGTTAGTTTTTCATGAACCCTTGCAGATGCTAAATTAGCAGCAAGTTTTTGTTTATGTACTGCAAAATGTGCAATGTTTGTTTATATTGAATTGTAAAACCACTGTATGTGTTGAATCCCCTTTACTGTAATTTTGTTGATTACAGTGGTAAAAAACCCTGGTTGTGGCTTTGCGCTGTCAATGTTTGCAAGACAAACGGGTTATGAACAATACCTCTTCCAATTTTTTTCGGTTTGTACCAGTCTACAAGTACTGATCTTAACTCCATGCCCGCATAAAACCTGCTATCATAATTTAGCAGGTTTTGTTCAATATACCTCCATCCCATAATATGATGTTTTTGCAAGCTATGTTAGCTTGCGAAAGCGTCTTATATTATGGGACGGGAGTAGTTTTTTCGGACAGTAGATTGACTGTCCCTTATTTCAGAGACTATGAAGCAGTGGTTTCTTAGTTTGCCTTTGCGCAATGTGTTCGCGTTCACAGCAATCCAAATATGGTTTAGTTGTTGCTTTGTGGTGGCCTTGCGGGGCTTCTGTGCCATTGGTCCTGATTTTCTGTAAAAAGCTATCCCTGATTTGTTGTGTATGGTTTGATATTTAACAATATGATCTGTGGCAACTGGCAGTTCTGTATGTATGGAAAGCTGCTAGTTCTTACTTCTGAGTAGATTGATTTGGCTATGTTGTTGATGCTTTGGTTCTACTGCAAGGAACCTCATATGGCCATGTGTTAGATGCTTTATGCTTAATACTGTAGTCGCATGCTAGAATGGATTATATTCTATTTACCACAATAAAGAAATCTAAGTCAATACCTGGCATTTGTCTCTGTTCACTTAAACTGCTGTTGCATGAGCTAAAAGTTGATTATGAGCTACTCCCTCCGTTCCCAAAAAAGCTCCGTATCTAGACTTTTTGGGACGGAGGTACTATATAAGATCCTGAGTTTCCGATGCAAACCTGGCTTTGCCTAAGATGAGCATCTACCAGGTGCGAATGTACCACTGGAATAACCACTGATACTGAAAATAAGGCTCGTTGAATATTATCCAGTAATTTACTCTTTCACCAAGCTCCCTGAAGCATATATGCTAACATAGTTCTTGAAATCTTCCCTGATAAATAAAGTTCAGTTTCTGTTTTCTTATAATATCAGCTTGTTTCTTATACTTTTTTTTGCGGGTGAAGCTTGTTTCTTATACTTACACTGGCTTAAGGAGCCACCATACTGCTGTTTGTTGGTTAGACATTAGGATCCAAACATATAGTAATATCCGAAAGCAGATAACTTGTATTTTCTGAAATGAGTTTGTTTCTTATACTATCTGCATCAATTTCACAAATTTGGGTTGTTCTTGTAAGATAATTTGCCTTGGTATGGGCCGGGGTATCTTAGTACTTAATTAAGTAGGATCAACTGCCTCTTGTGTTATACATATAGAAGTGTGATATGTTTACTGTCTCTTGGTGTTTGTCCTTAATTAAGTAGGGTATATTATTAGAAGATACCCATATATATCAGTCAACCTAGGGTGCCTCGGCATCGATAAATCCTAAATGATGAAAACTTAACTTAGCATTTGGGGTGCCTCGGCGTCGACAAACCCTAAATGATAAAACCTTGGCTTTTAGGGTGCCTCGGTGTCGATGAGAACCTAAATGATGTACGCTTAGGCTTTTAGGGTGCCTCGGCGTCGACAAACCCTAAATGATAAAAGCTTAGCTTTTAGGATGTCTCGGTGTCGACAAACCCTAAATGATGAGACCATGATCTTGTTCCTTGACAATAACCAACTTTTTGACCAAACTTTTTTCCTATTTAGAGCGAAACATGGCCCACAACGATGAGGCCGGCGGTTCGGGCGGCAAGCAATTCTGGGAGCTGTACCAGGAGATGGAGGAAGAACCTCACCGCTATGAGGACGCCGCCGCGGAAGACACCGATCCTGACTACACAACCCCTAGTGGCGTCGGGGATGACACCACTGATGGTGCCGCCGAGGATGCCACCACTGATGATGGCGGCGCACGCACAGATGGCAGCCAACCGAAGAGGCAACAGAAGGACCGGCGCCCGAACGTGCTCGGCACCGTCAAGGAGGAATTTACTGAAGTGAACTCCGACGGGCATCCAACGGCGCCCAAACATGTAGTCAAGGGGTACTCGGTTCAGCTCGGGTGCATTCTCCGGAGCACCGTCTCGATCAACACCGAGAACCTAAGGCATAAGGACCGAGGGAATTTGCGCAGCCTCCTCTTCACGAAGCTGCACGAACGATACAAATTCCCCGCTGAGTTTGCAAACACACGCCTCTCAGGGAATAAAGTGAACAGTGCCGCCCTCACGAGGATGAGCACGGCCCTGTCTACATGGAGAAGCACGGTGAAGGCAATGATTGAAAAAGGTGATAGTTATGAGAAGATCAAGGCGAAATATCCTTTGATGAGCGAAGATGACTACAAGGAGTTCAAGATCAAGTGCGAGAGCAGCGCAACCTCCGAATCAAGTCAGTGGGGGAAAGAAATGCGGGAGTTGAACTTAGGGGTCCACCAACTCGGTCCCGGCAGTTACAGAGTGGCAGAGCCTATATGGGACAAGGAGGACGCGGAGCGTGCCGAGCAAGGCCTACCGCCCCGCTTCGAGAAATTACGTGACAAGTAGACCAGGAACTTTGTCAGGGCCCGGTACAAGGAGGACCCGGTAACAAAGGAGCTTACCACGGATCCGAAGACCAGGGCGCTTGAGCTTGTTCTGGTAAGGAATACACCCCCGCGTAATTAGCTCCATATGGTTGCATTCTAATTAATGAAGCCAAATTTCTAAATGGTTCACATTCCTTCTGCAGGAGGCTGAAAGCAGTAGCGCGGGGTCGTCTCAGAGCTCCCCTTTTGACACCCCTTTAAATAGGGCGTTGAACGTAATGAAAAACAAGGATAAGCTCAGTAAGCCGTCGTCAGCTGGTCGTGTGGCCGGCAAAGGCTTGTCCACAAAATGGTCGTCATACTATACCGCTGCTGGGCGAAAGGAGAAAAAGACCAGCTCGGAAAGCCAGTCGCGCGAGGTTCAAGAACTCAAGGCACAAGTGGTGCGGATTCCGGAGATTGTCGAAGAGCAAGTGCAACAACAACTGGGAACGACGCTCACCGCCATTGTGCCTACCTTGATTCAGGGGCTGACGACGTGGATTGCGGGCGGCCAACAGGGGCCTCCCCCGGTTCCCAGCTTCACGGCCAGCAACTCGCACAACGCGCAGGCGGCGCCATTGGTGTCTCCGGCGGAGGCGGTATTCGTGTCTCCGGCGCCGGCACGGGCATTGGAGCTTAATGCACCCGGGTGTACGCCGGCCGGCACCTCGCCAGCAAGCGGCCCCTCCGTCAGTTGCACGCGCACGCCCGCCGTTGGCGGTGCCTCGACATTAGCCGAGCTCGACGGCATCACGGTAACTAAGCCTCTCGGCCGATGACTTCATCTCCTTGCCTTTGACTGGGCATCCCTGACGCCCTACATGTTTTCGCAGGGCGCCACCGATGTTCCTTGCACTCTCCTGCACTTCGTGGGCGGTGAGTTGGTCGATGTCGCCAAGGGCAGAATCGTTCAACCGGGCAACCGCGTGTTCAACGGTAATCTGATGCCACCCACCTTGTATAGGGTTGAACTGGTTCGGGTGCTGCCAGGCTGCGACGAGTTGTTACCTCCGATTCGGCCCGCTGGGGCCGACGAAGATGATGTGATGACCCTCAGCGCCTGCGTAAGCTGGCCCCTGCTTTGGCCGAAGAGCCAGATTCGTTTGGGGGCGAGGGACACCACCCCACAGACAAGACCGCCAGTCGTGCCAGCGCCAAGCCATGGCAAGAACGCCACAACGCTACCGGACATGCCGGACATCCCTATGGCACAGGATCCGGACATGCATATGGCACAGGATCCGGACGACGACGACAACGACGGCGGTACATTTTCCAACGTCGATAAGTACTTTGCCGAACATGGGTACGGTGACGAGTTCTGCGGGCCTCCTTCTCAAGAACCCAACCCTGAAAAAGACGACCGCGATCTAGCTGGTACGGCGGAGAAACCCAATTGCAACAGGCGTCGTCTGGCGTTCAGTTCTCAGGAGACGCCTCCAGCTGCCGCCTTCACCGAGCCTCAGATAGCTGAGGTGCCAAATATTATCAGCCCCAACACGCTCAAGAAGGCGGTCTGTGAGCAAAACTCGATCCCATTACAACAGATCAGGAAGAAGGGACGGAAACGAAAGACTAACAAGGGCGCCAGTGCGAGCCAGCCGGCACCGAGTACGATCCGTGCTCAGGACGGGCCACCTTCACCTAAGGATATCTCGAGGAGGGTGCATGTGGCGGGTAGGCCGATGCTACCGACAAATATGGTCAATGCTGCAACCGGTGCTATGAGGAGTCTCCATGACAGTGTTCTTTCTTTGGAGAAGCGGCGTCTCAGAGAGAATGATGTGGCATACCCGGTTTTCGTGGGCAAGGTGCCAGAGGGCAAGGGCTTTGTGGATAGCGCCGTCGGGGGTACGATCGTCCTGCGGTTTGATGACATCTTTGCTATGCTTGACCTTCATCCGCTGCACTACACCTTCGTTCGGCTGTTTTCGCTGAGTATGGAGATGCGGATCATTAGAGACAAGACCCCGGACATTGTGATAGTCGACCCCTTCTACATGAGTGCCAAGATCTTGGGCAGCGCTGGGGATCGGCAAGTCGCGAGTTCACACCTCGAAGGCATCATTCTGGCAAACCCAGATAAGGATAACTTCCTCGTGCCTTACTTTCCCGAGTAAGTCATCTCCTAACCGCCCCGTAACATATGATTTCTTAGATTTCGATCGTTCTTTTTTTTTCTAACATTCCGTGTTTTGTGCAGTGACACACATTGCACACTCATCCTCTTAAGCCCGAAATATTCCATGGCCACGTATTTCGACCCGGACCGTGACTCCAAGATAGACTACACAAATATCAAGAAAGTTCTTGATGATGCTCTCCCCGGCTACGCCGCATCTGGAGGCACCTTTAAGAGGCCAGTTCGTAGGTACGGCAGGCACGTGTTCACCCACAATACGACGTTCCCCTGCGTCAAGCAGCCGCCTGGTGGTCAGAAGGATGCCTACTATGCCCTCCATCACATGCGGGCGATCGTGCGGGACCATAATCACCTTCTGCTACCAAATAATCTCAAAGATTGGGCCGCAAGCTTGGCGGCAATCCAGGACGCGGACATCCGACAAGAATTCTTTCGCATCCAGTCGGAGTTTGCAGAAATCATCCATCAAGATGTCCTTCGTACCTCGGGGCAGTTCTACCTCAAATTTCAACCGTCCAACAGTGAGATAGACACAACGCTACAAATGCAGGCTGACAACGCCCGCGACTTCATGACCATCACGACAGACGGCGGCTTCATCCACGCTCCGGTCCCATGAGTCGAGTCGAAAGTAGTGATGCTATGTGTAGTTCTGAAACATTGATTAGCTCATGTTGTAATAAACTTTAATGAACTTGTATGTCTCTTTGGTTTGGACAGTCGTTCAACTTAGATGTAATCGATGCTATTTATTAGTAGGACCATGAATCGTGCTATTAATGTCTTGCTTTTCTCTTCCGACCCTTTTGTTGCATACTTATATATTGCTTGTGTATTGTCTGTTGTTTGGCTAGTGCATAGAGATGCCGTCGTATGTCGTGTACAAGGGTAAGGTTCCCGGAGTCTACGACGACTGGGAGGAGTGTCGGAGACAGGTTCACCGTTTCAGCGGTAACAGCTTCAAAGGGTACACCACTAGGGCGGAGGCGGAATCTAGATACGCGTGTTATCTAGCGGGAGAGAGGAGGGAGCGTTGGAGGAACCGGATGAAGACCAGTTTCATCGCGATGATGCTCATCATGATGACCGCAGCTCTCTTCTATGTGATGGTAGTTTAGATGATCGATATCGACTTGTAATGTGAAGACAAACTCGCTACTCACGGTCTCGAGACTTGTAATGTTCTATCTTTGTTCGGTCATTTGAATTCAGAGACTAATATGATGAATTGTATTCGGAGACTAATCTTCTATTGTATTCGATGAATCTGCTGTTGCTGTGTGGTGCTGCTTATATTCTGTCCAATAATATATTTTGTAATCCGTGCAAAAATCAGAAAAAAATAATCCCTAATATACATACTAATGGCGCATCACCCCAACGTGCGCCATTAGTATGCCAAAGGATACTAATGGCGCATCACACCACAGTGTGCCGTTATGCCAAAGGATACTAATGGCGCATCACCCCGCAGTGCGCCATTAGTATGCCAAAGGATACTAATGGCGCATCACCCCGCGGTGCGCCATTAGTATGGCTAGGCACATGGGTAAATATGCCCCCCTGGGAGGCATACTAATGGCGCACCGTGGCCTATACTAATGGCGCACTGCCTGGTGCGCCATTAGTATACCAGATACTAATGGCGCACCAGTGGTGCGCCATTAGTAAAAAATACTAGTGGCGTGGTACTAGTGGCGCACCAGTAGTGCGCCATTAGTAGGCAAAACTGGTGCGCCACTAGTAGGCCTTTTCCTAGTAGTGTCAGGGGTAATGTCAACAATAATAATTCATGCTAACCCATATCCAATTAGATATATGTATCAGGATCTCCAACATCCCGTGCTTGCCAAAGGATAAAATGTAAAAAGGAAAGGTGAAGGTCACCATGGCTCTTGCATAAGGCAGAAGATAATAGTAAAAGATAGGCCCTTCGCAGAGGGAAGCAGAGGTTTCCATGCGCTTTCAGGGTTGGATGCACAAAATCTTAATGCGAAAGAACGTCACTTTATATTGCCCCTTGTGATATGAACCTTTATTATGCAGTCCATCGCTTTTATTTCTTCCACATCACAAGATCGTATAAAGCTTATTTCCTCCGCACCAATCAATCATACATATTTAGAGAGCAATTTTTATTGCTTGCACCGATGACAACTTACTTGAAGGATCTTACTCAATCCATAGGTAGGTATGGTGGACTCTCATGGAAAAACTGGTTTAAGGGTATTTGGAAGCACAAGTAGTATCTCTACTTGGTGCAAAGAATTTGGCTAGCATGAGGGGGAAAGGCAAGCTCAACATGTTGGATGATCCATGACAATATACTTTATCTCAGATATAAGAAAACATGACCCATTACGTTGTCTTCCTTGTCCAACATCAATTCTTTAGCATGTCATATCTTAATGAGTGCTCCCAATCATAAAAGATGTCCAAGATAGTATATTTATATGTGAAACCTCTCTTTCTTTATTACTTCCTATTAATTGCAACGATGACCAAAGCTATGTTTGCCAACTCTCAACAATTTTTAATCATCATACTCTTTCTATGTGAAGTCATTACTCTCAATAAGATCAATAAGATCTCTTTATTTCTTTTTATTCTTTTTCTTTTATTTTATTCACTCAAGATCATGGCAAGATAATCAAGCCCTTGACTCAACACTAATCTTTATTATATAGCTCACGGACTCGATTACAAAGAAGGGATCATAAAGCAAAACTCAAAACTAGATCATACCAAAACTTTTATTCCACTAGATCAAGATACTACTAATAGGATCAAACTAAGAAAAACGGTAAAGATAGGAGTGTGATGGTGATACGATACCGGGGCATATCCCCCAAGCTTGGCAATTGCCAAGGGGAGTGCCCACACCCATATGATTATATCTCCTTTTTCGGTGATGGTGTAATATTCTTGGCGATGATGCCCCTCAGGATACGATTCTCCTCCTCGAGCTTATTGACTTGCTGCTTGAGGTCCATTATTTCCTTACGAAGCTTTCCTATAACGGCTAAAGCTCCTTGCACCCAAGGGTGTTGCATAGCTGCGGGAGAACAAGTGACACTCTTCTTCATATTTTCATAAGAAAGAAATCTAACATTAGAAGGGATAACCGAGTTCGGAATAGCTGAGCTTTGTAGTTCCCCCATCGTGAATCCAGCTCGGAAGCGAGAAGCGACTTCTTGATCCTCCTCCATAGCATCTATCCTCATCAAATCAGCCTCCATCTCTTCCTCCGTTGCTGGCCCAAAGTGGTCAGCATCGCTGTTTGTCCCTGATCTCGATGCCGGATGAGACACCCGGCTCTCCCCGACTGACTCTTGAGAAGACATCTTGCTCTAATCTGCAGCAGCAACAACTCGAAACAAGAACAGAAGACAATTGCGTGATACGGGAGTCAAAACCTTCGGGAGATTATATAATGAATTTTTACCGATCAAAATACGTATCGTGCAAGAAAACGGAGTCCGGAGAGCACACGGGGTGCCCACGAGGTAGGGGGCGCGCCCAGTAGGGTAGGGTGCGCCCTCCACCCTCGTGGAGGCCTCGTGTCCTTCCCAGACTGCTTCTTATTTTTCTAAATATTCCAAAACGGAGAAATATTGCCTTTAGAACTGTTTTGGAGTCGGTTTACTTACCGTACGACATACCTATTCCTTTTCGGAGTCTGAAACATTCCGGAAAGTGTCCCTTATGTATTCCTCCGGGGTTACGGTTTCAATAACATTGGTTTCAACATTTATAGGATTACCTGAGATATAATGTTTGATTCTTTGACCGTTCACCACCTTCGGATTTGTGCCTTCAAAGTTGTTGATTTTTATGGCACCCGAACGATAGACCTCCTCGATAACGTAAGGACCTTCCCATTTAGAGAGAAGTTTTCCTGCAAAAAATCTTAAACGAGAGTTGTATAGCAATACATAATCACCTACATTAAACTCACGCTTTTGTATCCTTTTGTCATGCCATCTTTTAACTTTTTCTTTAAATAACTTGGCATTTTCATAAGCTTGGGTTCTCCATTCATCAAGTGAGCTAATGTCAAATAACCTCTTTTCACCGGCAAGTTTGAAATCATAATTGAGCTCTTTAATAGCCCAATATGCCTTATGTTCTAGTTCGAGAGGTAAGTGACATGCTTTTCCATAAACCATTTTATACGGAGACATACCCATAGGATTTTTATATGCAGTTCTATAGGCCCATAATGCATCATCAAGTTTATTGGACCAATTCTTTCTAGATCTATTAACAGTCTTTTGTAAAATTAATTTGAGCTCTCTATTACTCAATTCTACTTGGCCACTAGACTGTGGGTGATAAGGAGATGCAATTGTATGATTAACATCATACTTAGCCAGCATTTTACGAAAAGCACCATGAATAAAGTGTGAACCACCATCAGTCATTAAATATCTAGGGACTCCAAACCTCAGAAAAATAACTTCTTTGAGCATTTTAATAGAAGTGTTATGATCAGCACTACTAGTTGGAATAGCTTCTACCCACTTAGTAACATAATCAACAGCAACTAAAATATGTGTATATCCATTAGAGGCAGGAAAAGGTCCCATATAATCAAAGCCCCAAACATCAAATGGTTCAATAACAAGTGAATAATTCATAGGCATTTCCTGACGTCTACTAATATTACCAATTCTTTGACACTCATCAAATGACAGGACAAACTTACGGGCATGCTTGAAGAGAGTAGGCCAATAAAAACCGGATTGCAATACCTTATGTGCAGTTCTGTCTCCAGCGTGGTGTCCTCCATATGCCTCGGAGTGACACTTGCGTAGGATCTGTTCCTGTTCATGCTCAGGTACATAACGTCTAATAACACCATCTACTCCTTCTTTATAAAGATGTGGATCATCCCAAAAGTAATGTCTCAAATCATAGAAGAACTTTTTCTTTTGCTGGTATGTAAAACTAGATGGTATAAATTTAGCAACGATGTAATTAGCATAATCAGCATACCATGGAGCAGTACGAGAAGCATTTATGACATTTAATTGCTCGTCAGGAAAGCTATCATCAATAGGTAGTGGGTCATCAAGAACATTTTCTAACCTAGACAAGTTGTCTGCAACGGGGCTCTCAGCTCCCTTTCTATCAACAATATGCAAATCAAATTCTTATAGCAAGAGAACCCATCTAATAAGTCTAGATTTAGCATCTTTCTTTTCCGTAAGATATTTAATAGCAGCATGATCAGTGTGAATAGTTACTTTGGAATCAACAATATAAGGTCTGAACTTATCACATGCAAATACAACTGCTAAGAATTCTTTTTCAGTAGTAGCATAGTTTCTTTGAGCATTGTCTAGAGTTTTACTAGCATATTGAATAACATTTAATTTCTTATCAACTCTTTGCCCTAGAACAGCACCTACAACATAATCACTAGCATCACACATAATTTCAAAGGGTAAATTCCAATCAGGTGGCTGAACAATAGGTGCAGAGATCAATGCTTTCTTAAGTATTTCAAATGCTTCTACACAATCATCATCAAAGACAAATGGTATGTCTTTTTGTAATAAATTAGTTAGAGGCCGAGAAATTTTTGAGAAGTCCTTGATGAACCTCCTATAAAATCCGGCGTGACCAAGGAAACTTCTTATACCTTTGATGTCCTTGGGACATGGCATCTTTTCAATAGCATCAACCTTGGGTTTATCAACTTCAATACCTCTTTCAGAAACCTTATGCCCCAAGACAATACCTTCATTAACCATAAAGTGGCACTTCTCCCAATTCAAGACAAGGTTAGTTTCTTCACATCTCTGCCTCAAGGAGCTTTAGTATTTCCTTTCTTACCACTTCTTTCATTTTAGGATTCAGCCGTCGTTGATGATCACGAACTGGTTTGGCATCGTCCTCCAAATTTATTTTATGTTGACATAGAGTGGGACTAATGCCCTTAAGATTATCAAGAGTATATCCAACAGCAGCACGGTGCTTCCTCAGAGTTTTCAATAATCTCTCTTCTTCATGCTCTGAAAGGTTAGCACTAATAATAACATGATATATCTTTTTCTCATCTAGATAAGCATATTTAAGAGTATCACGCAACGGTTTAAGCTCAAACACGGGATCACCCTTGGGTGGAGGAGGATCCCCTAGGATTTCAACAGGCAAATTGTGTTTTAGGATAGGTTCCTGTTTAAAGAATACTTCATCTATTTCCCTTCTTTCATTCATAAACATATCATTTTCATGGTCTAGCAAATATTGTTCTAAAGGATCACTAGGAGGCACGGCAATAGAAGCAAGACCAATAATCTCATCCTTACTAGGCAATTCTTCTTCACGGTGTTGTCTACTAAATTTAGAGAAATTAAACTCATGAGACATATCACCCAAGCCTATAGTAACAACATACTTTTCGCAGTCTATCCTAGCATTAACTGTGTTCAAGAAGGGTCTACCAAAAATAATGGGACAAAAGCTATCTTGTGGGGAACCAAGAACAAGAAAATCAGCAGGATATTTAGTTTTCCCACACAAGACTTCAACATCTCTTACAGTTCCCATTGGTGAAATAGTATCTCTATTGGCAAGTTTAATTGTGACATCAATATCTTCTATCTCAGTAGGTGCAATATCATGCATAATTTCTTTGTATAAGTCATAAGGTATTACACTAACACTAGCACCCATATCACACAAGCCATGATAACAATGATCTCCTATTTTAATAGAAATAACAGGCATGCCTACCACAGGTCTATGTTTATCTTTAGCACAAGGTTTGGCAATTCTAGCTGTTTCACCGCAGAAATAAATAACATGCCCATCAATATTGTCAGCCAAGAGATCTTTAACAATAGCAATATTAGGTTCAACTTTAACTTGCTCAGGAGGTGTATAAGTTCTAATATTGCTTTTACGAACCACAGTTGAAGCTTTAGCATGATCCTTTATTCTAACAGGGAAAGGTGGTTTCTCAACATAAGAAGTAGGAACAATAGGATCATTATAAGTGATAGTCTTTTCTTCAACTTTAATAGGTGCAGCTACTTTTACTTCTATGGGAGGATGATATTTAAACCACTTCTCCTTAGAGAGATCAACATAAGCAGCAAAAGATTCACAGAAAGAGGCTACTATCTCAGAGTCAAGTCCATATTTAGTGCTAAACTTACAGAAAACATCGGTATCCATAAAAGATTTAACACAATCAAACTTAGGTGTCATACCTGACTCCTTACCTTCGTCGAGATCCCAATCTTCAGAGTTGCGTTTAATTCTATCCAATAAATTCCATTTGAATTCAATAGTCTTCATCATAAAAGAGCCAGCACAAGAAGTATCGAGCATGGTGCGATTATTTTCAGAAAGCCGAGCATAAAAACTTTGAATAATTATTTCTCTTGGAAGCTCATGATTGGGGCATGAATATAACATTGATTTAAGCCTCCCCCAAGCTTGAGCGATGCTTTCTCCTTCGCGAGGCCAAATTTTTTTTTTTTATATATATATATATATATATATATATATATAATTGCGATCACGATGAACAAGATGCATAGGATAAAATTTCTAATGAAATTCCAATTTCAATCGTTTGTAGTTCCATGATCCCGTATCATCACATAGCCTATACCATGTCGATGCATCTCCCTTCAAAGATAAAGGGAAGACCTTCTTCTTAATAACATCACCGGGTATACCTGCTAGCTTAAATAATCCACAAACTTCATCCACATATATTAGGTGCTCATCAGGATGCTTTGTTCCATCTCCTGCAAAAGGATTAGCTAGCAGTTTTTCTAACATACCCGAAGGAATCTCAAAGTGGACATTTTCATTTTCATTTTCAGTAGGTTCAGTGGGTTGAGGAGCAACTCTTTGCTCTACTGGTAGGGGTGAAGATACCCCGAACAAGCCCCTCAGAGGATTACTTTCCATAGTAACAAGTGACAGTAAATTTCAGCACACTATATAAATTTTTCCTTACCAAATTCCACCTACCAAAGGCGCTTCACTCCCCGACAACGGCGCCAGAAAAGAGTCTTGATGACCCACAAGTATAGGGGATCTATCGTAGTCCTTTCGATAAGTAAGAGTGTCGAACCCAGCGAGGAACAGAAGGAAATGATAAGCGGGTTTCAGCAAGGCATTCTCTGCAGGTACTGAAATAATAGGTAACAAATAGTTTTGTGATAGGATAATTTGTAATGAACAACAAGTAACACAAGTAAATAAAGTGCAGCAAGGTGGCCCAATCCTTTTTGTAGCAAAGGACAAGCCTGGACAAACTCTTATATAAGGAAAAGCGCTCCCGAGGACACATGGGAATTATCGTCAAGCTAGTTTTCATCACGCTCATATGATTCGCGTTCGGTACTTTGATAATTTGATATGTGGGTGGACCGGTGCTTGGGTGCTGTTCTTACTTGAACAAGCATCCCACTTATGATTAACCTCTATTGCAAGCATCCACAACTACAACAAAAGTATTAAGGTAAACCTAACCATAGCATGAAACATATGGATCCAAATCAGCCCCTTACGAAGCAACGCATAAACTAGGGTTTAAGCTTCTGTCACTCTAGCAACCCATCATCTACTTATTACTTCCCAATGCCTTCCTCTAGGCCCAAATAATGGTGAAGTGTTATGTAGTCGACGTTCACATAACACCACTAGAGGATAGACAACATACATCTCATCAAAATATCGAACGAATACCAAATTCACATGACTACTAATAGCAAGACTTCTCCCATGTCCTCAGGAACAAACGTAACTACTCACAAAGCATATTCATGTTCATAATCAGAGGGGTATTAATATGCATAAAGGATCTGAACATATGATCTTCCACTAAATAAACCAACTAGCATCAACTACAAGGAGTAATCAACACTACTAGCAACCTACAAGTACCAATCCCGGACTTAGAGTGGATACAAGAGATGAACTAGGGTTTTGAGAGGAGATGGTGCTGATGAAGATGTTGATGGAGATTGCCCTCTCCCGATGAGAGGAGCGTTGGTGATGACGATGGCGATGATTTCCCCCTCCCAGAGGGAAGTGTCCCCGGCAGAACAGCTCTGCCGGAGCCCTAGATTGGTTCCGCCTCGTGGCGGCGGAGTCTCGTCCCGAAAGGTTGCTTCTGATTTTTCTTCGGACGAAAGACTTCATATAGCAAAAGATGGCCACCGGAGGGCCAACAGGGGGCCCACGAGGCAGGGGGCGCGCCCCCCACCCTCGTGGCCAGGTGGGGCCCCCTCTGACGTACTTCTTCCGCTCAATATTTTTTTATTTCCAAAAATAACTTTCGTGGAGTTTCAGGACTTTTGGAGTTGTGCAGAATAGGTCTCCAATATTTGCTCCTTTTCCAGCCCAGAATTCCAGCTGCCGGCATTCTCCCTCCTTATGTAAACCTTGTAAAATAAGAGAGAATAGGCATAAGTATTGTGACATAATGTGTAATAACAGCCCATAATGCAATAAATATCGATATAAAAGCATGATGCAAAATGGACGTATCAGGACCCTACGGGTTCGAGAACTATGTAGACATGACCGAGACACGTCTCCGGTCAATAACCAATAGCGGAACCTGGATGCTCATATTGGCTCCTACATATTCTACGAAGATCTTTATTGGTCAAACCGCATAACAACATACGTTGTTCCCTTTGTCATCGGTATGTTACTTGCCCGAGATTCGATCGTTGGTATCTCAATACCAGTTAAATCTCATTACCGACAAGTCTCTTTACTCGTTTCGTAATACATCATCTCGTAACTAACTCATTAGTTACAATGCTTGCAAGGCTTATAGTGATGTGCATTACCGAGTGGGCCCAGAGATACCTCTCCGACAATCGGAGTGACAAATCCTTATCTTGAAATATGCCAACCCAACAAGTACCTTTGGAGACACCTGTAGAGCACCTTTATAATCACCCAGTTACGTTGTGACGTTTGGTAGCACACAAAGTGTTCCTCCGGTAAACGGGAGTTGCATAATCTCATAGTCATAGGAACATGTATAAGTCATGAAGAAAGCAATAGCAACATACTAAATGATCAAGTGCTAAGCTAACGGAATGGGTCAAGTCAATCACATCATTCTCCTAATGATGTGATTCCGTTTATCAAATGACAACTCATGTCTATGGTTAGGAAACATAACCATCTTTGATCAACGAGCTAGTCAAGTAGAGGCATACTAGTGACACTCTGTTTGTCTATGTATTCACACATGTATCATGTTTCCGGTTAATACAATTCTAGCATGAATAATAAACATTTATCATGATATGAGGAAATAAATAATAACTTTATTATTGCCTCTAGGGAATATTTCCTCCAGTCTCCCACTTGCACTAGAGTCAATAATCTAGATTACATAGTAATGATTCTAACACCCATGGAGCCTTGGTGCTGATCATGTTTTGCTCGTTGTCGTGGAATTGTCACGGCAGATGTCCTCGAGCTAGGACTTAGTCGTGGAGCCATCGCAGCTAGGAAGCTTGAAGGGGTTATGCGGGACAAGGAACACGAGGGTTTATACTGGTTCGGCCCCTTACGGTGAAGGTAAAAGCCTACGTCCAGTTTGAGGTGATATTGGTTAGGGTTACGATCACCAGGGAGCTAAACAGCTATGCCCGGCTCTCGATGAGATTGTTGTCGCCCTTAAACCGCTGCCGGGTCGTCCCTTTATATAGGGAGGCTGACGCCCAGCAGCCCTTAGAGTCCCGGCCGGCTCATAAGAGTGTCCGGCTCGGACTCTCAACTATACTTGCCTTACACTACAAGTTCTACCATAATAATGATTGTAACTACGGGCCTTAAGCCATATCCGGGTCTCAGCCCATCTTTGGCCCATCGTCTTCAAACTTGGCTCCGGGCTTCTGGCAATGACCACGCGAGTAACCCGGCCCCTCCTGGCGGGTGACTCTAAGGTCTATATCCTCAACATTAGGCCCCAGGTTGATTTGAGCCGGCTCATGTCAATCTTCAACTCTTCCGACAGAAAAAATCTCCGGCTTGCCATTCATGTGAAGGCCATAACCCGGCATGACGTCATCCTCTGGACTCCGGATAATCCGCCGTGACATCATCCTCCATTAAGTCCGTTTTTTACTCCGTCAGATCCGCAACGGATCTTTGCTTTTACTGTCATTCCGAAAATCGAGGCGTCGTGGGGGGAGATAACCACGCCGTGGTCTCCTTGAATCTCGCGCCCACTTATGACCTTGCCTTATAAATAGGCCGGCCCGACGGGCTCTTCTCACGCTCCCTTCTTCCTCCTCGCGCCGCTGCCTTTCTCACTGAGCTCGCACTCCGCCGCCGTCGTCTCGCCTCCGGTCTTCATCAACCTCGGCCACTGCATCACCCTGACTCGGACCAGATAAACGGCGGCGACTCCCGCACCTCTTCGGCTCCGGTAAGTTCTCACCACCCCGTAGAGTAGATCTGCAGTAGAGTTCATCCACGTTCTTCGTGTTCGTCACCATTGACCGTAAGTTCGGTAGTTCTCCTAGTTACTGCTCCTGCTTGATGTTAGTCCTGCATAGAACTAGTGCGGTGGTTGCTTAAGATCCATTTCACACGCAAGTAGCCTTCCTTGAACTGCATAAGAACTCTGTTTGAACCCAAGAACTCCCTCACTGCTGTTTCTAGGTCTAGAAATTTTTTCTTTTGCCCGACCATTTTGATCCAAAAAAGTTACTGCAATATGTGAAACCTGTTTTACCACACTTAGTAAAAACTGCAACCATTGAATCTTGGCGGCTTACAATTCTGGTTTAAAGAAACCACGCGACGTAGAATCTTCCGGCTTAAAGGAAACCATGCTTTGTAGAAACCTCCGGCTTAAATAACCCACTGTATTTGAGTATATACCATTAGTCCCCTTCATAAGCCGCCACTGTAGTTTTGAACTGTAGATCTCCGGCTTATAATTAACCCGGACATTTTTCCTTTTTGTCATAGACCACCAATTTTAACCATGCCTCCCAAGGCTCCCATCACTTGCAACTGGATGAAGTCCAACGTCACCAACGAGACCCTAGCCAATTTTGTTAAGTCCGGATATTTGCCCAAGAAGGAAATCATGTCCTACCGTGCCCCTGACCCGTCAGAAGAGAGACCACAGCCAAAGGACGGGGAGGTAGTGATTTTCGCAGATCATATGAGCCGGGGCTTCGCACCGCCCGGCTCAAAGTTTTTCAGGGACGTGCTCAACTTCTTCGACTTGCGGCCTCAAGATATAGGACCCAACTCCGTATCCAATATCTGCAATTTTCAAGTCTTCTGCGAAGTTTACCTAGGAGAAGAACCTAGTCTGCTGCTCTTCAGAGAGCTTTTTTACTTAAACCGCCAGAATGAGTGCGCCAACGGGCCAAGTCTGGAGCTAGGTGGCATTTTCATCCAGCGGCGTAGGGACTTTCTGTTCCCTTATGCACCGCCGCCGAGCCACCCCAAGGACTGGAACATCACTTGGTTCTACTGCCAAGATACGTCCCCGGCTGACGAAAGCCCGCTGCCCGGCTTTCGCCCAACACGTCTAGAGCCGACTCACCCACTGTCGGACAAGCCGACTCCAGCAGAGCGCCAGCCTCTGCTTCCTACTATCAATAAAATCAAGGCCCTCCTGGGCAACGGTCTGAACGGAATTGACCTGGTCCGGGTCTGGATCTCATGGCGGGTGATCCCATTGAGCCGCCGCCCCGGCTTAATGTGTGAGTACACCGGGCGAAAGGATGACCCTCAGAGGCACAGTCGCAATGATCTTCCAGAAGATGTTGCAGAGGAGGAGACCAAGGCTCTTTTAAACGAGAGCCTGGCAGACTGCGGAAGGACCGGGTTAGCCCCCTTCTGCAAGACCAATCCAGCCCCAGCGGTAAGCCGCTGACTTTAACTTTTATCTTCGTCTGCATATAACCTTCATCTGAACCGTTTTAAGAATCCATCATTGTATTTTTCAGGCTGATGATAAGTTCTGGCGGGTCAAATATGACCATGAGGCAGCCAAGAAGGCCAGGAAGGCGAAGAAAGCCGCCAAGAAAGCCGCCCCTCGCAAAAAAGGAAGCAGACCTACTGCTTCAGAGCTGATGCAATTAAGCGACAGCTCCGAGTCAGAGGTAACCCCTAAGCCTTTAAATTCTTGCTATATCTGTTGTTTGTTACTGTCCGCCTTATCAACACTTGCTCATTGACAGGATGACACCGGCGCCAGTAACCCGGTGGTTGAAGAGGTAATGTCACTTTCCTCCAACTCGGAGCCCTTGCCACAACTGAAAGTCCGAAGGGTAACCCGGAAAGTAAGCTTTTCACATCCTTTAGCTTACCAAGACCCTCAATTTATTTTGAAGCGACAGGTTCATGAAAGCCAGCGTCACACCCGGACCAACAAGGACACCGATCTCTCCGCCGGGTTACCCGACGCAACAAGGAAGCGTCGAACTGAGGTTTTTTCTCACTTGTACCCTTTTCATCCGTTGGCGGGTGTTATCCGTCAGCCACTCAATTCTTCTGACTCCAATTATCAGGAGACCTCCCCTTCTTCGGGCGACTCTATGCAGTCGAGTCTTCCGACTTTCAAGACCGCGCCCGGGTAATGACAACCATCTCTCATTATACTTGTCTGTACTTACTCTCTTTGTGCTGAATGTTTCTGTCCTTTCAGCGCCCAGGCAAAGCTCACCAAAAGAGCGAAGAAGACCAGGTCAGCCGGAGTGCCGTACTTACCTGAACCGGAGGTGACGGCTCAAGAGCCGCCAGCTGCCTCCGCCCCCGAAGCCACCACTCCAATGGACACGGCACCTGAGGCCACTGCCCCGACTACCAAGGCAACGACCGAAGCTTCGGTTAACCCGGAGGCCTCCGGCTCAGCTCCGCCAGCAGACGACCCGGACGTGGTAATCACCCGGACGGAGTTTGTTGAGCCGGGGAGACCGACCGTGTTGGCCAAGTGCTCCGCAAAGGGGGAGTTGCTGCAGCCCCACCGGGTGAACCTGGACCTCTCCGACTACACCAACTTGAGCATTGGAGAGCTCGTCTCTGGCTACATCAGCCAGGCGCACAAGAGCCGGGACGCAGAGGTCGCCATGGTAAACCAGATCCAACAAAAATCGGAGGTATCCTTCTGCTGTCTTCTTACTTACTGCATAGTTACCTTTGCCATGCTAGCCCCCAAGTCGACGACTTATGCTTGAATATGTTGTAGACTTAGGTTCCGGCTTACTCAATTGAGCCGGCTATATGTAGATAGATACATTCAATATGCATTAGCCCCCAAGTGCCAAGTGTCTTTGCTTGGAAAGTGCTTGGGACTTACATAGTAACTGCTCATAACCCGGAAATTTATACAGGCTGTGGGCAAGAAGCTAGAGGCGGACCTTGCGGATCTCAAGAGCCGGCTGAAGATGCAGGAGATGGAGACCCGGAAGGAAAACGCCAAGTTTGTATCCAGCATCGCCACTCAAGAGAAGTTGAAGACCGAGTTTGATGCTGAGAGAAAAGCCTGGGCCGAAGAGAAGGCCGCACTGATGACCGGGCAGAACAGGCGGAGAAGGCTCTCTCTGAGAAGACCGCCGAGCTCTCCGGCCTAAAGCGCCAGGTTTCCCAAATGGTGGCCGCCATCTTCGGTAAGTCGCCTCACCGGCTTTCATCAATGTTGGAATGTTTATATCTCATTGTTCATCCTTGCCGCCGGCTTATCTGATTCTATTAAACAGGTCCCAGAAGCGCCAATCTCAACCAGAGCGTGGTCACCAAGCTAAAGGCCGTGTATACCCTGGTGGAGCAGCTCTACACCGGGTCACAACGTGCCTTAGCTGTGGTGGCCCTATCCAACGAGGTGCCGACTCACCTGGCCGAAGTCCTGCGCCGGCTCGCCGTTCTGCCTCAGCGGATCCAAGAGCTGCGACGGGCCTCTGCGAGAGCCGGAGCGATCGCCGCCCTGAGTCGGGCCAAGGCATTCTTGCCGGAGCTAGACCCGGCAGACATCGCTCTGGGTTATCCAAGCCTGAAGGAAGACGGCTCAACTTTCGATCAGAAGGACTTCGCAGCCTGCGTGAAGGCGGTACGCCCGGTGGCCACCCTTATCGAGAACGACACGGACCTGACCAAGTACCAGCCGGGTTATGATGCGGAGAATCAGAGGATTCCAACCCCTCGCTACGAAGCCCTCAACCTGATCCCGCCGGCTCGTCAGCACACCTTCGCCCCGGAGATTGACCCGACCGGGTTAATTGACGAGGAAGCCCAGTTCGAGGCTCTCAGCGGCATCGACTGGAAGTCATCAACCTTCGAAGTCTTGGGATCAGCCGGAGGAGAAGATAGGAACGAGCCGGAGACTTCAACTCAGCGGGCATCATAATTTGGCTGGCGGTTTACCAAACAATGTTCCACCTTTTTAGACTTGATGAGTTCTTGTAATAGAGTAGGTGCAACAGTTCATCTCTGCCGTGCCATCGTGCACGTATTGAATGCGAAAAGTCCTTTGAAGTTGTCTCTTTTGATGTTTCTCCGGATCATAATCATCCCTTTGTTTTTCTCAACCTCAAAGAGGTGCCTTTAAGTATCCTGCATAGAAAGGCAAATCACAAGTCTCGAGGCGGCTTACCGCCCTGAGAGTCAGGTGTTTTGGATAGATAACCCGGAATATGAATCAAAAAAGACTAGCCCTCAATTATATCCTTATTACAACCGTAATACCACACTTAGTGGCCTGTAAGCATACTTCCGGTTTAGATAATCCGGATAACAAGTTTGGTATCTTGACTCCGATTTACCTGTCTTAATGACACCCATGGTGTTCAACGAACACTGTAAACCAAAGTTAAGCCGGCAAAGCGAGACCCGGCCGTACACACCTTGACATAATCAGAGTAAACTTGTGATAGAGCAGAGGAACTTAGGGGCTTCCGGTTCGAATACGACCAGAGACCCGGCCCAAAGAGGTTAAGCTAAGATTCGGATACGATCACATAGCCCCCAGTGGGTGTGGCGATGCCAATCAAGAGGGTACTGACAGCTATGTTCTCTTTGGTTCGAATACGACCCATGTTTGAACAGGAAGCCCCCAAGTGATGTTTAAAATTGTTTAACGACGCTGATTCGAATACGATCCACGTCGGTTCTCAGAGGGGTTAAACTATGATTCAAATATGACCAAAGATAACCTCCCAATGAGCTCGGCACTTTGCCAATCAAATGGGTATCGACAGCTATGTTCTCTTTGATTCGAATACGACCCATGTTTGAACAGGAAGCCCCCAAGTGACTTTACTGCTTACGGCTAGATTCGAATACGATCATAAGCCGGATCCTCCTTTAAGTCATCATGTAATCTTGTAATAAAAACAACACGTGCATATTTGGAGGAGGAAAAAGGACAGAGGTCCTGCTTTATTGCTTATCATAATATATACATGGCTGAGACAAATATGTACACCACGAGAGCCGGTAGCTCAAGTGTAGTAAGGCCGAAGCTGAGCTATGTTCCACGGCCGACGGGTCTCTTCCTCCGACTTACGTGAGTCTTTGTGCTCCCGAATGTCAATGAGGTAATATGACCCATTGTGCAAGTTCTTGCTGACCACAAAGGGCCCTTCCCAAGGTGGGGATAACTTGTGTGCATCTGTTTGATCCTGGATGAGCCGGAGCACGAGATCGCCTTCCTGGAAGACCCGGGATTTGACCCGACGGCTATGATAACGGCGTAGGTCTTGTTGGTAAATCGCTGAACGGGCTGCTGCCACATCACGCTGTTCGTCCAACAAGTCCAGAGCATCTTGGCGCGCCTGTTCATTATCCGTCTCAACATAAGCCGCCACACGAGGTGAGTCATGACGGATGTCGCTGGGGAGAACTGCTTCTGCTCCATAAACCATGAAGAAAGGCGTGAAGCCTGTAGACCTGTTAGGAGTAGTGTTGATGCTCCATAAGACGGAGGGCAACTCCTCCACCCAACAGCCCGGCGTCCGTTGCAAAGGGACCAAAAGCCGGGGCTTGATGCCCTTCAGAATCTCCTGATTAGCTCTCTCAGCTTGACCATTGGATTGAGGATGAGCCACTGAAGAAACATCAAGTAGGATATGCTCTCGTTGACAAAACTCTTCCATGGAGCCTTTGGAGAGATTGGTGCCGTTGTCAGTTATAATACTGTGCGGAAAGCCAAAGCGGAAAATCACCTTTTTCATAAATTGAACCGCCGTGGCTGCATCGCACTTGCTAACTGGCTCAGTTTCCACCCACTTTGTGAATTTGTCAACTGCCACCAAGAGGTGGGTCTTCTTATCTTTGGACCTTTTAAAAGGCCCAACCATGTCAAGCCCCCAGACCGCAAAGGGCCAAGTAATTGGGGTCATCCTCAGCTCCTGAGCCGGCACATGAGCCCGTCGTGAGAACCTCTGGCAACCATCACATTTCCTGACCAAGTCCTCTGCATCAGCATGAGCCGTCAACCAATAAAAACCATGATGAAAAGCCTTGGCCACAAGGGACTTTGAGCCGGCGTGATGGCCACAATCCCCTTCATGAATCTCACGCAAGATCTCTTGACCTTCCTCAGGGGAAACACAACGCTGAAATGCTCCTGTAACACTGTGATGATGCAACTCGCCATCGATAACAATCATTGACTTGGCCCGCC
This sequence comes from Aegilops tauschii subsp. strangulata, assembly GCF_002575655.3. Lineage (NCBI taxonomy): Eukaryota > Viridiplantae > Streptophyta > Magnoliopsida > Poales > Poaceae > Aegilops > Aegilops tauschii. The sequence goes on from NC_053037.3 coordinate 508,703,550, forward strand.
GGGTTATTTGCCTGGCCAAAGTTTCATCCTCAGGCAACTCGCCCCGGGTCATGTAAGCCAGATATGGCGTTGTCCAGTCTGGTATGATATGGAGAGCCGCCACCAGCCGTGCCTTCGGGTCAGGGACGGCCAAATCTTCCTCCGTAGGCACCTTAACCGAAGGGCTATACAGGACGTCCAGGAAAGTGTTAGGCGGCACCGGCTTTCGCTGAGAGCCTAGCCGGCTTAGAGCATCAGCCGCCTCGTTCTTCCTGCGATCAATGTGCTCTACTTGGTAGCCCTGAAAGTGCCCAGCAATGGCATCAACTTCGCGGCGATAAGCCGCCATTAGAGGGTCCTTAGAGTCCCACTTGCCTGATACTTGTTGAGCCACCAAGTCTGAGTCACCGAAGCACCTTACCCGGCTCAAGCTCATCTCCTTAGCCATCCGAAGACCGTGGAGCAAGGCCTCGTACTCAGCCGCATTGTTAGTGCAAGGAAACATCAACTGTAGCACATAATGGAACTTGTCACCTTTAGGGGAAGCCAATACAACGCCAGCCCCCGAGCCCTCCAACTGCCTGGACCCGTCAAAGTGAATAGTCCAATATGTGTTATCCGGCTTCTGCTCGGGCACCTGTGACTCTATCCAATCGTTGATGAAATCCACCAAGGCCTGAGATTTAACAGCAGTGCGTGGCACATATTTGAGGCCATGAGGTCCAAGTTCTATAGCCCACTTAGCAATTCTCCCTGTGGCCTCTCTGTTTTGAATGATATCACCAAGAGGGGCAGAACTGACCACAGTGATGGGATGACCCTGAAAATAATGCTTAAGTTTCCGGCTCGCCATGAACACACCATACACAAGCTTCTGCCAATGCGGGTACCGCTGCTTGGACTCAATGAGCACTTCACTGACATAATAAACCGACCGCTGAACCAGATGCTACTTACCCGCCTCCTTGCGCTCCACCACAATAGCCACGCTAACGGCTCGTGTGTTTGCCGCCACATACAGTAGTAAGGGCTCCTTATCAACCAGAGCAGCAAGGACTGGGGGCTCTGCCAGCTGCTTCTTCAAATCCTCAAAAGCGGTATTAGCTGCATCATTCCAGACAAAGTTATCAGCTTTCTTCATCAACTGATATAAGGGCATGGCCTTCTCACCCAAACGGCTTATAAACCGGCTTAAAGCAGCGATGCGACCCGCCAAGCGCTGAACGTCATTTATACACGCCGGCTTAGCCAGGGAGGTGATGGCCTTGATCTTCTCCGGGTTAGCCTCAATGCCTCTGTCAGAAACCAAGAAACCCAAGAGCTTGCCTGCAGGAACACCAAATACACACTTGGCCGGGTTAAGCATCATCTTATAGACCCGGAGATTATCAAAGGTTTCCCTTAAATCATCTATCAGGGTTTCCTCTTTGATGGATTTAACCACAATATCGTCCACGTATGCGTGAACATTCCGCCCGATCTGCTTATGAAGACAGTTCTGTACACAACGCTGGTAAGTCGCCTGTGCACACTTGAATCCAAAGGGCATAGACACATAGCAGAAGGCTCCAAAGGGAGTGATGAACACCGTCTTCTCCTGGTCCTTAACTGCCATCTTAATCTGATGATATCCGGAATAAGCATCCAAGAAACTTAAGCGTGCACAACCTGCTGTAGCATCAATGATTTGATCAATACGGGGGAGGGCAAAAGGATCAGCCGGACACGCCTTGTTCAAGTCCGTGTAGTCCACGCACATCTGCCAGGTGCCATTCTTCTTGAGCACGAGCACCGGGTTAGCCAACCACTCTGGGTGAAAGACTTCAACGATAAACCCGGCCGCCAAGAGCCGGGCTACTTCTTCACCAATAGCTTTCCGCCTTTCCTCATTAAACCGCCGAAGGAACTGTCTGACCGGCTTAAATTTCGGATCAACATTGAGAGTATGCTCAGCGAGTTCTCTAGGTACACCTGGCATGTCAGAAGGTTTCCACGCGAAGATGTCCCTATTCTCACGGGTGAACTCGATGAGCGCGCTTTCCTATTTTGGATCCAGATTTGCACTGATGCTAAACTGCTGAGATGAGTCACCTGGAACAAAATCAACAAGTTTAGTCTCATCAGCTGACTTAAATTTCATTGCCGGCTCTTGTTCTGTGGTTGGCTTTTTCAGAGAGGTCATATCTGTCAGGTCAACATTGTCTTTGTAAAACTTCAACTCCGCTGTAGCACACACAGATTCTGCATAAGCCGCATCGCCTTCCTCACACTCCATAGCCACTTTCCAGCTGCCGTGAACCGTAATAGTCCCATTGTGACCCGGCATTTTGAGCTGCAAGTACACATAACATGGCCGTGCCATAAACTTGGCGTAAGCCGGCCGTCCAAATATAGCATGGTATGGACTTCTTATCTTGACCACCTCAAAGGTCAATTTCTCCACCCTGTAGTTGTTCTCATCACCAAAGGCCACTTCCAATTCGATCTTGCCAACTGGATAAGCCGACTTACCAGGTACTACACCATGGAAGATGGTGTTTGATTGGCTGAGGTTCTTATCAACCAACCCCATACGGCGAAAGGTCTCATAATAGAGGATGTTGATGCTGCTGCCTCCATCCATGAGCACCTTTGTGAACTTATATCCTCCCACTTGAGGAGCCACCACTAAGGCCAAGTGGCCCGGGTTATCCACCCGGGGAGGGTGATCCTCCCTACTCCACACTATAGGCTGCTCAGACCACCGCAAGTAGCGTGGGACCGCCGGCTCAACAGCATTCACAGCCCTCTTGTGAAGCTTCTGATCTCGCTTGCACAGACTAGTGGTAAACATATGATACTGTCCCTCGCTAAGCTGCTTTGGATTGGTCTGATAACCCCCCTGCTGCTGTTGATGACCCTGGCCAGACTGTTGATTAAAGCCCCCTTGACCGTTCTGAGGACCGGAATTTGAGCCGCCGCCCGGGCCATGAAAGCCGCCAGCGCCTGAACCGCTGCCCGGGCCATTGTAATTCTTAAAGGCCTTCATGATCGCGCAATCCTTCCACAGATGAGTCGCTGGCTTCTCTTTAGAGCCATGCCTTGGACAAGGTTCATTCAACAGCTGCTCCAGCGTTGGACCTGACCCGCCGCCTCGGGGAGGGAGCCTCCCCTTGCATCGCTGGTTATTACCTTGGGAGTTGGCATTGGCTACAAACTCTAGGCTGCCATCGGCCTTGCGCTTGCCTCCTCCTTGGTTCCCCGGGTTAAACTGAGGACCCTTGCCATTGCCGTTCTTCTTTCCCTTCCCTGTCCTTTCATCATCTGAAGGGGGATCCTTGGTACCATCGGAATCGGCGTACTTGACAAGAGCCGCCATTAATGTACCCATATCAGTGCAGTCGCGTTTAAGCCGCCCGAGTTTCATCTTTAGGGGCACAAAGCGACAGTTCTGTTCCAACATTAAGACTGCAGAGCCGGCATCCATCTTATCTGATGAATGTATGATCTCCTTGACCCGGCGAACCCAATGGGTCGTGGATTCACCCTCCTGCTGCTTACAGTTAGTCAAATCCACAATTGACATAGACTGCCTACAAGTATCTTTGAAGTTTTGGATGAACCGGGCTTTCAGCTCAGCCCAAGACCCAATGGAATTCGGTGGTAGCCCTTTCAACCACGTGCGGGCAGTTCCATCTAACATCATGGTGAAATACTTGGCCATGGCCGCCTCACTGACCTCCAGCAATTCCATAGCCATCTCATAACTCTCAATCCAGGCTGCAGGCTGTAAGTCAGCTGTGTAGTTAGGCACCTTCCTAGGGCCTTTGAAGTCCTTAGGGAGACGTTCATTACGGATAGCTGGCACCAAACAAGGGACACCCCCGGTCCTGGTAGGGATACCCACATCAACGGAAGTCGTCAGATAAGCCCGGGGGGGGGGTCTGGTAAGCCGTCAATTGAGGCACTTGCTCCGCCTCTTGGAGCGCTTTGTCCTGGTCTGCTGCGTAAAAGGCTCCATTATGAGCCGGGCCATGGCCAGGGGGCGGGTCATGGCGTCGGACATTGTTTGAGCCGGTTGCTGAGACCATGTGCCGGCTGTAACTCGGGCTCTGAACCGGACGAGGGGTCGAATGGATCCTATCCCGGCTGTAGGAGTACGCCTCTTGTTGTGCCAGCGCCGTCTGCAGGAGTTCCCTGACCCGGCGGGTTTCGATGGCCGTCGGAGAGTCGCCGTCAACGGGGAGAGCCGCCAGCCGTGCTGCCGCAGCTACCATGTTCTCCAGCGGGTTATTATAATGACCCGGGGGTATTGGCACATACTGAGGCGGGGCAGGGGGCACCTGGGGAGGCCCCATCACTCGTGGCTGAATAAGGGGTCCAGACCCGGGCGCTATGACCCTTGGCGGGTTACTAGACCCTGCACCTGGCGTGTTGAAGAGGTTGCGTGGATCGTAAACCGGTGGGAGTCGAGACTGGGCCTTTTGATGCCTCCTTCTCATGACCTCATTGGCCGCGTTCTGATCCATCGTGAGTTGGAAGGACTGCGCCTGAATCAGCTGAGTCCGGGCATCAAGAGCCGCCCGCTCCGCAGCCAGCCTGATCCCTTCCGCTGCAAGATCCTCTTTAGCTTTTATCAGATCCAAATTTAACTGTGCCACCTCCGCATCATGCTGAGCTTGATCCGCCGGGTCAACCGTGGCGGTTAACAGGGCCGTCATCTTGTCCGTGAGATCCATTAGCACCTGAGCCGGAGAAGGCACCGGGTTTCCCGCTCCAGCAGCGAGGTTCTGAACAGGCTGCGCACCAGTCATAAAAACTCCAACCTGACTTGGCGGCTCAAAAAGGTCCGGAATACTGTCACCATCGGAACAACCCATGAGCCTGCCATCTTGAAGTTGGTACAACGAGTTTGACTCATCGGTGGCCGACTCGCCGTCAGAGCCGGCGGCCGTCCCATCACCATATCTAGATTGATCGGAGAGTCCTCCATGGATACACCCCACAAAAGCATGCCTTAAGGCAGGCCGAGCCTGGGCGGGTCGCGCAAGCTGAGCCGTCTCGACGAGACCAGCGCAGAGACCCGGCTCAGGGCCCGGCTCACCAATCTTGCCAATGAAAACATGAATTCCGCCGAAGGGGACCCGGTACCCGTACTCAATTGAGCCGGCTTAGGGGCCCCAGTTTGCATCGTCGATGTAGAGCTTGCCGCGACGACTTTTGGTCATCTGGCCCACAACGTATCCCTTGAGCCCTTCGAAGCTGCCCTTCAAAGAACTCAAATCCACCGTGCGCTGGCCCCATGGTGGGCGCCAACTGTCGTGGAATTGTCACGGCAGATGTCCTCGAGCTAGGACTTAGTCGTGGAGCCATCGCAGCTAGGAAGCTTGAAGGGGTTATGCGGGACAAGGAACACGAGGGTTTATACTGGTTCGGCCCCTTACGGTGAAGGTAAAGCCTACGTCCAGTTTGAGGTGATATTGGTTAGGGTTACGATCACCAGGGAGCTAAACAGCTATGCCCGGCTCTCGATGAGATTGTTGTCGCCCTTAAACCGCTGCCGGGTCGTCCCTTTATATAGGGAGGCTGACGCCCAGCAGCCCTTAGAGTCCCGGCCGGCTCATAAGAGTGTCCGGCTCGGACTCTCAACTATACTTGCCTTACACTACAAGTTCTACCATAATAATGATTGTAACTACGGGCCTTAAGCCATATCCGGGTCTCAGCCCATCTCTGGCCCATCGTCTTCAAACTTGGCTCCGGGCTTCTGGCAATGACCACGCGAGTAACCCGGCCCCTCTTGGCGGGTGACTCTAAGGTCTATATCCTCAACACTCGTGGAAGAGGCTTAGTCAACGGGTCTGCAACATTCAGATCCATATGTATCTTGCAAATTTCTATGTCTCCCACCTGGACTTGAACCCGGATGGAGTTGAAGCGTCTCTTGATGTGCTTGGTTCTCTTGTGAAATCTGGATTCCTTTGCCAAGGCAATTGCACCAGTATTGTCAAAAAATATTTTCATTGGACCCGATGCACTAGGTATGACACCTAGATCGGATATGAACTCCTTCATCCAGACTCCTTCATTTGCTGCTTCCGAAGCAGCTATGTACTCCGCTTCACACGTAGATCCCGCCACAACGCTTTGTTTAGAACTGCACCAACTGACAGTTCCACCGTTCAATGTAAACACGTATCCGGTTTGCGATTTAGAATCGTCCGGATCAGTGTCAAAGCTTGCATCGACGTAACCCTTTACGACTAGCTCTTTGTCACCTCCATAAACGAGAAACATATCCTTAGTCCTTTTCAGGTATTTCAGGATGTTCTTGACCGCTGTCCAGTGATCCACTCCTGGATTACTTTGGTACCTCCCCGCTAAACTTATAGCAAGGCACACATCAGGTCTGGTACACAGCATTGCATACATGATAGAGCCTATGGCTGAAGCATAGGGAACATCTTTCATTTTCTCTCTATCTTCTGCAGTGGTCGGGCATTGAGTCTGACTCAACTTCACACCTTGTAACACAGGCAAGAACCCTTTCTTTGCTTGATCCATTTTGAACTTCTTCAAAACTTTGTCAAGGTATGTGCTTTGTGAAAGTCCTATCAAGCGTCTTGATCTATCTCTATAGATCTTGATGCCTAATATGTAAGCAGCTTCACCGAGGTCTTTCATTGAAAAACTCTTATTCAAGTATCCTTTTATGCTATCCAAAAATTCTATATCATTTCCAATCAGTAATATGTCATCCACATATAATATCAGAAATGCTACAGAGCTCCCACTCACTTTCTTGTAAATACAGGCTTCTCCAAAAGTATGTATAAAACCATATGCTTTGATCACACTATCAAAATGTTTATTCCAACTCCGAGAGGCTTGCACCAGTCCATAAATGGATTGCTGGAGCTTGCACACTTTGTTAGCTCCCTTTGGATCGACAAAACCTTTCGAGCTTTATAGACAGTAACATTACTGTCAGCGTCAGTCTTCTTCTTGAAGATCCATTTATTTTCAATGGCTTGCCTATGATTGGGCAAGTCAACCAAAGTCCACACTTTGTTCTCATACATGGATCCCATCTCAAATTTCATGGCCTCAAGCCATTTTGCGGAATCTGGGCTCACCATCGCTTCTTCATAGTTCGTAGGTTCGCCTTGGTCTAGTAACATGACCTCCAGAATAGGATTACCATACCACTCTGGTGCGGATCTTACTCTGGTTGACCTACAAGGTTTAGTAGTAACTTGATCTAAAGTTTCATGATCAATATCATTAGCTTCCTCACTAATTGGTGTAGGTGTCACAGGAACCGGTTTCTGTGATGAACTACTTTCCAATAAGGGAGCAGGTACAGTTACCCCATCAAGTTCTACTTTCCTCCCACTCACTTCTTTCTAGAGAAACTCCTTCTCTAGAAAGGATCCAAATTTAGCAACAAAAGTCTTGCCTTCAGATTTGTGATAGAAGGTGTACCCAACAGTTTCCTTTGGTTATCCTATGAAGACACATTTCTCCGATTTGGGTTCGAGCTTATCAGGTTGAAGCTTTTTCACATAAGCATCGCAGCCCCAAACTTTAAGAAACGACAACTTTGGTTTCTTGCCAAACCACAGTTCATAAGGCGTCGTCTCAACAGATTTCGATGGTGCCCTCTTTAACGTGAATGCAACCGTCTCTAAAGCATAACCCCAAAATCATAGCGGTAAATCAGCAGGAGACATCATAGATCGCACCATATCTAGTAAAGTACGATTACGACGTTCGGACACACCATTACGCTGTGGTGTTCCGGGTGGCGTGAGTTGAGAAACTATTCCACATTGTTTCAAATGAAGACCAAACTCGTAAATCAAATATTCTCCTCCACGATCAGATCGTAGAAACTTTATTTTCTTGTCATGATGATTTTCCACTTCACTCTGAAATTCTTTGAACTTTTCAAATGTTTCAGACTTATGTTTCATTAAGTAGATATACCCATATCTGCTCAAATCATCTGTGAAGGTGAGAAAATAACGATACCCGCCGCGAGCCTCAACATTCATTGGACCACATACATCAGTATGTACGATCTCCAACAAATCTGTTGCTCGCTCCATTGTTCCGGAGAACGGCGTTTTAGTCATCTTGCCCATGAGGCATGGTTCGCAAGTACCAAGTGATTCATAATCAAGTGATTCTAGAAGTCCATCAGTATGGAGTTTCTTCATGCGCTTTACACCAATATGACCTAAACGGCAGTGCCACAAATAAGTTGCACTATCATTATCAACTCTGCATCTTTTCGCTTCAATATTATGAATATGTGTATCACTACTATCGAGATTCAACAAAAATAGACCACTCTTCAAGGGTGCATGACCATAAAAGATATTACTCATATAAATAGAACAACCATTATTCTCTGATTTAAATGAATAACCGTCTCACATTAAACAAGAGCCAGATATAATGTTCATGCTCAACGCTGGCACCAAATAACAATTATTTAGGTCTAAAACTAATCCCGAAGGTAGATGTAGAGGTAGCGTGCCGACCGCGATCACATCGACTTTGGAACCATTTCCCACGCGCATCGTCACCTTGTCCTTAGCCAATCTTCGCTTAATCCGTAGTCCCTGTTTCGAGTTGCAAATATTAGCAACAGAACCAATATCAAATACCCAGGTGCTACTACGAGCATTAGTAAGGTACACATCAATAACATGTATATCACATATACCTTTGTTCACCTTGCCATCGTTCTTATCCGCCAAATACTTGGGGCAGTTACGCTTCCAGTGACCAGTCTGCTTGCAGTAGAAGCACTCAGTCTCAGGCTTCGGTCCAGACTTGGGTTTCTTCTCTTGAGCAACAACTTGGTTGATGTTCTTTTTGAAGTTCCCCTTCTTCTTCCCTTTGCCCTTTTTCTTGAAACTGGTGGTCTTGTTGACCATCAACACTTGATGCTCCTTCTTGATTTCTACCTCCGCAGCCTTTAGCATTGCGAAGAGCTCGGGAATTGTCTTATTCATTCCTTGCATATTATAGTTCATCATGAAGCTCTTGTAGCTTGGTGGCAGTGATTGAAGAATTCTGTCAATGACACTATCTGTTGGAGATCATTGCATAAATTAAAAATTTTCTACGCATCACCAAGAACAATCTATGGAGTCTTCTAGCAACGAGAGGGAAAAGAGTGCATCTACATACCCTTGTAGATCACGAGCGGAAGCGTTCAAGTGAACGGGGTTGATGGAGTCGTACTCGTCGTGATCCAAATCACCGATGACCGAGCGCCGAACGGATGGCACCTCCGCGTTCAACACACGTACGGTTGGGGAAGACGTCTCCCCCTTCTTGATCCAGCAAGGGGGAGGGAGAGGTTGATGGAGATCCAACAGCACGACGGCATGGTGGTGGAAGCAGCGGGGATCTCGGCAGGGCTTCGCCAAGCTCAACGAGAAGGAGAAGTGTCATGGGAGGGAGAGGGAGGCGCCAGGGGCTTGGGTGCGGCTGCCCTCCCTCCCCCCTCTTTATATAGGGGTCGGGGGGGGGGGGGGGCGCCGGCCCCCAGAGATCCCATCTCAAGGGGGGCGGCGGTCAAGGGGGGGAACTTGCCCCCCAAGTCAAGTGGGCCCCCCCACCCCTAGGGTTTCCAACCCTAGGCGTAGGGGAGGCCCAAGGGGGGCGCACCAGCCCACCAGAGGCTGGTTCCCTTCCCCACTTCAGCCCATGGGGCCCTCTGGGATAGGTGGCCCCACCCGGTGGACCCCCGGGACCCTTCCGGTGGTCCCGGTACAATACCGGTGACCCCGAAACTTTCCCGGTGGCCGAAACTGGACTTGCTATATATAATTCTTCACCTCCGGACCATTCCGGAACTGCTCGTGACGTCCGGGATCTCATCCGGGACTCCGAACAACTTTCAGATTTCTGCATACTAATATCTCTACAACCCTAGCGTCACCGAACCTTAAGTGTGTAGACCCTACGGGTTCGGGAGACATGCAGACATGACCGAGACGACTCTCCGGTCAATAACCAACAGCGGGATCTGGATACCCATGTCGGCTCCCACATGTTCCACGATGATCTCATCGGATGAACCATGATGTCGAGGATTCAATCAATCCTGTATACAATTCCCTTTGTCAATCGGTACGTTACTTGCCCGAGATTCGATCGTCGGTATCCCAATACCTTGTTCAATCTCGTTACTGGTAAGTCACTTTACTCGTACCGTAATGCATGATCGTGTGACCAAACACTTGGTCACATTGAGCTCATTATGATGATGCATTACCGATTGGGCCCAGAGATACCTCTCCGTCATACGGAGTGACAAATCCCAGTCTCGATTCGTGCCAACCCAACAGACACTTTCGGAGATACCCGTAGTGCACCTTTATAGCCACCTAGTTATGTTGTGACATTTGGCACACCCAAAGCACTCCTATGGTATCCGGGAGTTGCACAATCTCATGGTCTAAGGAAATGATACATGATATTTGGAAAAGCTCTAGCAAATGAACTACACGATCTTGTGCTATGCTTAGGATTGGGTCTTGTCCATCACATCATTCTCCTAATGATGTGATCCCGTTATCAATGACATCCAATGTCCATAGTCAGGAAACCATGACTATCTGTTGATCAACGAGCTAGTCAACTAGAGGCTCACTAGGGACATGTTGTGGTCTATGTATTCACACATGTATTACGATTTTCGGATAACACAATTATAGCATGAACAATAGACAATTATCATGAACAAGGAAATATAATAATAACCATTTTATTATTGCCTCTAGGGCATATTTCCAACAGTCTCCCACTTGCACTAGAGTCAATAATCTAGTTATATTGTGATGAATCGAACACCCATAGAGTTCTGGTGTTGATCATGTTTTGCTCTAGGGAGAGGTTTAGTCAACGGATCTGCCACATTCAGGTCTGTATGTACTTTACAAATATCTATGTCTCCATTTTGAACATTTTCACGAATGGAGTTGAAGCGACGCTTGATATACCTGGTCTTCCTGTGAAACCTGGGCTCCTTGGCAAGGGCAATAGCTCTAGTGTTGTCACAAAAGAGAGTCATCGGGCCCGACGCATTGGGAATAACTCCTAGGTCGGTAATGAACTCCTTCCCCCAGATTGCTTCTTGTGCTGCCTCTGAGGCCGCCATGTATTCCGCTTCACATGTAGATCCCGCCACAACGCTTTGCTTGCAACTGCACCAGCTTACTGCCCCACCATTCAAAATATACACGTATCCGGTTTGTGACTTAGAGTCATCCAGATCTGTGTCGAAGCTAGCATCGACGTAACCCTTTACGGCGAGCTCTTCGTCACCTCCATAAACGAGAAACATATCCTTAGTCCTCTTCAGGTACTTCAGGATATTCTTAACCGCTGTCCAGTGTTCCATGCCGGGATTACTTTGGTACCTTCCTACCAAACTTACGGCAAGGTTTACATCAGGTCTGGTACACAGCATGGCATACATAATAGACCCTATGGCCGAGGCATAGGGGACGACACTCATCTTTTCTCTATCTTCTGCCGTGGTCGGGCATTGAGCCGTGCTCAATTGCACACCTTGCAATACAGGCAAGAACCCCTTCTTGGACTGATCCATATTGAACTTCTTCAATATCTTGTCAAGGTACGTACTTTGTGAAAGACCAATGAGGCGTCTTGATCTATCTCTATAGATCTTGATGCCTAATATATAAGCAGCTTCTCCAAGGTCCTTCATTGAAAAACACTTGTTCAAGTAGGCCTTTATGCTTCCCAAGAATTCTATATCATTTCCCATCAACAGTATGTCATCCACATATAATATGAGAAATGCTATAGAGCTCCCACTCACTTTCTTGTAAACACAGGTTTCTCCATAAGTCTGTGTAAACCCAAACGCTTTGATCATCTCATCAAATCGAATGTTCCAACTCCGAGATGCTTGCACCAGCCCATAGATGGAGCGCTGGAGCTTGCATACCTTGTTAGCATTCTTAGGATCGACAAAACCTTCCGGCTGCATCATATACAATTCTTCCTTAAGAAAGCCGTTAAGGAATGCCGTTTTGACGTCCATTTGCCATATCTCATAATCATAGAATGCGGCAATTGCTAACATGATTCGGACGGACTTCAGCTTCGCTACGGGTGAGAAAGTATCATCGTAGTCAACCCCTTGAACTTGTCGATAACCCTTAGCAACAAGTCGAGCCTTATAGATGGTCACATTACCATCCGCGTCTGTCTTCTTCTTAAAGATCCATTTATTTTCTATGGCTCGCCGATCATCGGGCAAGTCAGTCAAAGTCCATACTTCGTTTTCATGCATGGATCCTATCTCGGATTTCATGGCTTCTAGCCATTTGTCGGAATCTAGGCCCGCCATTGCTTCTTCATAGTTCGAAGGTTCACCGTTGTCTAACAACATGATTTCCAGGACAGGGTTGCCATACCACTCTGGTGTGGAACGTGTCCTCGTGGACCTACGAAGTTCAGTAGTAACTTGATCCGAAGTACCTTGATCATCATCATTAGCTTCCTCTCTAGTCAGTGCAGGCACCACAGGAACATCTTCCTGAGCTGCGCTACTTTCCGGTTCAAGAGGTAGTACTTCATCAAGTTCCACTTTCCTCCCACTTACTTCTTTCGAGAGAAACTCTTTCTCCAGAAAGGACCCGTTCTTGGCAACAAAGATCTTGCCTTCGGATCTGAGGTAGAAGGTATACCCAATGGTTTCCTTAGGGTATCCAATGAAGACGCATTTTTCCGACTTGGGTTCGAGCTTTTCAGGTTGAAGTTTCTTGACATAAGCATCGCATCCCCAAACTTTTAGAAACGACAGCTTAGGTTTCTTCCCAAACCATAATTCATACAGTGTCGTCTCAACGGATTTCGACGGAGCCCTATTTAAAGTGAATGCGGCAGTCTCTAAAGCATAGCCCCAAAATGAGAGCGGTAGATCGGTAAGAGACATCATAGATCGCACCATATCCAATAGAGTGCGATTACGACGTTCGAACACACCATTTCGCTGAGGTGTTCCAGGCGGCGTGAGTTGTGAAACTATTCCACATTTCCTTAAGTGTGTGCCAAATTCGTGACTCAAATATTCCCCTCCACGATCTGATCGTAAGAATTTTATTTTTCTGTCACGTTGATTCTCAACCTCACTCTGAAATTCCTTGAACTTTTCAAAGGTCTCAGACTTGTGTTTCATTAGGTAGACATACCCATATCTACTCAAGTCATTAGTGAGAGTGAGAACATAACGATAGCCACCGTGAGCCTCAACACTCATTGGACCGCACACATCAGTATGTATGATTTCCAATAAGTTGGTTGCTCGCTCCATTGTTCCGGAGAACGGAGTCTTGGTCATCTTACCCATGAGGCATGGTTCGCACGTGTCAAATGATTCGTAATCAAGAGACTCTAAAAGTCCATCAGCATGGAGCTTCTTCATGCGCTTGACACCAATGTGACCAAGACGGCAGTGCCACAAGTATGTGGGACTATCATTATCAACCTTACATCTTTTGGTACTCACACTATGAATATGTGTAACACTACGTTCGAGATTCATTAAGAATAAACCATTAACCAGCGGGGCATGACCATAAAACATATCTCTCATATAAATAGAACAACCATTATTCTCGGATTTAAATGAGTAGCCATCTTGAATTAAACGAGATCCTGATACAATGTTCATGCTCAAAGCTGGCACTTAATAACAATTATTGAGGTTTAAAACTAATCCCATAGGTAAATGTAGAGGTAGCGTGCCGACGGCGATCACATCGACCTTGGAACCATTCCCGACGCGTATCGTCACCTCGTCCTTTGCCAGTGTGCATTATTCCGCAGCTCCTGCTTTGAGTTACAAATATGAGCAACCGCACCGGTATCAAATACCCAGGAGCTACTATGAGTGCTGGTAAGGTACACATCAATAACATGTATATCACATATACCTTTTGTGTTGCCGGCCTTCTTGTCCGCTAAGTACTTGGGGCAGTTACGCTTCCAGTGACCACTTCCCTTGCAATAAAAGCACTCAGTCTCAGGCTTGGGTCCATTCTTTGGCTTCTTCCCGGCAACTGGCTTACCGGGCACGGCAACTCCCTTGCCGTCCTTCTTGAAGTTCTTCTTACCCTTGCTTTTCTTGAACTTAGTGGTTTTATTCACCATCAACACTTGATGTTCCTTTTTGATCTCCACCTCCGCTGATTCTAGCATTGAATATACCTCAGGAATGGTCTTTTCCATCCCCTTCATATTGAAGTTCATCACAAAGCTCTTTTCCATCCCCTTCATATTGAAGTTCATCACAAAGCTCTTGTAGCTCGGTGGAAGCGACTGAAGGATTCTGTCAATGACCGCGTAATCCGGGAGATTAACTCCCAGCTGAGTCAAGCGGTTGTGTAACCCAGACATTTTGAGTATGTGCTCACTGACAGAACTTTTTTCCTCCATCTCACAACTGAAGAACTTGTCGGAGACTTCATATCTCTCGACCCGGGCATGAGCTTGGAAAACCATATTCAACTCTTCGAACATCTCATATGCTCTGTGTTGCTCAAAACGCTTTTGGAGCCCCGGTTCTAAGCTGTAAAGCATGCCGCACTGAACGAGGGAGTAATCATCAGCACGCTGCTGCCAAGCGTTCATAACGTCTTGGTTCTCTGGGATGGGTGCGTCACCTAGCGGTGCTTCTAGGACATAATCTTTCTTGGCAGCTATGAGGATGATCCTCAGGTTCCGGACCCAGTCCGTATAGTTGCTGCCATCATCTTTCAGCTTGGTTTTCTCTAGGAACGCGTTGAAGTTGAGGGCAACATTAGCATGGGCCATTTGATCTACAAGACATATTGTAAAGATTTTAGACTAAGTTCATGATAATTAAGTTCATCTAATCAAATTATTCAATGAACTCCCACTCAGACAGACATCCCTCTAGTCATCTAAGTGAAACATGATCCGAGTCAACTAGGCCGTGTCCGATCATCACGTGAGACGGACTAGTCAACATCGGTGAACATCTTCATGTTGATCGTATCTTCTATACGACTCATGCTCGACCTTTCGGTCTTCCGTGTTCCGAGGCCATGTCTACACATGCTAGGCTCGTCAAGTCAACCTAAGTGTATTGCGTGTGTAAATCTGGCTTACACCCATTGTATTCGAACGTTAGAATCTATCACACCCGATCATCACGTGGTGCTTCGAAACAACGAACCTTCGCAACGGTGCATAGTTAGGGGGAACACTTTCTTGAAATTATTGCGAGGGATCATCTTATTTAAGATACCGTCGTTCTAAGAAAGTAAGATGTAAAACATGATAAACATCACATGCAACCAAATAGTGACATGATATGGCCAATATCATTTTGCTCCTTTTGATCTCCATCTTCGGGGCGCCATGATCATCTTCGTCACCGGCATGACACCATGATCTCCATCATCGTGTCTTCATGAAGTTGTCACGCCAACAATTACTTCTACTTCTATGGCTAACGTGTTTAGCAATAAAGTAAAGTAATTTACATGGCGTTATTCAATGAAACGCAGGTCATACAAAAAAAATAAAGACAACTCCTATGGCTCCTGGGTTGTCATACTCATCGACATGCAAGTCGTGATTCCTATTACAAGAACATGATCAATCTCATACATCACATATATTTCATTCATCACATCCTTTTGGCCATATCACATCACAAGGCATATGCTGCAAAAACAAGTTAGACGTCCTCTAATTGTTGTTGCATGTTTTTACGTGGCTTCTATAGGTTTCTAGCAAGAACGTTTCTTACCTACGTAAAACCACAAAGTGATATGCCAATTTCTATTTACCCTTCATAAGGACCCTTTTCATCGAATCCGATCCGACTAAAGTGGGAGAGACAGACACCCGCTAGCCACCTTATGCAACTAGTGCATGTCAGTCGGTGGAACCTGTCTCACGTAAGCGTACGTGTAAGGTCGGTCCGGGCCGCTTCATCCCACGATGCCGCCGAAGCAAGATAAGACTAGTAGTGGCAAGAAAATTGACAACATCTACGCCCACAACAAGTTTGTGTTCTACTCGTGCATAGAAACTACGCATAGACCTAGCTGATGATGCCACTGTTGGAGATCGTTGTAGAAATTAAAAAATTTCTACGCATCACCAAGAACAATCTATGGAGTCTTCTAGCAACGAGAGGGAAAAGAGTGCATCTACATACCCTTGTAGATTGTGAGCGGAAGCGTTCAAGTGAACGGGGTTGATGGAGTCGTACTCGTCGTGATCCAAATCACTGATGACCGAGCGCCGAACGGACGGCACCTCCGCGTTCAACACACGTACGGTTGGGGAAGACGTCTCCTCCTTCTTTATACAGCAAGGGGGAGGGAGAGGTTGATGGAGATCCAGCAGCACGACGGCGTGGTGGTGGAAGCAGCGGGGATCTCGGCAGGGCTTCGCCAAGCTCAGCGAGAAGGAGAAGTGTCACGGGAGGAAGAGGGAGGCGCCAGGGGCTTGGGTGCGGCTGCCCTCCCTCCCCCCTCTTTATATAGGTGTCCGGGGGGGGGGGGGGGGGGCGCCGGCCCCCAGAGATCCCATCTCAAGGGGGGGCGGCGGCCAAGGGGGGGAACTTGCCCCCCAAGTCAAGTGGGGCCCCCCACCCCTAGGGTTTCCAACCCTAGGCGCAGGGGAGGCCCAAGGGGGGCGCACCAGCCCACCAGAGGCTGGTTCCCTTCCCCACTTCAGCCCATGGGGCCCTCTGGGATAGGTGGCCCCACCCGGTGGACCCCCGGGACCCTTCCGGTGGTCCCGGTACAATACCGGTGACCCCCGAAACTTTCCCAGTGGCCGAAACTGGACTTCCTATATATAATTCTTCACTTCCGGACCATTCCGGAACTCCTCATGACGTCCGGGATCTCATCCGGGACTCCGAACAACTTTCGGATTTCCGCATACTAATATCTCTACAACCCTAGCGTCACCGAACCTTAAGTGTGTAGACCCTACGGGTTCGGGAGACATGCAGACGTAACCGAGACGACTCTCCGGTCAATAACCAACAGCGGGATCTGGATACCCATGTTGGCTCCCACATGTTCCAGGATGATCTCATCGGATGAACCACGATGTCAAGGATTCAATCAATCCCGTATACAATTCCCTTTGTCAATCGGTACGTTACTTGCCCGAGATTCGATCGTCGGTATCCCAATACCTTGTTCAATCTCGTTACTGGTAAGTCACTTTACTCGTACCGTAATGCATGATCCCATGACCAAACACTTGGTCACATTGAGCTCATTATGATGATGCATTACCGAGTGGGCCCAGAGATACCTCTCCGTCATACGGAGTGACAAATCCCAGTCTCGATTCGTGCCAACCCAACAGACACTTTTGGAGATACCCGTAGTGCACCTTTATAGCCACCCAGTTATGTTGTGACGTTTGGCACACCCAAAGCACTCCTATGGTATCCGGGAGTTGCACAATCTCATGGTCTAAGGAAATGATACTTGACATTTGGAAAAGCTCTAGCAAACGAACTACACGATCTTGTGCTATGCTTAGGATTGGGTCTTGTCCATCACATCATTCTCCTAATGATGTGATCCCGTTATCAATGACATCCAATGTCCATAGTCAGGAAACCATGACTATCAGTTGATCAACGAGCTAGTCAACCAGAGGCTCACTAGGGACATGTTGTGGTCTATGTATTCACACATGTATTACGATTTTCGGATAACACAATTATAGCATGAACAATAGACAATTATCATGAACAAGGAAATATAATAATAACCATTTTATTATTGCCTCTAGGGCATATTTCCAACACTATCATCCGGAAGTTTAACCCCCAGTTGAATCAAGTGATTGTTATACCCAGACATTTTGAGTATATGTTCACTGACAGAACTATTCTCCTCCATCTTGCAGCTGTAGAACTTATTGGAGACTTCATATCTCTCAATCCGGGCATTTGCTTGAAATAATATTAACTTCAACTTCTGGAACATCTCATATGCTCCATGACGTTCAAAACGCCGTTGAAGTCCCGGTTCTAAGCCGTAAAGCATGGCACACTGAACTATCAAGTAGTCATTAGCTTTGCTCTGCCAGACGTTCATAACATCTGGTGTTGCTCCTGCAGCAGGTCTGGCACCTAGCGGTGCTTCCAGGACGTAATTCTTCTGTGCAGCAATTAGGATAATCCTCAAGTTACAGACCCAGTCCGTGTAATTGCTACCATCATCTTTCAACTTTGCTTTCTCAAGGAACACATTAAAATTCAACGAAACAACAGCACGGGCTATCTATCTACAACAACATAGACAAGCAAGATACAATCAGGTACTAAGTTCATGATAAATTTAAGTTCAATTAATCATATTACTTAAGAACTCCCACTTAGATAGACATCCCTCTAATCATCTAAGTGATCACGTGATCCAAATCAACTAAACCATGTCCGATCATCACGTGAGATGGAGTAGTTTCAATGGTGAACATCACTATGTTGATCATATCTACTATATGATTCAACCTCGACCTTTCGGTCTCAGTGTAACGAGGCTATATCTGCACATGCTAGGCTCGTCAAGTTTAACCTGAGTATTCTACGTGTGCAACTGTTTTGCACCCGTTGTATTTGAACGTAGAGCCTATCACACCCGATCATTACGTGGTGTCTCAGCACGAAGAACTTTCGCAACGGTGCATACTCAGGGAGAACACTTATATCTTGAAATTTAGTGAGAGATCATCTTATAATGCTACTGTCAATCAAAGCAAAATAAGATGCATAAAAGATAAACATCACATGCAATCAAAATAAGTGATATGATATGGCCATCATCATCTTGTGCTTGTGATTTCCATCTCCGAAGCACCGTCATGATCACCATTGTCACCGGTGCGACACCTTGATCTCCATCGTAGCATCGTTGTCATCTCGCCAATTATTGCTTCCACGACTATCGCTACCGCTTAGTGATAAAGTAAAGCAATTACAGGGCGATTGCATTGCATACAATAAAGCGACAACCATATGGCTCCTGCCAGTTGCCGATAACTCGGTTACAAAAAATGATCATCCCATACAATATTGACCATATCACATCACAACATGCCCTGCAAAAACAAGTTAGACGTCCTCTACTTTGTTGTTGCAAGTTTTACGTGGCTGCTATGGGCTGAGCAAGAACCATTCTTACCTACGCATCAAAACCACAACGATAGTTCGTCAAGTTAGTGCTGTTTTAACCTTCTCAAGGACCAGACGTAGCCACACTCGGTTCAACTAAAGTTGGAGAAACTGACACCCGCCAGCCACCTATGTGCAAAGCACGTTGGTAGAACCAGTCTCCGTAAGCGTACGTGTAATGTCGGTCCGGGCCGCTTCATCCAACAATACCGTCAAACCAAAGTATGACATGCTGGTAAGCAGTATGACTTGTATCGCCCACTACTCACTTGTGTTCTACTCGTGCATATAACATCTACGCATAAAACCTGGCTCGGATGCCACTGTTGGGGAACGTAGTAATTTCAAAAAAATTCCTACGCACACACAGGATCATGGTGATGCATAGGAATGAGAGGGGAGAGTGTTGTCCACGTACCCTCGTAGACCGAAAGCGGAAGCGTTAGCACAACGCGGTTGATGTAGTCGTACGTCTTCATGATCCGACCGATCCAAGTACCGAACGTACGGCACCTCCGAGTTCAGCACATGTTCAGCTCGATGACGTCCCGCGAACTCCGATCCAGTAGAGCTTCACTGGAGTGTTCCGTCAGCACGACGGCGTGGCGATGGTGATGATGTTGCTACTAACGCAGGGCTTCGCCTAAGCGCCGCTACGATATGACCGAGGTGGAATATGGTGGAGGGGGGCACCGCACACGGCTGGAATAGATCAACAGATCAACTTGTGTGTCTAGAGGTGCCCCCTGCCCCCGTATATAAAGGATCAGGGGGAGGAGGCCGGCGGCCAGGAGGAGGGCGCGCCAGGGAGGAGTCCTACTCCCACCGGGAGTAGGACTCCCTCTTTTCCTAGTTGGAGTAGGAGGGGGAAAGGAAGGGAAGGAGAGAGGGGGAAGGAAAGGGGGCGCCGCCCCCACCTCCTTGTCCAATTCGTACTAGAGGGGAGGGGGGGCGCGGCCAGCCCTAGCCGCCCTCCTCTTCTCCACTAAGGCCCATCTTGGCCCATTAAACTCCCGGGGGGTTCCGGTAACCCCCCGGTACTCTGGTATATGTCCGAAACTCCCCGAAACCATTCCGGTGTCCGAACATAGTCGTCCAATATATCGATCTTTACGCCTCGACCATTTCGAGACTCCTCGTCATGTCCGTGATCATATCCGGGACTCCGAACTACCTTCGGTACATCAAAACACAAAACTCATAATACCGATCGTCATCTAACTTTAAGCGTGCGGACCCTACGGGTTCGAGAACTATGTAGACATGACCGAGACACGTCTCCGGCCAATAACCAATAGTGGAACCTGGATGCTCATATTGGCTCCTACATATTCTACGAAGATCTTTATCGGTCAAACCGCATAACAACATACGTTGTTCCCTTTGTCATCGGTATGTTACTTGCCCGAGATTCGATCGTCGGTATCTCAATACCTAGTTAAATCTCGTTACCGGCAAGTCTCTTTACTTGTTCCGTAATACACCATCTCGTAACTAACTCATTAGTTACAATGCTTGCAAGGCTTATAGTGATGTGCATTACCGAGTGGGCCCAGAGATACCTCTCCGACAATCGGAGTGACAAATCCTAATCTTGAAATATGCCAACCCAACAAGTACCTTTGGAGACACCTGTAGAGCACCTTTATAATCACCCAGTTACGTTGTGACGTTTGGTAGCACACAAAGTGTTCCTCCGGTAAACGGGAGTTGCATAATCTCATAGTCATAGGAACATGTATAAGTCATGAAGAAAGCAATAGCAACATACTAAATAATCAAGTGCTAAGCTAACGGAATGGGTCAAGTCAATCACATCATTCTCCTAATGATGTGATCCCGTTTATCAAATGACAACTCATGTCTATGGTTAGGAAACATAACCATCTTTGATCAACGAGCTAGTCAAGTAGAGGCATACTAGTGACACTCTGTTTGTCTATGTATTCACACATGTATCATGTTTCTGGTTAATACAATTCTAGCATGAATTATAAACATTTATCATGATATGAGGAAATAAATAATAACTTTATTATTGCCTCTAGGGCATATTTGCTTCACCCTCGGCACTCTATAGTAGCTCTGCAGAGTCGTACAACTAAGGGGGGGTGAGGTGATGTGTTGGGCTCTAGACGTCGATCACGTTGATTGAGTCATCGGTCATCAAGCCGGGGCAACTGGGACAAGGTGAGGGGTCACTGATGGATCACTAACCAACCTATACTAAGCAGTTTAGGATAAGCAGGTAAGGTACAACAGCAGGTTACAAAAGCAGGCTATGCATCAGAATAGGAGCAATCAATTACAGTAGCAAACTCTAATGCAAGCATGAGCGAGAATGGAATGGGCGATATCAGAATGATCAAGGGGGGTTTGCTTGCCTGGAAGCTCTGCTGAAAGGAAGAATGGTCGTCGGTGACGTAGTCGATCACGGGGGCAACATCGGTCTCGGGGTCTACCGGAGAGAATAAGGGGAAGAAACAGTAAATATAAAGCACACATGTGTATCACTAAGCATGACATGACGACAGGCAGAGCTAGGGGTGTTCTAACGCAGTACTACGTGATACCGACGAAGGGGGAAACATCCGGGAATGTTTTTTTCCCAAAGTTTGGCATTTTCAGACACACGAAATGGAGGGGACGGTCCCATGTTCAACATGCTAGAGGCATGTGACAAATGAACGGATAGCATATTCAGATTCATTAGATTTTTATAAGCAACTTTCATGTATAAAAAAATTCATCCGAGTTATGGTTTATTTTATATTAATTTCCTAAAATTTAAATGATTTCCAATTTTTTTGAATTTAATTTAATTCAAAATTATATTAAATATTAAATTTTATGGGTACACAGAAGTTTATCCAGAAATGTGCAACAGAGTCTGATAGGGTGGGCCCAGTTGACTGGGTCAACTACCCAGTCAGCAGAGGCTGACTGGTGGGGCCAGGGACTGAGTCAACAACCGAGTCAGTAGTCAAAGTTTGACTGTTGACTGGTTAAACTGACCAGTGGGTCCATACTGTCAGTGAGACAGTTTATTAACATCTTTTATTTATTTTAAATAGTCTAATTAGTTAGTGGGCCCGATATGTGAGTGACCTATTTAACTAGTAACAGTTTATTTTAAACTAATCTAAAAGCTACAATGGCTGGGCTCGCATGTTAGTGGCTGTAGGGAGGGGGTGGTTAGTGGTTAATAGCCGGCCTGACGCGGGGCCCCACCCTGGCAGCATCCCAGAGGTGGCGCACCGGCGGCGACCAAGGCGATGGCAGAGGGATTCGGCAGCCGTCGAAAGTGGGCTATGGGCGCCCATTAGAAGCGCGGGAGGGCGCGTTCGAACGCCCATTCGATGCCACGCCCGATGACGGCGGTGGCTCATCTAGTGGTCGCCGGAAACAACACCGACGACGAGCGGAGGCAGAGGCGTTCTTGGGAGCTTGACGGGATCGATGCTAGAGGTGGCGAGGGCATGAACTAGAGGGTGCCGCGGGTCCCTACGGTGTCGAGAAGCACGGCCAAGGACTCGGTCGAGATACCGACCGAAACGACGACGACGAGCGACGCAGCGAAGACGGTCTACGGCCATGGCGGCTAGCGGGGCTAGTGGGATGGAAGGGAGCAGGGGAGAGGGGGAGGACGTGCGGTGCTCATCGGGAAGGCTCACGATGGCCCGGTGGGGGTTTAGTAGCCGCAGTGGGCGCCGACATTGAAGAAGACGACAGCGGGGCCCCGAGGAGGAAGAAGGGTCGGGGGCGGCTGGTAGTGCTCTCCAGCTCCAACTCATCGATGCAACGAACGTAGAGGAGGAAGGCGGAGCCCATGGATGTGTCGGAGAGGGACGGGGACGATGGTGGCCGCGGTCAACACGGTGGCGCGGCCACAAACATGCTCGGGCGGAGGGGATCTACAGGAGGGGGAGAGAGGAGGAGTGGGGAGCAAGGGGGCAGGTGAGTGTGGGGGGGGGGGAGGCCGATCCTCTAACTTAAAGAAGCAAAGTCGCGGTTCTACAGTGTAATCATAGTGTAAAATGAAGAAGGAATGTTAGAGACGTTTAGCAGATTATTTACTATTGATATTTACTGTAGATATAAATAATCTATAATTAATTTTATTTCACCATCAAATTATTTGTATGTAATGATTATGAATGTAAACATTAAATCTGTAATTTGCATATTAATTTAAATCATTTTAGCCTTAATCATATGGATTGCAAGAAGGAAAGTTAGAGAATTGAAGCTTCTCTAACTTTCCTTCTTAATGTTAGAGGATCTGGTTCCAAGGGGGGAGTGGGTGAGGCGGAGGGGAGGTGAGGAGGTGAGGGGGGGGCCTGCCTTATCCCCTCGCTCGACGCCGACGAGGTGGTCTGGTGGCGACGTGCGCGCACGGTCGCTCGTACAGTGGGGAGGGGGAAGACGACACGGGGGTAAGGTGGGCCGCTGGGCCGAGCTAGCTGGGCCGGTTCAGCTGGCTAGGCCTAGGGGGCAGGGGGTGGCCTTTCCTTTTTTACTTTCATTTTTGTTTTCTTTTATCTTTTAACTTTTCTGTTTTCTTTTTAGTTTTATTTTATTTTTAATTTATAAAATGCAACACTAGCCCCTAAAATAGTATTATTAAGTATGCCACTGCCACAAATAATTTGGCACCTAAATAAAATAGTTTAATATTTTAATATTTATAAAAGGCATTTAATTAATGTTTTAGCTACTGTTTTAATTATTTAAGGGCATTTAGACACTTCCAAAAATGTTGGTTTCTTCACCAATATTATCAATGGATTATTTGCCACACTTTGAACATTTTAGTTTGCATGTTTGAGAAATTTGAATTTTGGACTTTAATTTGAATTATGCCTTGGATCAAATGAGGATTAGCAACAGTAATGTGATGGCATGGCACCATTAACATGCGATTACTGTAGCTTAATTATCTGGGCGTTACAAATCTCCTCCACTACAAGAAATCTCGTCCCGAGATTTTAGGAGGTAGACGAAAACAAAATGGGGTATTCATCAAGAAGACGATCCTCGCATTCCCAACTGGCTTCATCTTCAAAAGGATTTGACCACTGAGCTTTAAGAAATTTAATAGCCCTTTGACGAGTGAGACGTTCAGCTCAATCAAGATGGTGGACCGGATGCTCTCTGTAGGTGAGATCATCTTACAGGGGTTGAGCTTTAGAAGCCGTGTGGTTGTTGCAATAAGACTTGCGATGCAGGGCATCGGCCGTGACATTAGCCTTGCCAGGCGTATAAGAAATACCCTAGTCATAGTCTATAATTGTTTCCATACATCGTTGCGGACGGGGATCCAGATCTAGCTGAGTAACAGATACTTCAGAGTTTGATGATCGGTGCATATCTCGCAATGATTACCAAGAAGGAAATGTTGCCACAACTTCAGTGCAAATTTAACTGCAGCAAGTTCAAGGTCATGGACTAGGTCGTTCTTCTAGAAACACATCTTGGAACTCTCAAACGACTGGAGTGTTTTCAGTTCTCACTAGAGGAGAAGCGTTTTAAACATGCAAGGAATAAATCCATGCTTCGGCATTGCGAACAAGATGAGCATGGTAGTTTACTATCTCACTCGAAGGATGTAGTAGATGGATGTTTTATGTGGCGCAAATGATAGAAGCGGTATGTGTTTTCAACCATTCCATACCCGGAATGAGGTCAATATTGGATGACTTCAAAGCAATGGGGGGAACATGGAATTCCAACCCTTCAATTTCAACGCGGACATTGTGACTAACCATGGTGGTTCAACATTGGCCCGCGGAATGCATCTTGGAATTCCGGCCAAGTGATGGCGGTTTCAACAGGCAAGGAACGACTATGGCTGTCCCACCATTGACCAGCGGGACCTTTCAGGTAGTAAGCCGCGAAGGTGACATAGTTAGCAGGGGTTTGATACGTCTCTGTCGTATCTATAATTTTTGATTGTTTCATGCCAATATTATACAACTTTCACATATTTTTGGCAACATTTTATACGATTTATTGGACTAACATATTGATGCAGTGCCCAGTGCCAGTTCCTGTTTGTTGCATGTTTTTTGTTTCACAGAATATCCATATCAAACGAAGTCCAATCGCGATAAAAATTTACGGAGAATTATTTTGGAATATATGTGCTTTTTGGGAGGTGGAATCAACGCAAACGGAGGCCCACGGCCTCCACAACCCATCAAGGTGCGCCGGGCACCCCCTGGCGCGCCCAGGTGTCTTGTGCCCTCCCCGTAAGTTGGTTGGGGCCCTTCTTCGGGTGCAAGAAAGATAATTCATGGAAAAAAATCATGTAAGAATTTCAGCGCAATCGGAGGTACGGATCTCCGGGAATTTAAGAAACGGTGAAGGGCCAGAAAACAGGAACACGAAACAGAAGAGAACAAATAGGGAGATCCAATCTCGGAGGGGCTCCTGCCCCTCCGCCGCCATGGAGGCCATGGACTAGAGGGGGAACTCTCCTCCCATCTAGGGGGGAGGCCAAGGAAGAAGAAGAAGAAGGAGGGGGGCTCTCTACCCTTCTCTCCTGATGGTGCCAGAATGCCGCCGGGGCAATCATCGTGTGATGGCGATCTAGTCCAACAACTCCGTCATCTTCACCAACAACTCCAACACCTTCCCCCATCTATCTACATCGGTCCACTCTCCCGCAACCCGCTGTAACCTCTACTTGAACATGGTGCTTTATGCTTCATACTATTATCCAATGATATGTTGCCATCCTATGGTGTCTGAGTAGATTTTGTTGTCCTATGGTAATTGGTGAATTGCTATGGTTGCTTTAATTTGCTTGTGGTTATGTTGCTGTCCTTTGGTGCTCATCATATGAGCGTGCGTGTGGATCACACCATAGGGTTAGTTGTATGTTGATAGGACTATGCATTGGAGGGCAAGGGTGACAACAGCTTCAGACTACCATACAAATTGATGCATATGGGATTGAAGGGGGACGAATATATATCTTAATGCTATGGTTGGGTTTTACCTTAATGAACTTTAGTAGTTGCGGATGCTTGCTAATAGTTCCAATCATAAGTGCATAGAATTCCAAGTAAGGGACGACATGCTAGCAGTGGCCTCTCCCACATAAAAACTTGCTATCGGTCTAGTAACGCAGTCAATTGCTAAGGGACAATTCCGCAAATCCTACCACCACCAATCCACACTCGTTTTACTAAGTTATTTGTTTCTTTATTTAAACATCACCTAATTTTTATTTTCATGTTCTTTATTATCTTGCAAACCTATCCTACCACACCTACAAAGTACTTCTAGTTTTATTCTTGTTCTAGGTAAAGCAAACGTTAAGCGTGCGTAGAGTTGTATCGGTGGTCGATAGAACTTGAGGGAATATTTGTTCTAGCTTTAGCTCCTCGTTGGGTTCGACACTCTTATTTATCGAAAAAGGCTACAAATGATCCCCTATACTTGTGGGTTATCAAGACCTTTTTCTGGCGCCGTTGCCGGGGAGCAATAGGGTGGGGTGAATATTCTCGTGTGTGCTTGTTTGCTTTATCACTAAGTAGTTTTAATTTTCTGTTTTAAGTTGTTCTCTATCTTTAATTATGGATATGGAACACGAAACACCAAAAAAATTAGTTGTACTTTCTACTCATGGAGATGGGGAACCTCCTAAAACCCTCGATGCTCACTATGTGAAAAAAATACTATACACTACTTTGATAATCCTGAGAAAACCCCATTCAACATGATAATGGGAGACACGTAGGATCAATGTGAATACTTTAGGGATTATCGCTTGACACAAAATGGGAAACTCTTATGGGATCAAATTGAAATGTTGCAATGGTATGCTTGGAATCTATGCTCGAGATATGATTATACTTGTTGCTCTAGGATGAAGGCTCCACACCTTACCTCTTCATGCAAATTTAGCGACAATGAAACCTTGTCTTCTTATGCTAATCACTACTGGAATTAGCTTATTTGCCATCTGCCAATTCTCTGTCGTTTGCTGGCTGACGGAAAAGAAGGTCTTTGCCGTCCGCTTACATAAAACGGACGACAAAGAACTGGCTGATGGCAAAGAAGGTATTTGCCATCAGCCAGTTCTTTGCCGTTCGCTAGCGGACGGCAAAGAATCTTTGCTGTCAGCTGGCGGACGGCAAAGAGAGAGATGGGCCCCACTAACGAGATGCTTAGAAAAAACCTAACGGCCCCCTCTTTGCCGTCTGCTACAAGTGGACGACAAAGGGGGGCGGACGGCAAAGAGATAACGTTATTTTTGGCAGACGGCAAAGTGAGCTCTTTGCCGTCTGTGTTTTTTTGGTAGACGACAAAGAGGAAACACAACACACAGATCGATCACGCAGATCGATGACTTGGCAAGATCTCAGACGCACATCTCCACCCTCCGTCGGACACACACCCCAGCCACCCATGACGCACGCGCCCCCAGGGCAGCACCCACGCGCTCAGCCCCATGCCCTGTCTTCTCTCTCCCTTATCCCCACCCCCACCGCACGTCTCTCTCTCTCATTTCTCTCCCTCTCGATCCAAATCGAGGAGGCCGGCCGGCCGGCGCCCGCCACCACCTCGACCCCCGGCCCCGGCCAACACCTCGCCGGCCCCTGCCTCATCCCCCGTCGCCCCTGCCGGCCTCCGCGCCTCGTCCCCCATCGCGCGCCGTCCGCCTCTGCCACGCCACCGGAGCCCGCCTCTGCGCGCCGCCCGGCTTCGCCCGCCCCCGCTCGCCGCCGGCCTCCTCCGCAAGCCACCCGGCCTCGCCCGCCTCCGCCTACGCTGCTCTCTGCCTCCCTCTCTCAGCGCGCCTCCGAGCACCAGTGCCTCCGAGCACCAGCAGCCACCCGCCTACGAGCACCAGCAGCCGAGCCGCGGGCCTTCACCTTCGCTGCTCTCCTTTGCAGCCCGCCTCCGCATGCCGCGGGCCTCCACCTCCGCTGCTCTTCTCTGCCGGCGATGGGGCTTGGCGCTGACGGAGTTGGTGCGGTCCAATGGATCTAGCGCTCGGACGAGGGTGGCGAGCTCAGGTGCGGCGACGGACGGCTTGAGCTCCTCGGGTGTCCATGGTGGTGTCGGTGTGCTCCTGTCCATGGAGAAAGGAAGGAGAAGGCAGAGGGGCGCGATTGCTGGTTGTTGCTGCTCCAGCAAGCATGGCACAGGGGATGGTTGCAGGGAGGCGCGTTCGTCTAGATCAAACACCTGTACTGTAACGCAGTGTAATCCGTTCGTGTGTAATCTGTTCGTCTTGTTAAACAGAGTAGTTCTATTTTGGATCAGCAAGCTATATGATGGATAGTTTTGTCCTGTGAAATCCGTTCGTTCGTTGTTGATTCTTGAAACAGCAGTGTTGATGGATACTGTGGTGTTCGTCCTCAGTTTGTTCCTCATCGCCTCTGCACTTGGACTATTTGTTCATTTTTTAAAATAAAAAATTCTTTGCCATCTGTAATGTTTCTGGCTGACGACAAAGAAAGAGTCTGTGGTAGACGGCAAAGGATGGCGTGGTTTGCCGTCTGTGGCAGACGGCAAAGAGGTGGCAGCCGGCAGACGACAAAGCCTCCCGTTAGACACCTAACGTGGCTAACGTCTATCCTTTGCTGTCAACTTTCTTTGCCGTCCGCTGTTTGAAAACAGACGGCAAAGAAGCTCTTTACCATAACTGTCTTTGCCGGAGCCTTTTGCCGTCCGCGGCAGACGGCAAAGTAGCTGATTCCTGTAGTGAATGGTATATATGATTACTATGATGCAGAACGAATAGAAGAATTTGTTGCTTTTAAAGGTGCTTATGAAATTGAATCTTTGTTTGAAAAGTATGAAGATTTTGATGATTCAGTTTATAGACCTAAGAATTTTGCCATCCTTAAATATTGCTATGAGAATTATAAATAAAATTACGATGTTGATGAATTTATTGAGAAAGTCTCCGCTGCCCAAGAAGAGATTAATATTTTGCAAGAGTCTATGGAAGAAGGAATTGATGAAACTGTGAGCTCTTTGGATGAAAAGGATGAGGAAGAGAGCGAAGAACAAAAGAAGGAAGAGCGGATTAGCTCCCCGTGCCCACCTTCTAATGAGAGTAACTCTTCAACTCATATATTGTTTAATGTACCTTCGTTCTTACCAAAGGACGAATGTTATGATAATTGCTATGATCCATTGATTCGTTTGAAATATCCCCTTTTGATGAAATTGATGATTGCTATGTTTGTGGCCAAGATGCCAATATGAATTATGCTTATGGAGATGAACTTGCTATAGTTCCTTATGTTAAGAATGAAATTTTTTCTATTGCACCCACACATGATAGTCCTATTATCTTTTTGAATCCTCCAAACTACACTATATCGAAGAAGTTTGCACTTATTAAGGATTACTTTGATGGGTTGCCTTTTACCGTTGCACATGATGATTTTGATGAACATAATATGCATGTGATTGCTGCTCCTACTTGCAATTATTATGAGAGAGGAACTATATCTCCACCTCTCTATGTTTCCAACACAACAAAATTGCAAGAAACTACTTATGCTATGCATTGGCCTTTACTTGATGTGCATGAATTGTTCTTTTATGACATGCCGATTTATAGGAAGAGATTTAGACTTTGTCATTGCATGATATATGTTGCTTTGTTCTCACTACAAAATTAGAAATCATTGCTAATTAAAATTGGCTTTGATATACCTTGGGATCTGGGTGGATTTATTACTCGATCACTTTATGTCTAGCTTAATGGCTTTAAATAAAGCGCGCCAGGGATACAACCCGACAGTTTTACAGAGTTATTTATTTCTCTTGTGTGCTTTTATTAAGTTTAAAAACAAAAAAATATATAGGGGAACTTCAAAACTTTTTCAAAAAGAGAAGCGATTGGAAGGTTATGCATTGGAGAAGTGATACGTCCATTTTTTGCATCATGCTTTTATATTGATATTTAATGCATTATGGGCCGTTATTACACATTATATCACAATACTTATGCCTATTCTCTCTTATTTTATTAGGTTTACATGAAGAGGGAGAATGCCGGCAGCTCAAACTCTGGACTTGAAAAGGAAGCTTTTGGGACAAAGCGCCGCCGTCTCAAGGTGGAAACTGGGCAGAACAAATCTAGGGCTTCGGCGGAGCTGTTCTGCTGGGGAAACATCCCTCCGGGAGGGGAAAATCATCGCCATCGTCATCACCATCGATCCTCTCATCGAGAGGGGGTCAATCTCCATCAACATCTTCACCAGCACCATCTCCTCTCAAACCCTAGTTCATCTCTTGTATTCGATCCTGGTCCCAAAACCTCAGATTGGTACCCGTGGGTTGCCAGTAGTGTTGATTACTCCTTGTAGCTGATGCTAGTTGGTTTACCGGTGGAAGATTATATTTTCAGATCCTTAATGATAATTAATACTCGTCTGATCTTGATTGTGAATATGCTTTGTGAGTAGTTACATTTGTTCCCGAGGACATGGGAGAAGTCTTGTTATAAGTAATCATGTGAATTTGGTATTCGTTCGATATTTTGATGAGATGTATGTTGTCTTTCCTCTAGTGGTGTTATGTGAACGTCGACTACATGCCACTTCACCATTATTTGGGCCTAGGGGAAGGCATTGGGAAGTAATAAGTAGATGATGGGTTGCTAGAGTGACAGAAGCTTAAACCCTAGTTTATGTGTTATTTCGTAAGGGGCTGATTTGGATCCATATGTTTCATGCTATGGTTAGGTTTACCTTAATTCTTCTTTCGTAGTTGCGGATGCTTGCGAGAGGGGTTAATCATAAGTGGGAGGCTTGTCCAAGGAAGGGCAGCATCCAAGCACCGGTCCACCCACATATCAAATTATCAAAATAACAAACGCGAATCATATGAGCATGATGAAAACTAACTTGACAACAATTCCCATGTGTCCTTGGGAGTGCTTTGCTTTATATAAGAGTTCGTCCAGGCTTGTCCTTTGCTACAAAAAGGATTGGGCCACCTTGTTGCACCTTAGTTACTTTATTTACTTGTTACCCATTATGATTTATTTTATCACAAAACTATCTGTTATCGATAATTTCAGTGCTTGCAGAGAATACCTTGCCGAAAACCGCTTATCATTTCCTTCTGCTCCTCGTTGGGTTCAACACTCTTACTTATCGAAAGGACTACGACAGATCCCCTATACTTGTGGGTCATCAAGACTCTTTTCTGGCGCCGTTGCCGGGGAGTGAAGCGCCTTTGGTAAGTGGAATTTGGTAAGGAAACATTTATATAGTGTGCTGAAATTTACTGTCACTTGTTACTATGGAAAATAATCCTTTGAGGGGCTTGTTTGGGGTATCTTCACCTCGACCGGAAGAACAAAGAGTTTCTCCTCAACCTACTGCACCTACTGAAAATATTTATTATGAAATTCCTTCGGGTATGATAGAGAAACTGCTAGCTAATCCTTATGCAGGAGATGGAACATTACATCCTGATATGCACCTAATCTATGTGGATGAAGTTTGTGGATTATTTAAGCTTGCAGGTATGCCCGAGGATGTTGTCAATAAGAAGGTCTTCCCTTTATCTTTGAAGGGAAAGGCATTGACATGGTATAGGCTATTGGATGATATTGGATCATGGAACTACAACCGATTGAAATTAGAATTTCATCAGAAGTTTTATCCTATGCATCGGGTTCATCGTGATCGGAATTATATATATATATATATATATAAATAATTTTTGGCCTCGTGAAGGAGAAAGTATCGCTCAAGCTTGGGGGAGGCTTAAGTCAATGTTATATTCATGCCCCAATCATGAGCTCTCAAGGGAAATTATTATTCAAAAAATTTATGCTCGGCTTTCTCATAATGATCGATCCATGCTCGATACTTCTTGTACTGGCTCCTATATGAAGAAGGATATTGAATTCAAATGGGATTTATTGGAAAGAATTAGAGGCAACTCTGAAGATTGGGAACTCGACGAAGGTAAGGAGTCAGGTATAAACCTTAAGTTTGATTGTGTTAAATCTTTTACGGATACCGATGCTTTTCGTGATTTTAGCACTAAATATGGACTTGACTCTGAGATAGTAGCTTCTTTTTGTAAATCATTTGCTACTCATGTTGATCTCCCTAAGGAGAAGTGGTTTAAATATCATCCTACCATTGAAGTTAAAGTAGTAGAACTTATTAAAGTTGAAGAAGAAACTATTACTTATAATGTTGATCCTATTGTTCCTACTGCTTATATTGAGAAACCACCTTTCCCTGTTAGAATAAAGGATCATGCTAAAGTTTCAACTGTGGTCAACAAAAGTTATATTAGAACACCCAAACCCTCTGAGCAAATTAAAGTTGAACCTAGTATTGCTATGGTTAAAGATCTCTTGGTTGATAATATTGATGGGCATGTTATTTACTTCTGTGATGAAGCCGCAAGGATTGCTAAACCTGATACTAAACATAAACCTTTTGTTGGCATGCCTGTTGTTTCTGTTAAAATTGGAGATCATTGTTATCATGGCTTATGTGATGTGGGTGCTAGTTTGAGTGCAATTCCTTATACCTTATATAAAGAAATTATGAATGATATTGCAGCTGCCGAGATAGAAGATATTGATGTTACTATTTAGCTTGCTAACAGAGATACTATATCACCAATTGGGATTGTTAGAGATGTTGAAGTCTTGTGTGGGAAAATTAAATACCCTACTGATTTTCTTGTTCTTGCTTCCCCACAAGATAATTATTGTCCAACTATATTTGGTAGACCCTTCTTGAATACCGTTAATGCTAAGATAGACTGCGAGAAAGATATTGTTACTGTTGGTTTGGGGGATATGTGCTACCTCTTGAGCACTGCGTTGGTTTTCCCTTGAAGAGGAAAGGGTGATGCAGCAAAGTAGCGTAAGTATTTCCAAAAGTTTTTGAGAACCAAGGTATCAATCCAGTAGGAGGCTACGCGCGAGTCCCTCACACCTACACAAAACAAATAAATCCTCGCAACCAACGCGATAAGGGGTTGTCAATCCCTTCACGGTCACTTACGAGAGTGAGATCTGATAGATATGATAGGATAATATTTTTGGTATTTTTGTGATAAAGATGCAAAGTAAAAGCAAAGAAAATAACTAAGTATTGGAAGATTAATATGATGAAGATAGACCCGGGAGCCATAGATTTCACTAGTGGCTTCTCTCAAGAGCATAAGTACTTTACGGTGGGTGAACGAATTACTGTTGAGCAATTGACAGAATTGAGCATAGTTATGAGAATATCTAGGTATGATCATGTATATAGGCATCACGTCCGAGACAAGTAGACCGACTCCTGCCTGCATCTACTACTATTACTCCACTCATTGACCGCTATCCAGCATGCATCCAGAGTATTA
The DNA here is from genome assembly GCF_002575655.3 of Aegilops tauschii subsp. strangulata. NCBI lineage: Eukaryota > Viridiplantae > Streptophyta > Magnoliopsida > Poales > Poaceae > Aegilops > Aegilops tauschii. The sequence continues at coordinate 508,737,112 of NC_053037.3, forward strand.
AGTTCATGAAAACAGAGTAACGCCTTAAGCAAGATGACATGATGTAGAGGGATAAATTCATGCAATATGATAAAAACCCCATCTTGTTATCCTCGATGACAACAATACAATACGTGCCTTGCTGCCCCTACTGTCACTGCGAAAGGGCACCGCAAGATTGAACCCAAAGCTAAGCACTTCTCCCATTGCAAGAAAGATAATCTAGTAGGCCAAACCAAACTGATAATTCGAAGAGACTTGCAAAGATAACCAATCATACATAAAAGAATTCAGAGAAGATTCAAATATTGTTCATAGATAATCTTGATCATAAACCCACAATTCATCGGTCTCAACAAACACACCGCAAAAAGAAGATTACATCGAATAGATCTCCACGAGAGAGGGGGAGAACATTGTATTGAGATCCAAAAAGAGAGAAGAAGCCATCTAGCTACTAACTATGGACCCGAAGGTCTGAAGTAAACTACTCACACTTCATCGGAGGGGCTATGGTGTTGATGTAGAAGCCCTCCGTGATGAATGCCCTCTCCGGCGGAGCTCCGGAACAGGCCCCAAGATGGGATCTCGTGGGTACAGAAGGTTGCGGCGGTGGAATTAGGTTTTTGGCTCCGTATCTGATCGTTTGGGGGTACGTAGGTATATATAGGAGGAAGGAGTACGTCGGTGGAGCAACAGGGGGCCCATGAGGGTGGAGGGCGCGCCCTGGGGGGGTAGGCGCGCCCCCTACCTCGTGGCTTCCTCTTTTGTTTCTTGACGTAGGGTCCAAGTCTCCCGGATCATAATCTTCCTAAAAATCACGTTCCCGAAGGTTTCATTCCGTTTGGACTCCGTTTGATATTCCTTTTCCGTGAAACTCTGAAATAGGGAAAAACAACAATTCTGGGCAGGGCCTCCGGTTAATAGGTTAGTCCCAAAAATAATATAAAAGTGAATAATAAAGCCCAATAATGTCCAAAACAGTAGATAATATAGCATGGAGCAATCAAAAATTATAGATACGTTGGAGACGTATCAAGCATCCCCAAGCTTAATTCCTGCTCGTCCTCGAGTAGGTAAATGATAAAAACAGAATTTTTGATGCGGAGTGCTACTTGGCATAATTTCAATGTAATTCTTCTTAATTGTGGTATGAATATTCAGATCCGAAAGATTCAAGACAAAAGTTTAATATTGACATAAAAATAATAATACTTCAAGCATACTAACAAAGCAATCATGTCTTCTCAAAATAACATGGCCAAAGAAAGTTATCCCTACAAAATCATATAGTCTGGCTATGCTCTATCTTCACCACACAAAGTATTTAAATCATGCACAACCCCGATGACAAGCCAAGCAATTGTTTCATAGTTTTGACATTTTCAAAACTTTTTTAATCTTCACGCAATACATGAGCGTGAGCCATGGACATAACACTATATGTGGAATAGAATGGTGGTTGTGGAGAAGACAAAAAGGGAGAAGATAGTCTCACATCAACTAGGCGTATCAACTGGCTATGGAGATGCCCATCAATAGATATCAATGTGAGTGAGTAGGGATTGCCATGCAACGGATGCATTAGAGCTATAAGTATATGAAAGCTCAACAAAGGAAACTAAGTGGGTGTGCATCCAACTCGCTTGCTCACGAAGACCTAGGGCATTTTGAGGAAGCCCATCATTGGAATATGCAAGCCAAGTTCTATAATGAAAAATTCCCACTAGTATATGAAAGTGACAAAATGAGAGACTCTCTATCATGAAGATCATGGTGCTACTTTGAAGCACAAGTGTGGTAAAAGGATAGTAACATTGTCCCTTCTCTCTTTTTCTCTCATTTTTGGGCCTTTTCTCTTTTTTTATGGCCTCTTTTTATTCGTCTGGAGTCTCATCCCGACTTGTGGGGGAATCATAGTCTCCATCATCCTTTTCCTCACTTGGGACAATGCTTCTAAAAATGATGATCATCACACTTTTATTTTCTTACAACTCAACAATTACAACTCGATACTTAGAACAAAATATGACTCTATATGAATGCCTCCGGCGGTGTACCGGGATGCAATGAATCAAGAGTGACATGTATGAAAGAATTATGAACGGTGGCTTTGCCACAAATACGATGTCAACTACATGATCATGCAAAGCAATATGACAATGATGGAGCGTGTCATAATAAACGGAACGGTGGAAAGTTGCATGGCAATATATCTCGGAATGGCTATGGAAATGCCATGATAGGTAGGTATGGTGGCTGTTTTGAGGAAGGTTTATGGTGGGTGTATGATACCGGCGAAAAGTGCGCGGTATTAGAGAGGCTAGCAATGGTGGAAGGAAGAAGAGTGCGTATAATCCATTGACTCAACATTAGTCATAAAGAACTCATATACTTATTGCAAAAATCTTCAAGTTATCAAAGCAAAGTATAACGCGCATGCTCCTAGGGGGATAGATTGGTAGGAAAAGACCATCGCTCGTCCCTGACCGCCACTCATAAGGAAGACAATCAATAAATAAATTATGCTCCGACTTCATCACATAACGGTTCACCATACGTGCATGCTATGGGAATCACAAACTTTAACACAAGTATTTCTCAAATTCACAACTACTCAACTAGCATGACTCTAATATCACCATCTTCATGTCTCAAAACAATTATCAAGCATCAAACTTCTCATAGTATTCAACACACTCATAAGAATTCTTACAAATCTTGTATGCTTAGCATATTAGGATTATTTAAGCAAATTACCTTGCTATTTAAGACCCTCAAAATAATCTAAGTGAAGCATGAGAGATCAATAGTTTCTATAAAACAAATCCACCACCGTGCTCTAAAAGATATAAGTGAAGCACTAGAGTATTCTAACAAATTCCAAATCATGTATGGCTCTCTCAAAAGGTGTGTACAGCAAGGATGATTGTGGTAAACTAAAAAGCAAATACTCAAATCATACAAGATGCTCCAAGCAAAACACATATCATGTGGTGAATAAAAATATAGCTCCAAGTAAAGTTACCGATGGAAGTAGACAAAAGAGGGGATGCCTTCCGGGGCATCCCCAAGCTTTGGCTTTATGGTGTCCTTAGATTATCTTGGGGGTTCCATGGGCATCCCCAAGCTTAGGCTCTTGCCACTCCTTGTTCCATAATCCATCAAAATCTTTCACCCAAAACTTGAAAACTTCACAACACAAAACTTAACAGAAAATCTCGTGAGCTCCGTTAGCGAAAGAAAACAAAAGACCACTTCAAGGTACTGTAATGAACTCATTCTTTATTTATATTGGTGTTGAACCTACTGTATTCCAACTTCTCTATGGTTTATAAACTATTTTACTAGCCATAGATTCATCAAAATAACCAAACAACACACGAAAAACAGAATCTGTCAAAAACAGAACAGTCTGTAGTAATCTGTAACTAACGCAAACTTTTGGAACTCCAAAAAATCAGCCAAACTAGGACGACCTAGAAAATTTTTTTATTGATCAGCAGCAATTGGAATCACTATTTTATCACGTTCTGGTGATTTTTAACAATTATTTTCGTGAAGAGAAAGTTTCTGGAAATTTCTGCAAGATCAAATAACTATCATCCAAGAAGATCCTATAGGTTTAACTTGGCACAAACACTAATTAAAACACAAAAACACATCTAACCAGAGGCTAGATCAAATATTTATTCCTAAACAGAAACAAAAAGCAAAAAACTAAAAATAAAATTGGGTTGCCTCCCAACAAGCGCTATCGTTTAACGCCCCTAGATAGGCATAAAAGCAAGGATAGATCTAGGTATTGCCATCTTTGGTAGGCAATCCATAAGTGGATCTCATGATAGATTCATATGGTAATTTTTTTCTTCCTAGGGAAGTGTTCCATGCCTTTCTTTAATGGAAATTGGAATCTAATATTCCCTTCCTTCATATCAATAATTGCACCAATCGTTCTAAGGAAAGGTCTACCAAGAATAATAGGACATGAAGGATTGCAATCTATATCAAGAACGATAAAATGTACGGGCACATAATTCCTATTTGCAACAATAAGAACATCATTAATTCTTCCCATAGGTTTCTTAATAGTAGAATCCGCAAGGTGCAAGTTTAGAGAGCAATCATCAAAATCACGGAAATCTAGCAAATCGCACAAAGTTTTGGGAATAGTGGAAACACTAGCACCCAAATCACATAAAGCATAGAACTCATGATCCTTAATCTTAATTTTAATAGTAGGTTCCCACTCATCATAAAGTTTTCTAGGGATAGAAACTTCCAACTCAAGCTTTTCTTCATAAGATTGCATCAAGGCATCAACGATATGTTTAGTAAACGCTTTATTTTGACTATAAGCATGAGGAGAATTTAGCATGGATTGCAACAAGGAAATACAATCTATCAAAGAGCAATTTTCATAATTAAATTCCTTGAAATCCATAATAGTGGGTTTAACATCTAGGGTTTTGATTTCTTCAATCCCACTTTTGTCAATTTTAGCATCAAGATCTAAAAACTCCGAATTTTTGGAACGCCTTCTAGGTGAAGGTGGATCATATTCAGTCCCATCATTATCAAGATTCATATTGAAAAACAAAGATTTAATAGGGGACACATCAATAACTTTTAGATCTTCATCTTTATTTTCATAGAAATTTGAAGAACACGCTTTTATAAAGCAATCTTTCTTAGCACGCATTCTAGCGGTTCTTTCTTTGCACTCATCAATGGAAATTCTCATGGCTTTGAGAGACTCATTGATATCATGCTTAGGGGGAATTGATCTAAGTGATAAAGAATCAACATCAAGAGAAATTCTATCAACTTCCTAGCCAATTCATCAACTTTAAGCAATTTCTCTTCAAGCAAAGCATTGAAATTCTTTCGTGAATTCATAAAATCTTTAACACTAGTCTCAAATTCAGAGGGCATCTTATTAAAATTTCCATAAGAGTTGTTGTAGGAATTACCATAATTATTAGAGGAATTACTAAGATAAGGCCTAGGATTAAAGTTTCCCCTATACGCGTTGTTACCAAAATTATTCGTACCAACAAAATTCACATCCATAGACTAGTGGAAAAAGGCATATCATTAGGATCAGAAGAAACACTCTTACTAGAAAATAATTTCATAAGTTCATCCATCTTTCCACTCAAAACATTAATTTCTTCTATCGCATGCACTTTTTTATTAGTAGATCTTTCAGTCTGCCATTGAGAATAATTAACCATAATTTTATCTAGGAGTTTAGTAGCTTCTCCTAAAGTGATTTCCATAAAAGTGCCTCCCGCGGCCGAATCTAAAAGATTACTAGAAGCAAAATTCAATCCGGCATAAATTTTTTGTATAATCATCCACAAATTTAAACCATGAGTGGGGCAATTACGTATCATTAATTTCATCATCTCCCAAGCTTGTGCAACATGTTCATGATCAAGTTGCTTAAAATTCATAATATCATTTCTAAGAGAGATGATCTTAGCGGGAGGAAAATACTTAGAGATAAAAGCATCTTTGCACTTATTCCAAGAATCAATACTATTTTTAGGCAAAGACGAAAACCAAGCTTTAGCACGATGTCTAAGCGAAAAAGGAAATAGCTTCAATTTAACAATATCATTGTCAACATCTTTCTTCTTTTGCATATCACACAAATCAACGAAGCTATTTAGATGAGTAGCGGCATCTTCACTAGGAAGGCCGGCGAATTGATCTTTCATAACAAGATTCAACAAAGCAACATTGATTTCACAAGATTCAGTATCGGTAAGAGGAGCAATCGGAGTGCTAAGGAAATCATTATTGTTGGTATTGGTAAAGTCACATAATTTGGTATTATCTTGAGCCATCGTGACAAACAAGCAATCGAACACACGAGCAAACAAAAGGCAAGCGAAAAAGAGGCGAACAAAAAAGAGAGGGCGAATAAAACGGCAAGGGTGAAGTGGGGGAGAGGAAAACGAGAGGCAAATGGCAAATAATGTAATGCGGGAGATAAGGGATTGTGATGGGTACTTGGTATGTTGACTTTTGCGTAGAGCTCCCCGGCAACGGCGCCAGAAATCCTTCTTGCTACCTCTTGAGCACTGCGTTGGTTTTCCCTTGAAGAGGAAAGGGTGATGCAGCAGAGTAGCATAAGTATTTCCCTCAGTTTTTGAGAACCAAGGTATCAATCCAGTAGGAGGCTACGCGCGAGTCCCTCGCACCTACACAAAAAAATAAATCCTCGCAACCAACGCGATAAGGGGTTGTCAATCCCTTCACGATCACTTACGAGAGTGAGATCTGATCGATATGATAGGATAATATTTTTGGTATTTGTGTGATAAAGATACAAAGTAAAATAAAAGCAAAGTAAAAGCAAGGAAAATAACTAAGTATTGGAAGATTAATATGATGAAGATAGACCCCGGGGCCATAGATTTCACTAGTGGCTTCTCTCAAGAGCATAAGTATTTTACGGTGGGTGAATGAATTACTGTTGAGCAATTGACAGAATTGAGCATAGTTATCAGAATATCTAGGTATGATCATGTATATAGGCATCACGTCCGAGACAAGTAGACCGACTCCTGCCTGCATCTACTACTATTACTCCACTCACCGACCGCTATCCAGCATGCATCTAGAGTATTAAGTTCATGAAAACAGAGTAACGCCTTAAGCAAGATGACATGATGTAGAGGGATAAATTCATGCAATATGATAAAAAAACCATCTTGTTATCCTCGATGGCAACAATACAATACGTGCCTTGCTACCCCTACTGTCACTGGGAAAGGACACCACAAGATTGAACCCAAAGCTAAGCACTTCTCCCATTCCAAGAAAGATCAATCTAGTAGGCCAAACCAAATTGATAATTCGGAGAGACTTGCAAAGATAACCAATCATACATAAAAGAATTCAGAGAAGATTCAAATATTGTTCATATATAATCTTTATCATAAACCCACAATTCATCGGTCTCAACAAACACACCGCAAAAAGAAGATTACATCGAATAGATCTCCACGAGAGAGTGGGAGAACATTGTATTGAGATCTAAAAAGAGAGAAGAAGCCATCTAGCTACTAACTATGGACCCGAAGGTCTGAAGTAAACTACTCACACTTCATCGGAGAGGCTATGGTGTTGATGTAGAAGGCCTCCGTGATGAATGCCCTCTCCGGCGGAGCTGCGGAACAGGCCCCAAGATGGGATCTCGTGGGTACAGGAGGTTGCGGCGGTGGAATTAGGTTTTTGGCTCCGTATCTGATCGTTTGGGGGTACGTAGGTATATATAGGAGGAAGGAGTACGTCAGTGGAGCAACAGGGGGCCCACGAGGGTGGAGGGCGCGCCCTGGGGGGGGTAGGCGCGCCCCTACCTCGTGGCTTCCTCTTTTGTTTCTTGACGTAGGGTCCAAGTCTCCCGGATCATAATCTTCCTAAAAATCACGTTCCCGAAGGTTTCATTCCGTTTGGACTCCGTTTGATATTCCTTTTCTGCGAAACTCTGAAATAGGCAAAAAACAGCAATTCTGGGCTGGGCCTCCAGTTAATAGGTTATCCCAAAAATAATATAAAAGTGAATAATAAAGCCCAATAATGTCCAAAACAGTAGATAATATAGCATGGAGCAATCAAAAATTATAGATACGTTGGAGACGTATCAATATGTCTCATGATTTTAATCTCTAAATTTTGTAGACAACCCCATGATAAAGAATTGCCTAGTAAGGATGAAATTATTGGTCTTGCTTCTATTGCCGTTCCTCCTATTGATCCTTTAGAACAATAGTTGCTAGACCATGAAAATGATATGTTTATGAATGAAAGAAAGGAATTAGATGAAATATTCTTTAATCATGGGCATGTTTTGAAACACAATTTGCCTGTTGAAATCCTTGGGGATCCTCCTCCACCCAAGGGTGATCTCGTGTTTGAGCTTAAACAATTACCTGATACTTTGAAATATGCTTATCTTGATGAAAATAAGATATATCCTGCTATTATTAGTGCTAACCTTTCAGAGCATGAAGAAAAGAGATTATTGAAAACTCTGAAAAAGCACCGTGCCGCTATTGGATATACTCTTGATGATCTTAAGGGCATTAGTCGCACTCAATGTCAGCACAAAATTAATATGGAGCCTAATGCTAAACCAGTTGTTGATCATGAATGACGGTTAAATCCCAAGATGAAAGAAGTGGTATGAAATGAAATATTAAAGCTTCTGGAGGCAGGTATAATTTATCCTATTGCCGATAGTAGATGGGTGAGTCCCGTTCATTGTGTCCCTAAGAAGGGAGGTATTACTGTTATTCCTATGATAAGAATGAATTGATCCCGGAAAGAATTGTTATAGGTTATAAAATGGTAATTGATTTTCGCAAATTAAATAAAGCTACTAGAAAAGATCATTACCCTCACCTTTTATTGATCAAATGCTAGAAAGACTATCCAAACATACACATTTCTGCTTTCTAGATGGTTATTCTGGTTTCTCTCAAATACCTGTGTCAAAAGAGGACATTAGTCCCACTCTATTGGATAGACTCAAATTCCTGATGAGCAATTAGCTGTCATAAATGCTTCTCGTAACTCCATGGTATGCTGATTATGCTAATTACATTGTTGCTAAGTTTATACCACCTAGTTTCACATACCAGCAAAAGAAAAGTTTTTCTATGATTTAATACAGTACTTTTGGGATGACCCACACCTTTATAAAGGAGTAGACGGTGTTATTAGACGTTGTGTACCTGAGCATGAACAGGGACAGATCCTATGCAAGTGCCTCTCCGAGTCTTACGGAGGACACCATGCTGGAGATAGAACTGCACATAAGGTATTGCAATCTGGGTTCTATTGGCCCACTCTCTTTAAGGATGCCCGTAAGTTTGTCTTGTCTTGTGATGAATGCCAGAGAATTGGTAATATTTGTAGACGTCAGGAAATGCCAATGAACTATTCACTTGTTATTGAACCATTTGATGTTTGGGGTTTTGATTATATGGGACCTTTTCCTTCCTCTAATGGGTATACACATATTTTAGTTGTTCTTGATTACGTTACTAAGCGGGTAGAAGCTATTCCAACTAGTAGTGCCGAACATAACACTTCTATTAAGATGCTTAAAGAAGTTATTTTCCGAGGTTTGGAGTCCCTAGATATTTAATGACTGATGGTGGTTCACATTTTATTCATGGTGCTTTCCGTAAAATGCTTGTTAAGTATGATGTTAACCATAGAATTGCATCTCCATATCATCCTCAGTCTAGTGGTCAAGTAGAATTGAGCAATAGAGAGATCAAATTAATTTTGCAAAAGACTGTTAATAGATCTAGAAAGAATTGGTCTAAGAAACTTGATGATGCATTATGGGCTTATAGAACTGCTTATAAGAATCCTATGGGTATGTCTCCGTATAAAATGGTTTATGGAAAAGCATGTCACTTACCTCTTGAACTAGAACATAAGGCATATTGGGCTATTAAAGAGCTCAATTATGATTGCAAACTTGCTGGTGAGAAGAGGTTATTTGACATAAGCTCACTTGATGAATGGAGAACCCAAGCCTATGAGAATGCCAAGTTGTTTAAAGAAAAAGTTACAATACAACATGATAAAAGGATACAAAAGCGTGAGTTTAATGTAGGTGATCATGTTTTGCTGGACAACTCTCGTTTAAGATTTTTTTGCAGGAAAGCTTCTCTCTAAATGAGAAGGCCCCTACATTATCGAGGAGGTCTATTGTTCCGGTGCCATAAATATCAACAACGCCGAAGGTGGTAAATAGTCAGAGAATCAAACATTATATCTCAGGTACTCCCATAAATGTTGAGACCAATATAATTGATACTGTAACCCCGGAGGAGTACATAAGGGATACTTTCCAGAACGTTTCAGACTCCGAAAAGGAATAGGTATGTGGAACGGTAAGTAAATCGACTCCAAAACCTTTCCAATGATAAGTTTTCTCCGTTTTGGAATATTTAAAAAATTAGGAAAATTAAAAGTAGTGCGAAAGAGACACGAGGTCACCAGAAGGGTGGAGGGCACGCCCCTGCCCTTGTGGCCACCTCGTGTGCCCTTTGGACTCCGTTTTCTTGCACGATACTTCTTTGGGTCGGTAAATATTCATTATATGACCTCCCAAAGATTTTGACCACTCTACCACGACAATATCTCCTATTTTTGTTTCGAGCTATTTTCTGCCAGAGTTTTCAAGACCGGGCATTATGTCGTCCCCCTCCTCCAACAATGCGGGCAACGATGCATGGCTAATGAAGATAGAGATGAAGAGAGAAGAACTCGGGAAAATCAACGAGGTTGATAAGATCAAGAAGGGTGCAAAAGATCAAGTACCGGAAGCAGAAGAAGAAGACATCCCTCAACCTCACTACAATCATGTTACTCCTACTGAAATTGAAGCTTTCAAGATCATTGAAATAGTTCGTTTGCAAAACAAGTATCTCACTCATGAAAATATTCTGTTGTAAGAGTACATCACCGCACTCAAGGGCATTATTCGCAAATTGGAGCATCTCCTACGCTCAATGTGTGACACTACTTCATCAACAACTCCTTCATCATCACCTCCAAAGAAAGAGACATAAATACATGGGTATGGGCACTCCCCTTGGCAACTGCCAAGCTTGGGGGAGTTGCCCTGGTATCGTATCACAATCATATCTTTATCTTTATCGTTTTTCTTAGTTCGATCCTTTTGGTTATATCTTGATCTAGTAGAATAAAGTTTTATTATGATCTAGCCTTGAGTTTTGCTTTATGTTCCCTCTATGTAATCGAGTCCTTGAGATATATAATAAAGAGTAGTTTTTGAGTTAAGGGCTTTGCTTTCTTGCTATGATCTTGAGGGAATTAAATAAAAGAAAGAATAAAAAGAAATAAAAAGATCATATATTGTTCTTATGGAGAGTAATGACTTCACATATAAAGAGTATGATGAATAAAGGTTGTTGAGAGTTGACAAACATAGTTTTGGTCATTGTTGCAATTAATAGGAAGTAATAAAGAAACAGAGGCTTCACATATAAATATACTATCTTGGACATCTTTTGTAATTGTGAGCACTCATTAAAATATGACATGCTAAAAAGTTGATGTTGGACAAGGAAGACAACATAATGGGTTATGTTTTCTTATATCCGAATAGAAGTTATATTGTCATGGATCATCCAACATGTTGAGCTTGCCTTTCCCTCTCATGCTAGCCAAATTCTTTGCACCAAGTAGAGATACTACTTGTGCTTCCAAACATCCCTTAAACCAATTTTTCCATGAGAGTCCACCATACCTACCTATGGATTGAGTAAGATCCTTCAAGTAAGTTGTCATCAGTGCAAGCAATAAAAATTGCTCTTTAAATATGTATGATCTATTAGTGTGAAGAAAATAAGCTTTATACGAACTTGTGATATGGAAGAAATAAAAGCGACAGACTGCATAATAAAGGTCCTTATCACAAGCGCCAATATAAAGTGACGTTCTTTTGCACTAAGATTTTGTACATCCAACCATAAAAGTGCATGCCAACCTCTGCTTCCCTCTGCAAAGGGCCTATCTTTTACTTTTATCTTCTACCCTTATACAAGAGTCATGGTTATTGTCAGATTTCGGGTTCCAGCAAAACTCTCAAGGTTCGAACACTAGGGTGCGCATGAAGATTTCCCCCTACCAAATCACGCCCTCGAACCTCACCGCGATCTCTAGGCTTAGCTCGACGAACTCGCAACACAAGAGGCACAAGATTTATACTAGTTCGGGCCACCGTTGTGGTGTAATACCCTACTCCAGTGTGGTGTGGTGGATTGCCTCTCGGGCTGAGGTTGAACAGTACAAGGGGGAGAACAGCCTCTTGAGGAGAGGTGTTCTTGTGCTTGGTGGGTGTGAGTGGGTGAGGATTTCTCAAGATGAGATGCCTCCTACTATGGTGGCTATCCTTTTTATAGAGGCCCTGGTCCTCTTCCCAAATATTGAGCGGAAGGGATGCCAAAACGGCCAATTTGAAAGGGGATAGCTAGTACAAGCTATCCTGACTAAAGGTGGTCTTCGCCTGCCAAAGGCTCTGGTGGTGACGCCGCCCTGGGCTCCACGGTGACCTCCGCCTTGCCGTCTTGCTGGTCTTGGTCTCGTTGCACCGATATGGAAACCTTTGCTTGATGCCTCGGTACTCCTCGCCTGCGCTTGCCCCATTAGCACCAAAGAGGAAACAAGGACACTTTATGCGCTGGTGTCCGCCTGGCGCCCGTCTGGCCTTGGTCGTCATGGCTCACGTCACGAGAACCTCACGAGGTTTGCCTTGCCTCGATCTCTTCACCCCTCGCGAGCCGGCCTGGTGAGGCCGCTCCTAAGGAGGTCTTGTGTCGTCCGCCTCGCGAGGCTTGGCCCCTCGCGAGGGTCTTGAATGTTTGTTGGTGAAGATGGGCCATACGGGCCCGCTCGCAGAGGCTCGTCGTGGGCCGCAGGCAGGCAAGTCTAGGGACCCCCATTCCCAGAACGCTGACAGTAGCCCCTGGGCCCAAGGTGCGCTCGGACTTGGCTTCGAGGCGAAGCCAAAGGGCAAGTGCGGAGCGCCGCGGGCCCCAATAGCCTGCGGCCTTGATCGACGTGTGGTGGTTGATTGGACATGGGCATCTCCGCTTCCCCATGCAGCCTTGATACCCGCCTAGCTAGGCGGCCACCGCGGTCTACACGGTTTCCTTCCCATCTCCGCGGCGCACTACCCCGGTTCTTCTGCTTCCTCGCAGCTCAACCCCTTCTCCCCATCCGATCTAAGCTCGGTCCTCCTATCGCCATGGCGCCAGGCCAGATGGAGAAAGGGAAGAAGCCCTTGTCCTCCGTCAAACTACGCCCGGCCATTGAGCCTGCCGTCGGCAGGTCGCTGGTGCTTAACCAAGAAGCCATGGACAAGGTGCGCCCCATGCTCGCCTCTAGCTTCAATGAGTGGGGAGGAACGATGGCCTGGCCTGCGTCTCGAGCTCGTGTCGACAGGACATCCACCGAGGTCCCATTCTTCATCGACGCCCTTTGGGCTAGCCTGGTTCCTCCTTTCTCCGCCTTCTTCAATACGGTGCTTGCTCATTATCAAATCCACATGCTACACCTTGACCCCCAATCCGTGACCCTTCTTGCCGTCTTCTCCTTCGTTTGCGAGGCCATGGCGGGCATTGCTCCTTCCGTGGCCCTTCTCCGCCACTTCTTCTCGTTGCACCTGATTGACCCTTTGCAAAGCTCGGGATGCCTGAGCTTTCAGGCTGTGGCGGCGACGGCGGGCGTAGGGATTCACTTCGAGCTTCCACCATCCACGAACGAGTTTCGGACACGGTGGGTATTTGTTGATGTTGGAGTACTCAGCCCCTTGCTTTCTCCTCCGTCGGCGCCCGCCATTCCCAACTCCGGATGGTGCCACCAAAGGCTCACTGATTCACGCCTTGCCCCCGTCTGGCTCAGGCTGAAGAGGCTGAAAGACCTTGGCGTGACTGGGCCTATGGTGGTGAAGGAGTTCGTCCGGCGCGGGTCGCTCCGCTTCAGCGCCATTCCTGACCGATGTGGGCCTTACTCAACAGCCAGGACCACATGAGACTTCAGGAGTCCGGGATCCCCCTTGAGGCGCGGCGAACAGTGCTTGAGGTCCTGACGGGTGTCTCGTTGCCAGACGACATGCCAGGGAAGAGTTGTCTTCTGTACCGCTGCTTGAATAAGGTGAAATTTGTGGAGCAGATGCCCCCCTTCGACGAGTGGGGGCTGCGTCCGGTTGGCCTTGTGGGGCCCCGCGAGAACCCCATCATCGTGGCTCCTCTCCTTGCTGCCAGCCCTGATCTTGCCCCAAGAGTGGACGCTGGGAGGCAAGCGCCGTCGGGGGACCGATGGCACGGGTGCCGAGGTGTCGACGCTGCTTGAGGCTCCCGGGGCGTTATCCTCGGGAACCCGTGATTTCCACACCGGGGCAGCAACCGCAGGGGCGACGCAGTCCCCTGCTCCTGAGGTTGAAGCTCCTGAGGCCTTGGCGGGTCGTCGCGAGGCGGAGCCCGATAGCTTCCCCCAGCTTGGCGCTCCTGAGGTGGTTTCCTTGGGCACTTTTCCAGTCGTGCCCCGCGATGGTCGCCACGTCCAACGCTTCGGCCGGCTCTGCGTGGACTTCGAGGAGCTCCGCAAGAGGAAGGGATCCCCAAGCTACAGCAGCGGCGCCTTCGGGCCGTTGAAGCGGAGGAAGTATATTGCCATTGACGAGTAAGTACCTTACCTCTGCCATTCCTTGTGCGCCGCTTCCCCTCCTGACGGTGGTTCCGCAGGGTCCCTTCCGCCAAGGCCGCGGGGCCTCCCAAGGGGCATCCTCCCCTCGCTTCGTCTTCCCCGCCAGCTTCGAGCGCCCCAAGCTTGCACGCCTCCCTTGGCGCGGGGTCTGCTGGAGGGGCGAGCTTGCCAGCGGGGCGCCTCGAGCTCATGCCTTCGCCATATCCCTTTTGCGGCCTTGCTTGGAGCGTGGCCAGTGTGCCAAGGGCCCCTCCTCTGATCGTGGACGGTGGCTGGTTGGCTTCAATCCTGGGACCCCCTTCAAGCGGCGGGTCTCCACTCATCTGGGTACCTCGCGAGGCCTGGCAGGCAGCCGGGCATGCGCCAGCCCCCTGCCCCCTGCTGCAAGGGGGCGAGCCACTTCGGGCCCCGTCCGTGTCCCACATGGTGGAGGACAGAGTCGGCAGCGCGCTTGGATCGGCGCACGAGCGGAGTGTCGTCCTCCATGAGCTCTTTCGGGATGCGATGAGCGCGATGAACCGGCTCGGTGAAGAGCTCGCGGACGTAGATGCGCGCCTTGTGGCCGAGGGTCTTCGGCTGATGGAGGAGCGGCACAAGCTGAAGGTGGCTATCAACCTCGGGTGCCACCAGCGCGAGCTTGATAACACGAAGGCCGAGGTTTCTCTCGCAGCCTCGCGTGAGGCCTGCTCCCGAGCCCTGGAAGAGGCCCGGGAAGCTGACCGCCGTCGCGAGGTCGCGGAGAAGCGCGCATGGGAGCTCCAAGCCTGGAGCGCTTCCTTGGAGTAGCAAGTGGAGGCGCGCAGAGCTGCCCTGGCGTCGATGAGGGGGACGCCCGTCGAAGAGGAAGAGATCCGTAAGCGCGAGGAAGCGCTGGCACTGGAAGCCGTGGAGCGCAACCTTTAGCTTGAGCGGCTGGAGACGAGGGAGCGTCAAGTTGCCCAGGTGGAAGATGCCGTTCGCGCGCGAGGCTAGGGCCCAGGAGGAGGTCGATCGCCGGGTGGCCGAGGCTCGCGCGGATCTTGAGGGCAGGAACGACCTGAAGTTGAAGTTCGTAGAAGCTAAGGCTGCAGGTAGGACTGCTGCCCTCAAGTCCAGGTTAGTTGAGGTGGAGCGGCGCGAGGAGGCCGCCGCAGCCGCCCTGGTCTCAGCGCAGGCAGAGCTGGCCTCTGCCCGCACCGAGCTGCTTCTTCTTCAGCAGTGGGTTGCTTACGCTGAGTCCGTCGTGCGGTAGAACAGGGAAGAAGTGCTTCAGCGGCGGACGCTGGAGCGCGTGCACGCCCCCATGCTCCCGAGCCTCAGGAACAGGGCCAACACTGCCCTGGGCCACATTTGCGATGAAAATGCCCCTCATCCTCGCGTGGACAACTACGCCAGCCACCTCTGCTTCTTCGCTGATGTGGTGACGCGTCTGGAGAATCGTTCCGAGAGAGCTCGCCAGCTCGTTGAAGAGAGGAGCCACGGCCTGCTGGGGCGCGCATTCTCCCGTGTCTTCAGCCATCTCCAGAACACCTACCCGGACTTTGACTTTGACGCCGCCATTGCTCCAGTACCGAAGGCCATCCGGGGCGACCTGGCGCGGTGGGTGGAAGACAATGTAGACACGCTGGTCAGGGCCTTCGCTTCCGAGGACGACGCGGTGGTGGTCGCGGCGGATGAAGGCGATGTGGTTGACGATGATGATGGCAGCGCCGGTAAAGGTGATGGTGATGCCAGCGACAATGACAGCGACGTCAGCGCTGTGTCCGAGGATGACCCAGGGGACGCGACGAGCGACATGTCCGACTGAACCCGTGTTTTCCTGCCGTCCATCCTGCACACAGAAGCTCGGGCGCGGCCCTAGAGGTCGTAAGAGCATTTTTTGGAGGGGAAACCCCTCATGTAAATATACTATTGCCTCTATCTTTTTAGGCCAAGTTGAGTATGTGTCTTTATGAACTCACGGATCCTGGGGCGAGTTTGCGGTTCCGGTTTACCTTAGCCTGGACGGGTCCCGACTAGCTCGTGAGGTCACGAGTTTCTGAGAAGATCCTGAGGGGCCTGCCGATCTGCCCGAGAGGGCTTTGTGAGAAGCAAGAGCCAGCCTTGGCACGACACATGCATGGCGTGCGTGCGCCATGCCCAGCCCCGCTCGCGAGGGGCTCACGAGGGGGAAGCAACATGCACGAACTCCGAATTTAGGCAAGAACCAGGTAGCAAGAAATCGCTCGAACGAGAAAAGGCACCCCCCGCGCACACTAATGAAAATTCAATTTCAACTTAAATCCAAATCCAGAAGGCAGGGCTACAGGAAAGAGATCCAAAGCAAATGGCCGTGTCCCGCGCCTAGTCTAGTCTTCTCACCAGCGTGGAGCTAAGTGCTGCCACTAGGACGTGGGAGGGAGCCCCCGAGGCCCGAGGGCGGCGCTCCTGAGACTCCGGGGCGTGTACAGCCCCACTCATTATTACGTGAGAGTGTCACGAGCGGAGACCTTCACATGCGTGAGCCTTACTTCATATCGCCAGACGAGGGCCCCGCCTTGCGCCACCCTCTACCATCGTTGGGACGACCGGAAACCAGGACGACGCCAAAGGGGGCAAAGGGGACGCCAGCAGCGCCCTCGGTGACCACGGGTCCTCTGCCGGGGGAAGGCTTGCCGGCGCCTCCCCGACAGAGGGCCTACCTCCGGGCAACGCCTTGCTCCATGCACCGTGGGGACGAGCCTTGCTCCCGGCCCCTCTCCTGCAGCCCCAGTGCGCCCCTCCTGGCGGAAGGGAGGCTGACGAGCTGGGGCCGCCATCCGCTGCTGCGACCTGATCCTCCTGCGTTCCATGGTTAGCATAAGCCTGCTCCTGAGGAATTAGTGGTACCCTATAGCTGTTGTCGCCGGTGCGGTCAGTGAGGCTTCCGGAGGGCTCCTGAAAGGTGCCAGCTTCTAGCACCTCCTCCTCCCAGCCCGGCTCGAGGAACGAGCCAGGGTGGTCCTCCATCATGTACTCCTGGTCCACCATGCGGGGCACGTAGGCCTCCGATGCCGCCGCCTCAAAGACCTCGCCGTAGTGCCCCACGCTCCATGTTGCCCGGCCTAGCGTGCCGCTTTGAGGATGGTAGGGTGGCATCCTGCCGGGGCCGTAGGTGGCAGCGCTCGCACTCGTGCTCGCCGGATGTGGCGCGGGTGCGAGCGGGCGTCCGACACCGTTGGTCGCACTAGTGTCGATGAAGCCCGGTGGCGCGCCCGTGGGCACGCGGGCACTGTGAGGCCCGCCATGCGACCCGGTCTTGGCTTGAGGTGTGAGCAGAGAGCATAAGGGAGGTGCTCCCGAGGCCGCGGCGTCCAGGAGTTCGGCGACGCGTTCCAGCAATGCATCCCGGCCGCTCTCCATTAACCGGCATCGCAGCAGTTCCTGAGCCACCGTGAGCGCGGCCCTCATGTTTTCTTGCTCCCGCCGGGTGTGCGGCGCTGTGGCCGCGGCGTGGCTTGACGCCCTTGCGGCTGCCCGCACTTGTCATGGAGTAAGGGCGGACGGTGGGTGACCGCGCCGCCCACACCCCGTAGTGCTTGGTGGTGCGCGCGCTGCTTGGGGCGCGGGGTTGAGTCTTCTTGGGTGGGCGGCGCCGCCCAGGCCGACCAGGATGCCCAGCGGTCGGCGTTGGTCCATGAGTCGCCGGACATCGGAGCCGCGGAGTGTTGGTGGATCAACGGGCGGATCAACTGGCAGAAGAAAACTCCGGCGCACCCCTACCTGGCGCGCCAAATGTCGGATTTGGGGTTCCAGCAAAACCCTCAAGGTTCAAACACTAGGGTGCGCATGAAGATTTCCCCTACCAAATCACGCCCTCGAACCTCACCGCGATCTCTAGGCTTATCTCGACGAACTCGCAACACAAGAGACACAAGATTTATACTGGTTCGGGCCACCGTTGTGGTGTAATATCCTACTCCAGTGTGGTGTGGTGGATTGCCTCTCGGAGTGAGGATGAACATTACAAGGGGGAGAATAGCCTCCTGAGGAGAGGTGTTCTTGTGCTTGGTGGGTGTGAGTGGGTGAGGATTGCTCAAGATGAGATGCCTCCTACTATGGTGGCTAGCCCTATTTATAGAGGCCCTGGTCCTCTTCCCAAATATTGAGCGGGAAGGGATGCCACAACGGCCAATTTGAAAGGGGACAGCTAGTACAAGCTATCATGATAAAGGTGGTCTTCGCCTGCCAAAGGCTCTGGTGGTGACGGCGCCCTAGGCTCCACGGTGACCTCCGCCTTGCCATCCTACTGGTCTTGGTCTCGTTGCACCTATATGGAAACCTTTGATTGACACCTCGGTACTCCTCGCCTGCGCTTGCCCCCTTAGCACCAAAGAGGAAACAAGGACACTGTGCGCGCTGGCGTCCGCCTGGCGCCCGCCTGGCCTTGGTCGTCATGGCTCGCGTCATGAGAACCTCACGAGGTTTGCCTTGCCTCGATATCTCCGCCCCTCGCGAGCTGGCCTGGTGAGGCCGCTCCTGAGGAGGTCTTGTGTCGTCCGCCTCGCGAGGCTTGGCCCCTCGCGAGGGTCTTGAATGTTTGTTAGTGAAGATGGGCCGTACGGCCCGCTCGCAGAGCCACGCCGTGGGCCGCGGGCAGGCAAGTCTGGGGACCCCCGTTCCCAGAACGCCGACAGTTATCATCACCTTTCCTTTTTTATACTTTTTCCTTTGGCAAGCAGAATGTGTTGGAGAGATCCGGATATATATATATATATATATCCACTCGGATGTAGGTTTTCATAAAGTATTATTGTTGACATTACCCTTGAGGAAAAAGGTTGGGATGCGAAACTATAAGCCCCTATCTTTCTCTGTGTCCGATTGAAGCTTTGGGCCGTGATACGTCTCCAACGTATCTACTTTTCCTAACGCTTTTCCTCTTGTTTTGGACTCTAATTTGCATGATTTGAATGAAACTAACCCCGGACTGACGTTGTTTTCAGCAGAACTACCATGGTGTTGTTTTTGTGCAGAAATAAAAGTTCTCGGAATGGAACGAAACTTCGCGAGGAATTTTTATACAATAAATAAGAATTTCTAGAGCCAAGATCCACCGGAGAGGGACAGCTGGGTGGGCACAACCCACCTGGGCGCGCCAGGGCCCCCAGGCGCGCCCTGGTGGGTTGTGGTCCCCACGTGCCCCTGACTTATCTCTTTACACCACATCATCACCTACCTCTAGAAAAATTCTCCATTGCTCTCTCTCCTGTGTTCTTGCTCTCAAACCCGCATATTTCGATCTTGTCGTGGAATTGTCACGGCAGATGTCCTAGTGTGAGGACTTAGTTGCGAGGCCAACGCATCTATGTGGTAGCTTGAGAGGGGTTGAGCGGAATCGAGAGACGCATCACAAGACAAGGGTTTAGACAGCTTCGGGCCCCGGGAAACATCATCCGGTAACAACCCTACATGTTGTTTGAGGCTAGGTCTCATTACGATTATGAGGGAGTCGCCGTAAACCGGCTCTCCCAGGTATCTCTAGCCCTAAGATTTATCCCCCCTCTTGGGGTTCCCTACCCCTCCTTATATATGTTGAAGGGGCGGGTTACATGTAGAGTCCAACTCGGATTAAGACTTAAACTATTCTGACTTCTCCTCATGGGCTTCTTAACATCTTGGGCTTCATAAGGTCTCGGGCTTCATAACTCCTGGCAACCGAGTTATCACTGTCTGCAGGGTTATGACTGGTGCCGGTTTATGATGGTCTGTCGGGTTATGATGATCTGCGGGGTTATGACTTCCTGCCGGTTTATGAACTGACTTAACACCTGCCGGGTTATCATCTGACTTAACACCTGCCGGTTTATCATCTGACTTAATACCTGCCGGTTTATCATCTGACTTAGCCATCTGTCTTAACTGTCTGCCGGTTTACCACCCACCGGTTTACCAAGTCCCAGCCGGGTTATAACTCTGGTCGGGTCATACCGCGGGGTATATCCCCGACATTAGCCCCCAGTTTAATTTGGATTTATCCATGTTAAACTGATCCTGAGCATCCTTAAATCCTTGTCATTTCCTTCTAGAAAATCCGGGTCAATAGGCTAGCTGCATAATCAATTTGCTGACATTGGTTTGTCACAGAAAAATACTATGAAGAATAATTCATTTGACTCAGCTCCCAATGCTTTAACGGAAATATTTGTCCTTGAAATACTCATCTGATCTTCAGCCGGTTTAAGGATGTAGAACTTGCCGGTTTATCATTGCCAAAATTGCCGGTTTATGAATATTGATGGCACCGGATCATAACTGTTTGTTAACATCAGCTTTAAAAATATACCTCTTATATGCCTATCACTTGTAGCCCCCAAGTCTTAAGAAGGTAACGTAGTAACAGCTTAAGATTTGCTTCAATATGAATGTCACAAGCTTGAAGAAATCCAGGTTGTTCATCTCAATCACTAGTCAGAACTGAGTATCCCACATATGTAGCCCCCAAGTGCCGGGTTGTCATGCTTGCAGCAACCTGGGACTTGTAATTGCCTGATGCTCATAAAAACTTCAACCAGTGTAGCCCCCAAGGGCCGGGTCATTATGCAAATAATGAGCAGGGACTTTGAAAATATGATCATGTAGACTTTAACAGCAACGTGTAGCCCCCAAGGGCCGGCTCAGTAAGATAATACTGAGTTGGGACTTTATATATACTTCATTGAAAATAACATCATATGATGTAACTCCCATCATGGGGCTTGAACCCACGGCCACAAGTTTTAAGAGCTTTGTGCTTTACCAATTGAGGAGTGGACCCTTCAATATAATGGATTAAGACTTGTGTACTTTGAATTGTTGACAAAAGCAATTGGTAGCCCCCAAGGGCTGGCTCATTACAATGTGATGAGTCGGGTCTTCAATAAGGTGATGAAAAAATGACTTTGCATTAGCTCCCAAGTGCCATGGTGCATGCTGGCAGTGACATGGGACTTGCATATTTGATGTAATCTCAATTTGAATAATGTAGCCCCCAAGTGCCGGGTCGTAAGCCTTCAGCGACTCGGGACTATTCCTTCCACTATAGAATAAATCATATCCATCGATAAAGTAATATCCATTGCGCTAAAGCGACTTTGAAAACCTCAGTCATAATACTGGTCATTGATAACCATAATAAAAATCCAGCCATGTTGGCTATTAAAGATTTGAATAATATAATCCAACGATTTATAAGCGCATGCTTCCAATGGCGCAATCCCAATATATACTGGCGACTTAATGTCCAAAGCCAGACCGGGTTAATAAACACCGAATAATTACCTTATCTCATACTGGCGACTTATAGTCAAAAACCAGGCCGGGTTAAAAATACCAGTTTATCATAAAGTGTTGTAAACCTCATAAAAAGAGAAAATTTGTCGAATAAAAACATGCGAGGCTTTTCATGGGCTGCCAGGCCCAAAATCGAGGCTTTTCATGGGCTGCCAGGCCACTGAGTTAAACCATTTTACAAAGCCTTTTAAGATGGACCTCAATCATTAACCAATTGTCGTTTTAACTTTGACAAGTTCAGGGTCTATGAGATTGACTTGTCAAACGTTCGGCGGGTCATACCAGGTTTACCTGGACGGAGTGGCTTACTTAAAAAAGGCAGGATAACCCGGGGTTTTAGGTGAATACACCTGGCTTCCAAGCCTGGCTTGATAGCCTATTACAAGTGTAGACTCTTTGTTCTTTGCGAAGCAAAGATCCCCCGAGCAATATTTTGAGCTGTGCTCAGTGGGTGCCTATGTATGAGTTGTGCTTTTGCAACACTCTCTTTGGCCCCTTTTAACTTTGGGTGACAAGCCCCCAAGCGATTTCCCTGGTGGCCTTACGCCGATCAAGAGGTGTAGCTATGGTTCAAATACGACCAAGCCCCCAAGTGATTTCCCTGGTGGCCTTACGCCGATCAAGAGGTGTAGCTATGGTTCGAATACGACCAAGCCCCAAAGTGATTTCCCTGGTGGCCTTACGCCGATCAAGAGGTGTAGCTATGGTTCGAATACGCCCAAGCCCAGGATACCCATGTTTGAACCACGTATCATGGCAATAGGTCCTCTTCGGCAACCTTTAACTTTTTGCAAGAGATAGATTCTTCTTGAACCGGGATTTTGAACCGGATATTGAGAGCTTCAAAGCTTTTTGGGAGACAGCTTTCCCTTGAGCCGGATTTTAAACCGGAATCCTTCTTTTTAAGCCGGAAATTTTCTGACGGCCTTTAACTTTGCATCAATATGGCGTTTTAGGGTCCTGCATTAGATAACTTTGCAAGCCAGAGTAATTGCTCTTTTAAAGAAAGCAATATATAATATAAAAATATACTGGATGGATTTCACCTGATATGTCAGGCCAGTAAATATCCACCGCGGGGTTGATGATCACCATGGTGACGTTGAAATTAACCACGGCGGAGTTGGCCGCGGCGCAGACAGATGAGTCGGCCGCGGCGTTGTAAGCTGGTGCGGACGAGAAAGTCGGCCGCGGCGTTGGAAATGGCACGGACGCAGGCAAGTCGGCCATGGGCACGGACAATGAGTCAGTCGCGTGTGCTGACGTAGCGGGGGTGGCAATTTGCGCAGGACGAGCGTTAGTGCAAAAATAATATTTTCTCACGCCCTTTTGCAGCAGCTTTTTGTAAGGAATAATGGTTTTGCGAAAAAAATATCATAGACCAAGTAATTGTTCTTTGATGAGAAACAATGTGCCAATAAAATAGACTTAGATAAACATCACCTGACTTTGTCTGGGCGACGGGTGAATCTTATATATAGCGTCCATGAATAACCCACGGTAATGTTGTAACCCATCCAATGTAAACATGGTACTCCATGATCTGTGATCCCTTCCTTTTGGAGCGTTACTGTTCAATACTGGGTGTCAAGCCAATCGTGATAACAAGGCGATTATAAAGATGAACTGGCAAGTACAGTGAACCGGAAACAATGCTGGTTTAGTTTGCTGTTGTGAGTGGCTGGACTGATAACTTGATCCTACTTCATCCCGTTAACGGCTCCAGACCTCAATCATTGACCACTGGTAGTCGACCAAGCCTTCAAGCTTACGTTGTTCAGGATGGAAGTGTTGTTCAAGATCCCATTTGATGTACTTGTCATGATGAACTCTCGGTCCATATCAAAGCGAGACCGGGTAACGCAAGGCCGGGCTGCTAGCGGTTTGAGCCACGATGGCGCAGGTGGTAACTGAGACGGGTCGTTCGGCGGGGCTTGGGTGGCTCAAGGCGCAGGCAGACTAGCGCCGGTGAAACGGACAGGCCGTAGGGGCGTAAGTCAGCAAAACGGCCGGTGGAGACGAAGCACTGCAGCGACGGCGGCTCGGAGCAGAGAGGGCGGATCTGGCAGCCGGGCCTCACGCGGGTGGCAGGAACAATGGCTCGGGGCCAGGGCAAACCGGCCTGGCGCGGGCGGCCGTGAACAGTGGGACGGTGAACCGGCGGAAAGCATGCTGGAGCCAATCATAGCAGCGGCTCAGCG
The DNA here is from genome assembly GCF_002575655.3 of Aegilops tauschii subsp. strangulata. NCBI lineage: Eukaryota > Viridiplantae > Streptophyta > Magnoliopsida > Poales > Poaceae > Aegilops > Aegilops tauschii. Next base: position 508,760,829 of record NC_053037.3, read on the forward strand.
AGAAAGGGTGCCCGGTTACGGCGACTCAGGCCATCCGTAATAGGGGCCCTGCCTGCAGAAGCGAAAACGGGCCACTAGCGGCTCACGGTCGAAGGAGACGGACCAGTGAAGGCCATGGAGGCAGCGCGGCGGTTTACACTTCCGGTTCAAGGCGGAAACGATGGAGGCAGCCAGCGCATTGGAAATTTGGAACAAAGAAAGGTGGCCACTTCGGCGTGAGGCCTTGGGGTGACTCGTGGCGCTTCAGGCGGCTCATAGTGCCGCAGTCGCGACGGCGAAGACCAGGCAGAGCCACAGGCGGAGCTCTGCGGCTCAAATACATAAGCATTGGAGGCCAACTCGTACACCGAAAAGGGCGGTTCAAAGGCGGAGATCGAGGCCGGAACACAGCCGTGGCGGCATGTTGCAGGAGCGACTTGGTACGGCGACTCGTGCCCAGACAGAGGTGATGCGGCAGCAGGCGATTTGGCAGCCCGAGGCGCCGCAGTGACCAAGGAAGGTTAGTAGTCAAGGGCGGCTCGACCGGGGCGGCTTGACCGGTGCGGCAGACAGAGGCGGCGATTTGCGGGTGGTGGCTTGGTGCAGGGCCACGACGGTTTATGGAAGTGGAGCCGAGTGGCAACTCGGGGCCGCTGGTTTAAAGCAGCGAGGCCGGGTCGTGGAGGCGAAGCGGTTCACAAAGTGGGCCGAGACCTCGGCGGCTCACGGCGGCGAAGTGCCCGAGGGCGAGGAGGCCTGAGGCGTGGGCGGCGACTCATCCACGTCCGAGGAGGAGTGGCGACTTAGCAGAAGAAGCGCTCGGACGCAGGTGCCACATCCCTGTCGACTCGGCGACTTGAGGTTGCGCGATAGGTAATCCGGGAGCGGCTCGAAGGTGCGACCCGGAAGGGCGCCGGCGAGTCAAGGTCATCAATACAGGGGCGGGTCATGGCCCAGACCACAGCAACGACAAAAAACGCACTGGCGGTTCTAGATGTGCAATGGCGATTTAGGTGGCAAGGACGGCTCAACTCGGCGGTAGAGGCGCGCTGAAGGCGGCGACTCGGAGCCGATCCCAGGCGGCTCGGCGTGGTACAGACGACAGAGGAGCAGCGACTGCAACACGACCATGGCTGAATTGGGTGTGGCGTGATGAAGATCAGACAGAGGCCGACGGATTGAGGAAGAACCAGACCAGGTATTTTCAGAAGCAACGGGCGTCTCTTTGCGATGTCAGTTCAGAGCTCGCGTAAGGCCATAGCAGAGGTGAAAACAAGCTCCGTTCGCAGCGGAGGTCCTCCCAATCACTTGGCGGCGGGAGGAGTGGCTTGTGGCCGGCCACGGCAAGGGCAGCCTCAGCAAGGGCCGGTTCGTCGCATGGATGTGCCAAGCAGGCCGTGGTAGAAGCGACCCAACGGGGTGAACCACGGCAACGGCGGCGGCTTGAAATAGCAGTAAAATAATAGCGACTTAACGCGGTGATAGAGAACCGCCATGGCGAGACGAGGTCGAAGCAGAAAATGAGCGGCTCGCGACAGGGCGCAGCTCGGAGGCGGCGGCTCAGAGGCAGAAGTGACTCGATGATGGCAGCAGGTGGCAATGATAAACCGAAGGGAGTCATAGCAGAGGCAAAGCGGAGGTAATGGGAGCGCGGGTTGTAGCCAGCGCGGACGAGGCAGCGTCAGTGCGAGGCGAGCCCGCGGCGGCCTCGAGCGTCGAGGATGCTGGCGATTTCATTGCAGGGGCAACAGCAAGGACCGGCGGCGGTTTGGAGGAACGCCAGCTCGGTGGGGTAGGGGCGTGGGTGACTCGAGGGCAAGAGCAGAGTCCACGCCCATCTCCTAGTTCTTCTCCGAGTCGTAATTGCTTTGACCGGTTTATTGGATTCTTTCCATCTCATGTAGCGTGTGAACCTCAGATTGTTTGATACCCAAACGTGACCGCAAAAGTTTCTCCGGATTCCCATCTGCCTCGGTGACCCGCACTGCAACGGAAATTTTAACCACGCTGGTTTCAGCGAGTTACGTATCCGGTTTTGATGCGCCGGCAAAACAGGCAGCAGCGGAAAATCAATCTGTTTTCGACGGATTGACTGGTTATGGCGGCCGCACACTATGCAACCCCAATTTCTCTTGTCTTTGAATCGCGTACCGCTAGCTCCAAAATTAACCTTCATTCTGATCATAAAACGATGAATTTGATAGCTCTGCCCAAGGTTGTTCCCCATCGGGTTCTCCTCCGCGGTCATTCCGCGCCAGGTTTTTTTATCCGATCAATCATGAGCTTCTGGATCCCTGAAGAGAGATCCCTTCAAGCCCTCCAAGAACTCAACACCACCGTGCGCGCGCCTCACGGTGGGCGCCAACTTTGCTCGAAGCTCCGTTTTCGAAACTGTTTCGGGGGATTGTTGCTTGGTATGTGACTCCACTGTTTGTCCAATTAGTTTTTATTTTAGTAGTTTATATTTTGAATAATTAGCTACTCTTGGTTCTGCTGTAGATGAGCTTGCATGTTGAATTCTTAGATTCTAAGTAGTTTGAATGCTTGCTATGGCCTCTATGGATCCCTATGATTAGTTGCTATCAACTTTGTAGAGTTTTGTTGATAAATTTGTGTCACTCAAAAATTTCAGAAAATTGTACGCGAACATGATGAACCTGTTTGGAAGGAGTTCTTCAAGGAGGAGATCCTCGGGGGCATCTTCTAGTGACAGCTCCGCTCGCCGGTCATATGTTCAACCAAGTGAAAGTTCCACACGAGATGCCGCTACCAAAACATGCTTATGGCCTTGTGATGAGTATATGATGCGTGTAGGCATTAAGGAGGAATTTGAGCAATATGTTCACAATGCCGGTCTCGGTCCCTACATTTCAGATAAGTGTGAACAATGCCACATTCTCACTGAATCATTTGTCAAAGGATTTAAATCCCATCCCCATGAGTCTAGGGTGTCATTTATGCTTATGATAATCCATATACCATCTCACTAGAGAATTTTGCTTACCACTGCAAACTCCCGTTCTGGGGTTCGCTTGACGAACCGCTAAGGGCTGAGTACCAATCATTCTTGACTAGTCTTTGCTACGGTGAGACGAGGGGAGTGACACAAGGTAGAATAAAGAGCATTCATTTTCCCACAATTCAGTACTTTACATTATTTAACGGGAAATGTATAGTAGGCAAGCAAGACTATAGTGCACTTTGTGCTCTGGAGTTGAGCCTCATACACACCGCTCTCACTGGTGAAAGAAATTATAACTTTGGAGCGATTGTTGCACGCAGACTTCAGCATAACGCTAACAATAGCTATTTCTATGGTGGAATTTATGCCGCACGTCTAGCACGAGGGTTGGGTGCTTCACCTTTGCCATTTGATCCTATCCTACCCACACAGTATTTAGATTTTGACACCTTAAAAGAGCATAAGATCCTTAAAGGAAAAATTCATGACTTCACTTACAATATGTTGTTTAACCAAACATCTGTTGTGCATACATATTTGCCCGCGCCTGCTCTTTTTGACTATCACAACAAAGGAAGATATTTTGTTCTTGAGAATGAGGCCCGAGCTCACAACGCGGCAATGGAAGCAGCACGGCAGGCCGAGGCATCCGCACCGAGAGCCTCCATGAGCTACCACGCCAACTACTATCCAGGCTTCTAATCGACCACCAAGTTAGGCCAAAAGCCTAAGCTTGGGGGAGTATGTGTTTCCCACCAACTTTATATTCATGTCCACTTATTCTAATTGTCGGTGTTCACACTTTTTCATTGTATCATCCATGCTTAGATTTATTTTCTTGCTTTCTTCTTGTGTGTTTGAAAAACCTTATAAAAACCAAAAAAATTAGTTGTAGTCAGTTTACTTTCTATGCATGCTTAGTTGTACTACTAAAAAGAAAACCCAAAAATATTTCCTTGTTCTTCTTCTGCTTGTTGGGAGCTTTCCCGTGTAAATAGTTTTTCTCGCTTTTGCTTTTCCCTTTTATTTGCTTGTTCAAGAAAACCAAAAACTCCAAAAATATTTCATGTGTTTCTCTGAATTTCTTTTCTTTTTATTCGAGTTGTACCAAGGAGAAGACCACGATGAAAATGTTGAGTGGCTCTTATATGAATAACTGTTGATCTAATAAAGAGCCCATTTTACCTTGTCTTCTCCTGTTGAATAAAATGTTTGCAGATTCCAGCTTAGTCCACGGCACTCTTGCACTATTATTATTTTCATATCGTTCGGTCGTGCAAGTAAAAGGCAATAATGACGATATTCGATGAATTGGCCGTGGCAGAGAGAAACGGGTATGCACTCGACTTGTTCTGTTTGTGTAAATATGTTTAACCTAGTATCCATGATTCAGCCCATTATGATTAAACATGTTTGAATTGAAAATTAGAGATTATAGTTTCTCATGCCATGCATAAGTAGCTAGGAGTGGATAATGATTTATTTTGGATATCAACATTGCGTTAAAATGATTGTGATGTAGTATGATGATATGGTATCCTCCTCTGAATGTTCGAGTGGCTTGACTTGGCACATGTTCATGCATGTAGTTGAATCAAAACCAACATAGCCTCTATGATATTTATGTTCATGGTGTCCATATCCTACTCATGCTAGTGTCCAATGTTACTTATGCATAATGCATGTTCATGACCGTTGTTGCTCTCTAGCTGGCGTTATTTAGTGTTTGCGTTGAGCATTAATATGATTTGATCATATTTATTTCAATACGGTTATTCATTTAAGTTAGAGAACAATTGCTGTTCTGTTTACATGAATAAAAACCTTTTATGGTCATACACACCAACAAAAATGGTTTGTTGGATCTCGATCATAGTGATACACATATCCATAATATTGAAGCCAAAAGATGCAAAGTTAATAATGATAGTGCAACTTATTTGTGGCACTGCCGTTTAGGTCATATTGGTGTAAAGCGCATGAAGAAACTCCATACTGATGGGATTTTGGAATCACTTGATTATGAATCACTTGATGCTTGCGATCTGTGCCTCATGGGCAAGATGACTAAAACGCCGTTCTCCGGAACTATGGAGAGAGCAACAGATTTGTTGGAAATCATACATACAGATGTATGTGGCCCGATGAATATTGAGGTCGTAGCAGGTATCATTATTTTCTGACCTTCACAGATGATTTGAGCAGATATGGGTATATCTACTTAATGAAACAGAAGTCTGAAACATTTGAAAAGTTCATATAATTTCAGAGTGAAGTAGAAAATCATCGTAACAAGAAAATAAAGTTTCTACGATCTGATCGCGGAGACAAATATTTGAGTTACGAGTTTGGTCTTCAATTAAAACAATGTGGAATAGTTTCACAAATTCGTGCCACCTGGAACACCACAGCATAATGGTGTGTCCGAACGTCATAACCGTACTTTATTGGATATAGTGCAATCTATGATGTCTCTTACCAATTTACCACTATCGTTTTGGGGTTATGCATTAGAGACAGCTACATTCACGTTAAATAGGGCACCATCAAAATCCGTTGAGACGACGCCTTATGAACTGTGGTTTGGCAAGAAACCAAAGTTGTCGTTTCTTAAAGTTTGGGGTTGCGATGCTTATGTGAAAAAGTTTCATCCTGATAAGCTCAAACCCAAATCGGAGAAATGTGTCTTCATAGGATACCCAAACGAGACAGTTGGGTACACCTTTTATCACAGATCCGAAGGCAAGACATTCGTTGCTTAGTATGGATCCTTTCTAGAGAAGGAGTTTCTCTCGAAAGAAGTGAGTGGGAGGAAAGTAGAACTTGATGAGGTAACTGTACCTGCTCCCTTATTGGAAAGTAGTTCATCACAGAAATCTGTTCCTGTGACTCCTACACCAATTAGTGAGAAAGTTAATTATGATGATCATGGAACTTCAGATCAAGTTATTACTGAACCTCGTAGGTCAACCAGAGTAAGATCCGCACCAAAGTGGTATGGTAATCCTGTTCTGGAGGTTATGTTACTAGACCATGACGAACCTACGAACTATGAAGAAGCGATGGTGAGCCCAGATTCCGCGAAATGGCTTGAGGCCATGAAATCTGAGATGAGATCCATGTATAAGAACAAAGTATGGACTTTGATTGACTTGCCCGATGATCGGCGAGCCATTGAGATTAAATGGATCTTCAAGAGGAAGACGGACACTGATAGTTGTGTCACTATCTACAAAGCTAGAATTGTCGCAAAAAAGGTTTTCGACAAGTTCAAGATGTTGACTACGATGAGAGTTTCTCACTCGTATCTATGCTTAAGTCTGTCCGAATCATGTTAGCAATTGCCGCATTTTATGAAATCTGGCAAATGGATAAACAAAACTGCATACCTTAATGGATTTATTAAAGAAGAGTTGTATATGATGCAACCAAAAGATTTTGTCAATCCTAAAGGTGCTAACAAAATATGCAAGCTCCAGCAATCCATCTATGGACTGGTGCAAGCATCTCGGAGTTGGAATATACACTTTGATAAGTTGATCAAAGGATATAGTGTTATACAGACTTGCGGTGAAGCCTGTATTTACAAGAAAGTGAGTGGGAGCACTACAGCATTTCTGATAAGTATATGTGAATGACATATTTTTGATCGGAAATAATGTAGAATTATTCTGCAAAGCATAAAGGAGTGTTTGAAAGGTTTTTTCAAAGAAAGACCTCGGTCAAGCTGCTTACATATTAAGCATCAAGATCTATAGAGATAGATCAAGACGCTTGATAAGTTTTTTCAATGAGCACATACCTTAACAAGATTTTGAAGTAGTTCAAAATAGAACAGTCAAAGAAAGAGTTCTTGCCTGTGTTACAAGGTGTGAAATTGAGTAAAGACTCAAAGCCCGACCACGGCAAAAGATAGAAATAGAATGAAAGTCATTCCCTATGCCTTGGCCATAGGTTCTATAAAGTATGCCATGCTGTGTACCAGATCTATTGTATACCCTACACTGTTTTTGGGAAGGGAGTACAATAGTGATCTAGGAGTAGATCACTGGACAACGGTCAAAACTATCCTTAGTGGAATAAGGATATGTTTCTCGATTATGGAAGTGACAAAAGGTTCGTCGTAATGGGTTACGTCGATGCAAGTTTTGACACTAAATCTAGATGACTCTAAGTCTCGGTCTAGATACATATTGAAAGTGGGAGCAATTAGCTAGAGTAGCTCCGTGCAGAGCATTGTAGACACAGAAATTTGCAAAATACTTACGGATCTGAATGTGACAGACCCGTTGACTAAAATTATCTCACAATCAAAACATGATCACACCTTAGTACTCTTTGGGTGTTAATCACATAGCTATGTGAACTAGATTATTGACTCTAGTAAACCCTTTGAGTGTTGGTCACATAGAGATGTGAACTATGGGTGTTAATCACATGGTGATGTGAATTATTGATGTTAAATCACATGGCGATGTGAACTAGATTATTGACTCTAGTGCAAGTGGGAGACTGAAGGAAATATGCCCTAGAGGCAATAATAAAGTATTATTTATTTCCTTATATCATGATAAATGTTTATTATTCATGCTAGAATTGTATTAACCGGAAACATAATACATGTGTGAATACATAGACAAACAGAGTGTCACTAGTATGCCTCTACTTGACTAGCTCGTTAATCAAAGATGGTTATGTTTCCTAGCCATAGACATGAGTTGTCATTTGATTAACGGGATCACCTCATTAGGAGAATGACGTGATTGACTTGACCCATTCCGTTAGCTTAGCACTCGATCGTTTAGTATGTTGCTATTGCTTTCTTCATGACTATACATGTTCCTATGACTATGAGATTATGCAACTCCCGTTTACCGGAGGAACACTTTGTGTGCTACCAAACGTCACAACGTAACTGGGTGATTATAAAGGTGCTCTACAGGTGTCTCCAAAGGTACTTGTTGGGTTGGCGTATTTCGAGATTAGGATTTGTCACTCCGATTGTCGGAGAGGTATCTCTGGGCCCACTCGGTAATGCACATCACTATAAGCCTTGCAAGCATTGCAACTAATGAGCTAGTTGCGGGATGATGTATTACGGAACGAGTAAAGAGACTTGCCGGTAACGAGATTGAACTAGGTATCGAGATACCGACGATCGAATCTCGGGCAAGTAACATACCGATGACAAAGGGAACAACGTATGTTGTTATGCGGTCTGACCGATAAAGATCTTCGTAGAATATGTGGGAGCCAATATGGGCATCCAGGTCCCGCTATTGGTTATTGACCGGAGAGGTGTCTCGGTCATGTCTACATAGTTCTCGAACCCGAAGGATCCGCATGCTTAACGTTACGATGACAGTTATATTATGAGTTTATATGTTTTGATGTACCGAAGGTTGTTCGGAGTCCCGGATATGATCACGGACATGACGAGGAGTCTCGAAATGGTCGAGACATAAAGATTGATATATTGGACGACTATATTCGGACACCGGAAGTTTCCGGAGAAGTTTCGGATTAAACCGGAGTGCCGGAGGGTTACCGGAACCCCCCGGGGAAGTATTGGGCCTTAGTGGGCCTTGAGGGGAGAGAGAGGGCAGCAGCCAGGAGGTTGTGCGCCCCCTCCCAGGAGGAATCCTATTTGGACTAGGAGAGGGGGGCGCAGCCCCCTTTCCCTCTCCCTCTCCCTCTCTTTCCTTCCCCCCTTCTTTTCCTAGTTTGACTAGGAAAGGGGAGTCCTACTCCTACTAGGAGGAGGACTCCCCCCCTCTCCTTGGCGCGCCTAGGGCAGCCGGCCTCCCCCTTGCTCCTTTATATACGGGGGCAGGGGGGCACCTCTATACACACTTGATATACGATATTTTAGCCGTGTGCGGTGCCCCCCTCCACCATATTACACCTCGATAATACTGTTGCGGAGCTTAGGCGAAGCCCTGCGTCGGTGGAACATCATCATCGTCACCACGCCGTCGTGCTGACGAAACTCCCCCTCAACACTCGGCTGGATCGGAGTTCGAGGGACGTCATCGAGCTGAACGTGTGCTGAACTCGGAGGTGCCGTGCGTTCGGTACTTGATCGGTCGGATCGTGAAGACGTACGACTACACCAACCGTGTTGTGATAACGCTTTCGCTGTCGGTCTACGAGGGTACGTGGACAACACTCTCCCCTCTCGTTGCTATGCATGACCATGATCTTGCGTGTGCGTAGGAATTTTTTTGAAATTACTACGTTCCCCAACACCAAGAAGGTCAAGGCAGACGGCCCCGGCAAGGAGATTGCCAGGTGTGCCTCCTGCAGGGCCTTGGCGGCTACCGACAAGCCAGGAAGCTCCGGCAAGCAATACTGCAAGATCCACCGCACCAAGGGCCACGACCTCCAGAACTGCCGACAAGTCGAGCTGCTTGCTGAGAAGCAAAAAGCTGAGTATGAGAGGCGGGACAAGGAGAAGGACCAGGATGGTGCCGAGGGATCTGGCAAGAAGCGTGGCGGCCAAGGAGGCCGCCGCGGCAAGGACAACCAACAAGAGAGGCCCGCCCGGGGCCGTGACAAGAAACAAGAAGACGATGATCACGACGAGGACGACGAGTCTGGTGAGCAAGGGTTCCAGAAGGCTACGGAGGCCATGTGCGTCGATGGTGGCACCTCGCTGCATACTTCTCACCGCCAGCTCAAGCAGTGGGCGCGTGAGATTACAGCAGCGGAGCCGTTGTTCGATGGTCAGAAGCCGCTAAAGTGGTCCAGCACGCCCCTCATCTTTGACGCCGAGGACCACCCTGACCGCACAACCGCGGTCGGGTGTTTGCCATTGTTGGTCTCACCAACAATACGCAACCTCAAGGTGAACAAGATGTTCGTTGACGGCGGGGCCGGCCTAAACTTGATCTCACCCGTCGTGATCAAAAGGCTGCAAATTCCTGATGGAGACCTCGATGAAACGGGCACGTTTCAAGGGCTCAATCCAAGGAGGAGCCAGCCGAAGGGGAAGGTCACACTGCCCGTGAAGTTTGGAGGAGAGTTGAACTACAGGACGGAGAGGATCATCTTCGATGTAGCCGAGATCCCCTTGCCCTACAACGGGATCCTCGGCCGCCCGGCACTAGCCAAGTTCATGGCGGCGTCACACTACGCCTACAACATGCTAAAGATGCCCGAGCCGTTGACCATCATCTCTGTCCCCTCCGACAAGAAGGACGCGCTGGTTTGCGCCGACCAACTCTACCGGGAAGCAGTTGCAGCAGCTGCCGTCAAGGCACTTGCTCCAGCCGCTGAAGGCCCGAGAGGGAAGAAGAAGCCCGGCAAGACCTCTCGCGCCCACTCCGGCAAGCGCACCTCCTCAGAGTGTTGCGCTACCGTCGAGGACGTGCCAGAGAGCTCTACCGACAAGAGCAAGAAATCCAGAGCCGAGCCACCACAGACCAAGAGGATGTCCATCGGGGAGGATGGCGCGGGAGGGGCCTTCATCATAGGCTCCACCCTCGACAGCAAATAGAAAAGCGCGCTCGTCACCTTCCTGCGGGCGAATGTCGACGTGTTTGCATGGCAAGCATCTGACATCCCCGATTTTCCCATGGAGGTGATTGAGCACCACCTAGTTGTCTTCCCTCATGCGCGGCCCGTCAAGCAGAAGGTCAGAAAGCAGGCTCTGGAGAGTCAAGAGTTCATTACAGAGGAGATCAAGAAGTTGGAAGCGGCAGGGCTAGTGAGAGGAGTGCTCCACCCGACGTGGTTGGCCAATCCGGTAGTAGTGCGCAAGGCAAATGGGAAGTGGAGGCTCTGTATTGACTACACAGATATCAATAAGGCTTGTCCTAAGGACCCCTTCCCGTTGCCGCGCTTTGACCAGATTGTTGACTCCACGGCTGGGTGTGATCTGTTGTCATTCCTGGACGCCTACTCAGGCTACCACCAAATCTTCATGACAAGAGAGGATGAAGAGAAGACAACATTCATCACCCCATGTGGTACGTATTGCTTTTTACGGATGCCTTTCGGGTTGAAGAGTGCTGGCTCGACGTTTGCAAGAGCAGTCCAAATTGGTTTTGAACCCCAGCTCCGTAGAAATATGGAAGCATACATGGATGACATAGTGGTCAAAACCAAGGACGGGGCAACTCTCGTGCAAGACCTGGGAGAGACGTTCACCAATCTGCGCAAGATCAACCTTAAGCTGAACCCTGAGAAGTGTGTCTTCAGCGTTCCGTCTGGCAAGCTTCTCGGATTCTTTGTGTCACAGCACGGGATCGAGGCAAACCCAGACAAAATCAAAGCTATTGAGGTGCCCAAGTGGATCGAAGATGTACGTCGGCTCACCGGCTGCGTCGCCGCCATGAGTCGATTCATCTCCAAGTCCGCCGAGTGTGCCCTCCCCCTTTTCAAAATCTTGAAGAAGGCAGACCCAATGGAGTGGACCCCAGAAGCCAAGGCGGCGTTCCAGGATCTGAAGAAATACCTTTCCTCCATGCCAATACTGGTTGCGCCTAAAACACAAGAGCCGTTGCAGCTGTATCTAGCAGCGATGAATCAAGTGGTCAGCGCCGCACTGGTGGCGCAGAGGGAGGTCGACGAGGAGGCAGTGGCGACGGCAGAATCTACGGATGGCAAGCCAAAGATTCCCCCGGCAGGGCCTGATGCCAGCAAGGCAAGGCCCCCGGCAGAGTGTGATGCCACCAAGGCAGTGCCCGCTCAGTCAGGTGAGGTGGTGCAGAAGAAGAAGATGATGCAGCGGTTTACTTCGTCAGCTCCCTCTTGCAGGGGGCTAGGTCGAGGTACTCCGGTGTGCAGAAATTGCTCTTCGGCCTCCTTATGGCCTCGAGGAAGCCGCGTCATTACTTCCAAGCCCATGAAATCATTGTTGTCACCCGCCTCCCGTTGCAACGGATACTGCATAACCCAGATGCAACCGGAAGAATTGTGGAATGGGCCCTGGAGTTGTCAAGTTTTGGGTTGAAGTTTGAAAGTACCTCGACAATCCAGAGCAGAGTCTTGGCGGAGTTCATTGCAGAATTTAACGCCCGACGAAGAAATCCAGGAGACCGCTCTCCCCGGCAAGGAAGCAGACCGCGACTGGATCATGTACTTTGATGGGGATTTCTCGCTGCAAGGCGCCGGTGCTGGCGTGCTGCTCATCGCACCCACCGGAGAGCACCTCAAGTACGTGGTCCTGATGCACTTTCCTAGGGAGATGTCCACCAACAACACTGCGGAGTATGAGGGGCTGCTCGCCGGTGTCAGGATCGCGGCAGACCTCGGGGTTAAGAAGCTCATCGTCAAGGGTGACTCGCAGCTTGTTGTCAGACAGGTCAACAAGGATTACCAGAGCCCATTGATGGAGGCCTACGTAGATGAGGTGAGGAAGCTGGAGGAGCGCTTTGATGGTATCCAAGCGGAGCACGTCCCCCGAGCGGAGAACGACATCGCCGATTACCTGTCAAAGCGTGCTGCATTCAAGCTACCTGTGGAACCAGGTACCTTTTTGCTCCAGTTAACTCAGCCATCCGTCGAACCATCAACAGAGCAGAACAAGCGGAGGAAATCAGGCCCCGACAAGTACTTTCCCGCCGAGCCCCCTGGGGCTGCCGGCAAGGATGTTGCCGTGGACCCTGAGCCTGCCAAGGAGCAGCTGGCTCCGGCAGGGCGTCAAGCCCTGGCCGTAGAGACAGCCGCTCCCACTACAGAGGAAATGCCTTTGGTCCTTGCCGTCGAGCCCCAGGCTCCGGCGTGGGCGCACCGTCCGATTCCTCCAAACAGGGGAGCTTCCTGAGGAGCAGGAAGAAGCGGAAAATGTAGCCCGTCGGTCTGCCCTGTACCAGTTCGTCGATGACGTCCTGTACAGGAGGAGACTGAATGGTGTGAAATTGAAGTGCATCCCCCGGGAGGAAGGACTGGAGCTGTTGGCGGAGATACATGGAGGCATATGTGGCTCCCACATAGGGTCGAGGGCCCTCGCCGGCAAGGTTTCTTCTAGCCCACCGCCCTCCAGGATGCGACGGCACTAGTAACCAAGTGTGAACCGTGTCAGTTCCATTCAAAGAAGCTTCATCAACCAGCTCAAGCCCTTCAAACAATCCGTCTCTCCTGGCCATTCTCGGTCTGGGGGCTCGATATACTGGGCCCTTTCCCCCGCGCTGTCGGGGGCTTTGAGTACTGGTATGTTGCAATCGACAAGTTCACAAAGTGGCCGGAAGTGGAAGCAGTGAGAAAGGTGACTGCTCAGTCAGCTGTCAAGTTCTTCAAGGGACTGGTCCGCCGTTTTGGTGTGCCAAACAGAGTCATCACCGACAACGGCACGCAGTTCACAAGCCACACCTTCATGCAATACATTCAAGACCTCGGCAGCAAGGTCTATTTTTCTTCCGTTGCACACCCACGGAGCAACGGCTAAGCGGAGAGGGAAAATGCTGAAGTGTTGCGAGGCCTAAGAACAAAAACTTTTGATAAGCTGCGCAAGAGCGGAAGGCGCTGGATTGATGAATTGCCAGCGGTTCTTTGGTCGATCAGGACAACGCCAAATCAAGCCACCGGTCAGACACCCTTTGCCCTAGTATACAGGGTGGAGGCAGTTCTGCCCACAGAAGTCATATACGGGTCACCTCGAGTGCTCGCTTATGCTGAGCTTGAGCAAGAGCAGTTGCGGCAAGATGACGCAATGCTCCTTGAGGAAGATCGTCTTCGGGCGGCTGTGAGAGCAGCACGCTACCAGCAAGCCTTGCGCCGCTACCATAGCCACAAGGTTCATGCCCGAAGCTTTGAGGAAGGCGACCTTGTTCTTCGACGCGTTCAGTCGGCCAAGAATTCCAACAAGTTGACGCCGAAGTGGGAAGGCCCTTATCGGGTAATACGAGTCACCAGGCCCGGCGCAGTCCGCCTGGAGACCGAAGATGCTATCCCAGCGAGCAACTCCTGGAACATCGAGCATCTTCGCAAGTTTTACCCATAAGGCGCGGCTTGCCGGGCCTCCCGGCAAGCCACCTTTTGTACAAGCTTTGCCGGCAAGGCATGTAATCCTTTGTACAAAGCCAGGCATAGACCCTGAGCATAAATAAATGAAGCGCTGGCGCCCTAAGTTATAGCATGCATGCTAGGTCGAGTCTCTTCCTTGGTTAGGGTTGATAGTGCTTAGCGGCGACTAACCCCTAGACTAGAGGTCGAGTGCGCGTCTCTCTGTTCTTTTCTGTCCTCTTTTGGTTCGCAGGGCGCATGAGCACTTCTGCTGAGCTACTTGGGAGAAAAGGCACGGACCGGCGTCCTAACCCCGGCAAACCAAAGTTACCGGGGGCGGCAAGTACAAGGATCCAACCGCGGCGAGATGAGGTTGCCGGGAGCTGCAGATCCAGATAAGTCTTTTATCCTCTGTCATGCATTTCGTTATGAAATTGGGATATGTGAAACCTCGTTTTATTTCTAGGCCACTGTTACGTCTCCAACGTATCTATAATTTATGAAGTATTCATGCTATTAAATTATCCATCTTGGATGTTTAATGGGCTTTACTATGCACTTTTATATTACTTTTGGGACAAACCTATTAACCCAGAGCCCAGTGCCAGTTTCTGTTTTTTCCCTTGTTTCAGTGTTTCGCAAAAAAGGAATATAAAACGGAGTCCAAACGGAATGAAACTTTCGGGAAAGTTATTTTTGGAACGGAAGCAATCCAGGGGACTTGGAGTGCACGTCAGGGCATCAACGAGGAGAGCACGAGGCAGGGGGCGCGCCCTCCACCCTCGTGGCTCCCCTCACGTATTTCTTCCTCCTATATATACCAATATACCCTAAAACCTTCGGGGAATAGAATAGATCGGGAGTTCCGCCGCCGCAGGCCTCTGTAGCCACCAAAAACCAATCGGGACCCTGTTCCGGCACCCTGCCGGAGGGGGGGATCCCTCACCGGTGGCCATCTTCATCATCCCGGCGCTCTCCACGACGAGGAGGGAGTAGTTCACGCTCGGGGCTGAGGGTATGTACTAGAAGCTATGTGTTTGATCCCTCTCTCTCGTGTTCTTTAGGTGATACGATCTTGATGTATCGCGAGCTTTGCTACTATAGTTGGATTTTATGATGTTTCTCCCCCTCTACTCTCTTGTAATGGATTGAGTTTCCCCTTTGAAGTTATCTTATTGGATTGAGTCTTTTAATGATTTGAGAACACTTGATGTATGTCTTGCGTGGGATACCCATGGTGACAATGGGGTATTCTATTGATCCACTTGATGTATGTTTTGGTGATCAACTTGCGGGTTCCGCCCATGAACCTATGCATAGGGGTTGGCACACGTTTTCGTCTTGACTCTCCGGTAGAAACTTTGGGGCACTCTTTGAGGTTTGTGTTGGTTGAATAGATGAATTTGAGATTGTGTGATGCATATCGTATAGTCATACCCACGGATACTTGAGGTGACATTGGAGTATCTAGGTGACATTAGGGTTTTGGTTGATGTGTGTCTTAAGGTGTTATTTTACTACGAACTCTAGGGCTGTTTGTGACACTTATAGGAATAGCCCAATGGATTGATCGGGAAGAATAACTTTGAGGTGGTTTCGTACCCTACCATAATCTCTTCGCCTGTTCTCCGCTATTAGTGACTTTGGAGTGACTCTTTATTGCATGTTGAGGGATAGTTATGTGATCCAATTATGTTATTATTGTTGAGAGAACTTGCAGTAGTGAAAGTATGAACCCTAGGCCTTGTTTCTTATCATTGCAATATCGTTTGTGCTCACTTTTATCATTAGTTACCTTGCTGTTTTTATATTTTCAGATTACAAAAACCTATATCTACCATCCATATTGCACTTGTATCACCATCTCTTCGCCGAACTAGTGCACCTATACAATTTACCATTGTATTGTGTGTGTGTTGGGGACACAAGAGACTCTTTGTTATTTGGTTGCAGGGTTGTTTGAGAGAGACCATCTTCAACCTACGCCTCCCACGGATTGATAAACCTTAGGTCATCCACTTGAGGGAAAATTTCTACTGTCCTACAAACCTCTGCACTTGGAGGCCCAACAACGTCTACAAGAAGAAGGTTGTGTAGTAGACATCAAGCTCTTTTCTTCCGCCGTTGCCGGGGAGGTGAGTGCTTGAAGGTATATCTTTAGATCTTGCAATCAAATCTCTTTGTTTCTTGTTTTATCACTAGTTTATATTATAAAACAAAACTACAAAAAATGGAATTAAGGGTGCCTCATATGCTTCATCTTTTTAATGTCTTTCGTGAAAATGATGGGAAGGAAAATTGTGCTCAAGTACTAGAAGAAGAATTACATAGAATGCATGGCATAAACTATGTGAATAATGAGCATGATTGCAATGTTGTTAGTATGAATTCCTTGAATACCCATGATGCTAATGATATGCAAAGCCACAAGCTTGGGGATGCTCTGTTTGATGAAGATGATATGTTTAGTCCCCCAAGTTTTGATGAGCAAATTTATTATGATAAAAGCATGCCTCCTATTTATGATGATTATTTTGATGACACGTATGCTATAAAGAATAAAGATAACCATGAAACTTGTCATCATCATTTTAATTTTCAATTGGATTATGCTTCACATGATAGTTATTCTGTTGAGTTTGCTCCCACTACTATTGATGAGAATAAATTTGCTTATGTGGAGAGTAGTAAAATTTCTATGCAAGTAGATCATGAAAAGAATGCTTTATGTGCTGGTTATATTGTTGAATTCATTCATTATGCTACTGAAAATTATTATGAGGGAGGAACATATGCTTGTAAGAATTGCAATAATATCAAGTTTCCTCTCTATGTGTTGAAAATCTTGAAGTTATGCTTGTTTTGCCTTCCCATGTTAGTTGATTATTGTTCCCATAAGTTATTTGCTCACAAAATCCCTATGCATAGGAAGTGGGTTAGAATTAAATGTGCTAGTCATATTCTTCATGATGCTCTCTATATGTTTTAATTCTTATCTCTTATGTGAGCATCATTGAAATCATCATGCCTAGCTAGGGGCGTTAAACATTAGCGCTTGTTGGGAGGCAACCCAATTTTTATGTTTGTTCTTTGCTTTTGGTTCTGTTTAGGAATAAATAATCCATCTAGCTTCTGTTTAGATGTGGTTTTATGTTTTAATTAGTGTTTGTGCCAAGTAAGACCTATGGGATCTTCTAGGATGATAGTTATTTGATCTTGCTGAAAATTTCAGAAACTCTCTGTTCACGAAAACAATTGTTTAAAATCACCAGAACGTGATAAAATACTGATTCCAATTGCAGCAGATCAATAATCAAATTATCTAGGTCTTCCTATTTTCGTAGAATTTTTTGAGTTCCAGAAGTTTGCGTTAGTTACAGATTACTACACACTGTTCTGTTTTTGACATATTCTGTTTTTCGCGTATTGTTTGCTTATTTTGATGAATCTATGGCTAGTAAAACAGCTTATAAACCATAGAGAAATTGAAATATAGTAAATTTAACACCAATAAAAATAAAGAATGAGTTCATTACAGTACCTTGAAGTGGTGTTTTGTTTTCTTTCGCTAACGGAGCTCACGAGATTTTCTGTTAAGTTTTGTGTTGTGAAGTTTTCAAGTTTTGGGTAAAGATTCGATGGACTACGGAATAAGGAGTGGCAAGAGCCTAAGCTTGGGATGCCCCGGATGGCATCCCCTCTTTCGTCTTCATTCATCGGTAACTTTACTTGGAGCTATATTTTTATTCACCACATGATATGTGTTTTGCTTGGAGCGTCATTTTATTTTCTTTTGTTTTGCTTGCTGTTTGAATAAAATACCAAGGTCTGAAATTTTTAAATAAGAGAGAGTCTTCACATAGCTACATAATTATTTAACTACTCATTGATCTTCACTTATATCTTTTTGGAGTAGTTGGTCATTTACTCGCGTGCTTCACTTATATCCTATGAGTAAATGGTTGAATGATTTGAATGCCATAAATCTGAAATTATATATGTTTCATATGCCTTTCCCATGGGGAGTAATGACTTTACATATAAGAAGTAGAGGTGGTAAATTTATTGAAGGTTAGCAAACATTGTATTGGTCACTTGAACAATTCATGAAAGAATATTGAAGGAAGAGAGGTTTCACATATAAATATACTATCTTGGACATCTTCTAGGATTGTGAGCCCCTTTAATTATTTTCAAACCTGAGCAAATTAGTTGAAGTTGGACAAGGAAGACAACATAATGAGTTATGCTTGGGTATATTTGTATATAATTCATATTGTTGTGGATCCTCTAACATGTGGTGCTTGCTATTTAGAATCCTTTGCTAGCCAAAATATCTGTACTAAGCGGGAATACTGCTTGTGCATCCAAATCCCTTGAACCAAGTTTCTTCCATGAGTGTCCACCATATCTACCTATATGCGGTATTTACCTGCCGTTCCAAGTAAATTTGCATGTGCCAAACTCTAAACCTTCAAATAATAATCTGTTTTGTATGCCCGAATCGCTCATGTAGCGACTAGGGGCTGTCAGTATCTTCCATGCTAGGTGGGTTATTCTCACGATGAGTGGACTCCGCTCATCATTCACGAGAAAATGGCTGGTAACTGGGATGCCTAGTCCTATGATCAAAAGATCAAAAACAAATTCGCAAATAATTTAAACAAAACTCCCCCAGGAATGTTGATAGTTGGACGGCACCCGTTGTTTCGGACAAGCCATAGAGTGTGAATGTTGGTGGAGGGGGAGTAAAAACTTTACCTTTCTGCGTGGGAACCACCTATAATGTATGTAGTATGGAAGATATTGGGAACTCTTGGTCGTTATGTTGACAATGAAAGCATACCTCTCAAAATTATTTTCATCTCTGTTTTTGCTTCGAGCTCTGGCACCTCTGCAAATCGCTGCTTCCCTCTGCGAAGGGCCTATCTTTTACTTTTATGCAAGAGTCAGTAGTATTCCTTCTCATTCCAACCTACTCTTTAGTTGGCAAGCATCATGTGATGGAAAGATCTAAGCATATATGGCCATTCAACTATATTTGAGCATGAATTATTACTGTTGACATTAAGCCCCTATCTTTCTCTGTGTTTGATGAATACTATTTGTTCTAAAAATATGCTTTGAGTGGTAGCAATCATGGAAGACTATATGATAGTTGAGTATGTGGGATTTTCTAAATCAAAGCTCTTACATAGACCCTTCTTGAAAATAAGATGAATTGCAATTGTTTGATGACTGAGAACTGTTTGTTAGTTTTCAAGAAAGTTTATGATCTATACTTTAACATGTGAATAGCTTGTTATTTGATCATGAGAAGCTTTATGATATGGGCTACTGTTATGACATATAATGATGCTAGAAAAGGTGATTGAAATTATCATTGATCAAACTTGTGCACCTGCTAGCATTCACACTTTGTAAATTATTTCTTTTATCCTTTACCTACTTGAGGACGAGCAGGAATTAAGCTTGGGGATGCTGATACGTCTCCAACGTATCCATAATTTATGAAGTATTCATGCTATTATATTATCCATCTTGGATGTTTAATGGGCTTTACTATGCACTTTTATATTACTTTTGGGACTAACCTATTAACCCAGAGCCCAGTGCCAGTTTCTCTGTTTCCCTTGTTTTAGTGTTTCGCAGAAAAGGAATATCAAACGGAGTCTAAACGGAATGAAACCTTCGGGAAAGTTATTTTTGGAACGGAAGCAATCCAGGGGACTTGGAGTGCACGTCAGGGCATCAACGAGGAGAGCACGAGGCAGGGGGCGCGCCCACCCCCTGGGCGCGCCCTCCACCCTCGTGGGCTCCTCGTGGCTCCCCTGACGTATTTCTTCCTCCTATATATACCAATATACCCTAAAACCTTCGGGGAACAGAATAGATCGGGAGTTCCGCCGCCGCAAGCCTCTGTAGCCACCAAAAACCAATCGGGACCCTGTTCCGGCACCCTGCCGGAGGGGGGGATCCCTCACCGGTGGCCATCTTCATCATCCCGGTGCTCTCCATGACGAGGAGGGAGTAGTTCACCCTCGGGGCTAAGGGTATGTACAAGTAGCTATGTGTTTGATCTCTCTCTCTCTCTCTCTCTCGTGTTCTTGAGGTGATACGATCTTGATGTATCGCGAGCTTTGCTACTATAGTTGGATTTTATGATGTTTCTCCCCCTCTAGTCTCTTGGAATGGACTGAGTTTCCCCTTTGAAGTTATCTTATCGGATTGAGTCTTTTAATGATTTGAGAACACTTGATGTATGTCTTGCGTGGGATACCCGTGGTGACAATGGGGTATTCTATTGATTCACTTGATGTATGTTTTGGTGATCAACTTGCGGGTTCCGCCCATGAACCTATGCATAGGGGTTGGCACACGTTTTCATCTTGACTCTCCGGTAGAAACTTTGGGGCACTCTTTGAGGTTCTATGTGTTGGTTGAATAGATGAATTTGAGATTGTGTGATGCATATCGTATAATCATACCCATGGATACTTGAGGTGACATTGGAGTATCTAGGTGACATTAGGGTTTTGGTTGATGTGTGTCTTAAGGTGTTATTTTACAACGAACTCTAGGGCTGTTTGTGACACTTATAGGAATAGCCCAATGGATTGATCGGAAAGAATAACTTTGAGGTGGTTTCGTACCCTACCATAATCTCTTCATTTGTTCTCCGCTATTAGTGACTTTGGAGTGACTCCTTGTTGCATGTTGAGGGATAGTTATGTGATCCAATTATGTTATTATTGTTGAGAGAACTTGCACTAGTGAAAGTATGAACCCTAGGCCTTGTTTCCTATCATTGCAATATCGTTTGTGCTCACTTTTATCATTAGTTACCTTGCTGTTTTTATATTTTCAGATTACAAAAACCTATGTCTACCATCCATATTGCACTTGTATCACCATCTCTTCGCCGAACTAGTGCACCTATACAATTTACTATTGTATTGGGTGTGTTGGGGACACAAGAGACTCTTTGTTATTTGGTTGCAGGGTTGTTTGAGAGAGACCATCTTCAACCTACGCCTCCCACGGATTGATAAACCTTAGGTCATCCACTTGAGGGAAATTTGCTACTGTCCTACAAATCTCTGCACTTGGAGGCCCAACAACGTCTACAAGAAGAAGGTTGTGTAGTAGACATCAGCCACCGTGCTCCCCTTTTCTATACCCAAGGATTATCTCCTGGGCCCGGATTGGGTTGTAGTCGCGGCGGCAAGGAAATAGAACGAGGAGCCTAAGCCCGCTTCATCCCTGCCTCCGCCAAGGGCGCGAGAATGGTCGAGCGAAGTGGGGGGACGGCAAGGCCTATTGCCGGGCGGAAAATGTTTATCTTAAATAGTAACAAGGATTCACTCCTTGTCATGGGTTCCATCCATGAATGAAAACCCCCGGCAAGCACCCCTTTTTCATTAAAAACATCCCGTACATGTACAGTTCATATGAAATGAAAAACATGAACAAAGGGGATTACAAGCTTTAAATTTAACAAGGCCCGAAGGCTTACAGATTAAAAAAGAGATGAGATGCCCGTAATCCCTTTCTTGTCCCTCTCCTCAGGAGGCAGGTCAAGAAGGCGAAAGGGCAAAAGGGGCACCTAGGCGAGCTACGAGAAGCAGAAAGCACCAAGAGAACACCTCGGTGGCCGCCCACGGATGGGCCGGTGATGACGGTGTCGGGAAAGGAGCTGGAAGACGAGGCGGCAGGACTGGCAATACGCGATGAAGGCGTCGGTGCCCGCGTACTCCGAGTTGACGGCCTTGCGCCCCGCCCTCTTCCTCTTCCGCAGCCTCCCGACGCGAGCCGCCCAAGGAGACGGCCCCGAGAAGTTCAAGGAGCTGGCCCCTCTCGCGGCAAAACTCTGCCGGAGGAGCAGCCAGGTGCAAATGCTGCTGCTACCGCACCCACCCAGGCGCGGGGCGTCCGACGCCTAGTCGGACTCATCCCCGTCATCTGCCCCGCTGTCCTCCTCATCACTTTCGCTCGAGGGAGAGCTTCCCTCGTCGGAATCCCCATCAGAGGAGCTCTCCATGCAGCACTTCAGGCGAGTTCCGAAGTCTCCGAAGACCTTGACTGAGAGCAGGCCGTCCTCCATTAATTTGAAGTAGAGGACGAGCCCCATCGTCAGGCTGTGGATGCGAGCGAACGTCTTCCATCCACGACAGAGGTACATGACCCGAGGAGCTGAGAAGTCCACGTCGACCCGCGTGCCCCCATTCCCACAACCCTCATGTGCAATCTGAGGGATTGGGGCGGGTCACGCTCCATCTCCGGAGCAAACGGGGCGGGCAGACGAAGACGGTGGTGCGGAGGCCGGTGCAGCCTGATGAAGAACTCGCGGGGCTGGTCTCCAGCATGGCCTTCCATCGGAGAAGGCATCATTGGCGGGGGCGAAGCCGGCGCGCCGCCCCGTCCTCCTCTTCCCCAAGAACCACGACCTCTGCCCCGGCCTCGCCCACGGCCTCGCCCCCTCCCCCTTCCCCTCGCGGCCGGCTCCACCACCGCGGCCTCAGGAGGAGGAGGGATGCGCTGTCGAGCGGTGACCCTCGCCGCCACCATCGAGGGACCGGGATTCCCTTTCTCCATGGCGAGCGAAAGGAAGAAGCAGAAGCAGGAGGAGATAGATGACAGAAGAGTGCGGGGTGCCATCCCCCCTTCCCCCTCCTTATAAAGGGGCGGGGTCGGGGCTCGGCCGCCCCGCTCGGCCAGTCCAGCCACCAGAGGCGCGGGGAATCGAGACCGACCCGCTGTCCCAATCAGCAACGGCCCGATTTCCCGCCTCCACCGCTTGCCACCCAAGCACATGGAGGACGCGTGGCGAATGTGCAGAATCGAGGGGATGGGTGGAGCGACCTCTCCCCACCCCATGATCGTGGGGTGTGGACGCCTTGAAGACCGTGACCCGGCCCCGTGCAGTAAATGAGCCGCGCCTCCACGCCTCCCTCTTTTTATGGGGAAGGCGCGAGCCGCCTCTTTACCACGATGTACCGCATGCATGCAGAAACTTCCCCACGCATTCCGCCCACGTCATGCACACCCCTCCACGCTGCGCCACGCCGCGCGTGGGTCATGGGAAGCGCAACGCGTGAAAAGTTTCACCACGGTAAAAACCGCCCCGCCTGCCCGCGCACCGTTTTGGGCCTGGCCCAACAACGTGTCGCGCTTATGTGTGGCCCAGGCCCGGGGGCTCCTGTCGGTGTACAAAAGAAGGGGCGCACTTTTGTACCCCTTTACCTGTGCACGGGCAGTCGGAGCTGCGTCCACGATCACACCAAGCAGAATAGGGGAGGTGAACTGAGGTAAAATCGAAGCCCAAGGCAGCCAGAGCAACACCAAGGCCAAGACCACAAAGAGCAGAGGGACAAAGCGGGTTCCGCCGGCAAGACCCTTGCCGGGGCAGCCTCAGCGGCCCCGGCAAGATCCTTGCCGGGGCGGCCCGTCCAACACCAGCGGAGTGCACCACCCTTGAGCCCACAGTTTCCAACACCATCAACCACGTTGGGCTAGGGCTCGGGAGGCACCTCCATGGTGGCATGCAGATCTTTGTGAAGACAAGGAACACTCAAGATCAGATGAGGATTAGAAGACGACGATCCTCGGCAAGGATAAGGGCTCGGGAGGCACCTCCATGGTGGCATGCAGATCTTTGTGAAGACAAGGAACACTCAAGATCAGATGAGGATTAGAAGACGACGATCCTCGGCAAGATCCTTGCCGAGGAAAGCCACAAGACCCCCGGCAAGATCCTTGCCGGGGACGACCGCGCGCCACAGCAAAACCCTTGCCGGGCCACCCGGCAAGGCTCTCACCGAGGACGCCAGCAGGGCCACTGCCAGACCCGCACCAACCAAGTCTCCACCGCCGTTCGCATGCAGCTGTTAGCCCGACCAGCTACGCAGGCACCTGCGTGGCAACATGCAGCTTCTAGGACAACTCAACACACGTCTGCGTGGCGGCATGTAGATCTTCGTGAAGACCCTACCACCGCGCCACCTCAGCTGCCTGCCTGCCTACATGGCGCCGCACGCATCACCGGCCGGGGCGCGTGTCGAACCGAGGAGGAGCGGCGATGGACGGGACGGGCCTCGCCCCGTCCCCCATAAAGCTAGGGGACACCTCAGCGGCGCATTAAATGCGTCTTGTCCTGTAATACGAGCGATAAGCTCGTAATACTGTACGCCCTTCCACGTCCTGTATGCCACTGTGGCAGCCCCTTTCGACTATAAAAGGAGGCCCATGGCATACTGGAGAAGGATTCGGCACTTTCGAACCGCGCACTCACCATAGCTAGTTCGAGAGCTCAAGAACTCTCTGAAATACACCCACCAAAGCAGGACTAGGGTTTTATGCATCCTCGCGGCCTGAACCTGGGTAAACGATCCTTGTGCTGATTACTAATCCTGCTCTTCTGGCAACTCTGCGCCCCGACAACCGTAGTAGGGATTCTTGTGATCCCATAGGTGTCGTTCCCCACCGACATAAGGGTGCTTATGAAATTTCTTCTTTGATTGAAACGTATGATGCTACTCTTTACAAATCTGAAAATTTTGCCGTACTTACATATTGTTATGATAATTATGCTTCCAATGCCTATGTTAAACCATATATTGAGGACTCCTCCGTTGTCCAAGAAGAGACTAATATTTGGCAGGAGTCTATGGAGGAAGAACATAACGATATGCATGAATCTATAGATAATGATGATTCTGATGATTTGATTGAAATATCCATTGATGAACATGATGCTTGCTACTCTTGTGGCCATGATGCCAATATTTATGTAGATGAATTTGCTATAGTCCCTTATGTTAAACATGAGATCGTTGCTATTACATCCATACTTGTTAGTTCCTTCGATGAAAAGCATGATTGCAATGATGTTACTATAAATTCTCTTGATGTCAATTGTGCTAATAATATGCAAAACCCTAAGCTTGGGGATGCTAGTTTTGCTATGTCTACTACTTGTTGCAATGATCATGATTGGGGTGATTCTTCTTTTGATCTTGAAAATTTATTTAAGCCCCATGATGAATATGAGATTGATAATAGTGTTTGCAATAATATTGAAAGTGGGATTGGAAGAGTGTCAACTTTAGATCCCACATATTTGGATTTTGATCAATCTTATGAAATTTTAGATAAAAGCGGGCTTGGAGAGGTCATGACTTTAGTTAATGTTAATCCCACTATTTTGGAAGAGTGGCAACTTCACATGCATGTGGATCATGTTGAGAATATGTTATGTGATAGCTATATTGTTGAATTTTCTTATGATCCTACATGTAATTATCATGAGAGAGGAAAATATGGTTATAGAAATTTTCATGTTACTAAATTACCGCTCATTATGTTGAGATTGCTATTGTTTCTTTCCGCTTCCTTGCATATGCTAGTTTTTGCTTGCCTTGATAATTTGTTTGCCTATAAGATGCCTATGCATAGGAAGTATGTTAGACTTAGATGTGTTTTTCATGTGTTTTATGATGCACTTTTTGTGCTTCAATTCTTGTCTTTCATGTGAGCATCATTAAAATTATCAATGCCTAGCTAGGGGCGTTAAACGATAGCGCTTGTTGGGAGGTAATCCAATTTTATTTTACTTTTTCTTGCTTTTTATTTCTGTTTAGGAATAAATATTTGATCTAGCCTCTGGTTAGATTTGTTTTTATGTTTTAATTAGTGTTTGTGCCAAGTGAAACCTATAGGATCTTCTTGAATGATAGTTATTTGATCTTGCTGAAAATTCCAGAAACCTTCTGTTCACGAAAATAATTGTTAAAAATCACCAGAACGTGATAAAATACTGATTCCAATTGCAGTAGATCAATAAATAAATTTTCCAGGTCTTCCTATTTTGGTTGAATTTGTTGAGTTACAGAAGTTTGCGTTAGTTACAGATTACTACAGATTGTTCTGTTTTTGACAGATTCTGTTTTTCGTGTGTTGTTTGCTTATTTTGATGAATCTATGGCTAGTAAAATAGTTTATAAACAATAGAGAAGTTGGAATACAGTAATTTTAACACCAATATAAATAAAGAATGAGTTCAATACAGTACCTTGAAGTGGTGTTTTGTTTTCTTTCGCTAACGGAGCTCATGAGATTTTCTGTTGAGTTTTGTGTTGTGAAGTTTCCAAGTTTTGGGTAAAGATTTGATGGATTATGGAACAAGGAGTGGCAAGAGCCTAAGCTTGGGGATTCCCATGGAACCACAAGGTAATCTAAGGACACCAAAAATCCAAAGCTTGGGGATGCCCCGGAAGGCATCCCCTCTTTCATCTTCGTCCATCGGTAACTTTACTTGGAGCTATATTTTTATTCACCACATGATATGTGTTTTGCTTGGAGCGTCCTGTATGATTTGAGTCTTTGCTTTTTAGTTTACCACAATCATCCTTGCTGTACACACCTTTTGAGAGAGACACACATGGTTCGGAATTTATTAGAATACTCTATGTGCTTCACTTATATCTTTTGAGCTATATAGTTTTTGCTCTAGTGCTTCACTTATATCTTTTAGAGCACGGTGGTGGATTTGTTTTATAGAAATTATTGTTCTCTCATGCTTCACTTATATTATTTTGAAAGTCCTACAAAACATCATGGTAATTTGCTTTAATTGTGAAATTAGTCCTAATATGCTAGGTATTCAAGATTAGTAAAAACTTTCTTATGAGTGTGTTGAATACTAAGAGAAGTTTGATGCTTGATGATTGTTTTGAGATATGGAGGTAGTGATATTAAAGTTGTGCTAGTTGAGTAGTTGTGAATTTGAGAAATACTTGTGTTGAAGTTTGCAAATCCCGTAGTATGCACGTATGGTAAACGTTGTGTAACAAATTTGAAACATGAGGTGTTCTTTGATTGTCCTCCTTATGAGTAGCGGTCGGGGACGAGCGATGGTCTTTTCCTACCAATCTATCCCCCTAGGAGCATGCGCGTAGTGCTTGGTTTTTGATGACTTGTAGATTTTTGCAATAAGTATGTGAGTTCTTTATGACTAATGTTGAGTCCATGGATTATACGCACTCTTACCCTTCCATCATTCCTAGCCTCTTCGGTACCGTGCATTGCCCTTTCTCACCTTGAGAGTTGGTGCAAACTTTGCGGGTGCATCCAAACCCCGTGATACAATACGCTCTATCACACATAAGCCTCCTTATATCTTCCTCAAAACAGCCACCATACCTACCTATTATGGCATTTCCATAGCCATTCCGAGATATATTGCCATGCAACTTTCCACCGTTCTGTTTATCATGACACGTTCATCATTGTCATATTGCCTTGCATGATCATGTAGTTGACATCGTATTTGTGGCAAAGCCACGATGCATATTATTTCATACATGTCACTCTTGATTCATTGCTCATCCCGGTACACCGCCGGAGGCATTCATATAGAGTCATACTTTGTTCTAGTATCGAGTTGTAATCATTGAGTTGTAAATAAATAGAAGTGTGATGATCATCATTCATAGAGCATTGTCCCAAAAAAAGAGAAAGGCCAAAAAAAGAAAGGCCCCAAAAAAAAGAAAATAAAAAGGGGCAATGCTACTATCTTTTTCCATACTTGTGCTTCAAAGTAGCACCATGATCTTTATGATAGATAGTCTCTTGTTTTGTCACTTCCATATACTAGTGGGAATTTTTCGTTATTGAACTTGGCTTGTATATTCCAACAATGGGCTTCCTCAAATGCCCTAGGCCTTCGTGAGTGTCGGTGTCAAAACCGGCGGATCTCGGGTAGGGGGTCCTGAACTGTGCGTCTAGGATCGATGGTAACCGAAGACGGGGGACACGATGTTTACACAGGTTCGGGCCCTCTCTATGGAGGTAATACCCTACGTCCTGCTTGATTGATTTTGATGAATATGAGTATTACAAGAGTTGATCTACAACGAGATCGTAATGGCTAAACCCTAGAAGTCTAGCCTGTATGACTATGGTAATGTGTATCTACCTTCCGGACTAACCCCTCCAGTTTATATAGACACCGGGGGGATCTAGGGTTTACAAAGAGTCGGTTACATAAGAAGGAATCTTCATAGTTGATCGCCAAGCTTGCCTTCCACGCCAAGTAGAGTCCAATCCGGACACGGGCACAATCTTCGGCCTTCACGTTTTCACAGCCCATCAGTCCGGCCCACGGATAAGAGGACGGACGCCCGAGGACCCCTTAGTCCAGGACTCCCTCTGTAGCCCCTGAACCTGGCTTCAATGACAATGAGTTCGGCACGCATATTGTGTTCGGCATTGCAAGGTGGGTTACCCTTTTTCCGAACTCCAAGATAGTCTTCGGATGCGATGATAGTATCCGGACTATTACACACACCATACACAACCGCAGAGAGATTATATTTTTACGCGAGTCTAATCTGCTTCCAGCTTTTTACAACATGACATCATGTCTGTCCGGTCATAATCTCGAACCTTTTTCATCTGCCGCTCCACGTTTCGAGACACAGTTGCCATTGGCACGTCTTGTCGAAGCAGAGATCGTGTCCCCTTATTGCGGGATTCTCATCAATGCGGGCGTGGGTGACCCAACCGTGCCGTCTGCACGACCCTTGGGAATAGGCGAGCTTAAGGCGAGTGGGGAGGCGCTTGATATTCATGGCCTTTATTAGGAGATAAGGATTCCCTTTCTTCACCCACACCTCAGTTCCTCCTCAGCCCTTCCGTCCCTGAGCTCCAGTGCCCAAGCTTTATCTTTTTCCTCGTCCGAGAAAGCACTCCAAATATGTCTGGATCCGGAGCTGGAGGCAAGTGGATGGCCTCCTCCGTCAAGAAGAAGGATATGAAGGAGCTCCGGGAGTCCGGATATCTGGCCAAGGAGATCGCTCACCGACTCCCGACCAAGGGGTAGATCGTCCCTACTCCAGAGCCCCATGAGAGGGTTGTGTTTCTTACAGATTTCCTCCGCGGGCTGGGGTTCCCTCTTCACCCATTCGTCCGTGGATTGATGTTTTACTACGGGCTGGACTTTCATGACCTGGCCCCCAACTTCATTCTCAACATCACGGCATCCATTGTCGTGTGCGAGGCCTTTCTCCGCATCCCACCTCATTTTGGCCTATGGCAGAAGACCTTCAATGTAAAACCCAAGGTGGTGAGCGGCCAGCAAGCAGAGTGCGGAGGCGCCATGGTGGGCAAGATGCCCAACGTCACCTGGCCCAAAGGTTCGTTCGCGGAGACGGTGAAGGGGTGGCAATCGGGGTGGTTCTATATCACAGAGCCGCGCGACGCCAACTGGGCGTCGGCCCCCGAATTCCGATCCGGAATCCCGATGCGGCTCACCTCCTGGCAAGAGAGGGGCCTAACCTGGGGTCCCTCGGACGAGCTGTCTGGGCTCCAGACGTGTGTCCAGAATATGATAGACAGGAAGATCAAGCTCGTCAACATGATCCAGGTCATGCTCATTCGTCGGGTCCTTCCGTGCCAACGCCGGACTTGCTATCTGTGGGAGTTCGATCCAGCCAAGCACCAGACGCTACTAGAGCTCTTCGGCACGACGCATGAAGAAATCTGGAAAGTGCTCTTCAAGGCCGGCGAGACGCCACCGCCTACGACCGAAGATCGTGGGCTTAGCTTAAAACGCCAGGCTAACCCGGTAAGTTCTTTTAATGTTTCCAAGGAGTACCCTCTACTAGCTTATTTTGGGAGGAAGCCTAAGCTTTCCTTCCCCTGTTTTCAGGCCTGGATCAAGGTAGAAGAGGATATTAACTATCCGGCTCCGCTGCCCGAAGACCAAGAATTCCCATTACTAACGAGCATGCTGTTCCCTGCACCTTATGAGGTGCCGGAGAAGACGGCTAAGAAGGTGGCCAAAGGGGCCAAGAAGGGCCTCCGCCGAAAAGGCGCTCCGGACGTGACGTCCGGAAGCAAGACTTCCTCTTCATCCGCTGACGACGACAACGAAGAGGAAGAAGAAAACAACTCCCCACCTAAAGTGGGGAGGAAGAAGAGAGCGGCCCCCACAAATCCGGAGGCGAAAGCGCCTAAGAGGGTTAGAGGCTCCCTCGCGGATAACTCCGTGTGGGATGTTGATAGCAGTCCGGAGCGACCTCGCCGGACCAAGCCTCGGGCCGCCTCATAAGTACCAGAATCCGGAAACGTCTGGCCTTCCAGATTTGTAATATTGATATACCTTAAACCTTGTTATTGCAGTCCGGCACGCGATGGCTCCTCGCGATCCTTGATAGAGGGATCGCTAGACTCAAAGGAGATGGCTAGCATGTCTCCGCCACCTGCTCATTCCGTCTCTCCCAAGGGTGACGATGAGGTGGTGTCGCAAAAGACCTTCCCCGACCGGGGGAGCTTTCGGAGATCGTCGGGGTGGCGCCCCAGGACGATTCTTCAGTCGCCGGACACATGGGGAAAAAAGCCCTTATGGGGACTGGTGATGGGGGCCGAGTTCCCTTCAGACCTGAGCCGGATACCATTCCGGAGATCCACACGGCCCCGGAGTCCAGCAAATGGCATTCCCCAAAAGGAGGGAATGTGCCTGTTCTGCCGGTGATCTCTGTCCAACCAGAGGCACCGGATAATCTGCTGGAGGCGCTACGAGGCGCCTCTATTGTCGATGAACACCGCGCCCTTGTGGGCACGGTAATAGAGAAGGTTCAGTTCGTTAAAAGCGGACTGACCGAAGCCTGTACTAGCCTTCTATTGGGCTTTGAGGTAAGTAATGTGGTTGTAGAAAGAATATCACAGTATAGACAGTAGCCCCTGATGCTCTGTGTGGTGTTCGGGAAGAAAAAGTCGAACAGAGGATCAAGAAGAAATATCGCAGGAGTATAACATAAGTTGTCTATGTGAATAAGCAGGTATCGCTGCAGGCGGCCACCGCTCATGCTGCGGAGGTCTCCGGACTGAAGCGGAAACTAGAGCATGCCGAGGAGGATCTCGGCCTCATGAAGAAGCAGCTGGAGGATAGCCAAGGTATGCAGTAACCTACGAGTACATTTTAAGAAAAAAATGAATAGTCCGTCCGGACTAAGGTGTCATAAACTTTATTAGGGGCCACGATCGAGGTGGCAGCCCTCAAGAAGGCGTTAGCCGAGGCCGAGGACAAAGCGGCCAAGGAACGCGCCACGCGTGAGAAGCACGGGCCCGGGTTGGCGAGGCGCAGCAACAGCTCCAGGGCGCGATCGATAGATTTGAGTCCTTGAAGCGCGATTGTAAGGCGCAAGAGTCCGAATTGGCGAAGGCCCGCCAAAGTGCACAGGATGCATGAGCCGAAGCCCAGAAGGCCCTCCAGGAAATTTAGGCGGCCAAGATGATTGCAGCGGGTAAATCTTTCACCATGCAAAGCAAGTATGTAGAAGAAACGTTCCTTGTGCTTATCCGAATTTGGGTTTTCCAGGGGCATTTATGGATCTGCCCTGCAGTATATCAGATGCTGCCGAGCATTATAGAGCCGAAGAAGGGATGTCCATGGAGAAGCTATTCTGGTCCCAATATCTGGGACCCGAACATTCGGTGCCCTTCAGCGACCAGCTAAAGCAGTTGGTCGAGTTGCACAGGTCGGCAGAGCTAGCCATGAAGGACCTGATAGTCCGGGTGTGGCCTGCCGAGCCTATACCTAGCAGCTACTTTGGACTTGTTAAGCGGCTTGTAAGTGCCTGTCCGCGCTCGAAGCCGTGAAGCGGTCGGTCTGTATTGAAGGTGCGCGTATGGCATTTGCTCGCGTCAAGACACATTGGGCGAAGCTGGATGCCAAGAAGCTGATGACCGAGGGGCCGCCGGAGGGCAAGGAGCATCGTCGACCCGAGCTCTATTTTGATGGTGTCCTGGAGGGGTCCCGCCTTGTGGCGGAGCAATGTTCGAAGGATGTCATATTCCCATGAGAGCATTTGTATTATCCTGTCCTGTAATATGGAACAATGATGTTATGTATTATAATGCTTGCGATTTATATTTTACCTCCTGTGCGGCCGTTTATGAAATCTGAGGGTTGACCACTCGTCGGCTTCTGCCCCCACGTAGATAGTACGGGGGTGTTCGGGATAAATCTAAACACTCTTTACTCCACATTCTGGTCCTTAAAGGAGGTGTTTAGCGCAACAAACAAGGCAATCAGACTATGCGGCCTTTACCGCCCTCACTTAGCCATAGGAGTTTGACAATTAAGGAAGTTGGCAAAGCCCCTAGTATTCGGAAGGCCGAACTAGGGGTG
Source organism: Aegilops tauschii subsp. strangulata (assembly GCF_002575655.3). Taxonomy (NCBI): domain Eukaryota; kingdom Viridiplantae; phylum Streptophyta; class Magnoliopsida; order Poales; family Poaceae; genus Aegilops; species Aegilops tauschii. The sequence continues at coordinate 508,792,910 of NC_053037.3, forward strand.
TTGTACACGCCTAATCGTAGGAATCGATTCTTCGCGAGAAGCGGAAAAAATCTCTAACGATTTGGAACCTCTCGAACAGCTGACCAGCTCTCGCCGCATCATGACAGTTAGTTTTCGGGTTTCTCTACTGAGGTGCTCGTCCGGAAGAACCGGGACACAATCGCAGTAGTTCTCCCTTTAGTAGCCTAGCCGATATAGCGGAACCTAAGGTAGCAAGCACAGGAGCCGAGCAACCCAACTATTGACCAAAGACATGATTCGGAGCCGATGCATATAATGCTATAAGTTCGGGCTTTTTATTGCCGTAATGCGGGGTGTAATGAAGCCCATGGCGTAGTAATACACACCATGGTGTACGCGTGCGATAAGTAATATATACAAAGGTGAGGAAACAGGAAAATTAAGTAATAAGCTGACGCCACCATTTATTCACTATTGTGATGTAATTAGTACGTCAAGGCGTACTTTGTGCAATTAATGCGATAAGCAAGTAAAGCTATTTAACAAGCCGCAACCAAGGGCGAGTTGCATGCAGATATGTAAAACAAGTATGGCAATCGTTTATTAGAGACCACCTGGGGATTCCCATGTATGCCAGAGCTCCTTGCCTCCTTGGTGTGTTCTGCAAGCGGGTCGTCCGCATAGACCTCGAAAAGAGAAAAAACCCGTAATAAAAAAGAAAAAGTAAAGGGGTGCAGATCCCAGGGTCGGTCAAGCCGCACTGTGGATCGCGAGCGAGTTATGCCTCCGTCAGTACCCATGGGGTTCTGAGTGCGTTGTTATGTACGCGTGGTACGGATGCCATTTACTCATCGGGGTTGGGGCGGAGGCCGAATTTACTAATTCAGCTCTTGACGACCCGAGCTGCCCTGATGCAGTGTAGTCCGGACCTTCTTAACGATGTCCACGGGCTCGGCGTCCGGATTATGGTGCTGCTTGAGAAGACCGCTCTGTATTTCTGCTGCTAGGGCTGCGGTATGCTCCTCTGTGCGGAGGGAACGTTCCGTGTTTCCATTTACTGTGATGACGCCGCGTGGACCGGGCATCTTGAGCTTGAGATAAGCACAATGTGGTACCGCGTTGAATCTAGCAAACGCGGTTCGTCCGAGCAGTGCGTGGTAGCCGCTGCGGAAGGGGATGATATCGAAGATTAGCTCTGCGCTTCGGTAGTTATCCGGGGAACCGAAGACCACCTCCAGCGTGATTGAGCCCGTACAACGGGCCTCTACCCCTGGTATAACTCCTTTAAAGGTAGTTATCGTGGGCTTGATTCGTGAGGGATTAATGCCCATTTTGTGTACTGTATCCTGATAGAGCAGGTTGAGGCTGCTACCACCGTCCATTAGGACTCGTGTCATGTGAAATCTGTCGATGATTGGGTCGAGTACCAATGCGGCCGAACCGCCATGACGGATGCTAGTTGGATGATTACGACTATCAAAGGTGATCGGGAATGACGACCATGGGTTGAATTTCGGGGCGACTGGCTCTACCGCATAGACGTCCCTGAGTGCGCGCTTGCGCTCCCTTTCACTACAAAAAAAGACACATCCGTGACATTCTGGGCCGAACGAAAATCTTTTCTGCCATACTTATGACAGTTCTATGACGATAATTGTGACAAAACCCGGTATCATCATAGATGTGGTGGGGTCCTACTTCTATGACAAAAAATCATGACAGAAAATGGGCTTTTCGTCCTGGGCGGGCCGGAGACGCAGCTGCATGACATTCTTTGGGCCGTCCATGATGGAAAAAACTGTGGTAGAAGCAAGGGCGCGGAAAATATCGGGGAGTCCCCGGTTACGGTGGGTGGTCGGGGGCCCAGCGATGCGCGTTTCTCTCGTACATACGTGCGTGTGTGCGAGGCGTTGGGCTCTAACTAAACCCGAGAGAGGCATTGGGCTCTAACTGAACCCGAGCGATTGCACAGCAGGCTACGCGTTACTGAACCCGAGCGATCGATCGATGGCTGTTAACTGAACCCGATCGAGCGATTCCTTTGCTACTGCTGCTAACTGAAGCCGATCGATGCTGCCTCTGGACGAACAGTGAGTGTTGCCGGGGGGGGTGTGGATGAACAGTTCCCGGTGGGGGTGGATGAACAGGACCCCGTGGTGTTGCCTCTAGATGAACAGTACCCCGATCGTTCGAGCCGGTTGGGGCTGCATGAACAGGACCCCGTGGAGGGCAGGATGAACAGGACCACCCCGTGGAGGGCAGGATGAACAGTAGACAGTGGAGGGTAGGATGAAGAGTAGCCCGTGGAGGGGTGGTTGAACAGGAGCCCGTGGAGATGTCTGGTTGAACATTAGCCGGTGGAGCAGCGCGCGGTGGAGGCTGGATGAACAGGAGCCCGTGGATGAACAGTCATAGGTGGAGGCTGGAGGAGGTCGACGGTGGATGAACAGTAGCCCGTGGAGGCTCGAGGGGGTCGACGGTGGAGATGAACAGTATCCCGTGGAGTCCCGTTTTGCGGTACGCCACACCCCTCCCGATGAACAGGACCCCCGTTTGGACCGTAGCGCTCCAACACAAGTCCGTTTCCTCCGTTTTGTGGTACGCCACACCCCTCCCGATCAATAGGACCCCCATTTCGACCGTAGGAGGTCCGTTTCCTCCATTTTGCGGTACACCAGACCCCTCCCGATGAACAGGATCCCATTTTGAACGCGGCCGGTCGAACACAAGGCCTTTTCCTACGTTCTGCAGTACGCCAGGCCTCCTTTCCATCGGCTGTTCCGTCCAAGCCCTCCCGACGAACATGACGACACATTCCATTCCGACCCAGCCGCTTGGCTCCCCATGAACACGACGACGACGCTGTTTCTCCGTTCCGACCTAGCCATGTACACGAGCCCTGGCCATACGTATGCGCGAGTAGGCGTTCGAGACCCTGCCCGTATGTACGTACGTGGCCGTATTTTCTTTCTTGCGCACTGGCCGCTGGACGTACGTGTACATGCTACGTGCGCGCCTCTACTACAACATGTGCGCGCCTCTACATCGACCAGTATGTACGTACACGTTCTCGACCAGAATGACAACTCTACGTACGCTTCGACCAGGTGGGTCCCGACTGTCAGGCACTTCCTTGCTTGCGAAGATGTAGCTGGTGGGTCCCAGCAGTCAGGGGGCGAATCTTTTTTTTGCCCGGACGCACTTCCTTGCGTGCGAAGATGTAGCTGGTGGGTCCTAGCAGTAAGGGGGAAACATTTTTTTTTGCGAAATACGGTGGCCCGTCTGGTGGGTCCCCGCTGTCAGGTGGAGGAATAATTATTTTGCGCGTAATAAGGAGGCACTTCCTTGCTGCGGCCGTGGACCCAGCTGTCAGCCTCTCCACGTACAGTCCACGTCCGATGGAAGCCGTTCCTTGACCACGTTGACCACGCCGCGCCGAGAGCACCAGGGCGGTGGTCGACAGCGAGGCCTAGGAAGGGGACGACGCGGAGCCGGGGAAGACGCGAAAGTGGAAGCCCGCGCGCAGAGGAGTACGAGGGTTCACTGGTTCAGCTGCGGTGTGAGGCTGCCATCGCCACAGGGCCTGGCCAGCGGTGGGAATAGTAGGGGGCGGTGAGGCCTTCGCGGCAGCACAGCCGGCCACGGGAGGTAGGAGCATGCGGCACGACCGGTGCTGCTTTGGGCGGCTGGAGCAACAAGACCAGAGGTTGAAGAAGCACTACGGCCGTTGGATGGACATCGTACGGTCACTGGAGCTAGAGTCATTCATATTGACTAAGTTGACAAAGCACTCCGTCCCCGTCAACTTAGTAGGCCCACAAGTCAGCCTCCCACCAAGGTGGGTCCCAACTAGCAGGGGGAGTATTCATTTTTTTGTGCGTAATAAGGAGGCACCTCCGGTGGGTCCGAGCTGACAGCGGGGGGAACGTTTTTTTGCGAAATACGTTGGCCCGTTCAGTGGGTCCTAGCAGTCAGGGGGGAAACGTTTTGTTCGCCAAATACGATGGCCCGTCTGGCGGGTCCCTGCTGTTAGGTGGAGGAATAATTATTTTCCGCGTAATAAGGAGGCACTTCCTTGCGGCTGCCGTGGACCCAGCTGTCAACCTCTCCACGTACAGTACTCTTCCGATGGAAGTCATTCCATGACCACGTTGACCATGCCGTGTCGAGAGCACTAGGGCGGTGGACGACGGCGAGGCCTTGGAAGGGAACGACACGGAGGCAGGGAAGACTCGGCAGTTGTTTCTCACGCGGAGGGGAGTACGACTGTATGAGGGTTTACTGGTTCGTCTACCATCGCCGGAGAATAACAGCAGGTGTGGGTGAGTAGAGGGATGGCTAGGCCAGCGATGGGAGTACGGTCGGGCGGTGAGGCTTGCGCGGCAGCACAGCCAGCCGCGGGGAGGAGGGAGCAGGCAGTCCCGCCGGCGCTTGATAACCCACAAGTATAGGGGATTGCAACAGTTTCCGAGGGTAGAGTATTCAACCCAAATTTATTGATTGGACACAAGGGGAGCCAAAGAATATTCTCAAGTATTAGCAGTTGAGTTGTCAATTCAACCACACCTGGATAACTAAGTATCTGTAGGAAAGTATTTAGTAGCAAAGTAATATGATAGTAGTGGTAACGGTAGCAAAAGTAATATTTTTGGCTTTTGTAGTGATTGTAACAGTAGCAACGGAAAAGTAAATAAGCGGAAAACAGTATGTGAAAAGATCGTAGGCATTGGATCGGTGATGGAGAATTATGCCGGATGCGGTTCATCATGTAACAGTCATAACATAGGGTGACACAGAACTAGCTCCAATTCATCAATATAATGTAGGCATGTATTCCGAATATAGTCATACGTGCTTATGGAAAAGAACTTGCATGACATCTTTTGTCCTACCCTCCCGTGGCAGCGGGGTCCTAATGGAAACTAAGGGATATTAAGGCCTTCTTTTAATAGAGTACCGGAGCAAAGCATTAACACATAGTGAATACATGAACTCCTCAAACTACGGTCATCGCCGGGAGTGGTCCCGATTATTGTCACTTCGGGGTTGCCGGATCATAACACATAGTAGGTGACTATAGACTTGCAAGATAGGATCAAAAACTCACATATATTCATGAAAACATAATAGGTTCAGATCTGAAATCATGGCACTCGGGCCCTAGTGACAAGCATTAAGCATAGCAAAGTCATAGCAACATCAATCTCAGAACATAGTGGATACTAGGGATCAAACCCTAACAAAACTAACTCGATTACATGGTAGATCTCATCAAACCCATCACCGTCCAGCAAGCCTACGATGGAATTACTCACGCACGGCGGTGAGCATCATGAAATTGGTGATGGAGGATGGTTGATGATGATGACGGCGACGGATTCCCCTCTCCGGAGCCCCTAACGGACTCCAGATCAGCCCTCCCGAGAGGTTTTAGGGCTTGGCGGCGGCTCCGTATCATAAAACGCGATGAATCCTTCTCTCTGATTTTTTCTCCCCGAACACGAATATATGGAGTTGGAGTTGAGGTCGGTGGAGCGTCAGGGGACCCACGAGGCATGGGGCGCGCCCAAGGGGGGCAGGCGCGCCCCCACCCTCGTGGACAGGTGGAGGCCCCCCTGACGTGGATTCTTCTTCCAGTATTTTTAATATTTTCCAAAAATAAGTTCCGTGGAGTTTCAGGTCATTCCGAGAACTTTTGTTTCTGCACATAAATAACACCATGGAAAGTCTGCTGAATACAGCGTCAGTCCGGGTTAGTTCCATTCAAATCATGCATGTTAGAGTCCAAAACAAGGGCAAAAGTGTTTGGAAAAGTAGATACGACGGAGACGTATCAACTCCCCCAAGCTTAAACCTTTGCTTGTCCTCAAGCAATTCAGTTGATAAACTGAAAGTGATAAAGAAAAACTTCTACAAACTCTGTTTGCTCTTGTTGTTGTAAATATGTAAAGCCAACATTCAAGTTTTCAGCAAAGATTATGACTAACCACATTCATAATAACTATTTTTTTGACTGGGATTCATAATAACTGTTAGGTCTCATGTTTACTCATATCAATGGCATAATCAACTAGCGAGCAATAATAATAAATCTCGGATAAATGCTAGCGAGCAATGCTAGCGAGCAACTAGCGAGCAATGATATGATATAACAAGATGGTATCTCGCTAGACCTTTCTGAGACTGCAAAACATAAATGCATAGCACCTTTAAAGATCAAGGACTGACTAGACATTATAATTCATGGTAAAAGAGATCCAGTCATAGTCATACCCAATATAAATTAATTGCAATGGATGCAAATGACAGCGGTGCTCTCCAGCTGGTGCTTTTTAATAAGAGGGTGATGACTCAACATAAAAGTAAATAGATAGGCCCTTCGCAGAGAGAAGCAGGGATTTGTAGAGGTGCCAGAGCTCGGTTTTAAAGCAGAGATATAAAATATTTTGAGCGGCATACTTTCATTGTCAACATAACAACCAAGAGATGGCGATATCTTCCATGCAACACACATTATAGGCGGTTCCCAAAAAGAATGGTAAAGTTTATACTCCCCCTCCACCAACAAGCATCAATCCATGGCTTGCTCGAAACAACGAGTGCCTCCAACTAGCAATAGTTCCAGGGGGAGTTTTGTTTGCAATTATTTTGATTTAGTTTGCATAAAGCATGGGACTGGGTATCCCGGTGACCAGCCATTTTCTTGTGAGTGAGGAGCGGAGTCCACTCCTCTTGAGAATAACCCGCCTAACATGGAAGATACGGACAACCCTAGTTGATACATGAGCTATTCGAGCATACAAAACAGAATTTCATTTGAAGGTTTAGAGTTTGGCACATACAAATTTACTTGGAACGGCAAGTAGATACCGCATATAGGAAGGTATAGTGGACTCATATGTCATAACTTTGGGGTTTAAGGGATTGGATGCACAAGCAGTATTCCCGCTTAGTACAAGTGAAGGCTAGCAAAACACTGGGAAGCGACCAACTAGAGAGCGACAACAGTCATAAACATGCATTAAAATTAATAAACATTGAGTACAAGCATGAGTAGGATATAATCCGCCATGAACATAAATATCGTGAAGGCTATGTTGATTTGTTTCAACTACATGTGTGAACATGTGCCAAGTTGAGTCACTTAAATCATTCAAAGGAGGATACCACCCTACTATACCACATCACAACCATTTTAATAGCATGTTGGCACACAAGGTAAACCATTAGAACTCATAGCTAATCAAGCATGGCATAAGCAACTATAATCTCCAATTGTCATTGCAAACATGTTTATTCATAATAGGCTGAATCAGGAACGATGAACTAATCATATTTAGAAAAACAAGAGAGGTCGAGTTCATACCAGCTTTTCTCATCTCAGTCAGTCCATCATATATCGTCATAATTGCCTTTCACTTGCACGACCGAATGATGTGAATAATAATAAGAGTGCACGTGCATTGGACTAAGCTGGAATCTGCGAGCATTCAATAAACATGAGAAGACAAGGCAATATGGGCTCTTGGTTAAATGAACAATAATGCATATAAGAGCCACTTCAACAATTTAATCATGGTCTTCTCCTATCGACCCCCAAAGAAAAGAAAAGAAATAAAACTATGTACACGGGAAAGCTCCCAACAAGCAAAAGAAGAACAGGAAATCTTTTTGTGTTTTCTTTTTAATTATTACTACTACAGTAAGAAGAGTAAACTAACTAAAAGCTACACTAATTTTTTTGGTTTTCTTAAGGTTTTTCAAACACACAAGAAGAAAGCAGGAAAAAGGAAATAAACTAGGATGGATATTAAAGTGAAAAAGTATGAGCACCGACAGCTAGCAATGACTGTGTGAGCATGAATGTAATGTCGGTGAGAAATACATACTCCCCCAAGCTTAGGCTTTTGGCCTAAGTTGGTTTATTGCCACGGATGGCCTGACGGATATCCAAAGTTATAACCGGGGTCGTACTGAGATGCAGCGGTCATTGCATCGTGTGCTGCAGCTTGGAGGCGAGCTATCTCAGCCTTCCTCCTATACTCCTCCGCCTCCTCTCTGGTTATGTAACGTCTCCCTTTCTCCTGAAAGTCAAAGAGAGTAGGGGCAGGGAGAACAATATTGACGGCGTGACGCCTGTCAAAGATTAGTCGGTACTGGAGAGGTGGTTCATTCCTCTCGACAACATGATGGTGGACCATAGCATTAAAGTCTAGATAAGTAGGAGGCAATTCAACATCATCATCGCGTATGGCTACACCAAGAAAATCAGCTAAGCGGGTTGCATAAATTCCACCAAAGAGATCTCCATTAAATCTATTATGATGCAACCTACGTGCAACAATGGCTCCCAAATTATAAGATTTATCTACTAACACAGCACTCCAAAGAATACTGAGGTCAGGGACACACATATGACATGCTTCATCTTTACCATTTATGCACCTACCTATAAAGAGAGCAAAATAATGCATAGCAGGAAAATGAATACTCCCTATGGTAGCTTGTGTTATGTCTCTAGATTCCCCCACAGTTATACTAGCAAGAAATTCTCTAAATTCAGATTTGCGAGGTTCACTAGTACTACCCCATTCTGGAAGTTTGCAAGCATTGGTAAAATCCTCTAAGTCCATAGTGTAGGATTTTTCATAAAGATCAAAAAGGACAGTTTGAGAATTACGTGAAGATGAATATTCAAACCTCCTCACAAATGAACTAGTGAGATAGTGATACTGGCGGCACTTCTCTGCCTCGAAGCTCACCAGATCAGCATTACGCAAATATACGTTAAATTCTTCCTTGATTCCTGCTCGATCCATAAAGCCTTCTGAAGGCCATTCACAAGGCTGCACTGGAGCGTTCCTTGGTGGCTCATCATCGGCATCGCGCATTGCGAGCCTGGGTCCTTGCTTCCTTGAAGGACCACCATGGTACATTTTCCTAAGCATATTTCTTCTTGTGCAAAATTTGTGAAATTTTTTAGTAACTTCAAATAACAGCGAACCAAGCTCAACAAAATTGATAGCAACTACTCCTACAAGTGCCTAGAGACTATATCATGCATTAGAACTACTTGGAACCATATAAATTTGACATGTAAGCTCAAGAACATGGTCACCTAGGAAGCACAAATTTGCAATGAATAAAGCACTAGAACAAAAACTAATTGGACCAATGGAGGAGTCACATACCAAGGAACAATCCCCTAAAGCAGTTTTGTGAGAGGTGCTTTGAGCAAGGAGATCGAAAATCACAATAAAATGAGCTAGAACTCGTGCTTGAGCTGGATGGTGATTTTTTTGGGAGGAAGAAGAAGTGTGTGGGTGTAGGAATAAGTGGAGGGGAGCCACCATGGGCCCACGAGGCAGGGGGCGCGCCCTATAGGGGTGGGCGCGCCCTGGACCCTCGTGGCCAGGTGCTTGCTCCCCCTGCTATGTTCTCAGTGCCAGATATTCTCAAATATTCTAGAAAAAATCATATTAATTTGGCAGTGCATTTGGAGAATTTTTATTTTCGGGGTATTTTTATATTGCATGGATAAATCAGAGAACAGACAGAAAATATTATTTTTACTTTATTTCAACTAAATAACAGAAAGTAGAAAGGGGGGTATAGATGGTTGTGTCTTCTAGCTTCATCCATATTATGCTCATCAAAAGGAATCCACTAACAAGGTTGATCTGGTCTTGTTAACAAATTCTTTTCGAGTAACATGAAACCGGAGAAATTTTGAATAACACTATGTTACCTCTACGGGGATATGCACATCCCCAATAATAAGAATATCATATTTCTTCTTGACAGTAGGTAAATGAAATTCAAAACCTCCAAAAATAATCGATGGAATTTTTCCAATAGAATTGATACTGTGGACCTGAGGTTGTTTCCTCGGAAAGTGTACCGTATGCTCATTACCATTAACATGAAAAGTGACATTACCTTTGTTGCAGTCAATAACAGCCCCTGCAGTGTTCAAAAAAGGTCTTCCAAGAATAGTAGACATACTAACGTCCTCGGGAATATCAAGAATAACAAAGTCCGTTAAAATAGTAACGTTTGCAACCATAAGAGGCACATCCTCACAAATACCGACAGGTATAGCAGTTGATTTATCAGCCATTTGCAAAGATATTTCAGTAGGTGCCAACTTATTCAAATCAAGTCTACGATATAAAGAAAGAGGCAGAACACTAACACCGGCTCCAAGATCACATAAAGCAGTTTTAACATAATTTCTTTTAATGGAGCATGGTATAGTGGGTACTACTGGATCTCCAAGTTTCTTAGGTATTCCAGCCTTAAAAGTGTAATTAGCAAGCATGGTGGAAATTTCAGCTTCCGGTATCTTTCTTTTATTTGTAACAATATCTTTCATATACTTAGCATAAGGATTCATTTTGAGCATATCAGTTAATCGCATACGCCAAAAGGTAGGTCTAATCATTTCAGCAAAGCGCTCAAAATCCTCATCATCCTTTTTCTTGGATGGTTTCGGAGGAAAAGGCATGGGTTTCTGAACCCATGGCTCCCTTTCTTTACCATGTTTCCTAGCAACAAAATCTCTCATATCATAACGTTGATTCTTTGATTGTGGGTTATCAAGATCAACAGCAGGTTCAATCTCTGCATCATTATCATTGCTAGGTTGAGCATCATCATGAACATTATCATTAACATTATCACTAGTTTCATGTTCATTACCAGATTGTGTTTCAGCATCAGAAATATATATATCATTTGGATTCTCAGGTGTTTCAGCAATAGGTTCACTAGAAGCATGCAAAGTCTTATCATTTTTTCTTCCTTTTAGAAGGACTAGGTGCATCTAAATTATTTCTCTGAGAATCTTGTTCGATTCTCTTAGGGTGGCCTTCAATGTACAAAGGTTCCTGAGTCATCTTACCAGTTCTAGTAGCCACTCTAACAGCATAGTCATTATTCTTATTATTCAATTCATTGAGCAAATCATTCTGAGCTATAAGTACTTGTTCTACTTGAGTGGTGACCATAGAAGCATGTTTGCTAATGAGTTTAAGTTCACCCTTAACAGTAGCCAATTAATTACTCAAGTGTTCAAGCATATTTGAATTGTATTTCAATTGTCTACCAAAATAAGCATTGAAGTCTTCTTGCTTAACCATAAATTTATCAAACTCATCCAAGCATTGGCTAGCAATTTTAGTAGGAGGGATTTCAGCTTTATCATATCTATAGAGAGAATTTACCTTTACTACCTGTGTCGGGTTATCAAGACCATGTATTTCTTCAATAGGTAATGGATTAAGATCATATATTTCTTCAACAGGCGGTAAATTAAAACCATGTATTTCTTCAATAGGAGGTAAATTCTTAACATCTTCAGCTTTAATACCCTTTTCTTTCATAGATTTCTTTGCCTCTTGCATATCTTCAGGACTGAGAAATAGAACACCCCTTTTCTTCGGAGTTGGCTTAGGAATAGGCTCAGGAATTGCCTCAGGAAGTGTCCAATTATTTTCATTTGTCAACATATTATTCAATAGAATTTTAGCTTCATCCGATGTTCTTTCCATGAAAACAGAACCAACACAACTATCCAGGTAATCTCTGGAAGCATCGGTTAGTCCATTATAAAAGATATCAAGTATTTCATTTTTCTTAAGAGGATGATCAGGCAAAGCATTAAGCAATTGGAGAAGCCTCCCCCAAGCTTGTGGGAGACTCTCTTCTTCAGTTTGCACAAAATTATATATATCCCTTAAAGCAGCTTGTTTCTTATGAGCAGGGAAATATTTAGCAGATAAGTAATAAATCATATCCTGGGGACTACGCACACAACCAGGATCATGAGAATTAAACCATATCTTAGCATCACCCTTTAATGAGAACGAAAATATTTTAAGGATATAAAAGTAGCGAGTTCTCTCATAATTAGTGAACAGGGTGGCTATATCATTTAATTTAGTAAGATGTGCCACAACAGTTTCAGATTCATAGCCATAGAAAGGATCAGACTCAACCAAAGTAATTATATCAGGATCAACAGAGAATTCATAATCCTTATCAGTAACATAGATAGGTGAAGTAGCGAAAGCAGGGTCAGGTTTCATTCTAGCATTAAGAGATTGCTGCTTCCATTTAGCTAATAATTTCTTAAGATCACTTCTATCATTGCAAGCAAGGATAGCTCTAGCAGATTCTTCATCCAGAACATAACCCTCAGGCACAACAGGCAATTCATATTTATTAGGGGGAGAGTCTTCATCATCACTATCTTCAATATTATCAGTTTCAATAATTTCATTCTCTCTAGCCCTAGCAAGTTGTTCATCAAGAAATTCACCAAGTGGCACAGTAGTATCAAGCATAGAAGTAGTTTCATCATAAGTATCTTGCATAGCAGAAGTGGCATCATCAATAACATGCAACATATCAGAATGAATAGCAGAAGCAGGTTTTGGTGTTGCAAGCTTACTCAAAACACAAGGTGAATCAAGTGCAGAGCTAGATGGCAGTTCCTTACCTCCCCTCGTAGTTGAGGGATAAATTTTTGTTTTCTCGTCTTTCAAGTTCTTCATAGTGACCAGCAGATATAAATCCCAAGTGACTCAAAGAATAGAGCTATGCTTCCCGGCAACGGCGCCAGAAAATAGTCTTGATAACCCACAAGTATAGGGGATCGCAACAGTTTTCGAGGGTAGAGTATTCAACCCAAATTTATTGATTCGACACAAGGGGAGCCAAAGAATATTCTCAATTATTAGCAGTTGAGTTGTCAATTCAACCACAACTGGATAACTTAGTATCTGCAGCAAAGTATTTAGTAGCAAAGTAATATGATAGTAGTGGTAATGGTAGCAAAGGTAATATTTTTGGGTTTTGTAGTGATTGTAATAGTCGCAACAGAAAAGTAAATAAGTGGAGAACAGTATGTGAAAAGCTTGTAGGCATTGGATCGGTGATGGAGAATTATGCCGGATGCGGTTCATCATGTAACAGTCATAACATAGGGTGACACAGAACTACCTCCAATTCATCAATATAATGTAGGCATGTATTCCGAATATAGTCATACGTGCTTATGGAAAAGAACTTGCATGACATCTTTTGTCCTACCCTCCCGTGGCAGCGGGTTCCTAATGGAAACTAAGGGATATTAAGGCCTCCTTTTAATAGAGTACCGGACCAAAGCATTAACACATAGTGAATACATGAACTCCTGAAACTACGGTCATCACCGGGAGTGGTCCCGATTATTGTCACTTCGGGGTTGCCGGATCATAACACATAGTAGGTGACTATAGACTTGCAGATAGGATCAATAACTCACATATATTCATGAAAACATAATAGGTTCAGATCTGAAATCATGGCACTCAGGCCCTAGTGACAAGCATTAAGCATAGCAAAGTCATAGCAACATCAATCTCAGAACATAGTGGATACTAGGGATCAAACCCTAACAAAACTAACTCGATTACGTGATAGATCTGATCCAACCCATCACCATCCAGCAAGCCTATGATGGAATTACTCACGCACGGTGGTGAGCATCATGAAATTGGTGATGGAGGATGGTTGATGATGACGACGGCGACGGATTCCCCTCTCCGGAGCCCCGAACGGACTCCAGATCAGCCCTCCCGAGAGGTTTTAGGGCTTGGCGGCGGCTCCGTATCGTAAAACGCGATGAATCCTTCTCTCTGATTTTTTTCTCCCCGAACACGAATATATGGAGTTGGAGTTGAGGTCGGTGGAGCGTCAGGGGGCCCACGAGGCAGGGGGCGTGCCCAAGGGGGCAGGCACGCCCCCACCCTCGTGGACAGGTGGAGGCCCCCCTGACGTGGATTCTTCTTCCATTATTTTTAATATTTTCCAAAAATAAGTTCCGTGGAGTTTCAGGTCATTCCGAGAACTTTTGTTTCTGCACATAAATAACACCATGGAAAGTCTGCTGAAAACAACGTCAGTCCGGGTTAGTTCCATTCAAATCATGCAAGTTAGAGTCCAAAACAAGGGCAAAAGTGTTTGGAAAAGTAGATACGACGGAGACGTATCAGCGCTTGTTTGAGCGGGTGGAGCAGGAAGAGGAGAGATTGAAGAAGCACGACGGCCATTGGATGGACATCCAACAGTCACTGCTTGTGCGTCAACCTTTTTTTAGGAAAGCCTCAAATTTGTGGAAAATAGCATACAACCCATATGCCATGATTTCTAATAATTTACAGCCCATTTGCTAATTCTTAAGGTTTTTTTGGAGCCCATATTCTTTTTGTTAGCATTACAGCCCATATTGTGGCCACGGTTAAAAAATTATACGAAATTTTGCATATTTCGGTGCGGTCCGAACTGTTTTTAATCCCGAAATTTCGAGTCACATTCAAACTGATTTTAAAAATAAATTTATATCAATATAAAATCCAAGAAATTGTCCATGCATAAAAATTAATTCAATTTAAAATCTCGAAATGAAAAAAAGAATTTTGAAACTAATTGCCGGTTTGATGTGTTTTAAAAATGTACAGCCCATTTCTCATTACTGATAGGCCATTTTCTCGGCCAGCCGAATGAAGCTCTCCTCGTCTTGAAAGATTTGCAGCCCAACAGGCCTGACAAAGGGACTTACTTGGAAAATCACAAAAAGACTGGGCTGTGGCCGTGGACCCAGCTGTCAGCCTGTCCACGTACAGTACTCTTCCGATAGAAGTCGGTCGTTAACCACATTGACCACGCCGCGCCGAGATCACCAAGGCGGTGGACGATGGTGAGGCCTAGGAAGGGGACGACTTGGAGCTGGGGAAGACGCGACAGTGGATGCCCAGGCGAAGAGGAGTACGAGGGTTCACTGGTTCGGCTGCGGTGTGAGGCTGCCGTCGCCGCAGAATAACAGGGGGTGTGGGTGAGTAGAGGAATGGCCTGGCGAGCAGTGGGAGTAGTAGGGGGTGGTGAGGCCTCCACGGCATAACAGCCGGCCACGAGAGGCAGGAGCACGCGGCACGACCGGCGCTGGTTTGGGCGGCTGGAGCAAGAAGACCAGAGGTTGAAGAAGCACTACTGCCGTTGGATGAACATCATACGGTAACTGGAGCTAGAATCGTTCATATTGACTAAGTTGACAAAGCCCTCCGTCCCCGTCAACTTGGTAGGCCCACAAGTCAGCCTCCCATGATGCCGGGTTCCAGCTGGCAGGGGGAGTATTCATTTTTTTGTGCGTAATAAGGAGGCACTTCCTTGCATGCGAAGATAGCTGGTGGGTCCGACTTGTTAGCGGGGGGCACCTTTTTTTCGCGAAATACAGAGACCCTTCCGGTGGGTCGCAGATGTCAGGTGGAGGAATCAAAGACTTGAGAAGGCATACAGAACAAGCTAGTGTACCAATAAAGAGACGTTGCTGAGTTTTAGAAAAAAGAGAGACGTGCTCCTGTAGCTAGTTCGAATCGAAGCCTAGACTATGACTATGTATGGTGCTATGCTAATCTGTAGGTAATGAAACTGACATATCCAACGTTCGCTTCTCCTCTTCTCTACTTACTCTGCCTAGCATCAGAAGCTCTGGCCGCAACAACCATGTCCGCTGGCTGCTCGTCCACCTGCTCTTCAGCAGGCAACAACCAATATGGGCCAAGTCGCCACCCGTACCGTCGCCTGTGGGTCTCATCACACCCCCGCCGGCACGCGCACCGCAGCCGGTTGTTCATCGCAACCCGCTGCCGTTGGTGTGGTGCCACTGCTGCCAATCACGCGCAGTCATCCGTCGCGTCTCAACCACAATCCTCAACCCTGGCCGAGTCTTCTACAAATGCCCGAATCATGGGGTAATAATATGTTTAAGTGTTGTTCTGCTGCTTTCAGTTGCTGATTTTTTTAATAGTTTGGTTGATGATCTTCCAATTTGATTCGTGCAGAAAAGGGAAGATTCGTGTGATTTGTATTTCTGGGAAGTTGCTGATGTGGGGGAGTGCAACTACGCTGATTATTTGGTTAGCCGAGGAACCCCAATACCAGCAGGTTGGGGTGTTGGACAAGTAATTGAAGGAACGGCAGAAGAGGAAGATGCAGAGCAGAAGGTTAAAGATGCAGTTCCTCTGATCATGGCCAAGCAACAGCTGCTGAACGACCTTGACAGCAATGAGGAGATGAAAGAGCTTGTGAAGATAATGGGAAAAATCGATGTGCTCTATAGGATGATTGTCTCTTTATTTGCAGTGTATGTAGCACTCGTGATGTATTCAGTGGCTATGACATGAGCACTTTGCTGAAACTAGTAATGAATGAAAGCTGTGTAGCAGGCTGGGCGTAGTGTTGTGAACATCTAATGATTTCTATTAACGGAAATCAGGGGGTATCCCCTTTTGCTCATAAATAAATAAATAGCAGAGGCCCCTTTGGTAATAAATAAATAAATTAGCAGAGGACCTGTCGGGTCAGCTTTGTTCTCATTCGAACACGTCCAGCAAATTGCAGTCCAACAGCATACTATGTCATCAAATTCAAGTTTCACAGCCAAATATGAGTACAACTAAACAACAATGTCATCATGTTTTAGTCGTCATACAATCACCAAACACAAATCAGCATACATAACAAGTGATGTTCTCACAGGAAAATACTAAACAACATGTTCATCAGGTTTCAGTTGTCATAGCAAACACAATTTCACATTGTAGATAAAAAAACATCTTCTGACAGGCAAATACGACAAAAGCAATGTAATCATCATCTGCAGCAGCAGCGTCAACATCTTTGCCATGTGTATCAGTCTGAATCGTAATTCCCCATGGTGTCATCTTCTTCTTCGTCCTCAACGTCCTCGAACGTTGGCTTCTTCTTGATCAACTCTTGTATGTCCACAACACGACATGCAATCTTTTCGCCGGCGTCATTGACGTGATGGTTCTCAAAGATATTAGGAACATCTGTGTTATCTTGTACATCAGGAGCAGTGTAAGCATCATCTTGTTGTGCAACTTCATTAAACGAATTCCTCTGCTCAAACCTTTGCACTACTCTCCAGTCATCGCTACGTGCAAATGTGTCTTCGAAGAAAAATATTTGTGTTGCTTGATTTGCCAAAATAAAAGGCTCGTTGGTCTGGTACGCTGCCTTGACATTGATGGATTTGAAATGATCATCAGCTCTGGGTTTTGCGATCCTGGAAAACAGGTTATACCAACGACAGCACAACAGAACCACACACCGATGATCCTCGAAACTGGAGATATACTGCAACAGAACAATGTCTGTTATGTTAGCATACATTTTAGTTGTCTCTTTGTCATACGTATCCATGCTCATGATGGCACTGTTTTGTGTCTTCCTGCCTTCGTCTCGTGCAAGGGTGTTGTAGCGCACATTTCCAACAACGCAAGATTCATAATGTCTTACCCGAGTATCAGGACCCATTGCTAGTGAGTAAAGGGCATCATCAACTGCCTGCCCATCGTCCCGCATCTTCTTAACCTATGGTTAGAAAATAGACAAGCTGATCATCTTATGTACTCAGTATATTAAAAAAACTGACAGTGCAATTCAAAAGCTTACACGGCTCTTGAACCATTTCGCAAATCCTGCCATAACCAGTTTGTCAATGTTTCTTGGATTTTGCGGCAGTAACTCCTTTTTGTAGATGCTGCACAACATAGTGATCGCGTCAAACATCTAAATATATAAGAATGTGCTGCAAGTTTAGTAGATTACGATGTATAAGCTGCAGTACTTAGCACTTACTTGATATAAGGTAGTATCTCAGGACAGTTATTCAACACATACCAAACCATTTTGTCCAAATCTTTAGGTTTGTCCTCTTATCGAGTCTTCCCTGTAACTCAAACAGAATAATCGAAAACATTGAGCTCGGGATTGTCTTCATCCACGTATTTGCTAAGCTGATCAGCTGTTTCAATATATTTTGAGCAGAATGTCAACGCTTCTGTAGCAATGCAGGCCTCTGCAATGGAATCCTCGGGTCTAGCTCTGTTCCTAACATAGCCCTTGAAAGTGCCTAGCCGCCTTTCAAAAGGGTACATCCAGCCATACTGTACTGGACCTCTAAGTAGTGCCTCATCAGGTAAATGAACAGCAAAATGCACCATCACATCAAAGAAGGTTGGAGGATATATCTTCTCAAGGTCGCATAGGATAGTTGGTATCTTGTCTCTAAGACGCTCCAAAGCATCTATCCTGATATTTCTACTGTAGAGTTCCCTGAAGAATTGTCCCAACACTGCAACTGCTCTGTATAAGTCAGGGCGGCCCAATCCTCTAAGGATAACAGGTAAAACCCTTTGAAGTAGGACGTGGCAGTCATGAGTTTTCAACCCTTGTACCTTGTCTCCATCTGCACTGACTCTCCTTTCAGGGTTGGAAGCAAATCCATGTGGGAATCTCACACGTGACAGGACCTTGCAGAATTCTTTTCTTTTTACCTTGTCCAAGACGTACACAGCTGGTGCCATATCCCGTGGTTTACCTTCATCTTGCACCTGCAAATCCTTTATGATACCCAGGTGTGTCAAATCAATCCTAGATTTTAAGGTATCATTCGTCTTGCCTTCAATATTAAGAAGTGTGCCGATAATGCTGTCACATATATTTTTCTCGATGTGCATCAAATCAAGATTATGCCGCAGATCCAAATCTTTCCAATACTCCAAGTCCCACAAAGTGGATCTGCGGGTAAAAAATAATCTCTCTTCTGCCCTGCCACGCTTCCTTTTCCCGCTACCATTATCAGGATGGTTTCCTGGTGTAATATGCCCGACCTTCTCTAATTCCACTTGCAACTCATCGGCGGTGAGCCTCTTTGGCACATCACGGTTTTCATGCTTTGCATTGAACAGATGTCTTCGGTATTTTCTAGGATGCAGCTTGTCCTTGGCAAGGAAACGGCGGTGTCCAATGTAACATATCTTGCTAAGTATTGCGTATGACAGCGGATTCCTGTCACAGCGAACAAATGCATTGTAACCATGTGTCGTTCGCCCTGACACAGTGCCCAAAGCCGGATAATCATGGATGCACCAAATTATTACAGCACGCAGAAAGAAATCAGCTGGTGGGCTGCTATATAGGTCTCGAGTGAGAACACCCCTCCATAGCCGTTGAAGTTCCTCCACAAGAGGCTCCATGAACAAATCAAAATCCTTTCCAGGACTTTTTGGACCTGGGATGAGCAAGGACATCATGTAGTTTGATTCTTTGGTGCAAAAATTTGGAGGCATGTTGTAAGGGATAACAAGCACTGGCCACATGCTATATGTGGCGCTCTAGTGGCCAAATGGGTTAAATACATCTGAAGCTAAGCCAAATCTAATGTTTCTCGGGTCAGCAGCAAACGTTTCATGCTTCTGATTGAAGCTTTTCCACTCACTACCATGAGATGGATGGCTCATTACATTCTGATCTCTGAAATCCTGGTTCCTAGAATGCCACAGTACATCCTCTCTTGTTTCAGCATCATGAAACAACCTCTGCAATCTTGGTGTAATTGGAAAATGTCTCAGAACATTATGAGGAATCCTCTTCACAGCATCGCCATCTTTCCATCTTGATGATTTGCATTTCAGGCATTCACTTAAGTTGGCATAATCCTTCCGGAATAGAACACAATTATTCTTACAAACATGAATCATATCATATCCAATTCCAACTACACGAAGGAAATTCTTCATTTTACTATAGGTGTGTGGCAGCTCAGACGCATCTGGGAAAGCTTTGCGGAAAGCAGCCAACATCGCATCGAATGATTTGTTGGTCATCCGCTCAGATGTCTTAACCTGAAGAAAGGTGACCATAGCTGAGAATACTGACAGCTTATTTCCTGGGGTGACAGCCACGTTGCATTGTTCCAACATGCGGGCCCACTGTTTTTCTCCTGCAGGTGAAAGTTCACGGATGCACGAGCACTTCGTAGCATTGTTTCAATGTTGGTCAAACTCATTGGCTCCGCCACCACCACCTCCTCCTCCTCCTCTTCCACCTGAGCATTAGGTAGATCAAGACGGTGATCTGCTGCTTCCACGTAGTCAATAACATTGACGTTGATAGCTTCACCATGATGAACCCACCTAGTATATGTGACCGACATCCCATACAAGTGTAGACGATTTTGCACAGTTGACTGGGGTCTTGTAACTGAATTCATACAACTGCTACACGGGCAGAGCACATCTAATTTCGGACCACCGTACTCAGCTCTGATAAAGTTAATGAAGTTTTCAACCCCCTCGACATATGCATCGGAGAATCTTCGAGCAGAAGTTATCCAAGTCCTGTCCATCTGTTAGACATACAAATTAGTGAAAAGGAGGTGATTTTGTCACGCGGATGGCGGGGGAGGTTTCTTATTTTTAGAGGACGTTGTCCTGGCGGTTTGCTAACATGCGGTCCCACGTGTCAGTGCTTTACCAAGCCGATCCGCTTCCCACATGAGGCAGAACAACGGCAGAAGCAACACGTGGTTAACTTGAAGAAGATGAGGGAGAAGCGGATTCAGCAACGAGTGAAATGATGGTTGCTTCATCCCTCCAACTTCTTTTTTTAGCATTATTACTTCGTCCCTCCAACTTAACTGCGGGAAAGGTGCAGCTTTGTGATTTGACGCCTCATTGCTCATTACTACGCTGGCGCCATGACTGGGTGCTTCACCCCGGCTGCTCTGCATTGTATTTCGGTATGGCATGTGGACCCGGTAGCTTGATGCCCCACATATCGGCGAAAGGGACTAGAAGATTTATGAAAGTGAGCGCTCCACTCTTACGACGGAGGAGTACACGACACGACGACCCAGTGAACTGTCACTTGTACTGTATATAGTACTATAGTTTTGCTGTTTCGCACGATCCATCGATACAAACCCGATTAAACAGGAAAGGGCAGGATTTTTCCCGTGCGGTATATGATACTGGCCATACATTTCAAAGGCAATTTTAATGTATGCAAACTGAATAATTAAGTAACAATATGATATCTAGTAAAACTAAAAACACATATGATTCATTGTGTTAGAGTGTAGTAGTAGTGTTGTATTGCATAGTTGTTAGATGTAACATGCGAGAACATGTAGAGATGTAGTTTTGGAGGGCCTACAGAGAGAAAAGCGTAATACGTTCACCGAACTTTAGAATAAGCTGATTACAGTCAATATATACGTTTTGCGGTGATTATACAGTCACTTGCTCACGGTTCAGCATCGGATTGGACTCTGTTGACTGGCCGAATAGTCTGCGTGGCACCATGTTGACTAGTTAAATTGACCATGTTCCTTGTGGGTCCCACCTGTCAGTTCGCATAGGGAAAAGGTCAGATAAACACAAATTTACGTAGGCGCGACAAGACTCCACCCCGTGTGCGGGAATCACCTGGTTGTGTATGTGTCTGTGAGGGCCTGATGTGTGCGCATGCACGTGTAGGTTGAGCACTTGAGCGTGAGAGTGTGTGTTGGTCGTGTGGTGTACTGGTGTGTGCATGCATGCGTGCGTGTGTGCGTGTGAGTGTTGCGTGCGTGCATGGCTGCGTGTGTACGTGTGAGTGTTGCGTGCGTGCGTGGGTGCATGTGTTCGTGTGAGTGTTGCGTGCATGCAGTTCGTGCGCATGCGTGCATCTGTGTATAATCACCACACCAGCTCCTGTGTGTTAAAACAGACGGCTCAGCATACCAATACAAGGCCACCTTTTCCGCTGTGCCTGCGGTCATGACTACGAACCACCGTCCAATATTTTTTTGTCGTTTGTTTTCATTCTTACTAGCAAGATGCCCGTGCGTTGCACGTAACATCAAGATGCATTTGTATGACTAGTTTATCTTGTGAGAGAAAAGGATGAACAAGGGAAGGCCCTATTTGCAAATGTGGAGAGGTGTGTGGGTACATCTTAGGCAAAATTGTCATAGTTTCTTTCCTATCCGTCAGATATAAATCGGACGGCCTATATTGCAGGATGGCAGGCACACCATCATCACCAACTCTGTTTTTTATAAGATTGTATTTTATCCCTACTCTTATAAAAAGCATAGTTGGTGATGATCGTGTGCCTGCCATCCTGCAATATAGGCCGTCCGATCTATATCTGATGGATAGGAAGGAAACTATGGCAATTTTGCAAAAAGATACCCACACCCCTCTCCACTCTTGCAAATAAGGCCTTCCCTTGTTCATCCTTTTCTCCCACAAGATAAACTACTCATACAAATGCATCTTGATGTTTCGTGCAACGCATGTGCATCTTGCTAGTATTTTATATGAGTGTAGATGTAGAGTAGATACAAGCCGACAGGTGGGCCCGATGGTAGTGAGATAATGTGATGAAACACTAGAGGTGCCACGTGGAGCGTTTAACTAGTCAACTAGTCGTGTCTTGAGCAAATACAGAGTTGTACGGTGAGCCCGTGACTGTATAATAACCACGAAACGTAAATGGTGACCGTAATGAGTGGATTCTGAAGTCCAATGTATGTATCGTGCTTTCTCTTCAAATACAATGATCATCACTGTATATATCGCGACAGAAAGATGAAACATGCGTGAATGTGCTAGGGGCTTACTTCTAGAGGACCTGGAGATAGTTTGTGTGCGTATCTGAAAGGGGCGTAGAGGGGGTGGTATGCGATGGAGAGAGATGCTCTTCGTTTCTCTTTATTATGACTACCTTTATATATAGTATAAAATATACAAATTCACAGTGCGGAATAAATATCATTGTGGGCACCATGCAATGCAAGCGTTCATACTCCCCCATATAACTTTGTAATGTTGTATATATGTAGAAATTCTAAAATATTGTTTTGGCCACACTTTATTCAAAAGGAGTGTTGTATGCTAATTAACATGAAGAGATGGCTTTTTAGATCAATGGGGTACGTGATGTAACATGTGTGAATGTGTAGTTGATGCATTTGGCAGGGCCTAGAGAGGTACGTGTGTGTACTACGTATTCGAGAGAGGCATGGATAGAGGGGCCGACAGGGGGCGTGGGAGAGATAGCACGAGAAATGAGAGTGGTCTAGAGAGAGAGACGAATATGACGTCATGGCGAGAGATTCCCTTGAGTGTGTATATGCAAGGGGGGAGTGGATAGAGGCACCAGGAGAATATATTTTTTGTGTGTGGTGTCTGTGTTGGTATGTGTGGGTGTGAGAAGATAACGAGACATGAGGACAGAGGGTGTGTCACCGCGTGAGGTCCGGTGGGTCGAGGTGAGGCCCTTCGATCGGTTCCGTCCCGCGCCACATTGGTCGGCCCGTGACGCATTTAGGGAGACCCATGGATGACTAGTCGTACAAGACAAAGATAGCATAATTGTGAAGGACTCTATGTCCACTGACAAAGCCGGCTAGGATTTGTAACCCTGGGTTCTCGGACTAAGGTAACACCTTTACCTCTGATATTACTATTCATCCAACCTAACTTTAAGGGGCATCCTACAGAATGCTTTGCTAGAATCATACTCGTCGATTAGGAAGAGAGGTGTGAGACAATGCGTGAGAGACAGGCCTAAAGATAATGTGCGTACATGAGACACGTAGGCAGGTCTATGTATATAGAAAGGGTCGATGGGGATTGTGCGTGTGTATGCTTGCGAGAGGAAGAGTGCTTGTGATAAAGGTTAGTGAAAACAGTCGTAAATGGTTACGAGAGGGAGGGAGAGTTATATCGAGAGCATGTGTGCGAGAAAGACACCTCGGGAGAGAGTGTGTGAGTATGTGTGAGAGACCACCGATGGAGAGTGAAACTACACGTACAATACTGTTGTACACATTGATTAAAGATATAAACTGTATCCAAATATTAGGATGGGATCATGATATCTGCAATTCGCGTAAGGAACGGTCATTGATCCATCAGACATCTAGATTCTATCGAATTTGAGCATGTCTATGTTATTATTCGACACAATTGATCCACATAGTTAGTATTTTGAACTCCACACAATGCATCGCTTTAGCAATCGAATATAAACGTGAGTATAGTTCATGTTGTGTGTGGAAAGCACATTATACATACGAAAGTTACACAATGAACATTATAAATAGCTACCTATGAACTAGCATACATTTGAATTCAACTTAAGGTGGTTTTAAAAAATTGAATTCAACATGAAGTCCATTCAATTATTTGAATTTGATATCATGGCGTTTGTAAATCATACCTAAATTATGGAGGCACCAATCTTTGCTCTGATTTTGTACATAATAGCATATGTAGTCGTGTACAAAATAGATTCTAATTTAGCTCCTCCATTCCAAAAGAATCGTAGTTATAGGATTTTCAAGTGTCAAAATTTCAAAAAGGAGCGGATAATTTAATGAGGTTTTCAAACATACAAGGTCAAATTAAACGTTGTCTATTTAGGTCAATCCTCAAAGTTCAAGAGTACTCTAAACGTGAATGCTTGTGTTTCAAAATTTTGAACGAAGCGCCAAAAGAGCCTCTACTCGCCCGAAACCGCGTGTGACCAATGTTTGGTAGTACAAGGAAATTACTTTTCTAATAACTCCGACCCGTGAAACCTACTGGCCCGACATCCAAAGGTCTAAACCGGGGTAGGTTTGTAGCTTCATCTAGACGCCACGCAACCGCCTCCGAAAAACATTCATACACAATGGCCGCCTAAGCACACATGCGTGCGTCCGAAATCGCTCCCGCCCACTATTTGGGAAACCTGGGATTACCATCCTACCCCCGACCCGCAGTAGGTCCGAAATTTAAGAGGGGGGCAAAGTTTGTACTTTCCCCAAATTTCAAACAAGCGCGTCCCATCTTCTGTTCAAAAAAGCCAAAATCAAGCACGTCCCAGACCGAAACATGGTTCTCCCCCTCCCCCCCGCCCACCCGTCCGATTCCCCATTCGTACTCCGTGGGCGCAAAAACTACCTCTCCATCAGCCGCGAAACCCCGACGTCCTCCGTCCGCCACCCCATCCCACCCATAAATGTTTATTATTCATGCTAGAATTGTATTAACTGGAAACTTGATACATGTGTGAATACATAGACAAACAGAGTGTCACTTGTATGCCTCTACTTGACTAGCTCGTTGATCAAAGATGGTTATGTTTCCTAGCCATAGACATGAGTTGTCATTTGATTAACGGGATCACATCATTAGGAGAATGATGTGATTGACTTGACCCATTCCGTTAGCTTAGCACTCGATCATTTAGTATGTTGCTATTTCTTTCTTCATGACTTATACATGTTCCTATGACTATGAGATTACGCAACTCCCGTTTACCGGAGGAACACTTTGTGTGCTACCAAACGTCACAACATAACTGGGTGATTATAAAGGTGCTCTACAGGTGTCTCCAAAGGTACTTGTTGGGTTGGCGTATTTCGAGATTAGGATTTGTCACTCCGATTGTCGGAGAGGTATCTCTGGGCCCACTCAGTAATACACATCACTATAAGCCTTGCAAGCATTGTAACTAATGAGTTAGTTGCGGGATGATGTATTATGGAATGAGTAAAGAGACTTGCCGGTAACGAGATTGAACTAGGTATCGAGATACCGACGATCGAATCTCGGGCAAGTAACATACCGATGACAAAGGGAACAACGTATGTTGTTATGCGGTCTGACCGATAAAGATCTTCGTAGAATATGTGGGAGCCAATATGAGCATCCAGGTTCCGCTATTGGTTATTGACCGGAGAGGTGTCTCGGTCATGTCTACATAGTTCTCGAACCCGTAGGGTCCGCACGCTTAACGTTACGATGACAGTTATATTATGAGTTTATATGTTTTGAAGTACCGAAGTTAGTTCGGAGTCCCGGATGTGATCACGGACATGACGAGGAGTCTCAAAATGGTTGAGACATAAAGATTGTTATATTGGAAGCCTATGTTTGGACATCGGTAGTGTTCCGGGTGAAATCGGGATTTTTCCGGAGTACCGGGAGGTTACCGGAACCCCCCGGTAACTTAATGGGCCTTAGTGGGCCTAGGTGGAAGAGAGGAGAGGAGGCCAGGGCATGGCCGCACGCCCCTCCCCCCAGTCCGAATAGGACAAGGAGAGGGGGGCGGCGCCCCCCCTTCCTTCCTCCCCTCCACCTCTTCCCCCTCTCTCTCCTAGTCCAACAATGAAAAGGGGGGAGTCCTACTCCCGGTAGGAGTAGGACTCCTCCTGGCGCGCCTCTCCCCTTGGCCGGCCGAACCCCCCCTTGCTCCTTTATATACGGGGGCAGGGGGGCACCTCTAAACACAATTGATCATTGATCTCTTAGCCGTGTGCGGTGCCCCTCTCCACCATATTACACCTCGATAATATCGTAGCGGTGCTTAGGTGAAGCCCTGCGTCGGTAGAACATCATCATTGTCACCACGCCATCGTGCTGACGAAACTCTCCCTCAACACTCGGCTGGATCGGAGTTCGAGGGACGTCATCGAGCTGAACGTGTGCTGAACTCGGAGGTGCCGTGCGTTCGGTACTTGATCGGTCGGATCGTGAAGACGTACGACTACATCAACCGCGTTGTGTTAACGCTTCCGCTTTCGGTCTACGAGGGTACGTGGACAACACTCTCCCCTCTCGTTGCTATGCATCACCATGATCTTGCGTGAGCGTAGGAATTTTTTTGAAATTACTACATTCCCAACAATGATTTCGAACTTGCCAACGAGAAGAGGTTATTTGACATAAGCTCGCTTGATGAATGGAGAAGCCAAGCCTATGATAATGCCAAGTTGTTTAAAGAAAAAGTTAAAAGATGGCATGACAGAAGGATACAAAGGCGTGAGTTTAATATAGGTGATCATGTTTTGCTATACAACTCTCGTTTAAGATTTTTTGCATGAAAGCTTCTCTCTAAATGGGAAGGTCCTTACATTATCGAGGAGGTCTATCATTCCGGTGCCACCAAAATCAACAACGCTGAAGGCACCAATCCGAAGGTGGTAAACGGTCAAAGAATCACACATTATATCTCAGGTACTCCCATAAATGTTGAGACCAATATAATTAATACCATAACACCGGAGTAGTACATAAGGGATACTTTCTAGAATGTTTCAGATTCCGAAAAGGAATAGGTATGTGGTAAGGTAATTAAACTCACTCCACAACGTTTCCAATGGCGATTTTTCTCCATTTTGGAATATTTAAAAATTAGGAAAATTAAAAGCAGTACGAAGAGTGCACGAGGAAGCAGCAAGGGAGGAGGGCGCGCCCTACCCCCTGGGCGCGCCCCTATACCTTGCCGCCACCTCATGTGCCCTTCGGACTCCGTTTTCTTGGACAATAGTTCTTTTTGTCGGTAAAAATTCATTATATAATCTCCCGAAGGTTTTGACCACCGTACCACGGCAATACCCCCTGTTTTCATTTTGAGCTGTTTTCTACTAGATTTTTCAAGGCCAGGCATCATGTCTTCCTCCTCCTCCAACAACGCGGACGGTGATGCTTCGTTGATACAGATGGAACTTATAAGGGAGGATGTCGAGGGAGCCACGATGGAGGAGGATGAAGGAGATTCGCTCGAGGAACAGCCTCCGGCTTCGGAGAGAGGTACTTTGGCGGGAATCTCCACTATCCCAAATCCCCATCAAGCAATAGGGACTACAAACAACCATGAGGGCCAAGAGGTTCGAGAAGGGCTTCCACCTAGGAGGCCCTTACACAGGTTACATCGGAACAACTTTCATAATTTGGTTCATAATTACGGAGTGGAGAACATCCCTCATACACATATACCTTCCAATTGGGACATATCCCGTCCAAGCGAAAGTAATGCAGTAAAGGGTTCTTGGTGGCCAGAAAGTAAGCATCTTTTGGAGGAAATCCAGAAGAATGCCAATATGCTCCAACGTGTGCTCCAAGAATTGCAAGTCCTGAAAGGTGCCTTAACGAACTTGACGGATACGTCACCAACTCCATCATCATCACCTCCGAAGAAAGAGGCATAAATAATTGGGTATGGGCACTCCCCTTGGCAACTGCCAAGCTTGGGGGAGTTGCCCCGGTATTGTATCACAATCACACCTTTACCTTTATCTTTTTCTTAGTTCGGTCCTTTTGGTTATATCTTGACATTACCCTTGAGGTAAAAGGTTGGGAGGCGAAACTATAAGCCCCTATCTTTCTCTGTGTTCGATTGAAGCTATGAACTCATAAGTATCACGTGAGTGTTAGCAATTGTGAAATATTTAATGATAGTTGAGTATGTGGACTTGCTAAAAAGATCTTATATTGACTCTTTCCGATGTTATGATAAATTGCAATTGCTTCAGTGACTGAGATCATAGTTTGTTAGTTTTCAATGAAGTTTCTTATTCATACTTTACCTTGTGAACGAATTGTTACTTTGGCATAAGAAATTTTATCACAATATATGTTGTTGTTCTAAAGATGATCATGATGCCCTCATGTCCATATTTTATTTTATCGACACCTCTATCTCTAAACATGTGGACATATTTTTCGATATTGGCTCTTGAGGACAAGCGAGGTCTAAGCTTGGGGGAGTTGATATGTCCATTTTGCATCATGCTTTTATATTGATATTTATTGCATTATGGGTTGTTATTACACTATATGGAACAATACTTATGCCTTTTCTCTCTTATTTCACAAGGTTTACACAAAAGAGGGAGAATGCCGGCAGCTGGAATTCTGGACTGGAAAAGGAGCAAATCTGAGAGACCTATTCTGCATAACTCCAAGATTCCTAAAACTTCACGGAGAATCATTTTGGAATATATAAAAAAAATTGGGCAAAAGTACCAAAGGGGACCCACCAGGCATCCAGAAGGGTGGAGGGCACGCCCTACCACCCTGGGCGCGCCCCTTACCTTGTGGGCCACCTGGCAGGCCCCCGATGCCCATCTTCTGCTATATGGTGTGTTTAGACCTGGAAAAAACCAAGGGGATCTTTCGGGACAAAGCGCCGCCGTCTCGAAGCGGAACTTTGGGCAGAACCAATCTAGGGCTCCGGCGGAGCTGTTCTGCCGGGGAAAGTTCCCTCCCGGAAGGGGAAATCATTGTCATCGTCATCACCAATGATCCTCTCATCGAGAGGGGGTCAATCTCTATCAACATCTTCACTAGCACCATCTCCTCTCAAACCCTAGTTCATCTCTTGTATCCGATCTTTGTCTCAAAACCTCAGATTGGTACCTGTGGGTTGCTAGTAGTGTTGATTACTCCTTGTAGTTGATGCTAGTTGGTTTATTCGGTGGAAGATAATACGTTCAGATCATTAATGCTACTCAATACTCCTCTGATTATGAACATGAATATGCTTTGTGAGTAGTTATGTTTGTTCCTGAGGACATGGGAGAAGTTTTGTTATAAGTAATCATGTGAATTTGGTATTCGTTCGATATTTTGATGAGATGTATGTTGTCTCTCCTCTAGTGGTGTTACGTGAAAGTCGACTACATGACACTTCACCATGATTTGGGCCTAGGGGAAGGCATTGGGAAGTAATAAGTAGATGATGGGTTGCTAGAGTGACAGAAGTTTGAACCCTAGTTTATGTGTTGCTTCGTAAGGGGCTGATTTGGATCCATATGTTTCCTGCTATGGTCAGATTTATCTTAGTTATTCTTTCAACACTGCGGAAGCTTGCGAGAGGGGTTAATCATAAGTGGGAGACTTGTCCAAGTAAGGGCAGCACCCAAGCACCGGTCCACCCACATATCAAATTATCAAAGTAACGAACGTGGATCATATGAGCATGATGAAAACTAACTTGACAACAATTCCCATGTGTCCTCGGGAGCGCTTTGCTTTATATAAGAGTTCGTCCAGGCTTGTCCTTTGCTACAAAAAGGATTCAACCACCTTGCTGCACCTTGATATGTCTCCAACGTATCTATAATTTATGAAGTATTCATGCTATTATATTATCCTTCTAGGATGTTTTATATGCATTTATATGCTATTTATATGATTTTTGGGACTAACCTATTAACCTAGAGCCTAGTGCCAGTTTCTGTTTTTTCCTTGTTTTTGAGTTTTACAGAAAAGGAAAACCAAACGGAGTCCAATTGACGTGCCAATTTTTGATGATTTTTTCTGGACCAAAAGAAGCCCCCGAAGTAAAAGAGTTGGGCCAGGAGAGTCCCGGGCTGCCCATGAGGGTGGGGGCACGCCCACCCCCCTGGGCGTGGGCCCCTGCCTCGTGGACAACCCGGAGACCCCCCTGACGTGGGACCTACGCCAAAAAATCCTTTAAATACTGAAACCTCCAGAAAATAACCTAGATCGGGAGTTCCGCCGCCGCAAGCCTCTGTAGCCATCGAAAACCAATCTAGACCCGTTCCGGCAACCTGCCGGAGAGGGGAATCCCTCTCCGGTGGCCATCTTCATCATCCCGGAGTTCTCCATGATGACGAGGGAGTAGTTCACCCTCGGGGCTGAGGGTATGTACCAGTAGCTATGTGTTTGATCTCTCTCTCTCTTGTGTTCTTGATTTGGCACGATCTTGATGTACCGCGAGCTTTGCTATTATAGTTGGATCTTATGATGTTTCTCCCCCTCTATCTCTTGTAATGGAGTGAGTTTTCCCTTTGAAGTTATCTTATCAGATTGAGTCTTTAAGGATTTGAGAACACTTGATGTATGTCTTGCATGTGCTTATCTGTGGTGACAATGGGATATTCACGTGATCTACTTGATGTATGTTTTGGTGATCAACTTGCGGGTTCAGTGACCTTGTAAACTTATGCATAGGGGTTGGCACACTTTTTTGTCTTGACTCTCCGGTAGAAACTTTGGGGCACTCTTTGAAGTTCTTTGTGTTGGTTGAATAGATGAATCTGAGATTGTGTGATGCATATCGTATAATCATACCCATGGATAATTGAGGTGACATTGGAGTATCTAGGTGACATTAGGGTTTTGGTTGATTTGTCTCTTAAGGTGTTATTCTAGTACGAACTCTATGATAGATCGAACGGAAAGAATAGCTTCGTGTTATTTTACTACAGGCTCTTAAATAGATCGATCAGAAAGGATAACTTTGAGGTGGTTTCATACCCTACAATAATCTCTTCGTTTGTTCTCCGCTATTAGTGACTTTGGAGTGACTCTTTGTTGCATGTTGAGGGATAGTTATATGATCCAATTATGTTATTATTGTTGGGAGAACTTGCACTAGTGAACGTATGGACCCTAGGCCTTGTTTCAACGCATTGCAATACCGTTTGTGCTCACTTTTATCATTAGTTACCTTGCTGTTTTTATATTTTCAGATTACAAAAACCTATATCTACCATCCATATGTTGGAAATATGCCCTAGAGGCAATAATAAATAGGTTATTATTATATTTCCTTGTTCATGATAATCGTTTATTATCCATGCTAGAATTGTATTGATAGGAAACTCAGATACATGTGTGGATACATAGACAACACCATGTCCCTGGTAAGCCTCTAGTTGACTAGCTCGTTGATCAATAGATGGTTACGGTTTCCTGACCATGGACATTGGATGTCGTTGATAACAGGATCACATCATTAGGAGAATGATGTGATGGACAAGACCCAATCCTAAGCCTAGCACAAGATCGTGTAGTTCGTTTGCTCAGAGCTTTTCTAATGTCAAGTATCACTTCCTTAGACCATGAGATTGTGCAACTCCCGGATACCGTAGGAATGCTTTGGGTGTGCCAAACGTCACAACGTAACTGGGTGGCTATAAAGGTGCACTACGGGTATCTCCGAAAGTGTCTGTTGGGTTGGCACGAATCGAGACTGGGATTTGTCACTCCGTGTAAACGGAGAGGTATCTCTGGGCCCACTCGGTAGGACATCATCATTATGTGCACAATGTGACCAAGGAGTTGATCACGGGATGATGTGAGTTACGGAACGAGTAAAGAGACTTGCCGGTAACGAGATTGAACAAGGTATAGGGATACCGACGATCGAATCTCGGGCAAGTAACATACCGATGGACAAAGGGAATTGAATACGGGATTGATTGAATCCCCGACATCGTGGTTCATCCGATGAGATCATCGTGGAACATGTGGGAGCCAACATGGGTATCCAGATCCCGCTGTTGGTTATTGACCGGAGAACGTCTCGGTCATGTCTGCATGGTTCCCGAACCCGTAGGGTCTACACACTTAAGGTTCGATGACGCTAGGGTTATAGGGAAAGCATGTACGTGGTTACCGAATGTTGTTCGGAGTCCCGGATGAGATCCCGGACGTCACGAGGAGTTCCGGAATGGTCCGGAGGTAAAGATTTATATATGGAAAGTTGTTGTTCGGGTTCCGGGAAAAGTTCGGGTTTTTTCGGTATTGTACCGGGAAGCTTCCAGAAGATTCCGGAGGATTCCGGAGGGGTCCGGAGGTCCGGAAAATGTTCCACCACGTCCAATACAGTAGCATGGGCTGTAAGGGGGCGCCCTAGCCTTAATGGGCCAGGGGAACCAGCCCCCCAAGGCCCATGCGCATGGGAGAGGGGAAACCCTAAGGGGGAGGGCCTCCACTTGACTTGGGAGGCACTCCTCCCCCCTTTGGCCGCCCCCCAAGCCCCATCTAGGGCTAGCCGCACCCCTTGAGGGGGGAAACCCTAGATGGGGGCGCAGCCCTCCCCCTCCCCTATATATATTGAGGTTTTGGGCTGCCATAGACATGAGAACGTCTCCTTTTGGTGCAGCCCTACCCCTCTCCCTCCTCCTCCTCTCCCGCGGTGCTTGGCGAAGCCCTGCAGGATTGCCACGCTCCTCCACCACCACCATGCCATCGTGTTGCTGCTGGATGGAGTCTTTCCCAACCTCTCCCTCTCTCCTTGCTGGATCAAGGCGTGGGAGACGTCACCGGGCTGCACGTGTGTTGAACGCGGAGGCACCGTACTTTCGGTGCTTAGATCGGAATCAACCGCGATCTGAATCGCTACGAGTACGACTCCCTCATCCGCGTTCTTGCAACGCTTCCGCATCGCGATCTACAAGGGTATGTAGATTCACTCCCCTTCCCCTTGTTGCTAGATTACTCCATAGATTGATCTTGGTGATGCGTAGAAAATTTTGAATTTCTGCTACGTTCCCCAACAGTGGCATCATGAGCCAGGTCTATGCGTAGTTTCTATGCACGAGTAGAACACAAAGTAGTTGTGGGCGTTGATGTTGCCAATTCTTCTTGCCGCTACTAGTCTTATCTTGTTTCGGCGGCATTGTGGGATGAAGCGGCCCGGACCGACCTTACACATACGCTTACGTGAGACAGGTTCCACCGACTGACATGCACTAGATGCATAAGGTGGCTAGCGGGTGTCTGTCTCTCCTACTTTAGTCGGAACGGATTCGATGAAAAGGGTCCTTATGAAGGGTAAATAGAAATTGGCAAATCACGTTGTGGTCATACGTAGGTAAGAAACGTTCTTGCTAGAAACCTACAAACCACGTAAAAAAACTTGCAACAACAATTAGAGGACGTCTAACTTGTTTTTGCAGCAAGTGCTATGTGATGTGATATGGCCAGAAGATGTGATGAATGATATATGTGATGTATGAGATTGATCATATTCTTGTAATAGGAATCACGACTTGCATGTCGATGAGTATGACAACCGGCAGGAGCCATAGGAGTTGTCTTTATTTTTTGTATGACCTGCGTGTCATTGAATAACGCCATGTAAGTTACTTTACTTTATTGCTAAGCGCGTTAGCCATAGAAGTAGAAGTAACCGTTGGCGTGACAACTTCAAGAAGACACAATGATGGAGATCATGATGATGGAGATCATGGTGTCATGCCGGTGACAAAGATGATCATGGTGCCCCGAAGATGGAGATCAAAGGAGCAAAATGATATTGGCCATATCCTGTCACTATTTGATTGCATGTGATGTTTATCATGTTATGCATCTTATTTGCTTAGAACGACGGTAGTAAGTAAGATGATCCCTCACTAAAATTTCAAGAAAGTGTTCACCCTAACTGTGCACCGTTGCGAAGGTTCGTCGTTTCGAAGCACCACGTGATGATCGGGTGTGATAGATTCTTACGTTCGAATACAACGGGTGTTGACGAGCCTAGCATGTACAGACATGGCCTCGGCACACACGCAATACACTTAGGTTGACTTGACGAGCCTAGCATGTACAGACATGGCCTCGGAACACGGAGGACCGAAAGGTCGAGCATGAGTCGTATAGAAGATACGATCAACATGGAGATGTTCACCGATCTTGACTAGTCCGTCTCACGTGATGATCGGACACGGCCTAGTTGAACTCGGATCATGTTTCACTTAGATGACTAGAGGGATGTCTATCTGAGTGGGAGTTCATAATCAGATGAACTTCATTATCATGAACATAGTCAAAAAGGTATTTGCAAATTATGTCATAGCTTGCGCTTTAAGTTCTACTGGTTTAGATATGTTCCTAGAGAAAATTTAGTTGAAAGTTGGTAGTAGCAATTATGCGGACTGGGTCCGTAAACTGAGGATTGTCCTCATTGCTGCCCTCCCCCTCCCCTATATATATTGAGGTTTTGGGCTGCCATAGACATGAGAACGTCTCCTTTTGGTGCAGCCCTACCCCTCTCCCTCCTCCTCCTCTCCCGCGGTGCTTGGCGAAGCCCTGCGGGATTGCCACGCTCCTCCACCACCACCATGCCGTCGTGTTGCTGCTGGATGGAGTCTTTCCCAACCTCTCCCTCTCTCCTTGCTGGATCAAGGCGTGGGAGACGTCACCGGGCTGCACGTGTGTTGAACGCGGAGGCACCGTACTTTCGGTGCTTAGATCGGAATCAACCGCGATCTGAATCGCTACGAGTACGACTCCCTCATCCGCGTTCTTGCAACGCTTCCGCATCGCGATCTACAAGGGTATGTAGATTCACTCCCCTTCCCCTTGTTGCTAGATTACT
Organism: Aegilops tauschii subsp. strangulata; assembly: GCF_002575655.3. Lineage (NCBI taxonomy): Eukaryota > Viridiplantae > Streptophyta > Magnoliopsida > Poales > Poaceae > Aegilops > Aegilops tauschii. The sequence continues at coordinate 508,827,677 of NC_053037.3, forward strand.
CCATAGATTGATCTTGGTGATGCGTAGAAAATTTTGAATTTCTGCTACGTTCCCCAACACCATATTGCACTTGTATCACCATCTCTTCGCCGAACTAGTGCACCTATACAATTTACCGTTGTAATGGGTGTGTTGGGGACACAAGTGACTCTTTGTTATTTGGTTGCAGGGTTGTTTGAGAGAGAGAATCTTCATCCTACGCCTCCCACGGATTGATAAACCTTAGGTCATCCACTTGAGGGAAATTTGCTACTTTCCTACAAACCTCTGCACTTGGAGGCCCAACAACGTCTACAAGAAGAAGGTTGTGTAGTAGACATCAAGCTCTTTTCTGGCGCCGTTGCCGGGGAGGTGAGTGCTTGAAGGTATATCTTTAGATCTTGCAATCGAATCTTTTTGTTTCTTGTTTTATCACTAGTTTAGTTTATAAAATAAAACTACAAAAAAATGGAATTGAGTTTGTCTCATACGCTTCATCTTTTTAATATCTTTCGTGAGAATGATGGAAAGGAAAATTGTGCTCAAGTGCTAGGAGAAGAAATCTATAAAATGGTTGGCACTAGATCTTTGAATGATGAGCATGATTGCAATGTTGTTAGTATGAACTCTTTGAATATCCATAGTACTAATGATGATTGCACTAGTCATGATGAAAATGTCTCCTATAAGCATGTCAATTTTCGTGGAGTGCATAGAGTTTGCAAGTACACACAAAATAGGGAAGATAGATTTTGCAAAAGGCATAAGTATTTAGAAACTAAACGGCTACAAGAAAGGCTAGATGTTAGTGCTGAAAATTTAAATTATCTTCGCCATACTTGTGAACGTTGCAATGAACATGGTCATTTAAATATCAAATGCAAATTGTTTCATGATCGAATCATGTCCAAAAATTGTGATGACCCGATTTCCCTTGCACATCATAATGAACTTAGTTTGCTTTTGGGTTATGTGAAACGTCAAACTAAGCATATTCCAGAATATAACCTTGAGAAATTCCTCGGTATTGATCTAGAAGAAATTTATATGTATTGTGCGGTGAATTGCATTGAAAATCCTTATATTGCCAATTACATAAAGAAAAGAAAAGAAATAGAAGATGAAGAGAATACTAACGAAAGGGAAGAGAATTCCCAATATTCTCCTATTATTTCTTATGATGAATCAGGTAACGAGGAGGAGCCTTCTATTCAACCAATCTCATTAATAAGGAGCTCCAAAAATAGGATTGAACCCACACATGATGTGAAGAACAAAAAGAAAAGACGGAGAAGCAAAGGTAGAAAGGTATCCCTCCCAAATGATGTTGCTCCCATTACTCATTGTGATGATGATAATTGCTATACTATTGGTGCGATCCATACTATTAATGATGAGAGTGATTATGCTTATGATATGAAAAGGCCCAAGCTTGGGGATGCTATGTTTGATGAGAATGACATGTTTGAGAATATATTTTCTGGAATTAATATTTGTCCCAAGCTTGGGGATGCTATGTTTAATGATGATGATATTTTTAGCCTCCCTAGTTTTGATGAGCAAATTTATTATGATGATAGCATGCCTCCTATTTATGATGATTATTATGATTACACTTATGCTATAAAAAGTAGTGATGATTATATTTATAAAACTTGTCATGATTATGAGTACCCTTTCTCTGAACATTACTCTTTTAATGTGGAAACAATCTATAGTATTCGAGTCTCTTATGATACTTCCACTATTCCGAATGAGAAGAATTTTGCTTATGTGGAGAGTAATAAATTTTCTATGTTTGTAGATCATGAAAAGAATGCTTTAGGTGCTGGTTATATTGTTGAATTCATTCATGATTCTACTGAACATTATTATGTGGGATGAATATATACTTGTAGGAATGGCAATAATATCAAGTTTCCTCTCTATGTGCTTAAAGTTTTGAAGTTATGCTTGTTTTGCCTTCCTATGCTAGATGATTATTGTTCCCATAAGTTGTTTGCTCACAAAATCCCTATGCATAGGAAGTGGGTTAGACTTAAATGTGCTAGTCATATTCTTCATGATGCTCTCTTTTTTTTTCAATTCTTATCTTTTATGTGAGCATCATTGAAATCATAATGCCTAGCTAGGGGCATTAAACGTTAGCGCTTGTTGGGAGGCAACCCAATTTTATTTTTATTCCTTGCTTTTTGTTCCTGTTTAGTAATAGATAAATCATCTAGCCTCTGGTTAGATGTGGTTTTATGTTTAAATTAGTGTTTGTGCCAAGTAAGACCTATAGGATCTTCTTGGATGATAATTATTTGATCTTGCTGAAAAAGACAGAAACTTTCTGCTCACGAAAACAATTGTTGAAAATCACCAGAACGTGATAAAGTACTGATTCCAATTTCAGCATATCAATAAACAAATTATTTAGGTCTTACTATTTTGGTAGATTTTTCTGAGTTCCAGAAGTTTGCGTTAGTTACAGATTACTACAGACTGTTCTGTTTTTGACAGATTCTGTTTTCGTGTGTTATTTGCTTATTTTGATGAGTCTATGGTTAGTAAAATAGTTTATAAACCATAGAGAAGTTGGAATACAGTAGGTTTAACACCAATATAAATAAAGAATGAGTTCAATACAGTACTTTGAAGTGGTGTTTTGTTTTCTTTCGCTAATGGAGCTCACGAGTTTTCTGTTGAGTTTTGTGTTGTGAAGTTTTCAAGTTTTGGGTAAAGATTCGATGGACTATGGAATAAGGAGTGGAAAGAGCCTAAGCTTGGGGATGCCCAAGGCACCCCAAGGTAAGATACAAGGACAACCAGGATCCTAAGCTTGGGGATTCCCCGTATGGCATCCCCTCTGTCGTCTTCGTTCATCGGTAACTTTACTTGAAGCTATATTTTTATTCACCACATGATATGTGTTTTGCTTGGAGCGTCATTTTATTTTTCTTTAGCTTTGCTTGCTGTTTGAATAATATCCCAAGATCTAAAATTCTTAAATGAGAGAGAGTCTTCACATAGCTACATAATTATTTAACTACTCATTGATCTTCAGTTATATCTTTTTTGAGTAGTTTGTCATTTACTCGTGTGCTTCACTTATATCGTATGAGTAAATGGTTGAATGATTTGAATGTCATAAATCTGAAATTATATATGTTTCATATGCTTATCCCATGGGGAGTAATGACTTCACATATAAGAAGTAGAGGTGGTAAATTTATTGAAGGTTAGCAAACATTGTATTGGTCACTTGAACAATTCATGAAAGAATATTGAAGGAAGAGAGATTTCACATATAAATATACTACCATGGGCATCTCCTATGATTGTGAGCCCCGTTAATTATTTTCAAACCTGAGCAAATCACTTGAAGTTGGACAAGGAAGACAACATAATGAGTTATGCTTGGGTATATTTGTTATGGATCCTCTAACATGTGGTGCTTGCTATTTAGAATCCTTTGCTAACCAAAATATCTGTACTAAGCGGGAATACTGCTTGTGCATCCAAATTCCTTGAACTAAGTTTATTCCATGAGTGTCCACCATATCTACCTATATGCCGTATTTACCTGCCATTCCAAGTAAATTTGCATGTGCCAAACTCTAAACCTTCAAATAATAATCTGTTTTGTATGCCTGAATTGCTCATGTAGTGACTAGGGGCTGTCAGTATCTTCCATGCTAGGTGGGTTATTCTCACGATGAGTGGACTCCGCTCATCATTCACGAGAAAATGGCTGGTAACTGGGATGCCCAGTCCTATGATCAATAGATCAAAAACAAAATCGCAAATAATTTAAACAAAACTCCCCCAGGATTGTTGATAGTTGGACGACACCCGTTGTTTCGGACAAGCCGTGGAGTGTGATTGTTGGTGGAGGGGGTGTAAAATCTTTACCTTTCTGTTTGGGAACCGCCTATAATGTATCTAGTATGGAAGATATTGGGAATTGTTGGTTGTTATGTTGACAATGAAAGCATACGTCCCAAAATTATTTTCATCTCTGTTTTAGCTTCGAGCTCTGGCACCTTTGCAAATCCCCGCTTCCCTCTGCGAAGGGCCTATCTTTTAATTTTATGCAAGAGTCAGTAGTATTCCTTCTCATTCCAACCTACTCTTTAGTTGGCAAGCATCATGTGGTGGAGAAAGATCTAAGCATATATGGCCATTCAAATATATTTGATCATGAATTATTATTGTTGACAATTTTCTATATGATAAATAAGTTGGGAGATGAAACGTTAAGCCCCTATCATTCTCTGTGTTCGATGGATGCTATTTGTTCTAAAAATATGCTTTGAGTGGTAGCAATCATGGAAGACTATATGATAGTTGAGTATGTGGGATTTGCTAAATCATAGCTCTTACATGGACCCTTTCTGAAAATAAGATGAATTGCAATTGTTTGATGACTGAGAACATAGTTTGTTAGTTTTCAAGAAAGTTTATGGTCTATGCTTTAACATGTGAATAGCTTGTTACTTGATCATGAGAAGCTTTATGATATGAGCTACCGTTATGACATATAATGATGCTAGAAAAGGTGATTGAAATTATCATTGATCAAACTTGTGCACCTGCTAGCATTCACACTTCATAAATCATTTTTTTACATTTACCTACTCGAGGATGAGCAGGAATTAAGCTTGCAGATGCTGATACGTCTCCAACGTATCTATAATTTATGAAGTATTCATGCTATTATATTATCCTTCTAGGATGTTTTATATGCATTTATATGCTATTTATATGTTTTTGGGACTAACCTATTAACCTAGAGTCCTGTGCTAGTTTCTGTTTTTCCTAGTTTTTGAGTTTTACAGAAAAGGAAAACCAAACGGAGTCCAATTGACATGTCAATTTTTGATGATTTTTTCTAGACCAAAAGAAGCCCCCCGGAGTAAAAGAGTTGGGCCAGGAGAGTCCCGGGCTGCCCACGAGGGTGGGGGGCGCGCCCACCCCCTGGGCGTGGGCCCCTGCCTCATGGACAACCCGGAGACCCCCCTGACGTGAGACCTACGCCAAAAAATCCTATAAATACTAAAACCTCCAGAAAATAACCTAGATCGGGAGTTCCGCCGCCGCAAGCCTCTATAGCCACCGAAAACCAATCTAGACCCGTTCCGGCACCCTGCTGGAGGGGGGAATCCCTCTCCGGTGGCCATCTTCATCATCCTGGCGCTCTCCATGACGAGGAGGGAGTAGTTCACCCTCGGGGCTGAGGGTATGTACCAGTAGCTATGTGTTTGATCTCTCTCTCTCTCTCATGTTCTTGATTTGGCACGATCTTGATGTACCGCGAGCTTTGCTATTATAGTTGGATCTTATGATGTTTCGCCCCCTCTATCTCTTGTAATGGATTGAGTTTTCCATTTGAAGGTATCTTATTGGATTGAGTCTTTAAGGATTTGAGAACACTTGATGTATGTCTTGCATGTGCTTATCTGTGGTGACAATGGGATATTCACGTGATCTACTTGATGTATGTTTTGGTGATCAACTTGCGGGTTCAGTGACCTTGTGAACTTATGCATAGTGTTTGGCACACGTTTTCGTCTTGACTCTCCGGTAGAAACTTTTGGGCACTCTTTGAAGTTCTTTGTGTTGGTTGAATAGATGACTCTGAGATTGTGTGATGCATATCGTATAATCATACCCACGGATACTTGAGGTGACATTGGAGTATCTAGGTGACATTAGGGTTTTGGTTGATTTGTGTCTTAAGGTGTTATTCTAGTACGAACTCTATGATAGATTGAACGGAAAGAATAGCTTCGTGTTATTTTACTACGGACTCTTGAATAGATCGATCAGAAAGGATAACCTTGAGGTGGTTTCGTACCCTACAATAATCTCTTCGTTTGTTCTCCGCTATTAGTGACTTTGGATGGACTCTTTGTTGCATGTTGAGGGATAGTTATATGATCCAATTATGTTATTATTGTTGAGAGAACTTGCACTAGTGAAAGTATGGACCCTAGGCCTTGTTTCAACGCATTGCAATACCGTTTTTGCTCACTTTTATCATTAGTTACCTTGCTGTTTTTATATTTTCAGATTACAAAAACCTATATCTACCATCCATATTGCACTTGTATCACCATCTCTTCACCGAACTAGTGCACCTATACAATTTACTATTGTATTGGGTGTGTTGAGGAGACAAGAGACTCTTTGTTATTTGGTTGCAGGGTTGTTTGAGAGAGACCATCTTCATCCTACGCCTCCCACGGATTGATAAACCTTAGGTCATCCCCTTGAGGGAAATTTTCTACTGTCCTACAAACCTCTTCACTTGGAGGCCCAACAACGTCTACAAGAAGAAGGTTGTGTAGTAGACATTACACCTTAGTTACTTTCGTTACTTGTTACCCGTTACGAATTATCTTATCACACAACTATCTGTTACCGATAATTTCAGTGCTTACGGAGAATACCTTGTTGAAAACCGCTTATCATTTCCTTTTGCTCCTCGTTGGGTTCGACACTCTTACTTACCGAAAGGACTACGATAGATCCTCTATACTTGTGGGTCATCACAAGCATGCACACAGTTGTTGTTTGCACAGCATGTGCGATGTCAGACAATATCACAAACGATGCAGGAAAACTAAACATTTGTGGTAGTTGCCTTATCGTACATGATTCGCAACCACAGAATAGCGTGTGCGATAGTTGTCATGTACGACGATGTTACGATGGTCCAACGTTTCATAATCCTGTCTGACACTTGTATGACGATTAGCTAATCTTCTTAATAAGTTAACGCATACGGTTAGGGAAAAGTGAATGTATGTGATTCTCTGCTTATCATACATGTTCTATAATAGTGAATAGTTTGTGATGGGTCACACATCGTAAATGTAGCACCACAGAATACCGATTGTGATCGCAATGCGAGCACAAACGAGTAGCGAGTACTGTATATGCATCAAGGCTCCCTATCCCCGACAGTTTTTGGGTCGTGTGGGAAGGACCCCCCTATCGCAGTCACTCACTTGGCGACAGTTCCAAATGCCATCGCGGTAAGGAGTTAAAAACCGTTTGTATAGCACCTCACTGTACCAGTGTACAACATGCTTGTTAATATTAAAATGCTATTCTGTACTCTTCTAAATGCTGCAAGATGCTTGAAGATGCTAGTCTTCGATAGGCTAGGCTTTTCCTTCTCCTCTGGCATTCTACAGTTCAGTCCACAGATACAGCTCATTCCTTTGATATTGATGCATACTTAGTATAGATCTGCTGTAAGTTTTGCGAGTACTTTGGATGAGTACTCACGGTTGCTTTGCTACCTCTTTTCCCCTATACCTGGTTGATGTGATCAGATGGCAGATCCCAGGAGCCAGATGCCCCCGTCGACTACTGCTACTACCCGGAGGGTGCCTACTACTATGTGGAGACTGCCGACGACCAGGAGTAGTTAGGAGGTCCCAGGCAGGAGGCCTTGCCTTTTTGATCAGTGTCATTATTTTGTGCTCGCCTTTTTAAGGCAGTCTTGTTTACCTTTATATCTGTACTCAAATATTGTTGCTTCCGCTGACTCTTGTGTATTGAGCTTATGTATTCGAGCCCTTGAGGCCCCTGGCTTGTAATATAAAGCTTGTATTATTTGAATTTGTGTCTAGAGTTGTGTTGTGATATCTTCTCGTGAGTCCCTGATCTTGGTCATACACATTTGCGTGTATGATTAGTGTACGATTGAATCAGGGGCATCACAAGTTGGTATCAGAGCTGACTGCCTGTAGGAACCCCCTTTCCAACTCCTTGGACGAATTTGAGTCTAGTCCTTGAAAAATTGTTTTGCTAACATGGCTGTGTGGCTTACGAGCCCACGCCGATAATGGGTGGTATTAGGATCTTTTACTCCTCGTCTATACTCTGGGACTCTTAACTCTCTTCTATTCAGGATAAATGATTTTTCTAACTCTAACATTAGGATCTTGTGATCACATCCAACCCGGAGATTTGTATTATGCCTTTCTTGAATTGAGGGACATGATCTGCTTCATAATGTCCATTGAACGCAGAATCCTCTTATCGAGGGCACCCTGTGTCGTCACTTGAAAATCCCTCACTCCAGAGGTTTTCCCTGACGTTGATGTAGCCTTTGCTCTGTCCCTTTGTGGTATCCCTCCATCGCGTGCATGCGTGCCACCTAGTATGTCTAGGATGTTCCTCTTGTCCGAACTCATACGAACATTGGTTCAGTATATGTACCGGTATGTCTTTAATGACTACTGCTTTGTACATACTGCGCCTTTGCTCATTGTTCCGATTACATCATGAGTGACTCCATACACTTGCTGCACCCCTTGCTAAACTACCCCCTGTTGCATTTAAGCAGGATGGTTAGAACCGTTGTTTGTGGCCGTGGGGGCGACAATCCACCACCGCCCGAATACATGGCCGGAATGATACAACAGTTGAGCTGAACCGCTAGTTCATGGAAGGATGATGGCCCAATTCCCGCATCCCAATATGAATAAGCAGCCAACCCCTACAACTCTGCAAGGCTTTGCGTGTCTCAACCCTGTCAGCTACCGCAGCTTAACTCGGCCCCTTGATGCTGATGACTGGCTCCATGACATCACTTTCGAGTTAGAGTCTGCTGATGTATGCCTGATAACCCACAAGTATAGGGGATCGTTTGTAACCTTTTTTGATAAATAAGAGTGTCAAACCCAACGAGGAGCTAAAGGCAGAACAAATATTCCCTCAAGTTCTATTGACCACCGATACAACTCTACGCACGCTTAACATTTTCTTTACCTAGAGCAAGAATAAAACTAGAAGTACTTTGTAGGTGTGGTAGGATAGGTTTGCAAGATAATAAAGAATGTGAAAATAAAAGTTAGGTGCTGTTTAAATAAAGAAACAAATAACTTAGTAAAACGAGTGTGAATTGGTGGTGGTAGGATTTGCAGAATTGTCCCTTAGCAATTGACTATGTTACTAGACCGATAGCAAGTTTTTATGTGGCAGAGGCCACTGCTAGCATGTCGTCCCTTACTTGGAATTATATGCACTTATGATTGGAACTATTAGCAAGCATCCACAACTACTAAAGTTCATTAAGGTAAAACCCAACCATAGCATTAAGATATATATTGGTCCCCCTTCAATCCCGTATGCATCAATTTCTATGGTAGTCTGAAGCTGCTGTCACCCTAGCCCTCCAATGCATAGTCCTATCAACATACAACTAACACTATGGTGTGATCCACATGGGCACTCATATGATGGGCACCAAAGGACAGCAACATTACCACAAGCAAATTAAACCAACCATAGCAATTCACCAATTACCGGTAAGACAAAAAAAATCTACTCAGATGGCATAGGATGGCAACATATCTTTGGATACTAGTATGAAGCATAAAGCACCATGTTCAAGTAGAGGGTACAGCGGGTTGCGGGAGAGTGGACTGCTGTAGATAGATGGGGGAAGGTGATGGAGTTGTTGGTGAAGATGGCGGAGTTGTTGGAGTATATCGCCATCACATGATCATTGCCCCGGTGGCGTTCTGGCGCCATCGGGAGAGAGAGCCCCCCTCCTTCTTCTTGTTCTTCTTCCTTGGCCTCCCCCGTAGATGGGAGGAGAGTTCCCCCTCTAGTCCATGGCCTCCATGGCGGGGGAGGGGTGGGAGCCCCTCCAAGATTGGATCTCCCTCTTTGTTCTCTTCTATTTCGCATTCCTGTTTTCTGGCCCTTCACCGTTTCTTAAATTCCCAGAGATCCGTAACTCCGATTGCACTGAAATTATTACATGATTTTTTTCCATAAATTATCTTTCTTGTGCCCGAAGAAGGGCCCCAACCGATTTAGGGGGAGGGCACAAGACACCTGGGTGCGCCAAGGGGTGCCCGACACACCCTAATGGGTTGTGGAGGCCGTGGGCCTCTGTTTGCATTGATTCCACCTCCCAAAAATCACATATATTCCAAAAATAATTCTCCGTAAATTTTTATCGTGTTTGGACTTTGTTTGATATGGATATTCTGTGAAACAAAAAAACATGCAACAAACAGGAACTGGCACTGGGCACTAGATCAATATGTTAGTCCAATAAATCATATAAAATGGTGCCAAAAATATGCGAAAGTTGCATAATATTGGCATGAAATAATAAAAAATAATAGATACGACGGAAACGTATAAGCATCCCCAAGCTTAATTCCTGCTCATCCGCGAGTAGGTAAATGATAAAAAAGACTATTTTTGATGTGTAATGCTACCTAGCATAATCTTGATCATATATCTAATCATGGCATGAATATTAAGACACGAGTGATTCAAAGCAATAATCTATAGTTTGACATAAGGATATCAATACTCAGGCATCCCAACAAACAATCGTGTCTTTGAAAATATCAACACTAAAGAAAGTTGTGCCTACAAAATCATATAGTCTTGTCATGATCTATATTCTTAACACAAAGTATTTATCATGCACAACCCTGATGACAAGTCAAGCAATTGGTTCATACTCTTTAACGCACTTCAGCTTTTTCAACCCTCACGCAATACATGAGCGCAAGCCATGGATATAACACTATGGGAGGAATAGAGTATGATGATGGGGGTAAATATAGACAAGACAAAAAAGTAAGGAAGTCTCACATCAACACGGCTAATCAACGAGCTATGGAGATGCCCATCAATTGATATCAACGTGAGGAGTAGGGATTGCCATGCAACGAATGCACTAAGAGTTGTAAGTGTATGAAAGCTCAACATGAAATCTAAGTGGGTGTGCATTTAACTCTATAGTGAAATTTTCCCACTAGTATATGAAAGTGACAACATATGAGACTCTCCCTATGAAAAACATGGTGCTACTTTGAAGCACAAGTGTGGAATTAGCATGCCCCTTCTCACTTTGTCTTTTTTTTCCTTTTTTCTTCTTTTTTTTCTTATTTTCTTCTCTTGTCTAGAGTATCATCCCGACTTATGGGGGAATCATAGTCTCCATCATCCTTTCCTCACTTGGACAATGCTCTAATAATGAATAATGATGATCATCACACTTCTATTTACTTACAACTCGATACCTAGAACAAAGTGTGACTTTATATGAATGCCTCTGGCAGTGTACCAGGATGTGCAATGATCTAGAATAACAATGATATCAAAAAATGGACAAGCCATGGAAATATCATGCTAGCTATCTTACGATCATGCAAAGCAATATGACAATGAATGCTCAAGTCATCAAAACGGAAGCGGTGGAAGTTGCATGGCAATATATCTCAGAATGGCTATGGAAGGGCCATAATAGGTAGGTATGGTGGCTGTTTTGAGGAACCTATGGTAAAGCTTATGTGTGATAGAGTGTATCATATCACGGGGTTTGGATGCACCTGCGAAGTTTGCACCGACTCTCGAGGTGAGAAATGACAATGCACGGTACCGTAGAGGCTAGCAAATTGCGGAAAGGTAAGAGTGCGTATAATCCATGGACTCACATTAGTCATAAAGAACTCATATACTTATTGTAAAAGTTTATTCGCCCTCGAAGCAAAGTACTACTACGCATGCCCCTAGGGGGATAGATTGGTACGAAAAGACCATCGCTCGTCCCCGACTGCCACTCATAAGGAAGACAATCAATAATAAATTATGCTCCAAATTCATAGCATAACGAGAGACTATATGATGTCTACTATGCAACCTTCTTCTTGTAGACTCGTGTTGGGCCTCCAAGCGCAGAGTTTTGTAGGACAGTAGCAAATTTCCCTCAAGTGGATGACCTAAGGTTTATCAATCTATGGGAGGCATAGGATTAAGATGGTCTCTCTCAAATAACCCTGCAACCAAATAACAAAGAGTCTCTTGTGTCCCCAACACACCCAATACAATGGTAAATTGTATAGCTGCACTAGTTTGGCAAAGAGATGGTGATACAAGTGTAATATGGATAGTAGATATAGGTTTTTGTAACCTAAAAATATAAAAACAGCAAGGTAACTTGTAACAAAAGTGAGCAAAAACAGTATTGCAATGCTTGAAAATGAGGCCTAGGGTTCATACTTTCAATAGTGCAAATTCTCTCAACAATGATAACATAATTAAATCATAAGGAAATCCCTCAACGTGCGACAAAGAGTTACTCCAAAGTTTCTATCGGAGAACGTGGGATGAAAACGTGCATAAACCCCTATGCATAGATTACCCCAATGTCACCTCAGGAATCCGCAAGTTGAGTACCAAAACATACATCAAGTGAATCAATAGAACATCCCAATGTCACCACAGATATCCCATCGCAAGACACATATCAAGTGTTGTCAAATCCAATACTCAATCCAACATAACGAAACCTCAAAGAGTAAGACTCAATCCATCACAAGAAGGTAGAGGGGGAGAAACACCATATGATCCAACTATACTAACAAAGCTCGTGGTACATCAAGATCATGCCAAGTCAATAACACAAGAGAGAGAGATCAAACACATAGCTACTGGTACATAGCCTAAGCCCTGAGGGTGAACTACTCCCTCCTCGTCATGGAGACCGCCAGGATGATGAAGATGGCTTCCAGTTATGATTTCCCCCTCCGCAGGGTGCCGGAACAGGGTCCCAATTGTTTTTTCGTGGCTACAGAGGCTTGCGGCGGTGGAACTTCTCATCTAGGGTTCTTTTCGGAGGTTTGGGTATTTATAAGAAATTTTGGCGTCGGTCTCACGTAAAGGGGGTGCCTGAGGGGCCCACAAGCCTGGAGCTAGCGCCCTGGGGGGTAGGGCATGGCTAGCAGGCTTGTGGCCTCCTCGGTTACTTCCTGGCCTAGCTCCGGTGCTTCGGGGGTCTCTTTTGGTCCATAAAAAATCACCGTAAATTTTCAGCCCATTCCGAGAACTTTTTTTCTGCATAAAAGACAACACCATGGTAGTTCTGCTGAAAACACCATCAGTCCGGGTTAGTTCTAATAAAATCATGCCAAAACCATATAAAATTGTTGTAAACATGGCATGAATACTTCATAAATTATAGATACATTCGAGACGTATCAGCATCCCCAAGCTTAATTCATGCTCGTCCTCGAGTAGGTAAATGATAAAAGAAAGAATTTATGAAGTGTGAATGCTACCTAACATATTTATCAATGTAATCTTCTTTATTTTGGCATGAATGTTCAGATCAATAAGATTCAAAACAAAAGTTTAATATTGACATAAAAACAATAATACTTCAAGCACACTAATAAAGCAATCATGTCTTCTCAAAATATCATGGCCAAAGAAAGTTATCCTTACAAAATCATATAGTCTGGCTATGCTCTATCTTCATCACACAAAATATTTCATCATGCACAACGCCGATGATAAGCCAAGCAATTGTTTCATACTTTTAATTTTCTCAAGCCTTTTCAACTTTCACACAATACATGAGCGTGAGCCATGGATATAGCACTATAAGTGGAATAGAGTATGGTGGAGCACTGGTGCGCGTCGGTCCTAAACAAACGGTTTTTAACCCCTTTCCGCGACGGCATTTGGAACCGTCGCCAAGTGAGTGTGGGCGATAGGGGGGTCCTTCCCACACTGTAGCGATCCGACCTCAGACGGTCAAATCTCTGTGCATAAGTGTCATCCCTGGATCGGTAATGCTGACACACACAGTACTCGAAGGATTTATAACAGAGTGCAATCACACACTTATTACATCGAATATCTCAAAAGAGAACTTATTACAATAATATGGCTTAAGGCCATCTAATAAGATAATGCGGAAGCATCGAAGATAAATGAGTCCATCAACTCCAACGGCATAGCTGAGTGCACGACAACAACCTAGCGCACCTTACTCTTCGACTGAAAAGTCTGCAACATAATACGTTGCAGCCCGAAACGGGTCAGCACATGGAATATGCTGGCAAAATAACACTGTAGAGCAATGAACAAGATACATACTAACACGACATGCATATATGGCTGGTGGAGGCTCTATGGTTATCATGTTTTTGCGAAAAGCCAATTTTTCCCTACAAGAAAGGAATATATTTTGTTTAACTACAAAGTTGGTTGATATACATTGAGAAGGTTCCTCCACCTCAATCCCAATTAAACAGTATTAAAAACCCAACAAATTAATTAAGAGTGATGAGATCAAATCAATAATTCAAGTACCAGATACTCAAGATGTCCATAACCGGGGATACAGCTAACCATGATTAGTTTGTACACTCTGCAGAGGTTTTGCGCACTTTTCCCCACAAGACTCGATCTCCTCCGTTGTATTTCTCGCACTGCATGATGTTTGAGAAACGGATGACCGAGACACAGTCTTTCCAAAGAGGTCCCCTTGACCGATAGATAGGCCGGTACACCTACAATCCCCTCCATCTGCTAGCCCATCATGGAAAGGATTCCCACAACTTACTCAACTATGCCAGAGCCCATAATGGCTTGTGGCTGCACACGGAAGTTTCTAGCATGAATAATCTCATGATCCCTTTGAGCCTGGGTGGCGAACCATAGGATGATCACACGCGTACTCTCGGATATCCCAGGACAGCCCTGGATTGCTCCAGGTGCCCAGACAACCACTGGGTGCTCCAGGGTGCCTCAACCAATCCACCCAGATGTGTATTAAAGTAGCCACCTTAAATTAACCATTAATTAACAACTCTCACATCTGTCATGGATACACTCAACCAACCCACGTCTACAAGCATAGCATAGCAGTATAAGTATAACGTAGAAGTAACTCCCAGGGTTTGATATTAAAGGGCAATAGGTTCTACCTCATCAACAACTTCCCAAAACCCACATGTTAAACAGATCCTACTCATGCAATGTTTGAGGATTGGACTAATGCAATAAAACTGGGTAGTAAAGGGGTATGATCAAGGTGTTACTTGCCTTGCTGACGATCTGCAAACCCTAGAGACTCGTAGTAGCACGCTTCGCACTCCGGAAATTCTATCGCAAACAAACAATAGCATACATAAGCACCCACACATAGATGCAAGTGTAAAACTCAGATAAGAAAGATCCCAACTGAAAGTTCAACTGAAAAGCTTTGATTGGCAAAAAGAATCAATCGAATCGGAGCTACGGAACTGAAACTACGATCAAAAGAAGGTCGAATTCAAATCTGCTTGAAATCAAATTTTAAATTGTCAAAATCATGTTCAAGTTGATTAACTGGAAAGAGGGGTTCGAGACGAAGATTTTGGCATTGGTTTCACTGGATTTGGACGAACGGTTGAAAAAGTTGCAAGGGTTTGAAGATCAAGGGCTAATCTGCGATAAAAGTAATCGCGGATATGTCCCTATCCGAAAATAAAATAAAAAGAAAAGACTAACGAACGAACGCGTTCACGAACAGAGGCGTTCGGGCGAACATTCGCTAAATAGAGCCGATCGGAAAACCGAGAAAACCGATCTGAAAAATCCTAATTAGATCTAGGGTTTACCAAAGTAAACCGACGAAAACCGAACAAAAACCGGTCGTCGGCGGCGGCGGTGCTGCAGCGGCAGGCGGCAACGGCTAGCGCGGGCGGCGGCTGCGGGCTTGCGGCGGCTTATAAGGGGGCGGGGCGGCGCGGTGGCTTGGGGAGGGGGCCGGCCCGGGGAGGAGTCCGGCTCGGACTCCCCTCGCCATCTGTGCGCGGCACGGTGGCGGGGAAGGCGTCGTCGTGCGGCAGTGGGCCGGCTGGGTTTCGGCCGAGTCGGTCCGGGGAATTTTTTTTTAAATTAAACTCCGCCAAACAACAAAAATCCTAATAAATATAAAAAAATTCTAAAAATGCCAAAAAAAATCACTGTCTAAATAAAATATTTAGAACAAAGTGAACATTTTTCTGGCCTAAAAATGCAATTTTGAAAAATGCATATTTTCTAATTCGAATAAAATAGCAAATAAAATATTTATTTGTTTTTAAATTTTTTCCTCCAATATTCCTCTCTTTTGAAGAAGTCATATTATCTTCTCTCTTTTATTTTTAATGTTGGAAATAATTGGAAAGAAAATATTAAAACCAAAATGATCCTCTTTTCAAATTTGAGACAATTCAAATATGAAAATAAATGAAATCCCCAACTCTCTCCTTGGGTCCTTGAGTTGCTTAGGATTTCTAGGACCAAAACAAAAATGCAAAAAAAATATGATATGCATATGATTACCTATGTATAACATCCAAATTGAAAATTTGGGATGTTACAAACCTACCCCCTTAAGATGAATCTCGCCCTCGAGATTCGGGTTGGCTAGAAAATAGGTGCGGGTGGTCTTTCCGTAGGTCTTCCTCTCGTTCCTAGGTGGCTTCATCCTCGGTATGGTGGCTCCACTGAAGTTTTCAAAATTGGATAACCCTGCTGCGCGTAACTCGGCTGGCAAACTCGTGAATCTTGACATGTTTCTCCTCGTAGGTCAGATCACTATCCAACTAAATTGCTTCTAGGGACACTGTATCTCTCAGAGGAATATCGGCCATCTCCACATGGCACTACTTCAGCTGGGAAACGTGAAACACATCATGAACTCCTGACAATCCTTCAGGTAACTCCAACTTGTTGGCTACTTCTCCCATACGTTCCAAAACTCGGTATGGTCCTACAAATCTCGGGGTTAACTTTCCCTTAACTCCAAATCGTTTCACTCCTCGCAAAGGTGATACCCGAAGATATGCTCTGTCTCTGATTTCATAGACTATCTCCTTGCGTGGAGTCTGCATAACTCTTCTGCCTGGACTGAGCTACCTTCAGTCTATCTCGAATCAACTTAACCTTCTCTTCAGACTCTTTGATCAAATCTGGTCCAAACAACTGATGGTCTCCAACTTCATCCCACATCAAGGGTGTCCTGCACCTTCTCCCATACAAAGCTTCGAAAGGTGCCATCTTCAAACTAGCTTGGTAACTGTTGTTGTATGAGAACTCCGCGTAAGGCAAATTATCATCCCAACTAGATCCATAATCTAGTGCACAAGCTCTCAACATGTCTTCCAGAATCTGATTGACTCTTTCGGTCCGTCCATCTGTCTGTGGATGAAAGGCTGTACTGAGCTCTAGCCTGGTACCCAAAGTCAGGTGCAACTGATGCCAAAACTTCGAAGTAAATTGAGTCCTTCTATCGGATACGATGGTCCTCAGAACTCCATGTAGACATACGATCCTGGTCATATATATCTTGGCCAACTTCGCACTCGTATAGGTGGTTTTCACTGGGATAAAGTGAGCCACTTTCGTCAAATGATCCACTACTACCCAGATAGAATCATACCCTGACCGGGTCCTGGGTAATCTGGTGATGAAATCCATGCCAAGCTTGTCCCACTTCCATTCGGGTATCGGCTTAGGCTGCAGTAATCCTACTGGCTTCTGATGTTCTGCCTTTACCCTCTGACATACATCATATACGGCTACATACTCGGCAATATCCTTCTTCATACCTGTCCACCAGAAATACTCCTTCAAATCCAAATACATCTTGGTTTTTCCGGGGTGTATCGAGTATGGCGAATCATGAGCTTCCTGAAGTATTAACTTTTTGATATCTGCATTATTGGGTACATAAACACGGTCCTAAAACCATAAAGTTTCGTGCTCATCCTCACAAAAACCTTTGGCTTTTCCTTTACTCATCTTCTCCTTTATCTCAGCAATTTCCTTGTCATCCTTTTGAGCTTCTCTAATCTTTCCCCATAATGTTGACTGAACCTCCATTGCTGCAGCAAATCCTCTTGGAACTATCTCCAAACGTAGTTCCTTGGGATCGTCAACCAACTCTTTTGGTAATCCTCCGCTTATGAGGGTATTGACATAACTCTTCCGGCTCAAAGCGTCTGCTACGACATTGGCCTTTCCTGGATGATAATGCAGCTTCATATCATAATCCTTTATAAGCTCCAACCATCTCCTTTGCCTGAGATTCAGCTGCTTCTGAGTGAAAATGTACTTCAAACTCTTGTGATCCGTGTACACCTCACAACGGTTTCCAATAAGAAAATGTCTCCAGGTCTTGAGCGCATGAACTACAGCTGCTAACTCCAAATCATGCGTGGCATAATTCAACTCATGTGGTCGAAGCTGACGTGAGGCATCTGAAACAACTCTTCCGTCTTGCATAAGTACACCTCCAAGTCCTAAGCGAGAAGCGTCGCAATACACTTGGTAATCCTTGCGTATATCCGGCAGCATCAGCACTGGTGCTGTGACCAAACGTTTCTTCAACTCCTGAAAAATGGCCTCACATTCTTCGGTCCACTTAAAATTGGTGTCCTTCTTTAATAACTCCGTCATGGGCTTCGCAATCTTGGAAAAATTCTCAATGAATCTCCGATAATATCCTGCGAGTCCTAGAAAACTGCGGATCTCTCCAACTGAGGTGGCTGCCAACCACTCAGTGACAGACTGAACCTTGGTAGGCTCTACTGCTATACCTTCTCCAGATATAACATGTCTGAGGAATCCAACTTCCTTCAACCAAAACTCACACTTGCTAAACTTGGCATATAACAGATTTTCCCTGAGTTTCTTGAGAACTAAGCACAAATCCTCCTTGTGCTCCTCTTCATTCTTCGAGTATACCAAAATATCATCAATGAACACCACGACAAACTTATCCAAGAACTCCATGAACACCTTATTCATCATACACATGAAATAGGCAGGGGCATTGGTCAATCCAAATGACATAACCGTGTACTCATATAGCCCGTACCTTGTGGTAAAAGTTGTCTTAGGTATATCTTGTTCTCGGATCTTCAGCTGGTGGTATCCTGGTCACAGATCGATCTTGGAGAATACTTTAGCTCCTTGCAGCTGGTCAAACAAATCATTTATCATCGGTAGTGGGTACTTGATCTTGATCGTCACTTCATTCAATGCACGATAATCAACAACCATTCTCAAAGATCCATCCTTCCTCTCAACCAAAAGCACTGGGCTCCCCATGGTGACGAACTTCATAGAATGTAACCTTTCTCGAATAGCTCCTTAATCTGCTTCTTAATTTCCTCCAGATCATTTGCGGGCATCCGGTATGGCCTCTTCGATATTGGTCCGGTGCCTGGCAACAGCTCTATCCAAAATTCTATGTCTCGATCGGGCGGCATGCCTGGTAGTTCCTCTGGAAATACATCTGGGTAATCCTTCACTACACGCACTTCCTCCTGAACAACTCCTGAGAGGGAATTCACTTGGGTTCTCCTCGATGCATGCCGTGACACATACTTGATCCTTTTTCCCTCCGGGATGGTGAGCAGAATCGACTTACTGGCGCAATCAATGTTACCCAGATACATCGATAGCCAATCCATGCCTAGTATCACATCAAATCCTTGTGACTCCAGAATTATTAGGTCTGAGGGGAAAACATGCCTACCTATGGTCAATGGCATCTGAAAACATCCTTTGCTTGCCATATACTCAGCTCCTGGCGAGCTTACTAACATAGGTGTCTTAAGAACTTTGGTGGGCAACTTATACTGCCACAAATCCCCTTGATATGTATGAATGCTATGCACCAGTATCAAAAAGAACAATTGTAGTAAATGACTTAACCAAAAACTTACCTATAACTGCATCTGGCTGCTCTTCAACCTCCTCCACGTTAACGTGGTTCACTTGTCCCCTGTTCAAAGGGTTGGGCTTCTTCCCTGAACTTCCATTGCCATTTCCATTCTTTGCTTCGGGACACTCGATGGCGTAGTGTCCAGTCTTCCCGCACTTGAAACAAGTAATGTGACTTAGATCCTTCTTGGCGGGTGTTGCTTCCTCCATTCCCATTCCCATTCCCATTCTTGGGGCCACTATGATTATGCGAACTTCCTCCATTGTGAGTGTGGCCTCCATGATTGTGGTGGGTGTGTCCTCTCGAGTTCGGGGT
The DNA here is from genome assembly GCF_002575655.3 of Aegilops tauschii subsp. strangulata. NCBI lineage: Eukaryota > Viridiplantae > Streptophyta > Magnoliopsida > Poales > Poaceae > Aegilops > Aegilops tauschii. The sequence continues at coordinate 508,847,493 of NC_053037.3, forward strand.
AAAACGAGGTCTCTGCTGAGCTCCTGAATTGTACTTCCCTTGTCCATATTTCCTTTTGCGGCTCTCTATCTGCTGTTGCTTCCCTTCAATCATAAGAGCCCTGTCTGCCAACTCCTGGTAGTTAGCAAATGTTGCCACCATCAACTGCATGCTCAACTCATCATTTAGCCCTTCCATAAACTTCTCCTGCTTCGCGGCGTCTGTGGCCAGATCATCCGGGGCATAGCGAGCTAACTTACCGAACTCATCCACGTACTGCCCCACAGTACGATTTCCCTGGCATAAGTTGCGAAACTCATGCTTCTTCATGCTCATAGCTCCAGTTGAGACATGTGCAGTGCGGAACGCTTGCTGAAACTGATCCCAAGTGACGTTGGCTATAGGGAAAGTGGCTGTGTAATTCTTCCACCATGAGGCTAGGGGTCCATCTAGTTGATGTGCGGCAAAACGCACCTTCTCAGCATCTGTGCAACCTGCGGTGGTCAACTCCCTTCCAATCCTGCGTAGCCAGTCATCAGCAACAATCGGCTCGGTGCTACTGGAAAACACCGGCAGATTTAACCTCAGAAAACGGGCTAAGTTGTCAACTAGGGGTGGTGGCGGTGGGTTGTTGTTGTTGTTGTTGTTGCCTTGGTTCTAGACTAGTAGCTGCATCAAGGCATTCTGCTGTTGGATCAACTGAGAGAGCTCCGGTGGGAAGACAAATCCGGGATCACGTCTCGGAGGCATCTGATGGGTTTAGAGGGGAGAGATTAGAATAGAATGAGGTCTAAAGAGAAAACACTACCCATATGCACATGAGACAAACACATTCATATCACACCACTCAATTCAAACAAGGGCATACAATCGATCTAGCTACCATTATAAAATACTCAGACTACTACTATATACATGGGGGAAATACTACTGATAATATGGTGGTCATCTAGAAATTTTGATCGGTGGAAGACTCCATGATATCCGCTCCAGCTTCGTCTTCGTAATCATCATTACTACTGTCAGGGTCGGAGTCGGTGTTGTCGGTGATGATGTAGTCCTCGGGGTCTCCCATGAATACTCCTAGCTTCCTTGTCAGGTCTTCATTCTTTTCTACTAGCACTGCGATTTCCTCCTCATATCCGTCGCATCTAGACTTGAGTTCCTCTTCAAGCTCCATGTTCCAAGTCATCACCTTCTTCAGATTTATCATGCTTCCACACATTTCGTTCTCCTGGCAACGAATGTGCTGGTTTAACTCCTGGATGAAAGCTGCAATGGACTTGTCCCTCCTGGTGCTGATCATCTCCCATTGCTCGTCTCGGCGCCCACATATCTGATAGATGGTGTCCTTCAGATCCTTGTGATAAACTTCGCCGATGCGTCCCATGGCGATGTGTGCTGCCATAGTCTTTTCCAGACTCTAGGTTGGTGCATCAAAGGAAAACTCTATGGGCTCAGTATCTGGTGTGAATGTCCTTCCTGGAACATGAACTCGAGTCATCCAATGCTCCTCTTCTGGTAAAGTGGCGGTGTATGTCCCGGTGAGGCTTGGTATTCCGATGTTCAGGTACCTAGTGACTTCCTTCAAGTGTCGTCCAAAAGGTGTGTCTTCATCCGGTTGAGCAAACTTGTTCATTGGGTCCGCCATCTATAGAGTGGAAAATGGAGAGGAGTCAGAAATGAGTAGAGAAGAGTGACCTATGGCTTATCTTAGTGGTCGTGTCCTACAATCAGCGTGTGCTCTGATACCATCTTGTAGCGATCCGACCTCAGACGGTCAAATTTCTGTGCATAAGTGTCATCCCTGGATCGGTAATGCTGACACACACAATACTCGAAGGATTTATAACAGAGTGCAATCACACACTTATTAAATCGAATATCTCAAAAGAGAACTTATTACAATAATATGGCTTAAGGCCATCTAAATAAGATAATGCGGAAGCATCGAAGATAAATGAGTCCATCAACTCCAACGGCATAGCTGAGTGCACGACAACGACCTAGCGCACCTTACTCTTCGACTGAAAAGTCTACAACATAATACGTTGCAGCCCGAAACGGGTCAGCACATGGAATATGCTGGCAAAATAACACTGTAGAGCAATGAACAAGATACATACTAACACTACATGCATATATGGCTGGTGGAGGCTCTATGGTTATCATGTTTTTGCGAAAAGCCAATTTTTTCCTACAACATAGCAATATATTTTGTTTAACTAGCCCGTCGATCGCGCGACGACATGATGTTTGATTTACAAGTGAATAATATTTTGTGTTGCCTTGAAGACTTCAACAATGGCGTCCTGGAGGACGACAACGACAACAACAACGATGGCGCGGCACGCCGCCTCCGCCGCCGCCAGAAATAGTTTTTTTGGGGTTTAATACTGTATCTGAAATTCTCGATCATATGAATATAAATTCGCAGTGTGACTGAATGAAAGATATGGTCTGAACGAACTTGCGTTTTTCTCTCTTAATGTACAGACTTATCAAACAATTTTCTTTTGAAAAAAATGTCAATGGTTTTTAAATACACTCATCGCAAATGTTTTAGTTAGAACACCCGTATGCAAACCGACAGCTTCCCTAGGAAGCCAATGGAAAATGTGCCGAGCAGGATTTCTGCACCCCTTCAACGCAAATGGTTGTTTTGCATGACCCGTGTGCAACCACGTACAAACAATTGGGTAAGATTTGCATATCTGTCATTTTGGGTATGTTGCCATTTGTCAAACTGGAAAGATTGACGTTTGTTTATCTAGTAACATTGCCATTTGTCAACCTTGTAACACTACGATTTGTCAAAATATGCAGCTAAAAATCACTAGCACTATCTAATTTTTGCAACTAAAATCACTAGCACTGTTCATATGGACACCACTAGTAGGCGGGAGTTGATGGACACATATGTAAATATACCATTGATTACATACAACAAGTCATTAGCCCACAACGACAAGAGGATACACGTTGGATTATAGATCATTTCCAACAAAACGTTCTAGTAAAGTTTTTCTCAAACAACAAATAACAAAGTAACATGTTGAAAGTCAAATTAATGAACTTGTTTGATATACTCATATCTCCGTTCATGTGTGGATTGCAGACAACATGTTCTCCAATTTAAATAGTTGAATGCAAGTTTATATCGAAAGATGGATTTTATCAGTCTTTGATTCATAAAACGCGACCTCCCCCTCTCCCGGAATCCTGCTCTCTCTCTCTCGCCGACAATCTTCAATTCTGTCGCACTCATCCAACACACTAACATTGTTGGTCCCTCTCCCTCTCTCTCAATCTCTCTCCCTCTCTTTGTGTGTGGGGGGTGAGGGAGTCCTGGACTAAGGGGTCCTCGGGCGTCCGACCTGTTATCCGTTGGCCGGACTGTGGGGCTGTGAAGACATGAAGGCCGAAGACTGTACCCGTGTCCGGACTGGACTCCACTTGGCATGGAAGGCATGCTGGGCGACCGATTATGAAGATTCCTTCTTATGTAACCGACTCTATGTAAACCCTAGATCCCCCCGGTGTCTATATAAACTGGAGGGGTTAGTCCGGAAAGGATACACACATGACCATAGTCATATAGGCTAGACGTCTAGGGTTTAGCCATCACGATCTCGTGGTAGATCAACTCTTGTAATACTCAAATTCATCAAGATCAATCAAGCAGGAAGTAGGGTATTACCTCCATAGAGAGGGCCCGAACCTGGGTAAACATCGTGTCCCCCGTCTCCTCTTACCATCGATCCTAGACGCACAGTTCGGGACCCCCTACCCGAGATCCGCCAGTTTTGACACCGACATTGGTGCTTTCATTGAGAGTTCCACTATGCCGTCGGCAAAGGGTCCGATGGTCCCTTCGATCGTCTATGCCGACATCCGCGGACACTTGATCTTCGACGGATTTGAGACCGCGGCAACCGCTCCCCTTCGCCCCGATAAGCATGGCTTAAACCAGCCATCGGGCCGCATCCAGGAGATAGCTCCTATAACAACTCCGGCCTTAGATCTGGAGCAAATCGAGCCATCCGAAGATGGGAAGCTCAACCCCATCACGGAGGCTACCGATTCCGTGGCGTTGGAGCCGCGCACAGATTCTACTCCATATGATATTTGCATCAACGGAACCCCGGACTCATCTCCGGCGATGTGTTCCGAACCCTGCGAGTCCGCGGATACCGAACTCGATCGGTTATCGATCTTCAAGTTCAGCGCCGCGGACGTCTTCCAACACTCACCCATGGGCGACGTACTAAACTCACTAAAAAACCTATCCCTGGCAGGTGCCTCGCCGCCGAACTATGTCCGGTTCGAACTTGCGGCGGATGATGGAGAATTTTGCTTCCCACCCACCACCCACTTCATAGCCACTGTCGATGACTTAACCGACGTGCTTGATTATAGCTCCGAAGACATCGACGGTATGGACGACGATGCCGACAAGGAGCAAGGCCAAGACCCGCCATTAACGGGATGTTGGAGGGCCACCTCTTCGTACGATGTGTACATGGTTGACACACCTAAAAAAGCTAGCGACAATGACAAAGAAGATCCAGTTGCGAATAAACCTTCTGAGACACAGTCCAAGCGCCGGCGCCCTAAACGCCGTTCTAAGCCTCGTCGCTCAAAAGATGGCAACACTGGCACAGGAGAAAATAGTACTCCGGGCGACGCCGAAAATAATGAAGACCCTGTTGGAGCCACATCTGAACAGGAAGAACAAGATAACGGGCAAGTTAACCCTGATAAACAGACCATGCCCGATGACCCAAATGAGGACAGTTATCGTCCAGTCACCGAGGATGAGGAGAGCCTCGGTAGCGAGGATTCATCATGCCTGAGGCACCCCTCGAACAGGAGAGCTCCAAGCGCTAGCTAATAGCTACTGCAAGAAGCCTGAAGAAAAAGCAGCAGCAGCTCCAAGCCGATCAAGACCTACTTATTGACAGATGGACCGATGTCCTAGCAGCCGAAGAATACGACCTCAAGCGCCCAGCTAAGAGTTACCCAAAACGCAGACTGCTACCTCAGTTTGATGAGGAGGCACAAGATCCCATACCTCCCTCATGCAATGCGGACCAACCACCACGTGGTCGGGACCGTGCGGTGGACCGACCACCCCGCGGTCGGGATAAAACGGCAACTCAGGCCGAACAACAGCCCGCCCCACCGCCTCGCAAAACAGGGACAGAACAGCTCGGGACCATATATACGACCTTCGGCAGGAATTGGACAGTAGAGCAGGACACACCAGATCAATCTACGGATCGCGAGGGCGCTTCCCTACTCGGGATGACGACTACCTATTCGGACGTGACAAACTTAATCACACCGGGTCGATAACCGCAGACGGACATCATCGGAGGTGCGCCGTGACGCAGCCCGCTATATAGGCGCCGCACACCCTCTCTGCTTCACGGATGAGGTGCTGGATCACGAATTCCAAGAGGGGTTCAAACCCGTCAATATTGAATCATATGACGGAACAACCGATCCCGCAGTGTGGATCAAAGATTTTATTCTCCACATCCACTGGCCTGAGGAGATGACCTCCACGCTATCAAATACCTCCAACTAAAGCTTAAAGGGCCAGCTCGACACTGGCTAAATAGCCTGCCTGAAAATTCCATCGGCAGCTGGGAGGACTGGGAAGAAGCCTTCCTTGACAACTTCCAAGGTACATATGTCCGGCCACCCAATGCCGATGACTTAAGCCACATAGTTCAACAACCTGGAGAATCAGCCAGAAAATTCTGGACTAGGTTCCTAACCAAAAAGAACCAGATCGTTGACTGTCCGGATGCCTGAAGCCCTGGCGGCCTTTAAACACAGCATCCGCGAGGGCTAGCATGCCGCCTCGGCCAAGAAAAGCCGAAGTCCATGGCAGCCCTTACGGCACTCATGACCCGCTTTTGCGCGGGAGAGGATAGTTGGCTGGCTCGCAGTACGAACACAGCCAATGAAACAGGCCCCTCCGAGGCCAGAAACAGCACCGGCAAGCTCCGGTGCAACAGACACAAACGCCGGAGCAATGGCGATAACACCGATGACACTACAGTTCACGCTGGACTCAGTGGCTCCAAGTCCGGCCAGCGAAAGAAGCCCTATAAAAGGAACGATGGAGGATCATCCAGCTTGGACCGCATACTCGATCGTTCGTGCCAGATACATGGCACCCCAGACAAACCAGCCAACCATACAAACAAAGATTGCCGGGTCTTTAAGCAAGCCAGCAAGGTAAATAGCGGAAGCAAGGAAGGGGAATCGCAGAGCGGGGACGATGACGAGGAGCCCCGGCAGCCGAACACTGGGGGGCAGAAGAAATTACCACCTCAAGTCAAAACGGTGAACAGGATATATACTACACACATCCCCAAAAGGGAGCGCAAGCGCGCACTCAAGGACGTCTATGCGGTAGAGCCAGTCGCCCCAAAATTCAATCCGTGATCGTCATTCCCAATCACCTTCGACCGCTGAGATCATCCAACTAGTATCCGGCATGGCGGTTCAGCCGCACTGGTCCTCGACCCAATCATCAACGGATTCCACATAACACGAGTCCTAATGGACGGCGGCAACAGCCTCAACCTGCTCTATCAGGATACAGTATGGAAGATGGGCATTAATCCCTCACGAGTCAAACCCACAAAGACTACCTTTAAAGGAGGCATACCAGGCGTAGAGGCCCGTTGCACGGGCTCAATCACGCTGGATGTGGTCTTCGGTTCCCTGGATAACTTCCGAAGCGAAGAGCTAATCTTCGATATCGTCCCCTTTCGCAGCGGCTACCACGCACTACTTGGACGAACCGCATTCGCTAGATTCAACGCGGTGCCACATTATGCTTATCTCAAGCTCAAGATGCCCGGTCCACGCGGCGTCATTACAGTAAATGGAAACACGGAACGTTCCCTCCGTACAGAGGAACACATCGCAGCCCTAGCAGCAGAAGTACAAAGCGGCCTTCTCAAGCGGCACCATAATCCGGCCGCCAAGCCCCTGGACATCGTTAAGAAGGTCCGGACTACACTGCAACAGGGCCGCCCAGTTCGTCAAGAGCTGAATTAGTAAATTCGGCCACCGTCCCAGCCCCGATGAGGAAATGGCATTAGTACCGCGCGTACATAACTACGCACTCAAAACCCCATGGGTACTGACGGAGGCATAACTCGCCCGTGATCCACAGTGCGGCTTGACCGACCCTGGGATTCACACGCTTTTACTTTTTCTTTTTTACGGGTTTTTCTCTTTTCGAGGTCTATACAGACGACCCGCTTGCAGAACACACCAAGGAGGCAAGGAGCTCTGGCATACAAGGGAATCCCCAGGTAGTCTCTACTAAACAATTGCCATACTTGTTTTACATACCCGCACTCAGCTCGCCCTTGGTTGCGGCATGTTAAATAGCCTTACTTGCTTATCGCATTACTCGTACGCCTCGACCTACTAATTACGTCACAATGGTGAATAAATGGTGGCATCAGCTTATTACTTCATATTCCCGTTTCCTCACCTTTGTATTTATTACTCATTGCACACGTACACCATGGTACGTATTACAACGCCAGGGGCTTCATTACACCCCACACTACGGCAATAAAAGTCCGAACACTTTTATAGTATAGTTCGGCACCCCGAACTTATAGCATTATATGCATCGGCTCTGAATCATGTCTTTGGTCAATAGTTGGGTTGCCCGGCTCTTGTGCTTACTACCTTACGTTCCGCTATATCGGCTAGGGTAGTAAAGGAAGAACTACTGTGATTGTGTCCTGGTTCTTCCGGACGAGCACAACAGTAGAGAAAGCCGAAAACTAACTGTCATGATGCGGCGAGAGCCGGTCAGCTGTTCGAGAGGTTCCAAATCATTGGAGAATTTTTTTTTTCGCTTCTTGCGAAGAATCGGTTCTTCCGATTAGGCGTGTATAACGCCCCTAGTTCGGCCTTCTGAACACCAGGGGCTTCGCCAACTTTCTTAATTGTCAAACTCCTATGGCTAAGTGAGGGCGGTAAAGGCCGCATAGTCTGATTGCCTTGTTCGTTGCGCTAAACACCTCCTTTAGGGACCAGAATGTGGAGTAAAGAGTGTTTAGATTTATCCCGAACACCCCCATACTATCTACGTGGGGGTAGAAGCCGACGACTGGTCAACCCTCAGATTTCATAAACGGCCGCACAGGAGGTAAAATATAAATCGCAAGCATTATCATACATAACATCATTGTTCCATACTACATGACAAGATAATACAAATGTTCTCATGGGAATATGACATCCTTCGAACATTGCTCCGCCGCAAGGCGGGAGCCCTCCAGGACACCATCAAAATAGAGCTCGGGTCGACGATGCTCCTTGCCCTCCGGCGGTCCCTCGGTCATCAGCTTCTTGGCATCCAGCTTCGCCCAATGTGTCTTGACGCAGGCAAAGGCCATATGCGCACCTTCAATACAGACCGACTGCTTCACGGCTTCGAGCCGCGGACATGCACTTACAAGCCGCTTAACAAGTCCGAAGTAGCTGCTAGGTATAGGCTCGGCAGGCCATAGACAGACTATCAGGTCCTTCATGGCTAGCTCTGCCGACCTGTGCAGCTCGACCAACTGCTTTAGCTGGTCGCTGAAGGGCACCGGATGTTCGGGTCCCAGATATTGGGACCAGAATAGCTTCGCCATAGACATCTCCTCTTCGGCTCGATAAAACTCGGCAGCATCTGATATGCTGCGTGGCAGATTCATAAACGCCCCTGGAAAACACAAATTGGGGTCAGTACAAGGAATGTTTCCTTCCCATACTTGCTTTGCATAGCAAAAGACATACCCACCGTCATCTCCTCGGCCGCCTGAATTTCTTGGAGGGCGCTCTGGGCTTCGGCTCGGACATCCTGTACACTCCGGCGGACCTTCGCAAGTTCGGACTCTTGCGTCATAAAATTGCGCTCCAAGGACTCAAGTTTCTCAATGGCGTCCTGGAGCTCTTGCTAGGCCTTGCCAACCACAACCTCGTGCTTCTCGCGCGCGACGCGTTCCTTGGCCGCTTTGTCCTCGGCCTCGGCTAACGCCTTCTTGAGGGCTGCCACCTCGGTCATGGCCCCTAATAAAGTTTATGACACCTTAGTCCGGACGGACTATTCATTGTTTCTTAAAATGTACCCGCAGGTTACTGCATACCTTGGCTATCCTCTAGACGGTTCTTCACGAGGCCGAGCTCGTCCTTGTCCCACTCCAGTTTCCGCTTCAGTCCGGAGACCTCCGCAGCATGAACGGTGGCAGCTTGCAGCGATACCTGCTTAGTCAAATAGCCAACTTACGTTCGGCTCCTGCGATATTTCTTCTTGATCCTCTGCTCGGCTTTTTCTTCCCCAACACCAAACAGAGCATCAGGGGCTACTGTCTATATTGTGACATTCTTCCTACAACCACATTACTTACCTCAACGCCTGATAGAAGGCTAGTATAGGTTTCGGTCAGTCCGCTTTTGATGAAATGAACCTTCTCTATTACCGTGCCCATAAGGGCACGGTGTTCATCCACAATAGAGGCGCCTCGTAGCGCCTCCAGCAGATTATCCGGTGCCTCTGGTTGGACAGAGGTCACCGGCAGAACAGGAACATTCCCTCCTTTTCGGGAATGCCGTTTGCTGGACTCCGGGGCCGCATAGATCTCCGGAATGGTGTCCGGCTCAGGTCCGAAGGGAACTCAGCCCCCGTCACCAGTTCCCATAGGGTCTTTTTCCCCCATGTGTCCGGCGACTGAAGAATCGTCCGGGGGCGCCACCCCGATGATCTCCGGAAGCTCTCCCCGGTCGGGGAAGGTCTTTGGCGACACCACCTCATCGTCACCCTTGGGAGAGACGTAATGAGAAGGTGGCGGAGACATGCTAGCCATCTCCTTTGAGTCTAGCGATCCCTTTGTCAAGGATCGCGGGGAGCCATCGCGTGCTGGACTGCAATAACACGGTTTACGGTATATCAATATCACAGACCGGAAAGGCCAGACGTTTTCGGATTCTTGTACTTACGAGGCAGCCCGAGGCTTGGTCCGGCGAGGTCGCTCCGGACTGCTATCAACATCCCACACGGAGTTATCCGCGAGGGAGCCTCTACCCCTCTTAGGCGCTTTTGCCTCCGGATTTGTGGGGGCCGCTCTCTTCTTCCTCCCCACTTCAGGTGGGGAGTCGTTTTCTTCTTCCTCTTTGTCGTCATCGTCAGCGGACGAAGAGGAAGTCTCGCTTCCAGACGTCACGTCCGGAGTGCCTTTTCGGAGAAGGCCCTTCTTGGCCCCTTTGTCCGCCTTCTTAGCCGTCTTCTCTGGCACCTCATAAGGTGCAGGGAATAGCATTTTCATCAGTAATGTGAATTCTTGGTCGTCGGGCAGCGGAGCCGGACAGTTAATCTCCTCTGCTACCCTGATCCAGGCCTGAAAACAGGGGAAGGAAAGCTTAGGCTTCCTCTCAAAATATGCTAGTAGAGGGTACTCCTTTAAAACATTAAAAGAACATACCGGGTTAGCCTGGCGTTTTAAGCTAAGCCCGCGATCTTCGGTCGTAGGCGGTGGTGTCTCGCCGGCCTTGAAGAGCACTTTCCAGATTTCTTCGTGCATCGTGCCGAAGAGCGCTAGTAGCGTCTGGTGCTTGGCCGGATCGAACTCCCACAAATAGCAGGTCCGGCGTTGGCATGGAAGGACCCGAAGAATGAGCATGATCTGGACCACGTTGACAAGCTTGATTTTCCTATCTATCATGTTCTGGATGCACGTCTGGAGCCCTGTCAGCTTGTCTGAGGGACCCTAGGTTAGGCCCCGCTCTTGCCAGGAGGTGAGCCACATCGGGATTCCGGATCGGAATTCAGGGGCCGCCGTTGGCGTCGCGCGGCTCGGTGATGTAGAACCACCCCGATTGCCATCCCTTCATCGTCTCCACGAACGAGCCTTCGGGCCAGGTGACGTTGGGCATCTTGCCCACCATGGCGCCTCCGCACTCTGCTTGTTGGCCATTCACCAGCTTCAGCTTCACATTGAAGGTCTTCAGCCACAGGCCAAAATGACGTGGGATGCGGAGAAAGGCCTCACACACGACAATGAATGCCGTGATGTTGAGAATGAAGTTGGGGGCCAGGTCATGGAAATCCAGCCCGTAGTAAAACATCAACCCACGGACGAATGGGTGAAGAGGGAACCCCAGCCCGCGGACAAAATGTGTAAGAAACACAACCCTCTCGTGGGGCTCTGGAGTAGGGACGATCTGTCCCTTGGCCGGCAGTCGGTGAGCGATCTCCTTGGCCAGATATCTGGCCTCCCGGAGCTCCTTGATTTCCTTCTTCTTAACGGAGGAGGCCATCCACTTGCCTCCAGCTCCGGATCCGGACATATTTTGAGTGCTTTCTCGGACAAGGGAAAAGCTAAAGACTTGGGCGCTGGAGATCAGGGACGGAAGGGCCGAGGAGGAACCGAGGTGTGGGTGAAGAAAGGGAATCCTTATCCCCTTATAAAGGCCATGAATATCAAGCGCCTCCCCACTCGCCTTAAACTCGCCTATTCCCAAGGGTCGTGCAAACAGCATGGTTGGGTCACCCACGCCCGCATTGATGAGAATCCCGCAATAAGGGGACACGATCTCTGCTTCGACAAGACGTGACAATAGCAACCGCGTCTCGAAACATGGAGCGGTAGACAAAAAACGGTTCGAAATTATGACTGGATAGACGTGATGTTACGTTGTAAAAAGCTGTCAGGGGATGGAACTCGTGTAAAAATATATTCTCTCGGCGGTTGTATGGTGTGTGACAGGTCTGGATACTATCATCGCATCCGAAGACTATCTTGGAGTTCGGAAAAAGGGGAACCCGCCTTGCAATGCCGAAGACAATCTGCGCGCCGGACTCCTCATCATTGAAGCCAGGTTCAGGGGCTACTGAGAGAGTCCTGGACTAAGGGGTCCTCGGGCGTCCGGCCTGTTATCCATGGGCCGGACTGTTGGGTTGTGAAGACATGAAGGCCGAAGACTGTACCCGTGTCCGTACTGGACTCTACTTGGCGTGGAAGGCAAGCTTGGCGACCGATTATGAAGATTCCTTCTTATGTAACCGATTCTACGTAAACCCTAGATCCCCCCGGTGTCTATATAAACTGGAGGGGTTAGTCCGGAAAGGATATGCACATGACCATAGTCATACAGGCTAGACTTCTAGGGTTTAGCCATCACGATCTCATGGTAGATCAACTCTTGTAATACTCATATTCATCAAGATCAATCAAGCAGGAAGTAGGGTATTACCTCCATAGAGAGGGCCCGAACCTGGGTAAACATCGTGTCCCCCGTCTCCTGTTACCATCGATCCTAGACGCATAGTTCGGGACCCCCTACCCGAGATCCGCCGGTTTTGACACCGACAGGGGGTCTTTCTAGTTCACATGCATATATACTCCATCTATAGGTCTCTCTCGCACAGTATGTATGATTATCTAGTCCAAGCTAAATATCTTGGGTGCACTCATCGTACGCACACAAATTCATTGGGTTGTTGCCTGTAACTCTCACACGCACCACTCTGTCGTCTCGGAGCTCTTCCCTCTCTCTATCAAACTCTCCATTTCCCTGGGTCACACATACACATATGTATCTCACTCGCACTCGATAGACCCATCTAAAACTCTATCTCTCTCCCTCATTCTCTCTCCATCTCACACGCACACACACACAATCTCATGCCTAGCCTAGTATGATGGTCTTTCACTCAATTGTAGGCACACGTGGTCCCCCCTATATGTATATGACTAGCTAATCTTAGTCTCCATCACAAACATGTGCATGGTCTATCTCGATTTCTCTCGGGGGCATCTTTCTATCGCGCACGCACCTCCCTCAATCTCCCACCCATATAGTCCCCTCACGATCTCGAGCGGATCTCTCTATCACAAACACACCCTCTCTCCCTCCCCATGCGTCCGTGTTCTCCATGCGTCCCTCTCGACCTTTGTTCCTTGTTGGCCAGTCCTCTATTGGACATGTGCTATAGGGGTGTCTCTCTCTGGTGCAAACAATCACGCACTAGCTACCTTCGTGTATCTCCTCACCTTGCTTTTCTATCTCAGAGATGCATGCGTGATATGTTTGCATAAGAAACGAAAAAACACACTCTCTCTCTAATTTATGGTTTGTTGTCCCTTTCTCTTTCACACACATACTCTTTTTGCACACTCACTCATTCTCCTTCACACACACTTGATCTCTCTCGACATAAGCACTCTCTTCGGTCCATAGCATATAGATTTATTATAAAGTCAAACATCACAAAGTTTGACCATGTATGTGGAGAAAAACATTTACATCTAGAACAGCAAATATATGCCATTAGATTCATCATGAGATGTAGTTTCGTATGATGTATCTTTGGTATTGTAGATATGAGGCATAAACTTGGTCAGAGTTTCCAAAGTTCGACTTCTAAACTTTTTACATGCACTGCATTATCGAGTGGATGGGATATCTCTTTCCCCCTCTCAGCTATCTGACGCACCACTCAGCCTTATCGGGGCTCCTCTATCTCTCTCAAACATTATATCTCCCTGGTTCACACATACACATGTCTCGCTCGCGCTACATAGACCCATCTAACACTCTCCGCCCTTGTTCTCTCTCTATGTGACACGCACCCCCCTAAGTACCATAATCCCTCACTCCATCATAGGCGCACGCACTCCACCCTAAGTATGATTATCTCTCACTAGCCATCAGGAACACACGTATTGTCTCCTTCCATCCATACGTCTATCTCGATATCTCTCCGGGTATCTTCTATCACGCATACACCTTGTCACTCGATCTCCCACCCATGGAGTCCCATCACGATCTCCAGGGGGTCTCTCTATGACAAACATACACTCTCTCCTCCCCATGTCTGCATTTTCTCCGTGCGTCTCTCTTGACCTCTCTCCCTTGTTTGTCAGACCCCTCTTGGCCACGTGCTAGGGGTCTTTCTCTCTCGGTTGCAAACAACCACACACTATCTCCTCACCTTGCTTCCGCTGTCGAAGATGCATGTGTGATATGTTTGCATAAGACACACACGCTTTTGTCTACTTTTATCGTGTGTTGTCCATGTCTCTTTCACACACGCACACACACTTTTTTAGTCACTCTTTCTATTTCACACACACTCTCTCTAGTTAGGTACTCTCTCACGTCCACAAGCATATGGATGTTTTGAAAAGTCAAATGTCAGAAAAGTTAGACCAGGTATATGTGGAGAAAACATTTACATCTGGAACGATCATTAGATTCATCACAACATGTACTTACTTCATACTATCATTTATCTTTGGTATTGTAGATATAAGTAATTTCTTTATAAACTTGGTCAAAGTTTCAAAAGTTTGACTTAAAAAAAAATGTTGGCACTACATTATCAAACGGAGGGAGTAGCTCTTTCTCCCTCTCCTATCTCTCACGGGCCTCCCCTCTCACTCGAACTCTCTATACCAAGGGATTATACGATCACTATGTCAGTGTATAGCTCTGTATATTGTTTAGTTGACCGGTCAACCAGTCCACATGCTGCCTTGTCAGATTTTGTTCTCTGTCTTCGTGTGCTGGCCCATGTGGAAGTGGGTGAAAATAAGTAAACTAGAGGCCCATCTGACACGCGGTGAAGTAAACAAAGTTGAAACCACTCGGGGTAGCACCCCGCACGCTAGTAAATTGAGGGCACACTTCTTCCGCGTCAATGATGCACTCGCACACACTTCACCACTGCGCGGCGGCATGCACAGAAGGGCGCACTCGCGCACACCCAGCACACAACACACACCAGCACACGTGTACACCGGCATCGCCGCTGGTTGAGATGGACGGCGAGGCAGCCAACAAGTGGAGGCGGCTCGAGCCAAAACCGCATCCGGTGAGCCTGGACTTCATTAGCAGCCTCCCCGACGACATGCTGCTCATCATCATCGGCCTCCTCCCCACCAAATCTGCCGTGCGGAATGCCCTACTCTCCCGGCGGTGGCGCCCCCTCTGGCGCCGCGTTCCCCTCAACCTCACCGTCGACAGCTGCCTCTGTGATGGGGATTGCAAACGCATGGCCGCAGTCTCCAAGATCCTTTCATCGCACCCTGGGCCAGCCAGACGCCTTGACATCTGCATGTTCAGTACCAACTGCAAGGTCCAAGCCAAGTTCGACGAGTGGTTCTTATCCCCCGCCCTAGATCAGCTCGAGGAGCTCGGCTTTGAAGCTGGATGATGTCGCTATCCGCCGCCGTCCGCGCTCCGCCTCATACCAATGCTGCGTCGCGCTAGCTTCAGCTCCTGCTATCTTCCCCAGATTAATGCCGCGCCCACCCTTCTTCTCCCTGAACTCAAGTAGCTCGACCTCTTCGACGTTGTCATCTCGAAGAAGGCTATGGAGCACCTGCTCCGTAGCTGTACTGCGCTTGACTACCTTCGTCTTGAGCAGATCCAGAGGTCCATTAGGCTCCACATCACCTCGACGAATCTCTGATGGATTTATGTGTCTTGCTGGCCCCACAACAAGACATCAATTGGGAAGAGATCACTCCAGCTGTTCCACGTTATGGCCATTGAGAATGCGCCTTTCCTTGAGAGATTGCTTGTATCTGATCTAGAAGGTCCAACAAAAATCAGGGTCATTGACACACCGAGGTTGACAGCGTTGGTATGCTCGTCTGCCAAATTCTCCGAACTCTTTATTGGATCCGTAATCGTTCAGGTACAGCACTCATCTTCTTCTCCATCTTCTTGAAATTCACATTTTTAAATTTCTTCTTGATGTATTTACGACCATCTTCCAGAACATGATTCCCACAAGCTTTGCCCAGTCTATGCGCACTGTGAAGATCTTGGCAATAAAATCTATCGGCCCCAATCTGTATCAAGTTGTTGGATGCCTTACATGCTTTCCGTTCATGGAGAAGCTACTCATCGAGGTGAAACTTCTTTCCTATTATTAAACGGTAATCACAACGTAGCTCAATTTTTTCGTAATTTTCCCAATTATGATGACAAGTGTAGTGTTCAAAACTGCATCTACGCACTGCACCGAAAGAACTGTTTTTAGTATTTTTTCTCACGTGATCACCTGCATCATTTTGTTGTTGTACTACTATAGTAGCCTAGGCTAGTCATACTGGAAAGTAACTTAGACTAGTAACTCTATGGTTACCCTAAGAGCATGTACTACCTCCGTCCTGGTTTACTCTTCCTATTTTGTAGTATCAAAATTTGACCATAGATTTAACTGACAAAATGTTAATGCATGTCACTAAAAATTATATCGTTGGATTCGTATTTGAACATAATTTCAAATGGTATAATTTTTGGTGACATGCATTGGCATTTCTTAGGTAAACCTATGGTCAAAATTTTACACTAAATACGAGGTAGTACAAAAGTGGGCTATAACGGCCCTCCACTATGTATGACAAAACACATGTCAAATTCACTTGTGATGCATTTGGCATCGATGCCACTCCATTGCTCACCTGGTGCCCCAATCTGGATCACCTACTTTGCTCCGGTGCCAAATTAACTCACGCAATGAAAAAACACTTGCGTGGGAGAGAGAGAGGACTGAGGCAATAAAAACAGTTGTTTGGGAGAGTGAGAGGCTGGTGTAGTTGGTTTGATTTATTTGTTTATGCGTGTGGGTCTGTGTGCATAGCGGTGCCAACTCTCTCACATCGCGAGAGCGGTGCCAAAATCTTTTGATTTTACATTGATGCGTATTATGTGGCATACTTTTGAGAAATATGGCATCGTCCACATAGTGGAAGGCAACAAATGCTAAAGCTCTGTTGGGGAACGTAGTAATTTCAAAAAAATCCTACGCACACGCAGGATCATGGTGATGCATAGCAACAAGAGGGGAGAGTGTTGTCTACGTACCCTCGTAGACCATAAGCAGAAGCGTTAAGAAAACGCGGTTGATGTAGTCGTATGTCTTCACGATCGACTGATCCTAGCACCAAAAGTACAGCACCTCCGCGATCTGCACACGTTCGGCTCGGTGACGTCCCACGAACTCACGATCCAGTAGAGTGTCGTAGAAGAGCTTCGTCAGCATGATGGCATGATGACGGTGATGATGAAGCTACCGGCGCATGGCTTCGCCTAAGTACTGCAATGATATGACCGAGGTGGATTATGGTGGAGGGGGGCACCGCACATGGCTAAGAGATCAATGATCAACTTGTGTGTCTATGGGGTGCCCCCTCCCCTGTATATAAAGGAGTGGGGGAGGGGGAGAGGGCCGGCCTCCTAGGCGGCCCCAAGGGGGGGAGTCCTACTCCCTGTGGGAGTAGGATTCCCCCTTCCCTAGTTGGAGTAGGAGAGGGAAGGAAGTGGGAAAAGGAGAGAAGGAAAGGGGGGCCGGCCCCTTCCCAATTCGGATTGGGCTTGGGGGTGGCGCCCCCACCTTGGCTGCCTCCTCCTCCTTTCCAATATGGCCCATTAAGGCCCATTGACTCCCCGGGGGGTTCCGGTAACCCCTCGGTACTCCGGTATATGCCCGAACTCTCTCAAAACCTTTCTGATGTCCAAACATAGTCATCCATTATATCGATCTTCATGTCTCGACCATTTCGAGACTCCTCATCATGTCCGTGATGATATCCGAGACTCCGAACTACCTTCGGTACATGAAAACACATAAACTCATAATACCAATCGTCACCGAACGTTAAGCGTGTGGACCCTACGGGTTCGAGAACTATGTAGACATGATCGAGACTCATCTCCAGACAATAACCAATAGAGGAACCTGGATGCTCATATTGGTTCCTACATATTCTACGAAGATCTTTATCGGTCAAACCACATAATAACATACGTTGTTCCCTTTGTCATCGGTATGTTACTTGCCCGAGATTCGACTGTCGGTATCTCAATACCTAGTTCAATCTCGTTACCGACAAGTCTCTTTACTCGTTCCGTAATGCATGAACCCGCAACTAACTCATTATTCACATTGCTTGCAAGGCTTTTAGTGATGTGCATTACCGAGAGGGCCCAGAGATACCTCTCCGACAATCGGAGTGACAAATCCAAATCTCGATCTATGCCAACTCAACAAGTACCATCAGAGACACCTGTAGAGCACCTTTATAATCACCCAATTACGTTGTGACATTTGGTAGCACACAAAGTGTTCCTCTGGTATACGGGAGTTACATAATCTCATAGTCATAGGAACATGTATAAGTCATGCAGAAAGCAATAGCAACGTACTAAACGATCAAGTGCTAAGCTAACGGAATGGGTCAAGTCAATCACATCATTCTCTAATGATGTGATCCCGTTAATCAAATGACAACTCATGTCTATCGTTAGGAAACATAACCATCTTTGATTCAACGAGCTAGTCAAGTAGAGGCATACTAGTGACACTCTGTTTGTCTATGTATTCACACATGTACTATGTTTCCGGTTAGTACAATTCTAGCATGAATAATAAACATTTTTCATGATATAAGGAAATACAAATAACAACTTTATTATTGCCTCTAGGGCATATTTCCTTCAGTCTCCCACTTGCACTAGAGTCAATAATCTAGATTACACAGTAATGATTCTAACACCCATGGCGCCTTGGTGCTGATCATGTTTTGCTCGTGAGAGAGGCTTAGTCAACGGGTCTGCAACATTCAGATCCGTATGCATCTTGCAAATCTCTATGTCCCCCTCCTTGACTTGATCGCGGATGGGATTGAAGCGTCTCTTGATGTGCTTGGTTCTTTTGTGAAATCTGGATTCCTTTGCCAAGGCAATTGTACCAGTATTGTCACAAAATATTTTCATTGGACCCGATTCACTAGGTATGACACCTAGATCAGATATGAACTCCTTCATCCAGACTCCTTCATTTGCTGCTTTCGAAGCAGCTATGTACTCCGCTTCACACGTAGATCCCGCCACGACGCTTTGCTTAGAACTGCACCAATTGACAGCTCCACCGTTCAATATAAATACGTATCCGGTTTGTGACTTAGAGTCATCCGGATCAGTGTCAAAGCTTGTATCGACGTAACCATTTACGACGAGCTCTTTGTCACCTCCATAAACAAGAAATATCCTTAGTCCTTTTCAGGTATTTCCATGGGTATTGAAGTGGGTGGGCATAGAATGTTTCTGTGGGTATGGGTTTGGGCAGAAGGAGGTTGTACCCGCCCATACCCTACCCATTGCCATCCCTATATTTCAGGATGTTCTTGACCGCTGTCCAGTGATCCACTCCTGGATTACTTTGGTACCTCCCTGCTAAACTAATAGCAAGGCACACATCAGGTCTGGTACACAGCATTGCATACATGATAGAGCCTATGGCTGAAGCATAGAGAACACCTTTCATTTTCTCTCTATCTTCTGCAGTGGTCGGGCATTGAGTCTGACTCAACTTCACACCTTGTAACACATGGAAGAACCCTTTCTTTGCTTGATCCATTTTGAACTTCTTCAAAACATTATCAAGGTATGTGCTTTGTGAAAGTCCAATTAAGCATCTTGATCTATCTCTATAGATCTTGATGCCCAATATATAAGCAGCTTCACCGAGGTCTTTCATTGAAAAACTCTTATTCAAGTATCCTTTTATGCTATCCAGAAATTCTATATAATTTCCAATCAACAATATGTCATCCACATATAATATTAGAAATGCTAGAGAGCTCCCACTCACTTTCTTGTAAATACAGGCTTCTCCAAAAGTCTGTATTAAACCATATGCTTTGATCACACTATCAAAACGTCTATTCCAACTCCGAGATGCTTGCACGAATCCATAAATGGCTCGCTGGAGCTTGCACACTTTGTTAGCATCCTTTGGATCGATAAAACCTTCAGGTTGCATCATATACAACTCTTCTTCCAAAAATCCATTCAGGAATGCAGTCTTTACATCCATTTGCCAAATTTCATAATCATAAAATGCGGCAATTGCTAACATGATTCAGACGGACTTAAGGATCGCTACGGGTGAGAAGGTCTCATCGTAGTCAATTCCTTGAACTTGTCGAAAACCTTTCGCAACAAGTCGAGCTATGTAGACAGTAACATTACCGTTAGTGTCAGTCTTCTTCTTGAAGATTCATTTATTCTCGATGGCTTGCCGATCATCGGGCAAGCCAACCAAAGTCTACACTTTGTTCTCATACATGGATCCCATGTCAGATTTCATGGCCTCAAGCCATTTCGCAGAATCTGGGCTCATCATCGCTTCCTCATAGTTCGTAGGTTCGTCATGGTCAAGTAACATGACCTCCAGAACAGGATCATACCACTCTGGTGCGGATCTTACTCTGGTTGACCTACTAGGTTCGGTAGTAACTTGATCTGAAGTTACATGATCATCATCATTAGCTTCCTCACTAATTGGTGTAGGAGTCATAGGAACAGATTTCTGTGATGAACTACTTTCCAATAAGGGAACGGGCACAGTTACCTTGTCAAGTTCTACTTTCCTCCCACTCACTTCTTTCGAGAGAAACTCCTTCTCTAGAAAGGATCCATTCTTAGCAATGAATGTCTTTCCTTCGGATCTGTGATAGAAGGTGTACCCAACAGTCTCCTTTGGGTATCCTATGAAGACACATTTCTTCGATTTGGGTTCGAGCTTATCAAGTTGAAGCTTTTTCACATAAGCATCACAGCCCCAAACTTTAAGAAACGACAACTTTGGTTTCTTGCCAAACCACAGTTCATAAGGTGTCATCTCAACGGATTTAGATGGTGCCCTATTTAACGTGAATGCAGCCGTCTCTAAAGCATAAACCCAAGATGATAGCGGTAAATCAGTAAGAGACATCATAGATTGCACCATATCTAGTAAAGTACAATTACGACGTTCAGACACACCATTACGCTGTGGAGTTCCGAGTGGCGTGAGTTGCGAAACTATTCCGCATTGTTTCAAATGAAGACCAAACTCGTAACTCAAATATTCTCCTCCACGATCAGATCGTAGAAACTTTATTTTCTTGTGACGATGATTTTCCACTTCACACTGAAATTCTTTGAACTTTTCCAATGTTTCAGACTTATGTTTCATTAAGTAGATATATGCATATCTGCTCAAATCATCTGTGAAGGTGAGAAAATAATGATACCCGCCGCGAGCCTCAACATTCATTGGACCACATACATCAGTATGTATGATTTCCAACAAATCTGTTGCTCGCTCCATTGTTCCGGAGAATGGAGTTTTAGTCATCTTGCCCATGAGGCATGGTTCGCAAGTACCAAGTGATTCATAATCAAGTGATTCCAAATGTCCATCAGAATGGAGTTCTTTATGCGCTTTACACCAATATGACCCAAATGACAGTGCCACAAATAAGTTGCACTATCATTATCAACTCAGCATCTTTTGGCTTCAATATTATGAATATGTGTGTCACTACTATCGAGATTCAACATAAATATACCACTCTTCAAGAGTGCATGACCATAAGAGATATTACTCATAGAAATAGAACAACCATTATTCTCAGATTTAAATGAATAACCATCTCGCATCAAACAAGATCCAGATATAATGTTCATGCTCAACGCTGGCACCAAATAACAATTATTCAGGTCTAAAACTAATCTCGAAGGTAGATGTAGAGGTAGCGTGCCGACGGCGATCAGATCAACTTTGGAACCATTTCCCATGCGCATCGTCACCTCATCCTTAGCCAATCTTCGCTTAATCTGTAGTCCCTGTTTCGAGTTGCAAATATTAGCAACAGAACAAGTATCAAATACCCACGCTACTGCGAGCATTAGTAAGGTACACATCAATAACATGTATATCACATATACCTTTGTTCACCTTGCCATCCTTCTTATCCACCAAACACTTGGGGTAGTTCTGCTTCCAGTGACCAGTCCCTTTGCAGTAGAAGCACTCAGTCTCAGGCTTAGGTCCAGACTTGGGCTTCTTCACTTGAGCAGCAACTTGCTTGCC
The DNA here is from genome assembly GCF_002575655.3 of Aegilops tauschii subsp. strangulata. Lineage (NCBI taxonomy): Eukaryota > Viridiplantae > Streptophyta > Magnoliopsida > Poales > Poaceae > Aegilops > Aegilops tauschii. Next base: position 508,869,439 of record NC_053037.3, read on the forward strand.
GTTGTTCTTGAAGTTTCCCTTCTTCCCTTTACCCTTTTTCTTGAAACTGGTGGTCTTGTTGACCATCAACACTTGATGCTCCTTCTTGATTTCTACCTCCGCAGCCTTTAGCATTGTGAAGAGCTCGGGAATTGTCTTATCCATCCCTTGCATGTTATAGTTCATCACGAACTCTTGTAGCTTGGTGGCAGTGATTGAAGAATTCTGTCAATGACACTATCATCAGGAAGATTAACTCCCAGTTGAATCAAGTAATTGTTATACCCAAACATTTTGAGTATATGTTCACTGACAGAACTATTCTCCTCCATCTTGCAGCTGTAGAACTTATTGGAGACTTCATATCTCTCAATCTGGGCATTTGCTTGAAATATTAACTTCAACTGCTGGAACATCTCATATGCTCCATGACGTCGTTGAAGTCCCGGTTCTAAGCCGTAAAGCATGGCACACTGAACTATCGAGTAGTCATCAGCTTTGCTCTGCCAGATGTTCATAACATCTGGCGTTGCTCCTGCAATGGGTTTAGCACCTAGCGGTGCTTCCAGGACGTAATTCTTCTGTGCAGATGAGGATAATCCTCAAGTTACGGACCCAGTCCGTGTAGTTGCTACCATCATCTTTCAACTTAGCTTTCTCTAGGAACGCATTAAAATTCAATGGAACAACAGCACGGGCCATCTATCTACAACAACATAGACATGCAAAATACTATCAGGTACTAAGTTCGTGATAAATTAAAGTTCAATTAATCAAATTACTTAATAACTACCACTTAGATAGACACCCCTCTAATCATCTAAGTGATCACGTGATCCATATCAACTAAACCATGTCCGATCATCATGTGAGATGGAGTAGTTTTCAATGGTGAACATCACTATGTTGATCAGATCTACTATATGATTCACGCTCAACCTTTTGGTCTCAGTGTTCCGAGGCCATGTCTGCATATGCTAGGCTCGTCAAGTCTAACCCGAGTATTCTGCGTGTGCAAAACTGGCTTGCACCCGTTGTATGTGAACGTAGAGCTTATCACACCCGATCATCACGTGGTGTCTCGGCACGACGAACTTTGGCAACGGTGCATACTCAGGGAGAACACTTGTACCTTGAAATTTAGTGAGAGATCATCTTATAATCCGACCACCGAACTAAGCAAAATAAGATGCATAAAGGATAAACATCACATGCAATCAATATAAGTGATATGATGGCCATCATCATCTTGTGCCTTTGATCTCCATCTCCAAAGCACCATCATGATCACCGTCGTCACCGGCGCGACACCTTGATCTCCATTGTAGCATCGTTGTCGTCTCGCCAACTATTTCTTCTACGACTATCGCTACCGCTTAGTGATAAAGTAAAGCAATTACATGGCGATTGCATTTCATACAATAAAGCGACAACCATATGGCTCCTGCCAGTTGCCGATAACTTCGTTACAAAACATGATCATCTCATACAATTAAATTTATCATCATGTCTTGACTATATCACATCACAACATGCCCAGCAAAAACAAGTTAGACATCCTCTACTTTGTTGTTGCAAGCTTTACGTGGGTGCTACGGGCTGAGCAAGAACCGTTCTTACCTACACATCAAAACCACAATGATTTTTCGTCAAGTGTGTGTTGTTTTAACCTTCAACGAGGACCGGGCGTAGCCACACTCGATTCAACTAAAGTTGGAGAAACTGACACCCGCCAGCCACCTGTGTGCGAAGCACGTCGGTAGAACCAGTCTCGTGTAAGCGTACGCGTAATGTCGGTCCGGGCCGCTTCATCCAACAATACCGCCGAATCAAAGTATGACATGCAGGTAAGCAGTATGACTATTATCGCCCACAACTCACTTGTGTTCTACTCATGCATATAACATACACTCATAAACCTGACTCTGATACCACTGTTGGGGAACGTAGTAATTTCAAATAATTTCCTACGCACACGCAAGATCATGGTGATGCATAGCAACGAGAGGGGAGAGTGTTGTCTATGTACCCTCGTAGACCGTAAGCGGAAGCGTTAAGAAAACACGGTTGATGTAGTCGTACGTCTTCACGATCGACCGATCCTAGCACCGAAAATACGACACCTCCGCGATCTGCACACGTTCGGATTGGTGACGTCCCACGAACTCACGATCCAGTAGAGTGTCGAGGAAGAGCTTCGTAAGCACGACGGCGTGATGACGGTGATGATGAAGCTACCGGCGCAGGGCTTCGCCTAAGCACTGCAACAATATGATCGAGGTGGATTATTGTGGAGGGGGCACTGCACACGGCTAAGAGATCAATGATCAACTTGAGTGTCTATGGGGTGCCCCCTCCCCCGTATATAAAGGAGTGGAGGAGGGGGAGTGGGCTGGCCTCCAAGGCGCGCCCAAGGGGGGAGTCCTACTCCCGGTGGGAGTAGGATTCCCCCTTCCCTAGTTGGAGTAGGAGAAGGAAGGAAGGGGGAAAGGAGAGAACGAAAGGGGGGCCGGCCCCCCTCCTAATTCGGATTGGGCTTGGGGGGGGGGGGCGCCCCCTGTCGGTGTCAAAACCGGCGGATCTCGGGTAGGGGGTCCCGAACTGTGCGTCTAAGGTCGATGGTAACAGGAGACGGGGGACACGATGTTTACCTAGGTTCGGGCCCTCTCTGTGGAGGTAATACCCTACTTCCTGCTTGATTGAACTTGATGAATATGAGTGTTACAAGAGTTGATGTACCACGAGATCGTAATAGCTAAACCCTAAAGGCCTAGCCTGTATGACTATGGTAATGAGTCTATCCTTTCCGGACTACGCCCTCTAGTTTATATAGACACCGGAGGGATCTAGGGTTACATGGAGTCGGTTACACGACAAGGAATCTTCATAGTTGGTCGCCAAGCTTGCCTTCCACGCCAAGGAGAGTCCAATCCGGACACGGGTACAGTCTTCGGTCTTCACGTCTTCACAGCCCATCAGTCCGGCCCATGGATAACAGGCCGGACGCCCGAGGACCCCTTAGTCCAGGACTCACTCAGTAGCCCCTGAACCTGGCTTCAATGACGATGAGTCCGGCGCGCAGAATGTCTTCGGCATTGCAAGGCGGGTTCCCTTTCTTCCGAACTCCAAGATAGTCTTCGGACGCGACGATAGTATTCGAGCTTGTAACACGCACCATACACGACCGCAGAGAGAATATAATACTTGCACGAGTCCAATCCGCTGACAGCTTTTTACAACATGACATTACGTCAGCCCGGTCATAATTTCGGACCGTTTTGAGTTTGCCGTTCCATGTTTCGAGACGCGGTTGCCATTGGCACGTCTTGTCAAAGCAGAGATCGTGTCCCCTTATTGCGGGATTCTCATCAATGCGGGCGTGCGTAATCCAACCGCGCCGTTTGCACGGCCCTTGGGAATAGGCGAGTTTAAGGTGAGTGGGGGGCGCTTGATATTCATGGCCTTTATAAGGGGATAAGGATGCCCTTCTCTCACCCACGCCCTTTCTCTCCCTCAGCCCTTCCGTCCTTGAGCTCCAGCGCCCAAGCTTTAGATTTTCCTTTTCCAAGAAAGCACTCCAAACATGTCCGGATCCGGAGCTGGAGGCAAGTGGAAGGCCTCCTCCGTCAAGAAGAAGGACATCAAGGAGCTCCGGGAGGCCAGATACCTAGCCAAGGAGATTGCTCACCGACTCCCGGCCAAAGGGCAGATCCTCCCTCCTCCAGAGCCCCATGATAGGGTTGTGTTTCTCACGCATTTCGTCCGCGGGCTGGGATTCCCGCTCTACCCGTTCGTCCGTGGACTGATGTTTTACTATGGGCTAGATTTTCATGACCTAGCTCCCAACTTTATCCTCAACACTTCGGCATTTATCGTGCCAGCACCGGAGTTGCTATCTGTGGGAGTATGATCCGGCCAAGCACCAGACGCTACTAGAGCTCTTTGGCACGACGCACGAAGACTTCTGGAAAGTGCTTTTCAAGGCCGGCGAGATGCCGTCGCCCACGATCGAGGATCGCGGGCTTAGCCTAAAACGCCAGGCCAATTCGGTAAGTTCTTTCATGTTTTCAAGGTATACCCTTTACTGGCACATTTTGAGGAAAAGCCTAAGCTTTCCTACCCATGTTTTCAGGCCTGGATCCTGGTAGCAGAGGGGATTAACTGTCCGGCTCCGCTGCCCGAAGACCAAGAATTCCCATTGCTGACAAAAATGCTGTTCCCAGCACCTTATGAGGTGCCAGAGAAGACGGCCAAGAAAGCGGCCAAAGGGGCCAAGAAGGGCCCTCGCCGAAAGGGCGCTCCGGACATGACGTCCGAAGACGGAACTTCTTCTTCGTCCACTGATGACGACGATGAAGAGGAGGAAGAAAACGACTCCCCACCTGCAGTGGGGAGGAAGAAGAGAGCAGCCCCCACAAATCCGGAGGTGGAAGCACCCAAGAGGGGGAAAGGCTCCTCCGTGGATAAGTCCACGTGGGATATCGATAGCAGTCCAGAGCGACCCCGCCGGACCAAGCCTCGGGCCGCATCGTAAGTACCAGATTCCAAAAACGTCTGGCCTTCCCGGTTTGTAATATTGATATACTTTAAATCTTGTCATTGCAGTCCGGCACGCGATGGCTCCTCGCGATCCTCGACAGAGGATTCGCTAGACTTGAAGGAGAAGGCTAGCATGGCTCCGCCACCTGGTTATTCTGTCTCGCCCAAGGGTGATGACGAGGTGGTGTCCAAAAGACCTTCCCAGATCGGGGGGAGGTTCCGGAGATCGTCAGGGTGGAGCCCCAGGATGACTCCTCGGCCGCCGGACATATGGGGGAAAAAGCCCCAATGGGGACTGGTGACGGGGCCCGAGTTCCCTTCGACCCTCAGCTGGTTACCATTCCGGAGACCTACACGGCTCCGGAGTCCAGCGAACGGCATTCCCCAAAAGGAGGGAATGTGCCTGTTCCGCCGGTGACCTCTGTCCAACCAAAGGCACCGGATAATCAGCTGGAGGCGCTACGAGGCGCCTCTATTGTGGATGAACACCGTGTCTTCATGGGCACGATGATCGAGAAGGTTCAGTTCGTCAAAAGCGGACTGACCGAAGCCTGCACCAGCCTTCTAACGGGCTTTGAGGTAAGTAATGTGATTGTAGGAAGAATGTCACAGTAAGGATAGTAGCCCCTGATGCTCTGTTTGGTGTTCGTAAAGAAAAAGCCGAACAGAGGATCAAGAATAATTTTCGCAGGAGTCTACATAAGTTGTCTATGTGAATAAGCAGGTATCGCTGCAGGCTGCTGCCACTCATGCTGCGGAGGTCTCCAGGCTGAAGCAGAAACTGGAGCGGGCCGAGGAGGAGCTTGGCCTCGTGAAGAAGCAGCTGGAGGATAGCCAAGGTATGTAGTAACATACGGGTACATTTAAGAAAAATTAATAGTCCGTGCGGACTAAAGTGTCATAAATTTATTAGGGGCCACGACCGAGGTGGCAGTCCTTAAGAAGGCATTAACCGAGGCTGAGGACAAAGCGGCCAAGGAACGCGCCGTGCGCGAGAAGCACGAGGCACGGGTTAGCAAGGCGCAGTAGGAGCTCCAGGACGCGGTCAAGTGGTTCGAGTCCTTGGAGCGCGATTGTAAGGCGCAAGAGTCCGAACTTGTGAGGGCCCGCCAGAGCGCACAGGATGCATGAGCCGAAGCCCAAAGCGCCCTCCAGGAAATTCAGGTGGCCAAGAAGATTGGGGCGGGTAAGTTTTTCGCCATGCAAAGCAAGTATGTGGAGGAAACATTCCTTGTACTTACCCGAATTTGGGTTTTCCAGGGGCGTTTACGGATCTGCCGCGCAGCATATCAGATGCCGCCGAGTTTTATCGAGCCGAAGAGGGGATGTCTACAGAGAAGCTATTCTGGTCTCAACTTCTAGGACCGGAACATCCGGTGCCCTTTAGCGACCAGCTGAAACAGCTGGTCGAGCTGCATCGGTCGGCAGAGCTAGCCATGAAGGACCTAATAGTCCGGCTGTGGCCTGCCGAACCCATACCTAGCAGCTACTTCAGACTTGTAAAGCGGCTTGTGAGTGCCTGTCCATTTCTCAAAGCCGTAAAGCGGTCGGTCTGTATTGAGGCTGCACGGATGGCATTTGCCCGCGTCAAGACGCATTGGACGAAGCTGGATGCCAAGAAGCTGATGACCGAGGGGCCACCGGAGGGCAAGGAGCATCGTCGACCCAAGCTGTATTTTGATAGTGTCCTGGAGGGATCCCGCCTTGTGGCGGAGCAATGTTCGAAGGATGTTATATTCCCATGAAAACATTCGTATTATCCTGTCCTATAATATGGAACGATGATGTTATGTAATATAGTGCTTGCGATTTGAGTTTTACCTCCTGTGCGGCCATTTTATGAAATCTGAGGGTTGACCAGTCGTCGACTTTTGCCCCCATGTAGGTAGTACGGGGGTGTTCGGGATAAATCTAAACACTCTTCACTCCACATTCTGGTCCTTAAAGGAGGTGTTTAGCGCAACGAACAAGGCAATCAAACTATGCGGCCTTTACCACCCTCACTTAGCCATAGGAGTTTCACAATAAGAAGTACAGCGAAGCCCCCTGTGTTCGGAAGGCCGAACTAGGGGCGTAACACATGCCTGATCGGAAAAACCGATTCGTCGCATGAAGTGGAGAAAATCTCTAACGATTTGGGACCTCTCGAACAGCTGACCAGCTCTCACCGCATCATGACAGTCAGTTTTCGGCTTTCTCTACTGAGGTGCTCGTCCGGAAGAACCGGGACACAATCGCAGTAGTTCTCCCTTTACTACCCTAGCCGATATAGCGGAATGTAAGGTAGTAAGCACAGGAGCCGGGCAACCCAGCTATTGATCAAAGACATGATTCGGAGCCGATGCATATAATGCTATAAGTTCTGGGTGCCGAACTATACTGTAAAAGTGTTCGGACTTTTGTTGCCATAATGCGGGGCGTGATGAAGCCCCTGGCGCAGTAATGCGTACCATGGTGTACGTGTGCAATGAGTAATAAATACAAAGGTGAGGAAACAAGCAAATTAGGTGATAAGCTGACGCCACCATTTATTCACCATTGTGATGTAATTAGTACGTCGAGACGTACTCGTACAAGTAATGCGATAAGCAGGGCGAGGCTATTTGAGATGCCATGACCAAGGGCAAGCTGCGTGCGGGTATGTAAAATAGGTATAACAATCGTTAGTAGAGACCACCTGGGGATTCCCTTGTACGCCAGAGCTCCTTGCCTCCTTGGTGTGTTCTGCAAGCGGGTCGTCTGAATAGACCTCAAAAACAGAAAAACCCGAAATGAAAAGGAAAAGTAAAGGCGTGTGAATCCCAGGGTCAGTCGAGCCGCACTGTGGATCGCGAGCTAGTTATGCCTCTGTCAGTACCCATGGGGTTTTGAGTGCGTAGTTATGTACGCGCGGTACGAATGCCATTCCCTCATCGGGGCTGGGATGGAGGCCGAATTGCTAATTCAGCTCTTGACGAGCTGAGCTGTCCTATTGCAGTGTAGTCCGGACCCTCTTGACAATGTCCAGGGGCTCGACAGCCGGATTATAGTGCTGCTTGAAAAGGCTGCTTTGTACTTCTGCTGCTAGGGCGGCGGTGTGGTCCTCTGTACGGAGGGAGCGTTCCGTGTTTCCATTTACTGTAATGACACCGCGCCGACCGAGCATCTTGAGCTTGAGATAAGAGTAATGTGGCACCGTGTTGAATCTAGTGAACGCGGTTCATCCGAGCAGTGCATGATAGCCGTTGCGGAAGGGGATGATATCAAAGATTAGTTCTTCGCTTTGGAAGTTATCCGGGAACCGAATATCACCTCCAGCGTGATTGAGCCCGTATAACGGGCCTCTACGCCTGGTATGACTCCTTTAAAGGTAGTCTTCGTGGGCTTGATTTGTGAGGGGTTAATGCCCACTTTACGTACTATATCCTGATAGAGTAGGTTGAGGCTGCTACCACCGTCCATTAGGACTCGTGTTAGGTGAAATCCGTCGATGATTGGTTCGAGGACCAGTGCGGCCGTACCGCCATGACAGATACTAGTTGGATGATCTCGACGATCGAAGGTGATCGGGAATGACGACCATGGATTAAATTTTGGGGCAACTGGCTCTACCGCATAGACGTCCCTGAGTGCACGCTTGCGCTCCCCCCAGTGTTCGGCTGCCGGGGCTCTTCGTCATCGTCCTCGCTTTGTGATTCCCCTTCCTTGTCCCCGCTATTTAACTTGCTGGCTTGCTTAATGACCCGGCAATCTCTATTAGTATGGTTGGCCGGTTTGTCTGGGGTGCCATGTATCTGGCACGGACGATCGAGTATGCGGTCCAAGCTGGATGGTCCCCCGCCGTTCCTTTTATAGGGCCTCTTTCGCTGGCCAGACTTGGAACCACTGAACCAGCGTGAACTGTAGTGTCATCGGTGTTATCGCCATTGCCTTGGCATTTGTGTCTGTTGCGCCGGAGCTTGCTGGTGCTGTTTTTGGCCTCAGAGGGGCCTGCTTCGTTGGCTGTGTTTTTACTGTGAGCCAGCCAACTATCCTCACCCGCGCAAAAGCGGGTCATAAGTGCCATGAGGGCTGCCATGGACCTCGGCTTTTCTTGGCCGAGGTGACGGGCGAGCCATTCGTCACGGATGCTATGTTTAATGGCCGCTAGGGCTTCGGCATCCGGACAGTCAACGATCTGGTTCTTTTTGCTTAGGAACCTAGTCCAGAATTTTCTGGCGGACTCTCCGGGTTGTTGAACTATGTAACTTAAGTCATCGGCGTTAGGTGGCCGGACATAAGTGCCTTGGAAGTTGTGAAGAAAAGCTTATTCCAAGTCCTCCCAGCTGCCGATGGAGTTTTCAGGCAGACTGTTTAACCAGTGTCGAGCTGGCACTTTGAGCTCTAGTGGGAGGTATTTGATGGCACGGAGGTCGTCTCCACGGGCCATATGGATGTGGAGAATAAAGTCCTTGATCCATACTGCGGGATCGGTTGTTCCGTCGTATGATTCAGTATTGATGGGCTTGAACCCCTCGGGGAATTCATGATCCATTACTTCAGCTGTGAAGCAAAGAGGGTGTGCGACACCTCTATATTGGGCCGCATCACGGCGCACCTCCGATGGAGTCAGCCTGCGGTTATCGGCCCGGGCTTGACAGGGTTTGTCACGTCCGAATAGGTAGCCGTCATCGCGAGTCGAAGAACGTCCTCGCGATTCGTAGATTGATTTGGTGTGTCCTGCTCTCTTGTCCAGGTCCTGCCGAAGGTCGTATGTATAATCCCGAGTCGTTCTGCTTTTACGTGGCGGTGGGGCGGGCTACTGTTCGGCCTGAGTTGTCATTTTATCCCGACCGCGAGGTGGTCGGTCCGCCGCGCTGTCCCGACCGCGGGGTGGTCGTTCCGCATTGTGCGAGGGAGGTATGGGCTCCGGCGCCTCCTCATCGAACTGAGGTAGCAGTCTGCGTTTCGGGTACCTTTTGGCTGGGCGCTTGAGGCCGTATTCTTCGGCTGCTAGGACGTCAGTCCACCTCTCAATGAGCAGATCTTGATCAGCTTGGAGCTGCTGCTTCTTCTTCTTCAGACTTCTTGCAGTGGCTATTAGCTGGCGCTTGAAGCGCTCCTGCTCGAGGGGTGCCTCAGGCATGATGAAATCCTTGTTGCTGAGGCTCTCCTCATCTTCGGAGGGTGGACAATAACTATCGTCATCCAGGTCACTGGGCATGGCCTGCTTATCAGGGATAGCCTGTTCGTTGTCTTGTTCCTCCTGTTCGGATGTTGCTCTAACAGGGTCTTCATTGTTTTCGGCGTCGTCCGGAGTACTATTTTCTCTAGTGCCAGTGTTGCTATCTTTGAGCGATGTGACTTAGAACAGCGTTTAGGGCGCCGGCGCTTGGACTGTGTCTCAGAAGGTTTATTCGCATCTGGGTCTTCTTTGTCATCGCCACTAGATTCTTTAGGTGTATCGACCATGTACACATCATACGAAGAGGTGGCCGTCCAACGTCCGGTGAATGGCGGGTCTTGGCCTTGCTCCTTATCGGCATCATCGTCCATGCCGTCGATCTCTTCAGAGCCATAATCCAGCATGTCGGTTAAGTCCTCGACAGTGGCTATGAAGTGGGTGGCGGGTGGGAAGCGAAATTCTCCGTCGTCGGCCCCTGGTTCGAACCGGACATAGTTCGGCTGTGAGTCCCCTGCCAAGGACATGTTCTTTAAAGAGTTTAGCACATCGCCCAAAGGTGAGTGCTGGAAGATGTCTGCGGCGCTGAATTCGAAAATCGATAACCGATCCAGCTCGGTGTCCGCAGACGTTTGTGGTTCGGAACTTATACCCGGAGGCGAGTCCGAAGTTCCGTTGACGCCAACATTGTAAGGTGCTGAGTCCGTGTGCGGCTCCAACGCCGCGGATTCAGCAGTTTTGTATGGTGCGATCTGCTCCGGATCTAAGGCCGTGGCAGTTACAGGAACCATCTCCTGAATATGGTCCAATGACAGATTTAAGTCATGTTCATCAGAGCGAGGGGGAGCGATCACCGCGGTCTCAAATCCGTTGAGGATCAAGTCTCCACAGATATCCGCGACGTAGTTCAGGCTTCCGAATCTGACCTGGTGGCCAGGGGCGTAGCTATCGATCTGCTCCAGATGGCCAAGCGAGTTGGCCCGCAGTACGAAGCCGCCGAATAAGAAAATCTGTCCGGGGAGGAAGGTTTCTCCTTGGACAGCGTCACTATCAACGATTGAAGGAGCCATCGAACCCTTCATCGACGACACAGTGGAACTCTCAATGAAAGCACCAATGTCGGTGTCAAAACCGGCGGATCTCGGGTAGAGGGTCCCGAACTGTGCGTCTAAGGTCGATGGTAACAGGAGACGGGGGACACGATGTTTACCCAGGTTCGGGCCCTCTCTATGGAGGTAATACCCTAGTTCCTGCTTGATTGATCTTGACGAATATGAGTGTTACAAGAGTTGATCTACCACGAGATCGTAATAGCTAAACCCTGAAGGCCTAGCCTGTATGACTATGGTAATGAGTCTATCCTTTCCGGACTACGCCCTCCGGTTTATATAGACACCGGAGGGATCTAGGGTTACATGGAGTCGGTTACACAACAATGAATCTTCATAGTTGGTCGCCAAGCTTGCCTTCCACACCAAGGAGAGTCCAATCTGGACACGGGTACAGTCTTCGGTCTTCACGTCTTCACAGCCAATCAGTCCGGCCCATGGATAACAGGCCGGACGCCCGAGGACCCCTTAGTCCAGGACTCCCTCACCCCCACCTTGGCCGCCTCCTCCTCTTTTCCACTATGGTCCATTAAGGCCCATTGACTCCCCCGGGGGTTCCGGTAACCCCCCGGTACTCCGGTATACGCCCGAACTCTCTCGAAACCTTTCCGATGTCCAAACATATTCATCCAATATATCAATCTTTATGTCTCGACCATTTAGAGACTCCTCGTCATGTCCCTGATCATATCCGGTGTCGGATCAGGGGTTCCGGCAAAACCCTCAAGGTTCGAACACTGGGTGTGCACGAAGATCTCTCCTCCACTGATCATGCCCTCACACACTCCGCGATCTAAAGGCTAGGCACGATGAACTCGCAACACAAGAGACACAAGGTTTATACTGGTTCGGGCCACCGTTGTGGTGTAATACCCTACTCCAGTGTGGTGGTGGTGGATTGCCTCTCGGGATGAGGATGAATAGTTACAAGGGAAGAACAACCTCCAGAGGTTGAGGTGTTCTTGTGCTTGTGTGGGCGAGGATTGCCTAGGATGGGATCCGATCCGGCTGAGTTAGTTGCCTCCTACGATGGTGGCTAGTCCTATTTATAGAGGCCCTGGTCCTCTTCCCAAATATTGAGCGGGAAGGGATGCCACAACGGCCAATGTGAAAGGGGACAGCTCGTACAAGCTATCCTGACTAAAGGTGGTCTTCGCCTGCCAAAGGCTCTGGCGGTGATGCCGTCTTGGGCTCCACGGTGACCTCCATCTTATCGTCCTGCTGGTCTTGGTCTCGTTGCACCGATATGGAAACCTTTGCTTGATGCCTCGGTACTCCTCGACTGCGCTTGCTTCCTTAGCACCAAACGGGAAACAAGGACACTATGCGCACTGGCGCCCGCCTGGCGCCCGCCTGGCCTTGGTCGTCATGGCTCACGTCACGAGAACCTCGCGAGGTTTGCCTTGCCTTGATTTCTCCGCCCCTCGTGAGCCGGCCTGGTGAGGCCGCTCCCGAGGAGATCTTGTGTCGTCTGCCTCGCGAGGCTTGGCACCTCGGGAGGGTCTTGAATGATTGTTGGTGAAGATGGGTCGTACGGGCCCGCTCGCAGTGCCACGCCGTGGGCCGCAGGCAGGCAAGTCTGGGGACCCCCGTTCCAAGAACACCGACAGTAGCCCCCGGGCCCAAGGCGCGCTCTGACTTGGCTTCGAGGCGAAGCCAAAGGGCAAGTGCGGAGCTGTAACTCCCACGATGTGTCACGACCGGTTTTTCAATAAAATATTTATTGAGAGACCAATCCCTTTTACGGACCAGTAAAGAAGAATTCCTTCTCACTGGTAGACAATATCTTGGTCACAGAAGAAAAATACCAGGAGTACTGAATATAATACAAGGTTGAGCGGAGACTGCTCAACAATTTATTACATGTACGCCGATAAAACATAACGGCGGATATGGTGGCATAACTACTAACTCACGATAACAACGGTGGTGGAAATATCACAGCGGAGCGGGTGATATGATTCCTAAAAAAACTACAGCTCTTCGAGCGTCGGGGTGAAGCTCGAGGAGATTTATTGCGGGTGGCGGAAGCATATATAATACAAGTGACCAATATCCAGGATCGCACGGGACTGACTGGGATTCCTCTAGGCGTCGGACTCACTATCAAACTCTTCATCCAAGAGGTCGCCTTCGTCAACATCTGGCCAAATCAACAAGCCAGGTTAGTACTATGAAAGTACTCGCAAGAAAGTTCGGACATAAGATATAACAAATGTAAACATGATGCATTTGAACAGGTTAACAAGTGCACTCAGACATAGAGATAATACCGCATGGGAAATAAAAGAGAAGTCGGGCGGTAGTCCTCCCGAAATCCCAAAATAAACACTGGGTGCCAAACGACGGTTTGAATGACTCCTCGAGAGGAAAATGCAAGAATAACAATGCCGCAGCCGGGCGTCAGGGCGACACCACATAAAGGGCTTATAATACAAAATAAAAGATAGTGCATGCCACAGTCGGACGTCTGAGCAACATCGCATAAAGGGCTTATATCAAAAGTAAATAACCAAAATGCCACAGTCGGACGTCTGAGCGACATCACATAAAGGGCTTATATCAAGAGTAAATAACAAGAGTGCCACAGTCGGACGTCTGAGCGACATCACATAAAGGGCTTCATAACTTAATACCTTAGTAGCTCAAGAATTTAAATCATAACAAAGGAATAATCAAGTATGAGGTAAATAACAGGGGTTAGTCCATCCTTAGGAAAAATGTTTAACCAAGTTTACCACTCAAGTTTGGTTACCGGGGATAATACCACGAGGACTTGACATAGATATGGATACACTGATCACGATACTTGACCTTGGATACGATGACTCGGAAGGATTTGACTCTGCAGAGTTTCTACTTTAACCACAGCCAACGGATTTCAGTAGTCACGGGGACTAGTTCCGTTTACGGTGTTTTGGAAGAAACACATCTAACCAGTACACACCCATTCAACATTCCGAAGCCAGGAATCACCCTCGGCAACGTTCAAGAAAAACCTTGAGACGGGGAGGCTACAACCTCGCGTAGCATGGGATCAAATTTCTATACGCGCGCTCTAAGGGGTGCCCCCCTCTCGGTCCCAACCGGAAACACCCATGCCCCTTGACCGGATGACTGGCTTTAATCCAGGCCCATGGAACCCTCATCCCGGCCCCTCTGTTTGGTGTGTACACGGAAAGAGGTTACCAACTTACTAAACCGCATTCTGGCAGAAAACATGTGGTAGCACGGAAGGGGGAAGAACGATAACGTGACTCCGACCACGTTAATGTCGGAAAAAAATCGGATGACGTAAGGCTGGAATGCTACAACAGTACCACCTTACCGCCCTTCATGTCACCACATGACTAGGCCATCTCTCATCAGAGATCACAGTAACTTTGGAACACACGGGTAGCTGCCTCGCATGCAACGAGATACTCACTGATACTCATATGCCATGCACAACCTTTCACGCAAACATGCAAAACACCTATGATATCAAAGGTTCAAACATGCTTGCCTGGTTCGGAGAAGTCGGAGTCTAGCTCGGCGAAGTTCGCGGCTCCGTCACCTCTCCCGGAACCTACGGTATAGCGAAAATGCATACTAACGTGAAAACCAACGCGTGCATAAAAGTTGTCCCAATTTTTTTTCAAACAAATCCCATAAAAAACTAGACAAAATTATAAGACTGCCAGAAAAAGAATCACTCAAAAATCACTTTTTATTAAAAAGTTATAAGGGTTTCTGTCCAGGGACTCATCTGCAATGAAACAGAAAAGTTCCAGGGGCTAAACTGAGAAAACAGAAAACGGTTCGAATAGAAACGCGCCAGCCCACAGAGAAAATGTACTCTGCCCGAAGGCGCCAACAGAAAACGCTTCGGGGGTGAAAGAAGAGAGGCTGACGTGGGGGGTCCACATGTCAGGTTTGAAAAAACCTCGCCGGCGCCCGAAGGCTGCGGTGGTCGCCGGCGTCGAACCACGGCGAGTCAGGGAGATCGGAGTGTACCAAGAGTATCAGTGTGTCTTTCCGCGTCGGTGGGTGGTGGACTTGGGCGTCGGGGAGCACCACGTCGACGGCGACACTTTCTCCGGCGGACGGCGGCTCGGGCGATGGTGGGGAACACCGGTGGTGTGCTGCAAACTTCGAATTGAAGCGCGGGTCAGAAGGAGGGATGCACTAGAGAGTTACTGGCAAGAGATGGGAGGCAGAGGTGCACGCACGGGAGCGAATCGAGCTGGATCCCGTGGCGGGTCGCGGCGGCCGGAGTTGAGGAAGGAGACTTCCTCGGGGCTCTTCCAGTGGCTAGGCGGGGTCTTGGTGGAGTGCAGAGGTGGTGTGGCTACTAGCTGGAGCTCGGGGCCTTTATTTATAGGCGGCTCGAGGGGGTGGCCGTGAACGGAGAATCTCCGGCGAGCGATTACGGTGAGGCAGTGGCTTGGCAGAGGGTTTAGGTGGCCAGGCAGCACCAGTGAGAGTTACTGGTCCCGTTCCACTGCTAAACTCGGCCGGGCATGGCGTAATGGCGTCGGTCTTCGTCGGGGTCGCCGTACTGGCACGGCGGTGGCAGAGAGCACGCTCCGCGCCCAGCGGTTCACGACGAGGGTGGCAGCGCGCACTGGGGAGTGGAAGACCACGCGGTGACCTCCGGTGGCTTGGGCGGCGCCGGACGGCGCCGTCTGCGCTGCGCCTCTCTTCTGACAGCCGCAAAGCCGCCGCTGGCGTCGGTCACGGGGCGGCGCACCTCCTGCTGCTCGTCGCCGACGTCCGCAAGCTTCCAGGCGCTCGTGCAGTGCAGAGGACAAGGGGGAGGGGGCAGGGAACACGGCGACGCCGGGGCACTGGTGAGATTGGCAACGGACACTGAAGAAACGACAGTGGTTCAGACACTGTTAACTGAATTTGACTGAACATGACATTGACAGTGCTCTGAAGGTGTTCGATGAAATGATATGGTATGAAGAAAATTTTTCCTGGAGCTGGGACTTGGTGAGGTGACCTCTCAATGCACCCAGAGGCTGCCTGATTTTTCTCAGAATTTTTGGAGAAGGATTTGAATGAATTTCATCAAATTTGGCAAATCTGGTCCAAACTTGCAGCAAGTATAGTTTGAAAATTTTGAACTGGAGACCAGTGGATCTTCATGGATCTTGGTTGAGGGTTCAAAGGACTAGGAAGGGAAAATGGTTTGGGGGCAAAAATCAAAGCAGAAGGAGTAGTTCCTTTGTAAACCTCCAAGGATCAAGATATAACGCAGAAATTGTTTTTGATAAGAAATAAATGGGAAAAATTTATATGGAGAGGTTCAACTTGCTGGATTTGAAGTAAATCATGATCCAAAGATGAGGAAAGGTTTATGAGAGTGGATTTGCACTAAGGTCATGGCAAGAGAGATTTGTTGAAAGTGGCAAAGGATCATTCCAAAAGCCATAGGGCATTTTCAAAGGATATTTTTCCCAAGAGAAAAGTATTTTGGTTTGAGTCCAATTAAAAGGAAAGAACCTCCAAGACCAAAATCAAGTCTTGGGGGAATCCAAATAAAACTCTTGCCATAAAAAAATATTTTGAAAGAGAGGGTTCTTTTGAAGAAATTTTTTAAAACACCTCCCTCAAGTCAAATAATTTTTTTATGAAAAGGCCAAATAAAATTTTGGGTGTCACACGATGCGGCTACATCTCCCACGTGTCGAGGCACGACTTAGAGGCATAACCGCATTGTGGTTTTGTCGCAAGAAGGGTCATCTTCACACAATCCCATGTAATGAACAAGAATGGGATAACGAGAATTGGCTTACAATCGCCACTTCACACAATACATAAATTAATTCATACATCATCCAAAATCCACACATAGACCGACTACGGTCAAAACCAAATGACAATAAGATAACCCCAAATGCTAGATCCCTGATCGTCCCAACTGGGCTCCACTACTGATCATCAGGAAAAGAAACATAGTAATGACCACGTTCCTCGTCGAACTCCCACTTGAGCTCGGTTGCGTCATCTGCACTGGCATCATCGGCACCTGCAACTGTTTTGGTAGAATCTGTGAGTCACGAGGACTCAGCAATCTCACACCTACGAGATCAAGACTATTTAAGCTTATAGGAAAGGATGGTGTAATGAGGTGGAGCTGCAGCAAGCACTAAGCATATATGGTGGCTAACATACGCAAATGAGAGCGAGAAGAGAAGCGACGCAACGGTCACGAAGCTAGAAATGATCAAGAAGTGATCCTGAAACTACTTACGTTCATGCATAACTCAAACCGTGTTCACTTCCCGGACTCCGCCGAGAAGAGACCATCACGGCTACACACACAGTTGATGTATTTTAATTAAGTCAAGTGTCAAGTTCTCTACAACCGGACATTAACAAATTCCCATCTGCATCATAACCGCGGGCACGGCTTTCGAAAGATAATACCCTACAGGGGTGTCCCAACTTAGCCCATTATAAGCTCTCAGGGTCAACGAAGGATAAACCTTCTCCCGGGAAGACCCGATCAGTCTCGGAATCCCGGTTTACAAGACATTTCGACAATGGTAAAACAAGACCAGCAAAGCCGCCCGAATGTGCCGACAAATCCTGATAGGAGCTGCACATATCTCGTTCTCAGGGCACACCGGATCAACACTAAGTACAACTAGAACCAGCCCTCGAGTTTCCCCAAGGTGGCGCTGCAAGTGGCTCTAGTTTGGACCAGCACTCAGAGGAACACTGGCCCGGGGGTTTAAATAAAGATGACCCTCGGGCTCGCGAAAACCCAAGGGAAAAAGGCTTATGTGGCAAATGGTAAAACCAAGGTTGGGCCTTGCCGGAGGAGTTTTATTCAAGGCGATCTATCAAGGGGGTCCCATAAATCACCCAACCGCGTAAGGAACGCAAACTCAAGGAACATAATACCGGTATGACGGAAACTAGGGCGGCAAGAGTGGAACAAAACACCAGGCATAAGGCCGAGCCTTCCACACTTTACCAAATATATAGCCGCATTAATATAATAAGAGATATTGTGATATTCCAAAAATATCCATGTTCCAACATGCAACCAACTTCAATTTCACCTGCAACTAGCAACGCTATAAGAACGGCTGAGCAAAAGCGGTAACTTAGCCAAACAACGGTTTGCTAGGAAAGGATGGTTAGAGGCTTGACATGACAAACATGGGAGGCATGATATAGCAAGTGGTAGGTAGCGCAGCATAGCAATAGAACGAACAACTAGCAAAGCAAAGATAGAAGTGATTTCGAGGGTATGGTCATCTTGCCTGCAAGGTTCTCAGAGTTGTCGAAAGCTTGATCCTCGTAAGCGTACTCAACAGGTTCCTCATTCACGAACTCGTCTCCCGGCTCTACCCACAGCAAGAACACAAGCAATGGAACCACAATCAATCATGGGAAAGGCACAAACAACACGATGCAATACATGCATGATATGCGAGATATGATATGCGATGCGTATGCGTGCTCCGGAAGAAAAAGGATGAACAAGGCAGTAACTTGGCAAACCAAGTATGCCACTGGAAAGATGAGATGATTTCGGTCGAAATCGATATAAACATCACCGGAAACAGATGCACGGTTTGCAAATGGCAAGCAAAACAAAAATGACACGATTCTGCGATTAACAGCATGATAGCACTTAGAATACATCAAGTAACTATGCTACAGCATCCCAACATAGCAAAAAAGCATATGTCAGTAATCTACAGGAGATTCTTGACAAAGGATGAACACTGAGCTACGGCTAGATCACAATATAACAGGTTCAAACAAGCATGGCAAAAGTGAAAAAGATATCAGGTTCACAGACTTGGTGAAATTACTGGACATGGCTGAAACAGCATCAGGTAGCAATGTTCAGAGCAAGCAACCAACATGATACAGGAACTTAACATAGCAAAACAAGGCATGGCATGAATCTACTAAATGCATAAAACACAAATCCCTTATTGACAATCCGCCAAAAAGGACCAGAAGATATGATGGCACTCATGTAAACATAGCAAGTTTTGTTAACAGGTTTCAGACTTAGCAGAAAACAGAGCATGGCAGAAACAGAATTATGAAGGCATCTTGGTGAGCTTCATTCACTCAACACAAAGCAATGCATGACAAAACAAGCATACCTACAGCAAGATGACATGTTTATGAAGCTATACATTGCAAGAGCAAATACAGATCATGTATGGATCAACTACAACAACCTTGGCAAAATTGAATATCATGTTAAGAATCTGCCAGGAATATTTTATAGCAAAAGTAGAGCAAGATTAAGACATGCTAAGGCACTCCATAGTTGCAAACAAGGGCGTGGATGGATAGAGCACAACTATATCTACAAAACATCCTTACTGAACATGCCCAAAAGAAGCATGGATCGCAATGTAGACACATGGATACATGGCAACAAAATAACAACAGTAACAGACAGTGAAATTACTGTCCCTGAAATCAGAAACATCACGAAGCCTAGTTTGCATGCTTGTGCTAGTCACCACAGAGATCATAAAAATACATGGCATACACCTCTGTAAAGATGGCATGGAATACATCAAAACACACGTAGAGCTCATGCCCATAAGATGCACATATCAAATGCAACATAAATAACAAATCCTCAAGTTCTGATAAGTAACAGCAGGTAACAGCATATAGCACTCTTGCACCAGAGATTTGGGCATCAAGATGGACGCAAATGAACATGGAATAATAGAACAAAATGAAGAGCATCTCGAGACGAACATTTTAATATATTACACGCACGAAACGGAGCAGTATGCGATGAGATGTGATGCAATGAAATATGCCACGGAATGTAAGTAAATAAGGACTTGGAGAAAATCGGGGGAGGGGAGAAAGTCAACCCTAGCGGTTTGGATCTGGATCGGGCCGAGGCCGCCGGAGCTCGGCTCGCCGGAGAGAGCTCGTAGGGTAGTGGTTCATCGGAGCTCCACCGGAGTCGGAGAGGAGGGATATGTAGGAGGCGCCGGACGAGGAGGGGGGCGCCGGGTGCGCGGGGCGGCGACCGTGGGAGGTGGCGGCGGCTCCCCGGCGCGGGCGGCCGGAGCCACCGGAGACGACGACGGGCGCGGGCGGGCGCTCTGCGGGACGAGGCGGCGGCGTCCCGGGCGGGCGACGGGCGGAGGGAGACCGGGCCGCGGGGGCCTGCGGTGGGCCTCGCGGGCTCGGCGGTGGCGCGGCGTATGGGCGCCATGTGGCGCGCCGCAGTTGGGCGAGGGCGGCGGCGGCTTTTGTCCGGCCGGACCGGACGTGTCCGGCGGCGCGGGGTGGAAGAGACTAGGGTTTGATCTGCGAAAATTTCGGAGGTGGAGGTGTTTTTATAGGTAGAGGGAGCTAGGAGACTCCAAATGGAGTGTGGTTTTCGCCCACACGATCGTGATCGAATGACCTAGAGCATGAAAGTGAGTTAGATGGGTTTTGGGCTGTTTGGAGGGGGTTTTTGCTGCAACACACAAAAGGACTTTGCGGTTACCCGGTTAACCGTTGGAGCATCAAACGACCTACAAATGGAATGAAACTTGACAGGTGGTCTACCGGTGGTATACCAAGGCCACTTGACAAACCTCGGTCCATTCCGAGAATGTTCAACACCTGCTCACGAAAAGAAACAAGAGGGGTGCGCCGGAGGAGGTGGGAGTGCCGGATTGCAAAACGGACAACGGGAAAAATGCTCGGATGCATGAGACGAACACGTATGCAAATGAGATGCACATGATGACATGATATGAGATGCATGACATGAACAAAATGCAAAACGAAAACAAAACCCAACCACGGAGGGAATATCATAACACATAGCCGAAAATGGCAAGAGTTGGAGTTACAAATATGGAAAGTTACATCCGGGGTGTTACAACACTCCACCACTACGAGAGGATCTCGTCCCGAGATCTAGGACTGAAAGAACTCCGGATATTCGGAACGGAGGTGGTCCTCGCGTTCCCAGGTGGCTTCTCGGTCGGAATGGTGCGACCACTTCACTTTCAGGAATTTGATAGACTTGTTGCGAGTCTTGCGCTCAGTTTCTTCAAGAATAGCAACGGGATGCTCATGATAAGACAGATCTTCTTGGAGGTCAATCTCTTCGAAGTTGATGGTGCGCACAGGAGTCTTGAAGCACTTGTGAAGCTGTGACACGTGGAACACGTCGTGCACGTTCGCGAAGTTGGAGGGAAGCTCAAGTTAATAGGCGAGGTCACCTCTTTTACCAATGATCTTGAAAGGACCCACGTATCTAGGGGCAAGCTTCCCTTTGATACCGAAGCGACGAGTGCCTTTCATTGGAGAGACGCGGAGGTAGACATGGTCTCCGATCTCGAAAGCCACATCACGGTGCTTGCTATCGTAGTAACTCTTCTGGCGCGATGGCGTGGCTTTGAGATTTACACGGATGACTTTACACATTTCTACAGCCTCTGTGATTAAGTCATTGCCAAGAAGTTGGCGTTCACCAGTCTCTGACTAATTGAGAGGAGTACGACACTTTCTGCCATAGAGAACCTCGAATGGGACCTTGCCCGAACTCGCTTGGAAGCTGTTGTTGTAGGAGAATTCGGCATATGGAAGACAATCTTCCCATTTCATGCCAAAGGAAATGACACAAGCCCTGAGCATATCTTCAAGAATTTGATTGACTGGCTCGACTTGGCCACTAGTTTGAGGATGGAAAGCTGTGCTGAAGTGAATGTTGGTGCCCATGGCCTTCTGGAAGGAGTCCCAGAACTTAGAAGTGAAGATGCTTCCACGATCTGAAGAAATCAATTGTGGAATGCCGTGCAAGGAGACAATTCTGGAGGTGTATAGCTCTGCCAACTGAGCTGTTGTGATAGATTCTTTGATTGGAAGGAAATGAGCCACTTTTGTAAGCTTGTCGATGACAACGAAGATAGCATCATTTCCACGCTTGGACTTGGGGAATCCAGTCACAAAGTACATTTCGATATGATCAAACTTCCATTCTGGTATAGCAAGAGGTTGGAGGAGACCAGCTGGTCGTTGGTGTTCTGCTTTCACCCTTCTACAGACATCACATTCATTCACGAATTGAGCGATTTCTCGCTTCATTCGAGTCCACCAATACGACTGCTTGAGGTCATGGTACATCTTCGTACTTCTAGGATGAATGGAAAGAAGAGAATTGTGTGCCTCGTTCATAATGACTTTCCTTAGATCACCTTTAGGAACCACAATTCGGTCCTCGAAGAATAAAGTGTCTCTGTCATCAATGCGATAGCACTTGTATTTGGAAAGACCCTTGTCAATACCAAGTTTCACCTTCTTCACCATGGTATCCAGGAGTTGTGCCTCACGTATTTGATCTTCCAAAGTAGGAGAGACTATGAGGTTGGCAAGAAAGCCTTGAGGAACAACTTGGAGATTCAGCTTGCGGAAAGCTTCACAAAGATCCGGTTGGAATGGCTTGAGAATTAAGCTGTTGCAATAAGCCTTCCTGCTCAAAGCATCTGCAATGACATTGGCTTTGCCTGGAGTATATTCAATACTCGGATTGTACTCTTGAATCATTTCGACCCATCGAGTTTGCCTGAGGTTGAGGTTGGGCTGAGTGAAGATGTACTTGAGACTCTTGTGATCGGTGAATATGTCCACTTTTCTTCCCAACAAGAGATGTCTCAATGTTATTAATGCATGGACAACTGCCGCCAACTCAAGATCGTGAGTGGGGTAGTTCTTTTCGTTGGGCTTCAACTGACGAGAGGTATAGGCCACAACTTTCTTCTCTTGCATTAATACAGCACCGAGACCTTGAAGAGAAGCATCACAGAAAACTTCGAATGGCTTGGATTCGTCAGGAGGAGTTAAGATAGGAGCTGTGACGAGTTTCTCTTTGAGAGTGTTGAAAGCAACGTCACACTCAGGCGTCCAGACATACTTCACATGCTTCTGGAGGAGATTGGAAAGAGGCTTTGCAATCTTAGAGAAATTCTCAACGAATCTTCGGCAATAGCTTGCAAGACCAAGAAAACTACGGAGCTGCTTGACATTCTGAGGAGGTTCCCAATTCACAATTGCAGACACCTTCTCGGGATTAATAGCGATGCCCTTGGAAGAGATGATATGACCAAGGTAAAGAACTTCATCGAGCCAAAACTCACATTTGGAAAACTTCGCATAAAATTGATACTCTCTGAGCTTGTCGAGCACCAATCGCAAATGTTTGGCATGATCCTTCTTATTCTTTGAGAAGACCAAGATATCATCGAGATACACCAGGACGAATTCATTGGTATAGGGGTTGAAGATGAAATTCATCATCCGAGAGAATGTTGGAGGAGCATTGACAAGACCGAAAGACATGACAGTATGTTCATAAGAACCAAAGCTTGTTCTGAATGTTGTCTTGGGAATATATTCTTCACGAATGCGAATCTGATGATAACCCATACGAAGGTCAACCTTGGAGAATACTTTAGCACCTTTAAGTTGCTCGAATAGCTCATTGATGTTGGGAAGTGGATACTTTTTCTTGATTGTCTTCTTGTTCAATGGACGGTAGTCGACACAAAGTCGGTCTGTGCCATCCTTCTTCTGGACAAAAAGGACACCACAACCCCACGGAGATGAACTCGGTCTGATCAAACCCAGACGCTCTTGTTCACCGAGCTGTTTCTTCAATTCCTTCAGCTCCTTGGGACCAAGCTTGTATGGACGCTTGCAAACGGGTTCAGTGCCAGGCTCAAGATCGATAACGAACTCAACTGGCCGGTGAGGAGGCATACCCGGAAGCTCTTCTGGAAAGACATCTTGGTACTCACAAACGACTGGAATCTGAGAAAAAGCATTCAATTCGCCCTTCTCATTGAGAGAAAATAACCGAATGGTTTCATCACGAGCGGCATAAATGATAACATCCTCAGACGAGTGTGTCAATTGAATTTCCCTGGCAGCACAATCAAGTTGAGCCTTGTGCTTAGAAAGCCAGTCTATCCCGAGAATAAGATCAATATCCGAGTCACCAAGAACAATTGGTTTAGACAGAAATTTATAGTTTCCCATCTTGATGGAAACATCCGGAACCACCAAACTAGAACTCAAACGTTTACCCGGAGAAATGACATCCATGGGTTTACCCAGATGTGAACAAGTGAATTCATGCTTGACAAAAAAGGTCTTGACATGAAACAAAGCGAAGCACCAGTATCAAATAAGACTTTTGCAGGAATATCATTAACTGAGAGATTACCCATTATCACATCAGTAGATTCCTCCGCTTGAGCTGCATTCATCATGTTGACCTTTGCAGACTTGGGATTATGCTTGACCACTGCATTGCTGGAAGATCTCACAGGAGGAGGAGGCGGAAGACGCCTTTGGTTGAAGCACTTGTTAGCATAATGACCTTTCTGCTGACACTTGTTGCAAGTCACCTCTGAGAGTGGATGATGATAAGGAGCATTCGACTTTGGAGCTTGATTCTGATACTTGTTTTGATAGCCAGGGTTGGATGAGTGGGAAGATCCATGTCCACCTTTGTTCTTCTGCTAGAAAGGCTAACGAAACGGAGGAGGAGGAGGCAACCAGAACTTCTGTTGCTTAGCAGCCACTAGTGAGGAAGAAGAAGACTGAACTGCGTCCCTGACTCTCTTCTTAGAAGCCTCACACTTGAGCTGAGCAGCCTCTTGCTTCAGAGCCATATTGTAGAAATCATCATACTTGGTCGGCTTAAAAAGCACGAGAGGTAATTGCAGATCTTCTCTGAGACCACCTCTAAATTGATAGATCATGCTCTTTTCATCAGGAACGTCTTGCTTAGCGAAGCGAGCGAGTTTCTGAAACTGAGTATTGTATTGATACACGGACATGCTGCCTTGCTTGAGATTGCGGAACTCCTCACGCTTTCTCTCAACAACACTTTGTGGAATGTGGTGAGCTTTGAAGTCTCGGCGGAAATCATCCCAGGTAATCACACGACCTCCTCTAGAATCTTTGTATTGTTGATACCACTCGGCAGCTTGATCCTTGAGTTGAAAAGAAGCGAACTTGACAAAGTCCTCAGGCCTGACATTGCTACATTCAAAATGCTTGTTGATGTCCACGAGCCAATCATCGGCATCTGTGGCCTCGGCATAGTAGCTGAAAGACTTGGGCTGATTTGCGAGGAACTGGTTGAGGGTAGCGAAGTCAGGCTGATTGTTGCCTTGGCCTTGATTTCCTTGATTGCCTTGCCCTAGGGTGCGTTCTTGCAAGAGTTGCAAAACCATTTGAGCATTGGCGTTGGTGGCTGCCATGATAGCTTGCCATGCCTCCGGAGGCGGAGGTGGTGGCGGAGGGTTCGCCTGACTCCCTTCATTGCGTTCCGGATTCTGACGCGTTGGCGGAGCCATCCTGAAGAGGGTGACATCCGTTAGCCTCTTGATAGACAGATAGACAAGTTGAAACAACGGATAGAAATTGCAACATATAGTCTTCACAATAAACATTCGAACGAGGATGAACGAATGAATTCCATAGTAAATCATCACACTTCCATAAGGTGAGAAGCCACTTGATAAGAGCTCGCGGGGCAGTGGTTCATCGGACCTCCACCGGAGTCAGAGAGGAGGGAGATGTAGGAGGCGTCGGACGGGGAGGGGGGTGCCGGGTGCGCGGGGCGGTGACCGCGGGCAGCGGCGGCTCCCTGGCGTGGCGGCCGGATCCGCCGGACACGAGGACGGGCGCGGGCGGGCGCTCTGCGGGAGGAGGCGGCGGCGTCCCGGGCGGGTGACGGGCGGAGGGAGACCGGGCCGCGGGGGCCTACGGTAGGCCTCGCGGGCTCGGCGGCGGCGCGGCGTATGGGCGCCACGTGGTGTGCCGCAGTTGGGCGAGGGCGGCGGCGGCTTTTGTCCGGCCGGACCGGACGTGTCCGGCGGCGCGGATGGAAGAGACTAGGGTTTGATCTGCGAAAATTTCGGAGGGGGAGGTGTTTTTATAGGTAGAGGGAGCTAGGAGACTCCAAATGGAGTGCGGTTTTCGCCCACACGATCGTGATCGAACGACCTAGAGCATGGAAGTGACTTAGATGGGTTTTGGGCTGTTTGGAGGGTGGTTTTGCTGCAACACACAAAACGACTTTGCGGTTACCCGGTTAACCGTTGGAGCATCAAACGACCTCCAAATGGAACGAAACTTGACAGGTGGTCTACCGGTGGTATACCAAGGCCACTTGACAAACCTCGGTCCATTCCGAGAATGTTCAACACCCGCTCACGAAAAGAAACAAGAGGGGTGCGCCGGAGGAGGTGGGAGTGCCGGATTGCAAAACGGACAACGGGGAAAATGTTCGGATGCATGAGACGAACACGTATGCAAATGAGATGCACATGATGACATGATATGAGATGCATGACATGAACAAAATGCAAAACGAAAACAAAACCCAACCACGGAGGGAATATCATAACACATAGCCGAAAATGGCAAGAGTTGGAGTTACAAATATGGAAAGTTACATCCGGGGTGTTACAGGAGCACCGCGGGCCCCCACAGCCTGCGGCCTTGGTCGACGTGTGGCGGTTGATTGGACGTGGGCATCTCCGCTTCCCCACGCTGCCTCGGCAACTACCCGACTGTCAAAAGGTTGGCGCAGAAAGTGCTTGCCTTCATTGCTCCCTTCCGTCTTGCTCCAGACCCCCTTTATCGCTCTCTGCTTCTGAAACCTTCAGATCTGCTCCAATCCTCCCCCTTCAGCGACCAATGGTGCCCCAGAAGGTCAATCTCGTCTCGTCACCGGCCTGGTACGAGCCTGCTCTCGACGCACCCAACGTCTCAGAGAAGAGCCTCGCTGCCACGCGCCTGCTGACGGCGGGGGAAAGCAACGAGATGGGGAAGACTAAGATCCGGGCCGGGTCCGCCGTGCCGGAGCCCGAGGGAAGCACCTTCTTCCCCTTCTTCAGGAGCAGCATCGCCGTGGGGCTGGTGCCTCCTTTCTCCGACTTCTTCTATGAGGTCGTCGACAACTTCGGGCTTCAGGCGCTGCATCTTCATCCCAACTCTATCCTTCTGTTGTCAATCTTTGCCTTCTACTGCGAGGTGTACCTTGGCGTGATGCCATCTGTGGCTCTGCTGCGCCACTTTTTCTTCCTCTGCATCAACGAGGTCGCACATCCGGGTGTGCCAATTTCATCACGGCCGGCAAGGCCAACTCGATCTCGAAGACTGGGAAGAAGGCTGACAACTTCAGGAGCAAGTGGGTCATGATGGATGCCAAGTGCGTCCACCCGCGTTTGGCGCTGCCGACGGAGATGCCCCAGTTCGACAAGGGGTGGTTTCGCGCGAAGCTTACTGATGAGCGGGCGACGCTGGTGTTGGACCACATGAACGTCGACCTGAAGCCGGGCAACGCGAAGGCGGCAAAGGTGACTGGGGCCATGCTCCTGAGGGAATTCTTGATGCTGTGTGTTGCCCCGCTTCAGGCGCGTACGCGCCCCTTGTGGAGGCTTGGGGATGAAGAGGACAAGGTTCGTCTGAGCCCGGAGGACTTGCCTGACGATGAGCTGGCTGCAGCTCTACGCCTCCTGGTCGGGGACGAACAACAGTACCCGCCGAGCACTTTCGTTCCCTTGTTCCGCCGCAAGGATTGGGAGCAGGTCGTGGCCGCCAGGCCCACCTTCGAGGGGTGTAGGCTGGTGCTGCCGGCGCCCACCGGGGCCCCTGTGGCGCCGCCGCCGGTGGTGTTGCCTTTTGATGAGTCCCGCGAGGAGGAAGAGGGGGAGGACAAGGAGCATGACTCACAGGTGACCCCTGAAGGGATGGGGGAGACCTCCCCTTGATCAAGGCCGACATCCTCCACACCCTGCTTGATGACGACGAGGCCGGCACTCGCCAGGAGAAGGGGGAGCCACCCATTGTCCCGACGAGGGGCAGGTCATCGCTGGTCTCTCGAGATGTTGCCCCCGCCTTGACGCCGCTTGAAGCTGCTTCTGGGCCCTCTGCTGCGCCGTCTTCTACTCCTGGAGTCCGTGCGCCCACTCCTCAAGCTTCGAAGCTCTCAGGCTTCAAACTCACCAAGCGGAGGGTGGACTATGCTGCGTTGGACCAGTAAGTGCTCGAACTTCGTCTTGTTTTTGGTTATGATACTGCTTCCTGACGTTCACCCTTGGTTGATCAGGCCGACGCCTGCGGCGAAGAAGAAGAAGGACGATGCAGCGGCCCCGCCCGGAATTGAGCCATCTGCAGCGGCCGCGCCCCCCTCCGCGAAGTTAGGCAGCGACAGCACTCGCGCCTCCCCAGCCCGGTCGCCCTCACGAGGCTAGGAGGAGCGTTGTCGAGAGGAGTCAGCCCCCGAGGCCACACTGGCTCCGGAAGTGCCGATGTCCAGCTCGGCTGCTGGGGTCCCAAAGGCTCAGGAGCCCTTGGCCTCCCAGGCCCTGGTGACGAGGTCGCCTCCTCCTCTAGCTGCGCCACCACTTCCAGGTTCTTCTGCCTCCCCTGATGTCTTGGAGCGTGCTCTTTCGGAGATGACCCAGCTGCGGGAAGATCTCCAGGGCGCGGACTCCCACATGGTAGTTGGGCGCGTGGAACTGGTCTCCGGGTGGCTTTGTTCTGACGCGGCAGTCGGAGCGATGCTGAGTCAGGCTGCGGCAACTTCCGAGAAGGAGAAGCAGGCCGCCGCCCAAGTTGCTGCCGATTGCGAGGCGGCGCTGAAGGACGCTGAGGCCGCCCACGACCGCTGTCGGGCGCTGGAGGATGAGCTGAAGAGTCTGGGCGACAAGCACACAGAAGAAGCTCGTTGCCGCCAGGTGGAGGAGGAGAAGATGAAGGCCCGTGAGGATGCCATCAAGGACCGCGACACCGAGCTAGGAGAGGTGGCGAGGACGCAGGCTGCGGAACGCAGCCGGCTGGAAGAGCTGGAGCGGAAGGTGGAGGCAGAGAAGGTCGATCTTGACGCCAAGGTGAAGGTCCTGACTGAGGACCGCGCGGCCTTCATGCTTCTCAAGGAGAGGTCTCGCGCGATGCTGAAGTCGCTCTACGAGACGGGATTGGAGAAGCCGCTGATCACCGACGAGGATGACCCTGCTCAGCTCCTTCCCTACTTGGTGGAGGCGCTTGAGGAAGTCGTGAGCGGCCTCGTCCCCATGGTGGAGGAAGAGGCTCGCGTCCTTTCTTTAGCTACGCTGACACGCGTCTTCAGCCACCTCCATCTTCGCGATCCTACCACCCGCCTTGACGAGTTGCTGGAGCCTGTGGACGATGATCACTGCGCAACCGCAGCCGCAGCCGTGAAGGGTCATGTGGAGGCCCGGCTGAAGAAGTTCTGCTCCTTCGCTCTCATGCCGTCGACCGGTGGCAGAGGGTGGGGGTGATGCCACCAAGGAAGGAGCACCTCTTGCGGGCGACAGCGGTGTCGAGGGGTGACCTGCGGCTGCTTTCCTGCTTTATTCCTGCAACATGCATCATGCCTCGTGGAGGCGTTTAAACTTGTGTTTGGTATTTGGGAGAACAGCATGGCTTGTAATATTTGCTTTGAGATTTTGCAATTTCCTTCCTA
Organism: Aegilops tauschii subsp. strangulata; assembly: GCF_002575655.3. NCBI lineage: Eukaryota > Viridiplantae > Streptophyta > Magnoliopsida > Poales > Poaceae > Aegilops > Aegilops tauschii. The sequence goes on from NC_053037.3 coordinate 508,898,708, forward strand.
TTTGCTTTACGTTCTGTGTCGGCAGGGCCCGGCCCCGTGCATACCTCAGTCGCTTCTGGGTCGTCCGGAGACCAGGACGAGACCAGGGAGTGAGGGGCTACGTGACCAGTTAGGCTCCTGAGTCGCGATGCCCAAGAGTCCCCCTTGACGCGCAAAAAAACCTATAGAAAGGAGACGCGAGGATAGGTTAATGTTCTACGTCGGCAGGGCTCAGCCGCGCGCATACCTCAGCCGCCGTTGGGTCGTCCGAAGACCAGAACGAGACCAAGGAGTGAGGGGCTACGTGACCAGTTAGGCTCCTGAGTCGCAATGCTCAGGAGTCCCCCTTGACGTGCAAACAACCTCCACACCTTTTCCCTCACCGAGGCTCGGCTCGGGAGGGGCGCGCGACGACCAAGTCCGGGGGGACCTGGCTTGGGTGCCGTACGCTTGGGCGTGACCCGAGCGCAGCCCCCATGCCCAGCCCCCTCACGCGACTCTCCCGAGGGGAGGTGTTGCGGTGAGGCCGGACACTGAGCTCTAGGGCTCCCTGAGGTTGGTACGGCCGTGAGGCCGCCCTCAGTTGTTTATCAGCAGCGCGAAGCATACTGCTTCCGCTCGTGCACGGGCATAGCCGCTCTCTGCAGTGTCGACGGCCAGTGCGGAGCATGGTGCTTCCACTGGTTCGTGGGAGGGGACTCCCTACTACGGAGAGCCCCCGGGGCGTGTACAGTCCCGCCCTGACACGTGGCTTGCACGGCAGGGCTAGACGAGGTGTGTCTGGGCACTCATGAGCCAGCGCGGGACTCACGAGGCCCTACCTAAAGGCGGGTTGCGCCTGGTCTTGATTTTCACTTGCTGTGATTGTCCTGCGAGATGGTTAGACAACCTGCGCCGAGCGAATCTCCTGAGGTTACTGCGTGAGAAGGTCAAGCACCAACGACCCTAGGAGGTGATGTGAACAGGGCCGGCCTGCCAGGCAGAGCTCAATCGTTGAATTTATTGACGCTGCAGGGACGGGCCCGAGCAGAGACGCCGTGCCTAACCCTCTCACCCGAAGGGTCCTAAAGAAAGACGATCGGCGCGCGGCTCTCGTGATAGGTGACAATCAAGCAGGTGATAGTCATAGATAGATTAAGCATGGAAAGCGAACTGGCTCAAGTAAATGCATGAACGATACATGCCATTGGGTCAGGCCCGAGTGGCTTGGGGATGATGCAGCCCGAGGGGCGCCCCCAGCAAGGTAAGCTAAAGACATAAAAAAGGGATACATGCCGCAGGGGCGGACCCACGCAGCCTCGGAATGATGCAGCCCTGGGGGCGTTCCCAGCTAAATAAACTTGGAAAATGTCACCTGGTTCCGTTGTAGAAGGGATGTTGGAGCAGCTGAAGATGCGCGGCGAAGGGGATGCTCCTCGCGAGCCTCCAGGGTCCTGAGCCTCAGGGGGCTCTAGGGCTCCAGGCGGTTCCTTGAGGACCGTCTCCATCTCCGTCGGGACTGCGTGGTGCCTGGCCTCCTGAGCCGCCAGGATGCACCGCAGGTTGCGCTGGTAGGCGGATGCCACGCTCGGCAAGCCAAATGGCATGCGAACGTAGCTGTGCGGCGGACCCTCGCAGCGTCCCACGCGCGAAGGCCAGAAGAGCTCCTGAGACGCGGCCCTGTTAAGCCCTGGGACGTCGATGCAGACGCGTAGCCCGACATCCTCGCCTGGATGGGGAGCTGCGCCAGGTGAGCGGCGATTGCTGCGCATGGCTCCTGCGCCTTGCAGTTCTTGAGTGGTCTTGGTAATGAACTCCTGAGCGCTGGGCGCTCCTCGCCCTGTGTCCTCCTGAGGGAAACGTGCCGCGAAGCACGCCTCCAAATGGTACCCGAGCGCCTCCCTCATGATGTTGGCGAGGTCTGAGGCCCTCCAGAAGAGATCCCCCGAGCCCTGCCCAAGGAGGGCACCGGGCACGCCTTCCTATGCGAGAGAGGGTGGCACCCCAGGCGCGGGCGCCGATCCTGATGGGGCACCGCTTGAGGCGTTGCTCCTCTGAGGCCCTGGGCGCAGCTGCTTCTTCTTCTTCTTGGGGATGGCCTCAGGAGGGCATTCACTCTTGCTGCTTGGTTCTTCGATTGCTGCGGCTTGGAAGGCGCGCTCGAGGGAGCACACCGCATCTCTTTCTTCGCAAGGGACCATGATGATTCCGCCGCTGCCTGGCATCTTGAGGACGTTGTAGCCGTGGTGGGTCACTGCCATGAACTTGGCCAGGGCTGGATACCCGAGGATGGCATTGCACGGTAGGACGATGTGGGCGACGTCGAAGTCGATGAGCTCGGTGCGGTAGTTGTCGCGCTGCCCGAAGGTGACTGGGAGGCGGACCTGTCCTATCGGGGTGGTGGTGCCGCCAGTCACTCCTGAGAAAGGCTTGGTAGGCTGAAGCTGATCATATGGCACTTGGAGGTTATCAAACGTCTCGACGGACAGGACGTTGAGCCCTGCGCCGCCGTCGATAAGGGTCTTGGTGACTTGCACGTTGCTGATGACTGGTGAACAAAGCATCGGGAGGGCGCCAGCGGTAGCCGCGCACTTGTGCTGATCTGCCGAGCTGAAGGTGATGGCGCACTTGGACCATCTGAGCGGGCGCGTGGCCTCGAGCTTGGGGAGGACTGCGTTCACCTCGCGAGCTAACTGCTTGAAGATGCGCTGCGAGGCTGGGTCTTGAGCTCCGCCCAAGATGCAGGCGATAGCACGCGGCTCCTGGAAGCCCCCAGCCCCCTCGTCTTGGTGGTGGTTGTCATTCCTTCTTGGTGGTGGCGGAAGTGGAGGAAGGCCAGCGTTGCCCTGGGGGCGATCCTCACGAGGCTGATCCCTCCAGGCGCCCTCGCGAGGCTGATCCTGCCAGTGGTCCTCACGAGGCAGGTCGCGCCATTCCTGACGAGGGCCACAGTCGTCCCAGCATCCGCCACCACGTCCTCCTCCTCGGCCGTAGCCCCGGTCGTTGCGCTCGGGCTGTCGACCGAAGCATCCTTCTCGAATGGCCTTGAGCTCTTCATAGTCGCTGGTGTTGTGGCTGTGCAGGTTGTGGAAGGCGCAGAATGGTCGGCTGCTCTTGGATGACTCAGGCTGGTCTTGGCCGTGCTTCGTGTCTGGTTCCGCTGCAAGCACATCGATTCCCTTGCGCTTAACGTCCTGGGCCTTGGCTTTCTTCTCCTCCGGGTAACCAGCTGGGAGCTCGAGGAGGGAAGACGCCCTTCCTCAGCCCTTGCGCACTTGGTCGCCAGGTTGAACAGCTCCAGAGACGTGCACAGCTCCTCGTCGATGGCGAGCTCCTCCTTCATCTTGACGTCGCGGACGCCATCAGAGAACGCGGAGATGATGGCCTCGTCTGTCACCTTGGGGATCTTGAGGCGAACGTCGCTGAAGCGCTGGATATGATTCTGCAGGGTCTCTCCTGGCGGCTGCTTGACGTGGCGCAGGTCACCCGCAGCCGGGGGGCGATCGCGAGTGCCCTGGAAGTTGGCGACGAAGCGCTCGCGCATCTCATTCCAGGAGGCGATCGATCCTGGAGGCAGGTTCAGGAGCCAGGAGCGGGCGCCATCCTTGAGAGCCATGGGGAATCAATTCGCCATGACCTTCTTGTCGCCGTTGGCCGCCTCGATGCTCATCTCGTAGAGCTGCAAGAACTCCGCGGGGTCAGGGGTGCCGTTGTAGCGAGGCGAAAGGTCCGGCTTGAACTTGCCTGTCCAAGCGACGCTATGCAGCTCGGGGGTGAAGGCGCGGCAGCCTGCCGTGGTCACCGGGACTCTGTGCTGGGGGAGAGCTTGTCCTTCTTGGTGTCCGCGCACCGCCACCGCAGGCGGCACGCGCTCTTGTCGTGGTGGCGCAGGGAGCACGGGAGTATTCTCTCGTGGCCGAGGGACTTCTTGGCAGCTTCTTTCTTCTTGCACGGGCGCTGGACGCAGTGGATCGTGCCGCGGGGCCGCGCACCTTGGCACCAAGACTCTGTCTTGGGGCAGAGGTGGCGGAGGCGCTCCATGGGCTACGTCGCCTGCAGTTGGCGAAGAGCGAGGCAGCAAGAGGGACGGCACAGGCGAGCCCCCTGCGGCGCTGACGAGCTCGACGATGCGGTTGAGCCAGTCCTCGTAGAGGTCGTCGACGGGGCGGTAGCGCAGGAGCTCATGTGCCATGCACAACGCGGCCTATGCGTCCACGGGTCCGCGACGAGCGTGGGATGATGAACCGGCCGGGGTCAGCGACGGAGTGGTGGTGCGGCCGTCACGCCGCACCGAGGGGTGCCGCGAGGAGGCTTGCTTCTCGTTCCCCGCTGGGCCAGTGGCGGCGTTGGCGGCAGGCGACGGGGAACAACGGGGAGGCCTGCCGACGGGAGCCATCTGGGTGAAGCGGGCGGCAAGGGCAGCCCTGCGCTCAGCGCGGGCTCGGCGAGCGTCCGCCATGGATGCGACGGAGCGATGGGACACGGATCGGCGGAAGGAAAACTCTGACGCACCCCTACCTGGCGCGCCAAATGTCGGATCATGGGTTCCGGAAAAACCCTCAAGGTTCGAACACTGGGATGCGCACGAAGATCTCTCCTCCACTGATCACGCCCTCACACACTCCGCGATCTAAAGGCTAGACACGATGAACTCGCAACACAAGAGACACAAGGTTTATACTGGTTCGGGCCACCGTTGTGATGTAATACCCTACTCTAGTGTGGTGGTGGTGGATTGCCTCTCAGGCTGAGGATGAACAATTACAAGGGAAGAACATCCTCCTGAGGTTGAGGTGTTCTTGTGCTTGTGTGGGTGAGGATTGCCCAGGATGGGATCCGATCGGGCTGAGTTAGTTGCCACCTACGGTGGTGGCTAGTCCTATTTATAGAGGCCCTGGTCCTCTTCCCAAATATTGAGCGGGAAGGGATGCCACAACGGCCAATTTGAAAGGGGACAACTAGTACAAGCTATCCTGACTAAAGGTGGTCTTCGCGTGCCAAAGGCTCTGGCGATGACGCCGTCTTGGGCTCCACGGTGACCTCCGTCTTGCCGTCCTGCTGGTCTTGGTCTTGTTGCACCAATATGGAAACCTTTGCTTGATGCCTCGGTACTCCTCGCCTGCGCTTGCCTCCTTAGCACCAAAGGGGAAACAAGGACACTGTGCGCGCTGGTGCCCGCCTGGCCTTGGTCTTCATGGCTCACGTCACGAGAACCTCGCGAGGTTTGCCTTGACTTGATCTCTCCACCCCTCGCGAGCTGGCCTGGTGAGGCCGCTCCCGAGGAGGTCTTGTGTCGTCCGCTCGCGAGGGTCTTGAATGCTAGTTGGTGAAGATGGATCGTACGGGCCCGCTCGCAGAGCCACGCCGTGGGCTGCAGGCAGGCAAGTCTGGGGACCCCCGTTCCCAGAACGCCGACATCCGGGACTTCGAACTACCTTCGGTACATCAAAACACATAAACTCATAATACCGATCGTCACCAAACGTTAAGCGTGCGGACCCTACGGATTTGAGAACTATGTAGACATGACCGGGACTCATCTCCGGTCAATAACCAATAGCGGAAACTAGATGCTCATATTGGTTCCTACATATTCTCCGGAGATCTTTATCGGTCAAACCGCATAACAACATACGTTATTCCCTTTGTCATTGGTATGTTACTTTCTCGAGATTCGATCGTCGGTATCTCAATACCTAGTTCAATCTCGTTACCGGCAAGTCTCTTTACTCGTTCCATAATGCATCATCCTGCAACTAAGTCATTAGTCATATTGCTTGCAAGGCTTATAGTGATGTGCATTACCGAGAGGGCCCAGAGATACCTCTCCGACAATCGGAGTGACAAATCCTAATCTCGATCTATGCCAACTCAACAAGTACCATCGGAGACACCTGTAGAGCACCTTTATAATCACCCAGTTATGTTGTGACGTTTGGTAGCACACAAAGTGTTCCTCCGGTATTCGGGAGTTGCATAATCTCATAGTCACAGGAACATGTATAAGTCATGAAGAAAGCAATAGCAACATACTGAACGATCAAGTGCTAAGCTAACGGAATGGGTCAAGTCGATCACATCATTCTCTAATGATATGATCCCGTTAATCAAATGACAACTCATGTCTATGGTTAGGAAACATAACCATCTTTGATTCAACGAGCTAGTCAAGTAGAGGCATACTAGTGACACTCTGTTTGTCTATGTATTCACACATGTACTAAATTTCCGGTTATTACAATTCTAGCATGAATAATAAACAATTTTCATGATATAAGGAAATATAAATAACAACTTTATTATTGCCTCTAGGGCATATTTCCTTCAAGCTCTTCATGTGCTCCTAGGTAAATAAGAGGAAAGAGAGAGAGAGAGAGAGAGAGAGAGAGTGAAAAAATATCACTAGCCAGCCAACCCTATCGTATGAGCGAATGATATTGGTACCTCTTGATGACACGGCAATTTTATACAGCCAGTTGCTCTAATATGTTCTCTTCTTTTGCAGATAAAAAAAGACCTGAAAGTGAAAAATGTGCTGCACTATAACAATCTCATCGAATACCTTGATCTCCATCTTACAGAAATTGATTTGATTGACTACCGAGGCAGCACATCTGAGATTAAATTGGCCAGGTTCTTTGTTCTGGAGGTAAGTGTGCTCAAGGTAATGATGTTTGGCGTTCTCTGGCGCTACAATGAATGGCGTGCTGATCACCGCAAGCGTCTAAGCCTAAATGACAAAGTCTCTGCAGAAGCTGAATTTGTTTTTGAAACATCAAGTGGCCAGAGACTCAAAAATTTATTTGCCCATTAGTGACTTGTCAGGGCGGTGGATTTTAGTTTGTATGATAATGTTGCATCCACCTAAAGTAACGAAAGTTCTTACGTAAACTTCCTAGTAATTCCCTCTTCCTAGGTGCAGCATTAATCCTAACATTTGTAATATCAGTTTGAAACTTGTAATATTGCCGTGTCCTATTCATGTGTTTTTAAAATCCTGCAAATCAAAGAGGTCCTGAGTTGGCGATGATGTTGTGTCTGCCATCTTTCACAATAGCCGTTGGATCTAGATCTGACGCATACAAACCAAACTTCTCCAGTTTTGTAAAAAGATGCCCGCACTTGTTAGCTATTTACAAACAACCCCTTGTCTCTCGCAATCAGCCTTATCTCCTCCCCACCACAACTAGAAGGCCATGGAAAAATCCGGCGCGATGGCCGCTGCCGACACCGTCCACCCCCAATCTTGGTGTTCCGTGCAATGCACGGGCATCTACGCACGGGAAATTATGTCGAACACGGCTAGTTGTAAGCAGGCTAGCTCTATAGCCATGATGATAGTGACTGCAGACGGTGAGGCTGACTATGGTATGCCGAACACGGCACCTATACTCAGGTGTCATCTCTGGCACAAGGTCTTGTCACTTCATTATGAGGAGCAGCACGTAATAATTTGACTAACGGGTAGTACAGTACTACTACATTGGTAGTACTACTACTGCTACTACTAGCACCACCGTCTGGATTTAGTAGTACTACCACGTCCATCTGGATTTAGTATTTCACTAGAAATATCTAGTAATGCATGTCACAAAAAATTTACTACTCCCTCTGTAAATAAATACATGGTGTATTGTTTTATTCCTTCCGGTAGATGGCTCAAATCTAAAGTCTCATCAATTAGACTACTATTGTACTCACTGAGCGCTCAGCTTTGTAAGCTACCAACAAAAAATTGCAATCAAAGAGTACTATTGTACTCCCTCCTTACTGGTGCATTAGTCACGTTACGAAAACCAAATAGTAATCCCAAAACTTTTAGGCGTGATGCATTAACTACCCACCTCTTTCCCTGTTTTTTGCCACGAAAAAAGAAATCACCCTATACAAGACATGGGGTGCATATGCATCCAATGACTTGAGACTACTCCCTCCGTCTAGGTGTATAGTCATCTTAGAGCAAGTGAAAAAGAGGAGTGGGCTCTCATGCAAGAGCCTAGCTATATGCGGATTCCTAGGCCGATATACAATAAATATGAAGAAAGAGAGAGAGAAGATGAGAAAAATTAGTACTCTTATAGCCAGCCTTATAACTAACCTTATTGTATGAGTGGCTACAAGTGATGGCTCTATATGACATGGCAACATCATATAGCCAGCAGTAGGCAATACTATTAACCATGCTCTTAGGTTGTGCACCATGACTGTAACACCCATGATGCGGCTATATCTCCCACGTTCGGGGCACAACTTGGAGGCATAACCGCATGGTGGTTTTGTCACAAGAAGGGTCATCTTCACACAATCCCATGTAATGAACAAGAATGGGATAAAGAGTTGGCTTACAATCGCCACTTCACACAATACATTAATTAAACATGCATCATTCAGAGTACACACATAGTCCGACTACGGACAAATATAAATGAAAAGAAGATAACCCCAAATGCTAGATCCCTGATCGTCCCAACTGGGCACCACTACTGATCAACCGGAAACAAAACATAGAAACGATCAAAGGTCCTCCTCGAGCTCCCACTTGAGCCCGGTTGTGTCACCTGCACTGGTATCATCGGCACCTGCAACTGTTTGGAAGTATCTGTGAGTCACGAGGACTCATTAATCTCACACCCGCGAGATCAAGACTATTTAAGCTTATGGGTAGGAGAAGGTAGTGAGGTGGAGCTGCAGCAATCACTAAGCATATATGGTGGCTAACATACGCAAACAAGAGCGAGAAGAGAAGCAACACAACGGTCATGAAGCTAGAAGTGATCAAGAAGTGATTCTGAAACAACTTACGCACAACCATAACACAAGAACCGTGTTCACTTCCCGGACTCCGCCGAGAAGAGACCATCACGGCTACACACGCGGTTGATGTATTTTAATTAAGTCAAGTGTCAAGTTATCTACAGCCGGACATTAACAAATTCCCATCTGCCACATAAACGCGGGCATGGCTCTTGAAAGTTTATACCCTGCAGGGGTGTCCCAACTTAGCCCATCACAAGCTCTCACAGTCAACGAAGGATATTCCTTCTCCCGGGAAGACCCGATCAGTCTCGGAATCCCGGTTACAAGACATTTCGACAATGGTAAAACAAGACCAGCAAGACCGCCCGATGTGCCAACAATCCCGATAGGAGCTGCACATATCTCGTTCTCAGGGCAACACCGGATGAGCACTCCGTACAACTAAAACCAACCCTCAAGTTTCCCCGAGGTTGCGCTGCAAAGGAATCTAGTTCGGACCAACGCTTAGAGAAGCACTGGCCCGGGAGGGTTAAAATAAAGATGACCCTCGGGAGCGCGACTCCCAAGGGAAAAGTATATGTGGTGGTGAGGCAAATGGTAAAACCAAGGTTTATTCAAAGCGAACTGTCAAGGGGTTCCCATAACACCCAACCGCATAAGGAACGCAAAATCAAGGAACATAACACCGGTATGATGGAAACTAAGGCGGCAAGAGTGGAACAAAACACCAGGCATAAGGCCGAGCCTTCCACCCTTTACCAAGTATATAGATGCATTAATTAAATAAGAGATATTGTGATATCCCAACATATCCATGTTCCAACATGGAACAAACTTCATCTTCACCTGCAACTAGCAATGCTATAAGAGGGGCTGAGCAAAGCGGTGACATAGCCAACCAACGGTTTGCTAGGAAGGTGGGTTAGAGGCTTGACATGGCAATATGGGAGGCATGATACAACAAGTGGTAGGTAGCGCGACATAGCGATAGAGCGAACAACTAGCAAGCAAAGATAGAATTGATTTCGACGGTATGGTCATCTTGCTCGAAATCCCGCTAGGAAGAAGAACGAGTCCATGAAGAAGACAAACAGACGTAGTCGAACGAATCCTCACAATCGCAACGTAACCGGAACTATCAAGGAGAAGCGCAACCGGAAAGAAGGAAACATCATGGTAAACAACCATCACATCAACATGGCATGATGCACAATCAAGCATGATGCATGTCCTGGTTAATGAGGCATGGCATGGCAAGGTGCACAAACAATACTACAAGTTAGTGGAGCTCAATATGCAACGAGTTGCATATTGACGAAACACCACATCAAATATTTAGTTCTCTCTCGTTTATGTACCCAACAATATTAAATGTTGATTAACATGGAAAGAGGTGAAGCATAAGTAAACTAACTATTTAGGCAAGTTTAAATGAGGCCGGAAATAACAAATAACAATTCCGGAAAATCCTCATATGCATATTTCGAATTTGCTACTGTTCTGCCCTAAACACAATTTTAAATTTGTCAAACATCAAAATAAAGTGAACCAAGTTATTCTATGCATTTTTCCACCCCATTTACATATATAGTTTATTTAAAATGGAGCTACGGTTATTTAGTTATGAAATAAATCATTTAGCATGACATTTATGCAAAATAAATGTAAACAGCAACTTAAACATTTTAAACATGGATGAGAGCAGCATATTATGAAACTAGATGAAATTCTAAGCATTTTACATATATGAAGTATTTTAATCCGAGGCACAGTTAATTAATTATTAGATGCATGAACACTAGGGTTTTTCTATAAAACTGCACTCTCTGGATAAATGAACAAATTCGCAAACGCTGAAAAAAACACACGCGGGCCGAATCTGAACAGAGCTGGGGCTGCTCACCCATGGGCCAAGCCCAGTCCATGGATGCCCAACGGGGCGGATCTGGTGGTGGAGGAAGTGGCCGAGCTGGGCCTGATGCACGCAGCGGCTGGCTTGGTCAACGCGAGTGCGTGGCTCGTCTACGAAGCAAAGGAAGCAGGGGTGCGACGGCTTTAGGGTTCAGGCGGTGCAGGCGCGGCAACAGGACGATGCAGCTTGAGGCGGGGAAGACCCAAAACGGGATGAAGCCGGTGGATCCGAGGCGGAGGTGCGGCTGGCCTGGCGGATTAGCGCGGTGGAGCTTGGGCGCGGCGCCGTGAACGGAGAGGCGGCAATGACGAGGCACGACGGTGCAGGCGCGGGAAGGCGAGGTTCTCATCGAAGTCCGACGGGACGGGACGGTGGTCATGGTCTGGTGCTACTGCAGGGGAACACGGGGAAGACATGGAGATTAGAGCAGAGAGAGAAGAAGAACGGGAGGAAGGAGAGGGGCGACGAGCAGTTCCTGCTGGGGCTCTGGCGAGGCTCTGGTCGTGGTCGTTGGCGCTGCACAAAGATGGGGGAGCTTAGTCTTTCTCGAGAGCTCGGGTTCCTCCCGATCTGGACCTCAAACGAAGCTGCGGGCTGTGAGGGAGTCCTGGATTAGGGGGTCCTCGGACAGCCGGACTATATCCTTTGGCGGGACTGTTGGACTATGAAGATACAAGATTGAAGACTTCGTCCCGTGTCTGGATGGGACTCTCCTTGGCGTGGAAGGCAAGCTTGGCAATACGGATATGAAGATCTCCTCCCTTGTAACCGACTCTGTGTAACCCTAGGCCCCTCCGATGTCTATATAAACCGGAGGGTTTTGTCCGTAGGACAACTACAATCATACCATAGGCTAGCTTCTAGGGTATAGACTCTACGATCTCGTGGTAGATCAACTCTTGTAATACTCATATCATCAAGATCAATCAAGCAGGAAGTAGGGTATTACCTCCATCGAGAGGGCCCGAACCTGGGTAAACATCGTGTCCCCTGCCTCCTGTTACCATCCGCCTTAGACGCACAGTTCGGGACCCCCTACCCGAGATCCACCGGTTTTGACACCAACATTGGTGCTTTCATTAAGAGTTCCATTGTGCCGTCACCGTAAGGCTAGATGGCTCCTTCGATCAACGGTGACGATGCGATCCAGGGTGAGGTTTTCCTCCCCAGACAGATCTTCGTATTCGGCGGCTTCGTACTGCAGGCCGACTCGCTTGGCCATCTGGAGCAGATCGAGAGCTACGCCCCTGGCCATCAGGTCAGGTTTGGAAACTTGAACTATACTACCGACATCCGCGGAGCCTTGATCTTCAACGGATTCGAGCCGATGTCAGGTGTGCCGCACAGTCACGACGAGCATGACTTAGCTCTGCCGTCGGACAGTGTTCGGGAGATCACACCTGCAACTACTCCGGCCCTCGATCCGGAACAAATTGCGCCATCTAAGGACGGGTGGATGGACCCCGCCACGGAGGCCGCACACTCAGTGGCGATAGAGCCGAATACTGACTTCACCTCCTACGAGACCCGTGTTGCCGAACCGTTGGATTTGTCCCCGGCCATGGGATCCGAGCCGCCTGCGTCCGTGCCTATCGAATCCGATTGGGCACCGATCATGGAGTTTACCTCCGCGGATATCTTTCAGCACTCGCCCTTTGGCGACGTGTTAAACTTGTTGAGGTCTCTCTCCTTGGCCGAACTATGTCCGGCTAGAATGGGATGCGGACGACGAAGAAATTCGCTCCCCACCCACCACCCACTTAGTAGCCACTATCGACGATTTAACTGACATGCTCGACTTCGGCTCCAAAGACATCGACGGTATGGACAACGATGCAGGAGACGAACAAGAACCACCGCCCACAGGGCGCTGGACTACCACCTCATCGTATGACATATACATGGTGGACACCCCAAAGAAGGGGATGGCGATAAGACAACGGAGGATAACCCCTCCAAGAAGAAATCCAAGCACCGACGTCAGCGGCGCCGCTCTAAGTCCCGCCATAGCAAAAGTAGCGATACGGGCACAAGAGACAATAACGCTCCGGATAGTGCCGAAGACGGCGATAATCCCCTCCAGCCAGATCTCGAGCGGGAGGATGAACAACTAGCCCTCCGGAACAGGCAGCAGACGGAGAATCAGAGGATGACAATTACATACCTCTCTCCGAGGACGAGGTGAGCCTCGGCGACGAAGAATTTATCGTGCCTGAGGATCCCGTTGAACAGGAGCGCTTCAAGTGCTGGCTTATAGCCACAGCAAACAGCCTAAAGAAAAAGCAACAAACAGCTTCGAGCTGATCAAGATCTGCTAGCGGATCGATGGACTGAAGTCCTGGCGGCCGAGGAATACGAACTTGAGCACCCAACCAAGAGTTACCCAAAGCATAGGTTGATACCCCAACTCGAGGAGGAAGCATTGAAACCTACGTCACCAGCGTATGATGCGGCTGATCGGCCACCTCGTGGCCAAGACAGAGAGGCATATCAGCCCGAAGTCCAAGCCGCACCCCGCCGCCATTCAAACAAAAATACCAAGGCCCGGGGCAACACGCGGGACCTGCGAGATGTATTGGAATACAAAGCAAAACATGCAAGATCGATCTACGGATCACGGGGGCACGCCCCAACGCGGGATGATGACCGTCATGTCGGATGTACTAAAAGCAAATCCAGCCGGGCCGAATACAGCAGACAAGACTCGTATGAACTGCGTCGTGATATAGCCCAGCATAGAGGCGCCGCACACCACCTATGCTTCACTGACGAAGTAATGGATCACAAATTCCCAGAGGGTTTTAAACTCGTAAACATCGAATCATATGATGGTACAACGGATCCCGCGGTATGGATCGAGGATTTCCTCCTCCACATCCACATGGCTCGCGGTGATGATCTACATGCCATCAAATACCTCCCACTAAAACTCAAAGGACCAGCTCGACATTGGCTGAATAGCTTGCCAGCAGACTCCATTGGCAGTTGGGAGGATTTGGAAGATGCATTCCTTGACAACTTCCAGGGCACTTATGTGCGACCACCGGATGCCGATGACTTAAGCCATATAACTCAGCAGCCAGGGGAACCGGCCAGGAAATTCTAGACCCGGTTCCTAACTAAGAAAAACCAAATTGTCGACTGTCCGGATGCAGAGGCCTTAGTGGCATTTAAGCATAACATCCGCGACGAGTGGCTCGCCCGGCACCTCGGCCAGGAGAAGCCGAAGTCTATGGCAGCCCTCACGACACTCATGACCCGCTTTTGTGCGGCCGAGGAGAGCTGGCTGGCTCGCAACAAAAACACATCAAGAAGTCATGGCAATTCAGATGCTAAAGACAGTAACGGCAGACCACGTCGTAACAGACATAAGCGCCGCAACAATGGTGACAACGCCGAAGACAACCCGGGCCCGTCCAGTTTGGACCGCATACTCGATCGCTCGTGTCAAATCCACAACACCCCCGATAAGCCAGCCAATCACACCAACAGAGAATGCTGGGTGTTCAAGCAGGCCGGCAAGTTAAATGCCGAAAACAAGGAAAAGGGGCTGCATAGCGATGATGAAGAGGAGTCCTGGCCGCCGAACAGAGGAGGACAGAAGAAATTTCCTCCACAAGTGAAAACGGTGAACATGATATACGCAACCCATATTCCCAAGAGGGAACGGAAGCGCGCACTAAGGGACGTCTATGCGATGGAGCCAGTCACCCCAAAGTTCAACCCATGGTCTTCTTGTCCGATCACTTTCGATCGTAGGGACCACCCCACTAGTATCCGTCATGGCGGTTCGGCCGCATTGGTCCTTGACCCCATCATTGACGGATTTCACCTCACCCGAGTCCTTATGGACGGCGGCAGCAGCCTGAACCTGCTTTATCAGGATACAGTGCGCAAAATGGGAATAGCCCCTCGAGGATCAAACCCACTAAAACCACCTTTAAAGGTGTCATCCCAGGTGTAGAGGCTCATTGCACGGGCTCAATCACACTGGAAGTGGTCTTCGGATCTCCGGACAACTTCCGAAGCGAGGAGTTAATCTTCGATATCGTCCCGTTCCGCTGTGGCTATCACACACTGCTCGGACGAACCGCATTTGCCAGATTCAATGCGGTGCCGCATTATGCATACCTCAAGCTCAAAATGCCAGGACCTCGCGGGGTTATAACAGTCAATGGAAACACAGAACGCTCGCTCCGCATGGAGGAGCACACTGCGGCCCTCGCAGCAGAAGAACAAAGCAGCCTTTCAAGGGAAACCGCCAATTCGGGGATAAAGACCCCAGACACGTTCAAGCGAGTCCGGAGTAACCTGCAGCAGGATCTCCTCGCACGTTCAGAGCTCGCCTGGCAATTCGGCCTCCATCCTAGTCCTGGTCAAGTGACGAAATCTGTGTCGTGCGTACATAATTACGCACCAAAAATACCATGGGCATAGGCGGAGGCACGGCCAGGACACGTCCCACAATGCGGCTCAACCGCCCCAGGGGTTTTATACCTTTATCATTTTTTCTCTTTCAGGACCTTACTCTCTGGAAGCCCTTTCCGGTAGTCTGATTGCTGGACGCATTACGGGAAGGAAACACCAAGGAGGCAAGAAGCTAAGATGTACAAGGGAATCCCCAGGTGGTCTCTAATAATGATCGAAATACCTGTTTTAAATACCCATACGCAGCTTGCTCTTGGATAGGACATGTCAAATAGTCCTGTTTTTTGCTTCTTGCACTACTTGTATCAGTACGCTTCGACGTATCATTTAATAACAATGCATAGCGTTAGTCTATTATTGCATTACCCTTCCTTTTTCTCTCTTGCTTATTTACGAGAAATTGCACCCGTGCATTTTGGTACGACTAGTACGCTAGGGGCTTCAGTATACCCCATAAATACGGCGTGAGAAGTCCGAACACTTTTGACAGTGCGGCACCCCGAACTTATAGCATTATATGCATCAGCTCCGAATCATGTCTCGGGTCAATAGTTGGATTTGCCCGGCTCCCATGTTTTGGTACCTTACGTTCCGCTATATCGGCTAAGGTAGCGCTGGGAGAACTACTGCGATTGTGTCCCGGTTCTTCCGGACGAGCACCTCAGTAGAGAAAGCCGAAAACTGACTGTCATGATGCGGCGAGAGCTGGTCGCTGATCGAGAGGTCTCAAGTCCTTAAGGACTTTTTCCGCTTCGGGCGAGGAGTCGGCCTTGCCCGACTTAGGCATATATAGCGCCCCAAATTCGGCCTTCAGAATACTAGGGGCTTCGCCAAAATTTAAAATTGTAGACTTCTATGGCTAAGTGAGAGTGATAAAGCCTTATAGTCCGACTGCCTGGTTCGTTGTGCTGAACACCTCCCTCAAAGGACCCAAAATTGAGATAAAGAGTGCTCAGATTTATCCCGAACACCTCAGTACTAGTTACATGGGGGCAGAAGCCGACGACTGGCCAACTCTCAGATTTTATAAACAGCCGCACAGAAGGTAATATTTTAAATTCACAAGCGTTGCATAGCACAAATGAGCTCGTTTCACATTACAGGATCACATGAGTACATCTATTCAAATATTACATCCCTAGCACATTCCTCCGCCACAAGGCGAGCACCCTTCGGGACACTTTCATAATACTTCTTGGGGTGGCGATGCTCCTTGCCCTCCGGCGGCCCCTCCTTCACTAGCTTTTCAGCATCCAGCTTCGCCCAGTGCACCTTCGCCCGGGCAAAAGCCCTGCGCACCCTCGATGCAGACGGACCGCTTTATGACTTCAAGCCGTGGGCAGGCATTCCCAAGCCGCCTCACCAGACCGAAGTAGCTATCAGGCAGGGGCTCGCAAGGCCACATCCGGACTATAAGACCCTTCATATCCTATTCGGCCGCCTTGTGGAGCTCGACCAGTTGCTTCAGCTGGTCGCTCAAGGGCAGTGGGTGTTCGGTCCCAGTATACTGAGACCAGAACAACTTCTCCGTCGAGCTCCCCTCCTCGGCCCGGTAGAACTCCGCGGCATCTGACACACTGCGGGGTAGATCTGTGAACGCTCCTGGAGAGCTCCGAACTCGGGTAAGTAAAAAGAACTTTTCTTTCACATGCTTGCTTTGCATAATGAATGCCTTACCCGCCGCTATCTTCTTAACCGCCTCAATTTCCTGGAGGGCCTTTTGGGCTTTGGCCTTGGCATGTTGTGCGCTTTCGAGGGCTTTCGCAAGCTCGGACCCTTGCGTCTTAGAGTCAAGCTCCAAGGACTCGTGCTTCTTGACGAGGGCCTGGAGCTCTTGCTGCACCTCGCCTACTCGGGCCTCTTGTTTCTCTCGCTCGATGCGCTCCTTGGCCGCCTTGTCCTTGGCCTCGGACATCGCCTTCTTTAGGGTCGCCACTTCGGTCGTGGCCCCTAGCAAAATTCATGACGATCCTATGATCTAAGCAACCACCCTTGTTTTTTCTTATCAATATACAGACGGGGTATCACTTACCTTTGTTTTCTTTGAGCTGCCTCTTGGTAAGGCCGAGCTCTTCCTTGGACCGCTCAAGGTCCCGCTTCAGTGCGGCGACCTCCGCAGTATGTGTGGCAGCGGCCAGCAGTGAAGCCTGCATATGCACATAGACATATTATGATTAGACTCCTGCGATTATTATTTGACCCTCGATTCGGCTTTTCTTGGCGAACGCCAAACAGAGCATCAGGGGCTACTGTTTATGCTGTAATATTTTTCATATAATTTGATTACTTACCTCAAAGCCTGTTAGGAGGCTGGCACAGGCTTCAGTCAATCCGCTTTTGGCAGACGGAACCTTCTTGAGCACCGCACTCATGATAGTGTGGTGCTCTTCATCAATGGAAGCGCTGCGAAGCGCTTCCAGCAAATTGTCCGATGCCTCTGGATGGACAGAGGTCATCGGCACAGACGGCTCACCCCCCTTAGCAAGGGGTCGCCTGATAGAGTCCGGAACCACTGGAGGTTCCGGCCCAGTATTCGGCTGGGGGCCAAGCTTGTTGCCCCCGCCATTGGAGCCCTTGGGAGCCTTGCTCCCCATGCGCCCAGTCTCCGGGATGTTGCCTTGGGGCGCCTCCAAGACTATCTCCCCTCGGATTACTACCCTTCGAGACAACACCTCCGCGTCATCCATAGGATGGGGGAGGTGGTGGTCAGGAGCGAATCGCTGTTCATCGCCAATGGATCCAAAGACCCATCAGAAGAGGATACGTCAATATGGGCCTTGGAGGGACTGCATGATCATGTTCGGCATGATAAGGAGCAATAAAATGAAGCATACCAAAACTATTATGATATCTGGATACTTAGGACTTCGCCAGGGGCTTGTCACTGGGCAACCACTCCTCTTCGCTGAAGGCGGCGATGGTGGAGCTGTCCGGAAGGAGGGTCCTGCCCTTCTTGGACCCTTCGGTCGCCCCAGATGGGGCGGCCTTCCTCTTCTTGTCTCCCCTGGCTGGGGGGGGGAGAACTTTCCTCTTCTTCCTCCTCGTTTTCGTGGGAGGAGTGCGCCTCGGTGCTCTCGGACGATGAGTCCGATATCACCTTGCGCCGGAGACCCTTCCTGGTCCCTGTGGCCTTCTTCTTGGCCTTCTTCTCCGGCACCTCGTAAGGTGCCGGAACCAGCATCTCCGTTAGGAGAGCATCTGCTGGATCTTCGGGCAGGGGAGCCGGACAATCGATCTGCTCCGCTGTCGCTACCCAGTCCTGTTAAAAAGGCGTGGAGGCTTAGACCCCGCGCATAGGTTATACTGGGAAAAAGAACATCTTATGAGATGTAAAAAACTTACCGGATTAGCAGGGCGTTTTGCGTTGAGTCCGCGGTCCTCGGTAAGGGGAGGAGGTGCCTCGGCGCCCTTGAACAGCACCTTCCAGACGTCCTTGTGCGTCGTGTCGAAGAGCTCTCGTAGCGTCTGGTGCTCAGCCGGGTCGAACTCCCACAAAGTGAATGCCCGTCTTTGACATGGGAGATTCCGGCGGAAGAGCATGACTTGGACCACATTGACGAGCTTGATTTTCTTGCTCATCATGTTTTTGATGCACCTCTGGAGTACGGTCAGCTCTACCGAGGAACCCCAGGACAAGCCCTTCTCTTTCCAGGAGGTGAGCCGCATGGGGATTCCGGATCGAAATTCGGGGGCCGCCACCCAGTTGGTGTCGCGCGGCTCGGTGATGTAGAACCACCCCGATTGCCACCCCTTTATGGTCTCCACGTAGGAGCCCTCGAGCCAGGTGACATTGGGCATTTTACCCACCATGGTGCCTCCGCACTCCGCTTGCTGGCCGACCACCACCTTCGGTTTAACATTGAAGGTTTTCAGCCACAGGCTGAAGTGAGGCCTGATACGGAGGAAGGCCTCGCACACGACGATAAACGCCGAGATGTTGAGGATGAAATTGGGGGCCAGATCATGAAAGTCCAGCCCGTAGTAGAACATGAGCCCGCGGACAAACGGGTGGAGGGGAAATCCCAGTCCGCGGACGAAGTGGGTAAGAAAAACCACCCTCTCATGGGGTTCTAGAGTAGGGATGATCTACCCCTCATCTGGCAGCCGGTGTGCGATATCCGCGCCAGTTATCTGGCTCTCCGTAGCTTGGTGATGTCCTCCTCCGTAACGGAGGAGACCATCCACTTGCCTCCCGCTCCGGACATGCTTGGAGTGGTTTGAGGAGAAAAACGCGAACTTGGGTGCTGGAGCTCGAGTGCGCAAGAATGGATGAGCAAGGAGGAAGAAGGCGTGGGTGAAAATGGTGAATCCTTGTCCCTTTATAAGGGCGGAAGAAGCTATGCGCCTCCCCACCTACCTGGTAAACCGCTTATTCCCCAAGCACCGTAATTGATGGCACGGTTGGGTTACCCATGCTCGTATTGATGAGAATCCCATGATAAGGGGACACGATCTCTGCTTCGACAAGACGTGCCAAGAAAACCGCCTCGCGATATGTGCAGTGGCTGGTTGAGAAAAACGGTTTGTATAATGACCGGGCCATAGTATGATGTCATGCTACAGAATGTGTCAGCAGATTCGATTTGTGGAAATATTATTCTCTCTACGGTGGTATGTGGAATTTGTTTTGCAGAGCCGGACACTATCCTTGTGTTCAAAATCTTCTATGAAGTATTCGGAGGAGGAACCCGCCTTGCAATGCCGAAGACGATCTGCACGCCGGACTCATCGTCATTGAAGCCTGGTTCAGGGGCTACTGAGGGAGTCCTGGATTAGGGGGTCCTCGGACAGCCAGACTATATCCTTTGGCCGAACTGTTGGACTATGAAGATACAAGATTGAAGACTTCATCCCGTGTCCGGATGGGACTCTCCTTGGCATGGAAGGCAAGCTTGGCAATACGGATATGAAGATCTCCTCCCTTGTAACCGACTCTGTGTAACCCTAGCCCCCTCCGGTGTCTATATAAACCGGAGGGTTTAGTCCGTAGGACAACAACAATCATACCATAGGCTAGCTTCTAGGGTTTAGCCTCTATGATCTCGTGGTAGATCAACTCTTGTAATACTCATATCATCAAGATCAATCAAACAGGAAGTAGGGTATTACCTCCATCGAGAGGGCCCTAACCTGGGTAAACACCGTGTCCCATGCCTCCTGTTACCATCTGCCTTAGACGCACAGTTGGGACCCCCTACCCGAGATTCGCCGGTTTTGACACCGACAGGCTGCAGCGTGGAGCGAGGGCGTCGGGGAGGCAGGAGGCCTCGGGTGGAGTGGATCGAGGGATGGACAGGAGGGGTCAGGTGGAGGCGCGAGCATCCGCGGAAAACAAGGAAGGTGGTCGGGGAGGATTTGGATCGAGGAGAAGTGGTTGGCTGGTGGATTTTTGGATCGGGAGCCATCCCAACGAAGTGGGTGGCGGCGGCCGACTGGGCAGGGGGAGGATTTGAAGGATGGGACGGCATCTAGGGTCAGGTGTCTATATATATACGAAATTGGTGATGATTTAGATCCTCCGATCATGATCGGGCGGTCCGGAATAAATGGGTTAGGGACTCTAAATAAGAAATCGGAGATATCTTTGGGATGTTTGGGGATGACCCAGACCCAACGGTGACGACAGCCCGGTTCGGGTTCGGGGAAGTTTCGGACTAGGTTGCGAGGGGTCGATGCACTGTGCAAAGAGACTCCGGTTTAGGCAAGAGGGAAAACGAAGAACAAGGTTGGTCTCGGAACGGTCAACGATAGCAAGGGGGAGGCCACAACTACGAGGGGATGCAAGTTTGAAAACAAAGACGGCAACAGAGTGCCGATGCAATGCGAATGATGCGATGATGAATGCAACAAGCGAATAAAACACACAACAACAATGAAATAACTAGAAGGCTTCTTAAGCGTCGGTCTCGGGGCGTTACAACACTCCACCACTACAAGAGGATCTCGTCCCGAGATCTAGGATGGCACCGGAGAGAAGCGGAAGAGGAAGAGAAGAGGTAAAACTAAAAGTTGCTTCTTGACAAATGAGTAAACCCAAAGAACCTTGAGAGGCTGAAAAGTTGAAAGAAAGAACACAGCGGAGTTGAACGAAATTGAGAGCACTCCGGTAGAAAAGAGGAACAAGGAACATTATGCGAACCTTGTGGGTTGAAAGACATGAAACAAGGGTTTAACGAACCAAAATAATATGAAACCACATCAGTATAACGAGACAGCCAAGGAACAAGTATGACATAATTTTGACAGCACTCCGGTTGAACATGGAATGAATAGAAAATAACTTGACAAGATGGGAAGATACTTGACGAGAGCAACAACACAATGCCTCCTGAACAAAAGAACTAATGGAATGAAAAGAACGAAGAAGACAATAACATCTTCTACCTCAAATGAATTTGATATAGCATTCTTACAAAGAAGGATTGAACGGAGTTGTTGTAAAGAAAAACAACAACAAAAGAATATGCTTGTTGTGGGCTTGTGGAAATCATCTCAAAACATGAGGTGAAATTCTACCACTAACGGAATCAATTGATTGGTTGAGATCAACGAAAGATGAAAAACTCCTTTCATCGAGAGGATAAGAGAATACTTGGATCATTGATAAGCACCACAAATAGCAACATTCCTTAGGGAAGGCTTTAGGTGAAATCTATACCAAGATAACTCCAACGAAGAGATTGATGGATTTAAAATACCTCATTCTTGACAACATTTGAATCATGAAACACGAAGGAAATTGTCAAGAGTGACATAACACCGCTTCAAAGATAAGGTAGAAAGAATTGCCCTACGGAATGCAAGATGAAGAATACTTGAGCTCCTCTGAAAAGAATCTCGATGGACACTTCGAGAAGGAATTAAATCCTTGATGAACCACCATGTGGAGCCTCCATGAAGAACTCCAGTAATAAAAGAATGATCATACGAAATGAAGGATGAAAAGAATAAGGTTGAAGCCTTGATTAGATGGATCTTCGTGATGATGAGAGTTTGGAACTCAGGGAAAAGAAAAGATGAAACAATTGAAAATGAGAATTTATTCATCATGAACAAACTCCGAAGGAAGGAATTAATCACTTGGATGAAACAAGAACAAGAATTATGTTATGCGTATCCTTCACCAAGTTAGATTGATGACAAGCAACGGATTTGGCATACTACTTATTTTCATAGAAAGGATTAAGAGAGATTGTAGGTGTACAAAAAGAGGGGTGCATTTTTGTACCCCTATACCTGTGCACGGGCAGTCAGAGCCGCGCCTACAGTCACACCAAGCAGAACAGGGGAGGTGAGCCGAGGTAAGACCAAAGCCCAAGATAATGAGAGCAACGCCAAGGCCAAGACCACAAAGATCAAAGGGACGAAGCAGGTTCCCCCGGCAAGACCCTTGCCAGGGCAGCCTCAGCAGCCCCCGCAAGACCCTTGCCGGGGCAGCTTGCCCCACACCAACAGAGCGAGCCACCCTTGAGCCCACGGTCCCCAACGCCATCATCCACGTGGGGCCAGGGCTCGGGAAGGCACCTCTGTGGTGGCGTGCAGATCTTTGTGAAGACATATTCAAGATCAGATGAGGATTAGAAGACGACGATCCTCGGCAAGATCCTTGCCGAGGAAGGCCACCAGACCCCCGGTAAGGCCCTTGCCGGGGACGACAGCGCGCCACGGCAAGACCTTTGCCGGGCCGCACGGCAAGACCCTTGCCGGACCACCTGGCAAGGCCCTCACCAAGGACGCCAGAAAGGCGACCGCCAGGCCCACGCCAACCAAGCTTCCACCGCCGTTCACATGCAGCTGCCAGCCCAACCAGCTAGGCGGGCACCTGCGTGGCAACATGCAGTTCCCAGGCCAACTCATCGAGCACCTGCGTGGCACATGCAGATCTTCGTGAAGGCTCCACCACCGCGCCACCTCAGCTGCCTGCCTGCCTACATGGCACCACACGCATCGCTGGCCAAGGCGCGTGTCGAAGCGAGGAGGAGCGGCGACGGACAGGATGGGCCTCGCCCCCGTCCCCGATAAAGCTAGGGGACACCTAAGCTCCACATTAAATGCGCCTTGTCCTGTAATACGAGCGATAAGCTCAGGGCACTGTACGCCTTTCCACCTCCTGTGTGCCACTGTGGCTGCCCCTTTCGACTATAAAAGGAGGCCCTTGGCATACTGGAGAAGGATTCGGCTCTTTCGAACCACGCACTCACCACAGCTAGTTCGAGAGCTCAAGAACTCTCTGAAATACACCCACCAAAGCAGGACTAGGGTTCTACGCATCCTCGCGGCCCGAACCTGGGTAAACGATCCTTGTGCTGTCTACTAGCCCTGCTCTTCTTGCAATCCCGCGCCCCGGCATCCGTAGTAGGGATTCTTGTGATCCCATAGGTGTTGTTCCACACCGACATGCTTGGCGCGCCAGGTAGGGGGCGCAATTGTGAGAATCTGGTCTAGTAGTTGGCCTAGCAGTTCTTCATCGCCATGGCTCCCAAGAAGAAGACGGCCACAGCGATCGGCTCGTTGGGAGCCGAACGGCCCGTGCCGGTGCGCACGAGCAGTGGACCGGTCGCGGACAGGACCCGGGCCGCGGTCCGCGAGCACCAGCATCGCCCTGGCAGTCAGAGCCTGGCGAGCGGTGTCGTTCGCGCCCCAGATGACCGACCGCATGTCGCCAGATCAAAGACGGAGCTGGGCCCCCCGCAGGCGGCACGGGGCCCTCCAGGGGTGTCGTTGTGCTACCTCCGGGCGGCGCAGCGACCTCCAAGACGCCCACCCCGGCGACCACTACGCGCTCTTCCCATGGTGTGCGCGCCGAGTAGCGTCACCACGCTGGTGACCCTGCGCACCACCGTGGAAAGAGCCATGTGCGTCATCCACGTGATGAAGGGGTTCAGCATGCCCGCCGAAGCGCTGGCGAAGATGGCACGCAGCCGCTGGGTCGTAACGGAGCTCCTTCTAACATAGTTAGAAGTCGAAGCGCACCGCGATCCACGCAGCTGTCGCCGCCGCCCACGCCAGCAGAAGCTTTGGCGCGCGCGCAGCTGCTCCTCGACTTCCCTCCTGCTGCGGAGAAGCTCGACGAGTGGAGGGCCACCATCCGGAGCCTCGTCGCCGTCGCAAACAAGGACCATCCACGATCATGGGGGCCCTCGGGTCGGCGCTCCACCGAGCCACCACATGCTGGCACTGGGAGGACCGGGGGAGCTGCGGCCACAGTGCACTCTCCTCCTCCTCGCCAGCCGTCGCGGGCGTCGGCCCGTCGCGATGACGCTTGTGATAACATCTCCATAGCGTCGTCCGACCCGCGGACCCTCCGCGACCAGCGCCAGGTCCTTCGGGAGTGAGCTCACGAAGACGCTCGAACCACCGTCAAGCGCCGGCGCGAAGCGTGCCGCCATTCGGACAAGCGGGTGGGACCCGCTATGGACCACCCGGCACCAGGGGGCCCCGGCGGCCTGCCTTACGAGGTGGGCTGCCTAACCTTTACCCGTGAGCCGCGGCAGTTCCAGTGGCCATCCCACAGCACGTTCAAACCCGACGTCGGCGAGAAGTACACTGGCAAGACCCATCCGTCCGAGTTCCTCAGCATCTACACCATCGCGATGCAGGCTGCTGGAGCTCGCGATGACAAGGTGCTCGCCAACTATTTCCCGCTGGCGCTAAAGCCCAATGTGATGTCCTGGTTGATGCACCTGCCGGTGGATTCCATTTCTTCTTGGTTGGATCTGTGCCATGAGTTCGTTGGCGCCTTCACAGGAGGCCACCAAGCTCATGGCCAGGCCAGTGATCTGCATATCATTCCCCAGAAGGAAGGGGAAACCCTGCGCAAGTACATCCAGAGATTCAGCCGGGTGCAGTACAACATCCCCGACGTTCATCCTGCTGCTGTGATCAACGCGTTCCACCAGAACGTGCACAACCGAAAGATGCGCGAAGATCTGGTGATGACCAAAGTTAAGGATGTGGCCGAGCTCTACGTTCTGGCCGATAGGTGCGCCCGGGATGAAGACGGAAGGAAGTACCCCCGCGAAGACGCCGGCACGGAAACCGACTCTACCGATGAAGATGCCGCCACCCCGACGAAGAAGGGCCGGCGTCGCAACAGGAAACGCAAAGGCAAGGCCGTGCTTGCCGTTGAGGGATCTGACGGTACCGGTGCCGGCAAGAAGGTCAAGGCAGACGCCCCCGGCAAGGAGATTGCCGGGTGCGCCGCCTGCTGGGCCTTGGCGGCTACCGACAAGCCAGGAAGCTCCGGCAAGCAATACTGCAAGATCGACCGCGCCAAGGGCCATAACCTACAGAACTGCCGACAAGTCGAGTTGCTTGCTGAGAAGCAAAAGGCTGAGTATGAGAGGCGGGACAAGGAGAAGGACCAGGACGGTGCTGAGGGATCCGGCAAGAAGCGTGGCGGCCAAGGAGGCCGCCCCAGCAAGGACAACCAGCAAGAGAGGCCTGCCAGGGGCCGCGACAAGAAACAAGAAGACGATGATCACGACAAGGACGACGAGTCTGGTGAGCAAGGGTTCCAGAAGGCTACGGAGGCCATGTGCATTGATGGCGGCGCCTCGCTGCATACCTCTCACCGCCAGCTCAAGCAGTGGGCGCGTGAGATTACAGCAGCAGAGCCGTCGTTCGACGCTCAGAAGCCACCGAAGTGGTCCAGCACGCCCCTCATCTTTGACACCGAGGACCACCCTGACCGCACTGCCGCGGTCGGGTGTTGCCGTTGTTGGTCTGACCAACGATACGCAACCTCAGGGTGAACAAGATGTTGGTTGACGGCGGGGCCGGCCTGAACCTGATCTTGCCTGTCGTGATCAAAAGGTTGCAAATCCTTGATGGAGACCTCGAGGAGACGGGCACATTTCAAGGGGTCAATCCGGGGAGGAGCCAGCCGAAGGGAAAGGTCACCCTGCCCGTGACATTTGGAGGAGAGTTGAACTATAGGACGGAGGGGATCGTCTTTGACGGCCGAGATCCCCTTGCCCTACAACGGGATCCTCGGCCGCCCGGCACTAGCCAAGTTCATGGCGGCGTCACACTACGCCTACAACATGCTAAAGATGCCCGGGCCGTTGACCATCATCTCCGTCCCCTCCGACAAGAAGGACGCGCTGATCTGCGCCGACCAACTCTACCAGGAAGCAGTTCCAGCAGCTGCCATCAAGGCACCTGCTCCTGCCGCTGAAGGCCCAGGAGGGAAGAAGAAGCCCGGCAAGACCTCTCGCACCCACTCCGGCAAGCGCACCTCCTCGGAGTGTTGTGCTACCGTCAAGGACGTGCCAGAGAGCTCTACCGACAAGAGCAAGAGATCCAGAGCGGAGCTGCCGTAGACCAAGAAGGTGCCCGTCAGGGAGGATGGCACGGGAGGGGCCTTCACCATAGGCTCCACCCTCGTCAGCAAATAGGAAGGCGCGCTCGTCACCTTCCTGCGGGCGAATGTCGATGTGTTTGCGTGGCAACCATCCGACATCCCTGGTGTTCCCAGGGAGGTGATTGAGCACCACCTAGCTGTCTGCCCCCACGCGCGGCCCGTCAAGCAGAAGGTCAGAAAGCAGGCTCGGGAGAGGCAGGAGTTCATCACAGAGGAGATCAAGAAGTTGGAAGCGGCAGGTTTGGTGAGAGGAGTGATCCACCCTACATGGTTGGCTAATCCGGTAGTGGTGCGCAAGGTGAATGGGAAGTGGAGGTTGTGTATTGATTACACAGATATCAATAAGGCTTGTCCTAAGGACCCCTTCCCATTGTCGCGCATCGACCAGATTGTTGACTCCACAGCCGGGTGTGATCTGTTATCATTCCTCGACGCCTACTCAGGCTACCACCAGATCTTCATGACAAGAGACGATGAAGAGAAGACAACATTCATCACCCCATGTGGTACGTATTGCTTTTTACGGATGCCTTTCGGGTTGAAGAGTGCTGGCTCAACATTCGCAAGGGCAGTCCAAATTGGTTTTGAACCTCAGCTCCATAGAAATATGGAGGCATACATGGATGACATAGTGGTCAAAACCAAGGATGGGCCAACTCTTGTGCAAGATCTGGAAGAGACATTTGCTGACCTGCGCAAGATCAACCTCAAGCTGAACCCTGAGAAGTGTGTCTTCGGTGTTCCATCCGGCAAGCTTCTCGGGTTCTTTGTGTTGCAGCGCGGGATCGAGGCAATCCCAGACAAGATCACAGCTATTGAGCAGATTGAGGCGCCCAAGCGGATCAAAGATGTGCGTCGGCTCACCGGCTGCGTTGCCGCCATGAGCCGATTCATCTCCAAGTCCGCCGAGCGCGCCCTTCCCTTCTTCAAAATCTTGAAAAAGGCAGGCCCAATGGAGTGGACCCCAGAAGCCGAGGCAGCATTGCAGGATTTGAAGGAATACCTTTCCTCCACGCCAATACTGGTAGCGCCTAAACCACAAGAGCCGTTGCTTCTATATCTGGCGGCGACGAATCAAGTGGTCAGCGCTGCACTAGTGGCACAGAGGGAGGTAGACGTGGAGGCAGTGACGGCGGCAGAACTAGCGGATGGCAAGCCAAAGATTCCCCTGGCAGGGCCTGGTGCCGGCAAGGCGCGGCCCCTGGCAGAGTTTGATGCTGCCAAGGCAGTGCCCGCGCAGTCAAGTGAGGTGGTGCAGAAGAAGAAGAAGAAGATGATGCAGCACCAGGTTTACTTTGTTATCTCCCTCTTGCAGGGGGCTAGGTTGAGGTATTCCGGTGTGCAAAAATTGCTCTTCGGCCTCCTTATGGCCTCGAGGAAGCTGCGTCATTACTTCCAAGCCCACGAGATCACTGTCGTCACTCGCCTCCCGTTGCAACGGATACTGCATAACCAGATGCAACCGGAAGGATTTTGGAATGGGCCTTGGAGCTATCAAGTTTTGGTTTGAAGTTTGAAAGTACCTTGACAATCCAGAGCAGATTCTTGGCGGAGTTCATTGCAGAATGGACCTCAACGCCTGACGAAGAAATCCAGGAGACCACTCTCCCCGGCAAGGAAGTAGACCGCGACTGGATCATGTACTTTGATGGGGCTTTCTCGCTGCAAGGCGCCGGTGCCGGTGTGTTGCTCGCCGCGCCCACCGGAGAGCACCTCAAGTATGTGATCCAGATGCACTTCCCCAGGGAGATGTCCACCAACAACACTCCTAAGTACGAGGGGTTGCTCGCCGGTCTCAGGATCGTGGCAGACCTCGGGGTTAAGAAGCTCATCGTCAGGGGTGACTCGCAGCTTGTTGTTAGGTAGGTCAACAAGGATTACTAGAGCCCATTGATGGAGGCCTACATAGATGAGGTGAGGAAGATGGAGGAATGCTCTGACGGTATCCAAGAGGAGCACGTCCCCCGAGTGGAGAACGACATCGCCGATTACCTGTCAAAGCGTGCTGCATTCAAGCTACCTGTGGAACCAGGTACCTTTCTGCTCCGGTTAACTCAACCATCCGTCGAGCCATCGACCGGGCAGAACAAGCGGAGGAAGTCAGGTCCCGGCAAGTACTTTCCTACCGAGCCCCCTGGGGCTACCGGCAAGGGTGCTGCCGCAGACGCTGAGCCTGCCCAAGAGCAACTGGCTCCGGCAGGGCGTCAAGCCCTGGCCGTAGAGACAGTCGTTCCCATGGCGGAAGAAATGCCTTTGGCCCTTGCCGTCGAGCCCCAGGCTCCGGCATGGGCACAGCATACCGTCCAATTCCTCCAAACAGGGGGAGCTTCCTGAGGAGCAGGAAGAAGTGGAAAAAGTAGCCCGTCGGTCCACCCTGTACCAGTTCGTCGATGATGTCCTATACAGGAGAAGGCCAACCAGTGTGAAATTGAAGTGCATCAACCGGGAGGAAGGACTGGAGCTGTTGGCGGAGATACACGGAGGCATATGTGGCTCCCACATAGGGTCGAGGGCCCTTGCCGGGAAGGCGTTCCGGCAAGGTTTCTTCTGGCCCACCGCCCTCCAGGATGCGACGACACTAGTAACCAAGTGTGACGCGTGTCAGTTCCATTCAAAGAAGCTTCATCAACTAGCTCAAGCCCTTCAAACAATCCCTCTCTCCTGGCCATTCTCGGTCTGGGGGCTCGATATACTGGGCCCTTTCCCCCGCGCTGTCGGGGGCTTTGAGTACTTGTATGTTGCAATCGACAAGTTCACAAAGTGGCCGGAAGTGGAGACAGTGAGAAAGGTGACTGCTCAGTCAGCCGTCAAGTTCTTCAAGGGACTGGTCTGCCGTTTTGGTGTGCCTAACAAAGTCATCACCGAAAACGGCACACAGTTCACAAGCCACACCTTCATGCAATACATTCAAGACCTCGGTAGCAAGGTCTGTTTTGCTTTCGTGGCACACCCACGGAGCAACAGCCAAGCGGAGAGGGCAAATGCTGAAGTGTTGCGAGGCCTGAGAACGATGACCTTTGACAAGCTGCACAAGAGTGGAAGGCGCTGCATTGATGAGTTTTCGGCGGTTCTTTGGTCGATCGGGATGACGCCAAATCGAGCCACCAGTCAGACACCTTTTGCCCTGGTATACGGGGCAGAAGCAGTTCTCCCCACAGAACTCATATACGGGTCACCTCGAGTGCTCGCTTATGATGAGCTTGAGAAAGAGCAGTTGCGCCAAGATGACGCGACGCTCCTTGAGGAAGATCGTCTTCTG
Organism: Aegilops tauschii subsp. strangulata; assembly: GCF_002575655.3. Lineage (NCBI taxonomy): Eukaryota > Viridiplantae > Streptophyta > Magnoliopsida > Poales > Poaceae > Aegilops > Aegilops tauschii. Next base: position 508,928,387 of record NC_053037.3, read on the forward strand.
GCGGCTGTGAGAGTAGCGCACTACCAGCAAGCCTTGCGCCGCTACCATAGCCGCAAGGTTCATGCCCGAAGCTTTGAGGAAGGCGACCTTGTTCTTCGGCGCGTTCAGTCGGCCAAGAATGCCAACAAGTTGACGCCAAAGTGGGAAGGCCCTTATCGGGTAATACGAGTCTCCAGGCCCGGCGCAGTCCGCCTGGAGACCAAAGATGCTGTCCGAGTGAGCAACTCCTGGAACATCGAGCATCTTCGCAAGTTTTACCCATAAGGCGCGGCTTGCCAGGCCTCCCGGCAAGCCACCTTTTGTACAAGCTTTGCCGGCAAGGCATGTGACCCCTTGTATAAAGCCAGGCGCAGACCCTGAGCATAAATAAATGAAGCGCTGGCGCCCTAAGTATAGCATGCATGCTAGGTCGAGTCTCTTCCTTGGTTAGGGTTGATAGTGCTTAGCGGCGACTAACCCCTAGCCTAGAGGTCGAGTGCGCGTCTATCTGTTCCTTTTCTGTCCTCCTTTGGTTCGCAGGGCACATGAGCACTTCTGCTGGGCTACTGGGAAAGAAGGAAACGGACCGACGTCCCGACCCCGGCAAACCAGAGTTGCCGGGAGCTACAAGCACAAGGATCCAACCGCGGCAAGACGAGGTTGCCGGGGGCTGCAGATCCAGATAAGTCTTTCATCCTCTATCATGCATTTCGGAACAGGACTGGGGCATGTGAAACCTCGTTTTTATCTCTAGGCTGCCGTGCTCCCTTTTTCCTATACCTAAGGATTATTTCATGGGTCCGGATTTAGTTGTAGCCGCGGAGGCAAGGAGGTAGAACGAGGAGCCTAAAGCCCACTTCATCCCTGCCTCCGCCGAGAGCGCGAGAACGGTCGAGTGGAGTGGGGGAACGGCAAGGCCTGTTGCCAGGCGAAAAACGTTTATCTTAAACAATAACAAGGATTTGCTCCTTGTCGCGGGATTTACCCATGAACGAAAAACCCGGCAAGCATCCCTTTTTCATTAAAAACATCCCATACAGGTACAGTTCGTACGGAATGAAAAACATGAGCAGGCTTACAAACTAAAAAAGAGATAAGATGCCCGTAATCCCTTTCTTGTCCATCTCCTCAGGAGGCAGGTCAAGGAGGCGAAAGGGCAAAAGGGGCGCCTAGGCGAGCTATGAGCAGCAGAAAGCACCAAGAGAACACATCGGTGGCCGCCCACGGGTGGCCCGATGATGACGGTGCCGGGAAAGGAGCTGGAAGACGAGGCGGCAGGACCGGCAATACGCGATGAAGGCGTCGGTGCCTGCATACTCCGAGTTGACGGCCTTGCCGCCCACCCTCTTCCTCTTACGCAGCCTCCCGATGCCAGCCGCCCAAGGAGATGGCCCCGAGAAGTTCAAGGAGCTGGCCCCGCCCCCGGCAAACCCCTGCCGGAGGAGCGGCCAGGTGCAGATGCTGCTGCTGCCGCACCCGCCTAGGCGCGGGGCGCCCGACGCCTCGTCGGACTCGTCCCCGTCATCTGCCCCGCTGTCCTCCTCATCACTTTCGCTCGAGGAAGAGCTTCCATCGTCAGAATCTCCGTCAGAGGAGCTCTCCATGCAGCACTTCAGGCGAGTTCCGAACTCCCCGAAGACCTTGACGGAGAGCAGGCCGTCCTCCATTAATTCGAAGTAGAGGACGAGCCCCGCCATCAGGCTGTGGATGTGAGCGAACGTCTTCCACCCACGGCGGAGGTACATGACCCGAGGAGCCGGGAAGTCGACGTAAACCCGCGTGCCCCCATTCCCACAACCCCTCATGTGCAATCTGAGGGATTGGGGCCAGTCACGCTCCATCTCCCGAGCAAACGGGGCGGGAAGACGGAGACGCCGACGCAGAGGCCGGCGCAGCCTGATGAAGAACTCGCGGGCTGGTCTCGGACATGGCCTTCCATCGGGAAAGGCACCATTGGCGGGGGCCAAGCTGGCACGCCGCCCTGTCCTCCTCTTCCCCGAGCACTACGACCTCTGCCCCGGCCTCGCCCACGGCCTCGCCCCCTCTCCCTTCCCCTCGCGGCCGGTTCCACCACCACAGGCTCAGGAGGAGGAGGGACGCGCTGTCGAGCGGCGACCCTCGCCGCCACCGTCGAGGGAACGGGTTCCCTTTCTCCATGTCGAGTGAAAGGAAGAAGCAAAAGCAAGAGGAGATAGATGACAGAAGAATGCGGGACGCCATCCCCCCTTCCCCCTACTTATAAAGGGGCGGGTTCGGGGCTTGGCCGCCCCGCTCGGCCAATCCAGCCACCGGAGGCGCAGGGAATCAGGACCGACCCGCTGCCCCAACCAGCGACAGCCCAGTTTCCCGCCTGCACCTCTTGCCACCCCAGGCGCATGAAGGACGCGTGGCGGATGCGCAGAACTAATGGGACGGGTGAAGCGACATCTCCCCACCCCGTGATCGTGGGGAGTGGACGCGTTGAAGACCCTGGCCCGGCCCCATTCAGTAAATGAGCCGCGCCTCCATGCCTCCCTCTTTTTACGGGGAAGGCACGAGCCGCCTCTTTACTGTGATGTGACGCATGCGTGCGGAAACCGCCCCATGCATGCCGCCCACGTCACGCACACCCCTCCATGCCGCGCCGCGCGCTTGGGCGTGGGAAACGCCGGGCGTGAAAAAGTCTTACCGCGGTAAAAACCGCCCCGCCTGCCCGCGCACCGTTTTGGGCCTGGCCCAACAACGTGTGGCGCTTATGTGTGGCCCAGGCCCGGGGGCTCCTGTCGGTGTACAAAAAGAGGGGTGCGTTTTTGTACCCCTATAACTGTGCACGGGCAGTCAGAGCCGCGCCTACGGTCACACCAAGCAGAACAGGGGAGGTGAGCCGAGGTAAGACCAAAGCCCAAGATAATGAGAGCAACGCCAAGGCCAAGACCACAAAGAGCAGAGGGATGAAGCAGGTTCCCCCAGCAAGACCCTTGCCGGGGCAGCTCGCCCCACACCAACAGAGCGAGCCACCCTTGAGCCCACGGTCCCCAACGCCATCATCCACGTGGGGCCAGGGCTCGGGAAGGCACCTCTGTGGTGGCATGCAGATCTTTGTGAAGACATATTCAAGATCAGATGAGGATTAGAAGACGACGATCCTTGGCAAGATCCTTACCGAGGAAGGCCACCAGATCCCCGGCAAGGCCCTTGCCGGGGACGACAGCGCACCACGGCAAGGCCCATGCCGGGGACGACCCTTGCCGGGCCGCATGGCAAGACCCTTGCCGGACCACCCGTCAAGGCCCTCACCAAGGATGCCAGCAGGGCCACCGCAAGGCCCACGCCAACCAAACTTCCACCGCCGTTCACATGCAGCTGCCAGCCCAACCAGCTGGGCGGGCACCTGCGTGGCAACATGCAGTTCCCAGGCCAACTCATCAAGCGCCTGCGTGGCGCATGCAGATCTTCGTGAAGGCTCCACCACCGCGCCACCTCAGCTGCATGCCTGCCTACATGGCACCGCACACAGAGAGGAGGAGCGGCGACGGACGGGACGGGCCTCGCCCCCGTCCCCGATAAAGCAAGGGGACACCTAAGCTACGCATTAAATGCACCTTGTCCTGTAATACGAGCGATAAGCTCAGGGCACTGTACGCCTTTCCACCTCTTGTGTGCCACTGTGGCAGCCCCTTTCGACTATAAAAGGAGGCCCATGGCATACTGGAGACGGATTCGGCTCTTTCGAACCACGCACTCACCACAGCTAGTTCGAGAGCTCAAGAACTCTCCTAAATACACCACCAAAGCAGGACTAGGGTTTTACGCATCCTCGCGGCCCGAACCTGGGTAAACGATCCTTGTGCTGACTACTAGCCCTGCTCTTCTTGCAATCCCACGCCCTGACAACCGTAGTAGGGATTCTTGTGATCCCATAGGTGTCGTTCCACACCGACAGAGGTATAGCACAAACTTGAGAAAATTCTTCAACGATCCGCCGGTAGGATTGGAAAGAATGAATTAATTGATATGATAACCAAGGAAGAGAACTCTTGAACGAACCACCGTCAGAATTAGAAAGCGAATGAAGATACTTGAGAGAATTTAGATACACGAGAATGGAGATATCATGAACTAATTAGAGGATATTTGAACGATGCGCCGGAAGAATTCAAGAACGAGAGCTGAAAGCTGAGAATGAATAAATCTTCTGAAATGATGGCCTCCGGAGAATCAAATTGAAAAGCCTCCTGAAATGCTCCGGATGGTTGAAAAGATTTCTCACAACCGAAAACAATTATAAGAGGATGGCAACAAGCTAGAATCACAAATCTTTGAGAGAACGGATAAGATTTGGAGGAAAGCTCTTTTTCGAACTTCAATGTTGAGAATGGCAACGAGAAACACCACCATGAATTGCTGAAGCACTCCGGAATGAAGAATAGAAAGGTTGAGCCAACGATGAGAATAATTTGAAAGATGTTGGAGAAATACATATGACTGATGAGAATTCATTCTTACGTCAACTTTGGAAGAATCTGAGGATAGCTTCGGGAAAATTAGAAGAGTCAGGTAAGATCCTCGGAAAAGACTTGTGGGTTAGGGGCCACTCAAAAGAAACACCGTTGAACGATTTAAAAGAGAGAATGCGCTGGTTGAATTAAATGGCTTGAATGAGATAACAACCTCGAAATAATTTGAACGGATCGAGAATGGAAACGTGAATCTTCTGAGATATCTTCAGCACTCCGGAGCAATTGAATAGTGAGAGGTGAATGATTAAGAGGTGCATCGGCACGAGAAAACATTTGACACAAGGAAAGGAATATGATCCACACTAAAAGCTTGAATTGGATCCACCGTAGAAGAAAAAAGAACGAAGAATGATGAACTTGAAACTCCTGACCATCTTCATGGGAAATCACCGGATAAGAACATTGAAAGAAAAGAATGAAGAGACTTCTCATCCATAAGATGGATACTTGATTAAGAAATTTGAGTCCTTGAAGAAAATGGGTGGGAGGGTGGGAAAACAAAGGCAACTTGGGACGAATGAAATAACGTTGAGAAGACTTTGAGTTAATCTTGCGGGTGGGAAAAAAAGATAGGATCATCTTGAAGAGAATCGCACCGGTTGGAAAGAATTGGCATGACAATCTCGATGAGCAAGAAGGATTGGTATTCACATAGAAGTGTGAGAACACCACTTAGGGAAAAGGTATGGAATCAACACTTGACTTCGAAGCAACTCGAATACCACAACTTAAAACAAAACAAAGGTTTTGGCTTGCAAAATAAGCCGGAAACAAACATATGATAGACCCCATATCGTATCATGTCTGTTGGAAACATATGCTACGAGATACTTGAATTCCCACTTATAAACTCCCGAAACTTTCTGGTTATGCAATCTGGTGTTGGGGATACAGGGGAAGCAATATATCTCACCCAAACTAAACAATCCCTACATCCAGCTGTATCCATCCGTCAACATATAACCAAGAAAACTCCGGAAATCGTGTACCTCAACCTTCGAAAAGCATCCGTTATACGAGTTATGGCTATACTCCCGAACTCCCACCCCAGTACTGGGTGGCATCGAGGTGATCTCACCAACAAACTGCACAAAAGAGATTTTCGATGTCGGCGAAACTCAGGTATTCCAGAACTACAACGATAAAATTGTGACGACAACACCTCGGAGCTCAACTCCCCGGGACACTGCCACAACCCCTAAATGTCAGGAGGCACCAAGAACAATGTTCTCGTCACAAGAATATCGGAACGATCCCAAGATACCCGCGTGATCCTAAAAAAATTAGTGAAATTTGAGGAGAGGAAAGACAAAACATCTACGTCAGGAGGCCTCACCAGAGCGACGAAGGGACTGGGGAGTAAAAAGAATCCTACTCTCCGATATATATAATCCTAAGACTCAAAACATTTTTGTTCTAGACTCAACAACGCCAGCGATTCGATCAAGCAGGGGGCTCCTAAGTCGGGGATGGCTCTGATTACCAACTTGTAACACCCACGATGCGGCTATATCTCCCACGTGTCGGGGCACGACTTGGAGGCATAACCGCATGGTGGTTTTGTCGCAAGAAGGGTCATCTTCACACAATCCCATGTAATGAACAAGAATGGGATAAAGAGTTGGCTTACAATCGCCACTTCACACAATACATTAATTAAACATACATCATTCAGAGTACACACATAGTCCGACTACGGATAAATACAAATGAAAAGAAGATAACCCCAAATGCTAGATCCTTGATCGTCCCAACTGGGCACCACTACTGATCAACCGGAAACGAAACATAGAAACGATCAAAGGTCCTCCTCGAGCTCCCACTTGAGCACGGTTGTGTCATCTGCACTGGTATCATTGGCACCTGCAACTGTTTGGAAGTATCTGTGAGTCACGAGGACTCAGCAATCTCACACCCGCGAGATCAAGACTATTTAGGCTTATGGGTAGGAGAAGGTAGTGAGGTGGAGTTGCAGCAATCACTCAGCATATATGGTGGCTAACATACGCAAACAAGAGCGAGAAGAGAAGTAACGCAACGGTCGTGAAGCTAGAAGTGATCAAGAAGTGATCCTGAAACTACTTACGCACAACAATAACACAAGAACTGTGTTCACTTCCCGGACTCCGCCGAGAAGTGACCATCACGGCTACACACGCGGTTGATGTATTTTAATTAAGTCAAGTGTCAAGTTACCTATAGCCGGACATTAACAAATTCCCATCTGCCACATGACCGCGGGCACGGCTCTCGAAAGTTTATACCCTGCAGGGGTGTCCCAACTTAGCCCATCACAAGCTCTCACGGTCAACGACGGATATTCCTTCTCTCGGGAAGACCCGATCAGTCTCGGAATCCCGGTTACAAGACATTTCGACAATGGTAAAACAAGACCAGCAAGACCGCCCGATGTGCCGACAATCCCGATAGGAGCTACACATATCTCGTTCTCAGGGCAACACCGGATGAGCACTCCATACAACTAAAACCAGCCCTCAAGTTTCCCCGAGGTGGCGCGGCAAAGGACTCTAGTTCGGAGCAACGCTTAGAGAAGCACTGGCCCGGGGGGTTAAAATAAAGATGACCCTCGGGAGCGCGACTCCCAAGGGAAAAGTATAGGTGGTGGTGAGGCAAATGGTAAAACCAAGGTTGGGCCTTGCTGGAGGAGTTTTATTGAAAGCGAACTGTCAAGGGGTTCCCATAACACCCAACTGCGTAAGGAACGCAAAATCAAGGAACATAACACCGGTATGACGGAAACTAAGGCGGCAATAGTGGAACAAAACACCAGGCATAAGGCCGAGCCTTCCACCCTTTACCAAGTATATGGATGCATTAATTAAATAAGAGATATTGTGATATCCCAACATATCCATGTTCCAACATGGAACAAACTTCATCTGCACCTGCAACTAGCAACGCTATAAGAGGGGCTGAGCAAAGCGGTGACATAGCCAAACAACGGTTTGCTAGGAAGGTGGGTTAGAGGCTTGACATGGCGATATGGGAGGCATGATACAATAAGTGGTAGGTAGCGCGACATAGCGATAGAGCGAACAACTAGCAAGCAAAGATAGAAGTGATTTTGAGGGTATGGTCATCTTGCCTAAAATCCCGCTAGGAAGAAGAACAAGTCCATGAAGAAGACAAGCGGACGTAGTCGAACGAATCCTCACAATCGCAACGTAACCGGAACTATCAAGGAGAAGCGCAACCGGAAAGAAGGAAACATCATGGTAAACAACCATCACATCAACATGGCATGATGCACAATCAAGCATGATGCATGTCCGGGTTAATGAGGCATGGCATGGCAAGGTGCACGAACAATACTACAAGTTAGTGGAGCTCAATATGCAACGAGTTGCATATTGACGAAACACCACATCAAATATTTAGTTCTCTCTCGTTTATGTACCCAACAATATTAAATGTTGATTAACATGGCAAGAGGTGAAGCATAAGTAAACTAACTATTTAGGCAAGTTTAAATGAGGCCAGAAACAACAAATAACAATTCCGGAAAATCCTCATATGCATATTTCGAATTTGCTACTGTTCTGCCCTAAACACAATTTTAAGGTTGTCAAACATCAAAATAAAGTGAACCAAGTTATTCTATGCATTTTTCCACCCCATTTACATATAAAGTTTATTTAAAATGGAGCTACGGTTATTTAGTTATGAAATAAATCATTTAGCATGACATTTATGCAAATTAAATGTAAACAGCAACTTAAAAAATTTAAACATGGATGAGAGCAGCATATTATGAAACTAGATGAAATTCTGAGCATTTTACATATATGAAGTATTTTAATCCGATGCACGGTTAATTAGTTATTAGATGCATGAACACTAGGGTTTTTTCTGTAAAACTGCACTCTCTGGATAAATGAACAAATTCGCAGACGCTGAAAAAAAACACGCGGGCCGAATCTGAACGCAGCTGGGGTTGTTCACCCATGGGCCAAGCCCAGTCGATGGATGCCCAACGGGGCAGATCTGGTGGTGGAGGAAGTGGCCGAGCTGGGCCTGATGCACGCAGCGGCTGGCTTGGTCAACACGAGCGCGTGGCTCGTCTACGAAGCAGAGGAAGCAGGGGTGCGACGGCTTCAGGGTTCAGGTGGTGCAGGCGCGGCAACAGGGCGATGCAGCTTGAGGCGGGGAAGACCCAGAACGGGATGAAGTCGGCGGATCCGAGGCGGAGGTGTGGCTGGCCTGGCGGATTAGCGTGGTGGAGCTTGGGTGCGGCGGTGTGAACGGAGAGGCGGCAATGACGAGGCACGACGACGTAGGCGCAGGAAGGGGAGGTTCTCATCGAGGTCCGACGGCACGGGACGGTGGTCATGGTCTGGTGCTCCTGCAGGGGAACACGGGGAAGAGAGGGAGATTAGAGCAGAGAGAGAAGAAGGACGGGAGGAAGGAGAGGGGCGACAAGCAGTTCCTGCTGGGGCTCCGGCGAGGCTGTGCTCGTGGTCGTCGGCGCTGCATGAAGATGGGGGAGCTCGGTCTTGCTCGAGAGCTCGGGTTCCTCCCGATCTGGACCTCAAACAAAGCTGTGGGCTGCGGCGTGGAGCGAGGGCGTCGGGGAGGCAGGAGGCCTCGGGTGGAGTGGATCGAGGGATGGACAGGAGGGGTCAGGTGGAGGCGCAAGCATCCGCGGAAAACAAGGAAGGTGGTCAGGGAGGATTTGGATCAAGGAGAAGTGGTTGGCTGGTGGATTTTTGGATCAGGAGCGATCCCAAGGAAGAGGGTGGCGGCGGCCGACTGGGTAGGGGGAGGATTTGACGGATGGGACGCCATCTAGAGTTAGGTGTCTATATATATATATACGAAATTGGTGATGATTTAGATCCTCCGATCATGATCGGGCGGTCCGAAATAAATGGGTTAGGGAGTCCAAATAAGAAAACAGAGATATCTTTGGGATGTTTGGGGATGACCCGGACCCAACGGTGACGACAGCCCGGTTCGGGTTCGGGGAAGTTTCGGACTAGGTTGCGAGGGGTCGATGCAATGTGCAAAGAGACTTCGGTTTAGGCAAGAGGGAAAATGAAGAACAAGGTTGGTCTCGGAACGGTCAAAGAAAGCAAAGGGGGACGCCGCAACTACGAGGGGATGCAAGTTTGAAAACAAAGACGGCAACAGAGTGCCGATGCAATGCGAATGATGCGATGATGAATGCAACAAGCAAATAAAACACACAGCAACAATGAAATAACTGGAAGGCTTCTGAAGCGTCGGTCTCGGGGCGTTACAATGACCAAGATGAAGGGGAAAGCGAGAGAACTTAATGTCTTTTTGCTAATTAATAGGATTACATAAAATGAACTAACCACTTCATGTCAATTTTGGTAGTCTCAAGTCATTGAAAGCATGCACGGCCCACATCTCTCATTGGTTGATATGTCACGAAATAAGAAACAAGGAGGGAGTTAATGTACCATGCCTAAGTGTTTTGGGATTATTTGGTTTTCCTAAGGTGACTTACACAACATTTTTTGTTACATGCTGTCGGGTGGTAGGTGCGACATATGCCAACGGGTGGCTTATCATTGTGGGAGCCAGTAAGACGTCGCAGGTGCCTGGAAACGGGATAAGGCGAAGACATGCACGCCGGCAAATCTTACCCAGGTTCGGGGCTCTCCGTGGAAATAACACCCCTAGTCCTGCTCTGCGGGGTCTCCGCATGACCACTAGATCAACACAAGTGGCTCCTTGAGCTGTTTGGCTAGAGGAGGAAGAAGGGCAAGGCTAGCTCTCCTCTTCTCTCTATGTGGTGTCTAAAGCTCTAAGAGATCAACCCTTTGCATGGGTGCCCCGGGGGGTTTATATAGGCCTACCCCCAGGGGTACAATGGTACTGGACGCAGGTCCTAGCCGTCAGTGTCTGTATTCGCCGGCTTCTCCGCCGGCCGCTGGGGCCCGCCGACTGGTGGGTCCCGCCGGTTGCCAGCCTGTTGGCCGACAGTCCGGCCCCACCGCCTAGGGGTCTTATCGGTGGCTGGTTACTATAGCCTCGCCCCTGATGACGAGGGCTTTGTCGAGGTAAGCATGGCTACAGTGCCGCTGCCTGGCGGGCTCTCACTGTAGCCTTACCCCGTCTTGTCTCCTTAATGATGCACATACTTCGAGGGAGGGAGGTAGTCGGCTGTTGGGAGCCGGCTACGCCCCAAGCCGACTGGGGGAGGCTCGGTCGTCTCTGAGCATCTCTCTGGCTAAAGGGGCCCGCCACCCGCGGGCCGTACTGACAGCTTGTCGTGGGTTGTGTCATGGTCAACATGGCAACAGTGATGCGCCGGATGGAGGATGGCCGACCCGTTCGGCGTACTGTGGCCATGCGTGCTCCGGGATTCGGGGGTGGCAGGCTGTACTGTAGCCACGCCCCGTCTTGTCACCGTTATGTGGGTGCAGCCCTCTAGGGTGCAATCTTGGCCGCTTGCTGGGAGCCGCTCTTCTTGTGGCCGGCTTCTGGGAGTCGGTCCTCTTGTGGTCGGCTTCCTGGAGTCGGCCATCTTGTGGCTCTCTTCGGGATGGTTTTTAGGGCCGGGCCGTCTTCAAGTAGTCGGCCTGTGAGATAGCCGGCCAGGGGAAGGCGGACCTGTGCTTTGGGTGCTTGAAGGCTCGATCGGCCCGATAATTTTTGAAGAGCCAGGGGTAGTCGGTTAGGCTACCCGTGGCCATTTACTCCGACAGTAGTACCCGAAGCTGATTGGGCTTCGAGGCTGAAAGGAGGACGAGAAGCTCAATCAGCTTCCTATCTTGAAGAGCCAGCATCTAGGAGCCGGCTTTGATCAGGCGCGCCGTCTTGGTGAGGGTTTGAAGTCTGAAGGCGGGAGCCAGCTGGCGCGCACGCCGGGTTGCGGGCCGACCGCTTGCCGCCCGCGCGCCACGTGACACCCTCCGGCTGGAAGAGCCTGCCAGCCCACGCGCGTGACGGGACGCCGCCGCAGGCCGGGGCCCACTTCCACGCCTAGGCCTAGATGTGGATCTTCTGTGGCCCAAAGTGGGCCATTCGCCTTCCAACGACAGTTTCCGCCCGCCGTTAGGTTGCAATAATCGCGGGACGTGGGGGAGTGGGCGCAGTTAATCCCACGTCCCCCCCCCCCACGCCTCGTCTCCTCGGCTTCGCCGCACGAGGCTATAAATAGGGGGAGGAGGGGGAGCGGCAGACGCTCGCACGCTCACCCTCGCTCCGCCATCTTCTTCTTCTTCCTCTCCGTCGCTGCAGCCCCTCGCCGCCGCTCCGTCCCTCTAGCCTTCGAACTACCCCGCTGCTTCACCGCCGCAGGGCTGTACTTCGGCCGTCGCCGCGCCTTTCTCATCGGCTTCTTGCCGGTATGTTGCGCGGCGGAGACTGGGACGGCTCCAACGTCCACGAGGACCACATTGACTTCCTCCGCAAGACGCGGCGGTTGCCCGACGAGGACCATGTGCGGGTCTGTCTTGCACCGAAGAAGGAGATCTCGCTGGCGCCGGAGGAGGGCGTGTGGGTAATCTTCCGCTCGCACTTCCTACACGGCCTTGTCCTGCCTGCGAGCGCCTTCTTCTGCTCCTTCCTTGAACGCTACCAGCTCCAGCCGCACCACCTCACTCCAAACACGGTGGTGCTGCTGTCTGCCTTCGTCACTTTGTGCGAGGGCTTCCTTGGCGTCCTTCCCACCCTCGAGCTCTGGGGGGAATTCTTCCAGTCCAAGCTCGGCACCGCCATGCATGGCGTGCCGGCTCAGAGCGGCGCCTTCATCGCGGTGCGGAGGCCGGTAGCCGACAACCCCTTTCGTGCCATCACGCTGATCCAGTCGGTGAAGCTCTGGCAGAAATCCTACTTCTACGTGAAGAACGTCGCCCCGCAAGGCGACTTCGTCAACTTGCCGGCTTATGTAGCCGGCCCGCCGGCTGGGAGGCGGACCCAGTGGTCCTATCGGGCCAGAACGCTGTCGCCTGCTGGAGCCGCCGCCGTCGCGCGACTCCGGGTAATGGTCCAGTCGGAGGTCTTGACCGGGTCCGACCTGCTGGCCGCCTTCGTGGTGCGCCGGGTGCTCCCGCTCCAAGGCCGCCTTCATCTGATCTGTCAAATGAGCGGCCAACTCGATCCGTGTCGGATGTGCACCAAGGAGATGCCTCACGCCAAGGTAGCTCTCATGGTGAACTACCTCGCGAACTGCAAGCTCACCGACGAGTGGTAGTTTGGCAAGGAGCCGTACTCCCGTGTCCATCCCCCGCCTATGGTAAGCTTTCTTTATCTTCTCTTCTTTACTTTTGTCACCAAGTTTCTCTTGGCCCACTCTGACTAGTCGGTTTGTCTTGGCAGAGCCCCCTCCTTCGACCGGTGGCCAGGGCAGCGGGAGCGGAGCGCCAATTTCTCCCCGACCTGGTGACGTACGACTTGGACGACCCCGACTTGGGGGCGACCGCTATGGACGACAACACCGAGGGGGAGGCCGGCGAGGCAGGCGGCTCCGAGCTTGGAGCCAGCTTCGACGACTGGCCGGATGATGACGAGGCGGAAGTCGTCCCGCACCGCCAGCCGGCGTCTGATCATTGCGCGGGCTCATCTGCCGCGCCGGCTGCCCGAGGCAGCACGCAGAAGAGCCGGGCCGCGCCTGGCTTATTCGGCAGTCGGCCGAAGAAGCCCAAGAGCACGGCGGCGGCGACCAAGCGGGACGAGGCAGCCACGAAGGCTGCCCGCTTCCGCAAGGTGGTGAAGCAGCCACAAATGGTTTCGGCGTAAGTGTCAATTCTTCTCACGTATTTCTTCTTCTTTTTTGTTGATATCTTCTGAATCCTTGTCTTGACTTATCAAACAGGGCTCCGCTCTCTCTTGAGCGGACCGCCGCCGCCTCCGTGGTTGGATCGGCGGGAGGATCCGCAAGCACCCGCCGCGTGGACCCCCCGTGCCGAGCTTCAAGCGGCGACGGAGCGGAATGCGGGAGGCGGAGGAGCTGAGGCCGGCCGTTGCCAAGGCGGCGCAGGATCTGGCGGAGGAGTCGGCGGCGCCACAAGCCGACGCGGCGGCCAAGACCCAGGCAGAGGCTGCAGCCACGGAGAGGGCGATGGAGGCCCTGCTTGTTGTCCCCCTGCGCGCCGTGGCGCCCGAGATCCCGGACCCCCCGCCGGAGGAAGCCGGTGGCGACCTGCCGGGGATGGAGAGGGAGGAGGACGACGTCGTCGTCCGGGAGAGGTAGGCGGCACCGCCATCGCCGACTGGGGTGGACCAAGGCAGCCGTCCTAACGCGCCGCCCGTGCAACCGGCTGGAGGCGAGCCGGCTACAAGGACGGACCTGGTGGTCCGGTCGCCATCGCGCCAGCGCGCGGGGAAGGCGCCTTCGGTGCTGGACCCGCAGAAGGCCGCGGGCTCTAGCTCGTCGGCCCAGGATCTGGAGACGGCCAGCGCCAGCTTGGGGTGGACGTCGTGTGGTGGGGCGACCGTGGTGAACGTGGCGGCGCAAGAAGTCCGGACCCGGCTTCAGTCCCAGGCCGCCGTGCTGAGGCAGTACAATCAAGAGTTCCTCGCGACACAGACGGCCATTCGGGTGAGTCTTCCCGCTTTTTTGTTTCTTGATCTTGATTTCTTCCGTGGGGGTGCGACAGCGCATCCACTGGGTGTAGTCCCCGTGTTCCGAGTCGGCTACTGAGCAGGCGGCTTGGAACTTCTTAGTAGACTTCGGTTGCTATCTTGTTCTTATTCGCTCCTCTGTCCTACTTGCAGGACTACCACAACCTCCGTGCGGCTGCCTTCAACCCCAGGCTCGGGCGCTGACCCAGAAGACCGCTGATCTAACTGAGATCCGGAGTAAGTGCTTCATCTTTTATCGCACGTGGGGGCGCGTCAACGCACCCACTGGGTGTAGTCCCCGAGATTCGGGCCGACTGCTCAGCAGTCGGGCAGGATCTTTCCTGGCGACTTCTTTCTTATTGCTTCTTTCTTCTTCACCATATCTGCAGAGGCCAATGCCAACCTGAGGGAGCAGTTGGGTGGGGCCCAGACCGCCCTTCGTGCCAAAGAAGCCGAGTTCGACGCCTTGGCTTAGGAGCGTGACCGCTTGGTCAAGAAGCTGGCCGACCAGGAGGAGAGCCATAAGGCGGCCCTGAAGGCGGTGCAGGACAGCGAGGCCGCCCTCCAAGCCGAATACAAGACCGAGGCGGCGAGCTGGGCTGAGGCGAGGCAATCGCTGATCAACGGCTATGGCCGGATCGAAGACTTGGTTGACGGTAGGCCGCCTTCTTCTTAGTTTCTTCAATTGCCGCTTGCCATTTGGTCCATTCTCTGACTTTGTGTTTTTTCTCTTCCTTTCTTACTTGTGCAGATTACTTCCCTGGTTACTCCGTTGGCGCCAACCAAGTCATCAAGGCCCACCGCGAGGCTCAAAGGCGGGCTGGAGCTGAGATCACGTCGGATGCTCGCCGGTCGCTTGAGGAGCAGCTTCTGGCGATCCAAGCCCACCTCCAGCCGGCTCACCGCATGCTCTGCCGTCTTCAGCGCGTTGGGGTGCAAGTGCTGCCCGCCCTCTGGCCCGGCGAGGTGGTTCCCCGTGCCCCCAGTCGGACTGCCGACTGGCTGGAGGTAGCGATTGGCCGCTTCGAGGCCTGGAAAGCCTCTGCAGCTCGGTCAGGCGCCAGGCGGGCGCTGGAGTTCGTCAAAGCTTGGTATCCTGAGCTGAGCTTGGACCAGCTGGCCACCTGGCGGCAGGAGGCCGACGAGGAGCTGGAGGCGGTGCGGCCGGCTATCATACAGCGAGCCTCGGCGATCGCCGACTACACTGACACTAGTGCCTTTGTCCCTGAGGTGGATGATGACGGCATTGCTCAGCCGGAGGAGTGGTTTGGGCTGAAACCGGCGGATGGTGAGGACTCGGCGGAGGAGATCGACTCCAGCGATGAGGGCGAAGGGGAAGAGGGAGAGGATGGTGAAGACGCCGTGCCAGATGGTGGAGCAACCGGCCAGCCTCAGCTTGATCATGCCTCCAGCAACGAGGCGCGTGCGAGCGCGCCGCCTGCAGCCGGCGATGATCAAGCCGAGACTCGCCAGCCGGCCACTCCTGCAGCCAGCACTGCCGTCTCCACTGACCTGCCCGGCTCGCCTGTTGCACCCTTAGCCTGATCCGCCACCTTCACTTTCCTGTTTATTACTCTTTGAACAATATTTTGTTAAGTTTGCGCAGTTCCACCCACTGGGGGTGTATTCAAACTATGTTGAATGCCGGCCTTTCGAAGGCCTTTTGTGTAAATATAATCATGCATGTGCTTGGCTTCCGATTGTATTTGCTTTTCATCCTTTTGGTTGTTTCCTTTGCCGCCCTCCCTTGGTCGCCGCCTTCCCAGCCGGACAGCTGCTCTGCAGTCTGTGGCTAGAGAAGTGCTTGGCCGTTTGGGAGGGCAAGTACTCTAGCTTTCTTAGATTGTAGCAAGGTGAATGGGAAACCGGCCAGCCGGCTGTTCTGACAGCCGATTAGCGGGGTGGGAGGTCGGCTTGTGTTATATAAGTTCGTTAGTCCTTAGCCGTTTTTTGTGTGGGCATCCTTTCCTGCCTTTGACTCTTGCCAGTCGGACAGTCGATTCTTCGAGCTGCGACTTTCAACAAGAGAGGGCTTGTGTGCCGGCACACTACTTGTCTGACTACAGGTAGAACTTTAATATAACTCAAGGCGGCAAGTCCCCGGGCCGACTGATCGAACCCGGTGCCGGACTCAAAAACAAATGTAGTAATACGTTCATAGGTATTACACTCGTCATACATAGATAAAAGATGGCAGTCCCCGAGTGCTCCTTGGGGGGCCCGTTGTCTTGTACTTAATACAAAAGGTAGCATGGTACATACTGCTTTTAACTGTAAAATCTTCGAAGGAGATTGGTGTTCCATGGTCGTTCCGACTCCTTGCCGGAATCATCTCTCTGGCGTGCCTTCGGCTTCTGTGCGTCGATCAGGTAGTAGGAGTCGTTGCCTAGGGCCTTGCTGATGACGAATGGGCCTTCCCAAGGGGCCGAGAGCTTGTGCTGGCCGGCTGTTCGCTGGATCAGCCGGAGCACAAGATCGCCTTCTTGGAAGGATCTTGGCTTGACCTTCCGGTTGTGGTAACGGCGCAAACCCTGCTGGTAGATGGCGGACCGGCTGAGTGCTAACAGCCGGCCCTCTTCCAGCGGGTCTACGCCGTCTTCTCGCGCTTCCTTGGCCTCCGCCTCCGTGTACATGGTGACCCGAGGCGAGTCGAACTCAATGTCAGTTGGGATGACATCCTCGGCACCATATGCAAGGAAGAAAGGGGTGAAGCTGGTTGACTTGTTCGGGGTAGTACGCAGACTCTAGAGGATAGTCGGCAGCTCATCGAGCCAGCAGCTGGCCGAGCGCTCCAGTGGTACGACTAGTCGGGGCTTGATGCCGGAGAGGATGAGGCCGTTTGCTCGCTCGACTTGGCCGTTTGACTGCGGGTGGGCAACGGACGCTAAGTCCAGTCGGATGCCCTGTGTCACACAGAAACGTGCCAGTGCTGCTTTGGCAAAATTCGTGCCATTGTCGGTGATGATGCTCTGTGGTACGCCATACCGGGTGGTGATATCTGCGATGAATGTCACGGCAGTCGGCCCGTTCAGCTTCTTGATTGGCTTCGCTTCAATCCACTTGGTGAATTTGTCCACGGCGACAAGCAGATGTGTCATGCCGCCGTGCACCGTCTTGAATGGGCCCACCATGTCCAATCCCCAGACGGCAAAGGGCCATGTGAGGGGGATGGTCTTGAGTGCAGAAGCCGGCAGGTGTTGCTTGGAGCTGAAGACTTGGCACCCTTTGCAGCATTTGACTAATTCCTTGGCGTCTTCGAAAGCAGTCGGCCAGAAGAACCCATGGCGGAAAGCTTTGGCGACAAGTGATCTTGAGGCCGCGTGGTGGCCGCATTCGCCTTGGTGGATGTCCTTGAGGATTGCTATGCCCTTCTCTGGCTCGACGCAGCGCTGGAAGACTCCAGTGACACTGCGCTTAATGAGTTCTCTGTTTATTATTGTGTATGCTCCGGCTCGGCATTGAACTTGTCTTTCCGAGATCTCGTCAGTCGGCAGCTCTCTGTTTACCAGGAAGTTGAGGATGGGTCGGGCCCATGATGGAGCTGTGACTTCTTCTATTGCCAACACGGTTACTGCGACCAGGGTGGGTGGGTTGGGTGGTGAAGAGTTGGAGTCGGCCACCGCCTGTTGTGTCGTTGCAGTCCCCGGGCCGACTGCTGCAGTCCCCGGGCCGGGTTGTGAAGTCCCCGACCGGGTGCGACTACGGCAGTCCCCGGGCCGCCTGTCGAAGTCCTCGAGCCGCCTGCTGGGTTCCCTAAGTCGGATCTGACTGCATCAGGGGTAGGCGGTACGAAGATGGAGTCTGATTCTAGAGACGGCTTGACAGACGGTTTGAGGAGGCGTTGGAGAGAGACGCCGGTTGGTATAGCTTGTCGGGTGGAGCCGATTCGTGCCAGGGCATCTGCTTGCTCGTTGTCGGCCCGTGGCACGTGGAGGAACTCACATCCTTCAAAGTATCCGCTGATTTGCTGAACGAGGAATCGGTAGCTCGCCATGTTTGCGTCCTTGGCGTCCCAGTCGCCAGTTGATTGTTGGACTACCAAATCCGAGTCGCCATAGCACAGGATTCGGCGGATGCCGAGCTCTTTGGCTAGCTGGAGCCCGTGTATGAGCGCCTCGTACTCGGCCACATTGTTGGAGGCGGCAAAATGAATTTGCAATGTGTATCTGAGTTTGTCGCCCTTGGGAGAGGTGAGGACAATGCCGGCGCCCAAGCCGGTGCGCATCTTGGATCCATCAAAGTGCATCCGCCAATGAGTGGAGTCAGGAGCCGGCGGTAGGTACTGGGTCTCGGCCCAGTCGACAGGGAAGTCGGCCAATGCTTGGGACTTGATGGCGGTGCGAGGCTAGTAGAAGATCGTGTAAGGAGCCTGCGCAATGGCCCACTTGGCCACCCGGTCGGATGCATCCCGGCTGCCTATGATCTCGGCAAGCGGGGCAGTACATACGACCGTGATGGGATGCTCTTGAAAGTAGGGCTTCAGCTTCTTGGCAGCAAAGTATACTCCATAGCACATCTTCTGGTAGTGCGGGTAATTTTGCTTCGAGGTGGACAGTACTTCGCTCAAATAATACACCAGCCTCTGGACTAACTGGGCCCGGCCTTCTTCTGGGCATTGGACCACAATAACTGTACTGACCACTCGGCTAGTCGCGGCAATGTAAAGGAGCATGGGCTCTTTCTCAGTCGGCGCCGCCAACACAGGCGGCGTGGTGAGCATCTTCTTCAACTCGTGAAAAAGCTTGGTCTGCTTGGTCGTTCCACTCGAAGTGGGTGGACTTTTTCATGAGTCAGTACAGGGGGAGAGCCTTCTCTCCTAGGCGGCTGATGAAGCGGTTCAAGGAGGCCAGGCACCCGGTGAACTTTTGGATGTCTCGCAGCTTGGTAGGAATCTCCATTCTCTCTATGGCCTTGATCTTCACTGGGTTGCACTCGATGCCGCGTTCGGAGACCAAGAAGCCTAGAAGCTGGCCGGCCGATACTCCGAACACGCATTTCTCAGGGTTGAGCTTGATTTGAAACCGGCGCAAGGTGGCAAATGTTTCTCTGAGGTCTTCCAGCAGGGTGCCGCGCTTCTCCGTCTTCACCACAATATCGTCTACATAGACCTGGGCATTTCTGCCGAGTTGCTTGAGGAGGCATTTCTGCATGCAACGCTGAAAAGTGGCACCGGCATTTCTCAAGCCGAATGGCATAGTCAGGTAGCAGAAAGCTCCGAATGGTGTGATGAAGGCGGCTTTTAGGCGGTCGGCTGGATCCAACTTGATCTGGTGGTAGCCTGAGTAAGCATCCAAGAAACTCAACAACTCGCATCCGGCTGTGGAGTCTATCACTTGATCGATTCGAGGTAAGGCAAACGGATCTTTGGGGCAGGCTTTGTTGAGGCTGGTGTAATCTATACACATGCACCATTTATTGTTTTTTCTTCAATACCAGGACCGGGTTGGCAAGCCATTCTGGAAAAAACACCTCCATAATGAAGCCGGCTGCCAGAAGCCGGGCTATCTCTTCTCCTACAATCCTTCTCTTTTCCTCCGACAGTCGG
Source organism: Aegilops tauschii subsp. strangulata (assembly GCF_002575655.3). Lineage (NCBI taxonomy): Eukaryota > Viridiplantae > Streptophyta > Magnoliopsida > Poales > Poaceae > Aegilops > Aegilops tauschii. The sequence continues at coordinate 508,947,968 of NC_053037.3, forward strand.
CGGAGGGGTTGTTTGACTGGTTTTGCGTCTGCTCGGACGTGTAGCTTGTGCTCGGCAAAATCCTTCGGAACAGCCGGAGTGTCCTTTGGGGACCATGCAAAGATGTCCCGATTCTCACGGAGGAAATCGACGAGCTCGCCTTCCTATTTGTTGTCCAGGTTTGCTCCAATGACGGCAAACCTGGCCGGCTGGAAGGAGCCTTGAGCATCATATTCCTTGGGGTCAGGGGACAGGGCCGGCTGCTTGCCGGCCATGGCCATGACTCGGTCCAGCATCTTCTTTTCTTCAGAAATCATGAGGGACTCGACCAGCCGGCTACTGGCTGCAGCACACTCAGAGGATTTCTTGTAGTCTCCGGCTATGGTGATGATCCCCTTCAAACTTGGCATCTTCATCTTGAGGTATGCGTAGTGGGGCACAGCCATGAACTTGGCCAGGGCAGGCCGGCCAAGCAACACGCGGTAAGGGCTCTCTAGATCCACCACTTCAAACCAGATCACCTCTTGGCGGAAGTGATCCTTGTCTCCGAAGAGAACATCCATCTTGATCTTGCCGATTGGTGAGCAGGACAGGTTGGGTACGATGCCATGGAACACAGTCCGGCTTGGTATGACTTGCTTTGTCTTGATGTTCAGCTTCTCCATGGTGTCACGGTACAGTATGTTGATGATGCTCCCACCGTCAATCAGTACACGGGAGAAACGGGCAGCCCGCCTTTCTGTCGCGAGGGTGGCGTCTAACACCCATGCATAGGAGCCGGGAGACGGCATCACCTCTGGGTAATCGGCCCGGCTCCAGCTGATAGGCTTCTCAGACCAATGCATAAACTCTGGGTTGCTAGAGGCCACCGCGTTGACTTCTTGGTGTTGTCGGTGCCGACTGCGCTTGTCTTCAGTTTGGCTCGTAAAGACGACGTAGGCGGCGTGCTCGTCTGGGAACTCGTCTTGAATGGCTCCGACTGCTGGTCGAACAGCCGGCTGCTGAGGGGCTGGAGGCGGTTGGCCAGCAGGTGGAGGCAGCACCAGCCCCTCGCCTTTGGAGATCCGCGTGAGCCAATGACACTGCCGAGTCGTGTGGTTGGACGGCTTCGCGCCGCTGTGGAACTTGCAGGGGGCATCAAGGGTTTGCTCGTAGGAGAATCCCGGCAGCCAAGCCAGCCTGCCGCCCTTCTGCTTCTTGGGCATGGGCCGCTCTTCGGGTTGTTCGTCTTCGACTGTGGCTACTTGCCGACTGGTGGAAGGCGGCGTAGGGGCCTTGCGCTTGTTGTCGTTCTGGTAAGGGCATTGATTGGAGTCACCAGCCGGCGTCTTGGGAGCCGGAGCGAGCACCTTCCAGAGGCATCCACTCGAAGCTCGGTCTTCATTGAAGAGTCGGTCGTGGCGTACTTGTCTGCTATGATCAGTAGCTCGTCGAGGGTAGTTGGCTCGTCGCAGAGGAGCCGGTGCTTGAGGAGGGTGCCCTCTCGGCACCCGGCGGTGAAGTACTCTATGGCTTGAACCTCATGCACTCCTTGGCAGGAGTTGCGGAGCTCGGCCCAACGCGTGAGGTAGTCGCGAGTTGATTCGCTGGGCCCTTGGACGCACAAGGAGAGCTGGCGGGGCTTGGGAGGCCGCTTGTACGTGCTGGTGAAATTGCGGATGAAGACTTCTGTGAAGTCTAGCCAGCTGTTGATGCTGTAGGGCTTGAGGCTGTTCAACCAAGTGCATGCCGTGCCTTGAAGCATGAGCGGGACGTACTTCACGGCAACGCGCCTGTTGCCGTTCGCTATGCGGACTGCGGTGGAGTAATCGATCAACCAGTCTTCTGGCTTCACGGAGTCGTTGTATTTTGGCGTGTCTCTTGGGAGCGAGAACCCTTTGGGGAAGGGTTCGTCGCGGATGCGGGGGCCAAAAGCAAGGCGGGCCGACATCATCTTCTTCTTCTTCTAGCGCCAGGGATCGCGCTAGGCGGTCGATCCGGTGGCGGGCGTCATTCTCGCCGACTCCTTCGCGGTGGCCCAGTCGGCCGCCGAGAGTCGGATGCGTAACAGGCGGCAGGGTGGGATATCTCTCCCCACGAGGCGGGGGAGGAGGCGGATCGCCTCGTCGTTCCACAGCTCGGGGGGGGCTTCTGCGTCGTGCTCGATGGTGAGCCGAGTTCGACTGCGGCTAGCAGCCGGCTCCTTGTCTTTTCTCGTGTGGGCGCCGTCTGCAGTCGGCGTCCGGGATGTCGCGCCGTGCTCTCGGCGTGGGGGAGGACTTTCAGCGCGGGCGCTGGCTTCATGACGCTCTGCGGCCGCGTCGATCAGCTGCTGGATGCGTCTAGTCATGTAGGGGAGCTCGTTGGCCCCCAGCCCGTTCAGCTCGTCTATGGCCGCCTGAGCGGCACGCAGGTTCTCGAGTGGCGTAGCGTAGACTGGGCGGTCTGCTCCCAGCATGCTGGCAATGGCCGCGCCGCGCTTCTTGACAATGCCAGCTCGGCTCGGCCCACCAGGAGGCGGCGTACCAAAGGCGGTGCAGTCGACTTCGCGCTGGTGAGCCTCAGTGAGGCGTCTCATGGATGCTATCTTCTGGCCCTCCGCGACGAGGGCGAGGCGGCGTGCCTCCAGTGTCTCGGCGTCGGCGTCGGCCGGGATGGGGACGAACAAGTCGTGTAGCGCCACTTGTAGGGCGTCGTGGGCGTTCTCGCCTGAGGCGGCGCCGTGGCTGATGACTAGCACCTCGGTGATAGCGCTGCTGCCACTGTCGGCTCGAGGAAGAGGGTTGTCGATGATCACCATGTTGGTGGGGAAGGCGTCAAGCGATGCCGTGTCGGAGTCGACAAGCATCAGGTCGGTGGAGCCGACCGACTCCAAGTCCAAAGCAAGCTCGCTGGAGACGTGAAGCTGGTCGAGGAGGCTGACGAGGAGGCTCTCGGGGCAGTCTGTGCCCGCGTCGGACGCAGGCTCGTCGGAGATGTGAGCCTCGCCAAGGAGATCGGCGAGCAGCTCGCCGCGCAGGCGTCGTCGACGCCTTGCAGCGCGTCGGGGCAAGCGCCATCGGGCGTGCCGGGCTGGCTACGCTCGTTGGGAAGGAAAAGGGTTCCCGTCCAGAACAGGTCTCCGCACGACGGTGCACCTGGCCCCACGGTGGGCGCCAAATGTCAGGTGGTAGGTGCGACATATGCCAATGGGTGGCTTATCATTGTGGGAGCCAGTAAGAAGTCGCCGGTGCCTGGAAACGGGATAAGGCGAAGACATGCACGCCGGCGAATCTTACCCAGGTTCGGGGCTCTCCGTGGAGATAACACCCCTAGTCCTGCTCTTCGGGGTCTTGGCATGATCACCAGATCAACACAAGTGGCTACAAGTGGTTCCTTGAGCTGTTTGGGTAGAGGAGGAAGAAGGGCAAGGCTGGCTCTCCTCTTCTCTCTATGTGGTGTCCAAAACTCTAAGAGATCAACCCTTTGCATGGGTGCCCCGGGGGGTTTATATAGGCCTACCCCCAAGGGGTACAATGGTAATCCGGCTGGACGCGGGTCCTAGCCGTCAGTGTCTGTATTCGCCGGCTTCTCCGCCGGCCGCTGGGGCCCGCCGACTGGTGGGTCCCGCCGGCTGCCGACCTCTTGGCCGACAGGCCGGCCCCACCGCCTGGGGGTCTCATTGGTGGCTGGTTACTATAGCCTCGCCCCTGATGACGAGGGCTTTGTCGAGGTAAGCATGGCTACAGTGCCGCCGCCTGGCGGGCTCTCACTGTAGCCTTACCTCGTCTTGTCTCCTTAATGATGCACATACTTCGAGGGAGGGAGGTAGCCGGTTGTTGGGAGCCGGCTACGCCCCAGTCTGACTGGGGGAGGCTCGGCCGTCTCCGAGCATCTCTCTGGCTGAAGGGGCCCGCCGCCCGCAGGCCGTACTGACAGCTTGTCATGGGTGGTGTCATGGTCAACATGGCAACAGTGCCGCGCCGGACGGAGGATGGCCGACCCGTTCGGCGTACTATGGCCAGGCGTGCTCTGGGATTCGGGGGTGGCAGGCTATACTGTAGCCGCGCCCCGTCTTGTCACCGTTATGTGGGTGCAGCCCTTGAGGGTGCAATCTTGGCCGCTTGCTGGGAGCCGGTCTTCATGTTGCCGGCTTCTGGGAGTCGGTCCTCTTGTGGCCGGCTTCCTGGAGTCGGCCATCTTGTGGCTCTCTTCGGGAGGGGTTTTAGGGCCGGGCCGTCTTCCACTAGTCGGCCTGTGAGATAGCCGGCTAGGGGAAGGCGGCCCTATGCTTTGGGTGCTTGAAGGCTCGATGGGCCAGATAATTTTTGAAGAGCCAGGGGGAGTCGGTTAGGCTACCCGTGGCCATTTACTCCGGCACATGCATTAACACTTTATTAGTTAAATAAAAGGTCAAAACTTGGTGCAAAATTCAAAGGGGACCAATAAACCAGTAAACATCAAATTCTCTCGTTTGGCCCCAACTAGAGGTCCGGTGAGATGACTATACTGCACCGGCACGGAGGGGGACGCAGATTCATTGACTTACTGCACCTGCCTTTGGGTGTATGACACGTGGGCCCAACAGGTGGCTGGCCCACCTGTCATACAGCCAAAGGCAGGTGCAGTAGAGGGCCGAGGAGTAGATGGCCAACACACACGTGAATGCAACGCAGTCTGCACTTCTCATATAAAGGCTCCCTGCCAGTCCATTCTACGAAATCCTACGCACCTATGCACCCTAACCAAGGGCAAGAGTGATCACTCCAATCGCAAGATCAGTTGACCAGAAGCTAGACCCATGGAGGCGATGAGCGCGAGCATCAGCCGACTGTGCCAGATGGTCCACGACGCCGGTCTGCGGCCCGGCACCGAGGAACGTCTCCAGGTCGTGCTTGAGGCCGCCAGGGCGAGAGGCCACTTGGACGACAGCTTCGGCTCCTTGTTCGACGAGGTCCTCATCGGCTTCCTCGACAAGTTCACCATCGTCAAGAAGCTCACGGACGACCTTGATGTATGCCTCCAGCCCACACGCCCAGGCTCTGCGATGCCCGCCACCCTCAACGACCTCTATGGTGACAACCTCTTCGATGCACTGGTGGCCCTGCGACTGCCCGCCGTCGCGCCGGAGAATGTCCACCTCGAGGTCGCGCTCGCCGCGCAGCGCCTAGCGCAGCAAGACACCATCGACATAATCACACACATCTACGCGCAAATCGTCCACAAGGACTACTACGTGCCAGAGGAGGATGATATGTTGCTGGCCTTCTTGGACCGCAGGGCAACCTTGGACGGCATTGTTCAGAAGCACGTTGAGCTCGCCGCCAACGCCGCTGCTCCTCACACGTCGGTTGGTGACCCTATGCACTAGGGCATGAGGATGTCGTTGATGGATCCGTATGTATCTTTATCTTTCCGTCAAATCCATGTAGTAGTATATGGTACTACTAGTAATTATCTTACCTTTCGCATCAATTTCATAATTTTCGTACGTACTCCATGCATGAACCGCACCAGAACCAAACTTCTCATTACTCTAGGGAAAATCATTATTTCTATCTATCGGTCGCACCATGCAGCATAACCAAATTTTACAAGTTACAAGTTCAAAAGGAAAAGCCTGTCGTGTTCGCGTCACACCCCCACACGGTTGGTCCGGCACGCCGCTCAAGGGGGAATGCGTGTTGTGTTGCATTTTCACTTACAAGTGGGACCGCAGCTGAGCAAACTGACTATCAGCAAATCCCCACCCCGCCCATCGCGCGATGGCTAAGAAAACAGGAGGGAGAAGAGATGGCTGTAGCATGGACTCCAAGAAAATTGGTGTCGGATGAGACTCGTGTGGGTGGCGTGTGCCGTATTGCTAAACATGAATGCTAGTTATGGCCCATGCCACCCCACTATATCGAGCCTATATCGAGGTGCTGGTTACGTAGAACAAATTTCCTGGAGTCCGTGCTCAGCTCTCCTCTATCTCTCTTCTCAACCAGCCAGCAGACGCGTGGAGCCCATCATCTGTTTGCTCAGATGCGGTCCCACATGTTAGTGAAAATGCAAGAGGATCCACTGAACCTGCACATCTTTCACCTCGACGTGCTGGCGATGAAAAACAAATCCAATAAAGATCTTCGGTCTCCACTTTTGGAGTTACTCAAGAGTAGTATGATTCTATTTAACCCAAGATGCACATCACGTGGCTTCAATTACCACTCCATTTTCTTGCATGACACGACCTGGATGCTGGATGTCGCACGTGTCAGCAAAAGGAGGAAGAACTCGACCAAATCTTCTCCACATTTAGACCGGAGGAGTAGGAAATACGGCAAGCCCTATGCCTACATCATACTACGTACAAGCCCACCTCACGCAGTCACGCTATCACCATATTTCTCGGCCTCCGTGCAACACCTAGCTCTAGTTGATCTAACTAGAACTAACTATTGGTTGGCTCTATGTGACGTGGAAACTTCATATTACTACGGATGCTGGCTATACTACTACGACACTAACACTCCAAGAAGTGAGTCAAAAACCGTTTATAAACTGAGTTTATGACATGCATATGCAAATGTACCATTCATTACATACAACAAGTCATCAAAACACAACGACAACGAGGATACATGTTGGATTATAGATTAGTTCCAACAAAACATTCTAGTAAATACTAAAGTTTTCATCACACAACAAATAACACGCAATGAAATGAACTTAAGCTCAACCAATCGTCGGCGTTGGGAACGCTTGGTTTGAACCAGAAGTGTTTCTCTGGGAAGGGGCAGCTACTGTCAATCTCGAGACCAATGCAGGACTGATCATCCAGGCTGAAGCGGCCTATGTCAGGACGCATATTGTGATAGCCACGGTAGGGAACCATAGCAATGTCCGAGGTATATATACAATTGCTTCTCATAAATGGTAGTAACGTTGTGTCAAAAGCAGCTGGATCGCCTTTCACTATCATTGGATAGTTTTATCCAAGGAAGAGCGAGTTTCCTCCAAGAGTATCAATACTAAACCAGGGAGAAGGTGTTGGCGCTAGCAGAGCAGTATCCATCCCGAATACCCTGCAATGGATGTTGGAATAGGTCCGGAGAGTGCGACCATGGGAGACAACACCTGCTTCCTTAGCAACATCAGCAGAGCCCTATGTACAGACAAGAAGAGGTGATCCATTGGAATAAGTTTCCAGGCGCCACTGAGTATATGGGTCCTCATGCTCGTGATGTTCACCATTAAAAACTACTCCATCTCACGTGATGATCGGACATGGTTTAGTTGATATGGATCACGTGATCATCTAGATGACTAGAGGTATGTCAGTCTAAGTGAGAGTTCTTAAGTAATATGATTAATTGAACTTTAATTTATCATGAACTTAGTACCTGATAGTTTTTGCATATCTATGTTGTTGTAGATCAATGGCCCGTGCTACCGTTTCCTTGAATTTTAATGCGTTCCCAGAGAAAGCTAAGTTGAAAGATGATGGTAGCAACTACACGGACTGGGTCCGTAACTTGAGGATTATCCTCATTGCTGCATAGAAGAATTACATCGTAGAAGCACCGCTAGGTGCAAGACCCGCTGCAGGAGCAACTCCAGATGTTATGAACGTCTGGCAGAGTAAAGCTGATGACTGCTCGATAGTTCAGTGTGCCATGCTTTACGGCTTACAATCGGGACTTCAAAGACATTTCGAATGTCATGGAGCATATGAGATGTTCCAGGAGTTGAAGTTAATATTTCAAGCAAATGCCCAAGTTGAGAGATATGAAGTCTCCAACAAGTTCTATAGCTGCAAGATGGAGGAGAATAGTTCTGTCAGTGAACACATACTCAGAATGTATGGGTACCATAACCACTTGAATCAGCTGGGAGTTAATCTTCCTGATGACAGTGTCATTGACAGAGTTCTTCAACCACTGCCACCAAGCTATAAAGGCTTCATGATGAACTATAATATGCAAGGGATGGAAAAGACAATTCCCGAACTCTTCGTGATGCTAAAGGATGTGGAGGTAGAAGTAGGACTCCCCCCTTGGCGCGCCCCTCCTGGCTGTCGGCCTCCTCCTCCCCTCCTTTATATACGGGGGCAGGGGCACCCCAAAGGCACACCAAGAATTCTCTTAGCCGTCTGCGGTGCCCCTTCCATACTTTACTCCTCCGGTCATAGCGTCATAGTGCTTAGGGGAAGCCCCGCGCGGATCACATCACCATCACCGTCGCCACGCCGTCATGCTGATGGAACTCTCCCTCGACCCTCTACTGGATCAAGAGTTCGAGGGACGTCATCGAGCCGAACGTGTGCTGAATGCGGAGGTGCCGTACGTTCGGTACTGTGCTCGGTTGGATCGTGAAGACGTTCGACTACATCAACCATGTTAATCTAACGCTTCCGCTTTTGGTCTACGAGGGTACATGGACACACTCTCCCCGTCTCATTGCTATGCATCTCCTAGATAGATCTTGCGTGATCGTAGGAAATTTTTTGAAATTGGATGCTACGTTCCCCAACACCTGGGTGAGCACAACGCACCAGGGCGTGCCCAGGTGGATTGTACCCACCTGGTGGGCCCCCTCTGGTAATTATTTGCTCCAATATTCCTCAAATATTTCATAAAAAATCTCCGTGAAGTTTCAGCTTGTTTGGAGTTGTGCAGAATAGGCGGCCTGACGTAGCTTTTCCAGGTCCAGATTTCCAGCTGCCGGAATTCTCCCTCTTTGTGTATACCTTACATATTATGAGAGAAAAGGCATTAGAATTACTCCAAAAAGCATTACTATGGATAAAAACATCATAAATAACAGTAAGAAAACATGATGCAAAAATGGACGTATCAACTCCCCAAGCTTAGACCTCGCTTGTCCTCAAGCGAAAAACCGAAATCGAAAAACTTGTCCACATGCTTAGAGAGAGAGGTGTCGATAAAAACAAAATACGGACATAGAAGCATCATGTTTATTATTATAACAGCAACAAACTTAAACATAAGACTCTTTATCATAGAACTTTTATCATATACTTCTCATGAATAAGTGACAATTCATCACACTATTGAAGTATAAAGCAGAAACTCTATTAAAAACCAACAAACTATGTTCTCAGTCAACTTTACAACTACAATTCATCATCTTACCGCGTACTCAACCATCTTACCGCGTACTCAACAATCATATTCAAGGGTCACGTATCGGAGCCTTTAGGCAAGTCCACATACTCAACCATCATATAGTCTTCTATTATTGCTAACACTTACCGCGTACACATGAGCAAAACATTTCAATCGGACACATAGAAAGATAGGGGCTTATAGTTTCGCCTCCCATCATATTCACCTCATGGGTGATGTCAACAATAATGACTCATGCTATCTATATTCAACTGGACATATGTGCCTAGATCTTTCCTCAGCACATGATGCTTGCCAAAGGAGAAAAACAAAAGGGAATAGAGAGAATTTTTTTGACTCTTTGCATAAAAGTAAATAAATGAAATTAAAAGATAGGCCCTTCGCAGAGGGAAGCGGAGGTTGCCATGCGCTTATCTGTTTGTATGCTCAACCCCTTAGTGCAAAAGAACGCCACGTTACATTGCCCCTTGTGATAGCGACCTTTATTATGCAGTCTGTCGCTTTTATTCTTCACCATCACAAGTTCGTGCAACGCTCAATTTTCTCTTACACTAAATGATCTCACACTTTTAAAAGAAATTTTTATTGCTTTTTTGCACCGATGACAACTTACTTGAGGGATCTTGCTCAATCCCTGGGTAGGTATGGTGGACTCTTGAAAATAAGATTTGGGTTTAAGGGTTTTTGGATGCACAAGTAGTATCTCTACTTAATGCAGAATTTTTGGCCATCAAAGATAGGGGCAAGCACAACATATTAAAGGATCCATGACAATATGAGTTCTGTGTGTATAAACAAACATAAACCATTAAGTTGTCTTCCTTGTCCGACATCAACAATTTTGGCATATAATATTTGGATGAGGGCTCACAATCACAAAAGATTTCTAGGATAGTATATTTATATGTGAATCTTCTCTTCCCTTATTAATTCTTTCATGAGTTGCACCATTGACTAATGCTATGTTTTTCAATCTCTAATAAACTTTTCTACTTATACTTTTCCTTATGTGGTGTCATCACCTACCATAAGATTAGTATATGATCTTTTTGATTTTTCCTTTCTTTTATTTATTTCCTTTCTCTTTTTCTTCCTTATTTCTTTTCTTTTATTTGCAACATGAAAGTAAAGAAAGCAAAAACTCAAACTAAACTTTATTATATGTCTTGCACACGATTACAAGGATAGATCACTAAGAAAACTCTTAAAGAAGAAAGGATCGACTAAACTTTTATTCATCTAAAGCAAAAGATTGAACTAAAATATGTAATGGCAAAAAGATAGTGGGATGATACAATACCGGGGCACCTCCCCCAAGCTTGGCGGAAGCCAAGGGGAGTGCCCATACCCGATACTCGGTTCTCCTTGGGTGATGAAGAAGAAGGTGGTGGTGATGATGAAGGTATCTTGTCCTTGGATTTCCATGGTAGTGGTCCACCATCATAAGAGGAGGAGCAAGTCTCACGGTGTCGGTTCTATATCCGACGTATCTCGTAGTAGGGGTCCTAAGCCAAGCGTCTTGGAGCGATGGTAACATGGACACGGGATTTTACCCAGCTTCGGGCTCTCTAGAAGAGATAAGACCCTACATGCTGCTTTTGATTGTATTCATATGGGGTGTAGTACAGAGTACATGTATCTACCACGAGATTGTTGTAATGAATATTAGCCAATATATTGACTAGCCTAGCCTTGGTTTATATAATGCACCGGATGCCTAGGGTTTAGAAGAGAGTCCTTGGCTTGAGCGCCAAGTCTTGTGGAGTCTTCCTTGTATGCGGCATGGCTGCCTAAAGGGGCCCATGAATGAACCGCCACAGGGGTCCTTGGCCCGATCTAGCTGGTCGGGAGACGATGTGGTGAGTACCCCCTAGTCCATGACACCGTCAGTAGCCCCTTGAATCGGTCTTCAAGTTGGGGACGCTCCTCAGTTCTTCCAAACTGTTCTTCATCTTCGGACGCCGGTCTTGAAAACTGGTTCAACAAATCTTCTCATCTTCAATCTTGAGGATCGCCGAAGTGAATCCGAATAGTTTACACGTCGGGTATCCGAGGAGCCCCTTTAAGTTCTCAGCGTTTATCAATGTCTTTTTATATTTTACGCCACACCTCGGGTTTGAAGTTGTTCCCATGCGGCGGTGTCGTCTTGCATCCGAGCTCCAATGCCGGATTGCATTCGGGCTATCTTTTGCAACCGAGCACCAACGTCGGACTGTATTCGAGCTCCAACGTCGGACTATATCAGAGGTGCCATGGACTGCCTTGGCTTGAAAAAGTTTGAAGGAGGTTATCCGAGCTTACCGCTGAAAAGTTCTCTATGGAGCCAGCTGCTCGCAGCTGACCTTTATGCCGGACTGCTTCTGAGGTGATACACCACCTCGGGCTAGGGCTGATTGTTTGCAGATTTTATTTCTAATTGATGCAATTTATTTACTGACGAGATATATAGCTAGTAGCCCTCAAGGTGTGTGTGTCGGCCTAAAATCCGAGATGCACATTAGAGGAGATAGTGATTGGCGGACGGGCCCTTGAGAGAGGGTTTTGAGAAGTCGCCGTAATATATTAGCTTGATGCAGGATACGTCCTAGTTAGTTCCTATTGTTGTCCGAAGACGCGTTTTCCCATAGTTCGGTCAAGCCGAACACTGAGCACTTTGAATTTTCTGCATTGAATACGTAATGCAGTAGCCCCCAGGACATTGGTCGGGTGGCAACACCAGATCAGGGGATCAATGTGCCCCTTTAATATTAGTAAATGATATGCCCGAAGCCCAGTAGCCCCCGAGCCTTAATGCGGGCACGGGTGGCCGAATTAGGGATTGATATCCAGAGTAAAATCACAAATTAGGTGTAATGATTGTAGGTATCCAAGTACTGTACATCATTAATGCTCAGATCCATATTGTACAAAACTTTGTTGACCGACCATCAGCTTCAATCTCCTCGGCCAGTAGTCGGGGAGTGTTTGTCCCACTTTGTAAAGCCTTTATAATGGCAAAAGATTTACAGAAAACAAGGCAATCCGGCCATACGGTTTTATAAACAAAGGTACACGGAGAGATAGGTTATAAAACATCTTCTAGGAAAAATAGTTCCATTATAGGTTTCTTTTCCCAGGCTGTCATGTTGATCATGATCATGAAACCTCAACTCGATCAATGTGGGAGGAAAATATTGAGGATTTAGTTGGGGGGAAGTTCCCGAACTCCACGGTCCACAAAAGGAACCGAAATTTTCACTTCCATCGTTGCTGACCAATTATATCCTTTAAGATGGCTAGCTTTCGGCTTCACCCAGTCTGAGGTACGAACCTGGATGACCCGGTAGTAACTATCACAGAGGTGCTCCCTTTACCACCTAGCCAAACAATCGGGAACATAGGGGTAAGCACAGGAGCCAGGCAACCCAGCTTGGCCAAAATCTTAAGTCAAATTGATGCATATTTATGGCTTTATAACGACAATTACCGAAGGCAACACTTTTATAATGAATACAAACGCTGATGATATATGTTTATTTTGACTCCGTTGCAACCGTTTATCATTTGAAAGTTGACCATCGTCTTCTTCAACCCCTTTGTAGATGCTACGCAGGGTGTTTCCGCAGTAACAAGACAACCCTTAGTCCACGTCTCGGTGTCTAGAGGCGGTTGTGTTAGCGGAAATAAGGCAATTAGATATGCGGGCTTTATAACTTTCACTTAGTCATAGGAGCTTAAAATTGGGAGGCCAGTTACTAGCCCCCCGTCAGTGTTCGATGCCAGCCGAGGTCAAGTCGTTAAAACTTTGGCTAATGTTATGAATGGCCCGTCGTTTAACACGGGGTGACCTCCGTCGATCTTATAATTTAACACAGTCATCGGATCGCTGACTAGTTTACGCTTATTGTGATAGTCAATTTTTGGCTTTCTCCACTGAGGCGCTTAACCATGCGAGCTGGAAGCACAATTGCAGTGGTTCTCCCTTTGCACACCTAGCCGAACGAAGCGGAACATAGGAGGCAAGCACAGGAGCCGGGCAACCCAACTATTGACCGAAGACACAATTCGAAACTGATGCATATATAGCAATATACGAGAATGTTTTTGCCGAATCTCTAAAGGTGTCCGGCGTTGCACTGCGAGACTAATGCTAGAAACACACAAATAGTTTAAAAGTGCCATAGGCTTGGAAAAGCAAAACACTTCAGTAAAAACTTTACGCCTGAACTAAACCAAGTCATTTGGTGCCAATCCGAAAGATGGTCTTAATGTTTTTGTGCTTCTGTCGTGCATTAATATGACACATCCGATCTCAAGACTTCAAGCGGGTCAGCCTACGACTTCAACCTCCTTATCCCGAAGGCGGAGTGCTTCTCCGAGGCTAGTTTAGCGAATTAACCTCGAGCGGCTTTAGAGAGAAGCAAGGCTATCCGGCTATTGACCATACACTCGAGTCAAAAAAGGAGTGGTAGAAAAAGACTTTGCAACGACCAAGAAGAAAACACATTAACTATAAAATGGCTCATATAAATTTTAAGAGCCCCCAGTTAACATGAGTAATGGGAGTTTCTTTTAACGAACAACGTATGTGAGCGTGGTCGAACCGAACACAAATTAAAATTTAAAACTTTGATCATAAAAGAGACTTAGCTGGTTAATGTGTTCGGCATTGATGACGTGGTCCGAGCTTCATGCGGGACAAGGTTCCAGCCCCCAGGCTGGTCCCGAGGTGGCCGAGCGGACAGCTCGGCACTCCCAAGTGGCGACACGGCATGACCTTTGTGGAGAGGTGAAGCTCCCAGTTTAGCCGAGGTGACAGAGCAGGTAGGAGGGTGATGCCAGAGCCCCCACGTCAGCCGACACGTCGAAACAGGTCAGCGTCGATTTGCCTGTGCACATGAAACAGTGCAGACCAAAAGTAATAAAAAATAGAGACTATAATATATGTTTTTTTTAATTCTACTTAATTAACTTAAATGTAGTAAGTAATTAAAGAAATATGGCTTGAGTGCCAAGGTCGGCTCGATGGCATGACGGCGTTGTGGCGCGGCGATGTCGACATAGGTCGTCTAGCCTCGGTGATGGCGAGACGCCGGCTAGACCGACGTCGTGCACAAGTGTCGACAAAATATCCCTGCAAAAATAATGCAGTGCAAAACAACAGAAAATAAAACCTGTCCGACGGCGATCACTGGGACTGATCTGTACATAACTAGTATCAGTGAGCACCAAGAATTAGGTCACTTTGATCTTCATGTGAAGCAGTACTTGAATTACTAGGATTTGGAGACCAAAATCGAGGTACCATACTGCAACACTAGTATAATCAGTTGGGTTATGGATTTATGCAATTTTCAGCAAAAAATAGCAGAAGACCAGCGACCAACTAGGAGTTGGGAAAAAAATCTCCCTCATGTGTGTTCGGAGGTCCTCATCACCATGTGGTCGCTCGGGACGTGCCCCCAAGCCGACAAGCCAGTCCTGAGGTGACCGAGCGAGGATTTCTGCATTCCGAAGTGCTGACATAGCACGGCCGAGCGAAGAGTTTGGCATTCCGAAGTGCTAACATAGCACGGCCGATGTGGTGAGGCGGAATCCCCAGTCTAACCAAGGCGACGGAGCAGGCCGGCGACGTCGGCTCACTAGCGGTGTGGCATAGTCGAGGCCGATTATCTGCATGCATAAAGTAGCACAAGCAAGATAATAATAATAATAATAATAATAATAATAATAATAATAAATTCTTTACAGAATTTATTTATGCGAAATAAATTATTAAAAGAGATTTGGCCTGGCGCAAGGCCAATGTCGGCACAGGGCGTTTGCGTGACGAGGTGACAAAATCCGGATTCGCAGGGTCGCCCGAATTACGGACATGACGCGCACATGACAGTGATGGCATATCGGATCGCCCTGAAACGACGACCGCAGTGTAGACTGGAGTGCAAAACCTGTAGCATCAAGAATCGCTGACCAACTCTTTGAAATATTATTAATACGCGTATTGCGAATAACTACAACAATTGCACCTCATGATTTATACGAAGACGTCCAAACTGATGTCAGACGAGATGATAATGGATGAGGGACGTCCTGGCAGGAGTGCCTCAAGACTGCATCAGGCCCACCAATATACGGAATGACCGATCAGAACATGGAGGTTGGTTTGACGGCACGACAATGCGGCGCGCGTATGTCGACGCGGGTTAGAGTTCCATGGACAATGGTGACGAGGTGTCTGCGATGACGTCGTGACGAAGTGACAATACATAGAGTAGGTCACATCATGTCTGCTGTGTCCGTCGGCCTGCGTTCATAAATCTAGGCTCCAAATTACGGATGATCAGCATACTTTGATGAAGTATAGGAAGTGCTCCCGTAGGATATGGTCCATTAATACTACTATATGAAAAGTGCACCAGGCGACAACAAGTCAAAAATTATAGCCTCAGTCCACACTTTAATAATTAAATAATTAAAGGAAGGATGGATGGAATCTTCCCTGTATGTCGCCGCCTAGCAGAATTCATGTCAGCCCACCCTGTATTTTCAAGCAGGTGCACGCGCCGCTTTGCGACATGGGGCAGTCGCAACCCTAGACTTCGGGACATGGCGTACAACCTCGGATCCTGCTGGCCGGGTTGACCTCAACGGAGAGTTGTAGCAACAATTGATGAAAAATAGCAAGAGACAAACATTAGGTTTAGCCTTTACGTAGCTAGTCAAGCAAGGGCTAAGATGCACAATTCGTTGATTAAATCTTGAAACCCGTCCTATACTCTGACTAAATAATAGTAGTACTACTTAGCAAATCGATTCACTTTCCTAATGGCTCACGTGCAAGGGAAGAGAGAGCTCAAACAGAACCTTTCGCTTGAGCCGCGTGCGGGCGTAAGAATCAATATTCATTCAATGCATGCATGGGTTTTCCTTGGCCTAATTTCTCTGACGTAGCAGAGGTGCAGGGCGGCTCCTGTATGTTCGACCACACACAAGCGCACCTCGCGGATACCTCGGCCATCCTACTGTGGTCAGATCATGCGGAAAAATCGCCGCCGCACGCTAGACTGAAACAGATCTGCAAACAATATAGCAAGGCAGTAGATATACTTCAAGAAGAACTTGCCTTATTCTGTACATATTTAACTGAAAAAATATCACCTGGTAATCCATCGATCCGCGGCGATCGCCTAGCAGGCTCTCAATGAAAGCACCAATGTCAGTTCTATATCCGGCGTATCTCGTAGTAGGGATCCTAAGCTAAGCGTCTTGGAGCGATGGTAACATGGACACGGGATTTTACCCAGCTTCGGGGTCTCTAGAAGAGATAATAACCTACATGCTGCTTTTGATGGTATTCATATGGGGTGTAGTACAGAGTACATGTATCTACCACGAGATTGTAGTAATGAATATTACCCAACCTATTGACTAGCCTGGCCTCGGTTTATATAATGTATCGGAGGCCTAGGGTTTAGAAGAGAGTCCATGGCTTGAGCGCCAAGTCTTGTGGAGTCTTCCTTGTATGCGGCATGGGCTGCCTAAAGGGGCCCATGAATGCACCGCCGTGGGGGTCCTCGGCCCGATCTAGCTGGTTGGGAGACGATGTGGTAAGTACCCCCTAGTCCATGACACCGTCACACGGGTCCTGCAACTAGCATCCAAACTCATACCTTTAAACCCCGCCTCATATTCAAAGACTTGGTTTTGGAGATCATAGATCTGGCTTTGGAGGAAGTTGATTTGCTCGTTGAGGGTGAAGACGATGTCCTTCATGGGCTTGCCATCCACCTTGAGATCATGGGAGAGGTCCGTGATCATGAGGTGATTGGCGTTGAGTCCAAGCTCCACCATCCCCTTGCACCGGAAGACATCTTGTTCCATTGCTTCAAGCCTGGCCTCCATGGTTCCCGTCCCTTTGGGGCCTTGCACATCGCGGATGTGGAGCAGCCCCTCATGCATCTGAATGACCTGAGGGTGCTGCACCACCTCCTGCAGATATGGGTTGATCACGTTCTTGAAGAACTTGTGCTTAGAGGAACCGGAGGTGGCCATGGTAGATGGGATCTGACATAAAACAGCAAGGAAAAGAAGACAGAGAATTTCTCTGCGATTTGGTGGTTAACTGGTTCGGGAAGTATATATAGATTTTTTATCTTGGGAGACAAGAAAACTATAGAAAACCGGAGTCCAGAAGGCGTCCCAGGTGGGCACAACCCACCTGGGCACGCCAGGCTGCCTGGTGCGCCCTGGTGTCTTGTGCCCACCACGGGACGCTTCCTGGAAGTTTCTTATTTTCCTATTTTTCTAAATATTCCAAAACTGATAAAAAAATATTTTTGCGGATTTTTCGGAGTCTGTTTACTTATCGTATCACGTACCTCCTTATTTTCACGATTCTGGAGTGTTCCGGAAGGACTCTTTTATGTGTTCTTCCGATGTCAACGTTTGGATAATATTACTTTCAACATTAATAGGCATACCTGAGATATAGTGTTTTATTCATTGCCCATTGACAACCTTTGGGTTAGTACCTTCGGCATTATTTATTTTGATGGCTCCAGACCGATAAACCTCCTCGATAACGTAAGGGCCTTCCCATTTTGAGAGGAGGTTTCCTGCAAAGAATATGAAATGAGAGTTGTACAAAAGAACATATTCTCCGACATTAAACTCATGATTTTGGATTCTTTTATCATGCCATCTTTTAACCTTTTCTTTGAATAATTTTGCATTTTAATAAGCTTGGGTTCTCCATTCATCTAAGGAGCTAATATCAAATAACCTCTTTTCACCAGCAAGTTCGAAATCATAGTTGAGCTCTTTGATGGCCCAATAAGCTTTATGTTCTAACTCAAGAGGCAAATGACAAGCTTTTCCATAAACAATTTTATAAGGAGACATACCCATAGGATTTTTCTATGATGTTCTGTAAGCCCAAAGTGCATCATCTAATTTCTTAGACCAATTCTTCCTGGACCTATTGACAGTCTCTTGCAAAATTAATTTTATTTCTTTATTGCTAAGTTCAACTTGACCACTAGACTGAGGATGATAAGGTGATGCAATTTTATGGTTAACATCATACTTGGCAAGCATTTTACGGAAAGCACCATGAATAAAGTGTGAACCACCATCAGTATTAAATATCTAGGGACTCCAAACCTTGGGAAAATAACTTCCTTAAGCATTTTAATAGAGGTGTTTTGATCAACACTATTGGTTGGAATAGCTTCTACCCATTTAGTAACATAATCAACAGCAACCAAAATATGTGTATACCCATTAGAGGAAGGAAAACGTCCCGTGTAATCAAATCCCCAAACATCAAAAGGTTCAATAGCAAGTGAATAATTCATAGGCATTTCTTGACGCTTACCGATATTACCTATTCTTTGACATTCATCACAAGATAAGACGAACTTATGGGCATCCTTGAAGAGAGTAGGCCAATAAAATCCAAATTGCCCTACCTTCTGAGTAGTTCTATCTCCAGCATGATGCCCTCCATAAGCTTCGGAATGACATTTCCGTAGGATTTGTCCCTGTTCATGCTCAGGTACACAACGTCTAATAATACCATCTACTCCTTTATAAAGATGTAGGTCATCCCAAAAGTAATGTCTTAAATCATAGAAGTTTTTTTCTTTTGTTGGTATGTAAAGCTAGGTGGTAAATATTTAACAACAATATAATTAGCATAGTCAGCATACCAAGGAGTATTATGAGCAACATTTATTGCAGCTCACTGCTCATTAGGAAAACTATCATCAATTGGTTATGGGTCATCAAGCACATTTTCAAGCCTAGATAAATTATCAGCTACGGGGTTCTCAGCTCCTTTTCTATCAATGATATGTAAATCAAATTCTTGTAACAAGAGGACCCATCAAATAAGTCTAGGTTTAGCATCTTTCTTTTCCATAAGATATTTAATAGCAGCATGATCAGTGTGAACAATTACTTTTGAATCAACAATATAAGGTCTAAATTTATCACAAGCAAACACCACTGCTAAGAATTCCTTTTCAGCAGTAGCATGGTTTGGTTGAGCACTGTCTAGAGTTTTACTAGCATAATGAATAACATTCAGTTTCTTATCAACTCTCTGTCCAAGAACAGCACCAACAGCATAATCACTAGCATCACACATAATTTCAAAAGGCAAGTTCAAATCAGGTGGTTGAACAATAGGTGCAGAAATTAAGGCTTTCTTGAGTGTTTCAAAGGCTTCTAAACAATCATCATCAAAAACAAAAGGATTATCCTTTTGCAAAAGATTCGTAAGAGGCCTAGAAATTTTAGAAAAGTCTTTGATAAATCTCCTATAGAAACCAGCATGACCTAAGAAACTATGAATACCTTTTATATCTTTAGGGTATTGCATTTTCTCAATTGCATCAACCTTAGCTTTTGTAAAAGCCTGGTTTTTGCCCTCTCTCATTTGCTTGATTTTCATGTGAAGTCATTTTGAAATTTGGAGTTTTTGAATCTTTTCATATGGACTTAAACACTTGGGTACCCTTGGCTTTCAAACAAGTGCTTAATTTCCCTCCCTAATCATCATTCCCCTTCTGATCCATCCCAAAATAATCTTTGGAATATTTTTCTTAAATGAAAAATATTCATTTTTCTCTCAAAAACCCTAGCCAGATCAATATGCTCCAAAGCAACCCTAATTTTTATGGCCCAGAAAAATCTGAGATAATTCACAAATATTCTTTGAACCCTAAGGCACCTTCCTGAGCAAAAATATTTCATCACTTTTTGGAATATTTTTTCTACAGAAAATATTTTCTGTTCTGGACAGAAAGGGTGGTTTCTACAGCAACTACCATTTCACTTGCTCCATTGTGCCTGGGTTTTCTTGTGCATTTTCACCTTAGTAACTCTTGGCTAACCTCCAAAGCACAGCCTCTAACTCCCAGCCATTTGACCTCAATAACCTCTCCAAGTTACTGACCAGAAACTTACCTGGCGTGTAAAAACTTCTCTACTGCACCTGGATCCAAACCAAAGCGTGGTAACATCTCAATCTACCATGAACAACATGCCAGACATGAAGTTTAGGCATAGCTCGGCCTGATGTCATAGTCCGCGCGGTGACCGCGTTCGTCCAGGGGTGCTAGCATGCGTGTCGATGCGCTCTGAGTGCCGCCGAGCGCTCTGTTTCGCGCATGCTCGCTTCCCCGACTGCCGTAGCGCGCCAAACTTCGCCACCATCTTCGTCTCAACTCCCTTAACTCCCCTCTAGCGCTCGCCGAAGCCGGAGCTCGCCGCAGCGAGCACGGGCACGGTCCGGCCAACCCAACAATGCGGTGCGCACTGTGCTCGTCGCCTTCTACTCGTTCCTGTGCTCGTCTCCGTCTGCCAACAGTTGTCGCGTGAGCTGCGTCGCCTTCTCCCCCTCTCACTGACGCCGCTCGTCATCGGTCACCATGGACAGGTGTCCACCGGCAGATCCTGAAACCCCCTCGCCGCTCGCCTATAAATGGAGCGCCCCCAGCCTCCTCGAGCACCATCCAGCACTCCCACACACCCCACAAGCAAGTAGGAAGCCGTAGCCTGGCCGGGCAGGCCGCGGGCCGCCGTCCCCGAGATCGAGCTCGCCGGCGATCCCCTCTGGTCGCCGCAGTAGCTCCAGTCCATCCCAGGCCAGGGCGACCCTTCCAGGGCCTCCGCCCCTCTCCGGTGAAGCCGTCCCGCCCCTCTGGAGCTCCTGGAGTAGCCTCTGCTCGCCGTCTTCTTCATCTCCGGCGACCACCGTCACTACAAAAAAAATACACTTCCGTGATGATACTTGTTTGTCACAGTAGGTCGCGTTTTTTGTCATGCATGTACATCCATGAAGATTTTATGATAGAGTCAAGATAGTCATACCTGTGCTGTCGTAGAAGTGTTCCATGACATTACCAAAATTATCATCACGGAAGTGTCCACTTCCATGACGATAAATCGCGCGTCACAGAAGTGCTTTCGTCAAGGGTGACCGACACGTGGCATCCACCGTAACGGAACGCCGTTAAGCTATCGGGTCGGGTTTTGGATCCGATAACCCGTTAACAGCCCCGACCAACGGGAAATTTCCACGTGTAAAATTCTTACTGGCCGGACGAAACACGTGTCAGCTCGTCAGTGGGTCAGATAGGCGCCTATGATATGTCAACACGTGCCACGGCCCACCACTGGCCCATTTAGCTTACAAAGCCGGCCCGTTTGACTTGGTCAAAAGTTAACGGGCTGGCCCATGAAAAGCCTGTTAACGGTCTCTTCGCAAATAGCCCATTTTATGGCCCGTTAACTCACGGCCCGTTAGGCCCTAAAGGAAATCGGCCCAACAACGTCATGTGGGACGTCGAATATAACACCAGTCCATTTCACTTTCGGCCCATGTATGGCCCACGACGTCTTTCGGCCCATATGAGGCCTTCGTATCTTTTGGCCCTTTACAGGCCCACGGTGACTCTAGCCCATAATGAACAGTAATTTTCTTTATACCCGTTAACGGCCCGTGATTTACATGGGCCGTTTCCAGCCCGTGTTAGCTTTCGGCCTATTGACGGCCCATACTTTCTTGGGCTCCTTTTCGGCCCTCGATTACTTCCGGCCCGTTACTGGCCTGTTCCCCTAATGGGCCAAATTCGGCCCATGGCAAGAGTCGGCCCGTTACTGGCCTGTTACCCTAATGGGCCAAATTCGGCCCATGGCAAGAGTCGGCCCGTTTCTGGCCTGTTAACCCGTTGCGCCGTTTCCAGCCCGTCCTATATTCTGGCCCATTAACGACCCGTTATGCCTGTGACAGAATTAAGCCTTTCCTGTCCTACGGCCTGTTACCGTGCTGGGCCGATACCAATTACGCCCGATTACGGCCCATGTAGACCCATTTATCCGACGGCCCGAGGCGCACCGATTACAGGCCCATTTATCGATGGCCCGTATATGGCCCATGGTAGTTGCGGCCACTAGCAAACCAGGGAAAAAGAAGGCTAGAAAAAAATAAGGCCGAAACTAATGCTAGGCTATTAAGGCGATTGCACATATTACATCCACTCGGCATCAAAGATCGCCACCAGTGCAAATATAGGGAACACCCTACACTATACAAAAATGGCTTGCTGTTTTCTTCAGCCGGTGGCTGCACATTATAAATAAATTTTGTATCGCACCAAAACAAATTACAACTATATAACAAAAGGAAGGTTGGCATAAAACTTAACAGTCTAGCAGATAAATGCACCACTAGAAGTTCAGAAGCTCAGTTCATTTGACCAGACTGTTACGTTTTCATGCTGTATTGTTTGATGGAGCACCATAACCCTCGCCTTCATTTTCCCTAGGCTCCTGAACAACATAGCAAATGTCTGATAGTCTGGTTTCAAAACCATGCATATCTTGACGACATTGAGCAATGTTTCTCCTTGTTTCACAAAGGGTCTCTGTTAGGGAATGGACTTGTGTCTGGAGCACAGATACAACATTGCTTTGAGCTTGCATATCTTGGTCATGAGGTAGTTTGGACGATATTGCCTTAACAACCAACCCAATATTACGTGGGAACATGCTTTTGGCACTGTTAGTGGACAGGTACTGACCCACTGCAGCAAGAGCTGACATTGCGGTTATAGTTGCCTCGCCACCTTCAGAAGGTGGCGGTTCCACCATTTTTTCCATAGCTCGCTAAAAATTTGAGGTTTTACATTAGTAGTACCAGAACAGAAGATATTAAGGAGGCAGAAAAACTAAACAAAATAGCTTTGGTCTATATACAGAACTTATTCTGGTGAACCCATGTAAAATATTAGTTGTATTTTATTGCAAAGTACATAATAAAACCAGGTTCCAAACATATGACCATGTACTATCGCTAATGTATTGTCTATTTCTTCACATTGTATTGAGGGCTAAGGATAAAGAGACGAAGTTTATAATACGGTAAGCATAGTATGACATCATTCATATCACAAAACAACTGAGAACAGACAAACAGGCAATTGTAACGTTGTGTGGGCAAGTCCAGCACGGAACTAGATTACGGGTCAAGATCAAAGGAACATCACTCCTCTCTTTTAAACCTTGTAAGGTGCAATGATACGCTAAGACAATTGTGTATAAAATTGAAAAGAGTAATAGACATTGGATGCAAACCATGCAGTTCAAGGCACAAGTCAGAGTAAGTAGTAGTTAAAAGGCATGAGGATTAAGGACTTCCAACAGGGGCTTTGACTGGTGTAGTCATGCCCTTCTTCTTGCTGGTGTGACAGTCCTTCAAGATTTCCACAGCATTTGGTTCAGGTACTTTTTGGTCCTTGCGGGCTTTCCTCTGCATTTTGAACAAGTCAATATAGATCTGATAATATGGTACAGCAAAAAGAGTGAAACATCAACTAATTACAGGAGCCTCGCAGTGTGCAATATAGCTACGAGATCCTGTCGTCTGTTGGAATTTCACTTTCATACGGTTGGCCTTGTTCTTTGAACAGTTCACCTACAAGAAGATAGATTTGTGTGGCACATGCGTAAATAGGACTTCAACATGTGATCTGATCACATATATATAATGTACCTGATACTTCGGATCAGACCAGTGTTTAACAAGGCCCCTCCAGTCTTCATCCGATATATTTTCCACTGGAGATGTTTGGGAAAGTTCACTGTTAGCCTTGCCTTCAAAGTGAGTTTTCCTCAAGTTATACTGATACTGTCGCAGAGCAGACTTGAAAACATGGGTGCAAGCTTGTCTGGTTGCATCATTTTGGCTATCCAACTTGAACCTCATCTGTTGAAAATTATGGGAGTCTCATTATCAGCAACCTAGAAAGTATGGGACAGAGCAAGACGATATTACTAGTTTCCAGACATAACCATACTTACAGATAAATGGCCGAGGAAGGTGTTGAACTTGGTTTCGTCTTTGTCATTCCCGTACGGAATCCATGTAAGGAGGATACGTACATGACACCTAACGGCAACCACTGCCTCTGATACTAACTTGGCTGACTCTGTAGCATCACATGGCCTTTTTAAACCTGCCTCAAAACGGATCTCCATTCTTCCTCCTCTAGATTTAGTTAACCTATTGAGCATTATCCCTGATGTTTGTTTCCTCTTGCGCCTAGGTGCTAGTCCAACAACGAACATAGGAAGTGTTAGTGTACATCAAACTGTGAAACTACATATAAAGAAGCATGCAACTGTAACTTAACTCCAGCAACTACCTTCTTGCTGTTGAAGCCCACAAGGTTCATCTGATATTGCCAACTCGTCTTGTGTCAAGAGTGCTTGGGAAGTAGTCTCAGGTGGCAAGGGATCTTGGGAACGTGCTGCTAGCTCAGTTGACGCACGAGTAAGTCGTGCAGCTGGTAGTGTTGTGGTAGGTGTTGCAAGAACTAGGGTTGTCTCTGCTTGTTTGGTGGCAGCTATTTGTTTCTGTTTGGATTTTTTTGCAACTCATGTAGCATGGGATGCCGTGTTTGTAGAATTTTCCGCTGGACTTTGACCTTCTATTGCACCATCAGTACCAGCAGAATCTGCAGGATTCATCCGCTTCTCATTCCCTGCCATTCTGTGTTTCTTCCTCTTTCTTTGTGCCATGTTAAGTCAATCCAACAAGAAAAACGAATAACAATTTAGTTCTTCAGAACAAATTGATGCGTGATGCAGACGAACTGAACTTTGATGTTAGACAACCACATGATAGGAGGATGTAATATGTATGAAAAACAGGACGGAAGAGATAACGAGAACTATGATGTGTAAACTAAGAAGAAGACATTTCACCAAATTAGAAGCAATGCAATGGAAGGTAGATACCATATGAAAGATGCTACAAATATCGCTCTGCCAAGTTAACAGTGTCTCATCATAAATGGCTTTTAAACAAATGTGAAGCAGTACAAGAAATAAATCATATGCAAGATGCAAACAACATCACACTACCATGTTAGAGGTCTCTCGTCATTAGTGCCATTGCATATTCATAGCTTATGATGTGTAAACTAAGGAGAAGGCATTTCAACAAATTAGAAGCAATGAAAGCTAGACACCATATGAAAGATGCAACGAATATCACTCTACCAAGTTAAAATTGTCTCGTCATAAGTGCCATTTC
Organism: Aegilops tauschii subsp. strangulata; assembly: GCF_002575655.3. Lineage (NCBI taxonomy): Eukaryota > Viridiplantae > Streptophyta > Magnoliopsida > Poales > Poaceae > Aegilops > Aegilops tauschii. Next base: position 508,973,123 of record NC_053037.3, read on the forward strand.
AACAAATTAGTAGTACAAGCTAGAAAAGAATGTGAGATGTAACCTATATCACACTCCAAAGTCAAACGTGTCTTATGATAAGTGATTGTTGCAGGTTACACAATAGTAGTAATTTGATGTAAGAACATGGTGTGATAGACAGATATTGTATGTTCTAGAAACAGGAACACGTGTCTTATTCAAGTATAACGTGTAAAGTAAGCAGATGGAATTCAACAAAATTAGAAGCAATACAAGCTAGACATCACACATAACATGCAACCACATATAACAGTGCCAAGTTAGAGGGAGCACCGGTGATGCTGCACTAGGGGAGACGTGCTCATCATAAACACAGCTTTTTTGAGTGTCTATGCATGTGTTGTCTTGGAAATCATCTTGGGGGTGTGGAGGAGTAGAAACTGTAGAGGCCCTCCGTTCGGAAGGAGCACCTTTATCCGCTGCCTTGCTAACTTCCTTCCGCTTTATTGATCTTGAATTGTCAAGTAAAACCGACAAGAAAAAGCAATAAAATCTCTCTTCAGAACTCATTCATGCATGATACTGACAGTCACTAATTTGATGTAAGGCAAACACATGATACCAGGATGGAATATGTATGAAAAACAGGACGGCATGGCATGTTCACAATTGTTTGTGTAAACTAAGCAGAAACCATTCCAGCAAATAAGAAGCAATGCAAGCTAGACACCACATGAAAGATGCAACCAATATGACTCTGCCAAGTTAAAAGTGTCCCATCATAAATGGAATTTCAACAAATTAGAAGCAGCACATGCTATAAATCATATGAAAGATGCAACTAATATCACACTGCATATACTAAAGGTGTCTCATCATGTTGATTGATGCGGGATACAAAAAAACAATAGTTCTATGTAAGGACATGCTTAATAGACAGATGTACTATGTACTAAATACAGAAAGGCATGTCACATTAACAGGTATAATGTATAAGCTAAGCAGACTAGCACATGCAGTTTAACCAGATTGGAAGAATTACAATCTAGACACCATATGCAACATGCAACCACATATCACGCTGCCTAGTTAGAGCAAGCACCTGCGATGCTAGTGTAGGGGAAATGCTGTAATCAACTACAGAGCTACGTTCACTATCTTCATCTAGCATTTCTATTTCTTGAGAATCATGTCGGGAGGTTGACGCTGCATTCTTCAAATGAGGAGTAGTCCCCTTGCCTGCCTGCCTCGTCATAAGTGATTTATGAGGGATACACCCAAGAACATTAGTTTGATGTAAGAACATGGTTAATACACAGATGTACTAGTATGTACCAAAAACAGAAAGGCATGTCATATTCAAAGGTATAATGTGTAAGCTAAGCAGATGCAATTTAACCAAATTGGAAGCAATACAAGCTAGACATCCGGCTGGAGTGGTGAGCATGATCATCTAGGACCAGAGAGCCTAGTGGGAGGCGGGCTGCTTCGCCACCATCGCAGCTTTTTAGTTGGCTTCTAGGTGATGCCTATCTTTGCTGGGCTTGTCACTGGCTCGGCCAGTGCCCTGACTAGCTATTTGTCTTCTGGTGCTCACGGGATGGTGGTCCATGTAAAAAAATATCTTTCCTTATCTTACCGACTTCGGCCTTTTGAATGAAAGCTAGACACCATATGGAACATGCAACCACATATGACACTGCGAAGTTAAAGCAAGCACCTGGGATGGTGGTTCATTGCGAGCGAGGTCATCAACTCCAGAGCTACGTTTACCGTCTCCATCTGCTGACACTACACCCTTTATAGCGCTGTAACGTGTCTTGCCTACCCACACACGAAGCTAGAGCGACTTCTCTCTTTTCTTTTTGGCTTCTCTCATGGTAGCAGAGTCTGAAATACCCTTGCATAAAAACAGAATAGTGAGAGTAAGGGTGAAGTGTGTGCAGAACTAGTGCACTGTAAAAGTAGCAGATAGCAGGTGGCTGAAAAATAAATGACAGGAGACATATGATAGCTCTACAACATTGCATGGCAAACAAAATTAGATTCTACTCCGTATGATTTTGTAATATAAGAGCACAGGAAATGCAGGTACTCCTCCAGCACACCACCACATGTGGTCATATCTAAGATAACAGTCGACTGAAAATAAATAGGTCAGTCGATTTTTTTTAATGAACCGTCCGATCTATAAGGAACGGGCAGATGGCCTTCGTCTACCTCCCGCCAGTCACTGTTGACGATCTTTCTCGAACCGCCAGTGACCACCGGCCCAGACCCCTGCCTCCGCCGCCCCGCCCTCACACCACCGCCGTGCTTGGCAGCGCCCCCAGGCCACCCTTTAATCCCGGCCGACCTCCAGATTGGGCGCCAGTAGCTCTAGGCCGCACATGCCCCTAAGATAAACACCAAGGCGCTGCTTCCCCGGCGTAATAGGCGTACTAGCGCCTGTTACGCCGGGGAATGCTTCCGTTAATTGGGAATCAACTGGCCAGAAATTGAAATTCAGGGGGGCGACGGACCTCTAGCTAAGGTGAAATAGTATATGAGGAGAAACCTTGTGCATCACGAGTTACTAGGAACATCTAGTATCAAGAAGAAGCAGTCAACTAGTGTCTTCTGTGGGATGAATACCGTGCAAGTAGAGACGTAAGATTTGCACGAATAAGGGAAGAGGAGTACCTTTTTGGGTTGCCTGTGTGGTCACCTCCACATGTCGCGCCGATCTTCTTCTTTTTACCGGGGAAACGGATGTTCTGGAGGGTGCAGGCTTGGACGAACCCATGGCCAAATTGTTGACTGTGTTGCCGTGGCCGTATGTCGGCGGAGGGGAAGCAGATCCGAGGCGGCGAAGGACGGCATAGCAGGAACAGCTCCGGTGCGGTGGAGGGTGGCGAAGTTGGAGTGGCAGCGGTGAGGCACAGGACGACGTGGTTGAACTGGCTCAGGTACGGACTTCTCGGCCTCGGCTTCAACTACTAGCCGTGGAGGGCATTGCGGTTGAGGTTGCGGTGGACGACGATGTCGGGGTATCGATTCCGGCGTGATGGAGGAGGGCGGCGGTTGATGGGTGGGATGGGGTGGCGGATGGAGGACGCCGGGGTTTCGCGGCTGGTGGAGAGGTAGTTTTGGCGCCCACGGAGTACGAATGGGGAATCGGATGGGTGGGGGGAACCATGTTTCGGTCTGGGACACGCTTGTTTTTGGCTTGTTTGAACAGAAGATGGGACGCGCTTGTTTGAAATTTGGGGAAAGTACAAACTTTGCCCCCCTCTTAAATTTTGGACCTACTGCGGGTCGGGGGTAGGATGGTAATCCCAGGTGTCCCAAATAGTGGGCGGGAGCGATTTCGGCCGCGCGCATGTGTGCTTAGGTGCCCATTGTGTATGAATGTTTTTCGGATGCGGTTGCCTGGCGTCTAGATGAAGCTACAAACCTACCCCGGTTTAGACCTTTGGATGTCGGGCCGGTAGGTTTCACGGGTCGGAGTTATTAGAAAAGTAATTTCCTTGTACTACCAAACATTGGTCTCACGCGGTTTCAGGCAAGTAGAGGCTCTTTTGGCGCTTCGTTCGAAATTTTGAAACACAAGCATTCACGTTTAGAGTACTCTTGAACTATGAGGATTGACCTAAATAGACAATGTTATATTTGACCTTGTATGTTTGAAAACCTCATTAAATTATCCGCTTCTTTTTGTAATTTTGACACTTGAAAATCCTATAACTACGATTATTTTGGAATGGAGGAGCTAAATTTGAATCTATTTTGTACACGACTACATATGCTATTATGTACAAAATCAGAGCAAAGATTGGTGCCCCCATAATTTAGGTATGGTTTACAAATGCCATGATATCAAATTCAAATAATTGAATGGACTTCATGTTGAATTCGATTTTTTTAAACCACCTTAAGTTGAATTCAAATGTATGCTAGTTCATAGGTAGCTATTTATAATGTCCATTGTGTAACTTTCATATGTATAATGCGTTTTACACACACAACATGAACTATACTCACGTTTATATTCGATTTCTAAAGCGATGCATTGTCTGGAGTTCAAAATACTAACTATGTGGATCAATTGTGTCGAATAATAACATAGACATGCTCAAATTCGATAGAATATAGATGTCTGATGGATCAATGACCGCTCCTTACGCGAATTGCAAATATCATAATCCCATCCTAATATTTGGATACAATTTATATCTTTAATCAATGTGTAGAGCAGTCTTTTACATGTAGTTTCACTCTCCATCGGTGGTCTCTCACACATGCTCACACACTCCCTCCCGAGGTGTCTTTCTCGCACACATGCTCTAGATATAACTCTCCCTCCCTCTCGTAACCATTTACAACTGTTTTCACTAACCTTTGTCACAAGCACTCTTCCTCTCGCAAACATACACACGCACAATCCTCATCAACCCTTTCTATATACATGGACCTGCCTACGTGTCTCATGTACGCACATTATCTTTACGCCTGTCTCTCACACATTGTCTCACACCTCTCTTCCTAATCGACGAGTATGATTCTAGTAGAGCATTCTGTAGGATGCCCCTTAAAGTTAGGTTGGATGAATAGTAATATCAGAGATAAAGGGGTTACCTTAGTCCGAGAACCTAGGGTTACAAATCCTAGCCGGCTTTGTCAGTGGACACAGAGTCCTTCACAATTCTGCTATCTTTGTCTTGTACGACTAGTCATCCATGGGTCTTCCTAAATGCGTCACGGGCCGACCAATGTGGCGTAGGTCGGAACCGAACGAAGGGTCTCACCTCGACCCACCGGACCTCACGCGGTGACACACCCTCTGCCCCCACGTCTCATTATCTTCTCACACCCACACATACCAACACAAACACCACACAGACAGAAAATTTCTCCTGGTGCCTCTATTCCCTCCCCCTTGCATATACACACTCACGGGAATGGAATCTCTTGTCGTGACGTCATATTCGTCTCTCTCTCTCTAGACCACTCTCATTTCTCGTGCTATCTCTCCCACGCCCCCCCCCCCGTCGGCCCCCCTATCCATGCCTCTCTCGAATACGTAATACACACACATACCTCTCAAGGCCCCGCCAAATGCATCATCTACACATTCACACATGTTACATCACGTACCCCATTGATCTAAAAAGCCCTCTTTTCACGTTTATTTCGCATACAACATTCCTTTTGAATAAAGTGTGGCCAAAAAATTATTTTAGAGTTTCTACATATATACAACATTACAAAGTTATATGGAGGAGTACGAACGCTAATTTGCATTGCATGGTGCCCACAATGATATTTATTCCGCACTGTGAATTTGTATATTTTTATACTATATACAAAGTTAGTCATAATAAAGAGAAACGAAGAGCATCTCTCTCTCCATCGCATACCCCCCTGTACGCCCCTTTCACGTATGCACACAAAACTATCTCCAGGTCCTCTAAAAGTAAGCCCCAGAAAATTCACGCATGTTTCATCTTTCTCTCGCGATATATGCAATGACGATCATTGTATTTGAAGCGAAAGCACGATACATACATTGGACTTCAGAATCCACTCATTACGGTCACCATTTACATTTAGTGGTTATTATATAGTCACGGGCTCACCGTACAACTCTGTATTTGCTCATGACATGACTAGTTGACCAGTTGAACGCACCACGTGGAACCTCTAGTGTTGCATCACATTATCTCACTACCAACGTGCCCACCTGTCAACTTGTATCTACTCTACATCTACACTCTTATAAAATACATAAAATACACTCTTATAAAAAACAGAGGTGGTGATGATGGTGTGCCTGCCATCCTGCAATATAGGCCGTCCGATTTATATCTGACGGATAGGAAAGAAACTATGGCAATTTTGCAAAAAGGTACCCACACACCTCTCCACATTTGCAAATAAGGCCCTCCCTCGTTCATCCTTTTCTCTCACAAGATAAAAAGGTCATACAAATGCATCTTGATGTTACGTGCAACACACGGGCATCTTGGTAGTAAGAATGAAAACAAACGACAAAAAAATATTTGGACCGTGGTTCGAAGTCATGACCGCGGGCACAGCGGACAAGGTGGCCTTGTATTGGTATGCTGAGCTGTCTGTTTTAACACACAGGAGCTGGTGTGGTGATTATACACACACGCACACATGCACACAAACTGCATCCATGCAACACTCACACAAACACATGCACCCACGCATGCACGCAACACTCACACGTACACACGCAGCCACGCACGCACGCAACACTCACACGCACGCATGCAAGAGTCACACGCACACAGGCACGCATGCATGCACACACCAGTACACCACACGACCAACACACACTCTCACGCTCAAGTGCTCAACCTACACGTGCATGCGCACACATCAGGCCCTGACAGACACATACACAACCAGGTGATTCCCGCGCACGGGTTGGAGCCTTGTCGCGCCTGCGTAAATTTGTGTTTATCTGACCTTTTGCCTATGCGAACTGACAGGTGGGACCCACAAGGAACGTGGTCAATTTAACTAGTCAACATGGGGCCACGCAGACTATTTGGCCGGTCAACAGAGTGCAATCCGATGCTGAACTGTGAGCAAGTGACCGTATAATCACCGCAAAACGTATATAGTGACCGTAATCAGCTTATTCTGAAGTTTGGTGACCGTATTACGCTTTTCGCTCTGTAGGCCCTCCAAAACTACATCTCAACACGTTCTCGCATGTTACATCTAACAACTATGCAATACAGCACTACTACTACACTCTAACACAATAAATCATATGTGTTTTTAGTTTTACTAGATATCATATTGTTACTTATAATTATTCAGTTTGCATACATTAAAATTGCCTTTGAAATGTATGGCCAGTATCATCTACCGTGCGGGAAAAATCCCGCCCTTTCCTATTTAATCGGGTTTGTATCAATGGATCGTGCGAAACAGCAAAACTATAGTACTATACAGTACTACAAGTGACAGTTCACTGGGCCGTCGTGTCGTCTACTCCTCCGTCGTAAGAGTGGAGCGCTCGCTTTCATAAATCTTCTAGTCCCTTTCGCCGACATGTGGGACATCAAGCTACCGGGTCCACATGCCATACCGGAATACAGTGCAGAGCAGCCGGGGTGAAGCACCCCAGTCATGGCGCCGCGTAGTAATGAGCAATGAGGCGTCAAATCACAAAGCTGCACCTTTCCCGCAGTTAGGTTGGAGGGACGAAGCAACCATCATTTCACTCGTTGCTGAATCCGCTTCTCCCTCATCTTCTTCAACTTAACCATGTGTTGCTTCTGCCGTTGTTCTGCCTCATGTGGGACGCGGATCGGCTTGGTAAGGCACTGACACCTGGGACCGCATGTTAGCAAACCGCCAGGACAACGTCCTTCGAAAATAAGAAGCCTAATCCTAGACTTACAAAGGGCTACGTAGCTGCTACGTATACTTTTCATCTAATCTATATATGCCCCCCCTGATTTTCAGGTGGGGTGGGCCTAATCCTCTCCTTTAATCCAATCAAATAGTGCCACATCACATCAGTTTGTAACTTTACGTAAACCATTACGTGGATGTAGCATTGCTCAAATAAGAAACCTCCCCCGCCATCCGCGCGGCAAAATCACCTCCTTTTTACTAATCTTGATTCTATAATTTTTTAGATCAATATAATTGAGATTTGTATAGATAGCACACAGGAGCAAAACCAAGTGGTACGGGTAAGGGCATCCACAATGTGTAGCGAAATGTGAAAATAGCTTTTGGCATCGTGGGAACCATTGTGGACGGTGTTGCCAAAGCCAAAAAGATGGAACCGAAGCTCCTTGATTGATTGATTGAAGGAATAGAAAAATGCAACGTCTCTCCTCTTTCTCCCATGCTTGGACGCATGTAGTACAATATAGAGCACAGAGTCTACTCCCCTATCCCTTCTATCACAAATCACAAAGCAATGAGGCGTCAAATCACAAAAGCACGGACGAAGCAACCATCATTTCACTCTTCGCTGACTCCGCTTCGCCATCGTCTTCTTCGAGAAACCATCTCACCGCACTAGTACTCCTAGTAGTACTAGTAAAGGACTTCCTGGATGCAAATAAGGCGGTTGTCTCAGCTTGGAGGCGGCACTTGCGAATGACTTACCGTGGTCTCCCTCAATGGTGTTCTCCGTCGAACGCACTTCGCCAAACCACCCAAAAAAAGATATCGTCAACGTCACCGCACTGGGGAAGGAAGTAAAATATAGTTACTACCTCCATTTTTTTTGTACACAAGGCCAGTGTATCAAAATTACAATTTGCAAAGGGCCACTAACACTAATCGAGGCAAAATTAATGGGGTTAGCAACCAAGGACATTAATATCCCCTGCATGCATGCGGAAGTGAGAAGGTTGGTTTGCATGGCGCTGCATTAATCAAGCGATGAGGAGTGAGATGGTTAGCTCTTTGGTCTTTGGAGAAAAAATACGCATTAATTGACACGTGAAACGAGGATTTGTATCGATTAAATCCTGCGAAGGAAAACCCCGCCTTTCTTTTTTAACACTAGTACTCCTAGTACGTACGTACTTATCCTGTTTGGGTCTAGGCCTTGCATTGCCAAACTTCGCCACACATTTTTTCCAAGCTTGCCTAAAGTTTTCAAAATGAGAAGGAGGTACATTTGCGCACGGCTGTCGCGGTCGCACCGCACCCTCACACGGTCGCTCCTGCACGCCGCGGTCGCACCGCACCCTCACACAGTCGCTCCTGCACGCCGCAAACCCAACCAAGGGAACGCACCCTCACTGACATGTGCTGTCGCATGTGAACAAACCAAACTCAGCCATGCTATCACTGACACATAATTTTCATCCATAGAGTATGTTTATCCAACCGCATGTTGGGGAGTATCCGTACGGCCCGTGCGGTGGTCTGTTGGGGAAGAAGAAGAGGTGAGGAAGAAGGAAAGAAGAGATAGGAGACGTAGGATATTCATCCAACCGCCTGAAATGGTAGATTGACCCAAGTCACGCGACTTGCATAACAAATATATGTTTTTACATAGCAAAAGATCCATAAAAACAACAACATAAAGAAAAACTATCACTGCTCGCAGAAAGAAACGGCCTCGTCGTCTTTGGCTGCCGGCACGAACCAGCCGTCGCTGCCAACGTGTGTCTTCGCACCGTGGTTGTCCTCGGCCTCCAGCTACTCGTTCAAGCGGAGCGTGCGGGCGCTCTACACGGACGAGAGCACAGCCCGATTCAAGTCGAGGACGTCCGGTTCCGCCTGCAGGAGGGCCTCGATGGCAGCGGCATCCGCGCGCTCCGCGTCGAGTCGAGCCTCCGCCGCCCGGTTCAAGTCCAGGACGTCCGGTTCCCCCTGCAGGAGGGCGTCGATGAGAGCGGCATCCGCGCGTTCTGCGTCGAGTCGAGCCTCTGCCGCCCGGTTCAAGTCCAGGACGTCCGGTTCCGCCTGCAGGACGGCCTCGATGGCAGCGGCATCCGCGCGCTCCGCCACAAGTTGAGCCTCCGCCGCCCGGTTCACATCCACGACATCCGGTTCCGCCTGCAGGAGAGCCTCGATGGCAGCGGCATGCGCGCGCTCCCATGGGGGACTCAGATGCCGGCACGAAGTCGACGTCCATCGTCTCATTCCCATCGGGGGCCTTCCGTGTCGCGACCTCCGCCATGAACATTGGATCGGCTTCCTCCTCCTCGTAGCTTGGCTCCAGAGAACTCGGGGATTGGCCCGCCGCAAAGCGAGCTTGGGAACGAAGGTCTGTGGCACCGACCGCCACCGCGATTTCTGCGGGGCGCTCCGGCATCAGCATCTTGTAGTAAGTGATCTTGCGGCGCACCATGGCTTTCCAGCGAACTAGGGGACGCTTGATGCGAGCTAGGGGATCGAAAGGTGGGGGAATGGGCTGGAGATTTGGTGCGGTTTTAGGGCAGTGGCTGGCGTAGGCCGAGCAGCGAAGGTTCTGGTGTGAATAGTGGTTCTGGTGATAACCGGTCAATCGGTTTTGACTGTACATCGCTCTTGTCGCGTTCGCGTTGCAGCCCGGCACGCTGGACCCTCCACGTCGCTCACCGGATGGAACGCGCTTCGTCTTGCATTTTCGCTCGCTTGTGGGACCGCAGTTGAGAGCAAACCGACGTCCCTCCCCCTCCCCCGCCCGCGTCATTTATTATACCACCACTCCCTCCGTTTTATGCGGAGTAAATAAAAACATAGGGAGTATACTACGGATGAGGATCCCCTGACGTGGCCGAACCCATTGAGTAACTGACATGCGGGGCCTAGCAAGCATGGTGTCCGCCAGTAAGTGACCGAAAGGGAGGGTAAGGCAGGGATACCTACGTCAGAGGATCCACTTCCACTATACTACTTTGACCAAATGTTAGAGTAATAATATATGACATGCAACTTACACAAATGTTAGAGTAATAATATATGACATGCAACTTACACAAAGCATACAGGGTCTAATGCGTTTTTCGAGGCTAACTTTGACCAAATGTTAGAGTAATAATATATGACATGCGACTTACACAAAGCATACGGTCAAATTCGTATGTGAAAGGAGTTTCCAATGATACAATTTTCACATTTTACATCTCATGTACTATTAATCTTGTCAATAGTCAAATTGGAAACCATCTCAAGTACAAATCTAGGAGTACGTACGAATCTAAAATATTGATTGGGCGTTGTTGAATGTTTATACCTTTTTGATCAAAGTAGAGATACTTTGACTACACATAAAACTTATATGTAAACTAGAAAGGATAGGGGGAGTATATTATACGTTCAAAAATGAAACAAACATTGAATACCCTTTATATATGATTTGCGGATGCTATGATCACCGGTTCAAAATTTTGAATCCGCCTTAGGTATCACGTGCCCCCACTCGTTCCCTCTCGATTTCATCTCGGGGTCCAGAGATCTATTGAAAGAGTACTAGGGTGGGTACATGCGAATGATACTCGGCGGAATGTTCAAATGAGGCATGCGGGAGGATGGACTCGACTGGAGGGCGACACGATCGATGGAGAAGAGGGTTGCAGAGGAATGAGAAATAAGCAAACGCCACATGATTATACTTGAACGGCTCAAATAAACAATAAGTTGTCTCGCTTGGCCTACATAGTGAAAGGCCTAATGCGCAACGCGGAGCACTGATGCTCGAATATGGCCGGAAAAACAGGGAAACCGACATGTGGGGCACACCCATCGCGACGATGTAGCGCAGACTAGTCCAATGGAGGAGCTGGCCCACGACCTCCTCGCCACCGACAACCGTTCATGTGGGTCGTTGGGGCCAACAATGGGGTGCAGCTCCAGCACCTCCTCTGGACACGGCGATCGCGGTGAGCGACACGCTCATATCGTCGCTAGACACGTCGGTTTCAGTGTGCCGAGGGTGGCGTTAGTGCTGTGGCACGACCAACGGTATGTTTGGTTTGTGCCCAAGGTTGCCCCACCAAAGCATTGGGTAGCCAAAATTTTGGTTGAGGTATTGGTTGCCCATGATTTGGCTGACATTGGCAAGAAAAATGAACTAGAGTTGGCTAGAGTTCATTGGCATGCCAAAGAAATGGCAACCATCCAAACAAAGACCAATCTTTGGGTCATGACCAAAATTTTGGTTGAGGTATTGGTTGCCCATGATTTGGCCGACATTGGTAAGAAAAATGAACTAGAGTTGGCTAGAGTTCATTGGCATGCCAAAAATATGGCAACCATCCAAACAAAGACCAATCTTTGGGTCATGACCAAATTTTTGGTAAGGTGCACTTTGGCCACAATCCAAACACACCCCAACACCCGGCTCGTCGAGGATGCACGGGGCGCCGCGACGCGTCCGCGGAGTGGTGTAGCGCGGCCAACTGCAGCCTTTGGACCTGAGACCATGCCGGGTCGTCTTGCTTTTTCAATGACATGTGAGCAAAGGGCATCTCCAACGTTGCCACGACCACAGCTGACTACCCTGGCACACCAAAACCGTCGTCCCTCGCGCCGTCGCGCGGTGCGTTCCCAGCCGGCGCCAGCTGCCCGCATTCATGCCGTCCATTCGTATGTCGTCGTTAACAGGCTCGGTGCCCGAGGAACCAACTCCGACGACTTAATGACGCACCCGGACGCTTGGCCTCACCGGAATGCGCTACTTAAAGCGGCAACGCCCAGCTAACCTCCACACCATAGCGCATCGTCCTCCTACCTGCCACCACATCCTCCATGACCGCAAGTGCGAACACTCTGCGCGAGAGCTTGTCTTTGGGCATGAAGCTCGAGGTCGCCGCCCTCGCTCAAGTCGCCTCTCGCGACGCAATAGCGGCGTAGCCGGACGCGACCGCACAAGCGGTGGCCACGCTGGCGGCCGACGACGGGAGCACCGTCAGCCACGCGTCCTACTTGCCACCGTCCAACGTCTGGCACCGCCGAGGTCGGGGACTCCTCCGAGGATGAGTAGGGCATGGGAGGCGGCAGGGCATGGTGTGCCAACTGGCCGGTCCGTATCCCGTGTTCTACTCTTCCTCGCCGGAGACCGCACCTTCACTTCACGGGTCTTGAACCCCACCCCCGTACATAGAGATCGCAGATGGAGGACGTCGGTCGCCGCCGTAGAATAGGTTTAGGGTCGAGTTTCTTTTATTTTTCTGTCCTATAAAAGTTCGAAATGTAATGAAAATCTGCCATGTTTGCATTAATCTCGGCCGGTGTATATGAACTTTCACAATAATATACATGTTGTAGGAGTACTAGCAAGATGCCCGTGCGTTGCACGGAAGATCAAGATCTTGTGGGAGAAAAGGATGAATGCGGGAAAGCCTTATCTGCAAATGTGGAGAGGAGTGCGGGTAAATTGTCATAGTTTCCTTCCTATCCGTTAGATATAGATCGGACGGCCTATATTGCAGGATGACAGGCACACCATCATCACCAACTCTGCTTTTTATTGAACCGAGACAAATCTAACATGCGAAGTAAAATAAACACATTGGGTCTATACATACACAAATTATCTTAGGCACTCCAATAGTACGTCCACTACACATTCACGCATTTCACATCTTTCTACATCTACGGGAACCTACGAAAGGGTTAACGTAAATTGCCTCTCTCTCCCTCCCCTGATTTTCATGGTGGTGGGCCCCTTCCTCCCCCCAATCTACAATCAACAGCTCACACATTTCACATTACGTTAATTACGTAACTGGGATTACGTAGGTGTAGCATTACTCGTCCTAAAAAAACCCAACGAAGCCAACCTCCCAGCATATCGCGCGGGAAAAGACCCGGCCGCGCCGTTTTAGTCGGGATTACCGGATTACTAGTAGTAGTATCGATGGATCACGTGAAGCAACAAAAAATATATTTTTTGAGGGGGCGAAGCACCTAGTTTAAAAGGAAAAAAGGCGGTACACTCACAGCACTCCTGTCGCGGTCGCATTGCACCCCACACACGTTCGGTCCTGCACACGGCTCACGCAAACGGAACGCGCTTCGGCTTGCCTCTTCACTGACACGTGGGACTGCACTTGGAGAAACCGACTATGCGCCATACTCCCCCCGCCCACCGCGCGAAAATCCTCCCCCCACACCGAAAAATTCCCCCCAAATCCGATTCAACCGTCCTTCGGCCAACTAGCCAATAATATTCCCCAAACCCCCCTCCCCCCTGTCCCCCTCCACTCCATTCGCTCCGCCAAAGCCGCCCTCCCCGCCACGCCGATACGTCGGTGCCGTGGTTCGGCGATCCTCTCGCTCCCACAGTACCCTCTCGTAGACTGCAGTCCTCTAGCCGCGCCGCCACCTCTGGCTACGTTCTTGTGGAGGCGCACGGCGGTCAGCGCCGCCACCGCTGGCGACGTTCGTGTGGAGACGCACGGAGGTCAGCTTCTCCCACGGTACGCAAATTCTAGACTGAGGCCCCGTTCATGTCGGTGTAGCGCTGAATGTTAGTTGATAGACGTTGTTAATCTCACTGTTTGCCGAAGTAGTTTATGGCATGCTTCCTTGCCCTGTTCTGCACTCAATCTGCTTAGCTGAGATGGCATGCCAAGGCCGATTAGTTGCTAAAATATCCTGCCATATATTTATTGTGACGTAGATTGCCATGGTCTAGTAGCCAATCTGTTAGGTGAAATAGCTCTACACCGTTTTATACTCGATCTTTCTTGCTGCGATGGCCTTCGATAGTTCGATGGCTGTGTGCTCGGCCTCATTGACTGCTGAAACAGCCTGCCATAATTTGGCACTCAAATCTGTTTGCTAAATTAGCTTTACATATATTTCGTTACTTAGATCTGCTCGTCCAAATATCTTGCCATACCTTTAGACATCGACCTAGGTATTTTTTTCTGGACTTCATAAAAAAGCATATATGTTTTTCCTGTAATATCTAGTAGAAGAACTAATTTGTATGTCTAATAGATGGACAGGACTTGGATAACTTCTGCTCGAAGATTCTCCGCTGCATATGTCGACGGGGTTGAAAACTTCATGAACTTTATCAGAGCTGAGTACGGTGGTCCAAAGTCAGATGTGCTCTGCCCGTGTAGCAATTGTATGAATTCAGTTACAAGACCCCAGTCAACTGTGCAAAATCATCTACACTTGTATGGGATGTCGGTCACATATACTAGGTGGGTTCATCATGGTGAAGCTGTGAACGTCAATGTTATTGACTACGTGGAAGCAGCAGATCACCATCTTGATCTGCCTGATGCTCAGGTGGAAGAGGAGGAGGAGGTGGTGGTGGCGGAGCCAGTGAGTTTGACCAACATTGAAACACGCTACGAAATGCTCGTGCATTCCGTGAAATTTCACCTGCAGAAGAAAAACGGTGGGCCCGCATGTTGGAACAATGCAACATTGCTGTCACCCCAGGAAATAAGCTGTCAGTATTCTCAGCTATGGTCACCTTTCTTCAGGTGAAGACATCAGAGCGGATGACCAACAAATCATTCGATGCGATGTTGGCTGCTTTCCGCGAATCTTTCGCAGATGCGTCTGAGCTGCCACACACCTACAGTAAAATGAAGAATTTCCTTCATGCAGTTGGAATTGGATATGATATGATCCATGTTTGTAAGAATAATTGTGTTCTGTTCCGGAAGGATTATGCCAACTTAAGTGAATGCCCGAAATGCAAATCATCAAGATGGAAAGATGGCGATGCTGTGAAGAGGATTCCTCATAATGTTCTGAGACATTTTCCAATTATACCAAGATTGCAGAGGTTGTTTCATGATGCTGAAATAAGAGAGGATGTACTGTGGCATTCTAGGAACCAGGAGTACAGAGATCAGAATGTAATGAGCCATCCATCTCATGGTAGTGAGTGGAAAAGCTTCAATGATAAACACAAAGAGTTTGCTGCTGACCCGAGACACATTAGACTTGGCTTAGCTTCAGATGGATTTAACCCATTTGGCCACCAGAGGGCCACATATAGCATGTGGCCAGTGCTTGTTATTCCTTACAACATGCCTCCAAATGTCTGCACCAAAGAATCAAACTACATGATGGCCTTGCTCATCCCAGGTCCAAAAAGTCCTGGAAAGGATTCTGATTTGTTCATGGAGCCTCTTGTGGAGGAACGTCAATAGCTATGGAAGGGTGTTCTCACTCGAGACCTATATAGCAGCTGACCAGCTGATTTCTTTCTGCGTGTTGTTATAATTTGGTGCATCCATGATTATCCGGCTTTGGGCACTATGTCAGGGCGAACGACACATGGTTACAATGCATGTGTTCGCTGTGACAGGAATCCGCTGTCATACGCAATACTTAGCAAGATCGGTGACATTAGACACCGCCGTTTCCTTGCCAAGGACAAGCCGCATCCTAGAAAATACCGAAGACATGTGTTCAATGCAAATCATGAAAACCGTGATGCGCCAAAGAGGCTCACCGCCGATGAGTTGCAAGTGGAATTAGAGAAGGTCAGGAATATTACACCAGGAAACCATCCTGGTAATGGTAGCGGGAAAAGGAAGCGTGGCAGGTTAGAACAGAGATTATTGTTTCCCCGCAGGTCCACTTTGTGGGACTTGGAGTATTGGAAAGATTTGGATCCGCGGCATAATCTTGATGTGATGCACATCGAGAAAAATATATGTGACAGCATTATCGGCACACTTCTTAATATTGAAGGCAAGACAAAAGATACCTTAAAATCTAGGATTGATTTAACACACCTGGGTATCAGAAAGGATTTGCAGGTGCAAGATGAAGGTAAACCACGGGATATGGCACCAGCTGTGTACGTCTTGGACAAGGTAAAAAGAAAAGAATTCTGCGAGGTCCTGTCACGTGTCAGATTCCCACATGGATTTGCTTCCAACCCTGAAAGGAGAGTCAGTGCAGATGGAAACAAGGTACAAGTGTTGAAAACTCATGACTGCCACGTCCTACTTCAAATGGTTTTACATGTTATCCTTAGAGGATTGGGCCGCCCTGACTTATACACAGCAGTTGCAGAGTTGGGACAATTCTTCAGGGAACTCTGTAGTAGGAATATCAGGATAGATGCTTTGGAGCGTCTTAGAGACAAGATACCAACTATCCTATGCGACCTTGAGAAGATATATCCTCCAGCCTTCTTTGATGTGATGGTGCATTTGGCTGTTCATCTACCTGATGAGGCACTACTTAGAGGTCCAGTACAGTATGGCTGGATGTACCCTATTGAAAGGCGGTTAGGCACTTTCAAGGGCTATGTTAGGAACAGAGCTAGACCCGAGGGTTCCATTGCAGAGGCCTACATTGCTACAGAAGCGTTGACATTCTGCTCAAAATACATTGAAACAGCTAATCAGCTTAGCAAAGAGGTGGGTGAAGACAATCCCGGGCTCAATGTTTTCGATTATTCTGTTCGAGTTACAGGGACGAGTCGACAAGAGGACAAACCTAAAGATTTGGACAAAATGGTTTGGTATGTCTTGAATAACTGTCGTGAGATACTACCTTATATCAAGTAAGTGCAGTACTGCAGCTTATACATCGTAATCTACTAAACTTGCAGCACATTCTTATATATTTAGATGTTTGACGCGATCACTATGTTGTGTAGCATCTACAAAGAGGAGTTACTGCCGCAAAATCCAAGAAACATTGACAAACTGGTTATGGCAGGATTTGCGAAATGGTTCAAGAACCATGTAAGCTTTTGAAGTGCACTGTCAGTTTTTTTAATATATTGAGTACATAAGATGATCAGCTTGTCTATTTTCTCACCATAGGTTAAGAAGATGCAAGAGGATGGGCAGGCAGTTGATGATGCCCTTTACTTACTAGCAATGGGTCCTGATACTCGGGTAAGACATTATGAATCTTGCGTTGTTGGAGATGTGCGCTACAACACCCTTACACGAGACGAAGGCATGAAGACACAAAACAGTGCCATCATGAGCACGGATACGTATGACAAAGAGACAACTGAAATGTATGCTAACATAACAGACATTGTTCAGTTGCAGTATATCTCCAGTTTCGAGGATCATCAGTGTGTGGTTCTGTTGTGCTGTCATTGGTATAACCTGTTTTCCAGGATCGCAAAACCCAGAGCTGATGATTATTTCAAATCCATCATTGTCAAGGCGGAGTACCAAACCAACGACCCTTTTATTTTGGCAAATCAAGCAACACAAATATTTTTCTTGGAAGACACATTTGCACGTAGAGATGACTGGAGAGTATTGCAAAGGTTTGAGCAGAGGAATTCATTTAATGAAGTTGCACAACAAGATGATGCTTACACTGCTCCTGATGTACAAGATAACACAGATGTTCCAAATATCTTTGAGAACCATCACGTCAATGACGCCGGCGAAAAGATTGCCTGTCATGCTGTGGACATACAAGAGTTGATCAAGAAGAGGCCAACGTTCGAGGACGTTGAGGACGAAGAAGAAGATGACACCGTGGGGAATTACGATTCAGACTGATACACATGGCAAAGATGTTGACGCTGCTGCTGCGGATGATGATTACATTGCTTTTGTCGTATTTGCCTGTCAGAAGACGTTTTTTATCTACTATGTGAAATTGTGTTTGCTATGACAACTGAAACCTGATGAACATGTTGTTTAGTATTTTGCTGTGAGAACATCACTTGTTATGTATGCTGATTTGTGTTTGGTGATTGTATGAGAACTAAAACATGATGACATTGTTGTTTAGTTGTACTCATATTTGGTTGTGAAACTTGAATTTGATGACATAGTTTGCTGTTGGACTGCAATTTGCTCGACGTCTTCGAATGAGAACAAAGCTGACCCGACAGGGCCTCTGCTATTTATTTATTTATATCAGCAAAAGGGTATACCCCCTGATTTCCGTTAATAGAAATCATTAGATGTTCACAACACTATGCCCAGCCTGCTACATAGGTTTCATTCATTACTAGTTTCCGCAAAGTGCTCATGTCGTAGCCACTGAATACATCACGAGTGCTACATATACTGCAAATAAAGAGACAATCATCCTACAGAGCACATTGATCTTTCCCATTATCTTCACAAGCTCTTTCATCTCCTCATTGCTGTCAAGGCCGTTTAGCAGCTGTAGCTTGGCCATGATCAGAGGAACTGCATCTTTAACCTTCCGCTCTGCATCTTCCTCTTCTGTCGTTCCTTCAGTTACTTGTCCAACACCCCAACCTGCTGGTATTGGGATTCCTCGGCTAACCAAATAATCAGCGTAGTTGCATTCCCCCACATCAGCAACTTTCCAGAAATACAAATCACACGAATCTTCCCTTTTCTGCATGAATCAAATTGGAAGATCATCAACCAAACTATTAAAAAAATCAGCAACTGAAAGCAGCAGAACAACACTTAAACATATTATTACCCCATGATTCGGGCATTTGTAGAAGACTCGGCCAGGGTTGCAGATTGTGGTTGAGACGCGACGGATGACTCTGCGTGATTTGCATCAGTGCCACCACACCAACGACAGCGGGTTGCGATGAGCAATCGGCTGCGGTGCGCGTGCCGGCGGGGGTGTGATGAGACCCACAGGCGATGCTACGGGTGGCGACTTGGCGCATATCTGGTTGTTGCCTGCTGAAGAGCAGGTGGACGAGCAGCCAGCGGACATGGTTGTTGCGGCCAAAGCTTCTGATGCTAGGCAGAGTAAGTAGAGAAGAGGAGAAGTGAACGTTGGATATGTCAGTTTCATTACTTGCAGAGTAGCATCACACCATATATAATCATAGTCTAGGTTTGGATTCGAACTAGCTACAGGAGGGACCTCCTTGTTTTGCGAAAAAATATTTCTCCACCTGACAGCTGGGACCCACCGGCTGTATCTTCGCATGGAAGGAAGTGCCTCCTTGTTTTGCAAAAAAATTATTCATCCCGTTGACAGCTGGGACCCGTCAGATTTGGTGACTGACTTGTGGGCCTACTAAGCGGACGTGTACGCACGGCTTTGTCAACTTAATCAACAAATGATTCTAGCAGCTGGACCGTTGGATGTTAATCCAACAGCCGTGATCCTTCTACAACCTCTGTTCTTGCTCCTATCTCCCGTGGGCGGCACCGCAGCTGTGCTGCCGCGCACCCAAACTAGTGAAGTTTCCCACTCCTCTCCATCTGCGACTCCACTGCCCCGTCTTCCCCATCTCCGGGTCGTTCCAGCCTGGGTGCGCTCGGCACGGTGTGGTCAACGTGGTCAACAACCGAGAGTCATCGGAAGATGACTGTACGTGAGAGGCTGACAGTGGGGACGCACCATGCCCATGGACGCATGCATGCAACGGAACACGGCGAGGTCAACGTGGTCAAGGAACGACTTCCATTGGAAGTATACTGTACGTGGAGAGTCTCAGCTGGGTCCACGGCCGCAGCAAGTAAGTGCCTCCTTATTACGTGAAAAATAATGATTCCTCCAACTGACAGCAGGGACCCACTGGACGGGCCACCGTATTTTGCAAAAAAAACATTTGCCCCTGACTACTGGGACCCACCTGACGGGCCACCGTATTTCGTGAAAAAACGTCCCCCCTGTCAGCTCGGACCCACTCGAAGTGCCTCCTTATTACGCACAAAAAAATGAATACTCCCCCGGCTAGCTGGGACCCACCTTGGTGGGAGGCTGACTTGTGGGCCTACTAAGTTGACGGGGACGAAGGGCTTTGTCAACTTAGTCAATATGAACGATTCTAGCTCCAGTGACCATACGATGTCCATCCAACGGCCGTAGTGCTTCTTCAACATCTGGTCTTCTTGCTCCAGCCGCCCAAAGCAGCGCCGGTCGTGCCGCATGCTCCTGCCTCCCGTGGCCGGCTGTGCTGCCGCGGAGGCCTCATCGCCCCCTACTATTCCCACCGCTGGCCAGGCCCTGCGGCGATGGCAGCCTCACACCGTAGCTGAACCAGTGAACCCTCGTACTCCTCTCTGCGCGGGCTTCCACTGCCGCGTCTTCCCCGGCTCCGCATCGTCCCCTTCCTAGGCCTCGCCGTCGTCCACCGCCGTGGTGCTCTCCGCGCGGCGTGCTCAACGTGGTCAAGGAACGACTCCCGTCAAAAGAGTACTGTACGTGGAGAGGCTGACAGCTGGGTCCACGGCCACAGCCCAGTTTTTTTGTGATTTGCCAAGTCGCTTTGTCAAGCCTGTTGGGCTGCAAATCTTTCAAGACGAGGAGAGCTTTCATTCGGTTGGCCGAGAAAATGGCCCATCAGTAATGACAAATGGGATGTACATTTTTAAAACACATCAAACCGACAATTAGTTTCAAATATCTTTTTTTATTTTGAGATTTTAAATTACATTAATTTTTATGCGTGGAGAATTTGTTGGATTTTATAGTGATATACATTTATTTTTAAAATCAGTTTGAATGTGAGTCGAAATTTAGGGATTAAAAACAGTTCGGACCGCACCAAAATATGCAAAATTTCGTATAATTTTTTAACCGTGGCCACAATATGGGCTATAATGCTAACAAAAAGAATATGGGCTCCAAAAAACCTTAATAATTAGCAAATGGGCTGTAAATTATTAGAAATACTGGCAGATGGGCTGTATGCTGTTTTCCACAGATTTGAGGCTTTCCTAAAAAAAGGTTGACGCACAACCAGTGACTGTTGGATGGCCATCCAACGGCCGTCGTGCTTCTTCAATCTCTGCTCTTCCTGCTCTAGCTGCTCAAACAAGCGCCGGCGGGACTGCCTGCTCCCTCCTCCCCGCGGCCGGCTCTGTTGCTGTGCGGGCCTCACTGCCCCACTGTACTCCCATCGCTGGCCTAGCCATCCCTCTACTCACCCACACCTGCTGTTATTCTCCGGCGACGGCAGACGAAGCAGTAAACCCTCGTACAGTCGTACTCCCCTCAGTGTGGGAAACAACTGCCGAGTCTTCCCTGCCTCCGTGTCGTTCCCTTCCTAGGCCTCGCCGTCGTCCACCGCCCTGGTGCTCTCGGCGCGGCCTGGTCAACGTGGTCAACGACCGACATGCATTTGAAGTGGACTGTACGTGGAGAGGCCGACAGTTGGGTCCACGGCCGCACGCAAGGAAATGCCTCCTTGTTACGCGCAAAATAATGATTCCTCCACCTGACATCAGGGACCCAACGAAAGGGCCTCTGTATTTCGTGAAAAAAACGTTACCGCCGCTGACAGCTCGGACCCACTAGCTATATCTTCGCATGCAAGGAAGTGCCTCCTTATTATGCACACAAAAATGAATACTCCCCCTGTTAGCTGGGACCCATTATAGTGGCAGGCTGACTTGTGGGCCTACTAAGTTGACGGGGACGGGGGGCTTTGTCAACTTAGTCAATATGCACGATTCTAGCTCAAGTGACCGTACGATGTCCATCCAACGGCCGTAGTGCTTCTTCAACCTCTGGTCTTCTTGCTCCAGCCGCCCAAACCAGTGCCGGTCGTGCCTCGTGCTCCTGCCTCCCGTGGCCGGCTGCGATGAGGCGGTGGCCTCACCGCCCCCTACTACTCCCACCGCTGGCAGGCCATCCCTCTACTCACCCACACCCCCTGTTATTCTGCGGCGACGGCAGCCTCACACCGCAGCGAACCAGTGAACCCTCGTACTCCTCTACGCGTGGGCATCCACTGCCGTGTCTTCCCCAGCTCCGCGTCGTCCCCTTCCTAGGCCTCGCCGTCGTCCACCGCCCTGGTGCTCTCGGCGCGGCGTGGTCAACATGGTCAAGGAACGGCTTCCATCGGACGTGGACTGTACGTGGAGAGGCTAACAGCTGGGTCCACGGCCGTAGCAAGGAAGTGCCTCCTTATTACGTGCAAAATAATTATTCCTCCACCTGACAGTGGGGACCCACCGGACGGGCCACCGTATTTTGCAAAAAATCGTTTGCCCCTGACTGCTGGGACCCACCAGCTACATCTTCGCACGCAAGGAGTGCATCCGGGCAAAAAAAACGATTCGCCCCCCTGACTGCTAGGACCCACCAGCTACATCTTCGCAGGCAAGGAAGTGCCTGACAGTCGGCACCCACCTGGTCGAAGCGTACGTAGCGGTGTCATTCTGGTCGCGAACGTGTACGTACATATATACTGGTGGATGTAGAGGCGCGCACGTGTCGTAGTAGAGGCGCGTACGTGTCGTAGTAGAGGCGCGCACGTAGCATGTACACGTATGTACAGCGGCCAGGGTGCAAGAAAGAAAATACGGCCACGTATGTGTACATACGGGCGGGGTCTCGAACGCCTACTCGCGCAACCGTAGGGCCAGGGCTCGTGTACATGGCTCGGTCGGAACGGAGAAACAGTGTCGTCGTCGTGTTCATGGGGAGGCAACGGAATGCGTCGTGTTCATGGGGAGGCAACGGAATGTGTCGTGTTCATGGGGAGGGGTGTGGCGTACCGCAAAACGGAGGAAACGGTCCTTCTACGGTCGACACGGGGGTCCTGTTGATCGGGAGGAGTGTGGCGTACCGCAAAACGGAGGAAACGGACCTCCTACGGTCGAAACGGGGGTCCTGTTGATCGGGAGGGGTGTGGCGTACCGCAAAACGGAGGAAACGGACCTCCTACGGTCGAAACGGGGTCCTGTTGATCGGGAGGGGTGTGGCGTACCGCAAAATGGACGAAACGGACCTCCTGCGGTCGAAACGGGGGTCCTGTTGATCGGGAGGGGTGTGGCGTACCGCAAAACGGACGAAACGGACCTCCTACGGTCGAAACGGGGGTCCTGTTCATCGGGAGGGGTGTGGCATACCGCAAAACGGGACTCCACGGGATACTGTTCATCTCCACCGTCGACCTCCTCCAGCCTCCACGGGTTCCTGGTCATCCAGCCTCCACCACGCGCTACTCCACCGGCTACTGTTCAACCACCCCTCCACGGGCACCCCTCCATCGTCTACTGTTCATCCAGCCCTCCACACCACGGGGTCCTGTTCAACCACCCCTTCACGGGCACCCCTCCACCGTCTACTGTTCATCCAGCCCTCCACACCACGGGGTCCTGTTCAACCACCCCTCCACGGGCACCCCTCCACCGTCTACTGTTCATCTAGCCCTCCACACCACGGGGTCCTGTTCAACCACCCCTCCACGGGCACCCCTCCACCGTCTACTGTTCATCCAGCCCTCCACCACACCACGGGGTCATGTTCATCCAGAGGCAACGCCACCGCTCACTGTTCATCCAAACCCCCCCCCCCCCGCAACACTCACTGTTCATCCCAGAGGCAGCATCGATCAGCTTCAGTTAGCAGCAGTAGCGAAGGAATTGCTCGATCGGGTTCAGTTAACAGCCATCGATCGATCGCTCGGGTTCAGTAACGCGTAGCCTACAGTGCAATTGCTCGGGTTCAGTTAGAGCCCAATGCCTCGCTCAGGTTCAGTTAGAGCCAACGACTCGCACACACGCGCGTACGTGTACGAGAGAAACGCGCATCGCTCGGCCCCTCACCTCCCACCGTAACCGGGAACTCCCCGAAATTTTCCTCGCATCGCTTCTACCACGGTTTTTTCCGTCATGGACGGCCCAAAGAATGTCATGCAGCTGCGTCTCCGGCCTGCCGAGGATGAAAAGCCCATTTTCTGTCATGATTTTTTGTCATAGAAGTAGGAGCCCCCACATCTATGATGATACCGGGTTTTGTCACAATTATCGTCATAGAAGTGTCATATGTATGACAGAAAAAATTTCGTTCGGCCCAAAATGTCATGGATGTGTCTTTTTTTGTAGTGCATGTTCTGCCTCCGCTTGCGAGGTTGATTCCGACGCCGTCCCCTCTCTCCATCCCTCCCTCTCGTTTTGGCCAAGGAGTCCTCGTCGCCGGCGAGAGCTCTGGCGGAGCTGCGACTCCCTCTGTTTCCTTCTCCCCTCCTCCTCACCTGACTAGCGGGGCCCGCTAGTCAACCACTATGTACGCGCGCGAAGCGGTATGAGTGGTGGCGCCCCTGGGCTTTACGCCTTCGACGTCACCCCCCCCAGTCTGTTTATTTTTATTCAAATTCATTTAAATTTACAGAACACTTCAAACAGCCATAACTCCTCAACCATAAATCCAAATGAATTGATTCTTTTTGCATCTTGTTCTTTGCAAAGAAATCTAGCAGCTCACCGAAGATGAGATTTTTTTGAGCTGTTTAGAATTTCTGGTGATTTTCAGAAGTGCTCTTGATATTTTCTTTTTGTGTTTAAAATTATTTTCAGAGGGTGAGGCTTGTCTTGAGGATCAACAGAAGGCTTGTGAACCTCATCTGCACTAAGGCAAGCCACAGCAACATTTTCATGGTGTCATTTCAATATTTATGATTTTCTTATTTGAATGAAATGATTAATCCATGCATTTAAATAACTATTGTGTTATTTATATTCTGTTAAGTGTTTGTTAGTTAATATGCTTGATTTACAGAATGTGGAAACTAGCTTAGTTGGGAAAGCAAAGCTAAGATCTATTTGTGGTGATGATAGAAATAATTTTGTTATGCATGTTAGTAATTATTTAAAGTTATGTTCTTGCATAAATAAAATGATAAAAATTTGCTAGAAAATATTCTGTTAAGTACTGGTTTAGTCATTTTACTTGACTTACATAATGTTTGAACCTCACTTAGTTGGTAAAGAAATTAGGATTTGTTTGTGGTATAATCTTTGTTATACACGTGAGAAATTTATCGAAGTTATTTTCTTGCATGAGAAAATAATAAAACTTGCTGTAAAATATTTCGGTTAAAATGTGAGTTACCTTGATCAGCAAAGTAAAATAAGTTGTTGATGTTTATGCTTAGTGTGAATATGGTTGGCATTAGTCATTCTCGTTATTATGTGATGCATGTGTAGTTTTGCATTTCATGCCATGCTATGACACCGGCATTTTCATTTTAAGTAGAACCTGAATATAACTCAACTTGAATATACTGTTGACTGGGTCATGGTGCTGCTGAATCGAGTTTTTCCCAGTGCAACCACATTTGCCTTTGTGGGAAGGCCTTGATTCGGTCCATTGACATTGCCTCTGGTCGGTGCCTCCAACTAGGGAAGGTTACGTCGTGCTTACCCTGGCCCGGTAAGCAGGCATAACCTTGTGTGCCCATTGTTGAGATTATGGTACCTGGTCCCCGAGTGGGATTGTTTTGGCCACGACGGTGGTCGGTGTGTCTTTGGTAGACACGGGGCCACCCAGGACTAGCCCGTTGGGGATTGGGTCGGAGTGGCCGGGAGAGTGTCATGGCAATGGAAGGGTTTCGTCGGAATGGCGTTGGTCCACCCGAATGGGAGTGCGAGGCCATGGGTTCCGTGGTCTGGGTACAGTGTGCTACCTTTGCAGAGTGTATAATCTATCGATAGCCGATTCCACGGTCACGGACACCTCGTAGTAGGTCCCACCATGAGTCAACATTTAATAAAATTTGCACACTAAGCTATGAACTTTGCATTGGTGAGGATGGCAGAAAGGCCATCGCGATGTTCGGGACCAAATTTTGGTCGTGGTTGTGATCGCCGTAAGGATCATGAGTTACTCCTGTTAAGACCACGTTGATGGTTTGTTTGTGATCCAAGAATGGTCACGGTTGGTAAGTTGTCCCGAGGGACGTTCGAGCATGATCACAGCATGTTGGACATATAGTGTTGCATTATTATTAATTGGTTAAGTATCATGATATTGTTTGCCATTATGATTATGCCTGTTGTGAGCTTGCAAGTACATTCAATGTACTGACCTGGCGTGTCATGACAGATTTCAGGAAAGTCTCATTGGAGAGGAGCGCTGCTCGAGTCTAGATCGTGTCCACATCGGTGTCCCTGTGATATGGAGCTTCCGCTATGACGTTATTCCGCTGCCGCATAGTTATTATGATCGAGGCCCCTTTATGTTCACTAAATAATGTACATATTGTTCAGCCGCACCGAGCGTGCCGCTTGGCCTCGACAACTGTTGTAATATAAACTCTGGTCCGCTAGCATCAATAAAGCGGTTTCTGTACCAAGATGTTGTGTGTTGCCAGAAGACATGGTCTCTGGGCTGGCAATGCATGGTAAACCGGTTGCTCTGAGCCGGGGTGCCACAACGCTTGGTATCAGAGCCGCGCTGACTGTAGGCCATGCTAGACTGCGACGTGTTAACTGGACGTTAGATACGAGTTTAAGTTGAGTGCCGGTAGAATTTTAGCTGGTTGTTGCATTGCATGCATATGGTTTATATTTTTGTGCTAACCTACTAATGGTTGTGAGTGTAGATGGCTCCGGTCCCGTATTCGTGCCAGTTGCAGCTGATGCCGTACACGTCACCGCACCTCCTTCGCAATGTGTGGCGTCGGCTGTACCCTCTCGGAGACGACCCAGTCTATCGTGTGTACCGGGAGCATCTAGCTGATTCAGTGTATGAGTATCACGCAGTGGTCACTCTGCGCATTAGTTCCGATTCCACCTCTTATACTCGTACTTCTCGGAGCGGTTACGCCTCCACCGCTTCTCAGGCTGTCCAGTTTGCTACGTTCGAGGTCCTTGTCGAGCTTCGCTACAACGAGGTCTGTATGCAGAACCACCCAGGTTTCTATTACTACCCATCTCTGCACGACAATGGTCGTGTCCGTTTCCCTATCATTGATCCGGAGTCTGATAGTGTTGCTAGCCACCTTGCTCGTTATGTCACTGCTAGCTATCTTATGATCCACGAGCTGGCTCGAGAGCTGACTCGTGCCCGTACTGCCTTAGCCGCTGCTTTAGTCACTACTAGATCTGCCACTACTCCATCTTTTCTGGGTTTTACCCCTTATATTCCAGCCAGTTCTAGTTCCCCTATTTTGCCGGTTACTCCTCCGAGTAGCACGGGCGTCTTGGACGTGAATCCTCTCAGTACTCCTGCCGAGTGGGTTTCAATTCTCGCTACTCATGTAGCCCCGATGCTTCATCCTACCCGTGCCCTTGAGGGAGAACCCTCGAGGCAGCGCCGTCGTGTTACCTTTAACCCGGAGGTTTCCGTTAACTACGTCAGTTCAGGATCCGAGACCGCTTCAAGGGAGGACACCGCAGCACCAGCAGAGCAGTAGTATCTTTGAGTATTCGCAGTCGTCTGGATGATGTACAGATGTAGTCGTACGAGTCATGATGTTTCGTTGCATGTATGAGAGTAGCCGAACCTAGCATGTCGTTAATCTTTCATGTATGAGTCTATGTATAATTATGTTGGGACTTTATTCGCCGTATTTTCTTCGCTCTTTTGTTTTTCTTCCGGGATTTGTTGCTAGCTTTTCCCCAATTTATTCTTGGATGTTTCTCATCTCGATTGCGTTGTCTTGGGAAAAATCCAAAATAGGATGACGCGGGGAGGCAGCAGTAGCAACGTTCGTGAGGGAACTCCTGTTCGTCGTTCCGCACGACAGGCAGGACATTCTCCCGAACCATACGTTCCGCCACCACATCCACCGCCAAATCCGCCCTCCACCGAGCAAATTCAGCGTATGTTTGAGGAAAGAAGGAACAATGATCTAATCAAAATATTAAGAAGTGCACAAGCTATGGTTGGATAGAATGGAAATCAGAACGGTCATCACTCAAAGCTGTCAGATTTTCAAAGGACCAAGCCCCAGTTTCAGTCAGATTGTTGACCCATTGGATGCAGATGATTGGCTGCGTACCATTGAGAAAACGCTTGAGATTGCTCGTACTGAAGAAGATGATAAAGTTGCATTTGCAACTCATTACCTTGAAGGCACAACTGCCATATGGTGGGAAAATACAAAAGCCATGTGGCCTATTGATGAGGAAATCACTTGGGAAAAGTTTAAAGATCAGTTCCGGAAATATCATATCCCTACTGGAGTTATGAAGACCAAGCAGCGTGAATTTCTCGCACTCGTCCAAGGAAATCAGTCTATGGGTGAATATTTGCAAAAATTCAATCATCTGGCCCGTTACTCTCTTTATGATGTGGCCACTGAAGAAAGGAAGATTGATAGATTTCTTGGAGGCTTAAATCCGCAACTCCGGTGTACTCTCAGTATGCTTGATTTCCTAGATTTCCAAAGTGTGGTGAACAAGGCTTTCGTTGCTGAACGGGAGCACAAGCTTATGTCAGATAATAGGCCTGTTAACAACGACAACAAGTGTAAGTTTGAGCCAAAGAAGGATGGGCAACCCGTGCAAAAGGCTCGTACCCAGCAGCAGACTCAGGTGGAATACAAGCCAAATTGGCAACAGAATGTTAACAAGACCACCACTCAAGTCAAGAATGTCGTGACCAACCCAATACATGAAGAGCGTCATCACAATAATTCTTGCTTCAATTGTGGGCAGAACGGACATTATGCCAGACAGTGCCCCAAGAACAACAAGGCGAATGCCCTAATCAGGCCACAAGTCAACTTTATGGAGTCATGGCCGACCCAGCAAAACTTCACTGGGCACGTGCATCATATCTCCGCTGATGAAGCCCAAGAGAAGCCAGAAGTCGTCATTGGTATGTTTTCTGTTAATGACATACCTGCCGTAATTTTATTTGACTCTGGGGCTTCCCATTCTTTTATTTCTTGGAGTTTTGCTGCCCAAAACAAATTTCCTTGTACGCTTTTGGGCAAAAATATGCTGGTACAAACCCCGGGATCTATAATCAAGAGCAATCTGGTCTGCCGAGATCTGGAAATCAGTATCAACGGAGTCTACTTTCCAACCTCTCTGATCATCATTGAGTCTGAAAAGTTGGATATTATATTGGGTATGAATTGGTTGACCAAATATCAAGTTTTCATAAACAGCGCAACACGAGAAGTCACCTTGACCAGTCTGGATGGGCAGACTACCAAATTCTATGCTCGCAAGAATATACCCAAGCAAGAATTGGTTTGCACCGCTCTGGCAGAATTGGAATTAATACCTGTGGTCAGCGAGTACCTTGATGCATTTCCAGAAGAACTGCCAGGCATGCCACCAGATCGGGAACTGGAATTTGCAATAGAACTTGTGCCCGGAACTGCACCGTTATACAAGAAGTACTACCGAATGCCCTCATCAGAATTAGTGGAGCTAAAGAAACAGCTTGATGAATTGCTCCAGAAAGGATATATTTGTCCCAACTCTTCACCATGGGGATCACCTGCAATTTTCGTGGACAAAAAGGATGGCAGTCTCCGCATGTGCGTAGATTACCGCCAGCTGAATGAGGTCACCATAAAAAATAAAGATCCGCTGCCAAGGATTGATGATTTGGTTGATCAGCTCAGTGGGCTAAAGTGTTCTCTAAGATCTATTTACGGGCCGGATATCACCAGCTCAAGATTGAAAAGGAGGATATTCC
The DNA here is from genome assembly GCF_002575655.3 of Aegilops tauschii subsp. strangulata. Lineage (NCBI taxonomy): Eukaryota > Viridiplantae > Streptophyta > Magnoliopsida > Poales > Poaceae > Aegilops > Aegilops tauschii. Next base: position 509,002,814 of record NC_053037.3, read on the forward strand.
TAAGACCGCATTCACTACTCGGTACGGTCTTTATGAATATACCTTGATGCCCTTTGGTCTCACCAATGCCCCTGCTTTCTTCATGCACATGATGAACAAAGTATTCATGGACTTCCTCGACAAATTCGTGGTACTCTTCATCGATGACATCCTCATTTAATCCAAGGTTGAAGAAGATCACAAGGATCACCTCCGAGCAGTGCTACAACGACTCTGCGACCATCAGCTATACGCCAAATTCATTAAATGCGAATTTTGGCTCAAGAAAGTTAGGTTTCTCGGACATGTACTATCCGCTGAAGGTATAGCCGTGGACCTGAGCAAAGTAAAGGATGTGCTTGATTGGGTGCCGCCCACGACTGTGACGTAGATCCGGAGTTTTCTCGGACTAGCTAGATACTATCGTCATTTCATTGAAGGGTTTTCCAAGATTGCTAAACCCATGACAGATCTGCTCAAAAAGGATAAGAAGTTTGAATGGACGGAGGACTGTGAGAAAAGTTTTAATGAGCTAAAGATACGACTGACAACCGCACCCGTATTGACTCTTCCAGATATTTATCGCAGTTTTGATGTGTATTGTGACGCCTCCAGGCAAGGCATTGATTGCGTACTTATACAAGACAGCAAGGTAGTAGCATATGCGTCGCGACAGCTATGACCCCACGAGGGAAATTATCCCACTCATGATTTGGAATTGGCTGCGGTGGTTCATGCGCTAAAAATTTGGAAACACTACCTCATTGGAAAAAGGTGCCAAATTTTTACCGACCACAAAAGTCTCAAATACATCTTCACTCAGCTAGATTTAAACCTCCGTCAGCGAAGATGGCTAGAGTTGGTCAAGGATTATGACCTTGGAATAAATTAGCACCCGGGCAAGGCCAACGTAGTTGCCGATGCACTCAGTCGAAAGCCCGTCAGCTTAAATGTCATATTGAGATCCTTGCCGCCCGAACTCCAAGAGGAGATCGCTCAACTCAACCTGGTCATAGTGGACGCTGGCCTCGCGAATACTTTGGAAGTTACCCCCACACTTGAGGCAGAAATCCACAAGGCCCAGCCAGCTGACGCCGAGCTGCAAAGACGTGCCAATGGCCAGATGGCAGAGTAGACCCCAGATTTCTCCAAGGACAAATTCAGTACCCTCCGATTCCATGGACGGATTTGTGTACCCAATCAACCGGACTTAAGGAATAAAATCCTGTCAGAAGCACATGAGTCCTCATATTCCATTGACCCGGGAGGTATGAAAATGTATGAGGACCTTAGACAAATATTCTGGTGGGATGGAATGAAGAAAGACATTGCCTATTTTGTAGCCTGTTGCGACATATGCAACAAGGTGAAGGCAGAGCATCAGAAGCCAGCCGGAATCCTCCAATCGCTGCCGGTTTCACAATGAAAGTGGGATGACGTTTGTATGGATTTCATTACGGGATTGCCTAAGACTCAGCGAGGCAATGATGCAATCTGGGTCATAGTGGACACCCTAACCAAGGTTGCTCACTTCATTTCGATCAGCACCAGATACAGAGCAGATCAACTTGCACAGCTGTATGTATCCAGAATAGTCAGTCTGCATGGAGTACCCCGAACTATCACTTCCGACCGAGGTTCCCTGTTTACCTCCGCTTTTTGGTCACGCCTCCATCAAGTCTGTTGGACAGCACTGAAATATAGTACTGCTTATCATCCTCAGACGGATGGACAGACAGAACGAGTAAATCAAATACTCGAAGATATGTTGCGAGCCTGTGCTTTAGCCCAAGGACCTAAATGGGAAGACTGCTTGCCATATGCTGAGTTTTCCTATAACAACAGTTTCCAGACCAGTCTAAAAATGTCACCGTATGAAGCTCTGTATGATCGTAAGTGCCGCACTCCTTTAAATTGGTCTCAACTGGAGATAGCCGCATCTTCGGAACAGATCTCATGACGGAAGCTGAGAAACAAGTTAAGGAAATCAGAGACAGATTGCAATTGGCCAAATCTCGACAGAAGAGTTATTATGATGCAAAGCACCGACAAATCAGTTTTGAACCCGGAGAACACGTATACCTCCGAGTCACTCCTATGAAGGGAGTCAAGAGATTTCAGACTCATGGAAAGTTGGCCCCCAGATTTAATGGTCCATTCCTGGTTATGTCTCGAGTGGGTACTGTTGCATATCAATTGGAACTACCCGCTGAGTTGGCAGACGTGCACAACGTGTTTCATGTTTCCCAATTGAGACGATGCATGTCCCCGCCTGAGAAAAGGACTGCTATGGCTGAGGTCGAATTGGAAAATGATTTAACTTATGAAGAGAGACCGTTCAGAATTTTGGATCAGATGGAAAGGGTCACTCGCAGTAAAGTAAGGAAATTTTACAAAGTTCAGTGGGAGCATCACACAGAGTCAGAATCAACTTGGGAGCAGGAAGAATTTCTACAATCACATTATCCAGAGTTGTTTTCCCAAGCAACCGAATCTCGAGGACGAGATTCATTCTAAGTGGGGGAGGTTTGTGACAGCCTGGTTTTTGCCCTCTCTCATTTGCTTGATTTTCATTTGAAGTCATTTTGAAATTTGGAGTTTTTGAATCTTTTCATATGGACATAAACACTTGGGTACCCTTGGCTTTCACCCAAGTGCTTCATTTCCCTCCCTAATCATCATTCCCCTTCTGATCCATCCCAAAATAATCTTTGGAATATTTTTCTTAAATGAAAAATATTCATTTTTCTCTCAAAAACCCTAGCCAGATCAATATGCTCCAAAGCAACCCTAATTTTTATGGCCCAGAAAAATCTGAGATAATTCACAAATATTCTTTGAACCCTAGGGCACCTTCCTGAGCAAAAATATGTCATCACTTTTTGGAATATTTTTGCTACAGAAAATATTTTCTGTTCTGGACAGAAAGGGTGGTTTCTACAGCAACTACCATTTTACTTGCTCCATTGTGCCTGGGTTTTCTTGTGCATTTTCACCTTAGTAACTCTTGGCTAACCTCCAAAGCACAGCCTCTAACTCCCAGCCATTTGACCTCAGTAACCTCTCCAAGTTACTGACCAGAAACTTACCTGGCGTGTAAAAACTTCTCTACTACACGTGGATCCAAACCAAAGCGTGGTAACATCTCAATCTACCACAAATAACACGCCAGACATGGAGTTTAGGCTTAGCTCGGCCTGATGTCATAGTCCACGCGGTGACCGCGTTCGTCCAGGGGTGCTGGCATGCGTGTCGACGCGCTCTGAGTGCCGCCGAGCGCTCTGTTCCGCGCGTGCTCGCTTCCTCGACTGCCGTAGCACGCCAAACTTTGCCACCATCTTCGTCTCAACTCCCTTAACTCCCCTCTGGCGCTCGCCGACGCCGAAGCTCGCCGCAGCGAGCATGGACACGGTCCGGCCAACCCAACAGTGCGGTGCGCACTGTGCTCGTCGCCTTCTCCTCGTTCCTGTGCTCGTCTCCATCCACCAACAGTTGCCACGTGAGCTGCGTCGCCTTCTCCCACTCTCACCGACTCCGCTCGTCGCCGGGCGCCGTGGACAGGTGTCCACCGGCGGAGCCCGAAACCCCCTCGCCGCTCGCCTATAAATGGAGCCGCCCCCAGCCTCCTCGAGCACCATCCAGCACTCCCACACACCCCACAAGCAAGTATGAAGCCGTAGCCCGGCCGGGCAGGCCGCGGGCCGCCGTCCCCGAGCTCGAGCTCGCCGGTGATCCCCTCTGGTCGCCGCGGTAGCTCCCGCCCCTCCCAGGCCAGGCGACCCTTCCAGGGCCTCCGCCCCTCTCCGGTGAAGCCGTCCCGCCCCTCTGGAGCTCCTCGAGTAGCCTCTGCTCGCCGTCTTCTTCATCTCCGGTGACCACCATGTTCTGCCTCCGCTTGCGAGGTTGATTCCAACGTTGTTCGACCACCCCTAGCTACGCTACGGGTACGGGCAGCTGCGCCACCATCCCCTCTCTCCATCCCTCCCTCTCGTTTTGGCCAAGGAGTCCTCGTCGCCGGCGAGAGCTCCGGCGGAGCTGCGACTCCCTCTGTTTCCTTCTCCCCTCCTCCTCACCTGACTAGCGGGACCCGCTAGTCAACCAGTCTGTACATGCACGAGGCGGTATGAGTGGTGGCGCCCCTGGGCTTTACGCCTTCGACGTCACCCCCCAGTCTGTTTATTTTTATTCAAATTCATTTGAATTTACAGAACACTTCAAACAGCCATAACTCATCAATCATAAGTCCAAATGAATTGATTCTTTTTGCATCTTGTTCTTTGCAAAGAAATCTAGCAACTCACCAAAGATGAGATTTTTATGAGCTGTTTAGAATTTCTGGTGATTTTCAGAAGTGTTGTTGATATTTTATTTTTGTGTTTAAAAATATTTTCAGAGGGTGAGGCTTGTCTTGAGGATCACCAGAAGGCTTGTGAACCTCGTCTGCACTAAGGCAAGCCACAGCAACATTTTCATGTTGTCATTTCAATATTTATGATTTTCTTACTTGAATGAAATGATTAATCCATGCATTTAAATAACTATTGTGTTATTTATATTCTGTTAAGTGTTTGTTAGTTAATATGCTTGATTTACAGAATGTGGAAACTACCTTAGTTGGGAAAGCAAAGCTAAGATCTATTTGTGGTGATGATAGAAATAATTTAGTTATGCATGTTAGTAATTATTTAAAGTTATGTTCTTGCATAAATAAAATGATAAAAATTTGCTAGAAAATATTCTGTTAAGTACTGGTTTAGTCATTTTACTTGACTTACAGAATGTTTGAACCTCACTTGGTTGGTAAAGAAATTAGGATTTGTTTGTGGTATAATCTTTGTTATACACGTGAGAAATTTATCGAAGTTATTTTCTTGCATGAGAAAATAATAAAACTTGCTGTAAAATATTTCGGTTAAAATGTGAGTTACCTTGACCAGCAAAGTAAAATAAGTTGTTGATGTTTATGCTTAGTGTGAATATGGTTGACATCAGTCATTCTCGTTATTATGTGATGCATGTGTAGTTTTGCATTTCATGGCATGCTATGACACCGGTCATTTTCATTTTAAGTTGAACCTGAATATAACTCAACTTGAATTTACCGTTGACTGGGTCATGGTGCTGCTGAATCGAGTTTTTCCCAGTGCAACCACATTTGCCTTTGTGGGAAGGCCTTGATTCGGTCCATTGACATTGCCTCTGGTCGGTGCCTCCAACTAGGGAAGGTTACGTCCTGCTTACCCTGGCCCGGTAAGCAGGCATAACCTTGTGTGCCCGTTGTTGAGATTATAGTACCTGGTCCCCGAGTGGGATCGTTTTGGCCACGACGGTGGTCGCTGTGTCTTTGGTAGACATGGGGCCACCCAGGACTAGCCCGTTGGGGATTGGGTCGGAGTGGCCGCGAGAGTGTCATGGCTGTGATCCACCCGAATGCCGTTGGTCCACCCGAATGGGAGTGCGAGGCCATGGGTTCCGTGGTGTGGGTACAGTGTGCTACCTCTGCAGAGTGTATAATCTATCGATAGCCGAGTCCATGGTCATGGACACCTCGTAGTAGGTCCCACCATGAGTCAACGTTTAATAAAATTTGCACACTAAGCTATGAACTTTGCATTGATGAGGATGGCAGAAAGGCCATCGCGATGTTCGGGACCAAATTTTGGTCGTGGTTGTGATCGCCGTAAGGATCACGAGTTACTCCTGTTAAGACCATGTTGATGGTTTGTTTGTGATCCAAGAATGATCACGGTTGGTAAGTTGTCCCGAGGGACGTTCGAGCATGATCACAGCATGTTGGACATATAGTGTTGCATTATTATTAATTGGTTAAGTATCATGATATTGTTTGCCATTATGATTATGCCTGTTGTGAGCTTGCAAGTACATTCAATGTACTGACCTGGCGTGTCATTCCAGATTTCGGGAAAGTCTCATTGGAGAGGAGCGCTCCTCGAGTCTAGATCGTGTCCACATCGGTGTCCCTGTGATATGGAGCTTCCGCTACGACGTTATTCTGCTACCGCGTAGTTGTTATGATCGAGACCCCTTTATGTTCACTAAATAATGTACATATTGTTCAGCCGCACCGAGCGTGCCGCTTGGCCTCGACAACTGTTGTAATATAAACTCTGGTCCGCTAGCATCAATAAAGTGGTTGTTTTCTGTACCAAGATGTTGTGTGTTGCCAGAAGACATGGTCTCTGGGCTGGCAATGCATTGTAAACCGGTCGCTCTGAGCTGGGGTGCCACAGCTTTGTCCACTTCAATACCTCTTTCAAACATTTTATGACCCAAGACAATGCCTTCATTAACCATAAAGTGGCACTTCTCCCAATTCAAGACAAGATTTGTTTGTTCACATCTCTGCAAAACTCGATCAAGATTGCTTAAACAATCATCAAAAGAATTCCCATAAACAGAGAAATTGTCCATGAAAACCTCAACAATCTTTTCACAAAAGCCAGAGAATATAGCAGTCATACATCTTTGAAAAGTAGCAGGTGCATTACATAAACCGAAAGGCATACGTCTATAAGCATAAGTTCCAAAGGGACAAGTAAAAGTGGTCTTTTCTTGATCAGGTTGAGAAACAGGTATTTGTGAAAAACCATATCCATCAAGGAAGCAAAAATGTGTGTGCTTAGATAATCTTTCAAGCATTTGATCAGTAAAAGGCAGAGGGTAATGATCTTTTCTAGTTGCTTTGTTCAATTTTCTAAAATCAATTACCATTCTATAGCCTGTAACAATTCTTTATGGAATAAGTTCATTCGTATCATTAGGAACAACAGTTATACCTCCTTTCTTAGGGACACAATGGATAGGACCTACCCATCTACTATCAGCTTTAAGATGGATTATACCTGCTTCCTGAAGTTTTAATATTTCCGTTCTTACCACTTCTTTCATCCTCGGATTTAACTGGCGTTGGTGGTCAACAACGGGTTTAGCATCAGGTTCCATATTAATTTTGTGTCTACATAGAGTGGGACTAATGCCCTTTAAATCATCAAGAGTATATCCAATAGCAACTGAGTGCTTCCTTAGAACTTTCAATAATCTTTCTTCTTCATGTTCTAAAAGGTTAGCAGTAATAATAACATGATATATCTTCTTTTCATCAAGATAAGCATATTTCAAAGTGTCTCGCAATTGTTTTCATTCAAATACAGGATCACCCTTTGGTGGAGGACGACCTCCTAGAGTTTCAATAGGCAAATTGTGTTTAAGCAGAGGACGTTGTTCAAAGAAAATCTTATCTATTTCATTTCTTTCATGCATATGTAAATCATTTTCATGGTCTAGCAAATATTGTTCTAGTGGATCAGTAGGAGGCACAGCTAGAAGCAAGACCAATTAATTCATCTTTACTAGGCAATTCTTTTTCATGAAGTTTTCTACTAAACTTGGAAAAATTAAATTCATGAGACTCATCACCAAAACTAACACCGACAGTTTGTTTCTCACAATCAATTTTAGCATTAACGGTCTTCAAGAAAGGTCTACCAAAGATTATGGGACAAAAATCATCTTGTGGGGAACCAAGAACAAGAAAATCAGTAGGGTGTTTTATTTTCCCACACAAGACTTCAACATCTCTAACAATCCCAATTGGTGATATAGTGCCTCTATTAGCAAGTTTAATAGTAACATATGTGTCTTCTATCTCTGCGGGTGCTATGTCATTCATAATTTCTTGATATAAGGTGTAAGTAATAGCACTTCCACTAGCACCTATGTCACATAAACCATGATAACAATGATCTCCTATTTTAAGTGAGACAATGGGCATACCAACAACAGGTCTATGTTTATCCTTTTTATCAGGTTTAGCAATTCTAGCAGCTTCTTCACAGAAGTAAATAACATGCCCATCCACATCTTCATCAAGAGAGGACTTTTTTGCTGTGGAAGAAGATGTGGATGGGCATGTTATTTACTTCTGTGAAGAAGCTGCTAGAATTGCCAAACCAGATAAAAAGGATAAACATAGACATGTTGTTGGCATGCCCGCTCTCTCAGTTAAAATAGGAGATCATTGTTATCATGGTTTATGTGACATAGGTGCTAGTGTAAGTGCTATTCCTTACACCTTATATCAAGAAATTATGAATGACATAGCACCCACAGAGATACAAGACATAGATGTTACTATTAAACTTGCTAATAGAGACACTATATCACCTATTGGGATTGTTAGAGATGTTGAAGTCTTGTGTGGGAAAATAAAATACCCTACTGGTTTTCTTGTTCTTGGTTCCCCACAAGATGACTTTTGTCCCATTATCTTTGGTAGACCTTTCTAGAACACTGTTAATGCTAAGATAGACTGTGAGAAACAAATTGTCGGTGTTAGTTCTGGTGATGAGTCTCACGAGTTTAATTTTTCCAAGTTTAGTAGAAAACTTCATGAAAAAGAATTGCTTAGTAAGGATGAATTAATTGGTCTTGCTTCTATTGTTGTGCCACCTACTGATCCTTTATAAAAATATTTGCTAGACCTTGAAAATGATTTACATATGCATGACAGAAATGAAATAGATAATATTTTCTTTGAACAACGTCCTCTGCTTAAACACAATTTTCCTATTGAAACTCTAGGAGGTCCTCGTCCACCTAAGGGTGATCATGTGTTTGAATTAAAACAATTGCCAGACACATTGAAATATGCTTATCTTGATGAAAAGAAGATATATCCTGTTATTATTAGTGCTAACCTTTCAGAACATGAAGAATAAAGATTATTGAAAGTTCTAAGGAAGCACTGGGCTGCTATTGGATATACTCTTGATGATTTAAAGGGCATTAGTCCCACTCAATGTCACCACAAAATTAATATGGAACCTGATGCTAAACCGGTTGTTGATCACCAAGGTCGGTTAACTCCAAAGATGAAGGAAGTGGTAAGAACGGAAATCTTAAAACTTCTGGAAGCAGGTATGATCTATCATATAGCTGATAGTAGATGGGTAAGTCATGTTCATTGTGTCCCTAAGAAAGGAGGTATAACTATTGTTCCTAATGATAAGAATGGACTTATTCCACAAAGAATTGTTACAGGTTATATAATGGTAATTGATTTTAGAAAATTAAATAAAGCAACTAGAAAAGATCATTACCCTCTGCCTTTTATTGATCAAATGCTTGAAATATTATCTAAGCGCGCACATTTTTGCTTCCTTGATGGATATTCTGGTTTTTCAAAACTACCTGTTTCTCAACCTGATCAAGAAAAGACCACTTTTACTTGTCCCTTTGGAACTAATGCTTATAGACGTATGCCTTTTGGTTTATGTAATGCACTTGCTACCTTTCAAAGATGTATGACTGCTATATTCTCTGACTTTTGTGAAAAGATTGTTGAGGTTTTCATGGATGATTTCTCTATTTATGGGTAGTCTTTTGATGATTGTTTAAGCAATCTTGATCGAGTTTTGCAGAGATGTGAACAAACAAATCTGGTCTTGAATTGGGAGAAGTGCCACTTTATGGTTAATGAAGGCATTGTCTTGGGTCATAAAATTTCTGAAAGATGTATTTAAGTGGACAAAGCTAAAGTTGATGGAATTGAGCACATGCCATGTCCTAAAGATATAAAAGGTATTCATAGTTTCTTAGGTCATGCTAGTTTCTATAGGTGATTTATCAAAGACTTTTCTTAAATTTCTAGGCCTCTTACGAATCTTTTGCAAAAGGATATTCTTTTTGTTTTTGATGATGATTGTTTAGAAGCCTTTGAAACACTCAAGAAAGTCTTAATTTCTGCACCTATTGTTCATCCACCTGATTGGAACTTGCCTTTTGAAATTATGTGTGATGCTAGTGATTATGCTGTTGGTGCTGTTCTAGGACAAAGAGTTGATAAGAAACTGAATGTTATTCATTATGCTAGTAAAAGTCTAGACAGTGCTCAACGAAACATGCTACTACTGAAAATGAATTCTTAGTAGTGGTGTTTGCCTGTGGAAAATTTAGACCTTATATTGTTGATTCCAAAGTAATTGTTCACACCGATCATGCTGCTATTAAATATCTTATGGAAAAGAAAGATGCTAAACCTAGACTTATTCAATGGGTTCTCTTGTTACAAGAATTTGATTTACATATCATTGATAGAAAAGGAGCTAAGAACCCTGTAGCTAATAATTTATCTAGGCTTGAAAATGTGCCTGATGACCCACTACCCATTGATGATAGTTTTCCTAATGAGCAGTTAGCTGCAATAAATGTTGCTCATAATACTCCTTGGTATGCTGACTATGCTAATTACATTGTTGCTAAATATTTACCACCTAGCTTTACATACCAACAAAAGAAAAATTCTTCTATGATTTAAGACATTACTTTTGGGATGAGCCTCATCTTTAAAAAGAAGCAGTAGCTGGTATTATTAGACATTGTGTACCTGAGCATGAACAGGGACAAATCCTATAGAAATGTCACTCTGAAGCTTATGGAGGGCGTCATGCTGGAGATAGAACTGCTCACAAGGTATTGCAATCTGGATTTTATTGGCCTACTCTCTTCAAGGATGCCCATAAGTTCGTCTTATCTTGTGATGAATGTCAAAGAATAGGTAATATCGGTAAGCGTCAAGAAATGCCTATGAATTATTCACATGTTGTTGAACCTTTTGATGTTTGGGGATTTGATTACATGGGACATTTCCTTCCTCTAATGGGTATACACATATTCTGGTTGATGTTGATTATGTTACTAAATGGGTAGAAGCTATTCCAGCCAGTAGTGCTGATCACAACACCTCTATTAAAATGCTTAAGGAAGTTATTTTCCCAAGGTTTGGAGTCCCTAGATATTTACTGACTGATGGTGGTTCACACTTTATTCATGGTGCTTTCCGTAAAATGCTTGCCAAGTATGATGTTAACCATAGAATTGCATCGCCTTATCATCCTCGGTCTAGTGGTCAAGTTGAACTTAGCAATAGAGAAATAAAATTAATTTTGCAAAAGACTATCAATAGGTCCAGGAAGAATTGGTCTAAGGAATTAGATGATGCACTTTGGGCTTATAGAACGGCATATAAAAATCCTATGGGTATGTCTCCTTATAAAATGGTTTATGGAAAAGCCTGTCATTTGCCTCTTGAGTTAGAACATAAAGCTTATTAGGCCATGAAAGAGCTCAACTATGATTTCAAACTTGCTGGTGAAAAGACGTTATTTGATATTAGCTCCTTAGATGAATGGAGAAACCCAAGCTTATGAAAATGCAAAATTATTCAAAGAAAAAGTTAAAAGATGGAATGACAAAAGAATCCAAAAGCGTGAGTTTAAAGTCAGAGAATATGTTCTTTTGTACAACTCTCGTTTCAGATTCTATGCAGGAAAAATCCTCTCAAAATGGGAAGGCCCTTACGTTATCAAGGAGGTTTATCGGTCTGGAGCCATCAAAATAAATAATGCTGAAGGTACTAACCCGAAGGTTGTCAATGGGCAACGAATGAAACACTATATCTCAGGTACGCCCATTAATGTTGAAAGTAATATTATCCAAACGTTGACACCGGAAGAACACATAAAAGAGTCCTTCCGGAACACTCTAGAATCGTGAAAATAAGGAGGTACGTGATACAGTAAGTAAACAAACTCCGAAAAATCCACAAAAATATTTTTATCAGTTTTGGAATATTTAGAAAAATAGGAAAATAAGAAACTTCCAGGAAGCGTCCCCTGGTGAGCACAAGACACCAGGGCACGCCAGGCAAGCCTGGCGCGCCCAGGTGGGTTGTGCCCACCTGGGACACCTTCCAGACTCCGTTTTTCTATAGTTTGCTTGTCCCCCCAAGATAAAAAATCTATATATACTCCCCGAACCTGTTAACCATCGTATCACGGAGAAATCCTCTGTTCTCTTTTCTTGCTGATTTCTACGCAGTTCTGAAAATATGTCGTCCCAAGACTCCGACGGAGAGAGCTATGTCTCACATCTCATTGCTGACCCGAAGACCTATGGGGACCTATCCCCATATGGTCGAACTTCAGATGACGAGGAGGACGCTCACTTGATGAGGATCGATGATTCAAGCTCGGAGGAGGAGGATGTTCCTCTACCTCAACCAGGGGATATGCACGTGGAGTTTAAGAAGTCAAGTCTCCCTAAGAGAGCTAACCGGTCTAAAAACCAATCTATTCCTTTTCGTTTTCGGTAGAAAAGCAAAGGGGATTTATGTGACAAGATCTTGAAGTTGGAGCTGGAAGTCGATGATTTAAAGGAGGAAATTGCTCTCCTCAACTACAATATGAAAAATTTGAAGGCACAATTGACATCATCACCACCACCATCTTCTTCATCACCCAAAGAAAACTGAGTATCGGGTATGGGCACTCTCCATGGCTTCCGCCAAGCTTGGGGGAGGTGCCCCGGTATCGTATCATCCCACTATCCTTTTGCCATTACTTATTTTAGTTAGATCTTTTGCTTTAGATGAGTAAAAGTTTAGTCGATCCTTTCTTCTTTGAGAGTTTTCTTAGTGATCAATCCTTGTAATTGTGTGCAAGATATATAATAAGGTTTAGTTTGAGTTTTTGCTTTCTTTACTTTCATGTTGCAAATAAAAGAAAAAAATAAGGAAGAAAAAGAGGAAGGAAATAAATAAAAGAAAGGAAATAAATCAAGAAGATCATATACTAATCTGATAGTAGGTGATGACACCACATAAGGAAAAGTATAAGTAGAAATTTTTATTAGAGATTGACAAACATGGCATTAGTCAATGATGTAACTCATGAAAGAATTAATAAGGGAAGAGAAGATTCACATATAAATATACTATCCTAGAAATATTTTGTGATTGTGAGCCCTCATCAAAATATTATATGCAAAAATTGTTGACGTTGGACAAGGAAGACAACTTAATTGTTTATGTTTGTTTATATTCACATAGAAGTCATATTGTCATGGCTCCTTTAACATGTGGTGCTTGCCCCCTATCTTTGCTAGCCAAAAATTCTGCACTAAGTAGAGACACTACTTGTTCATCCAAAAACCCTTAAACCCAAATCTTATTTTCAAGAGTCCACCATACCTACCTAGGGATTGAGCAAGATCCCTCAAGTAAGTTGTTATCAGTGCAAAAGGGCAATAAAAATTGCTTCTAAAAGTGTGAGATCATTTAGTGTTAGGGAAAATTGAGCGTTGCATGAACTTGTGATGGTGAAGAATAAAAGCGACAGACTGCATAATAAAGGTCACTATCAGAGGGGGCAGCAACGTGACGTTCTTTTGCACTAAGGGGTTGAGCATACAAACAAATAAGCGCATGGCAACCTCTTCTTCCCTCTGCGAAGGCCCTATCTTTTACTTTTCATGTACTTACTTTTATGCAAAGAGTCAAAGTATTCTCTCTATTCCCTTTTTTTCTCCTTTGGCAAGCATCATGTGGTGAGGAAAGATCTAGGCACATATGTCCAGTTGAATATAGATAGCATGAGTCATTATTGCTGACATCACCCTTGAGGTGAATATGTTGGGAGGCAAAACTATAAGCCCCTATCTTTCTATGTGTCCGGTTGAAACTTTTTGCCCATGTGTATGCTGTGAGTGTTAGCAATCATAGAAGACTATATGATGGTTGAGTATTGGACTTTCCTAAAGGCTCTGATATGTTACCCTTCCTGAAAAGATGATGAATTGTAGTTGAAAAGTAGACTGAGAACATAGTTTGTTGGTTTTTAATAGAGTTTTTGCTTTGTACTTCAATAGTGTGATGAATTATCACTTATTCATGAGGAGTATAGGATAAAAGTTCTATGATAAAAAGTCTAATGTTTAAATTTGTTGCTATTATAATAATAAACATGATGCTTCTATGTCCGTAATTTGTTTTTATCGACACCTCTGTCTCTAAGCATGTGGACATGTTTTTCGATTTTGGTTTTTCGCTTGAGGACAAGCGAGGTCTAAGCTTGGGGGAGTTGATACGTCCAGTTTGCATCATGTTTTCTTACTGTTATTTATGATGTGTTTATCCATAATAATGCTTTTTGGAGTAATTCTAATGCCTTTTCTCTCATAATATGCAAGGTATACACAAAGAGGGAGAATTCCGGCAGTTGGAAATCTGCACCTGGAAAAGCTACGTCAGGCCACCTATTTTGCACAACTCCAAACAAGATGAAACTTCACGGAGATTTTTTATGAAATATTTGAGGAATATTGGAGCAAATAACTACTAGAGGGGGCCCACCAGGTGGGCACAACCCACCTGGGCGCGCCAGGGAGCCCAGGCGCGCCCTGGTGGGTTGTGCTCACCCAGGCCCACCTCGAGTGCCCATCTTCTAGTATATAGGTCATTTTGACCTAGAAAAAATAAGGATAGGACTTTCGGGACGGAGCACCGTTGTCTCGAGGCGGAACTTGGGCAGGAGCACTTTTGCCCTCCGGCTGAGCGATTCCGCCGGGGGAACTTCCCTCCCGGAGGGGGAAATTATCATCATCATCATCGCCAACAACTCTCCCATCTTGGGGAGGGCAATCTTCATCAACATCTTCAACAGCACCATCTCATCTCAAACCCTAGTTCATCTCTTGTGTTCAATCTTGTTACCGGGACTATAGATTGGTGCTTGTGGGTAACTAGTAGTGTTGATTACATCTTGTGGTTGATTACTATATGGTTTATTTGGTGGAAGATTATATGTTCAGATCCAATATGATATTTAATACCCCTATGATCTTGAGCATGATTATCATTTGTGAGTAGTTACTTTTGTTCTTGATGTCACGGGAGAAATCATGTTGCAAGTAATCATGTGAATTTGATATGTGTTCGATATTTTCATAGTATGTATGTTGTGATTCCCTTAGTGGTGTCATGTGAACGTCGACTACATGACACTTCACCATATTTGCGCCTAAGGGAATGCATTTTGGAGTAGCAATTAGATGATGGGTTGTGAGAGTGACAGAAGCTTAAACCCCAGTTTATGCGCTATTTCGTAAGGGACCGATTGGATCCAAAAGCTTAATGCTATGGTTAGAATTTATTTTGAATACTTTTCTCGTAGTTGCGGATGCTTGCGGGAGGGTTAATCATAAGTAGGAGGTTTGTTCAAGTAGGAACAGTACCTAAGCACCGGTCCACCCACATATCAAATTATCAAAGTACCAAACACGAATTAAACCAACATGATGAAAGTGACTAGATGAAAATCCCGTGTACTCTCAAGAACGCTTTGCTTATCATAAGAGACCGTTTTGGCATGTCCATTGCCTCAAAAGGATTGGGCTACCAGCTGCTAATGTCTACTACACAACCTTCTTCTTGTAGACGCTGTTGGGCCTCCAAGTGCAGAGGTTTGTAGGACAGTAGAAAATT
This sequence comes from Aegilops tauschii subsp. strangulata, assembly GCF_002575655.3. NCBI lineage: Eukaryota > Viridiplantae > Streptophyta > Magnoliopsida > Poales > Poaceae > Aegilops > Aegilops tauschii. Next base: position 509,018,133 of record NC_053037.3, read on the forward strand.
TCCCTCAAGTGGATGACCTAAGGTTTATCAATCCGTGGGAGGCGTAGGATGAAGATGGTATCTCTCAAACAACCCTGCAACCAAATAACAAAGAGTCTCTTGTGTCCCCAACACACCCAATACAATGGTAAATTGTATAGGTGCACTAGTTCGGCAAAGAGATGGTGATACAAGTGCAATATGGATGGTCGATATAGGTTTTTGTAATCTGAAAATATAAAAACAGCAAGGTAACTAATGATAAAAGTGAGCACAAACGGTACTGCAATGCTTCGAAACAAGGCCTAGAGTTCATACTTTCACTAGTGCAAGTTCTCTCAACAAGGATAGCATAATTAGATCATATAACAATCCCTCAACATGCAACAAAAAGTCACTCCAAAGTCACTAATAGCGGAGAACAAACGAAGAGATTATTGTAGTGTATGAAACCACCTCAAAGTTATTCTTTCTGACCAATCCATTGGGCTATTCCTATAAGTGTCGCAAACAGCCCTAGAGTTCGTTGTAAAATAACACCTTAAGACACAAATCAACCAAAACCCTAATGTCACCTAGATACTCCAATGTCACCACAAGTATCCACGGGTATGATTATACAATATGCATCACACAATCTCAGATTCATCTATTCAACCAACAAAAAGAACTTCAAAGAGTGCCCCAAAGTTTCTACCGGAGAGTCAATACGAAAACGTGTGCCAACCCCTATGCATAGATTCCCAAGGTCACAGAACCCGCAAGTTGATCACCTACATCAAGTGACTCAATAGAATACCCCATTGTCACCACGGGTATCCCACGCAAGACATACATCAAGTGTTCTCAAATCCTTAAAGACTCAATCCGATAAGATAACTTCAAAGGAAAAAACTCAATCCATTACAAGAGAGTAGAGGGGGAGAAACATCATAAGATCCAAATATAGTAGCAAAGCTCGCGATACATAAAGATCGTGCCGAATCAAGAACATGAGAGAGAGAGAGGGATCAAACACATAGCTACTGGTACATACCCTCAGCCCCGAGGGTGAACTACTCCCTCCTCATCATGGAGAGCGCCAGGATGATGAAGATGGCCACCGGTTGTGGATCTCCCCTCCGGCAGGGTGCCGAACAGGGTCCCGATAGGTTTTTGGTGGCTACAGAGGCTTGCGGCGGCGGAATTCCCGATCTAGGTTATTTTCTGGAGGTTTGGGGATTTATAGGAGAGGTTGGCATCGAGAACAAGTCAGGGGGCCCCACAGAGAGTCCACGAGGCACAGGGGCGTGCCCCAGGGGGGTGGGCGCGCCCTCCAACCTCGTGGGGCCCACGGGACTCCCCTTCAGTAAATCTTCGTTCTAGTATTTTTTATATTTTCCAGAAAAAATCTCCGTTGATTTTCAGCGCATTCTGAGAACTTTTATTTCTGCACAAAAACAACACCACGGTAGTTCTGTTGAAAACAGTGTTAGCCCGGGTTAGTTCTAACCAAATCATACCAAAATCATGTAAAAATATTATAAACATGGCATGAATACATAAAAAATTATAGATACGTTGGAGACGTATGAGCTGCACTGCACTTTTGTTACTACTATCGTTACTTGCTCATTACAAATTATCTTTCTATCAAACTACTCAGTACTTAAAATTTCAGCACTTGTAGATATTACCTTACTGAAAACTACTTGTTCCTTCTGCTCCTCGTTGGGTTCGACACTCTTACTTGTCGAAAAGAGCTACAATTGATCCCCTATACTTGTGGGTCATCAATGATCGAGGTCATCCTCAGAGAATGCCTTGGCCTTCTTGAATGGGGTAGTATGGGCCATGGCATAGAGGTCGTATAGTGGTGGCACGTCCTTCTTGTTGTGTTTCACCTAAAAGAGAGGAACAACATATTAGTTAAGGGCTGGAGCTATCATGAAGAATGAAATTGCATGAATTGTTAAGGGCTCAAACCACATACCCAGTGATCCCCGTACTCAAACAGGTTGGAGCTCCCTTGATGATGTGGCACACCTCGCATTTGGGCACGCTTATCCCTGGCCTTGTTGTGTTCGGCTAGCCATTGGGGGGAGCACCACTCATCCACCAATGCCTCCCAACAGTCCATCCTATCCGCACACCATCTCGGGGGCACCTAAGTTTGGCAAAGAGAAATTTCAGCGCTACGCCTACGAATGAAATCAAGGAAACTAAGTACAAGGCGTTAAGAATAGGTAATTACCTTCATGTACTTCTCCTTACTCGGATACTTGCCGCTGCACTTCTTCTTGGCCCTCCTAATGTTAGTCGAGGCGTGGTAGTCTCGAACATCCTGCACCCTAGCCGCGTGCCGTAAGTTCTGAAGTAGGTGCTTGCACTCGACTTCGAGAACCCTAGCCGCCTCCGCCTCGTGTTCCTCAGAACACCTGTAGAAGGTTTGCAACCGAACAAGACAACACTGATTAGTACAAGGAGAAATTACCCAAAGCCGCCGCCTCACAATGTCGGCCACCGTCTCACACAAGACACCGTCGACCCTCTCCTCCAGCGGGGCCGGGGCAACCACGTACAGCTCCCAGCTCAGTGCTAGCTGTGGAACCTGACCCTCATCGGGTAACGTGACCCACCCCGAGAAGTGGTGCCGGCAAAGCACACCAAGGACCTGGTTGGGCCTGCGGACACCATCGGCGTGTATCCAACCCCTGCAGTATGACAAGGCCAACACATTAGATATTAATTTGAAGAAACATGAAGAATAGAGGTTAAAAAAGAGTAAATGCACTTACTTCTCCCCGGTAGGCTCAATCAAGCACCTCTGATCGCGGGTCACCGACACGGCCGGGAGCTTCGTACCACCATGCTAGTAGACCTTCTTGCCCTGCTCAACCAGCTCGCCCTCGCTAAAACTATCGTCAGACCAGGTCTCCTCGCCGTCAGCATGGCCACTAGTCTCTGGTGTCACGTGGGACGAAGACTCCGGGACCGGAGTCTCGTGGGACGAAGACTCTGGGGCCCGAGTCTTGTAGGACGAAGGCTCGATGACCCGAGGCTCGTCGGCACGAGGCTCGTGGACCGGAGTCCAAGATTGGTCCAAGTCTGACGGGTCCACCTGAGACGGAGCACTCCGGTGGTCCGGAGAATCAGCTGGGGGTGGCGGCGAGGAAGGCGCAGCATCCTTCCTACCTCTCCCGCCCCCACGTCCACCTCTAGCTGCACCCCTCTTCGTCTTCCCCCAACCTCTCCCGGCCGAAGAAGAAGCGCCCGTCGGTGTCTGCATGCTGTCTACCAGCGCTCTCCGAAGGTGCTGGGGTGGAGTAATAGCACCCCTCCCATCACGCGCGAGGAAGGAGGCTCGGAGCGCTCTCGACCCGCGCCCACCATCTGTCAACACCTGCAATGACAAAGAGTAAACGAAATTAGTACAACATAAACATAATAAAATATTGAAGTGTGTATCATCATCATGAACATAATAAAAATAGAATACCTAATAACATGAACTAATTGAATAATAGCATCGGGGTGCTGTGTCGAGTCGGGGGTGCCGTGTCGGGGTCTGGGGGTCTCGTGTCGGTGGTGTTGTGTCGGGGTCGTGGTGCTGTGTCGGGTCATGGTGTTAGGCTGTCGAGGCGGGGTCGGGGTGTCGTGTCGGGGTCAGGGTGTCGGGGTCAGGGGTGCCATGTCGGGGTGTCGTGTCGGTGGTGTCGTGTCAGGATGCTGTGTCGGGGTCGGGGGTGCCGTGTCAGGGTCGTGGTGCTGTGTTGGGGTCGCGGTGTTGGGGTGTCGAGGGGGTGTCGGGGTCAGGGGGTCGGGGTGTCGTGGTCGGGATGGCATATCCTCGACCCCTCGACCCCTCGATCCCTTGGCGACCCTCGACCCCTTTTTCCCTCGACCCTCAGCCGCTCGACACCTCGATCCTTGACCCCTAGACCCTCGACACATTTCCCCTCGATCCTCGACCCCTCGACGCCTTTTCCCCTCGGCCCTCGACCCCTCAACACCTCGATCCTCGACCCCTATACCCTCGACTCCTTTTCCCCTCGATCCTCGACCCCTCGACCACTCGGCGACCCTCGACCATCGGCGACCCTCTTTTTCTACTTTTCCTACTTCTATTTTCATCTTCTTCTTCTACTTTTTTTTCATCTTCTTATTTCTTCTTCTTCTTCTCCTTCTTCTTCTACTTATTGTTCATTTTTTCATCTTCTTCTTCCTCTTCTTCTTTTACTTCTTTTTTTCATCTTTCTTGTTTATTCTAAAAAAAAGAAGAAGAAAAAACTAAACTAATTAAACTAAACTAAGGCCCCGTTTGATTGCTCTGTTTTTTCTAAGTATTTTGAGAATGCTACAATATTTGATATTACCATAGTTTTATTTACTATGGGGTGTTTGGCTGCCACTAAAAATGATGCTTTTAATACTGTAGTATTTGCAAAACCTTGGTATTTTCTGTGTTTTAAAAAAAGAGCTCTGATGACAACTCTTACATGATGTGTACAAATTAATGCACCCAATCCCTTTTTTGACTGAATATTGTGAGGCAAAAGCCCCACAGTCTTTTATTCAGCACCCCCACCAAAAGGTCCAGAACAAACTCAAACTAAATAGGTACAAAAGGGAAAGAAGGCTAGGCTAAGTCTAAGTAAAACTTACCTATTTACATACATACATGCATCCATATACAAACAGGAGTATTACATCCAGCAATGAATTATCACCACTACAAAGATAAAATAATCCCAGGAAAATGTCAAGGTAGTGCATTGATCCATTGCAGCGGTGAGGGCTTCACAGCAACCTTCATTCTGTGAGAGTGTAGAGTGATCTCATGAACGAACTTCGCCTTCCATGCTCCAAAGGTAGGCCTGATGTGCCTAAAGATTCTATCATTTCTGGTTGTCCAAATGCACCATGCAGCCAGGAACACTACCTCAAAAAAGAAAGGATGATGAAACCCTCTTCGAGCTAACAGTATGCATTCCCTGTTAGACAAACCATCTTGCCAATATATTTGTAAGTAGTTCCAAACTCTGGTCCTGAAATTGCACTTAAAGAAGAGATGATCTCGATCTTCATGCAGCTGTGCAACACACATAGGGCAGAGATTATCATCATCCTCAGATCTCCAGTGCCTTCTGAGAAGCATATCTCTAGTGTTTAATGTGTCATTTAACATGAGCCAGGCAAAAACCTTGATTTTCATGGTGCATTTACTTTTCCAGATCCATTTGCCAGGATCATCATCAGGCAAAGAGGAGTGCATGAGCACATAGTAGCTATTGGCAGAAAAACTCCTTTCCCAGGGGTCCAAGACCAGGAGTCAGGTGCATTAGGATCTCTCTCCAATCCCTGGATGTCAAGTTGCAAGGTTTGCAGTTCATCCATTGCCTCAGGAGATAGTGGGAGTTGGAATTGAGCTTCAATGTCCAAGTCCTGAATGAAATCTCTAACTGAGATCTCCAATGTCCAATGACCAAACCCCATCCCTTTTCGTATAACTGATGTAAGAACGATGAAGTTGAAGCTACTTGCAGCAAGATATGACTAGTATTTTTCTTACTATAAGATATGACTAGTTAGCAAATCATTACCCGCAGGAGATTTGGTCATTTAGACAAGATGAATTCTCAAATTTATGATCCATTCAAGCAAGAGATAACCCTGCGCAATATTTCCCACAATGAGTGCAAATGAAGATGGCAATTGGCACATTTAGCCGTGTGAATGAACCAGTAATCAAATCAATATCGTAATGCAATCCAAGACCAACAAGCCATTCAAATTTTCTCTTCGTGTAACTAAGCTCACAATGCCCACTATGTTTAACATCATGAACATTAATATATTACTCCTACTGGTTTAGCAAAAAAAATAGTTTTACTAATTTTTTCATCCAAGATGACACTAAAAACCCCAGCTCTTGTTAAACTAAAAAACCTAAACTAATTAAAGCTAAACTAAAAAATCTAAACTAATTAAATGTGCATGTGGCATTTGATTAATTAGCTAACCCCTGCTTCCTAAACAAATTAAACCTAAACTAACTAAACTGAAAAACCTAAAGTAAACAGAAAAAACAGAAAAAAAAAACAGGAGAAGGGGTGGCAGGGGCTTACCGTGGGGGCGGCGACGGGTCGGGGAGGGGACGGCGACAGGGTGGTGATGGGGCAGGGAGGGTGCAGCGACGGGCGGGGCTCCTCCGGGGCGATCGACCCGCGGCTGCGGCGGGGAGGCTCGGGAGGGGGCGGCGACGGGGTGGGGAGGGGGCGGCGGCGGGGCAGGGAGGGTTCGGCAGCGACGGCGCGGGGTGGCAGGGAGGGGGCGGCAAAGGAGCGGGATGGCAGGGAGGGGGCGGTGACAGAGAGGGGGTCGGTCGGCGGGGCGGCGGTGGTGCTCGTCAGGTGGGGAGGAAAGAGGAGAGGAGAAAGATAGAGGGCGATGGCGGGGGAGCGACCCGTTAAGTTAATTTTAAAGTTTGTCGTCCGCCTCGCCTTTGCCGTCCGCTAGTAGACGGCAAAGAGGGGGCCCCTTAGGGTTTAACACCCAGTGGGCCAAACCCCCTCTTTGCTGTCTGCTAGCAGACGACAAAGCTTCTATGCCGTCACCTAGCGGACGGCAAAGAGCAGGCCGACGGCAAACACCTTGTTTGTCGTCTGCTCTTTCTTTGTCGTCAGCTTTCTTTAAGCTGATGGCAAAGACCTTCTTTGCCGTCAGCTAGCAGACGGCAAAGAGCTGGCTGACGGCAAAGATCCTGATTCCAGTAGTGATGCTTGCCTTCCTTCTTTGGACCATATGCATAGTGCCATGCACATAAAGATTGTTGCATCATATTCTTCATGCACTTGTGCTTCTAATGGTTATGTGCAAGAGAAGAGAACCATCATGATGGATGATGTGTTTATCTACCATGCACATATGTTCTTTGTTTTGTCATGTGCATGTGTAGGATACTTGGGCTTCGTGTCGACTTCCACTTCATGTGAGTTGACCATTCGAGCTCTTGAGAGGGAGCCTCATACATTCGACCATGACTCTCTTATACACCACATTTCCTACCACTTCGGCATTGTGGAGGATGCACAAGGACACACTTTCGAGGTGATATCCTTCTCTTTTGAGAACCCCAAAACCATGAGTATGAATATTGTGGATCATACTACTTGTGTTGCTTGCACCATCAGACTTATTGGTCATCTTGGCCTACTTGATCGCGCACATGTTAGAGATCTTGCTTCAACTTGCCATTTTCACATTTCCATGCCTCGTGATATATATGCCTTGTGTGTTGCATCCGACTTGTCACATATTTGCTCGTATCACATGTTTGGTTGCACCAATGTCATCACTTCACATATGCCATGTCCCTTTGCTTGTCACTTTCTTGACTTGCCTCACACATGATGACCAGTTGCTCTTTCTATTGTGTTGAGTGCCACACTATTTTCACTACACCCAATGCACATTATGCTTGGATTGTCTTGCACTTGACCCATGTCTTTAGACACTTCATTTTATATGGTGTTGTGAATGCTTCCTATAATACCGTAGACCATTTTTTGAGCACTTTTATGCATGCTTGCTATGACCTTGAGGTAGATGCTTGTTCACTTATCACATATATTAGCATCTCTACCACCCATTCACATGCTTGTTTCCATGACATGACACACTTCTTTGTCACACCATATGCTATGCCTGATGACAACACTTGTTGGGTGAATCACCTCTTGAATGCTTGATTTTGCACTAACTCTAACCACATTTGTTTTTCCAAGTATTTATTGTTTTTTCTCCTTTTTAAGGAATCACAATACGGTGCGACATTGCAGAGTGTGCATGTCAAGCTTCAAATGATGAGTGCTTGGTGATCGTCCACTTATACACGGCGATTACATCTCTTTCCCATGGTGATTTGGATTTCGATCCGAGGAAGGATATTTCCCAATGGGGAGGGGATGATGTGGAGTATCCTATGGACATCACCATGTCAAGAGTCCATTTGGCAAGTGACACGTGCCACATCTACTTCACATACATAAAGGTGAATCATCTCCTTTACACGTGTCCACTTGTACCCTTCGAGGATGGTATACTACTTGACACCTCTCTCATGTGCATACATAGGTGTGAGTGGAGCTACACATTCATGGAGGAGGAGTCCAAGCTCAGGAGAACAACTACACCATCCAAGAGGGAAGCCTGGAAGCGGAGAAGGAACTGGCCAAGAAGAAGGCAGAAGCTCCCAGATGACCCCGTGCGCATGGGCCTCCCCAACCCCGTGCCCACGGGCCTCCCAGGCTGCAGGGTCCTAAAGACCCCGTGCGCACGGGCATGTACCGTGCCCATGGGACCCCCGTGTCCACGGGCCTCATAGACCCCATGTGCACGGGGTAAGTGGAGCCCGTGCCCCTGAGTGTAGCTGCGGAGTTTCATCTTGTAATGTCCATTTCACCCCTGCTTACCTCTTCATCCCCTAGGACTATATATACTCCACCTCCTCCTCCATTTGGACTTAGCTAATAATAGATCTAGACATTAGAGCTTATCTCATGTACCTCCTGTCACATCCCTAGCTTTACCTTGCACTAGGCTAGCACTTGTGTGTTGCATCATGTTTAAATTTTATGTAAAGCTGAAATGGGGATTGATCAAACCCTAGCACCAGAAAGAATTCAAATAGGTTTAAATAAAATCTTTTTCAAAGAACCCAAAATGTCATTGAAAATGTTCATGACTTCTGATAAAGGTGAAAACCTCTGCCAAAAATGATGAGCATATTTCATGGCCATTTATGGATTTTTGAGTTAAATCATATTGTATATGAATTGGAGCATTTAATGCCTATAAAATTTTAAATACTTCAATACTTCTGAAAACAATTGGGGGCTGTTGGAAATAATTCAAATAGTGCCCACAATTTTTGCCAGGATTTTACAAAATGAGTTAGTATTTTTACTAATTCAAAACAGATCAAAATAAATAGAAAACAGAAACATAATTAGAAAAGAGAGAGAGAGAGAGAAGGACTCACCAGGGCCACTTACCTGGCAGCCCACCTGGCCAGGCCATCTGGCGGCCCAGTTGGCTGGCCCAGCCCAGCCAGCGCTGCCTACTTCTTCAACCTTCTGCCAGAAGGAGAAGCAGGTGCGTGACGAGCGCGCAGCCGAACGCGGCCACCTCCTGCCTCCCCCTCATGCCACGGAGACGCCCGATGCCTCCCCTCACATTCCCCTCGCTCTCTGGCTCTCCCGCCCCCTCCTCTGCTCCCTCACTCGAGCCCGACCGGAGCTCGTCACCGCCGCCCGTTGTTGCCGCGTCCACCGCCAACCCCTCGCCTCATAGTTGCTTCCAGAAGAACCGCCGTGATGCCCCCGTCCCTCCTGACGAGCCACGCAAGCCGGGAAGCTCTGCATCGCCTCCACGCCATCGTCTTCAACCTCGGGCGCCGATTGCTGACTCCGATTCGCCGTCTTCAGCGCCTCCCCGAGCCCACTGGCCTGCTCAGCGAGTCCTCTGTGAGCTCCTCTGTCGTTCGTCTCTTTTCCCGTCGCCCCGCATGTCCTCTAGCGCTAGTGCCGTCGAGGCCGAAAGCTTGCTCGCCACCGGCCATGCCGTTGTCGTGGCTAGAGCCCACACACGTCGCGCTTGAGCATGTTTTCGTCCTCACCGCACCCCCAGGAACCCGCAGACACCACCAGCTCGCCCGGCGATGCCCCGTAGCGTCGTTTCCGCCAAGGTCCGAACTCCGGCCGCTGCGGAACTTGACGTCGTGCCCAACTCCGGCCACTTCGTGCCCTCCCCTGCCACAGTTGGATGCGCACGAGCCCCAGCTCCTCGTAGATGGGCTCGGCCGTCGTTTTGGTCGCCGGAGCCGCCGTCCCGATCATCGCCAACGCGGTCTGTGGTCGCCGGCGGCTAAAGGCCGGCAGCTGACGTGGCACCATTAGCTTAGGTGCTAATCCTGTTTAGTTAGTGCCCTTTGTCGATGACCTGTGGGTCCCAGAACCTAATTAGGTTAGTCTAATTTTCCTGTTTAGATTAGTGCTAATCTGTGTGGACCCCACGTGTCAGCTTTGACTTTGGTCAAGTCAGCATTGACCGGTCCCACCTGTCATTCACCCAAACCAGCCCTGTGCCACCGACGTGTGGACCCCACATGTCAGGTTTGACCTGGAGCCGGTCTGTTGACATGCTGACATCACCGTGACATAATGCTGACGCAGTAAATCATTTCTGGGATTTAAATAAATCAGGAAATGATTTATGAATTCCAGAAAATAGTTAAAACTTCTAAAAATCATAGAAAATAATCTATAACTCAGATTGAAAAGATTTATATATGAAAAATGAATAGAAAAATCCAATCTATCCATCTGTACCATTTTCATGCATGTTTGAGCGAGCTAACCTCACTGTTTAGGATGAATCATGATTAGGGAAAATTTCATAATAGGTTTGGAGTTGGAATTTGATGTAGTTTTGAATTCCACTTCAACTAAAATGAGTTTCTGTTGCATTAGCCCAAATCACAGCATGTTGTCATGTCATGATCATACATCATATTGTTGCATTGCATTGATTGTATTCTTCCTTGTTTGCCTGTAATTGCCCCCTCTCAGTAGACGACGTTCCGACGATGAGTTCGATGACACTGATGAAGAACTATACTATCTTCAGAAGTGCCAGGCAAGCAAAACCCCGTTGTTCATTCTGATATAATCCCACTCTCTCACTCCTGCTCTCTTTTACTGCATTAGGACAACCACGATTCAACTGTTACATGATGCGGTAGTTGAACCCCTTTCCTCTGCATGACCTGTCATTGCCACAGTAAATAGATGAAACCCACTAGCATGAGTAGGAGTTGTTTGAGCCCTGATGTGCCTACTCATTCATGCTTGTTTGTCATGCCTGCTATTGCTTAGAGTTGTGGCAGGTCTGATTCATCGGGGATGAATTGGAGAGTTGTGAACATGTCCTACTGTTGAGAGCTAAGTGTGTGAACACGATTTGGTAAAGGTAGCGGTGAGAAGCCATTTAGGAGTACATGGTGGGTTGTCTCATTGCAGCCGTCCTCAGGAACTGAGTTCTGTGTTTGTGATCCATGAACAGTTACTACCACACATTGGGCTCCGGGCACTCCAGGCTCTCTCGACTTATTAATCAACTTGATCTCTGTCCAGGAGTTGCAACTAGTTTCTGGTGTTTGTAGGTTGTGTTAGTAGTCTACCAAGTGGCACCCGGTACAGGTGGGCTTGGGATAGACTAGGCACCGTGGCACGGTGTACCAAGACTAGAACCATCCGTCGAGGTGGGCTTGGGAACCCTGCACACATCGTTTGGGGCCGTGAGCGACACCCCGGTCGGATCTCCTTGCGGATGGAACCCGAATAGGCGATAAACCTGGACTAGAGACTTGCGTGGTTAGTCAGGTCCTGGCCGACTCCCTCGCCAGGCTTCCGCTTGAAGGTTGCCGAGATACACGACGTGTACATGGTGGTAAGTGGCGAGAGCGTGTGTGAAGAAGTACACCCCTGCAGGGTTAACATCATCTATTCGAATAGCCGTGTCCGCGGTAAAGGACTTCTGGGTTGCCTGTACAGTTCATAGACAAGTGAAAGTGGATACTCTAAAATGCCCAAGATAAGCGTGAGTGCTATGGATGGCCTTCTCGTAGGGAGACGGGAGCGGATCCATAGTGGAGTATTGATATGGTGAATATGCGGACTCGTGTGCGCCACCTCAAAAGAGTTACTTGCAGTCGTAGTTCAGGTTAGCCACTGAGTCAAAGTTGGCTTGCTGCAGTTAAACTCCACAACCCCCTTTGTTGATACTGATGCATATGTAGATAGTTCTGATGTAAGTCTTGTTGGGTACATTTGTACTCACGTTTGCTTAATTTATGTTTTTGCAGAGAGACTTCAGTCTCGCTAGTAGTTCCGCGTGGACTTCGACGTTTAGCTTGTTACCTCAGCTACGATCTTGTACCCCCGGGAGGGTCTTGTAAATAGTCAGGCTTCTCAGCTCTTTTTATTTGTAGTTGTCTGCACTCACACATGTTTAAGCTTCCGTTTGTGCTATTGCTTGTATGACTTGATTGCTGGGTCATGAGACCCATGTTCGTAATATCTGGCTCTTCGGAGCCTAATGAATAAGTACTCTGAGTCGTAGAGTCTTGTTGTGATGCCATGTTGTATTTGCACATATCGAGCATATTGTGTGTATGATTTTGAAATGCTTGGTATGTGTGGGATCCGACAACCTAGTTGTTTGTCCTTGGTAGCCTCTCTTATGGGGAAATGTAGTCTACTGCTTCCACTGAGCCATGGTAGTCTGCTATAGCCCGGTTTACCGGAGTCCTGCTAGCCCAGTTACTACTGCTCCGGAACACTTAGACTGGCCGTCATGTGATCCACTTTGTCCCTGTGTCTGTCCCTTCGGGAAATGTCACGCGGTGACTTCCGGAGTCCTGCTAGCCTGCTACAGCCCGGGTTTACCGGAGTCTTGTTAGCCCAGTTGCTACAGCCCGGATTCACACGCTGATGACCGACACGTTCGATGCTGGTTCATGTATACCTGTCCCCGTAAGTTAGCGCCACTTTGGGTTCACGACTAGTCATGTCGGCCCGGTTTCTCTATCATATGGATAGTAGCGACACTATCATATACGTGAGCCAAAAGGCGCAAACGGTCCCGGGCCAGGTAAGGTGGCACCCGTGGGAATACTGTGCATGAGGCCGCAAAGTGATATGATGTGTTACATGCTAGATCGGTGTGACTTAGAATCGGGGTCCTGACAGCTCCCCTTGTGGGATTCCTCCTAGGAGAAGATCCATGTGTGGATGTAAGACCTCTTCGAAGAAGATCCTTATGGATATCAAGACCCCCTTGTGGGAAGGATCTATCTAGATCATCAAGACATCATCTCCTTCCTAGGATTTGGGATGAACTTTACCATGTACCCATGTTCCTCTTGTTGTTTATGTACCTTTGTGGATATTGTGTGGATTTGAGTCTACTGGATGTGTGATTAGGTGATAATCCACAAGTATAGGGGACTGCAACAGTTTTCGAGGGTAGAGTATTCAAACCAAATTTATTGATTCGACACAAGGGGAGCCAAAGAATATTTGCAAGTATTAGTAGCTGAGTTGTCAATTCAACCATACTTGGAGATTAATTATCTGCAGCAAAGTGATCAGTAGAAATGTAGTATGATAGTTTTGATAATAGTAGGAAGTACAATGGTAACGGTAACAGTGATAGCAATGATTTTGTAGCAAGTGCAACAGTAACAGTAGCAGTGGTAACTTAGCAAGAACAATATAAGAGAAATTCGTCGGCATTGGATCGGTGAATTCGTTGGATGATATTCATCATATAACAGTCATAACCTAGGGCGATACAGCACTAGCTCCGGTTGATAAATATAATGTAGGCATGTATTCCGTAAATAGTCATGCGTGCTTATGGAAAGAACTTGCATGACAACCGGAACAAAGCATTAACACATACTGAATACATGAACTCCTCAAACTACGGTCATCATCGGGAAGTGTCCCGAATATTGCCACTCCGGGGTTGCCGGATCATAACACATAGTAGGTGACTATAACTTGCAAGATCGGATCTAGAAAATAGATATAATGGTGATAACATAAATGGTTCAGATCTGAAATCATGGCACCCGGGCCCAAAGTGACAAGCATTAAGCATGGCAAAGTCATAGCAACATCAATATCAGAACATAATGGACACTAGATCAAGCCCTAACAAAACTAACTCGATTACATGATGAATCTCATCCAACTCCTCACCGACCAGCGAGCCTACGAAGAAATTACTCACTCACGGTAGGGAGCATCATGGAATTGCCGATGGAGAAGGGTTGGTGATGACGAAGATTGAAGATCCCCCTCTCCGGAGCCCCAAACGGACTCCGGATCTGGCCTCCCGATGAAGAACGGGAGGTGGCGGTGGCTCCATCTCGTGAAACGCGATAATTCTTTGTCCCTGATTTTTCTCTGGAAATATGTGATTTTATAATATCAGGATTGGAGTCTGCGGGGCCACCAGGTGGGGACAACCCACCTGGGCGCGCCTGGAGGGGGGCGCGCCCTGGTCGGTTGTGCCCACCCAGGTGCCCCCCTCCGGTGGATCTTGGCTAAAGAAATTCTTGTTTACTAAATAAAAAATCGTCGCAAAGTTTCGTTCGAATCCGAGAACTTTTATTTCTGCACAAAAAACAACACCATGGTAGTTCTGCTGAAAATAGCGTCAGGCCGGGTTAGTTTCATTCAAATAATGCAAATTAGAGTCCAAAACAAGTGGAAAAGCGTTAGGAAAGTAGATACGACAGAGACGTATCAAGTCCCCCAAGCTTAAACATTTGCTTGTCCTCAAGCAATTCAGTTGATAAACTGAAAGTGAAAAAGAAAAATGTTTACAAACTCTTTTGCTCTTGTTTACATAAATAAGATTAAACAGCACCCAGGTTTTCAGCCAAGATTATAACTAACCATGTCGACAATAACTCTTAAAAATTATATTAACTCATAATAATGACATAATCAGCTAGCGAGCAATAATAAGATATCTCAAACAACAACACGTTGTCAAAACAACCATGGTATAATATGACAATAATGGTATCTCGCTAGCCCTTTCCGAGACCGCAAAACATAAATGCAGAGCACCTCCAAAGTTCAAGCAGCAACTAAACATTGTAATTCATGGTAGAAAAGATCCAGTCATGATGCACCCAACATTACCTACACACAATGCATGAATATGACAATAGTGCTCTCAGGTTCTGGCGCTTATTTGAGAAGGTGATGTCTCAACATAAAATTAAATAGATAGTCCCTTCGTAGAGGGAAGCAGTGATTTGCAGTGGTGCCAGAGCTCAAGTTTTTAAAACAGAGGTAAATGAAATTTTGAGAAATGCACCCTTCTTGTTTACTTCGCGACCATTAGTTATCGGTATCTTCCATGCTAAACACATTAGTGGCGGTTCCCAGGCGATAAAAATAAAAGGTTTACTCCCCCTCCACCAACAATCATACTCCACGGCTCATCCAAAACAACGGGTGCCGTCCATCCTAACAACAGTCCTGGGGGAGTTTTGTTTAATTATTTGCAATTTGAGTTCGGGACTGGGAATCCCTATTACCTCCCCTCTCGTGCAAGGACAAGTGAATAAACACTCATCATGAGAATAACCCGCTTAGCATGGAAGATATTGACTACCTCCTGTTGCTCTATGAACAATCCAGGCACACAAAAAATTATATTTATTTGAACTTTTTAGAGGTGGCACATGCAAATTTACTTAGGACGTCAGGGTAATACCGCAGATAGGTAGGTATGGTGGACTCATCTGGAATAACTTGGGTTTCAGGTTTTTGATGCACAAGCAGAATTCCCGCTTAGTACAGGTGAAGGCTAGAAAATAGGTTGAGAAGCGACTAGCTAGAGAAGGAAAAAGGTCATGAACATGCATTGTGCATAAGTAACATTGGATACTAGCATGAGTAGGATATGAATACCATGAACATAAATATCATAGAGGCTATGTTGGTTTTGATTCAACTACATGCATGAACATGTGCCAAGTCAAGCCACTCGAACATTCAGAGGAGGATACCATATCATCATACTACATCACAATCATTTTAACGCAAATCCAAGATAAATCATTATCCACTCCTAGTTACTTAAGCATGGCATGAGAAACTATAATCTCTAATTGTCATGGAAAACGTGTTTGATCATAACAGGCTGAACCATGGATACTAGGTTAAACATATTTACAAAAACAAAACAAGTTGAGTTCATACCGTTTCTCTCTGCCACAACCAGTTCATCAAATATCATCATTATTGCCTTTCACTTGCAGGATTGAATGATTTGAAAATAATAATAGTGCAAGAGTTCCATGGACTAAGCTGGAGTCTGCAAACATTTTATTCAAAAGGATAAGACAAAGTAATATGGGCTCTTTGTTAGATCAACAATAATGCATATGAGAGCCACTCAACATTTTCATCGTGGTCTTCTCCTCGGTATGACTCAGTAAAAAGGGAAAAGAAATTCATATAAACACACGAAAATATTTTTGGAGTTTTTGGTTTTTTTCTTAAACAAGCAAATAAAAGGGAAAAACAAAAACGAGAAAAACTATTTACACGGGAAAGCTCCCAACAAGTAAAAGAAGAATAAGGAAATCATTTTGGGTTTTCTTCTTAGTACTACAACAAATTAAGGTATCTGGTTGGGTTCAGCACATAAGTTAAACTGCACCTCGGGGGGATTATTCCTAACTAAGAAATGAAAACTTTGAACAAAGGAATTTCTGAGGATATGATACTACTCACATTCAGCTGCAATGAAGTCAGTGAGGCCGGCATTAGCAGAATATTGCGCAAACTCGAGATGGATTTCAGCCCCTTCCATGAATGGGTTATGCGGCCATTCGCATGGCCGTACCTCTACCATCCTCCGGGTGTGGAGATCACTGTCAGATGACTCCCCAATAACTCCCTTGGAGTTCTTCTTGGAAGCAAACTTCCTAAAGATACTCATCTTTTTCATATGAACAAAATTCTGAAATTTTTAGTCCACAAAAATTTTCTCAACAAAACTTCACAAGATTGAAAGCAACTACTCACAGGGATGCATAGAGGCCATATCAAGCATTCAAACTACTTAGAACTCTAAGAATTCAACATGCAAGTTCATCTACAGCACCACCAAGAGTAACTAATTATTCAAAATATAAACCACTAAAGCTAAAACTAATTGGACCAATGGAGGAGGCACATACCACGCAACAATCCCTCAAAACAGTTTCGGAAACGGAGCTTCGAGCAAAGAGATCGAAATCCGTGGGTTTGAGAGCAAGAACACGAGAGAGAGAGAGAGAGAGAGAGCAATGGTGATTTTTTTGGAGGTAGCTGATGATGTGGGATGAAGATATAAGTGAGGGGGGCCACATGGGGACCACAACCCACCAGGGCACGCCTGGGGTTCCTAGCGCGCCCAGGTGGGTTGTGCCCACTTGGTGCACCTCCCTATGATGTTATTTGCACAAAATATTCTTAAATATTCAGAAAAATATCGTATATTTTCAGAGCATTCTGAGAACTTTTATTTTTGGGTCATTTTTTTATTGCACGGGAAATTCAGAAAACAGACAAAACATAGCATTTTATTTTATTTAGTTTTTAAAAATAGAAAACAAAAGGTAGGGACAGAAGGTAGTGCTTACTAAATTCATCAACTTCATACCTCTCAAAAATGATCCATTAATAAGGTTGATCAAGTCTTATTAACAACCACTTCGATTAGCATGAAACCGAACAACTTCCGTAAATCACTAAGTTACCTCAACGGGGATATGAATGTCCCCAACAATAAGCATTTCATACTTCTTTTTGGCAGTAGGTAGAGGTAGTTGAAAACTTCCAATAGTGATTGTCAGAGATTTTTCAATAACATTAATACCATTCACTTGGAATTGTTTCTTCGGAAAGTGCACCATATGCTCATTACCATTGGTATGAAAGGTGACTTTACTTTTATTGCAATCAATAACAGCCCCTGCAGTATTCAAAAAGAGTCTACCAAGGATAGCCGACATATTGTCGTCCTCAGGCATCTCAAGTATAACAAAGTCAATCAAAATAGTAACATTAGCAACAACAACGGGCACATCCTCACAAATACCGATAGGTATGGTAGTTGATTTATCATCCATTTGCAAAGATATTTCAGTAGGTGTGAGTTTATTCAAATCAAGTATTTTATATAAATAGAAAGGCATAACACTAACACCAGCTCCTAGATCACATAAAGCAGCTTTCACATAGTTTCTTTTGATGGAGCAAGGTATAGTGGGGATTCCTGGATCTCCAAGTTTTTTAGGTACTCCATCTTTAAAAGTATAATTAGCAATCATGGTGGATATTTCAGCTTCCGGTATTTTTCTTTTGTTGGTGATGATGTCTTTCATGTACTTTGCATAAGGAGGCATTTTCAAGATATCAGTCAAGCGAGTACGCAAAAAGACTGGCCTGATCATTTCAGCAAAATGTTCAAATTCTTCATCATCTTTCTTTTTAGTTGACTTAGGTGGAAAGGGCATAGGTTTTTGAACCCATGGTCCTCTTTCCTTACCATGTTTTCCAATAACAAAGTCTTTTTATCATATCTTTTATTTTTGGGTTGTGGGTTATCAAGATCAACTGCTGGCTCTATCTCAACATCATTGTCTGGTTCTTTATTATTTGTTTGAGTGTCTTCGTGAACCTCATCATTATCTTTCTCATTATCATAAGGTGATTGTTCACTACCAGATTGAGTTTCAGCATCAAAGATAGAAACTTCATTATCATTATCAGGAGTTTTTCTATTTCAGGTTCACTAGAGGCATGCAAAGTCCTATCATTTTTCTTCCTTTTCTTTTTAGAAAGACTAGGTGCATTAGTGTTAACTCTTTGAGAGTCTTGTTCAATTCTTTTTGGGTGTCCCTCGGGATAAAGTGGTTCCTGAGTCATTCTACCTCCTCTAGTCCTTACTCTAACAGCATGATCATTGATATTATTATTCATTTCATCAAGCAATTCTCTTTGAGATTTAGCAACTTGTTCTAATTGAGTTTGAACATAGAGGCATGTTTTCCCACACCTGTAACATCATATGAGATTCTAAATAACAAGTCACTCAAGCGAGCAACCATATCAGAATTGTATTTCAATTGTTTCATAACATTTGCATTGAAGTGATCTTGCTTCCCAATGTAATTTCAAACTCATAAAGGCATTGGCTAGGATGCATATCATAAGGATTGTCATTGTCATTGAACTTCATTAAAGAATTTACCTCTACCACCTTAGGTGGTGGTGGTGTATCAAGCCCATGTATTTCTTCAATAGGAGGTAAATTTTTGACATCCTCGGCTTTAATACCTTTTTCTTTCATAGATTTATTTGCCTCTTGCATATCTTCAGGACTGAGATATAAGATACCCCTCTTCTTTGGAGTAGGTTTAGGCGGTGGCTCTGGAAGAGTCCAATCATCCTAATTTTTCAATATGTTACTCAATAGTTCTTCAGCTTGTCCAATAGTCCGTTCACCGAAAACACAACCAGCACAACTATCTAGGAAATCCCTAGAAGCATCGGTTAGTCCATTATAGAAGATATCAAGTATTTCATTTTTCTTAAGAGGATGATTAGGCAAATCATTAAGCAATTGTACAAGCCTCCCGCAAGCTTGTGGAGACTCTCTTCTTCAATTTGCACAAAGTTAAATATTTCCTATAAGGCAGCTTGTTTCTTATGAGCAGGAAAATATTTTTCAGAGAAGTGATAAATCATATCCTAGGGGCTACGCACACAACCAGGAGCAAGAGTATTATACCAAGTCTTAGCATCACCCTTTAATGAGAAAGGAAAAAATTTGAGAACATAATAGTAGCGAATTTTGTCATCATGAGCAAAGAGGGTGGCTATGTCATTCAACTTAGTAAGATGTGCCACAACAGTTTCAGTTTAATAACCATGGAAAGGATCGGATTCAACCAAAGTAATTAACTCTGGGTCGAGAGAAACTTCATAATCCTTATCATCAACAAAGATAGGTTAAGTAGCAAACTGAGGATTGCATTTCATTTTAGCATTCAAATTCTTTTCTTTACTTGCATGATAATTTTTCTAGATCATCTCTATCCTTACAAGCAAGAATGTCTCTAGTTGTCTCCTCATCCACAACATAACCTTCTGGTATCTTAGGCAATTCATATCTAGGAGAACTAGTTCTAATAGGTGTTTCAAGATTTTTAGTTTCAAGCTCTTCATCAGTTTCAGCATTCTCAAAAGCTTTAGTTCTAGCAAGTTTTTCACCAAGAAATTCACCTAGTGGCACATTATCATCAAGCAAGGTACTAGAATCATCTTAAATATCATTCATAGCAGAAGTAGCATCATCAATAACTTGTGACATATCAGGATTAATAGCATGTGGTGGTGTTGCAAGTTTACTTATAACAGAAGGTGAATCAAGTGCAGAGCTAGATGGCAAGTCCTTACCTCTCCTCGTCTTGGAGGGTAAATCTTAGTCTTAGCGTCCTTCAGATTCTTCATGGTGATAATTTGAATAATACAAGTGACTCCACAAACATAGCTATGCTCCCGGGCAACAGCGCCAAAAAAGGTCTTGATAACCCACAAGTATAGGGGATCGCAATAGTTTTTGAGGGTAGAGTATTCAACCCAAATTTATTGATTCGACACAAGGGGAGCCAAAGAATATTTGCAAGTATTAGCAGCTGAGTTGTCAATTCAACCACACCTGGAGATTAATTATCTGTAGAAAAGTGATCAGTAGCAAAGTAGTATGATAGTTTTGATAGTAGTAGGAAGCACAATGGTAACGGTAACAGTGATAGCAATGATTTTGTAGCAAGTGCAACAGTAACAGTAGCAGTGGTAACTTAGCAAGAACAATATAAGAGAAATTTGTAGGCATTGGATCGGTGAATTCATTGGATGATATTTGTCGGATTCAGGGTTCCGCATACCCTTGAGAGGTTCGAACGCTGGGGTGCGCGCGAAGAACTCGTCCTCCCCTGCCTACGCGCTCACCGAATCCACAGCCTAGCTAGACGAACCCAACGAACAAGAGACACAGCAGTTTATACTAGTTCGGGCCACCTTGCGGTGTAATACCCTACTCTAGCTTTGTGGTGGATTGCCTCGAGGGGCTGAGTATGAACTAGTATAGTGGATGAACAGCCTCAGGAGGTGAGGTGTTCTTGAGCTCGTATGAGGTGGTGAGTTGGTCAGGGTGGAATGGTTCTGATCCCGTCTATGGTGTTGGTTAAGTCCTATTTATAGTGGCCTTAGTCCTCTTCCCAAATGTAGGCGGGAAGGGATCCCACAACGGTCAAATTTGAAGGGAGACAACTAGTACAAGTTATCCTTACAAAAGTAGTCTTCGCCTACAAAGGCCTCTGGTGGTGACACCGTGGTGGGCTCCGCGATCACCTCCGTCCTACCGTCTTGGCAGTCTTGGTCTTGTTGCACCGATATGGAAACCTTTGCTTGATTCCTCGGGAACCCACGCCTGTGCTTGCCTCCTTGGCACCAAAGAGGAAACTGGTACACTGGGCCCGCTTGCACCCGCCTGGTCTTGGTCATCATGGCTCACGCCATATGAGCCTCGCGCCTTGCATAGATATCTCCGCTCCTCGGGAGGTAGCCTGGTGAGGCCGCCCCCCCAGGGAGGTCATAGTGTTGCCCTCCTCGCGAGGCATGGCCCCTCACGAGGGTCTTGAGTTGTTGTTGACGAAGTTGGGCCGTACTAGGCCGTTGACGGAGCCACGGCGTGGGCCGCAGGCAGGCAAGTCTGGGTACCCCCGTTCCCAGAACGCCGACGGTAGCCCCCGGGCCCAAGGCACGCTCGAGCTTGGCTTCAAGGCAAAGCCAAAGGGCAAGCGCGGAGCGCCGCAGGCCCCAACCGCGTGCGGCCTTGGTCGACGCGTGGCGATCGATGAGACATGAATGCCCCCACTTCCCCATGCAGCCTTAATACCTGCCGGGCTCGGCGGCCACCGTTGCCAACATAGTTGTGCCTCCATCGCTCATCGTGTACTCCTCTGGCTCCTTGACCTTCCTGAGAGACAGCGGCTTCCTTCCCGGGTCCGACGGCAACACTGATTCCCCCTGTCGACATGGCGCCAAGTTTGAAGAAGAAGGGGAAGGCCCGCGTTTCGGCCGAACCTCCACCGGCTTTTGAGCCTGCCCTTGAGTGGTCGACGGTGGCTTGGCCTGCTTCTCGGGCCATGGTCGACATGGCAGCCACTGACATCCCCATTCATCTCCATGTCCTCTTGGCGGGCTTGATTCCCCCCTTTTCTGATTTTTTCAATGCCATAATCTCGCATTACCAAATCCACGCGCTGCATCTGGACCCCCAATCTATCATTCTTCTGGTTGTCTTCACCTTCGTTTGCGAGGCCATGGTGGGCATCACCCCCTCTGTGGCCTTGTTTCGCCATTTCTTCTCGCTCCACTTGGTCGACGCCCGTCAGTGCTCGCGGTGCACGTCCTTCCAGGCCGTAGCGGCGATAGCCGGCTCGGGCATCGACTTCGAGCTCTCGCTAGCAGTGAGCGGATTCCGGAGGCGGTGGGTATTCGTGGATGTCGGCGTGCTCAGCTCCCTGCTCTTGCTTCCACAGGCACCTGCCATTCCTAGCTTCGGCTGGGGGCACGCGAAGCTCGTCGACCATCGGCTTGCCCATGTCTGGCTCAGGCTTCCTAGGCTGAAGAAGCTCAGGGTGACAGCGCCCATGGTGGTGAAGGAGTTCATCCAGTGCCGCATTGCCCTGCTTCAGCGCCACTCTCGACAAATGTGGGCCTTCTCTGGCTACAGGGACCCCATGAGGCTCCATGCGTCTTTGCATCCCCCTGAGGCGTTTTGTATGATGCTCGAGCTCTCGACTGGTGACCCAGCACCAGCCTCGCTTCCGGAGGAGGGCTGTCTCCTGTATCCCTGCTCAAAGAGGGTGGAATTTGTGGGGCAGATGCCCCTCTTCGATGAGTGAGGGTTGCGACCGGCCGCCCTTGAAGGGCCCCGCGAGAACCCCGTCCTCGTGGTTCCCTTGCCCGCCGTCCCTGTGGCACTCGCCCCAGAGGTGGATGTAGGGGGGCGAGCGCCGCCGAGTGCCACCGGGGCGGCTGGTGAAGAGGCGACGCGGCCCAGCGCTCCTGAGATGGCAGCCCCAGAGGCCCTGTCGAACCCTCCTAGGGGCGACTAAGGAACTGGCTGGTGAAGAGTCGGTGCAGCCTGGTGCTCCTGGGGCGGTAACCCCCGAGGCCCGGGCGAGCCGTCCTGGGGCGACTGAGGTACCCGCTGGGTGCGAGGCTCCCGTGGTCGCCACCCCCGTAACTCAGCCAAGCAATCTTGAGTTGGAGCCTGAGGAGCCGATGCTACCTAAAGCCCCTGTGGTCGCCGCTCCAAAAGCCCCACCAACTTCCCCGGGTGCTGACGGTCATGTCCGGGGTTTCGGCCGGCTTTGCCTGAACTTCGAAGTAATCCGCAAGAGGAAGGGGTCTCCAAGCTGCAGCGGTGATGCCTACCGGCCCCTGAAGCAGAGGAAGTACATAGCCGTAGACGAGTAAGTACCTCATCTTCGTGATTTCTTGAGTGTTGCATCCCCTCCTGACCATGGCTCTTCAGGGTCCCCCCGGCTTCAGCGGTGAGGTCTCCTGAGGAGCGGCCTCCACTGGTCCTTGGTTCGCCCTGGTCTCGGGCTTCCCCTGCTGGATCACTGCGCGAGGCACCGGGCCCGTCCAGGAAGCGGACGCGCCGATGGGAGGCCTCGATTCTTCGTTTCTGTTCTCCTTCCTTCATGGTCCGGCCTAGGGTGCGGAAAGCGTTCCAAGGGCTCCTCCATTGGTTTTCAATGGTGGCTGGGTAATCCCAGCCTAAGCTTTATCTTCAAGCAGTGGAGCTTCACCATCCAGCGCCTCCGCCGAGGCCCGAACGGTGACGGGCAAGGCGCCAGCCTCCGACCGCCTGCTAGGGGCAGGCAGGCCACCTCAAGCTTCCCCCATAACTCCCGACGCAGACGGAGAGCTTGGCCATGCGCTGGAACTCACGCGCGGATGTGGTGTTGTACACCACGAGCTTTTTCGGGAGGCAATGGGTGTGCTGAGCCGACTCGGTGAAGAACTTGTCGACGTCGACGCCCGCCTCGAGGCGGAGAACCTTCGGCTGGCGGACGAGTGGCACCAGTTGAAGGTGGCCATCCACCTCGGGCATCTTCAGCATGAGCGCGCCAAGGCAAAGGCCGAAGCGCCCTTGCGACCTCTCGCGACGCCTGTGCTCGGGCTTGGAGGAGGCCAGGGCGGCCGACGATCGCCGCGAGGCTACCGAGGAACATGAACAGGAACTCCTGGCCTTGAATGCTGCTCTTGAGCAGCGGATTGAGACGCGCAGGGCCATCTTGGCGTCCATGAGGGGAGCGCCTGATAGGTCCATTTTGCATCATGTTGCTTACTATTATTTATAATGTTTTTATCAATAATAATGCTTTTCGGAGTAATTCTAATGCCTTTTCTCTCATAATATGCAAGAAACACACAAAGAGGGAGAATTCCGGCAGCTAGAAATCTGGACCTGGAAAAGCTATGTCAGGCCACCTGTTCTGCACAACTCCAAATGAGCTGAAACTTCACGAGGATTTTTATGAAATATTTAAGAATTACTAGAGCAAATAACTACCAGAGTGGGCCCACCAGGTGGGCACAACCCACCTGGGCGCACCAGGGAGCCCAGGCGCGCCCTGGTGGGTTGTGCTCACCCAAGCCCACCTCCGGTGCCCATCTTCTCGTATATAGGTCATTTTGACCTAGAAAAAAGAAGGAGAGGACTTTCGGGACGGAGAACCGCAGCCTCGAGGCGGAACATGGGCAGCACTTTTGCCCTCCGGTGGTGCGATACCGCCGGGGGATCTTCCCTCCCAAAGGGGGGAAATCATCGTCATCATCATCACCAACAACTCTCCCATCTTGGGGAGGGCAATCCACATCAACATCTTCAACAGCACCATCTCATCTCAAACCCTAGTTCATCTCTTGTCTTCAATCTTGTTACCGGAACTATAGATTGGTGCTTGTGGGTGACTAGTAGTGTTAATTACATCTTGTAGTTGATTACTATATGGTTCATTTGGTGGAAGATTATATGTTCAGATCCAATATGCTATTTAACACCCCTTTGATCTTGAGCATGATTATCATTTGTGAGTAGTTACTTTTGTTCTTGAGGTTACGAGAGAAATAATGTTGCAAGTAATCATGTGAATTTGATATGTGTTCGATATTTTGATAGTATGTATGTTGTGATTCCCTTAATGGTGTAATGTGAACGTGTTGGGGAACGTAGTATTTCAAAAAAAATCTTACGATCACACAAGATCTATCTAGGAGAAGCATAGCAACGAGCGGGGAGAGTGTGTCCACGTACCCTCGTAGACCGAAAGCGGAAGCGTTTAGTAACACGGTTGATGTAGTCGAACGTCTTCGCGATCCAACCGATCCAAGTACCAACGTACGGCACCTCCGTGTTCAGCACACGTTCAGCGCGATGACGTCCCTCGAGCTCTTAATCCTATTGAGGATGAGGGAGAGTTCCGTCAGCACGAGGGCGTGGTGACAGTGATGATGAAGTTACCGGCGCAGGGCTTCGCCTAAGCACTACGACGATATGACCGGGGTATTAACTATGGAGGGGCGCACCGCACACGGCTAGGAACAATTGATGTTGTGCTTTGGGGTGCCCCCTTGGCCACGTATATAAAGGACGGAGGAGGAGGAGGCCGGCCTACGAGGGGCGCACCTATAGGGGGGTCCAACTTGGATTCCCAATCCTAGTTGGAGTCCCCTTCCTTTTCAAAGAGGGGAGAGAGGGAAGGAGTAGGAGAGGGAGAAGGAAAGAGAGGGGGCGCCGCCCCCTCCCTAGTCCAATTTGGACTTGCCATGGGGGGGCGCGCGGCCACCCCTTGAGGCCCTTCTCTCTTTTCCTGTATGGCCAATTAAGGCCCACTACATCCCCCGGCGAAATCCCGTAACTCTCCGGTACTCCGAAAAATACCCGAATCACTCGAAACCTTTCCGATGTCCGAATATAGCCTTCCAATATATCGATCTTTACCTCTCAACCATTTCGAGACTCCTCGTCATGTCTGTGATCTCATCCAGCACTCCGAACAAACTTCGGTCATCAAATCACATAACTCATTATACAAATCGCATCGAACGTTAAGCGTGCGGACCCTATGGGTTCGAGACCTATGTAGACATGACCGAGACACATCTCTGGTCAATAACTAATAGCGGAACCTGGATGCTCATATTGGCTCCTACACATTCTACGAAGATCTTTATCGGTCAGACCGCATAACAACATACGTTGTTCCCTTTGTCATCGGTATGTTACTTGCCCGAGATTCGATCGTCGGTATCATCATACCTAGTTCAATCTCGTTACCGGCACGTATCTTTACTCGTTCCGTAATGCATCTTCCCGCAACTAACTCATTAGTCACATTGCTTGCAAGGCTTATAGTGATGATCATTACCGAGAGGGCCCAGAGATACCTCTCCGATACACGGAGTGACAAATCCTAATCTCGATCTATGCCAACTCAACAAACACCATCGGAGACACCTGTAGAGCATCTTTATAAGCACCCAGTTATGTTGTGACGTTTGATAGCACACTAACTGTTCCTCCGGTATTCGGGAGTTGCATAATCTCATAGTTAGAGGAACATGTATAAGTCATGAAGAAAGCAATAGCAATAAAACTAAATGATCGTTTATGCTAAGCTAACGGATGGGTCTTGTCCATCACATCATTCTCTAATGATGTGATGCCGTTCATCAAATGACAACACATGTCTATGGTCAGGAAACATGACCATCTTTGATTAACGAGCTAGTCAAGTAGAGGCATACTAGGGACACTCTGTTTTGTCTATGTATTCACACATGTACTAAGTTTCCGGTTAATACAATTCTAGCATGAATAATAAACATTTATCATGATATAAGGAAATATAAATAACAAATTTATTATTGCCTCTAGGGCATATTTCCTTCAGTCTCCCACTTGCACTAGAGTCAATAATCTAGTTCACATTGCCATGTGATTTAACACCAATAGTTCACATCACCATGTGATTAGTTCACATCGCCATGTGACTAATGCCCAAAGGGTTTTACTAGAGTCAATAATCTAGTTCACATCGCTATGTGATTAACACCCAAAGAGTACTAATGTGTGATCATGTTTTGCTTGTGAGAGAGGCTTAGTCAATGGGTCTGTCACATTCAGAGCCGTATGTATTTTGCAAATTTTCTATGTCTGCAATGCTCTGCATGGAGCTACTCTAGCTAATTGCTCCCACTTTCAATGTGTATCCAGATTGAGACTCAGAGTCATCCGGATCGGTGTAAAAGCTTGCATCGGCGAAACTCTTTACGAT
The DNA here is from genome assembly GCF_002575655.3 of Aegilops tauschii subsp. strangulata. NCBI lineage: Eukaryota > Viridiplantae > Streptophyta > Magnoliopsida > Poales > Poaceae > Aegilops > Aegilops tauschii. The sequence goes on from NC_053037.3 coordinate 509,045,158, forward strand.
GAACTCTTTATCACCTCCATAACCAAGAAATATCTCCTTAGTCTTCTAAGGATAATTTTGACCGTTGTCAAGTGATCCACTCCTGGATCAATATCATACCCCCTTGCCAAACTCATGGCAAGGTACATAATAGATTTGGTACACAGCATACCATACTTTATAGAACCTATGGCTGAGGCATAGGGAATGACTTTCATTCTCTCTCTATCTTCTGCCGTGGTCGGGCTTTGAGTCTTACTCAACTTCACACCTTGCAACACAGGCAAGAACTCCTTCTTTTACTGTTCCATTTTGAACTACTTCAAAAACTTTTCAAGGTATGTACTCACTGAAAAAACTTATGAAGCGTCTTGATCTATCTCTATAGATCTTGATGCTCAATATGTAAGCAGCTTCATCGAGGGTTTTTTTTGAAAAAACTCCTTTCAAATACTCCTCTATGCTTTCCAGAAAATTCTACATCATTTCCGATCAACAATATGCCATTCACATATACTTATCAGAAAGGCTGTAGTGTTTCCACTCACTTTCTTGTAAATACAGGCTTCACTGCAAGTCTATATAAAACTATATGCTTTGATCAACTCATCAAAGCGTATATTCCAACTCTGAGATGCCTGCACCAGTCCATAGATGGATCGCTGGAGCTTGCACATTTTGTTAGCACTTTTAGGATTGACAAAACCTTCCGGTTGTATCATATACAACTCTTCTTTAATAAATCCATTAATGAATGCAGTTTTGATATCCGTTTGTCAAATTTCATAAAATGTGGCAATTGCTAACATGATTTGGACATACTTTAAGCATCGATACGATTGAGAAAATCTCATCGTAGTCAACATCTTGAATTTGTCAAAAACCCCTTTTCGACAAGTCGAGCTTTGTAGATAGTAACACTACTATCAGCGTCTGTCTTCATCTTGAAGATCCATTTATTCTCAATGGCTTGCCGATCATCTGACAAGTCCATCAAAGTCCACACTTTGTTCTCATACATGGATTCTATCTAAGATTTCATGGCCTCAAGCCATCTGTCGAAATCTGGGCTCATCATCGCTTCCTCATAGTTCGTAGGTTCATCATGGTCTAGTAACATGACTTCCAGAACAGGATTACCGTACCACTCTGGTGCGGATCGTACTCTGATTGACCTACGAGGTTTGGTAGTAACTTGATCTGAAGTTTCATGATCATCATCATTAACTTCCTCACTAATTGGTGTAGGCATCACTGGAACTGATTTCACTGATGAGCTACTTTCCAATTCGAGAGAAGGTACAATTACCTCATCAAGTTCTACTTTCGTCCCACTCACTTCTTTCGAGAGAAACTCCTTCTCTAGAAAGGATCCACTCTTAGCAACAAAGATCTTGACTTCGGATCTGTGATAGAAGGTGTACCCAATAGTGTCTTTTGGGTATCCTATGAAGACGCACTTCTCTGATTTGGGTTTGAGGTTATCAGGCTGAAACTTTTTCACATAAGCATCACAACCCCAAACTTTAAGAAATGTCAGCTTAGGTTTCTTGCTAAACCACAGTTCATACGGTGTCGTCTCAACGGATATTTAGACAGTGCCCTATTTAATGTGAATGTAGCAGTCTCTAATGCATAACCCCAAAATGATAGTGGTAAATCGGTAAGAGACATCATATATCGCACCATATCTAATAAAGTACGGTTACGACGTTCGGACACACCATTACGCTGTGGTGTTCCAGGTGGCATGAGTTTCGAAACTATTCCACATTGTTTCAAATGAAGGCCAAACTCGTAACTCAAATATTCGCCTCCGCGATTAGATCGTAGAAAGTTTATTTTCTTGTTATGATGATTCTCAACTTCACTATGAAATTCTTTGAACTTTTCAAATGTTTCAGACTTGTGTTTCATTAAGTAGATATACCCATATCTGCTCAAATCATCTGTGAAGGTCAGAAAATAACGATACCTGCCGTGAGCCTCAACACTCATCAGATCACATACATTCATATGTATTATTTCCAATAAGTCAGTGGCTTGCTCCATTGTTCCGGAGAACGGAGTCTTAGTCATCTTGCCCATGAGGCATGGTTCGCAAGCATCAAGTGATTCCAAAATCCCACCAGCATGGAGTTTCTTCATGCGCTTTACACCAATATGACCTAAACGGCAGTGCCACAAATAAGTTGCACTATCATTATTAACCTTGCATCTTTTGGCTTCAATATTATGAATATGTGTATCACTACAATCGAGATTCAATAAACCATTCACCTTGGGTGTATGACCACAGAAGGTTTTATTCATGTAAACAGAATAACAATTATTCTTTGACTTAAATGAATAACCGTATTGCAATAAACATGATCCAAATATATTATGCTCAACGCAAACACCAATTAACATTTATTTTAGGTTCAACACTAATCCCGAAGGTAAAGGGGGTGTGCGATGGTGATCTTATCAACCTTGGAATCACTTCCAACACACATCGCCACCTTGCCCTCAACTAGTCTCTGGTCATTTTATAACTCCTATTTCAAGTTACTAATCATAGCAACTGAACTAGTATCAAATACCCAGGGGCTACTACGAATACTAGTAAAGTACACATCAATAACATGTATATCATATATACTTTTGTTCACTTTGCCATCCTTCTTATCCGCCAAGTATTTGGGGCAGTTCCGCTTCCAGTGACCATTTCCTTTGCAGTAGAAGCACTCAATTTCAGGCTTGGGTCTAGCTTTGGGCTTCTTCATGGGAGTGGCAACTTGCTTGTCAGTCTTCTTGAAGTTCCCTTTCTTTCCCTTGCCCTTTTACTTGAAACTAGTGGTCTTGTCAACCATCAACACTCGATGCTTTTCTTGATTTCTACCTTCGCCGATTTCAACAACGTGAAGATCTCGGGGAATCGTTTTCGTCATCCCTTGCATATTATAGTTCATCACGAAGTTCCAGTAACTTGGTGATAGTGACTAAAGAACTTTGTCAATCACTATCTTATCTGGAAGATTAACTCCCACTTGATTCAAGCGATTGTAGTACTCAGGCATTCTGAGCACATGCTCACTGGTTGAGCTATTCTCCTCCATCTTGTAGGCAAAAATACTTGTCAGAGGTCTCATACCTCTCGACTCGGGCATGAGTCTGAAATACCAATTTTAACTCTTGGAACATCTCATATGCTCCATGGCGTTTCAAAACATTGAAGTTTTGGTTCTAAGCCGTAAAGCATGGCGCACTAAACTATCAAGTAGTCATCATACCGAGCTTGTCAAACAGTCATAACGTCTGCATTTGCTCCTACAATAGTTTTGTCACCTAGCGGTGCATCAAGGACATAATTCTTTTGTGCAGCAATGAGGATAATCCCCAGATCACGGACCTAGTCCGCATCATTGCTACTATCAACTTTCAACTTAGTTTTCTCTAGGAACATATCATAAATAAAACGAGGAAGCTATACGCGAGCAAGTGATCTACAACATAGATATTCAAATACTATCAGGACTAAGTTCATGATAAATTTAAGTTCAATTAATCATATTAATTAAGAACTCCCACTTAGATAGACATCCCTCTAGTCATCTAAATGATCACGTGATCCATATCAACTAAACCATGTCCGATCATCACGTGAGATGGAGTAGCTTTCAATGGTGAACATCACTATGTTGATCATATCTACTATATGATTCACGTTCGACCTTTCGGTCTCAGTGTTCCGAGGCCATATCTGCATATGCTAGGCTCGTCAAGTTTAACCCGAGTATTCTGCATGTGCAAAACTGGCTTGCACCCATTGTATGTGAACGTCGAGCTTATCACACCCGATCATCACGTGGTGTCTCAGCATGAAAAACTGCCGCAATGGTGCCTACTCAGGGAGAACACCTATACCTTGAAATTTTAGTAAGGGATCATCTCATAATGCTACTGTCGTACTAAGCAAAATAAGATGCATAAAAGATAAACATCACATGCAATCAAAATATGTAACATGATATGGCCATCATAATCTTGTGCCTTTGATCTCCATCTCTAAAGTACCGTCATGGTCTCCATCGTCACCGGCATGACACCATGATCTACATCATCTTGATCTTTATCAACGTGTTGTCACATGGTCATCTCGCCAACTATTGCTTTTGCAACTATTACTATCACAAAGCGATAAAGTAAAGCAATTATATGGCGCTTGCATCTTATGCAATAAAGAGACAACCATAAGGCTCCTGCCAGTTGCCGATAACTTTAACAAAACATGATCATCTCATAAAACAATTTATTTCTCATCACGTCTTGACCATATCACATCACAACATGCCCTGCAAAAACAAGTTAGACATCCTCTACTTTGTTGTTGCAAGTTTTACATGGCTACTACGGGCTTCTAGCAAGAACCATTCTTACCTACGCATCAAAACCACAACGATTTTTTGTCAAGTGTGCTATTTTAACCTTCAACAATGGCTGGGCATAGTCAAACTCGATTCAACTAAAGTTGGAGAAACAGACACCCGCCAGCCACCTATGTGCAAAGCATGTCGGTAGAACCAGTCTCATGAACGTGGTCATGCAATGTCGGTCTGGGCCGCTTCATCCAACAATACTGCCGAATCAAAGTAAGACATTGCTGGTAAGCAGTATGACTATTATCGCCCAAAACTCTTTGTGTTCTACTCGTGCATATAACATCTATGCATAGACCTGGCTCTGATGCCACTGTTGGGGAACGTGGTATTTCAAACAAAAATCTACGATCACGCAAGATCTATCTAGGAGAAGCATAGCAATAAGCGGGGAGAGTGTGTCCACGTACCCTCATAGACCAAAAGCGGAAGCGTTTAGTAACGCGGTTGATGTAGTCGAACGTCTTCGTGATCCAACCGATCCAAGTACCGAACGTACGACACCTCCATGTTCAGCACACGTTCAGCGCGATGACGTCCCTCAAGCTATTAATCTAGTTGAGGACGAGGGAGAGTTCCGTGAACACGACGGCGCGGCAACGGTGATGATGAAGTTACCGGCGCAGGGCTTTGCCTAAGCACTACGACGATATGACCGAGGTGTTAACTGTGGAGGGGGGCACCGCACATGGCTAGGAACAATTGTTGTTGCACTTTGGGGCGCCCCCTTGGCCACGTATATAAAGGAGGGAGGAGGAGGAGGCCGGCCTAGGAGGGACGCGCCTATAGGGGGAGTCCAACTAGGATTCCCAATCCTAGTTGGAGTCCCCTTCCTTTTCCAAGAGGGGAGAGAGGGAAGGAGTAGGAGAGGGAGAAGGAAAGAGAGGGGGGCGCCACCCCCTCCCTAGTCCAATTTGGACTTGCCATGGGGGGGCACACGGCCTCCCCTTGAGGCCCTTCTCTCCTTTCCCGTATGGCCCATTAAGGCCCACTACTTCCCCCAGTGAATTCCCGTAACTCTCCGGTACTCCAAAAAATACCCGAATCACTCGGAACCTTTCCAATGTCCGAATATAGCCTTCCAATATATCGACCTTCACATCTCAACCATTTAGAGACTCCTCATCATGTCCGTGATCTCATCCGGGACTCCGAACAAACTTCGGTTATCAAATTCCTCATCATGTCCGTGATCTCATCCGGGACTCCGAACAAACTTCGGTTATCAAATCACATAACTCATAATACAAATCGTCATCGAACGTTAAGCATGCGGACCCTACGGGTTCGAGAACTATGTAGACATGACCGAGACACATCTCCGGTCAATAACCAATAGCGGAACCTGGATGCTCATATTGGCTCCCAAATATTCTACGAAGATCTTTATCGGTCAAACCGCATAACAACATACGTTGTTCCCTTTGTCATCGGTATGTTACTTGCCCGAGATTCGATCGTCGGTATCTTCATACCTAGTTCAATCTCGTTACCTGCAAGTATCTTTACTCGTTCAGTAATGCATCATCCCGCAACTAACTCATTTTTCACATCGCTTGCAAGGCTTATATGGATGATCATTACCGAGAGGGCCTAGAGATACCTCTCCGATACACAGAGTGACAAATCCTAATCTCGATCTATGCCAACTCAACAAACACCATCGGAGACACCTGTCGAGCATCTTTATAATCACCCAGTTACGTTGTGATGTTTGATAGCACACTAAGTGTTCATCCGGTATTCGGGAGTTGCATAATCTCATAGTCAGAGGAACATGTATAAGTCATGAAGAAAGCAATAGCAATAAAACTAAACGATCATAGTGCTAAGCTAACGGATGGGTCTTGTCCATCACATCATTCTCTAATGATGTGATCCCGTTCATCAAATGACAACACATGTCTATGGTCAGGAAACATAACCATCTTTCATGAACGAGCTAGTCAAGTAGAGGCATACTAGGGACACTCTGTTTTGTCTATGTAATCACACATGTACTAAGTTTTCGGTTAATACAATTCTAGCATGAATAATAAACATTTATCATGATATAAGGAAATATAAATAACAGCTTTATCATTGCCTCTAGGGCATATTTCCTTCAAACGTCGTCTACATGACACTTCACCATATTTGGGCCTAAGGGAATGCATTGTGGAGTAGCAATTAGATGATGGGTTGTGAGATTGACATAAGCTTAAACCCCAGTTTATGCGCTATTCCGTAAGGGACCGATTGGATCCAAAAGTTTAATGCTATGGTTAGAATTTATTCTTAATACTTTTCTCGTAGTTGCGGATGCTTGCGGGAGGGTTAATCATAAGTAGGAGGTTTGTTCAAGTAAGAACAGCACCTACGCACCGGTCCACCCATATATCAAATTATCAAAGTACCGAACACGAATTAAACCAACATGATGGAAGTGACTAGATGAAATTCCCGTGTACCCTCAAGAACGCTTTGCTTATCATAAGAGACCGTTTTGGCCTGTCCTTTGCGTCAAAAGGATTGGGCTACCTTGCTGCACATTTGTTACTACTATCATTACTTGCTCGTTACAAATTATCTTGCTATCAAACTACTCTGCTACTTACAATTTCAGCACTTGCAGACATTACCTTGCTGAAAACCACTTGTCATTTCCTTCTGCTCCTCGTTGGGTTCGACACTCTTACTTATCGAAAAGAGCTACAATTGATCCCCTATACTTGTGGGTCATCAGTGCCTTCCAAAGAGGAGGAGATCCAGAAACGTGAGGAGGCGCTGGCTCTGGAGGCCTTGGAACGCAGCTTGGAGTTCGAGCGGCTGGAGATGAGTGAGCGCCAGGTATCCAAGGCTAAAGATGTCGTTACCGTGCGGGAAGCCCAGATCCAGGAGGAGGTTGATCAGAGGGTGGCGAAGGCTCACGCGGATCTTGACGACGAGCATCGTCTGAAGCAGGGGTTTCTGGAGGCTGAGGTTGGCGGTAGGACCGCCGCCCTTAGGGTGAAGCTGAAGGAGGCGGAGCAAGGCGAGAGCGCCACCAAGGCCGCCCAGGTCTCCGCTGAGGCTGCCTTGGCCTCCGCACGCGCTGACCTGCTCTCGCTTCAGCAGGAGATTGATGTCGGTGTGTCCCTTGCGAAGAAGAACGCTGATGAGGCGTGCCGTCGGCGGACGATGTAGTGTGAGCATGCTTCCATGCTGCAGGCCCTTAGGGCGAGGACCAATTGTGCCTTGACTTCCATCTGCGACGAGAGTTCCCCTTACCGCGCGAGGAGGACTACGCCAGCCACCTCCGTTTCTTCACCGAGATTGTAACACGCCTGGAAGACCATGCCACGAGGGCTCGCGACCTTGTTGAAGAGAGGAGCCGGGGCCTCCTCGGGCGTGCATTCTCACGCGTCTACAGTCACCTCCTGAGCCTCAATCCTCACTTTGACTTCGATGCCGCCATAGCCCCTGTGCCCTGGGCTATCCAAGACAATCTGTCGAACTGGATTGACAACAACGTGGACGCACTGGTCGCAGAGTTTGCCCCCAAGGATGTTGCGGCCATGATTGCAGCCGATGAGGATGGTGCGGAGGACGACGATGAAGGCGACGCCCACGATGATGCTGATGGCGTGGGTGAGGATGATGTGGGCACCGCGGGAGGGAGTTCCTCCGGCTAGACCTGTATTTCCTTTCTTGTTTCGTCCTGTGTAGAAGAAAAACCTCGGGCGCGATGCCGTGGATTGTGCAAGAATTTTTTAGGGGGGGGCTTATGATGTATGAAACACAATGTATGAGCTGAAGAAGTGATTGCGCGCCTCCTAAGAACCAAGCTTGTGGTGCGCCATCGCGGGTTCGGCGGGCAATTGTTATGACTTGCCTTGGTTTCGCAGGTCTCGGGTGAGCCTCAACACCCATGTCGAACCTTCCTCCTGAGGTGGGACCTCCGGGGCTCGCGAGGTTCTAAGTATCCCGAGAAACCTACGGCCCGCCCAAGAGAGCCTCGCGAGGAGCGAGCTTTGAGCCACGGCAGGATGTGCACGCGGTGAATCTGCGGAGAGTGCACCCCTGACCCCGAGGGGGTCCTGTCGGGGCTGCCCGGTCGTGACTGGTGCCACTCGCCGACCAGCCCCCGCTAGCGAGGCGCTCGCAGGGGGGTGTAGCAGGTGTGAGCCTCGAAGTAAGATACGCAACCAAAACGCAAGAAATCGGTGCAAACCAAAGAAAACTCCCCCCGTTTTGATAACACAAAAGAACTTCAAATTTCATTCCAAAAGGCGGCAGACCAAAATACAGAGAGAGATAAAAACGAACAGGCGCTTCCGGCATCTAGCTAGTCTTCTTGTCTTCTCACCAGCACGGAGCTAAGTGCTTTCACTGAATGTGAGCATAGTCATTGGGGGACAGTGTCCACGGCCAGCGCGGAGCATGGTGCTTCACTTGGACGTGGGCGGGAGCCCCCGAGGCCCGAGGATGGCACTCCGGAGACTCCGGGCGTGTACAGCCCCACTCATTATTATGTGAGAGTGTCACGAACGGAGACCTTCATAGGCGTGAGCCTTGCTTCATATCTCCTGTCGAGGGCACTGCCCTGCGCCTCCCTCGACCACCGTTGGGGCGTCCGGAAACCAGGACGAGACCAAGGGGCAAGGGAGACGCTAGCAGCACCCTCGGCGACCACGGGCCCTCTGCCGGGGGGAGGGCTCGCCGGCGCCTTCCCCAGCCGAGGACCCACCTCCACGCCAGGCCTCACTCCATGCGGCGCGGGGAGGCCCTGGTACCGGACCTCTTCCACGCAGCCCCCAGAGCGCTACCCCCGGTTGGAGCGGGGTCACCGCCCTGGGGTCCCTGGCCGCTGTCGTGGCCTGGTTCACCTATGGTCCATGGTTAGCGTAAGCATGCTCCTGAGATATTAGCGGTACCCTGTGATTATTGTCATTGATGGGGTCGGTGAGGCTCCCGGGCAGCTCGTGGAAAGCCTCAACCTCTAGCATTTCTTCTGCCCAGCCCGGCTCAGGGAACGAGCTGGGGCCTTCCTCCGGCGTGTACTCCAGATCCATCATGCGGGGCACGTAGGCATCTGAAGTCGCCACACCGGAGCTTTCGCCTGGGTGCCCCACGCCTTTGGCCGCCAGGCCCTGCGCCTCACCTTGACGGTCGCGGGGTGATATCCCTGCGTGGCCACACGAGGGACCACCAGAGCTCACCCTGCCGGAAGGAAGCGCAGCCGTGGCCGGACGAGCAGCGCCGTGGGCCGCATCAACATTGTCGAATGCTCCTGGTGCTCCGGGAGGCACGCGAGCGCGGCGGGGCCCGCCGTGCGCTCTGGCCACAACCTGAGGCGTAGGCAGGGAGCAGAAGGGCGCCGCTCCCCTATAGGCGGTATCGAGCAGCTCGGCGACCCGCTCCAGCAGGGCGTCGCGGTGAAAGCACAAGTGCTCCCTGGGTGATTTTGGTAATTAATGTCAACATATCTCTTGTTGGACTAATATCTTGTCTAGTGTATCTCAGTTGACTTCAACAGTGGAGTGGCATGGACAAGAGGATGTGGAACCCCTTCAAGATGCTAAGGACAAAGATTGGAAAAAGCTCAAGACTCTACATTTTCATTTTAGTGATCCAAGTTCACATTGAGTCCATAGGAAAGCCAATACTATTAAAAGGGGATGAGGTGTTGCTTAATGGCTTACTTTCTCAAAAGTGCTTAGTGATATGCTCCACAGCCCTCAACCACTTTCTCATATCCACATATGTCCTAAACCTAAAGTCAAACTCGGCCCCACCGATTTGATCTATCCGGCGCCACCGAGTTCACTTGACGTAGCCACTGCTAGAAACCCTAATCAGTTCGGTCTCACCGATGGGATCTCGGTCTCACTGAGATGGGCTTGCAAACTCTGTGTTGAATGTTGCATTTATTTCGGTCCCACCGAGATAAGCAATCGGTCTCACCGAGTTTGCTTGACCAACTTTCTGTTTGCTCATTACCAAAATCGGTCTCACCGAGTTTGCATAATCGGTCAAACTGATTTGAGGTTTTACCCTAACCCTAGCACATCGGTCTCACCGAGTTGATCATGTTGGTCCCACCGAAAACTCTAACATTCACATTTTGAACCATATCGGTCTAACCGAGTTTCTCGATTAGGTCCCATCGAGTTTGGTGAATTGTGTGTAACGGCTAGATTTTGTGTGGAGGCTATATATACCCCTCCACCCATCCTCCATTCATGGAGAAAGCCATCAGAACATGCCTACACTTCCAGCATACATTTTCTGAGAGAGAACCACCTACTCATGTGTTGAGACTCAGACATTTCATTCCAACCACAAGAATCTTGATCTCTAGCCTTCCCCAAGTTGCTTTCCACTCAAATCATCTTTCCACAATATCCAAATCTGTGAGACAGAGTTGAGTGTTGGGGAGACTATCATTTGAATCACAAGAGCAAGGAGTTCATCATCAACACACCATCTATTACCTTTTGGAGAGTGGTGTCTCCTAGATTGGTTAGGTGTTGATGTCGCTTGAAGCTACGTCGGGTTTTCCCCAAAGAGGAAGGGATGATGCAGCACAGCGGCGGTAGGTATTTCCCTCAGATGTGAAACCAAGGTTATCGAACCAGTAGGAGAACCAAGCAACACAACGTAAACAACACCCACACACAAATAACAACTACTCACAACCCGATGCGTAAAAGGGGTTGTCAATCCCTTTCGGGTAGCGGCGCCTCAAGATAGGCAAACGGACGTGAATAAATTTGTAGTAAATTGATAGATCGAACTCCAAATAAAATAAATAAGAATAAATTACAGCAAGGTATTTTTGTATTTTTAGTTTAATAGATCTGAAAATAGATGCAAGAGAAAATAGATCGCAAAGGCAAATAATGTGAGAAAGAGACCCGGGGGCCGTAGGTTTCACTAGTGGCTTCTCTCGAAAAAAAAGCAAACGATGGGTGAACAAATTACTGTTGGAAAATTGATAGAACTTCAAATACTCATGACGATATCCAGGCAATGATCATTACATAGGCATCACGTCCAAGATTAGTAGACCGACTCCTACCTGCATTTACTACTATTACTCCACACATCGACCGCTATCCAGGATGCATCTAGTGTATTAAGTTCATGGAGAAACGGAGCAATGCAATAACAATGATGACATGATGTAGACAAGATCTATCTATGTAGATATAGACCCCATCATTTTATCCTTAGTAGCAATGATACATACGTGTCGGTTCCCCTTCTGTCACTGGGATCAAGCACCGTAAGATCGAACCAACTACAAAGCACCTCTTCCCATTGCAAGATAAATAGATCAAGTTGGCCAAACAAAACCCAAATATCGGAGAAGAAATACAAGGCTATAAGCAATCATGCATAAAATAGATCAAAGAAACTCAAATACTTTCATGGATATAAAAAGATAGATCTGATCATAAACTCAAAGTTCATCGATCCCAACAAACACACCGCAAAAGAATTACATCATATGGATCTCCAAGAGACCATTGTATTGAGAATCCAGCGAGAGAGAGAGAGAGAGAGAGAGAGAGAGAGAGAGAGAGAGAGGAAGCCATCTAGCTACTAACTACGGACCCGAAGGTCTACAAAGAACTACTCACGCATCATCGGAGAGGCACCAATGGAGGTGGTGAACCCCATCCGAGATGGTGTCTAGATTGGATCTGGTGGTTCTGGACTCTGCAGTGGCTGGATGAATATTTCGTCGACTCCCCTAGGGTTTCTGGAATATTGGGGTATTTATAGAGCAAAGAGGCGGTCTGGGGGGCACCCGAGGTGGGTACAACCCACCAGGGCGCGCCTAGGCCTCCTGGCGTGCCCTGGTGGGTTGTGCTCTCCTCGGAGCACCCCTCATGCGCAGCCAGTGCCCATTCTGTTCCTTTTGTTCCAAAAAAACCTCCATACAGTCTTGTTGCATTTGGACTCCGTCTGATATGATTTCCTGGGATGTAAAAAAACATGCAGAAAAAGCAACTGGCACTTGGCACTATGTCAATAGGTTAGTACCAAAAAAGATATAAAATGACTATAAAATGATTATAAAACATCCAAGATTGATAATATAACAGCATGGAATGATCAAAAATTATAGATACGTTGGAGACGTATCAGCATCCCCAAGCTTAACTCCTACTCGTCCTCGAGTAGGGAAGTGATAAAAACATAATTTTTGATGTGGAATGCTGCCTAACATGTCATATCATATTTCTTTCTTTGTAGCATGGACATTTGGACTTTTATATTGTTCAAAGCAATAGTCTAGTTTTGACATGATAATTTAGATACTCAAGCATACCAATAAGCAACCAAGTCTTTCAAAATATCAATGCTAAAATAAGTTATCCCTAGCCCATCATGCTCAACCATTGATCCATTCATGAAACACACTCGCATATTAGCTACACCCAATACTCAAGTACGATCATATTGCCTCCTAGTTGGTGCTTTATAAGAGAAGATGGAGACTCAAATTCAAAAAAAAAAATTGCATAAAGCAAAAGAGAGTCCCTTCGCAGAGGGAAGTAGGGATTTGTAGAGGTGCCAGAGCTCAAAGCGAAAAACTTAGAGATAAAAACATTTTGGGAGGTGCATCCATCCCACCAACAAAAACGACTTAAAGTTCCAGACACTTTCCATGCTATATATATCATAGGCGGTTCCCAAATGGAAAATAAAGTTTATTCCTTTTTTAACCATACTTTCACTTTCCATGGCTAGCCGTATCCACGGTTGCCTCCATACCAACACTTTCCAAGGAATTTATTATTTGACAACATAAAGTAAATTCATTTTTTCATTTCGGGACTGGGCATCCCTAATACTTTTGTCTTACTCTCGTGCAATGAGAAGTGAATGAACACTCATCGTGAGAATAATACATCTAGCATGGAAAATATTAGCCACCCTTCACCGCTCCGCGAGCGAAACGAACACACAAAAGAGAAGTTTATTTTGAAAATTAGAGGTGGCACATACAAATTTGCTTAGAACGGCAAAAGAATACCGCATATAGGTAGGTATGGTGGAATCATGTGGCAAAACTGGTTTAAAGGTTTTTGGATGCACAAGTAGTGATCATACTTAGTGCAAAATGAAGGCTAGCAAAAGATTGAGAAGCGACCAATCCAATAAACAAATAATCTCATAAGCAAGCATTAAGCATAATTAACAATGAGTAATGCACCACAAGTAGGATATAATTTCATTGCATGACTATTGACTTTCATACTTGCATAGGGAATCACAAACCTTAACACCAATATTCTTACTAAAGCATAATTACTCATCAACACAACTCACGTATCACATCATCATATCTCAAAACTATTACTAAGAATCAAGTTTATTTTGTCCAATGATCTTCATGAGAGTTTTTATTATATCCTTCTTGGATATCTATCACTTTGGGACTAATTTTTATATGTTGCTTTTGATAAGCTCAAACAAGTATAAGTGAAGATCATGAGCACAATATTTCTTTCTCTCAATTTCTTTCTCTGAAATTAATTTAAGTGAAGCAAGAGAGAATTTCTTGAAAATTTTACTAACTCTCAAATAAATCTAAGTGAAGCAAGAGAGCATTTCTTCAAATATACTAAAGCACACCATGCTAAAAAAGATATAAGTGAAGCACTAGAGCAAGTCCATAGCTCATAAAAATTTAAGTAAAGCATAGAGAGCAATTCTAACTAGTCATGACATAATTTTGGCTCTCTCAAATAGGTGTGTCCAGCAAGGAATCAAGACTTAAAACACAAAATAAAATAAGCAAAGACTCATATCATAGAAGACGCTAAAAGCAAAACACATAGTATGTGACGAATAAAAATATAGCTTCGAGTAAAATACCGATGGTTGTTAGAAGAAAGAGGGGATGCCACTCGGGGGCATCCCCAAGCTTAGTTGGTTGCTCATTTTTGGATAATAGCTTGGGATGCCGGGGCATCCCCAAGCTTAGGCTCTTCTACACCTTATTCCTTCATCCATCGTAAGATAACCCAAAACTTAAAAACTTCAATCACACAAAACTCAACAAAACCTTCGTGAGATCCGTTAGCGTAAGAAAAATAAATCACTACTATAAGTACTATACCAAACCAATTCATACTTTGTTTTTGTATTATATCTACTGTATTCCAACTTTTCTATGGCAAAAAATCATCAAAGAAAACAATAGAGCCGTCAAAATAAGCACCCAACACAAAGAAAACAGAATCTGTCAGAACAGAACAGTCTGTAGCAATCTGATTTGTTCGAATACTTCTGGAACTCCAAAAATTCTTAAAAACTAGGAAGACCTGAAAAAATTGTATATTAATCTACAGAAAAAAGAATTGGCATTTTTACACGCTCTGGTAAACAAAATTGTTTTAGTGAGCGCATAAGTTTCTGTTTTTCAGCAGGATCAAACAACTATCACTCAAGAAGATCCTATCGGTTCTACTTGGCACAAATACTAACTAAACACACACAAAACACAATCATAACAGTAGCATAATTGTGTAAACACTTAAGAACAGAAAGCAAAAAGCAAAAATAAATTTTATTCAATGGGTTGCCTCTCAACAAGCGTTATAGTTTTACGCCCTTAGCTAGGCATAAAGCGAGGATCTAAGTTTTGTCACCCTTGTCCAACTCTTCAATCAAACACTTAGAATCCTTCAAAGATTTAGCATAAAGATCTTCAATAGCAATACTCCTAGCAATAAATTTAAAGATTTCATTCTTGCAAAAAGGATCTCTTATCATTTTAGCAAAATTTAGGTAAATACTAATCATTTTGAGATCTTCTTTATTACTATTACTAGAAGTTGCACCCTTGTTCTTGGTAACTTGAGTAACTTTGCCAATCTTTACAGGAGATTTTTCGATAGCTTTAGCGGAGGCGAAAGTCGTGCTTAGATTACTAAGAATTTCTTCTAATTTATCGATCCGAGACGGGCTTTCTTCTATTCTTTCTAGGATTACGGTACCTTTTTATTTTAACAACTTAAAGATATCTCCCGCTTTTGACCCAATCTTGGTGGCAAAATTATGCATCTTTTTATCTATAATTTCCATGTGATCTTCTGTGAGCATTTTCTTTTCAATAGCATCTAATCTTTCCATAACATGCTCAAGAGTCAAAGTTGTTTCATTAATCATGAGAGGTGGTGAGCCCAATAAATTTCCCATAGCATTAAAAGCATCAAGAGAAGGACACGTCAAGAAATTTCCACCGGTAATCATATCAAGGACGAATTTATACCAAGTGGTGGTGCCAACATAAAAACAACCGAGAAGAACAACGGTAGATTGCTTACGAATAGATCTATTATGAGCATTGCAAATCCTATACGAGGCATCCTTTAAATTTTCTCCTCCCCTTTGTTTAAAGTTGAGAACCTCGTTCTCGGGAGTGCAAGCAATAGAGGAAGAACTATCCATAATGATAATAACGGCAAGCAAAATTGCACACAAAAACGGATCCGGCAAGAAAACGACGAACGGAAAAAGAGAGGCAAATAAAACGGCAATTTTTTATGAAGTGGGGGAGAGGAAAACGAGAGGCAAATGGAAAATAATGTAATTGCGAGGAGATGAGATTTGTGATTAGGAACCTGGTATATGTTGAAGATCCTCCCCGGCAACGGCGCCAGACATTCCTTTTGATGTCGCTTGAATCTACGTCAGTTTTTCCCCAAAGAGGAAGGGATGATGCAGCATAACGGCGGTAGGTATTTCCCTCAGATGTGAAACCAAGGTTATTGAACCAGTAGGAGAACCAAGCAACACAACGTAAACAACACCTGCACACAAATAACAACTACTCACACCCCGACGTGTAAAAGGGGTTATCAATCCCTTTCGGGTAGCGGCGCCTCAAGATAGGCAAACGAACGTGAATAAATTTGTAGTAAATTGATAGATCGAACGCCAAATAAAATAAATAAGAATAAATTGCAGCAAGGTATTTTTGGATTTTTGGATTAATAGATCTGAAAATAGATGCAAGAGAAAATAGATCGCAAAGGCAAATAATAGGAGAAAGAGACCCGGGGCCGTAGGTTTCACTAGTGGCTTCTCTCGAGAAAAATAGCAACGGTGGGTGAACAAATTACTGTTGGGAAATTGATAGAACTTCAAATACTCATGACGATATCCACGCAATGATCATTATATAGGCATCACGTCCAAGATTAGTAGACCAACTCCTACCTACATCTACTACTATTACTCCACACATCGACCGCTATCCAGCATGCATCTAGTGTATTAAGTTCATGGAGAAACGGAGTAATGCAATAAGAACGATGACATGATGAAGATAAGATCTATCTATGTAGAGATAGACCCCATCCTTAGTAGCCATGATACATACGTGTCGGTTCCCTTTCTGTCACTGGGATCAAGCACCGTAAGATCAAAGCCACTACAAAGCACCTCTTCCCATTGCAAGATAAATAAATTAAGTTGGCCAAACAAAACCCAAATATCGGAGAAGAAATACGAGGCTATAAACAATCATGTATAAAAGAGATCAAAGAAACTCAAATACTTTCATGGATATAAAAAGATAGATCTGATCATAAACTCAAAGTTCATCGATCCCAACAAACACACCACAAAAGAATTACAACATATGGATCTCCAAGACACCATTGTATTGAGAATCCAGCGATAGAGAGAGAGAGAGGAAGCCATCTAGCTACTAACTACAGACCCGAAGGTCTACAAAGAACTACTCACGCATCATCGGAGAGGCACCAATGGAGGTGGTGAACCCCATCCGAGATGGTGTCTAGATTGGATCTGGTGGTTCTGGACTCTGCGGCGGCTGGATGAATATTTTGTCGACTCCCCTAGGGTTTCTGGAATATTGGGGTATTTATAGAGCAAAGAGGCGGTCCGGGGGGCACCCGAGGTGGGCACAACCCACCAGGGCGCGCCTGGTCCTCCTGGCGCGCCCTGGTGGGTTGTGCTCTCCTCGGAGCACCCCCAGGCGCGGCCAGGGCCCATTCTGTTCCTTTTGGTCCCAAAAAATTTCTGTAAAGTTTCGTTGCGTTTGGACTCCATCTGATATTGATTTCCTGTGATGTAAAAAACATGCAGAAAACAGCAACTGGCACTTGTCACTATGTCAATAGGTTAGTACCAAAAATGATATAAAATGATTATAAAACATCAAAGATTGATAATATAACACATGGAATGTTCAAAAATTATAGATACGTTAGAGACGTATCAGGTGTTCGTTGGGAGCCTCCGTCAAGATTGTGGAGTTGAACCAAGGAGTTTGTAAGGGCAAGGAGATCGCCTACTGCATGAAGATCTACCCGAGTGAGGCAAGTCCTTCGTGGGCGATGGCCATGGTGGGATAGACAAGGTTGCTTCTTCGTGGACCCTTCGTGGGTGGAGCCCTTTGTGGACTCACGCAACCGTTACCCTTCGTGGGTTGAAGTCTCCACCAACGTGGATGTATGATAGCACCACCTATCGGAACCACGCCACCGTGTCTCCAATTGCATTTGCACACTCCAATCCCATCCCTTTACTTTCTTGCAACTTGCATGCTTTACTTTCCGCTGCTCATATACTCTTGCCATGCTTGCTTGAAATGTATTGTGAATGTTTAAACATGTGCTAAAACTCCACCTTAACTTGAAGAAATTAAAAACTGCTACTTTTCTTTGTTGAGGGTCTAATCACCCCCCTCTAGACACCTCTTCTCGATCCTTTCAATTGGTATCAGAGCATTGGTCTCCGTTGCTTTGGTTTAATCACCATTGGAGGAAGATGGATGCACTACAAAAAAAGACACATCCGTGACATTTAGGGCCGAACAAAAAAAATTGTCATACTTATGACACTTCTATGACGATAATTGTGACAAAACCCGGTATCATCATAGATGTGGTGGGGTCCTACTTCTATGACAAAAAATCATGACAGAAATGGGCTTTTCGTCCTGAGCGGGCCGGAGACGCAGCTGCATGACATTCTTTGGGCCGTCCATGACGGAGAAAAGCATGGTAGAAGCGATGGCGAGGAAAATATCGGGGAGTTCCCGGTTACGGTGGGTGGTCGGGGGCCGAGCAATGCACGTTTCTCTCGTACGTACGCGCGTGTGTGCGAGGCGTTGGGCTCTAACTGAACCCGAGCGATCGATCGATCCCTTGCTGTTAACTAAAGCCGAGTGATTCCTTTGCTACTGCTGCTAACTGAAGCCGATCGATGCTGCATCTGGATGAATAGTGAGCGTTGTTGGGGGCTTGGATGAACAGTTCTCGGTGGGGGTTGGATGAATAGGAACCCGTGGTAGTAGAGGCCATTGCCGCTGGATGAACAGTACCCCGATCGATCGAGCCGGTGGATGAACAGGACCCCGTGGAGGGCTGGATGAATAGGACCCCATGGAGGGCTGGTTGAACAGTAGCCGGTGGATGGCTGGTTGAACAGTAGCCGATGGAGGGTTGGAAGAACAGTAGCCCGTGGAGGGGTGGTTAAACAGGACCCCCGTGGAGAGGGCTGGTTAAACAGTAGCCGGTGGAGGAGCGCGCGGTGGAGGCTAGATGAACAGGAGGCCGTGAATGAACAGTCGCGGGTGGAGGCTGGAGGAGGTCGATGGTGGATGAACAGTAGCCCGTGAAGGATGGAGGAGGTCGACGGTGGAGATGAACAGTATCCCCTGGAGTCCTGTTTTGCAGTACGCCACACCCCTCCCGATGAACAGGACCCCTGTTTCGACCGTAGCGCTCCAACACAAGTCTGTTTCCTCCGTTTTGCGGTACGCCACACCCTCCCGATCAACGGGACCCCGTTTCGACCGTAGGAGGTTTGTTTCCTCCGTTTTGCGGTACGCCAGACCCCTCCCGATGAACAGGATCCCGTTTCCACCGTGGCCGGTCGAACACAAGGCCGTTTCCTCTGTTCTGCGGTACGCCAGGCCTCGTTTCCATTGCATGTTCCGTCCAAGCCGGTTGGCTCCCGAGGAACAGCACGCGTTCTGTTGCCTCCCGATGAACACGACACATTCCGTTGCCTCCCCATGAACACGACGACAACGCAGTTTCTCTGTTCTGACCCAGCCACAGCCATGTACACAAGCCCTGGCCGTACGTATGCACGAGTAGGCATTCGAGACCCCACCCGTATGTACGTACGTGGTCGTATTTACTTTCTTGCACCCTGGCCGCTGTACGTATGTGTACATGCTACGTGCGCGCCTCTACTACCACACGTGTGCGCCTCTACATCGACCAGTATGTACGTACACGTTCGCAACCAGAATGACAACGCTACGTACGCTTCGACTGGGTGGGTCCCGACTGTCAGGCACTTCCTTGCGTGCGAAGATGTAACTGTGGGTCCCAACAGTCAGGGGGTGAATCATTTTTTTCCGTAATATGGACGCACTTCCTTGCGTGCGAAGATGTAGCTGGTGGGTCCCAGCAGTCAGGGGGAAACGTTTTTTTCGTGAAATACGGTGGCCCGTCCGGTGGGTCCTCGATGTCAGGTGGAGGAATCATTATTTTCCGCGTAATAAGGAGGCACTTCCTTGCTGCGGTCGTGGACCCAGCTGTCAGCCTCTCCACGTACAGTACTCTTCAGATGGAAGTCGTTCCTTGACTATGTTGACCACGCTGTGCCGAGAGCACCAGGGCGGTGGACGACAGCGAGGCCTAGGAAGGGGACGACGCGGAGCCGGGGAAGACGCGGCAGTGGATGCCCACGCGGAGAGGAGTACGAGGGTTCACTCGTTCGGCTGCGGTGTGAGGCTGCCGTCGCCGCAGGGCCTGGCCAGCGGTGGGAGTAGTAGGGGGCGGTGAGGCTTCTGCGACAGCATAGCCGGCCATGGGAGGTGGGAGCAGGCGGTCTCGCCGGCGTCGGTTTGGGCGGCTGGTGCAAGAAGAGCAGCGATTGAAGAAGCAGCAGGACCGTTCGATTCAAATCCAACGGTCACTGCTGCTAGAATTGTTTGTTGACTAAGTTGACAAGCCCTGCTATTCGTCAACTTAGTAGGCCCACAGGTCAGCCTCCCAACCGGTGCGCCCCAGATGTCAGTGGGAGGAATCATTTTTTCGCGTAATAAGAAGGCAGTTGATTGCGTGCGGCCAGGCCAGCGGAGGGAGTAGGGTGGGCCTGTGAAACCTGCGCGGCATCACAGCGGGCCACAAGAGGTGGGAGCAGGCAGTCCCGCCGGCGCTAGTTTAGGCGGCTGGAGCAGGATGATCAGAGATTGAAGAAGCACGTCGGTCGTTGGATGGACATCCAATAGTCACTGCTGCTAGAATCGTGTGTTGACTGACAAAGCCTTGCGTAAACAAGTCAGCCTCGAAATATGTGGCGTGTACAACCCATTTGCTATTATTTTTACAATTTTTACTCATTTTCTAATTCATATGGAATTTATTGCATCCCATTTTCCATTTTTAGAGCTGCTGCCCATTTTCTGGTTAGTACCAGGGTTAAAAAATTAAACTAAATATGTGCGAAATTTTGAAAATTCGCAAATTTTTGCTCGGGAACAAAATATTCTTAATCCAAAAATTAGTAGCCATACTAAAACAAATTTAAAAATAAATTAGTACTATGTCATGTTAAATCCAATGGAATATAAAATATCAGTGAAGAACAAAAACAAAAAAAGAAACTAATTTCCCATTTGCTATAATTTTTTTGGAATTTTCAAGCCCTTTGATATTACTTTTAACAGACACTGACCATACTCTTTGGCCAGGCCAGAATGCATCCCTCCTCGTCTTGAAAGATTTGCAACCCATTAAGTCGGAGAAAATAAATAGGCCTAGCTTGGGTATTCTTCAAAAAGAAATACTGGGCTACCTATTTTCCAAAAGAAAAAACTGCTGGGCTGGTCATGTTGTTAGACGGGCCGCAGAGACCCCACAACCTAGTTTATAGCCTGCTCCTCCGAATTACTACTCAAAAAAATTTGTGCAAATCTGTCGTTAATTGACTATACGTTGAAAATTATGTGGGTCCCGGATATCGGTAGGGTGGATTAGAGTAAAAAAATGAGGGGTGCATCTGAGTAGTAAAAGAGGCGCTTGCTTGTGTTCGGGAGTGGACCTGGTGGGTCCGTACTGTCATACTCACAACTACAATCCTCTCCCGATTCACTATGTTGACAAGGCCGGACGACGGCGCCGCGGCGAGCGCACCAGGGCGGAGGATAAAGTGTTGTCGCCAATGTGCTAAGCTGGGTTGGACATTCTTATTGACAAATAAAAATGGACCGGAACTATTTACGACGTTGACTGCGATTTGCATGGGTCCGCTAGTTGCAGGAAGAAAATGGTGGGAGAAAGAAGACTGGTCGCTATCTTTGCCTAAGAATAATATCGACTGAATGTAACGACACTATCATAGGAAATAATATCCTCCTGTTAAATCATGAATTTAAAGAACTGGTGCATGAGCATTTAGCTTTATTTATTTATTTATTTATCTACTTATTTATGTTTAGGGGAACATGAACATGTACCTGGGCCGGATTCATGTGAGAGCCTCGCTTCCAGTTAATTATGGGCTCCTCTATTGGGCCTTCATCAGTGGGGTGCATGTTATCAACAAGTGGAAAATGTGTTCCTTACCAAAAATAGTATGCGCTACGTACGGTATGGGGCACTAAAGGATCGGACCGTGCAAATACTTCCAAAACATTGTGTTTGTCGTTCTAACAACACATTTATTGAACCAACAGACGAAATATACTACTGATTGTACATTGAAAACAGCAGCAACAGCAACCAGGGCTGGGGGTGCAACAGAAGCAGTAAGCAGGCCAGAAGAGTAAAGACGCAGCTCTCTCTTCCAAACCAAACATCAGCCATCATTACAAAAGGGCTACCAAAAAAGAACAAGTGTATGCATCAAACTAAATAAAGATCCTACTACACCAAGTGTACGCATCTAACTAACTGGCTTAGTTAGACGTTACTATTTATTAAGCTGTAGAGATTGGCTGACGGCTTGAACCAGATGGGTGCCTGACGGGGGAAACTCCAGCCAGCAGGTCGAAGTCTGATACTTGCGACCCTCTCTCCTACTTTGGGCTGCAGAGCGTGGCGGCACATATCAGGGTATGGTGCATGCAGAGATGCATGGTACGTTGTGTACACACAGTTTTTCCTGATGAATGAAACCGCGCTGCCATCATGATCCTTGCCGTCGGTTATCTCCTGGTTAATTGCATAATTCAGTCCGAGAAATAGAGAGCGTGTACCAAGGCTACTTACCAGCCTCCAGTCAAAAAATCCTGAAGGCCCAGAGAAGCTAGGATCCTGCTCAAAGACCTTGCAGTGACTGTGATTGTATTCTGTGAAACAACATGTCCGGTGCGTGCGAACGATCGCGTCTGATCGAGCCAGGAACCACCTACAACTGCCATGCCGCTTTTCTTTCAAAGGTTCTAGGATTAGGAAGGGTAGGGACACCAGGCGGCCTACAACATCATATCGAGTTGGAGTCAAATAAAAAAGGGCTCTTAATGTAGTCAATCTTAAGAACAGCATGTTATGAGCATGAATATTTTTTCAGTAAATGTTTACAGTAATATAAGCAAGCCATCATGATATCATAGGAAAGTAACATACTGCTGTAACAGCCGTTTGTAGCGATGACTGGAGTAGGCCAGCAATACGTCCAGCCATAGAAGGAGTCGACAGCGTAAATGAAGCCCATGTGTTCAATGGCATTAGAGAACCATGGAGGATGTATGATCCTGTGATGGACGTGTAGATTTATCCACTTACCGCAGTGACCTATTAGATAGGCGATACCGCGATTGAAGAACGCAATTAGCCTGAAGTCTTTATAATTTGCAGATCTTGTGGGCACTTGGCAGATTACAACCTTGAGCAAATCAAACTTGGTATCATGTTGGCTATTGTAAGATTCTGAGTATCCTGGGCCGCGGTGCCAAATCTGTGCAGTCTTAATCAAAGGAAGGTGGATCAATCGCTGGGTGTTGACCTCCACGAGCATCCAGCTGCCGCGACCATCGACGAGCACCATCCAAGACATGTTCATGTCGACCCAGTACATACCGTTAATGTAGTTGAGCATGACGGGGATCGAATCACAGTCAAGGGGGTTGATGCTCGCCACCCTACGATCCTTATGCTGCGTGACACGCCGTTTCTGAAGATCAGGCGGTATCAACAAGCAAGGAGCTGGCTTAAAAAGCTCCGGCCTAAGTGCTTTGAGTAAACGGTACAACCCCGAGGAGCACGCGGTGAGCGGCATGGTACTGAGATTGTCCACACGCGAAACAATGAGCTTGATTACCTCTGTGGGGAGCGAATTCCAGCCACTCTTTTGGCGGACGCTGCTCGGTTCTACCATTGTTAGTGCTTGGGTTTCGGACGAGGGGGGCGCCTTAGCGGGGATGGAAGATTGGACGAGATTATGTGCGGACAAAGATGGAGAAGCGAATATGTGTTGTGGGAAGTGGACAGGTGATGATGACTACAGCATGCCGCTTGACTTACGAGACACATACCAGCAGTGTAGGGTCGTATCGATGCAAAACAACTTGCTTGAGTGATCACAATACTGGTACTCCCTACAGTACCTACTACTATGCCCTAACTTGCTTGAGTAGAGTAGTAGTGGAGTAGGTGTTGGGGAACGTAGTAATTTAAAAAAAATTCCTACGCACACGCAAGATCATGGTGATGCATAGCAACGAGAGGGGAGAGTGTGTCCACGTACCCTCGTAGACCGAAAGCGGAAGCGTTAGAACAACGCGACTGATGTAGTCGAACGTCTTCGCGATCCGACCGATCCAAGTACCGAACGCACGGCACCTCCGAGTTCAGCACGCGTTCAGCTCGATGACGTCCCACGAACTCCGATCCAGTAGAGCTTCACAGGAGAGTTCCGTCAGCATGACGGCGTGATGACGGTGATGATGTTGCTACCGACACAGGGCTTCGCCTAAGCACCTCTACGATATGACCGAGGTGGATTATGGTGGAGGGGGGCACCGCACATGGCTTGGAACAATCAACTTGAGTGTTCTAGGGTGCCCCCTGCCCCCGTATATAAAGGAGCAAGGGGGGAGGCCGGCTGGCCCTTGTAGGGCGTGCCAGGAGAAGGAGTCCTCCTCCTAGTAGGAGTAGGACTCCCCTTTCCTACTCCTACTAGGAGGGGGAAAGGAAGGAGGATAGGGAGAAGGAAAGGGGGGTGCCGCCCCCCTTCCCTAGTCCAATTCGGACCAGAGGGGGAGGGGGCGCGCGGCCTGCCCTGGCCAGCCCTCTCTCTCTCCACTAAGTCCCATGTATTCTCCCGGGGGGTTCCGGTAACCCTCCGGCACTCTGGTTTTCTCCGAAATCACCCGGAACACTTCCGTGTCCGAATATAGTTGTCCAATATATCAATCTTTATGTCTCGACCATTTGGAGACTCCTCGTCATGTCCGTGATCACATCCGGGACTCCGAACTACCTTCGGTACATCAAATCACATAAACTCATAATACCGATCGTCATCGAACGTTAAGCGTGCAGACCCTACGGGTTCGAGAACTATGTAGACATGACCGAGACACGTCTCTGGTTAATAACCAATAGCGGAACCTGGATGCTCATATTGGCTCCTACATATTCTACGAGGATCTTTATCGGTCAAACCGCATAACAACATACGTTGTTCCCTTTGTCATCGGTATGTTACTTGCCCGAGATTTGATCGTCGGTATCTCAATACCTATCTCAATCTCGTTACTGGCAAGTCTCTTTACTCGTTCCGTAATGCATCATCTCGCAACTAACTCATTAGTTGCATTGCTTGCAAGGCTTATAGTGATGTGCATTACCGAGAGGGCCCAGAGATACCTCTCCGACAATCGGAGTGACAAATCTTAATCTCGATCAATGCCAACTCAACAAGTACCATCGGAGACACCTGTAGAGCACCTTTATAATCACCCATTTACGTTGTGACGTTTGGTAGCACACAAAGTGTTCCTCCAGTAATTGGGAGTTGCATAATCTCATAGTCATAGGAACATGTATAAGTCATGAAGAAAGCAATAGCAGTAAACTAAAACGATCAAGTGCTAAGCTAACGGAATGGTTCAAGTCAATCACATCATTCTCCTAATGATGTGATCCCGTTTATCAAATGACAACTCATGTCTATGGCTAGAAAACATAACCATCTTTGATCAACGAGCTAGTCAAGTAGAGGCATACTAGTGACACTCTGTTTGTCTATGTATTCACACATGTATTATGTTTCCGGTTAATACAATTCTAGCATGAATAATAAACATTTATCATGAAATAAGGAAATAAATAATAACTTTATTATTGCCTCTAGGGTATATTTCCTTCAGTCTCCCACTTGCACTAGAGTCAATAATCTAGATTACACAGTAATGATTCTAACACCCATGGAGCCTTGGTGCTGATCATGTTTTGCTCGTGAGAGAGGCTTAGTCAACGGGTCTGCAATATTAAGATCCGTATGTATCTTGCAAATCTCTATGTCTCCCACCTGGACTTGATCTTGGATGGAATTGAAGCGTCTCTTGATGTGTTTGGTTCTCTTGTGAAATCTGGATTCCTTTGCCAAGGCAATTGCACCAGTATTGTCAGAAAAGAGTTTCATTGGACCCGATGCACTAGGTATGACACCTAGATCGGATATGAACTCCTTCATCCAGACTCCTTCATTTGCTGCTTCCGAAGCAGCTATGTACTCCACTTCACACGTAGATCCCGCCATGACGCTTTGTTTAGAACTGCTCCAACTGACAGCTCCACCGTTAAATATAAACACGTATCCGGTTTGCGATTTAGAATCGTCCGGATCAGTGTCAAAGCTTGCATCGACGTAACCATTTACGACAAGCTCATTGTCACCTCCATAAACGAGAAACATATCCTTAGTCCTTTTGAGGTATTTCAGGATGTTCTTGACCGCTGTCCAGTGGTCCACTCCTGGATTACTTTGGTACCTCCCCGCTAAACTAATAGCAAGGCACACATCAGGTCTGGTACACAGCATTGCATACATGATAGAGCCTATGGTTGGAGCATAGGGAACACTTTTCATTTTCTCTCTATCTTCTGCAGTGGTCGGGCATTGAGTCTTACTCAACTTCACACCTTGTAACACAAGCAAGAACCTTTCTTTGCTTGATCCATTTTGAATTTCTTCAAAACTTTATCAAGGTATGTGCTTTGTGAAAGTCCAATTAAGCGTCTTGATCTATCTCTATAGATCTTGATGCCCAATATATAAGCAACTTCACCGAGGTCTTTCATTGAAAAACTCTTATTCAAGTATCTTTTTATGCTATCCAGAAATGCTACAGAGCTCCCACTCACTTTCTTGTAAATACAGGCTTCTCCAAAAGTCTTTATAAAACCATATGCTTTGAGCACACTATCAAAACGTTTATTCCAACTCCGAGATGCTTGCACCAGTCCATAAGTGGATTGCTGGAGCTTGCACACTTTGTTAGCACCCTTTGGATCGATAAAACCTTCAGGTTGCATTATATACAACTCTTCTTCCAGAAATCCATTCAGGAATGCAGTCTTCACATCCATTTGCCAAATTTCATAATCATAAAATGCGGCAATTACTAACATGAATCGAACGGACTTAAGCATCGGTACGGGTGAGAAGGTTTCGTCGTAGTC
Organism: Aegilops tauschii subsp. strangulata; assembly: GCF_002575655.3. Taxonomy (NCBI): domain Eukaryota; kingdom Viridiplantae; phylum Streptophyta; class Magnoliopsida; order Poales; family Poaceae; genus Aegilops; species Aegilops tauschii. Next base: position 509,072,222 of record NC_053037.3, read on the forward strand.
AACTCCTTGAACTTGTCGAAAACCTTTTGCAACAAGTCGAGCTTTGTAGACAGTAACATTACCATCAGCGTCAGTCTTGTTCTTGAAGATCCATTTATTCTCGATGGCTTGCCGATCATCGGGCAAGTCAACCAAAGTCCACACTTTGTTCTCATACATGGATCCCATCTCAGATTTCATGGCCTCAAGCCATTTTGCGGAATTTGGGCTCATCATCGCTTCCTCATAGTTCATAGGTTCGTCATGGTCAAGTAACATGACCTCCAGAATAGGATTACTGTACCACTCTGGTGCGGATCTTACTCTGGTTGACCTACGAGGTTTGGTAGTAACTTGATCTGAAGTTTCATGATCATCATCATTAGCTTCCTCACTAATTGGTGTAGGTGTCACAGGAACTGGTTTCTGTGATGAACTACTCTCCAATAAGGGAGCAGGTACAGTTACCTCATCAAGTTCTACTTTCCTCCCACTCATTTCTTTCGAGAGAAACTCCCTCTCTAGAAAGGATTCATTCTTAGCAACAAATGTCTTGCCTTCGGATCTGTGATAGAAGGTGTACCCAACAGTCTCCTTTGGGTATCCTATGAAGACATATTTCTCTGATTTGGGTTCGAGCTTATCAGGTTGAAGCTTTTTCACATAAGCATCGCAGCCCCAAACTTTAAGAAATGACAACTTTGGTTTCTTGCCAAACCATAGTTCATAAGGCGTCGTCTCAACGGATTCAGATGGTGCCCTATTTAACGTGAATGCAGCTGTCCTTAAAGCATAACCCCAAAATGATAGTGGTAAATCAGTAAGAGACATCATAGATTGCAACATATCCAGTCAAGTACGATTACGACGTGTGCACACACCATTACACTGTGGTGTTCCGGGTGGTGTGAGTTGAGAAACTATTGTGCATTGTTTCAAATGAAGACCAAACTCATAACTCAAATATGCTCCTCCACGATCAGATCGTAAAAACTTTATTTTCTTGTTACGATGATTTTCTACTTCACTCTAAAATTCTTTGAACTTTTCAAATGTTGCAGACTTATGTTTCATTAAGTAGATATACCCATATTTGCTCAAATCATCTGTGAAGGTGAGAAAATAACGATATCTGCCGCGAGCCTCAATATTCATTGGAGCACATACATCAGTATGTATGATTTCCAACAAATATGTTGCTCGCTCCATTGTTCTGGAGAACGGCGTTTTAGTCATCTTGCCCATGAGGCATGGTTCGCAAGTACCAAGTGATTCATAATCAAGTGATTCCAAAAGTCCATCAGAATAGAGTTTCTGCATGCGTTTTACACCAATATGACCTAAACGGCAGTGCCACAAATAAGTTGCACTATCATTATCAACTCTGCATCTTTTGGCTTCAACATTATGAATATGTGTATCACTACTATCGAGATTCATTAAAAATAGACCACTCTTCAAGGGTGCATGACCATAAAAGATATTACTCATATAAATAGAACAATCATTATTCTCTTATTTAAATGAATAACCGTCTCGCATCAAACAAGATCCAGATATAATGTTCATGCTCAACGCTGGCACGAAATAACAATTATTCAGGTCTAAAACTAATCCCGAAGGTAGATGTAGAGGTAGCGTGCCGACGGCGATCACATCGACTTTGGAACCATTTCCCACGCGCATCGTCACCTCGTCCTTAGCCAATCTTCGCTTAATCCTTAGTCCCTGTTTCGAGTTGCAAATATTAGCAACAGAACCAGTATCAAATACCCAGGTGCTACTGCGAGCTCTGGTAAGGTACACATCAATTACATGTATATCACATATACCTTTGTTCACCTTGCCATCCTTCTTATCCGCCAAATACTTGGGGCAGTTCCGCTTCAAGTGACCAGTCCGTTTGCAGTAGAAGCACTCAGTCTCAGGCTTAGGTCCAGACTTGGGTTTCTTCTCTTGAGCAGCAACTTCTTTGACGTTCTTCTTGATGTTCCCCTTCTTCTTCCCTTTACCCTTTTTCCTCAAACTGGTGGTCTTGTTGACCATCAACACTTGATGCTCCTTCTTGATTTCTACCTCTGCAGCCTTTAGCATCGCGAAGAGCTCAGGAATTGTCTTATCCATCCCTTGCATGTTATAGTTTATCACGAAGCTCTTGTAGCTTGGTGGCAGTGATTGAAGAATTCTGTCAATGACACAATCATCCGGAAGATTAACTCCCAGTTGAATCAAGTGATTGTTATACCCAGACATTTTGAGTATATGTTCACCGACAGAACTATTCTCCTCCATCTTGCAGCTGTAGAACTTATTGGAGACCTCATATCTCTCAATTCGGGCATTTGCTTGAAATATTAACTTCAACTCCTGGAACATCTCACATGCTCCATGACGTTCAAAACGTCGTTGAAGTCCCGGTTCTAAGCCGTAAAGCATGGCACACTGAACTATCGAGTAGTCATCAGCTTTGCTTTGCCAGACGTTCATAACATCTGGTTCAGCTCCTGCAGCAGGTTTGGCACCTAGCGGTGCTTCCAGGACTTAATTCTTCTGTGCAACAATGAGGATAATCCTCAAGTTACGGACCCAGTCCGTGTAATTTCTACCATCATCTTTCAACTTTGCTTTCTCAAGGAACGCATTAAAATTCAACGGAACAATAGCACGGGCCATCTATCTACAACAACATAGACAAGCAAAATACTATCAGGTACTAAGTTCATGATAAATTAAAGTTAAATTAATCATATTTAAGAACTCCCACTTAGATAGACATCCCTCTAATCATCTAAGTGATCACGTGATCCAAATCAACTAAACCATGACCGATCATCATGTGAAATGGAGTAGTTTTCAATGGTGAACATCACTATGTTGATCATATCTACTATATGATTCACGCTCGACCTTTCGGTCTCAGTGTTCTGAGGCCATATCTGCATATGCTAGGCTCGTCAAGTTTAACCCGAGTATTTCTGCGTGTGCAAAACTGGCTTGCACCCGTTGTATGTGAACGTAGAGCTTATCACACCCGATCATCACGTGGTGTCTCGGCACGACAAACTTTGGCAACGGTGCATACTCAGGGAGAACACTTGTACCTAGAAATTTAGTGAGAGATCATCTTATAATGCTACCGTCAATCAAGCAGAATAAGATGCATAAAGGATAAACATCACATGCAATCAATATAAGTGATATGATATGGCCATCATCATCTTGTGCCTTTGATCTCCATCTCCAAAGCACCGTCATGATCACCATTGTCATCGGCGCGACACCATGATCTCCATCGAAGCATCGTTGTCGTCTCGCCAACTATTGCTTCTACGACTATCGCTACCTCTTAGTGATAAAGTAAAGCAATTACAGGGTGATTGCATTGCATACAATAAAGCGACAACCATATGGCTCCTACAAGTTGTCGATAACTCCGTTACAAAACATGATCATCTCATACAATAAAATATAGCATCATGCCTTGACCATATCACATCACAACATGCCCTGCAAAAACAAGTTAGACGTCTTCTACTTTGTTGTTGCAAGTTTTATGTGGCTACGGGCTGAGCAAGAACCGTTCTTACCTACGCATCAAAACCACAACGATATTTCGTCAAGTTAGTGTTGTTTTAACCTTCAACAAGGACTGGGCGTAGTCACACTCGGTTCAACTAAAGTTGGAGAAACTGACACCCGCCAGCCACCTGTGTGCAAAGCACATCGGTAGAACCAGTCTTGCGTAAGCGTACGCGTAATGTCGGTCCGGGCCGCTTCATCCAACAATACCGCCGAACCAAAGTATGACATGTTGGTAAGAAGTATGACTTGTATCGCCCACAACTCACTTGTGTTCTACTCGTGCATATAACATCTACGCATAAACCTGGCTCAGATGCCACTGTTGGGGAACGTAGTAATTTCAAAAAAAATCCTACGCACACGCAAGATCATGGTGATGCATAGCAGTGAGAGGGGAGAGTGTGTCCACATACCCTCGTAGAACGAAAGCGGAAGCATTAGAACAATGCGGTTGATGCAGTCGAACGTCTTCGTGATCCGACCGATCCAAGTACCGAACGCACGGCACCTCCGAGTTCAGCACACGTTCAGCTCGATGACGTCCCACGAACTCCGATCCAGTAGAGCTTCACGGGAGAGTTCCATCAGCACGACGGCGTGATGACAATGATGATGTTGCTACCGACGCAGGGCTTCGCCTAAGCACCGCTACGATATGACCGAGGTGGATTATGGTGGAGGGGGCACCGCACGCGGCTTGGAACAGTCAACTTGTGTGTTCTAGGGTGCCCCCCTGCCCCCGTATATAAAGGAGCAAGGGGGAAGGCCGGCCGGCCCTTGCAGGGCGCGCCAGGAGGAGGAGTCCTCCTCCTAGTAGGAGTAGGACTCCCCTTTCCTACTCCTACTAGGAGGGGGAAAGGAAGGAGGAGAGTTAGAAGGAAAGGGGGGCGCCGCCCCCCCTTCCCGAGTCCAATTCGGACCAGAGGGGGAGGGGCGCGCGGCCTGCACAGGCCGGCCCTCTCTCTCTCCACTAAGGCCCATGTGGCCCATTAATTCTCCCGGGGGGTTTCGATAACCCTCCGGCACTCCGGTTTTCTCCGAAATCACCCGGAACACTTCCGGTGTCCGAATATAGTTGTCCAATATATCGGTCTTTATGTCTCGGCCATTTCGAGACTCCTCGTCATGTCCGTGATCACATCCGGGACTCCGAACTACCTTCGGTACATCAAATCACATAAACTCATAATGCCGATCGTCACCGAACGTTAAGCGTGCGGACCCTACGGGTTCGAGAACTATGTAGACATGACCGAGACACGTTCCGGTCAATAACCAATAGCGTAACCTGGATGCTCATATTGGCTCCTACATATTCTACGAAGATCTTTATCGGTCAAACCGCATAACAACATACGTTGTTCCCTTTGTCATCAGTATGTTACTTGCCCGAGATTCGATCGTCGGTATCTCAATACCTAGTTCAATCTCGTTACCGACAAGTCTCTTTACTCGTTCCGTAATGCATCATCCCGCAACTAACTCATTAGTCACATTGCTTGCAAGGCTTATAGTTATGTGCATTACCGAGAGGGCCCAGAGATACCTCTCCGACAATCGGAGTGACAAATCCGAATCTCAAAATACACCAACTCAACAAGTACCTTCGGAGACACCTGTAGAGCACCTTTATAATCACCCAGTTACGTTGTGACGTTTGGTAGCACACAAAGTGTTCCTCCGGTAAATTGGGAGTTGCATAATCTCATAGTCATAGGAACATGTATAAGTCATGAAGAAAGCAATAGCAGTAAACTAAAACGATCAAGTGCTATGCTAACGGAATGGGTCAAGTCAATCACATCATTCTCCTAATGATGTGATCCCGTTTATCAAATGACGACTCATGTCTATGGCTAGAAAACATAACCATCTTTGATCAACGAGCTAGTCAAGTAGAGGCATACTAGTGACACTCTGTTTGTCTATGTATTCACACATGTATTATGTTTCCGGTTCATACAATTCTAGCATGAATAATAAACATTTATCATGAAATAAGGAAATAAATAATAACTTTATCATTGCCTCTAGGGCATATTTCCTTCAGTAGGACTGGAGGAGTAGTATATTCTAATCTAAAATAGTTCCAAAGCTCAATGCCCGAGCGTGGAATGACTACGAACCGCCATCGGTGCTAACTCCAATCCCCAGCAAACGTTCGCTGGGAGACATGGCAGTTGCAAATTCCCACGACGCAGTTACAGTATGTGTGTGTAAGGATGGAAATCTGACAGTTACGTGGAATTTGCCAGGATTGAGCTCGTGGCGAACAATCGCCACATATCATTACTAAAAAAAGGTTAAAACGCCCAGGGCTATAACTTGCACCGGCTGACCACTAACAATGATACTAACATAATTGTAAAATGGTCAAAGATCGTGTCTATGTGGTGTTTGGAATTATATGCAGAAAAATTAGCAAGATGCTCGTGCATTGCACAGAACATCGAGATGCATTTTTTTACAAAACACTTGTTGTGATTGACCCATGCAGGAGTAATCCCATGTGTAAAAACTAATGATATCTTGAGAATTTTATCAGAAAATGGTATGTCGACCATTTCATCGAAAAAATGATATCTCGAGAAAGATGATAGATAAGGTGAGGAGGAGTGGGGCATGGTGGTGACTGGTGGTCGGACTGGGCGGAGGCATGGGGATGGACGGCGCCAGCAGCGGCCACCATGCCAGATTTTTCCAGAGACTTCCTTTTTTAATTGCTCAGCAATGAGGTTGTGGGAGATAAGGATGAACGAGGCAAGGCCTTATCTGTAAATGTGGAGAGAGGTGCGGGTATCTTTTGTAAAATTGTCATTGTTTGCTTTCTATCCGTCAGATATAGATCGGACAGTCTATATTATAAGATGGCAGGCACACCATCATCACCAACAAGGTTTTTTCTCTACTCCTACTCCTATAAAAGACTCAGTTGGTGATGATGGTGTGTCTGCCATCTGCCATTTCTGACCATTAGATCTGCATCTAATGACTGTGATGTCAGTTGTGGCCTTTTGCAACAATTCCCACTTCGCTACTCCAGTTTACACAAATCCCCTTAGTATCTTCAAACCAACCACATTCCTCCCTTACTTCATCAAAACAGCCCAAAGAATATATTTGGAGTGAAACATAAGATATTTTTAGTGATATGTATATCAAAACTAAAATGTTTTCTTTCAAATTTGTGAATATGTATTATTCTACTTTGGATCTGCTGCAACGGACGGGCTCATTGTTATAAAGGTTTATCTCTTGCATTGTCCGCAACGAACACCTAGTGTACTGGTCCGGGCCGGATGCTCGCAGCGCGTTGACCTGAGTTCGAATTATGTCCTAAACTTTAGCTTTTTATATATTTTTTAATATATATATATATATATATACTTCTTTCGCTACTGTACTGGCAGTGGAACCCACGGAGTACTTAGAATACAAGATTAAGGATGGATTTGTTTCATTTTAACTTTCTGTACGAATCTGTAGCCAGCCTGCAAGTCATGTACACTGTACTGACAGTGGAACCCACGGAGTACTTAGAATACAAGATTAAGGATGGATTAACTTTTCATAGAGGGAGAATCATACACGCAATTAACTCAAATGGATTGGACGTGACTCTATTATTCTCCAACGGCAACCGGCAAATTTCCTCCCGCGGGCCGGAGTAGGTTTCTCGGTTTGCATGCGGGTTTAAAGGAGGGGTTTGATGGAGGCGAGGAGGCGTGTTCAGCCAGGCATGCAACGGAAGGCGCAGTACTATTAGATTTGACAGCTACAACTAGTATATTATAAAAAACAAAGAAGAGTAGTAGAGATAGAGATAAGAGTAGAGACTAGGGAGGAGCACCATCTACTGCTTCGTGGGCTACTCCTGCGCTCCATTCGGCGCCCGCAACATCCCCTACAGCCACTCCCTCATGCACTCCATTTGGCGGGCGTTGTTGAAATTTGGGGAGCGCACTCTCGCAACTGCTGGCAGCGACGACTTCTTCCCCAACCTCGGCAACCTCTTCCTCAACGACATGGGCGACAACCTCATCGCCAACGGTGCTGCTCCCGTTCCACCGTATGTGTTTCTTTCCTTCCTGTTCGAAATCGTGGTAGAATTCATGTTTTTAGTCTGTGTCCTAGATTCGATCTACTCCTCTACTCTGCTAGTCCACATGATTAGTTTAATCTCTGTTATAGTCGTCATGATTTATTTTGTGCTTATTCAGACTAAATCTCGTAGTAACTTGCTCATATATTCAACTGGCGCAACGTCCCCTACAGCCACTCCCGTTTCATGGACGGCCTGGTCGATGCCTCCAAAGAGCCCTTCGTCTACTGCTATGAGTGCCCGATGCTGTTTTGGGGCTCACCGACGGACATCGTGCATCACCTCACGTAGGCGTGCGGCGATCACTACTGGCCCTTGGCGGAAAACATCAAGTATGAGACGTGCTACCCGTTCACCGTGCCGGAGTCGCTGGAGGATCACCACCGCCTGCTAGTCTCAGAGGAGGACGGCAGCGTCTTCCTCTTGATCGTGGGCACCGGCAAGGCCCGCGCAGGCTGCCGCCCCGTCTCTATAGTGTGTGCCAGGGGCGACGCCGCTGACGCTGACACTGACACAAGGCCGATGTACGGGTGCGTGCTCATTGTTACTACCCCTCAGAGGTACGTGGGCGGCGACACTGGCTGGGCTGGCTACATCAAGCTGACTAGGACTGTGCAGAGCTGGGACCTTCCCACCGATGTGGACATGGAAGATGCATGGTATGATTTGGCCCCCAACGACGTGCACGGGGACTCCAAGGAGGTTCACCTGGACATATGCATTACCAAGTTAAATGTCGATCATTAGTCTTCGCTCAATGTAATCCGATGTCTAAGCATGTGGAGACTTCCATGCATGATCTTGCTCTATTGGAGTATCGCGCATGAATAAAAGTTTATCCATTTATGGTTTAGTCTAGAATCTTCCATGTATGAAATTTTTACTGCAGTACTGGTGAAAGACTTATGATGAACCATTTCTTACATCTCCTCTGCCCCCTTCCAAGTCATCCTGATTTAATCCCTCCGTCTAGGTGTATAAGGGCATGGTTAATAATTAATAGTATAGCCAACTATTGACTATATGAAAGTGCCATGTCATCTGTAGCCAACATGTATAACAATCGATACTCAAAAACTAATTCTTAAGATCATTTCTTGCAAAGCACAATAAGTGTTATTTCTTCACAAGTTTTGGATGCAGGGTGAACAGTTGAACGCTTTTGTTTGCAAAAGATACTTTTTTATCTATTTCACCTGGATGTTTGTGAGCTCTAGAGATGAAATAATATCCGAAGAAACTTATCGATACCCGTTACACATGAGATGACCCCCACATCCTTTGTCAAAATAAACAACTCCCCGATCAATGCATTTCACTGTTCCATGCAACGCACGGGCACCTTACTATAGATTAGTACGACCAAAAATTGAACTAACATTATATATAGTATGATAAATGTTGATGCATGTCACCTAAAATTATATCATTGGAAACTATGTTCAAATACGAATCCAACGATATAGTTTTTGTTGACATGCACTAACATTTTGTCAGTTAAATCTGCAGTCAAATTCAATGGGGGGCTAATAAACCATGACCGATGTAGTACTAGTGTAGAAGGCGGCACTGCACGCGAGTCTCACCCCACTCGTGGCGTGGCAGTAAAGACGTCATATCACAAAACCCAACCACTCCCAGTAATAAGTGGCCTGGTAAAATAAATGGACAAGCAACCATCACATCCCTCCGTATTTTTTGCATTTCATCTGTCTGCATTTAATTTCTCCGGTTCATCTCGCACACTCGATCCCTAGCTACTACTCCTAGTATCCCTAGCTACTACTCCTAGGGCCAGTTCTTTTGGCGGCTTAAAAAATAAGTCGTCTCTTCCCCAGCTTTTCCCATAAGACTAGTCACAGTGGAGAGTAACATTAGCGCCTCACTCATTTATTTGGGCCTCTAAACTACTACTAGTACCTCCATCCTGGTTTATTCGTTACCATTGTAATTTGTGCTAAATTTTGACCAAAGATTTAACTGATAAAATGTTAGTGCATGTGACATGCACTAACATTTCATTAGTTAAATTTATGATCAAAATTTGACACAGATTACAATGGGGACCAATAAACCAGGACGGAGGTAGTAGTTATGGGATTACTAATCTAGAAGCCTAAAAGAACTAGCCCCTCGTACTCCTACTAGTAGTAGTACTCAAGTTGGAATTCCAATTACACGGCACAACTTGTTAGGCAAAAAAATTGATACAGGGTGTAGGAAGCGGTTTGGGAATTTGCATGCCTTTCCGACCAGTGAGATACTCCATACAAAGTACGACAGAGAAATAACCACAGAGAAGGAAGCTAAAAGTAAACAATCAAACGAGCATTTTTGCATTTGTTTTGCATTGAATCATTTCACAAGCTTGACTAGTGTTGTTTTTCTACTTTTACAAAAACCGCATTGTAATGTTAAAACGTGCATTTGCACGTACATAAGTAATAGTAGTACTCCCTCCGCCTACGTGTATAAGTCTTCCCTCCTTCTTGGTCACGGTGCACAACCAAAGATTACTTATTCACCTCGACGGAGAGAGTAGCACAATCTGCAAGCATATATAGAGAGAGACGTGTAGTGCGATGGTATATAGGAGTAGTAAAGTTTGTGCTATATGCATGTACTTACAAAATGCATATGGATACACAAGGTTTCCAAAATTTCCCTTTTACATACTAAATTAAGGACGCTAATAATTCCGGAACGTTCGGGATTTATCATTTGCGTCCCAAAACTAATGAGATCGCCTTACGAAACTAAATTATACTCCTACTAAAAGCCACGGCGCTCGCAGGAGCGCTTGCGGCGTGCCACGAGTGCCCTGGTGTGCGGCTATTTCCCAGAGCGCCGACACAACGCCTCTTCCTCAGCCTCGCAACTCGCGAGGTGCTGATTGGCGGGTGTGGTGATCCGGCGCCAACAGGTACTCCTCCTCGCTGGAAGCGTGCACCCGGTCCATGTACCGCCAAGCGTAGATGAGGCGCTTGGGCCCGACTGCACTCAGAGCTTTGGCACGGGCGTCCTCCGCCACCCTCACAGCCCTCGCACGAGCCTTCTGCCAAAGAGCCAATTGCCTGACTCTCTCGGACGCGACATAGGCCTGCCAGGCAGCTTGTCCCACGGCACGCTTCTCTTCCTCGGCCTTCTTCTCCGCCTCTATTTTGGCGCGCTCTGCCGGAGGCAAAGCCTCCCACAAGGCGACATCCATTTCTTTCCAAAGCTCCTCAAGGCTGGAGGGCTCGGCGGGCGGTGCGGCGTTCTCTTCGTAGCGGGGAGCCGACGCGTCCTCCGACGCGCGTGCTGGCGAGATTGGGAACGCCGACGCGTCCACCTCGATGCGTCGCGGCGAGGAGCGGAACACCGACGCGTCCTCCTCGACTAGTGGCGGCGAGGAACGGAATGGCGATGCGTGACCGTCCGCGCGGTGTAGCAAGGGGCGCCTAGGGCTTGGGAGGGGTGATGCCATGGTGGTCGACGTGAGAGGAGGGGGAGGAGATAGCGATGAACATGAGCGTTCTTCCGAATGTCGTGGGAGGCGCAGTATTTATAGCGAGCAATGGCACACCTACGTAAGATATGGACTAAGCTACACTGACTTAACTGCAGGTCCAGTTGCGTCACTGACATGTGGGCCAGACCCCTGTTGGGCCCATATGTCAGTGACCCAATGCACCTGCAGTTAAGTAACTGAAGCAGCGTCCCGTAAGATATGTTGCGTGATTAACGTAACAGCTACGTGGGCATATTTGTTGGAGTTAATTACGGCGGAGGGAAGGGTGGAAATATTGCTGGTCACAACGGATTGGACGAGCGCGGGGCGAGGAGAGTCATGCATGCAGATTTTTTCCACACGGGGTGGAGTGGTGGGACTGCCAGAGGGAGAAGGAAAGTCAAGCAGGCGTTCAGATTTCAAGGTGCACTAAATTATTGCATGCGATGATTAAGGTTGGCCATAGTGGTGGTAATGTGGTATCTTACTAGCTGGTACTACCTTTGTCCTGGTTTATTGGTCCCCATTGTATTTCGTGTTAAATTTTGACCATAGATTGAACTAACAAAATGTTCATGCATGTCACAAATAATTATATCATTGAAAACTATGTTCAAATACGAATCCAACAGTAAAGCCGTCATATCACAAAACACAACCACTCCCAGTAATAAGTGGGCTCGTAAAATAAACGGACAAGCAACCATCACATCCCTCCGTCTTTTTTGCATTTCATCTCTCTGCATTTACTTTCTCCGGTTCATCTCGCACACTCGATCCCTAGCTACCACTCCTAGTATCCCTAGATACTAGAGTAACATAGGTAGATACCGTATCATGTTAAATACTATGCTACTTTGTGTCATAAGAGTACATGGCACTATAAAGGTAGTCCCGTATCATACACTAGTATCATGCACATGATACTAGTATATGATACTTTCTACTATGAGTAGCCTAAAGAGAATATTGACTAATCTCTACTCTCTGTCTCTACTCTCTATTTTCTACTCTATATATTTATTTACTCCTATAAAAATCTCAGTTGGTGGTGATGGTGTGTCTGCCTCTGGACAACGTGAGCCATTCGATCTACTTGGAACCATCGGCTGAGATGTGTGTGCGTAGAGACATGGCCTTGCCATCGGAGGTATAGAAGATATTTACCCACCTTTTCCACTGTATAAAATTCGGAACTACTCATTCCAGCCTCATTTCCTTTCTGGTTCATCTCCTTGCATTCTTGCCGGCGGCGGCGAAGGTTCCTGAAGATGGAGTCCAGACTCTAGAAACCACTACAAAAAACTATTCCACTGCCTCTATCTTGTCTTGGTAAGAGTAGGTGAAATTTTTGAATCGAGCCCTTTAAACTAGAAGGGAGGTAGTAGTACTCTAATAGCTAACCTTTTTGTGATGACTAGATAGGACATGGCACACACCTGGACGGAGGAACTAGTCTGCATTGTGCATATAAGTTTTGTCGGAAGTCAATGTACCTCTACTTTGAGCAAACTTATAGAAAAATGTATCAACATTCACAGTGTCAAATCAATTTTTTTATACTCATTATAAAACGTAGTTTCATAAAATATATATTTGGTATTGTAGATATTGATATTTTTAGTAGAAATTTGGTCAAAAACTTTGCAAACTTTGACTTGAAACAAATCTTACGCGGAATAAAAAGGACTAGAGGGAGTATCATGCATGCGGAATAGGCACAAAAATTGCTCATTTCTAGCCGTCCGAAGTCTCAAAGGGCGCGACCGCGCGAGGGAGGCGAAGGTCGTGGGAGGCGTGACGGTTGACAGAATTAAGTGAAGTTACATCCACGCGTCGGCATGGCGTGCGAACGCGCAGAAGCTATACCGTCAGGCCTACGATATGGGTCTAGTAGACATGACACCTAGTGGGTCCCGCATAGTACTCGAGAACTCTTTGGGGGCATGCAGCCGTTTATCCACCAGGCAAGCCAACAAACCCACGCCGTTTGCACGCCCTACTCGTCCGGACGTCCCTTTCTTCTACCTTACAACAATTCGCTCCCAGTCATCCCGTCCTTTCACATTACACCAGTTCAACTTCTCCTTGGGTGGAGGAGAGTCACGCATGCAGATTTTTTGGGGGGAGGAGAGTCATGCATGTAGATTTTTTCCACACGGGGTGGAGTGGTGGGACCGCCGGAGGGAGAAGGAGAGTCAAGCAGGCATATTGTTTTCACACATGGAGAGAAAAAGATTTGAACGGGCTTCCTGCAGGTATGGGGAACGGTGCATAATAAGTCATCTTGCATGTCGGGCTAGGTATAGTATCAAGTCATTAAAAACATACACGCCCCAAACATGTTCATATTTCAAGGTGCACTAAATTATTGCATGCGATGATTAAGGCTGGCCATAATGGTGGTATCTTAGCTGGTATCATGCACACGGGAATAGCAAACATGCTGATGTGGCAAAGAATTAAAGAAGAGAGGGGGGTTAGAGTAACTAGTGTTCATGCATGCAATGCGATAATGCATTGGTAAACACATTTTTTTGTGAAGAACGACAACATTAGTTGAATACTTTTGCATACTACAAAAACTATTCCATCGCCTCTATCTTGTCTTGGTAAGAGTAGGTGAAATTTTTGAATCGAGCCCTTTAAAGTAGAAGGGACGTAGTAGTAACTAGTGTTCATGCATGCATGCAATGCGATAATTAGTGTTCATGCATGCATGCAACGCGATAATGCATTGGTTCACATTTTTTGTGAAGAACGACAGCATTAGTTGAGTACTTTTGCATACTACAAAAACTATTCCACCGCCTCTATCGTGGTAAGAGTAGGTGAAATTTTTGAATCGAGCCCTTTAAAGTAGAAGGGAGGTAGTAGTACTCTAATAGCTAACCTTGTTGTGATGACTAGATAGGACAACTAGTCTGCATTGTGCATCTAAGTTTTGTCTGAAGTCAATGTGCCTCTACTTTGACCAAACTTATAGAAAAATGTATTAACATTCACAATGTTAAATCAATATTTTTATACTCATTATGAAACGTAGTTCTTATACTCATTATAATCGGTATTGTAGATATTGATATTTTTAGTATAAATTTGGTCAAACACTTTGCAAACGGTTGATGGAAGTAAAAAGGACCAGAGGGAGTATGATGCATGCGGACTAGGCAAAAAAATTGCTCATTTATAGCCGGTCGAAGTCTCAAAGGGCGCGACCGCGCGAGGGAGGCGAAGGTCATGGGAGGCGCGACGGTTGACGGCATTAAGTGAAGTTACATCCACGCGCCGGCATGGCGTGCGAACAGGAAGAAGCTATACCGTCAGGCCTACGATATGGGTCTAGTAGACATGACATCTAGTGGGTCCCGCATAGTACTCGAGAACTCTTTGGGGGCTTGCAGCCGTTTATCCACCGGGCAAGCCAACAACCCCACGCCGTTCGCATGCCCTACTCGTCCCCGTCTTCTACTACTACCTTACAACAGTTCGCTCCCAGTCATCCCGTCCTTTCACATTACACCAGTTCAACTTCTCCTAACCCTCCTCCAAAATCCATGGCCTCCCAAATCTCCATGGTCGCCGCTGAGTACTAGGTTAGAGCCATCACCGGTGATGAGTTCATCGTCATCTACACACGTGGATCCGCGACGGTGAAAGCATGCCTTGCTCGCTTGCTACGCATGTTCAATAGTTCAAAGGATGAGTGGGTCGCTGGGCTAGATGTTGAGTACTCCACAGTCCTGAAAGAGAGAAGATTCTAAAGGAGGCAGAGAAGAAGAAGCCCACCATGATCCAGGTTTGCGTACATAACGTGTGCTTGGTCTACCACATATGCCATGCCGACGTTGAGTGCCAGGATTTTAAGAACTTCCTCAAGGACGAAAGAGTGAAATTCGTTACTTTAGATTTAGGAACGACAGGGATGTCCTGGGTCGGATAGGCCTCGTGGTAGGCCAGCCCTTCGATCTCCAGAAGGCAAGCCTTGTGTCCTCCTCTCAGCCTTCAATGCTGACCCTGGCAGCAGCCATGATTGATCCTTCGTACGCTAAACTCTCACCATGAGTTTCATCATGCATGGGAGTCGAAGACATTAGATGATGATCACATCCTGTACGCAGCAATGGATGCCTACCTTTGTTTAAATATCTACAAGGGTTGGATGAAGAAGCAGAGCACAGTGTCCGGTTCAAGCAAATAAGCGTCAGTGAAGAGGAAGAGGAAGAGGGACGAGGACAAAGTCGAGGACGTGGACTCGGACTCGGACTCTGAGTAAGGTGGCAGTGCCGTCGCTCATGTTGGTTCTACTGCAGTGTCAAGCGGACTAGTTGCTTAGTTTTATTTCAAGGGTGTGTTGTGCTGAGCCCCCAGCAGAACTATGTTTATGTTCTTTCTCGTTATTTGAACTTTATGTTCTTTCTCATAATTGAACTCTTTAGTACATACAGTAGTACTAGTACTATGTCTTACTACTGTTCTTCTTGCAGTTGGTACTACTGCTCGTATCTTCGTGTTCCTACTGTACTTAATATGTTCGTACTAGTAGTATAATTTGGGCAGTCGATTTGTGAAAGAAGTTCAACGGAGCGAAGGAAAAAGACGGCAGAGAAGCTACCCTAGTATCTATATTAGGGTGGCAGGGTGCCCATGATCTATCTTATGAGTGTTGGGTGTGGAATGCAGTTCGCCGGAAAAAATGGATCGTGCCCGGGGTTAAATGGATGGCGGGGGTGGGGGGAGCATGGCGGTGGCAGGCAGTTCAGGGGAGGGCGGGGCGGCGGCGGCAGGTGGTTAGGCGTGTGGCGGGCTGAGAAGATGAACAGTGCATCAGTTTCGGAGGTTGAAGAAGCCCTTCTAGCCATCCATGTTGCATCCAATAGCTCACAAGAGTCGACTGACCCAAATTGCTCCTTCAGATTGCAGGATCCACATGGCATTCAAGGTCTCGAAGGTAGATTCCGCGTCCGCACCTGGTTTGCAGACTCGGCGCGGGCGCGACCGGCTTCCGCCGCGACAGCCACCATGTGCGCCTCCTCCGCACGGGCGGAGACGACAATGACACGCTAGTTCCTCCTCGCCGACGTGTTGGAGCACGCGCTCATCCTCCTCCTCGTACGCTGCGTGCATAGACGCGGCTCCACCAGCTGCTCGCGTGCTTGGCAGCACGGCGACATCACGAGGAGGGACTGCAGACGACGTGAGCGGGCGAGCCTTCGGCTTCATGGCACAGGGATGGCGGAGACACGGCGGTGATGGGCGAGAAATTGTTGGCCGGAGCAGGCGGGCGCCGGCATGCGCAACGGCGGCGGCGGCATATTGATGAGTGCGCGTATGGGAGCTTAGTTTAGTTTTATATAGGGTTGGTCAAACTTAAAAGAAAACCATACTAAACATTAGACTGAGGCAACGCTTATATTAGTTACCACAGCCACAATACAGAATCCTGTGCAAGTGCATGAACCACGGCCACGCGGTCGATCGAACGGTGCGTCACCGTGTCGCGCTCGAAGGACATCCACCGAACCTTGTGTGTGAAAACAATCCCCGAATATTACTCAACTTTTTTTCCTGGAAAAGTTCTTGACGCTACAATATTTCCATATATTTGAATTTAGCTCCAGCTCGTGTTTATTTGGATTTGGACGTTTTAGGTGCGCCCTAGTTTTTTTAATACTGATTTTGTGTGTGTGACTGAGAGAGAACGTGTGTATGTGTCCATATGTGTGTTGTGGCGGAAGGGCAATGTGGAGACGGTGTGCATGTGATAGAGACATAGAGAGGTGTGAATGTGCAAATGATCATGCATGAGTGAGACATAGACAGATGTCGATACGTTGTGTATACATGAGAGAACGGTCTTCTATTTTACTTGTGTGTGAGAGAGAGAGAGAGGGGGAGCATCCGTAACACAACAACCATCTCTCTTGATTCGTCCGTCCCTCGCACTATCGCATGTAACACATGCATCAACGCACACATTTTGACACCCTCACCCGGCCCTTGCCCACCTCAAGGCCCGCACATCGCTCTCTATCTCGCACGCACAATCTCTTCATGAAAACCCTATTTAGCATGTAGCTTTCCGTCACATACACACACATTTCTCTCCATAGGTTTGATTTCTCTCAATATCTGACACACACACACACACCACACACACACACCCCTCCCCCGAGCACACAATTCATCCCCATCCAAGGTTATATGGCGACCACTCTCGCTTGTGCTTCTCTGCACCCCAGCATGCACAACACCCCAATCTTCAAAGAGGGCATCGAGGAGATCGACGACGACGACCACACTGCACTAGAGAATGCGGGGCCATTTGGAAGCAGGATGATGTGACGACGGCTGACTGACTCCTCCCCCCCCTCTCTCTCCCGCACAAAATTACCAATCCCTCTCTCCCTCGCACAAAATGATCAATCCCTCAACCCACGAGATCCTTCCCCTCTCGTCCATGTTTTTCCAGCTCTCTCATCAAACCTGTTGTCTCTTCTCCTTCCACGTGTACAGAATCCCGATGCACACGCATATCACGTATACTACATGTCTCCATCTTTCTCACAGACCTAACTTCTTCCTCTCTCTTTCTCTCTCTATCTCTCTCTTTGTCTCGTTAGGTTTGTCTCCTACTCTCTCGTCCACATACATACAATCTTTCCCGCCCTATCTGCTCCATCTTCGCAAGCTCTCTCTACACATTTCATTCCCACATTGGGATGTGTTCAAAATGTTGCTTTTATAATGGATGATGTAGAGTTATGATTGGTTTTGTTGCATCCTACAAAGTAATAACTATGAAATGCATTTAGATTCTCATTTGACTGGGATTATGTGAGTTTGAGCATATTGTGAAGTACTATAGACCCCGTATACATCTTGGAATTCAACAATGATTGCAACCATTGAATTGTATAGACCATTACATTCGAAGTCAGTAGCCTAATATATTTCACAATTACAACAAATGATTAATTCAGTACAAACTAAGAAAACAAATGTGTACTCCCTCTGTTTTTATTTAAGTCCACGTATTAGCATTGGTCAAAGTCAAGTTTTGTAAACTCTAAGAAAGTTTATAACAAAAAATATTAACATATACAATACAGTAACAAATAAATACCATTAGATTCATTATTGAATGTACTTTCACATCATACATGTTTGTTATGGTAAATGTTTATATTTTTCTATAAACTTGGTGAAACTTTAGGAAGTTTGACTTCAGTCAAACCTAATATGCAAAGTTAATAAAAACGGAGGGAGTACTAGTAGTTAATAGTACTACTCGCTAGTTGCTTAGCCCAATCACCCAGCACGCCACACGGGGAGTTCAGTGTCACAAAATTTTGAGGTCGGCGGGGAAATCTCCTGCGACCCTGATTCGAGCAGTGCAAAGTTACCATCATAGCCTTCGGAACAGTCCTACGAATGATGCTTGGTAGGGGGCTGCTTTCGTAACTTCAGGTTCACCCTACCCAGCCAACCCCACCCCGGCACCCAGAGTAGTACACCTGAATACTCCCCATTTTATATACCCACCGCAAAATAGACTTCTCCACGGCACCGCAGCCTTCGTGCTCCTCCCCTTCTACATCGGCGCACTCGTCCACCGCAGCGCATCTGCCTCATCGATGACCTCGTACGCCGCACTGGAGTCGGTCCACCGTCGTCGTCGTACACGGAGCCTCTTCCCCGGCACCATCTTCCACGGTCTCGGATCTGCTTCCCGGAAGCCGACGCCAAGCGCAGAAGCACCATCGTCATGGAAAATGAACTGACTCCCTTTGCCGACCATGATGCATAGAGGCCACTGAGGGAGTCCTGGACTAAGGGGTCCTCGGACGTCCGACCTGTTGGACATGGGCCGGACTGATAGGCCGTGAAGATACAAGGCAGAAGACTCTCTCCCGTGTCCGGATGGGATTCTCCTTGGCGTGGATGGCAAGCTTGGCGTTCGGATATGAAGATTCCTTTCTCTGTAACCGACTTTGTACAACTCTAGTCCCCTCCGGTGTCTATATAAACCGGAGGGTTTAGTCCGTAGAGGCAATCCCAATCATACAGGCTAGACTCCTAGGGTTTTAGCCATTACGATCTCACGGTAGATCAACTCTTGTAATACTCATATTCATCAAGATCACTCAAGCAGGAAGTAGGGTATTACCTCCATAGAGAGGGCCCGAACTTGGGTAAACATTGTGTCCCCTGTCTCCTGTTACCATCGACCTCAGACGCACAGTTCGGGACCCCCTACCCGAGATCCGCCGGTTTTGACATCGACATTGGTGCTTTCATTGAGAGTTCCGATGCATCATCATCAAGAGGTTCGATGGACCCATCAATCATCTACAACAATGTTGTCCTGGGGGACGTTTTCCTCCCTGGCCAGATCTTCGTGTTCGGCGGCTTCGCACTGCGGGCCAACTCGTTTGGCCATCTAGAGCAGATAGACAGCTACGCCCCAGGTCACCAGAATAGTTTTGGAAACCTGGACTATGTCGCCGACGTCCGGGGAGACTTGATCTTCCAAGGATTCGCGACCCCAACCTCCGCTTTGGCCTTAGATCCGGAGCACGTAGCCAGGTCCGAAGACGAGCTTCTTGAGCACGCCGGACTATCTGCGGCCACTAAACCCAGTGCGGGAGAGTCAGACGAAGTATCATCGCTGGTAACTATCACAAAGCCGAACTCTTCTCCGGACACTAGCTCTGAATTTTTGGGGCCAGCATCGTGTGGGTTCGGCCAGGGAACCTCCCTCCTGCCGTACTCCACGGGCTCTCTCCCCCTGGCAAAACATCGCCTCTAAGCAAGGCTCTAGACTTAATGTGATCCCTTGTTATTACAGAGGAGCAATGTTCGAATTACGCCCAGCTCAGACTAGGGGCTGAGAGCAAGGAATTTTATGTCCCACCCACCACCCACTTCATAGCCACTGTCGAGGACTTAAACGATATGCTCGATTACGGCTCCGAAGACATCAACGGTATGGACGACGATGCCGGAGAGGAGCAGGCCCAATGCCCACCACATACCGGACGCTGGGCGGCCACCTCCACGTACAATATATATATGGTGGATACATCCAAAGACGATGGCGATGACGGAGGTAGGGATCCTGTCCAGGACAGTAACGCTGACAAACCACCAGAGCAGCGGCATCAGCGGTGCCATTCAAAATCACATCATGACAAAGAAAGCAATGCCGGCACCGGAGACAATAACACTCCGGAGAATGCCGAAGACCCAGACGCCCTCATCGAACAAACTTCCGAACAGGAAGATAGAGAGGAAGGGCAGAGTAACCCCGACAAGCCAGTTGGGAAGGACGACTCAAAGGACAGCAGTTATATGCCACCCTCCGAAGACGAAATAGCCTCGGCAACGAAAACTTCATCATGCCAGAAGAACCCCTCGAGCAAGAACGCTTTAAGACACAGCTCATCGCAACCGCGAGGAGCCTGAAAAGGAAGCAGCAACGGCTTCAAGCCGAACAGGATACACTCAACGATAGATGGACTCAGGTCCTAGCAGCGGAGGAGTACGGCCTTGAGCGTCCCGCAAAAAGCTATCCGAAGCGCAAGTTGCTACCCCAATTCGACATCGAGGCGCGCGAGCCCATAGCACCAGCGCATAATACAGCTGATAAACCAGACCGGCCACCGCGTGGCCGTGACAAAACGGCTACACAAGCCAAACACCAACCCACATTACCCCGTCGTAAAGGAAGGGAGACAGTGGCACAGAATTACACCTATGACCTGCCGCAGGACTTGGACGCTAGGGCAGGCCTAGCCAGATCAATCTATGGGTCCAAGGGACATGCCCCAACACAAGAGGACGGCTATCAGGCCCGGCGCGACCAACACAACCTCCCTTGGGGTGAAAACCGTTTAGGGACGTCCGCCGAACTCCGTCGAGACGTCGCCCGTTACAGAGGCGCCGCTCACCCCTTATGCTTCACCGATGAGGTAATGGAGCACGAATTCCCGGAGGGGTTTAAACCCATGAATATCGAATCATACGACGGAACAACAGATCCCGCGGTATGGATTGAAGATTTTCTTCTCCATATCCACATGGCCCGCGGTGATGATCTCCACACCATCAAATACCTCCCACTAAAACTAAAGGGACCAGCGCGGCACTGGCTAAACAGCTTGCCAGAGAACTCCATTGGCAGCTTGGAAGACTTACAGGATGCCTTCCGCGATAACTTCCAAGGTACATACGTCCAGCCACCAGACGCCGATGACCTAAGTCACATCATGCAGCAGCCCGGGGAGTCAGCCAGGAAGCTCTGGACTAGGTTCTTAATTAAAAAGAACCAAATTGTCGATTGTACGGATGCTGAAGCCCTCGCGGCCTTTAACCATAGTGCCCGAGATGAGTGGCTCGCCCGCCACCTCAGCCAAGAAAAGCTGAGGTGGTGTGGGTATCTTTCTGCAAAATTGCCATAGTTTCCTTCCTATCCGTCGGATATAAATCGGACGGCCTATATTGCAGGATGGC
This sequence comes from Aegilops tauschii subsp. strangulata, assembly GCF_002575655.3. Taxonomy (NCBI): domain Eukaryota; kingdom Viridiplantae; phylum Streptophyta; class Magnoliopsida; order Poales; family Poaceae; genus Aegilops; species Aegilops tauschii. Next base: position 509,093,890 of record NC_053037.3, read on the forward strand.
AGGCACACCATCATCACCAACTCTGTTTTTTAAAAGAAAAAAAGAGTAGAGAGTAGAGAAGTAGAGATAAATATTAAATATAAAATAAATATAACAGTAGAGAAGAGAGTAGAGATAGCAGGGACGTCGGGAAACGATCGCGCGCGCGGGAAAAATCGGCCGGGCGCGTGCTAGTTTTGGCGCGCGGTGTCCGGCGCGCTTTATAAAATCCAACGCCCTCCCACCGCTCTGTGCCTTGCCACCGCTCTCTCCCCGCTCTGTGCCTTGCCACCGCTCTTTCTCGCCTCGCCGCTGCCGCTCCACCATGCCGCCGCGTCGCCGGGAAACTTGGGGATACCGTGGCGTCCGCGCGCGCCCCTCCGGCGGCTTCTCAGCCGAGATCTGGTTCCGTGGGATGCGCCTCAGCCTCGGCAATTTCGACACGGCCAACGAGGCCGCCCGCACGTACGACGCAGCGGCATGGCGCCTCCGGTGGCCTCATAGAACATTGAACTTCCCCAGCGTGCCGACGCGGGAGCGGGCGCAGGAGCTCGTGCCTCTGCCGCGGCTTATCACCGACGAGGATCGTCGCGACAACAGGAGGCGGGAGCACCATCTCGGCATCGCCGAGATGGACAAGGAAGCCATGGCGTTGTGGCGCCAACACTTCTCGTAGGACATCATCAACGAGCGTGAGTTCTACGTGCAAAGGAGGGCGGAGAGGGAGAAGAGGAGGGCGGAGCGAGCCACCTATCGCGAGGACAAGCGTATGCCAAAAGCGGACGCTCAATTCAACATGAGGCTAGGAGGAGCGTCGCCCTGCGAATCCGGCGACGATTGGTATCTTCACGCCTACATTGAGACATCGGAGGAGGACATCACCGAGGACTCGAACGACAAGGAGTAGTTGAACTATCTTTTTTTATCTATCTATGCTATATCTATGCTGAGAACTATCATCTACTCTCTATCTCTACTTCTCGATCTCAGCACTGTAAACGCTTTTTTAAAGCGTCGCCCGTTGCGCTTCTGTTGGAGATGCTCTAACATGGCAGATGAGTGCTTTAATGTTGCCCACAAGATGCGTGAGTATTACTAGTAGTATATTTTTCTTGCCATGTTGAGATTTTAAAACCACGAGTGCGAACATGCAGAGGAGCAATGAAGACCAAACACGGGTTATTGGGGACATCTTCAAGGAGCGTGGCAAGTTAAAGAGGAGCTGCACCGAACCTGTAAAACGAGCTTTGGTAAGTAACACCCTTTCAATTACTTTCGTTTAGCCTCGTGTTCTTTGATGTGTATATGTTGTAGTTTCTGTTTCTCTTATCCTCGTGTTCTTTGATGTGTAATAAGAAGAGTCTTAATCATCCTAATGCTTTCATTTTCAGGTTGACGTAGGAAGTGGGTGTTCTCACCTTGTAGTCTGTTTTTATAATTTTTTTTCCTTTTGAATTCACTTCTGCGAGTCATGTTTATCTAGCTTCTACTAAATGGATCTGGGCTGCTCTGAGTATTGATCTAAAAATGAAGTAACTTCATGTCAGGATGCAGTTCCTGCGAGGAGGGAAGTATGGTCAACCTCGAGATCATGTTTCCAAAATGAGGCTGGATTACACACAAGGTGCCCGTTCCCTAATGATGTTGGATTAGACACAAGGTGCAAATTCCCAGATGATGCTGGATTACACACAAGCCAGGTGGAGTCGTCAGCTGTCCGTGTCCTCATGGCTCTAGTCAAGGCTGAACGAAAGTGTGCAGCAGCCCTTGAGAATGTAGTTGAGTTCCTGAAGAAGCGAAAAGAGCAATCAGATGGTCTCTTCACCCAAGCCAAAGAAGAGATGGAAGAAGCCAGAAATAAGCTAGGAGAGGCAGAGGAGGCTAGGCGTCTCCTGCTATCTAAAACTGTTGTCAATACAAAATTTCCTTCATAATAGCTAGGTTAAAATGTTTATCCAGTCAGCATGCCTCTTGTGATGTCCGTGCATCTACTGATGTGGCACAAAATAAATTTTTTTCGGGTCATGTAATAACAGCAATTACTTTCCAAACAATAACAGACGAAACATTGGACATGGTATAGTTCACGCGCAAGCCCGACATTCCAAGTTCAACTTCCACATCAAACTCATGTTCACAGATATCTGCACATTCATACATAATGTCCACAACCATGATTCACTTCAAAGCCAAAAAAATGTGAGGAGAGTTATAAATAAAGAAAAACCTCTAGTTCCTGCTACCACTGCGAGCACAACAATTCAAGACCATGCGTAATTAATTATATTTTGGTCATTTTTTGTGTTCTAAAATGCCGGCCGGCTCGCGGAAGGACGTGTTGCCGGCACACGCGCGGATTCAATGGAGGCAGGCGGGGCAATCTGAAGCCGGTTGCATGCGGCGAGGAGGCGTGTTCAGCCGGGCCTGCAGCAAGTGGGGCCCTCTTGGCCGGCGCGCCGATTCAATGCCTGCGCTATGAGAGGTCGCGTCTGTGTTAGAGCAATCACTCCCTCCAGTCCTTTTTCTTTTGGGTATAACAAAATTTCGTTTTCCATTCACATTTACAAGTAAAATTCGTGGACAAACTTTGACCCAAACTATGATGGGGACTAGTAAACTGGAACGGAGGTAGTAGTTTTTTTATCAAAGAAGGGTTTCCCCCTTCTGATTTTCAGTAAACCATAGTATTTACCCTAGAACTACTAGGTTCAACATCTCGCAACATAAACCCATACAACCATACGCCAAGGAGGTAGTAGTTATGAATTCCATTTTCGCTCCATACCAATCGTTCTAAAAACTACTTAGTACTTATAAGAGCATCCACAATGTATCATTCTGCTGCCTCTATACCTGCCTCTAAGCCCTTAGAGGTTGTCGCTATACACTGCTGGACCAAGCCTCTAAGGAAAATTCTCTAGCATCGCCTCTAACACAAGAGGCTGCCTCTAAGCCATTTCTTTGCATAAAATAATCCCCTGGCCTTACTTACAATACCTTTAGCCCATATATTTGTTCAGATTTGGCGTGAGAAGGATGGAGAGATTAAATATTTTATGTTATATATGGGCTCCATCTTAAAGGTTGCATGCCATAGCTATACATTGCATTTCTTTTAACTATACTTAGAGGCAGGGGTGGAGGGCCCACCTTAGAGGCAGTGTGGCCTCTACACACTACTGATGCCCTAACGCGCCATTGAATATCGGAACTCTTACCCCGCTAAAAATGATATTTTAAACGTGGCTACTCGATCTGTGGCAACTGGCGAGCCACCGCCTCCAGGTCGTTCACCTGTGGCCCCGACCATCAACTCCTACGGATCAAATTATCACGCGAGCTGACTATTCCTACAAAGGTGCACTCCACCATGTAGCCAGTACCCGCGCATGCAGCAATCGTGCACCTAGGGTTTTAGGGTTTATTTGTTAACGGTGCCTTTACGTAACTCTCATGTGTGCGAGACAGCGAGAGACCGACTGCGTGTGTGCGCCTCTTCTCTTCATATATGTACTCCACCATTTGTCTGGTGTCCAAAAAATTATATAGTGGTAATAACTACTCCCTCCGTTCCATAGTGTAGTGCCTATAGATTTTTTGGAAAGTCAAACCTCACAAACTTTGACCAAGTTTGTGGAGAAAAATATTTACATCTAGAGTGTGAAACATATATCACAAGATTCATCATATGATATAGTTTCGCATTATATATTTTTGCTATTGTAGATATAAATATTTTCTCTACAAACTTGGTCAAAGTTTGCAAAGTTTGACTTTTTAAAAAATCTATAGGCACTACATTGTGGAACGATGCGTTGCCACACGATCAAAGTTGATTAATACATATTCACCAATTTGATAGAAAAAAGAGTCTAGTTTTGAAATGCGTATATCACTAAAAATATGTTATGTTTCACTCAAAATATATTCATTTGGCGGTTTTGATGAGATAAGGGAGGAATGTTGTTGGTTTCAAGATTCGAGAAGTGGTATATGTCTAATTTCTACTCTTACTAGCAAGATGCCCGTGCGTTGCACATAACATCAAGATCTTGTGGGAGAAAAGGATGAACGAGGGAAGGCCTTATCTGCAAATGTGGAGAGGAGTGCGTGTAAATTGCCATAGTTTCCTTCCTATCCGTTAGATATAGATCGGACGGCCTATATTGCACGATGGCAGGCACACCATCATCACCGACTATGCTCTTTATAAGAGTAGAGATAAAAAACAGAGTTGGTGATGATGGTGTGCCTGCTGAAGGAAATATGCCCTAGAGGCAATAATAAAGTTATTATTTATTTCCTTATATCAAAATAAATGTTTATTATTCATGCTAGAATTGTATTAACCGGAAACATAATACTTGTGTGAATACATAGACAAACAGAGTGTCACTAGTATGCCTCTACTTGACTAGCTCGTTAATCAAAGATGGTTATGTTTCCTAGCCATAGACATGGGTTGTCATTTGATTAATGGGATCACATCATTAGGAGAATGATGTGATTGACTTGACCCATTCCATTAGCTTAGCACCCGATCGTTTAGTATGTTGCTATTGATTTCTTCATGACTTATACATGTTCCTATGACTATGAGATTATGCAACTCCCGTTTACCGGAGGAACACTTTGTGTGCTACGAAACATCACAACGTAACTGGGTGATTATAAAGGTGCTCTACAGGTGTCTCCGAAGGTACTTGTTGGGTTGGCGTATTTCGAGATTAGGATTTGTCACTCCGATTGTCGGAGAGGTATCTCTGGGCCCACTCGGTAATGCACATCACTTAAGCCTTGCAAGCATTGCAACTAATGAGTTAGTTGCGGGATGATGTATTACGGAACGAGTAAAGAGACTTGCGGGTAACGAGATTGAACTAGGTATTGAGATACCGACGATCGAATCTCGGGCAAGTAACATACCAAGGACAAAGGGAACAATGTATGTTGTTATGCGGTCTGACCGATAAAGATCTTCGTAGAATATGTGGGAGCCAATATGAGCATCCAGGTTCCGCTATTGGTTATTGACCGGAGATGTGTCTCGGTCATGTCTACATAGTTCTCGAACCCGTAGGGTGCGCACGCTTAAAGTTTCGATGACGGTTATATTATGAGTTTTGATGTACCGAAGGTTGTTCGAAGTCCCGGATGTGATCACGGACATGATGAGGAGTCTCGAAATGGTCGAGACATGAAGATTGATATATTGGAAGCCTATATTTGGTTATCGGAAGTGTTCCGGGTGAAATCGGGATTTTACCGAAGTACCGAGGGGTTACTGGAACCCCCCGGGGGTTTAATGGGCCATAGTGGGCCTTAGTGGAGAAGAGGAGAGGCGGCTAGGGCAGGGCCGCGCGCCCCTCCCCTCTAGTCCGAATAGGACAAGGAGAGGGGGGCGGCGCCCGCCCCCCCCCCCCTTTCCTTGCTCTCTCCCTCCTCTTTCCCCCTTCTCCTAATCCAACAAGGAAGGGAGGGAGTCCTACTCCCGGTGGGAGTAGGACTCCTCCTGGCGCGCCTCCTCCCTGGCCGGCAGCCTCTCCCCCCTTGCTCCTTTATATACAGGGGCAGGGGGCACCCCAAAGACACAACAATTGATTTGATCTTTTAGCCGTGTGCGGTGCCCCCCTCCACCATAGTCCACCTCGATAATACTATAGCGGTGCTTAGGCGAAGCCCTGCGTCAGTAGAAATCATCATTGTCACCACGCCGTCGTGCTGACGAAAATCTCCCTCAACACTCGGCTGGATCGGAGTTCGAGGGACGTCATCGGGCTGAACGTGTGCTGAACTCGGAGGTGTCGTGCGTTCGGTACTTGATCGGTCGGATCGTGAAGACGTACGACTACATCAACCGCGTTGTGCTAACGCTTCCGCTTTCGGTCTACGAGGGTACGTGGACAACACTCTCCCCTCTCGTTGCTATGCATCACCATGATCTTGCGTGTGCGTAGGAATTTTTTTGAAATTACTACGTTCCCCAACAGTGGCATCCGAGCCAGGTTTTATGCGTAGATGTCATATGCACGAGTAGAACACAAGTGAGTTGTGGGCGATATAAGTCATACTGCTTACCAGCATGTCATACTTTGGTTCGGCGGTATTGTTGGATGAAGCGGCCCGGACCGACATTACGTGTACGCTTATGCGAGACTGGTTCTACCGACGTGCTTTGCACACAGGTGGCTGGCGGGTGTCAGTTTCTCCAACTTTAGTTGAACCGAGTGTGGCTACGCCCGGTCCTTGCGAAGGTTAAAACAGCACCAACTTGACAAACTATCATTGTGGTTTTTGATGCGTAGGTAAGAACGGTTCTTGCTAAGCCCATAGCAGCCACGTAAAACTTGCAACAACAAAGTAGAGGACGTCTGACTTGTTCTTGCAGGGCATGTTGTGATGTGATATGGTCAAGACATGATGCTAAATTTTATTGAATGAGATGATCATGTTTTGTAACCGAGTTATCGGCAACTGGCAGGAGCCATATGGTTGTCGCTTTATTGTATGCAATGCAATCGCCCTGTAATGCTTTACTTTATCACTAAGCGGTAGCAATAGTCGTAGAAGCATAAGATTGGCGAGACGACAACGATGCTACGATGGAGATCAAGGTGTCGCGCCGGTGACGATGGTGATCATGACGGTGCTTCGGAGATGGAGATCACAAGCACAAAATGATGATGGCCATATCATATCACTTATATTGATTGCATGTGATGTTTATCTTTTATGCATCTTATCTTGCTTTGATTGACGGTAGCATTATAAGATGATCTCTCACTAAATTTCAAGATAAAAGTGTTTTCCCCGAGTATGCACCGTTGCCAAAGTTCGTCGTGCCCAGACACCACGTGATGATCGGGTGCAATAAGCTCTACGTCCATCTACAACGGGTGCAAGCCAGTTTTTGCACACGCAGAATACTCAGGTTAAACTTGACGAGCCTAGCATATGCAGATATGGCCTCGGAACACTGAGACCGAAAGGTCGAGCGTGAATCATATAGTAGATATGATCAACATAATGATGTTCACCATTGAAAGCTACTCCATTTCACGTGATGATCGGTTATGGTTTAGTTGATATGGATCACGTGATCACTTAGAAGATTAGAGGGATCTCTATCTAAGTGGGAGTTCTTAAGTAATATGATTAATTGAACTTAAATTTATCATGAACTTAGTACCTGATAGTATCTTGCTTGTCTATGTTGATTTTAGATAGATGGCCCGTGTTGTTGTTCCGTTGAATTTTAATGCGTTCCTTGAGAAAGCAAAGTTGAAAGATGATGGTAGCAATTACACGGACTGGGTCCGTAACTTGAGGATTATCCTCATTGCTGCATAGAAGAATTACGTCCTGGAAGCACCGCTAGGTGCCAAACCTGCTGCAGGAACAACACCAGATGTTATGAACGTCTGGCAGAGCAAAGCTGATGACTACTCGATAGTTCAGTGTGCCATGCTTTACGGCTTAGAACCGGGACTTCAACGACGTTTTGAACGTCATGGAGCATATGAGATGTTCCAGGAGTTGAAGTTAATATTTCAAGCAAATGCCCGAATTGAGAGATGTGAAGTCTCCAATAAGTTCTACAGCTGTAAGATGGAGGAGAATAGTTCTGTCAGTGAGCATATACTCAAAATGTCTGGGTATAACAATCACTTGATTCAACTGGGAGTTAATCTTCCGGATGATAGCGTCACTGACAGAATTCTTCAATCACTGCCACCAAGCTACAAGAGCTTCGTGATGAACTATAACATGCAAGGGATATATAAGACGATTCCCGAGCTCTTCGCAATGCTAAAGGCTGTGGATGTAGAAATCAAGAAGGACCGTCAAGTATTGATGGTCAATAAGACCACCAGTTTCAAGAAAAAGGGCAAAGGGAAGAAGAAGGGGAACTTCAAGAAGAACAGCAAGCAAGTTGCTGCTCAGGAGAAGAAACCCTAGTCTGGACCTAAGCCTGAGACTGAGTACTTCTACTGCAAGCAGACTGGTCACTGGAAGCAGAACTGCCCCAAGTATTTGGCGGATAAGAAGGATGGCAAGGTGAACAAAGGTATATGTGATATACATGTTATTGATGTGTACCTTACCAGAGCTCGCAGTAGCACCTGGGTATTTGATACTGGTTCTGTTGCTAATATTTGCAACTCAAAACAGGGACTACGGATTAAGCGAACACTGGCCAAGGACGAGGTGACGATGCGCGTGGGAAACGGTTCCAAAGTCGATGTGATCGCCATCGGCACGCTACCTCTACATCTACCTTCGGGATTAGTATTAGACCTAAATAATTGTTATTTGGTGCCAGCGTTGAGCATGAACATTATATCTGGATCGTGTTTGATGCGAGACGGTTATTCATTTAAATCAGAGAATAATGGTTGTTCTATTTATATGAGTAATATCTTTTATGGTCATGCACCCTTGAAGAGTGGTCTATTTTTGATGAATCTCGATAGTAGTGATACACATATTCATAATGTTGAAGCCAAAAGATGCAGAGTTGATAATGATAGTGCAACTTATTTGTGGCACTGCCGTTTAGGTCATATCGGTGTAAAGCGCATGAAGAAACTCCATACTGATGGACTTTTGGAACCACTTGATTATGAATCACTTGGTACTTGAAAACCGTGCCTCATCGGCAAGATGACTAAAACGCCGTTCTCCGGAATTATGGAGCGAGCAACAGATTTGTTGGAAATCATACATACAGATGTATGTGGTCCAATGAATATTGAGGCTCGCGGCGGGTATCGTTATTTTCTCACCTTCACAGATGATTTAAGCAGATATGGGTATATCTACTTAATGAAACATAAGTCTAAAACATTTGAAAAGTTCAAAGAATTTCAGAATGAAGTTGAAAATCATCGTCACAAGAAAATAAAGTTTCTACGATCTAATCGTGGAGGAGAATATTTGAGTTACGAGTTTGGTCTACATTTGAAACAATGCGGAATAGTTTCGCAACTCACGCCACCCGAAACACCCCAGCGTAATGCTGTGTCCGAACGTCGTAATCGTACTTTACTAGATATGGTGCCATCTATGATGTCTCTTACTGATTTACCGCTATCGTTTTGGGGTTATGCTTTAGAGGCGGCCACATTCACGTTAAATAGGGAACCATCGAAATCCGTTGAGACGACACCTTATGAACTGTGGTTTGGTAATAAACCAAAGTTGTCGTTTCTTAAAGTTTGGGGCTGTGATGCTTATGTGAAAAACCTTCAACCTGATAAGCTCGAACCCAAATCGGAAAAATGTGTTTTCATAGGATACCCAAAGGAGACTGTTGGGTACACCTTCTATCACTGATCCGAAGGCAAGACATTCGTTGCTAAGAATGGATCCTTTCTAGAGAAGGAGTTTCTCTCGAAAGAGGTGAGTGGGAGGAAAGTAGAACTTGATGGGGTAACCATACCTGCTCCCTTATTGGAAAGTAGTTCATCACAGAAACCGGTTCCTGTGACGTCTATACCAATTAGTGAGGAAGTTAATGATGATGATCATGGAACTTCAGATCAAGTTGTTACTGAACCTCGTAGGTCAACCAGAGTAAGATCCGCACCAGAGTGGTACTGTAATCCTGTTCTGGAGGTTATGTTACTAGACCATGACGAACCTACGAACTATGAAGAAGCCATGGTGAGCCCAGATTCCGCAAAATGGCTTGAGGCCATGAAATCTGAGATGGGATCCATGTATGAGAACAAAGTATGGACTTTGGTTGACTTGCCCGATGATCGGCAAGCCATTGAGAATAAATGGATCTTCAAGAAGAAGACTGACGCTGACGGTAATGTTACTGTCTATAAAGCTCGACTTGTTGCGAAAGGTTTTCGACAAGTTCAAGGGATTGACTATGATGAGACTTTCTCACCCGTAGTGATGCTTAAGTCTGTCCAAATCATGTTAGCAATTGCTGCATTTTATGATTATGAAATTTGGCAAATGGATGTGAAAACTGCATTCCTTAATGGATTTCTGGAAGAAGAGTTGTATATGATGCAACCGGAAGGTTTTGTCGATCCAAAGGGAGCTAACAAAGTGTGCAAGCTCCAGCGATCCATTTATGGACTGGTGCAAGCCTCTCGGAGTTGGAATAAATGCTTTGATAGTGTGATCAAAGCATTTGGTTTTGTACAGACTTTTGGAGAAGCCTGTATTTACAAGAAAGTGAGTGGGAGCTCTGTAGCATTTCTGATATTATATGTGGATGACATATTGCTGATTGGAAATGATATAGAATTTCTGGATAGCATAAAGGGATACTTGAATAAGAGTTTTTCAATGAAAGACCTCGGTGAAGCTGCTTATATATTGGGCATCAAGATCTATAGAGATAGATCAAGACGCTTAATTGGACTTTCACAAAGCACATACCTTGACAAAGTTTTGAAGAAGTTCAAAATGGATCAAGCAAAGAAAGGGTTCTTGCCTGTGTTACAAGGTGTGAAGTTGAGTAAGACTCAATGCCCGACCACTGCAGAAGATAGAGAGAAGATGAAAGATGTTCCCTATGCTTCAGCCATAGGCTCTATCATGTATGCAATGATGTGTACCAGACCTGATGTGTGCCTTGCTATAAGTCTAGCAAGGAGGTACCAAAGTAATCCAGGAGTGGATCACTGGACAGCGGTCAAGAACATCCTGAAATGCCTGAAAAAGAGTAAGGATATGTTTCTCGTTTATGGAGGTGACAAAGAGATAGTCGTAAATGGTTACGTCGATGCAATCTTTGACACTGATCCGGATGATTCTAAATCGCAAACCGGATACGTGTTTACATTGAACGGTGGAGCTGTCAGTTGGTGTAGTTCTAAACAAAGCGTTGTGGCGGGATCTACATGTGAAGCAGAGTACATAGCTGCTTCGGAAGCAGCAAATGAAGGAGTCTGGATGAAGGAGTTCATATCCGATCTAGGTGTCATACCTAGTGCATCGGGTCCAATGAAAATCTTTTGTGACAATACTGGTGCAATTGCCTTGGCGAAGGAATCCAGATTTCACAAGAGAACCAAGCACATCAAGAGACGCTTCAATTCCATCTGGGATTTAGTCCAGGTGGGAGACATAGAAATTTACAAGATACATACGGATCTGAATGTTGCAGACCCGTTGACTAAGCCTCTTCCACGAGCAAAACATGATCAGCACCAAGGCTCCATGGGTGTTAGAATCATTACTGTGTAATCTAGACTATTGACTCTAGTGCAAGTGGGAGACTGAAGGAAATATGCCCTAGAGGCAATAATAAAGTTATTATTTATTTCCGTATATCATGATAAATGTTTATTATTCATGCTAGAATTGTATTAACCTGAAACATAATACTTGTGTGAATACATAGACAAACAGAGTGTCACTAGTATGCCTCTACTTGACTAGCTCGTTAATCAAAGATGGTTATGTTTCCTAGCCATAGACATGGGTTGTCATTTGATTAACGGGATCACATCATTAGGAGAATGATGTGATTGACTTGACCCATTCCGTTCGCTTAGCACTCGATCGTTTAGTATGTTGCTATTGCTTTCTTCATGACTTATACATGTTCCTATGACTATGAGATTATGCAACTCCTGTTTACCAGAGGAACACTTTGTGTGCTACCAAACGTCACAACGTAACTGGGTGATTATAAAGGTGCTCTACAGGTGTCTCCGAAGGTACTTGTTGGGTTGGCGTATTTCGAGATTAGGATTTGTCACTGCGATTGTCGGAGAGGTATCTCTGGGCCCACTCGGTAATGCACATCACTTAAGCCTTGCAAGCATTGCAACTAATGAGTTAGTTGCGGGATGATGTATTACGGAACGAGTAAAGAGACTTGCCGGTAACAAGATTGAACTAGGTATTGAGATACCGACGATCGAATCTCGGGCAAGTAACATACCGATGACAAAGGGAACAACGTAGGTTGTTATGCGGTCTGACCGATAAAGATCTTCATAGAATATGTGGGAGCCAATATGAGCATCCAGGTTCCGCTATTGGTTATTGACCGGAGACGTGTCTCGGTCATGTCTACATAGTTCTCGAACCCGTAGGGTCCGCACGCTTAAAGTTTCGATGACGGTTATATTATGAGTTTATGAGTTTTGATGTACCGAAGGTTGTTCGGAGTCCCGGATGTGATCACGGACATGACGAGGAGTCTCGAAACGGTCGAGACATGAAGATTGATATATTGGAAGCCTATATTTGGATATCGGAAGTGTTCCGGGTGAAATCAGGATTTTACCGGAGTACCGGAGGGGTTACCGGAACCCCCGGGGGTTTAATGGGCCTTAGTGGAGAAGAGGAGAGGCGGCCAGGGCAGGGCCGCGCGCCCCTCCCCTCTAGTCCGAATAGGACAAGGAGAGGGGGGCGGCGGCCCCCTTTCCTTCCTCTGTCCCTCCTCTTTCCCCTTCTCCTAATCCAACAAGGAAGGGAGGGAGTCCTACTCCCGGTGGGAGTATGACTCCTCCTAGCGCGCCTCCTCCCTGGCCGGCCGCCTCTCCCCCCTTGCTGCTTTATATACGGGGGCAGGGGCACCCCAAAGACACAACAATTGATTTGATCTTTTAGCCGTGTGCGGTGCCCCCCTCCACCATAGTCCACCTCGATAATACTGTAGCGGTGCTTAGGCAAAGCCATGCGTCGGTAGAACATCATCATCGTCACCACGCCGTCGTGCTGACGAAACTCTCCCTCAACACTCGGCTGGATCGGATTTCGAGGGACGTCATCGGGCTGAACGTGTGCTGAACTCGGAGGTGCCGTGTGTTCGGTACTTGATCGGTCGGATCGTGAAGACGTACGACTACATCAACCACGTTGTGCTAACGCTTCCACTTTCGGTCTACGAGGGTACGTGGGCAACACTCTCCCCTCTCGTTGCTATGCATCACCATGATCTTGCGTGTTCGTAGGAAATTTTTTGAAATTACTACGTTCCCCAACACCTGCCATCCTGCAATATAGGTCGACCGATTTATATCTAGCGGATAGGAAGGAAACTATGGCAATTTTTCAAAAAGATACCCACACCCCTCTCCACATTTGCAAATAAGCCCTTGCCTCGTTCATCCTTTTCTCCCACAAGATAAATTTCTCATACAATTGCATCTTGTTGTTCCATGCAACGCATGGGCATCTTGCTAGTTGTTGCAAAAAGCCCATGTGTGTGTGAGAGAGAGGGAGAGAGGAGGAGGACAGAGTGCATGTGTGACAAAGACATAAAGAGTGTGTGTGCTTGAGGTATCAGCTTAAAATGAGGCGATAGTGTGTGTGTGTGCACGATCGAGAGGTCGTGTCTCAAGAAGGGAAGAAAAATCTACGATACAAGGAGCGCGAGAGAGACATGTATGCGATAGTGGAAGCACGAGTGTGCGGGTGTATAAACCTATCTGGAGGCTAGTCGATAAATGTTTGTGAGAGAAATACGAGTCAGGGGTGCGAAGCGAGAGTTTTGTGTGTGAGAGAGAGACGGTAGTCGGGAAGGGGAGTGGAAGCAGGAGTTGTGTGTGTGTGTGTGAGAGAGAGAGAGAGGGGGAGTTTGTCTGATCGGTAAACAAATGAATAATGCCAGTTTTATAACTGGGATGGAGACGGAAAGGAGACCGCAACAAATGTTGTGTCTGCATGAGAGAGTAATTTTAGTGGTATGAGTCATATCTAGAGACATATAGGGTGTGTGAGAGAACCCCATAGAGAGAAATACAAAGTGAAAGACGAGTGAGACTGTGTGTGTGGCGGTGAAAAAGAAAGCTTAGGTACCTAGTGATACCAGAGAACGGTAGAGACGTGAGGGATAATGAAAACCGTGTAATGTATAATGATAGGGAGAGTGTGACACTTCTCAAGGGAGACGTCGAGAGACCATTTTTGCAAACATAGGAGAAACATGAAGTGAGCGTGCGGGTGAGCTGGAGAAAAGAGAGTGATAGCTGCATGAAGGAGCATGCATGTGAGAGAGACGGGCGTGAAAGGAGTCAACATAAAAGGGATTCAAATATTTGAATTCGAGATGATGATACATGTAATTCATACTCGAACCAAAATTGATCTATCAAACATGCATACTCATATGAATTCATGCGCATCTATGTTATTTAATATGTAGATATTACTGATCCATACATTTTAGTAGAACATAATTTGGCTTAAATTTTTTGAATTCAACCTTATGATTTTGATATCATTGTATTTGTAAATCGTATTATACATATAAAGGAGCAGAATTCTTTGTTGTGCTTTTGAAAGTATATATATAAAAAATGATGTATATAGAATTTTATTCCAATCGAAAATGGATCCTGCCCGAACAAAAATAGAATACAAACTGGATTTGAATTGAGTTGGCACGGTAAACGTGCACTCTTGCTCTGCAAAAATTTGAACGAAGCGGGGAAAGTCGCAGTAACCGCCCGAAACCAAAATCTGCGAGATGGAAATTACTGCCTATCCCTGCCACGCAAAGCCTATCGACTCGATTTCTATAGGTTTCGATAGGGGTAGGTTTGTAATTTCACTCAAACGTGACATAACCGCCTCTCGTCCGGATTCATACACGGTGGGCGCCAAAACATAGTGTCTCCTCGGCCGAAATCGACTCCCTCCCCGATTCATACATGGTGGGCGCCAAAAACAAACTCTCGTCGGTAAATATTCGGTGTATGCGAGATTACTGTCCTATCCCCAACCGACTAATATTACTGTGATGTAGGAAATTTTAAACGGGGGCTAAGTTCGTCAATTTCCTCGCATTTGATACAAGCGCGCCCTGAAGACATGGTTCCCCTTCCCCCCTCCCTCCATTTCCCCATTCGTACTCCGTGGGCGCCAAAACACCCTCTCCACCCCAGCCTCCTCCGTCCGCCACCCCATCCACCGCCGTCCTCCTCCACCATGCCGGAGCTGATACCCCGACGCCGTCGGCCATTACAAGAGATCGACCTCTCTCATCCACGGCTTCGGACCGGGATCCTTGCATCCCGTCCTCTCGCTTCATCCCCGTCGCCGTCCACCTTGCTGGCGCCGCTCCCACGACCGTCTCGTCCACCGCGCCCCACCGCCACCGTCTACCCTCCTAGATCTGTTTCCACGCTGCCGACAGCCATCGCTACCGCAGCACCGTCAAATTCTCAGCAGATGCATACACGACGCCGCACCAGAGGCGGTACTCTTTCGTATCTGCTCAACTTATTTATCGCTGTAAGAAAATAGATCGCCACTGCTTTACTCTGATTTCTTGTCCATCACTTACTTGTTAGTTGAAAGCAAACATTTGTTGCGAAGTTGCCTTTGTCCGGTTTGCACCTTCAGACCCGCCATGGCACGCTCAACACTATACTCGCAATGCTTATGGTTTCCCCTTTTATATTCCACACTAGTTAAATGATAGTAGACTAAATTTCAAAATTGGGTCAGTCGATTTTTGAGAGCTCGCCGGAGTTCGCCGGTGCGAAGGAAGGGGCTCGGGTGGGGACAGTGGTTGTGGGGGGCGGTGGTGGGGCCTCGCCAAACGAAGAAAACTCGACGCGGGTGGGGGCGGGGCTGGGGGGTGGTGGTGTCGGTGTACAAAAAGAGGGGTGCGTTTTTGTACCCCTATACCTGTGCACGGGCAGTCGGAGCCGCGCCTACGGTCACGCCAAGTAGAACAGGGGAGGTGAGCCAAGGTAAGACCGAAGCCCAAGATAATCAGAGCAATGCCAAGGCCAAGACCACAAAGAGCAGAGGGACGAAGCAGGTTCCCCCGGCAAGACCCTTGCCGAGGCAGCTCACCCCACACCAACAGAGCGAGCCACCCTTGAGCCCACGGTCTCCAACGCCATCATCCCCGTTGGGCCAGGGCTCGGGAGGCACCTCCGTGGTGGCATGTAGATCTTTGTGAAGACATATTAAAGATCAGATGAGTATTAGAAGACGGCGATCCTCGGCAAGATCCTTGCCGAGGAAGGCCACCAGACCCCCGGCAAGGCCCTTGCCGGGGACGACAGCGCGCCATGGCAAGACCCTTGTGTAACACCCCGCATGTAACTTGCCATATTTGTAACTCCGACTCTTGCCATTTCCGGCTATGTGTTTTGTTTTTTCCTCCGTTGTCGGGTTTTTGTCTTTCGTTTTGTATTTTGTCATGTCATGCATTTTCATATCATGTCATCATGTGCATTGCATTCGCATACGTGTTCGTCTTGTGCATCCGAGCATTTTCCCCGTTGTCCGTTTTCCAATCCGGCGCTCCTATCTCCTCCGGTGCACCCCTCTAGTTTTCTTTCGTGTGCGTGTGTCAAACTTTCTCGGAATGGACCGAGGCTTGTCAAGTGGTCTTATTATACCACCCGGAGACTACCGGTCAAGTTTCGTTCCATTCGGAGGTCGTTTGGTACTCCAACGGTTAACCGGGCCTCCGCTATGTCCATTTGAGTGTCCAGCAAAAACCCCCTCCAAAACCAGCCCAAAGCCCACCAAACTCTCTTCCATGCTCTAGGTCGTTCGATCACGATCGTGTGGGCGAAAACCGCACCTCATTTGGAGTCTCCTAGCTCCCTCTACCTATAAATGAGTGGGCATCCCGAAAAACGAAACTGCAGTCGAAACCCTAACCCTCTCCCTCCGCGCCACGCCGGACGCGTCCGCCCGCGCCGGACACGTCCGCCCGCGCCGGCGGACGAATCGCCCGTTGACACGTCAGCGCCCGCCGCCGCCGTTCCCCGCCGGCCCGCGGGCCCGACCCCGGCCCCCGCGGCCCACGCCCGCCGCCGCGCGCCTGCCCCGCCGCCGGCCGCCGCCTCCGCCGCTGCCTCCGCGCCTGCCCGCCGCCGCCAGCCTCGCCGCCGGCCGGCCCAGCCGCCTCCGCCGCCGCCCGACGCGGGCCCGCCGCCGCCGCCCGCCGCCGGCCTCCCCTCCGGCGCCGCCCGCCGCCGCCCTCCGGGCCCTCCTCCACCGGCGCCGCCGCCACCGCCGGCTCCTCTTCTTCCCGCCGGCGGCCCGAGCTCCTCGAGACCCGATCGGATCTGGTAAGGGCGCCCTCCCGTTGACTTCTCCCGACCTCGTTTTTTTCCTAAGTCCCAGAATTCCATCAGCAAGTGCCTATGTTCGAGATGCGATAACTTTGTGCATGTAGCTCCGATTCGCGCGTATAATATGTCAAATTGTTCGTCTCGTGATGCTCTTCATTTTGTTCAATTGCACCATTTTCATTAGAGGTCATCTTGATGCCCAAATCCTCGTTGGAAGAGGGCTAGTTACTGTTAATCTCTGGTTCTTATCAGAACTTGGAGATTTGTCATTTTTGTATCATTTATTCTGTGCACCTTATGAGCATGAGCTCTACATGTGTTTTGAAGTATGCCATGCCATCTTTCCAGTGGTATAGTCCATGTATTTTTGTGATCTTTCTGGTGACTAGCACAAGCATGCAAAGTAGGCCCCGTAATATTTCTGATTTCAGGGACTTAGTGATTTCTCTAAGTCTTAGACTGCTGTAATTTTGTTGCCATGTAAACTTGATGCTACAGAGAGATCCATGCATATTTTGGAGATGTTCAGTAAGGATGTTTTGTATATATAGTTGTAATTGATCCATTCCTGCAATTGTTTGCAATTTTAGAGCACCATAGCATGACTCAATCTTGCTCTACTTTTGCTATAAAATATTTCTGGCAGATTCTTAACATGACATGCATTTTTGCCAAGCTTATTGTAGTTGATCCATACATGCTATGCAATTGTTCTTGCCATGGATAGCTTCATAAACATGCCATCTTGCTGTAGGTATGCTTGGTTTTTCATGCATTGCTCTGTAGTGAGTGCATCAAGCTCACAAAGAGGCCTACATATTAACATTTCTGCCATGCTCTGTTTTCTGCTAAGTCTGATACCTGATAACGATACTTGCTATGTTTACATGCTTTCCATCATATCTTCTGGTCCTTTTTGGCTTATGGTCAGTAAGGGACTTTTGTCATGTGCATATAGTAGAACACTACCATGCCTTGTTTTGCTATGTTAAGTTCCTGTAGCATGTTGATTTCGTGCTCTGAACATTGCTACCTGATGCTGATTTCTGCCATGTCCAGTTTTTCACTAAGTCTGTGAACCTGTAATCTTTTGCACTATTGCCATGCTTGTTTGAGCTTGATATGTTGTGAACTAGCAGTAGCTCGGTGTTCATCTTTTGTCAAGCATCTCCTGTAGATTACTGCCATGTGCTTTGTTGTTATGTTGGGGTGCTGTAGCATTGTTACTTGTTGTATTTTAAGTGCTATCTTGCTGTTAATCGCAGATTAGTGTCATTCTTGTTTTGCTCGCCATTTGCAAACCGTGTATCCGATTCCGGTGATCTTTATATCGATTTCGACCGAAATCATCTCATCTTTCCAGTGGCATGCTTGGTGTGCCAAGTTACTGCCATGTTCATCATTTTCCTTCCGGAGCACGCATATGCATCACATATCATAACCTGCATATCATACATGTCTTGCATCATGTTGCTTGCGCATTCCTCGTTGTTGATTGTGGTTCTGTTTGTTTGTGTTCTTGTCTTGGGTAGAGCCGGGAGACGAGTTCGTGAACGAGGAACCTGTCGAGTACACTTACGAGGATCAAGCTTTCGACAACTCTGAGAATCTTGCAGGCAAGATGACCACCCCTCGAAATCACTTCTATCTTTGCTATGCTAGTTGTTCGCTCTATTGCCATGCTCCGCTACCTATCACTTGCTATATCATGTCTCCTATTTTAGCCATGTCAGCCCCTAACCATCCTTTCCTAGCAAACCGTTGTTTGGCTATGTTACCGCTTTTGCTCAGCCCCTCTTATAGCGTTGTTAGTTGCAGGTGAAGTTGAAGTTTGTTCCATGTCGGAACATGGATATGTTGGGATATCACAATATCTCTTATTTAATTAATGCATCTATATATTTTGGTAAAGGGTGGAAGGCTCGGCCTTATGCCTGGTGTTTTGTTCCACTCTTGCCGCCCTAGTACTGTTATACCGGGATTATGTTCCTTGAGTTTGCGTTCCTTACGCGGTCGGGTGATTTATGGGACCCCCTTGACAGTTCGCCTTGAAAAAAACTCCTCCAGCATGGCCCAACTTTGGTTTTACTATTTGCCGCCTAAGCCTTTTTCCCCGGGTTTTCGCGAGCCCGAGGGTCATCTTATTTTAACCCCCCCGGGCCAGTGCTCCTTCGAGTGTTGGTCCAAACTGAGCAGACTGCGGGGCCACCTCCTGGAAACTCGAGGTCTGGTTTTACTCGTAGGATGTCTCATCCGGTGTGCCCTGAGAACGAGATATGTGCAGCTCCTATCGGGATTTGTCGGCACATTCGGGTGGCTTTGCTGGTCTTGTTTTACCATTGTCGAGATGTCTTGTAAACCGGGATTCCGAGACTGATCGGGTTTTTTCCGGGAGAAGGTTTATCCTTCGTTGACCGTGAGAGCTTATGATGGGCTAAGTTGGGACACCCCTACAGGGTAATATCTTTCGAAAGCCGTGCCCGCGGTTATGAGGCAGATGGGAATTTGTTAATGTCCGGTTGTAGATAACTTGTCACTGGAACCAATTAAAATACACCAAGTGCGTGTGTAGCCGTGATGGTCTCTTCTCGGCGGTATCCGGGAAGTGAACACGGTCTGTGTTATGTATGACGTAAGTAGGTGTTCAGGACCTCTTCTTGGTCTTTGCCAGATGACGCTCGTTCCATTGCTTCTCTTCTCGCTCTCATTTGCGCAAGTTAGCCACCATATATGCTTTTGCCGCTGCAGCTCCACCTCTTTGCACCTCTTTGTCCTATAAGCTTAAATAGTCTTGATCTCGCGGGTGTGAGATTGCTGAGTCCCCGTGACTCACAGATACTTCCAACACCAGTTGCAGGTGCCGACGATGCCAGTGCAGATGATGGCGTCGATCTCAAGTGGGAGTTCGACGAGGAACGTGGTCGTTACTATGTGTCTTTTCCTGATGATCAGTAGTGGAGCCCAGTTGGGACGATCGGGGATCTAGCATTTGGGGTTGTCTTATTTTCATCTGGATTTTGACCGTAGTCGGTCTATATGTTTGTATTTTGGATGATGTATGAATGATATTTATGTATTGTGTGAAGTGGCGATTGTAAGCCAACTCTTTATCCCATTCTTGTTCATTACATGGGATTGTGTGAAGATGACCCTTCTTGCGACAAAACCACTATGCGGTTATGCCTCTAAGTCGTGCCTCGACACGTGGGAGATATAGCCGCATCGTGGGCGTTACACCTTGCCGGGCCACCCGGCAAGGCCCTCACCAAGGACGCCAGCAGGGCTACCGCCAGGCCCACGCCAACCAAGCTTCCACCGCCGTTCACATGCAGGTGCCAGCCAAACCAGCTGGGCGGGCACCTGCGTGGCAACATGCAGTTCCCAGGCCAACTCATCGAGCGCCCGCGTGGCACATGCAGATCTTCGTGAAGGCTCCACCACCGTGCCACCTCAGCTGCCTGCCTGCCTACATGGCACCGCACGCATCGCTGGCCAAGGCACGTGTCGAAGCAAGGAGGAGCGGCGACGGACGGGCCGGGCCTCGCCCCCGTCCCCGATAAAGCAAGGGGACACCTAAGCTACGCATTAAATGCGTCTTGTCCTGTAATACGAGCGATAAGCTCAGGGCACTGTAGGCCTTTCCACCTCCTGTGTGCCACTGTGGCAGCCCCTTTCAACTATAAAAGGAGGCCCATGGCATACTGGAGAAGGATTCGGCTCTTTCGAACCACGCACTCACCACAGCTAGTTCGAGAGCTCAAGAACTCTCTGAAATACACCCACCAAAGCAGGACTAGGGTTTTACGCATCCTCGCGGCCCGGACCTGGGTAAACGATTCTTGTGCTGGCTACTGATCCTGCTCTTCTTGCAACCCCGCGCCCCGGCAACCGTAGTAGGGATTCTTGTGATCCCATAGGTGTCGTTCCACACCGACATCTTTGGCGCGCCAGGTAGGGGGCGCAATTGTGAGAATCTGGTCTAGTAGTTAGCCTAGCAGTTTCTCGTCGCCTTGCATTCTAAGAAGAAGGCGACCGGAGGAACAACGCCGGCTCGGCAAAAGAAAAGCTAAGTCATTCAGAGCTTTGAGTTATTTCCTCCTGTACATAAGGTTATCGTCCTCAGAGATCTCGCCTATATATGAGAAACCTGCACGCAAAGGGGACCTCCCGCAATTGGCAACGCCCTTGTTCTGTTTCGAGTCCGCTCAACAGCTCAAAGCGGCCGCGTCGAGAGTGGCGGGGTAGCCTTCCGCACTTGGCAATGCTCCCGACTCTGACTCGAGTCAAGCTCGACAGTTCGGGCGGCTGCGCTAAGGGCGGCAAGGTGGTTCGCCCGGCAGCAAGCACACCCGGCAGGCCAATGGGGATCCGTCCCCAAGACGCCGCCTTGGGTTTACGCGCCGGCGAGCCTACCCAGTAACGTAGGGAGGACATACAAAGGAAAATCGAACAGGAAAATAACATGCATAATACTGAAAGTGCTGCAGAGTTATATTACATCGAATTATTGCTGCGGTTCTAACTAGAGATAGCGATTGTCTTGGTTGTGAACCTGCAGCGGCGATAAAGAACGGGATGCCTAATCCCGGCGCTGGCCCTCCACCCTCTGAATTTCGCCGACTCGGCTGATGATGGGCTTGATACGCTCCCTGAGCGGCGCGAGGTCAGTACCCTCCGGCAAGCTCTCCAGCGCGGCGTCGAAGTCGAGGTCGGGGTACCAGTGCGCCACCTTGGTGAGAACCTTGGTCATGGCACCCTGGCAAAGCCTCCGGGACCCGTCGGCCAGTGAGGCCGCCCGGTTGGCGTGGAGCCGCTCCAGAGCGCCGACGACCTTCTCAAAGAACATGGTCAGGCTGCAATTGGCGCTCCGGGACATACCTCACGTCTGGCATCCCCATGATGGCCAGCTGCGCGGCGGCCTGGTTGGCGACGGTGGCGAGGCGATCGAGCCAACGGTTCTCGCCCGCCACGTGATCCGCAAAGTTGAGGCCCTCGTTCTTCCGCAACAGCTTCTCGCCCTCCAGCTCCTTGGCTAGGGTCCCCTCTCGGGTTTTGGCCTCTGACAGCACCTTCTCGAGACCCTCCAGCTTCAGCTTGAGGTCGTTGATGGAGTTGTTGGCCTCGGAGAGCTCCCCAGCCTTGCTGACGACCGCGTCCTGCGCCTCTGTCAGGGCATTGTTAAGCGTGTCCTTCTCCTGGGACAGCTTCAGGGCCCGCTCCTTCAGCCCGTCGCCCTCCGCCTCCAACTCCTCCACCTTGCCGGCGTGAACCTGGGCCTGGGCATTGAGTGCCTCTTTGTGCCTCTGCTCCAGCTCATTGGTCCGCTGCAGGAGAAGCTTCTCCACCTCTGCATCCTTGCCGCGAAGCATGGCGGCAAGCTTCTCCTCGCGTGCAGCGAGGTCCTCCTCCTAGGAGTTCTGCGCGGCCTCGTGCTGGGTGCGGGCACCTTCGGCGGCCGCTGCCAAGTTCTTCACCGTCTCTTGAGCTTTCTCCACGTCGGCGAGCTTGATGGTGAGCTCCACGTCGCGCTTGGCCAGCTCGCCCTGAGCAGCCTTGAGCTCCTTGTGGGCCTCGCGGAACCAGTCCTGCGTCTCGGCAACGCGCTTCTGGAGGTCCGCCTCCACCTTCTCCACCACCGCCGTCCTGGACTTGGCCTTGTCCAGGCGGGCGCGGTGGAGCGCCTGGAGCTTTCGGAAGCTGGCGCCCATGGCGTGGAGGAGCCGCTCTTCCTGTGAACCGTCGCCGCCAACGATCGGCTCGTCGACGACTTCAAGACCGGCAGCGGCAAGCACTTCGTCGTCGAACACCTCTCCCTCAACGGGTGTCCTGGTGCTCGACGCGCCTGGAAGGTGGACGAACAAGTCGTCGCTCACCCTCAGGTACTTGCCGGAGCCGGAAGCAGCAAAAGAGGAAGGCTGGTCATCAGCCACCTCCTCCTCCCCCTCGGCAGCGGCCCCGCCGGCCTCTCTGGTAGGCCTCTTGCCGGTCTCCTCAGCGGCAGCCTTGCCGGCCTCCCCGGTGGGCCCCTCGACGGCGTCCTCGGCAGCACCCTTGGCGGCCTCCTCGGCGGCGATCTTCTCGACGTCCGCCTCGGCGGCCTTGGCAACGTCCTCGATGACGGCGTCCACGTCCTCTGGGTTCACCAAGGAGGAATCTGGACGCCGAAGAAGGGGGTGAGGCAAGGCCAGGACCAAGAGCCGAAAAGAAAAAGAAGCAGGGACGAACGGCGAACAACTTACCTGTGCCAGTACCCGGCTGGGAAACGGAAGTCCCCTCCCCGCCAACATTTGGCATGGAGTCAAAGCCGCCGGCGCCCAAGTTCTCCTCCTCCTCCTCCATGTGCGTGGGCCCGGTGCCTGGCGCCCTTGCCGGGGACGCCCCTCGGGGCGGCGTGGTCGATGGGCGCGGCGTGTTGGGAGTAGCCCTCTGTGGCTCCTCCTGCTGCTGCTCTCCTCCTGCATACCTGGCAAGGTCAGCACCAAAGTGTCGTGCCCCTGACACATGTCGACAAGGGAAGAGTGATGAACTTACGCTGGGGGCTATGCCGGGGGCTGCTGTCCGGGCTGCTCAACACCACCAGTGGCGCCCCCGAAGCACCAGCTGGGGGCTGGCCACCCGCCGAGACCTTGGCCCTCTTCACTCTCTGGGCCAGCGTCTCCACGTCCCTACAAACATGAAGACAAGTCAAGACGAGCAACACAGATTGAGGGGGCAGAGATAACGAAAAGGAACCAGATACTTACTCGTCGTCCGCCTCCTCCTCTGTTGTTTTCCTCTTCCTCCTCGGGCTAAGGGATCCATAATCGAAAGTAACCTCCGTATCAACATTTGCCGGAGGAGGAGAAGGAGGTGGTGTCTGGACACGCGTGGACGAAGAAGGGACGGCTGTCTTCTTCTTCATCGCGGCCTTCGCCGGATTCCTTGCCGCCGCGGCCCTCGTGTGGCGCCCGAACCCCTCCAAGGTCAGCTGTGGCCGCGCAGCCCTACCGGGCCGGACCGGCTCGCCGGAACTGGCCCGCCGCAGGACTCGCCCTCTCCCCGCGGCTGGCGTCGGGCCTGCAAGCTCGGCCTCCTCCGACGACGACTCGCTGGTCACATCTTCAACCAGAGGAGCCTCGGTACCGGCGCTGCTAGCTCCCTCGGAGGCCGCCGCCCACCGGGCGAGCTCCTCCTCCTCCGCGGCCGTCGCGGCCTTGTCCTCCACACCGCCGGTGCTACAGGCCTCCTTGGCAAGCTGTGCCTCCCTCGCCCTGGTGGCGATGTAGTCCAGCTCCGCCTGGGTGGTGTCCTGGACAAGCAGCCGCTCGGCGTCGGCGTTGACATACCCCTCGTGCAAAGTGTCAAAGAACTGCTGCACCTCGGCGTCCTCCGGCTCCTTCCAGCTCGGGTCGGGGCCATGCGCGTTGCAGTCCGGCATCATGGCAATGATATCGGACCGGCGCAAGTTATTGCACAACGGGACCACCCCCGTTGGCAGCTTGAATAGAGGCCCCTTGAGGACCTTGCCAGCCTTCGCGGCGGCCCTCACGACCTTGTCGGTCCGCTCGACCTCGTCGTCGCAGCCCACGTCAAGCTGGAAGAGCCGCTGGCAGAAATGGGCATGCCCCATCACTGTGAAATTGTGGTCGAGGCCGGGACGAAGCCGCATGATGTCGGCGGGGTTCGTGAAGAGCCAGGCTGGCCTCCCCTTGTTATGCAGTGGAGCGATCCGGCGGCGGATAAAGTCCAGCCCGATCATCTCAAGGGTGAGGCCGGCCTCGGTGAGCCGGAGGATCCTGGTGGTGGTGACCGTGAGCTTCTCGTCGTCAGCATCGACGTCGCTCCAATCGCTTCTGCGGACCGGCGGCGCCCAGCGAACTTCGCAGAACGCCGGCGGGTCCTTCTCCTCAATCCAGCACCACCGGCCCCGCCATTCTTCCCACCTCTCCTTCATGGCGCCCTCCGGATACGCCCCTTGGATCTTGAGACCCAGGCAATGCAACCGGAGATGGCGCCCCTTGGTTGGATCCGAGGGGAGAAGTAATGGCGAAAGAGCGCCGTGTTGGGGTGCACCCCGGCGAAGCCCTCGCAGAGATGCGCGAAAAGGGCCATGCACGCCACCGCATTCGGAGTAAAATCCAGGAGGCGGAAGCCAAAGGTATGCATGACGTCGCTGAAGAAATCGGAGAAGGGAGGATAGAGCCCGCAGGAAAAATAATCGACAAAGAAGGGGTACCGATTTGGGGCAGCCTCGGCGCAGTCGGTGGGGATGACACGCGTGGCTGGGTGCCCCAAACTCTCCCCCCCCCCCCCCCCCCGTCTTCACTCCCCACAGGGGCCTGAAGGAGTCCTGAAGCTCGAACACGTCAACTGTCAAGGGGAAGAAGGCAGATTGCCTCCGCTGCACCGCCAGAGCACTCTCCGGCGGCTCCACGGCTCCGGCGTCCTTGGCCACTCCCTTGCCCTTGGTGGATTTTGGCGCCATGGCGGCTGGGGGAGGAGGGCAGGACAGAGGGCGGCGGAAGTGCAACGGCGGCGAGCAGGAACGAAGCTTGGAGAAGAAGAGGAAGGCGGGCGGAGGTTTCCGAGATTGGGGTTGCGCGAAGGGTAAAAGGAACAGTGCGCCCACGGTTATCCCTTTTTATGGGGAAGCCGCGGGGCGCGCTACCCATTTGCTGTGATGTGACGCATGCGTGTGGAAACCGCCCCACGCATGCCGCCCACGTCACGCACGCCCCTCCACGCCGCGCCACGCGCGCGGGTCGTGGGAAGCGTCGCGCGTGAAAAGTCTTACCGCGGTAAAACCGCCCCGCCTGCCCGCGCACCGTTTTGGGCCTGGCCCAACAACGTGTCGCGCTTATGTGTGGCCGAGGCCCGGGGGCGCCTGTCGGTGTACAAAAAGAGGGGTGCATTTTTGTACCCCTATACCTATGCACGGGCAGTCGAAGCCGCGCCTACGGTCACGCCAAGCAGAACAGGGGAGGTGAAACAAGGTAAGACCGAAGCCCAAGATAATCAGAGCAACGCCATGGCCAAAACCACAAAGAGCAGAGGGACGAAGCAGGTTCCCCCGGCAAGACCCTTGCCGGGGCACCCTCAGCAGCCCCGGCAAGATCCTTACCGGGGCAGCTCGCCCCACACCAACAGAGCGAGCCACCCTTGAGCCCATGGTCCCCAACGCCATCATCCCCGTTGGGCCAGGGCTCGGGAGGCACCTCCGTGGTGGCATGCAGATCTTTGTGAAGACATATTCAAGATCAGATGACGATTAGAAGACGACGATCCTCGGCAATATCCTTGCCGAGGAAGTCCACCAGACCCCCGGCAAGGCCCTTGCCGGGGACGACAGCGCGCCACGGCAAGACCCTTGCCGGGCCACCTGGCAAGGCCCTCACCAAGGACGCCAGCAGGGCCACCGCGAGGCCCACGCCAACCAAGCTTCCACCGCCGTTCACATGCAGCTGCCAGCCCAACCAGCTGGGCGGGCACCTGCGTGGCAACATGCAGTTCCCAGGCCAACTCATCGAGCGCCTGCGTGGCGCATGCAGATCTTCGTGAAGGCTCCACCACCGCGCCACCTCAGCTGCCTGCCTGCCTACATGGCGCCGCATGCATCGCTGGCCAAGGCACGTGTCGAAGCAAGGAGGAGTGGCGACGGACGGGACGGGCCTCGCCCCCATCCCCGATAAAGCAAGGGGACACCTAAGCTACGCATTAAATGCGTCTTGTCCTGTAATACGAGCGATAAGCTCAGGGCACTGTACGCCTTTCCACCTCCTGTGTGCCACTGTGGCAGCCCGTTTCGACTATAAAAGGAGGCCCATGGCATACTGGAGAAGGATTCGGCTCTTTCGAACCACGCACTCACCACAGCTAGTTCGAGAGCTCAAGAACTCTCTGAAATACACCCACCAAAGCAGGACTAGGGTTTTATGCATCCTCGCGGCCCGAACCTGGGTAAATGATTCTTGTGCTGGCTACTGATCCTGCTCTTCTTGCAACCCCGCGCCCTGGCAATCGTAGTAGGGATTCTTGTGATCCCATAGGTGTCGTTCCACACCGACAGGTGGTGGCGTAGGAACACAGGCGGTGGGGGCCAGTGGTTTGGCCGACTGTCGGCGTCCCGGGAATGGGGGTCCCCAGACTTGCCTGCCTGTGGCCCATGGCATGGCTCCACCCGCGGCCCAGTATGGCTCGTCTTCACCAGCAAACACTCAAGACCCTCGCGAGGCCGACGACAAAAGACATCCTCGGGGGCGGCCTCACCAGGCTGGCTCACGAGGGGCGGAGAGATCAAGGCAGGGGCTACCTCGCGAGGTTACCATGACATAAGCCATGACGACCAAGACCAGGCGGGCGCCAGGCAGGGGCTAGCAAGCACAGTGTCCTTGTTTCCTCTTTGGTGCTAAGGAGGCAAGCGCAGGCGAGGAGTACCGAGGCATCGGGCAAAGGTTTCCATATCGGTGCAACAAGACCAAGACCGGTAGGACGGTAGGACTGAGGTCACCGTGGAGCCCAAGACGGCGTCACCACCAGAGCCTTTGGTAGGCGAAGACCACCTTTAGTCAGGATAGCCTGTACTAGTTGTCCCCCTTCAAATCAGCCGTTCTGGCATCCCTTCCCGCTCAATATTTGGGAAGAGGACCAGGGCCCACTACAGGAATCAGCTATTTTGTCGTCTGCCATGGCGGACGGCAAAGGCATGAACGGCGGACGGCAAAGGCCTTTGCCGTCAGCCGCGGACGACAAAAGGCTCCGGCAAAGTAGGCTACGGTAAACAGCTACTTTGCCGTCTGCTTCGTGGCGGCTGACGGCAAAGGCTCTTTGCCGTCTGCCGCGGACGGCAAAGAGGGCGGACGGCAATAATTGTGCTCTCAGTCCGTTAAGTGGCTAACGGCAGGCCTTTGCCGTCCACCGCGGACGGCAAACTTTCTAGTGCCTTTGCCGTCTCCAAGCGGACGGCAAAGTTTCTATTGTCTTTGCCGTCCGCCGTATGATGTCATCTACAGTCACTACATGGCAGGCCTTTGCCGTCCGCCGCTGACGGCAAACTCTTTGCCGTCAGCCACTGTAGGCAAACTGACCAAATGGGTCAGCTCCCAGGAAGCACAGCTGGATGCCACGTGTCCTCTTTGCCGTCCGCGGCAGACGGCAAAGACCCGTTGCCGTCTGTGGCAGACGGCAAAGAGCCTGCATATTGGGTCTTTTTCTGTTTTTTATTAAATCCCACAATTTTCACAGAAAATATATATGACATATATAGATATATTTCACAAGGCAATTACAGAGCAAACATATAAGATATCCAACATGCATAGTTCCATCATACATAGTTCCATCACATAACTTCATCACATAGTTCCATCATACATAGCAAGTTCAACATAGAGGCATCCAACCATATATATTACAATAGTTTCATCCAACGATACATGCATAGTTCAAGGATACAAAAGAAACAGAGAAAGGGATAAGGAGCACTCCATCTATGCAAGCTTTCGTCAAGTGAATGAAATCTGCAAAATGAAAAATAAGAAAGTTAGAAATAGGTGACTAGAATAAGAAGACTAGAACAAGAAGAGTAGAACAAGAAGAAGAGTAGAACAAGAAGAAGACTAGAACAAGAAGAGTATGTCATTTATGAGCTAACTTACGTGAAATGGATCATATATGGGCTAACTAAGTTGAAATGGGTCGTTTATGAGCTAGCTAAGGTGAAATGGATCTTTTATGAGCTAACTTAGTTGAAATGGGTCGTTTATGAGCTAACTAAGGTCAAATGGATCGTTTTTGAGGTAACTAAGGTGAAATGGATCATTTTTTAGCTAACTTAGGTGAAATGGATCATTTATGAGCTAACTTAGTTGAAATGGATCGTTTTTGAGCTAACTTAGTTGAAATGGATCGTTTTTGAGCTAACTTAGGTGAAATGGATCATTTGTGAGCTAATTTAGTTGAAATGGATCTTTTTGAGCTAACTTAGGTGAAATGGATCATTTAAGAGCTAATTTAGGTGAAATGGATCGTTTTTTAGCTAACTTGGTGAAATGGATCGTTTATGAGCTAAATTAGTTGAAATGGATCGTTTATGAGATAACCTAGGTAAGATGGGTCATTTTGGAGT
Organism: Aegilops tauschii subsp. strangulata; assembly: GCF_002575655.3. Taxonomy (NCBI): domain Eukaryota; kingdom Viridiplantae; phylum Streptophyta; class Magnoliopsida; order Poales; family Poaceae; genus Aegilops; species Aegilops tauschii. The sequence continues at coordinate 509,122,999 of NC_053037.3, forward strand.
TAACCTAGTTGAAATGGGTCATTTTAAAGCTAACGTAGGTAAAATGGATCATTTAGGAGCTAATCTAGGTAAAATGGGTCATTTTTGAGCTAACTTGGATGAACTGGATCATTTCTAAGCTAACCTAGGTAAAATGGGTCATTTTAGAGCTAACTTAAGTAAAATGGATCGTCTATGAGCTAACTAAGCTAATTATGCAATTTTTGACATAAGTAAGCTAAGTACAGATCGTTTTAGAGCTAACTTAGGTAAAATGGATGGTTTTGGAGGTCAGTAAGCTTATTAAGTCATTTTGGAGGAGAAGAAGCTAAGTCTAGGTCATTATGGTAAGAATTGGAGGAAATAAAGCTAAGTCTAGGTCTTTATGCATGTGTTAAGCAAAACACTAGATAAACTTACCAAGATCCAGGAGGTGTAGGAGCGGGGTGGCTCGTGTCGGTAGCTGGAGAAGGATCGTGCGATGCTTGTCTGGAGTTACGCTGCACCAAAGATCATTTCCAATGTCTTGTTAGCATGATGACACTCAAATGTTAAGACTAGCAAGTAATGTCCATTCAAATAAAACTCACCATGGTCCCAGGAGCAATCACTGGCATCGGCGGAGCGGTCTGACCTGTCTTCTCGCACACAGACTGCACATTTGGTTTTGACGACTCAGTCATACTAGTTAGTAATGAGACAAACACTACATGAATGTTTTGGCTAATCTGCAGAAGAAACTTACCACAAGGAGCTCGTACATGGCCCTTGCCTGCATGTCATTCCGTGCCCTCTCCTCCTCCATCATCTTTGTCGTCCTCTCCTCCAGCTCCCGCTGCCTCTCCGCCGCCTCCGCCAGAAGTTTCTCCGTTCTATCTCTCTCACTCTGTATAGCAGCCTGCAACACCACTCACATGACCATTTGTAATCATTGATGGAAGCGCACACAATGTAATGGAGAAAGATAACTGAGTACGTATCACTAACCTTGATGGTGAGTTGCACTGGCCGTTCACGAGGCCTTATCTCAGGAGCGGAGCTCGACTGGCGCGCCTTGATCTCTGGGAGAGTGCTAGGACAACGGATAAGTCCATCTCCAATGGCTATGGAGCCATGGGACCTCCCGCCACCAGATATCATCACCAGCTCTGGATCAATGGGACCCTGGCTCGGGTTAAATTCCTCCCCTTTCCTCGCCTTCCCCTCATCTCTATATCTCACGAGCTTGTTGTGGGAGGAGATGTTGGTGAAGTTGTTTGCATCATCGAGGTCAGACTGAGAGAAAGCCTTGACTTTCTTGAAAGAGGCAGTGTGGGCCATGGCATACAGGTCGTACACCTCTGGCACCTTATCCGCCTTATTGTAGCGTGCCTGAAAGAGAGAAACAATGAAAATTAGTAATTAAAGGGCTCAAGCTAGCATGATGAATGAATTGCATGAATCATGAAGCAAACCACATACCCAGTTGCGCCCGAACTGATATAAGTTGGAGCTGCCTTGATGGTGTGGCACACCTTCCATTTGGGCACGTTTGTCCTTGGCCTCGTTGTGGAGGGCTAGCCATTCTTTTGAGCACCACTCATCGACCAACACCTCCCAACAATCCATCCGATCCGCACACCATCTTGGAGGCGCCTAAGTTAGCAAATAGAAACTTGAGCGCTACGGCTAAGAATTACTAAATTAAGGAACTTAAGTAGAAGGCCTTAAGAATTACCTTCATGTACTGCTCCTTACTCAGGAACTTATCGCGGCACGCCGGCTTGGTCTTCTTGATACCACGCAAGGCGTAGTAGTCTCGAACAGCCTGCACCCGAGCCTCGTGCCGTAAGTTCTGGAGTAGGCGCTTGCAGACGTTCTCGATAACATGTGCCGCGTCCTCCTCGTATCCCTCCTCACACCTGTAGAATGTCTGCAATCAAATGAGACAATATTGATTAGTACAATTAATAACTAGCTAGTTGAAGATTTTTAAATGTGTAAAGGAGAAATTACCCAGAACGTCCTGATCACCATGTCTGCCCTCGTGTCGCACACGACACCGTCGATAATGACATCCGGTGGGGCCGGGGCAGCCACGTAGTGCTCCCAGCTCAATCCAAGCTCTGGAAGCCGACCCTCACCAGGCAACATGACAAACCCCGAGAATTTTTGCCGGCAAAGAACTCCAAGGACGGAGTTGGGCCGGCGGACACTATGATGGTGGTCCCAACCCCTGCAGCATGACAAGGCCAACGCATTAGTTATTTGAAGAAACGTGAATGCACAAGGTACAAAAATATTAAATGCACTTACGTACCTCTCCCCATCAGGGAAAATCAACCACCTCTGCTCGCGGGTCGCCGGCACGGACGGGAGCCGTGTAGCACCACGCTGGTAGACGGTGCCCCCCTCCTCCTCAAGATCAATCGGCTCCCCGCCATCATCAGCATGGCCACTCGGCTCCTCGGGCTGATCCGGCCAGGTACCCCATCCGGACGTGTGCTCCTCCGGGGTTTCGTGGGCCGAACTCTCGTGGGCCGAAGGCCAGTCGACCCGAGGCTCGTGGGCCCAAGACCCGTGGACCGGAGGCTCGTGGACCGGAGTCCCTGTAGCCTCCTCCTCGGACGAGTCCACCCTAGCAGTCACGTGCTCGGGTGAAACAGCTGGGGGTGGCGGCGAGGAAGGCGCCGTAGCAGTCACCCTACCTCCTCTCCCACGACCACATGCCCCACCTCCTCTCTTCCTACCTCGTCCCCTGCTGGGCACCGCGGTCGATGAAGAAGGGCCCGGCGGTGTGGCCATACTGTCCAGCAACGCTCGGCGGAGAGGTGCGTCTGGAATGGAAGACCTCAGACCACGCGCCGACGAAGAAGGGGCCTTGGCGCGCTCCCGACCAGCGCCCACCATCTTTCAACACCTGCCATGACAAACAGTAAACGAAATTAGTACAACATAAAAAAAAGACCGACATGAATAATAATATGTGTATCACTTAAGTGTATCATCATCAAGTACAACATAAAAAAAATTAATACCTGACACTACTAATAATCTCGATCAGTATCATCAATAAATGCATAATCATCATCATCACTATAATCAATGACGGGCTCATAGGGTTCAGTGGCATCAACATGTGGAAGGCCACCTTGACGTAATCGGTCAAGCAATGACAGGTCATCCGCAGCAGTAACCTCTTCTTGTTCCGGCTCTTCTTGTTCCTCCTCTGGGGTGATGTCGGATTCACTGTCACTGTCTACTTCAATGTTTTGGGGTGAAGTATAGCGGTTCTTGAAACGCTTTTTGGAAAGACGTGTCTCTTGGAAGAATTCTCCTTCATATGTGTCTGGGTTAATGTGAGGTTCATAATCCTCTTCCTTTGGGGGAGATAGTCTAGCACGTGGCGGCACTTCATAAACGACATCCCAACCTTTCAGATTTGGATTAGTTTGGCAGGCCCACGGTAGATAGAATACTTGGGTCGCCTGTTGAGCCGTAATATAGACATCAGGAACATCTAAATGGGTGCTTTGGTTGATTTCAGCTAGCCCTATATGTTCATGAGTCCTTCTAGTCTCCTTCGGCTGAAACCAATAACATTTGAAGACTACGACATTCGGTGGCTTTTCACCATAGAATAGAAGTTCATAAATTGCTTCAACTCTCCCATAATACTCGGTACCTCCTTCACCGATAGCAGATACACAACAATTTGTAGACTTTCGGTCGGCCATAGATAGCTCTTTGCCATAGGTACGAAAGCGATACCCGTTGATGTCGTATTTGTCAAATGAACGGACCTTATCGTCAAAACCATTAGCGACTTGTCTCAATTCGGCGTCCATAGACTCTGAATTAGCCTACAAGTTTAATATGAAAGGATTGTTGCATTACGCACAAATTAGCGAATGAAACCGGGATAGCCGCCTACAAATTAGCCTACAAGTCTAATAGAAATTACCGTTTGTTTGAACCAAGAGATGAAACCGGGATAGCCGCCTCCTTGCTTTGCGAGAAGCTCATACTCTTCGACAGAATCCTTTTGGATCACCGCTCCATACGAGAATAAGGCGACGTATCGACTGTATGAAATATCCAGGAATAAGAGCAGTTCAAAGGAAATAGAAGTTGCGAAACTATGTACCGAGAACTTACTCGATGTACGGCCGCACTTCTATCAGGTTGTTGAAGATATACAACGAAATGGTCCGCCATTGTTCGTTATCCAAAGATACTGGATTTGAAACACTGGCTGGTGCGAGATTCCCTTTGAATAGGCTGAGGTTGGATCCACCCTTTTTAGGGTCGTCAGCATTGTACCGAGGCTTCGGATTATGCAAATGACGATTTTTGGCTTCGTAGTGTGCTGTCACGAAGTTTGCCGCCTCCTCAGTGATGAATGCCTCAGCCATCGATGCTTCAATTCTATGTTTATTTTTACATTTTTGTCGAAGCGTCTTCTGCATCCTCTCAGTTGGGTAGCACCAACGATTTTGCACAGGCCCCCCCCCAATCTTGCCTCGGTCGGGAGATGCAAAATCAAATGTTGCATTGGATTAAAGAAGCCCGGTGGAAAGATCTTCTCTAACTTGCAGATCAACTCCGGCGCCAACTCTTCCATTTCTTCTAGCACGCCAGGCGATAGTTCTTTCGCACAAAGAACACGGAAGAAATAGCTGAGTTCTGCCAGTACTAGCCATTCATCCTCAGGGATGAAGCCACGCAACATCACCGGCATTACCCGCTCAATCCATATGTGCCAATCATGACTCTTGAGACCAAATATCTTCAATTTATCAAGACTGGCTCCCCTCTGTAGATTCGCTGCATACCCATCGGGGAACATCAACTGCATTTTCACCCACAAGATATTTTCCCTCATAGCTGGCCTTCCAAGATTGAACCATGCCTTTGGCTTCGTCCAGTTCTGCTTTCCTTTCGGTTCTTTCATGTTTTGTAACGGCCTATCACATAGCGCCTCCAGATCGACTCTAGCCTTAGTATTATCCTTTGACTTCCATCTATGCCGAACAATGTACCAAAAAGTGCCTCGGCGATATTCTTCTCAGTGTGCATCACGTCGATGTTGTGTGGGCAAAGGAGGTCTTTGAAGTAAGGCAGATCCCATAAGCATGTTTTGTGAGTCCAGGCATGCTTAGAATTATACCCCTTGAAGTACCCTGGATGCTCTGGATCTGGCTCGAGAGCGTTTAACTGATCCAGGGTCTGTTGGCCTGTCAATGCAGGTGGTGCAGAGTTTTTGACAACTCTACCTCTGATGAAGTTCTTCTTGTCTTTCCTGAACTTATGGCGAGGATTCAGGAACTGTCTATGCATGTCGAAGCAAGAAAACTTGCGACCGGCCTGAAGCCAACGAAACTCAAGAGCTCCCTTGCATGTGGGGCACGGGAACCTTCCATGCACACACCAGCCAACGAATAGCGCATACGCCGGCAAGTCATGCGTCGAGTACATGTACCAGACACGCATTATGAAGTTCCGTTTGCTATAGGCGTCGTATGTCTTGAACCCATTATCCCAGGCTTCTTGCAATTCTTCCTTAAGCAGTTGCATGTACACATTCATATTTTTCCCCGGATAGTTGGGCCCTGGAATTATCAACGTCAGGAAAATGTTCTTTCTTTGCAGAATCTGTCCGGGGGGGAGATTGAGTGGAAAGACAAATACGGGCCAACAACTGTATTGGGCTGCCGTCATACCAAACACACTGAACCCATCCGTGCTGATGCCGACTCGAGGATGCCTCGGATCTGCCACTTTGTCACCATGTAATTCATCAAACTTTTTCCACGCAACACCATCCGATGTGTGTACAATCATCAGATTCCCATCTGCATCTAGTTCGGTTCTTTTGCCCGTTTTGTGCCATGTCATCTGTCTGGCCGTCTCTTCGACCATGAAAAGACATTGAAGTCTTGGTACGATTGGCATATACCGAAGAACACTAACGGGGATTTTGTTCTGTGTCTTCTCACCCATACTGTTGTCTACCACAACATACCTGGAAGACTTGCAAATGGGACAATAGTTCAAGTCCGCATAGTCAAGCCTAAACAAGACACATCCTTTCTCACAGGCATGTATCTTATCATAGGGCATCTTCAGTGCACGGAGGATTTTGTCCGACTGGTACAGGTTTGCAGGCATTACATGGCCTTTGGGTAGAAAGCGTCCAAATACTGTCATCATTGCATCGTAGCATTCTCTGCCCAAGTTGAACTGAGCCTTCAGAGCCATTACTTGTGAGATGGCATCCAACTGAAAAAGCTCAGTGTGCTCATGGAGCGGACGTTTTGAAGACTCCAACATTTCATTGAAGGCCTTTGCAGATTCCTCCATCTCCTTGTCCGAATCCCGAGCATCATCGAAGTCTTGCACCATGTTTTCCATCCCGGTACCATGCTCGTCGGTGCGACGACGATCCACCTCAGCTCGGTCACGTTGGGCAGACTCACCATGAAATGTCCACACCGTATAATCGGGCGTAAAACCACTCTTCTGCAGGTGTTAGCCCATTTCAGCCTCTGTCCTCTTTTCCCAATTTCCGCACCGTAAACAGGGGCACCAGGTTTTCCTCTGGCCATTTGCAAATGCGGCTCGCACAAACCCCTTGGTTTTTGTGAACCATTCAGTGCTCCATTTGTTCTGACCGGTGTACATCCACGCACGATCACTCATCTTGACTTTCAGAGCTACTAGACACACAACAAATATATATATATATATATATATATATATATATATATAATTCACCATGTATATATTCATCAGTTGATCTACTTTGTCAATTTATTACGTCCATGCAACCTACACTCTAATAGGTAATGATAGGTCCTAATCCCACCCGAGTATGTTTAGATTGGGTTCATTTTCCCATGCTATGCTCCGGATCCTACGCAAAATTTCGGCAGCACCTCCCCACTGTTCTCCTGATACACATCTCTGCAATAAACAGAGAGGATGTGTACCCGAAGAACAACAGGGGAGGCACTGACGAAATTTATGCGTCGGATCCGGAGCAAAGCATATGGGAAAACGAACCCAATCTAAACATACTCGGGCTGTCCATGGATAACGTTGGACAATTCGAAAGAATCAAGGTTATATATATGCAAATGCATGCATATTTATAACTATGACGCTTTCGAACGGGAGACACATATTGGTTACGCATACTGATGATTCAAGACACATATATAGCTAACTATCAAGTTTCATCAAAATATATCAAATAATTAATGGGGGAGGAGGACATGTCATTTGTGCTCACCCACGAACGAAGGGGCAGAGCTCGTCAAACGCACGGCGAGGTCGTCGAACACCAAACCTCGCAGCGATATGAAACAACTGCACATCTAAAACTACCCGATCAACACAATTATATATGATGTTTTTATAACAAAATCGAAAAATATATGACCTAACTAATAATTCACAAATATATGACCCCGTCGGCTTCTGGAAGGCCAAAGAACACCTTTTCGGGAGGTGTCGGGGGTCGGGGTGTCGTGTCAGTGTCGGGGTGCCGTGTCGGGGTCGGGGTCTCGGGGTCGGGGTGTCGGGTCGGGGGTGCCGGGTCGGGGTCGGGGTGCCGTGTCCGTGTCGGGGTCGGGGTGTCGGGTCAGGCTCGGGGTCGGGGTCGGGGTCTCGGGGTCGGGGTGTCGGGTCGGGGTGCCGGGTCGGGGTCGGGGTGTCGTGTCGGTGTCGGGGTCGGGGTGTCGGGTCAGGCTCGGGGTCGGGGTGTCGGGTCGGGGTGCCGGGTCGGGGTCGGGGTGTCGGGTCAGGCTCGGGGTCGGGGTCTCGGGGTCGGGGTGTCGGGTCGGGGTGCCGGGTCGGGGTCGGGGTGCCGTGTCGGTGTCGGGGTAAGGGTGGGTGTGGTGTCAGGGTGTCGGTGTCGGGGTGTCGTGTCGGTGTCGGGGTCGGGGTCTCGGGGTCGGGGTGTCGGGTCGGGGTCGGGGTGCCGTCTCGGGGTCGGGGTCGGGGTGTCGGGTCAGGCTCGGGGTCGGGGTGTCGGGGTTGGGGTCGGGGTCGAGGTGTCGTGTCGGGGTGCCGGGTCGGGGTCGGGGTGCCGTGTCGGGTCGGGGTTTTTTCCTCTTTTTTCCTTTTCTTCTTCTTCCTATTCTTCCTTTTCTTCCTTTTCTTCCTTTTTTCCTTCTTCTTCTTCTTCTTCTTCTTCCTCCTTTCCTTTTTCCTCTTCTTCTTCTCCTCCTCTCCTCTTTTTTCTTCTTCTTCTTCCTCTTCTTCATTTTTCTTCTCCTCCTCCTCTTCTTCTTCTTCCTTTCCTTTTTCCTCTTCTTCTTCTCCTCCTCTCCTCTTTTTCTCTTCTTCTTCTTCTTTCCTCAAACTAAACTAAAGCTAAAACTAAACCTAAAACTAAACCTAAATCTAAAACTAAAACTAAAACTAAATCTAAACTAAACATAAACCTAAAACTAATAAAACAGAAAAAAGGAAAAAACTAAATCTAAACCTAAAACTAAACTAAAACTAAACCTAAAACTAAATCTAAATCTAAACTAAAACTAAAAAGGAAAAATAACAGAAAAAGGAGGGGGGCTCACCTGGGGCAGGGCCGGTGGAGGCCGTCACCGGTGGAGGAGGGGGCGGGGCGGTGGAGGAGGTGGCCGGTGGAGGAGGTGGCCGGGGCGCGGGGGCGGCTTGGGGCGGCGGGGGGCCGGGCCCGGGGCGCGGGGCGACGGGGGGCCGGGGCGCGGGGGGCCGGGGCGCCGGGGCGGCGGGGGGCCGGGGCGGGGGGCGACGGGGCCCCGGGGCGGCGGGGGGCCGGGGCGGGGGGCGGCGGGGGGCCGGGGCGGGGGGCGACAGGGCCCCGGGGCGGCGGGGGGCCGGGGCGGTGGGGCGACGGGGCGGCGGGGGCGACGGGGGCGACGGGTGGTGGGGCGACGGGGCGGGGGGTGGTGGGGCGGCGGGGTGGTGGGGCGACCGGGCGGCGGCGAGTGGTGGGGGCGGCGGCGCGCGGCGGGCGGCGGCGGCAGCGGTGGGGTGGGAAGTGGTGGCGGGGCGCGTCGGCGAGGCGAGGAGAGAACAGAGTAACGGGCGGGGGGTACGGGCCATTAGGTAGTGTCTTTGCTGTCTGCCTCTCCTTTGGCGTCCGCCCTTTTGCCTCTTTGCCGTCCGCTGGCAGACGGCAAAGAGGTGGGCCGTTAAGTTTTTTCCAAACGGGCGGGGGGTGGGGCCACCTCTCTCTTTGCCGTCTGCCAGCGGACGGCAAAGATTATTTGCCGTCTGCCAGCAGACGGCAAAGAGCTTCTTTGCCGTCTGCCATTTCTTTGCCGTCTGCTTTTGGGTAGCTGATGGCAAAGAGCTTCTTTGCCGTCAGCTAGCAGACGGCAAAGAGCTGGCAGATAGCAAATTAGCTGATTCTAGTAGTGGCCTCTATAAATAGGACTAGCCACCACAGTAGGAGGCAACTGATCCTCAGCCACTCACCAAGCACATGAACTCCTCACCTCAGGAGGTTGTTCTTCTCCTGTAACTGTTCATCCATAGCCCAAGACGCAATCCACCACACCACACTTGAGTAGGGTATTACACCACATCGGTGGCCCGAACAAGTATAAATCTCGTGTCTCTTGTTCTGTGGGTTCGTCGAGCTAGGCTTTGAGATCGTGGTGAGCGTGAGGGCGTGATTCGGTAGAGGGTGGAGAGATCTTCGTGCGCACCCCAGTGTTCGAACCTCAAGGGTTTTGCCGGAACCCGAAATCCGACATTTGGCGCGCCAGGTAGGGGTGCACCGAAGCCTCTCTTCCATCAGCAGACCCGCCAGTACTCTGCAGCGATGATGACCGGTGACCTGAGGGCCAACGCCGACCACTGGGCGCCCTGCCTAGCCCGAATGGCGTCAACCACCCAAGAAGACCTCAACCTCGCTCCTCAGGCGGCACGCGCGCCGCCAAGCGCTGCGGGGCGCGAGCGGCGCGGCTCGGCGCCGTCCACCCTTACCCTGTGGGGCGCCTGGGCCGCTGCAAGAGCCTCCAGCAACGCCGCAGCGACGGCACCGCACACCCGGCGGGAACAGGCGAACATGAGGGCCGCACTCATGGTGGCACGGGAGCTGCTGCGGTCCCGACTAATGGAGAGCGGCCGGGATGCATTGCTGAGCGCGTCGCCGAGCTACTGGACGCCGCGGCCACGGGAGCACCGCCCTTCTGCTCCCTGCTTTCGCCTCAGGCCGCGGCCGGATCGCATGGCAGGCCTCGCCGCGCCCGCATGCCCCCGGGCGCGCCGGGAGGTTTCGTCGACACCGGCGCGACCAGCGGCGCCGGACGCCCAATCGCACCCGCGCCACCTCCGATGGGCGCGGGCACGAGCGTTGCCACCCACGGCCCCAGCGGGACGCCGCCCTACCATCCTCAGGGCAGCGCGCTGGGCCGGGGGACGTGGCGCGTGGGACACTTCGGCGAAATTTTTGGGGTGACGGCCTCGGAGGCCTACGTGCCCCGCATGATGGACCAGGAGTACACGCCGGAGGACGACCCTGGCTCGTTCCTCGAGCTAGGCTGGGAAGAAGAGGCACTAGAAGCTAAGGCCTTCCAGGAGCCGCACAGGGGCCTCGTCGACCATGCCGGCGACAACAGCTACAGGGTACCGCTAATCTCTCAGGAGCAAGCTTACGCTAACCATGGGTCGCAGGTGGATCAGATCGCAGTGGCGGACGGCGCCCCCAGCTCGACAGCCCCCCTCCCACCGGGGGGAGCGCACTTGGGGCTGCAAGGTATGAGCCGGGAGCAAGGCCCCTCCTCGCATCACGCGGAGCAAGGCATCGCCCGGAGGTAGGCCCTCTGTCAGGGAGGCGCTAGTGAGCCTTCCCCGGCAGAGGACCCGTGTTCGCCGAGGGCGCCGCTGGCGTCCCCTTTGCCCCTTGGCCTCGTCCTGGTTTCCGGACGCCCCCAACGGTGGTCGAGGGTGGTGCAAGGCGGGCCCCTCACCTGGCGATATGAAGTAAGGCTCACGCCTGTGAAGGTCTCCGCTCATGACACTCTCACGTAATAATGAGTGGGGCTGTACACGCCCCGGAGTCTCCGAAGTGCCGCCCTCGGGCCTCGGGGGCTCCCGCCACGTCCTAGTGGAACACTATGCTCCGCGCTGGTGGAAGACCCAAAGACTAGACTAGACGCCGGACGCGGCCATTTGCTTTTAACCTCTTTTTTGTAGCCCTGTTTTCTAGCCTTGGATTTAAGTTCGAAGTTGAATTTTCATTGGTATGCGTGGGGGTGTCTTTTCTCGTTCGTGTGATTTTTGCGGTCTGGTTCCTCACCTTGATTTGGAGTTCGCACCTGCTGCCTCCCTTCGCGAGCTCCTCGCCAGTGGGAGCTGGATGAGGCACACGCGCGCTGCGCGCATGTCCAGCCATGACTGGCGCTTGCTTCTCGCGAGGCCCTCTCGGACGGATCAGCAAAATCTCACGGCCTCACGAGCCAGTTCGGAACTTGTCTTGACTTAGGTAAATTGCAGCGGTAAGTTTGCGACGGGACTCACGGGCTCGTGAAAACACATCTCCAGCTTGGCCTAAGGAATAGAAGTAGTAATCTATTTACATGAGGGGCTTCCCCTCCCAAAATGCTCTTACAACTTCCAGGGCCGTGCCCGAGCTTTTGCCTGCAGGGTAAACAGCAAGGAAGCACGGGTTCAATCGGACATGTCGCTTGCCGCGTCCCTCGGGTCGCCTTCAGACGCATTGCTGGCATCACCATCTCCGTCGCCGGCGCCGCCCTCACCATCGTCGACCACATCGCCTTCATCCGCCGCGATCACCACCGCGTCGTCCTCGGAGGCGAAGGCCCTAACTAGCGCATCCACATTGTCTTCCACCCAGCGCGCTAGGTCGCCCCGGATGGCCTCGGGTACGGGGGCAATGGCGGCGTCAAAATCGAAGTTGGGGAAGGTGTTCTGGAGGGCGCGCCCGAGCAAGCCACGGCTCCTCTCTTCAACAAGCTGGCGAGCCCTCTCGGATTGGTTCTCCAGGCGTGTCACCACGTCGGTGAAGAAGCGGAGGTGACTGGCATAATCGTGCGCGTGGGGATGAGGGGCATTTTCGTCGCAGATGGTGCCCAGTGCCGTGTTGGCCCTGACCCTAAGGCCTTGGAGCATGGGGGCATGCACGCGCTCCAGCGTCCGTCACCAAAGCACTTCCTCATTGCACTGCTGCGTGAAGGACTCAGCATTGGCGACTCGCTGCTGAAGAGAAAGCAGCTCGGTGTGGGCGGAGGCCAGCTCAGCCTGCACCGAGAACAGGGCCGCTGCAGCGGCCTCCTCACACCGTTCCGCCTCAGCTAGCCTAGACTTCAGGGCAGTAGTCCTGCCGACAGCCTCGGCTTCTACGAGCTTCAGCTTCAGATCATGCCTGCCAGCAAGATCTGCGCGAGCCTCGGCCACCCGGCGATCGACCTCCTCCTAGGCCTTGGCCTCGCGCGCACTGACGGCATCCTCCGCTTGGGTGACTTGGTGCTCCCTCGTCTCCAACCGCTCAAGCTCAAGGCTGCGCTCAGTGGCTTCCAACACCAGTGCTTCCTCGCACTTCAGGATCTCTTCCTCCTCGGCAGGCATCCCCTTCATCGACGCTAGGGCGGCTTTGCGTGCCTCCACTTGCCGCTCCAAGGAGGTGCTCCAGGCTTGGAGCTCCCACGCGTGTTTCTCTGCATCTCACAGCGACGATCAGCTTCCTGGGCTTCTTCTAAGGCTCGAGCGCAGGCCTCACGCGAGGTTGTAAGAGACGCCTCGGCCTTCGCATTATCAAGCTCGCGCTGGTGGTGCCCGAGGTTGATGGCCACCTTCAGTTTATGCCGCTCCTCCATCAGCCGAAGACCCTCGGCCTCGAGGCGCGCGTCTACATCCACGAGTTCCTCGCCGAGCCGGCTCATTGCGCCCATTGCCTCCTGAAAGAGCTCATGGCGGACGACACTCCGTTCGTGCGCAAACTTGAGTGCGCGGCCAATTCCATCCTCCATAGCGGGGGTCGCCGACGGGATCCGAACCGGCTCACCCCCTCTCAGCAGGGGGCTGGCGCCTCCCGGGTCGCCAACTGGGCTTCACGAGGGGCCCGGATGGGCAGAGGCCAGCTGCTTGAAGAGGAGCCCAGGGTCGAATCCATCCAGTCGCCATCCACAACCAGAGGAGGAGCCCTTGGCACGCTTGTCGCACCGCAGACGAGGCCACGAAGGAGAGACGGCAAAGGCACGGGCTCGAGGCGCCAGGCAGGCAAGCTTGCCTCTCCGGCCGACCCCGCGCCGGGGGCGGCATGCAGGCTTGGGGCGCTCAAGGCTAGCGGAGGAGTCGAGGCAGGGGGAGGTTGCTTCTCAGGAGACTTCACGGCCTTAGCAGAAGGGATCCTGAAGACCAGCGTCAGGAAGAGAAGCAGCACTCGAGGAATTACAAAGATAAGGTACTTACTCATCTATGGCGATCTACTTCCTCTGTTTCAATGGCCGGAAGGCACCGCTGCTGTAGCTTGGGAACCCCTTCCTCTTGCGGAGCGCATCGAAGTCCACACGAAGCCGGCGGAAGCGTTGGACATGGCGACCGGCGCAGAGCGCGACTGGTGAAGCGCCCAAGGAGACGGCCTCAAGAGCGCCAAGCTGGGGAGAGCCATCGGGCTCAGCGTCGCGATGACCTGCTGAGGCCTCGGGAGCTTCGGCCCCGGGAGCTGCGGATTGCGTCGCCCCATCAACTGCCACCCCGGGGCGAGAGTCACGGGCTCCCAGGGATGGCGCCTCAGGAGCCTCGGGCGACGTCGACACCCCGGCACCCGCGCCTCCGGCCTCCAGTGGTGCTTGCCCCCTGCGTCCACTCTTGGGGCAAGTTCGGCGCCGGGACAAGGAGGGGAACCACGGTGACGGGGTTCTCACGGGGCCCCTCAAGGCCGACTGGACGCAGCCCCCATTCATCGAAGGGGGGCATCTGCCCCGCGAACTCCACCCTGTTCGAGCAGCAGTACAAAAGGCATCCCTCCCGAGGAATATCGGCCGGCGAGGGGTCACCCGTCAGGACCTTGAGCACGGTTCTTCATGCTTCAGGCGGAAGCCCAGACTCCTGAAGCCTCATGCGATCTTGGTCGCCGGACAGGGCCCACATCGGCTGGGAATGGCACTGGAGTGGGGTGATGTGGCATCGGAGGAACTCCTTCATCACCTTGGGTGCAATCATGCCGAGATCCTTCAGTCTTCTCAACCGGAGCCAGACGAAGGCAAGGCAGGAGCCTGAGAGCTTCTCGTGGCCCCAGCCGGAGCTGGGGACGCCGGGCGATGACGGAGGCAAGAGCAGGGGGCTGAGCACTCCGACATCCACATATACCCACCATGTCCGAAACCCGCTCGCAGACGGCAGGAGCTCAAAATCAATCCCCGAGCTGGCCATCGCCGCCACAGCCTGGAAGCTCAGGCACCCTGAGCACTGTAGGGGGTCGGTCAGGTGCAGCGAGAAGAAATGGCGCAGGAGGGCCACGGAAGGGGCAATGCCCACCATGGCCTCGCAGACAAAGGCAAAGACGGCGAGAAGGGTGACGGATTGGGGATCCAGGTGCAGCATATGGATCTAATAATGGGAAAGCACGGCGTTGAAGAAGACGGAGAAAGGGGGAACCAGGCCGGCCCATAGGGCGTCGATGAAGAACTGGACCTCAGTGGCTATCCTATTGACAGAAGCTCGGGACGCAGGCCAGGCCACCGTCCCTCCCCATTCATTGAAACTGGTGGCGAGCGTCAGGCAGACCTTGTCCACGCCTCCTGATTGAGCACCAGCGATCGACCAACGGCGGGCTCAATGGCCGGAGGTGGACTGGCCGAGGACAGGGGCTTCATCCCTTTCTCCGTTCGGTTCGGCGCCATGGCAATGGAGGTGGCTGAGATCGGATCGGATTGGAAGAAGAAGCTAAATTTCGAGAAGGCAGAAGAGTTGGAGGCGTGCGTCGCTAGCGATGGAAGAATAACTGCGTAGGTCATGGGGGCCGCCTAGCCAGGCGGATATCAAGGCCGCATGGGGAAGCAGGGCCGCCCACGTCCTGTCGATCGCCATGCGTCAAGCGGGGCCGCAGGCTGTTGGGGCCCGCGGCGCTCCGCACTTGCCCCTTGGCTTCGCCCCGAAGCCAAGTCCGAGCGTGCCTTGAGCCCGGGGGCTACTGTTGGCATCCTGGGAACGGGGGTCCCCAGACTTGCCTGCCTGCGGCCCACGGCGTGGCTCCACCCGCGGCCCAGTATGGCCCGTCTTCACCAGCAAACACTCAAGACCCTCGCGAGGGGCCAAGCCTCGCGAGGCGGACGACACAAGACCTCCTCGGGGGCGGCCTCACCGGGCTGGCTCACGAGGGGCGGAGAGATCAAGGCAGGGGGTACCTCGCGAGGTTCCCATGACGTAAGCCATGACGACCAAGACCAGGCGGGTGCCAGCAAGCACAGTGTCCTCGTTTCCTCTTTGGTGCTAAGGAGGCAAGCGCAGGCGAGGAGTATCGAGGCATCAGGCAAAGGTTTCCATATCGGTGCAACAAGACCAAGACTGGTAGGACAGCAGGACGGAGGTCACCGTGGAGCCCAAGACGGCGTCACCACCAGAGCCTTTGGCAGGCGAAGACCACCTTTAGTCAGGATAGCCTGTACTAGTTGTCCCCCTTCAAATCGTCCGTTGTGGCATCCCTTCCCGCTCAATATTTGCGAAGAGGACCAGGGCCTCTATAAATAGGACTAGCCACCACAGTAGGAGGCAACTGATCCTCAGCCACTCACCAAGCACAAGAACTCCTCTCCTCAGGAGGCTGTTCTTCCCCTATAACTGTTCATCCATAGCCCAAGAGGCAATCCACCACACCACACTGGAGTAGGGTATTACACCACATCGGTGGCCCGAACCAGTATAAATCTCGTGTCTCTTGTTATGTGGGTAAGTCGAGCTAGGCTTTGAGATCGAGGTGAGGGTGAGGGAGTGATTCGGTAGAGGGTGGAGAGATCTTCGTGCGCACCCCAGTGTTCGAACCTCAAGGGTTTTGCCAGAACCCGAAATCCGACACCGGCGGCCCGTGCGGTGTTCTGTATGGGAAGAATCAGAGACGGGGAAGAAGAAGGGTTAGGAGACGTAGGATCTTCGTCCAACCGCCTGAAATGGTCGACTGACCCAAATGACAAAAGTCACGCGACTTGCATGCAGACATGCCTTTATATTCAGTACCATTATCGTACCTGCTTAGCACTGCTCCTGAATCCATCAAGCTAAACAACGTGCCACTCATAATTCCAAACTTGTTGCTCAAATACAAATCTGATATGATGCTGATATTACTAAAACAGATAACGTTTAATTGGTCAGCTAATGTTCCTACTTTACTTTCGAAAAACACGTGCACCACATATAGAGAGACAGTAGGGAGTTGCATTCTTAACGCGCTCTGGTTCATCATGTGTGGGCACTGCGCAACGAACATTTTATTATCCAAAATCTGCTTGCTCTTCTTTAGCATGCTCCTCTTCCGTTCTTCTTTAATAAGTACTCTCTTCGTTCCTAAATACATAGATTCCACCATGGACTACATATGGAGCAAAATGAGTGAATCTACACTCTAAAATGTATCTGTATACATCTGTATGTGATCCATAGTGGAAATCTCTGCAAAGACTTATATTTTGGAACAGAGGGAGTATGATAGTAGTGCAGTATGTTCCTTGTAGTGAAGATGAGCAGGGACATTTGCAGTGTAGAGGTCTATGCGGTCGATTGTGATGGACACTTTGAACTCTTCGGGCCTCTTTGATTCGTACAATTTTGTAAACATAGGAATAGGAATTGTAGTGGCCTGCCCACTTGAATCCTATAAGATTAGCAAGGAAATGCGGGGAGCTGTGTCCCCTTTGAGAGTTACACGGATATTAATAGTACCGCACCTTCAGTTGAAGAGAGCTGGTACCTGAAGCCTTTCTAGCCGTACCGGCAATACTAGCACATATATTCCAGCAAGTTCCACTTTGCTGATTTTACTTGTGATGCTTACGGTTTTCCCGTTATATCTACACTATGATCTGCGTAGCTGCTTTGTGTCGCACTAGCAGCAGTCCACTCTTGAAGCTAAACAACACACCAATCATAAGTCCAAAGCTTACTTCTTCAAATACGAATTGTGATATGATACTGATATTAGTTAACAGACACACATTTAATTGGTCAGGTAATGCTCCCACTTGATTTTCCAACTGCATGTGGCCACATATAGAGAGACAGCATGGAATTGCATTTCTTTGGGCGCTGTGATTCATCATGAGTGGGCAACCAACACTGTATGCAATGAAGAGAAACCTCAAGAATATGCTTCCTCTTCTATTCTTTAACATGTTACTCTTTTGTTATTCTGTATTTAGTACATACAGTATGTTCCTTGTCAGGAAGGGGAGCAGGGACATCTACAGTCAACAGCTGATACAGCTGGCCTGTACATGATCGATAGGCTTTCAATTAGTAGCGGCAATACAACACTGTAATTTCCAGCCAGTTCCACTTTCCCGATTTATATATCCTGGCTATGATGTACCCCTTTTATGTAAACTACGATCTGCCTAGTTGTTGTGTGCTCTTGTTATCATGGTTTGGCAATAAACTCTCTATACAGTATATTATGAACCTATCATCTGCCAACTATCCTTACTTCTGGAGCCTATTTTTTGTGTACTTGCGCCAGATTATATTAATGCACGCACCATATTACAACACACATGGGCTCTCTCATCAAAATCCAGTGATAGCACACAAGGGTTTATAGGGGCGCCCCTATATTAGAATATCCTCTGCATTACAAAGATAATCTCACTACTATTTATGTTTTCATGCTTCTCAGATATTATACGTAATCACAGTGAATATCAGAATCCGCACATCAGAAGAATATTGTGGAACACTGCAACGACTTACAAAATTGGCACCAAGGCATTGAGTACCATTCTGGATGCAATGAAACTCATACGCTCCCCACCTGTAGATTCTTGTTCAGAATATGATCCTAATGACTATTTTGACCTCGAGGAGTCAAAGGCAGATGGCCTGTCCTGTTCACCCATCAAGGTGCCTGTTCTAATTTGGCAAGGTTTTATTGATTGCGCGTATCTTGCATAAGTTGTCTTGCATTTATTCTACTTTGTAGCACTGCCATTTGCTTAGTTTACTCATCATATATGTCAAGATGCCATGCCCATCCATTATCAATACATATTCCATCTGTCATCATACCATGTTTTTCCACTCAAATGTTGTTCTTGTGCATCAGACATCAGAAAGGAAGAGGGTGATTGCCGAACCTAAAGGAGCACCAGCAAAGTCCTTGAAAAATGTGGTGGTGCCGGAGAAATCAGATAGCACCCCACTTATATTGGCTCTACAACCAGTGACACAAAACGTAGGACCGACTCCAGCAGACTGTACCCATACTTCACTGGCCACACCACTAGCCCCACCAGACAGGACCTGCACTCTAGCAAAAGGTATGCCGATTTCAGTTGCCATAGCACCAGCCATACCACAGAAAAATCCCACTCCAGCAAAAAGTACAGCAAGTCCACCGGCCGAAGACCTATCCCAACTGCAGAGACGACTTATTCCTGCAGATTGGAACCCCATTCCAGTTATTCCCAGTTTAAAAGACAATGCTTTCAATGTTGTTAGGGACTACATGCATATATTCCCATCATGGGAAGATTATAGTGAAGACAAACACCATTTTCACATCTTCCTGTCCCACTTACGTGTAAGTGCTATTATTCATGGTGATTATTTTCCTGTTTTCTGCTGATTGAACACATCAATGATTTACATTACATTGTTGTAAGTAGGTGAGGGTCAATCTGGATAGTCATGACGAGCAAAGCTTGCTTGCGCTTTTCAAGGAAGCATTGCAGCAGTATTGATGTTACCTGAGGAAATCATACTTTGATGGAAAGTCTATAAACGAATTTCCGGTGAAGTCTCATGTGCTAAATTTAGAAGACATTGAATGGAAAAACCTTGTTATGCACTGGTCTCGTTCCCAGGATGAGGTATTGTCTATGATATCACATCACAATTTGAACTTCTACTTTTCCGCATGTGCCTTACGGATCTTTTTTGCAGGAAATCTGCTCGAAGAAGAATTCCGGTTTGAAAAGGACGACAGGATATCACAAATATGCTGCCCGCTGCTTTGCTCTGTTAGTACCTATTGTCCTGTATCACTGTACTTGCATACATACCTGGTTCATTATGTGACAGCTTGCTTATCAATTGTTCGCACCAAATTATCTCATCTATATGAATGGTTACATTAGTGTAGAATATATCCACTGCCAATGAATTTTTTTAGCTCTGCATTGTTCTTGTAAGTACCGGTTGTCCTTTATCAGTGTACTTATATTAACAGCTAGTTGTAAATGTACCATCACTCTGCAGCTTATTTTCCTTTGCCCTCCATTCTCTACACATCAGATCTATATTTACTCTTACCATAAGGTTGGATAACACCGATGGTACTGAAGAAGTTTAGCTCTGCATTGCTCTTGGTTGTACCTTTTGTCTGTATAGTTGTACTTACATTTATAGCTACTTGGTTATGTAGCATCTCTTCATCTTATCTTAAATATTCTCCATTTTTTCTTATATTATCACATCTATATTTACTCTAAACAAAATGTAGAATAAAGGCAATGCTTATGAAGAAGATTCTGTGGTAAACTTCTTGAATTGCCCCCCATCAGCATGGACAAGGGCTTTATAGAGCCTGTCTTCACCAATAATGTAAGTTTGTCCTTCTCAAGCCTTCAAACTTTGTTGTGTATATTTGGTTAGGCATGACTGCAACAGCTGTTTATTTTTGGTGTTTGCATCAAATTGCATGTTTAAAGTTTATTGTGTAGTTCATAAACAAAAGTTTGTCCTTCTCAATTTAAGTTTTCAGTTGTACAACCAAGTTCCTTCTTCATACCATGTAAATTAAACTATACAGAGCAAGTGATCTTCTTTTGCACTGCATGTATGCTTTTGTTCTTGATCCGTAAACCAGTGTTGTCCTGAACCTACCCACTACAGCACAATGTCATATTCTGCAATGTCTTAACTATGAACAATGTCATATCATTCTACTATTATTTAAACCGTCTCTTTGTTTACCAATCTGAAATGGGATAAATTGACAGCACACTAACCATTGATACTTATGAGTTCTTGATCTGTAATCCAGTGGTGTCGTGAAGCTGCCAACTCCTTCACAATGTCATTTCATGCCATGTCTTGACCTGAACAATACCATATTGTGTTAATGCTATTTTAAACTATGTCACTTTATTCATCAGTAAGAAATGTGATGAATTGTCAACACTCATACATATATGTGCAAAACCTGTCATCGGTCTGCTTGTTTATCTTTCAGAGTGAGGAGGATATAAGTGTCAAACAAGCGCAGTCTCATCAGCTTGCTCAGCTTCTTGCGCTGCAGCTCCTGAGGAGGGCTAACCTTTCTTGAGCTCTATTGAAGTGTTGACGGTTTTGTATATTATTTTGTCGGCGTGTTTATTTGCACTGGTGGCGATCTTTGATGCCCAGTGTATGTAATCTGCTGTCTGCTTGTGCTTTATTATCATAGTGGCGAACTTTGATGCCAAGTGGATGTAATATGCTGTAATTTATTTATTGTATAGTCTAGGTTTTTTTCTTATTCACGATGTTGCAGCTATTTTACTTTATATATATCATGTCTTCGTACTAAACCGGTCAAACCGTAAAATTACGGTACATAATCGGGCCGTCATGGAAATCACTATGTATGATCCGCATCATGGGCCCAGTCATCTTGGTCCGTTAACAGGCCTAAATGTAAACTGGCCTACAAGTAGATTCGGGCCTTTAATAGGCCGAGTAAACCGTCGGCCCTATTTTTGCAAGAAAACTCAATGGGCTTTTAGGAGGCTGAAAAGTAGGTTGGGCCTGAAACGTGCCAAACAGCTCACGGGCCAGCAGTAGGCTGATACGTCTCCGTCGTATGTACTTTTCCAAACACTTTTGCCCTTGTTTTGGACTCTAACTTGCATGATTTGAATGGAACTAACCCGGACTGACGCTGTTTTCAGCAGAATTGCCATGGTGTTATTTTGGTGCAGAAACAAAAGTTCTCGAAATGACCTGAAACTTCATGGAGATTATTTTTGGAAATAATAAAAAATACTGGCGAAAGAATCAAGGCCAGGGGGCCCACACCCTGTCCACGAGGGTGGGAGGCGCGCCTGCCCCCTGGGCGCGCCCCCTGCCTCGTGGGCCCCCTGGATCTCCACCGACCTCAACTCCAACTCTATATATTCATGTTCGGGAAGAAAAAAATCAAAGAGAAGGATTCATCGCGTTTTACGATACGGAGCCGCCGCCAAGCCCTAATCTCTCTCGGGAGGGCTGATCTGGAGTATGTTATGGGCTCCGGAGAGGGGAATCCGTCGCCGTCGTCATCATCAACCATCCTCCATCACCAATTTCATGATGGTCACCGCCGTGCGTGAGTAATTTCATCGTAGGCTTGCTGGACGGTGATGGGTTGGATGAGATTTATCATGTAATCGAGTTAGTTTTGTTAGGGTTTGATCCCTAGTATCCACTATGTTCTGAGATTGATGTTGCTATGACTTTGCTATGCTTGATGCTTGTCACTAGGGCCCGAGTGCCATGATTTCAGATCTGAACCTATTATGTTTTCATGAATATATGTGAGTTCTTGATCCTATCTTGCAAGTCTATAGTCACCTACTATGTGTTATGATCCGGCAACCCTGAAGTGACAATAATCGGGACCACTCCCGGTGATGACCATAGTTTGAGGAGTTCATGTATTCACTATGTGTTAATGCTTTGGTCCGGTACTCTATTAGAAAGAGGCCTTAATATCCTTTAGTTTCCATTAGGACCCCACTGCCACGGGAGGGTAGCAGAAAAGATGTCATGCAAGTTCTTTTCCATAAGCACGTATGACTATATTTGGAATACATGCCTACATTACATTGATGAATTGGAGCTAGTTCTGTGTCGCCCTATGTTATAACTGTTGCATGAATAATCGCATCCGGCATAATTCTCCATCACCGATCCAATGCCTACGAGATTTTCACATATTGTTCTTCACTTATTTACTTTTCCGTTGCTACTATTACAATCACTACAATGCTGCTACTGTTACCTTTGCCACTGTTACCGTTACTTCCATACTACTTTGCTACTAAATACTTTGCTGCAGATACTAAGTTATCCAGGTGTGGTTGAATTGACAACTCAACTGCTAATACTTGAGAATATTCTTTGGCTCCCCTTGTGTCAAATCAATAAATTTGGGTTGGATACTCTACCCTCAAAAACTGTTGCGATCCCCTATACTTGTGGGTTATCAAGACTATTTTCTGGCGCCGTTGCCGGGGAGCATAGCTCTATTCTTTGAGTCACTTGGGATTTATATCTGCTGGTCACTATGAGGAACTTGAAAGACGAGAAAACTAAAAGTTATCCCTCAACTACGAGGGGAGGTAAGGAACTGCCATCTAGCTCTGCACTTGATTCACCTTCTGTTTTGAGTAATCTTGCGACACCTAAACCTGCTTCTGCTATTAACTCTGATATGTCGCATGTTATTGATGATGCCACTTCTGCTATGCATGATACTTATGATGAAACTACTTCTATACTTGATACTACTATGCCACTAGGTGAATTTCTGGATGAACAACTTGCTAGGGCTAGAGAGAATGAAATTATTGAAACTGATAATATTGATGAAAGTGATGATGAAGATTCTCCCCCTAGATATGAATTGCCTATTGTGCCTGAGGGTTATGTTATGGATGAAGAAACTGCTAGAGACTTTCTTGCTTGCAATGATAGAAGTGATCTTAAGAAATTATTAGCTAAGCTTAAAGAAAAATCTCTGAATGCTAGAATGAAATATGACCCTGCTTATGCTACTTCACCTATCTTTGTTACTGATAAGGATTATGATTTCTCTGTTGATCCTGATATAATTACTTTGGTTGAATCTGATCCTTTCTATGGCTATGAATCTGAAACTGTTGTGGCACATGTTACTAAATTAAATGATATAGCCACCCTGTTCACTAATGAAGAGAAAACTCGCTACTATTATATCCTTAAACTATTTCCGTTCTCATTAAAGGGTGATGCTAAGACATGGTTTAATTCTCTTGATCCTGGTTGTGTGCGTAGTCCCGAGGATATGATTTATTACTTCTCTGCTAAATATTTCCCCGCTCATAAGAAACAAGCTGCTTTAAGGGATATATATAATTTTGTGCAAATTGAAGAAGAGAGTCTCCCACAAGCTTGGGGAAGGCTTCTCCAATTACTTAATGCTTTGCCTGATCATCCTCTTAAGAAAAATGAAATACTTGATATCTTTTATAATGGACAAACGATGCTTCCAGAGACCACCTGGATAATTGTGCTGGTTGAGTTTTCAGGGAAAGAACTGTTGATCAAGCTGAAATTCTATTGAATAATATGTTGACTAATGAAAACAATTGGACACTTCCTGAACCAACTCCTAAGCCAACTCCGAAGAAAAGGGGTGTTCTATTTCTCAGTCCTGAAGATATGCAAGAGGCAAAGAAATCTATGAAAGAAAAAGGTATAAAAGCTGAAGATGTTAAGAATTTACCTCCTGTTGAAGAAATACATGGTCTTAATTTACCGCCTGTTGAAGAAGTTCATGGTCTTGATAACCCGACACAGGTAGTAAAGGTAAATTCTCTCTATAGATATGATAAAGCTGAAATCCCTCCTACTAAGTTTGGTAGCCAATGCTTAGATGAGTTTGATAATTTTATGGTTAAGCAAGAAGATTTTAATGCTTATTTTGGTAGACAACTGAAACTCAATGCTTATATGATTGAACACTTGAGTGATTATATGTCTAGAGTTAAAGGTGAACTTAAACTCATTAGTAAACATGCTTCTATGGCTACCACTCAAGTAGAACAAGTACTTAAATCTCAGAATGATTTGCTCAATGAATTGAATAGTAAGAATAATGACTTTGCTGTTAGAGTTGCAACTAGAGGGGGTAAAGTGACTCAGGAACCTTTGTATCCTGAGGGCCACCCTAAGAGAATTGAGCAGGATTCTCGGAGAAATAATTTAGATGCACCTAGTCCTTCTAAAAGAAACAAAAAGAAAAAGGTAGGACTTTGCATGCTACTAGTGAACCTGTTATTGACACACCTGAGAATCCCAATGATATTTCTATTTCTGATGCTGAAACACAATCTGGTAACGAACATGAACCTAGTGATAATGTTAATGATGACGCTCCACCTAGCAATAATAATGATGTAGAGATTGAACCTGCTGTTGATCTTGATAACCCACAATCAAAGAATCAATGTTATGATAAGAGAGACTTTATTGCTAGGAAGCACGGTAAAGAAAGAGAGCCATGGGTTCAGAAACCCATGCCTTTTCCTCCCAAACCATCCAAGAAAAAGGATGATGAGGATTTTGAGCGCTTTGCTGAAATGATTAGACCTATCTTTTTGCGTATGCGTTTGACTGATATGCTTAAAATGAATCCTTATGCTAAGTACATGAAAGAAATTGTTACGAATAAAAGAAAGATACCGGAAGCTGAAATTTCCACCATGCTTGCTAATTATACTTTTAAGGGTGGAATACCAAAGAAACTTGGAGATCCAGGAGTACCAACTATACCATGCTCCATTAAAAGAAACTATGTTAAAACTGTTTTATGTGATCTTGGAGCCGGTGTTAGTGTCATGCCTCTCTCTTTTTATCGTAGACTTGATTTGAATAAGTTGACACCTATTGAAATATCTTTGCAAATGGCTGATAAATCAACTGCTATACCTGTCGGTATTTGTGAGGATGTGCCTGTTGTTGTTGCAAACGTTACTATTCTAACGGACTTTAATATCCTTGATGTTCCTGAGGACGATAGTATGTCTATTATTCTTGGAAGACCCTTTTTGAATACTGCAGGGGCTGTTATTGATTGCAACAAAGGCAATGTCACTTTTTATGTCAATGGTAATGAGCATACGGTACACTTTCTGAGGAAACAACCTCAAGTTCATAGTATAAAAACTATATTGGAAAAATTCCATTGATTATTTTTGGAGGTTTTGAATTTCCTCTTCCTACTGTCAAAAAGAGATATGATATTCTTATTATTGGGGACGTGCATATCCCCGTTGAGGTAACCTAGTGCTATTCAAAAATTCTCCGGTTTCATGCGATTCGGAATGAGTTTGTTAACAAGACCTGATCAACCTTGTTAGTGGATTCCTTTTGATGAGCATGACATGGATGGAGTTAGAAAGCACAACCTTCTGTACCCTTCTTTTACTTTCTGTTATTTGGAATAAATAAAGTAAAAATAGTATTTTTCTATCAATTTTTTGAATTATCCGTGCAATAAAAAATATCCCAAAAATAAAAGTTCTCCAAATGCCCCGAAATTAAAATATGATTTTTTTCTGGAATATTTGAGAATATCTGGCACTGAGAACACAGCAGGGGGAGCAAGCACCTGGCCACGAGGGTCCAGGGCGAGCCCACCACCCTGGGCGCGCCCCCTGCCTCGTGGACCCATGGTGGCTCCCCTCCACTTATTCCAGCCACCACACACTCCT
This sequence comes from Aegilops tauschii subsp. strangulata, assembly GCF_002575655.3. Taxonomy (NCBI): domain Eukaryota; kingdom Viridiplantae; phylum Streptophyta; class Magnoliopsida; order Poales; family Poaceae; genus Aegilops; species Aegilops tauschii. Next base: position 509,148,624 of record NC_053037.3, read on the forward strand.
TCTTCCTCCCAAAACAATCACCAACCAGCCCAAGCACGAGTTCTAGCTCATCTTGCTGCCATTTTCGATCTCCTTGCTCAAAGCTCCACTCACAAAACTGCTTAGGGGGATTGTTCTTTGGTATGTGACTCCTCCAATGGTCCAATTAGTTTTCTTCTAGTACTTTATTTATTGCAATTTTTTTGCTGCTTAGGTGACCTTGTTCTTGAGCTTGCATGTCAAATTTATTTGGTCCCAAGTAGTTCTAATGCATGATATAGTCTCTAGGCACATGTGGGAGTAGTTGCTATCAATTTTGTTGAGTTTGGTTCACTTTTATTTGAAGTTACTAAAAATTTCAGAAATTTTTCAGAGGAAGAAATATGTTTAGGAAAATGTACCAAGGTGGTCCTTCAAGGAAGCAAGGACCCAGGCCCACAATACGCGATGCGGACGATGAACCACCGAGGGAAGCTCAAGTGCGGGCTTGTGAATGGCCGTCAGAGGACTTTATGGATCGATCAGGAATCAAGGAGGAATTTAACGCATACGTGTGCAACGCTGATCTTGAGAGCTTCGAGGCAGATAAGTGTCGCCAGTACCACTATCTCACTGATTCCTTTGTGAGAAGGTTTGAATTTTCATCATCACGCAATTCTCAAGCTGTCCTATTTGATCTTTATGAAAATTCTTATACTATGGACTTGGAGGATTTTAATACTGCTTGCAAACTTCCACAATGGGGTAGCACTAGTGAGCCTCGCAAATCTAAATTTAGAGATTTTCTTGCTAGTATAACTGTGGGGGAGTCTAGAGATATAACACAAGCTACCATAGGGAGCATTCATTTTCCTGCTACACATTATTTTGCTCTCTTCATAGGTAGGTGCATAAATGGTAAGGATGAAGCATGTCACATGTGTGTCCCCGACCTCAGTGTTCTCAGGAGTGCTGTGTTAGGAGATAAACATTATAATTTGGGAGCCATTGTTGCACGTAGGTTGCATAATAATAGATTTAATGGAGATTTCTTTGGTGGAATTTATGCAACCCGTTTGGCTAATTTTCTTGATATACCCATACGCGAGTATGATATTGAATTGCCTCCTGTTTATTCAGATTATGAGGCTATGGTTCATCATCAGTTTGTTGAGAGGAACGATCAGTTCCTCTAGTACCGGCTAATCTTTGACAGACGACGCACCTATCACGTCGCTCTCCCTGCTCCTACTTTCTTTGACTTTCAGGCAAAAGGGAGACATGTTATAACCAGGGAGGAGGCGAACGAGTACGAGAGGAGGACTGAGACAGCTCGCCTCCAAGCTGCAGCCCACGATGCAACAGCCGCTGCTTCTCAGTACGACCCCAACTACAACTTTGATCCATGGGCATAGACCAACTTAGGCCAAAAGCCTAAGCTTGGGGGAGTACGTATTTCTCACCGACATTACATTTATGTTCACACACTCATGCTAGTTGTCGGTGCTCATACTTTTTCACTGTAATATCCATGCTAGTTTATTTTCCTTTCTATGCTTTATTCTTGTGTGTTTGAAAAACCTTAAGAAAAACCAAAAAAATTAGTAGTAGCTTTTAGCTAGTTTACTTTCTTGCTTGTAGTAGTATTAATTAAAAGAAAAACCTAAAAAGATTTCTTGTTCTTCTTTTGCTTGTTGGGAGCTTTCCCGTGTAAATAGTTTTATTTCTTTTCCTTGGGGTCGTGGGGAGAAGACCATTATGAAAATGTTAGAGTGGCTCTTATATGCATTATTGTTGATTTAACCAAGAGCCCATATTATCTTGTCTTCTCCTTTGTATTGAATGCCTGCAGATTCCAGCTTAGTCCAATGCACGTGCACTATTATTATTATCATCATTCGGTCGTGCAAGTGAAAGGCAATTATGACGATATATGATGGACTGATTGAGATGAAAGAAGCTGGTATGAACTTGACCTCTCTTGTTTTTGTAAATATGATTAGTTCATCGTTCCTGATTCGGCCTATTATGAATAAACATGTTTGCAATGACAATTAGAGATTATAGTTGCTTATGCCATGCTTAATTAGCTAGGAGTTTATAATGGTTTACCTTGCGTGCCAACATGCTATTAAAATGGTTGTGATGTGGTATGATAGGGTGGTATCCTCCTTTGAATGATTCAAGTGACTTGACTTGGCACATGTTCACACATGTAGTTGAAAAAATCAACATAGCCTTCACGATATTTATGTTCATGGTGGATTATATCCTACTCATGCTTGCACTCAATGTTCATTAATTTTAATGCATGTTCATGACTGTTGTCGCTCTCTAGTTGGTCGCTTCCTAGTCTTTTTCTAGCCTTCACTTGTACTAAGCGGGAATACTGTTTGTGCATCCAATCCCTTAAACCCCAAAGTTATTCCATATGAGTCCACTATACCTTCCTATATGCGGTATCTACATGCCGTTCCAAGTAAATTTGTATGTGCCAAACTCTAAACCTTCAAATGAAATTCTGTTTTGTATGCTCAAATAGCTCATATATCAACTAGAGGGTTGTCTATATCTTCCATGTTAGGCGGGTTATTCTCAAGAGGAGTGGACTCCGCTCCTCACTCACGAGAAAATGGCTGGTCACCGGGATGCCCAGTCCCATGCTTTATGCAAATCAAATCAAAATAATTACAAACAAAACTCCCCCGGGGCTATTGTTAGTTGGAGGCACTCGTTGTTTCGAGCAAGCCATGGATTGATGCTTGTTGGTGGAGGGGGAGTATAAACTTTACCATTCTGTTTGGGAACCGCCTATAATGTGTGTAGCATGGAAGATATCGCCATCTCTTGGTTGTTATGTTGACAATGAAAGTATACCACTCAAAATATTACTTATCTCTATTTCAAAAATCGAGATCTGGCACCTCTACAAATCCCTGCTTCCCTCTGCGAAGGGTCTATCTATTTACTTTTATGTTGAGTCATCACCCTCTTATTAAAAAGCACTAGCTGGAGAGCACCGCTGTCATTTGCATCCATTACTATTAATTTACATTGGGTATGACTATGACTGGATCTCTTTTACCATGAATTACAAGGTCTAGTCAGTCCTTGATCTTTAAGGGTGCTCTGCATTTATGTTTTGCGGTCTCAGAAAGGGCTAGCGAGATACCATCTTGTTATATCATATTATGATTGTTTTGAGAAAGTGTTGTCATCCGAGATTTATTATTATTGCTCGCTAGTTGATTATGCCACTGATATGAGTAAACATGAGACCTAAATGTTATTGTGAATATGGTTAGTCATAATCTTTGCTGAAAACTTGAATGATGTCTTTACATATTTACAACAACAAGAGCAAACAGAGTTTGTAAAAGTTTTTCTTTATCACTTTCAGTTTATTAACTGAATTGCTTGAGGACAAGCAAAGGTTTAAGCTTGGGGGAGTTGATACGTCTCCGTCGTATCTACTTTTCCAAACACTTTTTCCCTTGTTTTGGACTCTAACTTGCATGATTTGAATGGAACTAACCCGGACTGACGCTGTTTTCAGCAGAATTGCCATGGTGTTATTTTTGTGCAGAAACAAAAGTTCTCGGAATGACCTGAAACTTCACGGAGATTATTTTTGGAAATAATAAAAAATACTGGCGAAAGAATAAGGGCTAGGGGGCCCACACCCTGTCCACGAGGGTGGGAGGCGCGCCTGCCCCCCCCCCCCGGGCGCGCCCCCTGCCTCTTGGGCCCCCTGGAGCTCCACCGACCTCAACTCCAACTCTATATATTCACGTTCGGGGAGAAAAAATCAGAGAGAAGGATTCATCGCGTTTTACAATACGGAGCCGCCGCCAAGCCCTAATCTCTCTCGGGAGGGCTGATCTGGAGTCCGTTCGGGGCTCCAGAGAGGGGAATCCGTCCCCGTCGTTATCATCAACCATCCTCCATCACCAATTTCATGATGCTCACCGCCGTGCGTGAGTAATTTCATCGTAGGCTTGCTGGACGATGATGGGTTGGATGAGATTTATCATGTAATCGAGTTAGTCTTGTTAGGGTTTGATCCCTAATATCCACTATGTTCTGAGATTGATGTTGTTATGACTTTGCTATGCTTAAAGCTTGTCACTAGGGCCCGAGTGCCATGATTTTAGATCTGAACCTATTATGTTTTCATGAATATATGTGAGTTCTTGATCCTATCTTGCAAGTCTATAGTCACCTACTATGTGTTATGATCCGGCAACCCTGAAGTGACAATAATCGGGACCACTCCCGGTGATGACCATAGTTTGAGGAGTTCATGTATTCACTATGTGTTAATGCTTTGGTCCGGTACTCTATTAAAAGGAGGCCTTAATATCCCTTAGTTTCCATTAGGACCCCGCTGCCACGGGAGGGTAGGACAAAAGATGTCATGCAAGTTCTTTTCCATAAGCACGTATGACTATATTCGGTATACATGCCTACATTACATTGATGAATTGGAGCTAGTTTTGTGTCACCCTATGTTATAACTGTTGCATGAATAATCGCATCCGACATAATTCTCCATCACCGATCCAATGCCTATGAGCTTTTCACATATTGTTCTTCGCTTATTTACTTTTCCGTTGCTACTGTTACAATCACTACAATACTGCTAATGTTACCTTTGCCACTGTTACCGTTACTTCCATACTACTTTGCTACTAAATACTTTGCTGCAGATACTAAGTTATCCAGGTGTGGTTGAATTGACAACTCAACTGCTAATACTTGAGAATATTCTTTGGCTCCCCTTGTGTCGAATCAATAAATTTGGGTTGAATAGTCTACCCTCGAAAACTGTTGCGATCCCCTATACTTGTGGGTTATCACGGGCCAAAATAGACCCTGGCCCATGATTGTGCCAATCACATCACGGGTCGTTAACAGGCCAAAATTGTCTCGGTCCTTGTTTGGCCCAATCAGATTATCGGCTGTGAGCAGGCCGGATGCAAACCGGGCCGTAGTTAGGCCCAACTATATGACGGGCTTTTAACAGGCCGAAATAAATATAGGGCCGAAATATTAAACGGGCCTTTAACAGGCCGAAACTAATATCAGGCCGAATTACTAAATGGGCCTTTAGCAAGTGGGCCCAAAAGTATAGCATCCAGTTGACGGGCCGAATCTGATATGGGCCATAATTTGGCCCAAAGCCTCTTAAAGGGTCGGATCTTATCTGGGTCATAATTTGGCCCAGAACATGGTAGGCTTTTAATGGGTCGGATCTCATATGGGCCTTTATTAGGCCCGGAACACGGCAGGCTGTTAATGGACCGGATCAAATATGGGCCGGCATTTGGCCCAAAACATGGCAGCCTGTGAATGGGCCGGCCCACTAGTGTCCTCAAAATCTTGTGGGCCTTTAGCTGGGCCGGCCCATTGTGGTCCGCAAAATCTTGTGGGCCTTTAGCTGGGCCAGCCCATTATGGTCCGTAAAATCTTGTGGGCCTTTAGTTGGGCCAGCCCATTATGGTCCGCAAAATCTTGTGGGCCTTTAGTTGGTTGGCCCATTTAACCTATATGGGCCTCTGTTGGGCCCTGCCACGTGTTGGCGTATCATAGGCATGTCTCCTCCAATGGACGGGCGACATCTGGCCCACCGAGGAGCAGACACGTGTTTCCTCCAGCCAATGAGAATTTTACACGTGGAAAATCACCATTGGTTCGAGCTGTTAACGGGTTATCGGATCCAAAACCGGACCCGATAGCTTAACGGTGAGCCGTTACGGTGGATGCCACATGTCGGTCACCCTTGAGAAAGCACTTCTATGACGCGCGATTTATCATCATGGAAGTGGACACTTCCGTGATGATAATTTTGGTAATGTCATGGAACACTTCTACGACAGCACAGGTATGACTATCTTGATTCTGTCATAAAATTGTCATGGATGTACATGCATGACAGAAAACGTGACCTACTGTGACAAACACATATCATCACAGAAGTGTCTTTCTTTTGTAGTGATGAGTCTACGTTGGGGAGCCTTAGACATAGAGTGCCTATACTTGATGGAGATTTCTTTCATGAATGGAAAAATGAAATGCTTGAGATTTTCAATGAATGTCACTTGAACAAGTACATTACTAGCCCTTGTGCACCCCATGTTGATCCTTTGCATCCTACCCTTGATGAGTCTATTGACATGATCCGCAACCTTAGAACTGTCAATCTTATTATTAGAGGTTTGCCTAAAAGTTTGTTTGGTTGCTTGCCTACTCTTGATTGTGCTTATACCATATGGAGATTTCTTGAGGAACGTTTTCCAAACTATTCCTTGAAAAACTTAGATGAGATTCTTCACAAGTCTATTGCTTTGAGTAAGATGAATTCCAATGATCCTAAGTTTGGTGATTGTCTATTTGAGATTACTAACCTTATGCGTGCCAAAGGAGATGTTGGAATTATTAGTAATATCATTTCCGAAGTCATTAGAATTCATAAAGATGAACATTGTGATGATCACTTATCTAATGAATCACTCTCTCTAGGAATTGATCAATCACAAGACGATATTGAACATGGATACTATGATGAGGATGATGATAGTGACTTTGATCTCGATGAGTCTATGAGACACCTTGGTCTTATGGCCAATCTTCGCGGCTACATGGCTGGATGAAAGGAATGGGTTCTTGATAGTGGATGTACCGATCACATGACCGAAGACAAGGATATGTTTCGTGAGCTTGCTGAAAACAACGGCCCTCAAAAGTATGTCACCTTTGGTGATAACTCAAAGGGTAAGGTGGTTGGCCTTGGTAAGGTGGCCATCTCACATGATAGCTCCATACAAAATGTTATGCTCGTTGAATCTCTTGGCTACAATTTACTTTTCATATCTAGACTTGCTGACTTTGGTTTCAATGTCCTATTTACTGAAGTAGATTGCCAAGTGTTTCATAGAGATAATCATGATATGGTCTTTACCGGTATACGTAGAGGTGATCTATACATTGTTGATTTCACTAAAACGGCTCAACCTAGAACTTGCTTAGTTGCTAAATCTTCTAAAGGCTGGTTGTGGCATAGAAGGTTAGGTCATGTGGGCATGCGAAATCTTGATAAGCTTATTAAAGGTGATCATATCCTTGGAGTTAAAGATGTTATATTTGACAAGGATAGATTGTACAGTGCTTGCCAAGGAGGAAAACAGGTTGGAGGAAGCCACCCCATGAAGAACATTATGACCACGAGAAGACCACTCGAATTACTTCATATGGATCTCTTTGGTCCAAATGCTTATAAAAGTCTCGGTGGAAACTCGTTTGGTTTAGTTATAGTTGGTGATTTTCCAAGATTTATGTGGGTGTTCTTTCTTGATGATAAATCGCAGGTCCAAAAGATCTTCAAGAACTTTGCTAGGAAGTCCCAAAATCAATTTGAAGTGACGATCAAGAAGGTTCGCAGCGACAATGGAACGGAGTTCAAGAATGCAACTGTGGATACCTTTCTTGACGAAGAAGGGATTTCACATGAGTTCTTGGCTACGTACACGCCTCAACAAAATGGAGTTGTTGAGAGGAAGAACTGGACTCTTATTGAGATGGCGAGAATGATGCTTGATGAGTACAAGACGCCAAAACACTTTTGGGCGGAAGCGGTTGAGACAGCTTGTCATGCAACAAATCGCTTGTATCTTCACAAGCTACTCGGCAAGACGGCATACGAGCTTCTCACCGGTAACAGACCCAAGTTGGATACTTTCGATTATTCGGCTCAAAGTGCTATATTCTTGATAAGCATCATCGTGCTAAATTTTCTCCTAAATCTCATGAGGGTTTCCTACTCGGTTATGGCTCAAACTCTCACACCTACCATGTCTACAACAATTTCACCCGAAAGGTTGAAGAAATGGTAGATGTGAAGTTTGATGAATCTAACGGCTCGCAAGTAGAGCAATTGCCAATTGATGTAGGAGATAAAGACCCTTACGAAGAAATCCAAGACTTGTTTATTGGCAAGATCCATCCAACGGAGGTGAAGGAGAGTACCTCATCCGTCCAAGTGGAAGCTTCTACCTCACGACAAGGTTAACCTAGAGTTGACACAGAGGCATCCACAAGTGGGACACACCGAGATGATGAAAACGAGGAAGCACACCAAGATGAACCTCATCAACCTCCTTCTTCACCTCAACAAGAGAACAAAAATGTCAACAACAAAGAAGGCCAAGAGGAAGAACGAGATGATGAAGAAGATGTTCCAACCCGACCCAAGCAAAAGCTCTCACAAGTTAGAGCAAGAATCTCAAGAGACCATCCCGTCGAACAAATCTTTGATGATATCCAAACCGGGAGAATCACTCGCTCTAAAACTCGTTTGGCAAATTTTTGTGAACATTATTCATTCATCTCTAGCATTGAACCTATAAAGGTTGAAGAAGCATTGGAAGATCCGGATTTGATAAATGCCATGCATGAAGAGCTACACAACTTTGAGAGGAATCAAGTGTGGACATTGGTTGAGAAGCCCGACAACAACCACAACATCATCGGTATCAAATGGGTGTTTCGCAACAAGCAAGACGAAGATGGACAAGTCGTTCACAACAAAGCACGTCTCGTCGCCTAAGGCTACACTCAAGTCGAAGGTATGGACTATGGTGAGACATATGCCCCCATTGCTAGACTTGAGTCCATCCGCATCTTACTTGCCTATGCAAATCACCATGATATTACATTGTACCAAATGGACATTAAAAGTGCTTTTCTAAATGGTGAAATTGATGAGGAAGTTTATGTTAAACAACCTCCCGGCTTTGTTAATCCTAAGAAACCGAACCATGTTTACAAACTTAACAAAGCTCTTTACGGTCTTAAACAAGCTCCTGAGCTTGGTATAAATGCTTGACCAAGTTCCTTATTGAAAAAGGCTTTGAGATTGGAAACATAGATTCTACTCTTTTTACTAAAAGGGTTAATGGAGAATTTTTTGTGTGCCAAATTTATATTGATGATATTATATTTGGTTCAAATAACCCTCATTTTAGTGAAATGTTTGGAAAGCTAATGTCGAAGAAGTTCGAGATGTCTATGATGAGTGAACTCAAGTTCTTTCTTGGGTTGCAAATCAAGCAAACTAAAGAGGGTACCTTTGTTTCTCAAACAAAGTATACCAAGGACTTATTTAAGAAGTTCAAAATGCAAGAGTGCAAAGGTATGAATACCCCTATGCCTACTAGTGGACATCTTGACTTGACCAAGGATGGCGATCCGGTTGACCAAAAGGTTTACCGCTCTATGATTGGTTCATTGTTATATCTATGTGCCTCCTGTCCCAGTATTATGCTAAGTGTGTGCATGTGTGCACGATATCAAGCGGCCCCCAAAGAATGTCATCTTAAGGCTGTGAAAAGGATAGTGAGATACTTAATTCATACACCAAATTTTGGCATTTGCTATCCTAAGAGGTCCTCTTTTGATCTTTTTAGCTACTCTGACTCAGATTATGCTGGTGACAAGGTTGATAGTGTTGGAAATATGCCCTAGAGGCAATAATAAATGGTTATTTATTATATTTATTTGTTCATGGTAATTGTCTATTGTTCATGCTATAATTGTATTATCCGGAAATCGTAATACATGTGTGAATACATAGACCACAACGTGTCCCTAGTAAGCCTCTAGTTGACTAGCTCGTTGATCAACAGATAGTCATGGTTTCCTGACTATGGACATTGGATGTCATTGATAACGGGATCACATCATTAGGAGAATGATGTGATGGACAAGACCCAATCCTAAGCATAGCATAAAAGATCGTGTAGTTTCGTTTGCTAGAGCTTTTCCAATGTCAGGTATCTATTCCTTAGACCATGAGATCGTGCAACTCCCGGATACCGTAGGAGTGCTTTGGGTGTGCCAAACGTCACAACATAACTGGGTGACTATAAAGGTACACTGCGGGTATCTCCGAAAGTGTCTGTTGGGTTGGCACGGATCGAGACTGGGATTTGTCACTCCGTGTGCCGGAGAGGTATCTCTGGGCCCACTCGGTAATGCATCATCATAATGAGCTCAATGTGACTAAGGCATTAGTCACGGGATCATGCATTGTGGTACGAGTAAAGAGACTTGCCGGTAACGAGATTGAACAAGGTATTGGGATACCGACGATCGAATCTCGGGCAAGTAACATACCGATTGACAAAGGGAATTGCATACGGGATTGATTGAATCCTCGACATCGTGGTTCATCCGATGAGATCGTCGTGGAAGATGTGGGAGCCAACATGGGTATCCAGATCCCGCTGTTGGTTATTGACCGGAGAGGCGTCTCGGTCATGTCTGCATGTCTCCCGAACCCGTAGGGTCTACACACTTAAGGTTCGGTGACGCTAGGGTTGTAGAGATATGTGTATGCGGAAACCCGAAAGTTGTTCGGAGTCCCGTATGAGATCCCGGACGTCACGAGGAGTTCCGGAATGGTCCGGAGGTGAAGAATTATATATAGGAAGTCAAGTTTCGGCCACCGGGAAAGTTTCGGGGGTTACCGGTATTGTACCGGGACCACCGGAAGGGTCCCGGGGGTCCACCGGGTGGGGCCACCTATCCCGGAGGGCCCCGTGGGCTGAATTGGGAAGGGAACCAGCCCCTAGTGGTCTGGGCGCCCCCCCATGGGCCTCCCCCTGCGCCTAGGGTTGGAAACCCTAGGGTGGGGGCGCCCCACTTGCCTTGGGGGGCAAGCCACCCCCCTTGGCCGCCGCCCCCCCCCCCCCTCCAGATGGATCTTGGCCGGCGCCCCCCCCCAGGGGGCCTATATAAAGGGGGGGAGGGAGGGCAGCAACATTACAGCCTTGGGCGCCTCCCTCCTCCCCTGCTACACCTCTCTCTCTCGCAGAAGCTCGGCGAAGCCCTGCCGACATCCCGCTACATCCACCACCACGCTGTTGTGCTGCTGGATCTCCATCAACCTCTCCTTCTCCCTTGCTGGATCAAGAAGGAGGAGACGTCGCTGCACCGTACGTGTGTTGAACGCAGAGGTGCCGTCCGTTCGGCACTCGGTCATCGGTGATTTGGATCACGGCGAGTACGACTCCGTCATCCACGTTCATTGGAACGCTTCCACTCGCGATCTACAAGGGTATGTAGATGCACTCCTTTCCCCTCATTGCTAGTATACTCCATAGATGCATCTTGGTGAGCGTAGGAAATTTTTAAAATTATGCTACGATTCCCAACAGTGGCATCATGAGCCAGGCCTATGCGTAGTTACTGTGCACGAGTAGAACACAAAGCAGTTGTGGGCGTTGATGTTGCCAATTCTTCTTGCCACTACTAGTCGTATCTTGTTTCGGCGGCATTGTGGGATGAAGCGGCCCGGACCCCCCTTACACGTACGCTTACGTGAGACAGGTTCCACCGACTGACATGCACTAGTTGCATAAGGTGGCTAGCGGGTGTCTGTCTCTCCTACTTTAGTCGGAACGGATTCGATGAAAAGGGTCCTTATGGAGGGTAAATAGAAATTGGCAAATCACGTTGTGGTCATACGTAGGTAAGAAACGTTCTTGCTAGAAACCTACAAGCCACGTAAAAACTTGCAACAACAATTAGAGGACGTCTAACTTGTTTTTGCAGCATGTGTTATGTGATGTGATATGGCCAGAAGATGTGATGAATGATATATGTGATGTATGAGATTGATCATATTCTTGTAATAGGAATCACAACTTGCATGTCGATGAGTATGACAACCGGCAGGAGCCATAGGAGTTGTCTTTATTATTTTGCATGACCTGCGTGTCATTGAATAACGCCATGTAAATTACTTTAATTTGTTGCTAAACGCGTTAGCCATAGAAGTAGAAGTAATCGTTGGCGTGACGACTTCATGAAGACACAATGATGGAGATCATGGTGTCATGCCGGTGACGAAGATGATCATCGTGCCCCGAAGATGGAGATCAAAGGAGCATAATGATATTGGCCATATCATGTCACTATTTGATTGCATGTGATGTTTATCATGTTTTTGCATCTTATTTGCTTAGAACGACGGTAGTAAGTAAGATTATCCCTTATGATAATTTCAAGAAAGTGTTCACCCTAACTGTGCACCGTTGCGAAGGTTCGTTGTTTCGAAGCACCACGTGATGATCGGGTGTGATAGATTCTAACGTTCGCATACAACGGGTGTTGACGAGCCTAGCATGTACAGACATGGCCTCGGAACACACGCAATACACTTAGGTTGACTTGACGAGCCTAGCATGTACAGACATGGCCTCGGAACACGGAGGACCGAAAGGTCGAGCATGAGTCGTATAGAAGATACGATCAACATGGAGATGTTCACCGATCTTGACTAGTCCGTCTCACGTGATGATCGGACACGGCCTAGTTAAACTCGGATCATGTTTCACTTAGATGACTAGAGGGATGTCTATCTGAGTGGGAGTTCATTGAGTAATTTGATTAGATGAACTTAATTATCATGAACTTAGTCTAAAATCTTTACACTATGTCTTGTAGATCAAATGGCCAACGTCGTCCTCAATTTCAACGCGTTCCTAGAGAAAACCAAGCTGAAAGATGATGGCAGCAACTATACGGACTGGGTCCGGAACCTGAGGATCATCCTCATAGTAGCCAAGAAAGATTATGTCTTAGAAGCACCGCTAGGTGAAGCACCAATCCCAGAGAACCAAGACGTTATGAACGCTTGGCAATCACGTGTTGATGATTACTCCCTCGTTCAGTGCGGCATGCTTTACAGCTTAGAACCGGGTCTCCAAAAGTGTTTTGAGAAACATGAAGCATATGAGATGTTCGAGGAGCTGAAAATGGTTTTCCAAGCTCATGCCCTGGTCGAGAGATATGATGTCTCCGACAAGTTCTTCAGCTGTAAAATGGAGGAGAATAGTTCTGTTAGTGAGCACATACTCAGAATGTCTGGGTTGCACAACCGCTTGACTCAGCTGGGAGTTAATCTCCCGGATGACGCGGTCATTGACAGAATCCTCCAGTCGCTTCCACCAAGCTACAAGAGCTTTGTGATGAACTTCAATATGCAGGGGATGGAAAAGACCATTCCTCAGGTATATTCAATGCTGAAATCAGCGGAGGTGGAGATCAGAAAAGAACATCAAGTGTTGATGGTGAATAAAACCACTAAGTTCAAGAAGGGCAAGGGTAAGAAGAACTTCAAGAAGGACGGCAAGGGAGTTGCCGCGCCCGGTAAGCCAGTTGCCGGGAAGAAGCCAAGGAATGGACCCAAGCCTGAGACAGAGTGCTTTTATTGCAAGGGAAGTGGTCACTGGAAGCGGAACTGCCCCAAATACTTAGCGGACAAGAAGGCCAGCAACACCAAAGGTATATGTGATATACATGTAATTGATGTGTACCTTACCAGTACTCGTAGTAGCTCCTGGGTATTTGATACCGGTGCAGTTGCTCATATTTGTAACTCAAAACAGGAACTACGGAATAAACGGAGACTGGCGAAGGACGAGGTGACGATGCGCGTCGGGAATGGTTCGAAGGTCGATGTGATCGCCGTCGGCACGCTACCTCTGCATCTACCTACGGGATTAGTTTTAAACCTCAATAATTGTTATTTAGTGCCAGCTTTGAGCATGAACATTGTATCTGGATCTCGTTTAATTTGAGATGGCTACTCATTTAAATCCGAGAATAATGGTTGTTCTATTTATTTGAGAGATATGTTTTATGGCCATGCCCCGTTGGTCAATGGTTTATTCTTGATGAATCTCGAACGTGATGTTACACATGTTCATAGTGTGAATACCAAAAGATGTAAAGTTGATAACGATAGTCCCACATACTTGTGGCACTGCCGCCTTGGTCACATTGGTGTTAAACGCATGAAGAAGCTCCATGCAGATGGACTTTTGGAGTCTCTTGATTACGAATCATTTGACACATGCGAACCATGCCTCATGGGTAAGATGACCAAGACTCCGTTCTCCGGAACAATGGAGCGAGCAACCAACTTATTGGAAATCATACATACCGATGTGTGCGGTCCAATGAGTGTTGAGGCTCGCGGAGGATATCGTTATGTTCTCACTCTCACTGATGACTTAAGTAGATATGGGTATGTCTACCTAATGAAACACAAGTCTGAAACCTTTGAAAAGTTCAAGGAATTTCAGAGTGAGGTCGACAATCAACGTGACAGGAAAATAAAATTCTTACGATCAGATCGTGGTGGAGAATATTTAAGTCACGAGTTTGGTGCACACTTAAGGAAATGTGGAATAGTTTCACAACTCACGCCGCCTGGAACACCTCAGAGAAACGGTGTGTCTGAACGTCGTAATCGCACTCTATTGGATATGGTGCGATCTATGATGTCTCTTACCGATTTACCGCTCTCATTTTGGGGCTATGCTTTAGAGACTGCCGCATTCACTTTAAATAGGGCTCCGTCGAAATCCGTTGAGACGACACCGTATGAATTATGGTTTGGGAAGAAACCTAAGCTGTCGTTTCTAAAAGTTTGGGGATGCGATGCTTATGTCAAGAAACTTCAACCTGAAAAGCTCGAACCCAAGTCGGAAAAATGCGTCTTCATAGGATACCCTAAGGAAACTATTGGGTATACCTTCTACCTCAGATCCGAAGGCAAGATCTTCGTTGCCAAGAACGGGTCCTTTCTGGAGAAGGAGTTTCTCTCGAAAGAATTGAGTGGGAGGAAAGTGGAACTTGATGAGGTGATAGTCACCCCTTCCGAACCGGAAAGTAGCGCAGCACGGGAAAATGTTCCTGTGGTGCCTACACCGACTGGGGAGGAAGTTAATGATGATGATCATGAAGCTTCGGATCAAGTTACTACTGAACTTCGTAGGTCCACAAGGACACGTTCCGCACCAGAGTGGTACGGCAACCCTGTCCTGGAAATCATGTTGTTAGACAACGGTGAACCTTCGAACTATGAAGAAGCGATGGCGGACCCGGATTCCGACAAATGGCTAGAAGCCATGAAATCCGAGATAGGATCCATGTATGAAAACGAAGTATGGACTTTGACTGACTTGCCCGATGATCGGCGAGCCATAGAAAATAAATGGATCTTTAAGAAGAAGACGGACGCGGATGGTAATGTGACCATCTACAAAGCTCGACTTGTCGCTAAGGGTTATCGACAAGTTCAAGGGGTTGACTATGATGAGACTTTCTCACCCGTAGCGAAGCTGAAGTCCGTCCGAATCATGTTAGCAATTGCCGCATACTATGATTATGAGATATGGCAGATGGACGTCAAAACGGCATTCCTTAACGGCTTCCTTAAGGAAGAGTTGTATATGATGCAGCCGGAAGGTTTTGTCGATCCTAAGAATGCTAACAAAGTATGCAAGCTCCAGCGCTCAATCTATGGGCTGGTGCAAGCATCTCGGAGTTGGAACATTCGCTTTGATGAGATGATCAAAGCGTTTGGGTTTACACAGACTTATGGAGAAGCCTGTGTTTACAAGAAAGTGAGTGGGAGCTCTGTAGCATTTCTCATATTGTATGTGGATGACATACTATTGATGGGAAATGATATAGAATTCTTGGAAAGTATAAAGGCCTATTTGAATAAGTGTTTTTCAATGAAGGACCTTGGAGAAGCTGCTTATATATTAGGCATCAAGATCTATAGAGATAGATCAAGACGCCTCGTTGGTCTTTCACAGAGTACATACCTTGACAAGATATTGAAGAAGTTCAATATGGATCAGTCCAAGAAGGGGTTCTTGCCTGTATTGCAAGGTGTGCAGTTGAGCACAGCTCAATGCCCGACCACGGCAGAAGATATAGAAAAGATGAGTGTCATCCCCTATGCCTCGGCCATAGGGTCTATTATGTATGCCATGCTGTGTACCAGACCTGATGTAAACCTTGCCGTAAGTTTGGTAGGAAGGTACCAAAGTAATCCCGGCATGGAACACTGGACAGCGGTCAAGAATATCCTGAAGTACCTGAAGAGGACTAAGGACATGTTTCTCGTTTATGGAGGTGATGAAGAGCTCATCGTAAAGGGTTACGTCGACGCTAGCTTCGACACAGATCTGGATGACTCGAAGTCACAAACCGGATACGTGTATATTTTGAATGGATGAGCAGTAAGCTGGTGCAGTTGCAAGCAAAGCGTCGTGGCGGGATCTACATGTGAAGCGGAGTACATGGCGGCCTCGGAGGCAGCACAAGAAGCAGTCTGGATGAAGGAGTTCATTACCGACCTAGGGGTGATTCCCAATGCGTCGGGCCCAATGACTCTCTTCTGTGACAACACTGGAGCTATTGCCCTTGCGAAGGAGCCCAGCTTTCACAGGAAGACCAGGCATATCAAGCGTCGCTTCAACTCCATTCGTGAAAGTGTTCAAAATGGAGTCATAGATATTTGTAAAGTACATACGGACCTGAATGTAGCAGACCCGTTGACTAAACCTCTCCCTAGAGCAAAACATGATCAACACCAGGACGCAATGGGTGTTCGATTCATCACAATGTAACTAGATTATTGACTCTAGTGCAAGTGGGAGACTGTTGGAAATATGCCCTAGAGGCAATAATAAATGGTTATTATTATATTTCTTTGTTCATGGTAATTGTCTATTGTTCATGCTATAATTGTATTATCCGGAAATCGTAATACATGTGTGAATACATAGACCACAACGTGTCCCTAGTAAGCCACTAGTTGACTAGCTCGTTGATCAACAGATAGTCATGGTTTCCTGACTATGGACATTGGATGTCATTGATAACGGGATCACATCATTAGGAGAATGATGTGATGGACAAGACCCAATCCTAAGCATAGCATAAAAGATCATGTAGTTTCGTTTGCTAGAGCTTTTCCAATGTCAGGTATCTATTCCTTAGACCATGAGATCGTGCAACTCCCGGATACCGTAGGAGTGCTTTGGGTGTGCCAAACGTCACAACGTAACTGGGTGACTATAAAGGTACACTGCGGGTATCTCCGAAAGTGTCTGTTGGGTTGGCACGGATCGAGACTGGGATTTGTCACTCCGTGTGACGGAGAGGTATCTCTGGGCCCACTCGGTAATGCATCATCATAATGAGCTCAATGTGACTAAGGCGTTAGTCATGGGATCATGCATTGCGGTACGAGTAAAGAGACTTGCCGGTAACGAGATTGAACAAGGTATTGGGATACCGATGATCGAATCTCGGGCAAGTAACATACCGATTGACAAAGGGAATTGCATACGGGATTGATTGAATCCTCGACATCGTGGTTCATCCGATGAGATCGTCGTGGAACATGTGGGAGCCAACATGGGTATCCATATCCCGCTGTTGGTTATTGGCCGGAGAGGCGTCTCGGTCATGTCTGCATGTCTCCCGAACCCGTAGGGTCTACACACTTAAGGTTCGGTGACGCTAGGGTTGTAGAGATATGTGTATGCGGAAACCCGAAAGTTGTTCGGAGTCCCGGATGAGATCCCGGACGTCACGAGGAGTTCCGGAATGGTCCGGAGGTGAAGAATTATATATAGGAAGTCAAGTTTCGGCCACCGGGAAAGTTTCGGGGGTTACCGGTATTGTACCGGGACCACCGGAAGGGTCCCGGGGGTCCACCGGGTGGGGCCACCTATCCCGGAGGGCCCCGTGGGCTGAAGTGGGAAGGGAACCAGCCCCTAGTGGGCTGGGCGCCTCCCATGGGCCTCCCCCCTGCGCCTAGGGTTGGAAACCCTAGGGTGGGGGGCGCCCCACTTGCCGTGGGGGGCAAGTCACCCCCCTTGGCCGCCCCCCCCCCCCCTCCAGATGGATCTTGGCCAGCGCCCCCCCCTCCCAGGGTGCCTATATAAAGGGGGGGAGGGAGGGCAGCAACATTACAGCCTTGGGCGCCTCCCTCCTCCCCTGCTACACCTCTCTCTCTCGCAGAAGCTCGGCGAAGCCCTGCCGACATCCCGCTACATCCACCACCACGCCGTCGTGCTGCTGGATCTCCATCAACCTCTCCTTCCCCCTTGCTGGATCAAGAAGGAGGAGACGTCGCTGCACCGTACGTGTGTTGAACGCGGAGGTGCCGTCCGTTCGGCACTCGGTCATCGGTGATTTGGATCAGGCGAGTACGACTCCATCATCCACGTTCATTGGAACGCTTCCGCTCGCGATCTACAAGGGTATGTAGATGCACTCCTTTCCCCTCGTTGCTAGTATACTCCATAGATGCATCTTGGTGAGCGTAGGAAAATTTTAAAATTATGCTACGATTCCCAACAGATAGAAAGTCCACTTCGGGTACTTGTCAATTTCTTGGTAGATCTCTTGTGTCTTGGTCCTCCAAGAAACAAACTCGGTATCCTTATCCACCGCCGAAGCGGAATACATTGCCGCCGGTTCATGTTGTGCTCAATTACTTTGGATGACCCAAACTCTTAAAGATTATGGGATCTATGTGAAACATGTTCCATTGCTTTGTGACAATGAAAGTGCTATTAAGATTGCTCATAATCCCGTGCAACATTCTCGAACTAAGCATATTGAAGTTCGTCATCATTTCATTCGAGATCATGTTGCTAAATGAGACATTACCTTAAGCATGTTCGTACCGATAAGCAATTGGCGGATATATTCACCAAAACGCTTGATGAGAAAGTGTTTTGCCGTTTGAGAGGTGAATTGAACATAATTGATGCCGCAAACTTGGAGTAGAAACTCCATGTGGATACATGCAAGGCATGAGCCTTTGACTAATCATTGATATTTCTCTTATGATGATGATCACATGTCTTGGATATATACTTGTACCCTTGCATGCTATCTAACCCCTATATGTACTTGGATGAATCTAAATCTATGAGATTGCAAATCACTCACATTTTGAGCAATCTCTACATCACCAAGTCTCTACAATATGGTAGTTGAAGACAAGGAAGCATGGAACCTTTCAACATATCCTTTGACAATTTCTTTATATCAAATTTCATGATTGTCATTTTGGATACACAAGTGCTCTTCCTTGCAAGTCTAACCCATGTAGGTAGATGAACTCAAACTACAAGTGGTGCTCCCACCTCTTGATGAGCTACATCAACCTTGAGCATCCTACACAAGTTCAACTACATGATCAAGATCAACACCACCACCCAAGGTATGTTATTCCATCTTAGAGAAGCTTTACCCCAAGTCATGGGTCAAAGCAGCTCAACAAGATGTGAATACATCAAAATGCTTAAACGAAAGATGGTAACCCCATTTTGAGCTTAAACGATGAGTATGACCTATGATCAAGTGTTCTCACTTGACTCCTAAGTCAATATACTCTAACATAGGTGACTTTGTCGCCGACCAATTCTAGATGAAGTTCTCTAGTGTTTCTCTCAGTTCTTGCATTTGTTTCTTGCATGTGTGTTTCCCTTTAATCAAAAAAAATTCATCTAGACTTCTTTTCTTTGCTATGTTCTGCATTCCCTGCATCCAATTCATTGCAAATCTTCCAGTTAATTCCTTGCAAATCTTTGTGAGATCTTATTTGCCTAGTGAGCTGAGATGACAAATGTTTTCTCTGAGTTGAATTCGGACTCGCCGATTTGTTTCTTTTGGCTGAACCGAATCCATCTCGGTGCCACCAAACTAAATAACTCGGCGTAACCGAATTCAATACTAAGAAAACACTTTGCCATTTGCATCCTGCATATATGTTCCAGCTCCACTCGATGATTCTTGTCCTCTACCTGCATCACATTCTATATGCTGCTTTGTTATGTGACTCAAGGACCAAACCTATTTGACTCACACTCCAGAAGATCCCTTCTTGGAAATTGATGTCAAAGGGGGAGAGAGAGATCACATCAAAGGGAGAGAGAGAATTCCCAGATGCTTGGTACCCATAGAGGAGAGAAGTCACATCTCTTCAAGAGGGGAAAGACATGTTAGTATATGTTATGATCGCTTTGGTCTAATTTCCTTGTTTTGCTCTGATTTTATTTTCCCTATCTTCTCCCATTATCTCATATAAGATTCAGGGGGAGAAAGACATCTAAGGGAAGGAAATCTTTGAATTCATTGCATATCTTTTTGGGGACATGTCTATATCCAATAGAGTACCTAGTACTCACTCTCTACATGTCATCCCAATCTTGGTACTCTTGTGGTTTGTTGTTTGCTCTGTTTAGTAGATGTTCTTGTGTTATCTAACCTTGTTACTCAGGTTCATCACTTCCAAAGCTAGCTCAAGACCACAAGGTAAGTATATGCATCACACTCATGTGCATGAGGATCTCTTGCTGATGTACATATTGTTTGCAAGAAGGACTCATGAACATGAGGGTATATTTCCTGTATCTACATCATCTGCTCTGATCATTTGCTCCGATGCATATAGCCAAGATACATGTAACTCACTGCTTGCTCTGTCATGTTTATGCATTCACATGCTCTTACATTCCATACTCACATGTTTGCATACATGTAGGGGGGCCTATGCATGTTACATGTCTTTCCAAAGCTTTACTTGCTATTCCTTATATCTTTATCTAAAGCTTTGATGTATGTTGTCATCAATGACCAAAAAGGGGGAGATTGAAAGCACAAGTGCTCCCTGGGTGATGTTGGTAATTAATGTCAACATATCTCTTGTTGGACTAATATTTTATCAGTGTATCTTAGTTGAGTTCAATAGTGGAGTGGCATGGACAAGAGGATGTGGAACCCCTTCAAGATGCTAAGGACAAAGATTGGCAAAAGCTCAAGACTCTACATTTTCATTTTAGTGATCCAAGATCACATTGAGTCCATCAGAAAGCCAATACTATTAAAAGGGGATGAGGTGTTGCTTAATGGCTTGCTTGCTCAAAAGTGCTTAGTGATATGCTCCACAACCCTCAACCACTTTCTCATTTCCACATATGTCCTAAACCTAAAGTCAAACTCGGCCCCACCGATTTGATCTATCCGGCGCCACCGAGTTCACTTGACATAGCCACTGCCAGAAACCCTAATCAGTTCGGTCTCACCAATGGGATCTCGGTCTCACCGAGATGGGCTTGCAAACTCTCTGTTGCATGTTGCATTTATTTCGTTCCCACCGAGATAAGCAATCGGCCCCACCGAGTTTGCTTGACCAACTCTCTGTTTGCTCATTACCAAAATCGGTCTCACCGAGTTTGCGTAATCGGTCAAACCGAGTTGAGGTTTTACCCTAACCCTAGCACATCGGTCTCACCGAGTTGATCATGTCGGTCCCACCGAAAACTCTAACGTTCACATTTTGAACCATATCGGTCTGACCGAGTTTCTCGATTCGGTCCCACCGAGTTTGGTGAATTGTGTGTAACGGCTAGATTTTGTGCGGAGGCTATATATACCCCTCCACCCATCCTCCATTCGTGTAGAAAGCCATCAGAACGTGCCTACACTTCCAGCATACATTTTCTGAGAGAGAACCACCTACTCATGTGTTGAGACCAAGACATTTCATTCCAACCACAAGAATCTTGATCTCTAGCCTTCCCCAAGTTGCTTTCTACTCAAATCACCTTTCCACCATATCCAAATCTATGAGAGAGAGTTGAGTGTTGGGGAGACTATCATTTGAAGCACAAGAGCAAGGAGTTCATCATCAACACACCATCTATTACCTTTTGGAGAGTGGTGTCTCCTAGATTGGTTAGGTGTAACTTGGGAGCCTCCGTCAAGATTGTGGAGTTGAACCAAGGAGTTTGTAAGGGCAAGGAGATCGCCTACTTTGTGAAGATCTACCCGAGTGAGGCAAGTCCTTCGTGGGCGATGGCCATGGTGGGATAGACAAGGTTGCTTCTTCGTGGACCCTTCGTGGGTGGAGCCCTCCGTGGACTCGCGCAACCGTTACCCTTCGTGGGTTGAAGTCTCCACCAACATGGATGTACGATAGCACCACCTATCGGAACAACGCCAAAGATCTCCGTGTCTCCAATTGCGTTTGCACACTCCAATCCCATCCCTTTACTTTCTTGCAAATTGCATGCTTTACTTTCCGCTGCTCATATACTCTTGCCATGCTTGCTTGAAATGTATTGTGAATGTTTAAACATGTGCTAAAACTCCACCTTAACTTGAAGAAATTAAAAATTGCTACTTTTCTTTTTTGAGGGTCTAATCACCCCCCCCCCTCTAGACACCTCTTCTCGATCCTTTCACGATGCCTCCCTCCGCCAACCTACAACGCAGCAGCTCCCGCGCCACGATGATCGCATCTCGCATGTTCGCCTGCTCCTGACGAGTGTGTGGTGTTGTTGCCGCAGCGTAGCCCAAAGATCGCTCGGTGGTGGCGCACGTACGCCATGGGGCGAGGGTGGCCGGTGCCGGCTCGCGCCGCCCATGTCCTGCGGCGTTGGGAGGCGTGCGGGCCGCCTGGAGTGTGGAGTAGAGGTCTTCCTGGGCGGACGGTACCACCTGGGCGGGCCATGCAGCCCAGTGCTCGGCATGAGCCCTCAAATCATCGGCCATCTGAGCTAAAGGGCGGTGGCGGATCAACTAGAAGAAGAGAGCCCCCGACGCACCCCTACCTGGCGCGCCAAATGTCGGATTTAGGGTTCCGCAGACCCTTGAGAGGTTCGAACTCTGGGGTGCGCGCGAAGAACTCGTCCTCCCCTGCCTACACGCTCACCGAATCCACAACCTAGCTAGACGAACCCAACGAACAAGAGACACAGCAGTTTATCCTGGTTCGGGCCATCTTGCGGTGTAATACCCTACTCCAGCTTTGTGGTGGATTGCCTCGAGGGGCTGACGATGAACTAGTACAGTGGATGAACAGCCTCAGGAGGTGAGTTGTTCTTGAGCTCGTATGAGATGGTGAGTTGGTCAGGGTGGAATGGATCTGATCCCGTCTATGGTGGTGGCTAAGTCCTATTTATAGTGGCCTTGGTCCTCTTCCCAAATGTAGGCGGGCATGGATCCTAGAACGGCCAAATTCGAAGGGAGACAACTATTACAAGTTATCCTGACAAAAGTAGTCTTCGCCTGCAAAGGCCTCTGGTGGTGACGCTGTGGTGGGCTCCGCGATGACCTCCATCCTGCCGTCCTGGCGGTCTTGGTCTTGTTGCACCGATATGGAAATCTTTGCTTGATTCCTCAGGAACCCATGCCTGCGCTTGCCTCCTTGGCACCAAAGAGGAAGCTGGTACACTGCGCCCGCTGGCGCCCGCCTGGCCTTGGTCGTCATGGCTCACGTCATATGAGCCTCGCGAGGTGCACCTTGCATAGATATCTCCGCTCCTCGAGAGGCAGCCTGCAGGTGAGGCCGCCCCCCAGGGAGGTCTTAGTGTCGCCCTCCTCGTGAGGCTTGGCCCCTCGCGAGGGTCTTGAGTTGTTGTTGACGAAGTTGGGTCGTACCAGGCCGTCGACGAAGCCACGCCGTGGGCCGCAGGCAGGCAAGTCTGGGTACCCCCGTTCCCAGAACGCGACAATATTCATCATATAACAGTCATAACCTAGGGCGATACGGCACTAGCTCCAGTTGATAAATATAATGTAGACATGTATTCCGTAAATAGTCATACATGCTTATGGAAAGAACTTGCATGACATCTTTTGTCCTACCCTCCCATGGCAGCGGGGTCCTATTGGAAACTAAGGGATATTAAGGCCTCCTTTTGATAGACAACCGGAACAAAGCATTAACACATGGTGAATACATGAACTCCTGAAACTACGGTCATCACCGGGAAGTGTCCCGACTATTGTCCCTCCGGGGTTGCCGGATCATAACACGTAGTAGGTGACTATAACTTGCAAGATCGGATCTAGAACATAGATATAATGGTGATAACATAAACGGTTCAGATCTGAAATCATGCCACCCGGGCCCAAAGTGACAAGCATTAAGCATGGCAAAGTCATAGCAACATCAATCTCAGAACATAATGGATACTAGGGATCATGCCTTAACAAAACTAACTCGATTACATGATGAATCTCATCCAACTCCTCACCGACCAGCGAGCCTACGAAGGAATTACTCACTCCCGGTGGGGAGCATCATGGAATTGGCGATGGAGAAGGGTTGGTGATGACGAAGATCGAAGATCCCCCTCTCCGGAGCCCCAAACGGACTCCAGATCTGGCCTCCCGATGAAGAACAGGAGGTGGCGGCGGCTCCGTCTCGTGAAACGCGATAATTCTTTCTTCTTGATTTTTTCTGGAAATATGTGATTTTATAGTATCAAGGTTGGAGTCTGCGGGGCCACTAGGTGGGGACAACCCACCTGGGCGCGCCCTGGTGGGTTGTGCGCACCCAGGTGCCCCCCTCCGGTGGATCTTGGCTCCGAAAATTCTTATTTATTGAATAAAAAATCCTCGCAAAGTTTCGTTCCAATCCGAGAACTTTTATTTCTGCACAAAAACAACACCATGGTAGTTCTACTGAAAACAGCGTCAGTCCGGGTTAGTTTCATTCAAATCATGCAAATTAGAGTCCAAAACAAGAGGGAAAGCGTTAGGAAAAGTAGATACGACGGAGACGTATCATTGGGCTTGTTCTTGAGTGTTCCTCTTGTGATTTCCCCTCTTGTCCTTTGTGTTCTTCGCGTTCTTTGTGGAGCCCCCTCCAATTCGTGAAAGATCTCCACTCACAACACCAGTATTGTCCTTCGGGCCTGGGGCGGACGGGCCATGGTACCCTGGTTCCCACTGGGCTGACAACGTGGATGATCTTGTTCAACACTTGCACACCAGCATACCACACATCTAAGCATACTACCAATCCATCTATGACCACTAGTTACCAATGCTTCCCAGCATAAAAACAACCCCTAGCATGCTTCAAATCCATCACAACTAGCTACTACAACATCACAGTCAAACAGATCGGAAGATCTAACCCTACCACATCGACAGATCTAGGTAGAACCAGTAGAGAAGGAGGGTGATTGAACCTACAAACGCCATCGGAAGAGCCGCGGAGGAGGTGCTTGGCACGTCGGAGAAGAGGAGCAGTCGATTCGCCGCCGCTGTCAACCGGTCGACGGAGTAGTTGCACCGCTTACCTCTCGTCGAAGTGGATCCGCGCCAGAGGGAAAGCACGAGAGAGGGGAAATGTTGGCGGGAGTTTTGCCGCGGCGGTCACCCTGCCTATATAGGGCGACTGCGGTGACTCGAATTCGTCCCGCCGCTTTTTCAGAGAAGCGCCATTGCTCGCGCCATCTCCCTGCCTACATCTGCGCAGCGCAGCATTCCCCTCCCCTGCACCGCTCGAGCCTGGCTCGCTGTAAACTGTCGATTCGGCCGTTCCCAGCGGGCCTGGTTGAGCACTGCTTTAAGATTTGTGTGAACCAAGATTTAGATGCGGGTCAGGCAAGCAAACAGACCGAAAACTGCGCAGGCCTGGCTGGGCCTAATCCAAGATGGCCGGCGGCGCAGTGCCGGTTAGGTATACCCCCTCTCTTCTCCAGCATCTGTTCAAGATTGCTAGGTTTGGAATAGAACCTAGGGGCCACAAGCAGGAGGTGCCCGATTTCAGTTCGATTCGATCCAATTTCGTTTAGATCTGTAATACTGGTCGACCATGATTCGGGCCGGGAGCGGAGTCCGACAAGATCTCCGTCCGGCGAGACTCATATAAATTGCTCTCAGAGGCTTTTTGGTTTTGTCTTGCAACAAATCGCAGGCTATTACAACGTTTTGATCGATGTCGAGCTCAATTTCATCCGAGGAGCAGCGGAAGGCGATGATAGCTGATACGGCCGTAATTGACGATGATGCAGCCAGCGCGG
Source organism: Aegilops tauschii subsp. strangulata (assembly GCF_002575655.3). Lineage (NCBI taxonomy): Eukaryota > Viridiplantae > Streptophyta > Magnoliopsida > Poales > Poaceae > Aegilops > Aegilops tauschii. Next base: position 509,174,291 of record NC_053037.3, read on the forward strand.
TGCAGCAGAAGGAGGTGATAAAGAAAAAGACGAAGAAGAAGACTTTTCGGCTGCCAGACGACGAGTTGGAGCTAATCTTGGCTTTCAAGCCATCCGTACATTACCCTGATCCCATCTTCTCCCCGGTGCTAGAGGAGAAGCTGCCCGACACCGTTCGGGGAGTGCGGGCCACCATGGCGAAGGCTGATGCGCTGTTGGAAAAGAACCATGATTCAATAAGCTCTGAGCATGCGAGGATTCAGGCGGAGTACCAGGCTAAAGGGTATGCTACTTACCAAGCCGAGGTCACCGACGACGAGGAAGAAATCATTCAAGTTCCTAGACGTGGACGGAGAAGACACCGGCCTGGAGTAGTGAAGCGTAAAGGAGAGATCAAGAAGATAAATTAAGGGTAAGGTGTACAAACATCATGTTAATTGGTCGTTTTTTTCTTGCATAAAACATCGGTTTCTCATTAGGTGCTCTGCAAAATAAAAACGGCCATAGAACATAGCTTTTTTATTCTGAAATCTACATTAGGTTTGTGGACTGCTGTCACTAAAAAGTTCGTCTGGCCAACCATGCCTGTGTGATTTTCGGAGGGATTGTCATTATAAACTATGCATGATATTGTCTCATCGCTTATTCATGGTTATATGTGTTGTAGGGTACCAGGCTAATTGGTGTACTGCTGGAGCTAAGTTCGGTGTACTGCTAATCGTTTATATTGGTGTTTAATCAATGAGGCTTAATAATTCAGTTCAGTGTACTTTTTTATACTCAGCCATGTTTGGAAAGATATTAAATGTTTCGTATCACTATAAAAGGTATTATGTATTCCTTGTGAGTTGCAGCAGAAATTAGTAGCAATCAAGCAGTTTTACGTATTTCCCACCAAAAAGAACTTTGTGCACATGAAAAGCTTCCTAACAAATGACATGAAGTACATTGTGTAAGTACACAAGTATTAGCCAGTGCTGAGTCATTGAGTTTTTGTTCTGTATTTACCCTGCATCTCCTGTAGCTGCAATCTTATGGACCCATCCAATTCAATCCCTGCCAACGTCTTGGCTATGATTCTCAACGGGCACGGTTGATCTGCATTAGCTTCAATAGGACTAGAGTTTTCTGCCATAGCTTCATCCATGGAGTAGATATTAAATGGAACAGGAATCATACCCTTTAATCTTGTAATACATATGCGGGCTCAACCGTTGGACATCAACGACAGAGATACAATGGCATGTAAGCATTGAACTATAGTGGAAACTTAGAAGCAAAGGGACGCTTTGCGGCACTGTTTGTTTTCTGCCGGTTGATGATGGAGCTCTTTTGCATGTTTGACATGAATTGTTTTCTACTAAATGCAGAATACTTGTAACCTCACATCTAATAAAACGAAAACCGTGAGACATCCCCATTAACATCATGATCCCATAAAACCATAGTTTCTTTCTTCCAACCAACCCCCAAAAATTCAACATGTATGCTGCATATGCACTGAAGAAAAATTGAACAGATAAAAGATCATTCTTGTTGACATCAGGTGTTTTTTTTTTGAATAGTTTGGATAGCTTAGTACATGTGTCACGTGGTTGTTTGAAATCAGGTCTTTGGTAATGCCCTAAACAGCTTTGATTCTGCACAATGCTCCTAAATAGTAAAACGTTGGTGTACAAATGCCATCTAAACTATGCAACAGGAAGGTCCAGGTAATATAGCATAAAGCACAACAATTTAGTAAATCTTTACAGCTCCATTTATGGTTTGCACTAAATTGTTTTAGCAAATGTTCACAATTAATTCATTTAGGGATCCAACCTACAAAACTTCTCAACCATCCTCTCACTACCACGTGTCCTGATAAGGAAGAGGAGTAGAAGAATTCAATATGGACTACATACGGAGCAAAATGAGTGAATCTACACTCTAAACTACGTCTATTATACATCTGTATGTAGTCTATATTAAAATCTCTAAAAAAAGACTTATATTTAGGAATGGAGAGAGTATGAGTCATCCAGTGAGCAATTCAGAGCATTGTCTCTGCTAAAATAAGCTGTAAATCACACTGAACTAATTTTATGTAAAGATGGCATCTTAAATGCAAAATAGTAGGGCTATATACTCACTCGGAGACTTCCTTGCAAACATTCAGTACCACCTAATTTAGATTGTATTGTTCCTTCAGTTCCAGAGAAACATCAACTCATTTCCTCAACTGTAGAGCATATGCTATAGATATATCACAAAACTACATATTTGTATGCACCAGAATCACCATCTAGTATGACCACCCAAGCAAACCAACATGAATTACTGGGTTTATCCAGCACCACAAAACTTTGTTTGTCAATATTAAAATAGACTAGCTGGGCAAAGGCGCGGTGCCGCCGCGCCCGTGAAATGCCCGTTAGTGGGTAGGGTATTGGCGGGTATGGGTAGGGCATGAGGGTGCCCCTTATTGGCTTAGTTATGATTCATACGATTGCCCCCTTCTCTGCTTCGATAAAAGGTAATGTCCTACCTGACTGAACCAAAAGATGGTTGTCTGCATTTCATTCTCCTCTTTACAATGGTCTCAAAGTTCCTAATTAATTTTAATTTATGTTATGAGTGTCTATTCCAAAATGCGGAAACTCTGCAATTTATATTTATGTAAGTTCTGAAAGTTTCTGTAATCCTGTGCATCAATGCGCCAGCAAAGCCGAAGAAAATGCTTAAAAAAGATCAGCAAGCATATGCATGCAACAAAGTAACACTAAAGCCTGAAATAAATAAATAAAGGAAGCAAAGGCTAATTAGGAGCACCTAGCAAAGAAACACATATTGCTGCTTCTTAGTATGATTCAGAAGTCTGAAAAAATATTTTACTAACATGACATGGCACAATTGGAAAGAAAAAAACTTTAAAGAGCAAATTACTAATACATCATGCAATAATCCAAGTAAACTCCTAGTAGCATTGCTTGTTACAGAAACAAACAGATCATGTGTACTTGAAACATTCAAGATCTAGCATCAGGAACGTGTCTTTAGCAGTAAATTGCTCCTAACATACAGTTGTTTCTACAGCTCCTCAACATGAGAATTTTGTGATGCGACTTCCCTTGTTCTCACAGCCAAGCAGAGGAAATGATAAATTTAATCTGCAAATACAAAACTACTACTCCCTCCATCCCATAATATAAGACTTTTTTTGACACTACATTAGTGTGAAAAAACGTTTTACATTATGAGATAGAGGGAGTATACTATATGAGTTAGAGCTCCATTCGCTATATTCTTTGAAAATCTTATTAATAAGCGGAAATTCATTATGGGTCGTACTACCATATGATCTCATTATCGGATCTGTTGGTTCACATTGGGATGGGAGCACAAAGCTGTATATCTTTCAGTATTGCGGTTGCAAGCTTCCGTATTGAACAGTAATACTACTATATGCAAGTATGAGGCATATCGCTGCTTCCTTTATGATTTAACTAGCAAAAGGGCCCATGCGTTGCAACGGGTAGAAAAGAGAAAATGCAAACACCCATGCCTGCTAAAACAACTATATACAAGGTCACTAAAGACAACTATTTTTCCATGATATAAATGTAAAGTGGAGCATAAGTTGGTGAAGAAGTAATCCAAAAGATGAATGTTGAGTGGAACATAGGTTGATGAAGAAGTAATCCAACCGGTACATCATTTTATTCATTATATCCAGAAGCATGATGCAACGAAAGCTAATTAATTGTCCAAATCTGTGATGGAAAGAAATATAAGAACTAAGTGGTTGATAACTCGCATCTTGCCAGACAGCATATATGACCATCGATGTGAATGAAAACATTAAAAGGCGATAAAACTACTTTTTCCAGAATAATAGACCACCGCAATCATGGGAGTCCAGTTAACAATTTTCATTGAAACTAAAAGCATTATTGAATAGAGCAAATAAACTGCAACTTTATGAATTCTATTGACCAGTTTGTTTTGTCATGATGGTTCTGCTCATAAGGATCACGTGATGTCGCCATGGCTACTGAAAACTATGTCACCAGTAGCTGTTACGACAATACCACGATCTTGTAAATTATCCTTGTAAGAACATAAAGTTTTCTGAAGAAAGATGTCCCATTGGGAAATGCATCATTCTCACCGCATACTGAGGTGCATGCCGACGCGTGTAAGATGGCGGCCGAGGTTCTGGTTTCCTCGCCCGATGAGGCAGATCCCGCGTCACACAGGGGACATGGCATGGGTAGCGGAGGATGCTTGAGGTGGCTGCACGGGCTACCGCCCCGGTGGTGGGGACACTGCATAAATGGGAGGGCTGATGTTGCAGCAGGCATGGAGTGGCGGCGACACCCGAGCACGTATTGCGCATTGAAATGTCACACAAAAGTTTCACACGACTGATTCAACACTCGCGCGAGGGAGAGAGACGTGCTAGTTTTTTTCTGTAAAAGGAAAAGAAACGGAGGTGAGAGACGTACGTAAAAAAGTAGAGGGGGAGAAGGACAATATATGAAGCGGGCTGGAGCAGATGGTAGACGGCCAACCTGGCGTCCTGGCCGTTGTCGACAGCCACCGCCATGAACTGTCGTCTCTGACCTCACTGATGTTAGGCCTCAAGTCAACCCGATGCTTGAAATCAAGTTGTGTGCATGCTTCAAAATTCAGTTCAGAAGCTGCAAGTGTTCAAAGTTCAGTTCAGAAGGTACCTGCAAGTATTCAAAATTAAGAATATTCACATCATAGCAAAACAGAGAAGGGAGAGAAGGAACGACCAGGATGTAAGCTTAATGCTAGCACTCAATTTGATGGTTGACCATCTTGCTTACTCAACATGCAGATTAATTGTAGTTTATTAATCATAATATGTGCTATTCTACCATAGGTATTAACACAAGCACTGTCCTGCTAGAAAGAACAATGCACTGGAATCAGAATAGACACCAGAGAAACTCGCTGCAAATCATGCCAAATAGAGATGAACATACATGAAGCCATACATCCATTACCCAGAACCAAGAATACCATGGTATGAGGGGGAATGAGTGCCATAGCATGGAGCTACCACAGGTTCAGTCAGAAAGACACAATTGGTAGTAATAGAAATCAAGTGCTTGATCAATTGATATACTAACGATAGGAAAGTGTAGTACCAGTTCAAGTTTGTAGTACACAATGGGGATGTCACCTCTATATCAAAAAGATGATACCTTGAATAACTCCATGAACTGTGACACAAATATAAGACTGATGAGTAAAATCGGCATTGACATATCACAGTACAGGAAAACAATTAGCATACACACGATACATGGAGGAAATTGTAAGTATATATAATGCAGAAGATCAAGCCAGGTCACAACACCATTATAGAAGATACTACCAGGCGGGAGGTTAGAACACAGTAGAAGCGTTGGACCTGTATGACAATTAACAAAAGAAATTCACCTGCTTCCCGTTCGGTACCACCTCAAGCTTTTTAAAATCCCCGTCAACAACATATTTTCTGCCTAATAGAAAACAAATCAATTAAGTGTAGTTCTTGTAATCAACCACAATATGATAAGAGTTCTCTTTTATGGAAAGAAGACATGAGCATTCATTTGAAGTTTGTGCTTTTACCATGTGCCATTTCCCCCCAGCATATCCCCTGTTTCTCAGTTGTAAAGGTACACAATTGACTGTGCTACTTTTTTATACCATAGTAAGCGGCTTTGTTATATGGTTCCCTAAAACATAGTACAATTTATTGCTACCATAATTTTCTGATATGAGTCTGGTTAGCTTTTGTTATCTGTTCGCCAACACTTTTCTCACTCTTGGGTTTATTTATAGGCATCAGAACACAAAGAGAAAAATTGGCATGCCTTCTTCGGCAGGTTTGACACTTCACAGATAGTAGTAACAACATCAAATCCTCTTCTTTCTTCAACTCTTGTAGCACTGCCGACGCCTTTGATGCGGAACATCTTGACCCTTCCTGGTGATGAATGTGATCTCTATATAAAATGATAATAGGTTCAACGCTAGAATTGGTCTAAAGTCATTTGACACTTCCAGGGAGCACTAAAAGGATTTGTACCAGGCATTTCACATCAAAGTGTGACATCTTCACTGGGTGCCTGTTTATTGGTGGCTATGATTCACTCATTGGAGTAGATTCCCCAAAAAATGGGGAGGCCGGAGGCACATTGGAAACCCATCCAGAGTTGGCCTGCAGAGTTGGGAGTATATAGTCAATGTTATCAGGACTTTGCAGATTCAACTTCTCAAGCAAAATCATAGTAAAATTGAATCGTTTTACACATTATGAACATTCAGAAGCAGCGAACAAACCTATTAGGCATCTATTGACTGTTGCTAAATTGTGTCTGACAGCATCTCCAGTAGCTTGTGTATATTTGGATGTCTATATATCCATATAGACAATGGTCTAAAAAGATTCCCTCATATAGACATCCAGTTTTGCAACAGAACGTCTATATACAGAACATCTATATTCTCTCTCTAATATTTTAGTATTATTTTGTAACTACCAATTCAACTACCATTTTAACAGTAATTCAACAATTTACTTATTACAATGTTAACGGCTACTTTTCAAACGGCTATATTTTCAACAGACACTTTTCAAACGGCTCTATTTCCAACGGCTCCATTCCAACAGCTCTATTCCAACGGCTATATTCCAGGCCTATATATACCACCCCTTCTCACCTCTCTCAAATCATTCCATCTTGTGCTTGTCTCATCTCTCTTCCGAGTCCGCCTGTCTCCTCTCCTACAACACAATGAGTGAAACAGTGTTTGTTTTGGATATGCTCATGAATTCGTCGTCGTCGTCTTCATCGGACAAGCACGAACTAATTCTTGCAGCATTTGCGGAGTGCGATGAGGAAGAGGAGGCAAATGCTCGACGTCATGGCGGTTCCACGCTGGGACAGCAGTATTTGTATCGCGGAAGAGATGCTGGATTTGTTCTACTGTGGGACGACTACTTCAAAGAAAATCCCACCTTTCCCGAAAGTTATTTTTGTCGAAGGTTAGTATTACTACAATATTCTGTATCTGCCTATTTTTCATCTCCCTATCTCATGTGTTTATTCGCACAGGTATAGAATGTCTCGTAATTTATTTAATCGCATAGCTGAAGCAGCACTTGAGCATAATAGTTATTTTAAGCAAAAAAGAAATTCTGCTGGAGCTCTTGGATTGCATCCTCTGCAAAAGATGACAGCTGCAATGCGACTGCTAACGTATGGATATGCCGCCGATGCCGCGGATGAGTATTGTCGGTCTGGAGAATCTACTAATCTAGCATCTTGCAAAAAGTTTGTGATAGCTATTTGTGAAGTCTTTGGGGACCAGTATCTGAGATCTCCAAATGGAGAAGATACTGCTAGATTACTTGACATAGGGGAGCAAAGAGGTTTTCCTGGTATGTTAGGGTGTATAGATTGCATGCATTGGACTTGGAAAAATTGTCCTAAAAAATGGCATGGCATGTTTAAAGGTCATGTGAATAAGCCCACAATGATTCTGGAGGCAGTTGCATCGAAGGATCTTTGGATTTGGCATGCATTCTTTGGTTTACCAGGGTCTCTCAATGACATAAATGTTCTTCAACGTTCACCTCTGTTTGCAAAGCTATCCGAAGGTCAAGCTCCAGAAGTGAATTATACCATCAATGGTCATCCGTACACAATGGGGTATTACCTTGCAGATGGTATATACCCACCATGGGCAACATTTGTGAAGACCATACCATCTCCAGAAGGCAGAAAAAAGAAACATTTCGCCAAAAGACAAGAGGGAGCCAGAAAGGATGTGGAGAGAGCCTTTGGAGTTCTGCAATCCCGCTTTGCTATTGTTCGGGGACCTGCCAAAGGTTGGAAACGCAAAGAAATTGGTGATCTAATGAAAGCTTGCATCATAATGCACAATATGATAGTTGACGACGAGCGAGACAGCGGTCCACGAGACTACAACTACGACTCTATGGGAGTAAAGGTGGTCCCATCTCGTTCTCATGCGGAACAATTGAGTGTGTTTATTCAAATGAATCAACGGATCACAAACAGAGCATTTCACTCTCTGCTTCAAGATGATCTAGTTGAGCACATCTGGCAGAAGTTTGGAGATGAATGATTATGTACGCAGTTGTAATAATGTAGTTGAATCTTATCATGTACTATTTCAGTTATGGCATAATGCAATGTTTCCAATATACTGCAATGCTTTCACAACTAGTTTAGACAATAAGCAGTTCACACGGCAAATAGTTGACATGACAAATAGTTTACACGACAAACCTGATGTGTTCTATCGGCGAGCGGCAATCTCATTCTGCTTGTTGATGTAGAATTGTTGTTGTGCCCCACTCATAGTACTAGTGTCCATGGACATGATCTTCTCTTCTAACTCAAACTGTTTCTGTGCCATCTCCCTCTCCTTGATTGTCATTTGCCTCTCCCTCTCTTGGTTTGCCATCTGTCTCTCCCTCTCCTGGTTTGCCATCTGCCTCTCCTGCAATGCAATTTGCTTCTCCTGCAATTCAAATGCTCGCTCATAACGAGCATTCTTCGCGGCCTCTTTCGCCTCGGCCTTCTCTAGCTTTTGTGCCCACACAGTTTCTAATGATAACTTGGGAGCAAGAGCATCGGAAGCAGAAGCTTTAACTTTCCGTAAACGTTCTTTATCTCGCTTATTACCATCAGGCCTTATCTCTGTATCAAGAGCATCAGTGGATCCGAAGTCTTCATCATTAGAAGTTGTACCTGGACTTGCATCCGAGGTCTTCTTCTGCTTTTTCGGAGGCCCCTTCGAAACCACACGATTCTCCCACTTCGGATGCTTTTGCAACTCTAACCAGCAATGCATTAATGCAAATGGCCTGTTTTTAGGATCTTTGGACTTGTATAAAACAAGTGCCTGGGCTTGCTACACAAATAAAAAGGCTATTAAACTCTCACAAAACATATGAAAGTTTAGAACCAAACTAAAAAGATGGATGCGTACCTGCTGAGCGATAGTTACCCCACTTTGGTTTCTATTAAGAATTTGCTGATAGTATCCACAAAACTTGCTGACTTGTTCATTAATAGTGCTCCAACGACAAGTGATTGCATTTTGAACACGCACCGGCCATGACACTTTCTTGCGCGTGCTGTAGTAATCATAAATCCTACCCCAATAAGAATTTGATGATTGATCTGTCCCTATCACAGCATCCAGACTGGTGTGCAACCATGCTGCCACCAACAATTCATCCTCTTGACTAGACCAATTCTTTCCTTTAGTGGATTTTGCTTTGGCAGATGCAGACACTTCTTGAGTTGGTGGCATCTCTTGCTCCCCAACTGGACTATCTGGCACTTGTGGTGATACACCGAAGTTCAACATGTCGAGAAAACGCTCGTCTCCTTCCATCTGCAAAAAATGGCAGAAATTTCATATGACAATACATCAGCAGTAGCAGCATACAGGGGCAGCAAAATTCACTCTTGATCTTCAGTAGCAGCATACAATTTCACATGACAATACATCACCAAACTAGCATCAACAATATCAATCTTCAGTATGCACACATGTTTAGCAGCAAAATTCAGCATGCACACATATTTAGCAGCAGCAGTAGCAGCCCCCTCCCTCGACCCAGACGCGGCGGCGACGGCGACCCCGCCCTCGACCCAAACCCCCGACCGCAGCGCCCCCGACCTCCACCCCAATCCCCGAGCAGCGCCCCCACCCACCCCCCCCCCCCCACCCCAACCCCCGAGCGGCGCCCCCTCCCTCGACCCAGACACGGCAGCGGTGGCGACCCATACGCGGCGGCGGCAACCCGTATGCGGCGGCGGCGACGGCCAGATCCACAAAGGTTGGATCCTATCCTCTCATCCCTCTCTCGCCGGGAGGAGAAATTGAGCATACCTCGCCTCGGGATGTTGTGGTGTGGCGCGACGACGACCTCGCGGCGGCGTCCTCTTTGTCTCCAGAGCAAGCGACTTGGCGGGAGAAAGGGCGACGGAGTTGGCGGGAGGGAGAAAAAGTGGCTGCGGTTGAGCTATGGACGATGCCTTCACATCGTCCAGGCCTGGACATTGTGGAGGTGGATTTAGAAGATGTGCATGTTTGGACATCTATTTACACAAGCTGTTGGACCTCCATTTTGGGCTCACATTGTGAAAAAGTAGTATAGACAATCATATAGACAAGCTATTGGAGACGCTCTTTAAGGTGAGGAAGTCATCAGAGAAGCTGTTGTGTGAATTGAACATGTACACAACGCCCATGGGTGCTGCCCCCACTCAAAAAAATCTCGCATATAAATCAACCAGTGGAGAGCATGCGCATGCCACCGAACGCTGACGCGGCCTGAAGGTTGTTGTTGGCCACGGCCACGGGCGTGTGATGGCCGGGCACGGCTCATGCACCTCCTCCGGAGGTAGGAGGAGCTCGCCCAGTGAGGTTGCCGCTAATGCTCGGGATGCTGGAGGCGCGCGCCGTCGAGGTTGCTGGGCGGCCGTCGTTGGCGGGGGTTGGGTGCACTGGATGGACGCCGATGAGCAGCTCGTCCGTGCTCCCCGCATGGCCGACGAGCAGCTAATCCATGCTCCACCCCGCCATGCGTTCCGCAAGGTGATGCAGCCGGGGGACTCTCACCAGCTGGATCCCATGGCCTTGATCTGTTCCTTTGGTTGGGAACAATAAACAATGAAAAAAATAACGTGGTCCTGAAAATATGCTATTAGCGTGCTATAGCGCGCTACAACTTGCTATTAATAAGACATTGTACATGAATTAATTTAACAAGGCAATTCTCTACACACTATAGCGTGCTATTAGCGGCGCTATAGCGTGCTATTTTTTTCCAATGGGAACAACTCGACATCGGCAGGGATGGAAAAGGCATGGGAATTTGGTCGTGCTCGTCCTCGGCGACGAAGGGAACCGGAAGGAGGCCAACTACAGGTGGAAGGCATGGAAATTTGGTGCGTGCTCATCCTCGGCGATGAAGGGAACTAAGGCCGGCGGCAGGTGGAGCACAGCGGCCGGGCGTTGCGTGAGATGCGACGAATCCTGCCGATCTCGACCGGATTTGGCGACGGCAGAACGCGGACGGACACCGCAGAGAGGATGGATGTGGGTGTGGCGGCGGCGGAGGAACCCTCATGTTCTGGGGTTTTTGATTTTTTGCCCCTTCTTACTTTGTACTTTGACAATCTGCCACCGATTACTTTGTAATTGATTTTTTGCCCCACGTTACTTCACACCTTGATCTTTTGCCCCTGTCAAGTGGGACCCATGATGAAATCCCCAATTTTCCCTCATGGGAATTTGGTACGTGCTCGTCCTCGGCGATGAAGGGAACCGGAAGGAGGCCAACTACAGGTGGAAGGCATGGAAATTTGGTGCGTGCTCATCCTCGGCGATGAAGGGAACTAAGGCCGGCGGCAGGTGGAGCACAGTGGCCGGGCGTCGCACGAGATGCGACGAATCCTGCCGATCTCGACCGGATTTGGCGACGGCAGAACGCAGACGAACACCGCAGAGAGGATGGATGTGGGTGTGGCGGTGGCGGAGGAACCCTCATGTTCTGGGGTTTTTGATTTTTTGCCCCTTCTTACTTTGTATTTTGACAATCTGCCACCGGTTACTTTGTAATTGATTTTTTGCCACACGTTACTTCACACCTTGATCTTTTGCCCCTGTCAAGTGGGACCCATGATGAAATCCCCAATTTGCCCTTTGCATCGATTGACCACGCCACGGGACAGCATTGATCCCCGAGTTAATTGCAAGGAACTACCACACTTCAGCACGTTGTAACGGATCAGTCCCACTAGTCGCTTCTGTTGCAAATCAGTACCATCTCAGAGCCTAATTGTTGCAAAACGGTCTAAACCACCGTATCATACTGTATTGATGCTGTTTCTGACCAGGAGGGCCCGCCTGTCGGGTGACACGTGCCATATGTTTTTGCAGAAAGCCCCCTTGCATTATATTTAATCATGCACATGCACTTTGCGGAAGTCCCGCTTGTGCGCGCGCGACGCTGTCACCACACCAGCCAAGCTCAGTTATTCAGACTAGGATACTAATGCTTTATATCTTTTACTGTTAATAAATAAAACAAAAAGAAAAATGACGATGCCACCAGGATTCAAACCTGCGCCAGCGACGGACGGCGTGCGCACACTAACCAACACCAACACCTCACACACATGCTCGCGTAAAAAATGAGACATAGTGTTTTTATCTAGTTTAGACACGTCCCGACATTTTCCTTTTTTTGTATGTTATTTTTGTTTTCGATTTATTTTATCTTTTTACAGATCTTCGCTATTCTTCGGGTTTTCATGTTTTTTTACATTTCTATTGTATATATTATAGGTGTAGTATGCAATATTTTTTGCAAATACACACTGAACATTATTGTATAAATACAAAATTTTGTTATATACATTGAACAATTTTTAAATATACAATGAACTTTTTAAAAATATATAAGTTCCATTTATTTGTACGTGTTTTTTATTTTGGATTTTTTTTATGTTTTTCAGATCTTCGTTATTCTTTTATTATTTTACATTTCTTTTTTACATAGGTTTAGTATGCACTATTTTTTTCGGAAAACACAATGAAAATTACTGTATATTGTTTAATATACGATGAACAGTTCTGTTATATACATTGAGCATTTTTTAAAATATATAAATTCAATTTTTTATGTGTTTTTTTGTTTCGGATTTCTTTTATCACTTTTCAGTTCTTTGGTATTCTTTGGATTTTTAAAAAAATATTTACATTGCAAATGGGCCCTGCCGCATGTTTAATAATGTAATAATTTGAAGATATTTTATCCAAATTGTACAACAATTTCGAGCCGGTGGCTGTAGGCGCATGCACCTATGTAATTAAATTTTTTTTGAAGTAACCTATGTAATTAATTAGTATTCGCATTTGTCTAAAAAAACCTGGCTGTGCAAATTGTCCTGCAGCCCGTTTAACAAGAGCTATGCACCTGTGTGTTGTAGTGGTTACCGCGCGCATGAGATCCGGTTCAGCGCTGGTTCAGATCCTGACGACCGCCTTATTTTTTGGTTCTTTTATTTGTTTATTAAGGGCGAAAGAATATAAAGTGTAATATCGAGTTGAATTATGTTTCGCCTTATTTTATTGATGTCCTAGTCATGAATGAAAATATTGTACAATGGCGGTTCACTGGCTTTTATGGTCGTCCGAACTGGAACGATCGCAGTTTATCTTGGGAAGACATTCGTAATCTGCATCGCAAGGGGAACCATCCTTGGGTAATTTTGGGGGATTTCAATGAAATATTATATACTTCGAAGAAAGAGGGTGGTAATATGAGACCAAATGGCATGATGAGGGAATTCCATGAAGGTCTTATGGACTGTGGGTTGGAGGATTTAGGATATATCGGCGATCCCTTTACTTGGAGTAGAGGTGACATTCGAGAGCGTCTTGACCGTGCAGTGTGCAATCTAGGGTGGGCTCATAAATTTTCTCGTGCGGCTGTGATTAACGAAGAACATGTTCACTCTGACCACCGTCCGCTGGTCCTGGATACGAACTATCTGGGTGATAGTATTTTTAGACGATCGACGGGGTGTGTAAAACAATTTGAAGCCAAATGGCTAAAAGAAGAGACTGTTAATGAAATCGTCAAGGCATATTGGGAAAAAGCAAAGTTAACAGGCGTTGGTCCTTCCCTTGCTGACCGTATGAAAGCCGTCCATGCCGATTTGCACCACTGGGACCGTGAGATTCTTAAGGGTCCTAAGCGGAGAATTAAAAAATTGAAAAAAGAGTTAGAGAGATTGAGACGTGGTCCAATGAATACTGAATCCCGGTGTCGTCAGAAGGAGATTATCCTGGTAATTGAGAATCTTTTGGACCAAGAGGAAATCTTTTGGCTACAAAGAGGGCGTGCGAATTGGTTGATGCACAGGGATCGAAATACGTCGTTTTTCCATAACGCGGCCACGGCCAGGAAGAAAAGGAATAATATTAAAAAAATTACTAGATGATTCGGGAGTTTGGAGGGAAGATAAGGAGTTGAAGGACCATATCACTGATTATTTTTCAAAACTCTTCACGTCAGAAGTACAACAACCAAACCAAGAGGTTTTGCCCCTTGTTCGTAGGAGAGTTTCTACTGAGATGAACAACGCTCTCCTAGCCCCGTATACGGCCAAAGACGTTCGTAAGGCATTGTTTGATATCGGGGATCTAAAAGCCCCAGGCCCAGATGGATTACATGCTATCTTCTATAAAAGATTCTGGCCCATGCTAGGGGATGATTTGGTTGAGGAGGTCCTACAAGCAATCAATACATGTACCATCCCAGACGGCTGGAACGATACTGCAATTGTGATGATCCCAATGATCAACTCACCGGAAAAGGTAACCCAATTCAGGCCAATAAGCTTATGTAATGTGCTATATAAAATAATTGCAAAAATGGTGGCTTCTCGTTTGAAGATCCTTTTGCCTGATATTATCAGCCCTACTCAGAGTGCTTTCGTGCCTGGCAGACTGATAACTGATAATATTCTTGTTGCTTACGAATGCTTTCACACAATAAAAAGAGAGAAGGTAGGGAAGGTTTGTGCGCTATTAAACTTGATATGCACAAGGCTTATGACAGAGTAGAGTGGCCCTTCATGAAAGAAATTATGTTGAGACTGGGCTTCCATCAAGAATGCGTAAATCTTATTATGCGGTGCATTTCAACAGTCGAATATAGAGTTAGAATTAATACGGAGGAAAGTGAGAACTTCAAGCCTACAAGGGGATTAAGACAGGGTGACCCATTGTCACCATACCTTTTCTTGTTGTGCACTGAAGGTTTGAATGCCCTATTGTCACATGCGGAGGAAAATGGAAAAATCTCAGGTGTAAGAGTTTGTAGAGACGCCCCATGGATAACTAATCTTCTCTTTGCAGATGATTCCTTAATTCTTATGAAAGCTAACAAACAAAGTGGAGAAGCTCTGAAAGTTGCGCTTGATCTATATTGTGAGGCATCGGGACAATTAGTTAGCGTTGAAAAATCCAGCATTTTTTCAGTCCTAACACGAAGGTGGAGATTAGAGCACAACTTTGCGCAACATTGAATATAATGACGGAGGCCCTTAGTGATAAATATCTGGGTTTGCCAGCAAATGTTGGGTTAGATAAAACAGATTGTTTCCAAATTTTAATTGAACGTATTGTCAGTAGAATTAGTGGCTGAAAGGAAAAATTACTGTCTACTGGGGGAAAGGAAATCCTGCTCAAGGCTGTGATCCAAGCCATACCCACCTATGCAATGTCAGTCTTTAAAATTCCTAAAAAAATTGCAAAGTAATCATCGACGCGATAGCGCATTTCTGGTGGGGAGATGAGGAGAATCAGAGGAGAATGCACTGGATGCCCTGGTGGAAATTATGTGTACCAAAAAATCAAGGAGGGATGGGATTTCGTGATATTCACTGTTTTAATTTGGCATTGTTGGCCAAACAAGCATGGCGTCTTTTGGATAATCCTGATTCTTTGTGTGCTTCTATCCTAAGGGCAAAATATTACCCCCATGGCGACCTGTTAAATGTTAAGCTCAAGAAAGGTTCTTCCTTTACATGGCAAAGCATCATGGCGGGCATAAATACTCCGAAACGTGGTTATATTTTGCGTGTGGGGAACGGACATAACATTAATATTTGGGAAGATGCCTGGATCCCAAACTATGCCAGTAGGAAAATTGTAACGCCTAAGGGAGGTAACCTGTTAACTAAGGTAGGTGATCTCATTGATCCTGTCTATAATACTTGGGATGGAGACCTGATTAGGCAAACTATGTGGCCGATCGATGTACAAAGGATTCTCTCAATTCCCCTACCGCAATATGATATGCAAGACTTTGTTGCCTGGAATTATATGAAAAATGGAATATTCTCAGTTAGGTCAGCCTACTATGTGGAGTGGAATCACCAGTATGGAAGCAAATTGAAACACTCTAATGGTATGGGGCGAACCACAGTTAATCCTATTTGGAGTAAGATATGGAAATTAGCATGTCCGGCAAAAGTTAAAATATTCTTATGGCGAATGCTACATGGTACTATCCCGTGCAGAGTTACGCTAGCTAATAGACATATGAAGGTTTCACCCATCTGCCCAATTTGCTCTGAGGGCTTAGAAGATACAAAACATATGTTGTTCCGGTGTACTAAAGCAAAGGAGGTTTGGAAAAGACTGGGACTCGATGATATCATTGAAAAAGCTTGCGAGATTGATCGTGCAGGAGGGGCGGTGCTGGAGTACCTACTACTCCTACCAGATCAAGATTTGTGGATATTGGGTTGCCACAATGTGCGTGAGATGATTGCTATCTAAGCATGGTACCTATGGTGGGAAAGACGAAAGTTGGTTCACAATGAGAAAATACAAAATGTAACGCAGATTTCAATGGGAATCCTTGCCCTTACCACAAATTTTGTTAATGCATTATCCCCCCAAGGCGTCTGTGAAGAACGAGAGCTGGTCTTGCCCTTCAAGAGGTTTTGTTAAACTCAACGTTGATGCTTCCTTTGATCACGACCTTATTAGGGGGACAATGGGAGCAGTGCTTAGAGATGACAGAGGCAGGTCTATTGCTGGAGGGAATGAGAGAATAGATTTTTGCACGGATGTGCTGATGGCAGAGGCTAGAGCTCTCAAATTTGGTCTAACATTGGCGCAAAGGGCGGGATGCAATCGCATTATCGTAAATTCGGATAATATGGAGGTGATTGACTCTATGAATGATGGAGGGCAGTCGGCGGGTGCGGCGGCAGCAATCTTCGAAGACTGTTTTCATTATGCATGTGATTTCATTACTGCTAGATTTGAGCACTGTAATAGGGAAACAAATAAAGTAGCTCATGAGCTTGCTAGATTAGCTAGATTTTCTTTGACTTCTGATTGGTTTGAGAAGCCTTTAAGTGAAATTGTAATGTTCCTCACAAACGATGTACTACTTATTACAAATGAATAAAGTTGGAGTTTGTTTTCAAAAAGAACTGAGCGCGTGTGGTGTAGAGGCAGCGCCATGCCGTGTGACGCGGGGGTTCGCTGGTTCGAATCCCGCCTGTGGCAATCTTTTTTAGATTTCTGCGAAGGACATCTACGTGATTACGTATAATCCAAGGGGGCTTTCTGCAAAAATATGTGCCACGTGTCACCTGCAGGCGGGCCCTGCTGGTCAGATACAGCGTCAATACGATGGTCATTCCGTTTTGCAACAATTAGGCTCTAAGATGGTACTGATTTGTAACAGAAGCGACTAGTGGTACTGATCCGTTACAATGTGCTGAAGTGTGGTAGTTCCTTGCAATTAACTCTCGATCCCCATCTCTCGTTCGCCGTTCCTCTCTCTGCTTTGCGGATGCGCACAAGGGAGGCGGCGGCGCTCCGGTGGCCTTCGACGCCTGCAGCTACCTACCGACAACGGCATTAAACTGCCCCACCAACCATAGCTCCGCACCTCACCGCAGCCATGGCGGACCGACCGCCCCCGCTGCTCCTTAGTGGCCACCACGAGCAGCCATGGCGACGCATATAAGGACGTCCATGGCAAATTTCTCTGTTCCTCTGCTCGCCGCTGCCCCTTCCAACCATGCGCCGCTGTTCGCCCCACCGCCCCTTCCAGCCATGCGCCGCTGTTCGCGACACCGCGTCCAGCTGCTGTTCGCCGGGGGCCATCATCCAGACCGCATGTGTGCTGACTCTGTGCACTAGATGGATGCCGGTAGGTGCTTCTCTCCGTCCAGCTGCTGTTCGCCAGTAGGTGCTTCTCCCCGCCGCCCCGTGGTACTGTTGCCCGCCGCCGCCACCGCCGGCTACTGTTGCTGCTTCTCGTCGCCACCACATACTGCCGATGATGATGCTCGCCAGCGCCTTGTGCAGCGGTCGGCGGCACCTAGTCACGACTCACCGTGGTCACTGGGAGGTAGCCGGCGACCGCCGAGGACCACCGTATGCTACGAGATAGCCGCAGCCTTCTCCTTTGTCCCGGCGTGCGTCGGCGTCAAACAAGCACACAAGGGCATACGTGCCCATCGTTTTGTCCATATAATATATCTATCATTTGCAAGTATTGTTTTTGTGTGAAAAAGTGGCAAAAGATCAAATGGCAAACTAAGGAGTGGCAAAAGATCAATTACAATCTAAGCAGTGGCAAAATGTCAAAGTCCAAAGTAAGTAGTGGCTGGAAATCAAATCCCCCTCATGTTCTCGTGTGGGGCAGCGATGTCAACGGCGGGCGAGTTAGGCTGCGCATGAAACCTTTTTTTTCACTTACGCTCAGGCTACTGTGGACTACAGGTTAATTTCTATAAACTACAGGGACTTTTATTCAAAAATGCCGCGACGGTGAACCCGGCAGAAGCAATGCGTGATTTATAATTAATTAAGTACTAGCACAAATGCCCGTGCGTTGTAACGCGAGAAAAGTCGATGTGTATTCGATTAGGCTAGTCATAATGGGGAGTAACTTAGACTAGTAACATACACATATTACTAGTCCATGTTACTACCTTCATAGTGGAAAGTGTCATAGGTGTAGTAACATACATATCTTCATTTATTGCTTTGTAGACTCATTTTGTATTGAGAACCGCTATGTGATGGTAACATATTATGTTACTCTATTTGTCTATCCTCTTTAATTAAATGACACATCATCTTTTTTGCTTATGTGGCATCTATGTTACTACTTATGTTACTCCCACAATGACTAGCCTTATGTGCAAAACTCATCCGTTGTTCATGAAAATTGTGCATGCAAAAGATCCCTTGTGTTGCAATGGATATTATAAAAAAAGTTGAGAGTTTGTGTGGTACTCGATAGTTTACCTTGTCGTGCACAGTCCGCTTCTGCCTCCCTTATCTTTCCTTTGGTGCGAAACTGCTGGCATGCAATGTCGATCCTTAAAAATATAGAAAATTATAAGATTTAGATATACATGTGACATTGCCCTATAAAGTTTTCATCAGATTATCGATCAAATATATGCCACTTTGAAAGCACAAGTGCTCCCTGGGTGATTTTGGTAATTAATGTCAACATATCTCTTGTTGGACTAGTGCTTTTATCTAGTGTATTTCGGACAAGTTCAACAATGGCGTGGTAAGGACAAGAGGATGTGGAACCCCTTCAAAATACTAAGGACACATATTGGCAAAAGCTCAAGACTCTTCATTTCTATTTTAGTGATCCAAGATCACATTGAGTCCATAGTAAAGCCAATACTATTAAAAGGGGATGAGGTGTTGCTTAATGGTTTACTTGCTCAAAATGCTTAGTGATATTGCTCCAAAGCCCTCAACCACTTTCTCATTCAAAATATGTCCAAAACCCAACGTCAAACTCGGCCCCACCGATTCTTCCTATCCAACCCCACCGAGTTCATTTGACATAGCCACTGCCAGAAACCCTAACACCTGGGTCACACCGATACAAATCTCGGTCTCACCGAGATGGCCCTGTAAACTCTCTGTTTCCCTTTTGTAACATTACGGTCTCACCGAAATGAGTGATCGGTCACACCGAGTTTACTTGACCAACTCTCTGTTTGCTCTTTGCTGAAATCGGTCTCACCGAGTTCACGCAATCGGCGCCACCAAGATGAGGTTTTGCCCTGGCCCTAGCACATCGGTCCCACCGAGTTGTTCCAGTCGGTTCCACCGAGATTCCCAACGTTCACATTTTGAACTGAATCAGTCTCACCGAGTTCTTCTATTCGGTCAGACCGAGTTGGGTCAAATGTGTGTAACGGTTGGATTTTGTGTGGAGGCTATATATACCCCTCCACCCGCTTCTCCATACGTGAGAGAGCCATCAGAATGCGCCTACACCTTCAGCTTACATTTTCTGACAGAGAACCACCTACTCATGTGTTGAGATCAAGATATTCCAATCCTACCACAAGATTCTTGATTTCTAGCCTTCCCCAGGTTGCTTTCCACTCAAATCATCTTTTCACCATATCCAAATCTATGAGAGAGAGTTGAGTGTTGGGGAGACTATCATTTGAAGCACAGGAGCAAGGTGTTCATCATCAACACAACATCTATTACCTTTTGGAGAGTGGTGTCTCCTAGATTGGTCAGGTGTCGCCTGGGAGCCTCCGACAAGATTGTGTAATTGAACCAAGAAGTTTGTAAGAGAAAGGAGATCGCCTACTTCGTGAAGATCTACCCGAGTGAGGCAAGTCCTTTGTGGGCGATGGCCATGGTGGGATAGACAAGGTTGCTTCTTCGTGGATCCTGTTGGGGAATGTAGTAATTTCAAAAAAAAATCCTACGCACACGCAAGACCATGGTGATGCATAGCAACGAGAGGGGAGAGTGTGTTCACGTACCCTCGCAGACTGAAAGCGGAAGTGTTAGAACAATGTGGTTGATGTAGTCGAACGTCTTCACGATCCGACCGATCCAAGTACCGAACGCACGGCACCTCCGAGTTCAGCACACGTTCAGCTCGATGACGTCCCACGAACTCCGATCCAGCAGAGCTTCACGGGAGAGTTCTGCCAGCACGACGGCGTGATGACGGTGATGATGTTGCTACCGACGCAGGGCTTCGCCTAAGCACCGCTACGATATGACCGAGGTGGATTATGGTGGAGGGGGGCACCGCACACTGCTTGGAACAATCAACTTGTGTGTCCTAGGGTGCCCCCTGCCCCCGTATATAAAGGAGCAAGGGGGAGGCCGGCCGGCCCTTGCAGGGCGCGCCAGGAGGAGGGCTCCTCCTCCTAGTAGGAGTAGGACTCCCCTTTCCTACTCCTACTAGGAGGGGGAAGGAAGGAGGAGAGGGTGAAGGAAAGGGGGGGCGCCGCCCCCCCTTCCTTAGTCCAATTCGGACCAGGGGGGAGGGGCGCGCGGCCTGCCCTGGCCGGCCCTCTCTCTCTCCACTAAGGCCCATGTGGCCCATTTGTTGGGGAACGTAGCAGAAATTCAAAATTTTCTACGCATCACCAAGATCAATCTATGGAGTAACTAGCAATGAGAGAGAGGGGAGTGCATCTTCATACCCTTGAAGATCGCGATGCGGAAGCGTTGCAAGAACGCGGTCGGTGGAGTCGTACACGAAGCGATTCAGATCGCGGCCGAATCCGATCTAAGCACCGAACAACGGTGCCTCCGCGTTCAACACACGTGCAGCCCGGTGACGTCTCCCGCGCCTTGATCCAGCAAGGGAGAGGGAGAGGTTGGGGAAGACTCCGTCCAGCAGTAGCACGATGGCGTGGTGGTGGTGGAGGAGCGTGGCACTCCAGCAGGGCTTCGCCAAGCACTGCGAGAGACGAGGAGGGAGAGGGGTAGGGCTGCGCCAAGAGAGAGGGAGACTCATGTCTATGGCAGCCCCAAAACCCCCACTATATATAGGGGAAGGGGAGGGGCTGCGCCCCCATCTAGGGTTCCCCCCTAGGGGTGGCGGCCAGCCCTAGATGCATCTGGGGGGGGGGGGGCGGCCAGAGGGGGAGAGAGGGGGGCGCACCCTAGGTGGGCCTTAGGCCCATCTGAGCCTAGGGTTTTCCCCTTCCCCCCTTCCCTGCGCCTTGGGCCTCTTGTGGGAGGCGCACCAGCCCACCTAGGGGCTGGTCCCTTCCCACACTTGGCCCACGCAGGCCTCCGGGGTTGGTGGCCCCTCCCGGTGGACCCCCGAACCCTTCACGTGGTCCAGGTACGTTACCGATAATGCCCAGAACACTTCCGGTGTCCAAAACAGGACTTCCCATATATAAATCCTTACCTCCGGACCATTCCGGAACTCCTCGTGACGTCCTGGATCTCATCCGGGACTCCGAACAACATTCGGCAACCACGTACATCTATTCCCTATAACCCTAGCGTCATCGAACCTTAAGTGTGTAGACCCTACGGGTTCGGGAATCATGCCGACATGACCGAGACATCTCTCCGGCCAATAACCAACAGCGGGATCTGGATACCCATGTTGGCTCCCACATGTTCCAGGATGATCTCATCGGATGAACCACGATGTCGGGGATTCAATCAATCCCGTATACAATTCCCTTTGTCAATCGGTATGTTACTTGCCCGAGATTCGATCGTCGGTATCCCAATACCTCGTTCAATCTCGTTACCAGCAAGTCACTTTACTCATTCCGTAATGCATGATCCCGTGACTAACTACTTAGTCACATTGAGCTCATTATGATGATGCATTACCGAGTGGGCCCAAAGATACCTCTCCGTCATACGGAGTGACAAATCCCAGTATCGATTCGTGCCAACCCAACAGACACTTTCGGAGATACCCGTAGTGTGCCTTTATAACCACCCGGTTACGTTGTGACGTTTGGCACACCCAAAGCATTTCTGCGGCATCCGGGAGTTGCACAATCTCATGGTCTAAGGAAATGATACTTGACATTAGAAAAGCTTTAGCAAACGAACTACACGATCTTGTGCTATGCTTAGGATTGGGTCTTGTCCATCACATCATTCTCCTAATGATGTGATCCCGTTATCAATGACATCCAATGTCCATGGTCAGGAAACCATAACCATCTATTGATCAACGAGCTAGTCAACTAGAGGCTCACTAGGGACATGTTGTGGTCTATGCATTCACACATGTATTACGGTTTCCAGTTAACACAATTATAGCATGAACAATAGACAATTGTCATGAACAAGGAAATATAATAATAACCATTTTATTATTGCCTCTAGGGACATTTCCAACAGTCTCCCACTTGCACTAGAGTCAATAATCTAGTTCACATCACTATGTGATTGTGATGAATTCAACACCCATGGGGTTTGAACATATATCGCTTGTGAGAGAGGTTATTAATCAACGGGTCTGAACCTTTCAGATGCGTGTGCTTTACAAATCTCTATGTCATCTTGTAGATGCAGCTACCACGCTCTATTTGGAGCTATTCCAAATAACTGTTCCACTATACGAATCCGGTTTACTACTCAGAATCATCCGGATTAGTGTCAAAGTTTGCATCGACGTAACCCTTTACGACGAACTCTTTTAACACCTACATAATCGAGAAAATTCCTTAGTCCACTAGTTACTAAGGACAACTTTGACCGCTGTCTTGTGATCCATTCCTGGATTACTCTTGTACCCCTTGACTGACTCAGGGCAAGGCACACTTCAGGTGCGGTACACAGCATAGCATACTGTAGAGCCTACGTCTAAAGCATAGGGGACGACCTTCGTCCTTTCTCTCTGTTATGCCGTGGTTAGGTATTGAGTCTTACTCAATACTCACACCTTATAACACAGCCAAGAACTCCTTCTTTGCCGATCTATTTTGAACTCCTTCAAAATCTTGTCACGGTATGTATTCATTTGAAAGTACTATTAAGCGCTTTGATCTATCCTTATAGATCTTGATGCTCAATGTTCAAGTAGCTTAATACAGGTTTTCCATTGAAAAACACTTTTCAAACAACCCTATATGCTTTCCAGAAATTCTACATCATTTCCGATCAACAATATGTCAACAACATATACTCATCAGAAATTCTATAGTGCTCCCACTCACTTCTTTGGAAATACAAGTTTCTCATAAACTTTGTATAAACCCAAAATCTTTGATCATCTCATCAAAGCGTATATTCCAACTCCGAGATGCTTACTCCAGTCCTTAGAAGGATTGCTAGAGCCTTGCATACTTGTTAGCATCTTTCAGGATTGACAAAACCTTCTGGTTGTATCACATACAACCTTTCCTCAAGAAAATCGTCGAGGGAACAATGTTTTGACATCCTATCTGCAAGATTTCATAAATAATACAGTAACTACTAATATAATTCCAACAGACTCTTAGCATGCTACGAGTGAGAAAGTCTCATCGCAGTCAACTCCTTGAACTTGTCGGAAAACATCTTAACGACAAGTCGAGCTTTCTTAATGGTGATACTTACCATCATTGTCCGTCTTCCCTTTTAAAATCCATCTGTACCCAACAGCCTTACGACCATCGAGTAGTTCTTCCAAAGTCTATACTTTGTTTTCATACATGGATCCTCTCGGATTTTATGGCCTCGAGCCATTCGTCGGAATCCGGGCCCACCATCGCTTCTCCATAGTTCGTAGGTTCATTGTTGTCTAGCAACATGACTTCCAAGACATGATTACCGTACCATTATGACGTAGTACGAATCCTTGTCAACCTACGAGGTTTGGTAGTGACTTGATCCGAAGTTTCATGATCACTATCATCAACTTCCACTTCAATTGGTGCAGGCTCCACAGGAACAACTTCCTATGCCCTGCTGCACACTAGTTGAAGTGACGGTTCAATAACCTCATCAAGTCTCCACCATCCTCCCACTCAATTCTTTTGAGAGAAACTTTTCCTCGAGAAAGGACCCGATTCTAAGAACAATCCCTTTTGCTTCCGAATCTGAGACAAGAGGTATACCCAACTGTTTTTGGGTGTCCTATGAAGATGCATTTATCCGCTTTGGGTTCGAGCTTATCAGACTGAAACTTTTTCACATAAGCATCGCAGCCCCAAACTCTTAAGAAACGACAGCTTAGGTTTCTCTAAACCATAGTTCATACGGTGTCGTCTCAACGGAATTGCGTGGTGCCCTATTTAAAGTGAATGCGGTTGTCTCTAATGCCTAACCCATAGACGATAGTGGTAATTCGATAAGAGACATCATGGTATGCACTATATCCAATAGGGTGCAGTTATGATGTTCGGACACACCATCACACTATGGTGTTCCAGGCGGTATTAGTCGTGAAACAATTTCCACAATGTCTTAATTGTGTGCCAAACTCGTAACTCACATATTCATCTCTATGATCATATCATAGACATTTTATCCTCTTGTCACGACGATCTTCAACTTCACTCTGAAATTACTTGAACCTTTCAATAATTCAGACTTGTGTTTCATCAAGTAAATATACTTAGCATTTGCTCAAATCATCTGTGAAGTAAGAACATAACGATATCCACTGCGTGCCTCAGCACTCATTGGACTGCACACATCAAAATGTATTACTTCCAACAAGTTGCTCTCTTGTTCCATCTCACTGAAAACGAGGCCTTTCAGTTATCTTGCCCATGTGGTATGATTTGCATGTCTCAAGTGATTCAAAATCAAGTGAGTCCAAATGATCCATCTGTATGGAGTTTCTTCATGCATATATACCAATAAACATGGTTCGCATGTCTCAATCTTTTCAAAAACGAGTGAGTCCAAAGATCCATCAACATGGAGCTTCTTCATGTGTTTTATCCCAATATGACTCAAATAGCAGTGCCACAAGTATGTGGTACTATCATTACTATCTTATATCTTTTGGCATGAACATGTGTATCACTACGATCGAGATTCAATAAACCATTCATTTTAGGTGCAAGACCATTGAAGGTATTATTCAAATAAAAAGAGTAACCATTATTCTCCTTAAATGAATAACCGTATTGCGATAAACATAATCCAATCATGTCTATGCTCAACGCAAACACCAAATAACAATTATTTAGGTTTAACACCAATCTCGATGGTAGAGGGAGCATGCGATGCTTGATCACATCAACCTTGGAAACACTTCCAACACATATCGTCATCTCATCTTTAGCTAGTCTCCGTTTATTCCGCAGCTTTTATTTTGAGTTACTAACACTTAGAAACCGAACCAGTATCTAATACCCTGGTGCTACTAGGAGTACTAGTAAAGTACACATTAATATAATGTATATCCAATATACTTCTGTCGACCTTGCCAGCCTTCTCATCTACGAAGTATCTAGGGCAGTTCTGCTTCAGTGACCGTTCCCCTCATTTCAGAAGCACTTAGTCTCGGGTTTGGGTTCAACCTTGGGTTTCTTCACTAGAGCAGCAACTGATTTGCCGTTTCATGAAGTATCCCTTCTTGCCCTTGCCCTTCTTGAAACTAGTGGTTTTACTAACCATCAACAATTGATGCTCCTACTTGATTTCTACTTTCGCGGTGTTAAACATCGTGAATAGCTCAAGGATCATCATATCTATCCCTGATATGTTATAGTTCATCACGAAGCTCTAGTAGCTTGGTGGCAGTGACTTTGGAGAACCATCACTATCTCATCTGGAAGACAACTCCCACTCGATTCAAGCGATTGTAGTACTCAGACAATCTGAGCACATGCTCAACGATTGAGCTTTTCTCCCTTAGTTTGTAGGCTTAAGAAACTTGTCGGAGGTCTCACACCTCTTGACGTGGGCACGAGCCTGAAATCCCAATTTCAGCCCTTGAAACATCTCATATGTTCCGCGACGTTTCAAAAACATATTCGGTGCCTCAATTCTATACCGTTTTAACATTACGCACTGAACTATCACGTAGTCATCAAAACGTGCATGTCAGATGTTCGCAACATCCACAAACGACGCTCGAGTTTCAGCACACCGAGCGGTGCATTAAGGACATAAGCCTTCTGTGCAGCAATGAGGATAATCCTCAGTTTACGGACCCAGTCCGCATAATTGCTACTATCAACTTTCAACTAAATTTTCTCTAGGAACATATCTTAAACAGTAGAACTAAAGCGTAAGCTACGACATGATTTGCAAAGACCTTTTGACTATGTTCATGATAATTAAGTTCATCTAATTATTTAATGAACTCCCACTCAGATAGACATCCCTCTAGTCATCTAAGTGATACATGATCCGAGTCAACTAGGCCGTGTCCGATCAATATGTGAGATGGACTAGTCATCATCGGTGAACATCTTCATGTTGATCGTATCTTCTATACGACTCGTGTTCGACCTTTCGGTCTCCCGTGTTCCGAGGCCATGTCTGTACATGCTAGGCTCGTCAAGTCAACCTAAGTGTATTGCGTGTGTAAATCTGGCTTACACCTGTTGTATGCGAACGTTAGAACCTATCACAACCGATCATCACGTGGTGCTTCGAAACAACGAACCTTCGCAACGGTGCACAGTTAGGGGGAACACTTTCTTGAAATTTTAGCGAGGGATCATCTTATTTATGCTACCGTCGTTCTAAGCAAATAAGATGTAAAAACATGATAAACATCACATGCAATCAAATAGTGACATGATATGGCCAATATCATTTTGCTCCTTTTGATCTCCATCTTCGGGGCGCCATGATCATCATCGTCACCGGCATGACACCATGATCTCCATCATCATGATCTCCATCATCGTGTCTTCATGAAGTTGTCTCGCCAACTATTACTTCTACTACTATGGCTAACGGTTTAGCAATAAAGTAAAGTAATTACATGGCGTTATTCAATGACACGCAGGTCATACAATAAATTAAGACAACTCCTATGGCTCCTGCCGGTTGTCATACTCATCGACATGCAAGTCGTGATTCCTATTACAAGAACATGATCAATCTCATACATCACATATATTTCATTCATCACATCCTTTGGCCATATCACATCACACGACACATGCTGCAAGAACAAGTTGGACGTCCTCTAATTGTTGTTGCAAATTTTTACGTGGCTGCTATAGGTTTCTAGCAAGAACGTTTCTTACCTACGCCAAAACCACAACGTGATATGCCAATTTCTATTTACCCTTCATAAGGACCCTTTTCATCGAATCCGATCCGACTAAAGTGGGAGAGACAGACACCCGCTAGCCACCTTATGCAACTAGTGCATGTCAGTCGGTGGAACCTGTCTCACGTAAGCGTACGTGTAAGGTCGGTCCGGGCCGCTTCATCCCATGATGCCGCCGAATCAAGATAGACTAGTAACGGCAAGTAAATTGACAAAATCAACGCCCACAACAACTTGTGTTCTACTCGTGCACAGAAACTACGCATAGACCTAGCTCATGATGCCACTGTTGGGGAACATAGCAAAAATTCAAAATTTTCTACGCATCACCAAGATCAATCTATGGAGTAAATAGCAACGAGAGAGAGGGGAGTGCATCTTCATACCCTTGAAGATCGCGATGCGGAAGCGTTGCAAGAACGCGGTCGGTGGAGTCGTACACGAAGCGATTCAGGTCGCGGCTGAATCCGATCTAAGCACCGAACAACGGTGCCTCCGCGTTCAACACACGTGCAGCCCGGTGACGTCTCCCGCGCCTTGATCCAGCAAGGGAGAGGGAGAGGTTGGGGAAGACTCCGTCCAGCAGCAGCACGGCCGCGTGGTGGTGGTGGAGGAGCGTGGCACTCCAGCAGGGCTTCGCCAAGCACTGCGAGAGACGAGGAGGGAGAGGGGTAGGGCTGCGCCAAGAGAGAGGGAGACTCATGTCTATGGCAGCCCCAAAACCCCCACTATATATAGGGGAAGGGGAGGGGCTGCGCCCCCATCTAGGGTTCCCCCCTAGGGGTGGCGGCCAGCCCTAGATGCATCTGGGGGGGGGGCGGGGCGGCCTGAGGGGGAGAGAGGGGGGGCGCACCCTAGGTGGGCCTTAGGCCCATCTGAGCCTAGGGTTTTCCCCTTCCCCCCTTCCCTGCGCCTTGGGCCTCTTGTGGGAGGCGCACCAGCTCACCTAGGGGCTGGTCCCTTCCCACACTTGGCCCACGCAGGCCTCCGGGGTTGGTGGCCCCTCCCGGTGGACCCCCGAACCCTTTAGGTGGTCCCGGTACGTTGCCGATAATGCCCAGAACACTTCCGGTGTCCAAAACAGGACTTCCCATATATAAATCCTTACCTCCGGACCATTCCGGAACTCCTCGTGACGTCCTGGATCTCATTCGGGACTCCGAACAACATTCGGTAACCACGTACATCTATTCCCTATAACCCTAGCGTCATCGAACCTTAAGTGTGTAGACCCTACGGGTTCGGGAATCATGCAGACATGACCGAGACATCTCTCCGGCCAATAACCAACAGTGGGATCTGGATACCCATGTTGGCTCCCACATGTTCCAGGATGATCTCATCGGATGAACCACGATGTCGGGGATTCAATCAATCCCGTATACAATTCCCTTTGTCAATCGGTATGTTACTTGCCCGAGATTCGATCGTCGGTATCCCAATACCTCGTTCAATCTCGTCACCGGCAAGTCACGTTACTCGTTCCGTAATGCATGATCCCGTGACTAAATACTTAGTCACATTGAGCTCATTATGATGATGCATTACCGAGTGGGCCCAGAGATACCTCTCCGTCATACGGAGTGACAAATCCCAGTCTCGATTCGTGCCAACCCAACAGACACTTTCGGAGATACCCGTAGTGTGCCTTTATAGCCACCCAGTCATGTTGTGACATTTGGCACACCCAAAGCATTTTTACGGCATCCGGGAGTTGCACAATCTCATTGTCTAAGGAAATGATACTTGACATCAGAAAAGCTTTAGCAAACGAACTACACGATCTTGTGCTATGCTTAGGATTGGGTCTTGTCCATCACATCATTATCCTAATGATGTGATCCCGTTATCAATGACATCCAGTGTCCATGGTCAGGAAACCATAACCATCTATTGATCAACGAGCTAGTCAACTAGAGGCTCACTAGGGACATGTTGTGGTCTATGCATTCACACATGTATTACGGTTTCCAGTTAACACAATTATAGCATGAACAATAGACAATTGTCATGAACAAGGAAATATAATAATAACCATTTTATTATTGCCTCTAGGGCACATTTCCAACACCATTAGTTCTCCCGGGGGGGTCCGGTAACCCTCCGCACTCCGATTTTCTCCGAAATCACCTGGAATACTTCCGGTGTCCGAATATAGTCGTCCAATATATCAATCTTTATGTCTCGACTATTTCGAGACTCCTTGTCATGTCCGTGATCACATCCGGGACTCCGAACTACCTTCGGTACATCAATTCACATAAACTCATAATACCGATCCTCACCGAACGTTAAGCGTGCGGACCCTACGGGTTCGAGAACTATGTAGACATGACCGAGATACGTCTCCGGTCAATAACCAATAGCGGAACCTGGATGCTCATATTGGTTCCTACATATTCTACGAAGATCTTTATCGGTCAAACTGCATAACAACATACGTTGTTCCCTTTGTCATCGGTATGTTACTTGCCCGAGATTCGATCGTCGGTATCTCAATACCTACCTCAATCTCGTTACTGGCAAGTCTCTTTACTCGTTTCGTAATGCATCATCCCGCAACTAACTCATTAGTTGTATTGCTTGCAAGGCTTATAGTGATGTGCATTACCGAGAGGGCCCAGAGATACCTCTCCGACAATCGGAGTGACAAATCCTAGTCTCGATCTATGCCAACTCAACAAGTACCATCGGAGACACCTATAGAGCACCTTTATAATCACCCAGTTACATTGTGACGTTTGGTAGCACACAAATTGTTCCTCTGGTAATCGGGAGTTGCATAGTCTCATAGTCATAGGAACATGTATAAGTCATGAAGAAAGCAATAGCAGTAAACTAAAATGATCAAGTGCTAAGCTAACAAAATGGGTCAAGTCAATCACATCATTCTCATAATAATGTGATCCCATTTATCAAATGACAACTCATGTCTATGGTTAGGAAACTTAACCATCTTTGATAAACGAGCTAGTCAAGTAGAGGCATACTAGTGACACTCTGTTTGTCTATGTATTCACACATGTATTATGTTTCCGGTTAATACAATTCTAGCATGAATAATAAACATTTGTCATGAAATAAGTAAATATAAATAACAACTTTATTATTGCCTCTAGGGCATATTTCCTTTAGTCTCCCACTTGCACTAGAGTCAATAATCTAGATCACATCGCCATGTGATTTAACATCAATAGTTCACATCACCATGTGATTAACACCCATAGTTCACATCGTCATGTGACCAACACCCAAAGGGTTTACTAGAGTCTATAATCTAGTTCACATCGCTATGTGATTAACACTCAAAGAGTACTAAGGTGTGATCATGTTTGCTTGTGAGAGAAATTTAGTCAACGGGTCTGCCACATTCAGATCTGTATGGATTTTGCAAATTTCTATGTCTACAATGCTCTGCACGGAGCTACTCTAGCTAATTGCTCCCACTTTCAATATGTATCCAGATTGAGACTTAGAGTCATCTGTATTAGTGTCAAAACTTGCATTGACGTAACCCTTTACGACGAACCTTTTGTCACCTCCATAATCGAGAAACATATCCTTATTCCACTAAGGATAATTTTGACCGTTGTCCAGTGATCTACTCCTAGATCACTATTGTACTCCCTTGCCAAAAACCAGGGCAGGGTATACAATGGGTTTGGTACACAGCATGGCATATTTTATAGAACCTATGGCTGAGGCATAGGGAATGACTTTCATTCTCTCTCTATCTTCTGTCGTGGTCGGGCTTTGAGTCTTACTCAACTTTACACCTTGGAACACAGGCAAGAACTCTTTCTTTGACTGTTCCATTTTGAACTACTTCAAAAACTTGTCAAGGTATGTAGTCATTGAAAAAACTTATCAAGCATCTTGATCTATCTCTATAGATCTTGATGCTCAATATGTAAGCAGCTTCACCAAGGTATTTCTTTAAAAAAACTCCTGTATGCTTTCCAGAAATTTTTACATCATTTCCGATTGACAATATGTCATTCACATATACTTATCAGAAAAGTTGTAGTGCTTCCACTCACTTTCTTGTAAATACAGGCTTCACCGCAAGTCTGTATAAAACTATATGCTTTGATCACACTATCAAAGCGTACATTACAACTCTGAGATGCTTGCACCAGTCCATAAATGGATCGCTGGAGTTTGCACACTTTGTTAGCATCCTTTGGATCGATAAAACCTTCAGGTTGCATCATACACAACTCTTCTTCCAGAAATCCATTCAGAAATGCAGTCTTTACATCCATTTGCCAAATTTCATAATCATAAAATGCGGCAATTGCTAACATGATTCGGACGGACTTAAGCATCGCTACGGGTGAGAAAGTCTCATCGTAGTCAACTCCTTGAACTTGTCGAAAACCTTTCGCAACAAGTCAAGCTTTGTAGATAGTAACATTACAGTCAGCGTCAGTCTTCTTCTTGAAGATCCATTTATTCTCGATGGCTTGCCGATCATCGGGCAAGTCAACCAAAGTCCACACTTTGTTCTCATACATGGATCCCATCTCAGATTTCATGGCCTCAAGCCATTTCACGGAATCTGGGCTCATCATTGCTTCCTCATAGTTCGTAGGTTCGTCATGGTCTAGTAACATGACCTCCAGAACAGGATTACCGTACCACTCTGGTGCGGATCTTACTCTGGTTGACCTACGAGGTTCGGTAGTAACTTGATCTGAAGTTACATGATCATCATCATTAGCTTCCTCACTAATTAGTGTAGGAGTCACAGGAACAGATTTCTGTGATGAACTACTTTCCAATAAGGGAGCAGGTATAGTTACCTCATCAAGTTCTACTTTCCTCCCACTCACTTCTTTCGAGAAAAACTCCTTCTCTAGAAAGGATCCATTCTTAGCAACGAATGTCTTGCCTTCGGATCTGTGATAGAAGGTGTACCCAACTGTCTCCTTTGGGTATCCTACGAAGACACATTTATCCGGTTTGGGTTTGAGCTTATCAGTATGAAACTTTTTCACATAAGCATTGCAACCCCAAACTTTAAGAAACGACAACTTTGGTTTCTTGCCAAACCACAGTTCATATGGTGTCATCTCAACGGATTTAGATGGTGCCCTATTTAACGTGAATGCAGCTGTCTCTAATGCATATCCCCAAAACAATAGTGGTAAATCGGTAAGAGACATCATACATTGCACCATATCTAATAAAGTACGGTTACGATGTTCGGACACACCATTACGATGTGGTGTTCCAGGTGGCGTGAGTTGCAAAACTATTCTGCATTGTTTCAAATGAAGACCAAACTCGTAACTCAAATATTCTCCTCCACGATCAGATCGTAGAAACTTTATTTTCTTGTTACGATGATTTTCCACTTCATTCTGAAATTATATGAACTTTTCAAATGTTTCAGACTTATGTTTCATCAAGTAGATATACCCATATCTGCTCAAATCATCTGTGAAGGTCAGAAAATAACGATACCGCCCGCGAGCCTTAACACTCATCGGATCGCATACATCAGTATGTATTATTTCCAATAATTCAGTTGCTCGCTCAATTGTTCCGGAGAACGGAGTCTTAGTCATCTTGCCCATAAGGCATGGTTCGCAAGCATCAAATGATTCATAATCAAGTGATTCCAAAATCCCATCAGCATGGAGTTTCTTCATGTGCTTTACACCAATATGACCTAAAAGGCAGTGCCACAAATAAGGTGCACTATCATTATTAACTTTGCATCTTTTGGCTTCAATATTATGAATATGTGTATCACTACGATCGAGAACCAACAAACCATTTTCATTGGGTGTATGACCATAGAAGGTTTTATTCATGTAAACAGAACAACAATTATTCTCTAACTTAAATGAATAACCGTATTGCAATAAACATGATCAAATCATATTCATGCTCAACGCAAACACCAAATAACACTTATTTAGGTTCAACAATAATCCCGAAAGTATAGGGAGTGTGCGATGATGATCATATCAATCTTGGAACTACTTCCAACACACATCGTCACCTCGCCCTTAACTAGTTTCTGTTCATTCTGCAACTCCCGTTTCGAGTTACTAATCTTAGCAACTGAACTAGTATCAAATACTGAGGGGTTGCTATAAACACTAGTAAAGTACACATCAATAACATGTATATCAAATATACCTTTGTTCACTTTGCCATCCTTCTTATCCGCCAAATACTTGGGGCAATTCTGCTTCCAGTGACCAGTCCCTTTGCAGTAGAAGCACTTAGTCTCAGGGTTAGGTCCAGACTTGGGCTTCTCCACTTGAGCAGCAACTTGCTTGCCTTTCTTCTTGAAGTTCCCCTTCTTCCCTTTGCCCTTTTCTTGAAACTAGTGGTCTTGTCAACCATCAACACTTGATGCTTTTCTTGATTTCTAGCTTCGTCGATTTTCAGCATCACGAAGAGCTTGGGAATCATTTCCGTTATCCCTTGCATATTATAGTTCATCATGAAGTTCTAGTAACTTGGTGATAGTGACTAGAGAACTCTGTCAATCACTATCTTATCTGGAAGATTAACTCCCACTTGATTCAAGTGATTGTAGTACTCAGACATTCTGA
This sequence comes from Aegilops tauschii subsp. strangulata, assembly GCF_002575655.3. Classification (NCBI taxonomy): domain Eukaryota; kingdom Viridiplantae; phylum Streptophyta; class Magnoliopsida; order Poales; family Poaceae; genus Aegilops; species Aegilops tauschii. The sequence goes on from NC_053037.3 coordinate 509,208,443, forward strand.
GCACATGCTCACTAGCTGAGCTATTCTCCTCCATCTTGTAGGCAAAGTATTTGTCAAAAGTCTCATACCTTTCGACATGGGCATGAGTCTGAAATACTAATTTCAACTCTTGGAACATCTCATATGCTCCGTGGCGTTCAAAACGTCTTTGAAGCCCCGATTCTAAGCCATAAAGCATGGTGCACTAAACTATCAAGTAGTCATCATATCGAGCTTGCCAATCGTTTATAATGTTTGCATCTGCTCCTGCAATCGGTCTGTCACCTAGCGGTGCATCAAGGACATAATTTTTCTGTGCAGCAATGAGGATAATCCTCAGATCACGGATTCAATCCGCATCATTGCTACTAACATCTTTCAACTTAGTTTTCTCTAGGAACATATAAAAAATGAAACAGGGGAGCTAAACGCGAGCTATTGATCTACAACATAGATATGCAAAATACTATCAGGTACCAAGTTCATGATAAATTAAAGTTCAATTAATCAAATTACTTAAGAACTCACACTTGGATAGACATCCCTCTAATCATCTAAGTGATCACGTGATCCATATCAACTAAACCATGTCCGATCATCACGTGAGATGGAGTAGTTTTCAATGGTGAACATCACTATGTTGATCATATCTACTATATGATTCACGCTCGACCTTTTGGTCTCAGTGTTCCGAGGCCATATCTGCATATGCTAGGCTCGTCAAGTTTAACCCGAGTATTTCTGCGTGTGCAAAACTGGCTTGCACCCGTTGTATATGAACGTAGAGCTTATCACACCCGATCATCACGTGGTGTCTCGGCACGATGAACTTTGGCAACGGTGCATACTCAGGGAGAACACTTATACCTTGAAATTTAGTGAGAGATCATCTTATAATGCTACCGTCAATCAAAGCAGAATAAGATGCATAAAGGATAAACATCACATGCAATCAATATAAGTGATATGATATGGCCATCATCATCTTGTGCCTTTGATCTCCATCTCCAAAGCACCGTCATGATTACCATCGTCACCGGCGCGACACCTTGATCTCCATCGTAGCATCGTTGTCGTCTCGCCAACTATTGCTTCTACGACTATCGCTCACTACTAGGAAAAGGCCTACTAGTGGCGCACCAGTTTTGCCTACTAATGGCGCACTACTGGTGCGCCACTAGTACCACGCCACTAGTATTTTTTACTAATGGTGCACCAGTGGTGCGCCATTAGTATCTGGTATACTGGTGCGCCATTAGTATAGGCCATGGTGCGCCATTAGTATAGGCCACTGGTGCGCCATTAGTATAGGCCACGGTGCGCCATTAGTATAGGCCACTGGTGCGCCATAAGTATAGGCCACGGTGCGCCATTAGTATTTTTGAATTTTGAAGGCGGGAAAATAGTAGTGGCGCACCGTCTAACCCCCACCGTGCGCCATTGCTATTTTTGAATTTTGAATTTGGATCTGGATCGCGATTTTTTTGCCCATTTTTTGCTCGTTTTTTTGCACGATATTATTTCAAATTTTGTTCCTGTTTTTGGATCTTGTACGTTCTTTTGTCGTGTTCTTTTGCCGGAGAGGAGTTCGCCGGAGAGGAGGAGGAGGTCACCGGAGAGGTGCTCGCCTACATCACTGGAGAGGAGGAGGAGGTCGCCGGAGAGGAGTTCATCGGAGCATCGGAGAGGAGGAAGGAGAAACCATGAGGGGATGGGAGGAGAGGAGGGAGGAGGAGCTCACCGGAGAGGAGGGAGGAGGAGCTCACCGGAGAGGAGGAAGGAGAAACCGTGAGGGGAGGGGAGGGGAGGAGAGGAGGGAGGAGGAGGTCGCCGGAGAGGAGGAGGGTAGTATGGTGGAGGAGAGAAGGGAAGATGGAGTGGAGGAGATGGAGTGGAGGAGAGGTGGAGTGGAGGAGAAGAATGAAGAGGTAAGGAGGAGAGGACCACGCCCAGCCATATATACGGCATAGTAATGGCGCACCGTGGGCAGGTGCGCCATTACTAACTTTTTTTTATTTTTTTGATTTATTTTGAATTTTGATGGCGGGAAGATACTAATGGCGCACCATGGGCAGGTGCGCCATTACTTTTTTTTTGATTTATTTTGAATTTTGAAGGCGGGAAGATACTAATGGCGCACCATGGGCAGGTGCGCCATTAGTAACTTTTTTTATTTTTTTGACTTATTTTGAATTTTGAAGGCGGGAAGATAGTAATGGCGCACCATGGGCAGGTGCGCCATTAGTAAGTTTGAATTTTTTGAATTTTTTTGCCTCTCCATATCTTAAAAGCCCCGTATCTTTTTTTCTGTTAGGTTTTTGAGGATTTTGAAAATGTTTAACGGGGTTCCCCCCGTTAAATTCGGATGTAACTTTTCGAGTAGATGATTTTTCATATATAAAACTTTTTCATCCGAGTTCGTATGCAAAAGTTATCCCCATTTTACAAATTCTCGAGAGATTTTGCAAATAAAGTCGAAATTCATATTTGTAAATTTTCACAACAACTAGACCACATATCACATGGGAAACTTATTTTCTTTTATTTTTTTTAATTTTTTTAACTGAAAAGGCGGTCGGGGGGGTGCATTCGGTGGAAGTGGTGGCCAAGTTACTAATGGCGCACCGTGGGATGGTGCGCCATTAGTAGTTTAAAAAATAAAAATAAAAAAAAATTGAATTTTTTTTAAAACATAATTACTAATGGCGCACCATCCCACGGTGCGCCATTAGTAGTTTTGAAAAAAAATTACTAATGGCGCACCGTGGATGTGGTGCGCCATTAGTATTTGCACACTAATGGCGCACCAACACATGGTGCGCCATTAGTATTTAGTAATGGCGCACCACATGTACAGTGCGCCATTAGTATTTAGTAATGGCGCACCACATGTACAGTGCGCCATTAGTGTCCATATTGGCTATAGCTGTTTTTGTAGTAGTGGCTACCGCTCAGTGATAAAGTAAAGCAATTACAGGGCGATTGCATTGCATACAATAAAGCGACAACCATATGGCTCCTGCCAGTTGCCGATAACTCCGTTACAAAACATGATCATCTCATACAATAAAATATAGCATCATGCCTTGACCATATCACATCACAACATGCCCTGCAAAAACAAGTTAGACGTCCTCTACTTTGTTGTTGCAAGTTTTACGTGGCTGCTATGGGCTGAGCAAGAACCGTTCTTACCTACGCATCAAAACCACAACGATATTTCGTCAAGTTAGTGTTGTTTTAACCTTCAAAAAAGACCGGGCGTAGTCACACTCGGTTCAACTAAAGTTGGAGAAACTGACACCCGCCAGCCACCTGTGTGCAAAGCACGTCGGTAGAACCAGTCTCGCGTAAGCGTACGCGTAATGTCGGTCCGGACCGCTTCATCCAACAATACCGCCGAACCAAAGTATGACATGCTGGTAAGCAGTATGATTTGTATCGCCCACAACTTGCTTGTGTTCTAATCGTGCATATAACATCTACGCATAAACCTGGCTCGGATGCCACTGTTGGGGAACGTAGTAATTTAAAAAAAATCCTACGCACACGCAAGATCATGGTGATGCATAGCAATGAGAGGGGAGAGTGTGTCCACGTACCCTCGTAGACCGAAAGTGGAAGCGTTAGAACAACGTGGTTCATGTAGTCGAACGTCTTCACGATCCGACCGATCCAAGTACCGAACGCACGGCACCTCCGAGTTCAGCACACATTCAGCTCGATGACGTCCCATGAACTCCGATCCAGCAGAGCTTCACGGGAGAGTTCTGTCAACACGACGGCATGATGACGGTGATGATGTTTCTACTGACGCAGGGCTTCGCCTAAGCACCGCTACGATATGACCGAGGTGGATTATGGTGGAGGGAGGCACCGCACACGGCTTGGAACAATCAACTTGTGTGTCCTAGGGTGCCCCCTACCCCCGTATATAAAGGAGCAAGGGGGAGGCCGGCCGGCCCTTGCAGGGCGCGCCAGGAGGAGGAGTCCTCCTCCTAGTAGGAGTAGGACTCCCCTTTCCTACTCCTACTAGGAGGGGGAAAGGAAGGAGGAGAGGGAGAAGGAAAGGGGGGCGCCGCCCCCCTTCCTTAGTCCAATTCGGACTAGAGGGGGAGGGGCGTGCGGCTTGCCCTGGCCGGCCCTCTCTCTCTCCACTAAGGCCCATGTGGCCCATTAGTTCTCCCGGGGGGTTCCGGTAACCCTCTAGCACTCCGGGTTTCTCCGAATTCACCCGGAACACTTCCGGTGTCCGAATATAGTCGTCCAATATATTAATCTTTATGTCTTGACTATTTCGAGACTCCTCGTCATGTCCGTGATCACATCCGGGACTCTGAACTACCTTTGGTACATCAAATCACATAAACTCATAATACCGATCATCACCGAACGTTAAGCGTGCGGACCCTACGGGTTCGAGAACTATGTAGACATGACCGAGACACATCTCCGGTCAATAACCAATAGCGGAACCTGGATGCTCATATTCTACGAAGATCTTTATCGGTCAAACCGCATAACAACATACGTTGTTCCCTTTGTCATCGGTATGTTACTTGCCCGAGATTCGATCGTCGGTATCTCAGTACCTAGCTCAATCTCGTTACCGGCAAGTCTCTTTACTCGTTCCGTAATGCATCATCGCGCAACTAACTCATTAGTTGTATTGCTTGCAAGGCTTATAGTGATGTGCATTACCGAGAGGGCCCAGAGATACCTCTTCGACAATCGGAGTGACAAATCCTAGTCTCGATCTATGCCAACTCAACAAGTACCATCAGAGACACCTGTAGAGCACCTTTATAATCACCTAGTTACATTGTGACGTTTGGTAGCACACAAAGTGTTCCTCCGGTAATCGGGAGTTGCATAATCTCATAGTCATAGGAACATGTATAAGTCATGAAGAAAGCAATAGCAGTAAACTAAAATGATCAAGTGCTAAGCTAACGGAATGGGTCAAGTCAATCACATCATTCTCATAATAATGTGATCCCGTTTATCAAATGACAACTTATGTCTATGGTTAGGCAACTTAACCATCTTTGATAAACGAGCTAGTCAAGTAGAGGCATACTAGTGACACTCTGTTTGTCTATGTATTCACGCATGTGTTATGTTTCTGGTTAATACAATTCTAGCATGAATAATAAACATTTATCATGAAATAAGGAAATATAAATAACAACTTTATTATTGCCTCTAGGGCATATTTCCTTCAGATCCTTCGTGGGTGGAGCCCTCTGTGCACTCGCGCAACCGTTACCCTTCATGGGTTGAAGTCTCCATCAACGTGGATGTACGATAGCACCACCTATCGGAACCACGCCAAAAATCCCCGTGTCTTCATTGCGTTTGAACACTTTAATCACATCCCTGTACTTTCTTGCAATTAGCATGCTTTACTCTTTTCGCTGCATATGCTTTTGTCATGCTTGCTTGAAATGTATTGTGAATGCATAAACTTGTTCTAAAACTCCACCTCAACTTGAAGAACTTAAAAATTGCCACTTTTACTTGTTGAGTGTCTAACCCCCCCCCCCCACCCCTCTAGACCCCTCTTCTCGATCCTTTCACACTTCCATATGTTGCACAAGCAATTGAGAAAAAATATTACTGGGTTTGGATCAAAATCTACTACCTTTGCTTTCCCAGAAATAACTTCCTTCAAAATGCATAATTACCACTCACATGATGCTCAATGTGAGCAAATCTTCTTGTAAATCTATGCAAAACCAAATCACTAAAGTTACTTATTGTAAGTGCATCTAGTGCCCAGTCCAAAAAAAAGTGCATCTAGTGCCCCTTAGTGATTTTGGTGTATTGAAGACTTATAGGTTAAGGAACTAATGAGTTTGTGAGTGTACACAGGTCTATAAGTCTATGAGGAGTTTGATATTTACAATGAAAGTTGACCCCTAAAAATGAATGTCTTCATTTGAAGACTTTGGTTTTCTTGAAGACTTTGAAAGTGAGGAAATTAGTGTGACCTTGAAGACTTGATATTCATGCGAGGATTATGAAGCGTGAAGACTTCTATTTTTGTAGTTTCTTTTTCTCTTACTTGAGTCATAGGAAACAGCGTACTGTTAAAGGGGGTCGAGGTAAAACTAAGGAAAAGTTTCCAAGTGATGCTCATCTCAAAATCCTACACCTACCCAATCCTTTCGAGTGAAGCCATTGGAAATCTCATACAGTTCAGTCAATTTCTTCAGTGACAGAGACGAAGATCTTCTGGTCTCTGAGGAATTTGTTCTAATTGAGGAGTTAAGAATTCGCCAGTGCGGATTGCATACAAGTGAGGAACATGATAGCCCTGAGGAATTTGATACTCAAGTATCCGACCGTTGATGTGCTAAGCGCCAGCTGTCCCAAAATATCTACCCACCTAACGGTCATATCATTGAAGGGTATTTATGTGTTATCATGTCGGGCTGCTCCCTAGGCTATAAATAGCTACCCCCTACAACCACCTGTTGGTTGGCTGCTCCGAGAGAAACTGACACTTGTCATTGAGAGCATCCCATCCTCCGAGGACTTTGAACGAAAATCATCAAGTGAGGAAAACCCAAACCCAAACACCTACAAACCCAAAGTGATTGAGCATCACTGGAGAGATTGTTTCTGTGTGGAACCGACGCTTGTTACCTTTAAGGACTGTGCATCCTCCAGACGGTTAGGCGCCATGGTCTAGAGCAACCAAGATGAAATTATGGATCGCCGAGTGACCGAGTCTGTGAAGGTTTGGAAGTCACCTGAAGACTTACCACGAGTGATTGGGCGAGGTTTGTGTGATCTTAGCTCAAGGAGAATACGGTGAGGACCGTGTCTCCGGGACTGTGTGTCCTCAGGTTGAAATACCTAGCCGCTCCAACCAGACGTACAACTGTCATAGCAGTCGGAACTGGTCTACCAAATCATCGTCTTCACCAAGCTACTGGTTCTATTTCCTCAACCCTTTCATTTCCTCATTCATGTGTTGATGAACTTGATCGTTGCTGTTTGAAGACTTTGACTGAAGACTTTCTCAATTTCCTCAATCCAAATTCTTCAGTCACTTTTGTCTTCAGCCTGCTTATTCTATTTATACGCTTCCTGTACTCTGTGCTTATTTTCATTTCATCATGATGATCTTGTTTCTACTCTGTTATGCTTGCATCTGAGTACTTATTCCGCTGCTAGTTGTTCGTGACTTAGGAATTTCCTCACAAAGAAATTCCTAAGTGACGAATTTGTAAAAATCGCCTATTCACCCCCCTCTAGTCGATATAACACACTTTCACTTATCAAGATGCACAATGCAACTTCAAAGCGGGAAATGAAATATAATTTTGTAGGGAATGGGCGCTAGGGTTATGAACTTATAATCATGGACGATCATCATATTATAAGTTCATTCCATACCGAACCAGACCGTGCACATTCTTATTATGAGAAGGGGTCATTTGAGCCTATGGAAACATGATACTCTGTTTACATAGAAATCCTTACGTCCGCACATTATATTTAGGATTAGGAATAGGTGTAATCAGACCTGCTTTTGACATATCTATCCTATTCTTATTTGGGTACCATATGCACCTCTTTGGGCTTCTATTGAATCGAGAAATTGGAAACATTATTTTGGCTGTTATGAAACCGGGTTCCTTCTATGCCTTGCATATTCCATAACCGGGTCCATCTATCTGCGTATTTGTCTCTTAGTGAACAAATGAAACTGATATAGCACCATCCTTTTTAGGCCCTGATTACCCGCCTGCACATTATTGGCAGAAGTGTTCTAGCAAAAGAGTTTGTTTGTTACAACGGGTATAAAACAAATTTCAGAGTCCGGGTGATATTGGAGAGTTTATCTGCCGTGGTGAAATACTGAGCTATATCTCTCAATCTGTTAGATTCTTCCTCGTCTTATCATGAATTCATTTTCATACTTGCCCACTTTGAAGATAAGATGACCGGTTAGACACTAAAGAGTTTACAATGTTTGATGCTCTTTTGTTCATACGCTGTCGACTGCGCCAACGCAACCACTTCCCTTGAGGCTTGACACCATCGCCAGGGCTCAAGGAGGACCAGGATTGAGGCACGCAGAAGAAATATCGTTTCTAATCCAATCCAAAGAAATATTGATGATCAGCTAGTCCACAAGAGCCCCAAATATTGTCTCCCTTAAAAAAATCTTTCTAATATTCCAGTCACACGTATTTTAATTACTGTAACTACTAATGCATTCGTAAGATATGATAGGCATGAACATTAAACCATGGTCCTACGGTGTTAAAAAAAAGAGAAAAGTATGTTTTTGGTCCCTTAAGTTCCCACAAAGTATAGACTTGGTCCCTCAAATTTTTTTGGTATACATTTGGTCCCTCAAGTCTCAAAGCCGGATAAGTTTGGTCCTAAACCAGATTTTGAGCATGTTGACCGGTTTTGACCGCAACAAAACCGCCCGATGAACAGTAAATTCGACAAAAAAATAAAAAAATTCAAGAAAATCTGAAATTTTTTGGGGTCGAATATGCTTGCGTACGCAAGATGTGAACAAAATTTCGTTCTCTTTCGGCACTCAAGGAGCTCGTGGTAAAAAAAACAAAAATATCTGCCTGATGAATAGTAAATTCAAAAAAATCAAAACAAAATAAAAAAAATCTGAAATTGTTTGGGGTCCAATATAATTGTTTTATTTTTCACCAGCTCCTAGAGTGTCGAAAGAGCATGAAAAGTTGGTCGCACCTTGCGCAGGTAAGCATATTGGATCCAAAAAAATCAGATTTTTGAAGTTTTTTTTTCAAATTTACTGTTCATCGGGCGGTTTTGTGGCGGTCAAAACCGGTCAACGTGCTCAAAATCTGGTTTAGGACCAAACTTATCCGGTTTTGAGACTTGAGGGACCAAATGTATGCGAAAAAATCTTGAGGGACCAATTCTATACTTTGTGGGAACTTGAGGGACCAAAAACATACTTTTCTTTAAAAAAAAGTCCTACAAACAAATAGCAGCCAAGTAATAGTACTCGGTCCATAAAAAGAAAAGAAATAGTACTCAACACGTAGAGCGAAACCAGCAGCTTCTAATCGGTGTGACCACAACATCAAGTTCGATAAAAAAATAGTAGCCATCTCGCCCAGCGAGCAATCGTGCCTTAGAGCATCTCTAGCAGACCCCTTATATCGCGGACCCCTTATATCATTTTTATAGTTCACGAAAAACCGGTTCTACGGGTTGGCGCGGGCGGCGGCCGAACAGACCCCGTATAATCAACCTGTAAAAAAGAATATTCTCTGAATATACCGAACAGGCCCACAACTAGCTCTTTTTTTAGTCGTCCTCTTCCTCACGTCAATCCGGCGGACGGGCGGACGAGGAAAACGCGGGGCGAGCGGGGCGTGGGCGAAGGCCAGGGTGGCCGAGGCAGCGCGGGCGATGGTCGGATCGAACAACCGGCGCATCGTAGCTCTTCGAATCGATTGAGCTGCTAGCTAGCTCCGTTCGAATCGATTGAGCTAGCTAGCTAGCTAGCTCCGTTCGAGAGCCACGGGCGAGCGCGGCGGCCGGGGCGGAGGGCCGGTAGGCGAGCGCGGCGGCCGGGGCGGAGGGCCGGTAGGCGAGCGCGGCGGGCGGGATCGGCCGGCCGGCGGGCGAGCGCGGCGGCCGAGGCGGAGGGCTGGCGGGCGAGCGCGGCGGCCGAGGCGGAGGGCTGGCGGGCGAGCGCGGTCGGGTGGACGGCCGGCGGGCGAGCGCGGCGGCCGAGGCGGAGGGCTGGCGGGCGAGCGCGGCGGCCGAGGCGGAGGGCTGGCGGGCGAGCGCGGTCGGGTGGACGGCCGACGTCCAGGGACCAGCGGCAGGCGAGCGCGGCTGCCGGGGCGGGTGGCCGGCATCGGGGACGAGCGGACGGGAGCGAGCCATGAATGTTCCGATGGCAGTTAGACTCCCGCCAACGGTCTCTCGAGTATACAGGGCCCCTTCGGTTTGGCTCCGAAATCCTTATTTTCCAAGTTTCGACAGGGATGTTTTCCGCGCCCCTTAAAAAAATTTACGGGTCCGACACGTTTACAGTGTCTGATCAGGCAACTTTTTTCATGCGGACCCGTATTTTGACAATTATTTTAGGGCAGCGCTGGGCGCCGGCGCACCGGCCCAAATTTGGGCCGGTCGGTCGCTAGCCGCACGATCCGCGCATGCGTAACCGCACGATCTGCTGTTCCTTCTCGCACATCTCTCGGGAGAAAAAAAGGAGCGCTCTCGACAGCACGCCGCACCCTCCGCATCTTGCGCCCCCGCACCCCGTCATAGCTCGCCATCTTCGCCGGTTGCAGCTCGCCGGTGTCGTATCTGGCCGCCAGAAAAAGGGTCAATTCAGCTCTCCCGTAGTTCTCGTCCCATAAATGATTGTAGCAAAAAAATTGCCGGCTGTAGCTATCCGTGTTGCCGGTTCCAACAAAACCCAACGATGCAGCTCCCCTGTTGTGGTTCCAGCAAAATCCAATGATGCATCTCCCCGTCATGCTGGTCGCATCGCAGGTTCAAGCAAAAGAAATTGCCGGTTGCAACAAAATCGGAACATGGTTCCAGCAAAAATCGTGATATGGTGGTAGCAAATTTTCAGGTTGGTTCCAGCAAAAATAAAAAACGATGGAAGCAAAAATGCAAAAACTTGGGCAATGTTCCAACAACTAAAACACTGGAGGTAGCAAAAAAATGAAGTGGTTCCAGCAAAATAAAACACCATTGGAAACAAAATTCCAAAAACTGGAGTTTGTTCCAGCAAAAGAAAAAAAAGTCTGATTGTAGCAAAAAATAGATCTGGTTCCAGCAAACTAGAACGCCGGTGGTAGCAAAAATTGGTTTAGTTCCAGCAAAATCAAGAGCGTCGGTGGTAGCAAAATTTTGTGCTAGTTCCAGCAATCCTAAACAGCGGTGGTAGCAAAAAACAGTAAAATTGGGACGAAACTAAAAACACATTGGTAGTAGCAATTTGGGGTGCTGGTCCCAGCATCTCGCTGCCGTAGTTGTAGCACTTAGCTGCGGTCGTTCTCGCCATCTTGCTGGTTGCAGACCGCCTCGTCGGTGCAGCTACGCGTCGTCGGCGGCGGCGGCGGTCGTCGCCATTCCCAACGCTTCCTTCTGCTGCTTGCAGGCCCACCAGATGTGGCATGCAGCTCCCCTTGCACAGCACCTCAACGCCTCATACTACAGCCCGTGAGGGAGCAGCAGCGGCCAGCGCAGCAAACACCGGCCGGCGGTGGAAGTGGGGCTTGCGCGGAGCGAGGTGTGGAGAGGATGAGAGGGAGATGAATGGGGAACGGATAAGAGCGAGAGGGAGCGAGGTGCGCGCGGTGGACTGATATTTCTGTGGCCCCACAAAAAGGAATCGAGGGCCATGTTGTGTGCGTAGGATTTGCCTCAATCGCATGGCTCGCGCGTGTCCGGCCCAACGCTCGGCCGGTGCGCCGTACCTAAACGTTTCCTATTATTTTACGGGGTCTGCTAGAGATGCTCTTATCACCTCGCCCCAAAAGCTCGTCATCGCTCGGCCTCTTCTCCATCCAGTGCCGCCTACGACCTGCCCCGCGCCCGTCAGCGAGCCCATCTCCTCCACAGTCTGCCCTCCTTCTCCTACCTGGCTCCACCTCACTGCACGCGACCCCCAGTCTCCAGCGCCTCCCCTTGCTCATCGTCGCTCAGCGGGGTCACACCGGCGAGGTGAGTGAGCTCGCCCGCGCCCGTCAGCGAGCCCATCTCCTCCACAGTCTGCCCTCCTTCTCCTACCTGGCTCCACCTCACTGCACGCGACCCCCAGTCTCCAGCGCCTCCCCTTGCTCATCGTCGCTCAGCGGGGTCACACCGGCGAGGTGAGTGAGCTCCGCCGCCGCGCCTCCCTCCCACTCCCTTTGGTCTTTTCTCTCTGATCCCCCGCAATGGCCTCCTCCTCATGCCGTTGTTGGGTGCCGTCCTACTCCGCCATGGCCTCCCCCTGATGCCGCTATTTGTGCCGTACGTATATAAACCGGCGAGATTAGATCTAAGGAAGCAAGGTGGGATTATTTTGACTATAGAAAGGACCCTCCTTTAGCGCAAGTGTGGGCTAGGCAAAAGCAGGGATGGGCCAGGCAAAAGCAGGCCCAATGCAGCGAGCGTGGATGTGCTACCTAGGGAGGCAAAAACGAATCGTTCGTTTAGTACCACATCGAACCTAACGTATAGGACGAACCGTACGGACAGACGTGAGCCTAAACCGATGGAAAACTTGACGGTTGGATAAAAAACGGACGAAATTACGGTGGTAAGAAACAATAGCCCTTTATTAATAGGTACTTCCTTCATTCCACAATGTAGTGCGCACGCGCTTCCCGAGATCCAAGTTTGACCGTAATTTAACCAACAAGACCGATTACGGCGGGAGCAAAAATTATGTCATTGAATTCATATCGAGAATATGAATTCAGTGGTATAATTTTTGCTTCCGCCGCAGTCGGTCTTGTTTGGTAAATTTATGATCAAAGTTGAATCTCGGAAAACGTGGACCCACTATATTGTGAAATGGAGAGAGTATAGATTAGTATTAATGTAGTATATTAGTATTAGTATTAGTATTAGTAGACAAATATTTTAAAGTTTACATCATGTGCTTAAAAAGTACCGCGACAACACGCGGGGTATCATCTAGTAAATTATAACCGGACAGATAAAGTATCTAGTAAATGGTGCCTTAAAGAAAGAAAAAGCTTGGCTTCAACCGGCGGACGCTTGCCGTGCGATCCTCCGGCTCGTTCATGTGATGCGTGTCTTGCCTGGACGGTTTCATCTTTTTCTTTCTTTCGGTCAACGTGACCATTGAGCGCTGTTCACTGTCCTCTACAATATTTTTTACAACAAGCTATATGTTGCAATAAAATGCAACAAAACTTGTATTGCAGAAATATATTGCAAAAAAAATTAAATTGCAACAAGAGCTCTATTACAAAAAAAACTATAAAAAGACATGTGCTGTAAAAAAATCTGCAACTTAACATACGTTGCAAAAAATTCTGTAACATGACTCGTGATGCAAGAAATTTCCCGCAACACGACCTGTGTTGCAACGATAAAAAGTGACGCTCCATCGCTCAATCCACTTAATCCGATGGCTCATGAGTCGACGAACCTTTTTAAAAGACTCACCGGCCTACGCATAATAGCCGTTGGATCGCCTTGGTCCATGCGTCGTCACGCTCGCACACATACTCCATTATTTCTCTTGTCAACCACGTGTCCTCTATATCTTATCCTGCGACAATGGTGGTGTTCCGAACCATAACAGCGAACGACGACTGCAACTTAGACAATCTTTTGTAACATCAACTCTGTTGTAAAAGAAAACTGCAACAAAACCTCTATTGCAAAAAAACAAATCTACAACAAAAACTCAGTTGCAAAAAAAATCCTGCAACACATTCTATATCTAAAAAATTATATTCTGCGACATAACATTTATTGTAAATATTTTTGCAACAAGATCTTTGTTGCAAAGTAAAGAGAGATATTGAGCCACATGGTTATGCCACATCCAACGATCCGCGAGGCGAAAAAATTCACCGGCCGACGCGTAGCGGGCCAGGTGGCTAAAAATCGAGTTACCCTTTTCTTTCCCCAAGCCTCCTCGGCTTCTTTATAACTCCCACCCCCTAATCTTGCCCGTCCACCAAACCGCCTCCGTCCCCTGCCTGCCAACCCCAAATTCCGCTCTCGAATCTTTCCCGAGCATCGACCATGTCGGCCTACTGCGGAAAGTACAAGGGTACGCGATCCATCTCCCTCCTTCCTCCTCCTCCTTCCCCTCCCTCGTCGTTCTCTCGATACGTCGGCGATTTGATCTGTCTCGCATGTAGATCCGTTACCTGTTCGCCGTTCGCCATGCTTAGATCTACCTTTGCTCGCGAACCCGATGTAGTGTATGCCGTCCGTATGCGCCGTGCTTTGTACATATATGCTTGGTTCTAGCGGTTACGCTGTCTTCGAGCGGATTTAGGCACTGCCTGTTATTATTAGATCGAGTGTTTTCGATTCCCCGGTCGCGTCAGGTGATGGGTTGCATGCCGATGATTCTGCAATTCCTGCTACTGCTGTAGGTCCATGCTAATGATTATCTTGTACTATGAATGATGATACTAGCGTTCACTTTTTTGGGTAAGTTGATGGACTACGTTGCTCCATCTTTACATATTTCTGTTTGTGTTCGTTGTAGTGGTAATTATGGCTATAGTTATTGAAGATTGCACCTGTAAACCTAGATCTATCTAGATCCTAGTGGGTTCTTTTGCTAAGCAATATACTGTGCTTATATAGACTCAAGCTGTATGAGTTTGATCTGTTGCCATGTTAATTCTTTGTTGCCCCTGCCCGTGTTGACCACCTTGTGCTGTTGTACAGATACTTTATTGAGAAATTGTCAAAATTTTGTAATCACTTGTCCGAATTATGGTAGTCAGTTTGTTGTGCATTTGTTGTTTGCTAAACGTTGTGAATCGTTACACTCAACTTGTGCAGTTTTGTAGATTTTGGCACAATCTGAATTTGTTATGGCAATTCATTGTAATACTGATGCTGATGCTGTTATCCTGCAGATGAGCTCATCAAGAACGCTGCCTACATTGGCACCCCTGGCAAGGGTATCCTTGCTGCTGATGAGTCCACAGGCACCATCGGCAAGCGCTTTGCCAGCATCAATGTTGAGAACGTTGAGGACAACCGTCGTGCCCTCCGTGAGCTCCTCTTCTGCACCCCTGGTGCCCTCCAGTACCTCAGCGGTGTGATCCTCTTTGAGGAGACTCTGTACCAGAGCACCAAGGGTGGCAAGCCCTTTGTCGACATCCTCAAGGCGGGCAATGTCCTCCCCGGCATCAAGGTGGACAAGGGTACCATTGAGCTCGCTGGAACCAACGGTGAGACCACCACCCAGGGCTTTGATGACCTTGGCAAGCGCTGCGCCAAGTACTACGAGGCTGGTGCCCGCTTCGCCAAGTGGCGTGCAGTCCTCAAGATCGGCGCCACCGAGCCATCGCAGCTCTCCATCGACCAGAACGCTCAGGGTCTGGCTCGCTATGCCATCATCTGCCAGGAGAATGGTCTGGTGCCCATTGTCGAGCCCGAGATCCTTGTTGATGGACCTCATGACATTGACCGCTGTGCTTACGTCACCGAGGTCGTCCTTGCTGCCTGCTACAAGGCCCTCAACGACCAGCATGTCCTCCTCGAGGGCACCCTCCTGAAGCCCAACATGGTCACCCCTGGTTCTGACTCCAAGAAGGTGGCCCCTGAGGTGATTGCTGAGTACACTGTCCGCACCCTCCAGAGGACCGTCCCTGCTGCCGTCCCCGCCATTGTCTTCCTCTCTGGTGGACAGAGTGAGGAGGAGGCGACCCTGAACCTGAACGCCATGAACAAGCTCCAGACCAAGAAGCCATGGAACCTGTCCTTCTCCTTTGGGCGTGCCCTCCAGCAGAGCACCCTCAAGGCCTGGTCCGGCAAGACGGAGAACGAGGAGAAGGCCAGGGCGGCGTTCCTGGTGAGGTGCAAGGCCAATTCCGAGGCCACCCTCGGCACCTACAAGGGCGACGCCACCCTCGCTGAGGGCGCCTCTGAGAGCCTCCACGTCAAGGACTACAAGTACTGATCTATCTGCCTTCGGAGCTGTGGCTCGTTTGGGCGTCCCGCTTACCAGTATCATTGTTTGGTTTTCTGAGTCCTGATATATCCTCGGATATCGAACATCGTTTTTAATAATATGGAACTTGTGTTTTCATGATATCGTAGTAGTTTCTTTTTGGAGTCCAAGTACCCTGGAAATCGGGTGCTGCGTATCGTATATTGGAGCAGGTTTTTGTTCCATGGTCCTGTAATTTACCTGCTCATACAATGTTAAAACCTGTCATATGCTGAGTACACATGTGTTCCGTCACTTTTTTCTTGCTTTGTTCCTCGTGGTTTAAGCTGTCAAATGGCTATCGATAAGTTTCTACTGCCACTTCCTTCCTTGATGTCAACTCCCTCCGTTCCTAAATATAAGTCTAGACATTCCACTTCTATTTATTTAGGAACGGAGGAAGTACTACAGATTTGAAGGCGGTATCGTCACAGCAGCAGATTCCAATCGTCGTCCTCGTCCAGCAAATCCATCGACCAGTTGAATCTTGACTTGAAAGATCTCAAACCTGAGGAAAACACTCGGGCACAGCATCTACAGGTTTCACAGTGCCATGAAGTAATAAACGCAATTCAAATCTATGGTACATGAACCGGACCTGCCTTTTGGCGGGGCTAATCTGAAAGAAACATACACGACCTTCAGACACCAGCTGCTGAAATTTGGAAAGTAAGCCCTTGGGCACAAGACACTGTATTCCATCACCCTGCAGCTTTGTATCAAAGACAAATTAGAAACGAGTGGAAAGTTGTTCAATAACACTAAATTAAAGGCTAGCAGATGATGCCAGACCCCATGTAAGAATATTTTGTCAGTACGTACGCAAAACATGATAAGGGGGTAACTCAGTGATCTCACTAAGAAAATGTCCGTTCCCGGTGGAAAATTGTGTCTACATATATATAGCAAATAACTCAAACACGAACATCTTACTGAAAACGCAAGTTCTTCTGAATCATCTTGCTCAATGACTTATAATAGAATTGGGACAGGGACACCACCAATACCAATGCAAACAAAGATCTCTTTCTCTATCCTAACAACACCATGAGAGGAAACTCCTTCATCCGATCATCTAAAAAACAGAGCACCCGAGCCCATAACATAGGAATCACATGCATGAAAGGAAAAGAGTGAACCAATCAACTCCCAAACAAAACAGTAAGCTCACCACAATCATATACTCCCTCCGTCCGGAAATACTTGTCGGAGAAATGGATGTATCTAGACATATTTTAATTCTAGATACATCCATTTTTATCCATTTTTGTGACAAGTAATTCCGGACGGAGGGAGCACTAGTATACACATGTACCTTTTCATCCACAAGGGAACATAAACCTACCTACAAATTCCTCCTAAAACCATCTCGATCCAACTAAAAAATTTCACAGGAGAGAACTCGAAACCGGTATGACCTTTCCAGAAAGAAAAAAAAACTCAACAAGCAAGATAGATGTTTTGCACAAAAACAACAATAGAACAAAAAAGTACTCCATCCGTCTTAAAATAAGTGTCTCAACTACAACGGAGGAAGTAAATGTATGACTTTAGATCACAGGACTATGCTTTTACGCCGTGAACAAATAGGAGAAAAGGATGAATAGGCTAATAAATATACACCTTTGCATCGACACTATGTCTGGTTAAGATAACATTCAAAGACAACAACAGCGGCATAAAAAGCCCAACTTCACACTCACAAATTATTAGATCCAGTAAGGGCACACAATGTTTTTGAAATGAGCACCTCTCAACCCCAACTTGGCGGCTGCACCGCAGAAGCGGCGGCCACTGCGGCCCCGTCGCACACCACCCCACTGGCCACCTGATGGTGTCCTGGACTAGGGGGTGCTTGACACGTCTGCTTCCGACCATATGGGACGACCCGACGACCCCAATAATGATCAACTAGTGGGCGACATTCGTCGGGCCCAGAATCGCCAAAATGGTATCTTTTGAAGACTTGGCGCATACTCCGAGAACTAGAGGTCGTCTTCGTCACTATTACCCCTAGATGTAACCGACCTATGTGTAAACCTTAGCCATCCCCGGTAACTATATAAACTGAGGGGTGAGGATTTGACTCCATCATCGGTGGCCCCATGCAGGTCCCTCTGAGTAGTCGCAACGGTGCGATGGCATTTGTGGCCGAAGATCAGGTCGACATCGGCGTCGTTCTACGCCAGAACACCCCTGCTCCGTCTCAACCGGCCAGTTGGGGCGAATTGAAGTTTTGACCCCTCGTCAACATGTCGAACTCGATGAATCAGGACCCACCACTCCTTCCTCACCCATGATGTTAGATCATACCAAGGAGAAGCATGCCATACTTTTCCAAGCCACAGCGTCAAGTCTAGCTTGGGCGAAAAACATGTCACAGTGGATCAAGCCTGGACCTCGAATCCGACGAATCAGTGCGAAAGCCAGCCATTTTTTTCCAAAAGCTAAGAAAGACTGATGGAAAATCGAAAATCCGACCCCCTCCCCCCCCCCAAAAAAAACCATCTAAAAAGAAAAAAAACGGAGGGAGCGCCCAGAGCACGACACGTGGTGGTTGTTGAGAGCGCGCCATATTCGAAATTCACAAACGGGCCCATGCTATGCTTCCCTCTTGGCTGGCCCATTCTCCTTTTCTTTTCGGTTAACTTTTTGAAAAGAAAGGTGTTGCGACGGGGTCAAACTCGTGACCTCATCCGTCCAAATGAAGCGCAACAACCACTAGGGCTTATCACGCTCTTCTGCAAACTTACTTCGTTACTTTCTTTTGTTTCGTTCGAAAGTTCGGTTTGTTCTTTTCCTTTTTATTTTCTTTTTTCTTTCCTTTTTTTTTCTTGTTTTCTTAAAAGTGCGGTTTTATATAAAAATTGTGAACTTTTTTTTCTAAAATTGATGAACCTCTTAAAAATTAGATGAACTATTTATCAATTTGGATGAACTTTTTCAAATTTGATGTACCTTTTGAAATCAGATGAACTTTAAAAAAATTCAATGAACTTATTTCAAGTTTGATATACTTTTTCTAATTTTTTGAACTTTCTTTAACTGTTGATGACTTTTTTTTTAAATTTGATGAACTTTTTTTCAAATTCGATGTCCTTTTTTTAAACTTAGGTGAACTTTTTTTAAACAGATGAACTCCTTTTCAAGTTCATGATTTTTTTTTCAAAATCAGTGAATTTTTTTGGATTCACGAATTTTTCATTTTTTGTGAATTCTTTCGTTCTTTTTTGTTTCTTTTCGCCAAATGCGATCAAGCAAACCAGGGAAGAAAAAAAATGAGAAAACTAAATGGGCCGGCACACTTGCATGGGCGGGTGGGCTCTAGCATAGCTCCCCGGTGCCTGAAGCGCCAGATAAGAGCTCCCATAAGGGCATTCACTAGAGGCATGGGCTAATTCTATCGGATTTTTATGTACTCGGCCACGTATCAGAACAAAATTTGCCTAAAAAACCTGTATCTGAACAAAATTGGGAATCATCTACTGTATTTGGGCTTCCAGTGTCATAGAAGATTCAAAAATTACCTTTTTTGTGTTATTAGTTTACTTTACATTTCTGAAAAAGTATTATATTTTTTTAAATGTTCATTGCCCATTAGAGAAATCGTGCAGTGCAATATAAGTTTGCTTTACTAAATAAAAATTGATAGCATTCAAAAACAATTTTGCTGAAATTTATAAAATATTCACACATTTTAGAAAGTTTTTGCGACATTTAAAAATGTTTATACAAGCAAAATAAATTCTCACATAATTCAAAAAAGTGTGTTGTATCATTTAAGAAAATGTATGTGAAATTTCAAAACAAATTGTTCAAAAAATGGATGTGCATTTCACAAAAAAATCATGCGTTTGCAAAATATGTTCACGACCAAATATATTTGATATGATGTAAAAAATAGTGCACATAGTATAAACAATGTTCGTAATATTGAAAAAGATTTACGGGTTACAAACATATGTTTGTTAAATTTTTAAGAGATGCTTATATAATGTAAAAAAATGTTCACGTAGTTTTATAAAAATGTTTAATGTTGGGGAACGTAGCATGCAATTTCAAAAAAATTCCTACGATCACGCAAGATCTATCTAGGAGATGCATATCAACAAGAAGGGGAGAGTGTGTCCATGTACCCTTGTAGCCCGAAAGCGGAAGCGTTAGCTTAACGCGGTTGATGTAGTTGAACGCCTTCGCGATCTAACCGATCAAGCACCGAACGTACGGCACCTTCGAGTTCTGCACATGTTCAACTCGATGACGTCCCTCGTACTCTTGATCCAGCAAAGTGTCAATGGAGAGTTTCGTCAGCACGATGGCGTGGTGACGGTGATGGTGATGTGATAGTGATGGTGATGTGATCCGCGCAGGGCTTCACCTAAACACTACGACGCTATGACTGGAGGTGTAAACTGTGGAGGGGGCACCGCACACGGCTAAGAGAACAATTGATGTGCTATGGGGTGCCCCCTGCCCCCGTATATAAAGGAGGAGAGGGAGGAGGCCGTGCCTAGGGGCGCGCCCAAGTGGGGGGAAACCCACTAGGACTCCAAGTCCTGGTAGGTTTCCCCCTTCCTTCTCATGGAGGGGGAAAGAGTGAAGGAGCGGGAGAGGGGGAAGGAAAGGGGGGCCGCGCCCCCTTCCCCTTGTCCAATTCGGACAACCCATGGGGGGGGGCGCCACCCCTTGTGGGCTCCCCTCTCTCTCCCCTATGGCCCATGTTGGCCCATTACTTTCTGGGGGGGGGGGGTGGGTTCCGGTAACCTCCCGGTACTCCAAAAAATACCCGAAACACTCCGGAACTATTCTGGTGTCCAAATATCATCGTCAAATATATCAATCTTTACCTCTCAAACATTTCGAGACTCTTCGTCATGTCCGTGATCTCATCCGGGACTCCGAACAATCTTCGGTCACCAAAACACATAACTCATAATACAAATCGTTATCAAACGTTAAGCGTGCGGACCTTACGGGTTCGAGAACTATGTAGACATGACCGAGACACATCTCTGGTCAATAACCAACAGTGGAACCTGGATGCTCATAGTGGTTCCTACATATTCTACGAAGATCTTTATCAGTCAAACCGCAATGACAACATACGTTATTTCCTTTGTCATCGGTGTGTTACTTGCCCGAGATTCGATCATCGGTATCTTCATACCTAGTTCAATCTCGTTACCGGCAAGTCTCTTTACTCGTTCCGTAAGCATCATCCCGCAACTAACTCATTAGTCACATTGCTTGCAAGGCTTATAGTGATGTGCATTACCGAGAGGGCCCAGAGATACCTCTCCGATACCCGGAGTGACAAATCCTAATCTCGATCTATGCCAACCCAACAAACACCTTCGGAGACACCTGTAGAGCATCTTTATAATCACCCAGTTACGTTCTGACGTTTGATAGCACACAAGGTGTTCCTCCGGTATTCAGGAGTTGCATAATCTCCATAGTCAAAGGAATATGTATAAGTCATGAAGAAAGCAATAGCAATAAAACTTAACGATCATTATGCTAAGCTAACGGATGGGTCTTGTCCATCACATCATTCTCCTAATGATGTGATCCCATTCATCAAATGACAACACATGTCTATGGTCAGAAAACTTAACCATCTTTGATTAATGAGCTAGTCAAGTAGACGCATACTAGGGACACTCTATTTTGTCTATGTATTCACACATGTATCAAGTTTCCAGTTAATACAATTCTAGCATGAATAATAAACATTTACCATGATATAAGGAAATGTAAATAACAACTTTATTATTGCCTCTAGGGCATATTTCCTTCAGTCTCCCACTTGCACTAGAGTCAATAATCTAGATAACATTGTAATGATTCTAACACCCATGGAGTCTTGGTGTTGATCATGTTTTGCTCGTGGAAGAGGCTTAGTCAACGGGTCTGCAACATTCAGATTTGTATGTATTTTGCAAATCTCTATATCTCCCTCCTTTGACATGATCGCAGATGGAGTTAAAGCGTCTCTTGATGTGTTTGGTTCTCTTGTGAAATCTGGATTCCTTCACTAAGGCAATTGCTCCAGTATTGTCACAAAAGATTTTCATTGGACCCAATGCACTAGGTATTACACCTAGATCGGATATGAACTCCTTCATCTAGACTCCTTCATTTGCTGCTTCCGAAACAGCTATGTACTCCGCTTCACACGTAGATCCCGCCACGACGCTTTGCTTGGAACTGCACCAACTGACAGCTCCACCATTCAATATAAATACATATTCGGTTTGCGACTTAGAGTCATCCAGATCAGTGTGAAAGCTAGCATCGACGTAACTATTTACGACAAGCTCTTTGTCACCTCCATAAAAAGTGTTTCATCACATACATTAAAAAAATGTACATTATGTGTTTATTGAAGGAAATATGCCCTAGAGGCAATAATAAAGTTGTTATTTATATTTCCTTATATCATGATAAATGTTTATTATTCATGCTAGAATTGTATTAACCGGAAACTTAGTACATGTGTGAATATATAGACAAACTAAGTATCACCAGTATGCCTCTACTTGACAAGCTCGTTGAATCAAAGATGGTTAAGTTTCCTAGCCATAGACATGAGTTGTCATTTGATTAACGGGATCACATCATTAGAGAATGATGTGATTGACTTGACCCATTCCGTTAGCTTAGCATTTCATCGTTTAGTATATTGCTATTGCTTTCTTCATGACTTATACATGTTCCTATGACTATGAGATTATGCAACTCCTGAATACCGGAGGAACACTTTGTGTGCTACCAAACGTCACAACGTAACTGGGTGATTATAAAGGTGCTCTACAGGTGTCTCCGAAGGTACTTGTTGGGTTGGCATAGATCGAGATTAGGGTTTGTCACTCCGATTGTCGGAGAGGTATCTCTGGGCCCTCTTGGTAATGCACATCACTATAAGCCTTGCAAGCAATGCAACTAACGAGTTAGTTGCGGGATGATGTATTACGGAATGAGTAAAGAGACTTGCCGGTAACGAGATTGAACTAGGTATTGAGATATCGACGATCGAATCTCGGGCAAGTAACGTACTGATGACAAAGGGAACAACATATGTTGTTATGCGGTTTGACCGATAAAGATCTTCGTAGAATATGTGGGAGCCAATATGAGCATCCAGGTTCCGCTATTGGTTATTGACCGGAGACGTATCTCGGTCATGTCTACATAGTTCTCAAACCCGTAGGGTCCGCACGCTTAAAGTTCAGTGGCGATCGGTATTATGAGTTTTTGTGTTTTGATGTACCGAAGGTAGTTCGGAGTACCGGATATGATCACGGACATGACGAGGAGTCTCGAAATGGCCGAGACGTAAAGATCGATATATTTGACGACTATGTTCAGGACACCGGAAATGTTTCGGGAGGTTTCGGACATATACCGGAGTACCGGGGGGTTACCGGAACCCCCCGGGGAGTTTATTGGGCCTATTGGGCCCTAGTGGGAGAAGAGGAGGGGCGGCCAGGGCAGCCGCGCCCCCCTCCCCCTCTAGTCCGAATTGGACAAGGAGGGGGGGGGGCGCCCCCTTTCCTTCTCTTCCTCTTTCCCTTCCCTCTCCTACTCCTACTTGGAATGAGGGAGTGGGAGTAGGACTACTCATGGGGCGCGCCATAGGGGGCCGGCCCCCTCCCCCTCCTCCACTCCTTTATATACGGGGAGGGAGGCACCCCTTGGAGACACAACAATTGATCATTGATCTCTTATCCGTGTGCGGTGCCCCCCTCCACCATAATCCACCTCGATCATATCGTAGCGGTGCTTAGGCGAAGCCCTGCGTCGGTAGCAACATCATCACCGTCATCACACCGTCGTGCTGACAAAACTCTCCCGCGAAGCTCTGCTGGATCGGAGTTCGTGGGACGTTATCGAGCTGAACATGTGCTGAACTCGGAGGTGTCGTGCATTCGGTACTTGGATCGGTCGGATCGTGAAGACGTACGACTACATCAACCGCGTTGTTCTAACGCTTCCGCTTTCGGTCTACGAGGGTACGTGGACACACTCTCCCCTCTTGTTGCTATGCATCACCATGATCCTGCATGTGCGTAGGATTTTTTTCTGAAATTACTACGTTCCCCAACAGTGGCATCCGAGCCAGGTTTATGTGTCGGTGTACAAAAAGAGGGGTGCGTTTTTGTACCCCTATACCTGTGCACGGGCAGTCGGAGCCGCGCCTACGGTCACGTCAAGCAGAGCAGGGGAGGTGAGCCAAGGTAAGACCGAAGCCCATGAAATCAGAGCAACGCCAAGGCCAAGACCACAAAGAGCATAGGGACGAAGCAGGTTCCCCCGGCAAGACCCTTGCCAGGGGCAGCCTCAACAGCCCCGACAAGACCCTTGCCGGGGCAGCTCGCCCCACACCAACAGAGCGAGCCACCCTTGAGCCCACGGTCCCCAACACCATCATCCACGTGGGGCCAAAGCTCGGGAGGCACCTCTGTGGTGGCATGCAGATCTTTGTGAAGACATACTCAAGATCAGATGAGGATTAGAAGACGACAATCCTCGGCAAGATCCTTGCCGAGGGAGGCCACCAGACCCCCGGCAAGGCACTTGTCGGGGACGACAGCGCGCCACGGCAAGGCCCTTGCCAGGCCACACGGCTAGACCCTTGCCGGGCCACCCGGCAAGGCCCTCCCCAAGGACGTCAGCAGAGCCACCGCCAGGTCCACGCCAACCAAGCTTCCACCGCCGCTCAGACGCAGCTGCCAGCCCAACTAGCTGGGCGGGCACCTGCGTGGCAACATGCAGCCCCCAGGCCAACTCATCGAACGCCTGCGTGGCGGCATGCAAATCTTCATGAAGGCTCCACCACCGTGCCACCTCAGCTGCTTGCCTGCCTACATGGCGCCGCACGCATCGCCGGCCAAGGCGCGTGTCAAAGCGAGGAGGAGCGGCGACTGACGAGATGGGCCTCGCCCCCGTCCCCAATAAAGCAAGGGACACCTAAGTTACACATTAAATGCGTCTTGTCCTGTAATACGAGCGATAAGCTCAGGGCACTGTATGCCTTCCACCTCCTGTGTGCCACTGTGGCAGCCCCTTTCGACTATAAAAGGAGGCCCACGGCATACCGGAGAAGGATTCGGCTCTTTCGAACCACGCATTGACCACAGCTAGTTCGAGAGCTCAAGAACTCTCTGAAATACACCCACCAAAGCAGGACTAGGGTTTTACGCATCCTCGCGGCCCGAACCTGGATAAACGATCCTTGTGCTGTCTACTAGCCCTGCTCTTCTCGCAACCCCGCGCCCCGGCAACCGTAGTAGGGATTCTTGTGATCCCATAGGTGTCGTTCCACACCGACATCTTTGGCGCGCCAGGTAGGGGGGCGCAATTGTGAGAACCTGGTCTAGTAGTTAGCCTAGCAATTCTTCGTCGCCATGGCTCCGAAGAAGAAGACAGCCACGGCAATCGGCTCGTTGGGAGCCGAACGGCCCGTGCCGGTGTGGACGAGCAGTGGACCGGTCGCGGACAGGACCCGGGCCGCGGTCCGCGAGCACCAGCATCGCCCAGGCAGTCAGAGCCTGGCGAGCGGTGTCGTTCGCGCACCAGACGACCGGCCACACGTCGCCAGATCCAAAGACGGAGCCGGGCCCCCCGCAGGCTACGCGGGGCCCTCCAGGGGCGTCGTTGTGCCACCTCCGGGCGGCGCAACAACCTTCAAGACACAGACACCGGCGACCACCGCGCGCTCTTCCCATGGCGCGCGTGCGCCGAGCAGCGTCACCACATTGGTGACCCTGGGCACCGCCGTGGGAAGAGCCCTATGCGCCATCCGCAAGATGAAGGGGTTCAGCACGCTCGCCAAAGCGCTGGCGAAAATGGCGCGCAGCCGCTGGGTCGTAACGGAGCTCCTTCTAACATAGTTAGAAGTCGAAGCGCGCCGCGATCCACGTAGCTGTCGCCGCCGCCCATGCCAATGGAAGCTTTGGCGCGCGCGCGCAGCTGCTCCTCGACTTCCCTCCTGTTGCGGAGAAGCTCGACGAGTGGAGGGCCACCATCCGGATCCTCGTCGCCGTCGCAAACAAAGACAATCCGTGACCGGCGGGGCCCTCGGGTCGGCGCTCCACCGAGCCACCACATGCTGGCACTGGGAGGACTGGGGGAGCTGCGGCCACGGTGCACTCTCCTCCTCCTCGCCAGCCGTCGCGGGCGTCTGCCCATCGCGACGACGCTTGTGATAACATCTCCATAGCGTCGTCCGACCCGTGGACCCTCCGCGACCAGCGCCAGGTCCTTTGGGAGCGAGCTCACGAAGACGCTCGAACCACCGTCGAGCGTCGGCGCGAAACGCACCGCCAGTCGGACAAGCGGGCGGGACCCGCTATGGACCACCCGGCACCGGGGGGGGGGGGGGGCTCCGGCGGCCTACCTTACGAGGTAGGCTGCCCGGCCTTTACCCGTGAGCTGCGGCAGTTCCAGTGGCCATCCCACCGCACGTTCAAGCCCGACGTCGGCGAGAAGTACACTGGCAAGACCCATCCGTCCGAGTTCCTCAGCATCTACACCATCGCGATGCAGGCCGCTGGGGCTCGCGACGACAAGGTGCTTGCCAACTATTTCCCGCTGGCGCTCAAGCCCAATGTGATGTCCTGGTTGATGCACTTGCCGGTGGATTCCATTTCTTCTTGGTCGGATCTGTGCCATGAGTTCGTTGGCGCCTTCACAGGAGGCCACCAAGCTCATGGCCAGGCCAGTGATCTGCATATCATTCCCCAGAAGGAAGGGGAGAACCTGCACAAATACATCCAGAGATTCAGCCGGGTGCAGTACAACATCCCCGACGTTCATCCCGCCGCTGTGATTAGCGCGTTCCACCAGAACGTGCGCAACCGCAAAATGCGGGAAGAGCTGCGATGACCAAGGTTAAGGATGTGGCCGAGCTCTACGTTCTGGCCGATAGGTGTGCCCGGGCTGAAGAGGGAAGGAAGTACCCCGGCGAAGACACCGGTGCGGAAACCGACTCTACCGATGAAGACGCTACCACCCCGATGAAGAAGGGCCGGCGTCACAACAGGAAACGCAAAGGCAAGGCCGTGCTTGCCGTTGAGGGATCCGACGATACCGGAGCCAGCAAGAAGGTCAAGGCAGACGCCCCCGGCAAGAAGATTGCCAGGTGCGCCGCCTGCCGGGCCTTGGCGGCTACCGACAAGACAGGAAGCTCCGACAAGCAATACTGCAAGATCCACCGCACCAAGGGCCACGACCTCCAGAACTGCCGACAAGTCAAGCTGCTTGCTGAGAAGCAAAAGGCTGAGTACGAGAGGCGGCACAAGGAGAAGGACCAGGACGATGCTGAGGGATCCGGCAAGAAGCGTGGCGGCCAAGGAGGCCGCCCCGGCAAGGACAACCAGCAAGAGAGGCCCGCCCGGGGCCGTGACAAGAAACAAGAAGACGATGATCACGACGAAGACGACGAGTCTGGTGAGCAAGGGTTCCAGAAGGCGACGGAGGCCATGTGCATCGATGGCGGCGCCTCGCTGCATACCTCTCACCGCCAGCTCAAGCAGTGGGCGCGTGAGATTACAGCAGCAGAGCCGTCGTTCGACGCTCAGAAGCCGCTGAAGTGGTCCAGCACGCCCCTCATCTTTGACGTCGAGGACCACCCTGACCGCACCGCCGCGGTCGGACGTTTGCCATTGTTGGTCTCACCAACGATACGCAACCTCAGGGTGAACAAGATGTTGGTTGACGGCGGGGCCGGACTGAACCTGATCTCGCCTGTCGTGATAAAAAAGTTGCAAATCCCTGATGGAGACCTCGAGGAAACGGGCATGTTTCAAGGGGTCAGTCCAGGGAGGAGCCAACCGAAGGGGAAGGTCACGCTGCCCGTGACATTTGGAGGAGAGTTGAATTACAGGACGGAGAGGATCGTTTTCGACGTGGCCGAGATCCCCTTGCCCTACAACGAGATCCTCGACCGCCCGACACTAGCCAAGTTCATGGCAGCGTCACACTACGCCTACAACATGCTAAAGATGCCCGGGCCGTTGAACATCATCTCCGTCCCCTCCGACAAGAAAGACGCGCTGATCTGCGCTGACCAACTCTACCGGGAAGTAGTTGCAGCGGCTGCCGTCAAGGCACCTGCTCCTGCCGCTGAAGGCCCGGGAGGGAAGAAGAAGCCCGGCAAGACCTCTCGCACCCACTCCGGCAAGCGCACCTCCTCGGAGTGTTGTGCTACCGTCGAGGACGTGCCAGAGAGCTCTACCGACAAGAGCAAGAGATCAAGAGCCGAGCCACCGCAGACTAAGAAGGTGTCCTTCAGGGAGGATGGCACGGGAGGGGCCTTCACCATAGGCTCCACCCTCGACAGCAAATAGGAAGGCGCGCTCGTCACCTTCCTGCGGGCGAATGTCGACGTGTTTGCATGGCAAGCATCCGACATCCCCGGTGTTCCCAGGGAGGTGATTGAGCACCACCTAGCCGTCTGCCCCCACACGCGGCCCGTCAAGCAGAAGGTCCGAAAGCAGGCTCTGGAGAGTCAGGAGTTCATCACAGAGGAGATCAGGAAGTTGGAAGCGGCAGGTTTGGTGAGAGGAGTGCTCCACCCGACGTGGTTGGCCAATCCGATAGTGGTGCGCAAGGTGAATGGGAAGTGGAGGCTGTGTATTGATTACACAGATATCAATAAGGCTTGTCCTAAGGACCCCTTCCTGTTGCCGCGCATCGACCAGATTGTTGACTCCACAGCCGGGTGTGATCTGTTATCATTCCTCGATGCCTACTCCGGCTACCACCAGATCTTCATGACAAGAGAGGATGAAGAGAAGACAGCATTCATCACCCCATGTGGTACATATTGCTTTTTACGGATGCCTTTCGGGTTGAAGAGTGCTGGCTCAACGTTCGCAAGAGCAGTCCAAATTGGTTTTGAACATCAGTTCCATAGAAATATGGAGGCATACATGGATGACATAGTAGTCAAAACCAAGGACGGGCCAACTCTTGTGCAAGATCTGGAAGAGACATTTGCCAACCTGCGCAAGATCAACCTCAAGCTGAACCCTGAGAAGTGCGTCTTCGGCGTCCCGTCCGGCAAGCTTCTCGGGTTGTTTGTGTCACAGCGCGGGATCGAGGCAAACCCAGACAAAATCAAGGCTATTGAGCAGATTGAGGCGCCCAAGCGGATCAACGATGTGCGTCGGCTCACCGGCTGCGTTGCCGCCATGAGCCGATTCATCTCCAAGTCCACCGAGCGTGCCCTCCCCTTCTTCAAAATCTTGAAGAAGGCAGGCCCAATGGAGTGGACCCCAGAAGCCGAAGCAGCATTGCAGGATCTGAAGAAATACCTTTCCTCCACGCCAATACTGGTTGCGCCTAAATCACAAGAGCCGTTGCTGCTATATCTGGCGGCGACGAATCAAGTGGTCAGCGCCGCACTGGTGGCACAGAGGAAGGTCGACGAGGAGGCAGTGACGGCGGCAGAACTAGCGGATGGCAAGCCAAAGATTCCCTCGGCAGGGCCTGGTGCCGGCAAGGTGCGGCCCCCGGCAGAGTCTGATGCCACCAAGGCAGTGCCCGCGCAGTCGAGTGAGGTGGTGCAGAAGAAGAAGATGATGCAGCACCCGGTTTACTTTGTCAGCTCCCTCTTGCAGGGGGCTAGGTCGAGGTATTCCGATGTGCAAAAGTTGCTCTTCGTACTCCTTATGGCCTCGAGGAAGCTGCATCATTACTTCCAAGCCCACGAGATCACTGTCGTCACCCGCCTCCCGTTGCAACGGATACTGCATAACCCAGATGCCACCGGAAGGATTGTGGAATGGGCCTTGGAGATATCAAGTTTCAGTTTGAAGTTTGAAAGTACCTCGACAATTCAGAGCAGAGTCTTGGCGGAGTTCATTGCAGAATGGACCTCGACGCCTGACAAAGAAATCCAGGAGACCACTCTCCCTGGCAAGGAAGCAGACCGCGACTGGATCATGTACTTTGATGGGGCTCTCTCGCTGCAAGGCGCCGGTGCCGGTGTGCTGCTCGTCGCGCCCACCGGAGAGCACCTCAAGTACGTGATCCAGATGCACTTCCCCAGGGAGATGTCCACCAACAACACTGCTGAGTACGAGGGATTGCTCGCCGGTCTCAATATCGCGGCAGACCTCGGGGTTAAGAAGCTCATCGTCAGAGGTGACTCGCAGCTCGTTGTCAGACAGGTCAACAAGGATTATCAGAGCCCATTGATGGAAGCCTATGTAGACGAGGTGAGGAAGTTGGAGGAACGCTTTGACGGTATCCAAGCGGAGCACATCCCCCGAGTGGAAAACGACATCGCCGATTACCTGTCAAAGCGTGCTGCATTCAAGTTACCTGTGGAACCAGGTACCTTTTTGCTCCGGTTAACTCAACCATCCGTCGAGCCATCAACAGGGCAGAACAAGCGGAGGAAGTCAGGTCCCGGCAAGTACTTTCCTACCGAGCCCCCTGGGGCTGCCGGCAAGGGTGCTGCCGCGGACGCTGAGCCTGCCCAAGAGCAACTGGCTCCGACAGGGCGTCAAGCCCTGGCCGTAGAGACAGCCGCTCCCATGGCAGAAGAAATGCCTTTGGTCCTTGCCGTTGAGCCCCGGGCTCCGGCATGGGCGCAGCATACCGTCCAATTTCTCCAAACAGGGGAGCTTCCTGAGGAGCAGGAAGAAGCGGAAAGAGTAGCCCGTCGGTCCGCCCTGTACCAGTTCGTCGATGACATCCTGTACAGGAGAAGGCCAAACGGTGTGAAATTGAAGTGCATCCCCCTGGAGGAAGGACTGGAGCTGTTGGCGGAGATACATGGGGGCATATGTGGCTCCCACATAGGGTCGAGGGCCCTTGCCGGGAAGGCGTTCCGGCAGGGTTTCTTCTGGCCCACCGCCCTCCAGGATGCGACGGCACTAGTAACCAAGTGTGAAGCGTGCCAGTTCCATTCAAAGAAGCTTCATCAACCAGCTCAAGCCCTTCAAACAATCCCTCTCTCCTGGCCATTCTCGGTCTGGGGGCTCGATATACTGGGCCCTTTCCCCCGCGCTGTCGGGGGCTTTGAGTACTTGTACGTTGCAATCGACAAGTTCACAAAGTGGCCGGAGGTGGAAGCAGTGAGAAAGGTGACTGCTCAGTCAGCCGTCAAGTTCTTCAAGGGACTGGTCTGCCGTTTTGGTGTGCCAAACAGAGTCATCACCGACAACGGCACGCAGTTCACAAGCCACACCTTCATGGAATACATTCAAGACCTCGGTAGCAAGGTCTGTTTTGCTTCCGTGGCACACCCACGGAGCAACGGCCAAGCGGAAAGGGCAAATGCTGAAGTGTTGCGAGGCCTGAGAACGAAGACCTTTGACAAGCTGCACAAGAGTGGAAGGCGCTGGATTGATGAGTTGACGGCGGTTCTTTGGTCGATCAGGACGACGCCAAACCGAGCCACCGGCCAGACACCTTTTGCCCTGGTATACGGGGCAGAAGCAGTTCTCCCCACGGAACTCATATACAGGTCACCTCGAGTGCTCGCTTATGATGAGCGTGAGCAAGAGCAGTTGCGCCAAGATGACGCGACGCTCCTTGAGGAAGATCGTCTTCGGGCGGCTGTGAGAGCAGCACGCTACCAGCAAGCCTTGCGCCGCTACCAAGCCGCAAGGTTCATGCCCGAAGCTTTGAGGAAGGCGACCTTGTTCTTCGGCGCGTTCAGTCGGCCAAGAATTCCAACAAGTTGACGCCGAAGTGGGAAGGCCCTTATCGGGTAATGCGAGTCACCAGGCCCGGCGCAGTCCGCCTGGAGACCGAAGATGCCGTCCCAGTGAGCAACTCATGGAACATCGAGCATCTTCGCAAGTTTTACCCATAAGGCGCGGCTTGCCGGGCCTCCCGGCAAGCCACCTTTTGTACAAGCTTTGCCGGCAAGGCATGTGACCCTTTGTACAAAGCCATGCGTAGACCCTGAGCATAAATAAATGAAGCGCTGGCGCCCTAAGTTATAGCATGCATGCTAGGTCAAGTCTCTTCCTTGGTTAGGGTTGATAGTGCTTAGCGGCGACTAACCCCTAGCCTAGAGGTCGAGTGTGCGTCTATCTGTTCCTTTTCTGTCCTCCTTTGGTTCGCAGGGCACATGGGCACTTCTGCTGAGCTACTTGGAAATAAGGAAACGGACCGACGTCCCGACCCCGGCAAACCAGAGTTGCCAGGGGCTGCAAGCACAAGGATCCAACCGCGGCAAGACAAAGTTGCCGGGGGCTGCAGATCCAGATAAGTCTTTCATCCTCTATCATGCATTTCGGAACAGGACTGGGGCATGTGAAACCTCGTTTTTATCTCTAGGCTGCCGTGCTCCCCTTTTTCCCATACCTAAGGATTATTTCCTGGGTCCGGATTTGGTTGTAGCCACGGCAGCAAGGAGGTAGAACGAGGAGTCTAAAGCCCACTTCATCCCTGCCTCCGCCAAGAGCGCGAGAACAGTCGAGTGGAGTGGGGGAACGGCAAGGCCTGTTGCCGGGCGAAAAACGTTTATCTTAAACAATAACAAGGATTCGCTCCTTGTCGCGGGATTTACCCACGAACGAAAAACCCGGCAAGCATCCCTTTTTCATTAAAAAACATCCCATACAGGTACAGTTCGTACGAAATGAAAAACATGAGCAAGGGGATTACAAGTTCTAAATTTAACAAAGGCCCGAAGGCTTACAAACTAAAAAAGAGATAAGATGCCCGTAATCCCTTTCTTGTCCCTCTCCTCAGGAGGCAAGTCAAGGAGGCGAAAGGGCAAAAGGGGTGCCTAGGCGAGCTACGAGCAGCAGAAAACACCAAGAGAACACCCCGGTGGCCGCCCAAGGGTGGGCCGGTGATGACGGTGCCGGGAAAGGAGCTGGAAGACGAGGCGGCAGGACCGGCAATACGCGATGAAGGCGTCGGTGCCCGAGTACTCCGAGTTGATGGCCTTGCCGCCTGCCCTCTTCCTCTTCCGCAGCCTCACGATGCCAGCCACCCAAGGAGACGGCCTCGAGAAGTTCAAGGAGCTGGCCCCGCCCCCGGCAAACCTCTGCCGGAGGAGCGGCCAGGTCCAGATGATGCTGCTGCTGCACCCTCCCAGGCGCGGGGCGTCCGACGCCTAGTCGGACTCGTCCCCGTCATCTGCCCCGCTGTCCTCCTCATCACTCTCGCTCGAGGAAGAGCTTCCATCGTCGGAATCTCCATCGGAGGAGCTCTCCATGCAGCACTTCAGGCGAGTTCCGAACTCCCCGAAGACCTTGACGGAGAGCAGGCCGTCCTCCATTAATTTGAAGTAGAGGACGAGCCCCGCCGTCAGGCTGTGGATGCGAGCGAACGTCTTCCACCCACGACGGAGGTACATGACCCGAGGAGCTGGGAAGTCGACGTTGACCCACGTGCCCCCATTCCCACAACCCCTCATGTGCAATCTGAGGGATTGGGGCCGGTCACGCTCCATCTCCCGAGCAAACGGGGCGGGAAGACGGAGACGGCGATGCGGAGGCCGGCGCAGCCTAATGAAGAACTCGCGTGGCTGGTCTCCGACGTGGCCTTCCATCGGGAAAGGCACCATTAGCGGAGGCGAAGCCGGCGCGCCACCCCGTCCTCCTCTTCCCCGAGCACTACGACCTCTGCCACGGCCTCGCCCACGGCCTCGCCCCCTCCCCCTTCCCCTCGCGGCCGGTTCCACCGCCACGGGCTCAGGAGGAGGAGGGACGCGCTGTCGAGCGGCGACCCTCGCCGCCACCGTCAAGGGACCCGGGTTCCCTTTGTCCATGGCGAGTGAAAGGAAGAAGCAGAAGCAAGAGGAGATAAATGACAGAAGAATGCGGGACGCCATCCCCCCTTCCCCCTCTTTATAAAGGGGCAGGGTCGGGGCTCGGCCGCCCCGCTCGGCCAATCCAGCCACCAGAGGTGCAGGGAATCAGGACCGACCCGCTGCCCCAACCAGCGACGGCCCGGTTCCCCGCCTCCACCGCCTGCCACCCCAGGCGCATGAAGGACGTGTGGCGGACGTGCAGAACTGAAGGGGCAGGTGAAGCGACATCTCGCCACCTCGTGATCGTGGGGAGTGGACGCCTTGAAGACCATGGCCCGGCCCCATTCAATCAATGAGCCGCGCCTCCACGCCTCCCTCTTTTACGGGGAAGGTGCGAGCCGCCTCTTTACTGCGATGTGACGCATGCGTGTGGAAATCGCCCCACGCATGCTGCCCACGTCACGCACGACCCTCCACGCCGCGCCACACGCGCGGGTCGTGGGAAGCGCAGCGCGCGAAAAGTCTTACCGCGGTAAAAACCACCCCGTCTGCCCGCGCACCATTTTGGGCCTGGCCCAACAACGTGTCGCGCTTATGTGTGGCCCAGGCCCGGGGGCTCCTGTCGGTGTACAAAAAGAGGGGTGCGTTTTTGTACCCCTATACCTATGCACGGGCAGTCGGAGCCGCGCCTACGGTCACGCCAAGCAGAGCAGGGGAGGTGAGCCAAGGTAAGACCGAAGCCCAGGATAATCAGAGCAACGCCAAGGCCAAGACCACAAAGAGCAGAGGGACGAAGCAGGTTCCCCCGGCAAGACCCTTGCCGGGGGCAGCCTCAGCAGCCCCGTCAAGACCCTTGCCGGGGCAGCTCGCCCCATGCCAACAGAGCGAGCCACCCTTGAGCCCACGGTCCCCAACACCATCATCCACGTGGGGCCAAGGCTCGGGAGGCACCTCTGTGGTGGCATGCAGATCTTTGTGAAGACATACTCAAGATAAGATGAGGATTAGAAGACGACAATCCTCGGCAAGATCCTTGCCGAGGAAGGCCACCAGACCCCCGGCAAGGCCCTTGACGGGGACGACAGCGCGCCACGGCAAGACCCTTGCCGGGCCACACGACAAGACCCTTGCCGGGCCACCCGACAAGGACCTCCCCAAGGACGTCAGCAGAGCCACCGCCAGGTCCACGCCAACCAAGCTTCCACCGCCGCTCACACGCAGCTGCCAGCCCAACCAGCTGGGCGGGCACCTGCGTGGCAACATGCAACCCCCAGGCCAACTCATCGAACGCCTGCGTGGCGGCATGCAGATCTTCGTGAAGGCTCGACCACCGTGCCACCTCAGCTGCCTGCCTGCCTACATGGCGCCGCACGCATCGCCAGCCAAAGCGCGTGTCAAAGCGAGGAGGAGCGGCGACGGACAGGACGGGCCTCGCCCCCGTCCCCAATAAAGCAAGGGGACACCTAAGCTATGCATTAAATGCGTCTTGTCCTATAATACGAGCGATAAGCTCAGGGCACTGTACGCCTTTCCACCTCCTGTGTGCCACTGTGGCAACCCCTTTCGACTATAAAAGGAGGCCCATGGCATACTGGAGAAGGATTCGGCTCTTTCGAACCACGCATTGACCACAGCTAGTTCAAGAGCTCAAGAACTCTCTGAAATACACCCACCAAAGCAGGACTAGGGTTTTACGCATTCTTGCGGCCCGAACCTAGGTAAACGAAGTTTGTGCTGTCTACTAGCCCTGCTCTTCTCGCAACCCCGCGCCCCGACAACCGTAGTAGGGATTCTTGTGATCCCATAGGTGTCGTTCCACAGCGACATTATGCGTAGATGTTATATGCACGAGTAGAACACAAGTGAGTTGTGGGCGATACAAGTCATATTGCTTACCAGCATGTCATACTTTGATTCGGCGGTATTGTTGGATGAAGCGGCCCGGACCGACATTACGCGTACGCTTACACGAGGCTGGTTCTACTGACGTGCTTTGCACACAGGTGGCTGGCGGGTGTCAGTTTCTCCAACTTCAGTTGAATCGAGTGTGGCTACGCCCGGTCCTTGTGAAGGTTAAAATAGCGCATACTTGACGAAATATCGTTGTAGTTTTGATGCGTAAGTAAGAACGGTTCTTGCTCAGCCCGCAGCAGCCACGTAAAACTTGCAACAACAAAGTAGAGGACGTCTAACTTGTTTTTGCAGGGCATGTTGTGATGTGATATGGTCAAGACATGATGCTAAATTTTATTGTATGAGATGATCATGTTTTGTAACCGATTTATCGACAACTGGCAAGAGCCATATGGTTGTCGCTTTATTGTATGAAATGCAATCGCCATGTAATTGCTTTACTTTATCACTAAGCGGTAGCAATAGTCGTAGAAGCAATAGTTGGCGAGACGACAATGATGAGATCAAGGTGTCGCGCCGGTGACGATGGTGATCATGACGGTGCTTTGGAGATGGAGATCAAAGGCACAAGATGATGATGGCCATATCATATCACTTATATTGATTGCATGTGATGTTTATCTTTTATGCATCTTATTTTGCTTAGATCGACGGTAGCATTATAAGATAATCTCTCAATAAATTTCAAGGTATAAGTGTTCTCCCTAAGTATGTGTTGGAAATATGCCCTAGAGGCAATAATAAATGGTTATTATTATATTTCTTTGTTCATGGTAATTGTCTATTATTCATGCTATAATTGTATTGTCCGGAAATCGTAATACATGTGTGAATACATAGACCACAACGTGTCCCTAGTAAGCCTCTAGTTGACTAGCTTCTTGAGCAACAGATAGTCATGGTTTCCTGACTATGGACATTGGATGTCATTGATAACGGGATCACATCATTCGGAGAATGATGTGATGGACAAGACCCAATCCTATGCATAGCATAAAAGATCGTGTAGTTTCGTTTGCTAGAGCTTTTCCAATGTCAAGTATCTTTTCCTTAGACCATGAGATCGTGCAACTCCCGGATACCGTAGGAGTGCTTTGGGTGTGCCAAACGTCACAACGTAATTGGGTGACTATAAAGGTGCACTACAGGTATCTCCGAAAGTGTCTGTTGGGTTGGCACGGATCGAGACTGGGATTTGTCACTCCGTGTGACGGAGAGGTATCTCTGGGCCCACTCGGTAATGCATCATCATAATGAGCTCAATGTGACTAAGGCGTTAGTCACGGGATCATGCATTGCGGTACGAGTAAAGAGACTTGCCGGTAACGAGATTGAACAAGGTATTGGGATACCGAGGATCGAATCTCGGGCAAGTAACATACCGATTGACAAAGGGAATTGTATACGGGATTGATTGAATCCTCGACACCGTGGTTCATCCGATGAGATCATCGTGGAACATGTGGGAGCCAACATGGGTATCCAGATCCCGCTGTTGGTTATTGACCGGAGAGGCGTCTCGGTCATGTCTGCATGTCTCCCGAACCCGTAGGGTCTACACACTTAAGGTTCGGTGACGCTAGGGTTGTAGAGATATGTGTATGCGGAAACCCGAAAGTTGTTCGGAGTCCCGGATGAGATCCCAGACGTCACGAGAGGTTCTGGAATGGTCCGGAGGTGAAGAATTATATATAGGAAGTCCAGTTTCGGCCACCGGGAAAGTTTCGGGGGTTACCGGTATTGTACCGGGACCACCGGAAGGGTCCCGGGGGTCCACCGGGTGGGGCCACCTATCCCGGAGGGCCCCATGGGCTGAAAGTGGAAGGGAACCAGCCCCTAGTGGGCTGGGCGCCCCCCATGGGCCTCCCCCATGCGCCTAGGGTTGGGAACCCTAGGGTGGGGGGCTTTTCCCTTGCCTTGGGGGGCAAGGCAACCCCTTCCCCCCTTTGGCCGCCGCCGCCCCCATGAGATCCCATCTCTAGGGCCGGCGCCCCCCCAGGGGGCCTATATAAAGGGGGGGGGGAGGGAGGGCAGCAACCTACAGCCTTGGGCGCCTCCCTCCTCCCCTGCAACACCTCTCTCTCTCTCTCTCGCAGAAGCTCGGCGAAGCCCTGCCGGAGACCCGCTACATCCACCACCACGCCGTCGTGCTGCTGGATCTCCATGAACCTCTCCTTCCCCCTTGCTGGATCAAGAAGGAGGAGACGTCGCTGCACCGTACGTGTGTTGAACGCGGAGGTGCCGTCCGTTCGGCACTCGGTCATCGGTGATTTGGATCACGGCGAGTACGACTCCGTCATCCACGTTCATTGGAACGCTTCCGCTCGCGATCTACAAGGGTATGTAGATGCACTCCTTTCCCCTCGTTGCTAGTACACTCCATAGATGCATCTTGGTGGGCGTAGGAAAATTTTAAAAATTATGCTACGATTCCCAACAGTGGCATCATGAGCCAGGCCTATGCGTAGTTACTATGCACGAGTAGAACACAAAGCAGTTGTGGGCGTTGAGTTTGCCAATTCTTCTTGCCGCTACTAGTCTTTTCTTGTTTCGGCGGCATTGTAGGATGAAGCGGCCCGAACCGACCTTACACGTACGCTTACGTGAGACAGGTTCCACTGACTGACATGCACTAGTTGCATAAGGTGGCTAGCGGGTGTCTGTCTCTCCTACTTTAGTCGGAACGGATTCGATGAAAAGGGTCCTTATGAAGGGTAAATAGAAATTGGCAAATCACGTTGTGGTCATACGTAGGTAAGAAAACGTTCTTGCTAGAAACCTACAAACCACGTAAAAACTTGCAACAACAATTAGAGGACGTCTAACTTGTTTTTGCAGCAAGTGCTATGTGATGTGATATGGCCAGAAGATGTGATGAATGATATATGTGATGTATGAGATTGATCATATTCTTGTAATAGGAATCACGACTTGCATGTCGTTGAGTATGACAACCGGCAGGAGCCATAGGAGTTGTCTTTATTATTTAGCATGACCTGCGTGTCATTGAATAACGCCATGTAAATTACTTTACTTTGTTGCTAAACGCGTTAGCCATAGAAGTAGAAGTAATCGTTGGCGTGACGACTTCATGAAGACACAATGATGGAGATCATGATGATGGAGATCATGGTGTCATGCCGGTGACGAAGATGATCATGGTGCCCCGAAGATGGAGATCAAAGGAGCATGATGATATTGGCCATATCATGTCACTATTTGATTGCATGTGATGTTTATCATGTTTTTGCATCTTATTTGCTTAGAACGACGGTAGTAAGTAAGATGATCCCTTATAATAATTTCAAGAAAGTGTTCACCCTAACTGTGCACCGTTGCGAAGGTTCGTTGTTTCGAAGCACCACGTGATGATCGGGTGTGATAGATTCTAACGTTCGAATACAACGGGTGTTGACGAGCCTAGCATGTACAGACATGGCCTCGGAACACACGCAATACACTTAGGTTGACTTGACGAGCCTAGCATGTACAGACATGGCCTCGGAACACGGAGGACCGAAAGGTCGAGCATGAGTCGTATAGAAGATACGATCAACATGGAGATGTTCACCGATCTTGACTAGTCCGTCTCACGTGATGATCGGACACGGCCTAGTTAAACTCGGATCATGTTTCACTTAGATGACTAGAGGGATGTCTATCTGAGTGGGAGTTCATTAAATAATTTGATTAGATGAACTCAATTATCATGAACTTAGTCTAAAATCTTTACACTATGTCTTGTAGATCAAATGGCCAACGTTGTCCTCAATTTCAACGCGTTCCTAGAGAAAACCAAGCTGAAAGATGATGGCAGCAACTATACGGACTGGGTCCAGAACCTGAGGCTCATCCTCATAGTAGCCAAGAAAGATTATGTCTTAGAAGCACCGCTAGGTGAAGCACCAATCCCACAGAACCAAGACGTTATGAACGCTTAGCAGCAGCGTGCTGATGATTACTCCCTCGTTCAGTGCGGCATGCTTTACAGCCTAGAACCGGGTCTCCAAAAGCGTTTTGAGAAACATGGAGCATATGAGATGTTCGAGGAGCTGAAACTAGTTTTCCAAGCTCATGCCCGGGTCGAGAGATATGATGTCTCCGACAAGTTCTTCAGCTGTAAAATGGAGGAGAACAGTTCTGTTAGTGAGCACATACTCAGAATGTCTGGGTTGCACAACCGCTTGACTCAGCTGGGAGTCAATCTCCCGGATGACGCGGTCATTGACAGAATCCTTCAGTCGCTTCCACCAAGCTTCAAGAGCTTTGTGATGAACTAAAATATGCAGGGGATGGAAAAGTCCATTCCTGAGGTATATTCAATGCTGAAATCAGCTGAGGTAGAGATCAGAAAAGAACATCAAGTGTTGATGGTGAATAAAACCACTAAGTTCAAAAAGGGCAAGGGTAAGAAGAATTTCAAGAAGGACGACAAGGGAGTTGCCGCGCCCGGTAAACCAGTTACTGGGAAGAAGTCAAAGAATGGACCCAAGCCCGAGACTGAGTGCTTTTATTGCAAGGGAAGTGGTCACTGGAAGCGGAACTGCCCCAAATACTTAGCGGACAAGAAGAAGGCCGGCAACACCAAAGGTATATGTGATATACATGTAATTGATGTGTACCTTACCAGTACTCGTAGTAGCTCCTGGGTATTTGATACCGGTGCGGTTGCTCATATTTGTAACTCAAAACAGGAACTACGGAATAAACGGAGACTGGCGAAGGACGAGGTGACGATGCGCGTCGGGAATGGTTCCAAGGTCGATGTGATCGCCGTCGGCACGCTACCTCTGCATCTACCCACGGGATTAGTTTTAAACCTCAATAATTGTTATTTAGTGCCAGCTTTGAGCATGAACATTGTATCTGGATCTCGTTTAATTCGAGATGGCTACTCATTTAAATCCGAGAATAATGGTTGTTCTATTTATTTGAGAGATATGTTTTATGGTCATGCCCCGCTGGTCAATGGTTTATTTTTGATGAATCTCGAACGTGATGTTACACATGTTCATAGTGTGAATACAAAAAGATGTAAAGTTGATAATGATAGTCCCACATACTTGTGGCACTGCCGCCTTGGTCACATTGGTGTCAAGCGCATGAAGAAGCTCCATGCAGATGGACTTTTGGAGTCTCTTGATTACGAATCATTTGACACGTGCGAACCATGCCTTATGGGTAAGATGACCAAGACTCCGTTCTCCGGAACAATGGAGCGAGCAACCAACTTATTGGAAATCATACATACCGATGTGTGTGGTCCAATGAGTGTTGAGGCTCGCGGAGGATATCGTTATGTTCTCACTCTCAATGATGATTTAAGTAGATATGGGTATGTCTACCTAATGAAACACAAGTCTGAAACCTTTGAAAAGTTCAAGGAATTTCAGAGTGAAGTTGAGAATCAACGTGACAGGAAAATAAAATTCTTACGATCAGATCATGGTGGAGAATATTTAAGTCACGAATTTGGTACACACTTAAGGAAATGTGGAATAGTTTCACAACTCACGCCGCCTGGAACACCTCAGAGAAATGGTGTGTCCGAACGTCGTAATCGCACTCTATTGGATATGGTGCGATCTATGATGTCTCTTACCGATTTACCGCTCTCATTTTGGGGCTATGCTTTAGAGACTGCCGCATTCACTTTAAATAGGGCTCCGTCTAAATCCGTTGAGACGACACCGTATGAATTATGGTTTGGGAAGAAACCTAAGCTGTCGTTTCTAAAAGTTTGGGGATGCGATGCTTATGTCAAGAAACTTCAACCTGAAAAGCTCGAACCCAAGTCGGAAAAATGCGTCTTCATAGGATACCCTAAGGAAACGATTGGGTATACCTTCTACCTCAGATCCGAAGGCAAGATCTTCGTTGCCAGGAACGGGTCCTTTCTGGAGAAGGAGTTTCTCTCGAAAGAATTGAGTGGGAGGAAAGTGAAACTTGATGAGGTGATAGTCACCCCTTCCGTACCGGAAAGTAGCGCAGCGCGGGAAAATGTTCCTGTGGTGCCTACACCGACTGGGGAGGAAGTTAATGATGATAATCATGAAGCTTCAGATCAAGTTACTGAACTTCGTAGGTCCACAAGGACACGTTCCGCACCAGAGTGGTACGGCAACCCTGTCCTGGAAATCATGTTGTTAGACAACGGTGAACCTTCGAACTATGAAGAAGCGATGGCGGGCCCGGATTCCGACAAATGGCTGGAAGCCATGAAATCCGAGATAGGATCCATGTATGAAAACGAAGTATGACTTTGACTGACTTGCCCGATGATGGGCGAGCCATAGAAAACAAATTGATC
Organism: Aegilops tauschii subsp. strangulata; assembly: GCF_002575655.3. Lineage (NCBI taxonomy): Eukaryota > Viridiplantae > Streptophyta > Magnoliopsida > Poales > Poaceae > Aegilops > Aegilops tauschii. Next base: position 509,250,062 of record NC_053037.3, read on the forward strand.
TTTAAGAAGAAGACGGACGCGGATGGTAATATGACCATCTACAAAGCTCGACTTGTCGCTAAGGGTTATCGACAAGTTCAAGGGGTTGACTACGATGAGACTTTCTCACCCGTAGCGAAGCTGAAGTCCGTCCGAATCATGTTAGCAATTGCCGCATACTATGATTATGAGATATGGCAGATGGACGTCAAAACGGCATTCCTTAACGGCTTCCTTAAGGAAGAGTTGTATATGATGCAGCCGGAAGGTTTTGTCGATCCTAAGAATGCTAACAAAGTATGCAAGCTCCAGCGCTCAATCTATGGGCTGGTGCAAGCATCTCGGAGTTGGAACATTCGCTTTGATGAGATGATTAAAGCGTTTGGGTTTACACAGACTTATGGAGAAGCCTGTGTTTACAAGAAAGTGAGTGGGAGCTCTGTAGCATTTCTCATATTATATGTGGATGACATACTATTGATGGGAAATGATATAGAATTCTTGGAAAGTATAAAGGCCTATTTGAATAAGTGTTTTTCAATGAAGGACCTTGGAGAAGCTGCTTATATATTAGGCATCAAGATCTATAGAGATAGATCAAGATGCCTCATTGGTCTTTCATAGAGTACATACCTTGACAAGATATTGAAGAAGTTCAGTATGGATCAGTCCAAGAAGGGGTTCTTGCCTGTGTTGCAAGGTGTGCCGTTGAGCACGGCTCAATGCCCGACCACGGCAGAAGATATAGAAAAGATGAGTGTCATCCCCTATGCCTCGACCATAGGGTCTATTATGTATGCCATGCTGTGTACCAGACCTGATGTAAACCTTGCCGTAAGTTTGGTAGGAAGGTACCAAAGTAATCCCGGCATGGAACACTGGACAACGGTCAAGAATATGCTGAAGTACCTGAAGAGGACTAAGGATATGTTTCTCGTTTATGGAGGTGACAAAGAGCTCGTCGTAAAGGGTTACGTCGACGCTAGCTTCGACACAGATCTGGATGACTCGAAGTCACAAACCGGATACGTGTATATTTTGAATGGAGGAGCAGTAAGCTGGTGCAGTTGCAAGCAAAGCGTCGTGGTGGGATCTACATGTGAAGCGGAGTACATGGCAGCCTCGGAGGCAGCACAGGAAGCAGTCTGGATGAAGGAGTTCATTACCGACCTAGGGGTGATTCCCAATGCGTCGGGCCCGATGACTCTCTTCTGTGACAACACTGGAGCTATTGCCCTTGCGAAGGAGCCCAGGTTTCACAGGAAGACCAGGCATATCAAGCGTCGCTTCAACTCCATTCGTGAAAGTGTTCAAAATGGAGACATAGATATTTGTAAAGTACATACGGACCTGAATGTAGCAGATCCGTTGACTAAACCTCTCCCTAGAGCAAAACATGATCAACACCAGGACGCAATGGGTGTTCGATTCATCACAATGTAACTAGATTATTGACTCTAGTGCAAGTGGGAGACTACTGGAAATATGCCCTAGAGGCAATAATAAATGGTTATTATTATATTTCTTTGTTCATGGTAATTGTCTATTATTCATGCTATAATTGTATTGTCCGGAAATCGTAATACATGTGTGAATACATAGACCACAACGTGTCCCTAGTAAGCCTCTAGTTGACTAGCTCGTTGATCAACAGATAGTCATGGTTTCCTGACTATGGACATTGGATGTCATTGATAACGGGATCACATCATTAGGAGAATGATGTGATGGACAAGACCCAATCCTAAGCATAGCATAAAAGATCGTGTAGTTTCGTTTGCTAGAGCTTTTCCAATGACAAGTATCTTTTCCTTAGACCATGAGATCGTGCAACTCCCGGATACCGTAGGAGTGCTTTGGGTGTGCCAAACGTCACAACATAACTGGGTGACTATAAAGGTGCACTACGGGTATCTCCGAAAGTGTCTGTTGGGTTGGCACGGATCGAGACTGGGATTTGTCACTCCGTGTGACGGAGAGGTATCTCTGGGCCCACTCGGTAATGCATCATCATAATGAGCTCAATGTGACTAAGGCGTTAGTCACGGGATCATGCATTGCGGTACGAGTAAAGAGACTTGCCGGTAACGAGATTGAACAAGGTATTGGGATACCGAGGATCGAATCTCGGGCAAGTAACATACCGATTGACAAAGGGAATTGTATACGGGATTGAATCCTCGACACCGTGGTTCATCCGATGAGATCATCGTGGAACATGTGGGAGCCAACATGGGTATCCAGATCCCGCTGTTGGTTATTGACCGGAGAGGCATCTCGGTCATGTCTGCATGTCTCCCGAACCCGTAGGGTCTACACACTTAAGGTTCGGTGACGCTAGGGTTGTAGAGATATGTGTATGCGGAAACCCAAAAGTTGTTCGGAGTCCCGGATGAGATCCCGGACGTCACGAGAGGTTCCGGAATGGTCCGGAGGTGAAGCATTATATATAGGAAGTCCAGTTTCGGCCACCGGGAAAGTTTCGGGGGTTACCGGTATTGTACCGGGACCACCGGAAGGGTCCCGGGGGTCCATCGGGTGGGGCCACCTATCTCGGAGGGCCCCATGGGCTGAAAGTGGAAGGGAACCAGCCCCTAGTGGGCTGGGCGCCCCCCATGGGACTCCCCCCATGCGCCTAGGGTTGGGAACCCTAGGGTGGGGGGCTTTCCCCTTGCCTTGGGGGGCAAGGCAACCCCTTCCCCCCTTTGGCCGCCGCCCCCCATGAGATCCCATCTCTAGGGCCGCCCCCCCCAAGGGGGCCTATATAAAGGGGGGGGGAGGGAGGGCAGCAACCTACAGCCTTGGGCGCCTCCCTCCTCCCCTGCAACACCTCTCTCTCTCTCTCGCAGAAGCTCGGCGAAGCCCTGCCGGAGACCCGCTACATCCACCACCACGCCGTCGTGCTACTGGATCTCCATCAACCTCTCCTTCCCCCTTGCTGGATGAAGAAGGAGGAGATGTCGCTGCACCGTACGTGTGTTGAACGCGGAGGTGCCGTCCGTTCGGCACTCGGTCATCGGTGATTTGGATCACGGCGAGTACGACTCCGTCATCCACGTTCATTGGAACGCTTCCACTCGCGATCTACAAGGGTATGTAGATGCACTCCTTTCCCCTCGTTGCTAGTACACTCCATAGATGCATCTTGATGGGCGTAGGAAAATTTTAAAAATTATGCTACGATTCCCAACAGTATGCACCGTTGCGAAAGTTCATCGTGCCGAGACACCACGTGATGATCGGGTGTGATAAGCTCTAAGTTCACATACAACGGGTGCAAGCCAGTTTTGCACACGCAGAATACTCGGGTTAAACTTGACGAGCCTAGCATATGCAGATATGGCCTCGGAACACTGAGACCGAAAGGTCGAGCGTGAATCATATAGTAGATATGATCAACATAGTAATGTTCACCATTGAAACTACTCCATCTCGCGTGATGATCGGACATGGTTTAGTTGATATGGATCACGTGATCACTTAGATGATTAGAGGGATGTCTATCTAAGTGGGAGTTCTTTAATAATTTGATCAACTGAACTTTAATTTATCATGAACTTAGTACCTGATAGTATTTTGCATGTCTATGTTGTTGTAGATAGATGGCCCGTGCTGTTGTTCCGTTGAATTTTAATGCGTTCCTTGAGAAAGCAAAGTTGAAAGATTATGGTAGCAATTACACGGACTGGGTCCATAACTTGAGGATTATCCTCATTGCTGCACAGAAGAATTACGTCCTGGAAGAACCGCTAGGTGCCAAACCTGTTGCAGGAGCTGAACCAGATGTTATGAACGTCCGGCAAAGCAAAGCTGATGACTACTCGATAGTTTAGTGTTTCATGCTTTACAGCTTAGAACCGGGACTTCAACGACGTTTTGAACGTCATGGAGCATATGAGATGTTCCAGGAGTTGAAGTTAATATTTCAAGCAAATGCCCGGATTGAGAGATATGAAGTCTCCAATAAGTTCTACAGCTGCGAGATGGAGGAGAATAGTTCTGTCAGTGAGCATATGCTCAAAATGTTTGGGTATAACAATCACTTGATGCAACTGGGAGTTAATCTTCCGGATGATAGTGTGATTGACAGAATTCATCAATCACTGCCACCAAGCTACAAGAGCTTTGTGATGAACTATAATATGCAAGGGATGGATAAGACAATTCCCAATCTCTTCGCGATGCCAAAGGCTGCGGAGGTAGAAATCAAGAAGGAGCATCAAGTGTTGATGGTTAACAAGACCACCAGTTTCAAGAAAAAGGGTAAAGGGAAGAAGGGTAACTTCAAGAAGAACGGCAAGCAAGTTGCTGCTCAAGTGAAGAAGCCCAAGTCTGGACCTAAGGCTGAGACTGAGTGCTTCTACTGCAAAGGGACTGGTCACTGGAAGCGGAACTGCCCCAAGTATTTGGCGGATAAGAAGGATGGCAATGTGAACAAAGGTATATGTGATATAAATGTTATTGATGTGTACCTTACTAATGCTCGCAGTAGCACATGGGTATTTGATACTGGTTCTGTTGCTAATATTTGCAACTCGAAACAGGGACTACGGATTAAGTGAAGATTGGCTAAGGACGAGGTGACGATGCGCGTGGGAAATGGTTCCAAAGTCGATGTGATCGCAGTCGGCACGCTACCTCTACATCTACCTTCGGGATTAGTTTTAGACCTGAATAATTGTTATTTGGTGCAGCGTTGAGCATGAACATTATATCTGGATCTTGTTTGATGCGAGACGGTTATTCATTTAAATCTGAGAATAATGGTTGTTCTATTTACATGAGTAATATCTTTTATGGTCATGCACCCTTAAAGAGTGGTCTATTTTTAATGAATCTCGATAGTAATGATACACATATTCATAATATTGAAGCTAAAAGATGCAGAGTTCATAATGATAGTGCAACTTATTTGTGGCACTGCCGTTTAGGTCATATTGGTGTAAAGCGCATGAAGAAACCCCATTCTGATGGACTTTTGGAATCACTTGATTATGAATCACTTGGTACTTGGGAACCATGCCTTATGGGCAAGATGACTAAAACACCGTTCTTCGGAACTATGGAGCGAGCAACAGATTTGTTGGAAATCATACATACTGATGTATGTGGTCCGATGAATGTTGAGGCTCGCGGCGGGTATCGTTATTTTCTCACCTTCACAGATGATTTGAGCAGATATGGGTATATCTACTTAATGAAACATAAGTTTGAAACATTTGAAAAGTTCAAAGAATTTCAGAGTGAAGTGGAAAATCATCGTAACAAGAAAATATAGTTTCCGCGATCTCATCGTGGACGAGAATATTTGAGTTACGAGTCTGGTCTTCATTTGAAACAATGCGGAATAGTTTCGCAACTCACGCCACCCGAAACACCACAGCGTAATGGTGTGTCCGAACGTCATAATCGTGCTTTACTAGATATGGTGCGATCTATGATGTCTCTTACTGATTTACCGCTATCATTTTGGGGTTATGCTTTAGAGACGGCTGCATTCACGTTAAATAGGGCACCATCTAAATCCGTTGAGACGATGCCTTATGAACTGTGGTTTGGCAAGAAACCAAAGTTGTCGTTTCTTAAAGTTTGGGGCTGCGATGCTTATGTGATAAAGCTTCAACCTGATAAGCTCGAACCCAAATCAGAGAAATGTGTCTTCATAGGATACCCAAAGGAGACTGTTGGGTACACCTTCTATCACAGATCCGAAGGCAAGACATTCATTGCTCAGAATGTATCCTTTCTAGAGAAGGAGTTTCTCTCGGAAGAAGTGAGTGGGAGGAAAGTAGAACTTGATGAGGTAACTGTACCTGCTCCCTTATTGTAAAGTAGTTCATCACCGAATCTGTTCCTGTGACTTCTACACCAATTAGTGGGGAAGCTAATGATGATGATCATGTAACTTCAGAACAAGTTACTATTGAACCTCGTAGGTCAACTAGAGTAAGATCTGCACCAGAGTGGTATGGTAATCCTATTCTGGAGGTCATGTTACTAGACCATGACGAACCTACGAACTATGAGGAAGCGATGATGAGCCCATATTCCGCAAAATGGCTTGAGGCCATGAAATCTGAGATGGGATCCATGTATGAGAACAAAGTGTGGACTTTGGTTGACTTGCCCAATGATCGGCAAGCCATCGAGAATAAATGGATCTTCAAGAAGAAGACTGACGCTGACGGTAATGTTACTGTCTACAAAGCTCGACTTGTTGTGAAAGGTTTTCGACAAGTTCAAGGAGTTGACTACGATGAGACTTTCTCACCCGTAGCGATGCTTAAGTCCGTCCGAATCATGTTAGCAATTGCCGCATTTTATGATTATGAAATTTGGCAAATGGATGTAAAGACTGCGTTCCTGAATGGATTTCTGGAAGAAGAGTTGTATATGATGCAACCTGAAGGTCTTATCGATCCAAAGGATGCTAACAAAGTGTGCAAGCTCCAGCGATCCATTTATGGACTGGTGCAAGCATCTCGGAGTTGGAATAAACGTTTTGATAGTGTGATCAAAGCATATGGTTTTATACAGACTTTTGGAGAAGCCTGTATTTATAAGAAAGTGAGTGGGAGCTCTGTAGCATTTCTAATATTATATGTGGATGACATATTGTTCATTGGAAATGATATAGAATTTCTGGATAGCATAAAAGGATACTTGAATAAGAGTTTTTCAATGAAAGACCTCGGTGAAGCTGCTTATATATTGGGCATCAAGATCTATAGAGATAGATCAAGGTGCCTAATTGGACTTTCACAAAGCACATACCTTGATAAAGTTTTGAAGAAGTTCAAAATGGATCAATCAAAGAAAGGGTTCTTGCCTGTGTTACAAGGTGTGAAGTTGAGTCAGACTCAATGCCCGACCACTGCAGAAGATAGAGAGAAAATGAAAGGTGTTCCCTATGCTTCAGCCATAGGCTCTATCATGTATGCAATGCTGTGTACCAGACCTGATGTGTGCCTTGCTATTAGTTTAGCAGGGAGGTACCAAAGTAATCCAGGAGTGGATCACTGGACAGCGGTCAAGAACATCCTGAAATACCTGAAAAGGACTAAGGATATGTTTCTCGTTTATGGAGGTGACAAAGAGCTCGTCGTAAATGGTTACGTCGATGCAAGCTTTGACACTGATCCGGATGACTCTAAGTCACAAACTAGATACATATTTATATTGAACAAAGCGTCGTGGCGGGATCTACGTGTAAAGCGGAGTACATAGCTGTTTCAGAAGTAACAAATGAAGGAGTCTGGATGAAGGAGTTCATTTCCGATCTAGGTGTCATACCTAGTGCATCGGGTCCAATGAAAATCTTTTGTGACAATACTGGTGCAGTTGCCTTGGCCAAGGAATCCAGATTTCACAAGAAAACCAAGCACATCAAGAGACGCTTCAATTCCATCCGCGACCAAATCAAGGAGGGAGACATAGAGATTTGCAAGATACATACGGATCCGAATGTTGCAGACCCGTTGACCAAGCCTCTCTCACGAGCAAAACATGATCAACACCAAGACTCCATGGCTGTTAGAATCATTACTGTGTAATCTAGATTATTGACTCTAGTGCAAGTGGGAGACTGAAGGAAATATGCCCTAGAGGCAATAATAAAGTTGTTGTTTATATTTCCTTATATCATGATAAATGTTTATTATTCATGCTAGAATTGTATTAACCGGAAACTTAGTACATGTGTGAATATATAGACAAACTAAGTATCACTGGTATGCCTCTACTTGACTGGCTCGTTGAATCAAAGATGGTTAAGTTTCCTAGCCATAGACATGAGTTGTCATTTGATTAACGGGATCACATCATTAGAGAATGATGTGATTGACTTGACCCATTCCGTTAGCTTAGCATTTGATCGTTTAGTATATTGCTATTGCTTTCTTCATGACTTATACATGTTCCTATGACTATGAGATTATGCAACTCCCGAATACTGGAGCAACACTTTGTGTGCTACCAAACATCACAACGTAACTGGGTGATTATAAAGGTGCTCTACATGTGTCTCCGAAGGTACTTGTTGGGTTGGCATAGATCGAGATTAGGATTTGTCACTCCGATTGTCGGAGAGGTATCTCTGGGCCCTCTCGGTAATGCACGTCACTATAATCCTTGCAAGCAATGCAACTAATGAGTTAGTTGCGGGATGATGTATTACGGAAGGAGTAAAGAGACTTGCCGGTAACGAGATTGAACTAGGTATTGAGATACCGATGATCGAATCTCGGGCAAGTAACATACCGATGACAAAGGGAACAACGTATGTTGTTATTCGGTTTGACCGATAAAGATCTTCGTATAAATATGTGGGAGCCAATATGAGCATCCAGGTTCCGCTATTGGTTATTGACCGGAGACGTGTCTCGGTCATGTCTACATAGTTCTCGAACCCGTAGGGTCCGCACGCTTAAAGTTCGGTGAGGATCGGTATTATGAGTTTTTGTGTTTTGATGTACCGAAGGTAGTTCGGAGTCCCGGATATGATCACGGACATGACGAGGAGTCTCGAAATGGTCGAGACGTAAAGATCAATATATTGGAGGACTATGTTCAGGACACCGGAAATGTTTCGGGAGGTTTCAGACATATACCGGAGTACCGGGGGGTTACCGGGACCCCCCGGGGAGTTTATTGGGCCTATTGGGCCCTAGTGGGAGAAGAGGAGGGGCGGCCAGGGCAGCCGCGCCCCCTCCCCCTCTAGTCCGAATTGGACAAGGAGGGGGGGGCGGCGCCCCCTTTCCTTCTCTTCCTCTTTCCCTTCCCTCTCCTATCCTACTCCTACTTGCAAGGGGGGAGTCCTGCTCCCGGTGGGAGTAGGACTCCTCATGGGGCGTTCCATAGGGGGCCGGCCCCCTCCCCCTCATCCACTCCTTTATATACGGGGAGGGAGGCACCCCTTGGAGACACAACAATTGATCATTGATCTCTTAGCCGTGTGCGGTGCCCCCCTCCACCATAATCCACCTCAATCATATCGTAGCGGTGCTTAGGCGAAGCCCTGCGTCGGTAACATCATCACCGTCATCACACCGTCGTGCTGACGGAACTCTCCCTCGAAGCTCTGCTGGATCGGAGTTCGTGGTACGTCATCGAGCTGAACATGTGCTGATCTCGGAGGTGCCGTGCGTTCGGTACTTGGATCGGTCGGATCATGAAGACGTACGACTACATCAACCACGTTGTTCTAACGCTTCCGCTTTTGGTCTACGAGGGTACGTGGACACACTCTCCCCTCTCGTTGCTATGCATCACCATGATCCTGCATGTGCGTAGGAATTTTTTTGAAATTACTACGTTCCCCAACACTTATATATTGTTCACCATATAGAAAAAAAGTTCCATGTGTATATGAAAAATGTACAATGTGTATTTAAAAGGTAGGCATGTGTTGAAAAAAAAGGAAAAGTCGAAGAAACTGGTGAAGGAAAACAAACCCATAAGAAAAAGGAAGCGACTAACCACCAGTCGACTGGACGCTAAACATCAGATCTGCATGATAGTACACCCGCGTCCCTCCCGCGCGACCCACTTCGGCAGAGCAACCCATGATGACCGAGCCATCTTTCGCGAGGCCTAGCACGTGCAACACATGAGGCCCAAGACAAAAAAGACGGCCCCTCTGGCCCACCTTCCCCCGCACGTGACTTACCACCCCAAAACCTAGTTTCTTACCTCCATCGCAAGAAACAGCCACCTGCCCCAGTCTGTTGCAGATGCGTGATTCAACCTCTATACAGATGCTGCATTTACATTTCAACCTCTATACAGATGCTGCATTTACATTTACATACCAATAAAATCAAGGCAAAAAAAAACATGGGAAAAGAACAACAAGTACTAAAGAACAAAGCCAAAAAGATGCAGAAAAAGGTAGCCCTTTTACTGCATGTGTGTAATTCCTCCGTTGTAATTGAGTTACCATTCAAATTCAGTCAGGTTACCAACAAAGATTGAATAAATTTGCCTCTTTTACAGCCAAAAAGCTGGTATAATTGATCCATGTTCCTACCTACAGATTACATCATTGAGTTACCTCATCATTGAGTTTCCATCATAAATCCATATAGGTTATCATCATCACTCTATTAAGCTATCTTTTTTGAAGCATGTTAGAACTACATGTATGAAATTTCTCATTAATAGCCGAGTTACCATTTCGAGTGAATATAGATTACCAAAGTGTGTGCATTGAGTAATTAGCATCCTTTAACACTTATTCAACATAAAAGAAGATCCTTTTTTTATTGAACAAACCCATGTCAGAACAAGTTATCATGCTAAATCATTACAATTTACCAGGAAAACTTAGAACCAAAGGTGCTAAAACACTACAAGAATACCATGTGTTGATTTACATTGTTGCCACCATAATTTTTTGATAAAGAAATGATGTTGATGAAATGAGGTTGATAGGAACTATCACTGTCATACTCCCATACGCTGGTTACTTCCAAAATGATACCTGTTATAAAAATGAAGTAATCAGTGCAGAAAAAGAAAAAAATAGTTGTTGTGAAAAAATAATCAAAATTGCTTGTAAGTGTGGAAAATTGATGGATGCAATTATATATGCTATCAGGTGCCGCAACACAAAAAAATGGCACATGACAACGGGGGTAATGAGGATGTCATGATGAGTGGTGTGGGGACAAACCAACAGTGTGAATATGCACAGACGACAAGCTTTGGTTTTGCCAACATCAACAAAACAGACGAAGGTAAAACATTTACCATGCTACCACATTTTTATACACGGACTTGTTACCATCATACTTGAATTGCAACTACCACCTATGTTATTTCCAACTACCACATTCACCATGAATCAGTCCACAAATCACCAAGCTGAATGCACACAAGTTACCATGAAATTAGGTACAATTACCACTCTTACTGCATACGAATTATCATGCAATCCGTATTACAATTAGAATTACATGCTTTCACTTTACAACTACAAAAACATCTTACTGCATGCAAACTTTACCGGGCTAGTGGAGTACAAGTTACCACTAGTTTTGGCATGCAGAAATATAACACAAACTAACAACTTCAAAAACATTACAGGTGCTACATCTAGAAGCAACCCGATGGTCCGAGAGACAAGCAAAGAACTGACTACTAGCAGCATAGGGGGAGAGAAAGCTTCTTTGATTATTTAGTCAGCGAGCCAGCGAGTCCAGAAACAGGAGGAGAGAATGTTGAACAGGGAGACAAAAACACCAAGGCATACTCCACACCGGAGCCTCGTGATGAAACGATGAAGTTTGATACTTATGAGGAAGCATATGATCACTACAAGCAATATGCACTCAGACATGGGTTTGGGATGAGGCTGGAATACAGAAAAACAATTAAAGACGATACTGTAAGCAGAGTCCTCTTGGTTTGTGGGAAATACGGCAAGCCAAAAACAAACAAGGAGGAGACACAGGATGTGCAGGACCCAAAAGGCATCATGAAGAAGAGGAAAAGAGGTAAGGTTGTGAGGTCGGGATGTCCGGCCCACCTTTACATCACCCACACGGATGCGTCGTGAAGAGTCAAACACTTCAACGACGAACACAACCACCCTCTAATAAGAAAGCCGTCATTGACAAAGTTCCTATCATCACATAGGAACATTCCCAAGGATGACCAGGACTTCTTGAAGATATTGCACGGATGCAACATAGAGTCAGCAAGACAGATCCAACTAATGTCATGGTTCTACGGGTCTCCTAAAGATGTACCATACACGACAAAGGACATCACAAACCAATGAGCTAAATTCCGCATGGAGTACCGCCATGCTGATGTGGGGAGAACAATCTCATACTTCCAAGATATGAAGGTACAAGATCCAGATTTCTATTGGAGAATAAAGCTTGATGATGAGGACAGAGTGGAAAATTTGTTCTGGATAGATGGTGCGTCGCACAGGGCATATGCTAGATACAATGATGTCATCTCATTCGACACAACATAATGACAAACATGTACAAGATTCCCTGTGCGTCCTTCATTGGCATTAATAACCATGGGCAGTTAATCCAGTTTGGTTGTGGATTTGTTCGAAACGAACTATTTGGTAACTTTGTGTGGCCGTTTAATGCATTCTTGCATGCAATGGGTGGAATTGCGCCAAAGAACATAATAACATATCAAGATTTTGCAATGAGGAGTGCTATTGATGAGGTGTTCTGTTGGGGAACGTAGTATTTCAAAAACAAATCCTACGATCATGCAAGATCTATCTCGGAGAAGCATAGAAACGAGCGGGGAGAGTGTGTCCACGTACCCTCGTAGACCAAAAGCGGAAGCGTTTAGTAACGCGGTTGATGTAGTCGAACATCTTCGCGATCCAACCAATCCAAGCATCGAACGTACGGCACCTCCGTGTTCAGCACACGTTCAGCCTGATGACGTCCCTTGAGCTCTTGATCCAGTTGAGGGCGAGGGAGAGTTCCGTCAGCACGATGGCGTGGTGATGGTGATGATGAAGTTACCGGCGCAGGGCTTTGCCTAAGCACTACGACGATATGACCGAGGTGGTAAACTATGGAGGGGGCACCGCACACGGCTAAGACAATTGATCTTTATGTCTCGACCATTTCGAGACTCCTCGTCATGTCCGTGATATTATCTAGGACTCCGAACAAACTTCGGTCATCAAATCACATAACTCATAATACAAATCATCATCGAACGTTAAGCGTGCGGACCCTACGGGTTCGAGAACTATGTAGACATGACCGATACACATCTCCGGTCAATAACCAATAGCAGAGCCTGGATGCTCATATTGGCTCCTACATATTCTACGAAGATCTTTATCGGTCAAACCGCATAACAACATACATTGTTCCCTTTGTCATCGGTATGTTACTTGCCCGAGATTCGATCGTCGGTATCATCAAACCTAGTTCAATCTCGTTACCGGCAAGTCTCTTTACTCGTTCCGTAATGCATCATCCCGCAACTAACTCATTAGTCACATTGATTGCAAGGCTTATGGTGATGAGCATTACAGAGAGGACCCAGAGATACCTCTCCAATACACGAAGTGACAAATCCTAATCTCGATCTATGCCAACTCAACAAATACCATCGGAGACACCTGTAGCGCATCTTTATAATCACCCGATTACGTTGTGACGTTTGATAGCACACAAGGTGTTCCTCCGGTATTCTGGAGTTGCATAATCTCATAGTCAGAGGAACATGTATAAGTCATGATGAAAGCAATAGCAATAAAACTAAACGATCATTTATGCCAAGCTAACGGATGGGTCTTGTCCATCACATCATTCTCTAATGACGTGATCCCGTTCATCAAATGACAACACATGTCAATGGTTAGGAAACTTAACCATCTTTGATTAACGAGCTAGTCAAGTAGAGGCATACTAGGGACACTCTGTTTGTCTACGTATTAACACATGTACTAAGTTTCCGGTTAATACAATTCTAGCATGAATAATAAACATTTATCATGATATAAGGAAATATAAATAACAACTTTATTATTGCCTATAGCGCATATTTCCTTCAGTCACCCACTTGCACTAGAGTCAATAATCTAGATTACATATTAATGATTCTAATACCCAGGGAGTCTTGGTGTTGATCATGTTTTGCTCGTGAGAGAGGCTTAGCCAACGGGTCTGCAACATTCAGATCCGTATGTATTTTGCAAATCTGTATGTCTCCCTCCTTGACTTGATCACGGATGGAATTGAAGCGTCTCTTGATGTGTTTGGTTCTCTTGTGAAATATGGATTCCTTCACCAAGGCTATTGCTCCTGTATTGTCAGAAAAGATTTTCATTGGACCCGATGCATTGGTATGACACCTAGATCGGATATGAACTCCTTCATCCAGTCTCCTTCATTTGCTGCTTCCGAAGTAGCTATGTACTCCGCTTCACACGTAGATCCCGCCACGACGCTCTGCTTGGAACTCCACCAAGTGAAAGCTCCACCATTCAATATAAATACGTATCCAGTTTGTGACTTAGAGTCATCCGGATCAGTGTCAAATCTTGCATCGACGTAACCATTTACGACGAGCTCTTTGTCACCTCCATAAACAAGAAACATATCCTTAGTCCTTTTCAGGTATTTTAGGATGTTCTTGACCGCTGTCCAGTGATCCACTACTGGATTACTTGGGTACCTCCCTGCTAAACTAATAGCAAGGCACACATCAGGTCTGGTACACAGCATTGCATACATGATAGAACCTATGGCTGAGGCATAGGGAATGACTTTCATTTTCTCTCTATCTTCTGCAGTGGTCGGGCATTGTGTCTGACTCAACTTCACACCTTGTAACACAGGCAAGAACCCTTTCTTTGACTGATCCATTTTGAACTTCTTCAAAACTTTATCAAGGTATGTGCTTTGTGAAAGTCCAATTAAGCGTCTTGATCTATCTCTGTAGATCTTGATGCCCAATATATAAGCAGCTTCACCGAGGTCTTTCATTGAAAAATTCTTATTCAAGTATCCTTTTATGCTATTCAGAAATTCAGTATCATTTCCGATCAGTAATATGTCATCCACATATAATATCAGAAATGCTACAGAGCTCCCACTCACTTTCTTGTAAATACAGGCTTCTCCAAAAGTCTGTATAAAACCATATGCTTTGATCACACTATCAAAGCGTATATTCCAACTCAGAGAGGCTTGCACCAGTCCATAAATGGATCGCTGGAGCTTGCACACTTTGTTAGCACCTTTAGGATCGACAAAACCTTCTGTTTGCATCATATAGAACTCTTCTTTAAGATATCCATTAAGGAATGCAGTTTTGACATCCATTTGCCAAATTTCATAATCATAAAATGCGGCAATTGCTAACATGATTTGGGTAGACTTAAGCATCGCTACGGGTGAGAAGGTCTCATCGTAGTCAACTCCTTGAACTTGTCGAAAACCTTTCACAACAAGTTGAGCTTTGTAAATAGTAACATTATTGTCAGCGTCAGTCTTCTTCTTGAAGATCCATTTATTCTCTATGGCTTGCCAATCATCGGGCAAGTCAACCAAAGTCCATACATTGTTCTCATACATGGATCCCATCTCAGATTTCATGGCCTCAAGCCATTTCGCGGAATTTGGGCTCATCATCGCTTGCTCATAGTTCGTAGGTTCGTCATGGTCAAGTAACATGACCTCAAGAACAGGATTACCATACCACTCTGGTGTGGATTGTACTTTGGTTGACCTACGAGGTTCAGTAGTAACTTGATCTGAAGTTTCATGATCATCATCATTAGCTTCCTCACTAATTGGTGTAGGAATCACTGGAACTGATTTCTGTGATGTACTACTTTCCAACTCAGGAGAAGGTACAATTACCTCATCAAGTTCTACTTTCCTCCCACTCACTTCTTTCGAGAGAAACTCCTTCTCTAGAAAGGATCCATTCTTAGCAACAAATATCTTGCCTTCAGATCTGTGATAGAAGGTGTACCTGTCGGTGTCAAAACCGGCAGATCTCGGGTAGGGGGTCCCAAGCTGCGTGTCTTAGGATCGATGGTAACATGGACACGGGATTTTACCCAGCTTCGGGCTCTCTCGAAGAGATAATACCCTACATGCTGCTTTTGATTGTATTCGATGCGTATGATTACGGAGTTGATCTACCTCGAGATCATATGTTGTGGTCTAAACCCTAGAGGTATGATGAGTAATGTCACTACAAAAAAAAATACACTTCCGTGATGATACATGTTTGTCACAGTAGGTCACGTTTTCTGTCATGCATGTACATCCATGACGATTTTATGACAGAATCAAGATAGTCATACCTGTGCTGTCGTTGAAGTGTTCCATGACATTACCAAATTTATAATCACAGAAGTGTCCACTTCCATTACGATAAATCGCGAGTCACAGAAGTGCTTTCGTCAAGGGTGACCGACACGTGGCATCCACCGTAACGGAACGCCGTTAAGCTATCGGGTCCGATTTTGGATCCCATAACCCATTAACAGCCCCGACCAATGGGGATTTTCCACGTGTAAAATCATCATTGGCTGGAGGAAACACGTGTTGGCTCACCATTGGGACAGATGTCATCCACTCATTGGACCCAAAGCGCCTATGATACGTCGACACGTGGCACGGCCCAACAGAGGCCCATTCCTGTGAAAAGGCCGGCCCGTTTGACTTGGTCAAAAGGTGGCGAGCCGGCCCACGGCAAGCCTGTTAACGGCCTGTTCGCATATAGCCCATTTACAACCCGCTAACCCAGGGCCCGTTTACGGCCTATCCGAATTAGGCCCAGTAGCGTCATCTGGGCCGTTCAATATAATTCCAGCCTTTTTTAACTTCCGGCCCATGTATGGCCCATGACATCTTTCGGCCCATATGAGGCCCTTAGTAACTCTCGGCCCATTAATGGCCCGTGGTAAAACTAGCTCGTAATGAACAGTGTATCACTTTATACCCATTAACAGCACGTGGTGTAACTGGCCCGTAATGAACAGTGTATCACTTTATACCCATTAACGGCCCATTATTCCGTTGGGCCGTTTCCAGCCCATGTTATCTTTCGGCCTTCTCAGGGCCCATTTATTCTTGGGCTCATTTCCAGCATTCGTTTACTTACGGCCCATTACTGTCATTTTCTGCTTGTGGGCAAAATTCAGCCCGTGGTTATAGTCGGCCCGTTTGTGGCCCGTTAATACGTTGGGCCGTTTTCATAGCGTCATCAAATACGGCCGATTAACGACGGCCCATTATGGTCGGCCCATGAACGGACAATTTCAAGTCTAGCCCATTTACGGCCATAATGTGGTCTATTATTGGCCCATGTTTGGCCAACCGATCATACGGCCCGTAGAAGACCCATTGATGATACGGCCCGTAGAAGGCCCATTGTGTCTACGGCCCATATAAGGCCCATTGTTTCTACGCCGCAGAAGGCCCATTGTTTCTACGGCCCTTAGAAGGCGCATTATTTCTACGGCCCATAGGAGGCCCATGTTAACTACAGTAAATATGTAGCCCATGGTTATTGTGGCCTAGTTTAAAAAAATAGGTTATTGCGGCCACTAGCAAACCGCGGAAAAAGAACTGCACTAACTACAAGAAAACAAATAAACAAGACAATAAGGAAATAAATAATAAAGCAACTTACGCTAGGCTATCACGGCTATTACACATATTACATCCACTGGGCATCAAAGTTCGCCACAGTTGCAAATATAGGGAACAAAGCAGCATATAAACGCCGCAGCAAAACAAGTCCAGAACTGAAACCACTTCAAAAGATCTCAAGAAACAATATCCTGGGTACCCATACTGCTGGCAAGATGCTTAACAAGCTTATTAACTTTCTCTTGTTTGGCGCTTAAATCCTCCAACACTTGCTGTTGCACCAGAAAGTATGCATCTGAATTCTGCAAGGACTTCCTCAGTCCTTCGGCTTCCTATCGCATAACATCTGATCGATGTCTTTCAACTTGAAGTTGAGACTCAAGAAGCCGAACTGATTCAGGCAGCGAGTTCGAAGAGCTGGTGCCAGCAGTAGTAGCCAGTAACTCGAACATTACATCAAGACAGGACTTTGGGGTTGTCTCAGTGCCTTCAATATAGTTTTTATCAGCTTTCTTGGAGACCAATAGGGATGTCTCACTATCTTGAACCTTATCTGCATTACTTCCTTTACCATTGCATAACGGGGTACTCTTCTCCAATATTTTATCTGCGTTCTAAAAGAGAAACAAACAAACAAATACATCACAGGTTTACAATGTAGTATATGAAAATCATTTTGGTAAACCAGTTCAGTAGTAAGGTGGATAGGATAACATCATGAAACAAACATATATCTATGTAGTATGGTCACTGTATGGTCTATATCATTCTAGTTTATGTTGCCAAATCAAGATAGATACAGTTCGAATCATATCTATTTAAGACAAAGCAGCATAGACAGAATATAAGTGTGGGAAACTACACAGCAATAACAACACTTGTAATGTGCATGGCATGAGAACATAACTGTTTATGCAATTGAAATTGAAATCAACATAGAGCAAGTTACAACAGCAAACACGTTAAAGAAACAGGTTTAAAACATACCTGTTGCACCATTGGAGTTTCAATTGCATCCTTCCAATTTGAAATTAGTTGGTATGAGTAAATAAAGTGATGCAAGAGCAAAGTAGTATGAACCATAGCTACGGAACCTGACCTGAGAACAATTCTTCTTCTGCTTTAAGCGTTGACTTGGGGTTCGGAGTGGTGGTCCTCGTGCTTTGGGCACTGCAGTTGCCTTACTAACTGCTCGTGTTTGGGTGCTCTGTGGTGGAGACGGTGTTGTGTCAACGGGAACTGGGTTACTATCTGCTGGGGTTGGGGTTAGAAGGGGTGTAGCTGGTTCTTTGTCCAACTAGGTAGGGGTACAATCTGCGTGAGTCTGGGTTATGTGTGGTGGGGCTGGTTCTTGGGCAAGTACAACCGTGGTTCTATCTCCATCGACAGGTAGAACGATCTTTTCTGAAGACCGTGTTTTTAGTCCCACAGATACTGCCATCACCCCCTCCAATTGAAATGGCTGATAAACAAGAAAAGTAATTGAATGTACAGACATTATAAGATAGACAGGTGCAATGGATAGTAGGGAAGAAAACAGGGCAAGAAATAATTCACATTTATGTTGTCTAACCAAACAGAATAGGATGACACAATTTCACATATATGATGGCTAATTAAACAAGATAGCATGACACAATTTCACATATATGATGGCTAACTAAACAGGATTGAATGACATACTTCAAAATATGATGAGTATGTAAACAGGATGACATGATATAACTATACGATGTGTCTATTAAAGTGGTTGGCATGCCATAAATCACAAACATGCCGTCGATGGAAACATGATGGCATGATATAATTCACGGATAGAATGACATTATTCAAAATATGATGACTATGTAAACAGGATGAGATGATATAACTATATTATGTCTTTAGAAAATGGGTTGGCATGCCATAATTCAGATACATGCTGTCTATGTAAACATCATGGCATGATATAATTCAAATATATGATTTATATACTAAGGAAGTGAGCAGAGGGCAATCGCATATATGATGTGTCAACTAAGGAGATGGCATTCAATATCGTGTATATGATGTAAAAACTAAGCATTGCAATACAACATATGCATGATATGAGTAATATAACCCTGCCAAGTTTGAGCATACACCTCAGGGGGATAATAGGACTGGTCATTTGCCTCTGAATCCTTCTCTGAATCTGTAACCAGCAAGATATCTGCTTCAGCAGGTAGCATTGTCTGCTCTGAAGACCTTGTTTTCACTCCAGATTTCTCCGTCACCAATTCAAATGGCTGATGCACAGAAAGAGCAGTTGAATATACAAACATTGTCGACAAAAGCAATGAGAAATACAAAAAAAGGATGGCATGATATAATTCACATATATGACGCTTGGCTAAACAGCATGGCATTGCATAATTCACATATATAATGCCTTGCAACAAGATAGCATTGCATAATTCACATATATAATGTCTTGCAACAAGATGGCATTGCATAATTCACATATATGGTAATTAGACACTAAACAGGTGGCATTCACACAAAGCATGTCTAAACTAAGCAAATGACATATCAATGCAAGATACCATACACACGATATGAGCAACATAACCCTGCCAAGTTAGAGCATGCACCTCGGAGGGGAAATAGGACTGGTCATCTGTCTCTAAATCCTCCTCCGAGGAGCTATCTATAACCAGCAAGACATGCGCTTCGTCAGATAGCATTGTATGCTGTGAAGATGTTGTTTCCACTCCAGATTTTTCCATGACCGTGCCGAATGGCTGACGCACAGGAAGAGTAATTGAATGTACTAAAATTGTTGACAAATTTAACACGTAATAAAAAAATGATGTCATGATATAATTCACATATAAGATGACTGGCTAACCAGGGTGGCATTGCAAAATTCACATATATGATGCCTGGCTAAACAAGATGGCATTGCATGATTCACATATACGATAAAGAAACTAAACAGATGGCATTGACACAAAGCATGTCTAAACTAAGAAGATGACATCTTTGATGTATACAGTAAGCAATGCAAGGCACCATATGCATGATATTACCAACATCAGCATGCCAAGTTAGAGCGAAGACCTCATGGGGTAAATAGGAGTGGTCTTCTGCTTCTGAATCCCCCTCAGAACAGTTATCTTCCTCTTGATTACGATCTGAAATGGGTGGAGGGGGGGCTGCCTTTGCGCCCACCATGGAGCGACGTCTGCATGAAATTTTATTGCCACGCAAGGCTCGTCTCTTTTGCTCTACATGTTTAGTTCCATTGTGTACAATAACTGACATGCATAGGAATAAAACATAGTGAGATTATGTAAGGAGTGCATGCACAAATCCAGAGTGATGGTAGCAAACTGTGGATAGACCCAAAACCAATGATAGCAGGCAGATAATAGATTTTGTTAAAAAATACAGATAATGGATCCTTTAATGTTTGTTTGCACCCAACATGAAACTCATAGTAGACACCCGAGATTAACCAGATAGTAGACAGATAGTACTGATTGCCGCCCCAATATGTACCCCACAACCATTTAAAAACTCAAGTTTCAGCATAAGTTTGGACCTGACTCGGAGTCTAATAGGTGAACACGACGATAAAGTAGCATGTCATCATATTAAGTGATGCATAACGTAAGCAGACACGGAAGAGTGCGACCTCTCTTGCGGACCCGTGTAGTCCTCAAGGTCATCTGCTCAGTTGATGATGGTAATGCACTTGTCGTGGCTGCCGGCAGCGGGGAAGAAGATCTGAGGTGGCGAAAGACAGTCTGGAGAGCGGATCCCTGCTGTGGTTCACCCTTCCGTCGTTGGAGCAGCTGAGCTGGGGTGGAACACAGCACCGTAGGAGCAGGACAAACCACACAAGGTTTTCTTTGACACATATCTGTAACAGAAGTAATTGTGTAAGGGCTTGTTTGAATTTGAGGATTCTAACATTGCAGTGATAGGAAATAGACAGGAATAGGATAGGAATGCACGTGCAAAACAGAGAATTTAAAAACACAGGATTTCTGCCAATCTAGGTGTTTGGTTCACAAGAATTGGAAGATCACAGGATGCAAAGAAGCATGGTTAGATTAAGTTAAACCACTAGAAAATGTACGGTTATAATGCTATTATGCTACTATCTCTTAGTCTTGTGCTTCATGAATAGGAATTTGAAAAGGAGGACAAGTGGACATTAAAATTCCTACGGTTTTTCTTTCAAGGAGACACTAAAGGAACAAATCCTACAGTTTTCCTTTGCTCCATTCCTTTGCACCAAATTCACGAAAAGTAGTACCATACGAAACTTTCCAATTCCTATGTTTTTCATTCACTTTTCCTTTCAAGCACCGGCGATTCTAGTAGGCAGGCCTGAGCAAGGAAAAGGCTACACTAAAAAAATGTTTTTGTGCTACTTCTATTACTTTGGACCCAGGTCACTGCCCTACTAGTTCAACTCCCAGGGCCATCGACAAATGCAAAACTCAAACGCGCAGAGATAAATAATGATGGCGTTCAAGAGAGTCCATCACGGATAGCTAAGTTGCCTGGTACCTCACTGCTTGTCATATAGTAGGATAAAATAATCGTATTTCCCGTTACTCCGTGTGCTCAGTGGACAATATATATAACATGTAGAGTAAAAAAGAGATGCAACAAGTGTACAACCTCTTTGGCGAAGCCATGTCGATCTCAGCGTGATTGGGTTGGCCGGTGAGGATGCTCCGGCTGACTTGGCTGTCGGAGGAGGGGAAGAAGATCTTAGGCGTCTGGAGATGGAGCCCGAGGTACTGATCCGCTGTGATGGAGGGTTTCGTCGTTGGAGCAGCTCCGGTGAGTTGTACGACGCCGAGGCTGAAGCAGGACAGGAGAGACAACGTTAACCTGAGTGGAATTCTAATAGCATCTCCAATAGATGATGTAAAATACATAACCACAAAGAGCTAGATGTAAAATACATCAGCCGCTCATCTTTGAACTTAACTGTCGAAACTGAATTTAGCTGTCGAAACTGAATTTTGCTGTCGAAACTGAATTTTTACTGTCAAAACTGAACGCACTAGAGGTGAGGCTACACGTCAGTCGACTGATTTTTTCATCTCTGGTCAGTCAATTTTGTAGCCGTTGGATATGAAATCAAGGGCCTGCAGTTCATCTTCAACCTCCACCCCCCTGAGCCGCTAGCCACCACCGGCCAAACAGCCGCCCCTCGCCGCCCGCGGCCAGCTATGCACCGCCCCGCTCGCCCCGAAAACACTCCCCACCGCCGGTCCGCCGCCGCCCCGGCCATCCCTCTAGCCCCCCCCCCCGTGCCGAGCTTTTTCTCCGGCGATCCCCACGCCACCGCCCCACCACCGCCGGCGACCACCGCCCCCACCCTGAACCCTAAGATAGATAGTAGGGTACCTCTCCGGCGAGCCCCCCTCCCCGCTGCGGCTGGTTCTTCCTTAACTCCGGCGAGCCCCCCTCCTCGTTGCGGCTGGTTCTTCCTTAACTCCGCCGAGCCCCCCACCCCCTGAAAATCGACTGACCCAAAAGTCAATTCAGTCGACTGAAGTGTAGCTAAATCGGAGCAGCATCGCAAGAAAGAGCAAGAGCAAGAGCAGCAGCACGAGCAAGAGCAAGAGCAAGAGCAGACTAGGTAGGGGACCGAGAGCAAGAGCAGAGCAGCAGCGCGAGCGAGAGCTAAAGTAGCAGCAGATCCTACTGATGTGGACGTCGCCGCCGAGGGAGCGACGCTGTGGAGGAAGTGGCCGGCGATGCCGGCGTGGATGGAGCCGTGCCGTGTCGGCTCGGGACCGAGCACCGGCAGCACCGTGAGATCGAATCAAGAAGAAAATGCGGCGATTAGTGTACAACCTCTTTGGTGGCGCCGATTAGGCCGCAGCTTCATCCGAGGAAACGGTGATGATGCTGCTCTTCCGGTGGTGCAGGTGAAGACGATGGTGTGGGAATGGAGGTGGCGCGAAAGATGAGGGGAACGTCGGGGCAGCTCCTTGGAGGTGGAGGACGGGGTGGCTGAACCGGCGGGACGACCAGATCGACGACGGATCCTCATTCGGTACAGTGGATGAGGTACGTCGATGTGTTATTGTGACGACATCGTTGGGGAAGAGGCTCCGACTGGGTGGCGGAAGGAGGAGGGTGTGGGGCTTCGCGGGTTTTCGCGGCCTCAGTGTATGAATTGGTGGGATGGGAGTGGGAACCATGGCTTAGGGACGCGCTTGTCCGAAATGTGGGGTAAGTTATGAAAGTACCGCCACCGATTTGAGGCGGTTCTTTTGGTTCAGGGGTATTACAGGCATTTCGCATGTCGGGATTTCAGAGGAGGTGGGAGTTTTCGCGCGCGTTGTAATTTTGGAATAGCAAGGCGCGGGTTGAGATGGAGGGAGTTGTCGGAGCAGAACGAGACAATGATTTATCTTAAATATTTCAGGGTAACAAGGCGTGGGTTGAAGAGGCGGGAGTTTCGCAGCATGATAGACAGAGGCGCTAGCTTGAAATTTCGGCATAACAAGGCGCGGCTTGAAATTTCGGGAGAACAAGCTTAACGTGTACCAAAAAAAGACAATTTGGACTAGTATGATATACTACGTACAATGTGTTTAACACGCACAACACACACATACACCATTTAGACTAGTAAGGTACACGTGCATTGCACGCATGAGATTTGGCAACCAAATTATGAATAAATACCACATTATAGCATGTAAGCTTTGAGTCATATATGCATGATGTAGATGTTTGTTTAATTCTTATAGTTCATTTCATTCAAAATCATCTAGTTTTTATAAGAAAGCTAATCTATTTTAAGATTCATGGAATTGTGCGTTGTAAGGCATAAAGTAAAAACAAATCATGTACAAAAACATTTGGGCAATTCTGATACGGAAGATTCTAGAACAAAGAAGAAGTGCTTGTGTTTTGAGGTTTGTGCATTATGCTTAAGTTCAACCATAGAGTCTTCTAGATTGTACATGTGGCAAAATCTGGTGGAATCTAGATGATATCCAATGGCGAGTAGTGCTCAAATTTGCCAGCTCTGCACCATCGGATTGGCCTTATCCAACGACCATCTTTCAAAGTTAAAGTTATCCGCACACTATATAATATATATATATATATATATATATATATAGGGGTATAGATATAGATATGTGCTGCGAAAGCCACCCATCATCTCCAATTAGAATAGTGTGTCCATGCACGGATGCAATGTGGCCAAACGATGTCTGCCATCAGTATCTCAAATTCAAACCAGTCTGACCTTGTTCAATGTGTATACATTACAACATGCTCGTTTCCAAACCACACCGCGCAGATCTCCGTTATATTCATGCATGCATGGGTTTCAAACATCATGATCTCTTATTCAAATAATTGAATTCAACTTTACATTGATTATGACCTCACCTAGTCTTTTACACCCACACATTGGTCTTCTCTTTATAATTGTACCACTAACTTTCTCTCGTGCATGCATGCACACACACTACCAGTCGGCATTATCCATCGCACACATGCAATCTTTTTCTTCAGGTCGGTCTCGCATGAAGGCACACACACACACACACATCCCCCTCTCCATCATATGGGGCATTCTTTATCTCTCATGTGCATGCGCAACGATTGATGTTCCTCTATGTGTGTGTGTATATATAGCTAGGTCTTTCATAGTTTCCCACATAAACCGATCAATCTATATATCTAGTGAGGCCTCACCCTCTTTCCCACGTCCACATCGATCAATCTATACCTCTATATATAGGATTACATATATAGCTAATACACCCACATTAATTATATATCGAACGCCCCCTTCTCATCATCCATGCCTTCCGCTTCATCTCTCAGACGCGCGCACAATGGCGAAGATAGGGGGCAGCAAGGGCCCTGCCCCCCTAACATCACTATATATCGAGGCTTATATGAATGTGATCATTAGACAATTGCTGGTAAAAATGGTTTAAGTTGATGAATTGGCCCTCCTCGTAAAGGATTAGCAATGCTTGGCCCCCTAGCTCATGGGACATTTTTCATGGCTCCGCCACTGCGCGCAACAGCGCACGTTCTCGCCCCCTCTATCTAAATATCGATCTCGCAGTTGTGCACTCCTTCATAGTCTCCCTCCACTTGGCCCCTCGCACCATCTTCTAGCCCCCCACCGGATTTTGCCACATGTACAATCTAGCAGACTCCATGGTTGAACTTAAGCATAATGCACAAATCTCAAAATAACAGTGGTTCTCCTTTGTTCTAGAATCTTCCGTATCATAACTACCCAAACTTTTTTTCTAGTTGAATTGCCATTATTTGTTTTCACTTTATGCTTTACAACGCACAATTCCATGAATCATAAAATAGATTAAGGGCTTCTTTGATTCAAATGATTCTCAAAGGAATTTTGGAGGATTCTAATCCTTAGGAATTTTCCCTATCTTGGTTGTTTGATTCGTAGGATTCTAAACCATAGGAATTTTTCCATATGATTCATTTGCACTAGATTTCATAGGAAACAACCCATCCACTCAAACCTCTTTGAAAGAATTCTGCGTTTTTTTTATGCACAATCAAACACTCGTACAATCCTATAGGATTCAAGACGACATTCCACTCTAATCCCATGTTTTTCCTATTCCCGCGTTTTGGAAATCCTATGAATCAAAGAGGCCCTAGGTTTTTTATAAAAACTAATTGATTTTGAATGAGATGAACTATAAGAATTAAACGAAGGTCTACATCAGGCATATATGACTCAGAGCTTAAATGCTATAGTGTGGTATTTATTCATAATTTGGTTGCAAAATCTGACGCGTGCAATGCACGTGTACCTTACTAGTACTTCGAGTATGTGCAAAACACAATGGCACGCTACACAATGTCTCTCTTACAGTTCATGCAGCGACATGGCACATGTGGAGGCGTTGTCGCGACATCCTTGTGTGGATTGATCACAGTGACGTACTGCTGATTCCAGAAGAATGTACTCGTCCTCCCTGAGCCACACTGGCGGTACATGCACAAAGCGAAGATGTGCACGCACGCCACACACGCACTCATTCCCTCTCACGCACACGCGGGTACACGAGCGGACGCAATTTTGTACCAAGATCTACCCCATGTGATAATTTGATGCGTGTAAAGTCCTTCACTTCATTGATGGCCAATTAGTACAGCACATGCAAATTGAGTGGACGTGAGCGCGGAAGAAAGACATTACTACTCCACTGCGCGCATGCGAGTAGTTAAATCATGGGTTGCTAGTAGTACTTCCATTGGTCTCCTTCGTATTTTGTGCCAATTTTTGACAGTAACATAATATTTACGCATCTGAGCAGTGTAATCTACTTGAAATTTATGTTCCATTAAACTCATCGGGAGCCGTTTCGGGCCTCGAAACCAAAACCCATCAATTTATCTTTACCTTGTTCCCATCACATTCGAAAGTACTAGTGCTACAATTAATTGCAAGCCTGCTCACACCTACTAGTACGTACCAAACCTGAACGTGTTCCCACTATGCAGGTATTAGTACTAGTGCTAGTACTTAGGTTATAAAAAGGGGAACTACCTAACCGAAAATTACTCTACCTTTCCTCCTCATAAGTGCTTCTTCTTCGTCCGTCCTTGCCATGTCCGGTGCGCAGAGCTCTAGGTCGAGAACTACTGGTAACAAGGGAGCGACAACCAAGGATGCGGAAAAAAGAGAGGGCTCGCCGCCACGCAGAGACCTCGAAAGATCTCTCACGGGCTGGCGATTGCTCCCAGGAGCGCCCTAGCCGCGAAGGCGAACATGCCAAGCTGGCGGCGCTGGAGTCGTTATCCCTCGATGGCATGCCCGATCAGCTCAATAAGCACCTCAATAAGCAGAAGGAGTTCATCCACGGCTTGGTGGAGCTGCTGAAGGAGAGCCTCGACGACATGCCCGCTGAGCTCAATAAGCAGGGGGAGTTGACCGCCGGCTTGGTGATGCTACTGAAGAAGAGCATTGCCTCGGAGAAGAAGGCGACCGGCGAAATCCGGCAACTTCAGGAGGACAAGGCGAAGCTCTGCCACGAGCTCGACCTGCTGAAGGAGAAGAACACCGGCTGGAAGAAGCTGCATGAGAGTAGTAGTTCCTCGATGAAGATGCTGCAGGCCCTCATCATGGAACAGAAGGAGGAGTTGGCGAAGCTCCGCATCGAGCACCCAGCTACTGTCAAGGTACGTAATGCGGCCGTGGAACAGATGATGAAGGCTTGCATCTAGAAATCCCGCGTCATGGACAGAATGAAGAAGATGGCGGAGGAGACGCGCAAGGAGATGGAGGCCGTGGAGGCGATGAAGAAGCAGTTACGACTCCGCGGCGAATTAAATCATTTGGGGTGATAATCTCCCTTCTTCTTTTTCTCCTGTGTTTCTTCTTTTGCTTCGGGTGTTTCACGGCACGTGTCACGTTCTCTGCGAGGCATGAATAGAACAATGCTAACAATGAGATGACTAGCAAATTAGATCATTTTTTATCGCCATATGGCACTGGGCTGCCATGTTTCGTGCTCCTTGTCGGTGTCAAAACTGGCGGATCTCAGGTAGGGGGTCCCGAACTGTGCGTCTAAGGTCGATGGTAAGAGGAGACAGGGGACACGATGTTTACCCAGGTTCGGGCCCTCTCTATGGAGGTAATACCCTACTTCCTGCTTGATTGATCTTGATGAATATGAGTATTACAAGACTTGATCTACCACGAGATCGTAATGGCTAAACCCTAGAAGTCTAGCCTGTATGACTATGCTAATGAGTATATCCCTTCCGGACTACACCCTCCGGTTTATATAGACACCGGGGGGATTTACGGTTACATAGAGTCGGTTGCATAGGAAGGAATCTTCATAGTTGATCGCCAAGCTTGCCTTCCACGCCAAGGAGAGTCCTATCCGGACCCGGGTAAGGTATTCCGCCTTCGTGTCTTCACAGCCCATCAGTCCGGCCCATGGATAACAGGCCGGACGCCCGAGGACCCCTTAGTCCAGGACTCCCTCAGTAGCCCCTGAACCTGGCTTCAATGACGAGGAGTCCGGCGCGCAGATTGTCTTCGGCATTGCAAGGCAGGTTCCCTTCTTTTCAAACTCCAAGATAGTCTTCGGACGCGATGATAGTATCCGGACCTGTCACACACACCATACACAACCGCAGAGAGAATATAATTTTACACGAGTCCAGTCCGCTGACAACTTGTTGTAGCATGACGTCACGTCCGACCGGTCATAATTCCGAACCGTTTTGTGTCCACCGCTCCACGTTTCGAGACGCGGTTGCCATTGGCACGTCTTGTCAAAGCAGAGATCGTGTCCCCTTATTGCGGGATTCTCATCAATACGGGTATGGGTAACCCAACCGTGCCGTTTACACAGTCTTTCGGAATATGCGAGTTCTAAGGCAAGTGGGGAGGCGTTCAATATTCACTGCCTTTATAAGGGGATAAGGATTCCCCCTTCCTCTCCCACACCTTCTCTCTTTCTCCGCCCTTCCAATCTCGAGCTCCAGCGCCCAAGTTCTTATCTCCTTTCCACTCGAGCTAGCACTCAACCATGTCCGGATCCAGAGGTCAGGGTAAGTGGATGGTCTCCTCCGTCAAGGAGGAGGACATTACTGAGCTTCGGGCGGCCGGATACTTGGCGAAGGAAATCGCCCACCGTCTGCCGGCCGAGGGACAAGTCGTCCCCACACCGAAGCCCAACGAGAGGGTGGTATTCACCCCTCATTTCTTCCGCGGACTAGGGTTTCCATTCCACCCTTTCGACCGCGGGCTGATGTATTATTACGGGATAGATTTCCACGATCTGTCCCCGAACTCCTTCCTCAACATCTCGGCATTTATCGTTGTGTGTGAGGCCTTCCTCTGCATCCAACCCCACTTCAAGTTGTGGCTCAAAGTCTTCAACATGAAGCCGAAGGTGGTGGATGGCCAACACACGGAGTGCGGAGGAGCCATGGTGAGTAGGCTGTCCAACGTCTCCTGGCTGAAAGGCACTTTCGTGGATACAATAAAGGAGTGGCAGAAACAGTGGTTCTACATCACAGAACCCCGCGACACCACCTGGGCTGCAGCTGCCAAATTCCGCTCCGGCACTCCCATGCGACTCACCTCCTGGGTCGAGAAGAGTCCGAACTGGTGTTCGCCCGATGAGCTGATAGCGCTGCAGACGCGTGTTCAAAGCATGATAGCCAAGAACGTCAAGCTTGTCGATGTAATCAAGGTGATGCTAGTTCGCCGGATCCTCCCGTGCCAGCGCCGAAGCCGCCCTCTGTGGGAGTTCAATCCGAAGAAGCACCAGACCCTGGTGAGGCTCTTCGAAACCACTCACGAAGGTGCCTGGAAGTTGCTCTTTAAGGGCAACAAAAAACCGCCAGCCACAGATTCAGACCGTGGGCACGACATTAAACACCTCGCTAGCGAGGTATGTTATTTTTAACGTATCCCCTACTTGTTTGTTTCAAGGATGATGTCTGAGCTTTTACGATTGCTTATTCAGGACTGGATGGAGAGGGCGAAGCGGATCCAGTGTCCGGCTCCGCTGCCTGAAGAACCAGTCATCCCGCGTCTAGCGAAGATGCTGGTGCCGACACCCTATAAGGCGCCGGAGAAGAAGGCCAAGGGGGCCAAAAGTGGCCCCCGTCGCAAGGGTGCTTCGGACGTGACGTCCGAAGATGAAGAAGCCCATTCCTCCGTCCCTGAGGACGACGACGAGGAAGAGGAGGAGGAGGAGGAGAAGAACCCTCCCCCTGAGGAGGGAAAGAAGAAGAGGGCGGCTTCCAGGAATCTGGAGGCGGGAACGCCCAAGAAGGGGAAGGGCGCCCTTGCGGTCAACACCGCGTGGGACGTCGACAGCAGTCCGGAGCGACGCCCCCGCACTAAACCTCAGGCCGCATCGTAAGTACTATGACTCATGTATACCCGCATATCCGGCCTCTCCTTTTTATCGTTTTGATGTGGTTAATTGTGCTATTGCAGTCCGGCCCGCGATAGTATCCATTGATCCTCATCTGGAGGTTCACTGGATCCGGCAGAAATGGCCAGCATGTCACCGCCGACCGCTCATTCCCCCGAGGCCAAGGTCGACACCGAAGTGTTGTCCCGGAGGACCGCTCCAAGCCGGGGAGGGGCCCAGGACGCTGTCCAGGAGGCGCCGCAAGGCGAGACCTCCGCCGCCGGACACATGGAGACTGGCGAGGAGGGACGTATTTAGTTCGGGCCTCAGTCGAATACCATTCCGGGGACCCATACGGCCGCGGAATCCGGCGAGCACCTTCCTTCGAAGGAGGGAGGTGCGCCAATTCCACCGGTGGCCCCTGTCCAACCAGGGGCACCGGATAACCTGATGGAGGCGCTACGAGGCGCCTACATTGTGGACGAGCACCGTGTCCTTATGGGTACAGTGATCGAGAAGATTCAGTCCGTCAAGAACGGACTAAATCAAGCCTGCAACAACCTGTTGATAGGTTTTGAGGTAAGCAACGTAGAAAGAGAAAAACCCCATGCAGATAGTAGCCCCTGAGACACTGTCGGGTGTTCGGAAAGAAAGGCCGGACAAAGGATCAATCCCTTGTTGCAGGAGACTAACTTGATATGTATGAATAAGTAGGCGTCACTGTTGGCCGCGACCTCGCATACTGCCGAAGCCTCTGAACTGAAGCAGAGGTTGGAGCGGGCCGAGAACGAGCTCGGCGAGGTGAAGATTCAGCTCCAGGAGAAACAAGGTATGTAACGACTTGCTGTATATTCGGGAAGAATAAAATGGTGTATATTGACCGTAGTGTCGTGATATGTGTAGGAGCAGCGACCGAGGTCGAGGCCCTAAAAAAGGCACTGGCTGAAGCCGAGGGGAAGGTTGTCCTGTAGCAAGACGCCCGTAAGAAGCTCAAGGCCCGGGTCAACAAGGTCCAGCAGGAGCTCCAGGATGTGGTGAAGAGGTGCGAAGCCTTGGAGCGCGAGGCGTCGATTCAAGAGACCGAACTTACCAAGGCTCGCCAGAGCGCGGAGGCCGCATGGAATGAGGCCTGGGACGCTCTCCAGGAGATCCAGGAGGCCAAGAAGATCGCAACTGGTAAGGCATTTAACATGCAAAGCAAGTATGCGGAGAGGAAGTACCTTTTACTAACCCGGATTCGGAGTTGCCCAGGGGTTTCTGCGGATCTACCATGCAGCGTGTCCGATGTTGCGGAGTTCTTCCGAGCCAAAGAAGGCAATTCCATGGAGAAGCTGTTCTGGTCGCAGTATGCTGCGCCAGAACATCCGGTGCCTTTTGCCGATTAGCTGAAACAGTTGGTCAAGCTGCACAGGGTGGCCGAACTGGCCATGAAGGATTTAATAATCCGGCTGTGGCCAGCCGAAGCTATACCCAGCAGTTATTTTGGCCTCATGAAGCGGGTGGTGGAGGCCTGTCTGCGGCTAGACATCGTTAAGCGATCAGTCTGCATCGAAGGTGCATGCATGGCCTTTGCCCGTTGCAAGATGTGGTGGGCGAAGATGGACGTCGTCGAGGTGGCCAGGGGGCCGCCAGAGGGCAAGGAGCACCGCACACCCGAGCACTATTTTGCGGATGTCCTAGAGGGGTCTCGACTTGCAGCAGCGCAATGCGGGCAGGACATTATTTTCGAATGAGTATATTCGTGTTGTCTTTGCCTTGTATGATGAAAACAAAGCCGGTTTGTAATATAATGTTTGTTATGTTTTAATTGTTTCCTCCTGTGCGGCCGTGTTGTATGGAATCCGAGGGTTGGCCAGTCGTCGGCTTCTGCCCTCTCGTAGGTAGTACGGAGGTGTTCGGGATGGAATCTAAACAATCTTGATCCAATTATATGGTCCTTGAAGGAGTTGCTTAGCGCAACGAACCAGACAATCAGACTATGCGGCTTAAATGCCCTCACTTAGCCATAGGAGTTTTATAATAAAACATGGGCACAGCCCCTGGTATACGAACCAGAGTGCTGTCAGCGTCTGATCGGGAGGTACCAATCCTTCGCGTAATGCGGAAAAAATCTCCAGCGATTTGTAACCTCCGAACAGCTGACCGGCTCTCGCCGCATCATGACAGTTAGTTTTCGGCTTTCTCTACTGAGGTGCTCATCCGGTTTAGACCAGGGCACAATCGCAGTAGTTCTCCCTTTACTACCCTAGCCGATGTAGCGGAATGTAGGGTAGCAAGCACAGGAGCCGGGCAACCCAACTATTGACCAAAGACATGATTTGGAGCCAATGCATATAATGCTAAATTCGGGGTGCCGAACTTATCTATAAGAAGTTCGGACTTTGTTGCCGTATTATGGGGCGATGGGGAGCCCCTCGTAAATATGAAACGTACCAAAGTGTACGGGTGCTAGAAGAGAAATAATTAATGGTAAAAGGAAAACAGAAAGAGAGGAGAGGTAGTATCTGGGGCTCTTGAACTTGGGCCGTGAACTGTTTCCATTATAATTGGGTTAATGCGTTAAAGCGCATTGATACAAATAGTGCGATAAGCCACCGACTATTTAACATGCCATAACCAAAGGCGAGCTGCATTTGGGTCCTGAAAACCGGTAGAGTAATCGTTGGATTGTCCTCTAGAGCTTCCCCTGTATGCATGTGCTCTGTGCCAATCTGGTGTACTTGTCCTTTGACAGGACCAGTGATCAGGCCATCAAAGGAGGCCTGTATAAAAGAGACCTGAGAAAGGGGAAAAGGAAATAGTAAAGGTACAAGTGAGTCTGGGATCGGTGTAGCCGAACTGTGGACAACAAGCTAGTTGTGCCTCCGTCGATGCCCATGGGATTTTGAGTGCGTAATTATGTACGCGTGGTATGAATGCCACTACCTCATCGGGACTGGGACGGAGGCCGAATTGCTAATCGAGCTCTTGACGAGCCAAGCTGTCCTGTTGCAGTGTGGTCCGGACCCTCTTAGTGATGTCCAGGGGCTCGGCAGCCGGATTATAGTTCTGCTTGAGAAGGCCGCTCTGTACCTCTGCTGCTAGGGCGGCTGTGTGCTCCTCTGTAAGGAGGGAGCGTTCTGTGTTTCCATTGACTGTTATGACGTCGCGTGGACCTGGCATCTTAAGCTTGAGATAAGCATAGTGTGGCACCGCGTTGAATCTAGCAAACGCGGTTCGTCCGAGCAGTGCGTGGTAGCCGCTGCGAAAGGGGGCGATATCGAAGATTAGCTCTTCGCTTCGGAAGTTGTCCGGGGAACCGAAGACCACCTCCAGCGTGATTGAGCCCGTACAACGGGCCTCTACGCCTGGTATGACTCCTTTAAAGGTAGTCTTTGCGGGCTTGATTCGTGAGGGATTAATGCCCATTTTGCGCATTGTATCCTGATAGAGCAGGTTGAGGCTGCTACCACCGTCCATTAGGACTTGTGTCAGGTGAAATCCGTCAATGATTGGGTCAAGGACCAGTGTGGCCGAACCGCCATGACGGATACTAGTTGGATGATCTCGACGATCAAAGGTGATCGGCAAGGACGACCACGGATTGAATTTTGGGGCGACTGGCTCTACCGCATAGACGTCCCTGAGTGCGCGCTTGCGCTCCCTTTTGGGGATGTGTATAGCATATGTCATGTTCACCGTTTTGACTTGACGGGGAAATTTCTTCTACCCCCCAGTGTTCGGCTGCCGGGGCTCTTCGTCATCGTCCTCACTTTGTGATCCCTTTTCCTTGTTCTCGGCATTTAACTTGCCAACCTGTTTAAAAACCCAACAATCTCTGTTGATATGATTGGCTTGTTTGTCTGGGGTGCCATGTATCTGACACGGACGGTCGAGTATGCGGTCCAAGCTAGATGGTCCCTCGCTGTTCCTTCTATAGGGCTTCTTCCGTTGGCCAGACTTGGAGCCACTGAATCCGGCGTTAACTGTAGTGTCATCGGTGTTATCGCCATTGCTTTGGCGTTTGTGTCTATTGTGCCGGAGCTTGCCGGTGCTGTTTTTGGCCTCAGAGGGGCCTACCTCGCTGGCTGTGTTTTTGCTACGAGCCAGCCAGCTATCCTCACCTGTGCAAAAGCGGGTCATGAGTGTCGTGAGGGCTGCCATAGACTCCGGCTTTTCTTGGCCGAGGTGGCGGGCGAGCCATTCGTCACGGATGCTATGTTTAAAGGCCGCTTGGGCTTCGGCATCCGGAGAGTCAACTATTTGGTTCTTCTTGGTTAGGAACCTAGTCAAGAATTTTCTGGCTGATTCTCCAGGCTGTTGGACTATGTGACTTAGGTCATCGGCGTCTGGTGGCCGGACATAAGTACCTTGGAAGTTGTCAAGAAAAGCTTCTTCCAAGTCCTCCCAGCTGCCGATGGAATTTTCAGGCAGGCTATTTAACCAGTGTCGAGCTGGCCCTTTGAGTTTTAGTGGGAGGTATTTGATGGCGTGGAGGTCGTCTCCACGGGCCATATGGATGTGGAGAATAAAATCCTCGATCCATACTGCGGGACCGGTTGTTCCGTCGTATGATCCAATATTTACGGGCTTGAACCCCTCGGGGAATTCATGATCCATTACTTCATCTGTTAAGCAAAGAGGGTGTGCGGCGTCTCTATATCGGGCCGCGTCGCGGCGCACCTCCGATGAAGTCCACCTGCGATTATCGGCCCGGGCGTGACTAGGTTTGTCACGTCCGAATAGGTAGCCGTCATCGTGAGTCGAAAAGCGTCCTCGCGATCCGTAGATTGATCTGGTGTGTCCTGCTCTACTGTCTAGGTCCTGCCGAAGGTCGTATGTATAGTCCCGAGCTGTTTTGTCTCTATTTTTACGAGGGGGTGGGGCGGGCTGCATGTTCGGCCTGAGTTGCCGTTTTATCCCGACCGCAGGGTGGTCGGTCCGCCGCACTGTCCCGACCACGTGGTGGTCGTTCCGCATTGCGCGAGGGAGGTATGGGCTCCGGCGCCTCCTCATCGAACTAAGGTAGCAATCTGCGCTTCGGGTAACTCTTGGCTGGACGCTTGAGGCCATATTCTTCGGCTGCCATGACATCAGTCCATCTGTCAATGAGTAGGTCTTGATCAGCTTGAAGCTGCTGCTGCTTCTTCTTCAGGCTTCTTGCAGTAGCTATTAGCTGGCGCTTGAAGCGCTCCTGCTCGAGGGGTGCCTCAGGCACGATGAAATCCTTGTTGCCGAGGCTCTCCTCATCCTCGGACAGTGGACGATAACTATCGTCATTCGAGTCGTTGGGCCTGGCCTGTTTATCAGGGTTAACTTGCCCGTTTTCTTGTTCCTCCTGTTCGGATGTTGCTCCAACAGGGTCTTCATTGTTTTCGGCGTCGTCCGGAGTACTATTTTCTCTGGTGCCAGTGTTACTGTCTTTTGAGCGACGTGACTTAGAATGGCGTTTAGGGCGCCGGTGCTTGGACTGTGTCTCAGGAGGTTTATTCTCAACTGGATTTTCTTTGTCATCGTCGCTAGCTTTTTAGGTGTATCAACCATGTACACATCATACGAAGAGGTGGCCGTCCAACGTCCAGTGAATGGCGGGTCTTGGCCTTGCTCCTTGTCGGCATCGTCATCCATACCACCGATGCCTTCGGAGCCATAATCAAGCATGTCGGTTAAGTCCTCGACAGTGGTTATGAAGTGGGTGGTGGGTGGGAGGCGAAATTCTCCATCACCAGCCTCTGGTTCGAACCGGACATAGTTCGGCTGTGAGTCCCCCGCCAAGGACAGGTTCTTTAATGAATTTAGCACATCGCCCAAGGGCGACTGTTGGAAGATGTCTGTGGCGCTGAACTCGAAGATCGATAACCGATCCAGCTCGGTGTCCACAGG
Organism: Aegilops tauschii subsp. strangulata; assembly: GCF_002575655.3. Classification (NCBI taxonomy): domain Eukaryota; kingdom Viridiplantae; phylum Streptophyta; class Magnoliopsida; order Poales; family Poaceae; genus Aegilops; species Aegilops tauschii. Next base: position 509,285,913 of record NC_053037.3, read on the forward strand.
CATACGTGGTTCGGAAATTGTAGCCGGAAACGAGTCCGGAATTCCGTTGACGCAGATATTGCAAGGTGTTGAGTCTGTGTGCGGCTCTGACGCCGTGGGCTCTGTGGCCTCGGATGGCGTGATCTGCTCCGGATCTAAGGCCGTAGCAGTTGCAGGAACCATCTCCTGAATGTGGTCCGATGACAGATTTAAGTCATGTTCATCGGAGCGAGAGGGAGCGATTGTCGCGGTCCCAAATCCGTCGAAGATCAGGTCTCCACGGATGTCCGCGACGTAGTTCAAGATTCCGAATCTGACCTGATGGCCAAGGGCGTAGCTATCGATCTGCTTCAGATGGCCAAACGAGTTGGCCCGTAGTACGAAGCTGCCGAATACGAAGATCTGTCCGGGAAGGAAGGTTTCCCCATGGACAGCTTCACTATGGAGGACAGAAGGAGCCATGAGACCTATTGACGACGGCACAGTGAAACTCTCAATGAAAGCACCAATGTCGGTGTCAAAACCGGCGGATCTCGGGTAAGGGGTCCCGAACTGTGCGTCTAAGGTTGATGGTAACAGGAGACAGGGGACACGATGTTTACCCAGGTTCGGGCCCTCTCTATGGAGGTAATACCCTACTTCCTGCTTGATTGATCTTGATGAATATGAGTATTACAAGAGTTGATCTACCATGAGATCGTAATGGCTAAACCCTAGAAGTCTAGCCTATATGACTATGCTCTGACGCCGTGGGCTCTGTGGCCTCGGATGGCGTGATCTGCTCCGGATCTAAGGCCGTAGCAGTTGCAGGAACCATCTCCTGAATGTGGTCCGATGACAGATTTAAGTCATGTTCATCGGAGCGAGAGGGAGCGATTGTCGTGGTCCCAAATCCGTCGAAGATCAGGTCTCCACGGATGTCCGCGACGTAGTTCAAGATTCCGAATCTGACCTGATGGCCAAGGGCGTAGCTATCGATCTGCTTCAGATGGCCGAACGAGTTGGCCCGCAGTACGAAGCTGCCGAATACGAAGATCTGTCCGGGAAGGAAGGTTTCCCCATGGACAGCTTCACTATGGAGGACAGAAGGAGCCATGAGACCTATTGACGACGGCACAGTGAAACTCTCAATGAAAGCACCAATGTCGGTGTCAAAACCGGCGGATCTCGGGTAAGGGGTCCCGAACTGTGCGTCTAAGGTTGATGGTAACAGGAGACAGGGGACACGATGTTTACCCAGGTTCGGGCCCTCTCTATGGAGGTAATACCCTACTTCCTGCTTGATTGATCTTGATGAATATGAGAATTACAAGAGTTGATCTACCACGAGATCGTAATGGCTAAACCCTAGAAGTCTAGCCTATATGACTATGCTAATGAGTATATCCCTTCCGGACTACACCCTCCGGTTTATATAGACACCGGGGGGATCTAGGGTTATATAGAGTCGGTTGCATAGGAAGGAATCTTCATAGTTGATCGCCAAGCTTGCCTTCCACGCCAAGGAGAGTCCTATCCGGACCCGGGTACGGTCTTCAGCCTTCGTGTCTTCACAGCCCATCAGTCCGGCCCATGGATAACAGGCCGGACGCCCGAGGACCCCTTAGTCCAGGACTCCCTCACTCCTCCGTCGTAGTACTACTCCAGTGGAAAACTTGAGTATACCGCACGGTTCTTTGCTCCTACTCAGGTCGTCGGCACATTTATACGAGCAGTCAAATCACAAGGCCTCGCCTTCCAGCAGTAATGAGCCGTCAAATCGTGAAAAGGACCAAGCTAGACTGCCCTGCCCTCTAGCCTTTTTAAAAATGTATACATTTGTACAGTAGTAGTATTGATGGATTGCGCCATGGAGCAAAACTAACAAGATGAAATTAAAGAAAAAAGGTGGTACATATAGAGAGCGCTCATCACTAAATTATGCATATACTATATGACACTACCCACTATGAAGGTACTAGTAACATAGACTAGTAACTAGTCTATGTTACTCTCCACTATGACCAGCCAAAGTCAAGGCGCGGATACCAACGGGGGCCTGGTTGTGTATATACTTGGACAACTCACCCGACTGCATTCGCACCAGGCAGACGAAGCTCGTGTCGTGTTGGTGCCGTGTGCGGCCTGCACATTAACCAAAACCTCGCGCCTCCATCTTAGCCTGCGCGTTTTAAACTTCTCAATCTCAAGGCCAAGGAGCAACGTGAAACCTATGATAGAGCCAATCGGATGGTTGAGAACACTACAATTCGTAGCTACATATGCGTGTGTCAGAGAGGACGAGTGCGTGCATGCACCTCTTCTCAGAGTACAAGTGTATGTGGGTGGCATCGACCTAGGGAGCAGTGATGGTGCGTGCGAGAAGTCCCGAGAGATAGGTGTAATGCGTCTGAAAAAAAAGACTAGTCTATAGCTCGCCATGAGGCTATTCCTGTCGAACGCCAAGCGTAAGATATGTATCTGACGGTGCCAGTTTTTGCACGTACACATAAGTAGAAAAAGAACTAGTACCATGGCATATGCTACACCACGGCCGAGAAAACGTGCCGACGTTACGCCATCCAGGAATAGTGCCGCACTTCGAAACTAGAACCGTCAATAAATTTTGAGCGCGTCTCGTGATAACCCACAAGTATAGGGGATCAATTGTAGCCTCTTTCGATAAGTAAGAGTGTCGAATCCAACAAGGAGCTAAAGGTAGAACAAATATTCCCTCAAGTTCTATTGACCACCGATACAACTCTACGCACGCTTAACGTTCGCTTTACCTAGAACTGTTGGGGAACGTAGTAATTTCAAAAATTTCCTACGCACACGCAAGATCATGGTGATGCATAGCAACGAGAGGGGAGAGTGTTGTCCACGTACCCTCGTAGACCGAAAGCGGAAGCGTTAACACAACGCGGTTGATGTAGTCATACGTCTTCATGATTCGACCGATCAAGTACCGAACGCACGGCACCTCCGAGTTCAGCACACGTTCAGCTCGATGACGTCCCTCGAACTCCGATCTAGCCGAGCGTTGAGGGAGAGTTTCGTCAGCACGACGGCGTGGTGACGATGATGATGTTCTACCGATGCAGGGCTTCGCCTAAGCACCGCTACGATATTATCGAGGTGTAATATGGTGGAGGGGGCACCGCACACGGCTAAGAGATCAATGATCAATTGTGTGTCTAGAGGTGCCCCCTTGCCCCCGTATATAAAGGAGCAAGGGGGGGGGGGGTTCGGCCGGCCAAGGGGAGAGGCGCGCCAGGAGGAGTCCTACTCCTACCGCGAGTAGGACTCCCCCCTTTTCCATGTTGGACTAGGACAGAGAGGGGAAAGAGGTGGAGGGGAGGAAGGAAAGGGGGGGCGCCGCCCCCTTCTCCTTGTCCTATTCGGACTGGGGGGGGGGAGGGGCGTGCGGCCCTGCCCTGGCCTCCTCTCCTCTCTTCCACCTAGGCCCACTAAGGCCCATTAAGTTACTGGGGCGTTCCGGTAACCTCCCGGTACTCCGGAAAAATCCCGATTTTACCCGGAACACTTCCGATGTCCAAACATAGGCTTCCAATATATCAATCTTTATGTCTCGACCATTTCGAGACTCCTCGTCATGTCCGTGATCACATCCGAGACTCCGAACAACCTTCGGTACATCAAAACATATAAACTCATAATATAACTGTCATCGTAACGTTAAGCGTGCGGACCCTACGGGTTCGAGAACTATGTAGACATGACCGAGACACCTCTCCGGTCAATAACCAATAGCGGAACCTGGATGCTCATATTGGTTCCCACATATTCTTCGAAGATCTTTATCGGTCAGACTGCATAACAACATACATTGTTCCATTTGTCATCGGTATGTTACTTGCTCGAGATTCGATCGTCGGTATCTCGATACCTAGTTCAATCTCGTTACCGGCAAGTCTCTTTACTCGTTCCATAATACATCATCCCGCAACTAACTCATTAGTCACAATGCTTGCAAGGCTTATAGTGATGTGTATTACTGAGTGGGCCCAGAGATACCTTTCCGATAGTCGGAGTGACAAATCCTAATCTCGAAATACGCCAACCCAACAAGTACCTTTGGAAGCACCTGTAGAGCACCTTTATAATCACCCAGTTACGTTGTGACGTTTGGTAGAACACAAAGTGTTCCTCCGGTAAACGGGAGTTGCATAATCTCATAGTCATAGGAACATGTATAAGTCATGAAGAAAGCAATAGCAACATACTAAACGATCGAGTGCTAAGCTAACGGAATGGGTCAAGTCAATCACATCATTCTCCTAATGATGTGATCCCGTTAATCAAATGACAACTCATGTCTATGGCTAGGAAACATAACCATCTTTGATCAACGAGCTAGTCAAGTAGAGGCATACTAGTGACACTCTGTTTGTCTATGTATTCACACATGTATCAAGTTTCCAGTTAATACAATTCTAGCATGAATAATAAACATTTATCATGATATAAGGAAATAAATAATAACTTTATTATTGCCTCTAGGGCATATTTCCTTCAGTCTCCCACTTGCACTAGAGTCAATAATCTAGTTCACATCGCCATGTGATTTAACATCAATAGTTCACATCACCATGTGATTAACACCCATAGTTCACATCGTCATGTGCCCAACACCCAAAGGGTTGACTAGAGTCAGTAATCTAGTTCACATCGCTTATGTGATTAACACCCAAAGAGTACTAAGGTGTGATCATGTTTTGCTTGTGAGATAATTTTAGTCAACGGGTCTGTCACATTCAGATCCGTAAGTATTTTGCAAATTTCTATGTCTACAATGCTCTGCACGGAGCTACTCTAGCTAATTGCTCCCTCTTTCAATATGTATCTAGACCGAGACTTAGAGTCATCTAGATTAATGTCAAAACTTGCATCGACGTAACCCTTTACGACGAACCTTTTGTCACTTCCATAATCAAGAAACATATCCTTATTCCAGTAAGGATAATTTTGACCGCTGTCCAGTGATCTACTCCTAGATCACTATTGTACTCCCTTGCCAAAATCAGTGTAGGGTATACAATAGATCTGGTACACAGCATGGCATACTTTATAGAACCTATGGCCGAGGCATAGGGAATGACTTTCATTCTTTTTCTATCTTCTGCCGTGGTCGGGCTTTGAGTCTTACTCAATTTCACACCTTGTAACACAGGCAAGAAACTCTTTCTTTGACTGTTCTATTTTGAACTACTTCAAAATCTTATTAAGGTATGTACTCATTGAAAAAATTTATCAAGCGTCTTGATCTATCTCTATAGATCTTGATGCTCAATATGTAAGCAGCTTCACCGAGGTCTTTCTTTGAAAAACTCCTTTCAAACACTCCTTTATGCTTTGCAGAATAATTCTACATTATTTCCGATCAACAATATGTCATTCACCTATACTTATCAGAAATGCTGTAGTGCTCCCACTCACTTTCTTGTAAATAGAGGCTTCACCGCAAGTCTGTATAAAACTATATGCTTTGATCAGCTTATCAAAGTGTATATTCCAACTCCGAGATGCTTGCACCAGTCCATAGATGGATCGCTGGAGTTTGCATATTTTGTTAGCACCTTTAGGATTGACAAAACCTTCTGGTTGCATCATATACAACTCTTCTTTAATGAATCCATTAAGGAATGCAGTTTTGTTTATCCATTTGCCAGATTTCATAAAATGCGGCAATTGCTAACATGATTCGGACAGACTTAAGCATCGCTGCGAGTGAGAAAATCTCATCGTCTTTGAACTTTGTCAAAAACCTTTTTCCGACAAGTCTAGCTTTGTAGATAGTAACACTACTATCAGCGTCCGTCTTCCTCTTGAAGATCCATTTATTTTTTATGGCTCGCCGATCATTGGGCAAGTCAATCAAAGTCCATACTTTGTTCTCATACATGGATCCCATCTCAGATTTCATGGCCTCAAGCCATTTTGCGGAGTCTAGGCTCACCATCGCTTCTTCATAGTTCGTAGGTTCGTCATGGTCTAGTAACATAACCTCCAGAACAGGATTACCGTACCTCTCTGGTCCGGATCTTACTCTGGTTGACCTACGAGGTTCAGTAACAACTTGATCTGAAGTTTCATGATCATCATCATTAACTTCCTCACTAATTGGTGTAGGTGTCACAGGAACCGGTTTCTGTGATGAACTACTTTCCAATAAGCGATGAGGTACAGTTAGCTCATCAAGTTCTACTTTCCTCCCACTCACTTCTTTCGAGAGAAACTCCTTCTATAGAAAGGATCCATTCTTAGCAATGAATGTCTTGCCTTCGGATCTGTGATAGAAGGTGTACCCAACTGTCTCCTTTGGGTATCCTATGAAGACACATTTCTCCGATTTGGGTTTGAGCTTATCAGGATGAAACCTTTTCACATAAGCATCGCAACCCCAAACTTTAAGAAACGACAACTTTGGTTTCTTGCCAAACCACAGTTCATAAGATGTTGTCTCAACGGATTTAGATGGTACCCTATTTAACGTGAATGCAGCTGTCTCTAATGCATAACCCCAAAACGATAGTGGTAGATCGGTAAGAGACATCATATATCGCACCATATCTAATAAAGTACGGTTACGATGTTCGGACACACCATTACACCGTGGTGTTCCAGGTGGCGTGAGTAGTGAAACTATTTCACATTGTTTTAACTGAAGGCCAAACTCGTAACTCAAATACTCTTCTCCACGATCAGATCGTAGAAACTTTATTTTCTTGTTACGATGATTTTCCGCTTCACTCTGAAATTATATGAACTTTTCAAATGTTCCAGACTTCTGTTTCATTAAGTAGATATACCCATATCTGCTCAAATCATCTGTGAAGGTCAGAAAATAATGATACCTGCTACGAGCCTCAATATTCATCGGACCACATACACCTGTATGTATGATTTCCAACAAATCTGTTGCTCTCTCCATAGTTCCGGAGAACGGCGTTTTAGTCATCTTGCCCATGAGGCACGGTTCGCAAGCATCAAGTGATTCATAATCAAGTGATTCCAAAATCCCATCAGTATGGAGTTTCTTCATGCACTTTACACCAATATGACCTAAACGGCAGTGCCACAAATAAGTTGCACTATCATTATTAACTTTGCATCTTTTGGCTTCATTATTATGAATATGTGTATCCCTACGATCGAGATCCAACGAACCATTTTATTGGGTGTATGACCATAGAAGGTTTTTATTCATGTAAACAGAACAACAATTATTCTCTAATTTAAATGAATAACCGTATTGCAACAAACATGATCAAATCATATTCATGCTCAACGCAAACACCAAATAACACTTATTTAGTTTCAACACTAATCCCGAAAGTATAGGGAGTGTGCGATGATGATCATATCAATCTTGGAACTACTTCCAACACACATCGTCACCTCGCCTTTTACTAGTCTCTGTTTATTCTGCAACTCCCGTTTCGAGTTACTACTCTTAGCAACTGAACCAGTATCAAATACCGAGGGGTTGCTATAAACACTAGTAAAGTACACATTAATAACATGTATATCCAATATACCTTTGTTCACTTTGCCATCCTTCTTATCCACCAAATATTTTGGGTAGTTCCGCTTCCAGTGACCAGTCCCTTTGCAGTAGAAGCACTTAGTCTCAGGCTTAGGACCAGACTTAGGCTTCTTCACTTGAGCAGCAACTTGCTTGCCGTTCTTCTTGAAGTTCCCCTTCTTCCCTTTGCCCTTTTCTTGAAACTAGTGGTCTCGTCAACCATCAACACTTGATGTTTTTCTTGATTTCTACCTTCGTCGATTTCAGCATCACGAAGAGCTCGGGAATTACTTTCGTCATCCCTTGCATACTATAGTTCATCACGAAGTTCTACTAACTTGGTGATGGTGACTAGAGAATTCTGTCAATCACTACTTTATCTCGAAGATTAACTCCCACTTGATTCAAGCGATTGTAGTACCCAGACAATCTGAGCACATGCTCACTGCTTGAGCTATTCTCCTCCATCTTTTAGCTATAGAACTTGTTGGAGACTTCATATCTCTCAACTCGGGTATTTTCTTGAAATATTAACTTCAACTCCTGGAACATCTCATATGGTCCATGACGTTCAAAACGTCTTTGAAGTCCCGATTCTAAGCCGTTAAGCATGGTGCACTAAACTATCAAGTAGTCATCATATTGAGCTAGCCAAACGTTCATAACGTCTGCATCTGCTCCTGTAATAGGTCTGTCACCTAGCGGTGCATCAAGGACATAATTCTTCTGTGCAGCAATGAGGATAATCCTCAGATCACGGATCCAATCCGCATCTTTGCTACTAACATCTTTGAACATAATTTTTCTCTAGGAACATATCAAAAATAAACACAGGGAAGCAACAACGCGAGCTATTGATCTACAACATAATTTGCAAAATACTATCAGGACTAAGTTCATGATAAATTTAAGTTGAATTAATCATATTACTTAAGAACTCCCACTTAGATAGACATCCCTCTAATCCTCTAAGTGATCACGTGATCCATATAAACTAAACCATAACCGATCATCACGTGAAATGGAGTAGCTTTCAATGGTGAACATCACTATGTTGATCCTATCTACTATATGATTCACGCTCGACCTTTCGGTCTCAGTGTTCCGAGGCCATATCTGCATATTCTAGGCTCATCAAGTTTAACCTGAGTATTCTGCGTGTGCAAAACTGGCTTGCACCCGTTGTAGATGGACGTAGAGCTTATCACACCCGATCATCACGTGGTGTCTGGGCACGACGAACTTTGGCAACGGTGCATACTCAGGGAGAACACTTTTATCTTGAAATTTAGTGAGAGATCATCTTATAATGCTACCATCAATCAAACCAAGATAAGATGCATAAAAGATAAACATCACATGCAATCAAATATAAGTGATATGATATGGCCATCATCATCTTGTGCTTGTGATCTCCATCTCCGAAGCACCATCATGATCACCATCGTCACCGGCGCGACACCTTGATCTCCATCGTAGCATCGTTGTCGTCTCGCCAACTATTGCTTCTACGACTATCGCTACCACTTAGTGATAAATTAAAACAATTACAAGGCGATTGCATTGCATACAATAAAGCGACAACCATATGGCTCCTGCCAGTTGCCGATAACTCGGTTACAAAACATGATCATGTCATACAATAAAATTCAGCATCATGTCTTGACCATATCACATCACAACATGCCCTGCAAAAACAAGTTAGACGTCCTCTACTTTGTTGTTGCAAGTTTTACGTGGCTGCTACTGGCTTAGCAAGAACCGTTCTTACCTACGCATCAAAACCACAACGATAGTTTGTCAAGTTGGTGTTGTTTTAACCTTCGCAAGGACCGGGCGTAGCCACACTCGGTTCAACTAAAGTGAGAGAGACAGACACCCGCCAGTCACCTTTAAGCAACGAGTGCTCGCAACGGTGAAACCAGTCTCGCGTAAGCGTACGCGTAATGTCGGTCCGGGCCGCTTCATCTCACAATACCGCCGAACCAAAGTATGACATGCTGGTAAGCAGTATGACTTATATCGCCCGCAACTCACTTGTGTTCTACTCGTGCATATAACATCAACGCATAAAACCAGGCTCGGATGCCACTGTTGCGGAACGTAGTAATTTCAAAAAAATTCTACGCACACGCAAGATCATGGGGATGCATAGCAACGAGAGGGGAGAGTGTTGTCCACGTACCCTCGTAGACCGAAAGCGGAAGCGTTAACACAACACGGTTGATGTAGTCGTACGTCTTCACGATTCGACCGATCAAGTACCGAACGCACGACACCTCCGAGTTCAGCACACGTTCAGCTTGATGACGTCCCTCGAACTCCGATCCAGCCGAGTCTTGAGGGAGAGTTTCGTCAGCACGACGGCGTGGTGACGATGATGATGCTCTACCGACGCAGGGCTTCGCCTAAGCACCGCTACGATATTATCGAGGTGTAATATGGTGGAGGGGGGCACCGCACACGGCTAAGAGATCAATGATCAATTGTGTGTCTAGAGGTGCCCCCTTGCCCCCGTATATAAAGGAGCAAGGGGGGGGGGGGGTCAGCCAGCCAAGGGGAGAGGCGCGCCAGGAGGAGTCCTACTCCTACCGGGAGTAGGACTCCCCCTTTTCCATGTTGGACTAGGAGAGAGAGGGGAAATAGGTGGAGGGGAGGAAGGAAAGGGGGGACGCCGCCCCCTTCTCCTTGTCCTATTTGGACTGGGGGGAGGGGCGTGCGGCCCTGCCCTGGCCTCCTCTCCTCTCTTCCACCTAGGCCCACTAAGGCCCATTAAGTTACCGGGGGGTTCCGGTAACCTCCCGGTACTCCGGAGAAATCCCGATTTTACCCGGAACACTTCCGATGTCCAAACATAGGCTTCCAATATATCAACCTTTATGTCTCAACCATTTCGAGACTCCTCGTCATGTCCGTGATCACATCCGGGACTCCGAACAATCTTCGGTACATCAAAACATATAAACTCATAATATAACTGTCATCGTAACGTTAAGCATGCGGACCCTACGGGTTCGAGAACTATGTAGACATGACCGAGACACCTCTCCGGTCAATAACCAATAGCGGAACCTGGATGCTCATATTGGTTCCCACATATTCTACGAAGATCTTTATCGGTCAGACCGCATAACAACATACGTTGTTCCATTTGTCATCGGTATGTTACTTGCCCGAGATTCGATCGTCGGTATCTCGATACCTAGTTCAATCTCGTTACTGGCAAGTCTCTTTACTCGTTCCGTAATACATCATCCCGCAACTAACTCATTAGTCACAATGTTTGCAAGGCTTATAGTGATGTGTATTACCGAGTGGGCCCAGAGATACCTTTCCGACAATCGGAGTGACAAATCCTAATCTCGAAATACGCCAACCCAACAAGTACCTTTGGAAGCACCTGTAGAGCACCTTTATAATCACCCAGTTACGTTGTGACGTTTGGTAGCACACAAAGTGTTCCTCCGGTAAACGGGAGTTGCATAATCTCATAGTCATAGGAACATGTATAAGTCATGAAGAAAGCAATAGCAACATACTAAACGATCGAGTGCAAAGCTAACGGAATGGGTCAGGTCAATCACATCATTCTCCTAATGATGTGATCCCGTTAATCAAATGACAACTCATGTCTATGGCTAGGAAACATAACCATCTTTGATCAACGAGCTAGTCAAGTAGAGGCATACTAGTGACACTCTGTTTGTCTATGTATTCACACATGTATCAAGTTTCCAGTTAATACAATTCTAGCATGAATAATAAACATTTATCATGATATAAGGAAATAAATAAAAACTTTATTATTGCCTCTAGGGCATATTTCCTTCAAGAACAAGTGTGAAACTAGAAGTACTTTGTAGGTGTTGTTGGATAGGTTTGCAAGATAATAAAGAGCACGTAAATAAAAACTAGGGGCTGTTTAGATAAGGACACAATAAAGTAAATATAGCAAGTGTGGAAAAGTGGTGGTAGGAGATGCGAAATTGTCCCTAAGCAATTGACTACTTTACTAGACCGATAGCAAGTTTTATGTGGGAGAGGCCACTGCTAGCATGTCATCCCTGACTTGGAATTCTATGCACTTATGATTGGAACTATTAGCAAGCATCGGCAACTACTAACGTTCATTAAGGTAAAACCCAACCATAGCATTAAGTTATATTGGTCCCCCTTCAATCCCGTATGCATCAATTTCTATGCTAGGTAGAAGCTTCTGTCACTCTTGCCCTCCAATACACAGTCCTATCAACATACAACTAACCCTATGGTGTGATCCACGTGCGCGCTCATATGATGGGCACCAAAGGACAACAACATAACCACAAGCAAATTAAATCAATCATAGCAATTCATCAACCACCGATAGGACAACGAAAATCTACTCAGACATCATAGGATGGCAACACATCATTGGATAATAATATGAAGCATAAAGCACCATGTTCAAGTAGAGGGTACAGCGGCTTGCGGGAGAGTGGACTGCTGTAGATAGAGGGGGGAAGGTGATGGAGATGTTGGTGAAGATGGCGGAGGTGTTGGTGAAGATCGCGGTGATGATGATGGTGGCCACGGTAGCGTTCCGGCGCCACTGGAAGAGAGGGGGAGAGGGGCCCCCTTCTTCTTCTTCTTCCTTGACCTTCTCCCTAGATGGGAGAAGGGTTTCCCCTCTGGTCCTTGGCCTCCATGGCATGGGAGGGGCGAGAGCCCCTCCAAGATTGGATCTGTCTCTCTCTATTTCTACGTTCTGGTATTCTGCCCTTTCGCCGTTTCTTATATATTCGGAGATCCGTAACTCCGATTGGATTGAAACCTTCGCCAAGATTATTTTTTCTGAAAATTAGCTTTCTTGTGGCCAAAGAAGAGCAGCAACCGCCTTACGAGGGGCCCACAGGGTCAGGGGCACGCCCAGGGGGGCAGGCGCGCCCCCTGCCTCGTGGCCACCTCGGGCACCGTGTCGCGTTGATTCTTCCTCCCATATTTCCCAAATATTCCAAAAATATTCTCCGTCCGTTTTTATTCCGTTTGGATTCCGTTTGATATGGGGTTTCTGCGAAACATAAAACAGGAACTGGCACTGGGCACTGGATCAATATGTTAGTCCCAAAAATAGTATAAAAAGTTGCCAAAAGTATATGAAAGTTGTATAATATTGGCATGGAACAATAAAAAATTATAGATACGACGGAGACGTATCATCTCGTCACATTCCAAATTACTACTACCACGCTATATTTAATTGCAAACCTGTTCACACCGATCACAACCTAAACGGTTTCCCACTTAGGAGCGTATTATTAGTACTCGGTTATAAATACTACTATGCTAAGATGACTGCACATTCCTCCTCAACTCCTCATCCACAAAAAACAATCAAGTCAATCAAGCCATGGCCAGCGTGAGTTCTGGGTTGAGAGATTTCCACCAGGGAGAGGTGAGCATGGAAGAGGAAGCACGAGAGATGTCCCGCCTCACCGCGAAAGCAGCCGACATGTCCATCCATGCAGCAGTAGCAGCACAGAGGTCCCGCCGCGCCGCCGAAGCAGCACGGAGGTCCCGCCGCGCCGCCGAAGCAGCACGGAGGTCCCGCCGCGCCGTCGATGTAGCAGATTGGTCCAGCCATGCCGCGGAAGCAGCAGAGATGTCCCGTCGCGCCACCAAAGCAACACGGAAGTCCCGCCGCGCCGCGGCGGCCTGGGAAATTTCTCGCGGGCAGGCGAGGACTCTTACAGGCGCATGCATGCGATGGTCCATAGTCAGATGGATCAAATCTCCGGCTGGGCGAGGTTCCAGGACGAGGCTACCGGCATCATCTGACAACTAGGGGAGGGTAATGCGAAGCTCCAGGGCGAGCGCAACCTGTTGAGGCCGAAGATCGCCGGAAGGGCGAAGTAGGAGGAGGAGACCACTGCCTTGTTGCAGAGGATGGGCGTCATCATCAAGAAACTTATGGACGAGAATGCCATGCTCCGCATCGAGCGCAACAGGCTGGTGGAAGAATCCTTGGATGCAGCCAAGCAGCGTATTAAGGACATGAAACTGATGAAAGAGATCATCGCCCGCCGCGAGAACTAGTCTCCGCGACCTGCAGCGCATAAAGAAAGTAGAGATCAGCGAGCCAGATCGTTGTATGCGTCTTCCTTCTTCTTTTTCCCTTGTGTATTTCGGGCGTAGCCACATGTGGCTTTTTTTAATTATCTTCCTAATTATGTAAGACAATTATTACCCACTCTCATCATCCTTATATATATTCATCAGTCTTGCTCTAAGTCGCAGTAGATGCTATATAGGTCCGTCGGATCTTACATCAAGATGCGTGCAAAATTTTCTTTCCAGATTTTCTTTTTTCTCTCTTAAATCTCAGTCGAGTGAGACATTGCTACGCCATTAAACAGAGGCTCGGGCACCATTAATGGAGACCTTGGGAGAGAGGTGGACGACAGCTGGAGGTCAAAGGGCTCTCCTCCCGATAAGCACGCGCAGGGGTCTTATCGCACGCCTCCCGTACTCAAATAGCTACCCTGCATGGCGCCTCCTAGCTAATAAAAAAAGGGGACGCGTGGCGGCATGTAAATGGTAAATAGAACGCCCACGGTTTCAATAATACTTGTGTTTCCGATTGTAACGTGACAGCACTTGTTCCAAAATGACTTTGTTGATTGTTAATTTGTGCGCCTTCGCAAATCAGACAACAAAATTACCACAGCATGTTGGTGCCATGTCATGACACCAAGCCAAGTTTCATGATTTTCATGCGTGTTTCGGATTTACAGGAATTAAAAAACCAAGTTTCTCAATGTTTCCAGCCGAGCCATGACGCCCAGATGGTTGAATTTCATTCCCATTTCTGGCATGGGACCTAGAAATTTACCCGAGGACACACATGTGATTTTTCAACTAGCTTTGGTGCACTGGAGCATGTGCTTGTATTTAAAATTTGAATTATGCACACAAAGGTGACACGTTCCCTCTCAGAACCACGAGCCTTCTTGAGAGAAGCTCCGGTTTGCAAGAAACTTATACCAAAACTTGTTCCTATTCTGCAATTTTTTTTACCATGGCATGGTAGTACCATGACATGACACCATGCCAAGTTTCATGATTTTCAGGCATGTTTTGGATTTACAAGAATTTTAAAACCAAGCTTCTCAATGTTCTCGGCCGAGCCACGATGCCTAGATGTTTGAATTTCATTCCCATTTCTTGCATGGGACCTAGAAATTCACCCGAGGACACACAAGTGATTTTTCAATCAACTTTGGTGCACGGGAGCATGTGATTGTAGTTCAAATTTACTAAATGACCAGAAACTCAATTAGTGTATAAAAAAGGCCAAACGAACCCGGAATAATTCCAAAATTTAACAGGGCACTCATATAGTTCTATGTTGCCTCTGTAAAGAAAATCTGGGGGGAGGCACCGTATATTGTTGCGCACACAAAGGTATAAAGAAATAAAGAAATAAAGAAATTAGCATACCTATTTAATTCTTGGGTTCTTATTATTTATGTCACTAGTTGTGTATCACTACTCAGTTTTGCCATTAGAAGTTACAACTACTCAAAAAATGCCATCGATCCGTGAGATGCCTGCTCAAAAATGCAATTAGATATCTAAAAAATGCCATCATTAAGTTAGATGTTTGCTCAGAAATGCCATTAGACATTGTTATTTTCACGTCAAACCCGTTGACCATGTTACATGACAAAAATAAGCTGATTCTCACAATGATAAGTTAATGGTGTCCAGCACAACACACCCCTCAAATAAAACTAAGCACCATGGAATTCTTTGACAAAACTAAGCACCCTGAAATTCTTTGACAACTAAACTGCTGGCTATATGATGTTGGCCATATATACTATACGTATATAATGTGAAGAAACGAGTGGTAGTACTATACCAACTAAAAGATGAAATGTATGAAATATAACGAGAAGAAACATAGCATAGTTCTGCTGGGGGCTCAGCACAACACACCCTCAAATTAAACTATGCACACCTGAAATTAAACTATGCAACTAATCCAGTAGACACTGCATTAGAACCACCATGAGAAACGACACTGCCACCTTACTCGGAGTCCTCGTCCACGTCCTCGACTTTGTCCTTGTCCCTCTTCCTCTTGGCCGATACTTCTTTGCTTGAACCGCACACTTGGCTCTTGCTCTTCATCCAACCCTTGTAGATATTGAAACAAAGGTAGCCATCCATTGCAGCATAGTGGATGTGGTCTATATCTAGTACATTCCACTGCCATGCATGACGATGAAACGTGTACGGAGGTTTCTCTAGTTTACCGTATGAAGGATGAACCATGCATCCTGCCAGGGTCAGCATTGAAGGCTGACCACAGGAGGGCAGCAGCCGATTCTTCTGGAGGTCGAAGGGGTTGCCTACAACGAGGCCTATCCGACCCAGGACTCTTTTGTCGTTCGTAAAGTCTACAGTAACGAATTTGACTGGGCCGCCCTTTAGGAAGTTCTTAAATTCCTCGCACTCAACTTCGGCATGGCATATGTGGTAAACCAAGCATAAGTCATGCACGCAAACCTGGATCACAGCGGGCTTCTTCTTCTCTTCCTCTTTTATATCCTTCTCTTGTCCCAGGACTGTGGTGTACTCAACATCTAGCCCAGCGACCCACTAATCATTTGAGCTTTCGAACATGCGACTGAAGCGAGCAAGGCATCCTTTCACCGTCGCGGAAGAACGGGTGTAGATGACATCGAACTCATCGCCGGTGATGGTTCTAACCTTGTACTCACCGCCGATCATGGAGATTTGGGACGCCATGAATTTGGGAGGAGGGTTAGGATTAGTGGAACTGCCGTAATGTGAAAGGACGGGATGACTAGGAGCAAACTGCCGTAATGTTAAAGGACGTCCGGGGACGAGTAGGAGCGAACTGCCAGCGGTTTTCCGATTGTAAAAATGCTGAGTGGGGCGTGCGAACGGCAGGGTAGTGGCTTGCCTACTGGATAAATGGATTCATGCACAGTGCTATGGGGGCCCAATTAGATGTCATGTCTACTCGACGCCCAATTAAATGGCTTTTGATGTCATGTCAAGCGTCGGGAAAGTTACACGTGATACGAACATTTCCATTCTCCCATGATACGGGATTCCGAGAGCCCTTGGATCTGAGATCGAACGGTTGCATGGCGTGATTCTAGACCTATGGGTGAATATCCTATCCTGGAGGGTTATTCTGCAAATTTTCAGCAACTTAGCATGCGACCGTTCGATCTCAGATCCAAGGGCTGCCAGCAACCCGTATCATGGTCGCGCCGCCTACCACGAACGTCGCCTCGCTCGCGCGGTCGCGCCCTTGGTGATTTAACACGGTGCGTTAGGCTATCTGATGTTGGCATGTCATACATAGTCATCACTTAGTCACTCGTACTATAACAAGGTTAGCTATAAGGTTGACTATAAGAGTATTTTTTTTACTTCTCTCTTTCTCTTTCTTCGTAGTATTTATTGCATTTGCCAAGGAGTGACCTCTTTCAATGAAATGGTGCTTAGATGAGGTGCTAAGGGCATTAAATGGCTTAGCAATCAAGTCCCCAATGCATAGGTGCTTAGTTTTTTGTTGCTAAGTTTGCTTCATTTAATTAACTATAGACTCAAAATTGTCTTCTCACCTAGGTACACGCGCTTAGCACCGTTTCTTCCTTGGGTCACCAAACTAGTCTCTCTCTTCTTAATTAACTTGCCACGTCAGACTTTATGCCTATGTGGCAAGCTTAGCACCTGTAGGAGCAAGTAAGTTCTCCTTCCGTTCCAAAATAGATGACTCAACTTTGTACTAACTTAACTTTAAGTTAGTACATAGTTGGGTACTAACTTAACTTTAAGTTAGTACAAAGCTGGGTCATCTATTTTGGAACGGAGGGAGTACAATAGTGGGCTATAAGCCCGCTTTACATGGCATTTTTGCATATGTGGAGGAAAGAGGCAAGGAAAAGGTGGAGGAGTGGGCTCTCATGCAAGAGCCAGCCTCTACATGGTGGAGCATTGGGAGAGGTACCTGTATGGAGGTGGTCAAGAATCGGGAGACTCACGCCGGTCGTAGCTCCACAGTTAAAATGATAATGGCAAGTCAAATCACGAGGCCCCACCTGTCCAGCAGTAACTCGCTGTCAAATCACACAGCCCTATGTTTGCAGCAGCCTACTCCCTCATCTTCTCGCGTCTCAGTCGAACCGACTAGCCGGAACTGCCCCACCTATCGCGCAGGAAAAGCCCCACCCTCGACTTTTAAATAGTACAATATACTAATTTTGTATCCATGGATTGCACCATGGAGCAAAGCCTCAAGAAAACGGTGGTACACATGTACGGAGTATACAACACGCCTGCCGCGTTCGCGTCGCACCCCAGACGGTTGGTCGGTCTGGCACGCCGCTCTCCGAATGGAACGCGCGTCATATTGCGTTTGCACACACATGTGGGACCGCAATTGAGAACCGACCATAGGCACACTCCCTGGCCCCGCAAGTCGGGTGAGTTAATAGAAGAGAGAGACGAGCGATAGTACTACTAGAGAAGTGTTGTAGGAGTACATACGTTGGTACTTGGACGATCCCTGCAAGACACGGAAGATCAGTTCGTCCATGCATGTGACCAGACTCCAGCAGACACGCCTGGATTGGCTATCGTCTACATATCGTGCAGGCTGTGTTGTACAGGGCTGTAGTTCCGGTGAGAAATCTAAAAAAGGTTTCTTGTCATCTCGCAAAATTAGGTGTCATGTGCTTCGGATCACTGCGAGGGTTAAACAGCGACAACTGAGTTGGGCTAGTCATTGGCGGCACATGCACGAAGACTACTCGGCTGCCATCTAGGTCAAGCGGGCTATGTTAATTAGGACATCTATCGACGGACCCCTTTTCTACGAGTTTATCTTTAATTTGAGCTTTGATCCTCGTCTAGTTTGTCCGTCGGGATTCATCTTGTCTCCTTTGGGCAGTGAGGTTATGATTTCTTGTCATGTGGCATTTTTTCGTGTTATATGTTATGATCCGGTGCTTCAGATCAAAATGACGACAACTGCGCCTCTGGGGCACGTGCATGAAGACTTCTCGACAGTCATTGCCAAGGTCAAGCCGGCTCCGGTAGACAAAAGAAAACTAGTACTCCAGTATATAGGCAGGAGCCTCCGCGCTTGCTTGCTAGTGTTGCTCTCTTCACACTGTCTCGTCCTCTCCTGATATAAACACGACAGCGGTGGCCACACACTCTCTCTCTTTGCTCACCGCTGGTCACAGATCCAGCCGGATCCTCTCCGCCGGGGAAGGTGAGAAGGTGCAACGTTCACGCGGTCGTCCTCGACGATGGCTCTTACCCACTGCCGACGCGTCCCGATCAGCGTGCCTTGCCGTTCTCTCCCAAGCATCGCTGGCGAGGGAGGGCCTCCCACCCTTTCTTCCTTGCTGCCGTAGTGTGGGCAGATTTGGCCTCCCGCCACCCACCTAGCGACATCCCGGCGACCCTCAGGTATAACTTCCTTCGAAACCGGCCTTGCTCTACTTCCGGAGCTCCTGACGTCGCTGCATTTGTATCTTTTACTATTTCTCAGGGCCCCCTCGTAGATAGGATCGATCGGCTGTTCGAAAACCACCTAATTTTTTACTGTTAAGAGGTAAAACTAGTTCATGCACTCGAATCTAGTACTACTTGCTTCAAACAAGGAAGAAAGGGGGTGGGGGTGGGGGAAGATTTGTTACCTGAATCTAGGACTTGGTCGAAAGAGGAAATAATGGGGGCGAAAAGTAGCAGAGACTGGCTATCCAACTGGTCTCTAGGTCTAATAGGGAAATAAAGGGAATGCAGTACAAACTCAATATAAACCCGATCTATTGGTTGAAAAAGGAAAGAAAGTGGGGACTGGGGGACAAGTCAACAGAGTAAGTCCAGCACTAGATTTGCTAGCCTCACACAGTATAAGGTGGCTATATACCAAACAAAAATGGGACCAACCCAGATATCCTTTTCTGATGTTTGTTGCCCCGAGCCACTCTTATGTAATGCCACTGGTAAAATGTAGCAGTCGCACTGTTAAAAGTAAGGACACGTTAAACCAATGTTGTTTTCAATGTAATGCCTCCAGTAATATGAATCAATGGCACTTTTTTTCATGTCCTGCTAAATTTCCCATTAAGATAAGTTGCTTCTTTTTGTTAGAGATGCAACTGTCCTGGCCTGCCTACTCTCCCGTGCCCAAATACCGTCTCTGTAGCAGCTGTTAATGTAATGTTGCTGGTAAAATGAAGCAATGGCACCATTAAAGTAATGTCGTATTTAACGATTGTCATAGTTAATCCTAATGCCAACCCTAATATCTAGCAATGCTGCTAGAAATTGCTACTGTCCTTGTACGATTGCCATTCAGATAAGGAACATGCTTTTTTCATTTGATGCATGTTTCATCACTTGTTAGTCACCCTCCTTTCCACCTTTTTTGTGCAAACAGAGATATACATTTCACGCTTGATCTTAGTTGAATGCACAAATGATATCCAAATTATAGTTGAAGATTCCAGGAGCTTCACGACCAACCTTGATGTTGCTCAATTTTATTGCAACTAATGAAGAAGAAGCTCTGTGGGTTTCGTTTTCTGATGGAAATGGAACCGGGGCTTGAGCCCTTTTCTTAAAAAGAAGAAGAAGAAGAATAAGAATAAGAAGAAGAAGAAGAAGAAGCTGCTAGCTCATGGGGCATTGCTTCATTTTAGGTGAACTGCACCAAAAGGTCCCATGAATTGAATCATCCATGTTGGTGACTGGTGTCATCCCTTCTACGATGGCGTTGACTGCAGATATGGTTCCCATCACGAGGTATGTTCCTTTTTGGTCTGACCGTTTGCCAAAGATCCTGCATGTTGATCCTGCTCTTGTGCTACTGTTTTGGCACTGCCATGATAAATCAGTAATGTTATTATTTTGCACCTTAATATAGTGGCACTATTAATTTGAGGCAATGTTTTGGCACCGCTAGTTCCACTGTTTTTTTATATATCGAAAGAGGGGGTTCCCTCCGATTTCATTAAAGAAACCCAACCATAGAGAACCATTATCCGACAACATCTCAGTGTAAACGGGCAGTTATGCTACTACTACTAGAACGGACTAAGTACTAGCAGGAGACAAGTTCGCCACATAAGCTAGGCAGGTAGGGGGACGCAGCACCAGCTTGACTAAGTTTGGATTACAACCCAAATGCTACCACAGAAACATCAAGGGGAAGATAGGGACTAAAAGAGCCAGCTTCAGCATCCCAGTCTAAGCACCCCCGGCCTTCATCCTCGCTCGACCCTAGTGTCACTGATAAAATGAAGTAATAATACAGTTAAAATAGAGCGAGTGTCCTCTCTATCATTTCATTTCCAATGTAGATAAAGAAAGTGCTTCTCTTTGTTAATGTATGTTTCATCAACTAGTCCCATTGTTAATGTTTAAGCATTTCTGCAAACTGGGGTGCTTAATTTTAGAGTATCTGCACAAAAATAGAGATTTGAATGTCTCAAGGCCCCTCCTTGTACTACCGCTGTACACTGATGTTCATCACTGGCAGAAGGTGTATCGGGGAGACTTGGGACGATTTCCAGTATGAGGCGTGGCGTACCGTATGAGGCGTCGCAGGGCCCATCTCGCCCTCGCAGCATGGCATACTATGATACTATCACAATATTTTCTTCTATTTATTTTGTGTGTTTCATCAACTAGTGCCACTATAATGTAATCACACTTTTTCATTATCTGTGCAAACAGGGTTATTTAGCTGCATTTTGGTGGAACTGCACAAATGTACGGATGGAACCGGCATATATGCAGAGTGCGAGGTGTGCCAAGTAAAAATTACCGACACCAACCATGATCCATGCACGCATTGGCATCCACCACCACCAGTGGGTTGTGTGGTGCTCTCTGTGGACGGATCTTTCTCGGCAACAAATCCTCTAACCAAATACTAGTAGCTTATATTGGCAGTTTTCTAGGGAGTACTCTTTTCTGAAAGAAGCACCAATCTATTTTTCTTTAATTGTACACAGTGTCACAACTTTGACCCAAAGGTCCAGAGCTATTTAAGGGTGATTGGCGTAGTACTCGGAGACTGATTGTAAGCATGACTTTCATTAGCTGTCACACTGATTGTAAGCATGAGCAGGTGGAAGATTAGGTTAGTAAGAAGCTTACCTTAAACCCTACCGCCGCCGTTGAAATGAGGCGAGCGTCAAGGGAACCGTGGAGAACGGCGGGGAAGCAACGTCGCGCCATCCGGCCTCCTCTTGCGGTGGGAGAACGAATACTCATGTGG
This sequence comes from Aegilops tauschii subsp. strangulata, assembly GCF_002575655.3. Classification (NCBI taxonomy): domain Eukaryota; kingdom Viridiplantae; phylum Streptophyta; class Magnoliopsida; order Poales; family Poaceae; genus Aegilops; species Aegilops tauschii. The sequence continues at coordinate 509,307,743 of NC_053037.3, forward strand.
CTCCGGCTGGCTCTGCACCCTCACGAATGGCACACCGTGCTCGATCGGTTCATTATCCTCTGGGTGCTCGACCTTCGACCAGTACGCCCACCACCTCCGCCTGACTTTTGCCTCGGGCGAATCTGTCTGCTCCATCGCCCAGAGGAGATACTCAATGAACTCGAAGGACTGCGGCGTGACTGCCGCCGAGGAGTACATGTACATCGTCGCCCTCATCGCCGCCGTCTCGCTCTTTCGCATACATTGCCACATGGACCTCACCGTCCTCGAAATCTCCCACTCATTGTCAAACCAAGTAAGGATCTCCTTCAACCTGGCTAACTTTGCCTGGTCGCCGCTGGCGATCCGCCTGATTCGCTGCTGCATCCTCTCCATAAATGTCCTTCTGAGTGGTCTGGTGCTAGCTTTGGAAGATGGGAGGAGAGATGGTGGTCTTGCAATAGAGAAGAGGGAGAGGCGAGACAGTGGTTTTGGAATGGAGATGATGGAGAGGAGAGGAGGTGGTTTTGCAATGGAGAAGAGGGAGAGGCGACACGGTGGTTTTGGAATGGAGATGATTGAGAGGAGAGGAGATGGTTTTGCAATCGAGAAGAGGGAGAGGCGAGACGGTGGTTTTTGAATGGAGATGATGGAGAGGAGAGGAGGTGGTTTTGCAATGGAGAAGAGGGAGGGGAGCGTGCGGCAGCGATTTAGGATTGGACAAGAGGGCCAGCGCGCTGTGACTGGATCAAAATCAAAATCAATTTACCCTTCAATTAAGAAAGCGACCCCACATTAACTGGTCTCCCTTTTATTCTGGGTCATAATTGACCATGATTTTCGCAAATAAAATATATGTTATACGTTGCAAAAATAATATAATTTGAAAGTACATTCAGATATGAACCAAACAATACAAGTTTTGGTGACATGCATTCACATTTTGCTTGTCAAATATAGTACGTAGTCAAACTTTGACCCAAAATACGCAAAACAAAAAAATACTTCCAAGACCAGCGCCGCTCTTCCGCTCTTCTCCTCTTAAACCACCGCCGCTCCTCTCCTGTTCCAATCTAAATCCAGCGCCGCTCCTCTCCTCTTCCATTTCAAAACCATCGCCCCTCCTCTCCTGTTCCAATCAAAAACCAGCGTCGCTCCTCTCCCGTTCTAATCCAAAACCAGCGCTGCTCCTCTCCTCTTCCATTCAAAAACCACCACCGGCGAGGGAAGGTGCTGTGGAGAAGTAGATCGATGGAGGAGTACAACCAATACGTGAGGATCGCAGACGGCGACCCTGTGAAGCTAGCTAGGATGTTGGAGATACAGTCTTGGTTTGACAACAAGGACCAACTAGCGGCGACGGCGACATCCATGGCCAAATATCTGCAACAGTGCGAAAAGGCGGCGATACTCCCGGAGGGAGTCGCGCGGGAGTACATAGAGCTGCTCCTCTAGGCCATGGAGCAAACAGATTCACCGAATCCGATCGTGAGGGAGCGGTGGTGGGAGTATCGATCCCAGATGGAGCATCCACCAAAGATTGAAGGATCGAGCATCTACAGGGTACCGTTTGTGAGGGTGTCGTGCCAGAGCGAGCCGGTGGAGTCTCCTTCGACCGAACCCAACTACAAGAGGAGAAAAACAATTGGCCCGATGATGCTTCCCTGCCATCCTCTCCCTCGCCGTTCACATCGTCTCACAGTGCGACTGTCTGCCGCCGGGGAATAGGACAGACTGCCCCCCCCCCCCGCCCAGCCCAATAGTCGGGCAGGTTGTGAATTGTCAGGAGGAGCTTAGGGTTGTCAGTATTTGCAGGTTGTGAATTGTGTTGTGTGTTGTGTATTTTGAGAGTACTTTCAGATATGAATGTCTTTTGAATTTCAGATTTGTAGTATTGAGCATATGAAGTATTTTATGAATTCTAGAGATCTATTTTTAGCACTTAAAAAATGTAGTTTCATAGGAGTATAAAAGTGCAGACAATGTGATTCTCAGAGAAGAAACTGCAAGTTTCAGTTTCAGATAAGAAACTCCAAGTTCAGTTTCAGATAAGAAACTACAACTTTCAGAGGCAGAGCATTTATATTAACATGGCCTTTTCAAACAGTGTTAACATCATGTTGGAAGTTTTATTCATGGTCGAAACTGGAACTACCAGCCAGTTAACATCATGCTGATCAACATTCATGCATAGCACATCTTCATATGATGCACAGTCAAAAAGATATGCTATTTTCAAAATGCCCACACAATGTCGAGTGTGCAAAAAACAGAGAAAACGAGGGACGAAGTTTTGGCAAGTGTTGGACATGGTGTGCGTAGATGACAATTGGGACCCACATGTCAATAAAGGCAGAGGAAAAAAAATTGAGATATTTTCTCTGCACAGGTGGAATCGAACCCGGGCGGAATAGCTGTCGGGTAGTGTCACTCGGGCACTAGGCTAGTTCAGTTGTTTCGTTACTAATAAGGCACTTCCTCAGGTGGTCGGATCTCCTCCTGTGCCTTTGTACGCTCGCCGCGACGCTGCTGTCTGCCGTTGTGAACATGTTGAACAAACGAGAGGAATCTGGAGAGGACTGTACGTGGAGAGGCGGACAGTCGGGACCCACCAGGTCTATGGTCGTACGCAAGCAAGTGCCTCATCGAAAAAATACTTCCTCCTAATGTTATACTGACGTTGGGGCCCACGGGTTTGTCAACATAGTTACATTTTTTTAGGTGCTTCAACGTAGTTACTATAGGAGATAAATTCACAACGAAGCCGGGGAGCTGGCAGGTATCATTTATTATCACTGGGGCTGCAAGTATCAGCTGGGTTTTGGGCTGCCCCGTCTAGGCTTTGTTTTTTAACATGCGCAGCTCACGACCTCGGATGGGAGGTCCATAGGCCTGTTTGTATTTTCTTGAGGGCCGTCATGTATCGACCAGCCTATGGACCTTCCATCCGAGGTTTTATTTTTCCTGAAACATCGCAGCCCAATTTATGTATTTTTTTTGAAGAAAACGCAGAGGTCTGTTCTATTTTTCTATATAAGAATAGGAACGCCTGGTCCAACTTATGTTTCCCTTCTAACTATATAATATATATTTAAATTATTTTATATGTTATTATATATTATTGTCATTGTCATCATATATTTAAGAGATACTTACATATGTAAGAAAACAATATCCCACATCTTATTAACTTATAAAAATAATTTCTTAACAATAAAATCCTGGATTTTTTTCGCAACGAAAATCCTGGTGATTGTGTATGAAAGCTTGTTAAGATTTAAGGACCAATGTAATAATAAATCACTTATTATTTAAAAATATATATATATATATATATATATAACAAAATACTCAGCCCCTGTTTATTTTTTGATAACATTGCTGTGCCCACCCCAACATTATAATTAGAATCAGCCCAGCAAAATTGTGTATTTCGAGAAAGTGCAAATGGCCTGTAATTTTTTTAGGAAACACATAAATGGGCTGCATGGACGCTACATTATTTGTTCACCCAACCCATCTAATGGACTATAATTCCAAAAAAAAAATCAAATTGACTGTAAATTCTACCCCGCAAAAAAAAGACTGTAAATTATGAAAAAAAAATGGGTTGAATATGTGCCACATTTTTGGAGGCTGAAATGTGGGCCAATAGGTCGAAGCCAACGCAAGTCGTTGTCAACTTAGTCAATAAATGATTCTGACATCGTTAGCCATTGGATTTAAATCCAACGACCGGCATCCATCTTCAATCTCTCGTCTTCTTCCTCCAGCGCCGCCGGGACGACCTGCTCCTGCCTCCTGCTGCTAGCAGCTCTGCTTAACACGCTTCACTGTGAAGCGCTACTCCACCGTTGACCAGGCCATCCCTCCACCCCTCCACACCTCCTATTCTTCTCCATCGACTGTCGAACCACACCGCACCAGAACCAGTTAACCCTCGTACACCTCTCCGTCTGCGACTCTACTCCCGCGTCTTCCCATCTCCGGCTCGTTGCTGCCCGGGGCCTCGCTGTCGTCCACCACCTTGGATGCACTCGGCGCGGAGTGGTCAACGTGGTCAACGAACGACACCATCAGAAGTAGACTGTGCGTGGAGAGGCTGACAGCTAGGTCCACGGCCGCACGCAAGGAAATGCCTCCTTATTACACGCAAAATAATGATTCCTCCACCTGACAGCTGGGACCCACCGGAAGGGCCTCTGTATTTCGTGAAAAAAACGTTCCCACCGCTAACAGGTCGGCCCAACCAGCTATATCTTCGCACGCAAGGAAGTGCGTCCCCTTTGTAGGCCTCGCCGTCATCCACCGCCCTGGTGCTCTCGGCGCGGCGTGGTCAACATGGTCAAGGAACAACTTCCATCGGACGTGGACTGTACGTGGAGAGGCTGACAGCTAGGTGCATGGCCGCAGCAAGGAAGTGCCTCCTTATTACTCGGAAAATAATGATTCCTCCACCTGACAGCAGGGACCCACCAGACGGGCAACCGTATTTCGCGAAAAAAACGTTTCCCCCCTCCGGGGAAAAAAAGACGGTTCTCCCCCCTGACTGCTGGGACCCACCAGCTACATCTTCGCATGCAAGGAAGTGCCTAACAGTCGGGACCCACCTGGTCGAAGCGTACGTAGCATTGTCATTCTGGTCGCGAACGTCTACGTACATACTGGTCGATGTAGAGGTACGCACGTAGCATGTACACGTACGTACAGCGGCAGTGTGCAAGAAAGAAAATATGGCCACATACGTACATACGGGCTGGGTCTCGAACGCCTACTCGCGCATACGTATGGCCAGGGCTCATGTACATGGTTGGGTCGGAACGGAGAAACTGCATCGTCGTTGTGTTCATGGGGAGCCAACCGGCTGGGTCAGAATGGAATGCGTCGTCGTGTTCATCGGGAGGGCTTGGACGGAACAGCCGATGGAAACGAGGCCTGGCGTACCGCAGAACGGAGGAAACGGCCTTGTGTTCGACCGGCCACGGTCGAAACGGGATCCTGTTCATCAGGAGGGGTCTGGCGTACCACAAAATGGAGGAAACGGACTTGTGTTGGACCTCCTACGGTCAAAACGGGGTCCTGTTTATCGGGAGGGGTGTGGCGTACCGCAAAATCCAGGAAACGGACTTGTGTTGGAGCGCTACGGTCGAAATGGGGGTCCTGTTCATCGGTAGGGGTGTGGCGTACCGCAAAACGGGACTCCACGGGATACTGTTCATCTCCACCGTCGGCCCTCTCTAGCCTCCACGGGCTACTGTTCATCCACCGTCGACCTCCTAAGGATAATAGATGCCTCATTGAAGAATTGCCCACCAAAGATGGCAATACCTAGATCTATCCTTGCTTTTATGCCTAGCTAGGGGCGTTAAACGATAGCGCTTGTTGGGAGGCAACCCAATTTTATTTTTAGTTTTTTGCTTTTTGCTTCTGTTTAGGAATAAATTTTTGTTCTAGCCTCTGGTTAGATGTGTTTTTATGTTTTAATTATTGTTTGTGCCAAGTTAAACCTATAGGATCTTCTTGGATGATAGTTATTTGATCTTGCTGTAATTTCCAGAAACTTTCTGTTCACGGAAATAATTGTTAAAAATCACCAGAACGTGATAAAATATTAATTCCAATTGCTGCTGATCAAAAAACAAATTGTCTAGGCCGTCCTATTTTGGCTTATTTTTTGGAGTTCCAGAAGTTTGTGGTAGTTACAGATTACTACAGACTGTTCTGTTTTTGACAGATTCTATTTTTCGTGTGTTGTTTGCTTATTTTGATGAATCTATGGCTAGTAAAAGAGTTTATAAACCATAGAGAAGTTGGAATACAGTAGGTTTAACACCAATATAAATAAAGAATGAGTTCATTACAGTACCTTGAAGTGGTCTTTTGTTTTGTTTCGCTAACGGAGCTCACGAGATTTTCTGCTGAGTTTTGTGTTGTGAAGTTTTCAAGTTTTGGGTGAAAGATTTGATGGATTATGGAACAAGGAGTGGCAAGAGCCTAAGCTTGGGGGTGCCCATGGCACCCCCAAGATAATCTAAGGACACCAAAAAGCCAAAGCTTGGGGATGCCCCGGAAGGCATCCCCTCTTTCGTCTACTTCCATCGGTAACTTTACTTGGAGCTATATTTTTATTCACCACATGATATGTGTTTTGCTTGGAGCGTCTTGTATGATTTGAGTCTTTGTTCGTTAGTTTACCACAATCATCCTTTCTGTACACACCTTTTGAGAGAGACACAAATGATTCGGAAATTATTAGAATACTCTATGCGCTCCACTTATATCTTTTGAGCTATATAGTTTTGCTCTAGTGCTTCACTTATATCTTTTAGAGCACGGTGGTGGATTTGTTTTACAGAAACTATTGATCTCTCATGCTTCACTTATATTATTTTGAGAGCCTTAAAATAGCATGGCAATTTGCTTTAATTAATATCATGAGAAATTTGATGCTTGATAATTGTTTTGAGATATAAAGGTGGTAATATCATAGTTGTGCTAGTTGAGTAATTGTGGAATTGAAAAATACATGTGTTGGAGTTTGTGATTCCCGTAGCATGCACGTATGGTGAACCGTTATGTAACGAAGTCGGAGCATGAAGTATTTGTTGATTGTCTTCCTTTGTGTGGCAGTCGGGATTGCGCGATGGTTAACTCCTACCAACCCTTCCCCTAGGAGTATGCGTAGTAGTACTTTGCTTCGAGGGCTAATAAATTTTTGCAATAAGTATATGAGTTCTTTATGACTAATGTGAGTCCATGGATTATAAGCACACTTACCTTTCCGCAATTTTCTAGCCTCTTCGGTACCGCACATTGCCCTTTCTCACCTTGAGAGTTGGTGCAAACTTCGCCGGTGCATCCAAACCCCGTGATATGATACGCTCTATCACACATAAACCTCCTTATATCTTCCTCAAAACAGCCACCATACCTACCTATCATGGCATTTCCATAGCCATTCCGAGATATATTGCCATGCAACTTTCCACCACTTCATTTATCATGACATACTCCATCATTGTCATATTGCTTTGCATGATCATGTAGTTGACATCGTATTTGTGGCAAAGCCACCGTTCATAATTCTTTCATACATGTCGCTCTTTATTCATTGCATATCCCGGTACACCGCTGGAGGCATTCATAAAGAGTCATATTTTGTTCTAAGTATTGAGTTGTAATTCATGAGTTGTAAGTAAATAAAAGTGTGATGATCATAATTATTAGAGCATTGTCCCAAGTGAGGAAAGGATGATGGAGACTATGATTCCCCCACAAGTCGGGATGAGACTCCGGACTAAAAAAAAGAGGCCATAAAAAAGAGAAAAGGCCCAAATAAAAAAAATGAGAGAAAAAGAGAGAAGGGACAATGTTACTATCCTTTTACCACACTTGTGCTTCAAAGTAGCACCGTGATCTTCATAATAGAGAGTCTCTCATTTTGTCACTTTCATATACTAGTGGGAAATTTCATTATAGAACTTGGCTTGTATATTCTAGTGATGGGCTTCCTCAAATGCCCAAGGTCTTCGTGAGCAAGCAAGTTGGATGCACACCCACTTAGTTTCTTTTTTGAGCTTTCATACACTTATAGCTCTAGTGCATCCGTTTCATGGCAATCCCTACTCCTCGCATTAACATCAATTGATGGGCATCTCCATAGCCCGTTGATTAGCCTCGTTTATGTGAGACTTTCTCCTTTTTTGTCTTCCCACATAACCCCTACCATTATACCTTATTCCACCATAGTGCTATATCCACGGCTTGCGCTCATGTATTGCGTAAGAGTTGAAAAGGCTGAAGCGCGTTAAAAGTATGAACCAATTGCTTGGCTAAAACGGGGGTCGTACATGATATGAATATTTTGTGTGGGGAAGATGGAGCATAGCCAGACTATATGATTTTGTAGGGATAACTTGCTTTGGCCATGTTATTTTGATAAGACATAATTGCTTAGTTAGTATGCTTGAAATATTATTGTTTTTATGTCAACATTAAACTTTTATCTTGAATCATATCAAATATGAACATTCATGCCACAATAAGAAGAATTACATTGAAATTATGCCAAGTAGCATTCCGCATGAAAAATTATGTTTTTATCATTTACCTACTCGAGGACGAGCAGGAATTAAGCTTGGGGATGCTTGATACGTCTCCAACGTATCTATAATTTTTGATTGCTCCATGCTATATTATCTTCTGTTTTGGACATTATTGGGCTTTATTATACACTTTTATATTATTTTTGGGACTAACCTATTAACCGGAGGCCCAGCCCAGAATTGCTATTTTTTGCCTATTTCAGAGTTTCGCAGAAAAAGAATATCAAACGGAGTCCAAACGGAATGAAACCTTCGGGAACGTAATTTTTAGAACGAACATGATCCAGGAGACTTGGACCCTACGTCAAGGAAGCTTCCAGGAAGCCACGAGGTAGGGGGGCGCGCCCTCCACCCTCGTGGGCCCCACGTTGCTCCATCGACGTACTCCTTCCTCCTATATATACCTATGTATCCCCAAACGATCAGATACGGAGCCAAAAACCTAATTCGACCGCCGCAACCTTCTGTACCCACGAGATCCCATCTTGGGGCCTGTTCCGGAGCTCCGCCGGAGGGGGCATCGATCAAGGAGGGCTTCTACATCAACACCATAGCCTCTCCGATGAAGTGTGAGTAGTTTACCTCAGACCTTCGGGTCCATAGTTATTAGCTAGATGGCTTCTTCTCTCTTTTTGGATCTCAATACAATGTTCTCCCCCTCTCTCATGGAGATCTATACGATGTAATCTTCTTTTGCGGTGTGTTTGTTGAGACCAATGAATTGTGGGTTTATGATCAAGTTTATCTATGAACAATATTTGAATCTTCTATGAATTCTTTTATGTATGATTGGTTATCTTTGCAAGTCTCTTCGAATTATCGGTTTGGTTTGGCCTACTAGATTGATCTTTCTTGCAATGAGAGAAGTGCTTAGCTTTGGGTTCAATCTTGCGGTGTCCTTTCCCAGTGACAGTATGGGCAGCAAGGCACGTATTGTATTGTTGCCATCGAGGATAACAAGATGGGGTTTTTATCATATTGCATGAATTTATCCCTCTACATCATGTCATCTTACTTAAAGCGTTACTCTGTTCTTATGAACTTAATACTCTAGATGCATGCTGGATAGCGGTCGATGTGTGGAGTAATAGTAGTAGATGCAGGCAGGAGTCGGTCTACTTGTCTCGGACGTGATGCCTATATACATGATCATACCTAGATATTCTCATAACTATGCTCAATTCTGTCAATTGCTCAACAGTAATTTGTTCACCCACCGTAAAATACTTATGCTCTTGAGAGAAGCCACTAGTGAAACCTATGGCCCCCGGGTCTATTTTCCATCATATTAATCTTCCAACACTTAGTTATTTCCGTTGATTTTATTTTTCTTTGCATCTTTAACATAAAAATTCCAAAAATATTATCTATCAGATCTCACTCTCGTAAGTGACCGTGTAGGGATTGACAACCCCTTATCGCGTTGTTTTGATGATTTATTTGTTTATGTAGGTGCGAGGGACTTGCGTGTAGCCTCCTACTGGATTGATACCTTTGTTCTCAAAAACTGAGGGAAATACTTACGCTACTTTGCTGCATCACCCTTTCCTCTTCAAGGGAAAACCAACGCAGTGCTCAAGAGGTAGCAGGCAACACCACGGGGTCCTGTTCATCCACCCTTACCGGCAACTGTTTATCCAAACCCCCCCAGCAATGCTCACTGTTCATCCAGAGGCATCATCGATCGGCCTCAGTTAGCAGCAGTAGTGAAGGAATCACTCGATCGGGTTCAGTTAGAGCCCAACGCCTCGCTTGGGTTCAGTAACGCGTAGCCTGCAGTGCAATCGCTCGGGTTCAGTAGGCGAACGCCTCGCTCGGGTTCAGTTAGAGCCCAACGCCTCGCACCCACGCGCGTGCATGTACGAGAGAAACGCGCAAACCTCCGTGCATCGCTCGGCCCCGACCACCCACCGTAACCGGGAACACCCTGATATTTTCCTCGCCCTCGCTTCTACGATGGTTTTTTCCATCATGGACGGCCCAACGAATGTCATGCAGCTGCGTCTCCGGCCCAACCAGGAAGAAAAGCCCATTTTCTGTCATGATTTTTTGTCATAGAAGTAGGATCCCACCACATCTATGATGATACCGGGTTTTGTCACAATTATCGTCATAGAAGTGTCATAAGTATGACAGAAAAAATTCGTTCGGCCCAAAATGTCACGGATTGTCTTTTTTTTGTAGTGTGTCATGATGCTCTATCGACTAGCCTGGCCTCGACTTATATAATGTACCGGAGGCCTAGGATAACAAGAGTCCTAGTCGAATACGCCGGTGGAGAGGAGTCCTTGTCTTGATCACCAAGTCTTGTGGAATCTTCCTCGTGTATACATCGGCTGTCCGAACTGGCCCATGAGAAACAGCCATAGGGGTCCTCGGCCCAATCCAACTAATTGGGAGACGACATGGTGAGTACCCCCTAGTCTAGGAAACTGTCAGTAGCCCCCTGAACCGGTCTTCAAGTTGGGGACGCTCCTCGATTCTTCTGAATTGTTCTTCTCTTGGGTAACGTAGTAATTTCAAAAAAATTCCTACGAACACGCAAGATCATGGTGATGCATAGCAACGAGAGGGGAGAGTGTTGTCCACGTACCCTCATAGACCGAAAGCGGAAGCGTTAACACAACGCGGTTGATGTAGTCGTACGTCTTCCCGATCCGACTGATCAAGTACCGAACGCACGGCACCTCCGAGTTCAGCACACGTTCAGCTCGATGACGTCCCTCGAACTCCGATCCAGCCGAGTGTTGAGGGAGAGTTTTGTCAGCACGACGGCGTGGTGACGATGATGATGTTCTACCGACGCAGGGCTTCGCCTAAGCACCGCTACGATATTATCGAGGTGTAATATGGTGGAGGGGGGCACCGCACACGGCTAAGCGATCAATAGATCAATTGTTGTGTCTGTGGGGTGCCCCCCTGCCCCCGTATATAAAGGAGCAAGCGGGGAGGCGGCCCGGCTAGGAGGAGGGCGCGCCAAGGGGGGAGTCCTACTCCCACCGGGAGTAGGACTCCTCCTTTCCTTGTTGGAGTAGGAAAAGGGAAGGGAGAAGGAGAAAGAAGGAAGGGGACGCCCCCCCTCCCTAGTCCAATTCGGACTAGTCCATGGGGAGGGGTGCGGCCTCCCTTTGGGGCCTTTCTCTCCTTTCCCGTATGGCCCATTAAGGCCCAATACGAATTCCCGTAACTCTCCGGTACTCCGAAAAATATCCGAATCACTCGGAACCTTTCCGATGTCCGAATATAGTCGTCCAATATATCGATCTTTACGTCTCGACCATTTCGAGACTCCTCGTCAAGTCCCTGATCTCATCCGGGACTCCGAACTCCTTCGGTACATCAAAACTCATAAACTCATAATATAACTGTCATCGTAACGATAAGCGTGCGGACCCTACGGGTTCGAGAACTATGTAGACATGACCGAGACACCTCTCCGGTCAATAACCAATAGCGGAACCTAGATGGTCATATTGGTTCCCACATATTCTACGAAGATCTTTATTGGTCAGACCGCATAACAACATACGTTGTTCCCTTTGTCATCGGTATGTTACTTGCCCGAGATTCGATCGTCGGTATCTCGATACCTAGTTCAATCTCGTTACCGGCAAGTCTCTTTACTCGTTTCATAATACATCATCCCGCAACTAACTCATTAGTCACAATGCTTGCAAGGCTTATAGTGATGTGTATTGCTGAGTGGGCCCAGAGATACCTCTCCGACAATCGGAGTGACAAATCCTAATCTCGAAATACGCCAACCAACAAGTACCTTCAGAAGCACCTGTAGAGCACCCTTTATAATCACCCAGTTACGTTGTGACGTTTGGTAGCATACAAAGTGTTCCTCCGGTAAACGGGAGTTGCATAATCTCATAGTCATAGGAACATGTATAAGTCATGAAGAAAGCAATAGCAACATACTAAACGATCGAGTGCTAAGCTAACGGAATGGGTCAAGTCAATCACATCATTCTCCTAATGATGTGATTCCGTTAATCAAATGACAACTCATATCTATGGCTAGGAAACATAACCATCTTTGATCAACGAGCTAGTCAAGTAGAGGCATACTAGTGACACTCTGTTTGTCTATGTATTCACACATGTATCAAGTTTCCAGTTAATACAATTCTAGCATGAATAATAAACATTTATCATGATATAAGGAAATAAATAATAACTTTATTATTGCCTCTAGGGCATATTTCCTTCAGTCTCCCACTTGCACTAGAGTCAATAATCTAGTTCACATCGCCATGTGATTTAACATCTATAGTTCACATCACCATGTGATTAACACCCATAGTTCACATCGTCATGTGACCAACACCCAAAGGGTTTACTAGAGTCAGTAATCTAGTTCATATCGATTATGTGATTAACACCCAAAGAGTACTAAGGTGTGATCATGTTTTGCTTGTGAGATAATTTTAGTCAACGGGTCTGTCACATTCAGATCCGTAAGTATTTTGCAAATTTCTATGTCTACAATGCTCTGCACGGAGCTACTCTAGCTAATTGCTCCCTCTTTCAATATGTATCTAGACCGAGACTTAGAGTCATCTAGATTAGTGTCAAAACTTGCATCGACGTAACCCTTTACGACGAACCTTTTGTCACTCCATAATCGAGAAACATATCCTTATTCAGTAAGGATAATTTTGACCGCTGTCCAGTGATCTACTCCTAGATCACTATTGTACTCCCTTGCCAAAATCAGTGTAGGGTATACAATAGATCTGGTACACAGCATGGCATACTTTATAGAACCTATGGCCGAGGCATAGGGAATGACTTTCATTCTTTTTCTATCTTCTGTCGTGGTCGGGCTTTGAGTCTTACTCAATTTCACACCTTGTAACACAGGCAAGAAACTCTTTCTTTGACTGTTCTATTTTGAACTACTTCAAAATCTTATTAAGGTATGTACTCATTGAAAAAACTTATCAAGCGTCTTGATCTATCTCTATAGATCTTGATGCTCAATATGTAAGCAGCTTCACCGAGGTCTTTCTTTGAAAAACACCTTTCAAACACTCCTTTATGCTTTGCAGAATAATTCTACATTATTTCCGATCAACAATATGTCATTCACATATACTTGTCAGAAATGTTGTAGTGCTCCCACTCACTTTCTTGTAAATATAGGCTTCACCGCAAGTCTGTATAAAACTATATGCTTTGATCAACTTATCAAAGCGTATATTCCAACTCCGAGATGCTTGCACCAGTCCATAGATGGATCGCTGGAGTTTGCATATTTTGTTAGCACCTTTAGGATTGACAAAACCTTCTGGTTGCATCATATACAACTCTTCTTTAATGAATCCATTAAGGAATGCAGTTTTTGTTTATCCATTTGCCAGATTTCATAAAATGTGGCAATTGCTAACATGATTCGGACAGACTTAAGCATCGCTGCGAGTGAGAAAATCTCATCGTCTTTGAACTTTGTCAAAAACCTTTTTCCGACAAGTCTAGCTTTGTAGATAGTAACACTACTATCAGCGTCCGTCTTCCTCTTGAAGATCCATTTAATCTCAATGGCTCGCCGATCATTTGGGCAAGTCAATCAAAGTCCATACTTTGTTCTCATACATGGATCCCATCTCAGATTTCATGGCCTCAAACCATTTCGCGGAATCTGGGCTCACCATCGCTTCTTCATAGTTCGTAGGTTTGTCATGGTCTAGTAACATAACCTCCAGAACAGGATTACCGTACCACTCTGGTGCAGATTTCATTCTGGTTGACCTACAAGGTTCGGTAGTAACTTGATCTGAAGTTACATGATCATCATCATTAGCTTCCTCACTAATTGGTGTAGGAGTCATAGGAACAGATTTCTGTGATGAACTACTTTCCAATAAGGGAGCAGGTACAGTTACCTCATCAAGTTCTACTTTCCTCCCACTCACTTCTTTCGAGAGAAACACCTTCTCTAGAAAGGATCCATTCTTAGCAAGGAATGTCTTGCCTTCGGATCTGTGATAGAAGGTGTACCCAACAGTCTCCTTTGGGTATCCTATGAAGACATATTTCTCCGATTTGGGTTTGAGCTTATCAGGATGAAACTTTTTCATATAAGCATCACAACCCCAAACTTTAAGAAACGACAACTTTGATTTCTTGCCAAACCACAGTTCATACGGTGTCGTCTCAAACAGATTTAGATGGTGCCCTTTTTTACGTGAATGCAGCTGTCTCTAATGCATAACCCCAAAACTATAGTGGTAAATCGGTAAGAAACATCATAGATTGCACTATATCCAATAAAGTACGGTTATGACGTTCAGACACACCATTATGCTGTGGTGTTCCAGGTGGCACGAATTTGTGAAACTATTCCACATTGTTTTAATTGAAGACCAAACTCGTAACTCAAATATTTGTCTCCGCGATCAGATCGTAGAAACCTTATTTTCTTGTCACGATGATTTTCCACTTCACTTTGAAATTCTTTGAACTTTTCAAATGCTTCAGACTTATGTTTCATCAAGTAGATATACCCATATTTGCTCAAATCATCTGTGAAGGTCCGAAAATAACGATACCCGCCGCGAGCCTCAACACTCATCGGATCGCATACATCAGTATGTATTATTTCCAATAAGTCAGTTGCTCGCTCCATTGTTCCGGAGAACGGAGTCTTAATCATCTTGCCCATGAGGCATGGTTCGCAAGCATCAAGTGATTCATAATCAAGTGATTCCAAAGCCCATCAGCATGGAGTTTCTTCATGCGCTTTACACCAATATGACCTAAACGGCAGTGCCACAAATAAGTTGCATTATCATTGTTAACTTTGCATCTTTTGGCTTCAATATTATGAATATGTGTATCGCTACGATCGAGATCCAACGAACCATTTTCATTGGGTGTGTAACCATATAAGGTTTTATTCATGTAAACAGAACAACAATTATTCTCTAACTTAAATGAATAACCGTATTGCAATAAACATGATCAAATCATATTCATGCTCAACGCAAACACCAAATAACACTTATTTAGGTTCAACACTAATCCCGAAAGTATAGGGAGTGTGCGATGATGATCATATCAATCTTGGAACTACTTCCAACACACATCGTCACCTTGCCTTTTACTAGTCTCTGTTTATTCTGCAACTCCCGTTTCGAGTTACTACTCTTAGCAACTGAACCAGTATCAAATACCGAGGGGTTGCTATAAACACTAGTAAGTACACATCAATAAAATGTATATCCAATATACCTTTGTTCACTTTGCCATCCTTTTTATCCACCAAATATTTGGGGTAGTTCCGCTTCCAATGACCAGTCCCTTTGCAGTAGAAGCACTTAGTCTCAGGCTTAGGACCAGACTTAGGCTTCTTCACTTGAGCAGCAACTTGCTTGCCGTTCTTCTTGAAGTTCCCCTTCTTCCCTTTGCCCTTTTCTAGAAACTAGTGGTCTCGTCAACCATCAACACTTGATGTTTTTCTTGATTTCTACCTTCGTCGATTTCAGCATCACGAAGAGCTGGGAATTACCTTCGTCATCCCTTGCATACTATAGTTCATCACGAAGTTCTACAAACTTGGTGATGGTGACTAGAGAATTCTGTCAATCACTATTTTATCTGGAAGATTAACTCCCACTTGATTCAAGCGATTGTAGTACCCAGACAATCTGAGCACATGCTCACTGCTTGAGCTATTCTCCTCCATCTTTTAGCTATAGAACTTGTTGGAGACTTCATATCTCTCAACTCGGGTATTTGCTTGAAATATTAGCTTCAACACCTGGAACATCTCATATGGTCCATGACGTTCAAAACGTCTTTGAAGTCCCGATTCTAAGCCGTTAAGCATGGTGCACTAAACTATCAAGTAGTCATCATATTGAGCTAGCCAAACGTTCATAACGTCTGCATCTGCTCCGGCAATAGGTCTGTCACCTAGCGGTGCATCAAGGACATAATTCTTCTGTGCAACAATGAGGATAATCCTCAGATCACGGATCCAATCCGCTTCTTTGCTACTAACATCTTTTAACATAATTTTCTCTTGGAACATATCAAGAATAAACACAGGGAAGCAACAACGCGAGCTATTGATCTACAGCATAATTTGCAAAATACTATCAGGACTAAGTTCATGATAAATTCCAGTTCAATTAATCATATTACTTAAGAACTCCCACTTAGATAGATATCCCTCTAATCCTCTAAGTGATCACGTGATCCATATCAACTAAACCATGTTCGATCATCACATGAGATGGAGTAGTTTCAATGGTGAACATCACTATGTTGATCATATCTACTATATGATTCACGCTCGACCTTTCGGTCTCCGTGTTCCGAGGCCATATCTGCATATGCTAGGCTCGTCAAGTTTAACCTGAGTATTCCGCAAGTGCAACTGTTTTGCACCCATTGTATTTGAACGTAGAGCCTATCACACCCGATCATCACGTGGTGTCTCAGCACGAAGAACTTTCGCAACGGTGCATACTCAGGGAGAACACTTTTATCTTGAAATTTTAGTGAGAGATCATCTTATAATGCTACCGTCAATCAAAGCAAGATAAGATGCATAAAAGATAAACATCACATGCAATCAATATAAGTGATATGATATGGCCATCATCATCTTGTGCTTGTGATCTCCATCTCCGAAGCACCGTCATGATCACCATCGTCACCGGCGCGACACCTTGATCTCCATCGTAGCATCGTTGTCGTCTCGCCAACTATTGCTTTTACGACTATCGCTACCGCTTAGTGATAAAGTAAAACAATTACATGGCGATTCCATTTCATACAATAAAGCGACAACCATATGGCTCCTGCCAGTTGCCGATAACTCGGTTACAAAACATGATCATCTCATACAATAAAATATAACATCATGTCTTGACCATATCACATCACAACATGCCCTGCAAAAACAAGTTAGACGTCCTCTACTTTGTTGTTGCAAGTTTTATGTGGCTGCTACGGGCTTAGCAAGAACCGTTCTTACCTACGCATCAAAACCACAACGATAGTTTGTCAAGTTGGTGTTGTTTTAACCTTCGCAAGGACCGGGCGTAGCCACACTCGGTTCAACTAAAGTGAGAGAGACAGACACCCGCCAGTCACCTTTAAGCAACGAGTGCTCGCAACGGTGAAACCAGTCTCGCGTAAGCGTACGCGTAATGTCGGTCCGGGCCGCTTCATCTCACAATACCGCCGAACCAAAGTATGACATGCTGGTAAGCAGTATGACTTATATCGCCCACAACTCACTTGTGTTCTACTCGTGCATAACATCAACGCATAAAACCTGGCTCTGATACCACTGTTGGGTAACGTAGTAATTTCAAAAAAAATCCTACGAACACGCAAGATCATGGTGATGCATAGCAACGAGAGGGGAGAGTGTTGTCCACGTACCCTCGTAGACCGAAAGCGGAAGTGTTAACACAACGCGGTTGATGTAGTCGTACGTCTTCCCGATCCGACCGATCAAGTACCGAACGCACGGCACCTCCGAGTTCAGCACACGTTCAGCTCGATGACGTCCCTCGAACTCCGATCCAGCCGAGTGTTGAGGGAGAGTTTCGTCAGCACGACGGCGTGGTGACGATGATGATGTTCTACCGATGCAGGGCTTCGCCTAAGCACCGCTACGATATTATCGAGGTGTAATATGGTGGAGGGGGGCACCGCACACGGCTAAGAGATCAATAGATCAATTGTTGTGTCTGTGGGGTGCCCCCCTGCCCCCGTATATAAAGGAGCAAGGGGGAGGCGGCCGGCCTAGGAGGAGGGCGCGCCAAGGGGGGAGTCCTACTCCCACCGGGAGTAGGACTCCTCCTTTCCTTGTTGGAGTAGGAAAAGGGAAGGAAGAAGGAGAAAGAAGGAAGGGGGCGCCCCCCCTCCCTAGTCTAATTCGTACTAGTCCATGGGGAGGGGTGCGGCCTCCGTTTGGGGCCTTTCTCTCCTTTCCCATATGGCCCATTAAGGCCCAATACGAATTCCCGTAACTCTCCGGTACTCCGAAAAATATCCGAATCACTCGGAACCTTTCTGATGTCCGAATATAGTCGTCCAATATATTGATCTTTACGTCTCGACCATTTCGAGACTCCTCGTCAAGTCCCTGATCTCATCCGGGACTCCGAACTCCTTCGGTACATCAAAGCTCATAAACTCATAATATAACTGTCATCGTAACGATAAGCGTGCGGACCCTACGGGTTCGAGAACTATGTAGACATGACCGAGACACCTCTCCGGTCAATAACCAATAGCGGAACCTGGATGCTCATATTGGTTCCCACATATTCTACGAAGATCTTTATCGGTCAGACCGCATAACAACATACGTTGTTCCCTTTGTCATCGGTATGTTACTTGCCCGAGATTCGATCGTCGGTATCTCGATACCTAGTTCAATCTCGTTACCAGCAAGTCTCTTTACTCGTTCCGTAATACATCATCCCGCAACTAACTCATTAGTCACAATGCTTGCAAGGCTTATAGTGATGTGTATTACTGAGTGGGCCCAGAGATACCTCTCCGACAATCGGAGTGACAAATCCTAATCTCGAAATACGCCAACCCAACAAGTACCTTCGGAAGCACCTGTAGAGCACCCTTTATAATCACCCAGTTACATTGTGACGTTTGGTAGCACACAAAGTGTTCCTCCGGTAAACGGGAGTTGCATAATCTCATAGTCATAGGAACATGTATAAGTCATGAAGAAAGCAATAGCAACATACTAAACGATCGAGTGCTAAGCTAACGGAATGGGTCAAGTCAATCACATCATTCTCCTAATGAGGTGATCCCGTTAATCAAATGACAACTCATGTCTATGGCTAGGAAACATAACCATCTTTGATCAACGAGCTAGTCAAGTAGAGGCATACTAGTGACACTCTGTTTGTCTATGTATTCACACATGTATCAAGTTTCCAGATAATACAATTCTAGCATGAATAATAAACATTTATCATGATATAAGGAAATAAATAATAAATTTATTATTGCCTCTAGGGCATATTTCCTTCATCTTCATCTTCGGTCGTCGTCTTGAAAACTGGTTCAACAAATCATCTCATCTTCGATCTTGAGGGTCGCCAAAGTGAATCCGAAGAGTTTACACGTCGGGTATCCGAGGAGCCCCTTTAAATTCTCGGCCTTTATCAATGCCTTGTTATTATTTTTTACGCCACACCTCGGGTTTGAAGTTGTTCCCGTGCGGCGGTGTCCTCTTGCATCCGAGCTCCAACGCCGGACTGCATTCGAGATAGCTTTTCCAGCCGAGCACCAACGCCGGATTATATCCGAGCTCGAACGCCGGACTATATCTGAGCTCCAACGCCGGACTATATCCGAGGTGTCATAGATCACCTTGGCTTGAAAAAGTTTGAAGGAGGTTATCCGAGTTTAACGCTGAAAAGTTCTCTGTGGAATGAGCCATTCGAATCCGAGCTTTATGCCAAACCACTTCCGAGCTCCAATGATGGTCAGTGTCCGAGGTGTCGCAAACTACCTCGGTCTTTTAAAAGATTGAACGAATTCAGCCAAGCTTAATGCCGGAAATGCCCTCTATGGAGCCAGCCACTGGCGCCCGAGCTTTATGCCGGACTGCTTCCGAGGTGGTGCACCACCCCGACCGCGGGCTGATTTTTTGTGAATATTTTTGATTGGTGCAATTTATTCTCTGCCGAGATATATAGCCAGTATATGTATATCCTGTAGCCCTGAAGGTGTGTGTCAGTCTAAAACCTGAGATGCCCCTGAAGGAAAACATAGAACTGCTGATCCTAGTAGCCCCTGAGACTCAGGTCGATTTGCGAAATCTGCCTCAGGATCAACTCCTAGCTCGACAACATACGTAGGAATAGAAATGCAGTGTAATATATTAGAAATAATGATCGGCGGACAGGCCCCTGTGAGAGGGTTGTGAGAAGTCGCCGTGATATATTAGCTTGATGCCGGATAAGTCCCAGATGGTACTTACTGTTGTCCGAAGACGCGCTTGCCCATAGTTTGGTCATGCCGAACACTAAGCACTTTGAATTCTCTGCATTGAATAAGCAGTGCAGTACCCCCCGAGACGCTGGTTGGGTGGCAACACCAGATCAGGGGATCGATGTGCCCCTTTAATATTTATAAATAATGAGCGTGAAGCCCAGTAGCCCCCGAGCCTTAATGTGGGCATGGGTGGCCGAATTAAGGATCGATATCCGTCTGATAGAAAATTTTGTTGTGTTTAACACAAACTTCTCGGAAAGAGAATAAAGATCTCTTAAAGGAGCTTAGAGCTGGTCGAAATCCGAGCTCGCCAAGGTAGGCCCCAAGGGGTTTAAAAGATGGATTGCAGTAAATGGATTTTACTCGCAATTTTCATGTGTAATGATTCTATGTATCCAAGTACTTTACATCATGAATGCTCGGATCCGCATTGTACAACACCTTGTTGACCGACCATCGGCTTCAACCTCCTCGGCTAGTGGCTGGGGAGTGTTTTTCCTACTTTATGAAGCCTTTAGAAGGGCTAAGGTTACGACAAACAAGGCAATCCGGCCATATGGTTTTATAAACAAAGGTATGCGGAGAGAATGTTATATTACTATTTGATGTAAGAAACATCTCCCAAAGAAAATAATCCCGCTATCGGTTCCTTACTTTGGGTTGTCATGCCGACCATGATCACGAAACTTCAACTCCGATTGATGTAGGAGAAAAATATTGAGGATTTAGTTCAGGGGTAAGTTCCCGATCTCTGTGGCTTTTAATGGACCAAAATTTTCACTTCCGTCGTTGCCGACCAATTATATTATTTAAGATGGCTAGCTTTCGGCTTCTCCCAGTCTGAGGTACTAACGCGGATGACCCGGAAGAAACAATCACAGAGGTGCTCCCTTTACCTCCTAGCCGAACAATCGGGAACGTAGGGGGTAATCACAGGAGCCAGGCAACCCAGCTTGGCCGAAATCTTAAGTCAAATTGATGCATATTTATGGCTTTATAACGATGATTACGGAAGGCGGCCCTTGTATATTAAATACAAATGCCGATGATATGTTTATTTTGACTCTGTTGCGACCGTTTATTAGTTGAAAGTGTCCCATCATCGGCTTCCACCCCCTTGTAGAGGCGACGCACGGTGTTTCCACAATAACAAACAACCCGTAGCCGACGTCTCAACGCCCGAAGGCGGTCGTGTTAGCGGAAATGAGGCAATCAGATATGCGGGCTTTATAACTTTCACTTAGTCATAGGAGCTTAAAGTTGGGAGGCCAGCTACTAGCCCCTGGTTAGTGTTCAGCGACAGCCGAGGTCAAGCCGTAAACACTTCGGCCAATGTTATGAATGGCCCGTCATTTAACATAGTCATCGGATCGCTGACCAGTTTATGCTTATTGTGACAGTCAGTTTTCGGCTTTGTCCACTGAGGTGCTTAACCATGCGAGTTGGAAGCACAATCGCAGTGGTTCTCCCTCTGCACACCTAGCCGAACAAAGCGGAATGTAGGAGGCAAGCACAGGAGCCGGGCAACCCAACTATTGACCAAAGACACAATTCGAAACCCATGCATATATAGCAATATCCGATAATGTTTTTGCAGAATCTCTAAAGGTGTCCAGCGTTGAACCCAAAGCTAAGCACTTCTCCCATTGCAAGAAAGATCAATCTAGTAGGCCAAACCAAACTGATAATTCGAAGAGACTTGCAAAGCTAACCAATCATACATAAAAGAATTCAGAGAAGATTCAAATATTGTTCATAGATAAACTTGATCATAAACCCACAATTCATCGGTCCCGACAAACACACCGCAAAAGAAGATTACATCGAATAGATCTCCAAGAGAATCGAGGAGAACTTTGTATTGAGATCCAAAGAGAGAGAAGAAGCCGTCTAGCTAATAACTATGGACCCGAAGGTCTGAGGTAAACTACTCATACATCATCGGAGAGGCTATGGTGTTGATGTAGAAGCCCTCCGTGATCAATGCCCCCTCCGACGGAGAGCCGGAAAAGGCCCCAAGATGGGATCTCACGGGTACAGAAGGTTCCGGCGGTGGAATTAAGTTTTCGTGGATGCCCCTGATGGTTTGGGGGTACGTAGGTATATATAGGAGGAAGAAGTACGTCGGTGGAGCAACATGGGCCCCATGAGGGTGGAGGGCGCGCCTGGGGGGTAGGTGTGCCCCCTGCCTTGTGCTCTCCTTGTTGATTGCTTTATGTAGACTCCAAGTCCTCTAGATCACGTTTGTTCCGAAAATCACGTTCCCGAAGGTTTCATTCCGTTTGGACTCCGTTTGATATTCTTTTTCTTCGAAACACTTAAATAGGCAAAAAACAACAATTTGGGCTGGGCCTCCGGTTAATAGGTTAGTCCCAAAAATAATATAAAAGTGTATAATAAAGCCCATTAAACATCCAAAACAGAATATAATATAGCATGGAACAATCAAAAATTATAGATACGTTGGAGACGTATCAAGCATCCCCAAATTTAATTCCTGCTCGTCCTCGAGTAGGTAAATGATAAAAACAGAATTTTTGATGTGGAATGCTACTTGGCATAATTTTCAATGTAATTCTCTTAATTGTGGTATGATTGTTCAGATCCGAAAGATTCAAGACAAAAGTTTAATATTGGCATAAAAATAATAATACTTCAAGCGTACTAACTAAGCAATTATGTCTTCTCAAAATAACATGGCCAAAGAAAGTTATCCCTGTTGGAAATATGCCCTAGAGGCAATAATAAATAGGTTATTATTATATTTCCTTGTTCATGATAATCGTTTATTATCCATGCTAGAATTGTATTGATGGGAAACTCAGATACATGTGTGGATACATAGACAACACCATATCCCTAGTAAGCCTCTAGTTGACTAGCTCGTTGATCAATAGATGGTTACGGTTTCCTGACCATGGACATTGGATGTCGTTGATAACGGGATCACATCATTAGGAGAATGATGTGATGGACAAGACCCAATCCTAAGCCTAGCACAAGATCGTGTAGTTCGTTTGCTCAGAGCTTTTCTAATATCAAGTATCATTTCCTTAGACCATGAGATTGTGCAACTCCCGGATACCGTAGGAATGCTTTGGGTGTACCAAACGTCACAACGTAACTGGGTGGCTATAAAGGTGCACTACAGGTATCTCCGAAAGTGTCTGTTGGGTTGGCACGAATCGAGACTGGGATTTGTCACTCCGTGTAAACGGAGAGGTATCTCTGGGCCCACTCGGTAGGACATCATCATAATGTGCACAATGTGACCAAGGAGTTGATCACGAGATGATGTGAGTTACGGAACGAGTAAAGAGACTTGCCGGTAACGAGATTGAACAAGGTATAGGGATACCGACGATCGAATCTCGGGCAAGTAACATATCGATAGACAAAGGGAATTGTATACGGGATTGATTGAATCCTCGACATCGTGGTTCATCCGATGAGATCATCGAGGAGCATGTGGGAGCCAACATGGGTATCCAGATCCCGCTATTGGTTATTGACCGGAGAGTCGTCTCGGTCATGTCTGCATGTCTCCCGAACCCGTAGGGTCTACACACTTAAGGTTCGGTGACGCTAGGGTTATAGAGATATTAGTATGCGGTAACCCGAAAGTTGTTCGGAGTCCCGGATGAGATCCCGGACGTCACGAGGAGTTCCGGAATGGTCCGGAGGTAAATATTTATATATGGGAAGTCTTATTTTGGTCGCCGGAAAAGTTTCGCACTTTATCGGTATTGTACCGGGAGTGCCGAAAGGGGTCCGGGGGTCCACCAAGGGGGTCCACCAGCCCCGGGGGGCCACATGGGCTGTAGGGGGTGCGCCTTGGCCTATATGGGCCAAGGGCACCAGCCCCAAGAGGCCCATGCGCCAAGTGATAAGAAAAAAGGGAGAGTCCTAAAGGGGGAAGGCACCTCCGAGGTGCCTTGGGGAGGAAGGACTCCTCCCTGGCCGCACCCTTCCTTGGAGGAAGGGCCAAGGCTGCGCCCCCTCCCTCTCCCTTGGCCCTATATATAGTGGGGGGAAGGGAGGGCAGCAATACCCAAGCCCTGGCGCCTCCCTCTCCCTCCCGTGACACATCTCCCTCCTCCCGCAGCGCTTGGCGAAGCCCTGTTGGAATCCCGCTACTCCCACCACCACGCCGTCGTGCTGCTAGATCTCCATCAACCTCTCCTCCCCCCTTGCTAGATCAAGAAGGAGGAGACGTCTCTGCTCCGTACGTGTGTTGAACGCGGAGGTGCCGTCCGTTCGGCGCTAGGATCATCGGTGATTTGGATCACGACGAGTACGACTCCATCAACCCCGTTCTCTTGAACGCTTCCGCACGCGATCTACAAGGGTATGTAGATGCACTCCTTCCCTCTCGTTGCTAGTAAACTCCATAGATTGATCTTGGTGATGCGTAGAAAATTTTGAATTTCTGCTACGTTCCCCAACAATCCCTACAAAATCATATAGTCTGGCTATGCTCTATCTTCATCACACAAAGTATTTAATCATGCACAACCCCGATGACAAGCCAAGCAATTGTTTCATACTTTTGGTGTTCTCAAACTTTTCAATCTTCACGCAATACATGAGCGTGAGCCATGGACATAGCACTATATGTGGAATAGAATGGTGGTTGTGGAGAAGACAAAAAAGGAGAAGATAGTCTCACATCAACTAGCCGTATCAACGGGCTATGGAGATGCCCATCAATAGATATCAATGTGAGTGAGTAGGGATTGCCATGCAACGGATGCACTAGAGCTATAAGTATATGAAAGCTCAACAAAAGAAACTAAGTGGGTGTGCATCCAACTCGCTTGCTCACGAAGACCTAGGGCATTTTGAGGAAGCCCATCATTGGAATATACAAGCCAAGTTCTAGAATGAAAATTTCCCACTAGTATATGAAAGTGATATCATAGGGGACTCTCTATCATGAAGATCATGGTGCTACTTTGAAGCACAAGTGTGGTAAAAGGATAGTAGCATTGTCCCTTCTCTCTTTTTCTCTCATTTTTTTTCTTTGGCCTTTTCCCTTCTTTTTTTATGGCCTTTATTTATTTATTTAGTTCGGAGTCTCATCCCGACTTATGGGGGAATCATAGTCTCCATCATACTTTTCTCACTTGGGACAATGCTCTAATAAAGATGATCATCACACTTTTATTTTCTTTACAACTTAAGAATTACAACTCAAAACTTAGAACGAAATATGACTCTATGTGAATGCCTCCGGCGGTGTACCGGGATATGCAATGAATCAAGAGTGACATGTATGAAAGAATTATGAATGGTGGCTTTGCCACAAATATGATGTCAACTACATGATCATGCAAAGCAATATGACAATGATGAAGCATGTCATAGTAAACGGAACGGTGGTGAGTTGCATGGCCATATATCTCGGAATGGCTATGGAAATGCCATGATAGGTAGGTATGGTGGCTGTTTTGAGGAAGGTATATGGTGGGTGTATGATACCGGCGAAAAGTGTGCGGTATTAGAGAGGCTAGCAATTGTGGAAGGATGAGAGTGCGTATAATCCATGGACTCAACATTAGTCATAAAGAACTCATATACTTGTTGCAAAAATCTACAAGTTACCAAAGCAAAGTATTACGCGCATGCTCCTAGGGGGATAGATTGAAAAGACCATCGCTCGTCCCCGACCACCACTCATAAGGAAGACAATCAATAAATAAATCATGCTCCGTCTTCATCACATAACGGTTCACCATACGTGCATGCTACGGGAATCACAAACTTTAACACAAGTATTTCTCAAATTCACAACTACTCAACTAGCATGACTCTAATATTACCATCTTCTTATCTCAAAACAATTATCAAGCATCAAACTTCTCATAGTATTCAACACACTCATAAGAAAAACAATTACTAATCTTGGATGCCTATCATAATTAAAGCAAATTACCATGCTGTTTTGTAGGACTCTCAAAACAATATAAGTGAAGCATGAGAGAACAATAGTTTCTATAAAACAAATCCACCACCGTGCTCTAAAAGATATAAGTGAAGCACTAGAGCAAAAACTATATAGCTCAAAAGATATAAGTGAAGCACATAGAGTATTCTAATAGATTCCGAATCAAGAGTGTCTCTCTCATAAGGTGTGTACAGCAAGGATGATTGTGATAAACTAAAAATCAAAGACTCAAATCATACAAGATGCTCCAAGCAAAACACATGTCATGCGGTGAATAAAAATATAGCTCCAAGTAAAGTTACCGATGGACGAAGACGAAAGAGGGGATGCCTTCCGGGGCATCCCCAAGCTTTGGATTTTAGGTGTCCTTATATTATCTTGGGGTGCCATGGGCATCCCTAAGCTTAGGCTCTTGCCACTACTGGTTCCGTAATCCATCAAATCTTTTACCCAAAACTTGAAAACTTCACAACACAAAACTTAACAGGAAATCTTGTGAGCTCCGTTAGCGAAAGAAAAATAAACACCACTTCAAGGTACTGTAATGAACTCATTCTTTATTTATATTGGTGTTAAAACTACTGTATTCCAACATCTCTATGGTTTATAAACTCTTTTACTAGCCATAGATCATCAAAATAAGCAAACAACACACGAAAAACAGAATCTGTACAAAACAGAACAGTCTGTAGTAATCTTTAACTAACACAAACTTCTGGAACTCTAAACATTCAGCCAAAATAGGACGACCTAAATAATTTGTTTATTGATCTGCTACAATTGGAATCAATATTATATCACGTTCTGGTAATTTTTAACAATTGTTTTCATGAACAGAAAGTTTCTGGAATTTTCAGCAAGATCAAATAACTATCATCCAAGAAGATCCTATAGGTTTAACTTGGCACAAACACTAATTAAAACATAAAAACAAATCTAACCAGAGGCTAGATCAAATATTTATTCCTAAACAGAAGCAAATAGCAAAAAAAAACTAAAATAAAATTGGGTTGCCTCCCAACAAGCGATATCGTTTAACGCCCCTAGCTAGGCATAAAAGCGAGGATAGATCTAGGTATTGCCATCTTTGGTAGGCAATCCATAAGTAGCTCTCATAATAGATTCATAAGGTAATTTTATTTTCTTTCTAGGGAAGTGTTCCATGCCTTTCCTTAACGGAAATTGGAATCTAATATTCCCTTCCTTCATATCAATAATTGCACCAATCGTTCTAAGGAAAGGTCTACCAAGAATAATAGGACATGAAGGATGGCAATCTATATCAAGAACAATAAAATCTACGGGCACATAATTCCTATTTGCAGCAATAAGAACATCATTAATTCTTCCCATAGGTTTCTTGATAGTGGAATCCGCAAGGTGTAAGTTTAAAGAGCAATCATCAAATTTGCGGAAACCTAACATATCACACAAAGTTTTTGGAATCGTGGAAACACTAGCACCCAAATCACACAAAGCATAGTATTCATGATCTTTAATTTTAATTTTAATAGTAGGTTCCCACTCATCATAAAGTTTTCTAGGGATAGAAACTTCCAACTCAAGTTTTTCTTCATAAGATTGCATTAAAGCATCAACGATATGTTTGGTAAAAGCTTTATTTTGACTATAAGCATGCGGAGAATTTAGCACGGATTGCAACAAGGAAATACAATCTATCAAAGACCAATTATCATAACTAAATTCCTTTAGATCCAAAATAGTGGGTTCATTGATACCTAAAGTTTTGACTTCTTCAATCCCACTTTTACCAATTTTCGCATCAAGATCTAAAGACTCCGAATTTTTGGAACGCCTTCTAGGTAAAGGTGGCTCATATTCAGTCCCATCATTATCAAGATTCATATTGCAAAACAAAGATTTAATAGGAGACACATCAATAACTTTTAGATCTTCATCTTTATTCTCATAAAAATTAGAAGAACACGCTTTCATAAAGCAATCTTTCTTAGCACGCATCCTAGCGGTTCTTTCTTTGCACTCATCAATGGAATTCTCCTGGCTTTGAGAGACTCGTTGATATCATGCTTAGGTGGAATAGATCTAAATTTCAAAGAATCAACATCAAGAGAAATTCTATCAACGTTCCTAGCCAATTCATCAACCTTAAGCAATTTTTCTTCAAGCAAAGCATTGAAATTATTTTGTGAATTCATAAACTCCTTAACACTAGTCTCAAAATCAGAGGGCATCTTATTAAAATTTCCATAAGAATTGTTGTAGGAATTACCATAATTATTAGAGGAATTACTAGGGAACGGCCTAGGATTAAAGTTTCCTCTATACGCGTTGTTACCAAAATTATTCCTACCAACAAAATTCACATCCATAGATTCATTATTATTCTCAATCAAGGTAGACAAAGGCATATCATTAGGATCAGAAGAAACACTTTTAGTAGCAAATAACTTCACAAGTTCATCCATCTTTCCACTCAAAACATTAATTTCTTCTATCGCATGTACTTTTTTACTAGTAGATCTTTCGGTGTGCCATTGAGAATAATTAACCATAATATTATCTAGGAGTTTAGTAGCTTCTTCTAAAGTGATTTCCATAAAAGTGCCTCCCGCAGCCGAATCTAAAAGATTTCTAGAAGCAAAATTCAATCCGGCATAAATTTTTTGTATAATCATCCAAAGATTCAAACCATGTGTAGGGCAATTACGTATCATTAATTTCATCCTCTCCCAAGCTTGTGCAACATGTTCATGATCAAGTTGCTTAAAATTCATGATATCGTTTCTAAGAGAGATGATCTTAGCGGGAGGAAAATACTTAGAGATAAAAGCATCTTTGCACTTATTCCATGAATCAATACTATTTTTAGGCAAAGACGAAAACCAAACTTTAGCACAATCTCTAAGCGAAAAAGGAAATAGCTTAAATTTAACAATATCATTGTCCACATCTTTCTTCTTTTGCATATCACACAAATCAACAAAGCTATTTAGATGGGTAGCGGCATCTTCACTAGGAAGGCTGGCGAATTGATCTTTCATGACAAGATTCAACAAAGCAGCATTAATTTCACAAGATTCAGCATCAGTAAGAGGAGGAATCGGAGTGCTAAGAAAATCATTGTTGATGGTATTGGTAAAATCACACAATTTAGTATTATCTTGAGCCATCGTGACAAGCAAGCAATCCAACACACGAGCAAACAAGAAGCGATCGAGAAAGAGGCGAACGAAAAAGAGAGGGCGAATAAAAGGCCAGGGTGAAGTGGGGGAGAGGAAAACGAGTGGAAATGGCAAATAATGTAATGCGAGGGTAAGAGTTTGTGATGGGTACTTGGTATGTTGACTTTTGCGTAGAATCCCCGGCAACGGCGCCAGAAATCCTTCTTGCTACCTCTTGAGCACTGCGTTGGTTTTCCCTTGAAGAGGAAAGGGTGACGTAGTAAAGTAGCGTAAGTATTTCCCTCAGTTTTTTAGAACCAAGGTATCAATCCAGTAGGAGACCACGCTCAAGTCCCGCGCACCTACACAAACAAATAAGAACCTCGCAACCGACGCGATAAAGGGGTTGTCAATCCCTTCACGGTCACTTACGAGAGTGAGATCTGATAGATATGATAAGATAATATTTTTGGTATTTTTATAATAAAGATGCAAAGTAAAATAAACGGCAATAGAAATAACTAAGTGTTGGAAATATTAATATGATAGAGAATAGACCCGGGGGCCATAGGTTTCACTAGTGGCTTCTCTCAAGAGCATAAGTATTACGGTGGGTGAACAAATTACTGTCGAGCAATTGATAGAATTGAGCATAGTTATGAGAATATCTAGGTATGATCATGTATATAGGCATCACGTCCGTGAAAAGTAGACCGACTCCTGCCTGCATCTACTACTATTACTCCACACATCGACCGCTATCCAGCATGCATATAGAGTATTAAGTTCATAAG
Organism: Aegilops tauschii subsp. strangulata; assembly: GCF_002575655.3. Taxonomy (NCBI): domain Eukaryota; kingdom Viridiplantae; phylum Streptophyta; class Magnoliopsida; order Poales; family Poaceae; genus Aegilops; species Aegilops tauschii. Next base: position 509,337,714 of record NC_053037.3, read on the forward strand.
AACAGAGTAATGCTTTAAGTAAGATGACATGATGTAGAGGGATAAACTCATGCAATATGATATAAACCCCATCTTGTTATCCTCGATGGCAACAATACAATACGTGCCTTGATGCCCCTGCTGTCACTGGGAAAGGACACCGCAAGATTGAACCCAAAGCTAAGCACTTCTCCCATTGCAAGAAAGATCAATCTAGTAGGCCAAACCAAACTGATAATTCGAAGAGACTTGCAAAGATAACCAATCATACATAAAAGAACTCAGAGAAGATTCAAATATTGTTCATAGATAAACTTGATCATAAACCCACAATTCATCGGTCCCGACAAACACACCGCAAAAGAAGATTACATCGAATAGATCTCCAAGAGAATCAAGGAGAACTTTGTATTGAGATCCAAATAGAGAGAAGAAGCCATCTGACTAATAACTATGGAGCCGAAGGTCTAAGGTAAACTACTCACACATCATCGGAGAGGCTATGGTGTTGATGTAGAAGCCCTCTGTGATCAATGCCCCCTCCGGCGGAGCGCCAGAAAAGGCCCCAAGATGGGATCTCGTGGGTATAGAAGGTTGCGGCGGTGGACTTAGGTTTTCGTGGATGCGCCTGATGGTTTGGGGGTATGTAGATATATATAGGAGGAAGAAGTACGTCGGTGGAGCAACGTGGGCCCCACGAGGGTGGAGGGCGTGCCTGGGGGGATGGTGCGCCCCCTGCCTCGTGCTCTCCTCGTTGATTGCTATACGTAGACTCCAAGTCCTCTGGATCACGTTTGTTCCGAAAATCACGTTCCCGAAGGTTTCATTCCGTTTGGACTCCGTTTGATATTCTTTTTCTGTGAAACACTGAAATAGGCAAAAAACAGCAATTTGGGATGGGCCTCCGGTTAATAGGTTAGTCCCAAAAATAATATAAAAGTGTATAATAAAGCCCATTAAACATCCAAAACAGAATATAATATAGCATGGAACAATAAAAAATTATAGATACGTTGGAGACGTATCAAGGTCCTAGTGGGCGTTCTGTTTCCAAACGACATGCCTGGAAAGAGTTGTCTGTTGTACCGCTGCTCGAACAAAGAGGAATTCGTGGAGCACATGCATTCCTTTGACGAGTGGGGGCTACGCCCAGATGGCCTGGTGGGGCCCCACGAGAACCCCGTCAACGTGGTCCCCCTCTTCGATGTTGGCGCCGAGCTCACCCCTAGTGTGGATGCAGGGAGGCGAGCACTGTCGAAGGCCGGTGGCTCGAGTGCCGAGGTGTTGATGCCGCTTGGGGCTCCCGAGGCATCATCCTCGGGAACCCGTGATCCTTGTCCTGGGGCGGCAGCTGCGGGGGCGACGCAGCGCGCGACTCCTGAGGCCGAAGCTCCTGAGACCTCGGCAGGTCGCTGCGAGATGGCGCCCAGTCATCTCTCAGCTTGGCGCCCCTGAGGCTGTCCCTCCAAGCGCCTCTCTTGCTGCACCTCGTGCTGGCCGCCATGTCCAACGATTCGGTCGGCTTTGCATGGACTTCGAGGAGCTCCGGAAGAGGAAGGGATCCCCGAGCGGCAGCGGTGGTATCTTCGGGCCGTTGAAGCAGAGGAAGTACATCGCCATTGACGAGTAAGTATTGTATCTTTGTGGCTTCTTGAATGCCTCTTTCCTCCCTGACGTTGGTCCTTCAGGATCCCTTCCACCAAAGCCGCTGAGTCTCCTGAGAAGCAGTCTCCTCTTTCCTTGTCTCCCCCGCTGACCTTGAGCGCCCCGAGCCTGCACGCCGCCTTTGGTGCAGGGTCGGTTGGGGAGGCGCGCTCACCTCTATGGCACCTTGAGCCTACGGCCTCGTCGTCCCTCCTTCGCGGCCTTGCCTGGAGCTCGGCGAGCGTGCCGAGGGCTCCTCCTCTGGTCATGGACGGCGGCTGGATGGCTTCGGTCTTGGGCGCCTCTTCAAGCAGCGGGCCTCGACTCGTCCGGGCTCCTTGTGAGTCCTGGCTGGCCTCCGGGCGGACGCCAGCCCCCAGCCCCCTGCCGGGAGGGGGCGAGCCGCTTCGATCCCCGCCTGCAGCCCCCGCGGTGGAGGACAAGATGGGCCGTGCGCTTGAGTTCGAGCACGGACGGAGCGTTGTTCGTCTTGAGCTCTTCCAGGAGGCGATGGGTGCGATGAACCGGCTTGGTGAAGAACTCGCGGATGTTGACACGCGCCTCAAGGCCGAGGGTCTTCGGTTGGCGGAGGAGCGGCATATGTTGAAGGTGGCTATCAACCTCGGGCGCCACCAGCGTGAGCTTGATAACGCGAAGGCTGAAGCTTCTCTCACAACCTCGCGTGAAGCTTGCTCCCGAGCTCTGGAAGAGGCCCGAGAAGCTGACTGCCGCCGCGAGGCCGCGGAGAAGCACGCGAGGGAGCTCCAAGCCTGGAGCGGCAACTGGAGGCGCGCAGAGCCGCCCTTGCGTCGTTGAGGGGGACGCCCGCCAAAGAAGAAGAGATCCGGAGGCGCGAGGAGGCGTTGGCACTGGAAGCCGTGGAGCATAGCCTTGAGCTCGAGCGATTGGAGACGAGGGAGCGTCAAGTTGCCCAAGCGGAAGATGCCGTTGGCACACGCGAGGCCAAGGCCCAGGAGGAGGTCGATCGTCGGGTGGCCGAGGCTCGCGCGGGTCTTGAGGGTAGGCATGACCTGAAGTTGAAGCTTGCGAAGGCTGAGGCTGCAGGTAGGACCGCTGACCTTAGGCCCAGGCTAGCTGAGGTGGAGCGGCGTGAGGAGGCCACGGCAGCCGCCCTGGTCACGGCGCAGGCGGAACTGGCCTCCGCCCGTGCCAAGCTGCTCTCTCTTCAGTAGCGGGTTGCTGACGCCGAGTCCGTTGCGCGGCAGAACAGGGAGGAAGTGCTTCAGCGGCGGACGCTGGAGCGTGTGCATGCTCCCATGCTCCAGGACCTCCGGAACAGGGCCAATACTGCCCTGGGCCACATCTGTGATGAGAATGCCCCTCACCCCCACGTGAACGACTACACCAGCCACCTCCGCTTCTTCGCCGACGTGGTGACGCGCCTGGAGAACCGCTCCGAGAGAGCTCGCCTGCTTGTCAAAGAGATGAGTTGCAGCCTGCTGGGGCGCGCATTCTCCTGTGTCTTCAGCCACCTTCAGAACACCTACCAGGACTTCTACTTTGACGCCGCCATTGCTCTAGTCCCGGAGGCCATCCGGGGCGACCTGGCGCGGTGGGTGGAGGACAACGTGGACGCGCTGGTCTGTGCCTTCTCTTCTGATGACGACGCGGTGATGGTCGCGGCGGACAAAGGCGACGTGGTCGATGATGGTGTCGGCGGTGCCGGTGGAGGTGATGGTGATGCTGGAGACGGTGGCAGCGATGCCAGCGGTGCGTCTGAAGGCGATGCAGCGAGCAACATGTCCGGCTGATCCCCGCGTTTCCCAGCTGTTTTCCTGCACGCAAAGGCTTGGGCGTTGCCCTGGAGATTGTAAGAGCATTTTGAGAGGGGGAGCCCCTCGTGTAAACAAACCGCAGCCTTTATTCTTTTATGCCGAGTTGAGTGTGCACCTTTGTGGATCCATGAGTCTGGTGGCAAGTTTGTTGTCGTGGCTTACCTTAGCCGGGGGAAGCCCCAAACTGGATCGTGAGGTCGTGAGCTTCCGAGAAACTCCTGAAGAATCTGCTGATCCGCTCGAGAGGGCCTCGCGAGAATCAAGTGCCGGTCGTGGTATCGACGCGCTCGGCGCGCGTGTGTTGTGCCCAGCCCCACTCGCGAGGGGCCCGCGAGGGGGAGGCAACGAGCGTGAGCTTTGAATTAAGGCAAGAACCAGATAGAAAGAAATCGCTCAAACGAGAAAAGGCACCCCCACGCGCATCAATGAAAATTCAACTTCAACTTAAATCCAAATCCAGAAGGCAAGGCTACAGAAAAGAGATCCAAAGCAAATGGCCGCATCCGGCGCCTAGTCTAGTCTTCTTGTCTTCGAGTCTTCTCACCAGCGCGGAGCTAAGTGCTGCCACTAGGACGTGGGAGGGAGCCTCCAAGGCCCGAGGGCGGCACTCCTGAGACTCCGGGGCATGTACAGCCCCACTCATTATTACGTGAGAGTGTCACGGGCGGAGACCTTCACAGGCGTGAGCCTTACTTCATATTCCCAGACGACGGCCCCGCCTTGCGCCTCCCTCGACCACCGTTGGGGGCGACCGGAAACCAGGACGACACCAAGGGGCAAAGGGGACGCCAGCGGCACCCTCGATGACCATGGGTCCTCTGCCAGGGGTAGGCTCTGGAGCACCTCCCCAGCAGAGGGCCTACCTTCGGGGGACGCCTTGCTCCGTGCGGCGCACGGAAGGGCCTTCGTCCCGGCTTCCTTCCTGTGGCCCCCAGCGTGCCCCCCAAGCGGCAGGGAGGCCGACGAGCTATGGCTGCCATCTACTGCTACAACCTGATTCTCCTGCGTACCATTGTTAGCGTAAGCCTGCTCCTGAGGAATTAGTGGTACCCTATAGCTGTTGTCGCCGGCGCGATTGGTGAGGCTTCCGGAGGGCTCCTGAAAGGTGCCGGCTTCTAGCGCCTCCTCATCCCAGCCCGGCTCGAGGGAACGAGCTAGGGTCGTCTTCCAGCATGTACTCCCGGTCCACCATGCGGGGCACGTAGGCCTCTGAGGCCGCCGCCTCGAAGACCTCGCCGTAGTGCCACATGCTCCATGTCGCCCGACCTAGCGTGCCACCTTGAGGATGGTAGGGTTGCATCTCGCCCGGTCCGTAGGTGGAAGCGCTCGTGCCCGCGCCCACCGGAGGTGGCGCAGGCGCGAGCGGGCGTCCAGCTCCGTTGGTTGCACCGGTGTCGATGAAGCTTGGTGGTGCGCCTGTGGGCACGCGGGCATGGCGTGGCCCGCCGTGCGACCCGACCGCAGCTTTTGGCGTGAGCAGAGAGCAGAAGGGTGGCGTTCCTGAAGCCGCGGTGTCCAAGAGCTCGGCGACGCGCTCTAGCAAAGCATCCCAGCTGCTCTCCATTAACCGGCATCGCAATAGCTCTTGAGCCACTGTGAGCGCGGCCCTCATGTTTGCCTGCTCCCGTCGGGTGTGCGGCGCCGTGGCCGCAGTGAGGCTTGAGGCCCTTGCGGCCCCTCGTACTTGTCGTGGAGTAAGAGCAGACGGTGAGTGACCATGCCGCCCACGCCCCGCGTTGTTTGGCGGTGCGCGTGCCGCCTGGGGCGCGGGGTTGAGGTCTTCTTGGGCAGACGGCACCGCCCGGGCCGGCCAGGCCGCCCAGCTGTCGGTATTGGCTCTTGCATCGCCGGACATCGGAGCCGCGGAGCGCCGAAGGATCAACGAGTGGATCGACTGGCGGGGGAAGAGCTCCGGCACACCCCTACCTGGCGCGCCAAATGTCGGATCTCGGGTTCCGGCAAAACCCTCAAGGTTCAAACACTAGGGTGCGCACGAAGATCTCCCCCTACCGATCCACGCCCTAACCTCGCTACGATCTCAGTGGCTAGCTCGACGAACTCGCAACACAAGGGACACAAGATTTATACTGGTTTGGGCCACCGTTGTGGTGTAATACCCTACTCCAGTGTGGTGGTGGTGGATTGCCTTTTGGGCTGAGGATGAACAGTACAAGGGGAAGAACAGCCTCCTGAGGTGAGGTGTTCTTGTGCTTGGTTAACTTGTGTGGGTGAGGATGATCCCAATCAGTTGCCTCCTACTGTGGTGGCTAGCCCTATTTATAGAGGCCCTGGTCCTCTCCCCAAATATTGAGTGGGAAGGGAGCCAACAACATCCAATTTGAAAGGGGACAACTAGTACAAGCTATCCTAACAAAAGCAGTCTTCGCCTGCAAAAGGCTCTGGTGGTGACGCCACCTTGGGCTCTATGGTGACCTCCATCTTGCCGTCCTGCTGGTCTTGATCTCGTTGCACCGATATGGAAACCTTTGCTTGACGCCTCGGTACTCCTCGCCTGCGCTTGCCTCCTTAGCACCAAAGAGGAAACAAGGACACTGTGCGCGTTGGCGCCCTCCTGGCCTTGGTCGTAATGGCTCACGTCACGAGAGCCTCGCGAGGTTTGCCTTGCCTTGATCTCTCCGCCCCTCGCGAGCCAACCTGGTGAGGCCACTCCCGAGGACGTCTTGCGTCGTCTGCCTCGCGAGGCTTGGCCCCTCGCGAGGGTCTTGAATGCTTGTTGGTGAAGATGGGCCGTACGGGCCCGCTCGCAGAGCCACGCCGTGGGCCGCAGGCAGGCAAGTCTGGGGACCCCCGTTCCCAGAACGCCGACAGAGACTTATGCTGGAAACACACCAATAGTTTAAAAGTGCCATAGGCTCGAAAAGCCAAAAAACTTATGTAGAAGCTTGACGTCCGGACTAAACTGAGATTTTAGTGCCAATCTGGAAATTGCTCTTTTTAAAAAAAATGTGCTTCTGTCGTGCTTTAATGTGACACATATGATCTCAACACTTCAAGCAGGTCAGCCTACGGCTTCAGGCTCCTTATCCCGAAGGCGGAGTGCTTCTTCGAGGCTAGTTTAGCGAACTAAACTCGAGCGGCTTTAGAGAGAAGCTAGGCTATCCGGCTATTGACCATACACTCGAGTCGAAAAAGGAGCGGTAGAAAAATACTTTGCAACGACCAAGAAGAAAACACATTATTATAGAATGGCTCGTGTAAATTTTAAGAGCCCCCAGTTAACATGGGTAAGGGGAGTTTCTTTTAGTGAACAACGTATGTGAGCATGGTCGAACCGAACACAAGTTAAAAATTTAAAACTTTGAGCATGAAAGCGACTTAGCTGGTTAATGTGTTCGGCATTGATGACGCGGTCCAAGCTTGATGTGGGACAAGGTTCCATCCCTCAAGCCGGTCCCGAGGTGGCGGAGCGAAGAGCTCGGCACTCCAAAGTGGTGACATAGCACGGCCAATGCAGGCCGGCAGAGTGACGCCGAAGTCCCCGGCGTGGGTTAATAAAGTGTTGACGAAGCCCCCCGTCTAGTCGAGTTGACGTGGTATGTCAGTACGCTGAGGTGACAACACTGCCCGACCCGAATCATTTACCTGTGCACAGAAAATAGTGCAAACCAGAGATAATAGTAATAATAATAAATTAAAAAATTGTGGAAGGTTTGCTCTCGTCACATTGTGGAAGGTTTGCTCCATGAGTCTCACTTTTTCCCTACTGAGGTGGATGACCATCCGCTTGGAATAGGCATATTTGGATTTGTGGATTCGGTTGCTAGATATACTGTTGTTGGTACTACCTTTGAATTAGATGAGGAGGAAGTTGAGGAACACACCATTATCTCGTTTGTACCTCATGATGCTGCTCTCAACATGCGACAAACCTCTTTTGGGCCTGAGATCTGGATTTTGTATGTTGGATTTCCATACGATTATCAGACGCATCACTACATTCATAAATCTGTTGATAGTTTTGGCAGTTTGGTTGATTGCAATAACACTAGAGGTGACCGCAAATTTGTTTTGATCAAAGTCAGAGTCATTAGCTTGCGCCTGGTTCCTAAGAGCATTGTGATGAGGCAGCTTGGTGGCCCTCAGCATTGTTGGACTGTGGCTGTTATGATGCTTCGCAGTGATTGGAACGCCCACCTCCCGGATGTTCCAGCAGCTGGTGAAGATCCACCACCTGCAGACGGCATTCCTCACCCGCTTCATGGTCCATGTCTGAATGCAGAGAAAATCTATCAGCAGTAGCTACACAACTGGATGGCTCGAAATGTTGCAACTGGTGCGGCCAACAATGCCAATGACGATGTTCTAGTTGATCAGGAGGTGGGCATTCAGTTTCACCCTGTCTGGGGCGAGTGGCCTCCATCTCCACCACATACTCCCCCTGCTCTGTACAACTTTCAAGAGTGGCTGGCTTCTAAAGGCTTACAGGTGCATCATGGCATTCCCTCCCCTAATAATCTGCTTGACAGCCGAGGAATGGCGTGGAATGACTCCATTTCTGCTCAAGGTAGTTCAACTTCGAGTGATACTATCTTTGACACCTGTGTGCTGGTCCCAGTGAACATCCTCAACCAATTGTGGCAAGCTGGTCACACTACTCCTGCTGCAGCGCCAGTTACTCCGGTCAATCATGTGGTCATCTCAATTGCGATTTCGAGAGGTGGAATGCACTTGGAAGTTTCCTCTCAAGGTAACATGTCCCCACTCTACTTCTGAATCAGTGCATCCCAATGCTCAGGCTGAATACTTTCCTCAAGGCTGCTATCATGCCAGTTGTGGCCTCTTATGGACCTTGGAGCTCGGGTTATGGATTCAGAAACCACTTGGTTCAGTTTCAGATCACCCTCTCAGAGAGAGATGGAGTTTTCATAGTTGACTCTGCTACCAAGACTATCACTCAAAACTCTGATTCAGTCTCTTCGAGCATTATGCCTGACTTCCTACCGTTCAACAATGCTGATACCAACAATGCTCCGCTCCCGATTGCATATCAACACAGTCTGTCTGATGACCAACTTGACAAGGGCCCTCCTCTGCCTGTTATTGCTCCTTTGAACACTGCGGACCAGTTTTCAGTGATGGACCTAGCCCTGGGCAATGTTAGCAGGGATCTGGCTTCCAACTCTCGCCGCAAGGGTAAAGTTGTTGTCCCTGAATCCTCTCTGCAGCTGCGCAGGAGCACACAGTCCAACAAGTATGATGGATTACGTGTTCCATCAGTGTCTGACAACAAGCCAAAACTGTCCAAGGTCAAGCCCAGAAAGGTGCCTACTGCTCAATCTTCGATCACGATTACTGAACTTGCTGATGATCATGCCGAGACACAAGATGAGATTCCTCCCCCAACTCCGATCCCCGTGATTCAGATGATTGGCACCACCATGTGTGGCATCCCAGCTGCTGAGCTCTCTGAAGATGCACTAATGCCTGGCTCAACTGAGCCTGCTTCTCCGGAGCAGTAACTGCTTTCTTTACTTCTTTGATATGCCTCTTTTGGTTAATTGGAACGTTCTCTGTTGGAATGCCCGCGGCCTAAATTCGGATGATAAACAACTAGCACTCTTCAATGCAATCACCTCTAGTGGGTGTGCGGTTATCTGTTTGCAAGAAACAAAAAAATCTTCGTTTGAGCTATCATTTATTAAATCTTACTGTCCTCATAACTTTGATCAATTCGCATACATTCCGTCTAGAGGGGCTTCGGGTGGAATCATCACGATCTGGAATAGCTCCCTGTTCACGGCTGATGTTATTGCGACTGAGGAATTTGCACTAGTGACACGATTTAAATCAACTCAGTCGGCACAATTTTGGACGCTAGTTAATGTGTATGGACCATGCCAAGGTGAACAACGCACTAATTTTGTTAACTGGCTCTTTGCCCTTGATATCCCACCTAATGAAGACTGGTTATTTGTTGGAGACTTTAACTTCATCAGAGGGCCGGAGAACAGAAATAAACCTGGCGGAAATTTTACTGATATGAACACTTTCAATAATTTCATACGGTCCCAAAGTTTGATTGAACTACCTATTAAAGGTCGCAAATACACTTGGAGCAACATGCAATTGGATCCACTTCTTGAACAAATTGATTGGTTTTTTACAACCAATAATTGGACCTCTTCATATCCTAAACCACGGTAAAACCTCTGGCAAAACCGGTCTCAGACCATACTCCATGCATTGTGAATATTGAAACAGCAATCCCCAGGTCAAAGCTGTTCAGATTTGAATCTTATTGGGTCCATCACCCTCGTTTCTTTGATATTGTGCAAAACTCTTGGGCAAAACCAGTCAAAGCTAACAACTGTGCGACGGCCCTAGCCAGGAAATTCAAAACCCTTCGCCATGATCTCAAACATTGGAGCAAGAATATTTCCAAGCTTGCGGTCGCCATTGAAAATTCAAACAGAGCTCCTAATGAGTTAGACGGCCTTGAGAACAAAAGAACTCTTTCGACACCTGAAAGGAACTTTCGAGCTATTCTCAAAACTCACCTAATACGGCTATTATCTTACCAGAAACTCTACTGGAAGAAGAGATGTACAATTCGATGGATTAAATTTGGGGATGAGAACTCTAAGTTTTTCCAAGCCATGGCTTCTTGAAGATATAGAAGGAACAACATCGCCTCTCTTACCACTGCAGATGGAATTACAGTGGAGGATCACACAAGGAAAGAGTCCATTATATTTCAAGCCTTTCGGGAAAGACTTGGTACCTCTGCACATCATGATATGAAGTTTGACCTTTCAAGAATTATTAAGAGATGTGCGGACCTTGAGCAACTAACGGTACCCTTCTCAAGAGAGGAAATTGATGGGGTGATCAATTCCATGCCCGCGGATAGAGCACCTGGTCCCGATTGATTTACTGGAGTTTTCCTTAAAGCTTGCTGACCCATCATTAAGGAGGATTTCTATAAACTTTGCGACCAATTCTTTGAAAGCAATCTTAATCTGGAAAGCATCAATGAAGGATATATCATGTTGATCCCAAAATTTAACTCCCCAGCTACAGTGAATGACTTCAGACCGATCACGTTGCTCAACTGTTGTCTCAAGGTAATCACCAAAATCCTTGCCAACCATCTCCAAAAAATTATCTTGAAGGTAGTCCATCGAAATCAATACGGATTTATCAAGGGGAGATCGATTCAAGATTGTCTAGCATGGGTGTTTGAATATATTTACCAATGCCAAACGTCCAAAAAAGAAATAATTCTTCTAAAGCTAGACTTCGCTAAAGCCTTTGACACCATAGATCATGAGGCGATATTGGCAATCATGGAAAGTATGGGCTTCAATACCAAATGGCTAAACTGGATAAAGTGCATATTCTCTTCGGCAAATCTTCAGTTCTTCTCAATGGGACCCCAGGGAGACAATTTCATTACAAGCAAGGGGTACGACAAGGGGATCCTCTCTCCCCACTCATCTTCATTCTGGCAGCTGACTTACTTCAAGCCGCCATAAATGATGCTTTCAGACAAGGGCACATTCAACTCCCATTCCCATGCCCGACGCAAATGGACTATCCGGTCATTCAATACGCTGACGACATAATCCTAGTACTCCCGGCCTGCCCACTCCAAGCAACACGTAGCAAAAACATTATGTCTGACTATGCATCCTCGATTGGTCTAAAAATCAACTTTCATAAGTCCACGGTGGTTCCCATAAATTGTGAGATGACCAAATGCCAAGAACTGGCCAATATTTTTGGATGTACCATTGGAAAAATGCCCTTCACTTACCTGGGCCTCCCTCTCGGAACCACCAGGCCAACTGTGCATGACTTAATGCCCCTGGTTTGCGGAGTTGAAAGAAGACTATCGGCCACCCTGAACATGATATCTTATGGTGGCAAGTTGTCCCTCCTAAACTCGGTGATCACCTCTCTAATCATATTTGCTCTATGCACCTTGAGATTCCCCGCGAAAATCATTGAGTTGCTTGACAAAATCAGACGCAAAGCCCTATGGACAAAACACAGAACAAGGAGACAAATGCAACTCTCTTGCTGCTTGGAACATGGTTTGTAGACCCAAAGACAGTGGTGGCCTAGGGGTCCTCGATCTCAAAACTCAAGGGGAAGCACTTTTGTTGAAATATTTGCACAAATTCTACAACCATTGGGACCTGCCCTGGGTAGAACACATATGGAATACATACTACCAAGAGAAAATACCGCATGCATCTGACCCGTGTGGATCATTTTGGTGGAGGGATGTCACTAAACTAATGCCAATCTACAGAGGGATTTCACAGGTTAAAGTATCGCATGGGGGCAATGTGCTGTTCTGGAAAGATCTTTGGACGGATTCTATTCTGGCTGATTCTGTAAAATCCCAAAATTCTAAATTTTGGAATGTTATAATAAATAGATAGATTTGATTGTTCGTTGGATTGTTGTGTGATTGATTGACTGAAAGTGAGTGAAATTCGAAATCTTTTGAAAGTTAAATGAGAGGGAATAAAAGGACTTTCCCAAACTTTCATTTTGCTTTTATGATCTCCATGAATTCAAATTCTTTTCATCACAAAACCCTCGAGAGAAGATGACATGACTTCTTCCATTTATTTAAATGAAAAGGGGTGTTGAAAATATTTGAATATCATTTGAAAATATTTCCAATTCAGAAACTTCAAGCAACTCAATGATTTTCATGAGAGAAGATAAAATGACTTCTTCAAAACATATGAAATATGAGTTGGAAGTTTAAAATGATCTAATTTAAAGTCCTTTTGGAAATTATTTTCAATTTGGAGTATTTGTGTTTTATTCAAATTATTTTTCTCCAAAATAAAAATATATGGAAAATAGGGTAACATGATTCCCTACAACAAAAAATTGGAGAGAAATAAATTTGAATTAATTTTGGTATTTTGAAAATGATTTTTATTGGATTTTAGTAGAGCAGTAGCACTCTTTGATTTATTTGAATTTTTGTCGATTTTATTTAATGCTAGAAAAATGCCCACGCTATAGGAAATCGTTTTCTGAAAATTTTGATATATAATATGCCTATGTAAAATTTTATTTTTGTTTTTGTTATGCAGTTTTCCTTTCTGTTTCTAATAAAAAAAACTGTACGTACGGCCCATATTTATTTATCGCCCTTGCGCTGCATAATAGCATCTGGCGTCCCATCTTTTTTTCCTCCTAAATGGGTCAGGCCCAGCCGGCCATAATGTTTCCCCTTTTTTTTTTCTCTCCATAGTTTTTCTTTTCTTTTTTTTCAATTTCAAAAAAGAAAGAAAAGAAACTGCAGCGCCAAGTACGTGCGCGCGCAGCCGGCCCGTGGTTCTTTTAGCCCATGCGGTTCCCCGTTTATTTTATTTGTTCGTCTACGTTTAGTCCCACATTGCATAGGCTTTAACCCCTAAACCTCTTTTCCACCTATAAATATAGACCCATAGAGCCTCCAAAAATTATCCATTGCGGGTTAAATCAATATTTTGGTTTGACTAGCTAAAAATATATTTCTCCTCTCCGGCGGGACTTTTGGAAGTTGTCTCCACACTCCGAAGTCGTCTTTTCTATACCTTATAAAGGTATATTTATTCGTTCTTTTATCCGTAGCTATTTTTTTTTTCTGAAAACAGCTTGGCCCTGATTTTTCAAATAGCCATAACTTTTTAATCGTTCATCCAAATTAGATGAAACCAGTGCCTATAGTTTCGTCTTGTTTTCACCTATCCAGTTAACCTGTCACGTCAACTTTTTGAAATTTTCAAATTTCGAAATTTGTTCTAATTCATATTCAAACTTTTTTTGTTCATAACTTAAGTTCCGTAACTCCGTTTGAGTTGATTCTTTTTGCAAAGCGAAGCTCTTGACCTAAACTTTCTGATAAGGCCAAATTCACATAATTTTGGTACTGTTAGAAATTGTTTTATGTTGCAAGAGTTATTTGCTTGGTTTTGATGTTTTCCGAAGTGTCTTCTTCGTTCTTCTCGATCTTTTGAGTGATTGCTTATGTGTGGTTACTATTGCTTGCTTACGATAGATTGACGGAGTGTGACGAGTAGATCTATCAAGAGTTTTGAGTGCGAATCATCTTCATCAACATTGCAGGCAAGTTCACACTTTGGTCATATCCCTTTCATACCCAGTTTTTATGCATTAGATTCAACCCTCAAACATTGCATGAGTAGGATTGATAACATGTGGGTATTGGGAAGTAGTTGATGAGGTAGTACCTATTGCCCTGTTTACAATCAAACCTTTGGGAGTTACTTCACGTTTGCTTATATTGCTATGCTATGCTCGTAGACGTGGATTGGGTTTGAGTGAATTTCCATGACAGATGTGAGATTGTTAATTAATGGTTCAACTTAAGGTGGCTACTTAAATAAACATCTGGGTGGATTGAGGCACCTGGAGAACCCAGTGTTGCCTGTATTTTTGGATATCCCGGAGTACCCGTGTGATCATCCTATGGACCGCCACCCAGACTCGAAGGGATCATAAGATTATTCATACTAGAAACTTCCGTGTGCAGCCACAAGCCATTATGGGCTCTGGCATAGTTGAGTAAGTTGTGTGAGCTCTTGAAGAGGTGGACTAGCAGATGTAGGGGGATTGTAGGTGTAACGGTCTGCCCGGAGTAGAGAGTAAATGCTTCTGAAAGATTGTGTCTCGATCATCCGTTTCTCAAACACCATGTAGTGCGAGAAATCCAACGGAGGAGATCGAGTCTTGTGGGGAAAAGTGCGCAAACCTCTGCAAAGTGTACAAACTAATCATGATTAGCCGTGTCCCCGGTTATGGACATCTTGAGTATCTAGTTCTTGGATTATCCCGTTGATCTCATCATGTTACTTAATTTAAATTTGATTTGGGTTTAATCACGTTCTTAATTGGGATTGAGATGCTGTCAACCATCTCAATGTTTCACAACCACAATGGTAGTTAAATAAAATTTATTCCTTTGCAGTAGGGAAAAATTGGCTTTTCGCAAAAACATTATAACCATAGAGCTTTTCCACCAGCCATATATGCATGTAGTGATAGCCTTTGTTCATCATTTCCCTATGGTGTGAATTTGCCAGCATATTCCATGTGCTGACCCGTTTTCGGGCTGCAACGTTTCATGTTGCAGGATATCTTACGACGAGTAAGTGATTCGTTAGGGTTACGATTTCTACACTCAACTTTGCCGTTGGTGTTGATGGGAATCCACAACCTTGTTACTTCCGCTATTTGGATTGAGGTAATAGTATTTACGTTACTTTATACATGTGATTTACGTCTGTTATAAATCCTCGAGTACTGTGTGTGTCAGCATACCGATCCAGGGATGACACTTAAGCACAGAGACTTGATCCATTCGGGTCGGGTCGCTACAGATTCCTTCCCAAAAGCTTTCTTGTTTGGGATAGATGAAGATATCTCTGTCCGGGACTTCTTGGAGACCACGTCACTAGGGGAAACCTTTCACCTACCCCTATCAGTTCAGGCCCATGCAGAGACGCGCGCGTTGCAGGCCCAGCTTTCCCACGTCACCCTAGACACGATTGACACGACGGCTGATAAATGGACCTATGTTTGGGGAACAGCTGAATATAAGTCCCATAGCTTCTACTCCTTCTGCTTTCGGGACTCCAATGCGCACCAGAGCTTCAAATGGCTGTGGAAATCAAGGTCAATGATGAAGATTAAAGTTTTTGGATGGTTGCTGCTCTCAAATAGATTAAACACTAGGAACATGCTGAAACGACGCCACTACAATATTGGAGACAACCATAACTGCATTCTATGTGGTCTCCCCATTGAGGAAACAGTGGAGCACCTCTTTTGTGATTGCTCCTTCAGCTCATCCTGTTGGACGACCTTGCATATCAAATGGAATCCAAATGGGTCTAGATTACAGAAAATCTCCTTGGCCAAGACCAGTTGGAGCCAACCATTGTTCATGGAAACTTTCTTGTTAGCAGCTTGGAGCATCTGGAAGGAAAGAAACAATAAACACTTCAGAGGAATTGCCCCATCCAAGCAGGCTTGGCTTGATAGGTTTAGGGAGGACTTTGGTCTCCTCACTCATAGAGTGAAGGACAAACATAAACCTTTATTTCCTCCTTGTTAAGCTCTATCTGAAAGACTTTCTTCCTCCCCATCCACAAAATGTGAGGTGGTTGTAAAAACTCATGTACATACCTCATATTCTTTATTTAATTTAATGCAGTATGAGGTACTCCTACTGTTGATAGTTCAATAATAATAATAATAATAATAATAATAAATTAAAAAATTTGTTGCATAATAAATAATTTATGCAAAATGAGTAATAAAAGAAATATGGCCTGTGCGCCGAACGCTCGATGAGGTAGAGCTCTCTCGGCGATGCCGAAGTCCCCGAGGCAACCGAACACGTCGGTATGGCAACAAGACCAACAAGGTGATCACGCGAGCTGATTTACGCCGATTGGGACGACGGCGTCGGCTTGCCGAAGAGACCACGTGACGCAGTCGCAGTCCATTACCTGCACATGTAAAATAGTGCAGGCCAATAATAATAATATAGATATATAAAAATCCTCGCGTAATCAATTTACGCAAGATATTTTATTTAAAAATATGTGGCCTGGCGCCAAAGTCAATGTCGATGCAGGGCGTCGGCGTGATGCGGTAAAGGTGTGGCAAAGCCTGAATTCATAGGTCGGTCCGAGTTCCGGATGCGGCGTTCGCCGAACTATGTACGGAAACTGACTGAACCACCACGCGACCGTCGTTAATGCGGCCGCCATTTGATAGACCTGTGTACAGATGATGGAACAAAACAGAGTAATAATTCCTTGGAAAAAATAAACCCAAACAAGCAAAAATTGCTAGGATTAATAACACCTGGTTTATTTGTTGTAGCAGTCCGAAGAAAAGTGACTCCCAAAATTGGGACTCGATCCGCACATCCATTGCCTAATGGGCGGTGAAGCGACGACATGGCGATGCTGGTAAAGGTTGGCTCGCCGAGGCAATGCCCCCGGAACAGCTAACGTGACGAAGCTGGTCGACTGACGACGCCGAAGTCTCCGGAGTTGGTTGATGAAGGGATGGTGAAGCCCCCGGTCCAGACGAGGTGACGGAGCAGGTCGGTAAGGAGGCGTTGCAGCTGCCATGTCAGCCGAGGTGTTGAAGTAGTTCGGCGTGATGGACATCGGCTTGAAGAAGCAACAGTGCGGCCATGCCGATGCAGGTCATAACTCGTGACGTGGTCAATGCCGTCTTGATGAAGTGACCGTGCGGTGATGCTGACGTGCCCGCTCCGTGTAATCCATGGGGCGGCGAGGTTGGTGATGATTTATCCTTCGCGATGTTGAACTCTTGTTCGGCTTGCCGAGATGATGATCCAAAGAAGTTGAGCTCGGCTCAACAAAGCGACGACGTGTCTAGCGCAGGTCGGCAGCCGTGGAGCAACGTTGTCGGGCTGGTTTGACACCGGCGCGATGGTGAAGATCATATTGGAAAAGGCTTTAAAATTAGTGGGATGTGTTTGGGAACAAAATACAATACCCCATACAAAACTTCCTTCAAAAAGGATGTCCGAAATCCCGTTCATAAAAAAGATGAACTCGGGTCGGATTCGTTCTCGCGCAGAAAACAGATTTGAAAAGTGATGCACTAATCAGAAGGTTCCCGGAGTTTGGACGGTCGCATCGAGCTGAAATTTTGAGGGGTGGTAGATATAGGAATTCCACAGCCGATCAACAGTTGGATCTTCCAAAGGACGTATGAGCTAGGTGCTAGACACCATGCTCCAAACTCGTCTAGATTCCCGTCCAGATTTGACGGGGCTCCGGTATATCGGAAACCGGTGGAGATTGCTCCATCGGAACGCGACGAAATTTTACAGTGTTGTTGTAGACTCAATTCCGCACAATCCACCAAAGGAATCATCAAAGTGATGCTCGACGAGGTGGTGGTAGCGGATACAAGTTCGTTGTTCAGAAAAACAGCATGGTTGCCCGAGGGCAATGTTGATGTTGAGCCCCCGAACTCCATGGATGATTCCTCCATGATCTTGATACAGATCGGAGTTGATGTTGATGAAGGCCCTCGTCCGAACATGATGATTGGAGGTAGGGCATAGTCCTCGGTCAAGCCAAGGTGACCGGTTGAGGCGGCGACGAAGACGCCGACGTCGCAGTTGATCTGCAGGCGAGCTATTGATCCTTTTGTCGACCACACAACGGAACTCTCAATGAAAGCACCATTGTCGGTGTCAAAACCAGCAGATCTTGAGTAGGGGGTCCCAAGCTGCGTGTCTTAGGATCGATGGTAACATGGACACGGGATTTAACCCAGCTTCGGGCTCTCTCGAAGAGATAATACCCTACATGCTGCTTTTGGTTGTATTCGATGCGTATGATTACAGAGTTGATCTACCTCGAGATCATATGTTGTGGTCTAAACCCTATAGGTATGATGAGTAATGTCATGATGCTCTATCGACTAGCCTAGCCTCGGCTTATATAATGTACCAGAGGCCTAGGATAACAAGAGTCCTAGTAGAATACGCCGGTGGAGAGGAGTCCTTGTCTTGATCACCAAGTCTTGTGGAATCTTCCACGTGTATACATCGGCTGTCCGAACTGGCCCATGAGCAAACGGCCATGGGGGTCCTCGGCCCAATCCAACTGATCGGGAGACGACATGGTGAGTACCCCCTAGTCTAGGACACCGTCAGTACCCGACAGTCTCTTTTAGGTATCCTATGAAGACACATTTCTCCGATTTGGGTTCAAGCTTATCAGGTTGAAGCTTTTTCACATAAGCATCGCAGCCCAAAACTTTAAGAAACGACAGCTTAGGTTTCTTGCCAAACCACAATTCATATGGTGTCATCTCAACAGATTTAGATGGTATCCTATTTAACGTGAATGCAGCCGTCTCTAAAGCATAACCCAAAACTATAGCGGTAAATCAGTAAGAGACATCATAGATCGCGCCATATCTAATAAAGTACAGTTACGACGTCCGGACACACCATTACGTTGTGGTGTTCCAGGTGGCGTGAGTTGTGAAACTATTCCACATTGTTTCAAATGAAGACCAAACTCGTAACTCAAATATTCACCTCCATGATTCGTAAAAACTTTATTTTCTTATTACGATGATTTTCTACTTCACTCTGAAATTCTTTGAACTTTTCAAATGTTTCAGACTTATGTTTCATCAAGTAGATATACCCATATCTTCTCAAATTATCTGTGAAGGTCAGAAAATAACGATACCCACCGCGAGCCTCAACACTCATTGGACCGCCCACATATGTATTAGTTCCAATAAGTCAGTTGCTCGCTCAATTGTTCCAGAGAACGAAGTCTTAGTCATCTTGCCCATGAGGCATGGTTCACAGGCATCAAGTGATTCATAATTAAGTGATTCCAAAAGCCCATCAGCATGGAGTTTCTTCATGCGCTTTACACCAATATGACCTAAACGGCAGTGCCACAAATAAGTTGCACTATCATTATTAACCATGCATCTTTTGGCTTCAATATTATGAATATGTGTATCACTACAATCAAGATTCAACAAAAATAGACCACTCTTCAATGGTGCATGACCATAAAAGATATTACTCATATAAATAGAACAACCATTATTCTCTGATTTAAATGAATAACTGTCTCGCATCAAACAAGATCCAGATATAATGTTCATGCTCAACGCTGGCACCAAATAACAATTATTTAGGTCTAAAACTAATCCTGGCGGTAGATGTAGAGGTAGCGTGCCGACGGCGATCACATCGACTTTGGAACCATTTCCCACGCGCATCGTCACCTCGTCCTTAGCCAATCTTCGTTTAATCCGTAGCCCTTGTTTCGAGTTGCAAATATGAGCAACAGAACTAGTATCAAATACACATGCTCTACTACGGGCATTAGTAAGGTACACATCAATAACATGTATATCAAATATACCTTTCACTTTGCCATCCTTCTTATCCGCCAAATACTTGGGGCAGTTCCGCTTCCGGTGACCAGTCCCTTTGCAGTAGCAGCACTCAGTCTCAGGCTTAGGTCCCGACTTGGGCTTCTTCACTTGAGCAACAACTTGCTTGCCATTCTTCTTAAAGTTCCCCTTCTTCCCTTTGCCTTTTTTCTTGAAACTAGTGGTCTTGTTAACCATCAACACTTGATGCTCCTTCTTGATTTCTACCTCTGCATCCTTTAGCATCGCGAAGAGCTCGGGAATTGTCTTATCCATCCCTTGCATATTATAGTTCATCACGAAGCTTTTGTAGCTTGGTGGCAGTGATTGAAGAACTCTGTCAATGACACTATCATCAGGAAGATTAACTCCTAGTTGAGTCAAGTGGTTGTGGTACCCAGTCATTCTGAGTATATGTTCACGGACAGAACTATTCTCCTCCATCTTGCAGCTATAGAACTTATTGGAGACTTCATATCTCTCAATTCAGGCATTTGCTTGAAATATTAACTTCAACTCCTGTAACATCTCATATGCTCCATGACGTTCAAAATGTCGTTGAAGTCCCGATTCTAAGCCGTAAAGCATGGCACACTGAACTATCGAGTAGTCATCAGCTTTGCTCTACCAGACGTTCATAACGTCCGGAGTTGCTCCTGCAGCGGGTCTTGCACCTAGCGGTGCTTCCAGGACGTAATTCTTCTATGCAGCAATAAGGATAATCCTCTAGTTACGGACCCAGTCCGTGTAGTTGCTACCATCATCTTTCAACTTAGCTTTCTCTAGGAACGCATTAAAATTCAAAGGAACGGTAGCATGGGCCATTGATCTACAACAACATAGACATGAAAAATACTATCAAATACTAAGTTCATGATAAATTAAAGTTTAATTAATCATATTACTAAAGAACTCCCACTTAGATAGACATCCCTCTAGTCATCTAAATGATCACATGATCCATATCAGCTAAACCATGTCCGATCATCACGTGAGATGGAGTAGTTTTCAATGGTGAACATCACTATGTTGATCATATCTACTATATGATTCACGCTCGACCTTTCGGTCTTAGTGTTCTGAGGCCATATCTGCATATGCTAGGCTCGTCAAGTTTAACCCGAGTATTCTGCGTGTGCAAAACTGGCTTGCACCCGTTGTATGTGAATGTAGAGCATATCACACCCGATCATCACGTGTTGTCTCGGCACGACGAACTGTAGCAATGGTGCATACTTAGGGAGAACACTTATACCTTGAAATTTAGTGAGATATCATCTTATAATGCTATCGCCGTACTAAGCAAAATAAGATGCATAAAGGATAAACATCACATGCAATCAAAATAAGTGATATGATATGGCCATCATCATCTTGTGCCTTTGATCTCCATCTCCAAAGCACCGTCAAGATTACCATCGTCACCGGCTTGACACCTTGATCTCCATCGTAGCATCATTGTCGTCTCGCCAACTATTGCTTCTACGACTATCGCTGCCGCTAAGTGATAAACTAAAGCAATTACATGGCGATTGCATTTCATACAAGAAAGCGACAACCATAAGGCTCCTGCCAGTTGCCAATAACTTTTACAAAAACATGATCATCTCATACAACAATTTATATCTCATCACGTCTTGACCATATCACATCACAACATGCCCTGCAAAAACAAGTTAGACGTCCTCTACTTTGTTGTTGCAAGTTTTACTTGGCTGATACGGGCTTCTAGCAAGAACCGTTCTTACCTACGCATCAAAACCACAATGATTTTTTGTCAAGTGTGCTGTTTTAACCTTCAACAAGGACCGGGCGTAGTCAAACTCGATTCAACTAAAGTTGGAGAAACAGACACCCGACAGCCACATGTGTGCGAAGCACGTCGGTAGAACCAGTCTCATGTACGCGGTCATGTAATGTCGGTCCGGGCCGCTTCATCCAACAATACCGCCGAATCAAAGTAAGACGTTGATGGTAAGCAGTATGACTATTATCGCCCACAACTCATTGTGTTCTATTCGTGCATATAACATCTACGCATAGACCTGGCTCTCATGCCACTGTTGTGGAATGTAGTATTTCAAAAAATTCCTACGATGACGCAAGATCTATCTGGGAGAAGCATAGCAATGAGCGGGGAGAGTGTGTCCACGTACCCTCGTAGACTGAAAGCGTAAGCATTTAGTAACGCGGTTGATGTAGTCGAACGTCTTCGCGATCCAACCGATCCAAGCATCGAACGTACGGCACCTCCATGTTCAGCACACGTTCAGCCCGATGACGTCCCTCGAGCTCTTGATCCAATTGAGGGTGAGGGAGAGTTCTGTCAGCATGACGGCGCGGTGACGGTGATGATGGAGTTACCGGCGCAGGGCTTCGCCTAAGCACTACGACGATATGACTGAGGTGGTAAACTATGGAGGGGGGCACCGCACACGGCTAAGACAATTGATCTTGTGTGTTCTAGGGTGCCCCCTGCCCCCGTACATAAAGGAGGGGAGGGGGAGGCTGGCCGGCCCCTGTAGGGCGCGCACGGAGAGAGGAGTCCTACTAGGACTCCAAGTCCTAGTAGGATTCCTCCTGGTGGAAGGGGGAAGGAGGAAGGGAGAGGGAGAAGGGAAGGAAAGGGGGGCGCCGCCCCTTCCCCTAGTCCAATTCGGACCCAAGGAGGGGAGCACGGCCAGCCCCTTGTGGCTCTTCTCTCTCGCCACTAAAGCCCATGAAGGCCCATTAGTTCCCCCAGGGGGTTCCGATAACCCTCCGGCACTCCGATAGTTACCCGGTACCTCTCGGAACTCATCCGGTGTCCGAATAACATCGTCCAATATATCAATCTTTATGTCTCGACCATTTCGAGACTCCTCGTCATGTCCGTGATCTTATCTCGGACTCCGAACAAACTTCGGTCATCAAATCACATAACTCATAATACAAATCATCATCGAACGTTAAGCGTGCAGACCCTAGGGGTTCGAGAACTATGTAGACATGACCGAGACACATCTCCGGTCAATAACCAATAGTGGAACCTGGATGCTCATATTGGCTCCTACATATTCTACAAAGATCTTTATCGGTCAAACCGCATAACAACATACGTTGTTCCCTTTGTCATCGTTATGTTACTTGCCCGAGATTCGATCATCGGTATCAACAAACCTAGTTCAATCTTGTTATCGGCAAGTCTCTTTACTCGTTCCGTAATGCATCATCCCGCAACTAACTCATTAGTCACATTGCTTGCAAGGCTTATAGTGATGAGCATTACCGAGAGGGCCCAGAGATACCTCTCCGATACACGGAGTGACAAATCCTAATCTCGATCTATGCCAACTCAACAAACACCATCGGAGACACATGTAGAGCATCTTTATAATCACCCAGTTACGTTGTGACGTTTGATAGCACACAAGGTGTTCCTCCGGTATTCGGGAGTTGCATAATCTCATAGTTAGAGGAACATGTATAAGTCATGATGAAAGCAATAGCAATAAAACTAAACGATCATTTATGCTAAGCTAATGGATGGGTCTTGTCCATCACATCATTCTCTAATGATGTGATCATGTTCATCAAATGACAACACATGTCTATGGTTAGGAAACTTCTTTGATTAACAAGCTAGTCAAGTAGAGGCATACTAGGGACACTCTGTTTGTCTATGTATTCACACATGTACTAAGTTTCCGGTTAATACAATTCTAGCATGAATAATAAACATTTATCATGATATAAGGAAATATAAATAACAACTTTATTATTGCCTCTAGGGCATATTTCCTTCATGTTCATCGGGATAGTACACAGGAATTGCTGTTGGCATATAATGAAAAAAGCACAGGAGAAGCTTGGGAAGCTGATGGCTGACGATGAGCCACTAAACAATGCATTCAAGGATTGTGTTGACAAAAGCCTGACTGGTATTTTACTTCCCACCCTAACTACCTTAAAATACAAGAAATGAGTTTACATGCATGATATCAACAGTTACCACGTAATAAGGTGACAGATTACCAGAGGATTATAACAAAATTACCTCCATTCATTATTTTCTGTACTAAACCTATCATGTTCATGTTTGTTGCACGCATTTCGGTTGTTCACCCCACTAGTTACAACAAGAATTTTCAATCACCAGCTAGTGGTGATTGATAGGAATCTTTTTTGTTGCTAGTTAAAAATGTTGCTTGTACTACACACACAGAGTGGTATTCGCTGCGGACAAAAAAATCATCCTATGTGCAATGTACTTACCATGATGCTTGAACTAAAGTAACCAAGTGTGTGTGATAGAATTATCAACAACAGTGGTGTTTCAAGTTACCAATATGTATGAACCAAGTTTATCATCCTTCAATACCTGATGTTACCATGTTTCTGTTATGAATGCAGTTGAGGAGTTTGAGCACAAGTGGTGGGTGATGATGGAAGCGTATGGCCAGACCGACAACGAGCATTTCCAATGGCTGTGGGAGAACAGGAAGTGTTGGGTCCCGGTATACTATATGCATGATTTTTTTCGTTCTTGCAGACCACGGCAAGAAGCGAGGGTTTTAACTCTGTGCTCAAGAAGTATGTCAACCCAAACAACTCACTGGTCGAATTCGCACAATAGTACACTGCGATACAGGATAAGGTGATGGCTAGCATGTCAAAAGAGCAGTTGGAAACAGTGTACAAAGAAACCGAAATGTACTCGATGAACCCGCTGGAGATGCAGGTGTGGGGGCTGTACACGCATAACCTGTTTTGCAAGTTCCAGGTGGAGATGAAGGTGAAATCAGCCTACAGATGCGACGCATTGGATGATGGTACTTTCAAGGTCAGCTCAGTGCGGGGGATAATATCAAAATATGGGGACAGGGACTACCATGTGCAAGCAAACATGGATGAATGAAGAGACATACTTGTGTATTTCCTGCAAGTTTGATCGTGACAGACTACTGTGCGCACACGTACTATGAGTTATGGACCAGATTGGGGTGTACGAGATACCTGAAAAGTACATCCTAAAGAGGTGGACTTGGGATCCAGAGGAGGATCTTATTCAACCTGATTTTGAACAGCCAACAGTTAAGAAGTCGATGCCAGAGGAGGGGAAAAGTGTCATGCTATATACGTCAATTCTTAAAGAATTTAAGGCATCAGCCAAAGACGCTTGCCTAACAGATGATGGGACCAGATTGGCAAGAAAACACCTGTATAATTTCAAGGAGGAGCTTGAAATCCTGAAGAACAATCAACTTAGAAAAGCAAGAAAGGAAAAGGAAGAAGCAAAAGGATCATTTCAAGGACAGCCGGATCCCTACTCGATACCTGTGGGGCGGGTGAATGAAGACAACTCCGCCACACAGCACGAAAATGCCCCCGATGCAAAACAACAAGAGAACCCAACCACACAGCAAATAAGTGCCACTAATGTGCAACGACAGGAGAACCCCGCCACACAACAAGAAAGTGCTACTAATTTGCAGCGACAGGGTAACCCCGCCACACAGCAAGAAAGTGTGTGTGTGACGATACATGCTAGCAAAAACAATCATGCTTTTGTCATCCAGCCCCCACATCCTGATGCAGCTCCGACCTCAAACACAAAGGTGATACTAGACCTTCCCGAGACTACAACGAAGGGGCTGCCAAAGTCAAAAAGGAAGCAGTCAGGTTTTGAGATTGCAAAGCCCAAGCCAAAAAGGAAATGTGGTGTGTGCGGGGGCTTCGACCACGACAAACACAAATGAAAATCTCCCCTAGCAGATGCAAATGCATAAATGATGGTGGCCGCATTCTTTTCATGGACCATAATGTGCAAGCTACAAGCCCCATAACATTCCAGTTATCAGCATTGTATCATGGAGTTATCATGGCTTTGTAATGCAAAAAAGTGCATATCTATATTTTATGCAAGCTATTAGTACCCTAATATGCCAGTTACCAGCAATGTATGATGAAATTGTCATGGATTTGTAAATCCAAAAAAATTATCTACATTTTTTGTAGGCTACCGGCACTGCATTGTATTACTTATGAACAAAAAATTATGCCTGCTTGGACTTCTAAAAATTAGAAGCAAGATGATTGCAGTTATCAAATAAAATGTGATCCAAATTATAATGACAACAATGAATTTATCATCTGGTGAGTGAGTTTGGACTTTGTATACTATAGTAAAACAACATGTCAACACTTTGCTCCATGACATTGTCATGACAGATTCATGTAAAAAAGTTATCAGCACAGTTTGGTAGAAGTTATCACACTATCGTAAAAAATATCACCTCATCACCCACTGCCGAACAGATGATAACGCCACTTCTTGCATTTGTTTTGATCATGATCTAACCACCTCAAGTCAAAATTTTCCGGAGAGCTGGAATTTGTTCATGAGTTAAGGCCGGAACATTTTTTCCATCCCACACCTCAAGATACGTGCAGGCAAAAAATCCGCAATTAATGCTGAAACATGTGTGATGAAAAAACAACACACAATCAGTTTAATTGGAGTTTGCGACCGGGTCAATAAACAGGGATAAGAACATATAGTGGGGTGTTAAAAAGAGAGTGAATAATCCACAACTAACCCATTATCCTGTTTCAACACATCAATGTACACAAGTTCATAGTCTTGAATCTGCTTATGTGAGTGCTTGTAATTTATCAACCAAGCCTTCTTTATAGCGTTCATGTATCTTGTCGCGTGCTCGAGAAGAGAAGGACTATCTTGTTCACGCAATGAATCTAGAACTTTGAACCACTTCGCCCTGAGATTTAGTGACAACACATACCAATGCCCGTCATTTGGACCGAGACCCAACTTTTGCAAAGCAGGGAATAGCAGCTGCAAAAAAATAAAAGGCAGTAAGCATGGAAGGGGAGAAAGAACAAAATTACCAAGATAACATATGGTTCTGAAATTCACATGGGAGGCAACTAGAAAAAATTATCAGGGCATAAAGGTCAAAGTTGCCAGTGTGCAGGATAGAGGTTATCATGACATGAAGAACAAATAATGTCAGTGTAAAAAAGATAAGAGTACTGATATTAACAAGATGTTACCAAGACTCTAACTGTAAAGTTACCAGGGCCATCAAACATAACATACCAGATCCAGCAAACATAACATACCTGATCCTGGTGACTAAGAATGTAAAACTGGTCCCGTCGGAAATACTTCAGTACACACTTGGATTTGAAGTCTCCTATCAACAGATACACAGATAGCAGCCACGGGAAGATGAGCCTATTTGGGGTTTCCTTATACTGAAGAATGTGAACATGTAACTCAGCAATGTTGGTTGATAGTTGCCCAATTCCCTTCACACAATTGGCAAGCTCACCGAGGGGGACCCACCTACCATCAATGTTGATGACCCTAACACTACAATACAAAAAAAGATTTCAAAAATACATTTCAAAAGATGGGACACAAATAATGATTTATGTTAAACAAATGAGATGGAAACATACTCTTTAATCTTAGAGTTAGAATCAGTAGTATGCCTGATAACTTCATTGTAAACAAACTCTTCCTCCTCGGTCGGTGTGAGGGTGGCAAAAGGCGGGAGCAGGTATTTGGACGGGTGGGTGACCCTAACTTTCCGAATAAAGGATTTAGGGGTTGCACTGTGTACTAAATGCTCTATGCGAGGTGGTAACTCTGGTGTAACAAATGTTGGATTTGAGGGTTGTTTGGTCAAAACAGAAAAAACATAACTAAGATGTATAATGTAACAAGGACATGAGTAAGCAAAAGTAAAAAAACATTGAAAACATGAGTTATCAGCAGAAGGGTGAAAGAATTATCAAGTGGTGGGTCATAACTTATCAACTACCACATGTTTTCCATAGTTGAGAAACAAAGAAAGGGATGTATGCAAGGGTTGCAATGTTCATGGAGCAGAAAAAAATTACCTATTTGAACATTCGATTTCCCTTTTAATGCTGGATTGTCATGTTCAAATTGTTCCCACCACATGAGAACCTCATCATCGTCAATCTCGACATCATACACTTGCACACGACCACCTTCCGGTGTTATATAAAAAAAAGAGGGATGAGGACATGGACAGTAGTGATAAACAAGATAATATATTGAAAATAAACAAGTATTAAAAATTGATTCAATATACATTAAGTTATCAGGCCCACATTACAGAAAATGCCAAGTGATGTGAATGTGGATTACCAGCACACTGGTATGGGCTTTAAAAAAATAGATAACATTGGTGCATAATAAGGAGCAGGTGTGATAACATCAAAACATGTATTAAAAAGAAGACCAAAAGAACTTTATAGCCCGGAATTGGTAATGAATATATATGGCTGGAGTTATCATGTCCATTGTTCAGAAATTATCAGGATTTGAACATTAGAGTTACCAAGATAGTGGCGAAAAGACTTATCAGGATAATTAAAGAATGAGGGAATAATAACAAATTTCATATGAATAAGAGTACACACCTGCTACTACCAGTGCAGTCATGTTTTGTAAGCATGACAACAAATTAAGGAAAATAAATAGGCAATGATAGGAGATGTATGTGTCACGCGGTTACTAAAGTTAGTAACAGATAAAAGTGGTTCAGTTATCAGGCCCATGGTTGGTGTGATAACATCAGCTTTCAAAACTGACAAAGTTACTAGGGGGAAAGAGGATGGAGTTATCACCAGGAGAAGGGGTTACCAGAAAAAGAAACATATTGTATGTTATCATCTATGCTAGCGTCCTACAAAATATTTTAGGGAACACAACAGGAAATATATTCCGGGTACTGAAAGCACATATGTTCATTTTCATCACACAAAGCATAGAAGTAGTATTACATTCATCGATACACACGAAAGCATAGAAAATTCCAAACGCATAAATAACGGGAGCACACCCAACCACAAAGAAAAGTTGTACACTGACATATGTCAATCCATCACTCTCGCTGCAGAAAGCGAAGACGCAAGGAATTCACTTACCACTTTACCAGAGTTGGGTGGTGATACGTCTCCAACATATCAACTTTTCCTAACACTTTTCCTCTTGTTTTGGACTCTAATTTGCATGATTTGAATGAAACTAACCTCAGACTGACGCTGTTTTCAGCAGAACTACCATGGTGTTGTTTTTGTGCAAAAAAAAGTACTCGGAATGGAGCGAAACTTTGCCAGGATTTTTTATATCAATAATAAGAATTTTTGGAGCCAAGACCCACCAGAGAGGGGCCCTGGGTGGGCACAACCCACCAGGGCATGCCCCACTCTCCTGGCGCGCCCAGGTGGGTTGTCCCCACCTGGTGGCCCCGCAGACCCTGAAACCGACGCTATAAATTCCTATTTTTCCAGAAAAAATCAGGGAGAAAGAATTATCGCGATCCACGAGACGGACCGCCGTCACCTCCTATTCTTCAACGGGGGGCCAGATCTGGAGTCCGTTTGGGGCTTCGGAGAGGGGGATCTTCGGTCTTTATCATCACCAACCCTACTCCATCGCCAATTTCATGATGCTCCCCACCGGGAGTGAGTAGTTCCTTCGTAGGCTCGCTGGTCGGTGAGGAGTTGGATGAGATTCATCATGTAATCGAGTTAGTTTTGTTAGGGCTTGATCCCTAGTATCCACTATGTTCTTAGATTGATGTTGCTATGACTTTGCTATGCTTAATGCTTGTCACTTTCGGCCCAGGTGCCATGAACTCAGATCTGAACCGTTTATGTTATCATCATTATATCCAAGTTTTAGATCCGATCTTGCAAGTTATAGTCACCTACTACGTGTTATGATTCGGCAACCCCGGAGTGACAACAACCGGGCCCACTCCCGGTGATGACCGTTGAGGGAGTCCTGGATTAGGGGGTCCTCGGACAGCCAGACTATATCCTTTGGCCGAACTGTTGGACTATGAAGATACAAGATTGAGGACTTCATCCCGTGTCCGGATGGGACTCTCCTTGGCGTGGAAGGCAAGCTTGGCGATACGAATATGTAGATCTCCTCCCTTGTAACCGAACTCTGTGTAACCCTAGCCCCCTCCGGTGTCTATATAAACCGGAGGGTTTAGTCCATAGGACAACAACAATCATACCATAGGCTAGCTTCTAGGGTTTAGCCTCTACGATCTCGTGGTAGATCAACTCTTGTAATACTCATATCATCAAGATCAATCAAGCAGGAAGTAGGGTATTACCTCCATCGAGAGGGCCCGAACCTGGGTAAACATTGTGTCCCCCGCCTCCTATTACCATCCGCCTTAGACGCATAGTTCGGGACCCCCTACCTAAGATCCGCCGGTTTTGACACCGGCATTGGTGCTTTCATTGAGAGTTCCACTGTGCCGTCACCGTAAGGCTTGATGGCTCCTTCGATCATCGGCAATGATGCGATCTAGGGTGAGGTTTTCCTCCCCGGACAGATCTTCGTGTTCGGCGGCTTCGTACTACGGGCTAACTCGCTTGGCCATCTGGAGCAGATCGATAGCTACGCCCCTGGCCATCAGGTCAGGTTTGGAAACTTGAACTATACTGCCGACATCCGCGGAGACTTGATCTTCGATGGATTCGAGCCCATGTCAGGTGCGCCGCACAATCACGACAAGCATGATTTAGCTCTGCCGTCAGACTGTGTTCGGGAGATCACACCTGCAACTACCCCGACCCTCAATCCGGAACAAATTGCGCCATCTGTGGACGGGTGGATGGACCCTGCCACAGAGGCCGCACACTCAGTGGAGATAGTGCCGAATACTAACTTCACCTCCTGCGAGACCCGTGTTGCCGAACCGTTGGATTCGTCCCCGGCCATGGACTCCGAGCCGCTTGTGTCCGTGCCCATCAAATCTGGTGGGGCGCCGATCATGGAGTTTACCTCCGCGGATATCTTTCAGCACTCGCCTTTTGGCAATGTGATAAATTCATTAAGGTCTCTCTCCCTGTCAGGAGACCCTTGGCAGAACTATGTCCGGCTAGAATGGGATGCGGACGACGAAGAAATTCGCGACCCACCCACCACCCACTTAGTAGCCACTGTCGACGATTTAACCGACATGCTCGATTTCGACTCCGAAGACATCAACGGTATGGACGACGATGCAGGAGACGAACAAGAACCACCGCCCACAGGGCACTGGACGGCCAACTCATCGTATGATATATACATGGTGGACACCCCCAAAGAAGGGGATGGCGACAAGACAACGGAGGATAATCCCTCCAAGAAGCAACCCAAGCACCGACGTCAGCGGCGCCTCTAAGTCTCGCCATAGCAAAAGCAGCAACACCGGCACAAGAGACAATAACGCCCCGGATAGTGCCGAAGACGACGATAATCCCCTCCAGCCAAACCTCGAGCGGGAGGATGAACAAGCTAGCCCTCCGGAACAGGCAGCAAACAGAGAATCAGAGGATGACAATTACATGCCTCTCTCCGAAGACGAAGTGAGCCTCGGCGACAAAGAATTTGTCGTGCCTGAGGATCCCGTCGAGCAGGAACGCTTCAAGCGCCGGCTTATAGCCACAGCAAACAGCCTGAAGAAAAAGCAACAACAGCTTCGAGCTGATCAAGATCTGCTAGCGGAAAGATGGACCGAAGTCCTGGCAGCCGAGGAATACGAACTCGAGCGCCCAACCAAGAGTTATCCAAAGTGTAGGTTGCTACCTCAGCTCGAGGAGGAAGCATTGAAACCTATATCACCAGCGTATGATACGGCTGATCGGCCACCTCGTGGCCGAGACAAAGAGGCATTTCAGCCCGAAGTCTAGCCTGCACCCCGCCACCAATCAAACAAAAATACCAAGGCCCGGGGCAACACGCGGGACCTGCGAGACGTATTGGAAAACAAGGCAAAACATGCAAGATCGACCTACGGATCACGGGGGCGCACACCAACGCGGGACGATGACCGTCACGCCGGATACACTAAAAGCAAATCCGGCCGGGCCAAATTTAGCAGACAAGACTCATATGAAATGCGTCGTGATATAGCCCGGCACAGAGGCACCGCACACCCCCTATGCTTCACTGATGAAGTAATGGATCACAAATTCCCAGAGGGTTTTTAACCCGTAAATATTGACTCATACGATGGTACAACAGATCCCGTGGTATGGATCGAGGATTTCCTCCTCCACATCCACATGGCTCGCGGTGATGATCTACATGCCATCAAGTACCTCCCACTAAAGCTCAAAGGACCAGCTCAACATTGGCTGAATAGCTTGCCAGCAGACTCCGTTGGCAGTTGGGACGATTTGGAAGACGCATTCCTTGACAAGTTCCAGGGCACTTATGTGCGACCACCGGATGCTGATGACTTGAGCCATATAACTCAGCAGCCAGGGGAATCGGCCAAGCAATTCTGAACTCGGTTCCTAACTAAGAAAAACCAAATTGTCGACTGTCCGGATGCAGAGGCCTTAGCGACATTTAAGCATAACATCCATGATGAGTGGCTCGCCCGGCACCTCGGCCAGGAGAAGCCGAAGTCTATGGCAGCCCTCACGACGCTCATGATCCGCTTTTGTGCGGGCGAAGACAGCTGGCTGGCTCGCAGCAACAACACATCAAGAAGTCATGGCACTTCAGATACAAAGGATACTAACGGCAGACCACGTCGTAACAGACACCAGCGCCGCAACAACGGCGACAACGCCGAAGACACGATAGTCAATGCCGGATTCAGCGGCTCTAAATCCGGTCAGCGGAAGAAGCCGTTCAAAAGAAGCAATCTGGGCCCGTCCAGTTTGGACCGCATACTCGATCGCTCGTGTCAAATTCACGGCACCCCCGATAAGCCAGCCAATCACACCAACAGAGAATGCTGGGTGTTCAAGCAGGTTGGCAAGTTGAACGCCGAAAACAGGGACAAGGGGCTGCATAGCGACGACGAGGAAGAGCCTCGGCCGCCAAACACAGGAGGTCAGAAGAGATTCCCTCCACAAGTGAAAACGGTGAACATGATATACGCAACCCACATTCCCAAGAGGGAACGGAAGCGTGCACTAAGGGACGTCTATGCGATGGAGCCAGTCGCCTGTAACGCCCACGATGTGGCTATATCTCTCACGTGTCGAGGCACGACTTAGAGGCATAACCGCATTGTAGGTTTTGTCGCAAGAAGGGTCATCTTCACACAATCCCATGTAATGAAAAAGAATGGGATAAAGAGAGTTGGCTTACAATCGCCACTTCACATAAATAACAAGTTAAACATACATCATCTAGAATACAATCAAGGTCCGACTACGGAACCAAAATAAAAGAAGACAACCCCAAATGCTAGATCCCCGATCGTCCCAACTGGGCTCCACTACTGATCATCAGGAAACGAAACATAGTAACGACCAAGTTCCTCGTCGAACTCCCACTTGAGCTCGGTTGCGTTGCCTGCACTGGTATCGTCGGCACCTGCAACTGTTTTGGAAGTATCTGTGAGTCACGAGGACTCAGCAATCTCACACCCACGAGATCAAGACTATTTAAGCTTATGGGCAGGAAAGGGGTAATGAGGTGGAGCTGCAGCAAGCACTAAGCAAATATGGTGGCTAACATACGCAAATAAGAGCGAGAAGAGAAGCAACGCAACGGTCGAGAAGCTAGAAGTGATCAAGAAGTGATCCTGAAGCTACTTACGTTCATTCATAACCCAAACCGTGTTCACTTCCCGGACTCCGCCGAAAAGAGACCATCACGGCTACACACGCGGTTGATGTATTTTAATTAAATCAAGTGTCAAGTTCTCTACAACCGGACATTAACAAATTCCCATCTGCCACATAACTGCGGGCACGCCTCTCGAAAGTTTATACCCTGCAGGGGTGTCCCAACTTAGCCCATCACAAGATCTCACGGTCAACGAAGGATATTCCTTCTCCCGGGAAGACCCGATCAGTCTCGGAATCCCAGTTACAAGACATTTCGACAATGGTAAAACAAGACCAGCAAGACCACCCGACTGTGCCGACAAATCCCGATAGGAGCTGCACATATCTCGTTCTCAGGGCACACCGGATGAGCGAAGCGTACAAGTACCAACGTAACCCAAGTTGCCAAGGGACGGTCCCGCACGGTGCTCTAGTTTGGACCAACACTCAGAGGAGCACTGGCCCGGGGGGTTAAAATAAAGATGACCCTTGAGTCCGCGGAACCCAAGGGAAAAAAGGCTTAGGTAGGCAAATGGTAAAACCAAGGTTGGGCCTTACTGGAGGAGTTTTATTCAAAGCGAACTGTCAAGGGGGTCCCATAATCACCCAACCGCGTAAGGAACGCAAAATCAAGGAATATAACACCGGTATGACGGAAACTAGGGCGGCAAGAGTGGAACAAAACACCAGGCATAAGGCCGAGCCTTCCACCCTTTACCAAATATATAGATGCATTAATTAAATAAGAGATATTGTGATATGCCAAAATATTCATGTTCCAACATGGAACCAACTTCAACTTCACCTGCAACTAGCAACGCTATAGGAAGGGCTGAGCAAAAGCGGTAACTTAGCCAAACAACGGCTTGCTAGGAAAGGATGGTTAGAGGCTTGACATGGCAATATGGGAGGCATGATAAACAAGTGGTAGGTAGCGCAAGCATAGCGATAGAGCGAACAACTAGCAAAGCAAAGATAGAAGTGATTTCGAGGGTATGGTCATCTTGCCTGAAATCCCGCAAGGAAGAAGAACGAGTCCATGAAGAAGACAAACAGACGTAGTCGAACGAATCCTCACAGCTCCGGAACGAAACCGAAGCTAATGAGAGAAGCAAATCGGAAAGAAGCAAACAACATGGTAAACAACCATCACATAAACATGGCATGATGCACAATCAAGCATGATGCATGTCCGGTTTAATGAGGCATGGCATGGCAAAGTGCAACAATCAACACTACAAATTAAGTGGAGCTCAATATGCAACGAGTTGCATATTGACGAAACACCACATTCAAGTATTTAGTTCTCTCTCATTTAGGTACACATCAATATTAAATGTTGGTTAACATGACAAGAGGTGAAGCATAAGTAAATTAACTATTTAGGCAAGTTTAAATGAGGCCGGAAACAACAAACAACAATTCCGGGAGATCCCCATGTGCATATTTTGATTTTGCTACTGTTCTGCCCTAAACCATATTTTAATGTTGTTAAGCAGTAAAACAAAGTGCATCAAGTTAAACTAGGCATTTTTCTACCCCATTTCATATAAAGTTTATTTAAAATCGAGCTACGGTTATTTAGTTATGAAATAAATCATTTTAGCATGGCATTTAAGCAAATTAAAGCAAACAGCATTTTAAACATTTTAAACATGGATGAAAGCAGCATATTATGAAGCTAGATGAAATTCTAAGAATTTTACATGTTTAAAACATTTTAATCTGATGCACGTTAGTGGAGTTATTAATGCATGAACAAGGAGGGGTTTTTTGTAAATCTGCTAATTCCCTGGAAATTAGACAAATTCGCAGACCGGAAAAAAACTACATTGGGCCGAAAATGCTGGGCGCTGGGGCGCTCACCATGGGCTTCGACCCGTCGGTGAGGAGGTGGAGGCAGGCCGCGGGGCGCAGGCTGGGCCTTGGCGCGCAGGAGGGACTTGGCGGTCCAGCGTGCGAAGCAGAGGGGCGAGCAGCTCGAGTTGCTGCTGCTCGTTTTTGAAGAACAGAAACAGCAGCAGGGGAACAGCAGCGCGATGCAGAGGCTTGGCGAGGCGGGACTTGGACGATGTGGCACGACGGCGCTCGGGCGACTCCGGCAGGAGGAGGCTGGGAACGCAGGGCCTCGCCGGATCTTGCGGAGGCGACGACGAACGGAGCAGGGTGGTGGCGCAGCTGCAAAGCCATGGCAGGGAAATAAATTCAGAGAAGTGGCAGAGAGGGAGGAAGGAGATACGAGAAGGAGAGGGACGGGCAGAGGGAGGCGGACCCGGATCCGGTCGCAGGAGGTCACCGGGGTCCCGTTCCCTGCCGGATCGAAGCGGAGGCGGGCTGGCGGACTTGGAGCTCCAAGCTTCAGTAGGGCGCAGCCATGGCGTGGTGCTTCTGCGAGGAAAACACAGAGAGGGGCGAGACGTGAGAGGAGATTGAAGGAACCGTAGGAAGGAAGGGAAAGGAGAGGCGGCGCGACGGGGCCAGTCTAGTAGTCTAGGTCGACGGAGGGCGAGGTCGCCAGCAGCAGGTCGAGCTCCTGCTTGAGGAAGGAGGCGCGCGAGGTGGTGCTTCGGCACGGGAGTTCGAGGCGGCGGGGTCGACGTGCTCGGGAATGAGGGCGCCATGGGAGGAGCACGAGAGGAGCTCGGGGTAGGAGGCGCGCTGGAGCAAGGGCTGGAGGGCTCCTGGTGCTCCGGTGGCTTGTGGTGGCAGGGGGATCGGGCGAGCGGTGCTGGTTGGATGGATCGAGGGAGGAGGCTTGCGGGCTGATTGGAAGAAGAATGGGGATGGATCCCGAGGGAGATTTGGTGGAGTGGCGGCGGCTGGCTGGGAGGATGGGACATCTCCCTAAATTTTAGGGTTGGTCTCTACATATAGCAGGCGGGAGGAGTTTTAGGTGCGTCCGATCGTCATCGGACGGCTCCGGGTCAATTGGGTAGTCAAAAGAAGAAAAGAAAGAAGTATTGTGGTATTTTAGGGTTGATCCGGACTCAACGGTTACGACTGAGGGGGGTCGGGTTCGGGACAGCTTTCGGACGCGCATGAGAGGGAGTCTGGAGTCTGAGAGAGGCCGACAAAGACAAAGAGGCCTGACAAAGGTGAACGGAGACAAAGCGAGAAGCGGCAACTACAAACGACTACGAGTTTTATGAAAACATGTGAATGCAATGCGGATGATGACATGATGAAATGCAACAACAACAACACCAATAAAACACACCACGGTCACGCAAAACATGGAACGCATCTGGAGCGCCGGTCTTGGGGCGTTACATCGCCCCAAAGTTCAACCCATGGCCTCTTGTCTGATCACCTTTGATCGCAGGGACCACCCCACTAGTATCCGTCATGGCGGATCTGCCGCATTGGTCCTTGACCCCATCATTGACGGATTTCACCTCACCCGAGTCCTGATGGACGGCGGCAGCAGCCTGAACCTGCTCTATTAGGATACAGTGCGCAAAATGGGTATAGACCCCTCGAGGATCAAACCCACTAAAACCACCTTCAAAGGTGTCATCCCAGGTGTAGAGGCCCATTGCACGAGCTCAATCACACTAGAACTGGTCTTCGGATCTCCGGACAACTTCCGAAGCGAGGAGTTAATCTTCGATATCGTCCCGTTCTGCAGTGGCTATCACGCACTGCTCGGACGAACCGCATTTGCCAGACTCAATGTGGTACCGCATTATGCATACCTCAAGCTCAAAATGCCAGGACCACGTGGGGTTATAACAGTCAATGGAAACACAGAACGCTCACTCCGCACGGAGGAGCACACTGCGGCCCTCGCAGCTGAGGCACAAAGCAGCCTTTTAAGGCAAACCGCCAATTCGGCGATAAAGCCCCCGGATACCTTCAAGAGAGTCCGGAGTAACCTGCAACAGGATCGCCTGGCACGTTCAGAGCTCGCCTAGCAATTCGGCCCCCGCCCTAGTCCCAGTCAAGCGACGAAATCTGTGCCGCGCGTACATAATTACGCACTAAAAATACCATGGGCATAGGTGGGGGCACGACCAGGGCACGTCCCACAATGCGGCTCAACCACCTCAGGGGCTGTATATCTTTATCATTTTTTCTCTTTCAGGACCTTACTCTCTGGAAGCCCCTCTTCGGCAGTCTGATTGCTGGACACATTACGGGAAGGAAAAACTAAGGAGGCAAGAAGCTAAGACGTACAAGGGAATCCCCAGGTGGTCTCTAATAACGATCGAAGTACCCGTTTTAAATACCCATACGCAACTTGCCCTTCGATAGGATATGTCAAATAGTCCTATTTTTTGCTTATTGCACTACTTGTATCAGTACGCTTCGACGTATTATTTAAATAACAATGCATAGCATTAGTCCATTATTGCAATACCCTTCTCTTTTCTTGTCTGTTTATTTACGACAACTTGCACCCATACATTCTGGTACGACCAATACGCCAGGGGCTTCAGTATACCCCATAATACGGCATGAGAAATCTGAACACTTTCGACAGTGCGGCACCCCGAACTTATAGCATTATATGCATCAGCTCCGAATCATGTCTTGGGTCAATAGTTGGATTTGCCCGACTCCCATGTTTTGGTACCTTATGTTCCACAATATCGGCTAAGGTAGTGCTAGGAGAACTACTGCGATTGTGTCCCGGTTCTTTCGGACGAGCACCTCAGTAGAGAAAGCCAAAAACTGACTGTCATGATAAGGCGAGAGCTTGTCGCTGTTCGAGAGGTCTCAAGTCCTTAAAGACTTTTTCCGCTTCGGGCGAGGAGTCGGCCTTGCCCGACTTAGGCGTATATAGCACCCCAAATTCGGCCTTCCGAATACTAAGGGCTTCGCCACAATTTAAAATTGTAGACTTCTATGGCTAAGTGAGAGTGATAAAGCCTTATAGTCCGATTGCCTGGTTCGTTGTGCTGAACACCTCCCTCGAAGGACCCAAAATTGGGATAAAGAGTGCTCAGGTTTATCCCGAACACCTCAGTACTAGTTACATGGGGGCAGAAGCCGACGACTGGCCAACTCTCAGATTTTATAAACGGCCGCACAGAAGGTAATATTTTAAATTCACAAGGGTTGCATAGCACAAATGAACTTGTTTCATATTACAGGATCGCATGAGTACATTCATTCGAAATTTACATCCTTAGTACATTCCTCCGCCACAAGGCGAGAACCCTTCAGGACACTGTTATAATACATCTCGGGGTGGCGATGCTCCTTGCCTTCCGGCGGCCCCTCCTTCACCAGCTTCTCTGCGTCCAGCTTCGCCCGGTGCACCTTTGCTCGGGCAAAAGCCCTGCGCGCCCTCGATGTAGACAGACCGCTTTATGACGTCAAGCCGCGGGCAGGCATTCTCAAGCCGCCTCACCAGGCCGAAGTAGCTATTAGGCAGGTGATCGCCAGGCCACATCCGGACTATAAGACCCTTCATGGCCTGTTCGGCCGCCTTGTGGAGCTCGATCAGTTGCTTCAGCTGGTCGCTCAAAGGCATAGGGTGTTCGGTCCCAGTATACTGAGACCAGAACAACTTCTCCGTCGAGCTCCCCTCCTCGGCCCGGTAGAATTCCGCGGCATCTGATACACTGCGGGGTAGATCTGCGAACGCTCCTGGAGAGCGCCGAACTCGGGTAAGTAAAAGAAAATTTTCTTTCACATGCTTGCTTTGCATAATGAATGCCTTGCCCGCCGCTATCTTCTTAACTGCCTCAATTTCCTAGAGGGCCTTTTGGGCTTCGGCCTTGGCGTGTTGTGCACTTTCGAGGGCCTTCACAAGCTCGGACTCTCGCGTCTTAGAGTCAAGCTCCAAGGACTCGTGTTTCTTGAAGAGAGCCTGGAGCTCTTGCTGCACCTCGCCCACCCGGGCCTCTTGTTTTTCCCGCTCAATGCGCTCCTTGGCCGCCTTGTTCTCGGCCTCGGACAGCGCCTTCTTCAGGGTCGCCACTTCGGTCGTGGCCCCTGGCAAAATTCATGACGATCCTATGATCTAAGCAACCACCCTTGTTTTTTCTTATCAATATACAGACGGGGTATAACTTACCTTTGTTCTCTTCGAGCTCCCTTTTGGCAAGGCCGAGCTCTTCCTTGGACCACTCAAGGTCCTGCTTCAGTGCGGCGACCTCTGCAGTACGTGCGGCAGCGGCTAGCAGTGAAGCCTGCATGTGCACATAGACATATTTAGATTAGACTCCTGCGGTTATTATTTGATCCTCTATTCGGCCTTTCTTCGCAAACGCCAAACAGAGCATCAGGGGCTAGTGTCTATGCGGTAACATTCTCTTATAATCTGGTTACTTACCTCAAAGCCTGTTAGGAGGCTGGCACAGGCTTCAGTCAGTCCGCTCTTGGCGGACTGAACCTTCTTGACCTCCGCACTCATGATAGTGCGGTGTTCTTCGTCGATGGATGCGCCGCGAAGCACTTCCAGCAAGTTGTCCGATGCCTCTGGATGGATAGAGGCCATCAGCACAGGCGTCTTGCCCCTCTTAGCGAGGGGTTGCCTGATAGAGTCCGGAACCACTGGAGGTTCCGACGCAGTATTCGGCTGGGGGCCGAATTTGCTGCCCCCATCATCAGAGCCCATCGGAGTCTTGCTCCCCTTGTGCCCAGCATCCGGAAGGTCACCTTGAGGCGCCTCCAGGACTACCTCTCCTCGACTCGGTGCCCTCTGAGACAACACTTCAACGTTGTCCGTAGGGCGAGGGGAGGAGGCGGTCGGAAGTGAATCACTGTTCAAATCCGACGGGTCCAAAGAACCATCCGATGAAGATACGTCGATATGGGCTCGGGACGGACTGCATAATCATGTTCGGCGTGATGAGAAGCAGTTCAATAAAACATACCAAGAATTATTATAGTATCCGGATACTTACGACTTCGCCAGGGGCTTGTCCCTGGGCAACCACTCCTCTTCGCTGAAGGCGGCGGTGGTGGAGTTGTCCGGAAGGAGGGTTCTTCCCTTCTTGGACCCCTCGGCCGCCCCGGATGGGGCGACCTTCCTTTTCTTGTCTCCCCCGGCTGGGGGGGGGGAGAACTCTCCTCTTCCTCCTCCTCGTTTTCACGGGAGGAGTGCGTCTCAGTGTTATCAGACGATGAGTCCGATATAACCTGGCGCCGGAGACCTTTCCGGGTCCCTGTGGCCTTCTTCTTGGCCTTCTTCCCGGCACCTCATAAGGCGCCGGAACCAGCATCTCCGTTAGGAGAGCATCTGCTGGATCTTCGGGCAGGGGGGCTGGACAATCGATCTGCTCCACTGTCTCGACCCAGTCCTAGAAAATGGCGTGGGGGCTTAGATCCCGCGCATGGTCAAACTGGGGAAAATGAACATCTTACGAGATATAAAAGACTTACCGGATTGGCAGGGTGCTTTGCGCTGAGTCCGCGGTCCTCGATAATAGGAGGAGGTACCTCGGCACCCTTGAACAGCACCTTCCAGACGTCCTTGTGCGTCGTGTTGAAAAGCTCTCGCAGCGTCTGGTGCTCGGCCGGGTCGAACTCCCACAAATTGAATGCCCGTCTTTGACACGGGAGAATCCGGCGGAAGAGCATGACTTGGACCATGTTGACGAGCTTGATTTTCTTGCTCATCATGTTTTTGATGCACGTCTGGAGTCCGGTCAGCTCTACCGAGGAACCCCAGGACAGGCCCTTCTCTTTCCAGGAGGTGAGCCGCATGGGGATTCCGGATCGAAATTCGGGGGCCGCTACACAGTTGGTGTCGCGCAGCTCGGTGATGTAGAACCACCCCGATTGCCACCCCTTTATGGTCTCCACATAGGAGCCTTCAAGCCATGTGACGTTGGGCATTTTGCCCACCATGGCGCCTCCGCACTCCGCCTGCTGGTCGACCACCACCTTCGGTTTAACATTGAAGGTTTTCAGCCACATGCCGAAGTGGGGCCTGATGCGGAGGAAAGCCTCGCACACGACGATAAACACCGAGATGTTGAGGATGAAATTGGGGGCCAGATCGTGAAAGTCCAGCCCGTAGTAGAACATGAGCCCATGGACAAATGGGTGGAGGGGAAATCCCAGTCCGCGGACGAAGTGGGTAAGGAAAACCACCCTCTCATGGGGTTTTGGAGCAGGGATGATCTGCCCCTCATCTGGCAGCTGGTGTGCGATATCCGCGGCCAGATATCTGGCTCTCCGTAGCTTGGTGATGTCCTCCTCCGTAACGGGGAGACCATCCACTTGCCTCCCGCTCCGGACATACTTGGAGTGGTTTGAGGAGGAAAACGCGAACTTGGGTGCTATAGCTCGAGTGCGCAAGAATGGATGAGCAAGGAGGAAGAAGGAGTGGGTAAAAACGGCGAATCCTTGTCCCTTTATATGGGCGGAAGAAACTATGCGCCTCCCCACTTACCTGATAAACTTGCTTATTCCCAAAGCGCCGTAATTGATGGCGCGGTTGGGTTACCCACACCCGTATTGATGAGAATCCCGTGATAAGGGGACACGATCTCTGCTTCGACAAGACGTGCCAAGGAAACCGCCTCGCGATATGTGCAGTGGCTGGTTGTGAAAAACGGTTCGAATAATGACCGGAATGTGATGTGATGTCACGCTACATAATGTGTCAGTAGATTAGATTTGTGGAAATATTATTCTGTCTACGGTGGTATGTGGAATTTGTTTTGCAGAGCCGGACACTATCCTTGTGTTCAAAAAATTTCTATGGAGTATTCGAAGGAGGAACCCGCCTTGCAATGCCGAAGACAATCTGTGCGCCGGACTCATCGTCATTGAATCCTGGTTCAGGGGCTACTGAGGGAGTCCTGGATTAGGGGGTCCTCAGACAGCCGGACTATATCCTTTGGCTGGACTGTTGGACTATGAAGATACAAGATTGAAGACTTCGTCCTGTGTCCGGATGGGACTCTCCTTGGCGTGGAAGGCAAGCTTGGCGATACGGATATGTAGATCTCCTCCCTTGTAACCGACTCTGTGTAACCCTAGCCCCCTCCGGTGTCTATATAAACCGGAGGGTTTAGTCCGTAGGATAACAACAATCATACCATAGGCTAGCTTCTAGGGTTTAGCCTCTACGATCTCGTGGTAGATCAACTCTTGTAATACTCATATCATCAAGATCAATCAAGCAGGAAGTAGGGTATTACCTCCATCGAGAGGTCCCGAACCTGGGTAAACATTGTGTCCCCCGCCTCCTGTTACCATCCGCCTTAGACGCACAGTTCGGGACCCCCTACCCGAGATCCGCCGGTTTTGACACCGACAACCGTAGTTTGAGGAGTTCATGTATTCACTATGTGTTAATGCTTTGTTCTGGGTCTCTATTAAAAGGAGGCCTTAATATCCCTTAGTTTCCAATATGGACGCCGCTGC
Source organism: Aegilops tauschii subsp. strangulata (assembly GCF_002575655.3). Taxonomy (NCBI): domain Eukaryota; kingdom Viridiplantae; phylum Streptophyta; class Magnoliopsida; order Poales; family Poaceae; genus Aegilops; species Aegilops tauschii. The sequence goes on from NC_053037.3 coordinate 509,380,046, forward strand.
CACGGGAGGGTAGGACAAAAGATGTCATGCAAGTTCTTTTAATAAAGCACGTATAACTATTTACGGAATACATGCCTACATTATATCGATGAACTCGAGCTAGTGCCGTATCGCCCTAGGTTATAACTGTCACATGATGAATATCATCCAACAAGTCACCGATCCAATGCCTACGAATTTATCTTATATTGTTCTTGCTAAGTTACTACTGCTGTCATCACTGTTACACTTGCTACAAAATTACTACTATCATTGTTACTGTTACCATTGCTACTGTTACTACTATTAAAACTATCAAACTACTTTGCTACTGATCACTTTGCTGCAGATAATTAATCTCCAGTTGTGGTTGAATTGAGAACTCAGCTGTTAATACCTTCAAATATTCTTTGGCTCCCCTTGTGTCGAATCTATAAATTTGGGTTGAATACTCTACCCTCGAAAACTGTTGCGATCCCCTATACTTGTGGGTTATCAAGACCTTTTTCTGGCGCCGTTGCCGGGGAGCATAGCTATATTTGTTGAGTCACTTGGGATTATTATCAATTTATCAATATGAAGAATCTGAAGGATCTAAAGACAAAGATTTATCCCTCAAAGACGAGGGGAGGTAAGGAACTGCCATCCAGTTCTGCTTTAGATTCATCTTCTGTTATGAGTAAACTTGCAACACCACCACATGCTATCAATTCTAATATGTCGCAAGTTATTGATGATGCTACTTCTACTATGAATGATGCTTATGATGATGCTAGTACCTTGCTTGATAATGATGATGTGCCACTTGGTGAATTTCTTGATGGACAAATTGCTAGAGTAATACAACATGATGTTGTTGATTCTAATGATGAGCTTGAAACCGAGATTCCTGAAACACCTGCTAGGACTAGCCTTCCTAAATATGAATTGCCTAAGGTACCGGAAGATTATGTTATGAATGAGGAGACAACTAGAGATATTCTTGCTTGGAAGGATAGAGATGATCTAGAGAAATTATTATGCAAGTATAAAGAAAAATCTCTGAATGCTAGAATGAAATGTGATCCTAAGTTTGCTACTTCACCTATCTTTATTGATGATAAGGATTACGAATTCTCTGTCGACCCAGAGTTAATTACTTTGGTTGAATCTGATCCTTTCCATGGTTATGAAACTGAAACTGTTGTGGCACATATTACTAAGTTGAATGATATAGCCACCCTTTTTACTCATGATGAGAAGACTCTCTATTACTTTATTCACAAATTATTTCCTTTCTCATTAAAAGGTGATGCTAAAGCTTGGTACAATACTCTTGCTCATGGTTGTGTGCGTAGTCCCCAAGATATGATTTATTACTTCTCTGAAAAATATTTTCCTGCTTATAAGAAACAAGTTGCTTGATGGCAGCTGGAACTACGTCAGTATTTCCCCGGAGAGGGAGGGATGATGTAGCACAGCGATGGTAGGTATTTCCCTTAGTTATGAAACCAAGGTATCGAACCAGTAGGAGAACCAAGCAACACAACGTAAACAACACCTGCACACAAACAACAACACCTCGCAACCCGACGAGTTAAAGGGGTTGTCAATCCCTTCCGGGGTACGGCGCCTCAAGATAGGCAAGCGGACATGAGGTAAATTGCAGTAGATTGAGAGATCAAACGCCAAATAAAATAAATAAAGATAAAACACAGCAAGGTATTTTTGTATTTTTTGGTTTAATAGATCTGAATAAAAATCCAAAGGAAAAGTAGATCGCAAGGCAAATATATGAGAAAGAAGACCCGGGGGCCATAGGTTTCACTAGTGGCTTCTCTCGAGAAAAATAGCAAATGGTGGGTAAACAAATTACTGTTGGGCAATTGATAGAACTTCAAATAATTATGACGATATCCAGGCAATGATCATTACATAGGCATCACGTCCAAGATTAGTAGACCGACTCCTCTCTGCATCTACTACTATTACTCCACACATCGACCGCTATCCAGCATGCATCTAGTGTATTACGTTCATGAAAAAAGGAGTAATACAATAAGAATGATGACATGATGTAGACAAGATCCGTTTATCTATATGGCGGTAGATATAGATCCCGTCTTTTTATCCTTAGTAGCAATGATACATACGTGTCGTTTCCCCTTCTGTCAGTGGGATCGGGCGCCGTAAGATCGAACCCACTACCGGGCACCTCTTCCCATTGCAAGATAAATAGATCAAGTTGGCCAAACAAACCCAAATATCGGAGAAGAAATACGAGGCTATAAGAGATCATGCATATAAGAGATTAAAGAAACTCAAATAACTTTCATGGATATAAAAATATATGACTGTTCATAAACTCGAAGTTCATCAGATCCCAACAAACACACCACAAAAGAGTTACATCATATGGATCTCCAGGAGACCATTGTATTGAGAATTCAGCGAGAGAGAGAGAGAGAAAGCCATCAAGCTACTAACTACGGACCTGAAGGTCTACAAAGAACTACTCACGCATCATCGGAGAGGCACCAATGGAAGTGGTGAACCCCTCCGTGATGGTGTCTAGATTGGATCTGGTGGTTCTGGACTCTGCGGCGGCTGGATGAATATTTCGATGCCTCCTTTAGGGTTTCTGGAATATTTGGGTATTTATGGAGCAAAGAGACGGTCCGGGGGCACCCGAGGTGGGCACAACCCACCAGGGCGCGCCTGGGCCTCCTGGCGCGCCCTGGTAGGTTCTGCCCCCTCGGGGCACCCCCTAGGTGCAACCAGGGCCCATTGCCTTCCTTCTGGCCCATTAAAAATCATCGTGGAGTTTCGTGGCATTTGGACTTCATTTGATATTGATTTCCTGCGATGTAAAAAACATGGAAAAAATAGCAACTGGCAGTTGGCACTATGTCAATAGGTTAGTACCAAAAAATGATATAAAATGGCTATAAATTGATTATAAAACATCCAAGATTGATAATAAAATAGCATGGAACAATAAAAAATTATAGATACGCTGGAGACGTATCACTGCTTTACATGAAATATTTAACTTTGTGCAAACTAAAGAAGAGAGTCTCCCACAAGCTTGGGGGAGGCTTTGCCAGTTACTTAACGCTTTGCATGATCATCCTCTTAAGAAAAATGAAATACTTGACATCTTCTATAATGGACTAACTGATGCTTCTAGCGAATTCCTAGATAGTTGTGCTGGTTGTGTTTTCAGGGAACGAACTGTTGGACAAGCTGAAGAATTATTGAATAACATATTGAAAAATTATGATGATTGGACTCTTCCTGAACCACCGGCTAAGCCCGCTCCGAAGAAGAGGGGTATATTATATCTCAGTCCCGAAGATATGCAAGAGGCAAAGAAATCTATGAAGGAAAAAGGTATTGAAGCTGAGGATGTTAAAACTTTACCTCCTATTGAAGAAATACATGGGCTTAATACACCACCACTGCCTAAGGTGGTAGAGGTAAATTCTCTAATGAAGTTCAATGATAATGATAATCCTCACGATATGCATCCTAGTCAATGCCTTTATGAGTTTGAATCCTATATTAGAAAACAAGATCACTTCAATGCAAATGTTATGAAACAATTGAAATACAATTCTGATATGATTGCTCGCTTGAGTGACTTGTTATTTAGAATATCAAATGATGTTAGAGGTGTTGGAAAACATGCTTCTATGGTTCAAACTCAGTTAGAACAAGTTGCTAAATCTCAAAGAGAGTTCCTTGATGAAATGAATAATAATATACATGACTTTGCTGTTAGAGTTGCAACTAGAGGAGGTAAAATGACTCAGGAATCACTTTATCCTGAGGGACACCCAAAAAGAATAGAACAAGATTCACAAAGAGTTAACACTGATGCACCTAGTCCTTCTAGAAAGAAGAAGAAAAAGAAAAAGATAGGACTTTGCATGCTTCTAGTGAACCTGAAAAAGAAAACCTCCTGATAATGATAATGAAACTTCTATCTCTGGTGCTGAAAATCAATCTGGTAATGAACACTCACCTAGTGATAATGAAAAAGATAATGATGAGGTTCATGAAGACACTCAAACAAATAATAAAGAACCAAATAATGATGTTGAGATAGAACCACCTGTTGATCTTCATAACCCACAACCTAAGAATAAAAGGTATGATAAAAGAGACTTCATTGCTAGAAAACACGGTAAAGAAAGAGAACTGTGGGTTCAAAAACCTATGCCTTTTCCACCCAAGTCAACTAAAAAGAAAGATGATGAAGAATTTGAACGCTTTGCTGAAATGCTGAGGCCAGTCTTTTTGCGTACTCGCTTGACTGATATCCTTAAAATGCCTCCTTATGCAAAGTATATGAAAGACATCATCACTAATAAGAGAAAAATACCGGAAGCTAAAATCTCCACTATGCTTGCTAATTATACTTTCAAAGATGGAGTACCTAAAAAACTTGGAGATCCGGGAATACCAACTATACCTTGCTCTATCAAAAAGAATTATGTGAAAACTGCTTTGTGTGATTTAGGAGCTGGTGTTAGTGTTATGCCTTTCTCTTTATACAGAAGACTTGATTTGAATAAAATCACACCTACTGAAATATCATTGCAAATGGCTGACAAATCAACTTCCATACCTATCGGTATTTGTGAGGATGTGCCCATTGTTGTTGCTAATGTTACTATTTTGACTGACTTTGTTATACTTGAGATGCCCGAGGACGACAACATGTCGATTATCCTTGGTAGACCCTTCTTGAATACTGCAGGGGCTGTTATTGATTGCAATAAAAGCAAGGTCACTTTTCATATCAATGGTAATGAGCATATGGTGCACTTTCCGAAGAAACAATTCCAAGTGAATGGTATTAATGTTATTGAAAAATCTCCGACAATCACTATTGGAAGTTTTCAAATACCTCTACCTACTGCCAAAAAGAAATATGAAATGCTTATTGTTGGGGACATTCAAATCCCCATTGAGGTAACTTAGTGATTTACGAAAGTTCTTCGGTTTCATGCTAATCGGAAGTGGTTGTTAATAAGACCTGATCAACCTTATTAATGAATCATTTTTGAGCGGTATGAAGTTGATGAATTTAGTAAGCACTACATTCTGTCCTTACTTTTTATTCTCCGTTTTTATTAGTTAAATAAAATAAAATGCCATATTTAGTCAGTTTTCTGAATTTTCCGTGCAAAAAAATGACCAAAAATATAAGTTCTCAGAATGCTCTGAAAATTGAATACGATTTTTTCAGAATATTTCTGATTTTCTGGTGCAAATAATATCAGAGGGAGGTGCACCAGGTAGGTACAACCCGCCTGGGCGCGCCAGGACCCCCAGGCGCGCCCTGGTGGGTTGTGGTCCTCACATGGGCCCCCTCACTTACCTCTTCATCCCACATCATCACTTACCTCCAGAAAAAAAATCTCCATTGCTCTCTCTCCCGTGTTATTGCTCTCAAACCCGCGGATTTCGATCTCTTTGCTCGAAGCTCCATTTCCGAAACTGTTTCAGGGGATTGTTGCTTGGTATGTGACTCCACCGTTTGTCCAATTAGTTTTTGTTTTAGTGGTTTATAGTTTGAATAATTAGCTTCTCTTGGTCATGCTGTAGATGTGCTTGCATGTTATATTCTTATAGTTCTAAGTAGTTTGAATGCTTGCTATGGCTTCTATGTATCTCTATGAGTTGTTGGTATCAATTTAATAAAGTTTTGTTGACAAATTTTTGTCACCCAAAAATTTTCAGAAAATTGTACACGGACATGATGAACCTATTTGGAAGGAGTTCTTTGAGGAGGCGGTCCTCGGGGGCATCTTCTAGTGACAGTTCTGCTTGCCGGTCTTATGTTGAACCAAGTGAAAGTTCCACATGAGATGCCGCCACCAAAACATGCTTATGGCCTTGCGATGATTATATGGTGTGTGTGGGCATTAAGGAGGAATTTGAGCAATATGTTCACACTGCCGGTCTCGGTCCCTACCTTTCAGATAAGTGCAAACAATGCCACCTTCTCACTGAATCATTTGTCAAAGGATTTAAATTCTTTCCCCGTGAGTCTAGGGTGTCGTTTATGCTTTATGATAGTCCATTTACCATCTCACTAGAGAATTTTGCTTACCACTGCAAGCTCCCGTCTTGGGGTTCGCTTGACGAACCACCAAAGGCTGAGTTCGAAACTTTCTTAACTAGTCTTTGTTACGGTGAAAGGAGGGGAGTGACACAAGGTAGAATAAAGAGCATTCATTTTCCCGCATTCAGTACTTTGCATTATTTAACGGGAAATGCATAGTAGGCAAGCAAGACTGTAGCACACTTTGTGCGCCAGACTTGAGCCTCATTCGCACCGCTCTCACCGGAGAAAGGAATTATAACCTTGGAGCGATTGTTGCACGCAGACTTCAGCACAACGCTAACAGTGACTAGTTCTATGGTGGAATTTACGCCACGCGTTTAGCACGAGGGCTTGGTGTTTCACCTTTGCCCTTTGATCCTATCCTACCCACGCATTATTTAGATTTTAACACCTTGAAAGAGCATAAAATCCTCAAAGGAAAGATTCATGACTTCACGTACAATTTGTTGTTTAACCAAACATCTGTTGTGTACACATATTTGCCTGCGCCTGCTCTTTTTGACTATCACACCAAGGGGACATATTTTGTTCTTGAGAGCGAGGCCCGAGCTCACAACGCAGCAGTGGTGGCAACACGGCAGGCCGAGGCATCAGCACCGAGAGCCTCCGTGAGCTACCACTCTGACTACTACCCTCCAGGCTACTGATCGACTACCAAGTTAGGCCAAAATCCTAAGCTTGGGGGAGTACGTGTTCTCACCGACATTATAATCATGTTCATTCATACCATTCTATTTGTCGGTGTTCACACTTTTTCATTGTACCATCCATGCTTAGATTTATTTTCTTGCTTTCTTCTTGTGTGTTTGAAAAACTTAAGAAAAACCCAAAACAATAGTTGTAGTAAATTACTTTCTATGCATGCTTAGTAGTAGTATTAAAAAGAAAACCCAAAAAGATTTCCTTTTTCTTCCTTTGCTTGTTGGGAGCTTTCCCATGTAAATAGTTTTTCTCGTTTTTGCTTTTCCCTTTTATTTGCTTGTTCAAGAAAACCAAAAACTCAAAAAATATTTCAGTGTGTTTCTCTGAATTTCCTTTTATTCGAGTTGTACCGAGGAGAAGACCACGATGAAAATGTTGAGTGGCTCTCATGTGAATAATTGTTGAACTAATAAAGAGCACATTTTACCCTGTCTTCTCATGTTGAATAAAATGCTTGCAGATTCTAGCTTAGTCCACGACACTCTTGCACTATTATTATTTTCATATCGTTCGGTCATGCAAGTGAAAGGCAATAATGACGATATTCGATGAACTGGTCATGGCAGAGAGAAACTGGTATGAACTCGACTTGTTATGTTTGTGTAAATATGTTTAACCTAGTGTCCATGATTCAGCCCATTATGATTAAACATGTTTGCAATGACAATTAGAGATTATAGTTTCTCATGCCATGCATAAGTAGCTGGGAGTTGATAATGATTTATCTTGGATATCAACATAGCATTAAAATGATTGTGATGTAGTATGATGATATGGTATCCTCCTCTGAATGTTCGAGTGGCTTGACTTGGCACATGTTCATGCATGTAGTTGAATCAAAACCAACATAGCCTCTATGATATTTATGTTCATGGTGTTCATATCCTACTCATGCTATGTCCAATGTTACTTATGCATAATGCATGGTTATGATCGTTGTTGCTCTCTAGCTGGCCGCTTCTCAATCTAATTGCTAGCCTTCGCCTGTACTTAGTGGGAACTCTGCTTGTACATATAAAAAAACCTTAAACCCAAAGTTATTCCAGATGAGTCCACCATACCTACCTATATACGGTATTACCCTGCCGTCCTAAGTAAATTTGCATGTGCCACCTCTAAAAACTTCTAAAAATTATCCTTTTTGTGTGCCTGGACCGTTCATGGAACGACAGGAGGTGGTCGGTATCTTCCATGCTAAGCGGGTTATTCTCAGGTCGAGTGTTTATTCACTCGCCATCGCACGAGAAAAGGGCGGTAATAGGGATGCCCAGTCCCAAACTGCAAACATGAAAAAGAGTTAATCTCTTGAATAATCAAACAAAAACTCCCAATGGAGTCAAAACCTTTACTTTTATCGCTTGGGAACCTCCACTAACTTGTTTAGCATGGGAGATATTGATAACTGATGGTCATGAAGTGAATCAGAAGGGTGCATGTCTCAAAATATCACTTATCTCTGTTTTAAAATTTTGAGCTCTAGCACCTCTGCAAATCACTCCTTCCATCTGCGCAGGGACTATCTATTTACTTTTATGTTGTGTCATCACCTTCTAAAACAAGCGCCAGAAACTGAGAAGAGCACAGTTGTCATGATTTATGCATTGTGTGTAGCTAATGTTGGGTGCATCATGACTGGATCTTTTCTACCATGAATTACAATGTTTAGTCGCTGCTTAAACTTTGGAGGTGCTCTGCATTTATGTTTTGCGGTCTCAGAAAGGGCTAGCGAGATACCACTATTGTCTTTTTATATCATGGTTGTTTTGACAACGTGTTGCTATTTGAGATATCTTATTATTGCTCGCTAGCTGATTATGTCATTGATATGAGTCATTATAATCTTTAAGAGTTATTGTCGACATGGTTAGTTATAATGATTGGTTGAAAACCTGGGTGCTGTTTAAGCTTATTTATGCAAACAAGAGCAAAAGAGTTCGTAAAAGTTTTTCTTTTTCACTTTCAGTTTATCAACTGAATTGCTTGAGGACAAGCAAAGGTTTAAGCTTGGGGGAGTTGATACGTCTCCAACGTATCTACTTTTCCTAACGCTTTTCCTCTTGTTTTGGACTCTAATTTGCATGACTTGAATGAAACTAACCCCGGACTGACACTGTTTTCAGCAGAGCTACCATGGTGTTGTTTTTGTGCAGAAATAAAAGTTCTCGGAATGCAGCGACACTTTGCCAGGATTTTTTATATCAATAATAAGAATTTCTGGAGCCAAGACCCACCAGAGAAGGGCCCCTGGGTGGGCACAACCCACCAGGGCGCCCCCCCCTCCTGGCGCGCCCAAGTGGGTTGTCCCCACCTGGTGGCCCCGCAGACCCTGAAACCGACGCTATAAATTCCTATTTTTTCCATAAAAAATTCAGGGAGAAAGAATTATCGTGATCCACGAGATGGAGCCACCGTCACCTCCTGTTCTTCATCGGGAGGACAGATCTAGAGTCCGTTTGGGGCTCTAGAGAGGGGGGTCTTCGTTCTTCGTCATCACCAACCCTTATCCATCGCCAATTTCATGATGCTCCCCACCGAGAGTGAGTAATTCCTTCGTAGGCTCGCTGGTCGGTGAGGAGTTGGATGAGATTCATCATGTAATCGAGTTAGTTTTGTTAGGGCTTGATCCCTAGTATCCACTATGTTCCTAGATTGATGTTGCTGTGACTTTGCTATGCTTAATGCTTGTCACTTTGGGCCCGGGTGCCATGAACTCAGATCTGAACTGTTTATGGTATCATCATTATATCTGTGTTTTAGATCCGATCTTGCAAATTATAGTCACCTACTACGTGTTATGATCCGGCAACCCCGGAGTGACAACAACCGGGCCCACTCCCGGTGATGACCATAGTTTGAGGATTTCATGTATTCACTATGTGTTAATGCTTTGTTCCGGTTCTCTATTAAAAGGAGGCCTTAATATCCCTTAGTTTTCAATATGGACCCCGCTGCCATGGGTGGGTAGGACAAAAGATGTCATGCAAGTTCTTTTAATAAAACATGTATGACTATTTACGGAATACATGCCTACATTATATAGATGAACTAGAGCTAGTGCCGTATCGCCCTAGGTTATAACTGTCACATCATGAATATCATCCAACAAGTCATCGATCCAATGCCTACGAATTTATCTTATATTGTTCTTGCTAAGTTACTACTGCTGTCATCACTGTTACACTTGCTACAAAATTACTGCTATCATTGTTACTGTTACCGTTTTTACTGTTACTACTATCAAAACTATCAAACTACTGTGCTACTGATCACTTTTCTACAGATAATTAATCTCCAGGTGTGGTTGAATTGACAACTCAACTGCTAATACCTTCAAATATTCTTTGGCTCCCCTTGTGTCAAATCTATAAATTTGGGTTGAATACTCTACCCTCGAAAACTGTTGCGATCTCCTATAATTGTGGGTTATCAGGTGGCGGAGCCCAAGCAACCGGTTGCGCATTGGTAACTTTCACCACTTTCTTGCCCTTGGAGTCAGCAGCAACAGGAGATGCGGGCCCAAGAACGGCGACAGGGCCAGTAGCTGGTGTTGCAGATGGTACTTGAGCCGATGGCGCCGCCGCCGGTGCTTCTAGTGTTGCAGGTGGAACTTGATCTGATGTTGTTTCCGCCAATGCTTCTGGTGCTGCAAGTGGTACTTGAGCCGATGGCGCCGCCGCCGATGCTTCTGGTGCTGCAGGTGGAACTTGAGCTGATGGCACCGCCGCCGATGCTTCTAGTGCTGCAGGTGGTACTTGAGCCGATGCCGCCGCCGCTGAAGCATCTGGTGATGGAGGTGCAGCTTGACCCGTAGGAGCCAATGCTGGTGCTTCTTGAGCCGTTGGAGTTGCTTCAGTAGATGGTGGCACTTGTGGACTCGCACCAAAGATGGCATCAAGCCCAAGAGAGCAGTTGGGTGGCGTAAAATCACCATAGGCTATATACACATTGGCGTCTTCTCCAGCTCCAGGGGTGCTCGACTCCAACACAGGGGTCAGCTACTGCAATAAACACCAAAAGTAACTAACAAAATTGAAAAAATGCATCAGATAAACATGAAGTGGACATTGTATTTGTTAATGTCAGAACATTAACCTAAGTTATCATGGCTTAAACAGACAAGTTATCAACATAAAAAAGTGAAGTTGTCAACCTGGGGCCGCAGGATTCTGGGCATCATTCTCTTGACCTTGAGCTATTGTCGTATCAATAGGCATATTGACTCGGGTACCTCCCACAACTTCTTCAATGACATGAATGGCTGCAGCGGAAAAAGATTGAACACATCGTCAACATAAATCATCACTACATACAAGAAAAAAAAGGTGATGGGAGACAGAAATAACCTATAGCTTCACCTTCATCATGCCCTACATTGGCAACGACTTCATTTTCACCTTCAACAGCCTCAGCCGCGCTGGCGATATCTTCAACAATAGCAGTAACAGTGGCCGCTGCAGCGAGCTGATCTACAGGGTCATCAGAAACACCAGCTGATGTCGCTGCAACAGCATCAGATGCGCCCATGCTAGTTGATGCTGCTTTATCAGAGGCTAACGAACCACCAGTCGCATCAAGTACTTCAACCGCAGACGGAGATGTCGCCGTGGGCGATTCATCAAGATGGATAACTTCTGTTGGCCGCGATGATGTTGTCTGCGACAATGCTGCCCTTAGTCATGGAGAAGATCCAGTCTTGGCGAAGTGCACCTTTTCACAGTGGATTTATCTTTTGAACGATTGAAATATGGGTACACAAGAGTAGTAGTAAGATTACACATGTTGTTAAACTTAAGTTAGCACATGCTACCAACAAAAACAGTTGTCACATACTTCAGGTGTAAATAACTTCCAGGAAAAAATTACAGATTTATCAAGGACTAGCAATATAAAGTTATCAAATGATATAAACCAAAAAGCCAGCATTTTGTTTTGTATAACTATAAACAGAAAATAACTTGGTGCAATGAATAAGAATGTATGGGGGAAATGCAATCAAGAAAGGTATGTAAACACCTTTTTCCTGATACACTTGGCGAACCCTTAGCAGCAACAACTTGTTACATAGGTGCACTGTATGAAAAAAACAAATGTTACAAGCACAAACAGTTACCAAGATTGGTAAGTCTAAATTATCAGGGGGGCATAATTGAGTTATCAATGTTCATCAAAATAAGTTATCAGACAAAAAGAACAAAATTACCAGCGTGTTGGTAGGTGTAAAACCTAACTATAGTTTCAGTGCACATGAAAATAGTGTAGAAAAACAGCAAAGAACTACTGAACATAAACGAAAGTAAGAGGCGTAGAAAAGAATGTGAATACATTTTTACTGGTGCAATCTCTGAATCCTTAGCAGCAGCAGCAGCAGCTTGTTTGCCAGGTGCCCTGCAAGGGAAAACAATGTTAATCAGAACATAAAAAAAAAGACAAGTTGCTAAAAAAATATGAGCAAGCTAATTATCAGGATGAAACTACCCAAACTACCATACTCAAACAACTGGATTTACCATGTTGTATCAGGCACAGCATTAATAAAAAAACCATGGAAAAATCATTCTCCTGCGTGGAGCCTCCTTCCGCATGGTGTATAGTGGGACGGCGACACCAGTTCCCTTTTCAGCCACACGTATACCAAGCTCCTGGACCACAACTTTCTTCACAGCTAAATGAGTTTCATCTGTTGACGGTGCATTTGGTGAAGATGGCCTTTGTGATGGGCTGGGGGGCACAACTGGTGAAGTTGGACGGAGCGGCACAGTTGGTGAAGCTAGACGGGGGGTGATGGTAGCCTCAGTTGCTTGCGCCTCTGGTAAGCCAATTTTTTCAGAAGCTGAGAACCACATCGCTTGACAGAGGATTCAGTGGCCGCCTCAGCTTGCGTGTTTGTCAGATCTCGCTGGCTAAGCCCTCCATCACCTGATCCAACTGATGTTGCGTGAGAGGTGCCAGTGAGCATGATCTGAGACTCATTAAGGTTCTCATCGATATTGCGGACAGGCGTGTCTTCAACATCTGGTGATGTGTTCTCATGAGCTTTGACAGTTGCATCATCTAGATGTGTGGTGTCATCATCAACTGGCCCGCTGACCGTAGCTACATTCGCGGTACCACTTCCTGAAGCAACGAAAGGATCATTACGGCGACGACGAACAACTTGATAATCCATATCATCACCATCATCATCAGAGTCAGCATCAGAATTAGCATCATTGCCTCCGTGGTACTCGTCATCACTATCAGAATCTTCAATAATATACTTTCCAGGGCTTTCTAGCCGCCTGCCTTGTGATGAGCGCGTGGTCCTTGCCGTCGTACGGGTAGCAGAAGAAAGAACATTCAATCCAGCATCTAGCTGACGGGAGACATCTGAATGGCCCTCATCATCCAAAGCGGTAAATGATTGCACAAGATCGCCTAGTATGCCAGCCATGGCGGACGTGAATTGAGCAACTATCTGAGTTGATTTGGCAAATTTCTGCTCAATAGAAAAAATGCAAAAAACAAAAATAAATAGTAAGTTATCACCAAAATGCAACAAAAGTTATCATGAGTTCACAAAAAGCACACACATGAACAATACCAAACAAATGTGTGGTGTCGTTGCAATAAACACATGAATGTATTCATGATTTAACAAACATTCAGTCACCATGAAAATGAAGATCAATATACGAGAAAGCTAAAATAGCACAATTAGATATCAGCAAAAACTTAAGTTATCCAAGGCTTTACAAAAAATAATCATCACAGGAATGCAACCAAGTTATCATGATACGTGAGAACATATGCTGTCATGAAAAAAACAGAAAAACCTGATGGCATGAGTTTCACATCATAAAGTTATCAAGGCATTACACTAAGAATTGTCACAAGGTGGCAACATAATTATTATCCTTTATAGAGGATATGCCACATTGGAAACAAATAACAATATCTGATGGCATTACTAAAGAGTGTAAAGTTGACATCAAAAGAGGGTTACCACATTGAGTGCAACAAATAAGTTATCATCATATGAAAAAACATAGAATAGCACATGCTCACCTCCTGGCTGCAGCTTGGGGCAGCATGAAGACGCATAAACTTATCAAGACCTTCCAGACCACCAAACAGACAGAAATTCATGCCAAACTCAGGCTTCAACTGGAAAAAATGTAGTGACAAGTCAGATAAGTAACAACAAAAAACAATGAAAAGAAAATGCAGTTGCAAGCAGTGTGTGAACTGAAAACATAGATATAGATTACCGGTAGTTTCCCGAAAGAAACTGTGTCAGCCTGAACATCCTTGTTGAGGACAAGAGTTATCAGCTTCTTCGTCCAGACATTGATGGGAAAAGGACCATCAGGCAATACGATGTCGAGTCCAGAAAGATCAATCGCATGAATGTACAATAGCTGATAAGAAAAATACAAGCGTCATGGTAAACACGAACAAAATCAGACACAAAATGATAAAAACATGACAAATGACAAAATAGAAGGTAAGAGGAAAGCATTATCACTTACATTGTAGAAGAGAAGGCAACCCCTGGTAGGCTTGCGTTTCAGCACCACCTTGTGTAATTCGTCAGCAATAAATTTGGACCAATTGAGATTTTTAATACCATTGATGTCACGTTGCAAGTTGAAAACAAAAGAAACTGAAGTTCACCGAATGGAACACAAAAACTATGAAAGTTACCACACTGACATACAGTAAAGTTATCAAGCACACAAGAAAGAAAATGAAAGAATTACATAACCACTTACCAGCACAGCATACCATCTTGGGCTGACTTTGTTGGAGGTGGTCGGGGCAATGATTGTATTCCCTGCAAGCAAAAGCCACATATGCTTGAAAGTATCATCAGCATTTACAGGACCCTTTATGAGATCAACAAGATCAGTCATTTTAGGGGCATATCCAAGTTCGCCAAACAACTCAAGCCCTAACTCAATATCAACTTCAGTAGGGAGGTTGTAAGGGACATCCTCCCCTCCACGTGGCACGCCCATAACACGATGCACATATTCCTCATTGACCGAAAGCCTACCCCGCCCTGGTACGACCACCTCACGGGAATCGGGATTGTAGAGGTCAGCAAGCCACACACTGAGATTGTCGAAGAGATGGTCATACTGGATATTCCGAAGGCTTGTGAAATCCATCTCATCAATGGCAGCCTTCCTGTCATCATTCATGTCTTTGCATGCTAAAAGAAGCGAACTAGGTAAGGCTCTGTTCCGCGGAGGAGGGCGTTTCAACTTTTTCGAAGGAACCTCATCAATTCCATCACCATCTCCTTTGCGCTTCCTCGGCATTGTGTCCCTGTCATGTAGGAACGAAAAAGAAAGCGAATGAAACCAATTAGATGACTTATGAGAAACTGATATCACAATTAATAGCAACATTTATAAACTGGTGTTTGACAAAGCGATAATACAGCTGATAAACATATCGTTGTGGTTCATGGTCACACAAAAAAAGATTATCATGACCATGATAAATAAATCAAGCAAATTGCACTTGGTTTATAGGAAAAAAATCCGGTTAAAAAACAAAGACGGTACCACACCTGCTAAACTATAGCAAAACAGATGGCACAAGTATATTAAAGCATGTGCAACTGATAACTGAGGCACAATTATATTGGTAAGTGAGAAAGGCGGCATCAATTTGATGATGTACAACCAATTTACCCCTGATAAAATTAGCATTGACACATGGTCATTAATAATCACAAAAATGATGCCGGTAAGCACACAAAAAACTACCAGACAATTGAATAAGAAATGAGCATTGTGTTGTGCTACCTCTTGAGCACTGCGTTGGTTTTCCCTTGAAGAGGAAAGGGTGATGTAGCAAAGTAGCGTAAGTATTTCCCTCAGTTTTTGAGAACCAAGGTATCAATCCAGTAGGAGGCTACACACGAGTCCCTTGCACCTACACAAACAAATAAATCCTCGCAACCAACGCGATAAGGGGTTGTCAATCCCTACACGGTCACTTACGAGAGTGAGATCTGATAGATATGATGGGATAATATTTTTGGTATTTTTGTGATAAAGATGCAAAGTAAAATAAAAGGCAACGAAAATAACTAAGTGTTGGAAGATTAATATGATGGAAAATAGACCCGGGGGCCATAGGTTTCACTAGTGGCTTCTCTCGAGAGCATAACTATTTACGGTTGGTGAACAAATTACTGTAGAGCAATTGACAGAATTGAGCATAGTTATGAGAATATCTAGGCATGATCATGTATATAGGCATCACGTCCGAAACAAGTAGACCGACTCCTGCCTGTATCTACTACTATTACTCCACACATCGACCGCTATCTAGCATGCATCTAGAGTATTAAGTTCATAGGAACAGAGTAACGCTTTAAGCAAGATGACATGATGTAGAGGGATAAATTCATGCAATATGATATAAACCCCATCTTGTTATCCTCGATGGCAACAATACAATACGTGTCTTACTGCCCCTACTGTCACTGGGAAAGGACACCGCAAGATTGAACCCAAAGCTAAGCACTTCTCCCATTGCAAGAAAGATCAATCTAGTAGGCCAAACCAAACTGATAATTCGAAGAGACTTGCAAAGATAACCAATCATACATAAAAGAATTCAGAAGATTCAAATATTGTTCATAGATAAACTTGATCATAAACCCACAATTCATCGGTCTCAACAAACACACCGCAAAAGAAGATTACATCGAATAGATCTCCACAAGAGAGGGGGAGAACATTGTATTGAGATCCAAAAAGAGAGAGGAAGCCATCTAGCTAATAACTATGGACCCGAAGGTCTGAGGTAAACTACTCACACATCATCGGAGAGGCTTTGGTGTTGATGTAGAAGCCCTCCGTGATCGATGCCCCCTCCGGCGGAGCTCCGGAACGGGCCCCAAGATGGGATCTCACGGGTACAGAAGGTTGCGGCGGTGGAATTAGGTTTTTGGCTCCGTATCCGGTAGTTTGGGGGTACGTAGGTATATATAGGAGGAAGGAGTACGTCGGTGGAGCAACGTGGGGCCCACGAGGGTGGAGGGCGCACCCAGGGGGGTAGGCACGCCCCCCTACCTTGTGGCTACCTGGTAGCTTTCTTGACGTAGGTTCCAAGTCCTCTGGATCACGTTCGTTCCGAAAATCACGTTCCCGAAGGTTTCATTCCGTTTGGACTCCATTTGATATTCTTTTTTGCGAAACTCTGAAATAGGCAAAAAACAGCAATTCTGGGCTGGGCCTCCGGTTAATAGGTTAGTCCCGAAAATAATATAAAAGTGTATAATAAAGCCCAATAATGTCCAAAACAGAAGATAATATAGCATGGAGCAATCAAAAATTATAGATACGTTGGAGACGTATCAAGCATCCCCAAGCTTAATTCCTGCTCATCCTCGAGTAGGTAAATGATAAAAACAGAATTTTTGATGTGGAATGCTAATTGGCATAATTTCAATGTAATTCTTCTTAATTGTGGTATGAATATTCAGATCCGAAAGATTCAAGATAAAAGTTCAATATTGACATAAAAATAATAATACTTCAAGTATACTAACTAAGCAATTATGTCCTCTCAAAATAACATGGCCAAAGAAAGTTCATCCCTACAAAATCATATAGTTTAGTCATGCTCCATTTTCGTTACACAAGAATGCTCTCATCATGCACAACCCCGATGACAAGCCAAGCAATTGTTTCATACTTTAGTAATCTCAAACTTTTTCAACCTTCACGCAATACATGAGCGTGAGCCATGGACATAGCACTATGGGTGGAATAGAATATGATGATGGGGGTTATGTGGAGAAGACAAAAAGGGAGAAAGTCTCACATCAACGAGGCTAATCAATGAGCTATGGAGATGCCCATCGATTGATGTTAATGCAAGGAGTAGGGATTGCCATGCAACAGATGCACTAGAGCTATAAATATATGAAAGCTCAACAAAAGAAACTAAGTGGGTGTGCATCCAACTTGCTTGCTCACGAAGACCTAGGGCACTTGAGGAGGCCCATTGTTGGAATATACAAGCCAAGTTCTATAATGAAAAATTCCCACTAGTATATGAAAGTGACAAAACAAGAGACTCTCTATTATGAAGATCATGGTGCTACTTTGAAGCAAAAGTGTGGTAAAAGGATAGTAACATTGTCCCTTCTCTCTTTTTCTCTCTTTTTTGGCCTTCTCTATTTTTATGGCCTTTCTTTTTCTTATTCCTCACTTGGGACAATGCTCTAGAAAATGATGATCATCACACTTGTATTTATTTACAACTCAATGATTACAACTCGATACTAGAACAAAGTATGACTCTATATGAATGCCTCCAGCGGTGTACCGGGATATGCAATGAACCAAGAGTGACATGTATGAAAGAATTATGAACGGTGGCTTTGCCACAAATACTATGTCAACTACATGATCATGCAAAGCAATATGACAATGATGAACGTGTCATGATAAACGGAATGATGGAAAGTTGCATGGCAATATATCTCGGAATGGCTATGGAAATGCCATAATAGGTAGGTATGGTGGCTGTTTTGAGGAAGATATAAGGAGGTTTATGTGTGAAAGAGCGTGCCATATCACGGGGTTTGGATGCACCGGCGAAGTTTGCACCAACTCTCAATGTGAGAAAGGGCAATGCACGGTACCGAAGAGGCTAGCAATGGTGGAAAGGTGAGAGTGCGTATAATCCATGGACTCAACAATAGTCATAAAGAACTCACATACTTATTAAAAATCTACAAGTCATCAAAAACCAAGCACTACGCGCATGCTCCTAGGGGGATAGATTGGTAGGAAAAGACCATCGCTCGTCCCGACCGCCACTCATAAGGAGGACAATCAAAGAACACCTCATGTTTCAAATTTTTTACATAACGTTTACCATACGTGCATGCTACGGGACTTGCAAACTTCAACACAAGTATTTCTCAAATTCACAACTACTCAACTAGCACAACTTTAATATTACTACCTCCATGTCTCAAAACAATCATCAAGCATCAAACTTCTCTTAGTAGTCAACGCACTCATAAGAAAGTTTTTACTAATCTTGAATACCTAGCATATTAGGATTATTTAAGCAAATTACCATGCTGTTTAAGACTCTCAAAATAATCTAAGTGAAGCATGAGAGATCAATAGTTTCTATAAAACAAATCCACCACCGTGCTCTAAAAGATATAAGTGAAGTACTAGAGCAAAACTATATAACTCAAAAGATATAAGTGAAGCACATAGAGTATTCTAATAATTTCCGAATCATGTGTGTCTCTCTCAAAAGGTGTGTACAGCAAATATGATTGTGGTAAAATAAAAAGCAAAGACTCAAATCATGCAAGACTCTCCAAGCAAAACACATATCATGTGGTGAATAAAAATATAGCTCCAAGTAAAGTTACCGATGGAAGTAGACGAAAGAGGGGATGCCTTCCGGGGCATCCCCAAGCTTTGGATTTTAGGTGTCCTTAGATTATCTTGGGGTCCCATGGGCATCCCCAAGCTTAGGCTCTTGCCACTCCTTGTTCCATAATCCATCAAATCTTTCACCCAAAACTTGAAAACTTCACAACACAAAACTCAGCAGAAAATCTCGTGAGCTCCGTTAGCGAAAGAAAACAAAATACCACTTCAAGGTACTGCAATGAACTCATTCTTTATTTATATTGGTGTTAAACCTAATGTATTCCAACTTCTCTATGGTTTATAAACTATTTTACTAGCCATAGATTCATCAAAATAAGCAAACAACACACGAAAAACAGAATCTGTCAAAAATAGAACAGTCTGTAGTAATCTGTAACTAACGCAAACTTCTGGAACTCCAAAACATCAGCAAAAATAGGAAGACCTAGACAATTTGTTTATTGATCAGCATCAATTGGAATCAATATTTTATCACGTTCTGGTGATTTTTAACAATTATTTTCGTGAACAGAAAGTTTCTGGAATTTTCTGCAAGATCAAATAACTATCATCCAAGAAGATCCTATAGGTTTAACTTGGCACAAACACTAATTAAAGCATAAAAACACATCTAACCATAGGCTAGAACAAATATTTATTCCTAAACAGAAGCAAAAGCAAAAAAACTAAGAATAAAATTGGGTTGCCACCCAACAAGCGCTATCGTTTAACGCCCCTAGCTAGGCATCTATAATTTTAATGATGCTCACATGAAAGACAAGAATTGAAGCACAAAGAGAGCATCATGAAACACGTGACAAACACATGTAAGTCTAACATACTTCCTATGCATAGGCATCTTATAGGCAAATAAATTATCATAGCAAGCAAAATCTAGCATATGCAAGGAAGTGGAAAGAAACAATAGCAATCTCAACATAACGAAAGGTAATTTTGTAACATGAAAATTTCTACAACCATATTTTCCTCTCTCATAATAATTACATGTGGAATCATAAGCAAATCCAAAAAATAGCTATCACATAAAAAATTTGTTGGGAATCGTAGCATAATTTTAAAATTTTCCTACGCTCACCAAGATGCACCTATGGAGTGTACCAGCAATGAGGGGAAAGGAGTGCATCTACATACCCTTGTAGATCGCGAGCGGAAGCGTTCCAATGAACGTGGATGACGGAGTCGTACTCGCCGTGATCCAAATCACCGATGACCGAGTGCCGAACGGACGGCACCTCCGCGTTCAACACACGTACGGTACAGCGACGTCTCCTCCTTCTTGATCCAGCAAGGGGGAAGGAGAGGTTGATGGAGATCCAACAGCACGACGGCGTGGTGGTGGATGTAGCGGGTCTCCGGCAGGGCTTCGCCGAGCTTCTGCGAGAGAGAGAGAGGTGTTGCGAGGGAGGAGGGAGGCGCCCAAGGCTGTAGGTTGCTGCCCTCCCTCCCCCCCTTTATATAGACCCCCAGGGGGGGCGCCGGCCCTAGAGATGGGATCTCATGGGGGGGCGGCGGCCAAAGGGGGGAAGGGGTTGCCTTGCCTTCCAAGGCAAGGGGGAAGCCCCCCACCCTAGGGTTCCCAACCCTAGGCGCATGGGGGGAGGCCCAAGGGGGGCGCCCCAGCCCACTAAGGGCTGGTTCCCTTCCACTTTCAGCCCACGGGGCCCTCCGGGATAGGTGGCCCCACCCGATGGACCCCCGGGACCCTTCCGGTGGTCCCGGTACAATACCGGTAACCCCCGAAACTTTCCCGGTGGCCGAAACTTGACTTCCTATATATAATTCTTCACCTCCGGACCATTCCGGAACCTCTCGTGACGTCCCGGATCTCATCCGGGACTCCGAACAACTTTCGGGTATCCGCATACACATATCTCTACAACCCTAGCGTCACCGAACCTTAAGTGTGTAGACCCTACGGGTTCGGGAGACATGCAGACATGACCGAGACGCCTCTCCGGTCAATAACCAACAGCGGGATCTGGATACCCATGTTGGCTCCCACATGTTCCATGATGATCTCATCGGATGAACCACGGTGTCGAGGATTCAATCAATCCCGTATACAATTCCCTTTGTCAATCGGTATGTTACTTGCCCGAGATTCGATCGTCAGTATCCCAATACCTTGTTCAATCTCGTTACCGGCAAGTCTCTTTACTCATACCGCAATGCATGATCCCGTGACTAACGCCTTAGTCACATAGAGCTATTATGATGATGCATTACCGAGTGGGCCCAGAGATACCTCTCCGTCACACGGAGTGACAAATCCCAGTCTCGATCCGTGCCAACCCAACAGACACTTTCGGAGATACCCGTAGTGCACCTTTATAGTCACCCAGTTACGTTGTGATGTTTGGCACACCCAAAGCACTCCTACGGTATCCGGTAGTTGCACGATCTCATGGTCTAAGGAAAAGATACTTGACATTGGAAAAGCTCTAGCAAACGAAACTACACGATCTTTTATGCTATGCTTAGGATTGGGTCTTGTCCATCACATCATTCTCCTAATGATGTGATCCCGTTATCAATGACATCCAATGTCCATAGTCAAGAAACCATGACTATCTGTTGATCAACGAGCTAGTCAACTAGAGACTTACTAGGGACACGTTGTGGTCTATGTATTCACACATGTATTATGATTTCCGGGCAATACAATTATAGCATGAACAATAGACAATTACCATGAACAAAGAAATATAATAATAACCATTTATTATTGCCTCTAGGGCATATTTCCAACAGTCTGCCACTTGCACTAGAGTCAATAATCTAGTTACATTGTGATGAATCGAACACCCATTGCGTCCTGGTGTTGATCATGTTTTGCCCTAGGGAGAGGTTTAGTCAACGGATCTGCTACATTCAGGTCCGTATGTACTTTACAAATATCTATGTCTCCATTTTGAACACTTTCACGAATGGAGTTGAAGCGACGCTTGATATGCCTGGTCTTCCTGTGAAACCTGGGCTCCTTTGCAAGGGCAATAGCTCCAGTGTTGTCACGGAAGAGAGTCATCGGGCCCGACGCATTGGGAATCACCCCTAGGTCGGTAATGAACTCCTTCATCCAGACTGCTTCCTGTGCTGCCTCCGAGGCTGCCATGTACTCCGCTTCACATGTAGATCCCGCCACAACGCTTTGCTTGCAACTGCACCAGCTTACTGCTCCTCCATTCAAAATATACACGTATCCGGTTTGTGACTTCGAGTCATCCAGATCTGTGTCGAAGCTAGCGTTGATGTAACCCTTTACGACGAGCTCTTCGTCACCTCCATAAACGAGAAACATATCCTTAGTCCTCTTCAGGTACTTCAGGATATTCTTGACCGCTGTCCAGTGTTCCATGCCGGGATTACTTTGGTACCTTCCTACCAAACTTACGGCAAGGTTTACATCAGGTCTGGTACACAGCATGACATACATAATAGACCCTATGGCCGAGGCATAGGGGATGACACTCATCTTTTCTATATCTTCTGCCGTGGTCGGGCATTGAGCCGTGCTCAATTGCACACCTTGCAATACAGGCAAGAACCCCTTCTTGGACTGATCCATACTGAACTTCTTCAATATCTTGTCAAGGTATGTACTCTGTGAAAGACCAATGAGGCGTCTTGATCTATCTCTATAGATCTTGATGCCTAATATATAAGCAGCTTCTCCAAGGTCCTTCATTGAAAAACACTTATTCAAATAGGCCTTTATACTTTCCAAGAATTCTATATCATTTCCCATCAATAGTATGTCATCCACATATAATATGAGAAATGCTACAGAGCTCCCACTCACTTTCTTGTAAACACAGGCTTCTCCATAAGTCTGTGTAAACCCAAACGCTTTGATCATCTCATCAAAGCGAATGTTCCAACTCCGAGATGCTTGCACCAGCCCATAGATTGAGCACTGGAGCTTGCATACTTTGTTAGCATTCTTAGGATCGACAAAACCTTCTAGCTGCATCATATACAACTCCTCCTTAAGGAAGCCGTTAAGGAATGCCGTTTTGACGTCCATCTGCCATATCTCATAATCATAGTATGCGGCAATTGCTAACATGATTCGGACGGACTTCAGCTTCGCTACGGGTGAGAAAGTCTCATCGTAGTCAACCCCTTGAACTTGTCGATAACCCTTAGCGACAAGTCGAGCTTTGTAGATGGTCACATTACCATCTGCGTCCGTCTTCTTCTTAAAGATCCATTTGTTTTCTATGGCTCGCCGCTCATCGGGCAAGTCAGTCAAAGTCCATACTTTGTTTTCATACATGGATTCTATCTCGGATTTCATGGCTTCTAGCCATTTGTCGGAATCCGGGCCCGCCATCGCTTCTTCATAGTTCGAAGGTTCACCGTTGTCTAACAACATGATTTCCAGGACAGGGTTGCCGTACCACTCTGGTGCGGAACGTGTCCTTGTGGACCTACGAAGTTCAGTAGCAACTTGATCCGAAGCTTCATGATCATCATCATTAACTTCCTCCCCAGTCGGTGTAGGCACCACAGGAACATCTTCCCGCGCTGTGCTACTTTCCGGTTTGGAAGGGGTGACTATCACCTCATCAAGTTCCACTTTCCTCCCACTCAATTCTTTCGAGAGAAACTCCTTCTCCAGAAAGGACCCGTTCTTGGCAACGAAGATCTTGCCTTCGGATCTGAGGTAGAAGGTATACCCAATAGTTTCCTTAGGGTATCCTATGAAGACGCATTTTTCTGACTTGGGTTCGAGCTTTTCAGGTTGAAGTTTCTTGACATAAGCATCGCATCCCCAAACTTTTAGAAACGACAGCTTAGGTTTCTTCCCAAACCATAATTCATACGGTGTCGTCTCAACGGATTTCGACGGAGCCCTATTTAAAGTGAATGCGGCAGTCTCTAAAGCATAGCCCCAAAATGAGAGCGGTAAATCGGTAAGAGACATCATAGATCGCACCATATCCAATAGGGTGCGATTACGACGTTCGGACACACCATTTCTCTGAGGTGTTCCAGGCGGCGTGAGTTGTGAAACTATTCCACATTTCCTTAAGTGTGTACCAAATTCGTGACTTAAATATTCTCCACCACGATCTGATCGTAAGAATTTTATTTTCCTGTCACGTTGATTCTCAACTTCACTCTGAAATTCTTTGAACTTTTCAAAGGTTTCAGACTTGTGTTTCATTAGGTAGACATACCCATATCTACTTAAATCATCAGTGAGAGTGAGAACATAACGATATCCTCCGCGAGCCTCAACACTCATTGGACCACACACATCGGTATGTATGATTTCCAATAAGTTGGTTGCTCGCTCCATTGTTCCGGAGAACGGAGTCTTGGTCATCTTACCCATGAGGCATGGTTCGCACGTGTCAAATGATTCGTAATCAAGAGACTCCAAAAGTCCATCTGCATGGAGCTTCTTCATGCGCTTGACACCAATGTGACCAAGGCGGCAGTGCCACAAGTATGTGGGACTATCGTTATCAACTTTACATCTTTTGGTATTCACACTATGAACATGTGTAACATCACGTTCGAGATTCATCAAAAATAAACCATTGACCAGCGGGGCATGACCATAAAACATATCTCTCAAATAAATAGAACAACCATTATTCTCGGATTTAAATGAGTAGCCATCTCGAATTAAACGAGATCCAGATACAATGTTCATGCTCAAAGCTGGCACTAAATAACAATTATTGAGGTTTAAAACTAATCCCGTGGGTAGATGCAGAGGTAGCGTGCCGACGGCGATCACATCGACCTTGGAACCATTCCCGACGCGCATCGTCACCTCGTCCTTCGCCAGTCTCCGTTTATTCCGTAGTTTCTGTTTTGAGTTACAAATATGAGCAACCGCACTGGTATCAAATACCCAGGAGCTACTACGAGTACTGGTAAGGTACACATCAATAACTTGTATATCACATATACCTTTGGTGTTGCCGGCCTTCTTCTTGACCGCTAAGTATTTGGGGTAGTTCCGCTTCCAGTGACCACTTCCCTTGCAATAAAAGCACTCAGTCTCGGGCTTGGGTCCATTCTTTGACTTCTTCCCAGTAACTGGTTTACCGGGCGCGGCAACTCCCTTGCCGTCCTTCTTGAAGTTCTTCTTACCCTTGCCCTTCTTGAACTTAGTGGTTTTATTCACCATCAACACTTGATGTTCTTTTCTGATCTCTACCTCAGCTGATTTCAGCATTGAATATACCTCAGGAATGGTCTTTTCCATCCCTTGCATATTGTAGTTCATCACAAAGCACTTGAAGCTTGGTGGAAGCGACTGAAGGATTCTGTCAATGACCGCGTCATCCGGGAGATTAACTCC
Source organism: Aegilops tauschii subsp. strangulata (assembly GCF_002575655.3). Classification (NCBI taxonomy): domain Eukaryota; kingdom Viridiplantae; phylum Streptophyta; class Magnoliopsida; order Poales; family Poaceae; genus Aegilops; species Aegilops tauschii. Next base: position 509,405,598 of record NC_053037.3, read on the forward strand.
CAGCTGAGTCAAGCGGTTGTGCAACCCAGACATTCTGAGTATGTGCTCACTAACAGAACTATTCTCCTCCATTTTACAGCTGAAGAACTTGTCGGAGACTTCATATCTCTCGACCCGGGCATGAGCTTGGAAAACCAATTTCAGCTCCTCGAACATCTCATATGCTCCATGTTTCTCAAAACGCTTTTGGAGACCCGGTTCTAGGCTGTAAAGCATGCCGCACTGAACGAGGGAGTAATCATCAGCACGCTGCTGCCAAGCGTTCATAACGTCTTGGTTCTGTGGGATTGGTGCATCACCTAGCGGTGCTTCTAAGACATAATCTTTCTTGGCTACTATGAGGATGATCCTCAGGTTCCGGACCCAGTCCGTATAGTTGCTGCCATCATCTTTCAGCTTGGTTTCTCTAGGAACGCGTTGAAATTGAGGACAACGTTGGCCATTTGATCTACAAGACATAGTGTAAAGATTTTAGACTAAGTTCATGATAATTGAGTTCATCTAATCAAATTATTTAATGAACTCCCACTCAGATAGACATCCCTCTCGTCCTCTAAGTGAAACATGATCCGAGTTTAACTAGGCCGTGTCCGATCATCACGTGAGACGGACTAGTCAAGATCGGTGAACATCTCCATGTTGATCGTATCTTCTATATGACTCATGCTCGACCTTTCGGTCCTCTGTGTTCCGAGGCCATGTCTGTACATGCTAGGCTCGTCAAGTCAACCTAAGTGTATTGCGTGTGTTCCGAGGCCATGTCTGTACATGCTAGGCTCGTCAACACCCGTTGTATTCGAACGTTAGAATCTATCACACCCGATCATCATGTGGTGCTTCGAAACAACGAACCTTCGCAACGGTGCACAGTTAGGGTGAACACTTTCTTGAAATTATTATAAGGGATCATCTTACTTACTACCGTCGTTCTAAGCAAATAAGATGCAAAAACATGATAAACATCACATGCAATCAAATAGTGACATGATATGGCCAATATCATTATGCTCCTTTGATCTCCATCTTCGGGGCACCATGATCATCTTCGTCACCGGCATGACACCATGATCTCCATCATTGTGTCTTCATGAAGTCGTCACGCCAACGATTACTTCTACTTCTATGGCTAACGCGTTTAGCAACAAAGTAAAGTAAATTACATGGCGTTATTCAATGACACGCAGGTCATACAAAATAATAAAGACAACTCCTATGGCTCCTGCCGGTTGTCATACTCATCGACATGCAAGTCGTGATTCCTATTACAAGAATATGATCAATCTCATACATCACATATATCATTCATCACATCTTCTGGCCATATCACATCACATAGCACTTGCTGCAAAAACGAGTTAGACGTCCTCTAATTGTTGTTGCAAGTTTTTACGTGGTTTGTAGGTTTCTAGCAAGAACGTTTTCTTACCTACGGAAGACCACAACGTGATTTGCCAATTTCTATTTACCCTTCATAAGGACCCTTTTCATCGAATCTGTTCCGACTAAAGTAGGAGAGACAGACACCCGCTAGCCACCTTATGCAACTAGTGCATGTCAGTCGGTGGAACCTGTCTCACGTAAGCGTACGTGTAAGGTCGGTCCGGGCCGCTTCATCCTACAATGCCGCCGAAACAAGAAACGACTAGTAGCGGCAAGAAGAATTGGCAACATCAACGCCCACAACTTCTTTGTGTTCTACTCGTGCATAGTAACTACGCATAGGCCTGGCTCATGATGCCACTGTTGGGAATCGTAGCATAATTTTAAAATTTTCCTACGCTCACCAAGATGCATCTATGGAGTGTACTAGCAACGAGGGGAAATGAGTGCATCTACATACCCTTGTAGATCGCGAGCGGAAGCGTTCCAATGAACGTGGATGACGGAGTCGTACTCGCCGTGATCCAAATCACCGATGACCGAGTGTCGAACGGACGGCACCTCCGCGTTCAACACACGTACGGTACAGCGACGTCTCCTCCTTCTTGATCCAGCAAGGGGGAAGGAGAGGTTGATGGAGATCCAACAGCACGACGGCGTGGTGGTGGATGTAGCGGGTCTCCGGCAGGGCTTCGCCGAGCTTCTGCGAGAGAGAGACAGGTGTTGCAAGGGAGGAGGGAGGCGCCCAAGGCTGTAGGTTGCTGCCCTCCCTCCCCCCTTTATATAGACCCCCAGGGGGGCACCGGCCCTAGAGATGGGATCTCATGGGGGGGCGGCGGCCAAAGGGGGGAAGGGGTTGCCTTGCCTTCCAAGGCAAGGGGGAAGCCCCCCACCCTAGGGTTCCCAACCCTAGGCGCATGGGGGGAGGCCCAAGGGGGGCGCCCCAGCCCACTAAGGGCTGGTTCCCTTCCACTTTCAGCCCACGGGGCCCTCCGGGATAGGTGGCCCCACCCGATGGACCCCCGGGACCCTTCCGGTGGTCCCGGTACAATACCGGTAACCCCCGAAACTTTCCCGGTGGCCGAAACTTGACTTCCTATATATAATTCCTCACCTCCGGACCATTCTGGAACCTCTCGTGACGTCTGGGATCTCATCCGGGACTCCGAACAACTTTCGGGTATCCGCATACACATATCTCTACAACCCTAGCGTCACCGAACCTTAAGTGTGTAGACCCTACGGGTTCGGGAGACATGCAGACATGACCGAGACGCCTCTCCGGTCAATAACCAACAACGGGTTCTGGATACCCATGATGGCTCCCACATGTTCCACGATGATCTCATCGGATGAACCACGGTGTCGAGGATTCAATCAATCCCGTATACAATTCCCTTTGTCAATCGGTATGTTACTTGCCCGAGATTCGATCATCGGTATCCCAATACCTTGTTCAATCTCGTTACCGGCAAGTCTCTTTACTCGTACCGCAATGCATGATCCTGTGACTAACGCCTTAGTCACATAGAGCTCATTACGATGATGCATTACCGAGTGGGCCCAGAGATACCTCTCCGTCACACGGAGTGACAAATCCCAGTCTCGATCCGTGCCAACCCAACAGACACTTTCGGAGATACCCGTAGTGCACCTTTATAGTCACCCAGTTACGTTGTGATGTTTGGCACACCCAAAGCACTCCTACGGTATCCGGGAGTTGCACGATCTCATGGTCTAAGGAAAAGATACTTGACATTGGAAAAGCTCTAGCAAACGAAACTACACGATCTTTTATGCTATGCTTAGGATTGGGTCTTGTCCATCACATCATTCTCCTAATGATGTGATCCCGTTATCAATGACATCCAATGTCCATAGTCAGGAAACCATGACTATCTGTTGATCAACGAGCTAGTCAACTAGAGACTTACTAGGGACACGTTGTGGTCTATGTATTCACACATGTATTACGATTTCCGGGCAATACAATTATAGCATGAACAATAGACAATTACCATGAACAAAGAAATATAATAATAACCATTTATTATTGCCTCTAGGGCATATTTCCAACAATTTTCTCTTCATGATCCACATGCATGCAAAGTTGACACTCTTCCAAAATAGTGGGATTATCATAAAATAAAGTCGTGACCTCTCCAAACCCACTTTTATCAAAAATTTCATAAGATTGAACATGCTCCAAATATGTGGGATCTAAAGTTGACACTCTTCCAAACCCACTTTCAATGTTATTGCAAACACTATTATCAATCTCATATTCATCATGGGGCTTAAATAAATTTTCAAGATCATATGAAGAATCACCCCAATCATGATCATTGCAACAAGTAGTAGACATAGCAAAACTAGCATCCCCAAGCTTAGGGTTTTGCATATTTTTAGCACAATTAACATCAAGAAAATTTATAGTAAAATCATTGCAATCATGCTTTTTATTCAAAGATCTATCGTGAATCGCTTCATAAAGTACTTCATCACAATTTTCAGATTCACGAATTTCAAGCAAAACCTCATAAAGATAATCTAGTGCACTTAACTCACTAGCAATAGATTCATCATAATTGGATCTCTTAAAGAGATTAGCAAGTGGATGGGGATCCATAAACTCTTAGCAAGCAAAGATGCAAGCAAAAAGAAGGCACATGGTAACACAAGATCGAACGGAAGGAGGGAGAATAAAACGGCAAGGGTGAAGTGGGGGAGAGGAAAACGAGAGGCAAATGGCGAATAATGTAATGCGGGAGATAAGGGTTTGTGATGGGTACTTGGTATGTTGACTTTTGCGTAGACCTCTCCGGCAACGGCGCCAGAAATCCTTCTTGCTACCTCTTGAGCATTGCGTTGGTTTTTCCTTGAAGAGAAAAGGGTGATGCAGCAAAGTAGCGTAAGTATTTCCCTCAGTTTTTGAGAACCAAGGTATCAATCCAGTAGGAGGCTACACACGAGTCCCTCACACCTACACAAACAAATAAATCCTCGCAACCAACGCGATAAGGGGTTGTCAATCCCTACACGGTCACTTATGAGAGTGAGATCTGATAGATATGGTAGGATAATATTTTTGGTATTTTTGTGATAAAGATGCAAAGTAAAATAAAAGGCAACGAAAATAACTAAGTGTTGGAAGATTAATATGATGGAAAATAGACCCGTGGGCCATAGGTTTCACTAGTGGCTTCTCTCGAGAGCATAAGTATTTACGGTGGGTGAACAAATTACTGTTGAGCAATTGACAGAATTGAGCATAATTATGAGAATATCTAGGCATGATCATGTATATAGGCATCACGTCCGAAATAAGTAGACCGACTCCTGCCTGCATCTACTACTATTACTCCACACATCGACCGCTATCCAGCATGCATCTAGAGTATTAAGTTCATAGGAACAGAGTAACGCTTTAAGCAAGATGACATGATGTGGAGGGATAAATTCATGCAATATGATATAAACCCCATCTTGTTATCCTCGATGGCAACAATACAATACGTGCCTTGCTGCCCCTACTGTCACTGGGAAAGGACACCGCAAGATTGAACCCAAAGCTAAGCACTTCTCCCATTACAAGAAAGATCAATCTAGTAGGCCAAACCAAACTTATAATTCGAAGAGACTTGCAAAGATAACCAATCATACATAAAAGAATTCAGAAGATTCAAATATTGTTCATAGATAAACTTGATCATAAACCCACAATTCATCGGTCTCAACAAACACACCGCAAAAGAAGACTACATCGAATAGATCTCCACAAGAGAGGGGGAGAACATTGTATTGAGATCCAAAAAGAGAGAGGAAGCCATCTAGCTAATAACTATGGACCCGAAGGTCTGAGGTAAACTACTCACACATCATCGGAGAGGCTATGGTGTTGATATAGAAGCCCTCCGTGATCGATGCCCCCTCCGGCGGAGCTCTGGAACAGGCCCCAAGATGGGATCTCACGGGTACAGAAGGTTGCGGCGCTGGAATTAGGTTTTTGGCTCCGTATCCGGTAGTTTGGGGGTACGTAGGTATATATATAGGAGGAAGGAGTACGTCGGTGGAGCAACGTGGGGCCCATGAGGCTGGAGGGCGCGCCCCCTACCTCACGGCTTCCTGGTAGCTTTCTTGACGTAGGGTCCAAGTCCTCTGGATCACGTTCGTTCCGAAAATCACGTTCCCGAAGGTTTCATTCCGTTTGGACTCCGTTTGATATTCTTTTTCTGCGAAACTCTGAAATAGGCAAAAAACAACAATTCTGGGCTGGGCCTCCGGTTAATAGGTTAGTCCCAAAAATAATATAAAAGTGTATAATAAAGCCCAATAATGTCCAAAACAGAAGATAATATAGCATGGAGCAATCAATAATTATAGATACGTTGGAGACGTATCATGCTGCACGTAGTTAGACTAGAAAAATACTGGTAAGTACAGTAACATAATAATGGTAAGTGCTTGCACATCATCATTGGGGGATATCCAAAAAAAGAAGCACAAAGCATAAAAATCATGAGGCTGCAGTCCAAAAAACACAACCTAATGTGGATGTAGCTGTTTGAAGAACAGTTGGTAATCAGAGCGCGATTGCACCGCTCAAAATTACCGACAACAGGAAATTTAGGCACATAAACAACACCAGTCATAAAAAAGCAGTGTTTCAGCATCTGGTAATTTCAGTGCCATGTCATTGGTATGTGTAATACCATCATCATGATAATTTAATCATAACAAACAACACCGGTAATAGCAGTGCTTCAGCATCTGGTAATTTGAGTGCAATGTCATTGGCAAGTTCAATACCAACATCATGATAATTAAACAGAACAGACAACACCGGTAATTCATGCATTGTAAACATGGTAATTAGAGCACCACAAGCCTAATCGATAGACAGAAAGCGTCAAACAAATCCAACATAACAACATTTTGGGAATGAACTTAGGGTTACTGTTCAAATCCACAGCCACTAATGCACATCCTAAAATCCATAAACACCAAACACTATTGCATGTCCTAAAAATCCACATCCACGACACTAACAGGAGAACAAAAAAAGTGTGGGAAAATCCGTAGTAGAACCGACCATGCTTATCCACCACGAAAACCTATCCATACCCACCAGCCAACCAATTTCGCACAAATTGAACCAAATTTCCGAGCCATCATCAACTGGAACTAGAAGGCGACCTAATCTAACCTAATGGGAACAACAACCGGCCGGATTCGGAGGGTCCGAGCACCAAAAATCAACGGCGGAACATGTCGGCGGAGCAACAGGAAGACAGAGGAGGGGATGCACTCCTCACCGCCGATTCAGAAACTAGAAGCCGACCTAAACTAACCTAATGGGAACAACAACCGACCGGATTCGGAGGCTCCGAGCACCAAAAATCAACGGCGGAAACATACCGGCGGAGCAAAATAGGAAGACAAAGGGGTGGGGAATGCCTCACCGCAGACCCAGACGCCGTCCGCCGTGAACCGAACCGCGCCACCACCAGCAACCGTCGCGGACGAGGAAGAGGGGAGCGAGAGGAGATTCGAATGCACACCGCAGCGCGAGAGGGGGGAGAAGTAATGCGGGCGAAGGGGAGAGGGGGGAGTGGGGATCGTGGGTATTGGGCGAGAGGGGCGGTTTCGGCGGGGCCCGCTTGTCATCAAGAGCAAAACGCTGTAACGGCTATCGCCACGCGCGCTGCGCGCAGAACGGACGAGCGCGACGTTGGATTCGAATCGGACGGCAACGCGATCGTGCGGATCCGTTGCAAACCACCAGTCGGCAGGATTTTAGCTTTGTCGTAAGAAAAACCAATGAAAACCAACACAGAAATACACATAGGAAAATAAAAGGAGAAAAATGCACGAAAGCTTGTAAAACTAGTCCAAACCGGTCATTAAAGTTCAAGGGGAGTGTATCCCTGAATGATAATTTGTTTGTGATCCTCGGATCTTTAATATTGCACTCTTTTCTTTTATAAGTTTTTTCTAAATGGTTTCTTATGGAAGGCTTTTCAATGAGGCAATAGTAATACAAGCATTGTGATATGTCTGTTTCTCCTTATTTTTCCACTGAGTTTTTGGAAGGAATTTTTAATGGCATACTGTAATATTTCCTTATATTTTTTCTATAAGGTTTTTGGAGAAGACTAATCGTGACGAAGATGTTTACAGGAAAAATTGAAGCAGAGATTAGGAGGAGGGTTAGGATGAATTAATTAGTTTAGTTAATTAGAATCTCTGCTTGTGGAACCGACAGCCGGTTTCTCTCCCAAACGATTGCATCCTAATGTAACAGACGCGTCGTTCAGATCATGCCTCCCGTGAACGTTGCGCCTGTGCGACGCGTCCCTTCCAGGATATAAATCTGTACATCATCGACATCAATCATTAGTGAATCGTTACTGTTCATTCACATAGTTTCTTCACAATTTTCTCACGTTGCAACCTATGGATATTTTTTTAAAACTATTGCGACCCACAGACTTTTTTTGCTAGCAAAGGATAGAGAGGATTCGCGAAGAAAACCAAGGACGAGAGGCTTCGACGAGTCCGTGGGCCCGTGTGAATACGACGTGCGCGGGGGGCAGAGCGGTGGGTCCGGCCAAAAACTTAGCCGGTCGAATTGCCCCTTTCTTTCCCGTCCTTCTTTCCCCTCGTCCAAGCCTCGGCCTCTTTATAACCCCCGCCACCTAATCCTGCCCGTCCACCAAAGCCGCCAGCCTCCGTCCCCTGCCTGCCAACCCCAAATCTCCCCTCCCTCTGCCGCTCTCGAAATTCCCCGAGCATCGACCATGTCGGCCTACTGCGGAAAGTACAAGGGTACGCGATCCATCCCCCTCCTTCTTCCGCCTCTCCTCCCTCGCTCGTCGTTCTCTCAATATCTTGGCGATTTGATCTGTCTCGCGTGTAGATCCGTTGCCTGTTCGCCGTTCGCCATGCTTAGATCTACCTTTGCTCGCGAATCCGATGTAGTGTATGCCGTCCGTACTCGCCGTGCTTTGATCTGCTTGGCTCTAGCGGATACGCTGTTTTCGAGCGGATTTAGGCGCTGCCTGTTAGATCGAGTTTTTTGGATTACCCAGTCGCGTCAGGGTGATGGGCTGCATGCTGATGATTACTGCTAGGTCCATGCTAGTGATTATTTTGTATGGATGATGATACTAGCGTTCTTTCTTATTTTGCGAGTACTTTTTCGGGTAAGTTGATGGACTCCGTTGCTCCATCTGTACATAATTCTGCTTGTGTTCGTTGTAGTGGTAATTATGGCTTTAATTACTGAAGATTGCACCTGTAAATCTAGATCTATGTTGATCCTGGTGGCTTCTTTTGCTAAGCAATATCCTGTGCTTATATAGTTGCAAGCTGTATTGGTTTGCTCTGCTGCCTTGTTAATTCTTTGTTGCCCCTTTGTGTTAACCACCTTGTGCTGTTGTACAGAAACTTTATTGAGAAATTGTCAGAATTTCATAATCACTTGTCCGAATTATGGTTGTTAGTTTGTTAAGCAATATCCTGTGCTTATATAGTCGCAAGCTGTATGAGTTTGATCTGTTGCCATGTTAATTCTTTGTTGCCCCTGCCCGTGTTAGCCACCCTGTGCTGTTGCGCAGATACATCTTTGACAAATTGTCAAAATTTCATAATCAGTTGTCAGAATCATGGTAGTCAGTTTGTTGTGCATGTGTTGTTAGTTACACTCAACTTCTGCAGTTTTGTAGATTTTAGCACAATCTGAAATAGTTATGGCAATTGATCTTAAATACTGATTTATCCTGCAGATGAGCTCATCAAGAACGCTGCCTACATTGGCACCCCTGGCAAGGGTATCCTTGCTGCCGACGAGTCCACCGGCACCATTGGTAAGCGCTTTGCCAGCATCAATGTTGAGAATGTTGAGGACAACCGTCGTGCCCTCCGTGAGCTCCTCTTCTGCACCCCTGGAGCCCTCCAGTACCTCAGCGGTGTGATCCTCTTCGAGGAGACCTTGTACCAGAGCACCAAGGGTGGCAAGCCCTTCGTCGACATCCTCAAGGAGGGCAACGTCCTCCCTGGCATCAAGGTGGACAAGGGTACCGTCGAGCTCGCTGGAACCAACGGTGAGACCACCACCCAGGGCTTTGATGACCTTGGCAAGCGCTGCGCCAAGTACTATGAGGCTGGTGCCCGCTTTGCCAAGTGGCGTGCCGTCCTGAAGATTGGCCCTACCGAGCCATCACAGCTTTCCATCAACCAGAATGCTCAGGGTCTGGCTCGTTATGCCATCATCTGCCAGGAGAATGGTCTGGTGCCCATTGTAGAGCCTGAGATCCTTGTTGATGGACCTCATGACATTGACCGCTGTGCTTATGTGACCGAGATGGTCCTTGCTGCCTGCTACAAGGCTCTCAACGACCAGCATGTCCTCCTTGAGGGTACCCTCCTGAAGCCCAACATGGTTACCCCTGGTTCCGACGCCAAGAAGGTAGCCCCTGAGGTCATTGCTGAGTACACCGTCCGCACCCTCCAGAGGACCGTCCCTGCTGCCGTCCCTGCCATTGTCTTCCTCTCCGGTGGACAGAGCGAGGAGGAGGCGACCCTGAACCTGAATGCCATGAACAAGCTCCAGACCAAGAAGCCCTGGAACCTGTCCTTCTCCTTCGGGCGTGCCCTCCAGCAGAGCACCCTCAAGGCCTGGGCTGGTAAGGCGGAGAACGAGGAGAAGGCCAGGAAGGCGTTCCTGGTGAGGTGCAAGGCCAACTCTGAGGCCACCCTCGGCACCTACAAGGGCGATGCCACCCTCGGCGAGGGGGCCTCTGAGAGCCTCCACGTCAAGGACTACAAGTACTGATCTGCCTTCGGTGTGGTGGCCCGTTTGGGCGTCCTGCTTACCAGTATTATTGTTTGGTTTTCAGAGTCTTGATATATCCTTCGGATATCGAACCTAGTATGGAACTTGTGCTCTCAAAATAGCGTAGGTAGTTTCGTTTTTAGAGTCGAATACCCTGTTACTCGGGTGCTGCGTATCGTAAATTGGAGGGGTGGCTTTTGTTCTATGGTCGTGTAATTTTGCTGCTTACAATGGTAAAACCTGTTATATGCTGAGTACATGTCTATTTTGATTGTGTTGCATCGCTTAATTTTTCTTTTGTTGCTTCACTTGACTGACGCAACATCGCTTGATTTTTCTTTCATTGCTTCACTTGGCTGAAGCAACATCTCAGTTTCCTCTTGTGCACTTTTGTGCATGCTCATGAAACTGAGATTTCTTAGTTTTCTTTCATTTGTGAAGCAACATCGCTTAATTTTTCTTTAGTTGCTTCACTTGGCTGAAGCAACCTCTCAGTTTTCTCTTGTGCACTTTCGTGCATGCTCATGAAATTGAGATTGCTTAGTTTTCTTTCATTTTATGTGAGCACTCTTAAAGTTTTCTCTTGTGCACTTTCGTGTTTCTTTCATTTTTTGTTACACGAGGCTGGAGCACTTTTTCAGTTTTCTCTTAAGCAGAAATCAGAACTTCAAGTTTCGTGTATGCTTATGAAATCAAGGTTTTTATATCAGGTTTTTGTTCTATGCTCCTGTAACCATGTGTTCAGCAGCACTTTTTTGACGCACGATTGAATAATGCAATACTAGTTTATCTCGTCAACAGCGCAGTTAGTTTCTGATTTCATATCCAAGTTTGCAGCTTCAATGGCAGCAACTGACACCTGACGCTGCTATGTCAAACTTAAACTTCTGGGGTGAAATTTCGTGTACGCTCATGAAAGCGAGCCCTAAGATTGCAAGGTTTCCTGTGTGCATCTTCTGCACGGGCGATAGTTGACTAAACTAGGCAGCAGGTATTTGATGCTTAGGATGGCAGTGTACACGTGTTCAGTCAGCTCTTTTTTGTTTGCAGCACTTTATTTATTTTTACTTCCGCTTGGACGATTGAATAAAACTCCCTTTCGTCTCAAATTATTTCTAGATTTGTCTAGATACGTATCTGAGACAACCAATTCTGGATGGAGGTAATACAAACTAGTTGAGTCAACAGAACAGTTTGTTCTGATTGAACGATTGACTAGTGCAGCAGTTTTTTACTTAGCAGACTTGACTGCCTTCTGATTGAAGAGATCATCCAACCTAGAGCGAGAGAAGTGCTGAAGTTGAAACCAAGAAGTTTCGTTGGGTCATCATCAGCGCTTACGTGTACATTCACAACAATCTGCACTTAGTTTCAATTTCAATGGCCGTAAAAAGTTGACTGGTCTGGAACTGATGGGGCGTACTTCACAATTTGCAAGTCCACGGACATAAGTTTAAGTTTGACAGGGTGCTCACTGAAGCAGTGCTTCTCTGACCATTTCGAAATCATTCGTTTGCTTTCTTCGGGTTTCTGGGGCACTTCATGACCCAAACTTGAATCCATAACAAGTGCCGTGGTTTTTTCTTTTTAGGAAAGGAGGATGCATCCCGGTCTCTGCATCTGGACAATGCATACGGCCACTTTATTTATTAAGCACAAAAACCTTACAAAGTAGTATATCAGTAAGCTTGAAGCCACCATGTAGACAACATATGTCGCTACTCCTACCCCTTAATGCAGTGGAGCCTAATACCAAACAGATATCGCATCAAATCCTAATATCTAATGCCGGATGCCCCATCCTAGCCACATACCCGGACTGGGTCACACGCCGGTCCGGCGCACTCACTGAGGCTGCCGCCGCCTTCTTTCATCGATCCATCTCCAGAGCAGGTACTGACGCAATGGCGCCAGACAGCTCGACCACCCTGCGCTCGTCCATCCAGCCGCATCCGTCGTCGATATGCAGCTGCACCATGCCGCCACCACTCGTCGTCAATGACGCGGTAGATACAACGCCGCACCACCTGGCAACCTCCACACCATCGCCACTGCTGGAGCTACTCGGAGCCCACCATCCACAACATCTCTCCCCCGAACAGCAGTTCCTCCCAAGACGGCGCCTCCATGGAGGATATGACGCGCAAGACGCCGCCGCCGCCCAATCCAGACTTTAGTTTGAACCAAAACCATAACACTTATTATTGTGGATCGCAGGGAGTACCTATTATGAACATGTGATGTGGTGCATAAATTTTGAAACCACACAAATTTTGAACTGGTACCAGAAAAACTGTGCTGCACAACATAACCGCGCCACGAAGGGAAGAAGCAGTAGCAGAATCATGAAGAGCTCTTTTTCTACCAACGGTGGCGACACACACAGATTGACTCATTACCCAGCAACTGTTCTTCTTTAATTATAGCTTGGCAATTTGCCAGAGCATCGATACCAAACAAGTAAAAACCTTCATCAGGATCCATCAAGCACTTCATTTTTCTGTACACTTATTACCACACCAATGCGATTGCGCAAAGCCAGAGCAACAAATAATGGCGCTTGGCAAACGGACTGACTGACGGCTTCGGCTTCGGCTTTCGCTTGCCAGACTCGATCTGCGGAGGATGGTCGGCTGCCGGAGAACCCTTGCACTGTAGTACATCATCGCTATCTCCACGCCCAGCCGGAGCTGGAGCCGGAGCGTCGCTAGACTAGGTAGTCATAGTAGACAAGCAGGAGGTTGTCCGGGACGATGAGGGGCAGGCTGTCGATGAAGCTGTGGAAGTGCCTCACATTCTCCTTCTCCAGGGTCACCGGGTCGATCACATCTTCGTCGCCGGTGAGCACCCACAGGTCCCTGGACTGGACTCGCTTCAGGCTTCCGCGGCAGAATGGGCACGACTGAGATCTTGTGTACCTGTAACCATGATGCACATTAGAGGTGTGGCTTCATGGCACTTGCAGCAGCAAATAGAAAGCACAAGCTGCTGTCTAGTCTGAAGTAATGCTGTTGGAGAAGCCATTGACGGCCCCCAACACTGTAATGAAGCGGCCAGTTCATTATCATTATAACAACAACTTGCCATGTGCAAAACCTATGACACACACGACGCCTTGCAGATAACACTTGCCTTGGTACACAAGTATGATCTGCCAGCTAAGGAAACATAATTAGTGTTATTAGAATGTCACATTTAAATATCCTCCACGCCCCCTTGCGCTTATCCCTTCAAGTTTGTGTTGTGCCATTGACAAGTGCCACTAGTAATGCAGTCCTGCTATCGGTTTTTATTTATGGACGCAGCTTCCAGGTTGTCTCATTTCCATACCACTGATAAAATAGTCCATTGTATTTAGTGTGGCAAACAGCAGGGCTTTAAGAATGGTATGAAGTACCACAACTGCCCATTAAACTCAAAACAAGAACAGCACTCAATTAAAAGGGATCACCGAATGTGTCTCTTTAGTATCGCATAAAGTTGGAATGGTTGGATTATATGTAATCTCTCCTAGTAGAAGGCCAATAAGAAACACTGTAACTTCTAGCTTCCAGCCAACTAATCAAGTGTTCAGTGCAAGCAAAGCAAAACAAGAACAGGTTGCAGTGTTGCAAACAACAGTGAATCAGCGATAACATTTTTTTTGTGAATTTTGAATATTTTGGAGAGAATGTAGCTTAAGTAGGGCTAAATAGAGTTGGAGAGCAATAAAATGCAGAATTGTGTGCGTCAAATACTACTACTGCTGGGTTGTTGAACCACTCTCTCCCTACCCCTACCAACACTGAATTGAGTAGGAGCAGCTCACAAACAGCGCCAAGGTTGAAAAAAGAGCCGAACCAATAACTTCTTCGCACAATACAAATGCATTGTTAGAACCCGTGATTCCAAAGCTGTCGCTGCTCACGCGATTCCTCGCATATTTATCTCTTAAATTGACCTTATCTCGAGGCTCTTTCAACCACTGGCAATTTTTAACATTAGCGTGTGACGTGGGGACTACAAATGATAAACAACATATATGGTGCTAATTAAGTATGCCTCAAACGGATAAGCAAGGGGAAGCAGGGGCAATTACCAGTCTCGGTAACAGTTGATGCACATGGCATGGTTGCAGTTGGGAAGGACCATCTTGGTGCAGGTCTCCAAGCAAATGCCGCACTCATCTTCCCTCTCGGCGTCCTTATCATCGGCGTAAAGCTTCCGGCGGCCGCCGCTGTCGCCGTGCCCCTTGCACCACCCCTTCTCCTTGCAGTCTCTCGCCATGACGTTCTCCTCAATTTGTTGCAAGTAGGGGTATATTATGGCTGCATTCCACGGCACGTCAGAAAGAAGCACATGGTGTCAGTGCACGAAAAAGGCCTGAAACTGAAGAAATTCCCCAACTATGTGCTTGCTGGCTATGCATACCGTAGAATTCTTTGAGGCTCGCTCGCCTTTCGATGGTGGATATGGATGCATCCCCATCAACATAAACCTGCAGTGAGACCAAAGCATCTAAAAACGTCATTATCATGGAGCAAAAAGATAAATAATCTGGAAATGAAATTCAGCTCATGAATTTCAGGGTCTGAATGCAACAATACCTTGTAGACAAGAACCTCGAGAAGGCCCAGGTAGCTGGGGAGGGTGTAGGAGAGGGAGCAGCTGCAGTCCATCCACTGGATAAGGTTGAGGATGATTGGAGCCATGGAGCTGTAGGACAGCCTCATCTGCACGCAGGTGCCCCCGTAGGCCCTGTGGATAGCATGCGCCCTGAAAAAAGAAGCACCGATTCATCACGACATGCCTGCAGACATGGATTTAACACCCCCACAAATTGCATCAAACATGTCAAAATAGGGACCAAAAACAGCCAGGAACCAAAAGGGGAACCTTTCCCTTTCTACTCCTTTTTTCCAGAAAAAATCAAGTACAGAAGGAGAACAACACCCAGAATCAAGAAAAGCATGGAGGGGAAGGAGAGGATTTGCTTACAGGGTGTTGGCGTGGTGGATATCGGCTTCGAGGGCCTTGAGGGAGCCCCTGAGGGACAGCGGCCTGCCACCGTGAAGCATGGCTCTTCTCCGGCAACCCAAGAATCCCCTGTGGCTGTGGCTGGGGACTGGTATGGTTCAGAGAGAGAGAGAGAGAGAGAGGCTTGGGCGAGGAGGAGAGGGGCTCGAGGAAGCAAGAGGCGACCGGGCTCCCAAGCAAGAAGAAGACCACGGAGCAAGCTGTTGAGGTCTGGGTGTGGGGAAAGGTAAGCTTTGGGGAAGCTGTGAGGGGGAGAGGGAGAGGGGTGAGGAGCTTTTGTCCTGCGGCCTCGGCCCCCTCGGTTTTATAACGGGACGGGAGGGCAGGCTACGGCCGTGCAATCTGTGGCTGCTTTGCTTTTGCTTTGTTTTTGCTTCCATGGTTGCTTCAGGGCTTGAGGGGAGGATAGATAGAAAGGAAATGCTTGGGAATAAAGAAAGTGGAGGAGACAAAGGGAGAGGGAAAGGCTACACAAATAAGGCATGGAGGCATTGAGGAGCAGTTATGAGCTTATAATCTACATATTTCCGGTATTGTAGTACAATTGTCTATTGATTCGATACGGATACCCAACTCCGCAGACCTGACCAGGGCGACTCGGGCGGCGACCGAAAAACCTAGCCGCCGTCACCCCGTCTCCCACCTCTCTCCCCCTCGCCGCCGCCGAAGGACGCCGCCGGGAGAATCCCGCGCGGCCGACGGCGGCGGCGGGGCACTGCTCTCTCCGATGGGCGCTAGGTGGGCGGGCGGCCTGGCCTCTGGCGCCGGCAGCGCCCGCGGCTGCGTTTCGGCCTCCTGGCCGTCCGTTTCGGCTGGCCGGCGACGGATCCGGCGGTGCCGGGTGCGGATCTGGCTCTCCCTCGGCTCACAGCACCCATAGCTCCCCTCGCCACCCCATCCTCTCCGGCGGACGACGCACCCCACTCCACCTCGCCTCGCTCCCCACGGATCTGTTGGGCAACGTAGTAATTTCAAAAAAAATCCTACGCACACGCAAGATCATGGTGATGCATAGCAACGAGGGGGGGAGAGTGTTGTCTACGTACCCTGGTACACGTAAGCGGAAGCGTTATATCAACGCGGTTGATGTAGTCGTACGTCTTCACGATCCGACCGATCCAAGTACCGAAAGCACGGCACCTCCGAGTTCTGCACACGTTCAGCTCGATGACGTCCACGCCTTCTCGATCCAGCAAGAGGGGCGAAGTAGTAGATGAGTTCCGGCAGCACGACGGCGTGGTGACGGTGTTGGTGAAGAACAATCTCCGCAGGGCTTCGCCTAAGCACTACGAAAACTATGATGGAGGATAAACTAGAGGGGACGGGGTTGCCGGCACACGTCTTGGTGTTTCTTGATGTCTCTTGGGTGCTAGCCCTACCCCTCTATTTATAT
This sequence comes from Aegilops tauschii subsp. strangulata, assembly GCF_002575655.3. Classification (NCBI taxonomy): domain Eukaryota; kingdom Viridiplantae; phylum Streptophyta; class Magnoliopsida; order Poales; family Poaceae; genus Aegilops; species Aegilops tauschii. Next base: position 509,422,223 of record NC_053037.3, read on the forward strand.
GTTGAGCCTTGGGGTCGAAACTTGGAGTAAAAGCCTCCACAAAGTCGGTTTCACCCGAAAGGCAAGAGTCCTTCTCGGACTCCAGGGCCAGACGCCAGGGTTCCCGGCGTCTGGCCCCTGGACTCCGCAAAACTTCCTTTTGCGCTTTCCAAAAACCTCGTGGGCTTTCCCCTTTGGCCCAGCTAAAGTGTTCTTGTGCCCAAACATTTCGGGAAACATCCGGAACCCCTTCCGATGGATTCCGGAACCTTTCCAGAGATCAAACACTACTATCTATATATCAATCTTTACTTCCGGACCATTCCGGAGTTCCTCGTCAAATCCGTGATCTCATCCAAAACTCCGAACAACATTCGGTCACCAACATACATAACTCATAGTACTATATCGTCAACGAACGTTAAGCGTGCGGACCCTACGGGTTCGAGAACTATGTAGACATGACCGAGACACCTCTCTGGTCAATAACCAATAGCGGGACCTGGATGCCCATATTGGCTCCTACATATTCTACGAAGATCTTTATCGGTCAGACCGCATAACAACATGCGTTGTTCCCTTTGTCATCGGTATGTTACTTGCCCGAGATTTGATCGTCGGTATCTCAATACCTAGTTCAATCTCGTTACCGCAAGTCTCTTTACTCGTTCTGTAATACATCATCCCGCAACTAACTCATTAGTTGCAATGCTTGCAAGGCTTATAGTGATGTGCATTACCGAGTGGGCCCAGAGATACCTCTCCGACAATCGGAGTGACAAATCCTAATCTTGAAATACGCCAACCCAACAAGTACCTTCGGAGACACCTGTAGAGCGCCTTTATAATCACCCAGTTACGTTGTGACGTTTGATAGCACACAAAGTGTTCCTCAGGTAAACGGGAGTTGCATAATCTCATAGTCATAGGAACATGTATAAGTCATGAAGAAAGCAATAGCAACATACTAAACGATCGAGTGCTAAGCTAACGGAATGGGTCAAGTCAATCACATCATTCTCCTAATGATGTAATCCCGTTAATCAAATGACAACTCATGTCAATGGCTAGGAAACATAACCATCTTTGATCAACGAGCTAGTCAAGTAGAGGCATACTAGTGACACTCTGTTTGTCTATGTATTCACACAAGTATTATGTTTCCGGTTAATACAATTCTAGCATGAATAATAAACATTTATCATGATATAAGGAAATAAATAATAACTTTATTATTGCCTCTAGGGCATATTTCCTTCAGTCTCCCACTTGCACTAGAGTCAATAATCTAGATTACACAGTAATGATTCTAACACCCATGGAGCCTTGGTGTTGATCATGTTTTGCTCGTGGAAGAGGCTTAGTCAACGGGTCTGCAACAATCAGATCCGTATGTATCTTGCAAATTTCTATGTCTCCCACCTGGACTAGATCCCGGATGGAGTTGAAGCGTTTCTTGATGTGCTTGGTTCTCTTGTGAAATCTTGATTCCTTCGCCAAGGCAATTGCACCAGTATTGTCACAAAAGATTTTCATTTGACCCGATGCACTAGGTATGACACCTAGATCGGATATGAACTCCTTCATTTGCTGCTTTCGAAGCAGCTATGTACTCTGCTTCACACGTAGATCCCGCCACGACGCTTTGTTTAGAACTGCACCAACTGACAGCTCCATCGTTCAATGTAAACACGTATCCGGTTTGCGATTTAGAATCGTCCGGATCAGTGTCAAAGCTTGCATCAACGTAACCATTTACGACTAGCTCTTTGTCACCTCCATAAACGAGAAACATATCCTTAGTTCTTTTCAGGTATTTCAGGATGTTCTTGACCGCTGTCCAGTGATCCACTCCTGGATTACTTTGGTACCTCCCTGCTAAACTTATAGCAAGGCACACATCAAGTCTGGTACAGAGCATTGCATACATGATAGAGCCTATGGCTGAAGCATAGGGAACATCTTTCATCTTCTCTCTATCTTCTGCAGTGGTCGGGCATTGAGTCTTACTCAACTTCACACCTTGTAACACAGGCAAGAACCCTTTCTTTGCTTGATCCATTTTGAACTTCTTCAAAACTTTGTCAAGGTATGTGCTTTCTGAAAGTCCAATTAAGCGTCTTGATCTATCTCTATAGATCTTGATGCCCAATATATAAGCAGCTTCACCGAGGTCCTTCATTGAAAAACTCTTATTCAAGTATCCCTTTATGCTATCCAGAAATTCTATATCATTTTCAATCAGCAATATGTCATCCACATATAATATCAGAAATGCTACAGAGCTCCCACTCACTTTCTTGTAAATACAGGCTTCTCCAAAAGTCTGTACAAAACCAAATGCTTTGATCACACTATCAAAGCATTTATTCCAATTCCGAGAGGCTTGCACCAGTCCATAAATGGATCGCTGGAGCTTGCACACTTTGTTAGCTCCCTTTGGATCGACAAAACCTTCCGGTTGCATCATATACAACTCTTCTTCCAGAAATCCATTCAGGAATGCAGTTTTGACATCCATTTGCCAAATTTCATAATCATAAAATGCGGCAATTGCTAACATGATTCGGACAGACTTAAGCATCGCTACGGGTGAGAAGGTCTCATCGTAGTCAATCCCTTGAACTTGTCGAAAAACTTTCGCAACAAGTCGAGCTTTATAGACAGTAACATTACCGTCAGCGTCAGTCTTCTTCTTGAAGATCCATTTATTCTCAATGGCTTGCCGATCATCGGGCAAGTCAACCAAAGTCCACACTTTGTTCTCATACATGGATCCCATCTCAGATTTCATGGCCTCAAGCCATTTTGCGGAATCTGGGCTCACCATCGCTTCTTCATAGTTCGTAGGTTCATCATGGTCTAGTAACATAACCTCCAGAACAGGATTACCGTACCATTCTGGTGCGGATCTTACTCTGGTTGACCTACGAGGTTCAGTAACAACTTGATCTGAAGTTTCATGATCATCATCATTAACTTCCTCACTAATTGGTATAGACGTCACAGGAACCGGTTTCTATGATGAACTACTTTCCAGTAAGGGAGCAGGTACGGTTACCTCATCAAGTTCTACTTTCCTCCCACTCACTTCTTTCGAGAGAAACTCCTTCTCTAGAAAGGATCCATTCTTAGCAACGAATGTTTTGCCTTCGGATCTGTGATAGAAGGTGTACCCAACAGTCTCCTTTGGGTATCCTACGAAGACACATTTCTCCGATTTGGGTTCGAGCTTATCAGGTTGAAGCTTTTTCACATAAGCATCGCAGCCCCAAACTTTAAGAAACGACAGCTTTGGTTTCTTGCCAAACCATAGTTCATAAGGCGTCGTCTCAACGGATTTTGATGGTGCCCTATTTAACGTGAATGCAGCCGTCTCTAAAGCATAACCCCAAAATGATAGCGGTAAATCAGTAAGAGACATCATAGATCGCACCATATCTAGTAAAGTACGATTACGACGTTCGGACACACCAATACGCCGTGGTGTTCCGGGTGGCGTGAGTTGCGAAACTATTCCGCATTGTTTCAAATGTAGACCAAACTCGTAACTCAAATATTCTCCTCCACGATCAGATCGTAGAAACTTTATTTTTTTGTTACGATGATTTTTAACTTCACTCTGAAATTCTTTGAACTTATCAAATGTTTCAGACTTATGTTTCATTAAGTAGATATACCCATATCTACTTAAATCATCTGTGAAGGTGAGAAAATAACGATATCCGCCGCGAGCCTCAACATTCATCGGACCACATACATCTGTATGTATGATTTCCAACAAATCTGTTGCTCGCTCCATACTTCCGGAGAACGGCGTTTTAGTCATCTTGCCCATGAGGCATGGTTTGTAAGTACCAAGTGATTCATAATCAAGTGATTCCAAAAGTCCATCAGTATGGAGTTTCTTCATGCGCTTTACACCAATATGACCCAAACGACAGTGCCACAAATAAGTTGCACTATCATTATCAACTCTGCATCTTTTGGTTTCAACATTATGAATATGTGTATCACTACTATCGAGATTCATCAAAAATAGACCACTCTTCAAGGGTACATGACCATAAAAGATATTACTCATATAAATAGAACAACCATTATTCTCTGATTTAAATGAATAACCGTCTCGCATCAAACAAGATCCAGATATAATGTTCATGCTCAACGCTGGCACCAAATAACAATTATTTAGGTCTAATACTAATCCTGAAGGTAGATGTAGAGGTAGCGTGCCGACGGCGATCACATCGACTTTGGAACCGTTTCCCACGCGCATCGTCACCTCGTCCTTGGCCAGTGTTCGCTTAATCCGTAGTCCCTGTTTTGAGTTGCAAATATTAGCAACAGAACCAGTATCAAATACCCAGGTGCTACTGCGAGCTCTGGTAAGGTACACATCAATAACATGTATATCACATATACCTTTGTTCACCTTGCCATCCTTCTTATCCGTCAAATACTTGGGGCAGTTCCGCTTCCAGTGACCAGTCTGCTTGCAGTAGAAGCACTCAGTCTCAGGCTTAGGTACAGACTTGGGTTTCTTCTCTTGAGCAGCAACTTGCTTGCTGTTCTTCTTGAAGTTCCCCTTTTTCTTCCCTTTGCCCTTTTTCTGGAAACTGGTGGTCTTATTAACCATCAACACTTGATGATCCTTCTTGATTTCTACCTCCGCAAGTTTTAGCATTGCGAAGAGCTCGGGAATCGTCTTATCCATCCCTTGCATGTTATAGTTCATCATGAAGCTCTTGTAGCTTGGTGGCAGTGATTGAAGAATTCTGTCAATGACGCTATCATCCGGAAGATTAACTCCCAGTTGAATCAAGTGATTATTATACCCAGACATTTTGAGTATATGCTCACTGACAGAACTATTCTCCTCCATCTTACAGCTGTAGAACTTATTGGAGACTTCATATCTCTCAATCTGGGCATTTGCTTGAAATATTAATTTCAACTCCTGGAACATCTCATATGCTCCATGACGTTCAAAACGTCGTTGAAGACCCGGTTCTAAGCCGTAAAGCATGGCACACTGAACTATCGAGTAGTCATCAGCTTTGCTCTGCCAGACGTTCATAACATCTGGTGTTGCTCCTGCAGCAGGTTTGGCACCTAGCGGTGCTTCCAGGACGTGATTCTTCTGTGCAGCAATGAGGATAATCCTCGAGTTACGGACCCAGTCCGTGTAATTGCTACCATCATCTTTCAACTTTGCTTTCTCAAGGAACGCATTAAAATTCAACGGAACAACAGCACGGGCCATCTATCTACAATCAACATAGACAAGCAAGATACTATCAGGTACTAAGTTCATGATAAATTTAAGTTCAATTAATCATATTACTTAAGAACACCCACTTAGATAGACATCCCTCTAATCCTCTAAGTGATCACGTGATCCAAATCAACTAAACCATAACCGATCATCACGTGAAATGGAGTAGCTTTCAATGGTGAACATCACTATGTTGATCATATCTACTATATGATTCACGCTTGACCTTTTGGTCTCAGTGTTCCGACGCCATATCTGCATATGCTAGGCTCGTCAAGTTTAACCTGAGTATTCTGCGTGTGCAAAACTGGCTTGCACCCGTTGTAGATGGACGTAGAGCTTATAACACCCGATCATCACGTGGTGTCTGGGCACGACGAACTTTGGCAACGGTGTATACTCAGGGAGAACACTTTTATCTTGAAATTTAGTGAGAGATCATCTTATAATGCTACCGTCAATCAAAGCAAGATAAGATGTATAAAAGATAAACATCACATGCAATCAATATAAGTGATATGATATGGCCATCATCATCTTGTGCTTGTGATCTCCATCTCCGAAGCACCGTCCTGATTACCATCGTCACCGGCGCGACACCTTGATCTCCATCGTAGCATCGTTGTTGTCTCGCCAATCTTATGCTTCTACGACTATCGCTACCGCTTAGTGATAAAGTAAAGCATTACAGGGCGATTGCATTGCATACAATAAAGCGACAACCATATGGCTCCTGCCAGTTGCCGATAACTCGGTTACAAAACATGATCATCTCATACAATAAAATATAGCATCATGCCTTGACCATATCACATCACAACATGCCCTGAAAAAACAAGTTAGACGTCCTCTACTTTGTTGTTGCAAATTTTACGTGGCTGCTACGGGTTTAGCAAGAACCGTTCTTATCTACGCATCAAAACCACAACGATAGTTTGTCAAGTTGGTGTTGTTTTAACCTTCGCAAGGACCGGGCATAGCCACACTCGGTTCAACTAAAGTTGGAGAAACTGACACCCGCCAGCCACCTGTGTGCAAAGCACGTCGGTAGAACCAGTCTCGCGTAAGCGTACGCGTAATGTCGGTCCAGGCCGCTTCATCCAACAATACCGCCGAACCAAAGTATGACATGCTGGTAAGCAGTATGACTTATATCGCCCACAACTCACTTGTGTTCTACTCGTGCATATGACATCTAAGTAGATAACCTGGCTCTGATACCACTGTTGGGGAACGTAGTAATTTCAAAAAAATTCCTACGCACACGCAAGATCATGGTGATGCATAGCAACGACAGGGGAGAGTGTTGTCTACGTACCCTCGTAGACCGTAAGCGGAAGCGTTATATCAACGCGGTTGATGTAGTCGTACGTCTTCACGATCCGACCGATCCAAGTACCAAAAGCACGGCACCTCCGAGTTCTGCACACGTTCAGCTCGATGACGTCCCCGCCTTCTCGATCCAGCAAGAGGGGCGAAGTAGTAGATGAGTTTCGGCAGCACGACGGCGTGGTGACGGTGTTGGTGAAGAACAATCTCCGCAGGGCTTCGCCTAAGCACTACGAAAACTATGACGGAAGATAAACTAGAGGGGACGGGGTTGCCGGCACACGGCTTGGTGTTTCTTGATGTCTCTTGGGTGCTAGCCCTACCCCTCTATTTATATGTTGAGCCTTGGGGTCGAAACTTGGAGTAAAAGCCTCCACAAAGTCGGTTTCCCCCGAAAGGCAAGAGTCCTTCTCGGACTCCAGGGCCAGACGCAAGGGTGCCCGGCGTCTGGACCCAGACGCCAGGGACCCTGGCGTCTGGCCCCTGGACTCCGCAAAACTTCCCTTTGCGCTTTTCAAAAACCTCGTGGGCTTTCCCCTTTGGCCCAGATAAAGTGTTCTTGTGCCCAAACATTTCGGGAAACATCCGGAACCCCTTCCGATGGATTCCGGAACCTTTCCGGAGATCAAACACTACTATCCACATATCAATCTTTACTTCCAGACCATTCCGGAGTTCCTCGTCAAATCCGTGATCTCATCCAAAACTCCGAACAACATTCGGTCACCAACATACATAACTCATAGTACTATATCGTCAACGAACGTTAAGCGTGCGGACCCTACGGGTTCGAGAACTATGTAGACATGACCGAGACACCTGTCTGGTCAATAACCAATAGCGGGACCTGGATGTCCATATTGGCTCCTACATATTCTACGAAGATCTTTATCGGTCAGACCGCATAACAACATATGTTGTTCCCTTTGTCATCGGTATGTTACTTGCCCGAGATTCGATCGTCGGTATCTCAATACCTAGTTCAATCTCGTTACCGGCAAGTCTCTTTACTCGTTCTGTAATACATCATCCCGCAACTAACTCATTAGTTGCAATGCTTGCAAGGCTTATAGTGATGTGCATTACCGAGTGGGCCCAGAGATACCTCTCCGACAATGAGAGTGACAAATCCTAATCTCGAAATACGCCAACCCAACAAGTACCTTCGGAGACACCTGTAGAGGACCTTTATAATCACCCAGTTACGTTGTGACGTTTGGTAGCACACAAAGTGTTCCTCAGGTAAACGGGAGTTGCATAATCTCATAGTCATAGGAACATGTAGAAGTCATGAAGAAAGCAATAGCAACATACTAAACGATCGAGTGCTGAGCTAACGGAATGGGTCAAGTCAATCACATCATTCTCCTAATGATGTGATCCCGCTAATCAAATGACAACTCATGTCAATGGCTAGGAAACATAACCATCTTTGATCAACGAGCTAGTCAAGTAGAGGCATACTAGTGACACTCTGTTTGTCTATGTATTCACACAAGTATTATGTTTCCGGTTAATACAATTCTAGCATGAATAATAAATATTTATCATGATATAAGGAAATAAATAATAACTTTATTATTGCCTCTAGGGATATTTCCTTCAGGATCCTCCTCGACCCCGTCCTCCTGCGCGACCGAAGCCGGGCGGCCGCAGATCCGGCGCCGGCGTCCCCTCCCCTCCACATCGACGACCCGTCCTGCGCCTCCACCCCGCTCGCCCTCCCCGTCCCCGCCCCCTGCGCGCCCATCACGGACGGGCTGCGGCTGGTCCGGTGGATCCAGCGACGGACCCCTCCTGGCCTCCTCGCCTCCGCCACCGCCGGTCCCTGCCGGGAAGAACCTCCACTCTGGTGCCCCCACCCTCTGTCCACCTCCGACGCCGCCGGTTCCTGCCGGGAAGGACCTCCACTCGGCAGTGCCCCCACCCCCATGCTGTGGTACAGCGGCCCCCGCTACTCCACTACCCCACCTCGTCTCCACCCTCCTCACTGGCGGCCTGCTCCACCCGTCCTTCCTCGGTTCACCATCCGCCTCACATGTCCGTCTCGGTCCTGTCCTCTGTCGCCCTTCGACTCCACTTGGATGGCGGCCCACCATTGACGGATGTTCTACGGGAGAAATCCCCGCTGACCTTGTCAGTTGACCACTGCGGCGCTACTCCAGCGTTGCTTACCCTCTTGGGGGCGTGGCTCATGTGCCACTCCTGTCTCTCGGTCCGGATTCGCAGCTCTCGGCTCTGCCTTCTGGGAATTTAACCGGTTATGCTCCAGGCGAAAGCTCTGTGACGGCGTCATCCTCGGATGTCGTCCACCTTCTTGAAGGCGTCACTAGGGAGCTCCTTGCCGCCATTCATCCTCCGTTGCCCTTGGGGGTTGGTCATCCTCTGCTCTGCTAGCTCAAGACCCTCTCATGCCTGTCGTCTGTTTTGGTGAGCTTCGTGCTCTTCGTGCTATCTCGGTTCATCTTTGCTCAACAACGACGCAACGATGCCTTCCCACCTTGCTAATCGTGTCGGCTTGCTGTGGCGGAGTTTCCAGTTAAGGTTCGTGATGGGTCACTCGTCGATTGGTGCCGCTCCTCTGTTGTGCCAAGGGGTTGGTACGCACGCCGGTGTGGTACGTTAGGATAGTTGTTTAGTGTTGGTATTGTGATTCCTCGATGACACACCACTTCCACTCGACTTTTATGGTGGTGGTCTCTTGGCTTGCTGTCTAGGTAGTGCCTTCTTCGGGGCGTCCATATGTTCTCACCCTATGTAATCTTTCCCTCCTGTGCGGTTTTTTGGCCCGGTTTCCCTTATAAAAAGGGTCAACCTGTTAAGGTTTTCGATTCGATTTTCCTTATAAACTGGATCAAACACTTGGCATTTTGGCCACTTTGAGCAATATATTCAGGTGGGGACTCTCTCCCCCCGGTGACCGTTCAAAAAAAAATTGTCTATTGATTCTATTTGCTAATCGTAATTTACCTGTTAAATTTTGCATGCATCAGTCGATTTTTGGATGAGGGCGAAGATGGGGGCGACGTGAGGAGCGCCAGCGACGAGCGTTGATCCCGGTGAGGCTGAGCCAGGACCATGCCGGGAGATGGGGACGGTGTTGGGAGTGGTAGCGAACTGTGGCGTCCCAGGTAGGCGAGGAACCAAGTTGACGGGTGTGGGTGTGAGGATGTTGGCGTCGGAAAACATGAAGTTGGGGGTGGTGGGAGGGACATAGATGGCCTTGGGCGTCACAGACACGATGGTGCACTACGACAATGGAAGGGCGGGGTGGCGACGCGACCGCGGAGGGGAAGAGGGGAGGTCGACGGTTAGGGCTGGGTTGGAGGACGACGTCGTGAGGAAGAAGAAGAGGGGGAAGAAGATGAACAATGGGTTTTGGGTTGGTAGTTGCTAGATGATGTTCCAACCCTCCATATTTTCAACTGGCGGCAAAATCATTTTAGGTATCGGATGAATATGGGTTTTTTGTTGTACCTATTTATTCCTCATTTAGAAATTTCCATGAAACTAAAAAGATTATATTGTCTGCTGATTCTATTTGGTAACTTCACGTTCCCACAAATTTTGCGTGCACCGATCGATTTTCGCACAACCCCAAAAATGGGACGATGTGAGGAGCGCCAACGACGAGCGTTGACCCTGACGAGGCCGAGTTAGGACCTCGTTGAAGACGAGGCCGACGCTGCGAGCAGCAGCAAGCTGCGACATTCCCGATGGAGGCAAGGAAGCAGCTTAACAAGTGCAGTGTGCGGGGGTTGTCAGCGTCGAAGAACAAGAGGTTGGGGCGAAGGGAGAGGTAGAGGGATGGCCCTTGGCGACAACAGCACGACGGTAGGTTGCAACGAGGGAAGGGCGGGGCGCGGGGAGGGGGTACGTGGTCGCCTAGGGTGGCGGTCAACGGTTAGGGGTGGAGGATGATGCATGGAGAAAGAAGTGGTTCTTGGAGGATGATAAGACGTTCCGGATTTTCGGTTGATGACAATTTTTTTGCCAGGTATCTGATGAATAGGCGCTTCCGAACTTTTTAATTTTTTGTACTTGTACCTATTTATTCTTCATTTAGGGATTACCTGAAATTAAAAAAAATGTTGAATTCTCAATAATAGGTGTTTTGAGTGGAATTATTGAAAATGAAATAGATGGGAAGAAAAAAAATGGGAGTAGATAGATAGATGGATTGATGATGGATGGTGATAATGAGGCGTTGGAGGAGGGCGGAGATGGCATTCTGAAAAGAAAGGTGTTGGTGGGGGGAGGGGAGGTGGCTGGCTGGCCCTATCCACTACCAGCAGCACGCTGGGACCCGCCGCCGGTTTACCCGGGGGCCACTTTCTTAATCGGTTTGATACAACGGACAAGGATGTTAATCACATTCAAAACCCTTTTGAAACCCAATCATGCTTAAACCGAAGGAACCCATTTCAACTGAAACATCATACGGATGGAGTACATTTTAGCTATCGTACTGTTGAGATATTTTGGTGTTCAGAGAATTTTACCGTTTACGTCGCTTCACTCGCTGCGCGGAAGATGCTACACTGATTGATGAGTTCTGTGCGCATGGGCAGACAACGGGGAAGCTCGCACTGTTTCTAGATCTTGCGCCGGCGGGGCCCGCGGATCCCCACTAGAGAAAAAGCTATCGCATTCAGAGATCACTGGATCAGTCTATCAGGAATATTTCTCGGTGGCCCGGGGACCGGTCGGCTCAGCCCAGCCCATCCGAGCCTGAGGACGAGGGCACTGCCTGTGTCATCCTGCTTTATCCTCTCAGATTCCGTTTTACCCTAGATTTCTGGCTCTTGTCCGTCCCGTCCCGGCGAAATATTCATCGTCCCCCGAAAGTTTATTGGCTCTGAATTTATATGTTGGAAAACTTTATGGGTTTATGAATATGAAAATACTCGCAATTATCAAAGGAGGAATCGCAATTATCAAAGGAGGAGTACACGGCGATGGAAACTAGCGGGGGGTGCCTGGTCGTTGCTTCAGCACGGCCGCCGACCAGACTTGGAATCCAAGGAAGAGGAAAGAAAGAAAGAAAATACTTTTCGGCGCGTACTGGCTGGCTTGATCACGGGTCAGGTGAGACCGCGGGACGATGACCATGCCGCATCATCACGGCGTACGCACAGAGAAAAGTTCTTCTAGCTCCTTGTTTATCAAAAAAAAAAGTTCTTCTAGCTCCTTAATCCGGGGTTGAAAAGTTCTTGTTTCCTTCTATATGGCGTACGTGCTTAGGAGGAGTCAGGTCGCAGCTGTGGTTTTTGTCGCATCGTTTTCTCCCGGGCCGCAAGCATCCCGTTCCGTTCCGTTCCATTTCTTGGACGGCTCTTCTTAAGCTCTGACCCTTTGCGGCCGCAGGGTCCGGGCATGCCGCACCGAAAGGGCCTTTGGTCTGTTTTGGCGCATCGGCTTTCCGAGCCATTTTCCTTTTCGAATGGTCGAGAACAGCTGGTCGTGTAGTATATCTAAACATAAATTTTTGTTTAGGTGGCGCCCGATTAGTTCGTCGGGATTCCCGATGTGGCATGACGAAAGGGATTGCCTCACCCTCCCTCCAAACCCCCAACCCGAGCCCTGCCTGGGTTTCTTTAGCAATTGTCGCGTACGGCCACGGGGAGATGAGATGCCTTCCAGCCGCGAGCACACGTTTTGTTCCGTTGGATGGATGGAGCGGAGCCCAAGTCACTCGCGGCCAGGCGGCCAGGCGCGGCGACGGAAGGAACACGCACACGCCGCCGAGCCAGCGGCCAACCGAATCCGGAGGGTACGCGGCGGCGGTGCGGCGATAGATAAGGATCGTTAAATCAACCGGATCGGCACGGGCTTGGCTACAGGCCACAGGATGCGTCACGCTCGAGTCAGCCGGGCTTATCGCGCGCACCGCAAGTTGCCGAGCCTGCCCACGCCGCGCATCGTCGATCGTCTCTCTATCTTTCTTTGCCGTTGGCGTCGGGGTCAACCAGCCTTGATTGAACGGCAGAGTGGCTGGGACTGGGAGGGAGGGAGCTCGTGTTCGCGCTCCACGAGTCCACGGGCGGATGGTTCTGGATTAGCGGCATGGGCAGTGGTGAGTGGCGGTTGGTTGTCTGGTTGGGGCAGGAACGGGTTTGAGGCGGAAGCTTGCTCGCGGGCCGGACGGGGCTACGTGGACGCTCTCTGCGGCACTACACGTCTACACTACGGTTAGCCTCTCCCATTATTTTGTGTGTGCGTGCGGGGTTGAGCCATTGGTCGCTGTCGTGATGCTCTCCGGGATGTCGAGTGGATGGAGTAGGAGCAAAACCTGAGGTCGGCCAGCCGCAAGCGAGCTTCACAGCGACTCTAACGAATTTCCTAAATTATAAGCTTTCATAATACTCCCTCTTTTTTTTTTTGCGGGCTCAAACTTTGTATTACTCAATCAAGGTCTCATTACACTCCTCAGCAACTATCTCCAAAATTTCAGGAGGACCTGACCCTAACCAAGTCATAGTTCTATTATTAAGACGATCAAAAGCAGCTAACTTGACACTCGCTTTATTTTGCGAACGAGCGACATGAGTAATACAAGTTTGATGTAAATTCAATAACAATCTAATCTCATTAACTAACGACGAGTAGACCGATCGATCAGTACTTCCACATGTGATCATGAACACTGCCATAGAAGAATCTAGCTCAATTTCTATCGGCAATGCTGTACGTTGAATCAAGGTGGACAAACCCTCCATGCAGGCAGAAAGCTCCGCCTCCAACGTATCTCTGCATGAATACAAAGCCCTGCAGGCTGAGAAAATAATCTTTCCTGACTCATCTCGCAAAATCATGCCCGCACCAGCTTCATCACATGAAACAAAAGCACCATCAGTGTTCAGTTTTGTCCACCCCTGGTTCAGTTTTGACCAGTTAGGCGACTTGGGCATTTGGATAACCGGCTGTACCTCGGAGTCCATGGTAATGTATGCTTTTACCTTTTCCTGGGCCAGCCGGTTATCCAAATGCCCAAGTTTCATCACATGTTTGATGGCTACAAGTGAGTCCACATAGCTCTGTAGGAATCTGACAGACACTTCCATTGGCGGAGCCGGTTTGTGATGCACCAACTCATTGCGTACGTACCAGCTTCTCCAGAATACCAGAAGTAACATACATCTCTCCAGCACACTTCTTGGTGCAAGTATCTGCAATAGCCACTCCTTCCCACAGTTAACTATCGATTGTAGATGAGGGAGTCTCCAGATTTTTGCCATTTCTATATATAATGCCCTCCCGAATTGGCATCTTAAAAACGTATGGAAATTGTCCTCCGTCTCTAGACCACATATTGGGCATATGCTAGTAGTTTCCAGTCCAATCTTATGTTTATTTTTCCACATCGGTAGCCCATCAGTCGCGACTCTCCATGCAAAGTTTGAAACTGTTGGCGGTACACCACAGTTCCAAATGAACTTCCAGCAGCTCCTAGCTCCCGACGGCGACGAGCTAGATGCTGCTGCATTAGACCTATGTGCCTCGTCGAACGCCATATGATACGCACTCTTTACGGAGAAAACACCCAATTTGTCAGGCCCCCAAGCAATGACATCGTCACCTCGCCTCGGGGAGGCTCTGATCTTCAAGATCTCCACCACGTCTGCATGAATGAAATATTGATTAAGAGTTTGAATCTTCCAGGAACCATTATCATTCAGAAGATCCGAGACATATCGAATGCGACAGACGCCCTGCCTAGAGATTGGTTTCTACGAGAAAGGGCGTGGGATCCAACTATCCCGCCACACCCGGATGCTTCTCCCATTGCCCACTCTCCAGATCAAGCCTTTCTTCAATAACTCCAAGCCGTGACTAATAGCCTGCCACGAGGAAGAAGCGTTTCCAGTGAACACCGTATCTTCGAGCTTGCCATCAGGGTAGTATTTGGATTTGAGCAAACGTGCACACAGGCTATCCGATCTTGTTAACAGCCTCCAAGCCTGGCGAGCTAGAAGAGCTTGGTTAAATAGACGAAAATCCCGGAAGCCAACACCACCCCTTTCTTTCGGTTGCATAAGATGATCCCATCCCTTCCAATGTACCTTCCTCTTCCCCTTCTCCGAGCCCCAATAAAAATTCCTCACCATTCTAGTGAGGTCGTCGCACACTGAGAATGGTAGTTTGAAAACTCCCATTATGTATGTGGGCAATGCTTGCGCGACTGACTTTATAAGCACCACTCTTCCCGGTTGAGCTAGATATCCATCCCCCCACTGAACTAACCTTTTGGTGAGGCCCGTTTGAAGGTTTTGAAACTTTCCTTTAGACATGCGTCCCTCGGGTGTGGGAAGACCCAAGTACTTCTCCTCGAAGAACAAGCTTGTAACTTGGAGGGCATCCCTAACCTGCTCCTGAACCGAGGCCGGACACGCTTCACCAAAGAATATCGAACACTTGTCATAGTTTAGGCTCTGACCTGTAGCCGAGCTATACATATCCAGAGATGCTTTAACCTGCTCAGCTTGATCCCTCGAGGCCTTGAAAAACAACATAGTGTCATCTGCAAAAAGCAAATGGGAGATGCCTGGAGCTCTCCTACAAATTTTGACTGGTACAATATCGCCGGATTGCACCCTACTTTTCAGAATAGCTGAAAGTCCATCTGCCACAAATAAGAATAAGAATGGAGAGAGTGGGTCTCCTTGCCGCAGCCCCCGCGACGGTGCAAATGAATCCAGGAGAGTTCCATTTAATTTTACTGAGTACCTCACCGGTGTGACACACGCCATTATCCAGTCAATCCATCGCTGAGAGAACCCTAACCTTTGCATCACTTGCTTCAAGAAAGCCCAATCAACCCGATCATAAGCTTTTGACAAATCCAGCTTATAAGCACAAAAACTCCTTGTAGGATCTTTCTCTTGTTTGATATAGTGTAAACACTCGAAAGCAACCAAAGCGTTATCCAAAATCATCCTGCCTAGGATAAAAGCACTTTGCTCCACAGAGATTATATCATCCAATAAAGGGCGTAACCGGTTAACTAAACACTTGGAAATTACCTTATATGTCACATTACAAAGACCGATGGGTCTGTAGTCAGACATTCTTGAGGGGTTGGCGATTTTTGGAATAAGCACACTCGATGTTGCATTAACTCCCTCTGGCATAATTCCAGTGCTGAAGAAATCCCTGACCGCTGCCATCACGCCCTCCTTCACCGTACTCCAGTTACGTTGAAAGAACCATGCGGGAAATCCATCTGGGCCTGGTGCCTACAAAGGCCCGATCTGAAACATT
This sequence comes from Aegilops tauschii subsp. strangulata, assembly GCF_002575655.3. Taxonomy (NCBI): domain Eukaryota; kingdom Viridiplantae; phylum Streptophyta; class Magnoliopsida; order Poales; family Poaceae; genus Aegilops; species Aegilops tauschii. The sequence continues at coordinate 509,438,070 of NC_053037.3, forward strand.
GCATCGGAGATCTCCTTATCCGTGAAAGGAGCACACGGCCTTACGTTGTTAGCCGGCGACACCACTCGTTCAAAAAGACCCACTACCTCGGTGGCATCCAAAGTAGTATCGGCTGCAAAGATATTGTGAAAGTACTCATTTGCAATCCTACTCATAGCTGCAAACTCTATATGTACGCTTCCAATACTGTCCGTCAGTTCTCGGATCTTATTCTTTCTCGTCATCCAAACTGCTTTGCTATGAAAATACTTTGTATTTCGATCACCTTCCTTGAGGCAAGAAATCCTCGATCTCTGCATCCACATCATCTCTTCTTGATATAATAGTTCATTCATTTTATCCATTACCCCTCTTATTTCTTCCCTGTCCGCGTTCATATGCATAAGCTCTTCCAGCTGAGTTCTTGACTTCGCAAGTTCTCTCGTCACATTGCCAAACTTCTTGCTCCAAGACCCTAGAGCAGTCATAGTTTTAGACAGGGCATCTCTTAGTTGTGAGAGATTATGTATCTCGCCTACTGCACCCCATGCATCTTCCACCACCTTTGGCATCGTCGAGTCCCTCTCCCAAAATACCTCATACCTTCTACTCCTCCCCCTCGTAGGACCCGGATCCGGCTCTCCCTTAAAAAAGCCACGACATGATCCGAGCATGGAGATGGAATATGCTCAACTGCAGCAAACGCAAAAAAATTGCGCCAATCATTCGTAGCCACCGCTCGATCAAGTCTCACCTTTACATTGGCCGACCTGCCCCGTCTGTTATCATATGTGAAAGGCAGGCCGGTGAACCCAAGATCCACCAGCTCACACATCTCCAACATGTCCGGAAATGCAACCATCTGCGCTTCCGCCCGAGGCGTGATCGAGAAGTGTTCAAAATCCCACATAGCTTCATTAAAATCCCCAATTACCAGCCATGGCAAATTATTGACAGCTTTCAGGTTCTGTAACTTAGTCAACATTAAGTGCCTATTCTCCACCCGCGGCTCCCCGTACACAAAAGTGGCTCTCCATTCCGCCTCTCCTTCTCGGACTTTGATAACTATATCAATGAATCTGTCATTTTTGTCCAAAATCTCTACCACGCAATCTTCCCTCCAATATAGCGCCAAACCACCACTAAGTCCATTGCTGTCCACACCACAAAAACCCTTAAGACCCAATTTGGCCCGGATCCTCTTCATCTTCTCCTCCTTTTGTCTAGTTTCACACAGAAAAACAAGCATGGGGGAACGCGACTTACACAATGTCGCTAACTCACGAACTGTCCGGGAGTTCCCCCCTCCCCGGCAGTTCCAACTTAAGCAATTCATTGGGCCCGACGGTCCTCCTCCCTGGAGGCCGCCTACGTGGAAGTGTCCATATCAACTCCTTCACTCTCATCCACCACTCCATCTCCCTGCCTCCTCCTCTTCACAATTGGGTTCTTGCCTGGTGTGGCGTTAGGATCTGGCGGGATCCCTACACCAGCAGTCTCTCCATACCCCAGTCGAAGGACCGCATCAGCTACCTTGCCGGCCAAGTTTGGCACAGCCTAGCCACGCACATTGACCAAACCATCATCACGAACAATTCTTTTTCTAGATGTACGTTCCTCCGCAGCCCTCATCATCTTGTATTGCATAATATCCATCCCCACCGTCAGGTCCACTCCTCCCTCTCTCTGAACATCAACATCGCCCCTCTCCTCCGCAGCATACGCTCTGCCTCCTCTAGATCCACTACCTCTACCTCCCCTCCTTCCTCCACCACCCCCACCAACAGGGCCACCGCCCCCTCCTCCTCTACCTCCTCTTGTACCCGTGCCCACCGGCTCGCTGACCCAATGCAACCAGTCCCCCCATTCACATAACGCACTGTCATGTACTCCATCACCACACTCCTCCACAACATGTCCCATACGACCACAAAAGTAGCAGAAATCTGGAAATTTTTCATAGTACAACGGATACCTCTTCCTCTCCTTCAAGGTAATATGGACAAACCTTACCAATGGCAAGGTAACATTAACAAACACCCGAACCCTGAAGTAGTTTTACGGATTAATCTTTCCTTCATTCACAGTCACTGTAAACGGAGGTTCTCCTACCTTCTTTGCCACCTTCTCGGCCAACTCCTTCTTCCTTGTCAATCCGTCAGGCAAACCTTTTATCCTAGCCCACAATGGATACATGTTCAAAGCATATTATTCCATGTTTGAGAAGCCATCATATTCTACCAACACCACCGGATCCCTCCTGAATTGCCATGGTCCCCCTTCCATCACCCGCTTCCAATCTCCCAAACAATGGTATTGAGCCAAGAACAAGTTGGGGCCTTTGATGTTAAAAGTCACCCCCTGCGCACACGCCCACGCGTTCCTCATGGAGTTCAATGTTGGGGAACGTAGCAGAAATTTAAAATTTTCTACGTATCACCAAGATCAATCTATGGAGTCATCTAGCAACGAGAGAGAGGGGAGTGCATCTACATACCCTTGTAGATCGCGCGCGGAAGCGTTCAAGAGAGCGGGGTTGATGGAGTCGTACTCGTCGTGATCCAAATCACCGATGATCCTAGCGCCGAACGGACGGCACCTCCGCGTTCAACACACGTACGGAGCGGGGACGTCTCCTCCTTCTTGATCCAGCAAGGGGGAGGATAAGTTGATGGAGATCCAGCAGCACGACGGCGTGGTGGTGGAAGTAGCGGGATCCCGGCAGGGCTTCGCCAAGCGCAAGCGGGTAGGAAGAGGTGTCACGGGAGGGAGGGAGGCGCCAGGGCTTGGGGTGCTGCTCCCATGCGCCTCCCCACTATATATAGGGGTGGAGGGGGCTGGTTTCTTGCCCTCCAAGTCCATTGGGGCGTTGGCAAAGGTGGGGGAAAGAAATCCCATCATTTCCCTTCCCCACCGATTGTTATCCCCCTTTTTTAGGGATCTTGATTTTATCCCTTCGGGATATAATCTTATTCCTTCTAAGGTGGGATCTTGGTGCGCCTTGACCAGGGCTGTGGGGCCTTTCCCCCACTACCCACGTTCATGTGGGTTCCCCCATGCAGGTGGGCCCCACTTCGGAACCTTCTAGAACCTTCCTGGTACAATACCGAAAAATCCCGAACATTTTCCGGTGGCCAAAATAGGACTTCCCATATATAAATCTTTACCTCCAGACTATTCCGGAACTCCTCGTGACGTCCGGGATCTCATCCGGGACTCTGAACAACTTTCGGTTAACCGCATACTAATATCTCTACAACTCTAGCGCCACCGAACCTTAAGTGTGTAGACCCTACGGGTTCGGGAGACATGCAGACATGACCGAGACGACTCTCCGGTCAATAACCAACAGCGGGATCTGGATACCCATGTTGGCTCCTACATGTTCCACGATGATCTCATCGGATGAACCACGATGTCGAGGATTCAATCAATCCCGTATACAATTCCCTTTGTCAATCGGTACGTACTTGCCCGAGATTCGATCGTCGGTATCCCAATACCTTGTTCAATCTCGTTACCAGCAAGTCACTTTACTCGTACCATAACGCATGATCCCGTGGCTAACTCCTTAGTCACATTGAGCTCATTATGATGATGCATTACCGAGTGGGCCCAGAGATACCTCTCCGTCATACGGAGTGACAAATCCCAGTCTCGATTCGTGCCAACCCAACAGACACTTTCGGAGATACCTGTAATGCACCTTTATAGCCACCCAGTTACGTTGTGACGTTTGGTACACCCAAAGCATTCCTACGGTATCCGGGAGTTGCACAATCTCCTGGTCTAAGGAAATGATACTTGACATTAGAAAACCTCTAGCAAACGAACTACACGATCTTGTGCTATGCTTAGGATTGGGTCTTGTCCATCACATCATTCTCCTAATGCTGTGATCCCGTTATCAATGACATCCAATGTCCATGGTCAGGAAACCATAACCATCTATTGATCAACGAGCTAGTCAACTAGAGGCTTACTAGGGACATGTCGTGGTCTATGTATTCACACATGTATTACGGTTTCCAGTTAATACAATTATAGCATGAACAACAGACAATTATCATGAACAAGGAAATACAATAATAACCATTTTATTATTGCCTCTAGGGCATATTTCCAACAGTCTCCCACTTGCACTAGAGTCAATAATCTAGTTCACATCACCATGTGATTAACACTCAAAGTTCACATCGCCATCTGACTAATACCCAAGAGTTTACTAGAGTCAATAATCTAGTTCACATCACCATGTGATTAACACTCAATGAGTTCCAGGGTTTGATCATGTTATGCTTACGAGAGAGGTTTTATTCAACGGGTCTGCAACATTCAGATCCGTGTGTGCTTTACAAATCTCTATGTCATCTTGTAGATGCAGCTACCACGCGCTACTTGGAGCTATTCCAAATAACTTCTCTACTATACGAATCCGGTTCACTACTCAGAGTCATCCGGATTAGTGTCAAAGTTTGCATCGACGTAACCCTTTACGACGAACCCCCTTTCCACCTCCATAATCAAGAAAATTCCTTAGTCCACTAGATACTACGGATAAGTTCGACCGCTGTCATGTGATCCCTTCCTGGATCACTATTGTACCCCTTGACTAACTCATGGCAAGGCACACTTCAGGTGCGGTACACAGCATAGCATATTGTAGAGCCTACGTCTAAAGAATAGGGGACGACCTTCGTCCTTTCTCTTTCTTATGCCGTGGTCAGGTCTTGAGTCTTACTAAATACTCACACCTTGTAACACAGCCAAGAACTCCTTCTTTGCTGATCTATTTTGAACTCCTTCAAAATCTTGTCACGGTATGTATTCATTTAAAAGTACTATTAAGCATTTTTGATCTATCCTTATAGATCTTGATGCTCAATGTTCAAGTAGCTTAATCCAGGTTTCCATTAAAAACACTTTTCAACTAACCCTGGATGCTCTCCAGAAATTCTACATCATTTCTGATCAACAATATGTTAACAACATATACTCATCAAAAATTCTATAGTGCTCCCACTCACTTCTTTGGAAATACAAGTTTCTCATGGACTTTGTATAAACCCAAAATCTTTGATCATCTCATCAAAGCGTTCATTCCAACTCCGAGATGCTTACTCCAATCCTTAGAAGTGTTGGGGATCGTAGCAGAATTTTAAAATGTTCCTACGCTCACCAAGATCCATCTATGGAGTATACTAGCAACGAGGGGAAAGGAGTGCATCTACATACCCTTGTAGATCGCGAGCGGATGCGTTCCAATGAACGTAATTGATGGAGTCGTACTTGCCGTGATCCAAATAACCGATGACCGAGTGCTGAACGGACGGCACCTCCGCGTTCAACACACGTACGGTGCAGCGACGTCTCCTCCTTCTTGATCCAGCAAGGGGGAAGGAGAGGTTGATGGAGATCCAGCAGCACGACGGCGTGGTGGTGGATGTAGCGGGGTCTTGGCAGGGCTTCGCCAAGCTTCTGCGAGAGGGAGAGGTGTAGCAGGGGAGGAGGGAGGCCCCCAAGGCTGTAGTACTACTGCCCTCTCTCCCCCCCATTTATATAGGCCCCCTGGGAGGGGGGGGCGCCGGCCAGGAACCCATCTGGATGGGGGGGCGGCGGGCAGGGGGGAGACTTGCCCCCCAAGGCAAGTTGGGCGCCCCCCCACCCTAGGGTTTCCAACCCTAGGCGCGGGGGGGGAGGCCCATGGGGGGCGCCCCAGCCCACTAAGGGCTGGTTCCCCTCCCACTTCAGCCCATGGGGCCCTCCGGGATAGGTGGCTCCACCCGGTGGACCCCCGGGACCCTTCCGGTGGTCCCGGTACAATACCTGTGACCCCCGAAACTTTCCCGGTGGCCGAAACTTGCCTTCCTATATATAATTCTTCACCTCCGGACCATTCCGGAACTCCTCGTGACGTCCGGGATCTCATCCGGGACTCCGAAAAACTTTCGGGTTTCCGCATACTCATATCTCTACAACCCTAGCGTCACCGAACCTTAAGTGTGTAGACCCTACGGGTTCGGGAGACATGCAGACATGACCGAGATGCCTCTCTGGTCAATAACCAACAGCGGGATCTGGATACCCATGTTGGTTCCCACATGTTCCACGATGATCTCATCGGATGAACCACGATGTCGAGGATTCAATCAATCCCGTATACAATTCCCTTTGTCAATCGATATGTTACTTGCCCGAGATTCGATCGTCGGTATCCCAATACCTTGTTCAATCTCGTTACCGGCAAGTCTCTTTACTCGTACCGCAATGCATGATCCCGTGACTAACGCCTTAGTCACATTGATCTCATTATGATGATGCATTACCGAGTGGGCCTAGAGATACCTCTCCGTCACACGGAGTGACAAATCCCAGTCTCGATCCGTGTCAACCCAATAGACACTTCCACAGATACCCGTAGTGTACCTTTATAGTCACCCAGTTACGTTGTGACGTTTGGCACACCCAAAGCACTCCTACGTAATCCGGGAGTTACACGATGTCATGGTCTAAGGAAAAGATACTTGACATTGGAAAAGCTCTAGCAAACGAAACTACACGATCTTTTATGCTATGCTTAGGATTAGGTCTTGTCCATCACACCATTCTCGTAATGATGTGATCCCGTTATCAATGACATCCAATGTCCATAGTCAGGAAACCATGACTATCTGTTGATCAACGAGCTAGTCAACTAGAGGCTTACTAGGGACACGTTGTGGTCTATGTATTCACACATGTATTACAATTTCCGGATAATACAATTATAGCATGAACAATAGACAATTACCATGAACAAAGAAATATAATAATAACCATTTATTATTGCCTCTAGGGCATATTTCCAACAGTCTCCCACTTGCACTAGAGTCAATAATCTAGTTACATTGTGATGAATCGAACACCCATTGCGTCCTGGTGTTGATCATGTTTTGCTCTAGGGAGAGGTTTAGTCAACGGATCTGCTACATTCAGGTCCGTATGTACTTTACAAATATCTATGTCTCCATTTTGAACACTTTCACGAATGGAGTTGAAGCGACGCTTGATATGCCTGGTCTTCCTGTGAAACCTGGGCTCCTTCGCAAGGGCAATAGCTCCAGTGTTGTCACAGAAGAGAATCATCGGGCCCGACGCATTGGGAATCACCCCTAGGTCGGTAATGAACTCCTTCATCCAGACTACTTCCTGTGCTGCCTCCGAGGCTGCCATGTACTCCGCTTCACATGTAGATCCTGCCACGACGCTTTGCTTGCAACTGCACCAGCTTACTGCTCCTCCATTCAAAATATACACATATCCGGTTTGTGACTTCGAGTCATCCAGATCTGTGTCGAAGCTAGCGTCGACGTAACCCTTTACGACGAGCTCTTCGTCACCTCCATAAACAAGAAACATGTCCTTAGTCCTCTTCAGGTACTTCACGATATTCTTGACCGCTGTCCAGTGTTCCATGCCGGGATTACTTTGGTACCTTCCTACCAAACTCATGGCAAGGTTTACATCAGGTCTGGTACACAGCATGGCATACATAATAGACCCTATGGCCGAGGCATAGGGGATGACACTCATCTTTTCTCTATCTTCTGCCGTGGTCGGGCATTGAGCCGTGCTCAATTGCACACCTTGCAATACAGGCAAGAACCCCTTCTTGGACTGATCCATATTGAACTTCTTCAATATCTTGTCAAGGTATGTACTCTGTGAAAGACCAATGAGGCATCTTGATCTATCTCTATAAATCTTGATGCCTAATATATAAGCAGCTTCTCCAAGGTCCTTCATTGAAAAACACTTATTCAAATAGGCCTTTATACTTTCCAAGAATTCTATATCATTTCCCATCAATAGTATGTCATCCACATATAATACGAGAAATGCTACAGAGCTCCCACTCACTTTCTTGTAAACACATGCTTCTCCATAAGTCTGTGTAAACCCAAACGCTTTGATCATCTCATCAAAGCGAATGTTCCAACTCCGAGATGCTTGCACCAGTCCATAGATTGAGCGCTGGAGCTTGCATACTTTGTTAGCATTCTTAGGATCGACAAAACCTTCCGGCTGCATCATATACAACTCTTCCTTAAGGAAGCCGTTAAGGAATGCCGTTTTGACGTCCATCTGCCATATCTCATAATCATAGTATGCGGCAATTGCTAACATGATTCGGACGGACTTCAGCTTCGCTACGGGTGAGAAAGTCTCATTGTAGTCAACCCCTTGAACTTGTCGATAACCCTTAGCGACAAGTCGAGCCTTATAGATGGTCACATTACCATCCGCGTCTGTCTTCTTCTTAAAGATCCATTTGTTTTCTATGGCTCGCCGATCATCGGGCAAGTCAGTCAAAGTCCATACTTCGTTTTCATACATGGATCCTATCTCGGATTTCATGGCTTCTAGCCATTTGTCGGAATCCAGGCCCGCCATCGCTTCTTCATAGTTCGAAGGTTCACCGTTGTCTAACAACATGATTTCCAGGACAGGGTTGCCATACCACTCTGGTGCGGAACGTGTCCTTGTGGACCTACGAGGTTCAGCAGTAACTTGATCTGAAGCTTCATGATTATCATCATTAACTTCCTCCCCAGTCGGTGTAGGCACCACAGGAACATCTTCCCGCGCTGCGCTACTTTCCGGTTCGGAAGGGGTGACTATCACCTCATCAAGTTCCACTTTCCTCCCACTCAATTCTTATGAGAGAAACTCTTTCTCCAGAAAGGACCCGTTCTTGGCAACGAAGATCTTGCCTTCGGATCTGAGGTAGAAGGTATACTCAATAGTTTCCTTAGGGTATCCTATGAAGACGCATTTCTCCGACTTGGGTTCGAGCTTTTCAGGTTGAAGTTTCTTGAGATAAGCATCGCATCCCCAAACTTTTAGAAACGACAGCTTAGGTTTCTTCCCAAACCATAATTCATACGGTGTCATCTCAACGGATTTCGACGGAGCCCTATTTAAAGTGAATGCGTCAGTCTCTAAAGCATAGCCCCAAAATGAGAGCGGTAGATCGGTAAGAGACATCATAGACCGCACCATATCCAATAGAGTGCGATTACGACGTTCGGACACACCATTTCGCTGAGGTCTTCCAGGCGGCGTGAGTTGTGAAACGATTCCACATTTCCTTAAGTGTGTACCAAATTCGTGACTTAAATATTCTCCTCCATGATCTGATCGTAAGAACTTTATTTTCCTGTCACGTTGATTCTCAACCTCACTCTGAAATTCCTTGAACTTTTCAAAGGTTTCAGACTTGTGTTTCATTAGGTAGACATACCCATATCTACTTAAGTCATCAGTGAGAGTGAGAACATAACGATATCCTCCGCGAGCCTCAACACTCATTGGACCGCACACATCGGTATGTATGATTTCCAATAAGTTGGTTGCTCGCTCCATTGTTCCGGAGAACGGAGTCTTGGTCATCTTACCCATGAGGCATGGTTCGCACGTGTCAAATCATTCGTAATCAAGAGACTCCAAAAGTCCATCTGCATGGAGCTTCTTCATGCGCTTTACACCAATGTGACCAAGGCGGCAGTGCCACAAGTATGTGGGACTATCGTTATCAACTTTACATCTTTTGGTATTCACACTATGGATATGTGTAACATCACGTTCGAGATTCATCAAGAATAAACCATTGACCAGCGGGGCATGACCATAAAACATATCTCTCATATAAATAGAACAACCATTATTCTCAGATTTAAATGAGTAGCCATCTCGAATTAAACGAGATCCAGATACAATGTTCATGCTCAAAGCTGGCACTAAATAACAATTATTGAGGTTTAAAACTAATCCCGTAGGTAGATGCAGAGGTAGCGTGCCGACGGCGATCACATCGACCTTGGAACCATTCCCGACGCGCATCGTCACCTCGTCCTTTGCCAGTCTCCGTTTATTCCGCAGTTCCTGTTTTGAGTTACAAATATGAGCAACCGCACCGGTATCAAATACCCAGGAGCTACTACGAGTACTGGTAAGGTACACATCAATTACATGTATATCACATATACCTTTGGTGTTGCCGGCCTTCTTGTCCGCTAAGTATTTGGGGTAGTTCCGCTTCCAGTGACCACTTCCCTTGCAAAAAAAGCACTCAGTCTCGGGCTTGGGTCCATTCTTCGACTTCTTCCCGGCAACTGGCTTACCGGGCGCAGCAACTCCCTTGCCGTCCTTCTTGAAGTTCTTCTTACCATTGCCCTTCTTGAACTTAGTGGTTTTATTCACCATCAACACTTGATGTTCTTTTCTGATCTCCACCTCCGCTGATTTCAGCATCGAATATACCTCAGGAATGGTCTTTTCCATCCCCTACATATTGAAGTTCATCACAAAGCTCTTGTAGCTTGGTGGAAGCGACTGAAGGATTCTGTCAATGACCGCGTCATCCGGGAGATTAACTCCCAGCTGAGACAAGCGGTTGTGCAACCCAGACATTCTGAGTATGTGCTCACTAACAGAACTATTTTCCTCCATTTTACAGCTGAAGAACTTGTCGAAGACTTCATATCTCTCGACCCGGGCATGAGCTTGGAAAACCATTTTCAGCTCTTTGAACATCTCATATGCTCCATGTTTCTCAAAATGCTTTTGGAGACCCGGTTCTAAGTTGTAAAGCATGCCGCACTGAACGAGGGAGTAATCATCAGCACGCTGCTGCCAAGCATTCATAACGTCTTGGTTCTCTAGGATTGGTGCTTCACCTAGCGGTGCTTCTAGGACATAATCTTTCTTGGCAGCTATGAGGATTATCCTCAGGTTCCGGACCCAGTCCGTATAGTTGCTGCCATCATCTTTCAGCTTGGTTTTCTCTAGGAACGCGTTGAAGTTGAGGACAACATGGGCCATTTGATCTACAATACATAGTGTAAAGATTTTAGACTAAGTTCATGATAATTAAGTTCATCTAATCAAATTACTCAATGAACTCCCACTCAGATAGACATCCCTCTAGTCATCTAAGTGAAACATGATCCGAGTTAACTAGGCCGTGTCCGGTCATCACGTGAGACGGACTAGTCAAGATCGGTGAACATGTCCATGTTGATCGTATCTTCTATACGACTCATGCTCGACCTTTCGGTCCTCCGTGTTCCGAGGCCATGTCTGTACATGCTAGGCTCGTCAAGTCAACCTAAGTGTATTGCGTGTGTTCCGAGGCCATGTCTGTACATGCTAGGCTCGTCAACACCCGTTGTATGCGAACGTTAGAATCTATCACACCCGATCATCACGTGGTGCTTCGAAACAACGAACCTTCGCAACGGTGCACAGTTAGGGGGAACACTTTCTTGAAATTATTATAAGGGATCATCTTACTTACTACCGTCGTTCTAAGCAAATAAGATGCAAAACATGATAAACATCACATGCAATCAAATAGTGACATGATATGGCCAATATCATTTGCTCCTTTGATCTCCATCTTCGAGGCACCATGATCATCTTCGTCACCGGCATGACACCATGATCTCCATCATCATGATCTCCATCATTGTGTCTTCATGAAGTTGCCACGCCAACGATTACTTCTACTTCTATGGCTAACGCGTTTAGCAACAAAGTAAAGTAATTTACATGGCGTTATTCAATGACACGCAGGTCATACAAAATAATAAAGACAACTCCTATGGCTCCTGCCGGTTGTCATACTCATCGACATGCAAGTCGTGATTCCTATTACAAGAATATGATCAATCTCATACATCACATATATCATTCATCACATCTTCTGGCCATATCACATCACATAGCACTTGCTGCAAAAACAAGTTAGACGTCCTCTAATTGTTGTTGCAAGTTTTTACGTGGCTTGTATAGGTTTCTAGCAAGAACGTTTCTTACCTACGTAAAACCACAACGTGATTTGCCAATTTCTATTTACCCTTCATAAGGACCCTTTTCATCGAATCCGTTCCGACTAAAGTAGGAGAGACAGACACCCGCTAGCCACCTTATGCAACTAGTGCATGTCAGTCGGTGGAACCTGTCTCACGTAAGCGTACGTGTAAGGTCGGTCCGGGCCACTTCATCCCACAATACCGCCGAAACAAGATAAGACTAGTAGCGGCAAGAAGAATTGGCAACATCAACGCCCACAACTGCTTTGTGTTCTACTCGTGCATAGTAACTACGCATAGGCCTGGCTCATGATGCCACTGTTGGGGATCGTAGCAGAATTTTAAAATTTTCCTACGCTCACCAAGATCCATCTATGGAGTATACTAGCAACGAGGGGAAAGGAGTGCATCTACATACCCTTGTAGATCGCGAGCGGAAGCGTTCCAATGAACGTGGTTGATGGAGTCGTACTCGCCGTGATCCAAATCACCGATGACCGAGTGCCGAACGGACGGCACCTCCGCGTTCAACACACGTACGGTGCAGCGACGTCTCCTCCTTCTTGATCCAGCAAGGGGGAAGGAGAGGTTGACGGAGATCCAGCAGCACGACGGCGTGGTGGTGGATGTAGCGGGGTCTCGGCAGGGCTTCGCCAAGCTTCTGCGAGAGGGAGAGGTGTAGCAGGGGAGGAGGGAGGCGCCCAAGGCTGTAGTACTACTGCCCTCCCCCCTTTATATAGGCCCCCTGGGAGGGGGGCGCCGGCCAGGAACCCATCTGGATGGGGGGCGGCGGGCAGGGGGGAGACTTGCCCCCCAAGGCAAGTGGGGCGCCCCCCCCCCACCCTAGGGTTTCCAACCCTAGGCGCGGGGGGGAGGCCCATGCGGGGCGCCCCAGCCCACTAAGGGCTGGTTCCCCTCCCACTTCAGCCCATGGGGCCCTCCGGGATAGGTGGCCCCACCCGGTGGACCCCCGGGACCCTTCCGGTGGTCCCGGTACAATACCGGTGACCCCCGAAACTTTCCCGGTGGCCGAAACTTGACTTCCTATATATAATTCTTCACCTCCAGACCATTCCGGAACTCCTCGTGATGTCCGGGATCTCCTGCGGGACTCCGAACAACTTTCGGGTTTCCGCATACTCATATCTCTACAACCCTAGCGTCACCGAACCTTAAGTGTGTAGACCCTACGGGTTCGGGAGACATGCAGACATGACCGAGACGCCTCTCTGGTCAATAACCAACAGCGGGATCAGGATACCCATGTTGGTTCCCACATGTTCCACGATGATCTCATCGGATGAACCACGATGTCGAGGATTCAATCAATCCCGTATACAATTCCCTTTGTCAATCGATATGCTTGCCCGAGATTCGATCGTCGGTATCCCAATACCTTGTTCAATCTCGTTACCGGCAAGTCTCTTTACTCGTACCGCAATGCATGATCCCGTGACTAACGCCTTAGTCACATTGAGCTCATTATGATGATGCAGTACCGAGTGGGCCCAGAGATACCTCTCCGTCACACGGAGTGACAAATCCCAGTCTCGATCCGTGTCAACCCAATAGACACTTTCAGAGATACCCGTAGTGTACCTTTATAGTCACCCAGTTACGTTGTGACGTTTGGCACACCCAAAGCACTCCTACGGTATCCGGGAGTTACACGATCTCATGGTCTAAGGAAAAGATACTTGACATTGGAAAAGCTCTAGCAAACGAAACTACATGATCTTTTATGCTATGCTTAGGATTGGGTCTTGTCCATCACATCATTCTCCTAATGATGTGATCCCGTTCTCAATGACATCCAATGTCCATAGTCAGGAAACCATGACTATCTGTTGATTAACGAGCTAGTCAACTAGAGGCTTACTAGGGACACGTTGTGGTCTATGTATTCACACATGTATTATGATTTCCGGATAATACAATTATAGCATGAACAATAGACAATTACCATGAACAAAGAAATATAATAATAACCATTTATTATTGCCTCTAGGGCATATTTCCAACAAGAAGGATTGCTGGAGCTTTGCATACTTGTTAGCATCTTTCAGGATTGACAAAACCTTCTGGTTGTATCACATACAACCTTTCCTCAAGAAAATCGTCGAGGAAACAATGTTTTGACATCCTATTTGCAAGATTTTATAAATAATGCAGTAACTGCTAATATAATTCTAACAGACTCTTAGCATCGCTACGAGTGAGAAAGTCTCATCGCAGTCAACTCCTTGAACTTGCCGGAAAATATCTTAACGACAAGTCGAGCTTTCTTAATGGTGACACTTACCATCATTGTTTGTCTTCCCTTTAAAATCCATCTGTACCCAACAGCCTTACGACCATCAAGTAGTTCTTTCAAAGTCTATACTTTGTTTTCATACATGGATCCTCTTAGATTTTATGGCCTCGAGCCATTCGTCGGAATCCGGGCCCACCATCGCTTCTCCATAGCTCGTAGGTTCATTGTTGTCTAGCAACATGACTTCCAAGACAGGATTACGTACCACTCTGAAGTAGTACGCATCCTTGTCGTCCTATGAGGTTTGGTAGTGACTTGAACTGAAGTTTCATGATCACTATCATAAGCTTCCACTTCAATTGGTGTAGGTGCCACAGGAAAAACTTCCTGTGCCCTGCTACACATTAGTTGAAGTGACGGTTCAATGACCTCATCAAGTCTCCACCATCCTCCCACTCAATTCTTTCGACAGAAACTTTTCCTCGAGAAAGGACCCGTTTCTAGAAACAATCACTTTTGCTTCCAGATCTGAAATAGGAGGTATACCCAACTGTTTTGGGTATTCTGTGAAGATGCATTTATCCGCTTTGGGTTCGAGCTTATCAGCCTGAAACTTTTTCACATAAGCGTCGCAGCCCCAAACTTTTAAGAAACGACAGCTTAGGTTTCTCTAAACCATAGTTCATACGGTGTCGTCTCAACGGAATTGCGTGGTGCCCTATTTAAAGTGAATGCGGTTGTCTCTAATGCCTAACCCATAAACGATAGTTGTAATTCGATAAGAGACATCATGGTATGCACCATATCCAATAGGGTGCAGTTATGATGTTCGGACACACCATCACAATATGGTGTTCCAGGCGGTATTAGTCGTGAAACAATTTCCACAATTTCTTAATTGTGTGCCAAACTCGTAACTCAGATATTCATCTCTATGATCATATCACAGACATTTTATCCTCTTGTCACGACGATCTTCAACTTCACTCTAAAATTACTTGAACCTTTCAATAATTCAGACTTGTGTTTCATCAAGTAAATATTCTCAGCATCTACTCAAATCATCTGTGAAGTAAGAACATAACGATATCCACTGCGTGCGTCAGCACTCATTGGACTGCACACATCAAATGTATTACTTCCAACAAGTTGCTCTCTTGTTCCATCTTACTGAAAACGAGGCCTTTCAGTCATGTTGCCCATGTGGTATGATTTGCATGTCTCAAGTGATTCAAAATCAAGTGAGTCCAAATGATCCATCTGTATGGACTTTCTTCATGCATATATACTAATAGACATGGTTCGCATGTCTCAATCTTTTAAAAAACGAGTGAGTCCAAAGATCCATCAACATGGAGCTTCTTCATGCGTTTTATACCAATATGACTCAAGTGGCAGTGCCACAAGTATGTGGTACTATCATTACTATCTTATATCTTTTGGCATGAACATGTGTATCACTACGATCGAGATTCAATAAACTATTCATTTTAGGTGCAAGACCATTGAAGGTATTATTCAAATAGACAGAGTAACCATTATTCTCCTTTAATGAATAACCGTATTGCGATAAACATAATCCAATCATGTCTATGCTCAACGCAAACACCAAATAATAATTATTCAGGTTTAACCCCAATCTCGATGGTAGAGGGAGCATGCGATGCTTGATCACATCAACCTTGGAAACACTTCCAACATATATCGTCATCTCACCTTTAGCTAGTCTCCGTTTATTCCGCAGCTTTTATTTCGAGTTACTAACACTTAGCAACCGAACCGGTATCTAATACCCTGGTGCTACTAGGAGTACTAGTAAAGTACACATTAATATAATGTATATCCAATATACTTCTGTCGACCTTGCCAGCCTTCTCATCTACGAAGTATCTAGGGTAGTTCCGCTTCAGTGACCGTTCCCCTCATTTCAGAAGCACTTAGTCTCGGGTTTGGGTTCAACCTTGGGTTTCTTCACTAGAGCAGCAACTGATTTGCTGTTTCATGAAGTATCCCTTCTTGCCCTTGCCCTTCTAGAAACTAGTGGTTTTACTAACCATCAAGAATTGATGCTCCTTCTTGATTTCTACTTTCGCGGTGTCAAACATCGCGAGTTGCTCAAGGATCATCATGTCTATCCCTGATATGTTATAGTTCATCACGAAGCTCTAATAGCTTGGTGGCAGTGACTATGGAGAACCATCACTATCTCATCTGGAAGGTTAACTCCCACTCGATTCAAGTGATTGTAGTACTCAGACAATCTGAGCACATGCTCAACGATTGAGCTTTTCTCCCTTAGTTTGCAGGCTTAAGAAACTTGTCAGAGGTCTCATACCTCTTGATGTGGGCATTAGTCTAAAATCCCAATTTCAGTCTTTGGAACATCTCATATGTTCTGCGACGTTTCAAAACCGTCTTTGGTGCCACAATTTTAAACCGTTAGCATCACACACTGAACTATCACGTAGTCATCAAAACGTGTATGTCAGATGTTTCGTAACATCTATAGACGACGCTCGAGGTTCAGCACACCGAGCGATGCATTAAGGACATAAGCCTTCTGTGCAGCAATGAGGACAATCCTTAGTTTACGGACCCAGTCCGCATAATTGCTACTATCAACTTTCAACTAAATTTTCTCTAGGAACATATCTTAGTAGAACTTGTAAGCTACGACATTATTTGCAAAGACCTTTTGACTATGTTCATGATAATTAAGTTCATCTGATTATTTAATGAACTCCCACTTAGATAGACATCCCTCTAGTCATCTAAGTGATACATGATCCGAATCGACTAGGCCGTGTCCGATCATCACGTGAGACGGACTAGTCATCATCGGTGAACATCTCCATGTTGATCGTATCTACTATACGACTCATGTTCGACCTTTTGGTCTCTTGTGTTCCGAGGCCATGTCTGTACATGCTAGGCTCGTCAAGTCAACCTAAGTGTTTTTCTTGTGTTCCGAGGCCATGTCTGTACATGCTAGGCTCGTCAACACCCGTTGTATGCGAACGTTAGAATCTATCACACCCGATCATCATGTGGTGCTTCGAAACAACGAACCTTCGCAATGGTGCACAGTTAGGGGGAACACATCTCTTGAAATTTTAGTGAGGGATCATCTTATTTATGCTACCGTCGTTCTAAGCAAATAATATGTAAACATGACAAACATCACATGCAAATCATAAAGTGACATGATATGGCCAATATCATCTTGCGCCTTTTGATCTCCATCTTCGAGGCGCGGCATGATCACCTTCGTCACCGGCATGACACCATGATCTCCATCATCGTGTCTTCATGAAGTTGTCTCGCCAACTATTACTTCTACTACTATTGCTAACGGTTAGCAATAAAGTAAAGTAATTACATGGCGTTTTTCATTGACACACAGGTCATACAATAAATTAAGACAACTTCTATGGCTCCTGCCGGTTGTCATACTCATCGACATGCAAGTCGTGATTCCTATTACAAGAACATGATCAATCTCATACATCACATATATCATTCATCACATCCTTTTGGCCATATCACATCACATAGCATACCCTGCAAAAACAAGTTAGACGTCCTCTAATTGTTGTTGCATGTTTTACGTGGCTGCTATGGGTTGTAGCAAGAATGTTTCTTACCTACGCAAAAGCCACAACGGTGATATGCCAATTGCTATTTACCCTTCATAAGGACCCTTTTCATCGAATCCGATCCGACTAAAGTGGGAGAGACAGACACCCGCTAGCCACCTTATGCATCAAGTGCATGTCAGTCGGTGGAATCTGTCTCACGTAAGAGTACGTGTAAGGTTGGTCCGGGCCGCTTCATCCCACAATGCCGCCGAATCAAGATAAGACTAGTAACGGTAAGCAAATTGAACAAATCGTCGCCCACAACTACTTTGTGTTCTACTCGTGCATAGAATCTACGCATAAACCTGGCTCTGATACCACTGTTGGGGAACGTAGCAGAAATTTAAAATTTTCTACGTATCACCAAGATCAATCTATGGAGTCATCTAGCAACGAGAGAGAGGGGAGTGCATCTACATACCCTTGTAGATCGCGCGCGGAAGCATTCAAGAGAACGGGGTTGATGGAGTCGTACTCGTCGTGATCCAAATCACCGATGATCCTAGCGCCGAACGGACGGCACCTCCACGTTCAACACACGTACGGAGCGGGGACGTCTCCTCCTTCTTGATCCAGCAGGGGGGAGGAGAAGTTGATGGAGATCCAGCAGCACGACGGCGTGGTGGTGGAAGTAGCGGGATCCCGGCAGGGCTTCGCCAAGCGCAAGCGGGGAGGAAGAGGTGTCACGGGAGGGAGGGAGGCGCCAGGGCTTGGGGTGCTGCTCCCATGCGCCTCCCCACTATATATAGGGGTGGAGGGGGCTGGTTTCTTGCCCTCCAAGTCCATTGGGGGGTTGCCAAAGGTGGGGGAAAGAAATCCCATCATTTCCCTTCCCCACCGATTGTTATCCCCCTTTTTTAGGGATCTTGATCTTATCCCTTCGGGATATGATCTTATTCCTTCTAAGGTGCGATCTTGGTGCGCCTTGACCAGGAGTGTGGGGCCTTGCCCCCACTACCCACGTTCATGTGGGTCCCCCCATGCAGGTGGGCCCCACTTCGGAACCTTCTAGAACCTTCCCGGTACAATACCGAAAAATCCCGAACATTTTCTGGTGGCCAAAATAGGACTTCCCATATATAAATCTTTACCTCCGGACCATTCTGGAACTCCTCGCGACGTCCGGGATCTCATCCGGGACTCCGAACAACTTTCGGTTAACCGCATACTAATATCTCTACAACTCTAGCGTCACCGAACCTTAAGTGTGTAGACCCTACGGGTTCGGGAGACATGCAGACATGACCGAGACGACTCTCCGGTCAATAACCAACAGCGGGATCTGGATACCCATGTTGGCTCCTACATGTTCCACGATGATCTCATCGGATGAACCACGATGTCGAGGATTCAATCAATCCCGTATACAATTCCCTTTGTCAATCGGTACGTTACTTGCCCGAGATTCGATCGTCGGTATCCCAATACCTTCTCGTTACCGGCCAGTCACTTTACTCGTACCGTAACGCATGATCCCGTGGCTAACTCCTTAGTCACATTGAGCTCATTATGATGGTGCATTACCGAGTGGGCCCAGAGATACCTCTCCGTCATACGGAGTGACAAATCCCAGTCTCGATTCGTGCCAACCCAACAGACACTTTCGGAGATACCTGTAGTGCACCTTTATAGCCACCCAGTTACGTTGTGACGTTTGGTACACCCAAAGCATTCCTACGGTATCCGGGAGTTGCACAATCTCATGGTCTAAGGAAATGATACTTGACATTAGAAAAGCTCTAGCAAACGAACTACACGATCTTGTGCTATGCTTAGGATTGGGTCTTGTCCATCACATCATTCTCCTAATGATGTGATCCCGTTATCAATGACATCCAATGTCCATGGTCAGGAAACCATAACCATCTATTGATCAATGAGCTAGTCAACTAGAGGCTTACTAGGGACATGTTGTGGTCTATGTATTCACACATGTATTACGGTTTCCAGTTAATACAATTATAGCATGAACAACAGACAATTATCATGAACAAGGAAATACAATAATAACCATTTTATTATTGCCTCTAGGGCATATTTCCAACATTCAACAGGGAGGCATGACTAAACGGCCGTAGGGTATGAACCCTAAAGAGCGCTAGCCAGCGTACGTCCTTGATCAGCTCTTCAAACTCCCTGGACAAATCCAGATCTTGCTCCTCCTCTCCTTGCAGCTTGAGATTCTCAAATACGTCCTCCAGATCATGGTTTGGACCATACTGGTCCCAATCAGCTTCCTCCTCTTCCTTCTGATCATCCCCAGCCTCCCCCCCGATCTTCCTCCAGTCATCAGCGCCACCACCGCCGCGCTCCCTGGGGCAAGCCCGGCTCCTGCAGATGGATCATCAACCTTATACTCCCTTGCTTTCGGTTCCTCCGCATCGTCGCGCACCCCCTGACTGCTCATGTCGTCCATGCAAATCACCGGAGGCCACTTCTGCCTCCCCCAAGACGGACTCCGCACGAGAACCAGCTCTTGATCGATGTGATTTATGTGGGATTTGGTGTACTCAGTGGCGCCGCCGAAGAAGGGTTGGACCCTAGGGAAAAAAACCTCTATCAGATTTAGAGAGATGTTTTTTTACACTAGGGGGAAAAAACCTATATCATAATACTCCCTCTGCAACTTACTGGAGTATAAGATGTTTTTTTTACACTATGAGTAGGTTTAGAGAGACCTTTAATAAATTTTTAAAGGCACAAAGCAATCGTGCTTTATCAGATTTATTTTTCTTCTAAAGTTTGATCTGTTTGAATTCCTCCTACACGTGGGACCCATTGTCAACAGGTTGTCCTCAATTTTCTTATATTCTCTCGCAACCCCCCTCCAACCCAAAAATCTCATTTTCTTCTCGTCAACCTCATATAAGAAAACACTCCTAGTGTGCCTTAAGTTGGGGTTTTCCAACCTCATGTTCCTAACACATATTCACATTATTAATTCAATATCTCCATCTGCAGAGCTAAGAAAATGGTCATCGACTAATACCCGGGCTAGTCTAATATTCATGTGTTCTCGCATATCCTAAGCAGGGGCTACTTTAGCATTCCATTCAAGCATAGTCCCTACTACTTTAAAATGAATAGTGTTTCTTTTCTATCAGGCAGAACTCTTCGCCAACCGGTTTCCCCTCCCACCATATCCCTACATTGATGTTTTCATCCAGCCATGTTTTTTGTCATCAGATCATATTTTACCACACATTCCTAGTACACCGCTTGATCATTATTTTGTGTGTGCATGCGGGGTTGAGCCATTGGTCGCTGCCATGATGCTCTCCGGGATGTTGAGTGGATGGAGTAGGACGCAAAACCTGAGGTCGGCGACCCCGCAAGGGAGCTTAACTAAGAGTAACTCGAACGAATTTCCTAAATTCTAAGCCTCCATAATATTGCTCTGTAGTATCAAAATATAAGAATTTGAAGTGCAAAAACGTCTTATATTTTGATACGGAGAAAGCAGGTTTATTTAGAAAGACCTTTAATAATTTTTTGAAGGCACAAAGCAAGCTTGCTTTATCATGTTTATTTTTCCAATGTTAAATATGTCTAAACTCTTCTTACACATGGGACCCATTGTCAACGGGTTGTCCTTATATTTCTATCTTCCTCGCCTGGGCCACCTGCTACCGCTCTGGTCCCAACAGTCAAAGGTTATGCTCATTGACACTTTGACCGCATATACCGCCTCTCTTTGTCGTCGTGGGTTCGTGGACTTGGGGTCAAGTAGCCAACTCTTACTTACTGGTTGTCAGAATGAACAACCATTTTTAAAAGTAGGCACTGTAAGTGACCGTTCTTCAATAATTTGAGCAAGATAAATATTATATTGATTAGTTTTCCTAAGAAACACGGTGATACGCTAATATTGAAACATTCAAGACACTATGTGTCTCGTTTGCCTATTCGAGGAAGGTAGTACGCATGGTGGCCATTATGTGTCAAGTTGACATGTCGTTTGCCCATTCGAGAAATGTAGTATATATGGTGGGTCACACGGCAACCAAACTCCATTTTGCTGGGATATTTGTTACCCAATTCATGTGATGAATGAAAACATGTTAGGTTTTACACCATTCCCTCACATTTTAGAATGGTGTGCCTCATTCCCCTACATTAACAACATAGTTTATACCCACTGTGCTCGTGTTTATAGAGCCAAAACAAACATCTTTTATACACTTTGAAATTCCTATGAAAATTCTCTAGTCGAGGAGGAAGCCTAAATATTGTAACAAACTTTTCGTCTCTGTTGGGTGAGTACGTGACAACTAGTGTAACACATAATTTTCTGACATATCATTTCTTGACACAAAATCCCTCGACATAGTGACGCAACCTCTAGTAGGACCAACTCTACATAAACACAAGGCGCATCCACCCCCTTCGTCTGTGCCCCCCTCCTCCAACCCGTGGTGTGATGGTTCCTCTTCTTGCCCCTGCGCTGAGTTTTTGATCGACGGGTTGACATTTTGTGTGATGATTGTGCTTGGTTCTGGTTTAACCGTGGTGTTCTTTGCTCTCTTGTTTATGCTTGTACATGCACTCTTGAGAAATGGATGTATGTGTGATTCACAATGACTTTGTATATTCTTGGATATTGCTATGGTTTAGTTTGTGTTAATGGTGCTTTTTCTGGTTATTGTCTTCTTGAATGGAGAGGGTCGCACACGTACATCTATTCTTTTACTGATTTGGTGTGCACACACATAGATGGGAAAAGAGCCAATCTGTAGATATAGCGTTCAATATTTGCTACACTTGATGACTCCTGTCGTGGAATTGTCACGACAGATGTCCTCGAGCTAGGACTTAGTCGTGGAGCCATCGCAACTAGGAAGCTTGAAGGGGTTAATGCGGGACAAGGAACACGAGGGTTTATACTGGTTCGGCCCCTTACGGTGAAGGTAAAAGCCTACGTCCAGTTTGAGGTGGTATTGATTAGGGTTACGATCACCAGGGAGCTTAAACTGCTATGCCCGGCTCTCGATGAGATCGTTCTTCTCCTTAAACCGCTGCCGGGTCGTCCCCTTATATAGGGAGGCTGACGCCCAGCAGCCCTCAGAGTCCCGGCCGGCTCATAAGAGTGTCCGGCTCGGACTCTCAGTCATACTTGCCTTGCACTACAAGTTCTACCATAATAACGATTGTAACTACGGGCCTTAAGCCATATCCGAGTCTTAAGCCCATCTCTGGCCCATCGTCTTCAAGCTTGGCTCCGGCTTCTAGTAATGACCATTAGAGTTACCCGGCCCCTCCTGGCGGGTGACTCTAAGGTCTATATCCTCAACATTAGGCCCCAGATTGATTTGAGCCGGCTCATGTCAATCTTCAACTCTTCTGACAGAAAAAATCTCCGGCTTACCTTTCATGTGAAGGCCATAACCCGGCGTGACGTCATCCTCTGGACTCCGGATAATCTGCCGTGACGTCATCTTCCATTAAGCCCGTTTTTTACTCCACCAGATCCGCAACGGATCTTTGCTTTTACTGTCATCCCGAAAATCGAGGCGTTGTGGGGGGAGATAACCACGCCACGGTCTCCTTGATTCTCGCGCCCGCTTTATGAGCTCGCCTTATAAATAGGCCGGCCCGACGGGCTTCTCTGTCACCCTTCTTCCTCCTCGCGCCACTGCCTCTCTGCCTGAGATCGCACTCCGCCGCCGTCGTCTCGCCTCCGGTCTACGTCAACCTTGGCCGCTGCATCATCCTGACTCGGACCAGACAAACAGCGGCGACTCCCGCACCTTTTCAGCTTCGGTAAGTCCTCACTACCCCGTAGAGTAGATCTGCAGTAGGGTTCATCCACGTTCTTCGTGTTCGTCACCATTGCCCGCAAGTTTCGGTAGTTCTCCTAGTTACTGTCCCTGCTTGATCTTAGGCCTGCATAGAACTAGTGCGGTGGTTGTTTTAAGATCCATTTCACACGCAAGTAGTCTTCCTTGTACTGCATAAGAACCTTGTTCGAACCCAAGAACTCCCTCACTTCGGTTTCTAGGTCTAGAAATTTTTCTTTTGCCCGACCATTTTGATCCAAAAAAGTTACTGCAATGTGTGAAACCTGTTTTACCACACTTAGTAAAAATTGCAACCATTGAATCTTGGCGGCTTACAATTCCGGTTTAAAGAAACCACGCGCCGTAGAATCCTCCGGCTTAAAGAAAACCATGCTTCGTAGAATCCTCCGGCTTAACTGTGGTAAGGCCATAGATAATCAACTTACTCTGAATGCCCCTGCGGCTTAAATAACCCACTGTACCTGAGTATATATCATTAGTCCCCTTCATAAGCCGCCACCTTAGTTTCAAACTATAGATCTCCGGCTTATAATTAACCCGGACATTTTTTCCTTTTTGTCATAGACTGCCAACTTTCACCATGCCTCCCAAAGCTCCCATCACTTGCAACTGGATGAGGTCCAATGTGACCAACGAGACCCTAGCTGATTTTGTTAAGTCCGGATATCTGCCCAAGAAAGACATCATGTCCTACCGTGCTCCTGACCCGTCAGAAGAAAGGCCACAGCCAAAGGATGGGGAGGCAGTGATTTTTGCGGATCACATGAGCCGGGGCTTCGCACCGCCCGGCTCAAAGTTTTTTAGGGACGTGCTCAATTTCTTCGACTTGCGGCCCCAAGACATAGGACCCAACTCAGTGTCCAACATCTGCAATTTCCAAGTCTTCTGTGAGGTTTACCTTGGAGAAGAGCCTAGTCTGCTGCTCTTCAGAGAGCTTTTTTACTTAAACCGCCAAAATGAGTGCGCCAATGGGCCAAGTCTGGAGTTAGGTGGTATCTCCATCCAGCGGCGCAGGGACTGCCTTTTCCCTTACGCAGAGCCGCCGAGCCACCCAAAGGACTGGAACATGACTTGGTTCTACTGCCAAGATACGTCCCCGGCTGATGAAAGCCCGCTGCCCGGCTTTCGCCCAACACGTCTGGAGCCGACTCACCCACTGTCGGACAAGCTGACTCAAGCGGAGCGCCAGCCTCTGCTCCCCACTATCAACAAGATCAAGGCTCTCCTGGGCAATGGTCTGAACGGAATCGACCTGGTCCGGGTCTGGATCTCATGGCGGGTGATCCCATTAAGCCGCCGCCCCGGCTTAATGTGTGAGTACACAGGACGAAAGGATGATCCTCAGAGACACAGCCGCAATGATCTTCCAGAAGACGTTGCAGAGGAAATGACCAAGGCTCTCTTGAACGAGAGCCTGGCAGACTGTGGAAGGACCGGGTTAGCCCCCTTCTGCAAGACCAACCCAGCCCCAGCGGTAAGCCGCTGACTTAACTCTTTATCTTCTTCTGCATATAACCTTCATCTGAACCGTTTTTAAGAATTCATCATTGTATTTTTCAGGCTGATGATAAGTTCTGGCGGGTCAAATATGACCATGAGAAAGCCAGGAAAGCGAAGAAAGCCGCCAAGAAAGCCGCCCCTCGCAAAAAAGGAAGCAGACCTACTGCTTCGGAGCTGATGCAATTAAGCGACAGCTCCGAGTCAGAGGTAACCCCTAAGCCTTTAAGTTCTTGCTGTATTTGTTGTTTGCTACTGTCCGCCTTATCAACACTTGCTCATTGACAGGATGACACCGGCGCCAGTAACCCGGTGGTTGAAGAGGTAATGTCACTTTCCTCCGACTCGGAGCCCTTGCCACAGCTGAAAGTCCGAAGGGTAACCCAGAAAGTAAGCTTTTCACATCCTTTAGCTTATCAAGACCCTCAATTTATTTTGAAGCGACAGGTTCATGAAAGCCGGCGTCACACCCGGACCAACAAGGACACCGACCTCTCCGCCGGGTTACCCGACGCAACAAGGAAGCGCCGAACTGAGGTTTTTTCCCACTTATACCCTTTTCATCCGTTGGAGGGTGTTATCCGTCAGCCACTCAATTCCTCTGACTCCAATTATCAGGAGACCTCCCCCTCTTCGGGCGACTCTATGCAGTTGAATCTTCCGACTTTCAAGACCGCGCCCGGGTAATGACAACCATCTCATATTATATTTGTCTGTACTTACTCTTTTTGTGCTTAACGTTTCTGTCCTTTCAGCGCCCAGGCAAAGCTCACCAAAAGAGCGAAGAATACCAAGTCAGCCGGAGTGCCGGATTTGCCTGAACCGGAGGTGACGGCTCAAGAACCGCCAGCCGCCTCCGCCCCCGAAGCCACCACTCCAATGGACACGGCACCTGAGGCCACTGCCCCGACTACCAAGGCGACGACCAAAGCTTCTGTTAACCTGGAGGCCTCCAGCTCAGCTCCACCAGCAGACGACTCGGACGTGGTGATCACCCGGACGGAGTTCGTTGAGCCGGGGAGACCTACCGTGCTGGCCAAGTGCTCCGCTAAAGGGGAGTTGCTGCAGCCCCACCGGGTGAACCTGGACCTCTCCGACTACACCAACCTGAGCATTGGAGAGCTCGTCTCTGGCTACATCAGCCAAGTGCACAAGAGCCGGGACGCAGAGGTCGCCATGGTGAACCAGATCCAGCAAAAATCTGAGGTATCATTCTGATGTCCTCTTACTTACTGCAAAGTTACCCTTGCCATGATAGCCCCCAAGTCGACGACTTCTGATTGAATATGTTGTAGACTTAGGTTCCGGCTTACTCAATTGAGCCGGCAGTATGTAGAGAGATACGTTCAATATGCATTAGCCCCCAAGTGCCAAGTGTCTTTGCTTGGAAAACGCTTGGGACTTATAGAATGACTTTTAATAACCCGGAAATTTATGCAGGCTGTTGGCAAGAAGCTAGAGGCGGACCTTGCGGATCTCAAGAGCCGGCTGAGGACGCAGGAGATGGAGACCCGGAAGGCAAACGCCAAGTTTGTATCCAGCATCGCCGCTCAAGAGAAACTGAAGACGAAATTTGATGCTGAGCGGAAAGCCTGGGCAGAGGAGAAGGCCGCACTGGTGACCCGGGCGGAACAGGCGGAAAAGGCTCTCTCTGAGAAGACCGCCGAGCTCTCCAGCCTAAAGCGCCAAGTTTCCCAAATGGTGGCCGCCATCTTCGGTAAGTCGCCTCACCGGCTTTCATCAATGTTAGAATGTGTATATCTCATGATTCATCCTTGTCGCCGACTTACCTGATTCTGTTAAACAGGTCCCAGAAGTGCCAACCTCAACCAGAGCGTGGTCACCAAGCTAAAGGCCGTGTATACCCTGGTGGAGCAGCTCTACACCGGGTCACAGCGTGCCTTAGCTGTGGTGGCCCTATCCAACGAGGTGCCGACTCACCTGGCAGAAGTCCTGCGCCGGCTCGCCGTTCTGCCTCAGCGGATCCAAGAGCTGCGACGGGCCTCTGCAAGAGCCGGAGCAATCGCCGCGCTGAGCCGGGCCAAGGCATTCCTGCCGGAGTTAGACCCGGCGGACATCGCCCTTGGCTATCCAAGCCTGAAGGAAGACGGCTCAGCTTTCGATCAGAAGGACTTCACGGCATGCGTGAAGGCTGTACGCCCGGTGGCCACCCTTATTGGGAACGACACCGATCTGACCAAGTACCAGCCGGGCTATGATACGGAGAATCAGAGGATTCCAACCCCTCGCTATGAAGCCCTCAACTTGATCCCGCCGGCTCGTCAACACACCTTCGCCCCGGAGATTGACCCGGCCGGGTTAATTGACGAGGAATCCCAATTCGAAGCTCTCAGGGACATCGACTGGAAGTCATCAACCTTCCAGGTCTTGGGATCAGCCGGAGGAGAAGATAAGAACGAGCCGGAGACTTCAACTCAGCAGGCATCATAACTCGGCTGGCGGTTTACCAAACAATGCTCCACCCCTTTAGACTTGATGAATGTTGTAATAGAATAGGCGCAACAGTTTATCTTTGCCGTGCCATCGAGCACGTATTGAATGCTAAAGCCTTTTGAAGTTGTCTCTTCGATGTTTCTCCGGGTCATGATCAATCCTTTGCTTGTCTTAACCTCAAAGAGGTGCCTTTAATTATCCTGCATAGAGGGGCAAATCACAAGTCTCGAGGCGGCTTCCCGTCCTGAGAATCATAAATTTTTGATAACCCGGAATATGAATCAAAAAGGACTTGTCTTCAATAGTATCTGAATACAGCCGTAATAACACACTTAGCAGCCTGTAAGCATACTTCCGGTTTAGATAACCCGGGTAACGAGGTTGGTACCTTAACTCCGATTTACGTGCCTTAATGACACCCATGGTGTTCAACTAACACGGTAAACCAAAGTTAAGCCGGCAAAGTGAGACCCGGCCATGCACACCTTGACATAATCAGAGTAAACTTGTAATAAAGCAGAAAAACTTAGGGGCTTCCGGTTCGAATACGACCAGAGACCCGGCCCAAAGAGGTTAAGCTAAGATTCGGATACGATCATATAGCCCCCAGTGGGTGTGGCGATGCCAATCAAGAGGGTACCGACAGCTATGTTCTCTTTGGTTCGAATACGACCCATGTTTGAACAGGAAGCCCCCAAGTGATTTTAAGAATTGTTTAACGACGCTGATTCGAATACGATCCACGTCGGTTCTCAGAGAGGTTAAACTATGATTCAAATTTGACCAAAGGTAACCTCCCAATGAGCTCGGCACTTTGCCAATCAAGTGGGTATCGACAACTATGTTCTCTTTGGTTCGAATACGACCCATGTTTGAACAGGAAGCCCCCAAGTGACTTTACTGCTTACGGCTAGATTCGAATACGATCATAAACCAGATCCTCCTTTAAGTCATCATGTAATCTTGCAATAAGAACAACACATGCATATTTGGAGGAGAAAAAAGGACAGAGGTCCTGCTTTATTGCTTATCATAATATACACATGGCTGAGAGAAATATGTACACCACGAGAGCCGGTGGCTCAAGTGTAGTAAGGCCGAAGCTGAGCTATGTTCCACGGCCGACGGGTTTCTTCCTCCGACTTACGTGAATCTTTGTGCTCCCGAATGTCAATGAGGTAATATGACCCGTTGTGCAAGTTCTTGCTGACCACAAAGGGCCCTTCCCAAGGTGGGGATAACTTGTGTGCATCTGTTTGATCCTGGATGAGCCGGAGCACAAGGTCGCCTTCCTGGCAGACCCGGGATTTGACCTGGCGGCTATGATAACGGCGCAGGTCTTGTTGGTAAATCGCTGAACGGGCTGCTGCCACATCACGTTGTTCGTCCAACAAGTCAAGCATCTTGGCGCGCCTGTTCATTATCTGTCTCAACATAAGCCGCCACGCGAGGTGAGTCGTGACGGATGTCACTGGGGAGGACTACTTCTGCTCCATAAACCATGAAGAAAGGCGTGAAGCCTGTAGACCTGTTAGGAGTAGTGTTGATGCTCCATAAGACGGAGGGCAACTCCTCCACCCAACAACCCGGCGTCCGTTGCAGAAGGACCAAAAGCCGGGGCTTGATGCCCTTCAGAATCTCCTGATTAGCTCTCTCAGCTTGACCATTGGATTGAGGATGAGCTACTGAGGAAACATCAAGTCGGATATGCTCTCGTTGACAAAACTCTTCCATGGCGCCTTTGGAGAGATTGGTGCCATTGTCAGTTATAATGCTGTGCGGGAAGCCAAAACGGAAAATCACCTTTTTCATAAATTGAACCGCCGTGGCTGCATCGCACTTGCTAACTGGCTCAGCTTCCACCCACTTTGTGAACTTATCAACTGCCACCAAGAGGTGGGTCTTCTTATCCTTGGACCTTTTAAAAGGTCCAACCATATCAAGCCCCCAAACCGCAAAGGGCCAAGTGATTGGGATCATCCTCAGCTCCTGAGCCGGCACGTGAGCCCGTCGTGAGAACCTCTGGCAACCATCACATTTACTGACCAAGTCCTCTGCATCAGCATGAGCCGTCAACCAATAAAAACCATGACGGAAAGACTTGGCCACAAGGGACTTTGAGCCGGCATGATGGCCACAATCACCCTCATGGATCTCACGCAAGATCTCTTGACCTTCCTCAGGGGAGACACAACGCTGGAATGCTCCTGTAACACTGCGATGATGCAACTCACCATCGATAACAATCATTGACTTAGCCTGCCGGGTTATTTGCCTGGCCAAAGTTTCATCCTCAGGCAACTCGCCCCGGGTCATGTAAGCCAGATATGGCATTGTCCAGTCTGGTATGATATGGAGAGCTGCCACCAGTCGCGCCTCCGGGTCAGGGACAGCCAAGTCTTCCTCCGTAGGCAATTTAACCGAAGGGCTATACAGGACGTCCAGGAAAGTGTTAGGCGGCACCGGCTTTCGCTGAGAGCCTAGCCGGCTTAGAGCATCAGCCGCCTCGTTCTTCCTGCGATCAATGTGCTCTACCTGGTAGCCTGAAAGTGCACAGCAATGGCATCAACTTCGTGGCGATAAGCCACCATTAGAGGGTCCTTAGAGTCCCACTTGCCTGATACTTGTTGAGCCACCAAGTCTGAGTCACCGAAGCACCTTACCCGGCTCAAGCTCATCTCCTTAGCCATCCGAAGACCGTGGAGCAAGGCCTCGTACTCAGCCGCATTGTTAGTGCAAGGAAACATCAATTGTAGCACATAATGGAACTTGTCACCTTTAGGGGAAGCCAATACAACGCCAGCCCCTGAGCCCTCCAACTGCCTGGACTCATCGAAGTGAATAGTCCAATACGTGTTATCCGGCTTTTGCTCGGGCACTTGTGACTCTGTCCAATCATTGATGAAATCCACCAGGGCCTGAGATTTAATAGCAGTGCGTGGCACATATTTGAGACCATGAGGTCCAAGTTCTATAGCCCACTTAGCAATTCTCCCTGTGGCCTCTCTGTTTTGAATGATATCACCAAGGGGGGCAGAACTGACCACAGTGATGGGATGACCCTGAAAATAATGCTTAAGTTTCCGGCTCGCCATGAACACACCATACACAAGCTTCTGCCAATGCGGGTACCGCTGCTTGGACTCAATGAGCACTTCGCTGACATAATAGACCGGCCGCTGAACCGGATGCTCCTTACCCTCCTCCTTGCGCTCCACCACAATAGCCACACTGACGGCTCGTGCGTTTGCCGCCACATACAGTAGTAAGGGCTCCTTATCAACCGGAGCCGCAAGGACTGGGGGCTCTGCCAGCTGCTTCTTCAAATCCTCAAAGGCGGTATTAGCTGCATCATTCCAGACAAAGTTATCAGTTTTCTTCATCAACTGATATAAGGGCATGGCCTTCTCACCCAAACGGCTTATAAACCGGCTTAAAGCAGCGATGCGACCCGCCAAGCGCTGAACATCATTTATACACGCCGGCTTAGCCAGGGAGGTGATGGCCTTGATCTTCTCCGGGTTAGCCTCAATACCTCTGTCAGAAACCAAGAAGCCCAAGAGTTTGCCTGCAGGAACACCAAAGACACACTTGGCCGGGTTAAGCATCATCTTATAGACCCGGAGATTATCAAAGGTTTCCCTTAAATCATCTATCAAGGTTTCCTCTTTTATGGACTTAACCACAATATCGTCCACGTAAGCGTGAACATTGCGCCCAATCTGTTTATGAAGACAGTTCTATACACAACGCTGGTAAGTCGCCTGTGCACACTTGAGTCCAAAGGGCATAGACACATAGCAGAAGGCTCCAAAGGGAGTGATGAACGCCGTCTTCTCCTGGCCCTTAACTGCCATCTTAATCTGATGATATCTGGAATAAGCATCCAAGAAACTTAAGCGTGCACAACCTGCCGTAGCATCAATGATTTGATCAATACGGGGGAGGGCAAAAGGATCAGCCGGACACGCCTTGTTCAAGTCCGTGTAGTCCACACACATCCGCCAGGTGCCGTTCTTCTTGAGTACGAGCACCGGGTTAGCTAACCACTCTGGGTGAAAGACTTCAACGATAAACCCGGCCGCCAAGAGCCGGGCCACTTCTTCACCAATAGCCTTCCGCCTCTCTTCATTAAACCGCCGAAGGAACTGTCTGACCAGCTTAAATTTCGGATCAACATTGAGAGTATGCTCAGCGAGTTCTCTAGGTACACCTGGCATGTCAGAAGGTTTCCATGCGAAGATGTCCCTATTCTCATGGATGAACTCGATGAGCGCGCTTTCCTATTTTGGATCCAGATTGGCACTGATGCTAAACTGCTGAGATGAATCTCCTGGAACAAAATCAACAAGTTTAGTTTCATCAGCCGACTTAAATTTCATCGCCGGCTCACTCTCCGTAGTTGGCTTTTTCAGAGATGTCATATCTGTTGGGTCAACATTGTCCTTGTAAAACTTCAACTCCTCTGTAGCACAAACAGACTCTGCATAAGCCGCATCGCCTTCCTCACACTCCAGAGCCACTTTCCGGCTGCCGTGAACCGTAATGGTCCCATTGTGACCCGGCATCTTGAGCTGTAAGTACACATAACACGGCCGTGCCATAAATTTGGCGTAAGCCGGCCGTCCAAATATAGCATGGTACGGACTTCTTATCTTGACCACCTCAAAGGTCAATTTCTCCACCCTGTAGTTGTTCTCATCACCAAAGGCCACTTCCAATTCAATCTTGCCGACTGGATAAGCCGATTTACCAGGTACTACACCATGGAAGATAGTGTTTGATTGGTTGAGGTTCTTATCAACCAACCCCATACGGCGAAAGGTCTCATAATAGAGGATGTTGATGCTGCTGCCTCCATCCATGAGCACCTTTGTGAACTTATATCCTCCCACTTGAGGAGCCACCACTAAGGCCAAGTGGCCCGGGTTATCCATCCGGGGAGGGTGATCCTCCCTACTCCACACTATAGGCTGCTCAGACCACCGCAAGTAGCGTGGAACCGCCGGCTCCACAGCATTCACAGCCCTCTTGTGAAGCTTCTGATCTCGTTTGCACAGACTAGTGGTAAACACATGATACTGTCCACCAATAAGCTGCTTTGGATTGGTCTGGTAACCCCCCTGCTGTTGTTGATGACCTTGGCCAGACTGCTGATTAAAGCCCCCTTGACCGTTCTGAGGATCGGAATTTGAGCCACCGCCCGGGCCATGAAAGCCGTCGGCGCCTGAGCCGCCGCCCGGGCCATTGTAATTCTTAAAAGCCTTCATGATTGCACAATCCTTCCACAGATGAGTCGCTGGCTTCTCTCTAGAGCCATGCTACAAGGTTCATTCAACAGCTGCTCCAGCGTCGGACCTGACCCGCCGCCTCGGGGAGGGGGCCTCCCCTTGCGTCGCTGGTTATTACCTTGTGAGCTGGCGTTGGCCACAAACTCTAGGCTGCCATCAGCCTTGCGCTTGCCTCCTCCTTGGTTCCCCGGGTTAAACTGAGGACCCTTGCCATTGCCGTTCTTCTTTCCCTTCCCTGTCCTTTCATCATCTGAAGGGGGATCCTTGGTATCATCAGAATCAGCGTACTTGACAAGAGCTGCCATTAGTGTACCCATATCACTGCAATCGCGTTTAAGCCGCCCGAGTTTCATCTTCAGGGGCACAAAACGACAATTCTGCTCCAGCATTAAAACCGCTGAGCCGGCATCCATCTTGTCTGACGAGTGTACGATCTCCTTAACCCGGCGAACCCAATGTGTCGTAGACTCACCCTCCTGCTGCTTACAGTTAGTCAAATCCACAATTGACATAGACTGCCTACAGGTGTCTTTGAAGTTTTGGATGAACCGGGCTTTCAGCTCAGCCCAAGACCCGATGGAATTCGGTGGTAGCCCTTTTAACCAAGTGCGGGCAGTCCCATCTAACATCATGGTGAAATACTTGGCCATGGCCGCCTCACTGACCTCCAGCAGCTCCATAGCCATCTCATAACTCTCGATCCAGGCTGCGGGTTGTAAGTCAGCTGTGTAATTAGGCACCTTCCTAGGGCCCTTGAAGTCCTTAGGTAGACGTTCATTACGGATAGCTGGCACTAAACAAGGGACACCCCCGGTCCTGGTCGGGATACCCACATCGACGGAAGTCGTCGGATAAGCCGGGGGGGTCTGATAAGCCGTCAATTGAGGCACTTGCTCCGCCTCTTGCCGCGCTTTCTCCTGGTCCGCTGCATAAAAGGCTCCATTATGAGCCGGGCCATGGCCAGGGGGCGGGTCATGGCGTCGGACGTTACTTGAGCCGGTTGCTGAGACCATGTGCCGGCTGTAACTCGGGCTCTGGCCTGGACGAGGGGTCGAGTGGATCCTGTCCCGGCTGTAGGAGTACGCCTCTTGCTGCGCCAGTGCTGTCTGAAGGAGTTCCCTCACCCGGCGGGTTTCAATAGCTGTCGGAGAGTCGCCGTCAACTGGGAGAGCCGCCAGCCGTGCCGCCGCAGCGACCATGTTCTCCAGCGGGTTATTATAATGACCCGGGGGTATTGGCACGTACTGAGGCGGGGCAGGGGGCACCTGGGGAGGCCCCATCACTCGTGGCTGAATAAGGGGTCCAGACCCGGGTGCTATGACCCCTGGCGGGTTACTAGACCCTGCACCTGGCGTGTTGAAGAGATTGCGTAGATCGTAAACCGGAGGGAGTCGAGATTGGGTCTTTTGATGCCTCCTTCTCATGACCTCATTGGCCGCGTTCTGATCCATCGTGAGTTGGAAGGACTGCGCCTGGATCAGCTGAGTTTGGGCATCGAGAGCCGCCCTCTCCGCAGTCAGCCTGATCCCTTCCGCTGCAAGATCCTCTTTAGCTTTTATTAGATCTAATTTTAACTGTGCCACCTCTGCATCGTGCTGAGCTTTATCTGCCGGGTCAACCGTGGCGGTTAGCAGGGCCGTCATCTTGTCCGTGAGATCCATCAGCACCTGAGCCGGAGAAGGCACCGGATTTCCCGCTCCAGCAGCGGGGTTCTGAACAGGCTGCGCACCAGCCATAAAGACTCCAACCTGACTTGGCGGCTCAAACGGGTCCGGAATACTGTCACCATCGGAACAGCCCATGAGCCTGCCATCTTGAAGTTGATACAACGAGTTTGACTCATCGGTGGCCGACTCGCCGTCAGAGCCGGCGGTCGTCTCATCACCAGATCCAGATCGATCAGAGAGTCCTCCATGGATACACCCCACAAAAGCATGCCTTAAGGCAGGCCGGGCCCGGGCGGGTCGCGCAAGCTGAGCCGTCTCGATGAGATCGGCGCAGAGACCCGGCTCAGGGCCCGGTTCACCAATCTTGCCAATGAAAACATGAATTCCGCCGAAGGGGACCCGGTACCCGTACTCAATTGAGCCGGCGTCGGGGCCCCAGTTTGCATAGTCGATGTAGAGCTTGCCGCGACGACTCTTGGTCATCCGGCCCACAGCGTATCCCTTGAGCCCTTCGAAGCTGCCCTTCAAGAACTCAAATCCACCGTGCGCTGGCCCCACGGTGGGCGCCAACTGTCGTGGAATTGTCACGGCAGATGTCCTCGAGCTAGGACTTAGTCGTGGAGCCATCGCAACTAGGAAGCTTGAAGGGGTTAATGCGGGACAAGGAACACGAGGGTTTATACTGGTTCGGCCCCTTACGGTGAAGGTAAAAGCCTACGTCCAGTTTGAGGTGGTATTGATTAGGGTTACGATCACCAGGGAGCTTAAACTGCTATGCCCGGCTCTCGATGAGATCGTTCTTCTCCTTAAACCGCTGCCGGGTCGTCCCCTTATATAGGGAGGCTGACGCCCAGCAGCCCTCAAAGTCCCGGCCGGCTCATAAGAGTGTCCGGCTCGGACTCTCAGTCATACTTGCCTTGCACTACAAGTTCTACCATAATAACGATTGTAACTACGGGCCTTAAGCCATATCCGAGTCTTAAGCCCATCTCTGGCCCATCGTCTTCAAGCTTGGCTCCGGCTTCTGGTAATGACCATTAGAGTTACCCGGCCCCTCCTGGCGGGTGACTCTAAGGTCTATATCCTCAACAACTCCATTCCTTGGTTCCTTTGTTGCTGCGCTTGTCACCTCGAGGTGTTTGATTTCTAGTGTTTCTATTTCAGTGATTTGGTGAACAGCATGCTCAACAAATCATACCATTTGTGTTGGTGTATATGTTAGGGATAGAAAACACATGTAGGATTACTTTGTACCATGGAGCATGGTTTGCATCTTTTTTTTCTTGACAAGCTCCATCTGTTGCGGTGCTTTGTTTTCCTGCTTAACCGAGAGATGTGATAGATCATGGCATTCGGAACATGCATACTTCCATGTATTTTTTGTTGCACATGGCGTGGAAACTGATGAGCGTAGTACAAAAATTCTCTAATGCAACATATATTTATGATCTCAAAGCATTTGAGCAATCTACAATGCTAGCAATTCGGTTCAGTTTAAATCATCGAG
Organism: Aegilops tauschii subsp. strangulata; assembly: GCF_002575655.3. Lineage (NCBI taxonomy): Eukaryota > Viridiplantae > Streptophyta > Magnoliopsida > Poales > Poaceae > Aegilops > Aegilops tauschii. Next base: position 509,474,010 of record NC_053037.3, read on the forward strand.
TCTTAGTGGAACAAAAAGGCAACGCACTCTCGACCACTTACTATATTAACTATTTTTACTTTGACTAGTTTTATGTATTACAATTATCACAGTTCATAAATATAAATACACCTAAATTTTATATTCATATAAAAATAGTCGTTTCCCTTCTTGACACATGACTTTTGCTAACCTATTTGACTAATGGGGTCAACCGACAACAGCTGGGGATTTCAACAGCCTCCCCCTAGGCCCTAGGCTCCTGGTTCTTTGTCGGCATGGTGGGTCCCATGGTCCCAGGAAACTAGGATTGCACTACCTCCGCCACATGTTAAGGAAAGTCGTAGACAAGACCCCTACAAATTATGTATGTGCAAATTTTCCACACCATGGATCCTATCAATTTATTGAAATTGTACCACGAATCCCGAGCCCAAGGTGAAGGGAAACGCGGTAGGCTAAACTAGTGAAAAATTTCCACACCATGGATCCTATCAATTTTGTGAAATTGTTCTAGGCATCCCGAGGTGAAGGTGAAGGGAAACACAGTAGGCTAAACTAGTGCAAAACAAAAAAAATCTATCACCTACGCCGAAGAGCATTGTAGTTAGAGATCACGAGTTTTGGGTTTACCACTAGACTCGCAGTTTCTTATGTGGAAGTAAAGTTGATGAAGCACGCTTAGCGTCCTCTTTTTACGAGTCCCTTGAAAGATCCATCCATCCAAGCATCACATGTGCAATGCCTCCAAGGTACTAGGTGGAACGTTGCTTGCCGTGATTGCTAGATGGGCTACTTTAGGCAAGGGAGAAGTTGTGGCTAGGTTTCAGGATTCTGAATTGGCAAACACTTAAACGCACATCCCTTCTTTTTTATATAGACGGTTTTTATAATGGGCTTCCATGTTAGAGGCTCCACCCACTTGAAGTGTGCAACCCTTATAGGTTTAGACACATTTGGACATGTCCCGATTACTCCTACTTGGTCACTAGTTGGTAACAACCCCTAGCAGGACGTGCTAACTCCCAAACGCACATAAAAGATCATATCGGGCGAGCCCACATAATGTTGCATACATGCTATTTTTTTGCCTCACGATATTGGTCAAGCTCAAGCTTGACCGCGCCTTCTCGGTCACATGACTAAGAATTCTTTAGTAGGTTAAACTTGTAGGACGTCCATGCATTTCCAGATCCTGTCTCTGAGGGATCGCAAAAAGATATATCTCATTCTAGAGAGGGGCAAATCTCATCTCTACTAACCATGTTCCATGACAAATAATAAAACAAACTTTATAACCACACAATTACACAATTACGGTTAAGTATTTTTCCTTTTATTTTTTCGAGTTGAACCGTAAGCAAGTTACTACCTCCGCCCGGGTTTATTAGTCCTCATTGCATTTGTGACATACTTTGACCATATATTTGACTAGCAAAATATAAGTGAAATGTTACCAAAATTATAGTGTTAGACTCATACCTGACAATACTTTCCAATTATAGTATTTTTGCTAAATATAACTTATATTTTTAGTAGAATTTATGGTCAAACTTTGACCCGAAATATAAGGGGTTAATAAACCCGGACAGATGTAGTACTACGCATCTCAATTACATGCATTATATCCATTTGCATGAGCTAAGAAAATGGTCATCGACCAATACCCGTGCTAGTCTAATATTCAAGTGCTCTCACATGAATCCTAGTCTAATATTCATGTGTTCTCACATGAATCCTAAGCAGGGGCTACTTTAGAATAACTATTCAAGCGTAGAGTCTCTACTACTTAAAAAACAAATAGCCTTCCTTTTTCTGCCAGGTTGAATTTTTCTTCAATCGGTCCCCCCTCTCACCACGTCTCCATCGATTTTTTTTATCCAGACGGGGTTTTCATCACCAATTTGGCCGCATCTTCCCAGTATGACAGTCAATCACATTAATTTACTTACCTTATATAGCTCTATATAAACTCCACTTTAATTAATTTACCTTTCACAATGATGTGGAAATACGCCGCTCCACTCCACGTTATATTAGACTGCATCTACCGGCAGGGCGCTCGGTGACATTAATTTAATTACCATGCATGACCTAGGCTATCAAATTATAATGACATGAAAATCAAAATTCTAATTCTTGGTGCTTCGCGCCCGCCCCATGTCAATATAAGGCGGAATCACATCCCCTTTTACCTTAACACACACCTAGGGGCCCTTTGATTTAAAGGATTCCTAAAGGAATTTTGAAGGATTCTAGTTCTTAAGCCTGTTTTTTTTCTAGAGAGGCTGTTTGATTCATAGGATTACGATCCATAGGGTTTTTTCATAGGATTCATTTGTACTAGTTGTCATAGGGAAATTTTCATCCACTTCAGCCTCATGTGAAGAATCCTACGTTTTCCTGTGCGCAATCAAACATACACACTAACCCTATAGGAATGTACATGGTGTGCCACTCCATTCCTATGTTTTAGAAATCCCCAAAACCAAAGAGGTCCTAGCTTTTATACATCAAGGGCCTTTTTGATTCGCAGAACTCTAAAAATACAGGAATATAAAAAGTATAGGATTGGAGTGGCATATCCAATTAAATCCAATAATATTAGCAAGGAGTGTTTGATGCCACATGAAAAATAAAGAAAATGTAAAAAGAGGTTGTAGTGGATATTAAATTTCCTATGAAACGTGGTACAAAAAACTTCATAGGAAAAATTTCTATGAAATCCAATCTTATGAATCAAAGGACCAACGTAGGAAAATCCCTAAGGATTTCAATTCTCCAAAAATCCTATAGAATTCCTTTTAACAAAGGAGCCATAAAAAATTTCAGCTCCCGTGCCAATGCACGGGTACATACCTAGTCTTATAAACAAGACATATACTTTGAATCAATACAAATGCTATTATTCAAGAAATATTTAACAATTCATGAATACAACAACAATTAGGGCTCATTTGATTCAAAGGAATTTCATATGATTTTTGGATGATTATAATCCTTTCGATTTTTTCATGTGTTGTTCGCTTGATTCGTAGGATTGAATTATGTAGAAATATTTCCTAAGGAATCATGTCTACTGCATATCATATGAACTCCAGCATCCACTCCAACCTCATATTTACAATTCCTTTTGTTTTTTCCTACCTATGAAATCCAATACTCCGTGCTAATATCATAGGATTCAAGTGGGCATGCCACTCCAGTCTTGTATTTTTCATGTTTCTACGTTTTGTGAATCCTGCAAACCAAAGAGGGCCTTATCATTTCTACAATCGTCTCTAAGCCATATATTCCCAAAAAAGGCCGACAAGTCTCGCAACTATCCGCCGTTTGCCTCAAGGGACTGCTCCACGTGCCGAAAGTATCCATTCATTTCCATTTTGAAGTGTAACTGAATATTTCCTCCTCTTCGCAAGTCCACGGCGGGGAAAGGTCTAGATATCGGCATGGGCACTTCGCTTGTGGGGCAGCGGTGGCCGTGGTTGGTGCAGAAACGGGTTTGAGGCTGAAGCTTTGCTCGCGCTGGCCGGCCGGGCTACGTGGACACGGTGTTTCGTCGATCCTCGTGTGTGTGCGTGTGGGATTAAGCCGTTGGTCGCTGTCGTGGCGTGCTTATGGATGTTGATGGTGTTGAGTGGATGGAGTGGGAAGCAGAAGCTTCGCTTTGGTCGGCTTAATAATGGCTTGTCGCGCTGGCTGATGCCGGAGCGTGACACGTATGTGGGATTGTGGACACCTAAACGCGTATATATGCACCTGTTTTTTTAGTAGAACATTTTGCAGTAGTGAACAGATGGAGTACAACTTCCTGGCCTTTAGGTGAAGATGAGCAAGCTTGGCTCTTTCTCAAATATGACCGATACATCCAGATGATAAACCAAGTTCGGAACGGCACATATGTCTCGAAGCCGGAAGCGCCCGGGCGACAAAGTCAATCCTCCCATGGCAGAAGCAGACGTCCCAACCAAAAGAGCCCGGACGACGCTGGATGAGGATGATTAGTTAATGAGCCAAGAATCTTGCAGTTTGACAAATTCGTTTCGCGCGCGCGGACGGGACGGATTAATTCTTCCATCGCCATTATTATGTCTCTGTTAATGCCTAAGACTAATCGCGTGGACCACCGCTCAGTCGCTCTCGCTAGCTAATCAAGCTACCTCCGACACATTCAGGCGACCGAATAATTCTACAGCTTCCCCGGGACGGCGAAGAACCGCGTATGTGTATCGATGGTGGATTAGGTTAGGTGAAACGTGCCATCATGAATGAATTTGTTGATATCTTGTGCCTGAAATGCAATCCGTTGGTCGATGCACCGGACGGACCTCCGGCGAGCCGTTCGCGTTCATATCTATATCTAGGTGGCGCCTTGGCCACGCCCGTGCGGTTGGGAAGAGATATGTTCATCTCAATCAGGCTCGTGCCTCTTGTCAGGGAGACGTGTGCGCCGTCCGTGCCTCAACTTGTTCTCCGTACGGAACAATTTGCCCAGAATTGTCGCAAAACAATCATTGGAGCCTCTGACTGGACGTGGATCCTCTGACTTTGCAATCCCTGCCATACTCTGCCTTTGAGTCACTGACAGGTAAGCCCATACTCTGTGGGATCCATGTGTCAGTGACTCAAAGATAGACTAGGCCACGGCAGGGGATCCTCGTCAGGGTAAATCATGTAGCAGTAGTACCAGCTAGTGCTTGACAAGTTGTAAAGGGAGAGTGATGCAAAAGCTCAGGGGCGTACGTTCCGTTTCGGAGCCGTGCCTGCCGCTAGTGGCGCTGCCACGAACGGTCGACTCACTGCACACCGCATCGCACTAGCAAACCTCCCCGAAAGGCGCGGCGGCCACTAGCGAGCGAGCGAGCAAAGCAGCCGGTGCGAGCGACGGTTCAACGGGCGGCATCATGCGCCGGCGGACGCATGCCTCGTCCGTGCCGGCGCCGGCGGGGCCCCGAGGACCGTGCGGCTGCTTGGAGCGGGCGCTAGAGGCCCGTCGCAAGCGGACAAGTTTGACGGTGTTTACCACTAGCACTAGCACCGCGGAATAAAGCGGATCCACTAAACAATGCCCTCGCCGCCCTAATCTAATCTACTAATCTACTTTATTTTGTGGTTAATAATAATCAATGGTCGCCTGGGTGGACTATGCGTCCATGCTGACATTTCATTTCACATCTATCATCTGGACGAAAATTGATCTTGGTCCAAAGTTGTTCAAGGAAGACGGGCCGGGAGCGAAAAATATGCCGAGTCGAGTCATGTCTTTGCTTCTTCTTTTCTTTCCTTTTTTCTTCTCCGGCGGCAATATTAGTCCTTAACTCTTACCGGTAACGCCACTAGGGGCTTTGATTTTGGACTTCTGGAGGGCCGCTAGCGACCGCTGACGCTGAGCCCATGACTTGGAACCTTGGATTGAACACACGGATAGCGGCGTCCACACCTTGGACGGCTGCCACGCCGCACCGTCACTGCGGCATCGATCGTTACCAACTTACCATCGCGTATGAGCTCCACGTCTCGCTGTTCCGTGCAGCTAGCGCTCTGTCAAACGCCCTTTGCCACCGGCCATGTCGTGCTCGGCGTTGCCGTCGTGGACGCCGAGGCCGCCGGCACGGCATCTTCCACGGACCATGCGTGGAGCTCGGTGCGTCGTCCTGCGTGATCGATTGGCGTTTGCTCGAGATAGATCGCCATGGAATCGTCGATCCGATGCATCCGTGACCTACCAGTGTGTCACCGATCGCTATAGGCCCAACCGTACTCGTCCGAGTCGAACCGCTGTTGCCCACGTGGAGTGGTCGCGTCCGCTGCTTATCTTGGGCATTTCCTAAACGGCGCTGACCTTCAGCGCCCGTTTATTCGATTCCAGCAAACGGGCGCACACTACAGTTCCGCGCTGGGCCGGCCCATGTTACGTTTCCTTTTCTGTAAAAACTCCCAAAAAACAGAGCGAGCTGGTCGGGGGTCGAACTCGGCACCTGTTTCTTCTTTAAGATCGAACCAGCGCAGTAACCAACTGACCATGATTACCCTTGGTGCTAATTGTCTTCCTTTACTTTTCTTTAACTAAACTGTGTTGTGTTTTTACCATATTTTATTTGTTTTGGCCGGGATTCTTATGTCTTTTTTCCTTTTCTTTTTCTGTTAAGTTTTCAAAATTCATGAACTTTTTTCATGGATGAACTTGTTCAAAATTGATGAAGTTTTTTCAACTGTACAAACCTTTTTTTTCAAAATAATGAACGTTTTCAAATTGGATGAACTTTTTTCAATTTCGATGAACTTTTTTCCTAATAAGATGAACTGTTTTTAAAACAGCGTGACCTTTTTTCAAAGGTGATGAACCTTTTTCAAAATCGGTGAACTTTTTTCAAAATTGATGAACCTTCTTTAAAATTTGATGAACTTTTTTTAAATCCGTGAACTTTTTTCTCAATTTTTGTGGACTATTTCTGAAAATTGATGAACTTTTTTTCAATCCGTGAACTTTTTTCTCATTTTTGTGAACTATTTCTGAAATTGATGAACTTTTTTCAAATCCTATGAATTTTTCTCAAGACCGTGAACTTTTTTTTCAAAATTGATTAACTTTTTTTCAAAATCAATGTTTTTTTTGCAATTCACGAACTTTCTTTCGAAATGTTTTCAAATAGTTGAAAAATCAAACGCTACAGTGAATGGTAGATGTGTACTACTCCCTCCGTCCCATAATAAAAGAATGTTTTTGACACTACACTAGTAGACGGAGGGAGTAATAAATTGCGCATCTATTAATGTCCTTCAACAATTCTCCCTGTAGTTGGTCACTAGCACGTACCTAGGTCAGGTGGTTTGCCTTTTGTGAATGTGTTTGTGAGGGCATCATGTTCGATCCACGAGGAGACCTTTTTTGCCGTTTTTCGCGATCTAGTGAAATTTGCTGGCCCGGCCCAGTACCATCGCCTGCGGGCGCCATTAAGCGGAACCGGCGCGGACCTCTCCTTATCTTGATGATCATCCCATTGCATTGCACGCCACCGTACACGAGAGCTCCTATACGCCGCCCGTGTGCGTCTGATCGACGAAGCTTCGCTGAGGCGACGCGCCAACGGGCCGGCCCAATTATCACGCGTCGAGCAAAAAATCGTAAAAGAAGCGCACGCTTGAGATCGAACTCCCGACCTCATTCTGCATTCCTACGAGCCTACCAGCCTAGCTAGCAACCCACAACGGTATAAATGCAGCGCCAGCCTTAACGTATAAAAGATAGCTGCAAATAATGTTTTTTAAAAAATAAATATTTTTAGTATCATGTTGAACAAATTTTAAAATACAGTAGATTTTTTTATAAAAACACTGAACAATTCAAAACCACAAACGAACTATTTGTATTATACGTAGAACATTTTTTCATATACGATGAACAAATTTTAAATACACAATGAACATTTTTTCATAGCGTTGAACAATTTCATAGTATAGGATGAACATTTTTGTATTACACCATACACATTTTTATAATGCAAGGTGAACTATTTCGTAAAATAGAATGAACATTTTCCAAGATGAAGATTTTTGTAATACATGACGAACTTTTTATATAATACGCAATAAAGAGAAAAAACAGAAAGAGAAAATAAAAAAGGAAACTTAAAAGAAAAAAAGGAACCAAAACATAAAATTAAAAAACCGAAACAAAACAACTGAAAACCAGACAAAACAGTGAAAAAACTGGAAGAAAAAACCATAGAAGAAAAACGAAAAAAAAAACGCAAGGAACAGATAAGGAAGCAGCAACGAACGAATCAAAAGGCAAAGGCAAATCCCGTACATGGGCCGGCCCACTAGAGGCTCCCCTCAGCGGAAGCACGACATTCTGACGCTAACGAGCGTCAAATAGGGTTTGCCACCGTACACGGCCGATCGACAGGCGGGCGTGGGAAGATTTGTGCGCGAATGTTGCACGACGTGTTGGACTTCTTTTGCTTCGCCGCTGGACAGGCTGGTGAGCCCTCTGCCCATGTAAGCTAGTACAAGAGATAATAACAACGCCAGCCCGCGACAGAGCGAGAGCTGCTATATCCCCATATTTGCCAACAGTAGCTCGTCTCGTCGCGGGCACACATGTGCTACTATGGTTTCTCTCGGAGCGATTTTGGAAATTTTGTAAGGACCAGTTCAGACCGGTTTGTAGAAGCTTATGTATGTTTTTTTTTTCATTTTTCTGTGTACTTTCTGTTTCGTTTTTTTTATTTTTTTTCTTCTTTTTATTCCTTTAGTTTTTGTGTATTCTCTTCATTTTTGAAATACATGCGGACCTCTTCAAATACACTCTGAACATTTTTCATGTACTGGTCGGTAATTTTTAGATGCAAGTTGGACATTTTTTAAAATTCACATGAAATAATTTTCAAAAATACACGGTAAACATTTAAACAAATGTCACGAATATTTTTTCAATAATTCAAGACATTTTTCTAAAATTACACAGATATTTCTAAATTGTATATTTTAAATAAATTCCATGAACAGAATTTTGAATACTACGAAACATTTTCTAGAAATTACTTGAACATTGAATATATTTTATGTATGATATTTCTTAAAAACTATGACAATTTTAAAATATATATTTATATTTTTTCGAAATAAAAACTAATTGAAAACGGAGAAAATAAATAAATTAAAAGAATGACTCATATGGGCGTAACAAACTAAGAAAATTCGTACTTGGCCGGCCCAATTACAGCTCTCTTTAGGCAACACTCTGATCCGTCTCACTATAAGCAGTACATATACGCTCCCTAATGACAGACTAGGATTCGAGAGAAGACTTTTTGGATAGCAAAAGCTATATATCCGAGATCACTAATTAAGGGATAAACCCATTACGAAGGTCACTCCACCTTTTTTTTGGTGTTCACAACTGGCACATTATATGTGTTCCAATTATCGCAAGCTGGGAGTTTTTTTTTTGTAGATTTTGTTTTCAAAACAAATTATCTTTTGAACCGTGCGTTCAAATTCCAAACTGTTTTCCGATTTCTCACGTCGAAATCTTCAAAAATAGATATCATGCTAATGGGTTCAACTTGTTCTTTTAACATAAAAACAAAAATCACAATAATAAAAGAAATAAAAAATAGAAATGGAAAATGAAAATAAAAAACCAAAATTGAGAGAATAGTTCCAAAACCGAAAAAAAACCAAAAAAAGCCAGAAGCATTTGTATTTTCACATTTTTGAAAGCATGCTTGTGCTTTTCACTTTTCGGAAAGTACAATTGTGCTTCTCACAGGAAGCACGGACTTTGCGTTTCCAGTTTCGAAAAAGCACAGTTGTGTTTTTTTGGAAGCACAACTGTGTTTTTCCTGGAAGCATAGGTTATGCTTCTCTTCTCGTGAAAGTAAAGTTGTGTTCTTTTCTTTTTGGGAAAAGCACAATTGTGCTTCTCGTGGGAGTACATGTTATGCTTTTCTATTTCTCAGGGCAGCATAACCGTGTTTCTCCTGGAAGCACAGGTTGTGCTTCCCTTATAGTGAAAGTAAAGTTGTGTTCTTTTATTTTTCGGGAAGCACAGTGGTGCTGCTCGTGAAAACGCAATGCAAAAATTCTTTTTTTTTCAAAACCTAATAGAAGCCTGGCAAAAAAACTCATCTGAAATAATTAAAAAAGTATATAGAAAAAAGAAATTAAAATCAAAATCAAAATCAAGAGGAGTACCCTGCGCGCGACATGTGGCGACGGCTATATAGAAAAAGAAAATAAAAATCAAGAGGAGTACCCTGCGAGCGACACGTGGCGGCAGCTGGACGCACCATTTATAGACAATTTTGCAAACCAACGCTCACCCTTCTCCGCCGGCTCATTTACAACCTTTTTTCTGTAAACATCAAAAAAGGTGTGCCTTATCTACCCCTAATAATAAAATGGCTATTGCTTCTGGTCGTCTGTCATAAAAATTGCCCCCGAAGTTGCCCTAAATTACCCACTATGCAACCTATAAGTGAAGACAACAATTTTTTTCTTCCAAAACAGGTTTGATTCTTATATAAGCTGATACACCCACATTACTCAAGCACACAAGCATCACAGTGGTTGAGGCCCTAGTCTTCCACGCACAAGACCATGGTGGTATTGCTCTTTTATCTGCACGCCTCCTTCTTCCCGCGTGCAGTAATGTGCCGGCCCATCTGCCGGCCGTGACGCCCCTGCTTTTTATTATTTTATTATTTGCTTTTTTATTTATAATTTAAGTATTTATTTTCCTTCTTTAAATTAATTTGCGATTTCCAAAAAATCTCAATTTCAAAAAGTTTCGAGTTTTCAAAAAATATATCAAGAAATCATAAAATGTTCATGAATTCAAAGAAACTGCTTGCATATTATAAAAAAGTTCATGATTTAAAAAAATAGTGAAATAAAAATGTTCATGATTTTGGAAAAATTATTGTGTATTCAACAAATATTCGTTAATTTGAAAATAATATCCGTGAAATTTTAAAAATGTTCACAAAAACTAAAACAGATCCGTAAATAACGAACAAAGCAAACCGTCGCTTATCTAGAGGTTTTATTAGGGGATCTGTAGAGATCATTTTGTGATTTTATTTAGTCCCTCACACATCGGGTAAGAAAAAGGTTTCCGTGTTTCGTACAATGCTGAGCCTCCATTTTATGATTTTATTTAGTCACTCACACGTCGGGTAAGAAAAAGGTTTCCATGTTCCGTACAACGCTGAGCTTCGAAAAATTGAAACAACTTTCTATGGGTTCGTTTTTGTAAGCTATATGAAAATGACTAAATGTTTATTTTGCCTTCATACACAACTATGTTTATTTTGGTGTCACAGGTTTTACTGGTTATGGAAAACACCGCTACGCTAGGTCAAGGCGAGACAACTCATTCATCGGTCTAGCTCAGGCATGGTCCATCAATGCAGTTTGCTCAGCGAAAAATATTTCGTTGCGGTTCCTTACTAAATCAAGTCTTTATTATACCATCACTTTTTCAGTTTTAAAAATGACCTTTTAAAAGTCCCTTATCTTATCATGGCATCATTCAGACATAGTTTATGAAATGACATTTTAAAAGTCCTTATTGACATTTGATTCAGACTTTTTTTTATCTCTACCACATCTGCATAATCTCATTGCTTTTCACACGTTGCAACGCATGGGTATATTTGCTATAAGATTTGAACCCCGAAACACTTCACTTAGTAGAAAGCTAGGTAACCAACTAGGACACCTTCCGCGATGTGCCTAAGTTACTTCCTTTTCCTTCTTCAAATATAACGCTAAAAAAGCAGTGGTCTCCTTGGGTTTTTTTCTGTTTTTTCTTTTATTTTTCAATTGTCTTTTTAATTCATTTAAAATTGAGAACTTTTCTTAAATTCGTCAACTTTTCGAATTCATGGAAATTTCTTAAATATGTGAACATTTTTCAAATCCATGATTTTTTTCTGAATTCATGAACTTTTGTTCAAATGCATGAATATTTTGTAAATATCCAAACATTTTCCAACTTTTAGGAACTTTTTTGACCCATAAACTTTTTCAAGTTCATGAACCTTTTTGTTCAAAAATTGATGAATTGTTTTAATATCCGTAAATTTTATCAAATTAGTAAATTGTTATTGAACTTTTTTCAAATTCACAATTTTTTTCGAAGTCTGCAATCTTCTTTCAAAATTGTTAAATTTTTTGATATTTGTCAAAAAGTAAATTTTGTGTGTTTTAAAATTGATAAATTTTTTCAAATGTGTGATTTTTTTTCAAAACCAGAGTGATTTTTTTTATAAAAATTCCTGAACTTATTTCATTTTTTATTTTGTGAAAAATGAATCAAATTCGTGGAGTTTTTTAAATTCACTAACTTTTTGCGATTATTTCAGTTACTTTTAAACCTTTCCCCAAAATCAGCGGTTACCGGTCAACCGTGATCGAGTGAACGAATGAATGATCCTCAGCTTTGTTTGACCCTGGGACGAGCGACCCTGAACTATTTATTTTTTAATGAAGCCAAGATACTAGAGAGCCAGTTCTCCGGTGCTTAAGGCGCTGACTAGGAAGTCTTCGCTTAAGAAGACTATATCTCGCTCAACGCGAGTATAACTTCTGTCTCGCTGATGGATTTCTCCCTACCTGTAGCTACTCGGACGACCTTGATCAAGTTCGCTAGTGTCGCGGGGTTTCCTTCGCTACGTATTTTGTTCATTTTTTCTTATTTTGTTTTTCTTTGTTTCCTCACCGGGTTTCTCTGTTTTTTCTATTTTCTTTGTCTTTTTACGGTTTTCTTTGTTTTTGACGGTTCCAATGTTTTTTAATCTATTTTCTTTGTTTTTTATTTGTTTAATACTGAAGAAATATCTATATGTCACAAAATAAAAATTATGTATCCGAATATAAATATGTATATAGTTGAAAATAAAAGTGCATCCCATACTTTTAAAAAGGTGCTGCATAAAAATATATTCATATATTTCAAATAAAAGAGTTTATATATTTGAGAAAAGTTCTTCCTAAAGTGCGAGAATGTGTACTCTTGTTATTTTCGAAAAAACCCCATGTTTTACCAAGAGGAGGAAGCAAAAAAAATTAAAACTAAATTATAAAAAGAATAAAAGAATAAATTTTAAAAACAGAAAATTGAAAGCACATAGATTGGAAAATAAAGGAACAAAAAGAAGAAATTGAAACCACGTCACGCCTTACCAGGTAGCCTACCAACGAAAGTTTGATGTGTTGCTCCGATGCATCAAATAGGATTTTGCCTAGGATTTGCCTAGTAACATTTAAGCGGTAGATTTGCCTAGGTTAACCTTCAAGAAGGTTAGGGCGTATTTGGTTACATGCCTAAGGCCCAATAAAGCCCTCTAGATGCAAAAGTTGGCCTAGTGATCACCTGCACAAGGGGTCAAGCTAAGCACACATGCTGCTTAAAGCAACTCTCAGGTAAACCTTGGGGAATGGTTGATTCAACCATTTTCCACTGTGTAAGTCATGACAGCATGACAAAAGTAGTTGAAGATGAAACAAGGAAGATGACACAAGATCAAGCGATGCAATCAGATATCGCGGCAGAAATCGGGCTACATCCTTCCCAATCATGGCCTATATTTTCCCGTCCGAGCACACTCACTGCTCACTTTCTCCACCATTTCTCCCCTCTTGAGCTCTTACCAGTCCATCACTACCTGATATAACCCTTCTTCTTTGACGACCAAGTAAGGGTTTGTAGAGGCGGATGCACACACATACCTTGTAAATATGCATCCATATGAGACAGACGATGTGTCCATACGATGTTTGGAGATGTTTTAAAAACTTTTATCTCCAAGCATACAGAATATGGAAACAATACTTGATAGGGAAAGATCACACGAAGGAGTGCAATATCGTCAAGACTAAGGGACATGCCTTATTTGTATGGTGGTAAAATGTTTGGCTCAAGGTCATCACCTTGGCACCCACATTAGGATGCCTATATAAGGACCTGGATGTCGAAACGAGAATACAACTTTTAGACCCTGGTGAAAAATGAAGATGCACTCTACGTCTGTTGACAACGCCATGAGATATGCAGATCAATTCAAAGAGCCCATATCGATATGATGTTATTCTCATTAACCACAATCATACTCTATTGATCTTTCATTGAGATAATAAGAGAACACAAAAGCAAAAACTAGGGCTATTACCCACCATGGGAGCCTGAACCAAGTATAATGTGTGTCCTCAACATCGCTTTATTTTGTATGCGTCCATGAATTCAATATCGAGATCTTAGTATCGCCCAACACCCTGCAAAATCCATTACTATCGATGGAGTATGGGTTCACCATATTCCTTGCCACAGAAACCATATTTTGGGTTGTATTTGTGTGTGGACGCGCGTGTGTGGGCGCGCGGGGGTACTGAGGGCCATGACTAGGCAACCGACTTCCATAGACATACAAATCCCTATTTTCTCAATAGGAATCATAGAGCTTAATTGGTTTGATGCCATATTAAGTGCTACTAACTTACTGATGTTAGTTACTTTGCATAACACCCTAGACAAATGTATGCGGCACACGGTTTTTCTGATTGATAGCTCACATCCACCGTGGGGTGACACACATCTTGATTCGAAAGTTCGTGTTCCGCAACTTCAAATTGGATGCCTTTTTTTTTCATATTCTCTGACAAGGGTCTGTAGTACTCCTAAAAAAAGTTGTAGAGATTTTTGCTACATTACACTACTAGGGAAAATCTTATACACAGAATCTTAGCAGCAGCGTGGTTTAAAAACAAACGCTACTGCTAATTAGCAGTAGCGAGCTCCACGAAACCGTGCTACTAACATCCCGGTAGCAGTAGCGCCCTAGGTGAAACAAATGCTACTACTATAATTGCCACGGCGTTGCCTCCAGGCTAGATATAGTAGTAGCGCCCTTCTCCTGGACGCGCTACTGCTAAAGTACTCAGTAGCAGCGTTTTTCTTCAAAACTCGCTGCTGCTAAGTATCACCGCAACTAATTAAGTTTAGTCCCAAACTGCTAAGCGAACAAGGTGTTTACCACCTTAAATATGTTACTTCTCAAACTATCTCGAGCACTTGGTCTTCATTGAACTATATGTGTAGGATTTGTGGTTGCAATATGAATCCTCGCTTGTACCTATACAGGTACGGTGAGGATTCATGTTGACTATTTAGATTCTACACAAAAAGATCAGTGATGATCAATGTATATTTTTGATGTTTTTACATGCTTAGACTTATAGCGTTTTTCCAGGACAAAGCGCTACTGATATTGAGATAAACAAAAGAAATAACTGCTTCCTTTAGCAGTAGCGTTTTTCTCTAAAACGCGTTATAGCTAAATTAGCTATAGCGCGTTTCCTTAAGAGCGCTACTGCTAGTTCGACTTAACCATGCACGGGCTCAAAATTTTGCTAGTCCTCCTTCCCCCCTGTTCCCCTACTCCTCTGTCGCCGCCGCCCGAGCCTGAGCCTGCCCTCACTGCCGCCGCCCGAGGCCGCCCTCAACCTCACCGCCGCCGCTCTCGACCTCACCGTCGCCGCCCTCGACCTCACTGCCGCCGCCTGAGCCCGCCCAGGACCGCCGCCTCCCGATCCCGAGCCCGCCCTCGCCGCCCCTACCTCAGTCACCGAGCACCTCCCCGCCACCGTCTCTCCCCTCTCTGTAAGCCCCCACCCCTCTCTCTGCTTAGTTAGTAGATGTTTTTTAGTAGTACTAGATGTTAATTTAGGGTTCATAGATAATGATTTTTAGTAGTAGTAGATGTTAATTAGTAGAGTGATGGTACTAGTTAACTAGGGCAGTATGGTTAATAGTAGATGTTTTTTACTATTGTATAATGTAGTTTTTTTTACCGTTTTTAGTAAGTGTTTAAAATAATTAGTAAGTAAATTAATAAACTAGTTGAACTAGTTTAGTTTTAGTTGAACTAGTTTAGTAAGTAAATTAATAAACTAGTTGAATTAATAGAACTAATGTATTTTTAGTAAGAAAATTAATATAACTAGTTGAACTACTTTATTTTTAGAAAGAACTAGTTTTTTTCTATTTATAGTAAGTTTATATTTAGTAAGAACTAGTTGAACATGTCATATTTGTTGTTATTTTTTTAGTTTAAGCAATTATTCTGTATGTATTAGTGATAACTTATAGGGTTTTTGTTTTTGCAGAAATCAAGGAGCCCCTCCATCATCCCCGCCGTTGTCCCCGTCACCGACCCCCTCCGACCTCGAGGTGAGACCAGCCAAATCTCCATGTCAATATGAGTCCTATAAGATATGATGTAGATAAAACATGTATATCTTGTGTTGCTCAAATAGGATATGTGGTTGCCCAAGTGGCCGGTCATGTTCAGGTTACACCTCCGAGTGGCCTATGTTTTGCCGGAGTGTTGATTAATTTCTGTTCCGGCAAATTTCAGGCGCTCGATATGTCCTTTTTTAGCAAAGGTCATGCTGGATTTTTTCGTGAATTCTGGCATGACTTGTGCTAGAATATGTAGGAAATATCGAGTGGCCTGGATTTTCTCGAAAAATAATTAAACGACATTTCGACAGACTGATAGTCAACCCGTGATGAATAATAATGATCTAATTTAGGTTTTTTAGTACATATATTTAATTGTACAAGTTTAATCTTTGAATTATGAACGTCGGAAATGTCGTACTCGGACGACAAAAGTCTCCCGAGGGAGTGCAGCTGGTGCCACGACGATCGAGGTCTGTGCGACAGGCCTCACCTGGACGAAGATCAGCACTTCAGCATTAAGCTCGAGAAGACCTTCGATGTTGAAACAGTACGCAACGACGACAAGTGTTTTTTTCGTAATTAAGCACGACTTCAACTATTTCAACGTCTAATTTTCATCTTTTACAATTCGACTAGCTTATCCCATGCCATGCAAAACGTTATGTCTTGGAGAGGATGGGTTTTGAAAATCATGAAAATTTTGAAACAAAGAAAATACAGCTAAGGACCCATCATGATATGGATTTTGAAATAAATCTGTACAATTCTCAGAGCGTAACCCATTTTGGTTGCCAAAATTGGGAAGCACTTTGCAAAATGTATGATTTTTATGAGGATATGATTATCACCATGGATCTTGGTGATCCTGACATCGAGCAAGACAATATGGACATTTAGGCCCTTGTTGATACGCTTCCGATTCTACCGCTATGTGAGTTTCTCAAACATAGTTATTAACTAATTTATATTATTTATTTCAAAATAGTTGACAGCTTATTTCCATTGACAGTTTATTTTCATTCTTCAAAGAATGTGCGGAAGATGGTAGACAAAACCCACTCCGAATTAACTTATAAGGAGAAAAATCATCTGATCGCATTTTGTACTGATCTTGAGAATTACAATACCTATTGTCGAACTCCTCCAAATTATGGTGAATACGTGCCACTAGTGCACGTGTTGAACCACGGTAACTTCTATGGAGATACCCTGGTAAGATTTTTTACTATTACGACATCCGTGCATCTTTTGCATACTTCTAAAACTAGTATATCATTGCTAACTACGAAGTTATTACTATGTTTTTCAACAGAAAATCCCGATGGATTGTGTGCCTCATCTGATGTATCAGAATGGTCGCCTTGATGTTCTGAACATACTGCCAGGTCATCCTACGGATCTCACCTGTGCATATCGGATTTCTAAAACCGGTGAACACATGCTAATCAAAGAATGGAAAAAATGTTTGGACAGTCGTAAGGAGGTTCTTGAAAGCAACATTAAGCGAAAGGCAAGAATTGGAGACAGGATAATCTCCATTCTCCATAATGGAGAGTCAGGGGCTATCTTGTTTTTTGCTATTTTACCTTAGAGAATATAGTAGGTCCTAAGAGAATGTAGTAGGTCCTATGAGGTATAATATGTTTATTATGTGGTACAATGTGTTAGAGTTGATGATGAGGAGTAATTGTGATTATGACTAGTGACCAACTTGCTAAGTGATGTCTCATTGATGAAAACGATGATCATGAGGAGGTTTTATATGACAATGATGTATTATGATGGTAAGTTGTTAATGATATGATGATGATGATTTTTATTATATTATTGGGTGAAAGAATCGCGGATTAGTTTCAAGTGTATGTCCATCCACTTGAAACTAGTCCACGGTTCTTTCACCCTGTGATATAATAACTCATTATGATGTAAAAACAATCTCTAAATTGCTGTTGTATGAAAACTTGTATAAAGGTGTATGAATACAGCAGGAAATAAAAGTGAAATCCGGAATAATAATAGTAGCGCGGGCTGAGAGAAGCACTACTAGTAATTACCAGTAGCGCTCTTTAGTGAAAGCGCTACTACTAAGTCGATATAGCAGTAGCGTGGGTTAACAGACGCTACTGCTAACCTTTAGCTGTAGCGCCTTACTAGTAGCGCCGTACCCAGCGCTACTGATAGGCATTATTCCCGCGCTACTGCTAGGGTTTTCCCTAGTAGTGTTACTAGCTCGTGCTCCCTTGGGTCCTTTTTACTCCATATATAAGATTTTTCTCAATTAAAGTCAAACTTTGTAAAATTTGACCATATTTATATAGAAAATATCAACATCTACAATACAAAAATTATACAATATTAAAATTAAATTCATGACGCATTTAATGATATTGATTTCGCATTGTGGATGTTGATATATTTTTTCTATAAAGTTGGTTAAATTTTACGAAGTTTGACTTCAGAAAAATCTTATATGCGGAAAATTCTTGTATGTGTACTTTTGATTTCTAAGTACTATAAGTACCAACTCGTATGTTTGTAGTACTATTTTCAATACTAAAGTTTGTTATGAATTGTTTTAATACCGAAGTTAGTTAGTACTCCCCTGTAAAGAAATATAAGAGTGTTTAGATCACTAAAATAGTGATCTAAACACTCTTATATTAGTTTACGGAGGGAGTACAACATTACTAACTGTGATGGTCGAAATACTTAGAGCATCTACAACAGCCACAGACATCAAATTCGGGCCCTTGAACACCCGCGGATGCGCCGGAACGCGTTCGCGAACAGTGACCGGTCAGACCTCAAATTTTTCTTCGCACAACCGAATACCTCAATTAGCGAGCCTTAGATCCATACAAACACATGCAATGTAACGTAAACTTAAATCCATCAGGATAAATAAGCACATGTCATCGGACTACCAAAATTTGGCATGTTCTACCTACATACTACTATGGATCATCCACGGCCGGCCTTGCCTTTGCCCTTCCCGGCGCCCTTGTCGTCTTTCTCGTGGAAGTAGCACTCGAAAGCACAAAATGGATCAAGTCGGATCTGCTCTTCACCGGAGCCCTCATCCTGTCCTTTCCACGGCGGGTACACTAGCCCCTGTAGTATGCATACTCGGGCGGACCGAAGATGGGGAGGCTAACGGACCACGATGCTCCAGCCCCGGCAAATCAGAGCGCCCGTTGTGCCGGCGCAATGGATGCACGCTGGACTGATCCCATCACCGGTCGGACGTAGTCCTCCCAGGAGCGGCAAAGGGCAATGCGGACAGCCATAGTCTCTTCCATCCGGCATGGGACGAAATCCCTGTCGAGGAATCTGAAGTGGTTGGAGTCAAATCCGTTGTCCGCCGTGCCAGAGAAGACCGGAGCTCGCCGAAAGTGAGCTTGGGGGCGAAGCCGAGTGGAGTGGAGTGGAATGAGTAAGGTTTTGTCCGGCGAAAGAATGGGACAAATATATGTGGGGTCGGGATGGCCAACGTGGGCCAGATCCTACATGAATATGGGGGGTGTAGGTCAGTCCGAGTGTTTGAGGCTGATTTAAGGCGCCCGGGTAAGTCGCGTTTTTTTGACCCGCCAATGAACGGGCAGCCCGCCGGGGCGTTTGGGGATGGTTTTAGGTGCCCGATTGTAGATGCTCTTATAACCAAAAGCTATGCCAATGAGGCTTGTTCAACAACAATCTCTCATTTTCGTTTTCTCTGCAAATAATGGTTGATACTTATAATAACATTTGCAGACATGTTTGTCGACTACTCATAATAACGCTTGCAGACATGTTTGACGATCGACTAATCGGCGAGAATCTTGCGGGCGCGCTGGTTTGCTTGCTTCACCCTGGAGTTGAGTTCTTCCACGTCGCCGTGCATATCGTCGAGTGCTTTGTTTTGCCTGAAACGTTGGATAGCACATAAGATACTCGATTCGATTCAAAAGTTCTGATTAATCTTCAGTGTGGTTCCACGCATACGCAGTAAACTAAAGACTTTACCTATCAAGCTCTGATCCCATGTCAACAGCCATGCCCTGGAGCTGCCCCAGCACGCCGCTGAGATCGTCGAGGGCATCATCCTGCTTTTTCTTCTCCAACTGACGAAACGAAAGCACTTCTAAATATACTTATATTTCGGAGATACTTTTCCATGGAGGCCAGTGAGTCAAGAGCATGCACGAACCTGAACTTTGTCCATGGCACTTGTGGCTTCACCGTACTCGCGGGTATTCCCCTTCCCTCGAGGGCTCAGCCCTAGCTTATCCCTCTGTTCCATTCGGCTCGTCTTCTTTTTGAAGGAATCGTCTGTGTCATGCCATTGAGTTTTTTGTTTGAGAAGCATGCCATTGAGTTGGTTGCCAAGAAATAATGAACACGCCTCATGATCCGAGCATTTTCTTAGTCAGTGTACTAATATTAGGTTGGATCTTCGTACCTCGCGACACTGGCCCCTTGATCTTCTTTGTTTTCTTGGGCTTCCATGGCTTGGAGAAGAACCCTCCAAGGCTATTAAGGAGACCCTCACCCTAGAGATTCAAACACCAACATCACATGACAACAATCACGCTCCACATATTTCAAACAGGCCTCGGTGTAAGATGAGAACAGTAATTTGTTCATAGCGCATGTAGTTTATATATAGTAGAGTACAAACAATGTAAAATGGTGGAGCATATGCACCTTGGTGAGGTCCTGATCGATCTCGACGGCTTTCTCGTGGGTCCTGCTGATCTGCTCGCCCTGCTTCTGCAGGGTTATCATCGTGTTGGTGGCATCCTCCTTGATGTTCTCAGCGATACGGAGGCAGCCGTTGAGCGTGTCTGTGGTCTCCTCGGCCTTGTACGCCGCGTAGTTCTCGAGCTCCTCCACCGACTGGTTCTCCAGCCCGCCGGAGTCCTTGAACCCGTCCTTGTACTGCTTCTTGTTGCCGGTAGGAACCGAATAGGTGGACGATTTGGTCGGCTTTTTGGAGACGAGACCATCGTCGTCAGAGTCGGAGTCGACGGGACCCGGCTTCTTGGCGCCTCGTGCCACAGGCATCTTGTTGTCAAAGTGGAAATATAGTAATAATAATAATAATTCTATGCTATTGTAAACAAGGGGCGGGTGCCTGCAAATCAAACATGTGAAGGTCACATTGCCGTTGCAAAAACATGACCAACAATTGCAATTGCGAATGGGAAATCATGGTTCATCGACATTGTCGATCCATAAAATCATCCTTAAAAACTAAGAAAGACAATCCTAAAAAGTTTGGCAAGGAAGCATCATGAACAAAAAGTAACAAGAGAAAATTGAACTGCTAGAGAAACTAGACACGATGGCATAGGTAAAATTTCCTCGCAAAAAAGAAAGAAATGAAAGAAGATATAGGTCAAAATTGTCTAGAAGAAGTGTTCGTACGAGATAGATTTTGTCCTCCCGTTCCTCCGCCCGCCTTGGAGGGCAAAAGAGGAGGCGAGCAATCTATCTGCCTTTATTGGATAGCTGACAATGAACTATTTTCACCATGTAAATCCTTCTCTATATATAGTGGTGTATTTGCTAAATGAGATATCTAAAAAGGGTAAGTGCTTATTTTAGCTTCAACCTGCGATATGCCCGCGCACCATTGGATGTAGCCGAGCATTGGGGAGGAGGTGGCTGCATGCAAGTCCTATAATGCATGCCTCATTTTCCATGCTATAAACGCAACAAAACGAAATGACAAGAGCAAATATTCTCTAAATTCTAACATTTGTGACTTGAGTTAATAGTGAAAGTAGTACTGTATTACTGTAGTAATATGCATGGTCGTGGTACTGACTTTTAGTACTGAAATTAGTATTACAATATTAACTTTGATGTTCATACTACTGATTTTACCCCCAAAATTAGTATTATAGTACTAACTTATATGATTGCAGTACTCATGTTTAGTGTATAAATTAATCATATAGTACTAACTCTTATATTCGTATTACTGATTTTTAAGTACTAAAATTATTATTACACCAATAACTTACATGGTCTGTTTTTAATGCTAATAATAGAACTACTGTACTAAGTCAAAAGAATCATAGTACTTTGACAGATTTTGATTAGCTGTTGAAGGAGCAGAGGGGGTGAAAAGTCCTTTGAAAAATAACGCAACTACCAATTTTAGATTGACAGTAGCTTAAGGCAACATAGACTAGACAACCACAATTTCTTAACAAGCAAGAAATCAAGAGTAATAAGCAGTGGAAAAGTAACAAACTTGCAAGTAATAAAGAGGTATAATTAAGAGAATGCAAACACTTGTGACACGAGAATTTTTTCGACGGTTTGAATAATTGACGATATCCTACGTCTACGTTGATGGATGCTTTGAACAAAGTGGTTCTGGACTGGAAGAATACCAGTTGCGACGCCCACCAAGTGGCCCACGAAGTACAACCAACCTATTCCATCATGGTTTGTACTTATAAGCCCCACTAAGGGTAGATTTTGCTAAAGCAGGCAATCTTCGGGCCCATACTAACTCTTGCGTCCTTCACACGTACAACTTGATAGGATCACAAGTAACTCCTGGTCGCCTAGGATGCACTCATCATCCAAAAATAATGGCTAAAGTAGTGTCATTTGATAGTAACTCCTTGAAAAAACTCCAAGCTAAGCTTCTCTCAAGAATCCATGGAAACATCCACTCATAAGGATCGGATTGTGGTGAAAGAGATGAACTTGAGGTGTAGGGAAGAAAGGGGGACTCTCACCTCATTCATTAGAACCGCCCCATTTACTCATTCCACTCCACACCACCACATCTCATTCCACACCACTCAACCCATCTACCACATAGAGAAGGAGAGATCCGATACAAGAAAAATAAAAAAGAAGTGTTTGGAGATTTCATATTTACTTATTTGATTCTTTGATAGCCTGGTTTGAGATGGTTGCGAACAAGAAAGGGGTACGGTTGAAAATATATAGAGAAGACCCAAAAAATCTGAATGTTACGAAAAAAGTGACTCTGGAAACAACCTCTTGCAGAAATGTAGGGAAATGATGCGTACTGCTGAGTAAGTAGACATTTTTTCATTAAACTAATCTAGGAAATAATCACGATCATGGCATTGACAAAATTGTTGACATACTGATTACGAATCAGACTAGCATGTACTACGCGTGTGGTAGAAACATCTACGCACATAGCTAGTACTGCTAAGACAGAAATAAATAGGAGAGGGATAAACATGTTATACCCTCTGATCAGCCAGGCAGAGGCCGCGGCGGCGGCGGCGGCAGCAACATCGTTCTTCGTGGCCTTCTTCTCGGCTTTGAGCTTCTCGGTGGCGGCACGGTCGGCTTCGTTGGCGGTGGACATGGTGACGATGAAGATGACGCAAGTGTAGACGATGCAACAGACGTGAACGAACGGCGACGACCAGTCGCATAGGAGACGCTCCCCAAAAACCTAATCGTCCCTCTCCTGTAGTATAGAATCCAGAGAGGCGGGGTTTCGGAGGCCTGCTCTCCCGTCAACCGTGTACGCGGTGGACGGGTTGGGATCACCGGCGGCAGCAGCAAAGGAACGATGGACGTGGAGGCAGAGATGTGATCTGACTCTCATGACGGCTAGGGTTGGCATGCGCCTCCAATATATAGGCACGTCTGCATGGGCTGGACCCACGTCCGGGTCGGTAACAGCCCAAGATCTGACATCTCAGAAATAAGCGCATAGGTGTGAGCTCGGCTCGGCTCATTCCCGCAACCCGCGGCGCGGCGGGTAGCGGAAGAGGAGCGCGCAGGAACCACGTCTCTTTGCACGTTTCAATAGCATGTGGAAGAGAATCTCTTATAAGGTGGTCTAACTCCTTTTCAACTAGTGGTATGGGACTAAACTTTCTACCACACCTAGTGCCATATAACCCACATGTGCTCTTGTAGATTTTCTGATATTGTTAGATGGGCCCTAGGTCCACCCTTATATTTCAACACGTACTATAGACCCAAAATAGTCGGACCCTTCTCCGGACCCTGTACAAGCGGCAGCTATGTGCACCGGACTGCCCTACTAAAAAAAGTAACCGAGGATCGAAAGCACTAGTAGAACTACCGAACCAATTCAAAAAAACTTGAACGGCCACATCAATGTTGGAAAACCAAGAGAATTACAGTACTCGGAATTACTGATGAAAGAATGAACATTGGTTCCAAACACATAGAGGTAACACCTTTTCTGCAAGGACGGAATAGGTAGGAAATATTGCTCGGTACAAAGTCAATCTAAGGCTGGTCATATGGCTAGTCATAGTGGGAAGTAATTTAGACTCGTGTCATGCTTATGACACTTGTCTATGTTACTATTTTCATAGTATAAAGTAACATAGATGATTGCATTTATTATCTTGTAGACTCATTTATTCTTGGAAGCGCTTATGTTACTGTAACATATTATGTTACTCTAAGCACCTCTCTCCTCATTAACTACTTGTCACATGAGCAAATTTGCATTGGGGTGTGTTATGTTACTAGCTAAATTACTCCCATTAGGCTCATAACTGCTTGTCACATAAGCAAATTTGCATTGGGGTGTGTTATGTTACTAGCTAAGTTACTTCCATTATGACCAGCCTTTGTTACACCCATTAGTGCACGGGCATGGTTGTAATTTTTATTACCTCTGTTGTTCTTTGTAGTGGCATGATTGAAGATAAATAGATTGAAAGTTTCTCAAAAAAAAAAAGTTTCTCACATAAAAAGGAAAACAAATAGGCTCATGAACGAACAACGGTGGCAAAGCGCGCGACAACTTCCAGTACAAGTTCTATTATACTCCCTCCGTTTTTAAATATTTGTCTTTCTAGAGATTTTAACAAGTGACTACATACGGAGCAAAATGAGTGAATCTACACTCTAAAATATGTTTGTATCCATTTGAAATCTGTAAAAGAGACAAATATTTAGGAACGGATGGAGTATCCGCCAAGAAAACACAGGCTGCATGGTTCGAGAAAAAAAGAAGGTATCACTGGTGTGATCGTGTCCGTTTTCCAGGGCGATTAGTAACTGGTCACTCACGAGAGAGCATCAGGGCATCGGCGTGAGACGCCAACGAGGACCATCCAGGTCTCACTTCCCGGAGCGCGAGCCAGGTGGATGCATGCTTGCTGCGAAAGAATCGCCTTTCACCTCGTCTCTTGCTGTCTTCTGGGTTTATTCGTCTCAATTCCAGCGTCCTTCCGCGATCCATCCTGGTCGCATGTCACGCGCATAACAGCAGCCAACAGTAGTCATGGTGGAGATGATGGAAGTGATCAAGAAAGAGCAGGAAGAAGATGGTACGGCTCAGCGCCAGGGCCTGGAAGAGGGAGGCGCCAAGAAGATCGGCGGCGGCGGCCACGAGGAGGAGCCGTCCCCGTCCGGGAAGGTGAAGAAGAAGGCGAGGAAGCAGGGCGTCTCCGATCCACAACGGAAGCGTGCCTGCGTGGACTGCACGAGGCGATGCTCCCGAGTTCACGGCCGCGCCGCCGCTTCCTCCTCCTGCAAGGCTCCCCCGGCCCCGGCCGCCGCCCTGACGTCCTTCTTCAAGGTCATGACGGGCTCCTTCTCCGAAAAACTGGTGCGAATCCGCATTCCCATTTTCCCTTCACAACCAGATATGTACACTGCAATGGTGCAGAGATTCTTCACCGGGGATCTACTGGTGCATGCAGGACGTACCGCCCCGATTTGCCAAGAACATCCCGGAGCTGGCGGACACCAACGTCTACCTCGAAGACGCCTTCGGGCTCCGCTGGCGGGTGTACCTGTGCGCGCGCGACGGCCGCCTGTCCTTCGGGCACGGATGGAGGAACTTTGTGCTGGACCACACCGTCGCCGTCGGCGAGTTCCTGGTGTTCCGGCACATCTCCAGGTCAGTCTTCGCCGTCCAGATCTTCGCTAAGTCCGCATGTGAAAGGCTGCATCTGTGCGAGAAGAACAAGAGGCAGAGCAAGAAGAGGAAGAAGCCCGGGGAGAAGGCGAGCTCCGACGGCGATCGCACGGCGAAAGCAAGCAAGAAGAGCAGCGAGGATAAAGATAAGAAAAGCAGTAAAAAGAAGCAGCGTGCTTGTGATCTGTTAGATGGTGATCAGGATAGAGCTCGCGGAGATCAAGATCACATGGTGCTGATAAGCACAGCAAACACTCAAGCTGCGAACTGTGGGGGCTCTGACTTTGGGACTTATGCAGAACCGACAACACCTTTGGCCATGATGGATCTCGACGATGAGATCACCGACGACATATTTCTGACAGCCGATGCATACGAATTCGAAACAGATCTCTGTATTCCAGAAGAACCAGGAGCATTTCCTGTGGACAATGGTATTGGTATGGAAGCGCCCGTTACCCACGGCGAAACCTCCGGTTTCAGCTGCGCCGAGATGATCGGCTCTCGGAACTGTGACTCTTCCGTGGGAGTTGGCCTCTGTCATGGAGAGAAATCAGCAGGCCTGAAAAATAAACAGATGGCTGATGCACGGGTAATAACAAGCACATATACTAATGCTCCAGTGCTTGACATGGACATGACGGCCTTGCCCAGCAACGCGTTGTCAGAAATTAGAGAGGAAAAGCCCTCTCCTCGTATTGATGCAGCAGCGCCTTCCAGTGAGTGCGCAACCGGCAATTGCAAGAAGGATACAGATTATAAGTTGATGGAGTTCCCTTCCGAGGGCAACCAGGTTGACACGAAAGAAGGCGAGTTCCTTTAATACTTTTGCAGTCTTTCTCTTCGTATATTGTACGTAGTATGTTTTTGATAGACCATGCATATTCAGCAATTGTTCTAGTAGAAGATTCGTCCGCGGAGCAAGACGAGGACCTGCAGATTCAAGAATGTACAGGATGGGCTGCTGCAGAGATTATTTCTGGTGGCTCAAAGCCTGGTGAACGTGGCGAGCGCAGGCAAAAACGCCGTATGCAACCTGCAGGTACGACTTGCTGCTGCCATTTTTTGGCAGCCCCGTATGCACTCGGAAACGGATTGCATGAGACGGGTTTCTGACGAGCGCCAAGGAAGATGCAGGGAACCATGAGAGCGCGAGTAGGCCAAGCAGCAGAAAGCTCCGCGTCGCGGCGCCCCCGGCTGACCAAACGTGGCTGGTGAGCCGGCTCATATAACGATCTAGTATCACGAAATGGTCGGAGGATACCATCACCTTAGATCAGAGTTGTTTTTCATGCAGGAGCTCCCTTGCCGGATGCCGGTGCTGCCGGGGAGGAAGAAGCAGGGGCGGAAGGTGGTGGTGCTGGAGGACCCTGGCGGGCGGCGCTGGCCGGTGCTCTACCTGTGCACCCCGACCTTCAGTGGCTTCGTGGCCGGGTGGGCCGACGTGCGCGCGGAGAACGGCCTGCGGGAGGGCGACGCCTGCGAGCTCGAGCTCCGCCGCGGCAGCTACTCCGAGCTGGCGCTCCGAGTGCTGGGCGCGCCCGGTTCTACTTCTCAGTAGCCGGCCACCGTTTGGCCTCGCAAACATGTGCGTAGGTGACTGATGACGGTGGTGACCAGGGAGTGGTCACAGTTGTAACCGTTGACTTCCTCTCGTCTTGGCACCGCTGACGAGGGGAGGCTGTAAATGTGCTGCGAATCCGCAAGTATTTTTCACCTCTCCTTCGGGTGGTTGTAATGAAGAGTATCATATGATACTAACTTCGTAATGTATGGTATCATAAGTTAATATCTTAATTTGCCTTATTAATTGCCATGCATAATACAAAGTAATACAACATTTAATATGATACGGTATCATAATATGATACCACATCCTCTTTTTTCTCATTTAATTGTGTGTCACATCATCCAAAAGGTCCAGTTGGCATGCATGATACCGCTTATAATACTCCCATTACGACCAGCCTCAGTATGAGCGTATATACTGCACATGCTTTAGGGGTTTGATAGCACATGGGAGCTATTTCTCGCCGGTTGCGAGACGGAGCTCTGTCTCGGCAAACGCGCTAGTTACGGCATGAGTTCTTCACTTCTAGATTTTCATTTCGGTTTTCTCACTGTTTGCAGCGGTTGTCTTAGTCTTCTCTGGCTTCTTCGGGTTTTTTATTTTCTCTTTATCTTCGGTTTCTCTTTTGTTAACACATGTCTATATTTTTCGTACACATTGCAGTTTTTTTGTATATTCACAAATATTTTTTAAAAAGCATTAAAAATTTAAATACAAGATCAACATTTTTTAAACAAATGTTTTCATGCCTATCTTTATTCATACATATTGTACATTTTTGGTATCCAGATAAAGAAATAATTAGTACTCTTTTAAGAATTTTTTCCAAATATATGATTAAATTTTATAAAATCTAAGCTACATTTTTAATGCTACAAAACATTTTCTAAATTACACTAATTTTTCTTTACATTGTATAACTTTTCTCAAAAACGTCATGTAGATGTTTTTGAAATGCGTGAACGTTTTTAACATCAGGAACGTTTTCTTGACGGAGCCTCACAACGATCAGCGTCACTTGGTGAGCTTTCAGTTGCCCGCTATGTGTCGCGCTCTGGGTGCTTCCTCCGGAATTTATTTTTTATTTATTTTCCCGCAAGTGTTTTCGGCCTTTTATATGGTTTTTTTTCAGGTTTTTTCGATGTTTCGGTTTTTCACTGGTCTTTCTTAGCTTTTGGAACAAAAAAAATTATCAAAAAAATATTTTTTACGCGAGAAAATGCGTTTTCTTTTCTTTTTTTCCGGGAGAAGCACGGTTTTGCTTTCGCGAGAGTCACAGCCGTGCCTCTCAAAAAGGAAAAAAATAACGCGTTTTCTTTTTTTTTTCTTCCGCGAGAGGCATGGTTCTATTTCCGCGAGAGGCACGGTTCTGTTTCCGAGAGAGTCACGGCCGTGCCTCTCAGAAACGAAAATAAAACGCGTTTTCTGTTTTTTTTCTTTCGTGAGAGGCACGGTTTTGCTTCCACGAGAGGCACGGTTGTGCTTTCGCGAGAGGCACGGCCGTGCCTCTCGGAAACGTAAAATACGTTTTTTTTCTTCCATGAGAGGCACGGTTTTGCTTCCGCGAGATGCATGGTTGTGCTTTCGTGAGAGGCACGGCCGTGCTCCTCGAACAAGGGAAAAAAATGTGTTTTTTCTTTCTTTTTTTCCTTTCGTGAGAGGCATGATTTTGCTTCCGTGAGAGGCACGGTTGTGATTTCGCGAGAGGCATGGGCGTGCCTCTTTCGGAAAAGGGAAAAACCCGTGCTCCCGGTTCAGTTTTTTCATTCGGTTTTTTTCAAGTTCTCCAAAACCTATCAACATAGGATCTAGTTTTGAAGATCTCAACGCAAGAAATCCAACGATGAAAACGGTTCGAGATTTGGACGCACGGTTTAAGAGATAAAAACGTTTTGAATAAACGGATCTACGAAAAAAAGGAAAACTCACAGGTTGCAACAAATGGCGCACATGTAGCGCGCCACTTGTCACAACCTGGGAAGGTGGGAGTGATCTTTGCAATGAGTGCTCCACAATTAGTGATTTCGCTCACCCTTTGATCGCCGGTTGACCCAGATCGGCTAGGTGGGTGGATTCGCGGAGAAAACCTTATTTGATGCATAGGGCTAGCGATTGGGCCAGTTTTAGAGGTTTCCGAGTACTTTATTTCTTTGTTTTTTCCTTCATTTTTGACTTTGTTTTTTTCTTTACTATTTTTTGCCAGTCCACTTTACCATGTTCTCTTCTTTTTTACGCTCTTTTTTTCCGGTTTATGCATTTATTTAATACAAAAACTATAGTGAACATTTTTTTAAATAAATGGAGGGACTCGCTTCCTTGTCAAATATGTCATATTTGTCTTACTTGAATATGAATGGAATATATAATAAATAAATAAAACTTCCTGCAAATTGTGTAACCAGGGTTTGATATATGACAAAGTTTTAGCGCCACATAAGATCCATAATATTATCTTTTGATGAACTTTTCCTCGGACGAAATATGTGCTCCAAATCTGTAATAAACAATGCTTCTAGTTGTACTAAAGTGTGCTTCACTTTTTTTGGAAGCACGGTTGTGCTTTTCATACAAGAAGAACAATTGTGTTTCACTTTTTTGAAAGCAGAGGTGTGTTTTACATGCGAGAAGCACATCTATGCTTTATTTTTTTGTGGGAAGCACAATTATACTTCACACACAAGCATAACTATAGTAGATAAAAAAGGAAAAAAATCATAACAAAAACATGAAAAGAAAAATAATCCAAAAAACTTCCCAGCGCGGAAATCTCCCAACATGTGACACCTGGTGGTATTGGGCGTTTCGTGGCGAGCTGAGGTGCTCCCGCGCAGAAAAAATGTCCGCTCTGATGGCGAACTCACTAGTTAAGGGTACCCCTTGCCAAAGTCACTCACACTCCTCAGGATGACAAGGTGCGTGCTACTTGTGCAACAAGCATCCTGAGAGTTTTCTGCTTCTTTCTTCATGATTTTTTAAAATATTTTATCTCTTGAACCCTGCGTCCAAATCAAGAACCGTTTTCACCTTGTATTTCTTGCATTGAAAAGTTTGAAACTAGATGTCATGTTAATAAGTTTGGACGAACTTTATTTCCTAAAAAAGAAAATAAAAAAGTAAACCAAAACGAGAAAACAAAAGCAGGAGGAGAAAACCAAAACAAAAAGGAACTAAAAAACGAAAACCAAGAAAAATTTTGAAAAAAAAAAATCAGAAGCACAACTGTGTTTTTCTTTTTCTGAAGCACGATGTGATTTTCAGTTTTTTGGAAGCACGCCTCCGAGAAAAGTGTAGTTGTGCTTCACCGGAAGCACAACTGTGCTTTTCACTTTCGTGGAAGCACATTTGTGACCGCCGAAAAGCACAACTGTCCTTCCATCGAAAGCACAACTATGATTTTTACTTTTTGAGAAGCACAGTTGTGCATTTCAACATTTAGGCACATTTACGGAAAGCACATATGTGCTTCACATCGAAGCACACTGTACTTTTCTGTAAAAAATAATTGTACTTTTAACTTTCGAGAAGCACAACTGTGCATCAGCTTCAAAGAGAAGCACATTCTATGTTTTTCACACGGTGAGCTACACACAAGAAATAAAAAAAGAAAAAATCAAAACCCCAAAAAAAATCGTGCAGAAACAAAAAAATGTGTCCCGCGAATATGCCCACTGCCCAACACGTGACACGTGACGACGGTTCGGAGCTCCACACGTCAGCATGGAAAGCGCTTCCAAGTGCCCGTTGGATATCCCCCGAAGGGGGACCTGTTAACTAGTTGCTCCCCTCATATGGTCGTCGTGCCCTCCTATTTTAAGCGATTAGCGACATAGTCGTTATACGGTGCGGTGGGCTTGCCCAATAACATGCTTGCTCACTGGTTTTCGCTTGGCTGCTTTTAGTTCAGTTGTTGGAGAACTCCTTGTTGTCGCTTATGCGCTAGTTTTGCCAGCCGGCGCTTATGTGCAAGGTCGTTTGGGCCAGCCCATTTAGCACAACCAATCACTTCGCTCGGTAAAAAGAAAGGCTCCCTCTTCGGTCTCCCTACTAGTCCGGGCATTAGTTGACCATTGAACCTCTGACCGTTGACTTTTCAAATTTTGAAAAGAGCCCGTGAATTTGGAAAAAAAATCATCGGTTTTAAAGGAAGTTCATGGATATGAAAAAAAATCACCGTTCTTGGAAGAAAAATATGCGGATTTGAAGAAGTCCAACAATTTTGAAAAAAAACACAAATTTAAAAAAGTTAGTGGATTTTGAAATAAATCTCAGATTTGAGAAAATTTTGTGGATTTTGAAAAAAATCTCACGGTTTGAAAAAAGTTCATCTGAAAGTTAGCAAAAAACAGAAAACAAACCGCCGATTTGCAAAAAGTTCGTGAAATTTGAAAAACTTCATGCATTTAAGAAAAGGAAAATGAAAACAGAAAACAGTAAATAAAAACGAAGAAAACCCGGTCAAACAAAACCGAAAGAAAAAAGAAAAAAAAGAATCCTCCTTTTAGCGCTTCATTTTGATGCACAACAAAGAAGAAACAAAGACTAATAGCATAATTGGTTTGATGCCAAAAGTTGGCATGCCAAATTTTGGCAAGTGCCAAATATTGGCTAGAGATTGGTTGCTTGCCAATTTTCATTGTCAATCTCACAAAAAGTTGCCAAATGTTGCGAACATCTGATTTTGCCAAATGCTGGCTTGCCAAATATTGGCAATGCCAAATGTTGGTAGCAAACCGATTATGCTCTAAGTAGCCACGGAAGGTGAGGTGTCTCAGTTGGTTATCGCGGTTACTACTGAACCTCCGAGATCGAATCTCATGTATGCCCATTTCTTGATGGTTGAAGAAAAGAAAAAAATGAGCCGAGCCCATAATCGAAGGGGGGTGCGCTGGTTTGTAGAAATGCGTGTAACCGGCATTGAGGGCGCCAAATAGGAATTGGTCAGCTGTTGTTCACTACACAAGAAATGGTGAAAAACCGGGTTGCTCGAAAAAGATGAACTTTTTACAGACTTCAAAAATACTATCAAATCGAGTTTTTAAAAAGGACGTCGTGATCCACTGGTCCCTCAGGCAAAGCCACAATCTATCCACCGATCTTCTTCTTTTGGAACTGGTTAACTACTGGTTAGAATCCAGAGCATCGATTTGTCCACGAAGATTTTTTCGCGCGGGGTGGGAATACCGGACCCGGCCGGCAGATTGCATCATAATTACCGGGATATCTCAGCAGTAGTTTAACACTAGATTGCAAGAGAGTGGAGGCGACAAAGCAGCTGGCCCGTCGGCCATTGCGAGCATAAAGAGGTTTTCTGGCCGGCCCCGGGAGAGAAAGCCGGCGGGCGAGCGATCTCAGGCGAGATTTCATTCCCTCGGAGTGCTCTGCTGCCGGTGGAAAAAATGAGAGGGGGGAGAGATCTGATGCCCATTTGATGCCCCGAGTGGTTCTTTCAGGTTTTCTTGCGAACCAAAAGAGCCTTGTTGCCGTGGTGGAATTTGAGTAGGGATACGGTCGAGCGTTGATTCTGCATGCATGTGGAACCGAGCAGAGCAGAGTATATA
This sequence comes from Aegilops tauschii subsp. strangulata, assembly GCF_002575655.3. NCBI lineage: Eukaryota > Viridiplantae > Streptophyta > Magnoliopsida > Poales > Poaceae > Aegilops > Aegilops tauschii. The sequence goes on from NC_053037.3 coordinate 509,506,769, forward strand.
TATTATTACTACATTACAAAAGGGAGATCGCGGACGAACACCGATCGATTCTCTTCAGGTGTGAGACCTGTCGTGTAAAGGACGATCCTAACAACTTAGGTACGCAGCGCACATGGTTAATATCGCCGATTAAAGAGCTACAGTGGTAGTAGATTTGAAGAGACCCTTGCTACATGTCCGTCCAAGCATCAAGTATCATTGGCCTTGTTTTCTGGGCTAGAACTTGCTTTTAACCTGCATTTCGCGGTCGTCCATTCATTCAGAAGCCCGGTTGATCGATCCTCGATATGTCCACGTGATTTTGCAGCTGCATAAATGGATGCTCAAACGGTTACATACACACCACATCTTTAGCAAGACTTTCTGGAGCATCCGTGTGCGCTCAGTTGCAGAGTTTCTTGATGCCAGGGATGCAGAAACTGGCACTTCGATCTCAAAAAGGAATTTTGCAGACAGGAACGCAAATTAATAAGGCATCTAGCAGCAGTCCAGCACCGCAGAAAAGAATAGTTCATTCAGGTTCCCTCCACCTCTCCCTCCCGCTGATGTACGCAGTATAATCAATAATTCGATGTGTCCGGGAAGAAATTCCGCCCTCGGCCACGATCTGAAATCCACGCGAGAGGCTGCTGCTAGGGGCTAGCGATCGACCCATGGCCGGCGGCCGGAAACACTCGGGCAGCTTCGCGTTTCTGTCACGAGCACGCACTGCGCCCGGCACCGGGTGCCATATTCTGCAGACCAGCAACCCAAGCTGGCTTCAGGCAGAGCACTGCACCCGGCCGGATGCCATATTCTGCAGACTGTAGCCCAAGCAGGCTGGCTGGCTTCAGGCAGATGCCAGTGGCCTTCCTTCCTCTTCATGTCTGCTGCCTGCCATCTCCATGTACGCCTCGTACGCCAAGTGCAGTGCAGTGCAGTTCACGACTTGGCGGCTCTCCGGCCCCGGGCCAAGAGAATAAGGCCAACTCCACCGCGCGACCTCAAACGGACGTCCGTTTTGTCCGGATTCTGTCCGTTTGGGTAGGGTAATGGGGGCGTGTCCTGGGATGCGGTGGCCGTGCACCACTTGCCCTCCTTGGCCGGGGGGGACGGGGCTGGCTCCGGCTCCCCGCCGCCGCTGGACGCCGGAGGGGACGAGGCGAGGTTGCGGTAGCCGTTCATCCTCCCGCTTCAGTTTCCGCTGATGCTGCCATTACCAGTGTACTGATCTGCGGGAGTGGGGTTGTTGGCGAGGAGGTTCTGAGGCCAACTCCACCGCACGACCCCAAACGGACGTCCGATTTGGCTGGATTTTGTCCCTTTGGGGCGGTAATGGGTGTCCGCGTTTGTCCGTTGGGTCGTGGGTGCGCCCAGGTCGCACCCCAAATCATGTCCGGAGTGGACGTGATTAAAAAAACAAAAAAAACTTAAATAAAATGCCTAAAAAAGTAAATAAACGTAGTTAAAAAAAACATATTTAGGGGTCACGGCCACAAAACGTCCCAATTTCACGGTCCACTTAAACGGCCCAGTTCCACAATTAACATAAAAACAAAATAAAAAAACGCCGCCCGCGTGCTCCTGCCGCACCCGTCGATGCCATGGCCGTCGCCGTCTTCAGTGGCCGCCGGTGTCGTCGTCGTCGCCGGACTACGTCGCTGATGAGGTCGACGTAGTCCGGCGGCGTCCACAGGTGGGCCGGCGGTCCTTGGTGCACGGGGGCGGCGTGGTGGAAGGTGGCAGGTGCCTGCACCACCTCCTCCCGCGGCGAGGCGTCCCGCTCTGGTGACCGCGGTAGCGTGGAGCACCAGTTCACGTCCCCCACGGCGTCTGCCATCTGCTCTGCCGTGCACGACCAGCTCCACCCCTGGCCCACCAGGTCCGGGTGGAACGCGGCCACCGGCGGCTCCTCCATCACCTCCTCCTTCGGCACCATCTCCAGCTCGGGGATGGCGACGTCACCGGCAGCGGAGAGGGCCGTCAACTCCTCGAGGCCCTCCCATTGGCGCTCATCGTGCGTGTGCATGGAGTCCTCCAGCACACGCGCCATGAGACGGGCCTCCTCCTCCGCTGTCATGCGAGGAGGCGGTGGCGGCGATGGAGATGGCGACGGCGACGGCGTGGGCGTGAGGCCGCGCACCCGCCTACGCCCACGCACCTCCCGACGTGGCCGCCGCGGCCCCGACACCGTGCCGGCGAAGTAGGACACGCGCCGCACGTCGTGCTCGTCCTGGAGCCACGTGTCCCGTAGCACGGAGTCGGGGGCGTACCTCTCGTCGTAGTAGAGGTCGTCGGGGAGGAGGCGGCGGCGACGCTCGATCTCATCACGCCGCGCACGGTCGCTTGCCGGCACCGGCGGGATCGGGACCCGGTCCACGAAGAGGTGCCAATTGTTGGGGAGGTGCACGTCGCTCCACGAGACCGGCGTCCTCGTCTCCCAGTACCGCCAGCACACGTCCACAGCCAGGTACCGCCGGTCGCGCTCGCCGGCGGCCCTAGGGGCGATGGTAAAGGGGGCAGGCGCGGGGGCTCGACTGGAGGAGCGCGGCGGTGATGCGGGCTCCTCCTTCTTGACGGAGCCGCGGCGACGTCCCGAGGAGGAGCCGGCCTCGCGGTCGTGCTTCCCCTTGCGGCCGTAGTTCCAAAGCCCCATGGCTGCGGCCGGCCGGCGAGGTCGAGGACGGGGAGCGGCTAGGGTTTCGAGAATGTCGGGTTTCGAGGGGGCAGAGAGGGGCCGGAGTGGGAAGTGTGGACGACGACCGGTCTACGGCTTCCCATTTAAGAAGGATGGCGACCGTTCGCTGGGCGGATGACAGGTGGGGCCACCCGCCCGTGCGCATTGATGTTGGCGGGTGGGAGGTAGGTGGCCGCCTGCCACGCGACCCCGTCGCGGACGTTCGCTGTCCGCCGTGACCAAAACCCAACGCATGTTTGCGCTCAAAATGGGTCGGCCCGGATACAAAACGGACCAGATGGGTCCGGGCCGTCGCGCACTGGACCGTCTCGTTTGTCCCTTTTATTCCAAACGGACGAGGCCGGACAAAATAAGGTCGCGAACAACAATGGAATAACGCTATGGGAACATGCGTCTCCCATCACTGCTCCACGATGCCCGCAACATCCATCCGAGGGGTGGGTCATGACGAACCATAAATGGAACGGCAGGGTGTTGCATAGATGGGCGGCTTCGGTCCAACATTGCAAGCCGTCCAAATGAAGATCCAGATTTTGTTACCGTTGCTTTGGTGCATCGTCCGTGATCTTCTGAAAGCGAGCAGAAGGTCATGGCGTCGGGAAGAAAGAATGGTCGACTTTGATGTCGGTACCCGGAAGGCATCGCCATCACCCAAAGGGCACGCATGCATGGCTGGATCGTGACTTGGACTGCCATCCTGGAAACTTAGCTGAGGTTTTCTGAAACAGGCTGCTGAAGTACTGAATGTGCATCTTTGAGAACACAACATGACCATCAGCTTTCGCCAAAAGAAAACAACTTAAGCACGAAGTATTATATCGCAACCCTCAGTGCGTGCACTTGGCCTACTAGGGCACTAGCTAGCTATAAATGGATGCTCGTGACCACCACATGGAGCTGGCCGACGAGCTATGAGCCTATGACAGCTGCCCCTTTTGTGCTCCATCGTCGTGGATGGATGGATGGATTGATGGATGGATATCCTCGGCACGTAGTAGCCTTTTGCTGCGGCTTCGGGCGATCGAGGAGAGTGGTCTCACCATGCACGATCGACTGACCGATCGATCGGCCGATCATGAGCTTTGTTAGGTAGCACAAAACTTTCTGCAAATGGGAAGACTCCGGTCTGTGTTGACATGCCGTTCTCGTTCCACGTCCAGTAAAGAAATGAAGTCGGCCCTTGGAGAGGATGCCATTCTTGTTCTCTTCCGGTAGTGGTAAAAGGGGAACTCGACCCTTCGGGAAGAAACTCCAAGGCAATTTTTTTATATTATTACAGGGGGCTCGATCGCTCCACCCGCGATGCCACAGCAGGGTTTTGCATGCATGCGTTGTCTGCATCAAGGAGGTACTCCGGTACAGAAGAAGAAGAAGAGACGGATCGAAGATGAGGCTGGCTGCTGCTCTGATGTGCATGCATGCTGCCGCTTTGATTTTTTTTCTTTCCCTCTATATCCATCGGGGCGTGCATGCTTTTGATCGGCCGGGGACATGCATGAGCGTTAAACGTATATACTATCTCCGTCCGGAATTAATTATCTCTCGCTTAAATGGATGTATCTAGGAGGGAGTACATTGCAGCGCCAACAGCTGGTTTTTTCCACGTACGATCTCTCTGCTTTCATTTGCTGCGGAGGCAGCAATGGCATGCATCGTTATCTAAAATAAAGTGATGGTGCGCATGACAGCGAAGCCTAAGCCTAAGCTAGATTTTCATCTGAAAGAACAATTAGACCTACCTATGCCTATGCGCATGCCTGCCTGTATACTTAATCATGCATGTCAACTCAACGCCAGCCCTAGTAGCCAATGTCAGGACTTGTGAGATAATAATGCACAAATGAGGAAAGCGATAGATCGATCCAGGAGTTGCTTTGCACCTAACCACAATATTTACTACTGTAGTAACCACTATTAATTACTGGAGTATTAGAAGTGCCTATGCTTGATATTTAGCTGATCAGTCGCCACGAATTGGATTCTTCATTTACTGCGTTCATTTCGGGCACTGTGTCAAGCTAACAGTCACTAGTTGATCGATGGCTGCACCAGCTGCAAGGTTAACTTTCAGTGGAATCCAAAGATTCAAGGGCCAATCTACCGCAAAAGGGCAAAAAGTCTGAAGAAGGCAGCTGTCCGAAACATTATCCTGCAGCTCAAGTGCTTGCAGAAGCAGAGGACAGAAGGCCACCCAAAATATTTCCAGAACAACACAAGTGAGGCAAAGGCTCATCCTCATTTGACTACTTATTCTCCTGGCTCCTCGCCCGTTGCTTGACCTTTTAGTTTAGACCAGAGAGAAAAAGTGGTAAGCCTTACAGGCACCAAGGAGTCAAATGGCAGACCGATCTGGCAAAATTCTCGGGAGGGATATATTTCTTTTTCTGGATGTGAAGGATATATTTGTTTAGATTTTTCTTTCTTCAAATACTACACCCAACTTGCCTGGCCCCATATATGGCGAGTTTGTGACTATCCGAAAAAGGCCTCAAAGTGGTGCGTAGTAGTTTATGCAAACAATCATCTCAGTGGCACTTCAAAAGGCATTCAGGGAGAGATGGTGCAGCCCATGTGAAAGTGAGTGCACCAAGAATTGATGTGCCTTTTATTGCTATTATTAAAGAAAAACTGCTGCTGCTGAAAGAATGCATCCATTGGTTGTGTATGCCTTGGAGATAAGACACACCAAAACAATACTTTTCTCCAAGCCCTAACATGGCGAGGCTTTACAAATTGGTGAGGCCTATCTGAGCTAAGGGCATTGTAAATTGGGGGCATTTCTTGCCTTTTTGAGCCCCACAATAGGGGAAAGAAATTCAGATACTGTGGCCTTGTCATTAGAGTACCCTAGTTTGGCATATCTGAACAGAAATCTCCAATGATTAAGCTCCTCGTCGATCAGCCTTACATTGTGGGCGTGCGTGCCTCCCGGCCTTGCGTCTTTCTACTGAACATTGGCATCCAGTTCAAGTGGCGGTATTCATTCCGTTGCGCGAAAGGAAAGGGGAAAAGCGCCGGTATTCCAAGCAGAGGCTTTTGAGTCACTACTCTACGAGCATAATAAAAGGAAGAAGAAGCTCAAACTTTTATCTTGTTGAGTGTTGAGGCCAGGGGCAGATGGACAGTTGCTGATAGTTCATTGTTACTACGGCCTTTCGGTTACGCTTTCACGTAGGGGTCAACACTAGCCGGTAAATTCAGAATCTGCTTCTCTGATCATTATGCTAGTATATAATAGTATCACAATAATTGTAACAGAAGCAACCTTATCATTGGAGATAACAGTCAGCCCGTGCAAAGCACTGGATTTTCTCTTACTGTGATAGCAGGAAAAGAAGAGTTGGATGATGGACCCTCGATCATCTCAAGCTCACCAGTACAAAGCACTATCCACCACCAGATAGGCAGATTAGGTAGTAGTACTATATATTTCAGAAGTACTCGCCTAGCTACCTAGAAAAGGAGCAATGGGTGCTTCAACTGAACGCCTGTACCTCAGAAGAACATCTCATTCAGAGATTAGGCATATGATATTTCCTTTTCTTAGAGAAAGGTATATTTTAAACCATGAATAATGGTGCCAAGTCAGGTTTGAAATCTAAACCTAAATATAGTGTTTGTTTGTCACCATTATTCATGGTTTAAAATAAGGTTACCTGGTTTATATAGTTGTTTTGTATTTTGGTGTTTCCAAAAATATGAAATAATGCATAGATGTATGGAATGCTAAAAGTTTAAATACGAACAAAATGTTATAGAAAACTATGACTATATGTGTCATATGCATAAATAACAATATATTCATATAGTATTTGTTTGTTATATTTTGCTCTTTAATTTTTAGGGTTCCCAGTCCATAACACCCCCACTACCTGGGGTTCAGGATTTTTAGGGATCAGTTTTATTTTACTTTTTTTTTATAGCGGAAATGGAAATTTGGGGTTGAGCTCTGTTTCTAGGTTGATTAGTGCAATTTTTTTCTCCCAAACAACAAAACACATAATTGAAACTTTGGAGATCAACAACATGTTAGTACTTCGATGTCTATATTTATTTTTTATTCTTTTGGCAACAATATATGAAATTATAGAGTTTTAAAAAGTACAGACTCTATCAGTTTAAGTATTTACACACCGGAAAAGTCGATTTTTGTACACATTGGAGTGCTACTATAATATTGACCTGCAAAATTTCGAATTAATGTGGTGTACCATATGGGGGGAAACAAATAGATATGTTTTTAAATAAAGTGAAGATAGTGAGCAAACACGAATCTCAGTGTAAAACTTGACAGCACGGTAGAGGATGCACCTACATGCCAGCTTAGAAAATTCTCTATTGTTTTGGAAAACATGGAATATGAAACAAATTTTAAAAGTCGGTTTAGAGTTTATTTTAAATAGTTCTAGAAAGCTTCTTTGTACCTCTGAAAACACCAAAACTGTAAATGAGCATGTTAAGGGTTGGAAGGTGGTTTTGTTTTCGTGGTTTCTCAAAAAAATTGGAAAAGGTATTGAGTGCGGAGAATGATATAGAGTACCGTTGAGAAAAAAATCATCAATTAATAATCATAAGTTAAGAACCTGGAAAAAGTAACCGGTTAATAAACATCTATAGTTATCCGCAAAAAAAATCTATAGTCCATACAAAAAAACAATTTAGTTATTTTGTCGCTTTTGCCCATGACATTAGTGATCATTTTTTATGTGGAGTGGATCATACTTTTTTTTATATGTACTTATGTGTGGGTTTGATAACACTCCCAACCAACATAATGTTGACACTGTCTTCGCGAAAAGGCTTTGTGACGTGCTCAACAACTTGGAGGTTGTTATCCCTGTATATGGAAGGGTGGTTGTTTTCCTCGACAATCAAGGGCAAAAGCAATAAGGTGGATGACTGCCTTCGAACCGGCATCCTGAAGGAGAAGTCACTCAGGTACAAAAGTGAGAAGAGTGCTGCCATAGGAAAATTGCCCCCGGCTACTTGATGGATCATGTTCGGTCTCCCAGCTCGTCCTCACTATTTTGGGTCGTTATCGTGTTTTTTGTGTTGCCCATTGCCTTTTGTTAATGTGTACTCAACGGAGATTTTGTTGCGTTGTACATGTGTTTGGGTTTGTAGTAGTTGTTTGTTCAGGGCAGTCGGCACGCCAAAAATGGTAGACTAACGTAACCAGCTACGTAAAGCTACGTTCTTTCCTTAACGCTAAACTAATCCCCCCCCCCCCCTGATTTTCACGGGGTGGGCCTGGGCCTATTTCCCCTCCAACCAAATCAGGCCAATTCACCTTTTACGTACGTAAAAATCTTTACGTAGATGTAGCAAAGCTCGTCGGCGGGCTACTTATGCGGTCGCGGCGTTTTATACTTTCTAAGTAGTTTTCTTATGGTCAATTTGTATTGATTTTTTTTGGCAAATCAGTCGGGCAAATTTTTTTTCTGAATTAATCAACGAGGCAAATCGTTTAATCGATGAGGCAAATCTTTTGCCTCCATTTTAAAATAAAAGAAACATTCCCAACATCCATGGCTGTCCTGTTCACAAAAACATCCTGCACTGTTAAAACATCCACCTAAACAAATGCGCCTATAAAGCTGCGGAATCTAATCATATGCCAAATTGCCACTGACTAGCAAGTTAGATTCCCCTCATCCATCTGTTTAACCGAGACCAAGACAGCAAGTTTCACATGAGGTGGATCACAACAAAACATGCTCCCTGTCCCTGCAGGCGAGAGGGATTGGGCGGGCGGGAAGGGGAGGGGATAGGGAGGAATCCGGCGATCAACCCCATTGGCTGCGAAGCAAAGGGGACGGGGGAACGAACGGAAGCGGGGCGTAGGGCCGCCGCGCTGCGTGGCCGCTCCTCCGTCCGCTCCACTAATCTCAGCGCCCATAGGAGGCCATGGGGGCTAGCTAGCTCGATCCCCACTCACCAAGACCAAGCCTCGCCGTGTCCGTAACCCATTTGAAAATGGTGGGGATGGGGGCTTAAAGCCCGCGAGCTTTTTCGCTATCGCACGATGGCACGCACGCGCCCGCCAATGGCGATGGCCAAGTACATCCGCCCGCCCGCCCGGCCGTCCGTCCGTCCGTCGCATTATTGCTTTCGAATTATGAGCGAATCCACCAGCCCCGACCCGTCCGTCGTGCGTGCCGCTCCCAATTGGACGGAGTGGCAATTCGTTCCTCCCTCGGCCCCTGGCCTCCGTAGCGTAGGTGGGTCTCTTTCTTTTGTGGCCGCGGGTGCTCGCGTGAACATTCCCGCGCGGGCGCGGACGAGTCGCCGTCGATGCTCGCCGGTGGTGGGCAAATATTTTACCCGGCCGGGCCTTTCCACGTCGTGCGCGCACGAACCGGCGTACGGCACCGCCCCGCCTTTTGCTTCCGTTCCGTGCCGTGCCCCGCCCCGATTCCCTCCCTCGGCCGCCGGCCGGGGCGGGCGATGCGCGCCGCGGGGATCGCCGCTCTGTCTCTTGCGCATTCGTCGTCCGCCCTCGCCCGCCGCTCCGCCGCATCGGATGCGAAAGCGTGCGTGTTAATTTGTCCGCGCCGGCGCCGGTGCCGGTGCGGTGCGGTGCTGGTAGATGGCTAGCTAGCTTTGCTTTTTTTCTCTCCTGAGCGGCGCGTGCGCGCGGGACCCGGACGTCGTGCTGCCCCGTACGTGCGCGCACACCTGTGCTGGCGCCCCTCGTGTATAGGCACGCGGCGGTGCATGCAATGCAGCCAGGAGGAGCGCACATATGCTTTGTGGCGCAGCGAAAAGCCGGGCTGAGCGCCCATGGCCGCGTCGCCACTACGCGCGCGCACCGTTGTCGGCACGGGGATGGGCCACGACCGCGCGCATGTCGACACTCCGATGGGTGACGCGCCGAGTGTACGTCGACGCGAACCAAAGAAGGTTCTGGCGGCCGGCCGGCGCACGGCCGTGCGTGCACCATTCTCGCCACGCCGGAGGTCATGCGTATGCTCCTAAGATTTTCGCGAGACGGTGCAAGTACGTCGAGGCGAAGCGTGGGACGCGCGGCCTTTCGGAGTTACCAAATGAAGCTGACTGATCCATCGGTGTCGATCGATCGGTCGAGCTTGTGACTGATGCCAAGCGAGTGCCCTGCCGCTGCCGGTGACCAGGATTCGACCGACAATTCGCATTCCTTCCGTCGATGGGGGGAATCCTCACTTCGTGTGACAAGACGGCCACCACCGGGGCACCAGGGGAAGATTGATGGACGCATCGGGCGGAGAGAACCCAAAGAGGGTGAAAGAGAGTGGAGAGGATTAGCACCGATGCTTTGCTCAAATGGGCGAACGACTTTGACCTGAATGCCAAGTTTCACGGCATCACAGAGCGCAACCAAGCCTTCGGGCTTCAGGTATCATCAAGTGGTAGCTTCGTGTACGGATCGTAGAACTCTTAACAACTACTGTACTTCATGGAGGACGAGCTCCATGGAGACCGGATTTAAAAAAAAACATATTTTTTTAAATTTACACATGATGTACGTGTGTGCGTGTGTGTAAGTTTTCAAGACGAATAAAATGAGTTACACAAACAAACAAAGTTATTGCTTTTTAGCACGTGCACCATTCATCATCAAAGTCCATGATTTTTTTCTTTTTGCACAACTATCATTCAAGCTATTTCATCCTCAAATTATACATACACACACATCACATCCTTGTATAGTAGTACAATTTTTATTCATATTTAAAAAAAAACTGAAAAGTTTGAATCTAGAACTTTTCACAATTTCCGTCCTCCCTGTAGCTCGACCTCGAAAACCCCTACTCTTTCCACGACAACAAATATATAATATAATTCATGATGAATCTAATGAAGCTAGCTTGATGTTGTAAATGTTGTATATTTTTATATAGAATTGGTCAAACCTAAAGAAGTTTAACTTAATTAGGACAAACTAAAACTTCAAATATTTTGGAACCGAGGGAGTACTAGTAATATCTCCATTCCAGAATACCCCGATGAATTGTAAATCGACACCCCATCTTTGAGCACTAATTATACTCGCTTTGTTGATTCTGACGCCATTTGACTTCTTGCGGTCTCAATAGACTAGTCAACCTGAAAAGGCTCCATCATCTTTAGCTTTTTCGCACGCTTCGATCGGGAAAAATACAAGTTTAATGTTGTGTTTATGCAGCTTTTGAAGTCGTTGTAGTTCAATTTGAGTTTATGGTAATTATGCACTTCATTTTTCATTTTGCTTTCTGTTTGGGTAAACATAATTCAATTATTTTGTCTTCTTCCAGTGAATGATCAGGGTTTTGTTTCTTCTGTTTTTGTTTGGTCATTTTTGGGCTACAAGGGCTAGTTAAACCTAATTAGGTCTAATTAGGAGACCAAGTAGACATAATATATCAACCCATTTACTTGCTCATGTGCCAACGCCTAATATCAACAAAAAAGTTGGCATCCATTCGACGAAAATATAAAGGCTAGCAAAAGGTGGCTTGGATTTATATAAATTTGAGGCAACTTGAGAATAGACATCCCTATTGATTGTTCCATGAAAAACAGTTTCAGAATATAATTTTAATAATTAAATGTGCATGTATTTGAATATATTAACCGCCAAAGGCATTCAACAAGGATCGTGCAAATCCAAAACACTATTTGTTTTGAAGTGGATGGATTATGTTATGAAGATGTGTTTAACTTTTTTTTTGCGGAAGGTAATCTATTCATGTGGTGTGTTCTACAAATAATAAAAATAAACCGCACACAATTCCATCAAATATGAGCCCACAGATATGGAATTATATGGTTAGCACATTGGGACAGTGTAGGCCTATGTATTGTGCGATTTGAGTCTAAGCCCACCTTGCTTAAAACTTGGCCGAGGCTCGTTTTTACATCTAACCAAGATTACAAGAATGCATTGGCAATGGGAGGAGGGGAACTGAGAAGCCAAAATGAATAAAAAATGAAGACCTTTTGAAGGTCACAAAAAAATTGTGTTATGATTACAAATAGTTTAAACACAGAATATATACTACATGACTAGTCTCCAAACGAGCATCACTCGGTGAGAATTTGTGGGACCACTAAATTATCCTCGATATCAACTAATTCCAAGTGTGTGGCCCGAGGGGATGCGCTCACATATGAATGTGTATGTATGATGGTGCACATGCATGCGTGTGTATATTTCATTTTTTAACTATAGGAGAAGTCCCCACGATATAATTAGGCGTGTAAGAGGCTTGAACTTTTGGGGTGAGCTTATACATCCACTTCTCTAATCAAGTGAGTAGGGTTACAATTGTATTATGAAAGACATGGCATGTTTAGTTATTTGGCATATTTTAGTAGAATGTAATGTATACTTCTAAAAATGCAGACGAAGAAATTGGTTATGCGGCATTGGCAAGGTATGAAACCATGTAGAAATGGATACAGTGTAGCACACTATCATAGATTTCCAACCTGCCTCATTGAGTTTAAAGAAGATATGTGTCATCACATGCCCTAAATCATAATTTGGTATGCTGAATCACAAAAAATTCCGATGGTGTGGATCAACCGTGCGTATAGCCTAGTGTTTGCTTGTGTTGGCTAGTCACGTTTCTATGAGAGTGCACTCTGGACTTCTTAAACTATCACCACTATTTCCCTCAAAAAAAAAACTATCACCACTATTCAATCATGCCCCACTTAACTTTTTTTTGGTGTGTGTGCCGGATTCTCTAAACTTGTCTCTGTCTATCACATAGTTTTACTTTTTATCGTTAGACTAACACATACTATTAGGTGGACATCATGACATGGCAAAGCAAGCGCACCCATGTCATCCGACACCCATTACGTTACCGTAATGGTTAAAGGGAGCTTCGGGGAAAAAAGAAGACAAGTTGAGGGAAACCCAATAGAAAAAAAAAAGTAAAGAGCCAGACGAGATAATGGTAATAGACTGGTTGTTTTGGGTGGCAATAGGTTTTTTTTTTGAGGGGAGGTGGCAATAGGTTACAATGCATCAATCCATCTCCTTTTTTTATAATGATTTAATCCCCGTTATTTTTCTAACCCCGCGATATTAAAGATATATTTATCTCTATTATTAAAGGAGAATCGAACGTCGTGATGGTTCGACCTCGTACTCCCACCTACAATCGATAGTTTCTTTCTCCCGCTCGTAAAAAAGGCAGCCCACCCGGCATAGGACGTGGCCCGGAAACCAGCCCACACTTCCTCCCATCCCCGACCGAATACAGAGAGAGAAAAAAACTGTCGCTAACATGTACTCACATCTTCGCCTCCCACAACTCCCAACTCGCTCCCAGTTCCAATCCCGATCCCATCTCTCCCCAGGAAAAGTCGCTGCCGCCGCCGGCTGTGCTCGTCGCCCCACCACCTCTCCATCCGCTGATGCACGCATTCTGGATCAAGGTGAGGGATGCCTCCCGTCCCTTGTGCCCGCCTTGGAAGAGAGAGGGGAGAGAAAGAGAGAGGGAGGAGCGGCCAGCGGTGGCGCTGGCCTAATCACTGATAGAGGAAGATGAGGTCGTGGTTCTTCGTGCTGGTGCGCTCTCCCGTCGGCCTCCTCTCCCCTTTGCTCGGGCACGCACTGGCCAATCATCGACCAACGGCAGAGTGTCCGAGGAGTCTCCAAACGCGTGCTATAGGCTACTCCTTAGGTTTGGTTGTCTCTTCTGCCTTAATCATGTTTAGACCATTCCATTAGTGGTAGTAGTTATCACGAGGAATCCCTCATATCTGGAGTGAGAATTTGCTACTATGGGATTTTCATCCGTGTGGTGCTCTGCTCAATTGGCATATTAGGCAACCTGTACATGGCCAAAAAAGCGCTGAGCGCCGAATCCCGTCCTGGAGCAGGCTTACGAATTGAAGATACCTAGACTCCCATGAGTTGAGTATCATCGGGTAAAGCTGTGTTATGAACAGCGTCAACTCATATGAGGATGCCAATGAGATCAATTGGATTCCTTTATTGCTATTGTTGCACGACAATATCTGTTATTTTCGCTATTGTTAGAAAAAATATCCCAGTGTACACACTGTATTTGCCAATGTAACAGCATGATTAATCTCAATCTAGGATAATGCATTATTTTCTAAATATAGTCAAACATCACAGGATATATACTTTGAACAGTCAATGGAACATGCTACCAGCAGGAAGAAAAACATGTTTGCATTTTCTTGGATGGTATATAGGACTTGAATACTAATTGTCGGACTGCCGACGTACTATGGATATTGTAACAGAACTACACGGATGATAATATCGTTAGAAAAATTTGAAAGAATTACGGTGGATGTTAATTTGCTTGAAGTGAGAGTACTCTACAATGCTTCTCATAGCTTTATACTTCTATGATGCAAAGTTATGTATTCTGTAGTTTTTTTTGCTAGGGAACTTGGAAGCATGTGGTTGAAGTAAATCTACAGTCTGAGAAAGAATTTGCATATTCAGGAAAAGGCCTACAAGCTGGTGAGACAACACAATTTGCACGACGACAGACAAAGCTTCACTACAGAGTTCCACATACGGACATGCCTTTTGCAAAGGCAATTGAGGTTTTTTCTGGGGACGAAGCAGTACTTATTGAGCGGTATTAAAAATTTGATCATTTTGTTTTAGAATCACGGTGCTAATTGTTGGGGAACGTAGTAATTTCAAAAAAATTCCTACGCACACGCAAGATCATGGTGATGCATAGCAACGAGAGGGGAGAGTGTTGTCCACGTACCCTCGTAGACCGAAAGCGGAAGCGTTATCACAACGCGGTTGATGTAGTCGTACGTCTTCACGATCCGACCGATCAAGTACCGAACGCACGGCACCTCCGAGTTCTACACACGTTCAGCTCGATGACGTCCCTCGAACTCCGATCCAGCCGAGTGTTGAGGGAGAGTTTCATCAGCACGACGGCGTGATGACGATGATGATGTTCCACCGACGCAGGGCTTCGCCTAAGCTCCGCAACGGTATTATCGAGGTGTAATATGGTGGAGGGGGGCACCGCACACGGCTAAGAGATCTCAATGATCAATTGTTGTGTCTCTGGGGTGCCCCCTGCCCCCGTATATAAAGGAGCAAGGGGGAGGCAGCCGGCCAAGAGGAGAGGCGCGCCAAAGGGGGGAGTCCTACTCCCGGTGGGAGTAGGAGAAGGGAAGGGGGAAGGAGAAAGAAGGAAGGGTGCGCCCCCCTTCCCTAGTCCAATTCGGACCAGACCATGGGAAGGGGTGCGGCCACCTTTTGAGGCCTTTCTCTCCTTTCCCGTATGGCCCATTAAGGCCCAATACGAATTTCCGTAACTCTCCGGTACTCCGAAAAATACCCAAATCACTCGGAACCTTTCCGAAGTCCGAATATAGTCGTCCAATATATCGATTTTTACGTCTCGACCATTTCGAGACTCCTCGTCATGTCCCCAATCTCATCCGGGACTCCGAACTCCTTCGGTACATAAACATACATAAACTCATAATAAAACTGTCATCGTAACTTTAAGCGTGCGGACCCTTTGGGTTCGAGAACTATGTAGACATGACCGAGACACCTCTCCGGTCAATAACCAATAGCGGGACCTGGATGCCCATATTGGCTCCCACATATTCTACTAAGATCTTTATCGGTCAGACCGCAGAACAACATAGGTTGTTCCCTTTGTCATCGGTATGTTACTTGCCCGAGATTCGATCGTCGGTATCTCGATACCTAGTTCAATCTCGTTACCGGCAAGTCTCTTTACTCGTTCCGTAATACATCATCCCGCAACTAACTCATTAGTCACAATGCTTGCAAGGCTTATAGTGATGTGCATTACCGAGTGGGCCCAGAGATACCTCTCCGACAATCGGAGTGACAAATCCTAATCTCGAAATACGCCAACCCAACAAGTACCTTTGGAGACACCTGTAGAG
This sequence comes from Aegilops tauschii subsp. strangulata, assembly GCF_002575655.3. Classification (NCBI taxonomy): domain Eukaryota; kingdom Viridiplantae; phylum Streptophyta; class Magnoliopsida; order Poales; family Poaceae; genus Aegilops; species Aegilops tauschii. Next base: position 509,522,358 of record NC_053037.3, read on the forward strand.
CACCTTTATAATCACCCAGTTACGTTGTGACGTTTGGTAGCACACAAAGTGTTCCTCCGGTAAACGGGAGTTGCATAATCTCATAGTCATAGGAACATGTATAAGTCATGAAGAAAGCAATAGCAACATACTAAACGATCGGGTGCTAAGCTAACGTAATGGGTCATGTCAATCACGTCATTCTCCTAATGAGGTGATCCCGTTAATCAAATGACAACTCATGTCTATGGCTAGGAAACATAACCATCTTTGATTAACGAGCTAGTCAAGTAGAGGCATACTAGTGACACTCTGTTTGTCTTTGTATTCACACATGTATTATGTTTCCGGTTAATACAATTCTAGCATGAATAATAAACATTTATCATGATATAAGGAAATAAATAATAACTTTATTATTGCCTCTAGGGCATATTTCCTTCAGTCTCCCACTTGCACTAGAGTCAATAATCTAGTTCACATCGCCATGTGATTTAACATGAATAGTTCACATCACCATGTGATTAACACCCATAGTTCACATCGTCACGTGACCATCACCCAAAGGGTTTTACTAGAGTCAGTAATCTAGTTCACATCGCTATGTGATTAACACCCAAAGAGTACTAAGGTGTGATCATGTTTTGCTTGTGAGATAATTTTAGTCAACGGGTCTGTCACATTCAGATCCGTAAGTATTTTGCAAATTTCTATGTCTACAATGCTCTACATGGAGCTACTCTAGCTAATTGCTCCCACTTTCAATATGTATCTAGACCGAGACTTAGAGTCATCTAGATTAGTGTCAAAACTTGCATCGACGTAACCTTTTACGACGAGCCTTTTGTCACTTCCATAATCGAGAAACATATCCTTATTCCAGTAAGGATAATTTTGACCGCTGTCCAGTGATCTACTCCTAGATCATTATTGTACTCCCTTGCCAAAATCAGTGTAGGGTATACAATAGATCTGGTACACAGCATGGCATACTTTATAGAACCTATGGCCGAGGCATAGGGAATGACTTTCATTCTTTTTCTATCTTCTGTCGTGGTCGGGTTTTGAGTCTTACTCAATTTCACACCTTGTAACACAGGCAAGAAACTCTTTCTTTGACTGTTCCATTTTGAACCACTTCAAAATCTTGTTAAGGTATGTACTCATTGAAAAAACTTATCAAGCGTCTTGATCTATCTCTATAGATCTTGATGCTCAATATGTAAGCAGCTTCACCGAGGTCTTTCTTTGAAAAACTCCTTTATGCTTTGCAGAATAATTCTACATTATTTCCGATCAACAATATGTCACTTACATATACTTATCAGAAATGTTGTAGTGCTCCCACTCACTTTCTTGTAAATACAGGCTTCACCGCAAGTCTGTATAAAACTATATCCTTTGATCAACTTATCAAAGCGTATATTCCTACTCCGAGATGCTTGCACCAGTCCATAGATGGATCGCTGGAGCTTGCATATTTTGTTAGCACCTTTAGGATTGACAAAACCTTCTGGTTGCATCATATACAACTCTTCTTTAATAAATCCATTAAGGAATGCAGTTTTGTTTATCCATTTGCCAGATTTCATAAAATGCGACAATTGCTAACATGGTTCGGACAGACTTAAGCATCGCTGCTGCGAGTGAGAAAATCTCATCGTAGTCAACACCTTGAACTTTGTCAAAAACCTTTTTCCGACAAGTCTAACTTTGTAGATAGTAACACTACTATCAGCGTCCGTCTTCCTCTTGAAGATCCATTTATTTTCTATGGCTTGCCGATCATCGGGCAAGTCAACCAAAGTCCACACTTTGTTCTCATACATGGATCTCATCTCAGATTTCATGGCCTCAAGCCATTTTGCGGAATCTGGGCTCACCATCGCTTCTTCATAGTTCGTAGGTTCGTCATGGTCTAGTAACATAACATCCAGAACAGGATTACCGTACCACTCTGGTGCGGATCTTACTCTGGTTTACCTACGAGGTTTGGTAGTAACTTGATCTGAAGTTACATGATCATCATCATTAACTTCCTCACTAATTGGTGTAGGAGTCACAGGAACAGATTTCTGTGATGAGCTACTTTCCAATAAGGGAGCAGGTACAGTTACCTCATCAAGTTCTACTTTCCTCCCACTCACTTCTTTAGAGAGAAACTCCTTCTCTAGAAAGGATCCATTCTTAGCAACGAATGTCTTGCCTTCGGATCTGTGATAGAAGGTGTACCCAACTGTCTCCTTTGGGTATCCTATGAAGACACATTTCTCCGATTTGGGTTTGAGCTTATCAAGATGAAACCTTTTCACATAAGCATCGCAACCCCAAACTTTTAAGAAACGACAACTTTGGTTTCTTGCTAAACCTTAGTTCATAAGATGTCGTCTCAACGGATTTAGATGGTACCCTATTTAACGTGAATGCAGCTGTCTCTAATGCATAACCCCAAAACGATAGTGGTAGATCGGTAAGAGACATCATATATCGCATCATATCTAATAAAGTACGATTACGATGTTCGGGCACACCATTACACCGTGGTGTTCCAGGTGGCGTGAGTAGTGAAACTATTTCACATTGTTTTAACTGAAGGCCAAACTCGTAACTCAAATACGCTTCTCTACGATCAGATCATAGAAACTTTATTTTCTTGTCACGATGATTTTCCACTTCACTCTGAAATTCTTTGAACTTTTCAAATGTTTCAGACTTATGTTTCATCAAGTAGATATACCCATATCTGCTCAAATCATCTGTGAAGGTCAGAAAATAATGATACCTGCTACGAGCCTCAATATTCATCGGGCCACATACATCTGTATGTATGATTTCCAACAAATCTGTTGCTCTCTCCATAGTACCGGAGAACGGCGTTTTAGTCATCTTGCCCATGAGGCACGGTTCGCAAGCATCAAGTGATTCATAATCAAGTGATTCCAAAATCCCATCAGTATGGAGTTTCTTCATGCGCTTTACACCAATATGACCTAAACGGCAGTGCCACAAATAAGTTGCACTATCATTATTAACTTTGCATCTTTTGGCTTCATTATTATGAATATGTGTATCACTACGATCGAGATCCAACAAAACATTTTCGTTGGTGTGTATGACCATACAAGGTTTTTATTCATGTAAACAGAACAACAATTGTTCTCTAACTTAAATGAATAACCGTATTGCAATAAACATGATCAAATCATATTCATGCTCAACGCAAACACCAAATAACACTTATTTAGTTTCAACACTAATCGCGAAAGTATAGGGAGTGTGCGATGATGATCATATCAATCTTGGAACTACTTCCAACACACATCGTCACCTCGCCTTTTACTAGTCTCTGTTTATTCTGCAACTCCCGTTTTCGAGTTACTACTCTTTAGCAACTGAACCAGTATCAAATACTGAGGGGTTGCTATAAACACTAATAAGTACACATCAATAACATGTATATCCAATATACCTTTGTTCACTTTGCCATCCTTCTTATCCACCAAATACTTGGGGCAGTTCCGCCTCCAGTGACCAGTCCCTTTGCAGTAGAAGCACTTAGTCTCAGACTTAGGTACAGACTTGGGCTTCTTCACTTGAGTAGCAACTTGCTTGCCGTTCTTTTTGAAGTTCCCCTTCTTCCCTTTGCCCTTTTCTTGAAACTAGTGGTCTCGTCAACCATCAACACTTGATGTTTTTCTTGATTTCTACCTTCGTCGATTTCAGCATCACAAAGAGCTCGGGAATTACTTTCGTCATCCCTTGCATACTATAGTTCATCACGAAGTTCTACTAACTTGGTGATGGTGACTAGAGAATTCTGTCAATCACTATTTTATCTGGAAGATAAACTCCCACTTGATTCAAGCGATTGTAGTACCCAGACAATCTGAGCACATGCTCACTAGTTGAGCGATTCTCCTCCATCTTTTAGCTATAGAACTTGTTGGAGACTTCATATCTCTCAACTCGGGTATTTGCTTGAAATATTAACTTCAACTCCTGGAACATCTCATATGGTCCATGACGTTCAAAACGTCTTTGAAGTCCCGATTCTAAGCCGTTAAGCATGGTGCACTAAACTATCAAGTAGTCATCATATTGAGCTAGCCAAACGTTCATAACGTCTGCATCTGCTCCTGCAATAGGTCTGTCACCTAGCGGTGCATCAAGGACATAATTCTTCTGTGCAGCAATGAGGATAATCCTCAGATCACGGATCCAATCCGCATCTTTGCTACTAACATCTTTCAACATAATTTTTCTCTAGGAACATATCAAAATAAACATAGGGAAGTAACAACGCGAGCTATTGATCTACAACATAATTTGCAAAATACTATCAGGACTAAGTTCATGATAAATTTAAGTTCAATTAATCAAATTACTTAAGAACTCCCACTTAGATAGACATCCCTCTAATCCTCTAAGTGATCACGTGATCCATATCAACTAAACCATGTCCGATCATCACGTGAGATGGAGTAGTTTCAACGGTGAACATCAATATGTTGATCATATCTACTATATGATTCACGCTCGACCTTTCGGTCTCCGTGTTCCGAGGCCATATCTGTTATATGCTAGGCTCGTCAAGTTTAACCTGAGTATTCCGCGTGTGCAACTGTTTTGCACCCGTTGTATTTGAACGTAGAGCCTATCACACCCGATCATCACGTGGTGTCTCAGCACGAAGAACTTTCGCAACGGTGCATACTCAGGGAGAACACTTATACTTTGATAATTTAGTGAAGGATCATCTTATAATGCTACCGTCAAACAAAGCAAGATAAGATGCATAAAGGATTAACATCACATGCAATCAATATAAGTGATATGATATGGCCATCATCATCTTGTGCTTGTGATCTCCATCTCCGAAGCACCGTGCTTGATCACCATCGTCACCGGCTCGACACCTTGATCTCCATCGTAGTATCGTTGTCGTCTCGCCAAATAATTGCTTTTACGACTATCGCTACCGCTTAGTGATAAAGTAAAACTATTACATGATGATTGCATCTCATACAATAAAGCGACGACCATATGGCTCCTGCCAGTTGCCGATAACTCGGTTACAAAACATGACCATCTCATACAACAAAATATATCACATCATGTCTTGACCATATCACATCACAACAGGCCCTGCAAAAACAAGTTAGACGTCCTCTACTTTGTTGTTGCAAGTTTTACGTGGCTGCTACGGGCTTAGCAAGAACCGTTCTTACCTACGCATCAAAACCACAACGATAGTTTGTCAAGTTGGTGCTGTTTTAACCTTCGCAAGGACCGGGCGTAGCCACACTCGGTTCAACTAAAGTGAGAGAGACAGACACCCGCCAGTCACCTTTAAGCAACGAGTGCTCGCAACGGTGAAACCAGTCTCGCGTAAGCGTACGCGTAATGTCGGTCCGGGCCGCTTCATCTCACAATACCGCTGAACCAAAGTATGACATGCTGGTAAGCAGTATGACTTATATCGCCCACAACTCACTTGTGTTCTACTCGTGCATAGCATCAACGCATAAAACCAGGCTCGGATGCCACTGTTGGGGAACGTAGTAATTTTAAAAAAATTCCTACGCACACGCAAGATCATGGTGATGCATAGCAACGAGAGGGGAGAGTGTTGTCCACGTACCCTCGTAGACCGAAAGCGGAAGTGTTATCACAACGCGGTTGATGTAGTCGTACGTCTTCACGATCCGACCGATCAAGTACCGAACGCACGGCACCTCCGAGTTCTACACACGTTCAGCTCGATGACGTCCCTCGAACTCCGATCCAGCCGAGTGTTGAGGGAGAGTTTCGTCAGCACGACGGCGTGATGACGATGATGATGTTCCACCGACGCAGGGCTTCGCCTAAACTCCGCAACGGTATTATCGAGGTGTAATATGGTGGAGGGGGCACCGCACACGGCTAAGAGATCTCAAGGATCAATTGTTGTGTCTCTGGGGTGCCCCCCTGCCCCCGTATATAAAGGAGCAAGGGGGAGGCAGCCGGCCAAGAGGAGAGGCGCGCCAAAGGGGGGAGTCCTACTCCCACCGGGAGTAGGACTCCTCCTTTCCTTGTGGGAGTAGGAGAAGGGAAGGGGGAAGGAGAAAGAAGGAAGGGTGCGCCCCCCCTTCCCTAGTCCAATTCGGACCAGACCATGGGGAGGGGTGCGGCCACCTTTTGAGGCCTTTCTCTCCTTTCCCGTATGGCTCATTAAGGCCCAATACGAATTCCCGTAACTCTCCGGTACTCCGAAAAATACCCGGATCACTCGGAACCTTTCCGAAGTCCGAATATAGTCGTCCAATATATCGATTTTTACGTCTCGACCATTTCGAGACTCCTCGTCATGTCCCCGATCTCGGTCAATAAACAATAGCGGGACCTGGATGCCCATATTGGCTCCCACATATTCTACTAAGATCTTTATCGGTCAGACCGCATAACAACATACATTGTTCCCTTTGTCATCGGTATGTTACTTGCCCGAGATTCGATCGTCGGTATCTCAATACCTAGTTCAATCTCGTTACCGGCAAGTCTCTTTACTCGTTCCGTAATACATCATCCCGCAACTAACTCATTAGTCACAATGCTTGCAAGGCTTATAGTGATGTGCATTACCGAGTGGGCCCAGAGATACCTCTCCGACAATCGGAGTGACAAATCCTAATCTCGAAATACGCCAACCCAACAAGTACCTTTGGAGACACCTGTAGAGCACCTTTATAATCACCCAGTTACGTTGTGACGTTTGGTAGCACACAAAGTGTTCCTCCGGTAAACGGGAGTTGCATAATCTCATAGTCATAGGAACATGTATAAGTCATGAAGAAAGCAATAGCAACATACTAAACGATCGGGTGCTAAGCTAACGTAATGGGTCATGTCAATCACGTCATTCTCCTAATGAGGTGATCCCGTTAATCAAATGACAACTCATGTCTATGGCTAGGAAACATAACCATCTTTGATTAACGAGCTAGTCAAGTAGAGGCATACTAGTGACACTCTGTTTGTCTATGTATTCACACATGTATTATGTTTCCGGTTAATACAATTCTAGCATGAATAATAAACATTTATCATGATATAAGGAAATAAATAATAACTTTATTATTGCCTCTAGGGCATATTTCCTTCACTAATTAGATAATCTCTTGCCTGGGTGAATCTATGCCAATTGTTCAGTATCTCTTTTTTTATCACAAGGCCCCGAAGGTATCATTCAAAATTTGCAGATGATTAGTAAAGTGTCAAACACATATGGCTTCTGCCATCTGGTAGATGAAACTGGATTGTAAAAATGACTACTTTATTTTCAAATGGAGCCTGCTGTGCGCATATCAAGTGCATGTATAAATTAGTATCATTTTTCCTGCACATTGAGCTTATGATTTTTTTTTCTGAATAATGTGTCATATTTTGATTCCTACCAAAATGACCATTGATATGTGCTTTCTCGACATTTTGTATGTCACCTATGTCGACAATAATTTTATTTTTTGGGGGGATTTGATTGTGCTCTGTCAGATCTATGTATCTATATGGGTGATAGTTATTTTTTTTAATAATGTAACCTCTCAATTTCTAGTTCTCTTGAAGGGTACATTATGAGCATGTAAACTTCTCTAACAATCAAATTGCCACATAAACTGTTTTATTTTGGTAGTGTACTGTCTTAAGCACTCATCAAAGCAGCAGAGCTATCGCACAATTATTTCCCTACTTATACCTTTTTACACTTTTATATGTGCACCTTCTTCTGGTATTTTTTTATGACATTCATTCTTGTGTCTGAAGTCTTGATGTGTGCAGAACTACTTTCGCGGTGGAATGATATTTGGTGAGCCAGGGTGTGTCACATGTTCTCACAGCCTGCCGTCATCAATCAAGGTGGGCATCGGTCAATATCGAGCTTGACGAGTACTTCCTCAAGGCTGATGTCCGCTCTTGACGTGTCACTAAGCTGCTACTTTTTTTGACAGATTGGCAAGGAGACACTTGGGTAGGAGAAAAGGAAACGGGAGAGCATGAGAGAGGAAGACGTCGAACACGTACATACATAAGAACCTTTCACTATGTTCCATTTTGCTACAAGATGTTCATAACCTAAGTAATGCAGACAGATTTACATATTTTGTGTGATGGTAGTATTCATCATAGTTTTATGTTAACCAACCATGTTGATTATCCTACTTCATGTTCGTGTCAATCCAAACTCATCATATCACTCTCGATTTTTAGTCATGCTTGCAGCTTTGATCTTCAACTATACGCAGAAAGAATGTCTTAGGCTCAAGGTACTGTTGAAACTTGGACGTCATCCAAATCATATGCTTTTTGGGCTGTACGAGCTTAGACTATCTATTGCATTCATCCTGGCTCAAAATTTTCAGTTTGTAATTGTCCATGATGACGGCACAACACACATAGTGCTTGCTTTGTTAAGATTTTTATGTTCTCAAGGATGTTAAAGGGTTCCTCCTGGGAACCAAGAGGACAGCCTTGAACTCAAGCTGCCTCTTCACAGAGAAGTGCTTGAACGCAAAGATGCTCCTCCCGAGTCATTTGACAGATATAGAACTAAGATTTTATGAAGTAACCTGAAGGTCGGATGTGTTTTGTAGTAACTATATCTCTTTTGTTATCTTTTTTTTTCTTTATGATTGGGAGTAGTATATGTTGTTTTAGAGGGTCTAATTATCAGAAAATAAGATTTTGTTCTTTTGTTTCTGTACTCAATGTAATTCATGTTTCCTTTCATTTAGTTATGAGAGGAACTGCTTAAGTTTTATTTCAACTAATTCGTTGCAAAAAAAGATATTAAAATAATATTTTGAATTGATAAAAACATAATATATATAAAATACAACATTTTGAAGAGGGTTCAAACACAATGGTGACAAAAAAGGTGAAGGAAAAGGAAGGGTAAGGACAAAGATATGATGTGAGGAGGGAGTGGTTAAAGAAACACGACCATGCCTACGAAGAAAGAAGCGGAAGAAATAATTAATTTGTTGTTATAGGAATTGAAACAATCATGCTTCACTATGTTCTCGGTTCACCCGTAGCAACGCACGAGCATTAAACTAGTTGCATTATGATTGTATAAACATACGGGACTCCGTATAATAATAATTATTGTAAACCCGTCAAACTCATCTTCCTCGTGACGGGTTTAGAGAATAATCTCGTCACAATAACAACCAACAGACATACATCGGCTGCCACACTGCAATATCCGCCTATCCGAAATGCACTCATCTGCATCTACAGAATTCGGCCTCCACATCCAGCACCAAAGCATCACCCACTAGCCAGAAAAGCGCATTATACTCGGACAAACTTAGCCCCTTATCTCCTATCACAAGACCCAACTTACAACTTAACAAAGCCCTATGTCAGTCAGTATGCCAAATAACAATAACATTTCCCAGCCATAGAGAACGAGCAGAACCATCAGAAAAGCAACACGCTTCGCACCCCCACTTGATCAAGGTCCGGTCACGGCTCACTTGGCTCGGCTTCTTCTCTTATTCCAGAGCCGTTTGTTGGGCTCGCGAGAAAAGCCGCAGTCGGAATAAAGTTGGTTAAGCGCGCAAGCGCGCGCGCCAATATTAATCGGCCCCCTCCCCCTCCACTTCGCCCCAACCCCCGGCCCTTTTACCCGCGCCTGCCCACCACCTTGCCTCCCACTGCCTGCTCCCTCCCACCCCACTCGCAGACCCCGCCCGCCGCGCACCGAGGAAGGAGGGAGGGGGGGCTCAGCGCGGCGCGGCGCGGCGCGGCCATGGCCGACGCGTCCGCCTTCCCCTACGGGCTGCGCGTCCTCGTCGTCGACGACGACCCCACCTGGCTCAAGATACTCGAGAAGATGCTCCGCAAGTGCTCCTACGAAGGTTCGAATCTTCGCCTGCTTTCCTCTTCGGGTTCCCGATCGGCTTGGCGTGGCGGCTACGCCGTCGCCTCCTCTCCTGTGGGTGTATGTGCATCCGTCCGTCGCCTATGCATGTCTGGTGCTTGTTTAAATTACCCAGTGGAATTGGTTGAGACTACTCGCTATAATTAAATTATTGTGGGTGTGTGTGTGTGCGTTCTGGAATTGAGTGGACTTTTCGGACCTTGTCGATCGAATTTAGGCTGTTTGGGGAACTATCTTTCATAGATTTGTAGTATCATCCAGCGATTTGCCTGCTTTTGGGCTCCTTTTTGTGTCTGTTTCTGCTTGTGTATATGTATGTGACTGGTTGGTGTCAACCGTGAGTGACCGGGTGGGAGCAGCAGAGGCCTTGTCCATTTACCCTTTTTGGCTAAAATTTCGTATAGCGAACAACATATGCATTTCGAGGCTGTGCCCACTTTTAGGTGATGATGATTGCTCAATTATTTGGATGGATGTCTTGCTTCTCCAGAGAGCAGTTGGTATCACTGCTGCATCAGTTTTGTTTCTTTTGAGGTGCTGCGTGATTTGCTTTTGAGGCAACTCCTGTGCAATTTACCAGGAACCACGCATTAAAATTCAGAGCGTGTAGTTCCGATGATATCTTCTTTGCAGTCTTTCACCATTTAGGTGTTATATTTCTGTGACACCAGTGACTGGGGACTTTAAGGGCTATGTAGAAAATTCAGTTTTAACATACAGTACTTACCTGTCCTTTTGGTAGACCTATTGCCAATTATCACTACTGAGTGGTCAGGTCAGTGTTCTTAACTAACTTAACTACCGATCTATTAGCTTCTCCGTTTTGTGTTTTGCGCCAGCGCAGAAACCAGTTTTATGCCTCCATATTTATGTTAATAGTCATGATTCTTTTTGTGCGATGAATGATGATGAGTTATCTGTTTATCGGTTAGACTAAACTAGTTATTATCTACCTGCAGTTACCACTTGCGGCCTAGCTAGAGTTGCTCTTGAAATTCTCCGGGAGAGGAAAAACAGGTTCGACATTGTGATTAGTGATGTCAACATGCCAGATATGGATGGCTTCAAGCTTCTTGAACACATTGGACTTGAGATGGATCTACCTGTTATAAGTTAGTATCCAACACCAAATCTGTCTTCCTGCAATTTTCGAAGAAGAAACGATATATTTTATTCAGTTTGAATATCTACTCAAAACTGCCAAACTGCTACACTCTGTTTTCACAGTGATGTCCATTGATGGGGAGACAAGTAGGGTGATGAAAGGTGTCCAGCATGGTGCTTGCGATTACCTCCTTAAGCCCGTTCGGATGAAGGAACTCCGGAACATTTGGCAACACGTATACAGGAAGAAAATGCACGAGGTTAAAGAGATCGAAGGTCATGATAGCTGTGATGATCTCCAGATACTAAGATATGGTTTCGAGGGATTTGATGAGAAGGGCCTATTTATGACAGTTGATTCCGATGCCACGAGGAAGAGAAAAGATGTGGACCACGGAGATCAGGACTCCAGTGACGGTGCTACTGCTAAAAAGGCTAGAGTAGTCTGGTCTGTTGATCTGCATCAGAAGTTTGTAAATGCTGTGAACCAAATTGGATTCGACAGTGAGTGCTCTCTGAAATATCAGTTACCTTCCTATATATTTATCAGTTACCTTCCTATATATTTATCAGTTACCTTCCTATAAATTTATCAAATGAGCATGATCCTCATTCCAAAAGGGCAAATGTCGTCATTTTGCAGAAGTGGGGCCGAAGAAAATATTGGACCTGATGAACGTGCCGGGCTTAACAAGAGAGAATGTTGCTAGCCATCTTCAGGTATGACATGATGTTCAAATGGTAAATTGCTATGGTCTATTTTCTTGAAAAAGGAACCGAGTTCATAAAGAGGGCGTTAAATTAGATTTTTAATAAAATCAAGAAAGTTTGTATACAGGACACACTAAATTCAGATAATTACACCATGACTTTTCTCCAACTCCCTATACCTGGTGTGTCATGACAAATTTGTGCAACTTTGAAACTCACAAATCAGGTGTATGAAAAGCAGTAAAATTGGAATTTATAATCTGATGCAGGTAGTTTCTCGTGCAATAAAGGATCACCTTTTTTTTAAATAACACAAGATCACCTTTGTCAGAGTTCCCCCTAGAAGTAAGTGAAAGGAGATTCTTGGTTCAGTAAATGACAGAAAAAGGGATGTTGTGGTGTTGCAATGAGTTCCCGCCATGTGCATTCTTTCCCTGTGCCATGCTCATGGGTCATGACAAAGCTCCTATTTGATCATTGGTCGAGCTACTGTAGGAACATATACTTTCTGAGTAGCTCCCTTGTAAAAAAACTTTTTTGCAGTTTATATTAACCTGAATCCTTACCTTTAACTGTCAAATATCACATACTCAAATTTACATACAAATTCATGTGAATTCTGAAGCACTTACCCAACACTCTAGAATTCAGGTAAAATCATTGTATTCCTGAAAACTAAGGGATGGTTTTCTAGTATTCATCAGAAGAAAATTGTTAATGCAGAAATATCGCCTATACTTGGGGAGGCTGCAAAAGCAGAACGAGGAAAGGATATTGGGCTCTGCTAGGCAAGATTTCAGCACTAAGGGACCATCATCAGAGAACCTTAACCTCAGAAGCTCCTTCCAAGAGCAACCAAGCAACACTTCCAGTGGATATCCACATGCTTCCCAGAAGATACAAGGCCAGAGCAGTGTGTCAGATTCTCAGTTAGAAGAAACCAAGCGCACGGTCCCCTTACCGGCGCCAGATAGAAGCATGAATTCTGTAAGTTCAGCTGCCGAACCTCAGAATGTTGCCGGTGTTTCACCAATAGGCGGCGTGCTGTCGTTCAAAGGTTTGCCAGTGAATCAGGACAGGAAGCCATCAGAAACCATGATCCTGGAATGCCAGGCCTGGACTGGAGGAGTGCCAGCAAAGCAGTTCATGCAGTACCCAAAGCACAACCATGCACGCTGCGACTTGTTAGGGGATTATGCATGCCTACCAAAGCCAGACTTGGAACACCCCACTGCTCCTGGCCATTTGTTTACACCACCGCCGCTTATCTCAATGAGTTGCAGTACGGAGATGGACGCCAGAAACTTCTCAGATGTGAAGCCAGCCCTTCTTGACTGCATCAAGTCCTTCTCCCCGGCGTTGACATGTACAGCTGATTCGGTTTCTGTTCAGATCAGTGACAGTGTTGTGACCTCAACCGATGCTGCTGACCGGAAGTTTTCCAGTGTGGAAGGTCTGCCTAGCACTAAAGATTGTTACTTCGGCCAGACAAGCAACCAAGGCTCCTGGCTTCGTTCGCAAGAGGAGCCAAGCATCATATGCGGGGCGGATTTTGCTTCTCTGCCCGAGGATCTCCCCGGCTACCCACTTCAAGGAGGTGTCTCCTTTGAGAATGTAGGGCTGAGTAGCATTGATTTGTTTCACTACAACGACGCGATGATACTATCTGGGCTACAAAGTAACTGGTATGATGATCAAGACCACTTCAGCAGCGAAACGACGGACTACCCGTTGATGGATGGATGCCTCTTTGCATAATCCCCCCTTCTGTTCGGCCATGCCGTTTTGCGAGGAGAGGATGGTGTTGTTTGGTATGTCTCCATATAGCACCTCTTGTAGGGCTGCAGTGTTCTAACTTGATCCTTTGGTGGAAGGATCTAATTGTAGTAACTCCACTTTTGATAAAAATGTCTGTATTATAGACCGTGCCATGGTATAATCTATAAATACTCTTCGACCATTCCTCAAAGTATATATATGGAGACTGTCGAATATTTGCTTTCAGAGACGATAACTGCTGTAGATTCTCTCTTGGGTGCAGCATTGCGGACTGTATGTGATATTTTCATTGCATATTACAGGCAAACACTCCAACTTTTCGGTTTCAGGTTGGCCAGGCAGGTTTCTTCTTCTCCCCACGACTGCTGATCTAACCTGAAAGAATTTCTAAGGTGGTGTAGCGGTCAGCGGAGTTTGATGCAGTATGATGCAAACCAAAACTAATCTAGCAGCTGCAAAGTTGCAATCATAACCAGTTTGCATCACAATTGCACTGTAACTCACTTGCTGCTGCACCAACTGAACTGTCTGCCTCCGGCCAGTATGCAGGACATCAGTGTGTGAGTCTGTTGTTATGCCAAGAATATGAACACTCCGGAGTGAATTTTTGTGACCGACAAAATCATGTACTCCTCTGTCTCAAAATTTAAGGCGTTTTTTTGACAATGGTACATTATCCCCAAATTAGTGTCGTTGATTTATGTAAGGCGTCCAAAAGTTTCAAGGTTTACCCATTGACCAACAATAATCCAATATTTTTACCATATTTTTATTAATAAAAACAGTTTCATTTTTTTGCGAGAAACTTCCAATTTATTCATCTTTAATCATGGCAGTACAAAGAACAACAGAGATAAATAAAACCACGAGCAGGGTATTACACACAAGCTTTGAATTCCCTGTACACTTCTTTCGGTCATTGTATTACGCAATCCAATATGGTAGCTCATGAATTGGCGAAGATGGCTAGGGGTCCCTCTTGTAATAGTTTCTTTGATGAACCTCCTAGTGAGTCTTACTTGATGATGTAACTTTGATCGTGGTTTAATAAGAGAGGTTTGATTTTTTTTAAATGAACAGGTATTACACACAGGCTTTGGACATCCTGATATAAGTATCTAGGGAGAACATGGGCCTCCTCATAGCTCAGCGATTTCTGGCCGTCGGATCTCTTGTTTGATGCGTTTTCAGCCGTCAGATCAGGCCACTGGAGGACCTCGGCCGTTGGATCGACCCGGTAACACTGCTACAATGAATAGTTACCTCCCGTTGTAAAAGATCTCGTGCCATCGCCTGTAATTCTCGTGCCACGCCGAGGGCATTTTAGTCATTTCATTATAGGGTATAAAATCTCACCAGCTCCGCGTAGAACCCTAGCCGCTCGCCCTGCCCTGCCGTCTCGCCCGCCCCACCTCCCCGCCCCGCCCGTCCCGCTCGCCGTGGCCGTGGCCGATGACCGTGGCCTGCCGTCCCGCCCTGCCCGCCGCGGCGGCCATGGACGGTCCTTGCTGCGACGCATCCCCCGCCGGTCCTCCTTCTCCTCCTCCCGCACGCGCGCCGCGCCCTCACCTCTCTCTCTCTCCCTCCAAACCCTGCACCGCGCCCGCCTCCCAGCCCCGCCGCCGTCCAGGTCCAGCCCCACGCCGCCGTCGTCTTCTTTGCCCAGCGGCCGCCGCGGCACCGCATGCTCGTGTGCAGGGGCGAGAAGGGGAACCACCGCCCGCCCCCAGAGCGCGAGAGGTGAGACAACGCCCAGATCCACGGCGGCATCGACGCGCCGTCGTCGACCTGGGCCGCTATGGTCTCACCCTGCTGTGCTCCTTCCCTCCACGGCTCCTAGCTCGGGTAAGCACCCCCATCCCCATGGCCGTTTCACATTCCAGATCCTCCTTCTCTTATCTTTTGTGTGTGTGTGTGTGCTCAACTGCTCATGAAGCTTCTCTCTTCTCCATGGACGGACCTCACCAGGCAACAACAAGCCATCTCAAGGGAGTGGATTCTCAAGTCACCCCACTTCCAATCCATGGACGGCATCAACAAGGACCAAGATGACGACGCGCACATCCTCCCTCTCCGGTGAGTGATCCCACATCTCCTACCTCTGGCTTCATCTCTTTCTCTTGTGCTGCTCTAGGTAGGTGGTACTATATGCTCTGTTTCATGGCTATGTGTGTAGTGCTTGATGTGCTTCGATTATACTCTTGTATCATATCATGGGAAAGATTATGTTCCGTATCTACTATCACCTCCAGATTACTTACTTGTTTGTTTGATATATTCAAAGCTGCAGGCACCCTCCGTGGATGAGGACGACAACCAGGGCATCCATGGTCGACAGCTCGATGGCTCCTCGGGTAAGCAACACCCCCACATGGTCGCTTCAGTTTTCAACGCCTTCTTTTCTGTTTATGTGGGCTGAAAATGTGTGAGCTTTATATGGCACAAGGGTGTGCATTCACCGATGAATCATTATATCTTTGATATTACGAATGTTTGAAGTCTGAACCTCCTATGTACGACGATGTGTATATTCTGTAAAATGTGTATTTTCATCATTTGTCTGACAGTCTAATACTGAGCTTAAACATGTACTCTTGGATGATATGCGTGAGTTGTGGACTTCCTGCCCTTTATCACAAATCTACAGTACGTGCTTCAGAATTTAGTTGGCATAAGATTAATTGTGCATTTTATTTTGAGGAGGAAAGAGTACCTTGTTGAACCAACTCTTTGGGACTAATTTTAGGGAGAACCTACTCGGCGGTCCTAATGTTGCACTCGGCAGCGGCGCCGGCGGTGGCATCGTCTTGTTTCAGATTTACTGAATGTGAGTGTGCATCAAGTTTCAGATTTGTGCAAGAATCATCTTGTGTCTTTCGCGTTGTGTCTTTGTGTTGTTGAATTCAGGTTCCTGTCTTTCTGTTCGTGGAAAATCTTGTTCCTCCAAATATATTAGAGAGAGAGGATTGCGATCTTGCTTGGGTCGTGTAATCAGATTTTAAGGACACTATTTATAGTAGATAGGCATATGGTTCATTGCTAGCTTGCTAGACCTGCGTGGCAAATGACAGTGTGTATTTATACAAGGTATAGCTTTCTGGATAAGTAATACCCCTTTATCTGTACATATAGTGGCCATGAAGGGTGGCTGAGCCATCAGGAGCGGCAGCGGTGGCCTGCTGCGGACGCTGCTGCGGCTCCCTGTTCTTCATCGCCTGCATCTACCTACTCCATGCCGACCCCTGTTGGGGATCGTAGCAGAATTTTAAAATTTTCCTACGCTCACCAAGATCCATCTATGGAGTATACTAGCAACAAGGGGAAATGAGTGCATCTACATACCCTTGTAGATCGCGAGCGGAAGCGTTCCAATGAACGGGGTTGATGGAGTCGTACTCGCCGTGATCCAAATCACCGATGACCGAGTGCCGAACGGACGGCACCTCCGCGTTCAACACACGTACGGAGCAGCGATGTCTCCTCCTTCTTGATCCAGCAAGGGGGAAGGAGAGGTTGATGGAGATCCAGCAGCACGACGGCGTGGTGGTGGATGTAGCGGGATCTCGGCAGGGCTTCGCCGAGCTTCTGCGAGAGGGAGAGGTGTTGCAGGGGAGGAGGGAGGCGCCAAAGGCTGTAGTACTGCTGCCCTCCCTCCCCCCCTTTATATAGGCCCCCTGGGAAGGGGGGCGCCGGCCAGGAACCCATCTACATGGGGGGCGGCGGCCAGGGGGGAGACTTGCCCCCCAAGGCAAGTGGGGCGCCCCCCCACCCTAGGGTTTCCAACCCTAGGCACAGGGGGGAGGCCCATGGGGGGCGCCCCAGCCCACTAAGGGCTGGTTCCCTTCCCACTTCAGCCCATGGGGCCCTCCGGGATGGGTGGCCCCACCCGGTGGACCCCCGGGACCCTTCCGGTGGTCCCGGTACAATACCGATAACCCCCGAAACTTTCCCGGTGGCCGAAACTTGACTTCCTATATATAATTCTTCACTCCGGACCATTCCGGAACTCCTCGTGACGTCTCGGATCTCATCCGGGACTCCGAACAACTTTCGGGTTTCCGCATACTCATATCTCTACAACCCTAGCGTCACCGAACCTTAAGTGTGTAGACCCTACGGGTTCGGGAGACATGCAGACATGACCGAGACGCCTCTCCGGTCAATAACCAACAGCGGGATCTGAATACCCATGTTGGCTCCGACATGTTCCACGATGATCTCATCGGATGAACCACGATGTCGAGGATTCAATCAATCCCGTATACAATTCCCTTTGTCAATCGGTATGTTACTTGCCCGAGATTCGATCGTCGGTATCCCAATACCTTGTTCAATCTCGTTACCGGCAAGTCTCTTTACTTGTACCGCAATGCATGATCCCGTGACTAACTCCTTAGTCACATTGAGCTCATTATGATGATGCATTACCGAGTGGGCCCAGAGATACCTCTCCGTCATACGGAGTGACAAATCCCAGTCTCGATCCGAGCCAACCCAACAGACACTTTCGGAGATACCCGTAGTGTACCTTTATAGTCACCCAGTTACGTTGTGACGTTTGGCACACCCAAAGTACTCCTACGGTATCCGGGAGTTGCACAATCTCATGGTCTAAGGAGAAGATACTTGACATTGGAAAAGCTCTAGCAAACGAACTACACGATCTTTGAGCTATGCTTAGGATTGGGTCTTGTCCATCACATCATTCTCCTAATGATGTGATCCCGTTATCAATGACATCCAATGTCCATAGTCAGGAAACCATGACTATCTGTTGATCAACGAGCTAGTCAACTAGAGGCTTACTAGTGACACGTTGTGGTCTATGTATTCACACATGTATTACGATTTCCGGATAACACAATTATAGCATGAACAATAGACAATTACCATGAACAAAGAAATATAATAATAACCATTTATTTTTGCCTCTAAGGCATATTTCCAACAGTCTCCCACTTGCACTAGAGTCAATAATCTAGTTACATTGTGATGAATCGAACACCTATTGCGTCCTGGTGTTGATCATGTTTTGCTCTAGGGAGAGGTTTAGTCAACGGATCTGCTACATTCAGGTCCGTATGTACTTTACAAATATCTATGTCTCCATTTTGAACACTTTCACGAATGGAGTTGAAGCGACGCTTGATATGCCTGGTCTTCCTGTGAAACCTGGGCTCCTTCGCAAGGGCAATAGCTCCAGTGTTGTCACAGAAGAGAGTCATCGGGCCCGACGCATTGGGAATCACCCCTAGATCGGTAATGAACTCCTTCATCCAGACTGCTTCCTGTGCTGCCTCCGAGGCTGCCATGTACTCCGCTTCACATGTAGATCCCGCCACGACGCTTTGCTTGCAACTGCACCAGCTTACTGCTCCTCCATTCAAAATATACACGTATCCGGTTTGTGACTTCGAGTCATCCAGATCTGTGTCGAAGCTAGCGTCGACGTAACCCTTTACGACGAGCTCTTCGTTACCTCCATAAACGAGAAACATATCCTTAGTCCTCTTCAGGTACTTTAGGATATTCTTGACCGCTGTCCAGTGTTCCATGCCGGGATTACTTTGGTACCTTCCTACCAAACTTACGGCAAGGTTTACATAAGGTCTGGTACACAGCATGACATACATAATAGACCCTATGGCCGAGGCATAGGGGATGACACTCATCTTTTCTCTATCTTCTGCCGTGGTCGGGCATTGAGCCGTGCTCAATTGCACACCTTGCAATACAGGCAAGAACCCCTTCTTGGACTGATCCATATTGAACTTCTTCAATATCTTGTCAAGGTACGTACTCTGTGAAAGACCAATGAGGCGTCTTGATCTATCTCTATAGATCTTGATGCCTAATATATAAGCAGCTTCTCCAAGGTCCTTCATTGAAAAACACTTATTCAAATAGGCCTTTATACTTTCCAAGAATTCTATATCATTTCCCATCAATAGTATGTCATCCACATATAATAAGAGAAATGCTACAGAGCTCCCACTCACTTTCTTGTAAACACAGGCTTCTCCATAAGTCTGTGTAAACCCAAACGCTTTGATCATCTCATCAAAGCGAATGTTCCAACTCCGAGATGCTTGCACCAGCCCATAGATTGAGCGTTGGAGCTTGCTTACTTTGTTAGCATTCTTAGGATCGACAAAACCTTCCGGCTGCATCATATACAATTCTTCCTTAAGGAAGCCGTTAAGGAATGCCGTTTTGACGTCCATCTGCCATATCTCATAATCATAGTATGCGGCAATTGCTAACATGATTCGGACGGACTTCAGCTTCGCTACGGGTGAGAAAGTCTCATCGTAGTCAACCCCTTGAACTTGTCGATAACCCTTAGCGACAAGTCGAGCCTTATAGATGGTCACATTACCATCCGCGTCTGTCTTCTTCTTAAAGATCCATTTATTTTCTATGGCTCGCCGATCATCGGGCAAGTCAGTCAAAGTCCATACTTCGTTTTCATACATGGATCCTATCTCGGATTTCATGGCTTCTAGCCATTTGTCGGAATCCGGGCCCGCCATCGCTTCTTCATAGTTCAAAGGTTCACCGTTGTCTAACAACATGATTTCCAGGACAGGGTTGCCGTACCACTCTGGTGCGGAACGTGTCCTTGTGGACCTACGAAGTTCAGCAGTAACTTGATCCGAAGCTTCATGATCATCATCATTAACTTCCTCCCCAGTCGGTGTAGGCACCACAGGAACATCTTCCCGCGCTGCGTTACTTTCCGGTTCGGAAGGGGTGACTATCACCTCATCAAGTTCCACTTTCCTCCCACTTAATTCTTTCGAGAGAAACTCTTTCTCCAGAAAGGACCCGTTCTTGGCAACGAAGATCTTGCCTTCGGATCTGAGGTAGAAGGTATACCCAATAGTTTCCTTAGGGTATCCTATGAAGACGCATTTCTCCGACTTGGGTTCGAGCTTTTCAGGTTGAAGTTTCTTGACATAAGCATCGCATCCCCAAACTTTTAGAAACGACAGCTTAGGTTTCTTCCCAAACCATAATTCATACGGTGTCGTCTCAACGGATTTCGACGGAGCCCTATTTAAAGTGAATGCGGCAGTCTCTAAAGCATAGCCCCAAAATGAGAGGGGTAGATCGATAAGAGACATCATAGATCGCACCATATGCAATAGAGTGCGATTACGACGTTCGGACACACCGTTTCACTGAGGTGTTCCAGGCGGCGTGAGTTGTGAAACGATTCCACATTTCCTTAAGTGCGTGCCAAATTCGTGACTTAAATATTCTCCACCACGATCTGATCATAAGAATTTTATTTTTCTGTCACGTTGATTCTCAACCTCATTCTGAAATTCCTTGAACTTTTCAAAGGTTTCAGACTTGTGTTTCATTAGGTAGACATACCCATATCTACTTAAATCATCAGTGAGAGTGAGAACATAACGATATCCTCCGCGAGCCTCAACACTCATTGGACCGCACACATCGGTATGTATAATTTCCAATAAGTTGGTTGCTCGCTCCATTGTTCCGGAGAACGGAGTCATGGTCATCTTACCCATGAGGTATGGTTCGCACGTGTCAAATGATTCGTAATCAAGAGACTCCAAAAGTCCATCTGCATGGAGGTTCTTCATGCGCTTGACACCAATGTGACCAAGGCGGCAGTGCCACAAGTATGTGGGACTATCGTTATCAACTTTACATCTTTTGGTATTCACACTATGAATATGTGTAACATCACGTTCGAGATTCATCAAGAATAAACCATTGACCAGCAGGGCATGACCATAAAACATATCTCTCAAATAAATAGAACAACCATTATTCTCGGATTTAAATGAGTAGCCATCTCGAATTAAACGAGATCCAGATACAATGTTCATGCTCAAAGCTGGCACTAAATAACAATTATTGAGGTTTAAAACTAATCCCGTAGGTAGATGCAGAGGTAGCGTGCCGACGGCGATCACATCGACCTTGGAACCATTCCCGACGCGCATCGTCACCTCGTCCTTTGCCAGTCTCCGTTTATTCCGCAGTTCCTGTTTTGAGTTACAAATATGAGCAACCGCATTGGTATCAAATACCCAGGAGCTACTACGAGTACTGGTAAGGTACACATCAATTACATGTATATCACATATACCTTTGGTGTTGCCGGCCTTCTTGTCCGCTAAGTATTTGGGGCAGTTCCGCTTCCAGTGACCACTTCCCTTGCAATAAAAGCACTCAGTCTCAGGCTTGGGTCCATTCCTTGGCTTCTTCCCAGAAACTGGCTTACCGGGCGCGGCAACTCCCTTGCCGTCCTTCTTGAAGTTCTTCTTACCCTTGCCTTTCTTGAACTTAGTGGTTTTATTCACCATCAACACTTGATGTTCTTTTCTGATCTCCACCTCCGCTGATTTCAGCATCGAATATACCTCAGGAATGGTCTTTTCCATCCCCTGCATATTGAAGTTCATCACAAAGCTCTTGTAGCTTGGTGGAAGCGACTGAAGGATTCTGTCAATGACCGCGTCATCCGGGAGATTAACTCCTAGCTGAGACAAACGGTTGTGTAACCCAGACATTCTGAGTATGTGCTCACTAACAGAACTATTTTCCTCCATTTTACAGCTGAAGAACTTGTCGGAGACTTCATATCTCTCGACCCGGGCATGAGCTTCGAAAACCATTTTCAGCTCTTCGAACATCTCGTATGCTCCATGCTTCTCAAAACGCTTTTGGCGACCCAGTTCTAAGTTGTAAAGCATGCTGCACTGAACGAGGGAGTAATCATCAACACGTGATTGCCAAGCGTTCATAACGTCTTGGTTCTCTGGGATTGGTGCTTCACCTAGCGGTGCTTCTAGGACATAATCTTTCTTGGCAGCTATGAGGATGATCCTCAGGTTCCGGACCCAGTCCGTATAGTTGCTGCCATCATCTTTCAGCTTGGTTTTCTCTAGGAACGCGTTGAAGTTGAGGACAACGTGGGCCATTTGATCTACAAGACATATTGTAAAGATTTTAGACTAAGTTCATGATAATTAAGTTCATCTAATCAAATTACTCAATGAACTCCCACTCAGATAGACATCCCTCTAGTCATCTAAGTGAAACATGATCCGAGTTAACTAGGCCGTGTCCGATCATCACGTGAGACGGACTAGTCAAGATCGGTGAACATCTCCATGTTGATCGTATCTTCTATACGACTCATGCTCGACCTTTCGGTCCTCCATGTTCCGAGGCCATGTCTGTACATGCTAGGATCGTCAAGTCAACCTAAGTGTATTGCGTGTGTTCCGAGGCCATGTCTGTACATGCTAGGCTCGTCAACACCCGTTGTATGCGAACGTTAGAATCTATCACACCCGATCATCACGTGGTGCTTCGAAACAACGATCCTTCGCAACGGTGCACAGTTAGGGAGAACACTTTCTTGAAATTATTATAAGGGATCATCTTACTTACTACCGTCGTTCTAAGCAAATAAGATGCAAAACATGATAAACATCACATGCAATCAAATAGTGACATGATATGGCCAATATCATTTTGCTCCTTTGATCTCCATCTTCGGGGCACCATGATCATCTTCGTCACCGGCATGACACCATGATCTCCATCATTGTGTCTTCATGAAGTTGTCACACCAACGATTACTTCTACTTCTATGGCTAACGCGTTTAGCAACAAAGTAAAGTAATTTACATGGCGTTATTCAATGACACGCAGGTCATACAAAAAATAAAGACAACTCCTATGGCACCTGCCAGTTGTCATACTCATCGACATGCAAGTCGTGATTCCTATTACAAGAATATGATCAATCTCATACATCACATACATCATTCATCACATCTTCTGGCCATATCACATCACATAGCACTTGCTGCAAAAACAAGTTAGACATCCTCTAATTGTTGTTGCAAGTTTTTACGTGGCTTGTATAGGTTTCTAGCAAGAACGTTTCTTACCTATGTAAAACCACAACGTGATATGCCAATTTCTATTTACCCTTCATAAGGACCCTTTTCATCGAATCCGTTCCGACTAAAGTGGGAGAGACAGACACCCGCTAGCCACCTTATGCAACTAGTGCATGTCAGTCGGTGGAACCTGTCTCACGTAAGCGTACGTGTAAGGTCGGTCCGGGCCGCTTCATCCCACAATACCGCCGAAACAAGATAAGACTAGTAGCGGCAAGAAGAATTGGCAACATCTACGCCCACAACTGCTTTGTGTTCTACTCGTGCATAGTAACTACGCATAGGCCTGGCTCTAATACCATTGTTGGGGATCGTAGCAGAATTTTAAAAAATTTCTACGCTCACAAAGATCCATCTATGGAGTATACTAGCAACGAGGGGAGAGGAGTGCATCTACATACCCTTGTAGATCGCGAGCGGAAGTGTTCCAATGAACGGGGTGTTGGAAATATGCCCTAGAGGCAATAATAAATTGGTTATTATTATATTTCCTTGTTCATGATAATCGTTTATTATCCATGCTAGAATTGTATTGATAGGAAACTCAGATACATGTGTGGATACATAGACAACACCATGTCCCTAGTAAGCCTCTAGTTGACTAGCTCGTTGATCAATAGATGGTTACGGTTTCCTGACCATGGACATTGGATGTCGTTGATAACGGGATCACATCATTAGGAGAATGATGTGATGGACAAGACCCAATCCTAAGCCTAGCACAAGATCGTGTAGTTCGTTTGCTAAGAGCTTTTCTAATGTCAAGTATCATTTCCTTAGACCATGAGATTGTGCAACTCCCGGATACCGTAGGAATGCTTTGGGTGTACCAAACGTCACAACGTAACTGGGTGGCTATAAAGGTGCACTACAGGTATCTCCGAAAGTGTCTGTTGGGTTGGCACGAATCGAGACTGGGATTTGTCACTCCGTGTAAACGGAGAGGTATCTCTGGGCCCACTCGGTAGGACATCATCATAATGTGCACAATGTGACCAAGGAGTTGATCACGGGATGATGTGTTACGGAATGAGTAAAGAGACTTGCCGGTAACGAGATTGAACAAGGTATCGGGATACCGACGATCGAATCTCGGGCAAGTAACATACCGATAGACAAAGGGAATTGAATACGGGGTTGATTGAATCCTCAACATCGTGGTTCATCCGATGAGATCATCGTGGAACATGTGGGAGCCAACATGGGTATCCAGATCCCGCTGTTGGTTATTGGCCGGAGAACGTCTCGGTCATGTCTTCATGGTTCCCGAACCCGTAGGGTCTACACACTTAAGGTTCGGTGACGCTAGGGTTATAGAGATATTAGTATGCGGTAACCCGAAAGTTGTTCGGAGTCCCGGATGAGATCCCGGACGTCACGAGGAGTTCCGGAATGGTCCGGAGGTAAAGATTTATATATGGGAAGTCTTATTTTGGTCGCCGGAAAAGTTTCGCACTTTATCGGTATTGTACCGGGAGTGCCGAAAGGGGTCCGGGGGTCCACCAGCCCCGGGGGGCCACATGGGATGTAGGGGGTGCGCCTTGGCCTATATGGGCCAAGGGCACCAGCCCCAAGAGGCCCATGCGCCAAGAGATAAGGAAAAGGGAGAGTCCTAAAGGGGGAAGGCACCTCCGAGGTGCCTTGGGGGGGGGGGGGGGGGGGGGAAGGACTCCTCCCTGGCCGCACCCTTCCTTGGAGGAAGGGCCAAGGCTGCGCCCCCCCTCTCCCTTGGCCCTATATATAGTGGGGGAAAGGGAGGGCAGCAGCAATCCAAGCCCTGGCGCCTCCCTCTCCCTCCCGTGACACCTCTTCCTCCCCGCTTGCGCTTGGCGAAGCCCTGCCGGGATCCCGCTACTTCCACCACCACGCCGTCGTGCTGCTGGATCTCCATCAACCTCTCCTTCCCCCTTGCTGGATCAAGAAGGAGGAGACGTCGCTGCTCCGTACGTGTGTTGAACGCGGAGGTGCCGTCCGTTCGGCGCTAGGATCATCGGTGATTTGGATCACGACGAGTACGACTCCATCAACCCCGTTCTCTTGAACGCTTCTGCTCGCGATCTACAAGGGTATGTAGATGCACTCCCTTCCCTCTCGTTGCTAGTAAACTCCATAGATTGATCTTGGTGATGCGTAGAAAATTTTGAATTTCTGCTACGTTCCCCAACAGTGGCATCATGAGCTAGGTCTATGCGTAGTTTCTATGCACGAGTAGAACACAAAGTAGTTGTGGGCGTAGATGTTGCCAATTCTTCTTGCCGCTACTAGTCTTATCTTGTTTCGGCGGCATTGTGGGATGAAGCGGCCCGGACCGACCTTACACGTACGCTTACGTGAGACAGGTTCCACCGACTGACATGCACTAGTTGCATAAGGTGGCTAGCGGGTGTCTGTCTCTCCCACTTTAGTCGGATCGGATTCGATGAAAAGGGTCCTTATGAAGGGTAAATAGAAATTGGCATATCACGTTGTGACTTTTGCGTAGGTAAGAAACGTTCTTGCTAGAATTGTTGGAAATATGCCCTAGAGGTAATAATAAATGGTTATTATTATATTTCTGTGTTCATGATAATAGTCTTTTATTCATGCTATAATTGTATTGTCCGGAAATCGTAATACATGTGTGAATACATAGACCACAACCTGTCCCTAGTAAGCCTCTAGTTGACTAGCTCGTTGATCAACAGATAGTCATGGTTTCCTGACTATGGACATAGGATGTCATTGATAACGGGATCACATCATTAGGAGAATGATGTGATGGACAAGACCCAACTTAAGCATAGCATAAAAGATCGTGTAGTTTCGTTTGCTAGAGCTTTTCCAATGTCAAGTATCTTTTCCTTAGACCATGAGATCGTGCAACTCCCGAATACCGTAGGAGTGCTTTGGGTGTGCCAAACGTCACAACGTAACTGGGTGACTATAAAGGTGCATTACGGGTATCTCCGAAAGTGTCTGTTGGGTTGGCACGGATCGAGACTGGGATTTGTCACTCCGTGTAAACGGAGAGGTATCTCTGGGCCCACTCGGTAATGCATCATCATAATGAGCTCAATGTGACTAAGGCGTTAGTCACGGGATCATGCATTGCGGTACGAGTAAAGAGACTTGCCGGTAACGAGATTGAACAAGGTATTGGGATACCGACGATCGAATCTCGGGCAAGTAACATACCGATTGACAAAGGGAATTGCATACGGATTGATTGAATCCTCGACACCGTGGTTCACCCGATGATATCATCGTGGAACATGTGGGAGCCAACATGGGTATCCAGATCCCGCTGTTGGTTATTGACCGGAGAGGTGTCTCGGTCATGTCTGCATGTCTCCCGAACCCGTAGGGTCTACACACTTAAGGTCCGGTGACGCTAGGGTTGTAGAGATATATGTATGCGGAAACCCGAAAGTTGTTCGGAGTCCCGGATGAGATCCCGGACGTCACGAGAGGTTCCGGAATGGTCCGGAGGTGAAGAATTATATATAGGAAGTCCAGTTTTGGCCACCGGGAAAGTTTCGGGGGTTATCGGTATTGTACCGGGACCACCGGAAGGGTCCCGGGGGTCCACCGGGTGGGGCCACCTGTCCCGGAGGGCCCCGTGGGCTGAAAGTGGAGGGGAACCAGCCCCTAATGGGCTGGGGCGCCACTTTGGGCCTCCCCCCATGCGCCTAGGGTTGGGAACCCTAGGGGGGGAGTTTCCCCTTGCCTTGGGGGGCAAGGCAACCCCTTCCCCCTTGGCCGCCGCCCCCCCCTTGGAGATCCCATCTCCAAGGGCTGCGCACCCCCCTTGGGGGCCTATATAAAGGGGGGGAGGGAGGGCAGCACACTACAGCCTTTGGCGCCTCCCTCCTCCCCTGCAACACCTCTCTCTCGCGCGCAGAAGCTCGGCGAAGCCCTGCCGGAGAGGCGCTACATCCACCACCACACCGTCGTGCTGTTGGATCTCCATCAACCTCTCCTTCCCCCTTGCTGGATCAAGAAAGGAGGAGACGTCGCTGCACCGTACGTGTGTTGAACGCGGAGGTGCCGTCCGTTCGGCACTCGGTCATCGGTGATTTGGATCACGGCGAGTACGACTCCGTCATCCACGTTCATTGGAACGCTTCCGCTCGCGATCTACAAGGGTATGTAGATCCACTCCTTTCCCCTCGTTGCTAGTAGACTCCATAGATGCATCTTGGTGAGCGTAGGAAAATTTTAAATTATGCTACGATTCCCAACAGTGGCATCATGAGCCAGGCCTATGCGTAGTTACTATGCACGAGTAGAACACAAAGAAGTTGTGGGCGTTGATGTTGCCAATTCTTCTTGCCGCTACTAGTCGTTTCTTGTTTCGGCGGCATTGTAGGATGAAGCGGCCCGGACCGACCTTACACGTACGCTTACGTGAGACAGGTTCCACCGACTGACATGCACTAGTTGCATAAGGTGGCTAGCGGGTGTCTGTCTCTCCTACTTTAGTCGGAACGGATTCGATGAAAAGGGTCCTTATGAAGGGTAAATAGAAATTGGCAAATCACGTTGTGGTCATACGTAGGTAAGAAATCGTTCTTGCTAGAAACCTACAAACCACGTAAAAACTTGCAACAACAATTAGAGGACGTCTAACTTGTTTTTGCAGCAAGTGATATATGTGATATGATATGGCCAGAAGATGTGATGAATGATATATGTGATGTATGAGATTGATCATATTCTTGTAATAGGAATCACGACTTGCATGTCGATGAGTATGACAACCGGCAGGAGCCATAGGAGTTGTCTTTATTATTTTGCATGACCTGCGTGTCATTGAATAACGCCATGTAATTTACTTTACTTTGTTGCTAAACGGTTAGCCATAGAAGTAGAAGTAATCGTTGGCGTGACAACTTCATGAAGACACAATGATGGAGATCATGATGATGGAGATCATGGTGTCATGCCGGTGACGAAGATGATCATGGTGCCCCGAAGATGGAGATCAAAGGAGCATGATGATATTGGCCATATCATGTCACTATTTGATTGCATGTGATGTTTATCATGTTTTTGCATCTTATTTGCTTAGTACGACGGTAGCAAGTAGGATGATCCCTTATAATAATTTCAAGAAAGTGTTCACCCTAACTGTGCACCGTTGCGAAGGTTCGTCGTTTCGAAGCACCACGTGATGATCGGGTGTGATAGATTCTTACGTTCGCATACAACGGGTGTTGACGAGCCTAGCATGTACAGACATGGCCTCGGAACACACGCAATACACTTAGGTTGACTTGACGAGCCTAGCATGTACAGACATGGCCTCGGAACACGGAGGACCGAAAGGTCGAGCATGAGTCGTATAGAAGATGCGATCAACATGGAGATGTTCACCGATCTTGACTAGTCCGTCTCACGTGATGATCGGACACGGCCTAGTTGAGTTCGGATCATGTTTCACTTAGATAACTAGAGGGATGTCTATCTGAGTGGGAGTTCATTAAATAATTTGATTATATGAACTTAATTATCATGAACTTAGTCTAAAAATCTTTACACTATGTATTGTAGATCAAATGGCCCACGTTGTCCTCAATTTCAACGCGTTCCTAGAGAAAACCAAGCTGAAAGATGATGGCAGCAACCATACGGACTGGGTCCGGAACCTGAGGATCATCCTCATAGCAGCCAAGAAAGATTATGTCTTAGAAGCACCGCTAGGTGAAGCACCAATCCCTGAGAACCAAGACGTTATGAACGCTTGGCAGCAGCGTGCTGATGATTACTCCCTCGTTCAGTGCGGCATGCTTTACAGCTTAGAACCGGGTCTCCAAAAGCGTTTTGAGAAACATGGAGCATATGAGATGTTCGAGGAGCTGAAACTGGTTTTTCAAGCTCATGCCCGGGTCGAGAGATATGATGTCTCCGACAAGTTCTTCAGCTGTAAAATGGAGGAGAACAGTTCTGTTAGTGAGCACATACTCAGAATGTCTGGGTTGCACAACCGCTTGTCTCAGCTGGGAGTTAATCTCCCAGATGACGCGGTCATTGACAGAATCCTCCAGTCGCTTCCACCAAGCTACAAGAGCTTTGTGATGAACTACAATATGCAGGGGATGGAAAAGACCATTCCCGAGGTGTATTCAATGCTGAAATCAGCTGAGGTAGAGATCAGAAAAGAACATCAAGTGTTGATGGTGAATAAAACCACTAAGTTCAAGAAGGGCAAGGGTAAGAAGAACTTCAAGAAGGACGGCAAGGGAGTTGCCGCGCCCGGTAAGCCAGTTACCGGGAAGAAGTCAAAGATTGGACCCAAGCCCGAGACTGAGTGCTTTTATTGCAAGGGAAGTGGTCACTGGAAGCGGAACTGCCCCAAATATTTAGCGGACAAGAAGAAGGCCGGCAACACCCAAGGTATATGTGATATACAAGTAATTGATGTGTACCTTACCAGTACTCGTAGTAGCTCCTGGGTATTTGATACCGGTGCGGTTGCTCATATTTGTAACTCAAATCAGGAACTACGGAATAAACGGAGACTGGCAAAAGACGAGGTGACGATGCGCGTCGGGAATGGTTCCAAGGTCGATGTGATCGCCGTCGACACGCTACCTCTGCATCTACCCACGGGATTAGTTATAAACCTCAATAATTGTTATTTAGTGCCAGCTTTGAGCATGAACATTGTATCTGGATCTCGTTTAATTCGAGATGGCTACTCATTTAAATCTGAGAATAATGGTTGTTCTATTTATTTGAGAGATATGTTTTATGGTCATGCCCCGCTGGTCAATGGTTTATTCTTGATGAATCTCGAACGTGATGCTACACATGTTCATAGTGTGAATACCAAAAGATGTAAAGTTGATAACGATAGTCCCACATACTTGTGGCACTGCCGCCTTGGTCACATTGGTGTCAAGCGCATGAAGAAGCTCCATGCAGATGGACTTTTGGAGTCTCTTGATTACGAATCATTTGACACGTGCGAACCATGCCTCATGGGTAAGATGACCAAGACTCCGTTCTCCGGAACAATGGAGCGAGCAACCAACTTATTGGAAATCATACATACCGATGTGTGCGGTCCAATGAGTGTTGAGGCTCGCGGAGGATATCATTATGTTCTCACTCTCACTGATGATTTAAGTAGATATGGGTACGTCTGCCTAATGAAACACAAGTCTGAAACCTTTGAAAAGTTCAAGGAATTTCAGAGTGAGGTTGAGAATCAACGTGACAGGAAAATAAAATTCTTACGATCAGATCGTGGTGGAGAATATTTAAGTCACGAATTTGGTACACACTTAAGGAAATGTGGAATAGTTTCACAACTCACGCCGCCTGGAACACCTCAGAGAAATGGTGTGTCCGAACGTCGTAATCGCACTCTATTGGATATGGTGCGATCTATGATGTCTCTTACCGATTTACCGCTCTCATTTTGGGGTTATGCTTTAGAGACTGCCGCATTCACTTTAAATAGGGCACCGTCTAAATCCGTTGAGACGACACCGTATGAATTATGGTTTGGGAAGAAACCTAAGCTGTCGTTTCTAAAAGTTTGGGGATGCGATGCTTATGTCAAGAAACTTCAACCTGAAAAGCTCGAACCCAAATCGGAAAAATGCGTCTTCATAGGATACCCTAAGGAAACTATTGGGTACACCTTCTACCTCAGATCCGAAGGCAAGATCTTCGTTGCCAAGAACGGGTCCTTTCTAGAGAAGGAGTTTCTCTCGAAAGAATTGAGTGGGAGGAAAGTGGAACTTGATGAGGTGATAGTCACCCCTTCCGAGTCGGAAAATAGCGCAGCGCGGGAAAATGTTCCTGTGGTGCCTACACCGACGGGGGAGGAAGTTAATGATGATGATCATGAAGCTTCGGATCAAGTTGCCACTGAACTTCGTAGGTCCACAAGGACACGTTCCGCACCAGAGTGGTACGGCAACCCTGTCCTGGAAATCATGTTGTTAGACAACGGTGAACCTTCGAACTATGAAGAAGCGATGGCGGGCCCGGATTCCGACAAATGGCTAGAAGCCATGAAATCCGAGATAGAATCCATGTATGAAAACAAAGTATGGACTTTGACTGACTTGCCCGATGAGCGGCGAGCCATAGAAAACAAATGGATCTTTAAGAAGAAGACGGACGCAGATGGTAATGTGACCATCTACAAAGCTCGACTTGTCGCTAAGGGTTATCGACAAGTTCAAGGGGTTGACTACGATGAGACTTTCTCACCCGTAGCGAAGCTGAAGTCCGTCCGAATCATGTTAGCAATTGCCGCATACTATGATTATGAGATATGGCAGATGGACGTCAAAACGGCATTCCTTAACGGCTTCCTTAAGGAAGAGTTGTATATGATGCAGCCGGAAGGTTTTGTCGATCCTAAGAATGCTAACAAAGTATGCAAGCTCCAGCGCTCAATCTATGGGCTGGTGCAAGCATCTCGGAGTTGGAACATTCGCTTTGATGAGATGATCAAAGCGTTTGGGTTTACACAGACTTATGGAGAAGCCTGTGTTTACAAGAAAGTGAGTGGGAGCTCTGTAGCATTTCTCATATTATATGTGGATGACATATTATTGATGGGAAATGATATAGAATTCTTGGAAAGTATAAAGGCCTATTTGAATAAATGTTTTTCAATGAAGGACCTTGGAGAAGCTGCTTATATATTAGGCATCAAGATCTATAGAGATAGATCAAGACGCCTCATTGGTCTTTCACAGAGTACATACCTTGACAAGATATTGAAGAAGTTCAGTATGGATCAGTCCAAGAAGGGGTTCTTGCCTGTATTGCAAGGTGTGCAATTGAGCACGGCTCAATGCCCGACCACGGCAGAAGATATAGAAGAGATGAGTGTCATCCCCTATGCCTCGGCCATAGGGTCTATTATGTATGCCATGCTGTGTACCAGACCTGATGTAAACCTTGCCGTAAGTTTGGTAGGAAGGTACCAAAGTAATCCCAGCAAGGAACACTGGACAACGGTCAAGAATATCCTGAAGTACCTGAAGAGGACTAAGGATATGTTTCTCGTCTATGGAGGTGACGAAGAGCTCGTCGTAAAGGGTTACATCGACGCTAGCTTCGACACAGATCCGGATGACTCGAAGTCACAGACCGGATACGTGTATATTTTGAATAGAGGAGCAGTAAGCTGGTGCAGTTGCAAGCAAAGCGTCGTGGCGGGATCTACATGTGAAGCGGAATACATGGCAGCCTCGGAGGCAGCACAGGAAGCAGTCTGGATGAAGGAGTTCATTACCGACCTAGGGGTGATTCCCAATGCGTCGGGCCCAATGACTCTCTTATGTGACAACACTGGAGCTATTGCCCTTGCGAAGGAGCCCAGGTTTCACAGGAAGACCAGGCATATCAAGCGTCGCTTCAACTCCATTCGTGAAAGTGTTCAAAATGGAGACATAGATATTTGTAAAGTACACACGGACCTGAATGTAGCAGATCCGTTGACTAAACCTCTCCCTAGGGCAAAACATGATCAACACCAGGACGCAATGGGTGTTCGATTCATCACAATGTAACTAGATTATTGACTCTAGTGCAAGTGGGAGACTGTTGGAAATATGCCCTAGAGGCAATAATAAATGGTTATTATTATATTTCTGTGTTCATGATAATAGTCTTTTATTCATGCTATAATTGTATTGTCCGGAAATCGTAATACATGTGTGAATACATAGACCACAACCTGTCCCTAGTAAGCCTCTAGTTGACTAGCTCGTTGATCAACAGATAGTCATGGTTTCCTGACTATGGACATAGGATGTCATTGATAACGGGATCACATCATTAGGAGAATGATGTGATGGACAAGACCCAACTTAAGCATAGCATAAAAGATCGTGTAGTTTCGTTTGCTAGAGCTTTTCCAATGTCAAGTATCTTTTCCTTAGACCATGAGATCGTGCAACTCCCGGATACCGTAGGAGTGCTTTGGGTGTGCCAAACGTCACAACGTAACTGGGTGACTATAAAGGTGCATTACGGGTATCTCCGAAAGTGTCTGTTGGGTTGGCACGGATCGAGACTGGGATTTGTCACTCCGTGTAAACGGAGAGGTATCTCTGGGCCCACTCGGTAATGCATCATCATAATGAGCTCAATGTGACTAAGGCGTTAGTCACGGGATCATGCATTGCGGTACGAGTAAAGAGACTTGCCGGTAACGAGATTGAACAAGGTATTGGGATACCGACGATCGAATCTCGGGCAAGTAACATACCGATTGACAAAGGGAATTGCATACGGATTGATTGAATCCTCGACACCGTGGTTCACCCGATGATATCATCGTGGAACATGTGGGAGCCAACATGGGTATCCAGATCCCGCTGTTGGTTATTGACCGGAGAGGTGTCTCGGTCATGTCTGCATGTCTCCCGAACCCGTAGGGTCTACACACTTAAGGTCCGGTGACGCTAGGGTTGTAGAGATATATGTATGCGGAAACCCGAAAGTTGTTCGGAGTCCCGGATGAGATCCCGGACGTCACGAGAGGTTCCGGAATGGTCCGGAGGTGAAGAATTATATATAGGAAGTCCAGTTTTGGCCACCGGGAAAGTTTCGGGGGTTATCGGTATTGTACCGGGACCACCGGAAGGGTCCCGGGGGTCCACCGGGTGGGGCCACCTGTCCCGGAGGGCCCCGTGGGCTGAAAGTGGAGGGGAACCAGCCCCTAATGGGATGGGGCGCCACTTTGGGCCTCCCCCCCATGCGCCTAGGGTTGGGAACCCTAGGGGGGGAGTTTCCCCTTGCCTTGGGGGGCAAGGCAACCCCTTCCCCCTTGGCCGCCGCCCCCCCCTTGGAGATCCCATCTCCAAGGGCTGCGCACCCCCCTTGGGGGCCTATATAAAGGGGGGGGAGGGAGGGCAGCACACTACAGCCTTTGGCGCCTCCCTCCTCCCCTGCAACACCTCTCTCTCGCGCGCAGAAGCTCGGCGAAGCCCTGCCGGAGAGCCGCTACATCCACCACCACACCGTCGTGCTGTTGGATCTCCATCAACCTCTCCTTCCCCCTTGCTGGATCAAGAAAGGAGGAGACGTCGCTGCACCGTACGTGTGTTGAACGCGGAGGTGCCGTCCGTTCGGCACTCGGTCATCGGTGATTTGGATCACGGCGAGTACGACTCCGTCATCCACGTTCATTGGAACGCTTCCGCTCGCGATCTACAAGGGTATGTAGATCCACTCCTTTCCCCTCGTTGCTAGTAGACTCCATAGATGCATCTTGGTGAGCGTAGGAAAATTTTAAATTATGCTACGATTCCCAACAAGAATCCCATAGCAGCCACGTAAAACTTGCAACAACAATTAGAGGACGTCTAACTTGTTTTTGCAGCATGTGCTATGTGATGTGATATGGCCAGAAGATGTGATGAATGATATATGTGATGTATGAGATTGATCATATTCTTGTAATAGGAATCACGACTTGCATGTCGATGAGTATGACAACCGGCAGGAGCCATAGGAGTTGTCTTTATTTTTTGTATGACCTGCGTGTCATTAAATAACGCCATGTAAATTACTTTACTTTATTGCTAAGCGCGTTAGCCATAGAAGTAGAAGTAATCGTTGGCGTGACAACTTCATGAAGACACAATGATGGAGATCATGATGATGGAGATCATGGTGTCATGCCGGTGACAAAGATGATCATGGTGCCCCGAAGATGGAGATCAAAGGAGCAAAATGATATTGGCTATATCATGTCACTATTTGATTGCATGTGATGTTTATCATGTTTACATCTTATTTGCTTAGAACGACGGTAGCATAAATAAGATGATCCCTCACTAAAATTTCAAGAGACGTGTTCCCCCTAACTGTGCACCGTTGCGAAGTTTCGTTGTTTCGAAGCACCACGTGATGATCGGGTGTGATAGATTCTAACGTTCGAATACAACTGGTGTTGACGAGCCTAGCATGTACAGACATGGCCTCGGAACACATGCAAAACACTTAGGTTGACTTGACGAGCCTAGCATGTACAGACATGGCCTCGGAACACAAGACCGAAAGGTCGAACATGAGTCGTATAGTAGATACGATCAACATGGAGATGTTCACCGATGATGACTAGTCCGTCTCACGTGATGATCGGACACGGCCTAGTTTGACTCGGATCATGTATCACTTAGATGACTAGAGGGATGTCTATCTGAGTGGGAGTTCATTAAATAATCAGATGAACTTCATTATCATGAACATAGTCAAAAGGTCTTTGCAAATTATGTCATGCGCTTTAGTTCTACTGGTTAAGATATGTTCCTAGAGAAAATTTAGTTGAAAGTTGATAGTAGCAATTATGCGGACTGGGTCCGTGAACTGAGGATTGTCCTCATTACTGCACAGAAGGCTTATGTCCTTAATGCACCGCTCGGTGTGCTGAACCTCAGCGTCGTCTGTAGATGTTGCGAAACATCTGACATACACGTTTTGATGACTACGTGATAGTTCAGTGCGTATTGCTAACGGTTTAGAATTGTGGCACCAAAGACGGTTTTGAAACGTCGCAGAACATATGAGATGTTCCGAAGACTGAAATTGGGATTTCAGACTAGTGCCCGCGTCAAGAGGTATGAGACCTCTGACAAGCTCAATCGTTGAGCATGTGCTCAGAATGTCTGAGTACCACAATCGCTTGAATCGAGTGGGAGTTAATCTCCCAGATGAGATAGTGATGGTTCTCCATAGTCACTGCCACCAAGCTAGTAGAGCTTCATGATGAACTATAACATATCAGGGATAGTTATGATGATCCTTGAGCTATTCGCGATGTTTGACACCGCGAAAGTAGAAATCAAATAGGAGTATCAATTGTTGATGGTTAGTAAAACCACTAGTTTCTAGAAGGGCAAGGGCAAAAGGGATACTTCATGAAACAGCAAATCATTTGCTGCTCTAGTGGAGAATCCCAAGGTTGAACCCAAACCCGAGACTAAGTGCTTCTGTAATGAGGGGAACGGTCACTGAAGTAGAACTACCCTAGATACTTGGTAGATGAGAAGGCAGGCAAGGTCGACAGAAGTATATTGGATATACATTATATGAATGTGTACTTTCCTAGTACTCCTAGCAGCACCAGGGTATTAGATACCGGTTCGGTTGCTAAGTGTTAGTAACTCGAAATAAAAGCTGCGGAATAAACGAAGACTAGCTAAAGGTGAGATGACGATATGTGTTGGAAGTATTTCCAAGGTTGATGTGATCAAGCATCGCATGCTCCCTCTACCATCGAGATTTGGTGTTTGCGTTGAGCATGATTGGATTATGTTTATCGCAATACGGTTATTCATTTAAGGAGAATAATGGTTACTCTGTTTATTTGAATAATACCTTCAATGGTCTTGCACCTAAAATGAATCTCGATCGCAGTGATACACATGTTCGTGCCAAAAGATATAAAATAGTAATGATAGTACCACATACTTGTGGCACTGCCATTTGAGTCATATTGGTATAGAACGCATGAAGAAGCTCCATGTAGATGGATCTTTGGACTCACTCGTTTTGAAAAGATTGAGACATACGAACCATGTCTATTGGTATATATGCATGAAGAAACTCCATGCAGATGGATCGTTTGGACTCACTTGATTTTAAATCACTTGAGACATGCAAATCATACCACATGGGCAAGATGACTGAAAGGCCTCGTTTTCAGTAAGATGGAACAAGAGAGCAACTTGTTGGAAGTAATACATTTTGATGTATGCAGTCCAATGAGTGCTGAGGCATGCAGTGGATATCGTTATGTTCTTACTTCACAGATGATTTGAGTAGATGCTGAGTGTATTTACTTGATGAAACACAAGTCTGAATTATTGAAAGGTTCAAGTAATTTCAGAGTGAAGTTGAAGATCGTCGTGACAAGAGGATAAAATGTCTGTGATATGATCATAGAGATGAGTATCTGAGTTACGAGTTTGGCACACGATTAAGAAATTGTGGAAATTGTTTCACGACTAACACCGCTTGGAGCACCATAGTGTGATGGTGTGTCCGAACATCATAACTGCACCCTATTGGATATGGTGCATACCATGATGTCTCTTATCGAATTACAACTATCGGTTATGGGTTAGGCATTAGAGACAACCGCATTCACTTTAAATAGGGCACCACGCAATTCCGTTGAGACGACACCGTTTAGAGAAACCTAAGTTGTCGTTTCTTAAAAGTTTGGGGCTGCGACGCTTATGTGAAAAAGTTCCAGGCCGATAAGCTCGAACCCAAAGCGGATAAATGCATCTTCATAAGAATACCCAAAATAGTTGGGTATACCTCCTATTTCAGATCTGGAAGCAAAAGTAATTGCTTCTAGAAACGGTTCCTTTCTCGAGGAAAAGTTTCTCTCGAAAGAATTGAGTGGGAGGATGGCGGAGACTTGATGAGGTTATTGAACCATAACTTCAACTAGTGTGTAGCAAGGCACAGGAAGTTGTTCCTGTGGCATCTGCACCAATTGAAGTGGAAGCTTATGATAGTGATCATGAAACTTCGGATCAAGTCACTACCAAACCTCGTAGGACGACGAGGATGCGTACTACTTCAGAGTAATGCGTGATCCTGTCTTGGAAGTCATGTTGCTAGACAACAATGAACCTACGAGCTATGGAGAAGCGATGGTGGGCCCATATTCCGACAAATGGTTAGAAGCCATGAAATCCGAGATAGGATCCATGTATCAGAACAAAGCATGGACTTTGGTGAACTTGCCCGATGATCGGCAAGCCATTGAGATAAATGGATCTTTAAGAAGAAGACAGACATGGACGGTAATGTTACCGTCTATGAAGCTCGACTTGTGGCAAAGAGTATTTTCACAAGTTCAAGGAGTTGACTACGATGAGATTTTCTCATCCGTAGCGATGCTTAAGTCCGTCGGAATCATGTTAGCATTAGCTGCATTTATAAAATCTGGCAGATGGATGTCAAAACAAGTTTCCTTACCAGTTTTCGTAAGGAAAGGTTGTATGTGATACAATCAGAAAGGTTTTGTCGATCCTAAGGATGCTAAAAGGTATGCTAGCTCCAGCGATCCTTCCATGGACTAGAGCAAGCATCTCGGAGTCAGAATATACGCTTTGATGGAGTGATCAAAGTTTTTGGGTTTATACAAAGTTTGTTAGAAACTTGTATTTACAATAAAGTGAGTGGGAGTGCTACAACATTTCTGATAAGTATATGTGAATGACATATTGTTGATCCGAAATGATGTAAATTTTTTGGAAAGCATAAAGGGTTGTTTGAAAGGAGTTTTTCAAAGGAAGACCTGGATAAAGCTGCTTACATATTGGGCATCAAGATCTATAGAGATAGATCAAGACGCCTGATAATACTTTCAAAGAACACACACCTTGACATGATTTTGAAAGAGTTCAAAATAGATCAGCAAAGAAGGAGTTCTTGGCTGTGTTACAAGGTGTGAGTATTGAGTAAGACTCAAGACCTGGCCACAGCAGAAGAGAGAGAAAGGACGAAGGTCGTCCCCTATGCTTTAGACGTAGGCTCTACAGTATGCTATGCTGTGTACCGCACATGAAGTGTGCCTTGCCATGAGTTAGTCAAGGGGTACAATAGTGATCCGAGAATGGATCACATGACAGCGGTCGAATTTATCCTTAGTATCTAGTGGACTAAGGAATTTTCTTGGTTATGGAGGTGAAAAGGAGTTCGTCGTAAAGGGTTACGTCGATGCGAACTTTGACACTAATCCGGATGACTCTGAGTAGTAAACCGGATTCGTATAGTAGAGCAGTTATTTGAAATGGCTCCAAGTAGCGCGTGGTAGCATCCACAAGATGACATAGATATTTGTAAAACACACACGGATCTGAAAGGTTCAGACCCGTTGACTAACAACCTCTCTCACAAGCATAACCTGATCAAACCAGAACTCATTGAGTGTTAATCACATAGTGATGTGA
Source organism: Aegilops tauschii subsp. strangulata (assembly GCF_002575655.3). Lineage (NCBI taxonomy): Eukaryota > Viridiplantae > Streptophyta > Magnoliopsida > Poales > Poaceae > Aegilops > Aegilops tauschii. Next base: position 509,561,741 of record NC_053037.3, read on the forward strand.
ACTAGATTGTTGACTCTAGTAAACTCTTTGGATGTTGGTCACATGGTGATGTGACCTGTGAGTGTTAATCACATGGTGATGTGAACTAGATTATTGACTCTAGTGCAAGTGGGAGACTGTTGGAAATATGCCCTAGAGGCAATAATAAATTGGTTATTATTATATTTCCTTGTTCATGATAATCATTTATTATCCATGCTAGAATTGTATTGATAGGAAACTCAGATACATGTGTGGATACATAGACAACACCATGTCCCTAGTAAGCCTCTAGTTGACTAGCTCGTTGATCAATAGATGGTTACGGTTTCCTGACCATGGACATTGGATGTCGTTGATAACGGGATCACATCATTAGGAGAATGATGTGATGGACAAGACCCAATCCTAAGCCTAGCACAAGATCGTGTAGTTCGTTTGCTAAGAGCTTTTCTAATGTCAAGTATCATTTCCTTAGACCATGAGATTGTGCAACTCCCGGATACCGTAGGAATGCTTTGGGTGTACCAAACGTCACAACGTAACTGGGTGGCTATAAAGGTGCACTACAGGTATCTCCGAAAGTGTCTGTTGGGTTGGTACGAATCGAGACTGGGATTTGTCACTCCGTGTAAACGGAGAGGTATCTCTGGGCCCACTCGGTAGGACATCATCATAATGTGCACAATGTGACCAAGGAGTTGATCACGGGATGATGTGTTACGGAACGAGTAAAGAGACTTGCCGGTAACGAGATTGAACAAGGTATCGGGATACCGACGATCGAATCTCGGGCAAGTAACATACCGATAGACAAAGGGAATTGAATACGGGATTGATTGAATCCTCAACATCGTGGTTCATCCGATGAGATCATCGTGGAACATGTGGGAGCCAACATGGGTATCCAGATCCCGCTGTTGGTTATTGGCCGGAGAACGTCTCGGTCATGTCTTCATGGTTCCCGAACCCGTAGGGTCTACACACTTAAGGTTCGGTGACGCTAGGGTTATAGAGATATTAGTATGCGGTAACCCGAAAGTTGTTCAGAGTCTCGGATGAGATCCCGGACGTCACGAGGAGTTCCGGAATGGTCCGGAGGTAAAGATTTATATATGGGAAGTCTTATTTTGGTCGCCGGAAAAGTTTCGCACTTTATCGGTATTGTACCGGGAGTGCCGAAAGGGGTCCGGGGGTCCACCAAGGGGGTCCACCAGCCCCGGGGGGCCACATGGGCTGTAGGGGGTGCGCCTTGGCCTATATGGGCCAAGGGCACCAGCCCCAAGAGGCCCATGCGCCAAGAGATAAGGAAAAGGGAGAGTCCTAAAGGGGGAAGGCACCTCCGAGGTGCCTTGGGGGGGGAAGGACTCCTCCCTGGCCGCACCCATCCTTAGAGGAAGGGCCAAGGCTGCGCCCCCTCTCCCTTGGCCCTATATATAGTGGGGAAAGGGAGGGCAGCAGCAATCCAAGCCCTGGCGCCTCCCTCTCCCTCCCGTGACACCTCTTCCTCCCCGCTTGCGCTTGGCGAAGCCCTGCCGGGATCCCGCTACTTCCACCACCATGCCGTCGTGCTGCTGGATCTCCATCAACCTCTCCTTCCCCCTTGCTAGATCAAGAAGGAGGAGACGTCGCTGCTCCGTACGTGTGTCGAACGCGGAGGTGCCGTCCGTTCGGCGCTAGGATCATCGGTGATTTGGATCACGACGAGTACGACTCCATCAACCCCGTTCTCTTGAACGCTTCCGCTCGCGATCTACAAGGGTATGTAGATGCACTCCCTTCCCTCTCATTGCTAGTAAACTCCATAGATTGATCTTGGTGACGCGTAGAAAATTTTGAATTTCTGCTACGTTCCCCAACACGGGGTTGATGGAGTCGTACTCGCCGTGATCCAAATCACCGATGACCGAGTGCCGAACGGACGGCACCTCCGCGTTCAACACATGTACGGAGCAGCGATGTCTCCTCCTTCTTGATCCAGCAAGGGGGAAGGAGAGGTTGATGGAGATCCAGCAGCACGACGGCGTGGTGGTGGATGTAGCGGGATCTCGGCAGGGCTTCGCCGAGCTTCTGCGAGAGGGAGAGGTGTTGCAGGGGAGGAGGGAGGCGCCAAAGGCTGTAGTACTGCTGCCCTCCCTCCCCCCTTTATATAGGCCCCCTGGGAAGGGGGGCGCCGGCCAGGAACCCATCTACATGGGGGGCGGCGGCCAGGGGGGAGACTTGCCCCCCAAGGCAAGTGGGGCGCCCCCCCACCCTAGGGTTTCCAACCCTAGGCGCAGGGGGGAGGCCCATGGGGGGCGCCCCAGCCCACTAAGGGCTGGTTCCCTTCCCACTTAAGCCCATGGGGCCCTCCGGGATGGGTGGCCCCACCCGGTGGACCCCCGGGACCCTTCCGGTGGTCCCGGTACAATACCGATAACCCCCGAAACTTTCCCGGTGGCCGAAACTTGACTTCCTATATATAATTCTTCACCTCCAGACCATTCCGGAACTCCTCGTGACGTCCGGGATCTCATCGGGGACTCCGAACAACTTTCGGGTTTCCGCATACTCATATCTCTACAACCCTAGCGTCACCGAACCTTAAGTGTGTAGACCCTACGGGTTCGGGAGACATGCAGACATGACCGAGACGCCTCTCCGGTCAATAACCAACAGCGGGATCTGGATACCCATGTTGGCTCCCACATGTTCCACGATGATCTCATCGGATGAACCACGATGTCGAGGATTCAATCAATCCCGTATACAATTCCCTTTGTCAATCGGTATGTTACTTGCCCGAGATTCGATCGTCGGTATCCCAATACCTTGTTCAATCTCGTTACCGGCAAGTCTCTTTACTCGTACCGCAATGCATGATCCCGTGACTAACTCCTTAGTCACATTGAGCTCATTATGATGATGCATTACCGAGTGGGCCCAGAGATACCTCTCCGTCATACGGAGTGACAAATCCCAGTCTCGATCCGAGCCAACCCAACAGACACTTTCGGAGATACCCGTAGTGTACCTTTATAGTCACCCAGTTACGTTGTGACGTTTGGCACACCCAAAGTACTCCTACGGTATCCGGGAGTTGCACGATCTCATGGTCTAAGGAGAAGATACTTGACATTGGAAAAGCTCTAGCAAATGAACTACACGATCTTTGAGCTATGCTTAGGATTGGGTCTTGTCCATCACATCATTCTCCTAATGATGTGATCCCGTTATCAATGACATCCAATGTCCATAGTCAGGAAACCATGACTATCTGTTGATCAACGAGCTAGTCAACTAGAGGCTTACTAGGGACACGTTGTGGTCTATGTATTCACACATGTATTACGATTTCTGGATAACACAATTATAGCATGAACAATAGACAATTACCATGAACAAAGAAATATAATAATAACCATTTATTATTGCCTCTAGGGCATATTTCCAACAACCCCATGTATATCCTCTCCTCCCTGTGCTTCTCTTGCCTGGGAGGCAACTCTTCAGTGTGCTTGACATGGTCCATCTTCTCCTCCCCATTGCTCTCTCTAATCCCCAATGTTCACATTTGGTCTGCTCTTGTCTTGTAGATGTGCAGGAAGAAAAGGGCCATAAGATTGTACAGGCAGAACAGGATGTTGTTCTGTTCAACCACATTGCCCCTGGTAAACACGATGTAGGCAGTGTGGCGTGGATAGCCGATGCTTTAAAATAATTGTAGCGTTGATCCACTTTTCACATACTGAATCCTAATAACAGGGAATAAGGGCTAGGATCAAATACAATGAGTAAGTAGAAAAATTAGAACGATAATTGTTGATTAGAAGCATTCATCCGGATGGATTTATGAGATGCATATATAATGATGGCTCCAGTTCAAGTGATGACATAGCAGTAGCTGAAATAGAAATTCAGTGAGCATCTTCGCGTTAGATTTCATTTAGTTTCAATTAGCATTGGGCACTAGCTGGTTTCAATCTTGCTACCATCTATTTGGGAGCCCCCTTCTAGAGGTTGGCACGGGTGAAGTGGCAGCCACTGATTGCATTGTAAACAACATGAATAGTGAGCCCGATGAGCAGGCTAACGGTGCGGGCGAGATCAGTTAGTATGACAGATAGAATGTTCATGCATATTGAAATGTGCCTTATTGACTAAATTTGATATTAACATGTGTCGTTCACCTTACGCGCAGATATGGTTGCAAAGGTTGAAGAAGAGTATGTCGATCGGAGCCTGAGCAAGCTATATTACCACCCCCAGCCAACAGTAAGTTCCTGCAAGACAAACACAACAACATGTGTGTGGCATAAGTAAATAACTGAGTTAATTTTGTTCCTATGATATGACCTGAAACATCTTCGCGTTAGATTTCATGTACTTACTAATGCTTTGACCTAAAACTGGAACCACTGTAGCTGTTCTGCTGCCAATATAACTTCGTTTGCATTTAGTTTGTCGTAATATTAATTCAGGTTCTATAGTCTGCTAGGTTAAGTTGTTTATTTAGTTAAGTTCCCATCTAATTGCCTGAATTAGTCATGTATGGAGAGCAGCTGAAAGTTAGAACAGGGTATGCAACAATAGTGTGATTTATGTTGCTGGAAGTACTGCCAATGCTCTTGTCATTTTTTAGCTTTGCTCTCGGTTTTGTTGGCAAGGGGTCTTTGGTCATGAATCCATTGTAGAATGGAAATAGTTCAGCACCAAGGGACAATCGAAATTACTATCATGATATTCTAGGTAGTAATTACTCAAAAATAATATTTTTTTGTTCTTCCATTTTTCTCCTTTAGTTTGGTATGATGATGAGTTGATGCCCCCGTCATGTAATTATTCCAAGATAGCCTGACTGTAATATTTCTGGGAGAAATATTATTACGAATGGAGAAAGCTTTATTTCAGGCATCTCAATTATCGTCCTAATATTACAGTCAGACTATCTTGGATGAAAGACATAGTTCGTGTGCATCATGACATTCCCTGCAATATTTCTTTCTACGTAATCATTCATGTGTGCATATGTGGGTATGTTTGTTGGTATCTACTCACTATATTATATACTGTGTTATTCAGAGATCCCGGGCCCTGCTGGGAGATCAAAGGCTGGAAGTGCATGCAAGACGGCATGTTAATCAGGCAGATTATCATTCAAAGTCTGGATCTACGATGTTTGTGGCGCAGGTCCTGTTTCTCTCATTCCTCCCTCCCAATCCTCAACTTTCTGGATCATGGACGTAATATGGGCACAGTCACATCTTTTTTTGGTAAATGCATATGAGCAACGAACTTGGGAGGATTTTTATTCTGTTGTTAGTTTGCTTCATCTAAATATATGATGTATTAATTTGTACGCTGATGAACAATTTGGCTGATACATATGGTTCCTTAGCTTATATTTCCGACCATTACAGTTAGGTGTCTTGATTGGCTTTGTGACTTGATAACATATTGTGGTTCGACCAGATTGGATTGCGAGATGCGACATTATGCAGGGGAGTCCTATTTTTATTTCAAAAGCTCGGTATTTTTTTACAATGGATGGCACAACTTAGGCACGCTTCGCTTCTTTGCCCAACCTGTTCCCGGAATGTTTATTTTAGTTCCTTCCCGCATCAGTTCTTTTTTATCTTTAGGCTGAATGATAGAGTGGAGATGTTAAACTCCTTCATGATTAGAACATGGTGATAAGGAGAACATCTTTTTTGAGTTATGATTTATTTGAGATGTTTAGACAACGATTGCTACTTTCAAATTGATTTGATATGTTTCTCTGAAGTTTCATTCATTTCATGTGTGTTCAGGTATATATATTAGAAGTTGTTATGGCTCACTTCCATTTATATCATGTTGACACGGCGAATCAGCTGGTTAGAATTCTGTATATTTTTCTTCACCTTGTGAGAGGCACATCTTTCAACCAAGAATGTCAATAGTGACTATCCAGAGGACATGGTAAGAATACAATCTCAACACTTGCATTTTCATCTCCTTCTACCTTTTTGTTTCTTGAGGTGTTAGAATTTGTGGGAAACAGTTCTGGATTTTTTTTGTGTATGGTAGTTTGCAAGTGAATTTGCGACTATTTTGGATACTGTCCCTAATTAAGGTTAATTAGAAATTGTGGATGCACACGTGGTTTGTGTTCTTTATCATGGGGTATCTGTTCTTTTGCACATAGGTAGAACGTGCAATATAAAGATTAATTAAAGGTATACATTAGTGTCTATGCATTTCTAATCTCTGTTGAACTGATGAAAGGATGCACAATTATGTTTCTACTTAGGAAAACCAGTTTGATTAGAGTTTTTCGTTCTCGTGAACTTTGGGACGGTCAATGTGATGTTCATTTAGCTTTCGACTATGCAATGTGAGGCAAGCCGCGCCCCCTATATCACGTTTGTGGTAAATGTAGCAAAGCTTGTGCCTACCCTTTTAGTATCAATATGGTTCAGATGCAATATTTTTTATTTCATTTTTTTGCTTCCATCACACACATATGGCATTAAAGTTCTTTATCATGTATGTAGGCAGAGTTGCTGTATCACTTACTGATGCTCTTATGGTAAACTGTACAATATTAAGGTGTTGGGCCCAGAAACAGGACGAGTAATCCTCTTTCAAGGTTAGTTTTGTGCCTACTTCTTTATGTACATAACTCGTGATTTGATGAATAGTTAAGTTCCCTATATTTTAGTATTTCTTTCTCTTTCTCTTTCTCTTCCTCTTTCCTATTTATGGTTCCGGAACTGAACTTCTATCATTTTCTACAAAATTAGAAGAGCAAATAATGTTTACAAATGATTATGATTGCTTATTTATTTTCTTGGTGTTAGATTACTAATGTGGAGAAATGTAATTACTTACATACCAATACCATGAGTCCGTTGTTCATTAATGTTCACCAAATGATGACAAATTTGGTAATTAATTGGTGTCTATTAGTGTAAACTTTATTGAAAAATATTTTGTGTTCCGGGCCTATGAGTCTTTGTTTTGTTTGTTTTCCAGAGCACACAGTAAATACAACAGAGCACAGAGCACAGAGCAGTAGCCTTTGGAGCAGGTTACAGTTTCTACTTGGTGTTGGAAGGATTTGGAGCAGGCTACATCTATGATGACACAGATTGGTTATGCGGGATCTCTTGGTAATGAAACTCTTTCATTGGTTGTACCTAATCTTGTATGTTCCATTCTTTTTCCTTTTGAGTGGACTGCTATATGGAATACCATCTATTTCTAATGAATTTATATGTTGCTTGCTGCCTTTTTTAATTAGATAGATCCAATAACTATACCAATTGATATATTTTTTTGTGACTGATATATGATTCAATGATATAAATGCTATATATTTTGTATCCGATATGCAAGGTTACTTGAATCTCCTCGCATATTTTTTTTGTCATTGTTGCTTTGTATGGAAAATAGCCTACTTAGTTGATTTTGGTTTAGCCCTGTATGTGGTTTGCTTACTCAATATTGACCTCAATGCCACTATGCCTGCTTCTGAAACTCTTTAGCACTGATATATATGCTCTGTTACTCTTAATCAAGCTGCTTTTGTACTGAACTTTATGTCATGCTGCACTTACTCAGGCTAAACCCTTCTGCTTTACCATTAGGACAACAAATAGTGGTTACTTCTCATCTGAGCATGAGCTGTGGTGAATGCGACCGATGTTTCGACCGCATATGAAGATGTAGTTCTTTTGGTTTATCAACTAATATTATCGTATATAGACGTGATGCCTGTACAGAGGCGATTTGAATCAGTATAGTAGCAGACTACCCTGTCCTTATCATAAATTATGTGTGATCACCGCTATGAGACAGTCCTTCAGATGGATTTACCACTTCATGGTTATTGTAAATTATGAACGAATTATGTAGTTTTAGTATCGGTTCTTTAATCTACTTCCTTTGCCTGTGTTATTCTTTGTTAATGCATACACAAAACCTGGATTTCTACTAACTTATCATTATCTGGTTGACCAAAATGTTGGGACCGGCACCCTCGCGCCAAGGCGCGATCCCGATCTAGTTACCCAAAATCGGCACTGGCTTTGACTTTTTAGGGTGTTTACGTAAACCCGCCTGGTTGGCGTACTCCTGAGCACCCGTCGCCTTCCGTCAGTAGACGAATCCTTCAGGGTCAGAGGCTCGGGCACAAAGCAGCGAGAAGACGAAGGTGAGGCCTAAGGCAGGATCCGGGCGCGAGATCCGCCACCCCACCACCAATGGCGGCGGCGATCGCCGGCGCGGTGGCGGCCGCGCTCCTGCTGCCGCTGCTGTGGCCGGCCGTGGCGGTGTCTGCCGCGGGGGAGGGGCGGCGGCTGCACACGCTCTTCTCGGTGGAGTGCGGCGACTACTTCGACTGGCAGGCGGTGGGGCTCCTCCACAGCCTGCGCAAGGCCGGGCAGCCCGGCGGCGTCACCCGCCTCCTCAGCTGCGCCCCCGACCAGCTCGCCTCCTACCGCGGCCTCCGCATCGGCCACACTCTCCAGGTCCCCTCCTACAGCCGCCACCCCCGCACCGGCGACTGGTAGGTAACTCTCCTCGCCGCTTGCACATTCAGCACGCATGCTCCTCTCCTCCTCGTTCCCCCATTTGCTACCCTGCGCCTCGCCGAAGCCGAGACGTCTGGGGTTAGGATTTGGGACGGAGTTACGAAATTAGTTACATCCCGCATGGTGTGCTTCTGCATTTGGTGAAGTTTATAGCGCTTGATTTGGGCGAAGTGCTTGATTTGGCAGGCCCTCTGTGGAGTGAACTAATTGGGGTATAGATGAATACGAGCTTCGAAGATTTCCTCATTTGGAATGGAAGTGGCCTTAGTGCGCCTTGTGTCATTTTGTGTGTGCAGGTACCCGGCCATCAACAAGCCTGCAGGGGTGGTGCATTGGTTGGAGCACAGTCCAGAGGCGGACAACGTCGATTGGGTCGTGATCTTGGATGCAGACCAGATTGTTAGAGGCCCGATTATTCCTTGGGAACTCGGAGCTGAAAAAGGCAAGCCTGTTGCAGCTTATTATGGGTATGGTTTCAGTCAGCAATTTAGAATTGATGATCCTTCTGTCCATTTTCTGCTTAATATGGTAATGAGGAATTGGGCGATGGTAGTAAATTTAGTTACTGAAATAGTACTGTACCACGTCAATGGTTTAGGCACTGGTGACTCATCCTTCCTCGTGGAGCATGCCTTTTGTACTGAGTGTCACTTTGTTAACTCAGGTTCAGTTTGCCGTTGGTATCTGGTACCAAGTGTTTGATTCTTCTTCGTCCTTCTTTCTAAACTTGTTAGAGCAACATAGAAAATTCTAGTATAAATTTGAATTGTAGCACAAAGCAAGTCTATATAACACATTACCTACGCAAACGTTATCTCTGGTTCCTCGCTTGGTAGCTAGGTATTTCATATCATTGTCTGACTGGAAGTCTGGAACTCAGCCTCCGATTTATCTTATTCACGTATTCTCTTAACTAGGTACCTGAAGGGTTGTGATAACATCCTTGCACAGTTGCACACTGCACATCCAGAATTTTGTGACAAAGTTGGCGGAATTCTGATCATGCATATCGATGACTTAAGGGCTCTAGCCCCTCTGTGGTTGTCAAAAACTGAAGAAGTGAGGCAAGATAAGTCCCACTGGTCAACTAATATTACTGGTGATATATATGGCATGGGGTGGATCAGTGAGATGTATGGGTACTCATTTGGCGCTGCAGAAGTAAGCTCGATTACTCTTCTTCGCTATATTATGCATTGTGAAAGCAAATATTACTTGAGTATATTTTATGTGGTTTTACATATTACCTTCATTGTATAATACTATAATCCTCTTCGACAGGTAGGTCTAAGACACAAGATAAATGATGACATAATGATCTACCCAGGCTATACTCCGAGAATTGGCACTGAGCCACTTATCCTGCACTATGGTTTGCCATTTAAAGTTGGAAATTGGTCCTTCAGCAAGTTAGAACACCATGAGGATGGTATAGTTTATGACTGCAACCGCTTATTTCCTCCACCTCCATTCCCTAGAGAGGTAAACAGTCTTCCTAACCATATTTTGGGATGTTCTCACTGGTAGGCAGTAGCTAGCTATGCTGTATGCGACTATTTAATCTTACTAACTTTATATAGGTTGAGGTGATGGAATCTGACCCAAATGTCAAACGGGCCTTATATCTAAGCATTGAGTGCATTAACACATTGAACGAAGGGCTTCTTTTGCATCACACATCTGTTGGCTGCCCGAAACCACAGTGGTCAAAATACTTGAGCTTCCTTAAAAGCAAAAGGTTCTCAGAGCTTACGAAACCAAAGTACTGGAACAGTCTAAAAGTTGAAAACAAATTGACTGTACAGCATGTTGCATTGTCCAAAAGCAGGCACCCAAAAACACACACCCTTTTCTCAACCGAATGTTCGTCGTATTTTGACTGGCAAACTGTTGGGCTCATGCACAGTTTTCGTGTAAGCGGTCAGCCTGGTAATATTACACGCTTATTGAGTTGTACAGACGAGGAATTGAAGAATTATAAGGGACGTGACCTTGCTCCCACACATTATGTTCCATCTATGAACAGACACCCATTGACAGGGGACTGGTATAAACTTCTGACTTAATACTGCGCTGAAAACTTTTGCTCAGTACATAATCTATTATTTGTTCTTCTTAGGTACCCAGCAATCAATAAACCAGCAGCAGTTCTCCATTGGATTAACCATGTGCAGACTGATGCTGAGTTCATTGTTATCTTGGATGCTGATATGATCATGAGAGGTCCCATCACTCCATGGGAGTATGGTGCAAAACTTGGTCATCCTGTTTCAACTCCCTATGAGTAAGATTCTTATCTGGTGCTGTGTAATTTGCAGCATGTGTTGCTGTGGTTTAGTGATATTACAATTCCTGTTTACAAGATATGTTGAGAGGTTCTTCTAGCATCACCTGCATGCTGAGTTTCCACAAATCTTAGTGCACATCCAAGAGTTCGTTGAACCAACTTACCTCTTGCGTACTTCAAGATTTGTGCAAGTCTCATTGCAGGTTGAGGCAGTGATGCATTTAATAACTGCATATGAGAGAACCATGTAATAATATCATCCTTTCTGTTTGTCAGTTATCTCATTGGGTGTGATAACATACTTGCCAAGATACACACTCGCAATCCATCTGCATGCGAAAAGGTTGGTGGTGTCATTATCATGCATATTGATGATCTCCGACGTTTTGCTATGCTGTGGCTGCACAAATCAGAAGAGGTTCGGGCAGACAAAGATCACTATGCGACAAACATTACTGGTGATATATATGCCTCTGGCTGGATAAGTGAGATGTATGGTTACTCTTTTGCAGCAGCCGAGGTATGTGTAGTGGTTTATCTTTTCCCCTTTTGTTCTTGCAACTGCAAGCATATGTCTGCAACTGGCTGCACCGCATTAGAACTTACTGGCTATATTGAATCATTTTAAAACCTCTAGATGTTTACATCAATGCAAATATGGTGCTTGTAACTTCTAGAGATAGTCTATGGAGAGCGTGCGCTAATAAGTTCGAGAAAGCTAGCATGGTTAGCTTCAGTTGGCAGTTAGATCTCACGGTGTCATTATAAGTTTGAAAGCTAGTATGGATAGCACCAGCTGGCAGTTAGCATTCATAAGTTCTAGAAATCTAGTATAGACAATGAACTATAAGGGCCGTGATCTTGTCCTTCTCTGAAAATTGGTTTATCCCCTTATCTTGCTGCTTGACTCTTCTTCACTTGTCATGCAGCTTAACCTAAGGCACATCATAAAGAGTGACATATTAATATATCCAGGCTATGTTCCTCTGCCTGGAGTAAATTACAAGGTTTTCCATTATGGGCTGAGATTTGGTGTTGGTGATTGGAGCTTTGACAAGGCTGACTGGAGAAATGCTGATATTGTAAACACATGTTGGGCCAAGTTCCCTGAACCACCTGATCCATCTGCTATCACGAAAGGCGATCAAAATGCACGGGAGAGGGATCTTCTCAGCATCGAGTGTGGCAAGGCTTTGAACAAGGCCCTATACTTGCACCACAAACGCCGAAATTGCCCTCGACTAAGCACCACCATAGGCAGCATCTCGAAGAAAATTGAGGAAGTTTTAACCTCCAATAAATCAGAGAGAGTTACACAACGGTCGTCCACGACTACAATTGGACGAAATGTGGAGCACATGGATGTGACCAGGCAGCAGGCTGTTGAAAGAGCCACAGACACTGTATCACGTGTACATGGATCAAAGAGACTAGCGAGATCATCAAAAATGTGGATTTTTGCTGTTTGGGCAATATCTGTGGTAGTTTTCTTACTGGTAATCTCGATGTTTTTCTCGGATCGAAGGAGAAGTGCTTCGAGATCTAGGGCTTCCAGAAGCCAGAAGGCCCACAATTTAACTATGAAACAAACAGTATGATCACAAGTTTATGCGTTTGCCAATACAGACATAAAGGGGGTACAGTACAAGGAGTCTAGAAGCTAACAACACCTACATGAGCTATTTGAAGAAGCCGGAGCTGATTAACCATGTGAATTCCTTATTTGTTGACAAGTTTTTTTAGTGCTATTAGTAGATTTTGTTGCAACTACTGTAGCTAACGTTGTTATGTTCAATTCCTATAGGTGTTTGTTTTGCTTGGTGTAATTGATACGCTTTTGTATTGTTTTCCCTAGTCAATTAAGGTGTCTATGTGTAGAAAGTTGTATGTGATTAACTAGCATACAGATAGAATAAACATTTTGGTCACACAATCCCTCTGGACTGTGCTATAGAAAATTACATACGTGTTTTCTTTGATTGCATCTTGTTTCCCTAGGTAATTTAGGATTGTGGTATACATACATATTGCCTTTGAAACTCTTGTGACAACTAGATCAGCACATGCCAGTACATTTTACATGATAATAATTGTTGTAATAACAGGCAAGTTTTTCTAATAACCAAAAAATAAGTACTCCCTCTATCAACTAATATAAGAGCGTTTAGATCACTAAGATCATAGGTTTATCTTTTCTCTCCTTAATTCTGGATCGACCAACTCCATTCATTGGGCGATGTGTAGAGTTGATGTGAGGTTGTAGGTGGACCTTTCTACAATATAGCTACACGGTCGGTCATTGCCGGTGGTCTGTATGGCGGTCGCATCGCTTCGGAGGCTGTTGAGCAGGCCATCAATGTGTTGCCGCTTCGGAGGCTGTTGAGCAGGCCATCAATGTGTTGCCGATGGTGCCTCGTCGGTGGCTGCGAGGGACAACCGTGTGGCCTTGCCGTCATCGGTGCAATGTGTGGCGCCCTGAGATAGAGGGTAGTACCTTCTCACTAGCTCGAATACGACCACTTAGGCCCTGTTCGGCAGGCCTTCACTCCCCGCTTTCCAACTCCTAACTCCGAAAAGGTGGCCTACAAGCCGCTTCGCCCCGCTCCGGGAGAGGCATGGAGCCAACACGTTCGGTGCCACTCCGTAGCTACTCCAACCGCTTCATGAGCTGAGCTACGGAGCGGAGGCCTGCCGAACAAGCACTTACCCTGCGGTTATGGCATTTGTTGCCCCCTAGGGCGCCGTGGTCCGCACAGCCGCTCTGTCTTCTAGTTTTTTCACATCTTTAAATGACAAAAAGTATTCTATAAAAACATCTCTAACAAATTCCCTTTCCCGTCCTTACTCTTTGAGTTGAGCCAAAAAAGCTTCTCCAACGACTCTCCTTTTTCCAGTAAATTATCGGTGATAAAAAACGCAACCTCTCCATATAGAGGGGTCAAGGGGGAGAATAACTCCCCCGTGTGAGGGATGTTGCCCCTCTCACAATACCATCCAACACCATGGGCCCATATGTCACACACTGTCCTCCCACCCGTTGTCGCCGCTGATTAGCACTGCCGTCCATCAGCACCACCGCCAACCGCCATGCCATTGCCGCCGTCTGCCAAAGAGAGAGGAAGGGTATCATACAATACTTCATTTATTTAGATGTAGACTCATTTTGCTTCGGGAGGCGTTATGTTACGGTAACATATTATGTTACCACAAACATCTACTACCTCCGTCCTGGTTTATCGGTCTTCATTGTATTTTGTGCCACATTTCAACCATAAATTTAACTAACAAAATGTTTATGTATGTCACAACAAATTATATCTTGAAAATTATGTTCAAATACAAATTCAACGATATAACTTTTGTTGACATGCATTAACATTTTGTTAGTTAAATATTTGGTCAAAGTTTGGCATAAATTTCAAAGTGGACCCCTAAACTAGGGCGGAGGTAGTATTTCTTTATTAACTACTCCCTTCATCCCATAATATAAGATGTTTTTTGACACTACGTGTACTTTCTATATAAACGAATTTGCTTTGGTATGCGTTATGTTACTAGTTAAGTTACTCCCACTATGACCAGCTTGAGAGGATATACTGGAACCTGTTGAAGATTCTCTTATAGAAATAGCATAACAAGTCAGAAAAAACACCCCGCAAAAATGTGATTTCGCAAAAACGACTCTATTTTTTTTTGATCAAGCAAAAACAAGTCTAGGAAAAACAGAGAACAAACGCCTTACGCGAAGCCCAACCAAAGGCCCATGTTACCATCTCAGCCCAGGAGCATATGATACCACCCGCCCGTCGCCATCTCTCCCTCGCCTCTACTTCCCCACTAGCAGTCGCCAGTCCACTCCACACGGCGGAAACCATTTCGAAACCCCATCCCGAAAATCCCCCGCCCCCCCGAAAACTTTCCCGCTCGAACCCCCCAAACCCTAGCCGGATCTCCCGCCGGCGACGCCCCCGGCGGCCGGCGAGATGCACATCAAGGAGGTCTGCCTGGAGGGCTTCAAGTCGTACGCGGGGCGGACGGTGGTGCCGGGGTTCGACCCGCTGTTCAACGCCATCACCGGGCTCAACGGCTCCGGCAAGTCCAACATCCTCGACTCCATCTGCTTCGTGCTCGGCATCACCGACCTCCGCGCCGTGCGCGCCGCCTCGCTCCAGGAGCTCGTCTACAAGCAGGGCCAGGCCGGCGTCACCAAGGCCACCGTCTCCATCGTCTTCGACAACTCCGACCGCGCCCGCTCCCCGCTCGGCTACGAGGACTCGGCCGAGATCACCGTCACGCGCCAGGTTACGCATCCCCACCCCCCTGCCCCGACTTGCGCTGCCCGCCTGTCCTTTTGACGCCTCCCTATGCGTGTGATTGGGTTCCGTGGGTGAATTTCTGAAGGGGATTTGGTGCGTCCCTTACACTTCTGTCCTTAGTGGTTCAAATTTGACGCTAATTGTTCAGTCGGGAGTTGTTGTCCGTCTGCCCGTTGGTTCTCGAGATCGTGATACTGACTGGAGGTGGATTTTAGAAAGGATTTTAGGAGTTTTGTACTATGGATATGGTCTAGATTTAGGTCGTTGCGGACTTTTGGCATTCCAGTATTTATGCGGAAGAATGTTTTCCACTAACAGGCAATAATGCCTTGTCAAATTTTCTAATTAATTCACATAATTGTGCATGGATCTGCTTTAACTTAAGTCGCTATCTGCAGTTTATTTAATTTTTGATAGGATTCTTAATCTTTGTAGTGTTTCTGTTGTGGACCATTAGTGCCTCCAGCTTTACTGAATACTGACAAGCTACTCTCTTGTATCTGTAGATTGTAGTTGGTGGACGGAACAAATACCTTATAAATGGCCATCTTGCACAACCTTCCCGGGTGCAGACTCTTTTCCACTCTGTGCAGCTTAACGTGAACAATCCCCATTTTCTAATTATGCAAGGACGTATCACGAAAGTGCTGAACATGAAGCCTCCAGAAATTCTTTCCATGTTGGAAGAGGCCGCCGGCACAAGGATGTATGAAATGAAGAAGGAATCTGCTCTTAAAACACTTGAGAAGAAGCAGAACAAAGTTGAGGAGATCAATAAACTTCTTGATGATGAAATCCTTCCTGCATTAGAGAAACTTAGGAAAGAGAGGTGCCAGTACATGAAATGGGCCAATGGTAACACTGAACTTGACCGACTGAAAAGATTCTGTATTGCATATGAGTTTGTTCAAGCTGAGAAGGTGCGAGAAAGTGCACTCAGTGATGTCAAACAAATCCAGGGAAAGATTGTTGAACTGGATGAAAGCACAGAAAAGCTAAAAGCAGACATAGATGAAATGGACAAAAACATAGCTACCTTAACTGCTGAAAAAGAAGCCAAACTGGGCGGTGAGATGAAGGTTTTGTCAGATAAAGTGGATAAGCTCTCACATGCACTTATTAAGGAAACTTCTCTGATGGATAATCAAGAGGAAACTCTAAGGTCAGAGGAAAAGGCTGCTGAAAAGGTAATGCATTATTTATTTTCACGTCCCTCAGTACCCACATTTATTCCAAAATACTTACAGTGTGGCATATATGCCATCTGTTTATAGATCCTGAAGAACATTGAGGACATCAAGAGATCTATTGTTGAAAGAGATGCAGCTGTAAAAAATGCAGAGGACGGTGCATCTGATATGAGTAAGAGAGCAGAGGATCTGACAAAGGAGATAGATGATAGCGAGAAAGAATATCAGGTATGCAAACTTTTGCAAATTATAGAATGTATAAACTGACAACTTGACTTTGAGTTCCTGGATACTAAATTCTACTTTACACAGGGTGTGCTGGCAGGAAAAAGCAGTGCGAATGAGAAGAAATGCCTAGAAGATCAACTTAGAGATGCAAAAGCTGCTGTTGGAGAGGCAGAATCTGGACTAAAGCAGTTGACGACAAAAATAAGCCATTCTGAGAAGGAGCTGAAAGAGAAGAAAGCTCAGATGAAATCCAAGCGTGATGAAGCTACTGCAGCTGAGAAAGAGCTGAAAGCTAGGACAAAAGACTTGGATGCTATCAAGGCATCCATGGGGTCTATAAATTACGGAGAGGGCCAGATGGAAGCTCTGCAAAAGGTATGCAAAAAAGATCATTTTCCTGTGGCATAAATGGTGCATATTACTATTTTAGAAGTTCCTTAACGGGTAAGCAATGTTTGGGAACTGTTTTTCATCACTCTTTGTGTTCTTCCATCATTCATAGGATCGATCAACAGAGGTAGAGGTGGTTCAAAAATTGAAGGACAAAGTTCGTGCACTTTCTGGTGAGCTGGGCAATGTGAACTTCAGCTATCAAGATCCTGTCAAAAAATTTGATAGATCAAAAGTCAAAGGAGTAGTTGCGCGGCTTATTAAGATAAAGGATAGCTCCACGGCAACAGCATTGGAGGTCTGTTTCAGCAAACTCCTCATTTTGGTTCTGAAGTTGATTTCCCCTTTCAGTGAAGGAACTGGTTTGGATGCATCAGTTTAATTCCTAGTCAAATTATGCAGGTTGCTGCTGGAGGCAGGCTATATAATGTGGTTGTTGACACAGAAACCACAGGAAAGCAGCTCCTACAAAACGGAGGGCTCAAAAGGAGGGTAACCATAATACCGTTGAATAAAATCCATACAGGCACTATACCTGATAGAGTCCAGCAGGCGGCTCGTAGAATGGTCAGTGAATGTTTTGTTTTCATTCGTTGGATATAACCTTTTTGCTGACTTTTGAGAATGTTATACTGATTTGTATGTATGTAGGTTGGAGCTGAAAATGTAACATTAGCTCTAGAATTGGTTGGCTATGACGAAGAAGTAAAGGTTAGTATTTTCATCCTATGATTGTATAATTTGTATTAGTTTTTACAGTATTCTGCACTATGTATATGCCTTGTCATTCATTATATCAACAATCTTAAATTTTGAAGAGATTCCTTATTGCAGAATGCTATGGCTTATGTCTTTGGCTCGACATTTGTATGTCGAAATATGGAGGCAGCAAAGGAGGTAATGTAGCTTTCTTCAGAAATATGTTCTAGTCATTCTAGTTCTAATTGAGTCTGCCTATCCAAGTATAATATATATTCAGTGTTGGTTCTTACTGATACAGTTGATTCTCTTGTTATAGATTGCCTTTAATAGGGAAGTTGGCAGTACAAGTGTGACTCTTGAAGGTGACATTTTCCAGCCTAGTGGGCTATTGACCGGAGGTAGTCGCAGGTAATATTATGTCACATTTCACATTTCACTTGGTGTTAATGTATGCATCTGATTTATTTTCAGATGAATTTTGAAATGGGTGTTCCTTTCCTTTGCCTTCCTGTTGTTTCGGATCATGTAGTACATTTCTTTTATCACCCCTCGGCTTTAAAACTGTCAAAGTAGCCCCAAAGGAATTGACTACTGTTTAAATAACCCCCGAGACGGTTTTGGCACTGTGGTAGGTGACATGGCTGAGGAGGTGGTATGTCACCTCCACATCATGTAAAATGTTAGGAAACAAAATAAGTCAGGAAAATTAGTTTACTTTTAAGTTGAATTTACAAAAAGCCTGTAATTTTAATAATTTTTAAAGGATTCCAAAACGGAAAAACTATACTTTTCGAATTGTTTGGAAATATGAATTGATCAGATTTTTGATTCTGGAACAGATTTTACCTGTTGTGTTGAAATTTCAAAATTAGGAAACAAATGAATTTCTTTTGTCATCCTGGGAACTTTTTTCTAAAATAGGAATAATTTTACCTGGGCCATTTCTTTTACCTGTTAGCTTTTTAGATGATGTGGCGGACAAGTAGGTGCCACATGCTGAATTGTCAACCACCCCGCCTGTCATGGTGGTAAAACCACACTCAGAACGATATATTTTGGGATCATTTTAATGGGATTCAACTGCTTAGGGGCTGCTAAGAGGGTTTTGAAGCTCAAGTGGTTATGTTGACTTGGCCCCAAAACCTCAGGGGGGTGATCTAGACTTTTTCTAAAAACAGTTGTTTTTCCTTAGCATTCTTAAGGGGCTCTAGGGTAGGCAGACATGTTCATCAGGCGTTATTTTTTTGGTACTTGTTGGTCATAGTCAAAATTTCGAGCAGATATTGGGCATCTTTGGCATCTTATAGTTGTATTTTCTGGAGACAAGCTAGATTACTTTCAGAAAACAAAACAAGTATATTGGATTTGTTGTCATTTTATCTACTAATCTGATGAGATAAACACTACAGAGGTGGCGGGGACTTGCTAAGGAAACTCCATGAATTAGCTAAAGCTGAGGCTGATCTCTCTGAACATGAGGACAGGCTCTCTGTTATTGAACAGAAGGTATTCACTTAATGCAATGCCACTACATGCTATCCTGTTTTCTTTTGAGTACATATGTATTTATAGTACTCTTCATGATCCGGGATCTTCTTATGTTATGTGATTATGTGATGTGATACTACAATATTCTCTACAAACCACATTTTGCTGTTAAATATCTGCCTTCATCTGTGAACTGAAAGTTTGTAAAACTTTGGTTTTGCAACATAAGAAATAAATGACATTAGCATGTATACACGATGGTCAAGAAGGAAAATTAATTTATGGTGCTACCAATTAAAATCTAATTGATCATGCATTGTACATTAAACACGCATTAGTTTTTGTTTGTTTAGTACTGATAATTATCTCTCTTCATTGGTATAAACATGTTATACATTGGCATCATAACATTGGTTAGATTGATTCTTTTTAATGGAATGCTTTACAATTGTCTGATAAGTAGATATTTTGATTTACCTTGTTTTGCAGATTGCTGTGCTCCTGCCTCTGCATAAAAAGTACGCTGAGTTGAAATCTCAGTTTGAACTCAAATCATATGATCTGTCATTATTTCAAAGCAGAGTTGAACAAAATGAACATCACAAGGTATTATTATTTTTATGCCACCAATATGGTTACCTTACCACATTCAGCTTCAAATTGGATCAACAATTGTTCTATTTGTACTTTAGTTAGGTGAACTTGTGAAGAAACTTGAGCAAGAACTCCAGGAATCAAAAGAAGAATTGAAGGAAAAACAAGTGGAGCATAAAAAATGTGTATCCACTGTTTCTGATTTGGAAAAGACAATTAAGACTTATGGCAGTGAACGTGAAGGTAGGCTCAAAGCTCTAGAAAAAAAGATAAAGTCACTGAAATCGGAAATGCAGGCCATGTCGAAGCAATTAAAGGTTGGTTTTCTGACTCTGTTTTTGCCATAGGTGATTTGCATTTGTCACTTGCAATATTATCTAACTTCTAGCTCTAGAATGATTTCTTTATGGTCAGTAGTGTTCTTTTATAGGATTGTCCTTTTCTTTCACGAATGGATTGTCCGGTTATTTTATGACATGCATGTTCTGTTAGATATAGATAACTGAGATACTTTCATTAATCTGCTTATTGTTAAAGATTATAAATTCCGTTGACTGCCATTAGTCAAACACAAGCTCCTGGTGTAGATGCGTGTAAGTTTGCAGGGTACCGTCCTGTTATTGGTCCAGAATCAATGTTCAAAAAAGTGGAAAGCGTAAGGCCAGCATTGGACGCGCTTAAGCACGCTTAAGCATTTTTTAAAATTGGCCAGAATTTGACTGTTTTTGAATAATATGCACAGGAAAATAGGAAACATAGCACATAGATAATTGAAATAGCATCTAAAATGCAGTTCATACCATAGCAAATACACATCACTCATCTGGTTCACACAGCAAGCAAAATAACAACTAAAATGCAGTTCAGTTCAAATAGATATAGCCTAATAGAGATCATGTTGCCAGAATCTGAAGGAAATAGTTCCCAAACGGACCCTAATAATAAGATAAATGGCATATTGCCATTATTGCGCAAGCAGCCAAACAGAAGTAGTTCAAAAACAGCCAAGTTCTGTCCATTTTTTTAAAATGGATTAATCTACCACTTAGGCTTAAAATGCTTTCTTTAACACTGTGCAGAATATATTTGGACTATAGTGTGCCTGGTGACTACTGAATTTTATGTATTATATTATGTTCACAACTTCATTCTGAGTTTTAGTTCAGTCCTGAGCATTAATCCCAGCAGTTTAATGAATAACATATCTGTTGTTTCTATGTTTGCTTATCCTGAATAGGCTTATCAAAGCGAGAGGGAGAGGCTTATTATGGAGAAAGATGCAGTTGCTAATGAACTTGCTTCGCTTGAAGAGCAATTGATAACTTCGAAAGCTCAGATTACTGCGCTGTCTGAAACCTGGGGCACACATAAGAGCAAGGTAGTTCAATATGCGGTGTAATGGCTTATTTGTACTTAACTACCAGGCGTTACATTTCATTAATTAAAGTATTTCCCTTTGTTTCACTGATCACATGCAGGTTGCTGCCACAAAGCTAGAGTATGACCAAGCTGAATCTGAGCTCAATATTGGTCGCTCCAAACTGAAGGAATGTGACTCACAAATAAACAGCATCTCCAAAGAGCAGCAAAAACTGCAGCAGCTACTGGGTGATTCGAATGTCGAAAGGAAGAAAATGGAAAATGAGGTACTTATTGGGTCTAATCTCTGGTGCATATTTTTGCTTTATAACTGAATTTTTTCAGTATTGTACTTACTGGGTATGTGGTGCATATTTCTACTTTATAACTGATGTTTTTTAATACTGTTCTGATTGTGTAGATGGTGAATATTTCTGCTTTTATAACTTACTGTTTTTTAACTTCTTAATATATCATACAGGTTAAGAGGATGGAGATAGAGCAGAAGGATTGCTCTTCAAGGGTTGATAAGCTAATGGAGAAGTACAGTTGGATTGCAACTGAGAAACAATTGTTCGGAAAAAGTGGTACAGATTACGACTTTGCATCGTGTGAACCACACAAGGCGAGGGAAGAACTTGATAATCTCCAAGCTCAGCAATCTGGGTACATCTTCTATCTAAAAAAAAGTGAAATAAGGAAAATTGCAAGTACATCTAATGTTTCTGGATAGTTGTTCTCTTATCAGCTGTTTAATTTTCAATGCAACGAACTGACTTATTACTTCACTGTCAAATGCAGTCTTGAGAAGAGGGTCAATAAGAAAGTTATGGCAATGTTTGAGAAGGCAGAGGATGAATACAATGATTTGATATCGAAGAAAAATATTATCGAGGTAGGTCTTGCACATCTAAATTTCTTGATAACCTGGGATTAATTTTGGTAGCAGCATGCAATATACCTTTTGTTGTCATCTTCAGAATGACAAGTCAAAAATCAAGAAAGTGATAGAAGAGTTGGATGAGAAGAAGAAAGAGACCTTGAAAGTTACATGGCTCAAAGTTAACAAGTAAGTAACCTTTCTGTAATCTTTCCCAGCAGATGCACCACTGCATGAATATTGCTCATACTCTGTAATGATAGTATTCTCTTTACTCACAAATGTACAAAGTTAACTAACCTCTGCTCCTGTAGGGATTTTGGGTCTATATTTGGTACTCTTCTACCTGGTACAATGGCAAAACTTGATCCTCCTGAAGGTGGTACCTTCTTGGATGGTCTTGAAGTTCGGGTGGCATTTGGAACAGTCTGGAAGCAATCTTTGTCTGAACTTAGTGGAGGACAGCGGTCCCTTCTTGCTCTTAGTCTTATTCTGGCGTTACTTCTTTTTAAACCTGCGCCGCTTTACATATTAGATGAGGTATGTCTGCATGTGATTTTGTATTTCAATTGCTTACCGGTTACCACCATCTCTAATCTGGCTGGTCATACTACAAACTAGCATAGCCAATTAAGATTAGCAAGACTGCGATGCAGTGTTCCTCGAAATCACATAACAGATTTTACAGAGACAGTTCACTGACACTCAAAATCAGCTTCAAGGCTGGCTGGAACTTGATCTGTCTTATGATCAGGCATTTTATGATGTTTGGATTTTGGAAATGATCAGTTAACAGTTAAGACTAAAACAACTATTACTGGCCTGAACATGATTCCATGACACCTGGCTGCAAACATTTAGTTTGCTGTTTTATATTTTTCTAGACCATGGTGGAAAGTATACCATGATATGGATTGGGAAGATTGATAGTCTGATACTGCATAGACTCCATAGTGCACCATTGCATGTTATTGTGATGTTTGATCTCCATTGCTTGATACAGTGATTCTGATCTTAACATATAGTGTGATATGGACCTAAAAGTTTGATTATTACCAACACTAGCTTTCAAAAAGAATCAGGCCAATATTTTTCATTTCATGCTCATATGGATAGACTGGTTTATCTAGAAGTCCCTCTTCTGTCTGGTTGGAACCTTTGTTCCTGGCATGCCACATTTGCTGTAGATGTAAATTCTTGAGTTTGAGCAAGATGATTCTACCATGTTTCTTCTTTTTAGTCCCATATGCTCTATGTTTGAGGTATTTGCAAGTTGTTTTGATGCACAGAATAAAAATCAAATTAATAATAATGTTCCTTTTCAACTGATCTGGATGTCCCTGTACTGCAGGTTGATGCCGCCCTTGATCTGAGCCATACCCAAAACATTGGTAGAATGATAAAGGCACATTTTCCACAGTCCCAGGTAATCTTGCTCCTCTAGATGGTGCAATCTTGTCATGACTCATGTTCAGTTACCGTCTGTATGTGTGTGTTGGGAACATTGTTTCATCCTTTCAGTTGACGATTCAAATTTGGTCATTGCAGTTCATAGTTGTGTCGCTAAAAGAGGGCATGTTCAACAACGCCAACGTGATATTCCGAACGAAATTTGTGGATGGGGTGTCGACTGTGACACGTACAGTCCCTTCGAAACAAAAATGATAGTCATGCTTTATCTGAAGGTATGCTCTGAACTCTAAATTAGGTTGCTTACGACTAAAGGCTGTAATCAAATAATGGCTTACCAATTCTTATTCAGGGGTGCCTAATTCAGGGACACGACTGTGAAGAACTCTTTGGTCATGGCAATCAACTAACCGGCTTCCAATGTTCTGCGGTAGTTGGATTCGCCACAAAGTCTCAAGCCCCTCACTTGTAGGCTATTGGCATCACAATATGTTTGCAAACCTTTGTACTAATTCAATATTAGAACATGTCGTCATGTTGATGTATATATTTTTTTCTTCTGTGTATCTTGGCCTGGTGGCGTATTATATTCACTCTATATTTGTAACTGTTTGTCTCTGTCTAGGGTCTATTTTTGTGTGATACTCGAGCACTTTTACTATTCTAGAGCTAGCTGTTTCCTAAATGGGTGCCATGGCTTCCTTTAGCAGAACCAGGGTGTTTTATATTCCATCCGTGAAAAGAAAGGGTGTTTTATATTTTGGGGATACAAAATATTCTTTTTGTCTCGTAATATGTTAAAAACACTCTTATATTATGGGACGGAGGGAGTAGCACACTCTGGAAGGTCACCAAACCGCAAATAACGGCTCTTTTGACTGACATCCAATCCACCGCGACTGTGCAAGACTGGCTTGGTTCTTTGCCAGATCTGCTTGCCTGCTGCATGCCATGCCGCAGACCAGCGCGTGCTGCAGGAATTAGAAAGGCCACCGTGAAAACAATCGATCTCAAGGCATTACTAGCCCGGGTTGGACACTGAAAGTGTTGGTGAGACCGTGACAACTGACAATCCCATCATTTCCGTACAATCACGTGGTACCGATTATATGAAGCACAAACAAGATTCTAGGAAGCACGCGGCACAGAAGTCATGAACTTGGTATGGTTTGGTACCTCCTGCATGGCTGAACCATCAAAATCTGCATGATCTGGGTGTGATGATCAAATGAACTGCATGCCAGCTCATATAAATAGTAGGACGTGGCTAGGTCTCAGTCGACTAAAATTTAATCAAGTCTTAGTTAATTGATACATGTAAGAAAGAGAAAAGAAAAATCTTAAAAGAAAAGTATGCACGGATCTTAATATAAGATCTCACTAATATAGCATCAACTGAGACATAACCAAGTCTCAGTCAACTGAAATTTAACAACACTGCAAATAGCAGTCTCCCAAAGTTTTAGGTCTTGGACTGCCAATTTTCCACCCTGGTTGGTTGAGCCTCGATCGACATGTACTCAGGCTTCCTATGTTGGTGCCTCTGGATTGAGATACAGGAGTAAACCAAGCCACTTTTTTTAGTTTTTATTAAGTCCGTGCCTGCCAAGCACCGATTTGCTTTAGTGCAACCATCTTGTAGGAGCCATGCCGGCTAAGTGGTCATCCTCCATGTGATTTGGAACACATGAAAAAAGGGGAACCGAAGGATGGATCGCGGCTAACCTACATCGAAGTGGCAAATATGGCCCTTGAGGATATGCGTCAGCGCGAGCTTGCTTTCGGAGCGCAAGGTGAGGTCATTGGCGTGATTCCCGCATAGTGCCCTTTTTCTTTAGTTTGTTCCCCTAAGAAACATCTTTCCTCTTGTAAATGCATGTTTCTCCGAGTAGGGTGTTTCGGTGGCCAGACTCATCTGCACCCGGTTAGAAAAAATTCAAAAAATTACAATTTTTTTGTGCGGTAGACGATTTGATGCGTGAGGCCCGCTCCAAATTTCAAATCATTTGAACATCTGAGCAGCTCTCAGCAAAAAAGACAAATCGGGCCAAAACAGTACAAGAACAGTAAACATTTTTACAGACCCCCAATTTGTCTTTCTTGCCGATAGCTCCTCAAATGTCCAAATGATTTGAAAATTGGAGCGGACCTCACGCATCAAATTGTCTACCGCACAATTTTTTTTGGATTTTTTATGATTTTTTTAGTATTTGTTTTGATTTTTTTCGTCAGCGTGGGTGCACATGAGTTTGGGTGCAG
The DNA here is from genome assembly GCF_002575655.3 of Aegilops tauschii subsp. strangulata. Classification (NCBI taxonomy): domain Eukaryota; kingdom Viridiplantae; phylum Streptophyta; class Magnoliopsida; order Poales; family Poaceae; genus Aegilops; species Aegilops tauschii. Next base: position 509,587,378 of record NC_053037.3, read on the forward strand.
AGATGGATTTTCGTGTTTCTCCCTTCTATCTTAATGAAAAGGCAACGCTTTTGCCGGTTGCTTGAAAAAAATAAATCACCTTGTGAACTTGTAAAAATCATCACTGCAAACTCTATCTACCTTTTCCACTGCTGTATATGCATTTTTTTCTTTTAATGATGCGTGGGCACATTTCTCGAAACCGCAACTCTCCGATTTGAATGAGTTAGTTAAGATGTATCATGTATATAAGCCTAGAAGATTCACTTGTACTCCCAAAGAGTCATGAAGCTGAATCTTTTTGACTTTGGTGTCCATGTTCTCTTCGCATCGTCTCTTCTGCAAGCAAAAAAGGCCACATGAACTGCTAAGTGAGATTCACACTGCGTTTCTTTTGCGCCCCACCCCCATAACTAATATAGTAAAGTACACATGCATTGCACGCACGAACTTAAATAACCAAAGTAATGGATGAATAATGACATATCACATTATAACAGGTAACACATGTATGTTTGGAGTCATATATGCATATGTATTTGTAGATTTAATTCTCGTAGTTCATCCCCTTGAAAATCAAATTATAGCTACAAAATACTCGAAGACTGGACGATATAATACTACACAAACACATGAGAAATATATCCACCATAATTATTTTTGAGTAATTCTACAGAACGGTTTCAACGGATTGTAATTAGGTGACCGTTTTTGATTGGAGATTAGGAGGGAGGCGCGGCTCATCCCCATGGAAATCACGTGTGGGGGGGGGGGGGATTAATTAGCGTTGAGATGCCTGTATTCCTCCGTGCGTCTAGGATCATTGATTATCTTTAGGTATTCCATATTGCAATTTTGAGTAGCTAGTACTGCATCTTCAAAGACAAATGGAATTTTTGAATGATATGTCATAGCCTTGAACGAAAAAAAAACATAAATTCAAAGTCAAGAGCAATTCTTTCAGGGGAAAACAAACTTGGCGGAATATATGGCCGAGTGTAGAACAAATGAGAAGTGCCTTTGATTTGAGGTTTTTGCATATTGTGCATTGTAATTCATAAAGTGAAGATCGGAGTGGTAGCTCGAAGAAAAATGTTGAATAATTGAAGTATGGAATATTCTAGAACAAAGGATGTTTGTGTTTTGACGTTTGTGCATATTATTCGTTGTAAATTATAAAGTCTAAAAGAATGGTAATACATACAGAGGAATTGTTTTGTAAAATTTAAATGGAAGATTTTAGAACAAAGAGGAAGTTGTTTTGAGGTTTGTGCATTGTGATTAAGCTCAAACATGGAATCTTCTACATACTACACATGGCAAAACCTGACGGAGTGAAGAAGATATCCGACAACCAACATTGCTCAGATTTGTTACCTTTATACCGTCGAATTGACTTCATCCAACAATAAATATTCAAAGTATAGATATAGATGTTCTAGGCTCCGACCCAATGAACTATTTGAATGCCAGTCAAATTCTCAAAATTAATGAGTCAGTTTGACAAATTGGACGTAGTCCATTTCTCCAGATCAGATGAACCAAGTGTCGTTTTCTTGAGGACGGGGTGGGTGGGGTGAGGTGGTGTGGGGTTGAGCAGAGACGCGAGGTTCTTGAGTCGTGACCTTTGCCATGCTATTGCCTTGTTGGTTGTTGCTACAAAAAGTCTCAAATCCTGGGAAAATTGTGGTGGAGCTCAGGCTTCACGACACGCCTTATCTAGCCATCCATTTTCTACATCATGATACATGTAGGCATTTTCTGTCTTTTTAACCCCTTGTCGGCGGGCACACACAGGGTGAGGAACCCGAAGGAGAGTGGGGTCGGTGGGAGGCAGTAGGAGAATTGGCTCCCGTACGTCGCCGCCTTCTGCGACAGGAACGACTGCACACCGCTGCCGAGCTGAATGAGGCTGTCAAGCCTAGGGTTGAATGCATCCGTGTGGTTGCAGCCGAATTGGAAGCCTTTGATGGCTTTCGAGCCGGTTAGTGCGAGGGTGTCAGAGGCGTAGCTCCCTAGGGTGTAGGAGCTTTCCAGGTTAATCACGTACTGGCACTGGTCATGAGAATAACCTTTCCACTACCAGCCAAGTTGTGGGCACACCATAGAGGTACAGAAGAAGGGCGTGAGGAGCTTGATGCCGTAGAGTCGAACAGTGTGCCGACATGGGTGTTGTAGCGCACCAGAAGAGGTGGTTTTCCGGTGTCGATGCCGATGGTCTGGCCGAATGCCGGCGACCCAATCCCAATTGTGACCACGTACTCCATCGAGCCCAGTGCGTCTCCCATGAGGGGCAGCATGCTCACGTCAGACTAGTGCAACCCGTTCGCACCGCGGCTTGCTTGACGTAGCCCGCTCGGGCGACGTCATGGTGCAGCCGCTCCGAGAAGCTGCGCTCCTTGGAGGGCACCAGCGTGCAAGGTCGGTGTCGGTGGCTCGACGACACTATGCTCCAGCCGGTGAGAATGATTTTGAACAGAGTAACATATAATGTACTCAACTATAAATAACCATTGAATAAATACTACGTGGTAAAGTGTGCCGGGGGGGGGGGGGGTTGTGTGCATATGCCCTCTGTCCATGTCGATTTTATATTTTGCAAAACTTTTAAATAATTTATTTAAGCATATAGATATATTGGATCCTTATTTAATATGGGCCCAGGTCGGCACACCCCTGTTTCATTACTCAAAACCAAAGACCGAGAGAGGAAGAAGTGAATGGATGGAACTCGGCCAAGGTAAAGGATAATCATTGCAAAAGTGCATTTTGCCATGTTCACCAACTAAACTTTCCACCTCACATCAACTAAAATTGCCATGAAATACGTTCGGGTTGCTATGCTTAAACTCCGAAAGTTCGGAATTTATTATTTCTGCTTTTCTATCGGTCGGTCCAGAGCAAGGAAGAAGTTGCTTAGACGCACATGTTTACCACGTCCAAGTCGATTAGTATCATGTCCCTAAACTGCAGGTTGATGCTGCTCTTGATCTGAGCCATACACAAAATATAGGTAGAATGATAAAGGCACATTTTTCGCAGTCTCGGGTAATCTTGATCTTCTAGATGGTGCAATTCTGTAACTACTTATGTTCAGTTACCCCGTGTATGTGTTGGGAACTCTACCTCGTCTTTTCAGTTGACAATTCAAAGTTGGTCTTTGCAGTTCATAGTAGTTTCGCTAAAAGAGGGTATGTTCAACAACGCCAACATGATATCCCGAGTCCCGAACAAAATTTGTTATGGGGGTCCACTGTGACACGTACCTATTTCGTTAAACCAAATTTTATTATCATCATTCTAAAAACTGTTCTCTGGTTTCAGATTATTGAGTGCAACACTCCTAAGGCTGCCACGTACCTTTTCATTAAGTAATATGCACAGAACCACCATAATATAGACCTTATTAATGAAAATTCACCACTTTATAAAACATGGCAGAAGTCATCGCACCGAATAATTGATAGCCACAGAAAATACTAAGAAAATTTTGGTCACGTTATAGGTGGCAAATCGCCCACGTGCGGAAATAGGTGACGGCGCACCAAAAACGGCCATTAACGGCGCGGTTGGAGGCTGGGATCGGAACATGACTTTCTTTCTCTCACTCACGTGTGGATCGGATCAGGATCAACCGTTAATAGCGCGGTCCGTAGCGGACATCTCCCGGTCCGATCCGGATGCTAGCAGCGAGTAGGTCTTGGCTGCCATCAGATCTGGTGGGCTGGCTGCGGCCAGACCATGCGGGGGCACAACCCTTGACCTGGCCCGAGGCACACCAAGCGCTCCTCCCCTCGCCGCCCCCGCCAACATACAATTACTACCAATTACTTACCAAGCGCTCCTCTGGCCTATTTTTAATTAGAATAAGCCCAAAACAAACCTTGAACTTGTTGACGAAAACTAAATCGAATTCTGAGCTCCCAATCTCTGGAATCAGCACTCTGAACTCTCTGATCCCGGTCTATTTTGAACCTTGAGAGTGTTTAGCTGGAATTTGCTGATGTGGCAAGTCAAACACTGGGATCGATGACTAAGTCATGCGTTCTGATCCCTGCTTGTTTTGCTTGTTTTGCTTTTTTTATTTTATTTGGTTATTTCTTCTGTTTTTTAATTTCTTCACCGGTTTTCTTCGGGTTTTTTAGTTATAGTTTGTTAGTTTTCTTTCTCGATTTTCTCCGGTTTTCTTTTTTGTAATGTTCATTTCTTTCGAGAATGTTCAAGATTACAAAATTTTATTCACTTTCTGTTTTTTTTTTGAACTTTTTTTCTTGTTCCAAAATTTGTTCACAACTTTAAAAATGTTCCCATTTTTCAAAAAATGATTTATTTTTAAAAAATGTTTGAAACTTTCGAAAAAGGTTAAAATTTGAGAAATATAGAATTTTAAAGAAATGCTCATAAATTCAAAAAAAAAGTCCGCGTCTTACAAAATTTCTCGCTACAATACGTCCCAGTTTTCAAAAAAGTTCAAAGTTAGAAAAATGTTTGTGTACCTAAAAATGTTCGCTACATGGCTACAGTACCTGGTTTTCGAAATTGTTTGTGTTTTCAAAAAATGTCCAAGAGTTTTGAAAAATGTTTGAGCTCAATTTATTTGTTCTCAACTTTGCAAATATTCGCATTCTATTTTTTTTTCAGTATTTCCAAACAGATTGTTTCGTGTTTGTTCTCAGGATCTGGCGCTGCTGTTGGCTCATTTTAATACGCCAGGCTGCCTAACGACTTAACGAGACAGATGCGCTCGTTCATTGTACTGGCTAACATCCGGGTCGTGTAAATTGGAACGATCCGATAAAATTGGAACGAACATCTGGCTCGTTTGGTGCCTCGCCTACCTTGTCGTGGGTTCGAATCCCACTTAGCGCATACTTTTCTCACCTAAAAAAAAACCTGGCTCGTGTAGCCGAAGCGTCCGTGTTCAAATCCTGTCGGGGCACCTATTTTTTTGTTACATTTTAACTTTTTTTTTGAGCGGTAAAGCAAAAGCTTTATTGATCATAAACCACAGAATGTGGGATACAACTCGTATCATGGGGATGAACAAGGCACAGGTGGCGCCCCTGATCTAAAGAAAGCGAAAAACGAGCAAGTTTGTGTGCTTCTTTATTAACCAAACGACTCTCATACATAAAGATGCTATTGAAATTAGCAGCTCTGGCTTGGATCTCCTCGATGATGGCCCCATAGCTTCCTCTGCTAGCATTGTTCAGGTCATGTATTGCTTGCTTTGAATCCGACGAGATAACAACATTCTGCACCCCGAGATCCTCTGCCAGTGCTAGGGCTTCCCGACATGCCATGACTTCCAATGTGGCTGGGTCCTGCATACCGTATATGAGCATAGAGGAACTACCCATGTAATTCCCTTGGTCATCCCTGCAAACAGCCGCTGCCGCCCCCCTAGAGCGCGCCACTCCTGCATCGACATGAATCTTCACGAAACCTGGAGGCGGTGCCTTGGGTCGCATGCTTTGAGCTATTCCAGTTCGGGTGCTTGGTTGTGCTGGGGATGGAGACTTGATCATATCAAGTTCAGCAATGAACCTCTGAACGAACATATGGGTAGCCTGTGGGCTTTGGTAGATTCCTTCGTGAATCGCTTTCCTCCTTGCTGTCCAAACCGCCCAAAGTGTTACGGCCAGCTTCACAAACAGCGCATGCGATAATAGGTTCATCATTGTGAATAGCCACTGTTTTGCTGAAGGTTCTGTCGTGCCAGAGATTTTCTGAACTATCTCATCCTCTGTCAGCGCCCATATACATCGAGACGATGTGCATTCCAGCAGCGAGTGACGCCAGGAATCCTGTACTCCGCATAGTCCACATACACTCGACTGCGCCATGTTGCGATGGGCTCGAACATCATTTGTTGGAAGCGATTGTTTTGCAAGTCGCCATAGGAACATTCTCACTTTCCCTGGTACTTGAGTATGCCAGAGTTTCTTCCAGTCCCCGCTTTCCCTGTTCGTGGTGGACGACCCTGTATTGCCTTCCAACCATGCTTCCCTTCTCTTTCTAATCGACACCATCATGTTGTATGCAGACCTGACCGAGAACGCTCCATTCATCTCAAAGTTCCATGCCCAGCTATCTTCTATATTTCTCGTGCATAGCGGAATGCTCAAGATTGGCTGGATATCGATGTGGAGAAACACTTCCTGCAGGCGCTGGATATTCCATCTTGCTGACGTAGCATCGATGAGCTCTGAGACTCGAGATGGTGGGTTTTGTGTTAAACACCCATATGGCCTCATCATTTCATCCCTAGGGATCCAGTTTTCTTCCCATATGCTTGTTTCTGCACCCGTACCTATCCTGCGGATGAGGCCTAGGTTTAGGATGTCGCGCCCTTCGAGAAGTGCTCGCCACACTTGGCTAGGATGCGATCCTAAACTGGCCTTGAGAATTGTGGTGCCCGGGAAGTAAACACTTTGCAATATCCGTGCACTTAATGTCTCCGGGCTCTGTAAGATCCTCCACACTTGTTTCGCAAGCATTGACAAGTTGAACAGCTCAAAGTCCTTAAACCCTAGCCCGCCCATTGCTTTTGGCTGGGTCATTTCCTTCCAAGACACCCAGTGTGGTTTCCGCTGACCGTTCTTAGTGCCCCACCAGAACTTCCTAATCATCATGTTTAGGTTTTCACAAAGTCCTCTGGGCAGCTTGAAACAGGACATAGAGAAGACGGGTATGGCTTGAGCTACTGCCTTGACCAACACTTCTTTCCCGGCAGAAGACATCAATCTTTCAATCCATCCCTTAATTCTACTCCATAGACGGTCCTTCAGATACTTAAAGGCACCGTTTTTAGAGGATCCAACATCCGAAGGCATGCCTAAATATTTCTCATTTAGTGTCTCATTGGGCACTTGGAGCAACCCCTTAATCTCTCCTCTTACACTCTCCGGGACCCCTTTGCTGAAATAAACAGATGACTTATCATAGTTTATCCTTTGTCCCGTAGCCTGACAATAGGTATCCAGCACATGGTACACCTCCGATGCTCCCTCTCTATTAGCCTTGAAGAACAGCAGGCTGTCATCAGCAAATAATAGGTGGTTTACCTTTGGCGCCGTAGGAGCCACTTGCAAACCATTCAGATTGGATGACTCATCTTTGGATTTTAAAAGGCACGAAAGGCCCTCTGCTGCTATCAAGAACAAATATGGAGATATTGGGTCCCCTTGGCGAATACCCCTTGATGGTCTGAACTTCTGTAATTTCTTTCCATTGAACAGAACAGAAAAGGTGACATAATTTATTAGATTCATTACTATACCAACCCACCTTTCTGTGAAGCCCAACTTTAGCATAATTGCCCTCAGGTAGTCCCATTCTACTCTGTCATAAGCTTTCATCATGTCTAGCTTTAAAGCACAGTGTTGGTTTTTCTTTGCCTTGTTCCTTTTCATAAAGTGCAGGCACTCATAAGCAGCAATAATATTATCTGTTATTAGTCTACCTGGAACAAAGGCAGATTGCTCATAGGAAATTATCTCTGGCAGGACTATCTTCAGACGGTTAGATATCACCTTTGACGCAATCTTGTAAAGCACGTTGCAGAGACTGATTGGTCTAAACTGAGTTAGAGACGTAGGGCTCTTTACCTTAGGGATCAACACAAGCAAGGTGTTGTTGATGCATTCAGCCGATTCTGTACCATCTACTATTCGTAGAACAATTCTAGTGACTTCCTCTCCACACACATCCCAATGTCGCTGGAAGAATTGTGCGGGGAAACCATCTGGACCCGGCGCCTTAATCGGGAACATTTGAAACAGGGCTTTCTTCACTTCATCCTGTGTGTAAGGTGCATTTAAGTTGTCATTCATATCCTGTGTGACACGACGGGGGACTGTGTTGATAACCTCCTCCATGTTATGTACTCCCTCTGATGTGTACATATTAGAATAGAAATTGTTTGTCATCTCCTCGAGTTCTTCCATATTCTCTGTGGTTGTCCCATCTGGCATTTGAAGTGCTTTTATTTGGTTTTTCCGCCGGCGTCGGCTTGCCCGAAGGTGAAAGAAATATGTGTTCTTGTCCCCATGTGTGAGCCACTCTAATCTTGCCCTTTGTCTCCACAATATTTCCTCCCTGTGAAAAAGTTCTACCAAGCGATCTGAAATTTTCAGCTCTGCGTGTGTGGGAGCGTATCTACCTGGGATCATGCGCAATGATTGGAGTTCCTGTTTCAGCTTCTGTATCTCTGCCCGCACATTCCCAAATTGATTCCTGTCCCAATGTCTGTACCTTAACTGGCGCAAACTGGTGGTACAATATCTGTCAATGGGCCGGCCCAAAGCGGCTCCACGCAGCCAACAATCCGGGTTCGACCCGCACGTCAACAATCCCTATTTGGAAATGCTCTCAAAATAGACCAGGATCATAGAATTCGGTGTGTTGATTTCAAGGATTGAAAGGGGTTCAATTTAGCTTTCATTTACAAGTTCAAGGTTTTTTTTTCAATTACTAACCCGAGGCATACAGTGTATTTTCGGTATTTATCAAATAAATTGTAATTGGTTAGTAACTTTCCTACCACATTTACCAATGACAAAAAGGTCGGATTAACACTTAATTTAGGCTAAAAAATAAAGTTACTAACCAAGCGCTCCTCGGATCAATTTTTCGGTATTTATCAAATAAAGTGTATTTGGTTAGTAACTTTCCTACCATATACGTATACCAATGACAAAAAGGTCGGATTAACACTTAATTTAGGCTCAGTTAAGTTTTTTGGTTACATTTATAATTTACAATACTAAATTGATGGATTAGACAAGATTGTATGTGACTTCATAAATATCTTTAATAATGCACAATACTAAATTTAACAAATTTGTTTAGTGTGATCAACCCAGTGTACTCTTGTTCTCTAGGCAATGGATCCTTCAAGATCGAATTCGGGTCGTCACCGGCACTTCCCGGGAGACTTCTCGACTAGCTGCGTGGATGCTACTTTTCTTTTCTGACAATAGCAAAAAACTACGACAACGACAACATCGATGTGTCATCGGTATGTGGGGGATGGAGAGGATGAAAAACATTCTTTCAAGAGTTTTCTTATAATATTGGTGTTTGATTAATATAGAGATTCAGCTCCTTTGAAATAAAAAAAAGTTAAACATCACGAGCTACAACGTGTACCCAATGGCGGACCTAGGATCTAGTTACTCGGGGTGCCAAACATTAATACCTAGTTAAAAGTTGTAGAAATTACACAAAAATAGTATGACTGGGCCTAAACTTCATAGTAAATCCAAGAAATAGTACAAAAATTAAGGTTAAATATACTATACCAACTATTTTTCTTTTTACTGCTCCTTTTCATCGGCCCCAGCGTGTACCCTTTCCTTTAGATGCACATCGCCGGGTGATCCCTCAGCAAGAATTTTAAATTCTCCCATAGAGTGTCCGAAAATCGCCCGTGCCACGATCTCCAAAGGAGAAACAACAAGTGATACTTCACCTATCAAAAAAAGAAAAGAAAAAAAACAAGACCGGTGCTGACACCATATTTTGGCATGGTCAAGAACTTAAGTAAGATGGGCTCAAATGGAGAAGTGATCTACACGAAAAAGTTCGGTATTGTCGACATGAACATCTTTGGAGTTTGGACCATCACCATCCGATCTCATCTTGAGGGCTGAAGTTGTGCTCAAAGTACTAGGATTTTGTATGCAGAGTAATGTTCGGCCGATTAGGCCTCCAAGACAGCCTCATATGATAAAAGTTTATACACGGGTTGTCTTCGTCTCGTCGAAATGGTCGATTTTGATATGAAAATCATCTTAATCAAAGGTCATATTCAAAATTTAGAGCCGAAAATGCGTGGCTGCATCAGGATGGCCGGACACTCCAGGGACAATCATCCGGGTTTCAGATTTCTCTGCTGCAGACTTCGGAAAATAGCCAACCCCCCCTCAAGACGGCCTCTGATAAACAAATGTTAAACACGGAAGTTGTTCGTCTTGTTGAAAAGGTCGAAATTGCTTTTGGGCTCGTTTCCATCCAAGGTCGTTTACCGCCTAAAAAAAGACTTTGTAAACCGAACGGTTTTGGAAAGTTTGGACAAAAACATCCGAATTTGACTAGAGTTTTGGATGTGAATCCAAGCCTTTTCCTTGCACGGGAAGTCCAGCCGCCACTTATATACCTAAGGGGTGACGGCCGATTGAACAACACACAATCGATCTATCAATATATCATCTTTTACCTTTACTTTTATCTTCTCCCTTGTTTATTTTCTTCCTCGTTCTTTGTTCGTTCTTCTTGTTGTAGGGCGGTGAACCACGAGGCCCTAGGGGGTGATCAGGCCGATCTAGGGCAGCCCATAGCCGCTGCACGCCCTGACGGGGTCCCTCCCGAGCGTGTGGGGTTTCAGGTCTACAAAAGCGCCCGCTAGATTGCTTGCGTACCGCGCTTCCGGACGGGTCTACTTCGACGTGAGCTGCGGTGCATCACCCTCGGCGTTGGAGGTACACGATGACGTGTTCGTATGCGAACAACTGACGGTCCTTAGAATAAAATAATAAACAAAAATAGGAAACCTACCAGCATGCATTTGCTATCATCATACCAACATACGCGTGCCAACCAATCACGTACTGAGAGTTGACAGGTGCAGTATGTGTTGTATGAATTGGTGCCCATCGTCCCCATGTTGCATCCTGCATGACTGGTCATCCAAATCTGCATGAGCTAGGCTGTGATATCCAAATAAGCTGCATGCCGAGGGCATATAAATGGGCCGATTTCCAGCCTTGATCAATCATTTGTGATAACTGATAAGAGCGTTGGCGAGCCTTCTTTTGAAGCAAGTGGGATGTATTTTAACCAAAAACTTTTTGGGTGTGTACCTTGGTCTTTGAGAAGTGAGATATTGGAGTAAACCAAGCGTAAATTTTGTCCAGCCCCGGCCCAAGATATATCTCCTCGAAGAAGCTGGTCATCACCTGTGACCCCCTATTACGTTTCTAAGATTTGCATGTAGTATGAAACAAGATGAATGCAACGAGGCCGGGACTCGTCCACGCCGCCGGCCAGGACCTCAACAGCATGACGGTGGCGCAGCGCGACGCACTCATGAAGGCCAACGTCGACGGCCTCAAGCCGCTCCAGGTCGTCGGTCTGCGACCACCAAGGCCGCTGGTCGCCTGGGAGTTCAACCTCGCCGACCCGCACGACCAAAAGGCCCTCGACTACCTTGCCAACCGCGGCGTCGACCTCGACATGCTCGGCGCGCTGCTCATGGCCTCCGGCCTCATCGGCGCCGGACACGGGCGGCCGCTGTCGTGGATCACCTACGCCGGTGCCTACTACGTAGCGTACCTGCTCAAGATCGTCACGGGCGGCGCCCCGCTACCGCACGACGTGGCCGGGTTCGTGGGCGGCATGCAGGTTTACCTCGGCCAGCAGGTCTACGACGTTGCCACGATGGCGGCCGGCTGCCCGGGCATGCCGGTGGGGCTGGACCGCATCGCCGCTAGCCTGCGCATCCATCTGCCGTGGGGGAGTCCTCGCCTCGCAGGCGCCGTCTGCGTGCGCGCGCTTCTGGCCTTCAGGATTTGGAAGCACGGGGAGTTCGGCGGCAACGTGGAGAGGTTCCGAGGTCTGCTTCAGGGCCTGCAGTAGTTCTTCGACGGTCGATCAGAAAATCAGACACGAGCAATGTTGGTCAAGAATTCGAATGTGCAACGGACTCATGCCGCCCGCCGCCGCTTAATTGGATACTTGCGTACGTCGATCATTTAATGGTAGTAGTTGAGAAGATTGTTAGTACTAGTTTTATATAGGTCAAGCGTTTGTTTTTCTCATAGAAAAAATAAACATTTGATTTTCATTTTAGTAGTACTAGAAAAAGGCCCGTGCATTGCAACGGGTGAAAATTAAAATCACACGCCCGTGCCATTTCACAGCTTATCCTCACCCCCGCCCTTGTCAGCGATCACTATGATGTCTATGTGATCACAATGCACCCAAATGTGATCAATCCAAAAATGATGAGTTGATCCACCACATAACACACTATCTATGTAGGCTAGCATTGACTCACAAGCTCATGTGGAGTCCGTTATCATACATGGATATCATTAATAGCTAACAACTAACAGATGGAGGCCGACATGGACTTGGACAGTGGCGCCATGGGCTCGGGTGCCAAGCCGGGCGCCCCGACGGCTGGTTCAGAAGGCGACGTGGTCACCGCTAGCGCGGCCTTCTCGTCCCTTGCGACGACTGAAGTGGAGGCCAGGGAGAGGAACAACTCTCTGAGGCTGGAGAAGGGGAAGGCCACTGTTGGTGGTCTGACTGGGCCGGCGATCACCAACACCCCAAAAGCTGCTTTTGGCTTCACGGCTGCGGCGGCGCCTCCCCAACTCTGTAGAAATGGAAAGAGCAAGGAGGCCTCGAGCTCGAGGTCTTTCAACAAGCCGATTGCCATCAACCTGGAGGCGACTATGCGGGGGGTGGCGGGAAAGCTGGTGGTCGGCCGGGTGCTCTCGCCGTACCCGGTTGATCCCAAGATGGTCGTCAACGAGCTTAGAGGCCCGTGGCGGCTGCGGGGTGATGTTGTGGCCCAGCGCGTCACCAGCGAAGACCGCCGCTTTATCATCACCTTCAAGGAGGAGGGGGACCGGACTCATGTGCTGCAAGCTGGGCCATGGCATTTCAGAGATGATGCTGTGGTGCTTGCGGCTTTCGACGGGAGGGGCAACCCAGCAGATGTACCCCTCAACTCCATCAAAATATGGGTACAAATCTGGGGCCTTCTGGTGCCGCTCAAGACGGTGGAGATGGGCTACCTGGTAGGTGACAAGCTCGGCAAAGCTGTCGCGGTTTCGCACAAGGACAAGATGATCGTCGACGAGCACCTTCGTGTTCGGATTGAGCATCGCGTGGATGAGTGATACGTCTCCGTCGTATCTATAATTTTTGATTGTTTCATGCCAATATTATACAACTTTTACATATTTTGGCAAAGTTTTATATGATTTATTGGACTAACCTATTGATCCAGTGCCCAGTGCCAGTTCCTGTTTTCTGCATGTTTTTTGTATCGCCGAAAATCCATATCAAACGAAGTCCAAATGCAATAAAATTTCACAAAGAATTATTTTGAAATATATGTGATTTTTGGGAGTTGGAATCACTGCAAACGGAGGCCCACACAGCCCACAAGACACCAAGGTGCGCTAGAGGCCCCTGGCACGTGGTGGTGGGTTGTGCCCTCCTCGAACGTCGGTTGAGGCTCTACTTCGGGCGCAAGGAAGCTTATATCCGGAAAAAAATCGTGTTAAAATCTCAGCGCAATCGGAGTTACGGATCTCTGGGAATATAAGAAACGGTTTTCGGCCAGATCCGGAGAACGCGAAACAGAAGAGAACAGAGAGGGAGATCCAATCTCGGAGGGGCTCCCGCCCCTCCACGGCCATGGAGGCCATGGACCAGAGGGAGAACTCTCCTCCTATCTAGGGGGAGGCCAAGGAAGAAGAAGAAGGAGGGGGGCTCTCTCCCTCTCTCTCCCGGTGGCGCCGGAGTGCCGCCGGGGCTAGGATCGTGACGACGATCTACACCAACAATCTTGCTACCGTCAGCACCAACTTTCTCCCCCTCTATGCAGCGGTGTAACACCTCTTCTCCCCGCTGTAATCTCCACTTAAACATGGTGCTCAACTCCATATATTATTTTCCAATTATCTATGGTTATCCTATGATGTTTGAGTAGATCCGTTTTGTCCTGTGGGTTAATCGTGATCTTGGTTGGTATGCTTGTATATTTTATTTATGGTGCTGTCCTACGGTGGCCTCCGTCTCGCGCAAACGTGAGGGGCCCCCGCTGTAGGGTGTTGCAATATGTTCATGGTTCGCTTATGGTGGGTTGCGAGAGTGACAGAAACTTAAACCCGAGTAGGTGGGGTATGACGTATGTGAATAAAGAGGACTTGATACTTAATGCTATGGTTGGGTTTCACGACCTTAATGATCTTTAGTAGTTGCGGATACTTACTAGAGTTCCAATCATAAGTGCATATGATCGAAGTAGAGAAAGTATGTTAGCCCATGCCTCTCCCTCATATAAAATTGCAAGAATGATTACCGGTACTTGTTATCGATTGCCTAGGGACAAATAACTTTCTTGTTGACACAAACCCTTTTACAAAACACCTAACTTTTATTATCTTGCAAAGTACTTCTAGTTTTATTCTTGCAAAATAGTTCTAACATCACTCCTAAAAAATAGTTTCATACTTGTTCTAGGTAAAGCAAACGTTAAAGTGTGCGTAGAGTTGTATCGGTGGTTGATAGAAGTTGAGGGAATATTTGTTCTGCCTTTAGCTCCTCGTTGGGTTCAACACTCTTATTTATCGAAGCAGGCTACAAACGATCCCCTATACTTGTGGGTTATCAATGAGCCACTGAGAAAGTTCATCGACACCGTCGAAACAACCCCGGATGGCAACAAAACTGAGGTACTATATGATGTAAAGTATGAAAAATTACCTAAGTTTTGCTTTTGCTGTGGTGTGTTGGCACATACCACGGCGAGTTTCTGCAGCATGCCCAAAGAGCTCCGGCAGCCTACTTTCTCCATCGACATCAAGGCGCCGGCGCTCTAGAAAAGGCCACATGCGATGGCTGGTCCGGAGCGACGCGGAGGACGGCCGCTCTCCATGGTGGCCCAAGAGAGTGAGTCCAGGGAGCCAATCAAGCTGCCAGAGAAGGTCGTCACGGCCATGTCAACTGCTGTGCAGAATCTGACAGTGGAGGCTTCCCCGCTGTTACGGGGCAATCCGGTCCATGGCGGACTGGAGGACAACCACGAGTTGGGGTCAGGGGTTGCCCAGGTGGGGTGGCCTTCGCTGACTGACCCCAATAAGGGACGCGACCAAGGCGTGGAGGGCGCCATTCAGATGCTGTCCAAGGAGTTGGCTGATCATGACAGCCAGCTTGCACTGCTGGCGGTTGATGCGGAGGCGCAACCTGTTGCTGGTGTCGCAGATGGGATGGAAGTTACTCCCTCTGGTCATGCTGCACATGATGGAGGTCCGGCTGCTACTGATGGCAGCCAATTTGGGCCTGATGCTGCTCCGCTCCTTGATGGGGTGAATGGAACCAATGTGAAGCCTGGAGCTGATGCTCGGCCTTGCACAAAGATGGACAGGGCTGCTGGGGGTGGCGATCATAGCCTGGCTGCCCCTGGTGGATCGACGAACTTGGTGCGGTGGAGATTGCATAGGGAGGAGCAAGAGGAACATGATGTCTTCCACACGGCTTGCGTGACGCATGTCCAGTTTGGGGTTCCTACACCCCCGAACAGTGGCAACAGCCTCTCCAGTGGCAAGGCGGCTTTTGCTCAAATGCTAGACGGGCAACAAGAGATGCATGTCTGATGGCCAGGACCTCGTGGTTAGTTTTAAAAGTACTAGTTATGAGAGTATAGAGTCCAGGGGTTTCAATGTAGTGCCTCCTGCATGTAAAAAAGTGTGTGGTGAGAGGGTGGAAACTATGGTAGGTATAGATGGGAATATGGTGCATGTAACAAAAGAGGTAGATGAAGGATAGTAGGCGGCTGAGGGTAGAAGGAGGGAGTCTGTGGGGGAGGGAAAAGAGGAGGGCTCTGTTAAAGATGCTACCAACTTAGGGGCTGTCGGTCAACTGACGGGCGCGTGTGATGACGCCCGTCAGGAGCCATGAAAATGACCAGCTGAAACTGTAGAGGGCTGGGTCGGCCTCGTACAGTTCAAGAATTAGTTTGCATCAATAAGTCTTACCGACCCAACATCATTTTCCTTTCAGAAACTAGAAAGAATAAAGATTATGTTGAGAGCTTGCGGTATCGTTTGGGTATGAAAAATGTATTTACTGTTTTGGGTAAAGGCAAAGGTGGTGGTTTAGCGATATTATGGGATGAGTGTTTCTCTGTGGAATTAAATAAATTCGGTGACCATTTTATTGATCTGTACATATGTAAGAGTGATGGATCAAGATGGAGATGCACATGTGTGTATGGGGAACCAAAGGCGAGCCAAAGGTACGTCACGTGGGAGCTTTTGAGACGAGTTAAATGTCTTGGTTCTGGCCCCTGGTTCATGGTCGATGACTTTAATGAAGCTGTGTGGCAATATGAACATTTTTCTCGTAATAAAAGATCGCCTAAACTCATGGAAAAATTTCGGGAGGTTCTCTCTGATTGCAATTTATTTGATCTGGGTTTTCATGAAGTACCTTGGATGTATGATAATTTTGGGGAACGTAGTATTTCAAAAAAATTCCTATGATCACGCAAGATCTATCTAGGAGATGCATAGCAACGAGATGGGAGAGTGTGTCCACGTACCCTCATAGACTGAAAGCGGAAGCGTTTAGTAACGCGGTTGATTTAGTTGAACGTCTTCACGATCCAACTGATCCAAGTACCGAACGTACGGCACCTCCGTGTTCAGCACACGTTCAGCACGATGACGTCCCTCGAGCTCTTGATCCAGTAGAGGGTCGAGGGAGTGTTCCTTCAGCACGACGGCGTGGCGACGGTGTTGGTGATGTGATCCATGCAGGGCTTCGCCTAAGCACTACGACAATATGACCGAGGTGGTAAACTGTGGAGGGGGGCACCACACATGGCTAAGAAACAACTATTTTGTCTTTGGGGTGCCCCCCGCCCCCGTATATAAAGGAGGAGAGGAAGGAGGCCGGCTCCATGAGGGGGCGCGCCAAGGGGGAGCCCAACTAGGATTCCCAATCCTAGTTGGACTCCATCGGTGTCAAAACCGGTAGATCTTGGGTAGGGGGTCCTGAACTGTGCATCTATGGATCGAGGTTAACATGAGGCAGGGGACACAATGTTTACCCAGGTTCGGGCCCTCTTAACGGAGGTAATACCCTACTTCCTGCTTGATTGACTTTGATGAGTATAGGGGTTACAAGAGTTGATCTACCTCGAGATCGTAACGGCTAAACCCTAGATGTCTAGCCTGTATGATTATGATTGCCTCTACGGACTAAACCCTCCGGTTTATATAGACAAAGGAGGGGGCTAGGGTTGTATAGAGTCGGTTTACAGAGAAAGGAATCTTCATATCCGAACGCCAAACTTGCCTTCCACGCCAAGGGGAGTCCCATCCGGACATGGGGGAAAGCCTTCTGTCTTGTATCTTCACGGCCCATGAGTCCGGCCCACGTCACATAGCCCGGACACCCGAGGACTGTAGGATCGAAAGTATGTCTAGAGGGGGGAGGGTGATTAGACTACTTGACCAAATAAAAATCTAGCCTTTTCCCAATTTTAATTCTTGGCAGATTTTAGCAACTTAGCACAAGTCAAGCAATCAACCTACACATGCAATTCTAAGAGTATAGCAGCGGAATGTAAAACAATTGCATATGAAGGTAAAGGGAGGAGTTTGGAGGGAGCAAACGCAATGTAGACACGGATATTTTTTATCCGTGGTTCCGATAGGTGGTGCTATCGTACATCCACGTTGATGGAGACTTCAAACCACGAAGGGTAACGGTTGCGCGAGTCCACGGAGGGCTCCACCCACAAAGGGTCCACGAAGAAGCAACCTTGTCTATCCCACCATGGCCGTCGCCCACGAAGGACTTGCCTCACTCGGGTAGATCTTCACGAAGTAGCCGATCTCCTTACCCTTACAAACTCCTTGGTTCAACTCCACAATCTTGACGGAGGCTCCCAAGTGACACCTAACCAATCTAGGAGACACCACTCTCCAAGAGGTAATAGATGGTGTGTTGATGATGAACTCCTTGCTCTTGTGCTTCAAATGATAGTCTCCCCAACACTCAACTCTCTCTCATAGGATAGGATTTGGTGGAAAGATGATTTGAGTGAAAAGCAACTTGGGAAGGCTAGAGATCAAGACTTATGTGGTTGGAATGGAATATCTTGACCTCAACACAAGTGTAGGTGGTTCTCTCTCAGAAAATATATGTTGGAAGTGTAGGCATGTTCTGATGGCTCTCTCCACGAATGAAGAGTGGGTGGAGGGGGTATATATAGCCTCCACACAAAATCTAACCGTTACACACAATTTACCAAACACGGTGGGACCGATTCAGAGAACTCGGTCAGACCGATTTGGTTCATAATGTGACCATTAGGATTTTCGGTGGGACCGACATGTCAACTTGGTGGGACCGATATCATTAGGGTTAGGGCATAACATAATCTCGGTGAGACCGATTACACAAACTCGATGGGACCGATTTTGGTAATAAGCTAACCAGAGAGTTAGTCAGGCAAACTCGGTGGGACCGATTCGCTCATCTCGGTAGGACCGAAACGTTACGAAAGGGAAACAAAGAGTTTGCATTGCAATCTCGGTGGGACCGATCACTCATCTCGGTTAGACCGAAACGTTACGAAGGGAAACAAAGAGATTACAATCCCATCTCGGTGAGACCGAGATCCCTATCGGTGAGACCGAAAAGACTAGGGTTTGTGGCAGTGGCTATGTCAAGTGAACTCGGTGGCGCCGGATAGATCAAATCGGTGGGGCCGAGTTTGACTTTTGGTTTGGGACATATTTGGATATGAGAAAGTAGTTGAGGGTTTTTGGAGCATATCACTAAGCATTTTGAGCAAGAACCTCATTAAGCAACACCTCACCCGCTCTTAATAGTATTGGCTTTCCTATGGAGTCAATGTGATCTTGGATCACTAAAATAGAAAAATGAGCTTTGAGCTTGAGCCAATCCTTTTGTCCTTAGTATTTTGAGGGGTCCAGTTTCTTAACCCATGCCATGCCAAACATTGAGCTTTCCTGAAATATTTATCTTGAAATAGCATTAGCTCAATGAGCTATATGTTGTTAGGAATTACCAAAACCACCCAGGGATAGTTGCACTTTCAATCTCCCCCTTTTTGGTAATTGATGACAACATATAGATCAAAGCTTCGACAAATGATCATAGGATTGAAAAACATCGTCGCTTTGAGAAGTATGTGATAAGCAAGAGCTCCCCCTAAATTTGTGCATTATTTAGAAATTTGCTTTTGAATGCAAATGCACAATCGATTAGGATCATGGGTTACTCTTCCATGTCACATACATCTTGGTGGAGCGCTCAAAATGATATAATTTAAAAACGTGCACTCATCACCAAGCAAGTGAATGATCATATAATGATATGGGAGATAATATCATCCAACAAGCATTAAGGTAGCATATGATCAAACACATGATCAAACAAGTATCTCACAAGGACATAAAGTATCTCACACAAGAACGCAATAAAGTAGTTTGACCAAAAAAGCAAGAGAGATAAAAAGCAACACTCTCTCTCGAAGCCTATGATCTATACATTTTTCTCCCCCTTTGGCAACAAGTTACCAAAAAGTTCAAAAATGCATAGTACTAAACGTCTCTCAGGCTTGATCTTCGGGAGGTTGTATAGATAGAACACCGAGAACGAAGGCATCTGTTGATGTAGATGGAGCTGGTGGAGTGGCTGCTGGAGGTGGCACTGGAGCTGTAGCTGCTGGTGCTGATACTGTAGCTCTAGTATCTATGACTGGTACTGCAGCAGACCTCTGGCTTTGGGGCACTCTAGCAAAAGCATCTGTAGTTGACTTGCCCTTCTTCTCCTCTGCTTCCTCCTGAAGCTGCTCAACTGCCGTTTGAATCTCAGTTACCTTGAGATCAAGGTCATAGAATTTCTGCTTAATGATCCTCTCCAAGCTCTCCTGGTTTTGAGTTAGAGTGGCCAAGCCCTTCTCAATCCTCAAAGTGGATTGGATCAGATATCCAAGCTGATCTTGCTTGGTCTTCAAGAACACTTGAGATGCCTCTTCAACAGTTGGCATCCTTGCAATTTTCTCTGCTCTTGCCTTCTCTCTCTTCTCATGTGCTTGCACAGATGTGGGGTCTTCCTCATTCATCACAACAGTGTTATCTTCAAAATGAGGATGTAGAGGAAGGTGCTCCTTGTCCAACAAGTATGTACCTGTGCCCATCTTGGAGTTGATGAGCTCCTGAATGTGTGGAGCATACCCACAACTTCTCTTCTGATCAGCAGTTGTCCTCTTGATTGTTTCCACAATCAGACTCATCACTTTGAACTTCTGAGGCACATCAAACAAGTGTAGCAAATTGATAGCATGTCCTCTGATCATCTTGTGATCTCTAGACTTGGGTAGCAATGTGTGCCTAAGGATCCAGTTGATGGTAGGCAGACCAGACAACAAGAAGTGTACTGATCCAAGCTTGTGAGTCTCCAAAGCTTTATCTGGGATCTCTTTGTACATGTTGGCCATAGTGTTGTGGTCTTTCTTCTTGGTGGCATACACATCCAAGTCATCTTCATGTTCTTCAGGGGCATTTATCAGCTTGGCCCATTCTTCAACTGTGGATTGGTACCTAGTACCCTCAAACATCCATATAATCCTCCCATCTGGATAGAAATGAGCAGTAGAATAGAATTGCACGATCAGCTCATCATTCCACTTGGTGAGCTTCTGTCCAACAAATGTATCTACTCCACAAGCCTTGAAACTGTCATAGACTTCTGGATAGTGATCTTCATTTTCTTTGATGTATTCCCAATCAACCCATCTCATGTCACACACTATGGGCTTCTTGTCAAGCAGAATAGTCTCATAGAGATCTTGCTGTTCCTTTGTGTGGAACCTGTAATCCACAACAATTCTCCTCCTGACAGCATATGGATCAGACTGTCTCCACAGTCTCAGTCCTGCATCCTTTCTGATCCTCATATCAACAGGATGTGCATCATTATGGTCAGGGATCTTTGGCTTCAACTTTCTCAAAACAAGTGAATCATCATCTTCTTCTTCTTCTTCAGCTTCAGGCACTGGGGCCTTGTTCTTCTCCTCAGCTGGAATACTCCTGGTGTTTCTCTTGGGTTTTGGGGGCTTCTGAGTTTGAGCTTTGGGAGCAGACTTGGGCTTTGATGGAGCAGCCCCTGATCTGATTGCATCTCCCATAAGCTTCTGAACTTTGGGTGCTGGTGCAACATCCTCTTCCTCTTCCTCTTCTCCTTCAGAGTCTCTCTTCATTGAGGGCTTGCCAAGAACTCTGGCAGTAGTGGTTCTTTCCCTCTTCTTCTTCTTGTCCTCACCAGCTTCTTCTTCTTCAGGTTCAATGGTGAACTTCATAGTTTCACCTGTTGCAACCTTCCTTGGCTTTGACATTGGCATCCTCCTTGCAGGTGCCTTCTTGTTCAGTCCTGGCTTAACTGCAGCAGCTGTGCCATACTCCCTTTTCAGCATCTTTTTCCTTAAATTGGCCTCATCCTCAACAGCCACATAATCCTCATCCTCAGAATATGAGGTTCTCTTCTTCCTGGATCTGGTTGCTGCCTTTGGCAAGTTGCTTGGAGTGCTCCTACTTCCATCATCAGAAGTGCTGGAGGGATCTGAGCCTTCACTCATCTGCACTTGTTCCTCAGACTTGTTCTGGCTGTCACTTTGATCAGACATCTTGCAGGCAAACTGTCAGCAGACCCTGTGAATAGGTTGTAGATGAGGTAGAGTAGATGAGCGTCACAAAGTGCAGAGTTTTTGCAAAACAGATGACTTAAAAACTTAGTTTTAGTTCTTCACAGAAAGCATTTCGGATATACCGATTTGTAAACTCGGTGATTGATACGTCTCCAACGTATCTATAATTTATGAAGTATTCATGCTATTATATTATCAACCTTGGATGTTTTACATTCATTTATATGCTATTTTATATGGTTTTTGGGACTAACGTATTAACCTAGTGCCCAGTGCCAATTTCTGTTTTCTCCTTGTTTTAGAGTATCGCAGAAAAGGAAAACCAAACGGAGTCCAATTGACCTGAAACTTGACGGAGCTTATTTTTGGACCAGAAGGAGGCCACTGATGTCTACTACACAACCTTCTTCTTGTAGACGTGTTGGGCCTCCAAGTGCAGAGGTTTGTAGGACAGTAGCAAATTTCCCTCAAGTGGATGACCTAAGGTTTATCAATCCGTGGGAGGCGTAGGATGAAGATGGTCTCTCTCAAGCAACCCTGCAACTAAATAACAAAGAGTCTCTTGTGTCCCCAACACACCCAATACAATGGTAAATTGTATAGGTGCACTAGTTCGGAGAAGATATGGTGATACAAGTGCAATATGGATGGTAGATATAGGTTTTTGTAATCTGAAAATATAAAAACAGCAAGGTAGCAAGTGGTAAAAGTGAGCGTAAACGGTATTGCAATGCTAGGAAACAAGGCCTAGGGTTCATACTTTCACTAGTGCAAGATCTCTCAACAATAATAACATAACTGGATCATATAACTATCCCTCAACATGCAACAAAGAGTCACTCCAAAGTCACTAATAACGAAGAAAAAACGAAGAGATTATGGTAGGGTACGAAACCACCTCAAAGTTATCCTTTCTAATCGATCTATTCAAGAGTCCATAGTAAAATAACATGAAGCTATTCTTTCCGTTCGATCTATCATAGAGTTCGTACTAGAATAACACCTTAAGACACAGATCAACCAAAACCCTAATGTCACCTAGATACTCCAATGTCACCTCAAGTATCCGTGGGTATGATTATACGATATGCATCACACAATCTCAGATTCATCTATTCAACCAACACAAAGTACTTCAAAGAGTGCCCCAAAGTTTCCACCGGAGAGTCAAGACGAAAACGTGTGCCAACCTCTATGCATAAGTTCACGACGTCACGGAACCCGCAAGTTGATCACCAAAACATACATCAAGTAGATCACGTGATATCCCATTGTCACCACAGATAAGCACATGCAAGACATACATCAAGTGTTCTCAAATCCTTAAAGACTCAATCCGATAAGATAACTTCAAAGGGAAAACTCAATCCATTACAAGAGAGTAGAGGGGGAGAAACATCATAAGATCCAACTATAATAGCAAAGCTCGCGATACATCAAGATCGTATCACCTCAAGAACACGAGAGAGAGAGATCAAACAGATAGCTACTGGTACATACCCTCAGCCCCGAGGGTGAACTACTCCCTCCTCGTCATGGAGAGTGCCGGGATGATGAAGATGGCCACCGATGAGGGATTCACCCTCCAGCAGGGTGCCAGAACAGGGTCCCAATTGGTTTTCGGTGGCTACAGAGGCTTGCGGCGGCGGAACTCTCGATCTATTCTGTTCCCCGATGTTTTTAGGGTATATGGACATATATAGGCGAAAGAAGTCAGTCAGGGGAGCCACGAGGGTGGGGGGCGTGCCCAGGGGGGCAGGCGCGCCTCCCTGCCTCGTGGCCACCTCGTTGCTTCCCTGGCGTACACTCCAAGTCTCCTGGATTGCTTTTGTTCCAAAAATAACTCTCCCGAAGGTTTCATTCCGTTTGGACTCCGTTTGATATTCCTTTTCTTCGAAACACTGAAATAGGCAAGAAAACAACAATTTGGGCTGGGCCTCCGGTTAATAGGTTAGTCCCAAAAATAATATTTAATTGTATAATAAAGCCCATAAACATCCAAAACAGATAATATAATAGCATGGAACAATCAAAAATTATAGATACGTTGGAGACGTATCAGCCACAGAGTCAAAGAGTTGGGCCAGAAGGGTCCCGGGCTGCCCACGAGGGTGGGGGCGTGCCCACCCCCCTGGGCGTGCCTCCCTGCCTCGTGGACAGCCCGGAGACCCCCCTGACTTGGTCTCGATGCCAACATCTCTCACATATACCCAAACTTCCAGAAAGAAACCTAGATCGGAAGTTCCACCGCCGCAAGCCTCTGTAGCCACGAGAAATCAATCTAGGCCCCTCTCCGGCACCCTGCCGGAGGGGGCCATCATCACCGGTAGCCATGGAGGAGTATCCCGGAGAGGCCATCATCGCTATGAAGGCCAAGGACCAGAGGGAGAACCTTTCCCCATCCAGGGGGGAGGCCATGGAGGAGGAAGCACAAGGGGGAGAACCTCTCCTCCTCTCTCTTGGTGGCACCGGAGTGCCACCGAGAGGGGAATCATCGCCGCGGTGATCGTCTTCATCAACATCACCACCATCATCACCATGCTCATCTCTTTTACGCGGTCCACTCTCCCGCACCCCGCTGTAATCCCTACTTGAACATGGTGCTTTATGCCACATATTATGATCCAATGATGTGTTGCCATCCTATGATGTTTTCAGTAGATATCCTTTGTCTTTGGGTTGATTGATGATCTAGATTGGTACGAGTTGTATGTTTTATTTTGGTGCTATCCTATGGTGCCCTCCGTGTCGCGCAAGCGTGAGGGATTCCCGCTGTAGGGTGTTGCAATACGTTCATGATTCGCTTATAGTGGGTTGGTGAGTGACTGAAACACAAACCCGAGTAAGGGGGTTGTTGCGTATGGGAATAAAGAGGACTTGATGCTTTAATGCTATGGTTGGGTTTTACCTTAATGATCTTTAGTAGTCGCGGATGCTTGCTAGAGTTCCAATCATAAGTGCATATGATCCAAGTAGAGAAAGTATGTTAGCTTATGCCTCTCCCTCATATGAAATTGCAATGACGACTACCGGTCTTGTTAACAATTGCTTAGGACAATTCCGCACACCGATCCATCATTACTCCACACTCGCTATTTATAATATTTAGTAATATATTCTAAATTTATGATAACAGCACCTACTTTTATGTTCTAGCTCTCCGATACCATAGAAAGTTATCCTCTTCATACCCGCAACGTAGTTTTATTTCTCATTTCTAGTTGGAAGCAAACGATCGGTGTACGCAGAGTCGTATCAGTGGCAGATAGGGCTTGAGAGAATATTGATCTTACCTTTAGCTCCTTGTGGGTTCGACACTCCATACTTATCACTTCCACCTTTGGAAATTTCTACAATGATTCCCTTCACTTGGGGATTATCAAGCTCTTTTCTGGCGCCGTTGCCGGGGAGCAATAGCGTGGGGTTGATATTCTCGTGTGTGCTTGTTTGCTTTCTTCACTAAGTAGATTTTGTTTTTGCTTTTTGATTTTTTTTAGTTGTTGGTGAAACATACATAAAAGTTTTAAAAGAATGAAGATACCCAAAAAAAATTACTTGCCTCTCTTGCCTAAAAAGTTTTTCAAAAAGAGAAGTGATTGGAAAGTTATGCATTGAAGAAGTGAGGGTCGACCTTGAGCACTTGTGTTCATGCTCATGGAAACAATGTAGAATTTTTCATGGAATTTTCTCTGTAAATAATTATCCCCTTGTATATATCCATTGTATTATAAGAATAATGTGCCAAGCTTTGGTTTTAGATTGATTAGATTGCTTGTTTACTATGTGCAGAACAAAAACAGAACTTTGGCTGTAGCGCGTGATTTTACATTTTTTTGCTGGAAAGTCAAATGGGTCTGAAACTTTTTGCACATTACTTCTGTACAAATTTTTCAAATTTTCAAATTTATTTCATAATTTTTGGAGTTACAGAAGTTTGCTAAACTTCCAGATTACTACAGACTGTCCTGTTTAAGACAGATTCTGTTTTTGATGCATTGCTTGCTTGTTTTGATGAAACTATCGATTTCTATCAGTGGATTAAGCCATGGAAAAGTTATATTACAGTAGATATAATGCAAAAACAAAATATGAATTGGTCTACAACAGTACTTAAGGTAGTGATTTGCTTTAGTATACTAACGGATCTCACAAAGTTTTTGTTAAGTTTTTGTGGACGAAGTGTTCGAAGAACGAGGAGTTACCGATGTGAGAAGAATAAAGAGAGGCAAGAGTTCAAGCTTGGGGATGCCCAAGGCACCCCAAGTAAATATTCCAAGGATACTCAAGCATCTAAGCATGGGGATGCCCCGGTTGGCATCCCATCTTTCTTCTTCAACAATTATCGGTATACTTTAGTTTTTGTTTTGTTCACATGATTTGTGTCCCTTGTGTTTTCCTTTTTCTTTAAGAACCATGCTAGTATGAGATTTCCCTTCATCAATTTATATAATACTTCATGTGCTTCACTTAAATCTTTTAAGTATGATCTTATAGAATTGCTCTTTGTGCTTCACTTAAATCTTTTTGAGTATGGTTTTATAGAATGCTTCGTGTGCTTCACTTATATATTTTGAGCTTGGATATTGGTTAGTCTATATTAACTGTAGAATGATCCATGAACTTCACTTATATCTTTTGGAGTGTGAATAATACTATCATCTAAAGCGGGTTTGGAAGAGTGTCAACTTTAGGAACTAGTGATCCCGCTATTCCGAATGAGAAGAATCTTGCTTATGTGGAGAGTAAAAAAAATTCTATGCTTGTAGATCATGAAAAGAATTCTTTATGTGATGGTTATATTGTTGAATTAATTCATGATGCTACTGAAAATTATTATGAGGGAGGAATATATGCTTGTAGGAGTTGCAATAATATCAAGTTTCCTCTCTATGTGCTTAAAGTTTTGAAGGTATACTTGTTTAACCTTCCTATGCTAGTTGATTCTTGTTCCTATAAATTATGTGCTCACAAAATCCCTAGGCATACGAAGTTGGTTAGATTCAAATGTGCTAGTCATATTCTTCATGATGCTCTCTTTATGTTTCAATTCTTATCTTTTATGAGAGCATCATTGAAATCATCATGCCTAGCTAAAAGGCATTAAAGAAAAGCGCTTGTTGGGAGACAACCCAATATTTACCCCTACTGTTTGTGTGTGCTTACATGATTAAGCTACTGTATTAATCATGTTTTATAGCTTTTGTTTCAATAAAGTGCCAACAAGACCATTGGGAAGACTTGGGTGAAAGTTAGTGTGATCTTGCTGTAAAAAACAGAAACTTTGCGCTCACGAGATTAGCTATCATTTTTTTATAGAAGAGTGATTTTGAGTTGATTATTTTTTGCAGAAGATTAATAGACAAATTCCTCACGTCCACCGATTTATTTCATAATTTTTGGAGTAGCAGAAGTATGGTTGTTGTTCAGATCATTACAGACTGTTCTGTTTCTGACAGATTCTGTTTTCATTGAATAGTTTGCTTGTTTTCTAGTTTCTATGGCTTATATTTCTCAATATAAATTGTAGAAATGATAAGGTACAGTAGGCATTGTGTGAGAACAACTATGAACCTTGTCTTTGACAGTACCAAAGTGAATGGTTTACTCTTTATCATACTAACCTATCTCACGAAGTTTCGTTAAGTTTTGTGTGATTGAAGTTTTCAAGCTTTGGGTGAGATATCGATTGGAGGAGAACAAGGAGTGGAAATACCCTAAGCTTGGGGATGCCCAAGGCAACCCAAGGTAATATTCAAGGAAGACTCAAGCGCCTAAGCTTGGGGATGCCCTGGAAGGCATCCCCTCTTTCGTCTTCAAAACTGTTGGTATACCTTACTCGGAGCTATATTTTTATTCGTCACATGATATGTGTTTTGCTTGGAGCGTGTTTTCAATTTTACTTGCTGTTTGAATAAAATCATTGGATCTGAAATATTGAATGAAAAAGAATCCTCCCATGGCTAGTTAATTATTTGACTACTCAGTGTTCTTCACTTATATCTTTTGGAGTAGTTTGTCATTTACTCATGTGCTTCATGTATATCCTATGGGTAAATGGTTGAATGAATTGAATGTCATAAATCTGAATTTATATACGTTTCATATGCTTATAACATGGGCAGTAATGACTTCACACATAATAAGTATAGGTAGTAAACTCATTGAAAGTTAGCAAACGTAGAATTGGTCACTTGAACAATTCATGAAAGAATATTTAAGGAAGAGAGATTTCACATATAAATATACTATCTTGGACATATTTTGTAATTGTGAGCACTCATTAAAATATGACATGCTAAAAGTTTGATGTCGGACAAGGAAGACAACGTAATGGGTTATGTTTTCTTATATCCGAAATAAAGTATATTGTCTTGGATCATCCAACATGTTGAGCTTGCCTTTCCCTCTCATGCTAGCCAAATTCTTAGCACCAAGTAGAAATACTACTTGTGCTTCCAAACATCCCTTAAAACGAGTATTGCCATGAGAGTCCACCATACCTACCTATGGATTGAGTAAGATCCTTCAAGTAAGTTGTCATCGGTGCATGCAATAAAAATTGCCCTCTAAATATGTATGATCTATTAATGTGGAGAAAATAATCTTTATACGATCTTGTGATGTGGAAGAAATAAAAGCGACGGACTGCATAATAAAGGTCCATATCACAAGTGGCAATATAAAGTGACGTTCTTTTGCATTAAGATTTTGTGCATCCAACCATAAAAGCGCATGACAACCTCTGCTTCCCTCTGCGAAGGGCCTATCTTTTACTTTTATCTTCTACCTTATGCAAGAGTCATGGTGATCTTCACCTTTCCTTTTTACATTTTACCCTTTGGCAAGCGCATTGTGTTGGAAAGATCCCGATATATATAAATCCAATTGGATGTAAGTTATCATGAACTATTATTGTTGACATTACCCTTGAGG
This sequence comes from Aegilops tauschii subsp. strangulata, assembly GCF_002575655.3. NCBI lineage: Eukaryota > Viridiplantae > Streptophyta > Magnoliopsida > Poales > Poaceae > Aegilops > Aegilops tauschii. The sequence goes on from NC_053037.3 coordinate 509,615,777, forward strand.
TAAAAGGTTGGGAGGCGAATCTATAAGCCCCTATCTTTCTCTGTGTCCGATTAAAAATTTGAACCCATAAATATCATGTGAGTGTTAGCAATTGTGAAAGATTAAATGATAGTTGAGCATGTGGAGTTTGCTAAATCAAAGCTCTGACATAGACCCTTCCTGAAAATAAGATGAATTGCAATTGTTTGATGACTGAGAATATAGTTTGTTAATTTTCAAGAAAGTTTATGATATATACTTTAACATGTGAACAACCTGTTACTTGATCATGAAAAGTTTTATAAGATGAGCTACTGTTATGACATATATTGATGCTAGAAAAAGTGAGTGAAATTATCATTGATCAAACTTGTGCACTTGCTAGCATTCACACTTCATAAATTATTTCTTTTATCATTTACCTACTCGAGGACGAGCAGGAATTAAGCTTGGGGATGCTGATACGTCTCCAACGTATCTATAATTTATGAAGTATTCATGCTATTATATTATCAACCTTGGATGTTTTACATTCATTTATATGCTATTTTATACGGTTTTTGGGACTAACCTATTAACCTAGAGCCGAGTGCCAGTTTCTGTTTTCTCCTTGTTTTAGAGTATCGCAGAAAAGGAAAACCAAACGGAGTCCAATTGACCTGAAACTTGACGGAGCTTATTCTTGGACCAGAAGAAGGCCACGGAGTCAAAGAGTTGGGCCAGATGAGTCCCGGGCTGCCCACAAGGGTGGGGGGAGCCTCCCTGCCTCGTGGACAGCCCGGAGGCCCCCCTGACTTGTTCTCGACGCCAACACCTCTCATATATACCCAAACTTCTAGAAGGAAACCTAGATCGGAAGTTCCGCCACCGCAAGCCTCTGTAGCCACGAGAAATCAATCTAGGCCCCCTCCGGCACCCTGCCGGAGGGGGTCATTATCACCGGTGGCCATGGAGGAGTATCCCGGAGAGGCCATCATCGCCATGAAGGCCAAGGACCAGAGGGAGAACCTTTCCCCATCCAGGGGGAGGCCATGGAGGAGGAAGCACAAGGGGGAGAACCTCTCCTCCTCTCTCTTGGTGGCACCGGAGTGCCATCGAGAGGGGAATCATCGCCGCGGTGATCGTCTTCATCAAAATCACCACCCTCATCACCATCCTCATCTCTTTTACACGGTCCACTCTCCCGCACCCCGCTGTAATGCCTACTTGAACATGGTGCTTTATGCCACATATTATGATCCAATGATGTGTTGCCATCCTATGATGTTTTGAGTAGATATCCTTTGTCTTTGGGTTGATTGATGATCTAGATTGGTACGAGTTGTATGTTTTATTTTGGTGCCGTCCTATGGTGCCCTCCGTGTCGCGCCAGCGTGAGGGATTCCCGCTGTAGGGTGTTTCAATACGTTCATGATTCGCTTATAGTGGGTTGGTGAGTGACTGAAACACAAACCCGAGTAAGAGGGTTGTTGCGTATGGGAATAAAGAGGACTTGATGCTTCAATGCTATGGTTGGGTTTTACCTTAATGATCTTTAGTAGTTGCGAATGCTTGCTAGAGTTCCAATCATAAGTGCATATGATCCAAGTAGAGAAAGTATGTTAGCTTATGCCTCTCCCTCATATGAAATTGCAATGACGACTACCGGTCTTGTTAACAATTGCCTAGGACAATTCCGCTCACCGATCCATCATTACTCCACACTCGCTATTTATAATATTTAGTAATATATTCTAACTTTATGATAATAGCACCTACTTTTATGTTTTAGCTCTCCGATACCATAGAAAGTTATCCTCTTCATACACTACAAAAAAAGACACATCCGTGACATTTTGGGCCGAACGAATTTTTTTTCTGTCATACATATGACACTTCTATGACGATAATTGTGACAAAACCCGGTATCATCATAGATGTGGTGGGCTCCTACTTCTATGACAAAAAATCATGATAGAAAATGGGCTTTTCGTCCTGGGCGGGCCGGAGACGCAGCTGCATGACATTCTTTGGGCCGTCCATGACGGAAAAAAACCGTGGTAGAAGCGAGGGGGAGGAAAATTTCAGGGAGTTCCCGGTTACGGTGGGAGGTCGGGGGTTGAGCGATGCGCGTTTCTCTCGTACACGTACGCGCGTGTGTGCGAGGCGTTGGCTCTAACTGAACCCGAGCCAGGTTTTGGGCTCTAACTGAACCCGAGCGATTGCAACTGCAGGCTACGCGTTACTGAACCCGAGCGATCGATCGATGGCGTGTTAACTGAACCCAATCGAGCGATTCCTTCGCTACTGCTGCTAACTGAAGCCGATCGATTGGATGAACAGTGAGCGTTGCCGGGGGGGGGGGGGTTGGATGAACAGTGAGCGGTGGCGTTGCCTCTGGATGAACAGGACCCCGTGGTGTGGAGGGCTGGATGAACAGTAGACGGTGGAGGGGTGCCCGTGGAGGGGTGGTTGAACAGGACCCCGTGGTGTGGAGGGCTGGATGAACAATATACGGTGGAGGGGTTCCCGTGGAGGGGTGGTTGAACTGTAGCCGGTGGAGTAGCGCGCGGTGGAGGCTGGATGAACAGGAGCCCGTGGAGGCTGGAGGAGGTCGACGGTGGAGATGAGCAGTATCCCATGGAGTCCCGTTTTGCGGTACGCCACACCCCTCCCGATGAACAGGACCCCCGTTTCGACCGTAGGAGGTCCGTTTCGTCCATTTTGCGGTACGCCACACCCCTCCCGATCAACAGGACCCCCGTTTCGACCGTAGGAGGTCCGTTTCGTCCGTTTTGCGGTACGCCACACCCCTCCCGATCAACAGGACCCCGTTCCGAACGTAGGAGGTCCGTTTCCTCCGTTTTGCGGTACGCCAGGCCTCGTTTACATCGCCTGTTCCGTCCAAGCCCTCCCGATGAACACGACCACGTATTCCGTTCCGACCCAGCCGGTTGGCTCCCACGCGTTCCGTTGCCTCCCGATGAACACGACGCATTCCGTTGCCTCCCCATGAACACGACGCATTTCGTTGCCTCCCATGAACACGACGCATTCCATTGCCTCCCCATGAACACGACGAGGCCGTATTTTCTTTCTTGCACCCTGGCCGCTGTACGTACGTGTACATGCTACGTGCGCGCCTCTACTACGACACGTGTGCGCCTCTACATCCACCAGTATATATGTACGTACACGTTCACGACCAGAATGACAACGCTACGTACACTTCGACCAGGTGGGTCCCGACTGTCAGGCACTTCCTTGCATGCGAAGATGTAGCTGGTGGGTCCCAGCAGTCAGGGGGGAAATGTTTTTTTCGCGAAATACGGTGGCCCGTCCGGTGGGTCCCCGCTGTCAGGTGGAGGAATAATTATTTTGCACGTAATAAGGAGGCACTTCCTTGCTGCGGCCGTGGACCCAACTGTCAGCCTCTCCACATACAGTCCACGTCCGATGGAAGCCGTTCCTTGACCACGTTGACCACGCCGCGCCGAGAGCACCAGGGCGGTGGACGATGGCGAGGCCTAGGAAGGGGACGACGCGGAGCCGGGGAAGACGCGACAGTGGATGCCCACGCGTAGAGGAGTACGAGGGTTCACTGGTTCGCTGCGGTGTGAGGCTGCCGTCGCCGCAGAATAACAGGGGGTGTGGGTGAGTAGAGGGATGGCCTGGCCAGTGGTGGGAATAGTAGGGGGCGGTGAGGCCTCTGCCGCATTACAGCCGGCCACGGGAGGCAGGAGCACGAGGCACGACCGGCACTGGTTTGGGCGGCTGGAGCAAGAAGACCAGAGGTTGAAGAAGCACTACGGCCGTTGGATGGACATCGTACGGTCACTGGAGCTAGAATCGTGCATATTGACTAAGTTGACAAAGCCCTCCGTCCCCATCAACTTAGTAGGCCCACAAGTCAGCCTGCCACTATACTGGGTCCCAGCTAACAAGGGGAGTATTCATTTTTTTGTGCGTAATAAGGAGGCACTTCCTTGCGTGCGAAGATATAGCTGGTGGTTCCGAGCTGTCAGCGGCGGTAACATTTTTTTCGCGAAATACAGAGGCCCTTTCGGTGGGTCCCTGATGTCAGGTGGAAGAATCATTATTTTGCGCGTAATAAGGAGGCATTTCCTTGCATGCGGCCGTGGACCCAGCTGTCGGCCTCTCCACGTACAGTCCACTTCAGATGCATGTCGGTCGTTGACCACGTTGACCAGGCCGCGCCGAGAGCACCAGGGCGGTGGATGACGGCGAGGCCTAGGAAGGGAACGACACAGAGGCAGGGAAGACTCGGCAGTTGTTTCCCACGCGGAGGGGAGTACGACTGTACGAGGGTTTACTGGTTCGTCTGCCGTCGCCGGAGAATAACAGCAGGTGTGGGTGAGTAGAGGGATGGCTAGGCCAGCGATGGGAGTATGGTGGGGCGGTGAGGCCTGCGCGGCAGCAGAGCCGGCCGCGGGGAGGAGGGAGCAGGCAGTCCCGCCGGCGCTTATTTGAGCGGCTGGAGCAGGAAGAGCAGAGATTGAAGAAGCACGACAGCCGTTGGATGGCCATCCAACAGTCACTGCTTGTGGTCAACCTTTTTTTAGAAAAGCCTCAAATCTGTGGAAAACAGCATACATCCCATCTGCCATTATTTCTAATAATTTACAGCCCATTTGCTAATTATTAAGGTTTTTTTGGAGCCCATATTCTTTTTGTTAGCATTACAGCCCATATTGTGGCCATGGTTAAAAAATTATACGAAATTTTGCATATTTCGGTGCGGTCCGAACAGTTTTTAATCCCGAAATTTCGACTCACATTCAAACTGATTTTAAAAGTAAATGTATATCAATATAAAATCCAACAAATTCTCCACGCATAAAAATTAATGTAATTTAAAATCTCGAAAAAAAATATTTGAAACTAATTGCCGGTTTGATGTGTTTAAAAAATGTACAACCCATTTCTCATTACTGATGGGCCATTTTCTCGGCCAGCCGAATGAAAGCTCTCCTCGTCTTGAAAGATTTGCAGCCCAACAGGCCTGACAAAGCGACTTACTTAGCAAATCACAAAAAAACTGGGCTGTGGCCGTGGACCCAGCTGCCAGCCTCTCCACGTACAGTACTCTTCCGATGGAATGTCGTTGACCATGTTGACCACGCCGCGCTGAGAGCACCAAGGCGGTGGACGACGGCGAGGCCTAGGAAGGGGACGACGCGGAGCCGGGGAAGACGCGGCAGTGGATGCCCACGGGGAGAGGAGTACGAGGGTTCACTGGTTCGGATGCGGTGTGAGGCTGCCGTCGCCGCAGGGCCTGGCTAGCGGTGGGAGTAGTAGGGGGCGATGAGGCCTCAACGGCAGCACAGCCGGCCACTGGAGGCAGGAGCAGGCGGTCTCCCCGGCGCTGGTTTGGGCGGCTGGTGCAAGAAGAGCAGCGATTGAAGAAGCAGCAGGACCGTTCGATTCAAATCCAACGGTTACTGCTGCTAGAATCGTTTGTTGACTAAGTTGACAAGCCCTGCGTACGCGTCAACTTAGTAGGCCCACAGGCCAGCCTCCCAACCGGTGCGCCCCAGATGTCAGTGGGAGGAATCATTTTTTTCGCGTAATAAGGAGGCAGTTGATTGCGTGCGGCCAGGCCAGCGGAGGGAGTAGGGTGGGCCGGGGAAGCCTGCGCGGCATCACAACGGGCCACAAGAGGAGGGAGCAGGCAGTCCCGCCGGCGCTAGTTTAGGCGGCTGGAGCAGGAAGATCAGAGATTGAAGAAGCACGTCGGCCGTTGGATGGACATCCAACAGTCACTACTACTAGAATCGTGTGTTCACTGACAAAGCCTTGCGTAAACAAGTCAGCCTCGAAATCTGTGGCGTGCACATCCCATTTGCTATTATTTTTATAATTTTTACTCATTTTCTAATTCATATGGAATTTATTGCAGCCCGTTTTCCATTTTTAGAATTGCTGGCCATTTTCTGGTCAGTACCAGGGTCAAAAAATTAACTAAATATGTGGGAAATTTTGAAAATTCGCAAATTTTTGCTGGGGAACGAAATATTCTTAATCCAAAAATTAATAGCCATACTAAAACAATTTAAAAATAAATTAGTACTATGTCATGTTAAATCCAATGAAATACGTATAAGATATCACTGAAGAACAAAAACAAAAAAAGAAACTTATATCCCATTTGCTATAATTTGTTTGGAATTTTCAACCCCTTTTGATATTACTTTTAACACACATTGACCATACTCTTAAGCCAGGCCGGAATGCATCCCTCCTCGTCTTGAAAGATTTGCAGCCCAGTAATTCGGAGAAAACAAATAGGCCTAGCTTGGGTATTCTTCAAAAAGAAATATTGGGCTACCTATTTTCCCAAAGAACTGGTGCATGAGCATTTAGCTTTATTTATTTATTTATTTACTTATTTATGTTTAGGGGACCATGAGCATGTACCTGGGCCGGATTCATGTGAGAGCCTCCCTTCCAGTTAATTATGGGCTTCTCTATTGGGCCTTCATCAGTGGGCTGTATGTTATCAACAAGTGGAAAATGTGTTCCGTATGAAAAATAGTATGCGCTACGTACGGTACGGGGCACTAAAGGATCGAACCGTGCAACGACTTCCAAAACATTGTGTTTGTCGTTCTAACAACACATTTATTCAACCAACAGACGAAATATACTACTGATTGTACATTGAGTGAAGACGCAGTAAGCAGGGCTGGGGGTGCAACAGAAGCAGTAAGCAGGCCAGAAGAGTGAAGACGCAGCTCTCTCTTCCAAACCAAACATCAGCCATCATTACAAAAGGGCTACCAAAAAAAACAAGTGTATGCATCAAAATAAATAAAGATCCTACTACACCAAGTGTACGCATCTAACTAACTGGCTCAGTTAGACGTTACGATTTATTAAGCTGTGGAGATTGGCTGACGGCTTGAACCAGATGGGTGCCTGACGGGGGAAACTCCAGCCAGCAGGTCAAAGTCTGATACTTGCGACCCTCTCTCCTACTTTGGGCCGCAGAGCATGGCGGCACATATCAGGGTATGGTGCATGCAGAGACGCATGGTACGCTGTGTACACACAGTTTTGCCTGATGAACGAAACCGCGCTGCCATCATGATCCTTGCCGTTGGTTATCTCCTGGTTAATCGAATAATTCAGTCCGACAAACAGAGAGCGTGTACCAAGGCTACTTACCAGCCTCCAGTCAAAAATTCCTGAAGGCCCAGAGAAGTTGGGATCCTGCTCAAAGACCTTGCAGTGATTGTGATTGTATTCCGCAAAACAACACGTCCGGTACGTGCAAACGATCATCAATCTTTCGCCGTCGTCTGATCGAGCCAGGAACCACCTGCAACTGCCATGCCGCTTTTCTTTGAAAGGTTCTGGGATTAGGAAGGGTAGGGACACCAGGCGGCCTACAACATCATATCAAGTTGGAGTCAAATAAAAAAGGGCTCTTGATTTAGTCAATCTTAAGAACAGCATGTTATGAGCATGAATATTTTTTCAGCAAATGTTGACAGTAATATAAGCAAGCCATCATGATATCATAGGAAAGTACTCCCTCTGTCCCATAATATAAGAACGTTTTTCAAGCTATGTAAGCTTGAAAAACGTTCTTATATTATGGGACAGAGGGAGTAACATACTGCTGTAACAGCCGTTTGTAGCGATGACTGGAGTAGGCCAGCAATACGTCCAGCCATAGAAGGAGTCGACAGCGTAAATGAAGCCCTTGTGTTTAATGGCATCAGAGAACCATGGAGGATGTATGATCCTGCGATGGACGTGCAGATTTATCCACTTACCGCAGTGACCTGTCAGATAGGCGAGACCGCAGTTGAAGAACGCAATTAGCCTGAAGTCTTTATAATTCGCAGATCTTGTGGGCACTTGGCAGATTACAACCTTGAGAAAATCAAACTTGGTATCATGTTGGCTACTGTAAGATTCTGAGTATTCTGGGACGCGGTGCCAAAGCAGTGCAGTGTTAATCGAAGGAAGGGGGATCAATCGCCGGGTGTAGACCTCCACGAGCATCCAGCTGCCGCGACCGTCGACGAGCACCATCCAAGACGTGTTCATGCCGACCCAGTACATACCGTTAATGTAGTTGATGCTGACGGGGATCAGATCGCAGTCAAGGGGGTTGATGCTCGCCACCCTACGATCGTTATGCTGCGTGACACGCCGTTTCTGAAGATTAGGCGACATCAACAAGCAAGGAGCTGGCTTAAAAAGCTCCGGCCTGAGGGCTTTGAGTAAACGGTACAGCCCCGACGAGCATGCGGTGAGCGGCATGGTACTGAGATTGTCCACACGCGAAACAATGAGCTTGATTACTTCTGTGGGGAGTGAATTCCAGCTACTCTTTCGGCGGTCGCTGCTCGGTTCTGCCATTGTTAGTGCTTGGGTTTCGGACGAGGGGGGAGGCGCCTTAGCGGGGATGGAAGATTGGACGAGATTATGTGCGGACAAAGATGGAGAAGCGAATATGTGCTGCGGGAAGTGGACAGGTGATGATGACTACAGCACGCCGCTTGACTTACGAGACACAAACCAGCAGCGTAGGGTCATGTCGATGCCAGACAACTTGCTTGAGTGATCACAGTACTGGTACTCCCTACAGTGCTATGCCCTAACTTGCTTGAGTAGAGTAGTAGAGTAGGACTCTGCTCTACTACTAGCACCGGAGGAGTAGTATATTCTAATCTAAAATAGTTACAAACTTCAATGCCCGAGCGTGGAACGACTACGAACCATGCTCAAAGACCATGTCTACGTGGTGTTTGGACATGGGCGACAACCTCAATGCCAACGGTGCTGCTCCCGTTGCACCGTATGTGTTTCTGTCCTTCCTGTTCGAAATCGTGGTAGAATTCATGTTTCTACTCTGTATCCTACTACTATGCTAGTACACATGATTAGTTTCATCTCTGTTATAGCCGTCATGATTTATTTTGTGCTTATTCGGATTAAATCTCATAGTAACTTGCTCATATATTCAACTGGCGCAACGTCCCCTACAGCCACTCCCGTTTCATGGACGGCCTGGTCGATGCCTCCAAGGAGCCCTTCGTCACTGCTATGAGTGCCCGATGCCGTTTTGTGGCTCGCCGGCGGACATGGTGCATCACCTCACAGATGCGTGCAGCGGTCACTGCTGGCCCATGGCGGAGAACATCAAGTATGAGACGTGCTACCCGTTCACCATGCCGGAGTCGCTGGAGGATCACCGCCGCCTGCTAGTCTCAGAGGAGGACGGCAGCGTCTTCCTCTTGATCGTGGGCACCGGCGAGGCCCGCGAAGGCCGCCGCCCCGTCTCTGTAATGTGCGTCAGGGGCGACGCCGCTGACGCTGACACTGACACGAGGCCGATGTACGGGTGCGTGGTCAGTGTTACTACCCCTCCGGGTCGCGTGGGCGGCGACACCAGCCTCATCGAACGGACTTGGACTCTGGGGAGCTGGGACTATCCCGCCAATGTGGACTTGGAAAACCCATGGCATCCTTTACCCGCCGACGCGGTGCACGGGGACTCCAAGGAGGTTCACCTGGACATACGCATTATCAAGTTAAATGTTGATCATTAGTCTTCGCTCAATGTAATCCGCTGTCTAAGCATGTGGAGACTTCCATGCAGGATCTTGCTCTATTGGAGTATCGGGCATGAATAAAAGTGTATCCATTTATGGTTTAGTCTAGAATCTTCCATGTATGAATTTTTACTACAGTACTGGTGAAAGACTTACGATGAACCATTTCTTACATCTCCTCTGCCCGCTTGCAAGTCATCCTGATTTAATCCCTCCGTCTTGGTGTATAAGGGCATCGTTAATATTACTTAATAGTATAGCCAACTGTTGACTATAAGAAAGTGCCATGTCATCTGTAGCCAACATGTATAACAATCGATACTCAAAAACTAATTCTTAAAGATCATTTCTTGCAAAGCACAATAAGTGTTATTTCTTCACAAGTTTTGGATGCAGGTTGAACAGTTGAACGCTTTTGTTTGCAAAAGATACCTTTTTATCTATTTCACCCGGATGTTTGTGAGCTCTAGAGATGAAATAATATCCGAAGAAACCTATCGATACCCGTTACACATGAGATGACACCCACATCCTTTGTCAAAATAAACAACTCCCCGATCAATGCATTTCACTCTTCGGTGCAACGCACGGGCACCTTACTACTATAGATTAGTACGACCAAAAATTGAACTAACATTATATATAGTACGATAAATGCTGATGCATGTCACCTAAAATTATATCATTCAAAACTATGTTCAAATACGAATCCAACGATATAGTTTTTGTTGACATGCACTAACATTTTGTCAGTTAAATCTTCAGTCAAATTCAATGGGGGACTAATAAACCACGACCGATGTAGTACAAGTGTAGAGGGCGGCGCTGCACGGGAGTCTCACCTCTCACCCCGCTCATGGCACGACAGTAAAGCCGTCATATCACAAAACCCAACCACTCCCAGTAATAAGTGGCCTGGTAAAATATGGTGGGGAACGTAGCAGAAATTCAAAAATTTTCTACGCATCACCAAGATCAATCTATGGAGTAATCTAGCAACGAGGGGAAGGGGAGTGAATCTACATACCCTTGTAGATCGCGATGCGTAAGCGTTGCAAGAACGCGGATGAGGGAGTCGTACTCGTAGTGATTCAGATCGCGGTTGATTCCGATCTAAGCACCGAAAGAACGGTGCCTCCGCGTTCAACACACGTGCAGCCCGCTGACGTCTCCCACGCCTTGATCCAGCAAGGAGAGAGGGAGAGGTTGGGGAAGACTCCATCCAGAAGCAACACGACGGCATGGTGGTGTTGGAGGAGCGTGGCAATCCCGCAGGGCTTCGCCAAGCACCGCGGGAGAGGAGGAGGAGGAAGAGGGGTAGGGCTGCGCCAAAAGGAGACGTTCTCATGTGTTGGGCAGCCCCAAAAACCCCAATATATATAGGGGAGGGGGAGGGCTGCGCCCCCCATCTAGGGTTTCCCCCTCAAGGGGTGCGGCCAGCCCTAGATGGGGCTTGGGGGGCGGCCAAAGGGGGGAGGAGTGCTTCCCAAGTCAAGTGGAGGCCCTCCCCCTTAGGGTTTCCCCTCTCCCATGCGCATGGGCCTTGGGGGGGCTGGTGCCCCTGGCCCATTAAGGCTAGGGCGCCCCCTTACAGCCCATGCTGCTGTATTGGACGTGGTGGAACATTTTCCGGACCTCCGAACCCCTCCGGAATCCTCCGGAACCTTCTGGAAGCTTCCCGGTACAATACCGAAAAAACCCGAACTTTTCCCGGAACCCGAACAACAACTTTCCATATATAAATCTTTACCTCCGGACCATTCCGGAACTCCTCGTGACGTCCGGGATCTCATCCGGGACTCCGAACAACATTCGGTAACCACGTACATGCTTTCCCTATAACCCTAGCGTCATCGAACCTTAAGCGTGTAGACCCTACGGGTTCGGGAACCATGCAGACATGACCGAGACGTTCTCCGGTCAATAACCAATAGCGGGATCTGGATACCCATGTTGGCTCCCACATGTTCCACGATGATCTCATCGGATGAACCACGATGTCGGGGATTCAATCAATCCCGTATTCAATTCCCTTTGTCCATCGGTATGTTACTTGCCCGAGATTCGATCGTCGGTATCCCGATACCTTGTTCAATCTCGTTACCGGCAAGTCTCTTTACTCGTTCCGTAACTCACATCATCCCGTGATCAACTCCTTGGTCACACTGTGCACATTATGATGATGTCCTACCGAGTGGGCCCAGAGATACCTCTCCGTTTACACGGAGTGACAAATCCCAGTCTCGATTCGTGCCAACCCAACAGACACTTTCGGAGATACCCGTAGTGCACCTTTATAGCCACCCAGTTACGTTGTGACGTTTGGCACACCCAAAGCATTCCTACGGTATCCGGGAGTTGCACAATCTCATGGTCTAAGGAAATGATACTTGACATTAGAAAAGCTCTGAGCAAACGAACTACACGATCTTGTGCTAGGCTTAGGATTGGGTCTTGTCCATCACATCATTCTCCTAATGATGTGATCCCGTTATCAACGACATCCAATGTCCATGGTTAGGAAACCGTAACCATCTATTGATCAACGAGCTAGTCTCCTAGAGGCTTACTAGGGACATGGTGTTGTCTATGTATCCACACATGCATCTGAGTTTCCTATCAATACAATTTTAGCATGGATAATAAACGATTATCATGAACAAGGAAATATAATAATAACCTATTTATTATTGCCTCTAGGGCATATTTTCAACAAAATAAACGGACAAGCAACCATCACATCCCTCCGTCTTTTTTGCATTTCATCTCTCTGCATTTACTTTCTCCAGTTCATCTCGCACACTCGATCCCTAGCTAGTACTCCTAGGGCCAGTTCTTTTGGCGGCTTCCCCAGCTTTTCCCACAAGACTAGTCACAGTGGAGAGTAACAATAAGGCGCCTCACCCATTTATTTGGGCTTCTAAACTACTACTCCGTCCTGGTTTATTCCTCACCATTGTAATTTGTGCTAAATTTTGACCAAAGATTTAACTGGTTTATTCCTCACCATTGTAATCCCTCCGTCTAGGTGTGTAAGTCATCTTACGAAAACCAAATAATCCCAAAACACTTAGGCGCGGTGCATTAACTTCTACTCCGTACCTCGTTTCTTGTTTCTTGACATATCAACCAATAAGCGATAAAGAGTGTGCATGCTTTTAATGACTTGAGATATCAAACCCGACATGCAGTGGTTAGTTCATTGCATGGAATACTATTAATTAGCAAATAAAAATTAACGTTTCTCATTTTCTCCTCCTCCTTGGTCACGGTGCACAGCCTAAGATGACTTACTCACTTAGACGGATGGAGTAGTGCATGTGACATGCACTAACATTTCATTAGTTAAATTTATGATCAAAATTTGACACAGATTACAATGGGGACCAATAAACCAGGACGGAGGTAGTAGTTATGGGATTACTAATCTAGAAGCCTAAAAGAACTGGCCCATGGTACTCCTTCTAGTAGTAGTACTCAAGTTGGAATTCCAGTTGCACGGCACAACTTGTTAGGCAAAAAATTCGATACAGGGTGTAGGAAGCGGTTTGGGAATTTACATGCCTTTCCAACCAGTGAGATACTCCGTACAAAGTATGATAGAGAAATAACCACAGAGAAGGAAGCTAAAAGTAAACAATCAAACGAGCATTTTTGCATTTGTTTTGCATTGAATCGTTTCACAAGCTTGACTAGTGCTGCTTTTCTACTTTTAAAAAAACCGCATCGTAATGTTAAAACGTGCATTTGCACGTACATAAGTAATAGTAGTACTCCCTCCGTCTAGGTGTATAAGTCTTCCCTCCTTCTTGGTCACGGTGCACAACCAAAGATGACTTATTAACTTGGACGGAGGAAGTAGCACAGTCTGCAAGCATATATCAAGAGAGACGTGTAGTGCGATAGTATATAGTAAAGTTTGTGCTATATGCACGTACTTGCAAAATGCGTACGAATACACAAGGTTTCCAAACTTTCCCTTTTACATACTTAATTAAGGACGCAAAAAATTCCTGAATGTTCGGGATTTATCATTTGCGTCCCAAAACTAATGAGATCGCCTTACAAAACAAAAATTATACTCCTCCTAAAAGACACGGCGCAGGAGCGCTTGCGGCGCGCCACAGAGTGCCCTAGTGCGCGGCCGTTTCCCAGCGCGCTGACACACCGCCTCTTCCTCAGCCTCGCAACTCGCGAGGTGCTGATTGGCGGCTTGCCGGCGGGCGAGCGCGATCTCACCGGTGTGGTGATCCGGCGCCAACAGGTACTCCTCCTCACTGGAAGCGTGCACCCGGTCCACGTACCGCCAAGCGTAGATGAGGCGCTTGGGCCCGACTGCACTCAGGGCGTCGGCACGGGCGTCCTCCGCCACCCTCACGGCCCTCGCACGAGCCTTCTGCCAAAGAGCCAATTGCCTGACTCTGTCGGACGCGACATAGGCCTCCCAGGCAGCTTGTTCCGCGGTGCGCTTCTCTTCCTCGGCCTTCTTCTCCGCCTCTATTTTGGCGCGCTCTGCTGGAGGCAAAGCCTCCCACAAGGCGACATCCATTTCTTTCCAAAGCTCCTCAAGGCTGGGGGGCTCGGCGGGCGGCGCGGTGTTCTCCTCATAGCGGGGAGCCGACGCATCCTCCGGCGCGCATGCTGGCGAGATTGGGAACGCCGACGCGTCCACCTCGACGCGTCGCGGCGAGGAGCGAAACGACGACGCGTCCTCCTCGACTAGTGGCGGCGAGGAACAGAACAGCGACGCGTCGCGGCGAGGAGCGGAACGCCGACGCGTCCTCCTCGACTAGTGGCGGCGAGGAACGGAACGGCGACGCATCGCGTAGCGGCGAGGAGCGGAACACCGACGCGTCCTCCTCGACTAGTGGCGGCGAGGAACGGAACGGCGACGCGTGACCGTCCGCGCGGTGCAGCGAGGGGCTCCTAGGGCTTGGGAGGGGCGATGCCATGGTGGTCGACGTGAGAGGGAGGGGAGGAGATAGCGATGAACGTGAACGTGAGGGAGAGGAGATAGCGATGTCGTGGGAGGCGCAGTATTTATAGCGAGCAATGGCACACCTACGTAAGATATGGACTGAGCTGCACTGACTTAACTGCAGGTCCAGTTGCGTCACTGACATGTGGGCCAGACCCCTGTTGGGCCCATATGTCAGTGACCCAATGCACCTGCAGTTAAGTAACAGCTACGTGGGCATATTTGTTGGAGTAAATTACGGGGGAGCGAAGGGGTGGAAATATTGCTGGTCACAACGGATTGGACGAGCGTGGGGGGAGGAGAGTCATGCATGCAGATTTTTTCACACGGGGTGGAGTGGTGGGACCGCCGGAGGGAGAAGGAGAGTTTGGCAGGCATATTGTTTCCACACATGGAGAGGAAAAGATTTGGAGACTAATGGGCTTCCTGCAGGTATGGGGAACGGTGCATAATAAGTCATCTTGCATGCCGGGCTAGGTATAGTCTCAAGTCATTAAAAACATACACGCCCCACACATGTTCATATTTCAAGGTGCACTAAATTATTGCATGCGATGATTAAGGCTGGCCATAATGGTGGTATCTTAGCTGGTATCATGCACACGGGAATAACAAACATGCTGATGTGGAAAAGAATTAAAGAAGAGAGGGGGGGTTAGAGTAACTAGTGTTCATGCATGCATTGGTAAACACATTTTTTTGTGAAGAACGACAACACTAGTTGAGTACTTTTGCAGACTTCAAAAACTATTCCACCGCCTCTACTATCTTGCTAAGAGTAGGTGAAATTTTTGAATCGAGCCCTTTAAACTAGAAGGGAGGTAGTGGTACTCTAAGGCTGGTCATAGTGGGGAGTAACTTAGACTAGTAACATGCATATGTTACTAGTCTATGTTACTACCTCTATAGTGCATAGTATCATAGATTAGTATCATAGGTGGTCTCATTTATTGCCATGCATGACACATAGTAGCATCACATTTATTATGTTATGGTATCTACCTATGTTACTATAACCATCTCTCTCTTCTTTAATTGCCTACCACATTAGCGTGTTTGCGAGTCCCAAGTGCATGATACTACTTATGTTACCCCACTATGGCCGGCCTAATAGCTAGCCTTGTTGTGATGACAAGATAGGACATGGCACGCACCTGGACGCAGGAACTAGTCTGCATTGTGCATTTAACTTTTGTCTGAAGTCAATGTACCTCTACTTTCACCAAACTTATAGAAAAATGTGTCAACATTCACAATGTCAAATCAATATTTTTACACTCATTATAAAACGTAGTTCTTATACTCATTATAATCAGTATTGTAGATATTGATATTTTTAGTATAAATTTGGTCGTGGGATTTCATTGATGCCTGTCAAAGCGTGGAGGAAACGGAGCTTAGCGCTTGCATTGCCGGTCTCTACATAGGTATTTCTCTTCATAATCCTGTAATTTTAGAGACTGGTTGCGCTTTTGTGGTAGCGTCTCTTGCATCGGGAGACTATGACAGGTCTGCTATGCGTGACCTGAAGATGAAAGCATTGAGCATCTCAAAGTTGATCAACAATCTTCAATTGTCAAAGATTAGCCGTTCGGCCAATAAGGTGGCACACTTAATCGCTAAGTATAGCTTTGACAATAGATTAGATGGTATTCTTGTAAATAACATACCGCCCTGTGTGGTGAATATTGTATCGAATGAGTGTACTGGTGTGGCTGGTTAATTAATATAAGGTGGTGTTAAAAAAGTATAAATTTGGTCAAACACTTTGCAAACGGTTGACGGGAGTAAAAAGGACCAGAGGGAGTATCATGCATGCGGAGTAGGCAAAAAAAATTGCTTGTCTAAAAAAAGGCAAAAAAATTGCTCATTTATAGCCGGTCGAAGTCTCAAAGGGCGCGACCGCGCGAGGGAGGCGAAGGTCGTGGGAGGCGCGACGTTTGACAGAATTAAGTGAAGTTACATCCACGCGCCGGCATGGCATGCGAACAGGCAGAAGCTATACCGTCAGGCCTACGATATGGGTCTAGTAGACATGACATCTAGTGGGTCCCGCATAGTTCTCGAGAACTCTTTGGGGGCTTGCAGCCGTTTATCCACCGGGCAAGCCAGCAACCCCACGCCGTTCGCACGCCCTACTCGTCCCCGTCTTCTACCTTACAATAGTTCGCTCCCAGTCGTCCCGTCCTTTCACATTAGTTCGCTCCCAGTTTTTTTTGCGGGGTACAACAGTTCAACTTCTCCTAACCCTCCTCCAAAATCCATGGCTTCCCAAATCTCCATGGTCGCCGCTGAGTACCAGGTTAGAGCCATCACCGGCGATCTGTTCATCGTCATCTACACACGTGGATCCAAGACGGTGAAAGCATGGCTTGCTCGCTTCCTACGCATGTTCAACAGTTCAACGGATGAGTGGGTCGCTGGGCTAGATGTTGAGTACACCACAGTCCTGGGATGAGAGAAGGATCTAAAGGACGAAGAGAGGAAGAAGCCCGCCGTGATCTAGGTTTGCGTACATAACGTTTGCTTGGTCTACCACATATGCCATGCCGACGTTGAGTGCCAGGATTTTAAGAACTTCCTCAAGGACAAAAGAGTGAAATTCGTTACTGTAGGCTTTAAGAACGACAGGGATGTCCTGCGTCAGATAGGTCTCGTTGTAGGCCAGCCCTTCGATCTCCAGAAGGCAAGCCTGGTGTCCTCCTCTCAACCTTCAATGCTGACCCTGGCAGTAGCCATGATTGATCCTTCGTACGCTAAACTGAAGAAACCTCATCACGAGTTTCATCATGCATGGGAGTCAAAGACATTAGATGAAGATCACATCCTGTACGCAGCAATGGATGCCTACCTTTGTTTAAATATCTACAAGGGTTGGATGAAGAAGCAGAGCCCAGTGTCCGGTTCAAGCAAAGAAGCGTCGGCGAAGAGGAAGAGGAAGAGGGACGAGGACGAAGTCGAGGACGTGGACTCGGACTCCGAGTAGGTGGCAGTGCCGTCGCTCATGCTGGTTCTACTGCAGTGTCAAGTGGACTAGTTGCTTAGTTTATTTTCAAGGGTGTGTTGTGCTGAGGCCCCAGCAGAACTATGTTTATGTTCTTTCTCATTATTTGAACTCTTTAGTATGTACAGTAGTACTAGTACTATGTCTTACTACTGTTCTTCTTGCAGTTGGTACTACTGCTCGTATCTTCGTGTTCCTACTGTACTTAATACGTTCATACTAGTAGTATAATTTGGGTCAGTCGATTTGTGAAAGAAGTTCGACGGAGCGAAGGAAGAAGACGGCAGAAGAGGTGGAAGAAGCCCTTCTAGCCATCCATGTTGCATCAAACGGCTCACATGAGTCGACTGACCCAAATTGCTCCTTCAGATTGCAGGATCCACGTGGCATTCAAGGTCTCGAAGGTAGATTCCGCGTCTACACCCGGTTTGCGGGCTCGATGCGCGCGCGACCGGCTTCTGCCGCGACAGCCACCATGCGCGCCTCCTCCGCACGGGCGGAGACGACAATGACACGCTAGTTCCTCCTCGCCAGCGTGCTGGAGCACGCACTCGTCCTCCTCTTCATACGCTGCGTGCATAGACGCGGCTCCACCAGCTGCTCGCGTGCTTGGCAGCGCGACGGCATCGCGAGGAGGGATTGCAGACGACGTGAGCGGGCGAGCCTTCGGCTTCATGGCACAGGGATGGCGGCGACATGGCGGTGATGGGCGAGAAATTGTTGGCCGGAGCAGGCGGGCGCTGGCATGCGCAACGGCGGCGGCGGCATATTGATGAGTGCGCGTGTGGGAGCTTACTTTAGTTTTATATATAAGGTTGGTCAAACTTAAAAGAAAACCGTACTAGTACACGTAAACATTAGACTTAGGCAGCGCTTTTATTAGTTAGTACCACAGCCACGATACGGAATCCTGTGCAAGCACATGAACCGCGGCCGCGCGGTCGATCGAACGGTGCGTCACCGTGTCGCGCTCGAAGGACATCCACCGAACCTTTTTTTGTGTGTGAAAACAATCCTCGAATATTACTCAACTTTTTTTCCTGTGGAAGTTCTTGACGCTGCAATATTTCCATATATTTGAATTTAGCTCCAGTTCGTGTTTATTTGGATTTGGACATTTTAGGTGCGCCCTAGTTTTTTTTAATACTGATTTTGTGTGTGTGACTGAGAGAGAACGTGTGTATGTGTCCATATGTGTGTTGTGGCGGAAGGGTAATGTGGAGACAGTGTGCGTGTGATACAGACATAGAGAGGTGTGAATGTGCAAATGATCATGCATGAGTGAGACATAGACAGATGCCGATACGTTGTGTATACATGAGAGAACGGTCTTCTAGTTTACTTGTGTGTGTGTGTGTGAGAGAGAGAGAGAGAGAGGGAGAGAGAGAGACAGAGAGAGGAGCATCCGTAACACAACAACCATCTCTCTCGATTCGTCCGTCCCTCGCACGGTCGCATGCAACACATGCATCAACGCGCACATTTTGACACCCTCACCCGGCCCCTGCCCACCTCAAGGCCCGCACAATCTCTTCGTGAATACCCATTTCTCTCCTTAGGTTTGTTTTCTCTCAATATCTGACACACACACACACACAGACACACGCAGCACAACACACACACACACACTCCCCCGAGCACACAATTCATCCCCATCCAAGGTTATACGGCGACCACTCTCGCTTGTGCTTCCTTGCACCCCAACATGCACAACACCTCAATCTTCAAAGAGGGAATCGAGCAGATCGAAGACGGCAACCACACCGCGCTAGAGAATGCGGGGTCATTTGGAAGCAGGGTGATGTGACAACGGCTGACTGACTCCTCCCCCACCCTCTCTCTCTCTCTTGCACAAAATTACCATTCCCTCTCTCCCCCGCACAAAATTGTCAATCCCTCAACCCACGAGATCCTTCCCCTCTCATCCATGTTTTTCCAGCTCTCTCATCAAACATGTTGTCTCTTCTCCTTCCACGTATACAGAATCCAGATGCACACGCATCTCATGTATATTACATGTATCCATCTTTCTCACAGACCTAACTTCTTCCTCTCTCTTTCTCTCTCTATCTCTCTCTATCTCGTTAGGTTTGTCTCCTACTCTCTCGTCCACATACATACAATCTTTCCCGCCCTATCTGCTCCATCTTCAAAAGCTCTCTCTGCACGTTTCATTCACACATTGGGATATGTCAAAATGTTGCTTCTATAATGGCTGATGTAGAGTTATGGTTGTTTTTGTTGCATCCTACAAAGCTACAAAGTAATAACTATGAAATGCATTTAGATTCTCATTTGACTGGGATTATGTGAGTTTGAGCATGTTGTGAAGTACTATAGACCTTGTATACATCTTGGGATTCGACAATGATTGTAACTATTGAATTGTATAGACCATTACATTCGAAGTCAATAGCCTAATATATTTATTTCACAATTTCAACAAATGATTACTTCACTACAAACTAAGAAAACAAATGTGTACTCCCTCCGTTTTTATTTAAGTCCGCGTATTAGCATTGGTCAAAGTCAAGTTTTGTAAACTCTCAGAAAGCTTATAACAAAAAATATTAACATATACAATAACAAATAAATACCATTAGATTCATTATTGAATGTACTTTCACATCATACATATTTGTTATGGTAAATGTTTATATTTTTCTATAAACTTGGTCAAACTTTAGGAAGTTTGACTTCGGTCAAACCTAATATGCAGAGTTTACTACTACTACTCGCTAGTTGCTTAGCCGAATCATTCAACACGCCACACGGGGAGTCCAGTGTCACAAAATTTTGAGGCCGGCGGGAAAATCTCCCGCGACCCTGATTCGAGCAGTGGGAAGTTACCATCATAGCCTTCGGAACAGGCCTACGGATGACGCTTGATAGGGGGCTGTTTTCGTAACTTCAGGTTCACCCTACCCAGCCAACCCCACCCCGCCACCCAGAGTAGTACACCTGAATACTCCCCATTTTCTATCCCCACCGCAAAATAGACTTCTCCACGGCACCGCAGCCTTCGTGCTCCTCCCCTTTACATCGGCGCACTCGTCCACCGCAGCGCATCTGCCTCATCGACGACCTCGTACGCCGCACTGGAGCCGGTCCACCGTTGTCGTTGTACACGGAGCCTCTTCCCCGGCATCGTCTTCCACGGTCTCAGATTTGCTTCCCGGAAGCCGATGCCAAGCGCAGAAATACGACCGTCGTGGACAATGAGCTGACTCCCGTTATCGACCATGACTCACAGAGGCCGTCGCGACCATCGTTCTCCTCCTCGATTGGTAATGTGTGTATTGAATCACTTAGCAGTACATATGCAGTTCCAATTTTGTTCATACCTACCCTTCAAATTTCCTGGGTGCTATTGTTCCCGTAAAAGTAATTGGTTATAGCCTCCATTGTCCAACAGAATATCAGCTTGTAATTGTGTGTTGCTCCTGTATCGCGCTAGTAGAGAAGAGAGTAGAGATAGCAGAGACGTCGACAAAGGATCACGCGCGCGCGGGAAAAAGCGGCCGGGCGTGCGCTAGTTTTGGCGCGGCGTGTCCGGCGCGCTTTATAAAATCCAACGCCCTCCCACCGCTCTCTCCCCGCTCTGTGCCTCACCACCACTCTCTCCCCGCTCTTTTTCGCCTCGCCGCTGCTGCGCCACCATGCCGCCGCGTCGCCGGGAAACTTGGGGATACCGCGGCGTTCGCGCGCGCCCCTCCGGCGGCTTCTCCGCCGAGATCCGGTTCCGCGGGATGCGCCTCGGCCTCGGCAATTTCGACACCGCCAACGAGGCCGCCCGCGCGTATGACGCGGCGGTGTGGCGCCTCCGGTGGCTTCATAGAACATTGAACTTCCCCAATGTGCCGACGCGGGAGCAGGCGCAGGAGCTCGCGCCTCTGCCGCGGCTTAGGGCGCTGTGGCGCCAACACTTCCCACATGACATCATCAACGAGCGCGAGTTCTACGCGCAAAGGAGGGCGGAGAGGGATACGAGGAGGGCGGAGCAAGCCGCCTATCGCGAGGACAAGCGTAGGCGAAAAGCGGATGCTCAATTCAACATGAGGCTAGGAGCAGCGTCGCCCTGGGAATCCGACGACGATCGGTATCTTCACGCCTACAGTCAGACGTCGAAGGAGGACATCACCGAGGAGGAGTCGGACGACGAGGAGTAGTTGAATTATCTTTTTTTATCTATCTATGCGGAGAACTATCCTCTACTCTCTAGTATCTACTTCTCGATCTCAGCACTGTAAACGCTTTTTTAAAGTGCCGCGCATTGCAATTCTGTTGGAGATGCTCTAACATGGCAGACGAGTGCTTTAATGTTGCCCACAAGATGCACTAGTATTACTAGTAGTATATTTTTCTTGCCATGTTGAGATTTTAAAACCACGAGTGCGAACATGCAGAGGAGCAATGAAGACCAAACACGGGATATTCGGGACATCTTCAAGGAGCGTGGCAAGTTAAAGAGGAGCTGCACCGAACCTGTAAAACGAGCTTTGGTAAGTAACACCCTTTCAATTACTTTCATGTAGCCTCGTGTTCTTCGATGCGTATATGTTGTAGTTTCTGTTTCTCTTAAGCGTGGTGTTCTTCGATGTGTAATAAGAAGAGTCTTAATCGTCCTAATGCTATAGTTTTTAGCTTGATGTAGGAAGTGGGTGTTCTCACCTTGTAGTCTGTTTTTATTTATTTTCCTTTTGAATTCACTTCTCCGAGTTCTGTTTATCTGGCTTCTACTAAATGGATCTAGGTTGCTCTGAGTATTGATCTAAAAAAGAAGTAACTTCATGTCAGGATGCAGTTCCTGCGAGGAGGGAAGTATGGTCAACCTCGAGATCATGTTTCCAAAATGAGGCTGGATTACACACAGGGTGACAGTTCCCTAATGATGCTGGATTAGACACAAGGTGCAAATTCCCAGATGATGCTGGATTACACACAAGCCAGGTGGAGTCGTCAGCTGTTCGTGTCCTCATGGCATTAGTAAAGGCTGAAAGAAAGCGTGCAGCAGCCCTTGAGAATGTAGCTGAGTTCCTGAAGAAGCGAAAAGAGCAATCAGATGCTCTCTTCACCCAAGCCAAAGAAGAGATGGAAGAAGCCAGAAATAAGCTAGCAGAGGCAGAGCAGGCTAGGCGTCTCCTGCTATCTAAAACTGTTGTCAATACAAAATTTCCTTCATAATAGCTAGGTTCAAATGTTTATCCAGTCAGCATGCCTGTTGTGATATCCGTGCATCTACTGATGTGGCACAAAATGTATTTTTTCGGGTCATGTAATAACAACAATTACTTTCCAAACAATAATAGGGGAAGCATTGGACATGGTATAGTTCACGCGCAAGCCCGACATTCCAAGTTCAACTTCCACATCAAACTCATGTTCACAGATATCTGCACATTCATACATAATGTCCACAACCATGATTCACTTCAAAGCCAAAAAAAATGTGAGGAGAGTTATAAATAAAGAAAATCCTCTACTAGTTCCTGCTACCAGTGCGAGCACAACAAGTCAAGACCATGCGTAAATTAATTATATTTTAGTCATTTTTTGTGTTCTAAAATGCCTGCCGGCTCGCGGAAGGACGTGTTGCCGGCACACGCGCGGATTCAATGAAGGCAGGCGGGGCAGTCTTAAGTTGGTTGCACGCGGCAAGGAGGTGTGCTCAGCCGGGCCTGCAGCGAGTGCGGCCCTCTTGGCCGGCGCGCCGGTTCAATGCCTGCGCTATGAGAGGTCGCGTTCGTGTCATAGCAATCACTCCCTCCAGTCCTTTTTTATTTGGGTATAACAAAATCTCGTTTTCCATTCACATTTTACAAGTAAAATTCGTGGACAAACTTTGACCCATAGTACGATGGGGACTAGTAAACCAGAACGGAGGTAGTAGTTTTTTTAATCAAAGAAGGGTTTCCCCTTCCGATTTTCATTACTAAAAACCAGCATCTAAATCTAAACCATAGTATTTGCCCTAGAACTACCAGGTTCAACATCTCTCTACATAAACCCATACAACCTCCATCACAAAAAAAACCATACAACCATACACCAAGGAGGTACGTAGTACTATGAATTCCATTTTTGCTCCATATTAATCGTTCTAAAAACTACTTACTACTTATAACGCGCCATTGAAAATCGGAACTCTTAACCCCGCTAAAAAAACGATATTTTAAACGTGGCTACTCGACCTGTGGCAACTGGCGAGCCACCGCGCTCCAAGTCGTTCACCTGTGGTCCCGACCATCAACTCCTACGGATCAAATTATCACGCGAGCTGACTATTCCTACAAAGGTGCTCCACCACGTACCCGGTACCCGCGAATGCAGCAATCGTGCACCTAGGGTTTTAGGGTTTATTTGTTAACGTCGCCTTTATGTAACACTCATGTGTGCGAGACAGCGAGAGGCCGACTGCGTGCGTGCGCCTCTTCTCTTCGTATATGTACTCCACCGTTTGTCTGGTGTCCAAAAAATTATAATAACTACTAGCAATGTGCCAATGCGTTGCCACACGATCAAAGTAGATTAATACATATTCACCAATTTGATAGAAAAAAAGTCTAGTTTTGAAATACGTATATCACTAAAAATATGTTATGTTTCACTCAAAATATATTCCTTTGGCGGTTTTGATGAGATAAGGGAGGAATGTTGTTGGTTTCAAGATTCGAGAAGTGGTATATGTCTAATTTCTACTCTTACTAGCAAGATGCCCGTGCGTTGCACGGAACATCAAGATCTTGTGGGAGAAAAGGATGAACGAGGGAAGGCCTTATCTGCAATTGTGGTGAAGAGTGCGGGTAAATTGCCATATTTTCCTTCCTATCCGTCAGATATAAATCGGACGACCTACATTGCAGGATGGCAGGCCCACCATCATCACCAACTCTATTTTTTATCCCTACTCTTATAAAAAGCATTGTCGGTGATGATCGTGTGCCTGCCATCCTGCAATATAGACCGTCCGATCTATATCTGACGGATAGGAAGGAAACTATGGCAATTTTGCAAAAAGATACCCACACCCCTCTCCACATTTGCAAATAAGGCCTTCCCTCGTTCATCCTTTCCCCCACAAGATAAACTACTCATACAAATGCATCTTGATGTTCCGTGCAACGCATGGGCATCTTGCTAGTTGTTGCAAAAAGCCCATGTGTGTGTGAGAGAGAGGGAGAGTGGAGGAGGACGGAGTGCATGTATGACAAAGACACAAGGAGTGTGTGTGCGATAGGTATCAGCTTAAAATGAGGCGATAGTGTGTGTGTGCACGATCGAGAGGGCGTGTCTCAAGAAGGGAAGAAAAATCTACATAGATAGAAGGAGCGGGAGAGAGACATGTATGCGATGGTGGAAGCACGAGTGTGTGGGTGTATAAACCTATCTAGAGGCTAGCTAGTCGATAAATGTTTGTGAGAGAAATACGAGTCGGGGTGCGAAAGCGAGAGTTTTGTGTGTGTGTGAGAGAGACGGTAGTCGAGAAGGGGAGTGGAAGCAGGAGTTGTGTGTGTGTGTGTGTCTGTGAGAGAGAGAGGAGACGGTAGTCAGGGTTGTCTGATCGGTAAACAAATGAATAATGTCAGTCTAGGATGGAGACGAAAAGGAGACCGCAACAAATGTTGTGTCTACAGGAGAGAGAGAGAGAGAGTAATTTTAGTGGTATGATTCATATGTAGAGACATATAGGGTGTGTGAGAGAATCCCATAGAGAGAAAGACAAAGTGAAACACGAGTGGAGACTGTGTGTGTGGCGGTGAAAAAGAAAGCTTAGGTACCGAGTGATACCAGAGAACAGTAGAGACGTGAGAGATAATGAAAACCGAGTAATGTATAATGATAGGGAGAGTGTGACACTTCTCAAGGGAGACGTCGAGAGATCATGTTTGCAAGGATAGGAGAAACATGAAGTGAACGTGCGGGTGAGCTGGAGAAAAGAGAGTGATAGCTACCTGAAGGAGCATGCATGCGAGAGAGATGAGCGTGAAAGGAGTGAACAAAAAAGGGATTCAAATATTTGAATTCGAGAAGATGATACATGTAATCCATACTCGAACCAAAATTGATCTATCAAACATGCATACTCATATGAATTCACGCACATCTATGTTATTTAATATGTAGATATTACTGATCCATACATTTTAGTAGAACATAATTTGATTAAAAAAATTCGAATTCAACCTTAAGATTTCGAGATCGTTGTATTTGTAAATCATATTATACATATAAAGGAGCAGAATTCTTTGTTGTGCTTTTGAAAGTATATAAAAAAAATGATGTATATAGAATGTAATTCCAATTGAAAATGGATCCCGCCCGAAAAAATAGAATACAAACGGGATTCGAATTGAGTTGGCACGGTAAACATGCACTCTGCAAAATTTAACGAAGCGGGGAAAGTCGCAGTAACCGCCCGAAACCAAAATATGCGAGATGGAAATCACTACTGCCTATCCCTGCCACGCAAAGCCTATCTGCTGGATTTCTATAGGTTTCGATAGGGGTAGGTTTGTAATTTCACCCAAACGTGACATAACCGCCTCTCACCTGGATTCATACACGGTGGGCGCCAAAACACAGTGTGTCCTCGACCAAAATCGACTCCCTCCCCGATTCATATTCATACACGGTGGGCGCCAAAAACAAACTCTCGTCGGCAAATATTCGGTGTATGCGATATTACCATCCTATCCCCAACCGACTAATGTTGCTGTGATGTAGTAGAAATTTGAAACGGGGGCTAAGTTTGTAAATTTCCTCGCATTTGAGACAAGCGCGCCCTGAATACATGGTTCCCCCTTCCTCTCTACCTCCCTTTTCCCCATTCGTACTCCGTGGGCGCCAAAACACCCTCTCCACCCCACCCTCCTCCGTCCGCCGCCGTCCGCCACCCCATCCACCGCCGTCCTCCTCCACCATGCTGGAGCTGATACCCCGACGCCACGGTCCATTACAAGAGATCGACCTCTCTCATCCACGGCTTCGGACCGGGATCCTTGCACCCCGTCCTCTCGCTTCATCCCCGCCGTCGTCTACCTTGCCGGCGCCGCTCCTACGACCGTCTCGTCCACCGCGCCCCTCCGCCACCGCCTACCCTCCTAGATCTGCTTCCACGCCGCTGACAGCCATCGCTATCGCAGCACCGTCAAATTCTCAGCAGATGCGTACACGGCACCACACCAGAGGCGGTACTCTTTCGTATCTGCTCAACTTATTTATCGCAGCAAGAAAATAGATCACCACTGCTTTACTCTGATTTCTTGTCTTGGTTGCGAAGTTGCCTTTGTCCGGTTGCATCTTCAGATCCGCCATGGCACACTCAACACTATACTCCCAATGCTTATGGTTTTCCCCTTTTATATTCCACACTAGTTAAATCATAGTAGACTAAATTTCAAAATTGGGCCAGTCGATTTTTCAGAGCTTGCCGGAGTTCGCCAGTGCGATCGAAGGGGCTCGGGTGGTTGTGGGGCCTCGCTGAACGAAGAAAACTCGACGCGGGTGGGGGTTGGGGCGGGGGTGGGGATGGCGGAGGAACACAGGCGGTGGGGGCCGGTGGTCCGGCCGGCGGCCCGTGCGGTGTTCTGTATGGGAAGAATCAGAGACGAGGAAGAAGAAGGGTTAGGAGACGTAGGATCTTCATCCAACCGCCTGAAATGGTCGAGAGACAGCTGGGAGTTGCATTCTTAATGCGCTCTGGTTCATCATGTGTGGGCACTGCGCAACCAATATTTTATTATCCAAAATCTTCTTGCTCTTCTTTACCATGTTCCTCTTCCGTTCTTCTTTAATATGTACTCTCTCCGTTCCTAAATACAAGTCTTTGTATAGATTCCACCATGGGCTACATATGGAGCAAAATGAGTGAATCTACACTCTAAAATGTATCTGGATACATCTGTATGTGATCCAGAGTGGAAATCTCTACCAAGACTTATATTTTGGAACGGAGGGAGTATGATAGTAGTACAGTATGTTCCTTGTACTGAAGATGAGCAGGGACATTTGCAGTGTAGAGGTCTATACGGTCGGTTGTGATGGACACTTTGAGCCTCTTTGATTCGTAGGATCTTGTAAACATAGGAATAGGATTTGTAGTGGCCTGCCCACTTGAATCCTATAAGAATAGCAAGGAAATGCGGGGAGCTGTGTCGCCTTTGAGAGTTACACTGATATTAACAGTACCGCACCTTCACTTGGAGAGAGCTGGTATCCGAAGCCTTTCTAGCCGTACCGGCAATACTAGCACATATATTCCAGCAAGTTCCACTTTGCTGATTTTACTCTGATGCTTAAGGTTTTCCCGTTATATCTACACTATGATCTGTGTAGCTGCTTTGTGTCGCACTAGTAGCAGTCCACTCTTGAAGCTAAACACTGCAATGACTTACAAAATTGGCAGCAAGGCATTGAGTGCCATTCTGGATGCAATGAAACTCATACGCTCCCCACCTGTTGATTCTTGTTCAGAATATGATCCTAATGACTATTCTAACCTCGAGGAGTCAAAGGCAGATGGCCTGTCCTGTTCACCCATCAAGGCGCCTGTTCTAATTTGGCAATATTTTATTGATTGCGGGTATCTTGCATATGTTGTCTTGCATTTCTTCTACTTTGTTGCACCACCATCTGCTTAGTTTACTCATCATATATGTCGAGATGCCATGCCCATCCATTATCAATACATATTCCATCTGTCATCATACCATGTTTTTCCACTCAAATGCTGTTCTTGTGCATCAGACATCAAAAAGGAAGAGGGTGATTGGCGAACCTGAAGGAGCACCAGCAAAGTCCTTGAAAAATGTGGTGGTGCCGGAGAAATCAGACAACACCCCACTTATATTGGCTGTACAACCAGTGACACAAAACGTAGGACCGACTCCAGCAGACTGTACCCATACTTCACTGGCCACACCACTAGCCCCACCACACAGGACCTGCACTCCAGCAAAAGGTATACCGATTTCATTTGCCATAGCACCAGCTGTACCACAGAAAAATCCCACTCCGGCAAAAAGTACAGCAAGTCCACCGGCCGAAGACCTATCGCAACTGCAGAGACGGCCAATTCCTGCAGATTGGAACCCCATTCCATTTATTCCCAGTTTAAAAGACAATGCTTTCAATGTTGTTAGGGACTACGTGCATATATTCCCATCATGGGAAGATTATTGTGAAGACAAACACCATTTTCACATCTTCCTGTCCAACTTATGTGTAAGTGCTATTATTCATGGTTATTATTTTCCTGTTTTCTGCTGATTGAACACATCAATGATTTACATTACATTGTTGTAACTAGGCGAGGGTCAATCCGGATAGTCATGACGAGCAAAGCTTGCTTGTGCTTTTGAAGGAAGCATTGCAACAGTATCGGTGTTACCCGAGGAAATCACACTTTGATGGAAAGTCTATAAACGAATTTCCGGTGAAGTCTCCTGTGCTAAATTTAGAACACATTGAATGGAAAAACCTTGTTATGCACTGGTCTCGTTCCCAGGATGAGGTACTGTCTATGAAATCACATGACAATTTGAACTTCTACTTTTCTGCATGTGCCTTACGGATCTTTTTTGCAGGAAATCTGCTCGAAGAAGAATTCTGGTTTGACAAGAACGACAGGATATCGCAAATATGCTGCCCGCTGCTTTGCTCTTGTTAGTACCTGTTGTCCTGTATCACTGTACTTGCATACATACCTGGTTCATTATGTGACAGCAGTATGCATGATAGCTTGCTTATCAATTGTTCGCTCCAAATTATCTGATCTGTATGAATGGTTACATTAGTGTAGAATATATCCAATGCCAATGTTTTTTTTAGCTCTGCATTGTTCTTGTAAGTACATGCTATCCTTTATCAGTGTACTTATAATGACATGCAGTTGTTCATGTACCATCACTCTGCAGCTTATTTTCCTTTGCCCTCCATTTTCTACACATCAGATCTATATTTAGTCTTACCATAAGGTTGGTACTGAAGAAGTTTAGCTGTGCATTGCTCTTGGCTGTACCTTTTGCCTGTATCGCTACACTTACATTTATAGCTACTTGGTTATGTAGCATCACTCTTCATCTTATCTTAAATATTCTCCATTTTTTCGTATATTATCACATCTATATTTACTCTTAACAAAATGTAGAATAAAGGCAATGCTTTTGAAGAAGATTCTGTGGTAAACTTCTTGAATTGCCCCCCCATCAGCATGGACAAGGCCTTTATAGAGCCTGTCTTCACCAATAATGTAAGTTTGTCCATCTCAAGCCTTCAAACTTTGTTGTATATATTTGGTTAGGCATGACTGCAACAGCTGTTTATTTTTGGTGTTTGCATCAAATTGCTTGTTTAAAGTTTATTATGTAGTTCATAAACAAAAGTTTGTCCTTTCTCAATTTAAGTTTTCAGTTGTACAACCAAGTTCCTTCTTCATACCATGTAAATTAAACTATACAGAGCAAGTGATCTTCTTTTGCACTGCATGTATGCTTCTGTTCTTCATCCGTAATCCAGTGGTGTGGTGAACCTACCCACTACAACACAATGTCATATTCTGCAATGTCTTAACTATGAACAATGTCATATCATTCTACTATTATTTAAACCGTCTCTTTATTTGCCAATCTGAAATGGTATAAATTGACAGCACACTAACCATTGATACTTATGAGTTCTTGATCTGTAATCCAGTGGTGTCGTGAAGCTGCCAACTCCTTCACAATGTCATTTCCTGCCATGTCTTGACCTGAACAATACCATATTGTGTTAATGCAATTTTAAACGGTGTCACTTTATTCGTCAGTAAGAAATGTGATGAATTGTCAGCATTGATACTTTTATGTGCAAAACCTATCATCTGTCTGCTAGTTTATCTTTCAGAGTGAGGAAGATATAACTGTTGAACAAGCGCAGTCTCATCATCTTGCTCAGCTGCTTGCGCTGCAGCTCCCCAGCAGGGCTAACCTTTCTTGAACTCTATTGAAGTGCTGTCGGTTTTGTATATTATTTTGTCGGCGTGTTTATTTGCACTGGTGGCGATCTTTGATGCCCAGTGTATGTAATCTGCTGTCTGCTTGTGGTTTATTATCATAGTGGCGAACTTTGATGCCCAGTGGATGTAATATGCCGTAATTTCTTTATTGTATAGTCTAGGTTTTTTCTTATTCACGATGCTGCAGTTATTTTACTGTATATATATCCTGTCTTCGCAGTAAACCGGCCAAACCGTAAAATTACGGTACATAATCGGGCCGTCATGCAATCACGATGTAGGTTGGGCCTGAAACGTGCCGAACAGCTCACGGGCCGGCAGCAGCCCGAAATGAACCCCGGCCCATGATTGTGCGAATCAAATCACGGGCTTTTAACAGGCCAAAATTGTCTTGGTCCTTGTTTGGCCCAATCAGATATCGGCTGCAAGCAGGCCGGATGCAAACCGGGCCGTAGTTAGGCCCAACTATATGACGGGCTTTTAACAGGCCAAAATTCATATAGGGCCGAAATGTTAAACGGGCCCTTAACAGGCCAAAACTAATATCAGGCCGAATTACTAAGTGGGCCTTTAGCAAGTGGGCCCAAAAGCATAGTGTCTAGTTGACGGGCCGAATCTGATATGGGCCATAATTGAGCCCAAAGCCTCTTAAAGGGCCGGACCTGATCTGGGCCGTAATTTGGCCCAGAATGTGGTAGGCTTTTAACGGGCCGGATCTCATATGGGCCACTATTAGGCCCGGAGCGTGGCAGGCCATTAATGGACCGGATCAAATATGGGCCGACATTTGGCCCAAAACATGGCAGCCAGTTAATGGGCCGGCCTACTAGGGTCCTCAAAATCTTGTGGGCCTACAGCTGGGCTGGCCCATTAATGTCGGCGAAATCTCTTGGGCCTTTAGCTGGGCCGGCCCATTATGATCCGCAAGAATCTTGTGGGTCTTTACCTGGGCCGGCCCATTATGGCCCACAAAATCTTGTGGGCCTTTAGCTGGGCCAGCCCATTATGGTCCGCAAAATCTCGTGGGCCTTTAGCTGGGCCGGCCCATTATGGTCCGCAAAATCTTGTGGGCCTTCAGTTAGGCCGGCCCATTTAAACTTGATGGGCCGGTCCACGTGTCAACATATCATAGGCGCGTCTCGCCCATTGGATGAGTGACACCTGTGCCAACGCGGACCTGACACGTGTCTCCTCCAGCCAATGATGATTTTACACATGGAAAATCCCCATTGATCGGGGCTGTTAACGGGTTATTGGATCCAAAACCCGACCCGATAGCTTAACGGTGTTCCGTTACGGTGGATGCCACGTGTCGGTCACCCTTGACGAAAGCACTTCTGTGACGCGCGATTTATCGTCATATCAAGGAGATTAACACACGCAGTTAACACACATATCTGTTTGAACAAACAGGCTGCGATGCAGGCGTCAGCTGCCCGTGCCGCAGAAGCGTCCGAGCTAAGGCGGAAGTTAGAGGAGAAGCAAGGTATGTGATACCGGAACACGTCTGAAATGATGTCAGCTCTGATGTGTTATCTGAATGATTTTTATAATTATGCTCATAGCTGACACGTCTGAGGTCGAGACCCTCAAGAGCGTGCTGGCCGAAGCCAAGAAGGGGGCGGAGGAGGAACGAGCCACCCGCCTGAAACATGAAGCAACGGTGGAGGAAATCCAGCAAGAGCTCACGGATGCGATAAACAAATCTGAGTCCTTAGAGCGCAAGATTTCGGATCAAAATTCCGAACTTGCTAAGGCCCACCAAAGTGCACAGGAGGCCCGGACTGAAGCCCAAAGCGCTGTCCGGGAGATCCAGGAGGCAAAGCAGATTGCGGCGGGTAAGGCCTTTAACATGCATAGCAAATTCGTGAGGAAAAGGTATATCTTGCTAACCCGGATTTGGAGTTCTCCAGGAGCGCTTGCGGACCTGCCCCGGAGTGTTGCGGATGCTGCAGAGTTCTTTTGGGCCGAAGGGGGGAGTTCAACAGAGAAGCTGTTCTGGTCGCCGTACCTTGCGCCAGAGCATCCCGTGCCCCTAAGCGATGAGTTGAAGCAGTTGACCGAACTTCATAGGGTAGCCGAATTGGCCATGAGGGATTTGATAATCCGTCTTTGGCCCACAGAACCCATGCCCCGTAGCTACTTCGGTCTCATGAAGCGGCTGGTTAGTGCCTGCCCTCTGCTTGATGCCGTGAAGCGGTCGGTCTGCATCGAAGGTGCACGGATGGCCTTCGCCCGTGTCAAGGTGCAGTGGGCGAAGATGGACGCCGTCAAGCTCGCAACCGAGGGACCAGCCGCAGGCAAAGAGCACCGCACGCCGAAGCGGTATTTCGATGATGTCCTGAAAGGATCCCGCATTGTAGAGGGCTAGTGTTCGAAGGACATCATTTTTGAATGAATGCATCTATGTTGTCCAATCCTGTATTATGAAACAAGGCTTATGTATGATATGTTGCTTGTTTTACTTTAAAATATTTCCTCCTGTGCGGCTATTTATGGCATCTGAGAGTTGGCCAGTCGTCGGCCCCCACGTAGGTAGTACGGGGGTGTTCGGGATAGCACTTAAACACACTTGACCCAACGTTTTGGTCCGTGAAGGAGGTGTTAGTGCGGCGAACCAGGCAATCGGACTATGTGGCTTTATCGCTCTCACTTAGCCATAGGAGTTTTACAATGAGAGTGTGGGTGCAACCCCTAGTATTGTTTGATTATCCGAACTTGGGTGCTGTGAATGCCCGGCCGGGTGGAGGCCGGCCTATCGCATAATGCGGAAAAAATAGCAAGAGATTTATGATTAGCCACCTAGCTTACCAGCTCTCGCCACATCATGACAGTCAGTTTTCGGCTTTCTCTACTGAGGTGTTTGTCCGGATGAACCGGAAACACAATCACAGTAGTTCTCCCTTTACTACCTTATCCGAACAAGCGGAACGTAAGGTAGTAACCACAAGAGCCGGGCAACCCAACTATTGACCAAAGACATGATTCGGAGCCGATGCATATAATGCTATATTCGGGACGCCGAATTGCACTGTGAAAGTGTTCGGACTTTGCTTTAGTATTTTAAAAAATGTACATGGCTTAATAGAGCCCCTGGCAATTTAAGTCGTACCGAGGTGTACATGACAAAAAACAGGGAAACACATATTAAGAGATAAGCCAACACCGCATAGGTTGGGCTAGAAACTGTTTCCATTATAGTCTGATTGATACGTCAAAATGTATTGATACAAATAGTGCAGTAAGCACCAAGGCTGTTTTACATGCCGAACACAAGGGAAAGCTGTGTATGTGTCCTGAGAACGGGCGAGGTGATCTTTAAAGATCCTTTAGGTACTCTGCCATGCGTTTGTGCTGCTTTTCTCCTTGGTGTGTTGTCCTTCGAGAGGATCATCGATCGGTTTCATAATAGGCCTCGAAAAGAGGCCTTGGTACCATTGAAAAGGTGATGTGGGTTGTAAGGAACCTAGAAAAATAAAAATTAAAAAGTAGAGAAAAAGGAATATGAGTGTCCTGATAGGGTATAGCCGTATTGTGGACCTTGTCTTTATTATGCCTCCATCCTTCCCCATGGTATTTTTAGTGCATAATTATGTACGCGTGGTACATATGCCACAATTTGGTAGGGGCTGAGATGGAGGCCGAATTGCTAGTCGAGCTCCTGACGAGCTGGACTGTCGTACTGTGGGGTAGTCCGGACTCGTTTGACGGTGTCCAGGGGCTTGGCCGCCGATGTAATATTGGGCTTGATAAGGCCACCCTGTACTTCCGCTGCCAGGGCCGCAGTATGCTCCTCAGTACAGAGGGAGCGTTCCATGTTTCCATTGGCTGTTATAACACCGCGTGGTCTTGGCATCTTGAGTTTGAGATAGGCATAATGCAGGACCGCATTGCAGCGAGTGAACGCGGTTCGTCTGAGTAGTGCATGGTAGCCACTGCGGAAGGCGACAATGTCGAAGATCAAGTCTTCACTGCGGAAGTTGTCCGGCGAATCGAAGACGACCTCCAATGTGATTGAGCCCGTGCAGTGGGCCTCTACACCAGGTATTACTCCTTTAAAGGTAGTTTTAGTGGGCTTGATTCTTGATGGATCAATACCCATCTTGCGGACTGTGTCCTGAAAGAGTAGGTTAAGGCTACTGCCGCCGTCCATTAGGACTCGCGTAAGGTGGAATCCATCGATGATTGGGTCGAGGACCAATGCGGCCGAACCTCCGTGACGGATGCTGGTCGGATGGTCCCTGCGATCGAAGGTGATCGGACAGGCCAACCATGGGTTGAATTTTGGGGCGACTGGCTCTATCGCATGGACGTCCCGTAGTGCGTGCTTGCGCTCCCTCTTGGGGATATGAGTGACGTATATCATATTCACCGTTTTGACTTCGGGGGGAATTTTTTTTCTGTCCCCCTATTTTCGGTGCGCGAGGTTCCTCATCATCGTCCTCGCCGGGTGACCCTTTCTCCTTATGTTCGGCATTTAACTTGCTGGACTGTTTGAAGACCCAACAACTTCTGTTGGTGTGGTTGGCAGGCTTGTCCGGAGTGCCATGGATCTGGCAAGGTCGATCAAGTATTCGGTCTAGACTTGATGAACCGTCTTTGTTTCGTTTGAATGGCTTCTTCCGTTGACCGGGTTTGGATCCACTGAATCCGGCATTGACCGTCGTATCCTCTGTGTTATCATTGTTGCTTCGACGCTTATGTTTGTTGCGTCAGGGCCTTCCATTGACGTTTCTAGGTTCGGAAGTGCCGGGGTCGCTGGTACTGTTGCCGCTGCGGGCTAGCCAGCTATCTTCGCCCGCGCAAAAGCGGGTCATTAGTGCTGTAAGGGCTGCCATGGACTTTGGTTTTTCTTGGCCGAGGTGTCGAGCGAGCCATTCGTCGCGGATGCTGTGTTTAAAGGCCGCTAGGGCTTGGGCGTCCGGACAGTCAACAATCTGGTTCTTTTTAACTAGGAACCTGGTCCAGAATTTCCTGGCCGACTCTCCGGGCTGTTGGACTATATGACTGAGGTCATCGGTGTCCGGAGGCCGGATATAAGTGCCTTGAAAGTTGTCTCTAAAGGCATCCTCCAAGTCTTCCCAGCTTCCAATAGAGCTTTATGGGAGGCTGCTTAACCAGTGCTGAGCTGGCCCCTTAAGTTTTAGGGGAAGGTATTTGATGGAGTGTAGATCATCACCGCGAGCCATGTGAATGTGGAGAATAAAATCTTCAATCCAAACTGCAGGATCTGTTGTGCCGTCATATGATTCAATGTTCATGGGTTTAAACCCTTCTTGGAACTGGTGCTCCATTACCTCATTGGTAAAGCATAGGGGGTGTGCGACGCCTCTGTCTCGGGCCATGTCACGACGCAGTTCGGATGAAGTCCGTATGCGGTTTTTGGCCTGGGCGTGGTTATGCTTGTCGCGCTAGGCTTGATAGCCATCTTCTCGTGCCGGGGCATGCCCCCGCGATCCGTAGATTGATCTGGTCTGACCTGCTCTATTTTCCAGGTCCTGTCGTAGGTCATATGTGTATCCCCGAGCTGTTGTTTCTCTGCTCTTACGGCGAGGTGGTGCGGGCTGGTGTTTGGCGTGAGTTGTCGTTCTGTCTCGGCCACGTGGTAGTTGGTCGGGTCCGTCAGCTGCATTACGCACGGGTGGTATAGGCTCCAACGCCCCATCGTCGAATTGGGGTAGCAGCTTGCGCTTCGGGTAACTCTTTGTTGGGCGCTCGAGGCCGTATTCTTCGGCCGCCAGAACATTAGTCCATCTGTCGTTGAGCAGATCTTGGTCAGCTTGAAGCTTCTGCTATTTCTTTTTTAGGCTTCTTGCCGTGGCTATTAGCCAGCACTTATAGCATTCTTGTTCGAGGGGTTCCTCTGGCATGATAAAATCTTCGTCGCCGAGGCTCACTGTTGGGAATCATAGCATAATTTAAAAAAATTTCCTACGCTCACCAAGATGCATCTATGGAGTGTACTAGCAACGAGGGGAAAGGAGTGCATCTACATACCCTTGTAGATCGCGAGCGGAAGCATTCCAATGAACGTGGATGACGGAGTCGTACTCGCCGTGATCCAAATCACCGATGACCGAGTGCCGAACGGACGGCACCTCCGCGTTCAACACACGTACGGTGCAGCGACGTCTCCTCCTTCTTGATCCAGCAAGGGGGAAGGAGAGGTTGATGGAGATCCAACAGCACGACGGCGTGGTGGTGGATGTAGCGGGTCTCCGGCAGGGCTTCGCCGAGCTTCTGCGAGAGAGAGAGAGGTGTTGCAGGGGAGGAGGGAGGCGCCCAAGGCTGTAGGTTGCTGCCCTCCCTCCCCCCTTTATATAGGCCCCCTGGGAGGGGGGGCGCTGGCCAGATCCCATCTAGGGTGGGGGGCGGCGGCCAAAAGGGGGGGAAGGGGTTGCCTTGCCCCCCAAGGCAAGGGGAAAGCCCCCCCCCCACCCTAGGGTTCCCAACCCTAGGCGCATGGGGGGAGGCCCATGGGGGGCGCCCAGCCCACTAAGGGCTGGTTCCCTTCCATTTTCAGCCCACGGGGCCCTCCGGGATAGGTGGCCCCACTCGGTGGACCCCCGGGACCCTTCCGGTGGTCCCGGTACAATACCGGTAACCCCCAAAACTTTCCCGGTGGCCGAAACTTGACTTCCTATATATAATTCTTCACCTCCGGACCATTCTGGAACCTCTCGTGACGTCCGGGATCTCATCCGGGACTCCGAACAACTTTCGGGTTTCCGCATACACATATCTCTACAACCCTAGCGTCACCGAACCTTAAGGGTTCGGGAGACATGCAGACATGACCGAGACGCCTCTCCGGTCAATAACCAACAGCGGGATCTGGATACCCATGTTGGCTCCCACATGTTCCACGATGATCTCATCGGATGAACCACGGTGTCGAGGATTCAATCAATTCCGTATGCAATTCCCTTTGTCAATCGGTATGTTACTTGCCCGAGATTCGATCGTCGGTATCCCAATACCTAGTTCAATCTCGTTACCGGCAAGTCTCTTTACTCGTACCGCAATGCATGATCCCGTGACTAACGCCTTAGTCACATTGAGCTCATTATGATGATGCATTACCGAGTGGGCCCAGAGATACCTCTCCGTCACACGGAGTGACAAATCCCAGTCTCGATCCGTGCCAACCCAACAGACACTTTCGGAGATACCCGTAGTGCACCTTTATAGTCACCCAGTTACATTGTGACGTTTGGCACACCCAAAGCACTCCTACGGTATCCGGGAGTTGCACGATCTCATGGTCTAAGGAAAATATACTTGACATTGGAAAAGCTCTAGCAAACGAAACTACACGATCTTTTATGCTATGCTTAGGATTGGGTCTTGTCCATCACATCATTCTCCTAATGATGTGATCCCGTTATCAATGAC
This sequence comes from Aegilops tauschii subsp. strangulata, assembly GCF_002575655.3. Lineage (NCBI taxonomy): Eukaryota > Viridiplantae > Streptophyta > Magnoliopsida > Poales > Poaceae > Aegilops > Aegilops tauschii. Next base: position 509,653,696 of record NC_053037.3, read on the forward strand.
ATCCAATGTCCATAGTCAGGAAACCATGACTATCTGTTGATCAACGAGCTAGTCAACTAGAGGCTTACTAGGGACACATTGTAGTCTGTGTATTCACACATGTATTACGATTTCCGGACAATACAATTATAGCATGAATAATAGACAATTACCAAGAACAAAGAAATATAATAATAACCATTTATTATTGCCTCTAGGGCCTATTTCCAACAGTCTCCCACTTGCACTAGAGTCAATAATCTAGTTACATTGTGATGAATCGAACACCCATTGCGTCCTGGTGTTGATCATGTTTTGCTCTAGGGAGAGGTTTAGTCAACTGATCTGCTACATTCAGGTCCGTATGTACTTTACAAATATCTATGTCTCCATTTTGAACACTTTCATGAATGGAGTTGAAGCGACGCTTGATATGCCTGGTCTTCCTGTGAAACCTGGGCTCCTTCGCAAGGGCAATAGCTCCAGTGTTGTCACAGAAGAGAGTCATCGGGCCCGACGCATTGGGAATCACCCCTAGGTCGGTAATGAACTCCTTCATCCAGACTTCTTCCTGTGCTGCCTCCGAGGCTGCCATGTACTCCGCTTCACATGTAGATCCCGCCACGACGCTTTGCTTGCAACTGCACCAGCTTACTGCTCCTCCATTCAAAATATACACGTATCCGGTTTGTGACTTCGAGTCATCCAGATCTGTGTTGAAGCTAGCGTCGACGTAACCCTTTACGACAAGCTCTTCGTCACCTCCATAAAGGAGAAACATATCCTTAGTCCTTTTCAGGTACTTCAGGATATTCTTGACCGCTGTCCAGTATTCCATGCCGGGATTACTTTGGTACCTTCCTACCAAACTTACGGCAAGGTTTACATCAGGTCTGGTACACAACATGGCATACATAATAGACCCTATGGCCGAGGCATAGGGGATGACACTCATCTTTTCTATATCTTCTGCCGTGGTCGGGCATTGAGCCGTGCTCAATTGCACACCTTGCAACACAGGCAAGAACCCCTTCTTGGACTGATCCATACTGAACTTCTTCAATATCTTGTCAAGGTATGTACTCTGTGAAAGACCAATGAGGCGTCTTGATCTATCTCTATAGATCTTGATGCCTAATATATAAGAAGCTTCTCCAAGGTCCTTCATTGAAAACCACTTATTCAAATAGGCCTTTATACTTTCCAAGAATTCTATATCATTTCCCATCAATAGTATGTCATCCACATATAATATGAGAAATGGTATAGAGCTCCCACTCACTTTCTTGTAAACACAGGCTTCTCCATAAGTCTGTGTAAACCCAAACGCTTTGATCATCTCATCAAAGCGAATGTTCCAACTCCGAGATGCTTGCACCAGCCCATAGATTGAGCGCTGGAGCTTGCATACTTTGTTAGCATTCTTAGGATCGACAAAACCTTCCGGCTGCATCATACACAACTCTTCCTTAAGGAAGCCATTAAGGAATGCCTTTTTGACGTCCATCTGCCATATCTCATAATCATAGTATGCGGCAATTGCTAACATGATTCGGACGGACTTCAGTTTCGCTACGGGTGAGAAAGTCTCATCGTAGTCAACCCCTTGAACTTGTCGATAACCCTTAGCGACAAGTCGAGCTTTGTAGATGGTCACATTACCATGTGCGTCCGTCTTCTTCTTAAAGATCCATTTGTTTTCTATGGCTCGCCGCTCATCGGGCAAGTCAGTCAAAGTCCATACTTTGTTTTCATACATGGATTCTATCTCGGATTTCATGGCTTCTAGCCATTTGTCGGAATCCGGGCCCGCCACCGCTTCTTCATAGTTCGAAGGTTCACCGTTGTCTAACAACATGATTTCCAGGACAGGGTTGCCGTACCACTCTGGTGCGGAACGTGTCCTTGTGGACCTACGAAGTTCAGTAACTTGATCTGAAGCTTCATGATCATCATCGTTAACTTCCTCCCCAGTCGGTGTAGGCACCACAGGAACATTTTCCCGCGCTGCGCTACTTTCCGGTTCGGAAGGGGTGACTATCACCTCATCAAGTTCCACTTTCCTCCCACTCAATTCTTTCGAGAGAAACTCCTTCTCCAGAAAGGACCCGTTCTTGGCAACGAAGATCTTGCCTTCGGATCTGAGGTAGAAGGTATACCCAATCGTTTCCTTAGGGTATCCTATGAAGACGCATTTTTCCGACTTGGGTTCGAGCTTTTCAGGTTGAAGTTTCTTGACATAAGCATCGCATCCCCAAACTTTTAGAAACGACAGCTTAGGTTTCTTCCCAAACCATAATTCATACGGTGTCGTCTCAACGGATTTCGACGGAGCCCTATTTAAAGTGAATGCGGCAGTCTCTAAAGCATAGCCCCAAAATGAGAGCGGTAAATCGGTAAGAGACATCATAGATCGCACCATATCCAATAGAGTGCGATTACGACGTTCGGACACACCATTTCTCTGAGGTGTTCCAGGCGGCGTGAGTTGTGAAACTATTCCTCATTTCCTTAAGTGTGTACCAAATTCGTGACTTAAATATTCTCCACCATGATCTGATCGTAAGAATATTATTTTCCTGTCACGTTGATTCTCAACTTCACTCTGAAATTCCTTGAACTTTTCAAAGGTTTCAGACTTGTGTTTCATTAGGTAGACATACCCATATCTACTTAAATCATTAGTGAGAGTCAGAACATAACGATATCCTCCGCGAGCCTCAACACTCATTGGACCGCACACATCGGTATGTATGATTTCCAATAAGTTGGTTGCTCGCTCCATTTTTCCGGAGAACGGAGTCTTGGTCGTCTTACCCATGAGGCATGGTTCGCATGTGTCAAATGATTCGTAATCAAGAGACTCCAAAAGTCCATCTGCATGGAGCTTCTTCATGTGCTTGACACCAATGTGACCAAGGCGGCAGTGCCACAAGTATGTGGGACTATCGTTATCAACTTTACATCGTTTGGTATTCACACTATGAACATGTGTAACATCACATTCGAGATTCATCAAAAATAAACCATTGACCAGCGGGGCATGACCATAAAACATATCTCTCAAATAAATAGAACAACCATTATTCTCGGATTTAAATGAGTAGCCATCTCGAATTAAACGAGATCCAGATACAATGTTCATGCTCAAAGCTGGCACTAGATAACAATTATTGAGGTTTAAAACTAATCCCGTGGGTAGATGCAGAGGTAGCGTGCCGACGGCGATCACATCGACCTTGGAACCATTCCCGACGCGCATCGTCACCTCGTCCTTCGCCAGTCTCCGTTTATTCCGTAGTTCCTGTTTTGAGTTACAAATATGAGCAACCGCACCGGTATCAAATACCCAGGAGCTACTACGAGTACTGGTAAGGTACACATCAATAACTTGTATATCACATATACCTTTGGTGTTGCCGGCCTTCTTCTTGTCCGCTAAGTATTTGGGGCAGTTCCGCTTCCAGTGACCACTTCCCTTGCAATAAAAGCACTCAGTCTCGGGCTTGGGTCCATTCTTTGACTTCTTCCCGGTAACTGGTTTACCGGGCGCGGCAACTCCCTTGCCGTCCTTCTTGAAGTTCTTCTTACCCTTGCCCTTCTTGAACTTAGTGGTTTTATTCACCATCAACACTTGATGTTCTTTTCTGATCTCTACCTCAGCTGATTTCAGCATTGAATAAACCTCAGGAATGGTCTTTTCCATCCCCTGCATATTGTAGTTCATCACAAAGCTCTTGAAGCTTGGTGGAAGCGACTGAAGGATTCTGTCAATGACCGCGTCATCCAGGAGATTAACTCCCAGTTGAGTCAAGCGGTTGTGCAACCCAGACATTCTGAGTATGTGCTCACTAACAGAACTATTCTCCTCCATTTTACAGCTGAAGAACTTGTCGGAGACTTCATATCTCTCGACCCGGGCATGAGTTTGGAAAACCAATTTCAGCTCCTCAAACATCTCATATGCTCCATGTTTCTCAAAACGCTTTTGGAGACCCGGTTCTAAGCTGTAAAGCATGCCGCACTGAACGAGGGAGTAATCATCAGCACGCTGCTGCCAAGCGTTCATAACCTCTTGGTTCTCAGGGATTGGTGCATCACCTAGCGGTGCTTCTAAGACATAATCTTTCTTGGCTACTATGAGGATGATCCTCAGGTTCCGGACCCAGTCCGTATAGTTGCTGCCATCATCTTTCAGCTTGGTTTTCTCTAGGAACGCGTTGAAATTGAGGACAACGTTGGCCATTTGATCTACAATACATAGTGTAAAGATTTTAGACTAAGTTCATGATAATTAAGTTCATCTAATCAAATTATTTAATGAACTCCCACTCAGATAGACATCCCTCTAGTCATCTAAGTGAAACATGATCCGAGTTTAACTAGGCCGTGTCCGATCATCACGTGAGACAGACTAGTCAAGATCGGTGAACATCTCCATGTTGATCGTATCTTCTATACGACTCATGCTCGACCTTTCGGTCCTCCGTGTTCCGAGGCCATGTCTGTACATGCTAGGCTCGTCAAGTCAACCTAAGTGTATTGCGTGTGTTCTGAGGCCATGTCTGTACATGCTAGGCTCGTCAACACCCGTTGTATTCGAACGTTAGAATCTATCACACCCGATCATCACGTGGTGCTTCGAAACAACGAACCTTCGCAACGGTGCACAGTTAGGGTGAACACTTTTCTTGAAATTATCATAAGGGATCATCTTACTTACTACCGTCGTTCTAAGCAAATAAGATGCAAAAACATGATAAACATCACATGCAATCAAATAGTGACATGATATGGCCAATATCATTATGCTCCTTTGATCTCCATCTTCAGGGCACCATGATCATCTTCGTCACCGGCATGACACCATGATCTCCATCATTGTGTCTTCATGAAGTCGTCATGCCAATGATTACTTCTACTTCTATGGCTAACGCGTTTAGCAACAAAGTAAAGTAAATTACATGGCGTTATTCAATGACACGCAGGTCATGCAAAATAATAAATACAACTCCTATGGCTCCAGCCGGTTGTCATACTCATCGACATGCAAGTCGTGATTCCTATTACAAGAATATGATCAATCTCATACATCACATATATCATTCATCACATCTTCTGGCCATATCACATCACATAGCACTTGCTGCAAAAACAAGTTAGACGTCCTCTAATTGTTGTTGCAAGTTTTTAAGGGTTTGTAGGTTTCTAGCAAGAACGTTTTCTTACCTACGTATGACCACAACGTGATTTGCCAATTTGTATTTACCCTTCATAAGGACCCTTTTCATCGAATCCGTTCCGACTAAAGTAGGAGAGACAGACACCCGCTAGCCACCTTATGCAACTAGTGCATGTCAGTCGGTGGAACCTGTCTCACGTAAGCGTACGTGTAAGGTCGGTCCAGGCAGCTTCATCCTACAATGCCGCCGAAACAAGAAAAGACTAGTAGCGGCAAGAAGAATTGGCAAACTCAACGCCCACAACTGCTTTGTGTTCTACTCGTGCATAGTAACTACGCATAGGCCTGGCTCATGATGCCACTGTTGGGAATCGTAGCATAATTTAAAAATTTTTCCTACGCTCACCAAGATGCATCTATGGAGTGTACTAGCAACGAGGGGAAAGGAGTGCATCTACATACCCTTGTATATCGTGAGCGGAAGCGTTCCAATGAACATGGATGACGGAGTCGTACTCGCCGTGATCCAAATCACCGATGACCGAGTGCCGAACGGACGACACCTCCGCGTTCAACACACGTATGGTGCAGTGACGTCTCCTCCTTCTTGATCCAGCAAGGGGGAAGGAGAGGTTGATGGAGATCCAACAACACGATGGCGTGGTGGTGGATGTAGCGGGTCTCCGGCAGGGCTTCGCCGAGCTTCTGCGAGAGAGAGAGGTGTTGCAGGGGAGGAGGGAGGCGCCCAAGGCTGTAGGTTGCTGCCCTCCCTCACCCCCCTTTATATAGGCCCCCTGGGATGGGGGGGGGCGCCGGCCAGATCCCATCTAGGGTGGGGGGCGGCGGCCAAAAGGGGGGGAAGGGGTTGCCTTGCCCCCCAAGGCAAGGGGAAAGCCCCCCCACCCTAGGGTTCCCAACCCTAGGCGCATGGGGGGAGGCCCATGGGGGCGCCCAGCCCACTAAGGGCTGGTTCCCTTCCATTTTCAGCCCATGGGGCCCTCCGGGATAGGTGGCCCCACCCGGTGGACCCCCGGGACCCTTCCGGTGGTCCCGGTACAATACCGGTAACCCCCGAAACTTTCCCGGTGGCCGAAACTTGACTTCCTATATATAATTCTTCACCTCCGGACCATTCCGGAACCTCTCGTGACGTCCGGGATCTCATCCGGGACTCCGAACAATTTTTGGGTTTCCGCATACACATATCTCTACAACCCTAGCGTCACCGAACCTTAAGTGTGTAGACCCTACGGGTTCGGGAGACATGCAGACATGACCGAGACGCCTCTCCGGTCAATAACCAACAGCAGGATCTGGATACCCATGTTGGCTCCCACATGTTCCACGATGATCTCATCGGATGAACCACGGTGTCGAGGATTCAATCAATCCCGTATGCAATTCCCTTTGTCAATCGGTATGTTACTTGCCCAAGATTCGATCGTCGGTATCCCAATACCTAGTTCAATCTCGTTACCGGCAAGTCTCTTTACTCGTACCGCAATGCATGATCCCGTGACTAACGCCTTAGTCACATTGAGCTCATTATGATGATGCATTACCGAGTGGGCCCAAAGATACCTCTCCGTCACACGGAGTGACAAATCCCAGTCTCGATCCGTGCCAACCCAACAAACACTTTCGGAGATACCCGTAGTGCACCTTTATAGTCACCCAGTTACGTTGTGACGTTTGGCACACCCAAAGCACTCCTACGGTATCCGGGAGTTGCACGATCTCATGGTCTAAGGAAAAGATACTTGACATTGGAAAAGCTCTAGCAAACGAAACTACACGATCTTTTATGCTATGCTTAGGATTGGGTCTTGTCCATCACATCATTCTCCTAATGATGTGATCCCGTTATCAATGACATCCAATGTCCATAGTCAGGAAACCATGACTATCTGTTGATCAACGAGCTAGTCAACTAGAGGCTTACTAGGGACACATTGTAGTCTGTGTATTCACACATGTATTACGATTTCCGGACAATACAATTATAGCATGAATAATAGACAATTACCATGAACAAATAAATATAATAATAACCATTTATTATTGCCTCTAGGGCATATTTCCAACACTCACGTCGTCCCCGTAGAGTGGTAGATAGTTGCTATCCTCCGAGTCTTCGTTCCCTGCTTGCTCGTCAGGGTCGACTTGCCCGTCCTCCCGATCATCCTGTTCGGATGTTGGTTCGATGGGGTCTTCTTGGTCTTCGGCGTTTTCTGGAGTATCATTGTTTCCGGTGCCGGTATTGCTGTCTTTTTCAGGACGCGATTTAGAGGTCTTTGGGGTGCACCGCACACGGCTAAGAAACAACTGTTGTGTCTTTGGAGTGCCCCCCGCTCCCATATATAAAGGAGGAGAGGGAGGAGGCCAGCGGCCATGAGGGGCCGCGCCAAGGGGGGGGCCCAACTAGGATTCCCAATCCTAGTTGGACTCCCTTTCCTATTCCAAGAAGGGGAAGGAGGGAAGGAGAGGGAGAGGGAAAGGAAAGAGGGGGCCGCGCCCCCTCCCCCTCCCCCTAGTCCAGTCCGGACCCCCTTGGGGAGGGGGGCGCCACCTTGTGGCCTGCTCTCTCCTACTCCCTTATGGTCCATTAAGGCTCATAACATCACCGGGGGGTTCCGGTAACCCCTCGGTTCCCCGATAAATATCCGAAACGTCCCGAAACCTTTCCGGTGTCCAAATACCTTCGTCCAATATATCAATCTTTACTTCTCGACCATTTCGAGACTCCTCGTCATGTCCGTGATCTCATCCGAGACTCCAAACAAACTTCGTTCACCAAAACACATAACTCATAATACAAATCGTCATCGAACGTTAAGCGTGCGGACCCTACGGGTTCGAGAACTATGTAGACATGACCGAGACACATCTCCGGTCAATAACCAATAGCGGAACCTGGATGCTCATATTGGCTCCTATATATTCTACGAAGATCTTTATCGGTCAAACTGCATAACGACATATGTCATTCCCTTTGTCATCGGTATGTTACTTGCCCGAGATTCGATCGTCGGTATCATCATACCTAGGTCAATCTTGTTACTAGTAAGTCTCTTTCCTCATTACGTAATACATCATCCCGCAACTAATTCATTAGTCACATTGCTTGCAAGGCTTATAGTGATGTGCATTACCGAGAGGGCCCAGAGATACCTCTCCAATACACGGAGTGACAAATCCTAATCTTGATCTATGCCAACTCAACAAACACCTTCGGAGACACCTGTAGAGCATCTTTATAATCACCCAGTTACGTTGTGACATTTGATAGCACACAAGGTGTTCCTCCGGTATTCGGGAGTTGCATAATCTCATAGTCAAAGGAATATGTATAAGTCATGACGAAAGCAATAGCAATAGAACTGAACGATCAACATTCTATGCTAACAGATGGGTCTTGTCATCACATCATTCTCCTAATGATGTGATCCCGTTCATCAAATGACAACACATTGTCTATGGTCAGGAAACTTAACCATCTTTGATTAACGAGCTAGTCAAGTAGAGGCAATCTAGGGACACTTTGTTTTGTCTATGTATTCACACATGTACTAAGTTTCTGGTTAATACAATTCTAGCATGAATAATAAACTTTTACCATGATATAAGGAAATATAAATTACAACTTTATTATTGCCTCTAGGGCATATTTCCTTCAGATAACAAGAAGGAAGGTTGTTGAAATGTCAAAGTGCGTCTTGATCGGGCGGTGGCGTGCCCTCAATGGTCTGTTATGTTTCCCCAGTGCAAGGTTCAACATGTCATTTCATCCAGGTCAGATCATTGCCATTTGTTTATTCAGTTGTTGGGTAGTCGGCCTAACGTCGCTTTTAATAAGCACTTGAGATATGAAGCTTTTTGGGAGAGGGAAAGTCTGGCCTTGGATGAACATGTTAGGGCATGTTGGAGCAAAAGTACGCAAGTTAGGGATTTAAAGGATGTGGCGACTAATCTCCGTACATTAATGAAATCTCTGCACTCTTGGAGCCAAGCTCATATTGGCTACCTCCCAAAAAAGTTGGAGGCGCTCGTAAAAGATTAAATATTCTTTTCAAAAGAAGTGATAGGGCAGCCGTGATGGAGAGAAAGAAAATTCTCCTGGAGATGGATGAATTGCTTATAAAGGAATAAATCATGTGGAAGGAAAGGTCTTGCATCGTGAAAATGATCTTGGGGGACCGTAATACAATTTTTTTTCCAGAGAAAGGCTTCTTGGAGGGCGAGAAAATAATAATATTTCTGCTATCAAGAGGAGTGATGGGTCTATCACGTAGAACTTGGATGAAATCATAGGTATCACAAATTCTTTCTTTCAACATCTTTATTCTTGTGATACTAATGTTGACCCATCGCGTATTATTTCCATCGTGAAACCTCTCGTCACTGATGATATGAATGCGGAGCTATGTAAACCGTTTTATGAGGAGGAGATTAGTGATGCTCTTTTCCAGATAAGTCCGTTAAAAGCCCCAGGTCCGGATGGATTTCCTGCAAGATTTTTTCAGAGGAATTGGGGTTTAATCAAGGAGGACATTGTAAGGGCGGTTCAGCAATTCTTTATCTCAGGTGTTATGCCTGAAGGTGTAAATGACACTACCATTGTCCTTATTCCAAAAGTGAAGAATCCTCAGTCCATCAAGGAGTTTAGACCGATCAGCCTGTGTAATGTCATTTATAAAATTATCTCGAAGTGCCTGGTAAATAGACTGAGACCTCTTTTGGATGGTATGATCTCTCCCACTCAGAGTGCCTTTATTCCTGGAAGATTAATTTCTCATAACGTGCTTATTACCTTCGAATGTATTCATTCGTTGAGTACATTAAAAGATCAACGTTGAGAGTTTTGTGCATATAAGTTGGATCTGGCAAAAGCGTATGATCGTGTAGATTGGCAATTTTTAAAGAGTATGTTGGGGGCTTTTGGCTTTGCACCATCTTGGATTAACTGGATCATGACGTGTGTTACATCAGTGAAATTCTCGGCCCGGTTGAATGGACAACTGTTGGAACCTTTTTATCCTTCGTGTGGGCTCAGGCAAGGGGATCCCTTATCGCCGTATTTGTTCCTATTTGTTGCTGAGTCCCTTTCCTTGTTGTTAAAGGATGCTTGTGACAAAGGTGCTCTAAAAGAATTTAACTTGAACAAACATGCGCCAGGTATCTCTCATCTTTTATTTGCGGATGATAGTCTCCTATTTTTCAAAGGGTCCATAGATCAAGCTTTAGTCATTAAAAATATTCTGTCGGGCTATGAGGTGGGAACGGGTCAGCTTCTGAGCCCCGATAAATGTTCAATCAAGTTTGGCAAGAAGTGTAGTATGAAGGATCAAGTGGCCACTATGGTTATTCTTAATATTACTGCAGAAGGTTTTGAACATAAGTACCTTGGCTTACCGGTACCTGATGGCAGAATGAAGGTGGGAAAGTTCCAATCAACAAAAGATAAGGCATTAAAAAGAGCATCAGATTGGATTGAAAAATATGTTTCAAGTGGTATAAAAGAAAATCAAATCAAGGCAGTGTTGCAAGCGCTCCCAGTGTACGCCATGGGTATCTTTAAATTTCCAGTTTCCTTATGTGATTTGTTGGCTCAGATTATAAGAAATTTCTGGTGGGGAGACGAAGAAGACAGAAGGAAAACACATTGGCTAGCTTGGGATAAACTCACTAAACCAAAAAGAGAGGGATGCATAGGTGTAGGAGCTTTCCAGGTAGCTAATAGCGTACTGCCACTGGTCATGAGAACAACCTTTCCACTACCTGCCAAGCCGTAGGCACACCACAGAGGTACATAAGAAGGGCGCAAGGAGCTTGATGCCATAGAGTCGAACAGTGTGCCGACATGGGTGTTGTAGCGCACAAGGAGACATGGTTTCAGGTGCCGATGCCGATGGTCTGACCGAATGCCGGCGGCCCAATCCCAATTGTGACCACGTACTCCTTCGAGCCAACACGTCTCCAAGAGGGGCAGCATGCTCGCGTCAGACTGGTGCAACCCATACCCACTGGCGGCCTGCTGGATGTAACCTGCCCGGGCGACGTCATGGTGCAGCCGCTCCGAGAAGCTGCACTCCTTGGAGAGCACCGGCGTGCAGCTTCCGTGTCGGTGGTTCGACGGCACTATGCTCCAGCCGGTGAGAATGATTTTTAACAGGGTAACATATAATATACTCAACTATAATAAATATTGAATAAATACAACGTGGTAAAGTGCGCGCACGCGGCGGGGAGGGGGGGGGGGGAGATGCAGATGCCCTGTGCCATGTAGATTTTATATTCCGCAAAACGTTCTAATAATTTATTTAAGCATATTGATATATTGATCCTTATTTAATATGGGCCCCAGGTCGGCAAACCTTTTGGCTTAAAGAAAAGCAACCCGAGCGTTTTTATGGCAACTTTAGTTGACGTGAGGTGGTAATTTAGCTGGTGAACATGGCATTTTTTTCCAGTTTGTTTTTTGTCAGAAAACGACATGTTTTCCAACTAAACTTGCCATGAAATACGTTTGGGTTGCCATGCTTAAAATCTGAACGTTCGGATTTATCATTTCCGCTTTTCTATGGGTCAGTCCAGAGCGAGGAAAAAGTTGCTTAGCCGCACATGTTTACCAAGTCCAAATCGATTAGTATCATGACACCAAGTTCTTTTGCTAGGACAAACGAAACTTGATCTTGTTGTATGCATGTATTAATTAAGGGAACTAAAGCAACTATTTCACTAGCCTGAGCATGATTGCATGGCACCTTGCTGCAAACATTTAGTTTTTTTCTAGACCGTGGTGGAAGTACACTATGGTATGGACTGGGAAGATTGATAGTTTGATATGTATAGACTGGTTTACCTAGAAGTCCCTCTTCTTTCTAGTTGGAACCTTTGTTCCTTGCATGACACATTTGTTGATGTAAATTCTTGAGTTTGAGCAAGCAGGTTCTACCATGTTTCTTCTTTGTACTCCTATACGGCTCCATGTTTGAGGTGTTTGCAAGATGGTTTGACACACAGAATAACAAAAAAGGAAATCCTTTTCAACTGATCTGGATGTTCCTGAACTGCAGGTTGATGCTGCCTTTGATCTGAGCCATACACAAAACATAGGTAGAATGATAAAGGCACATTTTTCGCAGTCCGAGGTAATCTTGATCCTCTAGATGGTGCAATTCTGTAACGACTTATGTTCAGTTACCCCATGTGTGTGTTGGGAACTCTACTTCGTCTTTTCAGTTGACAATTCAAAGTTGGTCTTTGCTTCGCTAAAAGAGGGTATGTTCAACAACGCCAATGTGATATCCCGATTCCCGAACAAAATTTGTTGTGGGGGTCCACTGTGACACGTACCTATTTCTTTAAACCAAATTTTATTATCATGATTCTAAAAACTGTTCTCTGGTTTCAGATTATTGAGTGCAACACTCGTAAGGCTGCTGCGTACCTTTTCATTAAGTAATATGCACAGTACCACCATAATACATACCTTATTAGGGAAAATTCATCACTTTATAAAATATGGCAAAAGTCATCGCACTGAATAATTGACAGTGACAAAAAATACTAAGAAAATTTGGTCACGTTATACGTGACGAATCACCCACATGCGGAAACAGGTGGCGGCGCACCGAAAACGGCCATTAATGGCGCGGTCGGAGGCTAGGATTGGAACATGACCTTCTTTCTCTCACTCACGTGTGGGTCGGATCAGGATCGTCCGTTAACGGCACGGTCCGTAGCGGACATCTCCCGGTCCGATCCGGATGCTAGCAGCCAGTAGGTCCTGGCTGCCATCAGACTGGTGGGCTGGCTGCGGCCAGACCATGCGGGGGCACAACCCCTGACCTAGCCCGAGGCAGACCAAGCGCTCTTCCCCTCGCCGCCTCCGCCGACATACAATTACTTACCAAGCGCTCCTCTGGCCTATTTTTAATTAGAATAAGTCCAAAACAAACCTTGAACTTGTTGACGAAAACTAAATCGAATTATGAATTCCCAATCCCTGGAATCAGCACTCTGAACTCTCTGATCCCGGTCTATTTCAAACCTTGAGAGTCTTTAGTTGGAATTTGCTGATGTGGCAAGTCAAACACTAGGATCGATGACTAAGTCGTGCGTTCTGATCGCTGCTTGTTTTCTTTTCTTTCTTTTTTATCATTTTCTTTGGTTATTTCTTCTGTTTTTTAATTTCTTCACCGGTTTTCTGCGGGTTTTTTAGTTATAGTTTATTTCTTTTCTTTCTCGATTTTCTTTTTTGTAATGTTCATTTCTTCGAAAAATATTCAGGATTACAAAATTTTATTCACTTTCTATTTTTTTGAACTTTTTTTCTTGTTCCAAAATTTGTTCTAAACTTTAAAAATGTTCCCATTTTTCAAAAAATGATCTTATTTTTAAAAAATGTTTGAGACTTCAAAAAATGTTTAAAATTTGAAAAGCATAGAATTTTAAAGAAATGCTCATAAATTCAAAAAAATGTTTGTGTTTTACAAAATTTCTCGCTTCAATACGTCCCAGTTTTCAAAAAAGTTCAAAGTTTGAAAAATGTTTGTGTACCTAAAAATGTTCGCTACATAGCAACAGTACCTGGTTTTCAAAATTGTTTGTGTTCTCAAAAAATGTCCAAGAGTTTTGAAAAATGTTTGAGCTTAATTTTTTTGTTCTCAACTTTGCAAATATTCGCATTCTAAAAAATATTCAGTATTTCCAAACAGATTGTTTCGTGTTTGTTCTCAGGATCTGGCGCTGCTGTTGGCTCGTTTTATTAGGCCAGGCTGCCTAACGACTTAACGAGACAGACACGCTCTTTCATTGTACTGGCTAACATCCGGCTCGTGTAAATTGGAACGATCTGATACAATTGGAACGAACATCTAGCTCGTTTGGTGCGTGGCCTCCCTTGTCGTGGGTTCGAATCCCACTTAGCGCATACTTTTCTCACCTCAAAAATTTGCACGTGCCACGGTCTTCAAAGGAGAAACAACAAGTGATACTTCACCTATTAAAAAAAAAAAAACAAGACCGGTGTTGACACCATATTTTGGCACGGTCAAGAATTTAAGTAAGATGGGCTCAAATGGAGAAGTAATCTTCCACATGAACATCTTTGGAGTTTGGGCCATCACCATCCGATCTCATCTTGAGGGCCGAAGTTGTGCTCAAAGTACTAGGATTTTGTATGTAGAGTAATCTTCGGCCGATTAGGCCTCCAAGACAGCCTCATATGATAAAAGTTTATACACGGGTTGTCTTTGTCTCATCGAAACGGTTGATTTTGGTATGAAAATCGTCTTAATCGAAGGTCGCATGCAAATTTTAGAGTCGAAAATGCGCGGCTGCATCAGGATGGCCGGACAGTCTAGGGACAATCATCCTGGTTTCAGATTTCTCTGCTGCAGACTTCGGAAAATAGCCAAAACCCCCCTCAAGACGGCCTCTCATAAACAAACGTTAAGCACGAAAGTTGTTCGTTTGTTGAAAAGGTCGAAATTGCTTTTGGGCTCGTTTCCATCCGAGGTCGTTTACTGCCTCAAAAAAGACTTTGTAGCCAGTTTTAAACCGAATGGTTTTGGAAAGTTCGGACAAAAACATCCTAATTTTACTAGGGTTTTGGATGTGAATCCAAGCCTTTTTCTTGCACAGGAAGTCCAGCCGCCACTTATATACCTAAGGTGTGACGGCCGATTGAGCAACACACAATCGATCTATCAATATATCATCTTTTACCTTTACTTTTATCTTCTCGCTTGTTCATTTTCTTCCTCATTCTTCGTTCGTTCTTCTTGTTGCAGGGCGGTGAACCACGAGGTCCTAGGGACGGTCAGGCCGATCTAGGGCAGCCCATAGCCGCTGCACGCCTTGACGGGGTCCCTCCCGAGCATGTGGGATTTCAGGTCTATAAAAGCGCCCGCCGGATTGCTTGCGTACCACGCTTCTGGACGGGTCTCCTTCGACCTGAGCTGCGGTGCATCATCCTCAGCGTTGGAGGTACACGGTGACGTGTTCGTGTGTGAACAACTGGCAGTCCTTAAAATAGAATAATAAACAAAAATAGGAAACCTACCAGCATCCATTTGCTATCATCATACCAACATACGCGTGCCAACCAACCACGAGAAAAGCACTTCTAGCATGCACGGGACATCCCGTGCATGGCTCAACCGTCGGCTTGGTTTGAGATTAGGATGCATGCAAGCTTGCTAGTAGTATTTGCTATTCCAGAGTAATGTAATCCTATATTCTGACAATTCATCAATCAACTTTATCTCTTCTCTCTCCTCATTTTCCCCTCACACCACACGCACACAGAGTTCTCTCTCCTACTCACATGCATTTATTTTTCAATCTTAAACTTGGAACAACTATATATGTTAAAATAAATTTCAGAAAAATATTCTGTTTGAACATGTGTTTTTCTTTTGATTTTATCTTCAAAACAAGCTAAATATCATATATGCGTTGACAAAGTTCAAATTTCAAATTCAAACTAAACTCATGACAAAAATCATGAAACTGAGGGAGTATAATTTTGTGATAAAAAATATGAAACATTTAATTTTTAATAAAACTCAACTAGATGGAACTGACTATGAAATATCACGTTACCACATATTAGGTGAGAGAAAACATTGTGTGATGTCAGGGATACAATATTTAATCACCTTACATACTGTGATGGCACATATCCTGACGAAACAAGGGTGTGGTGGATGCATGCACGGTATCTACCGTGCACGGTAGAAAAACCAGTCTCAACCAACCACGTACTGAGAGTTGACAGGTGCAGTATGTGTTGTATGAATTGATGTCCATCGTCCCCATGTTGCATCCTGCATGACTGCTCATCCAAATCTGCATGAGCTAGGCTGTGATATCCAAATAAGCTGCATGCTGAGGGCATATAAATAGGCCGATTTCCAGCCTTGATCAATCATTTGTGATAACTGATAAGAGCGTTGGCGAGCCTTCTTTTGAAGCAAGTGGGATGTATTTTAACCAAAAACTTTTTGGGTGTGTAACTTGGTCTTTGAGAACTGAGATATTGGAGTAAACCAAGCGTAAATTTTGTCCAGCCCCGGCCCAAGATATATCTCCTCGAAGAAGCTGGTCATCACCTGTGACCCCCTATTACCTTTTTAAGATTTGCATGTATGAAACAAGATGAATGCAACGAGGCCTGGACTCGTCCACGCCGCCGGCCAGGACCTCAACAGCATGACGGTGGCGCAGCGCTACGCGCTCATGAAGGCCAACGTCGACGGCCTAAAGCCGCTCCAGGTCGGCATCGCCGTCTGCGACCACGAAGGCCAGCAGGTCGCCTGGGAGTTCAACCTCTGCGACTTCTGCCGCCTCGCCGACCCGCACGACCAAAAGGCCCTCGACTACCTTGCCGACCGCGGCGTCGACCTCGACATGCTCGGCGCGCTGCTCATGGGCTCCAGCCTCATTGGCGCCGGACATGGGCGGCCGCTGTCGTGGATCACCTACGCCGGTGCCTACTACGCAGCATACCTGCTCAAGATTGTCACGGGCGGCGCCCCGCTACGTACCGCACGACGTGGCCGGGTTCGTGGGCGGCATGCAGTATTACCTCGGCCAGCAGGTCTACGACGTTGCCACGATGGCGGCCGGCTGCCCGGGCATGCCGGTGGGGCTGGACTGCATCGCCGCTAGCCTGCGCATCCATCCGCCGTGGGGGAGCCCTCGTCTCGCAGGCGCCGCTGGCGTGCGCGCGCTTCTGGCCTTCAGGATTTGGAAGCACGGGGAGTTCGGCGGCAACGTGGAGAGGTTCCGAGGTCTGCTTCAGGGCCTGCAGTAGTTCTTCGACGGTCGATCAGAAAATCAGACACTGAGCAATGTTGGTCAAGAATTCGAATGTGCAACGGACGCATGCCGCCCGCCGCCGCTTAATTGGGCACTTGCGTTCGTCGACCATTTAACGGTAGTAGTTCAGAAGATTGTTAGTACTAGTTTTATATAGGTCAAGCGTTTGTTTTTCTCATCAAAAAAAAACATTTGATTTTCCTTTTAGTAGTATTCAAAACTTCCAGTCAAGGGTTCTTTCAGTGATGGTTCCCTAAAAAAAAGGTTTTAATGATGCGTGATGTATTTATCGTAATACTTACCTGAGTAGTTAACATCTCCAATAGCGAACCTCTGGGCGATCGCTCGCGCTAGCTACCTCATCATTTTTGATGTGCTAGCCAGAGAAAAGAAAAACGGAAGGGGTAAAAAGGGGCGGACTCTACCGAGCGGAGACGCAATTGGGCAAAATCTAGCCTGGGGTCTCCGCACGATCCCCTTCTCTCTTCGACGCCGCCGCCTCCTTCCTCTCCCTCGATTCTCCTAATCTCCTCACGCTGCCGCACTTGTTCTGAGCCCCTCCTCTTTCCCGTACCACCGGCCTCCCTTCTCTGCATCTCTCCTTGTCAAGATGGGAATGGGTCGACCCGGCCCTGGCCCTGGCCCCGTGGCCCCAAGGTCAATATGTGAGGCCATGGGCCAGCCCATTTCATCATAATTTTGTGGCCCATTGACCCATTGGGTACATGAGGCCGACCCAGAATTTAGTAAATGTTTACACAGCCCAGAAGATTACAAATTTTTTGAACCAAATGTTTGCACAGTCCAACATTTGTGGCCTCGCCAAATTACAAATAAGTCCCCAAAAGATTAGATATGTCAGCAAATGTGTACACAGTACAGTAAAATGACAAGGTCTAATCTTTCCACATTTAGTAAATTGGCGAGATCAAGAGATTACATGTTTCAAAGAGCAACAAGCTAAAGACCTCAATCCAATAGATTCGGACAAGAACATAAGATTACAGGTTTCAAAGAAGGTCAAGCTAAAGATCTCAATCCAATAGACACACACAAGATCAAAAGATCAAGCTAAAGAATATTTGCTTCAACATCTGCTTGAGGTTTAACATCAATTGCTCCAACAAGCATCAGTCCTCGATATCTGTATTTACAAGGAAATGTTACAAGAGTAATTATGTGTACATCAACTAAATAATATATTTATCCTTAAAAAAACTAGATAATATATTTATGAATAGAGGAATATTCTTAGTAGCAAGATACTAAAAAATGATCTACGCCTTAGATACAGCCCAAACACAATGTTTGCAAGCATTTGCACAATATACAATATACAATCACAACTATTTATTTTTATGAATTAAACAATATCAGAAAGCAATTTAAAACAGAGAGGTGATGTGTTAACAAATAATAGAACCAACAAGTGGTGCATCAGAAACAGGGTTGTAGTGCTTGGCTGCTACATAAAAAATACAAAGGCGTGTTCCAGAAAACCAATTCATGACAGGTTTGCAAGAAAATACACTTCTAAATATCCATCATACACTACCCGTCATCCACTCCGCAACAAAGATTAGAACAAAGAGAATATTCCCAATTCTCATAAGCATATCAACAAGCAAGAATGAAAGGGAATGAAAGACGGCCTTCTAATCAAGTTACTGTAGTTAGCAATGTACTGCACTACAAGTAATGTCACCTGAACCACACAAAAACTAGTAGTGTGCTGAAACTAGTGTGATAAATATATACTTTCATATACATGGAACTATATACATCAGAAGTTTTCTCATACCTTGTAAGTCCATTATAATGCCATGAACTGAAGCCAAGCTACGCTGAGTATTAGCTGCAGAAAAAAAAGAGGAAACTTGTAAACTTGCATCATTAATAGAAACGAACAAGAAACTTGTGTTGTATGGCTTTACCGGTGGCCCTTATCCAGTCTTGTAAGCAAACAAGAGCTTCAAGTGTTGTTGGGGTCATTCGACTTCCAAAATCTGATAGAACTCTCTTCCCTGTGCTGAAGGCAGACTCAGATGCCACCGCAGAGGCAGGAGCCGCCAAGATATCTGCTGCCATGCGACTCAACGTTGGGTATTCACCTGAGTTCGTCTGCCACCATGCAAGGATATTGAATTGATCGCTTCGAATGATGGGTACCTTTGACAAGTATGAATCAAGTTCGGTTGAATCCAAATTTGCTAATTTGAGGGTGACATGTTTGTCCCAATCAGCCATAGGATCTTCACCACTTATAGCCATGTCATCATCACCTCCTTGTGACATGGGATCTGAGCCATTGTCATTCAATTGGAGGTATTCCTTGAACAACCCTTGGAACACATTTTTTATTTTAGCAATGATTGTTGCGGCTTCATTCCCAAACTCTAGGCCAAATCGGAACTCAATATATTTCAACTTGAATTCTGGGTCCAAAATCACTGGAATACAAAGGCTCAACCATGACATCTTCCAATACCTTCTGAATTTTCTCTTCATATATTTGACCGTTGTGCCCATCTCAGAATCCTCTTCATAATGTTGTTGCTCTAAGGTGCCATTGGATTGAGATACAACAGTAAACCAATCCACACTTTTTAATTTTTATTAAGTCTGTGCCTACTGCCAAGCACTGTTTTGCTAACCATCTTATACGAGTCGCGTCGGCTAAGTGGTCATCCTCTATGTGATTTGGAACACATGTAAAAAGAGGTACCGAAGGATGGATCGCGGCTAACCTACATCGAAGTGGTAAATACGACCCTTGAGGATATGCGTCAGCGCGAGCTTGCTTTCAGAGCGCAAGGCTAGGGCATTGGCGTGATTCCTGCATAGTACCCTTTTTCTTTAGCTTGTTCCCCTTAAAAACAGCTTGCCTCTTGTAAATGCATGTTTCTGCCTTCTATCTTAATAAAAAGGCAACACTTTTGCTGGTTGCTTGAAAAAATAAATCACCTTGTGGACTTGTAAAACTCATCACTGCAAACTCCATCTACTTTTCACCTGTGTATGTGCGTTTTTTTTGTAATGGTGCATGGGCACATTTCTCGAAACCGCAACTCTCCGATTTGAACGAGTTAGTTAAGATGTATCATGTATGAGCCTAGAGGATCCACTTGTACTCCCAAAGAGTCATGAAGCCGAATCTTTTTGACTTTGGTGTGCATGTTCTCTTCGCATCGTCTCTTCATGTGAGCAAAAAAGGCCACATGAACTGCTAAGTGAGATCCACACTGTGTTTCTTTTGCGCCCCCATCCCCTATAACTAATATAGTAAAGTACACATGCATTGCACGTAATAATTTAAATAACCAAAGTATAATGAATGAATAATGACATATCACATTATAACAGGTGACACATGTATGTTTGGAGTCATATATGCATGTCTAGTTGTAGATTTAATTTTCATAGTTCATCCCCTTGAAAATCAAATTATAGCTACCAAATACTTGAAGACTAGACGATATAATACTACACGAAACACATGAGAAATATGTCCATCATAATTATTTTTGAGTAATGCTACACGCACGGATTGGTTGTTACGGATTCAACGGATTGTAATTAGGTGCCCGGTTTTTATTGGAGATTAGGAGGAAGGCGGGGCTCACCCCCATGAAAATCAAGGGGGTGGGGGGTTAATTAGCGTTGAGATGCCCGTATTCCTCCGTGCGTCTAGGATCATTGATTATCTTTACGTATTCCATATTGCAATTTTGAGTATCTAGTATTGCATCTTCAAAGACAAATGGAATTTTTGAATGATATGTCGTAGCCTTGAACAAAAAAACATAAATTAAAAGTCAAGAGCAATTCTTTAAGGGGAAAACAAACTTTGGGGAATATATAGCCAAGTGTTGAACAAATGAGAAGTGCATTTGATTTGAGGTTTTTGCATATTGTGCATTGTAATTCATAAAGTGAAGAACGTAGTGGTAATTCAAAGAAAAAGTTTGAATAATGGAAGTATAGAATATTCTAGAACAAAGGATGTTTGTGTTTCGACGGTTGTGCATATTTTATTCGTTGTAAATTATAAAGTCTAAAAGAATGGTAATACGTTCAGAGGAATTGTTTTCTAAAATTTAAATGGAATATTCTAGAACAAAGAGGAAGTTGTTTTGAGCTTTGTGCATTATGATTAAGCTCAAACATGGAATCTCCTAGATACTACACATGGCAAAACCCAACCGAGTGAAGACGATATCCGACAACCAGCATTGCTCAGATTTGTTACCTTTATAATGTCGAATTGACTTCATCCAACAATCAATATTCAAAGTATAGATATAGATGTTCTAGGCTCCGACCCAATGAACTATTTGAATGCTAGTCAAATTCTCAAAATTAATGAGTTAGTTTGAATTGGACGTAGTCCATTTCTTTAGATCGAATGAACCAAGTGTCGTTTTCTTGAGGACAGGTGGGGTGGGATGGGGTTGAGCAGAGACGCGAGGATCTTGTGTCGTGACCTTTGCCATGCTATTGCCTTGTTGGCTGTTGCTCCAAAAGTCTCAAATCCCGAGAAAGTTGTGGTGGAGCTCGGGCTTCATGGCACGCCTTATCTAGCCACTGATACGTCTCCAACGTATCTATAATTTTTTATTGTTCCATGCTATTATATTATCTGTTTTGGATGTTTAATGGGCTTTATTATGCACTTTTATATTATTTTTGGGACTAACCTATTAATCGAAGGCCCAGTGAGAATTGCTGTTTTTTTTGCCCATTTCAGTGTTTCACAGAAAAGGAATATCAAACGGAATCCAAACAGAATGAAACCTTCGCTAGGATCGTTTTTGGAACAAACGCAATTCAGGAGACTTGGAGTGGACGTCAAGGAAGCAACGAGGCGGGCACGAGGTAGGAGGGCGCGCCCCGCACCCTCGTGGCTCCACCTACCTACTTCTTTCGCCTATATATACTCATGCATGATTTGATATCTTTACAAGTCTCTTTGAATTATCAGTTTAGTTTGGCCTACTAGATTGATCTTTCTTGCAATGGGAGAAGTGCTTAGCTTTGGGTTCAATCTTGCGGTGTCCTTTCCAAGTGACAGCAGGGGCAGCAAGGCACGTATTGTATTGTTTCCATCGAGGATAAAAAGATGGGGTTTATATCATATTGCTTGAGTTTATCCCTCTACATCATGTCATCTTGCCTAATGCGTTACTCTGTTCTTATGAACTTAATACTCTAGATGCATGCTGGATAGCGGTCGATGTGTGGAGTAATAGTAGTAGATGCAGAATCGTTTCGGTCTACTTGTCATGGACGTGATGCCTATATACATGATCATGCCTAGATATTCTCATAACTATGCGCTTTTCTATCAATTGCTCGACAGTAATTTGTTCACCCACCGTAGATTATGCTATCTTGAGAGAAGCCACTAGTGAAACCTATGGCCCCCGGGTCTATCTTCCATCATATTATTTTCCTATCAATTTGCTATTTTTTACCGCCGTTTATTTTGCAATCTTTACTTTCCAATCTATACAACAAAAATACCAAAAATATTTATCTTATTATCTCTATCAGATCTCACTTTTGCAAGTGGCCGTGAAGGGATTGACAACCCCTTTATCGCGTTGGTTGCAAGGTTCTTGATTGTTTATGCAGGTACTAGGAATTTGAGTGTAGTCTCCTACTGGATTGATACCTTGGTTCTCAAAAACTGAGGGAAATACTTACGCTACTTTGTTGCATCACCCTTTCCTTTTCAAGGGAAAACCAACACATGCTCAAGAGGTAGCAAGAAGGATTTCTGGCGCCGTTGCCGGGGAGATCTACGCACAAGTCAAGACATACCAAGTACCCATCACAAACTCTTCTCCCTCGCATTGCATTTTTTGCCATTTGCCTATCGTTTTCCTCTCCCCCACTTCACCCTTGCCGTTTGATTCACCCTTTTTCCGTTCGTCTCCTTCCGCTTGCTTCTTATTTGCTTGTGTGTTGGATTGATTGTTTGTCATGATGGCTCAAGACAATACTAAATTGTGTGACTTTTCCAATACCAACAACAATGATTTTATTATCACTCCGATTGCTCCTATTACCGATGCTGAATCTTGTGAAATTAATGCTGCTTTGTTGAATCTTGTCATGAAAGATCAATTTTCTGGCCTTCCTAGTGAAGATGCCGCTACCCATCTAAACAACTTTATTGATTTGTGCAATATGCAAAAGAAGAAAGATGTGGACAATGATATTGTTAAATTGAAGCTATTTCCGTCTTCGCTTAGAGATCGTGCTAAAACTTGGTTTTCTTCTTTGCCTAGAAATAGTATTGATTCATGGAATAAGTGCAAAGATGCTTTTATCTCTAAGTATTTTCCTCCCGCTAAGATCATCTCTCTTAGAAACGATATTATGAATTTTAAGCAACTTGATCATGAGCATGTTGCACAATCTTGGGAGAGAATGAAATTAATGATACGAAATTGCCCTACACATGGTTTGAATTTATGGATGATTATACAATTTTTTATGCCGGATTGAATATTGCTTCTAGAAATCTTTTAGATTCGGCCGTGGGAGGCACTTTTATGGAAATCACTTTAGGAGAAGCTACTAAACTCCTAGACAATATTATGGTTATTTATTCTCAATGGCACACCGAAAGATCTACTAGTAAAAAGGTTCATGCGATAGAAGAGATTAATGTTTTGAGTGGAAAGATGGATGAACTTATGAAATTATTTGCTAATAAGAGTGTTTCTTCTGATCCTAATGATATGCCTTTGTCTACTTTGATTGAGAATAATAATGAATCTATGGATGTGAATTTTGTTGGTAGGAACAATTTTGGTAACAACGTGTATAGAGGAAACTTTAATTCTAGGTCGTTCCCTAGTAATTCCTCTAAAAATTATGATAATTCCTATAGCAACTCTTATGAAAATTTTAATAAGATGCCCTTTGATTTTGAGACTATGTTAAAGAATTTATGATTTCACAAAAGAATTTCAATGCCTTGATTGAAGAAAAATTGACTAAGATTGATGAGTTGGCTAGGAACATGGATAGAATTTCTCTTGATGTTGATTCTTTGGAACTCAGATCTATTCCACCTAAGCATGATATCAATGAGTCTCTCAAAGCCATGAGAATTTCCATTGATGAACGCAAATAAAGAACCGCTAGGATGCGTGCTAAAAAGATTACTTTGTGAAAGCGTGTTCTTCTAGTTTTCATGATAATAATGATGAAGATGTAAGAGTAATTGATGTGTCCCCTATTAAATCTTTGTTTTCCAATATGAATCTTGATAAATATGGGATTGGAGATGAGTCAACTTTAGTTAGAAGGCGTCCCAATGATTCAGAGTTTTTAGATCTTGATGCAAAAATTGGTAAAAGTGGGATTGAAGAGGTCAAAACTTTACATAGCAATGAACCCGCTATTTTGGTTTCAAGGAATTTAATTATGATAATTGTTCTTTGATAGATTTTATTTCCTTGTTGCAATCAATATTAAATTCTCCTCATGCTTATGATCAAAATAAATCTTTTACTAAACATATCGTTGATGCCTTAATGCAATCCTATGAAGAAAAACTTGAATTAGAAGTTTCTATCCCTAGAAAACTTTATGATGAGTGGGAACCTACTATTAAAATTAAAATTAAAGATCGTGAATGCCATGCTTTGTGTGATTTGGGTGCTAGTGTTTCCACGATTCCAAAAACTTTGTGTGATGTGTTAGGTTTCCGTGAATTTGATGATTGTTCTTTAAATTTGCATCTTGCGGATTCCACCATTAAGAAACCTATGGGAAGGATTAATGATGTTCTTCTTGTTGCAAATTGGAATTATGTGCCCGTAGATTTCATTGTTCTTGATATAGATTGCAATCCTACATGTCCTATTATTCTTGGTAGACCTTTCCTTAGAACGATTGGTGCAATTATTGATATGAAAGAAGGAAATAATAGATTCCAATTTCCATTAAGGAAAGGCATGGAACACTTTCCTAGGAAGAAAATTAAATTATCTTATGAATCTATTATGAGAGCCACTTATGGATTTCATACCAAAGATGGTAATACCTAGATCTATTCTTGCTTTTATGCCTAGCCAGGGGCGTTAAATGATAGCGCTTGTTGGGAGGCAACCCAATTTTATTTTTGTTTCTTGCTTTTTATTTCTGTTTAGTAATAAATAATTCATCTAGCTTCTATTAAGATGTGGTTTTATGTTTTTAATTAGTGTTTGTGCCAAGTAGAACCAATAGGATCTTCTTGGGTGATAGTTGTTTGATCTTGCCGAAAAAGACAGAAACTTTGCGCTCACGAAAATAATTGTTAAAATTAACCAGAACGTGATAAATTGCTAATTAGTTTTGCAGTAGATCAATATACAAATTGTCCAGGTTGTCCTAGTGTTTCAGAAATTTTGGAGTTCCAGAAGTAGCCGAACAAATGAGATTGCTACATACTGTTCTGTTTTTGACAGATTCTGTTTTTCGTGTGTTGTTTGCTTATTTTAATGAATCTATGGCTAGTATCAGGGGGTATGAACCATAGAGAAGTTGGAATACAGTAGGTTTAACACCAATATAAATAAAGAATGAGTTCATTACAGTAACTTAAGGGTGTTGTTTGTTTTCTTATACTAACGGAGCTCCTGAGATTTTCTGTTGAGTTTTGTGTTGTGAAGTTTTCAAGTTTTTGGATAAAGATTTGATGGATTTTGGAATAAGGAGTGGCAAGAGCCTAAGCTTGGGGATGCCCAAGGCACCCCAAGTTAAAATTCAAGGACAACCAAAAGCCTAAGCTTGGGATGCCCCGGAAGGCATCCCCTCTTTCGTCTTCGTCCATCGGTAACTTTACTTGAGGCTATATTTTTATTCACCACATGATATGTGTTTTGCTTGGAGCGTCTTGTATGATTTGAGTCTTTGATTTTTAGTTTACCACAATCATCCTTGCTGTACACACCTTTGGGAGAGACACACATGAATCGGAATTTATTAGAATACTCTATGTGCTTCACTTATATCTTTTGAGCTAGATAATTTTGCTCTAGTGCTTCACTTATATCTTTTAGAGCACGGTGGTGGTTTTATTTTATAGAAACTATTGATCTTTCATGCTTCACTTATATTATTTTGAGAGTCCTTTAGAACAACATGGTAATTTGCTTTGGGTATAAAATTAGTCCTAATATGATAGACATCCAAGATGGGTATAATCAAAACTTTCATATAGAGTGCATTGAATACTAAGAGAAGTTTGATACTTGATGATTGTTTTGAAATATGAAGATGGTAATATTAAAGTCATGCTAGTTGAGTAGTTGTGAATTTGAGAAATAATTGTGTTGAAGTTTGCAAGTCCCGTAGCATGCACGTATGGTAACCGTTGTGTGACCAATTTGAAACATGAGGTGTTCTTTGATTGTCATCCTTATGAGTGGCGGTCGGGGACGAGCGATGGTCTTTTCCTACCAATCTATCCCCCTAGGAGCATGCGCGTAATGCTTGGTTTTTGATGACTTGTAGATTTTTGCAATAAGTATGTGAGTTCTTTATGACTAATGTTGAGTCCATGGATTATACGCACTCTCACCTTTCCATCATTGCTAGCCTCTTCGGTACCGTGCATTGCCCTTTCTCAGCTTGAGAGTTGGTGCAAACTTCGCCGGTGCATCGAACCCCCGTGATATGATATGCTCTATCACACATAAACCTCCCTATATCTTCCTCAAAACAGCCACCATACCTACCTATTATGGCATTTCCATAGCCATTCCAAGATATATTGCCATGCAACTTTCCACCGTTTCATTTATTATGACACGCTTCATCATTGTCATATTGCTTTGCATGATCATGTAGTTGACATCGTATTTGTGGCAAAGCCACCGTGCATGATTCATACATGTCACTCTTGATTCATTACCCATCCCGGTACACCGCCGGAGGCACTCATATAGAGTCATATTTTGTTCTATTATCGAGTTGTAATCATTGAGTTGTAAATAAATAGAAGTGTGATTAGCATCATTAATAGAGCATTGTCCCAAATAAAAAAAGAGAAAGGCCAAAAAAAGGAAAGGCCCAAAAAAAGAAATAAAAGGGACAATGCTACTATCCTTTTTTCCACACTTGTGCTTCAAAGTAGCACCATGATCTTTATGATAGAGAGTCTCTTATTTTGTCACTTTCATATATACTAGTGGGAATTTTTCATTATAGAACTTGGCTTGTATATTCCAACAATGGGCTTCCTCAAATGCCCTAGGTCTTCGTGAGCAAGCAAGTTGGATACACACCCACTTAGTTTCTTTTGTTGAGGTTTCATACATTTATAGCTCTAGTGCATCCGTTGCATGGCAATCCCTACTCCTTGCATTGACATCAATTGATGGGCATCTCCCTAGCCCGTTGGTTAGCCGCGTCAATGTGAGACTTTCTCCTTTTTTGTCTTCTCCACACAACCCCCATCATTATATTCTATTCCACCCATAGTGCTATGTCCATGGCTCACGCTCATGTATTGCGTGAAAGTTGAAAAAAGTTTGAGATTACTAAAGTATGAAACAATTGCTTGGCTTGTCATTGGGGTTGTGCATGATGAGAGCATTTTTGTGTGACGAAAATGAAGCATAGCCAAACTATATGATTTTGTAGGGATAAGCTTTCTTTGGCCATGTTATTTCGAGAAGACATAATTGCTTAGTTAGTATGCTTGAAGTATTATTATTTTTATGTCAATATTAAACCTTTATCTTGAATCTTTCGGATCTGAACATTCATGCCACAATAAAGAGAATTACTTTGAAAATTATGTTAGGTAGAACTCCACATCAAAAATTCTGTTTTTATCATTTACCTACTCGAGGACGACCAGGAATTAAGCTTGGGGATGCTTGATACGTCTCCAACGTATCTATAATTTTTTATTGTTCCATGCTATTATATTATCTGTTTTGGATGTTTAATGGGCTTTATTATGCACTTTTATATTATTTTTGGGCTAACCTATTAACCGAAGGCCTAGTGAAAATTGCTGTTTTTTTGCCTATTTCATTGTTTCACAGAAAAGGAACATCAAACGGAATCCAAACGGAATGAAACCTTCGCGAGGATCGTTTTTGGAACAAATGCAATCCAGGAGACTTGGAGTGGACGTCAAGGAAGCAACGATGCGGCCACGAGGTAGGAGGGCGCGCCCAGGGGGGTAGGCGTGCCCCCCACCCTCATGGGCCCCTCGTGGCTCCACCGACCTACTTCTTTCGCCTATATATACTCATATACCCTGAAAACATCCAGGAGCACTACGAAACCCTATTTCCACTGCCGCAACCTTCTGTACCGGTGAGATCCCATCTTGGGGCCTTTTCCGGCGCTCCGCCGGAGGGGGAATCGATCACGGAGGGCTTCTACATCAACACCATAGCCTCTCCGATGATGTGTGAGTAGTTTACTACAGACCTTCGGGTCCATAGTTATTAGCTAGATGGCTTCTTCTCTCTGTTTGGATCTCAATACAAAGTTCTCCTCGATCTTCTTGCAGATCTATTCGATGTAATTCTTTTTGCGGTGTGTTTGTCGAGATCCAATGAATTGTGGGTTTATGATCAAGATAATCTATGAACAATATTTGATTCTTTTCTGAATTCTTATATGCATGATTTAATATCTTTGCAAGTCTCTTCGAACTATCAGTTTGGATTGGCCTACTAGATTGATCTTTCTTGCAATGGGAGAAGTGCTTAGCTTTGGGTTCAATCTTGCGGTGTCCTTTCCCAGTGATAGCAGGGGCAGCAAGGCACGTATTGTATTGTTTGCATCGAGGATAAAAAGATGGGGTTTATATCATATTGCTCGAGTTTATCCCTCTACATCATGTCATCTTGCCTAATGCATTACTCTGTTCTTATGAACTTAATACTCTAGATGCATGCTGGATAGCGGTTGATGTGTGAAGTAATAGTAGTAGATGCAGAATCGTTTCGGTCTACTTGTCACGGACGTGATGCCTATATACATGATCATGCCTAGATATTCTCATAACTATGCGCTTTTCTATCAATTGCTCGACAGTAATTTGTTCACCCACCGTAGATTATGCTATCTTGAGAGAAGCCACTAGTGAAACCTATGGCCCCCGGGTCTATCTTCCAGCATATTATTTTCCTATCAATTTGCTATTTTTTATCGCCGTTTATTTTGCAATCTTTACTTTCCAATCTATACAACAAAAATACCAAAAATAATTATCTTATTATCTCTATCAGATCTCACTTTTGCAAGTGGCCGTGAAGGGATTGACAACCCCTTTATCGCGTTGGTGGCAAGGTTCTTGATTGTTTGTGCAGGTACTAGGGATTTGAGTGTAGTCTCCTACTGGATTGATACCTTGGTTCTCAAAAACTGAGGGAAATACTTACGCTACTTTGCTGCATCATCATTTCCTCTTTAAGGAAAAACCAACGCATGCTCAAGAGGTAGCAGCCACCCATTTTCTGCATCACGATACATGTAGGCATTTTTGTCCTTTTTTTACCCTGGTCGGCGGGCACACCTAGGGTGAGGAACCCGAAGGAGAGGGGGTCGACGGGAGGCAGTAGGAGAACTGGCTCCCATATGTCGCCGCCTTGTGAGACACGAACGACTGCACACCACTGCCGATCTTGACGAGGCCATTGAGCCTGGGGTTGAAGGCATCTGTGTGGCTATAGATGAATTGGAAGCCTTTGATAGCTTTCGAGCCGGTCAGCGCGAGGGTGTGAGAGGCGTACCTTCCCAGGGTATAGGAGCTTTCCAGGTAGCTAATCACGTACTGGCACTGGTCATGAGAACAACCTTTCCACTACCGGCCAAGCCGTGGGACACCACAAAGGTACAAAAGAAGGGCACGTGGAGCTTGATGCCGTAGACTCGAACAGTGTGCGAACACGGGTGTTGCAGCGTACCAGGAGACGTGTTTTCCGGTGTCGATGCCGATGGTTTGGCCAAATGCCGGCAACCCAATCCCAATTGTGACGACGTACTCTATCGAGCCCAGCGCGTCTCCCAGGAGGGGCAGCATGCTCACGTCAGACTGGTGCAACCCGTATCCACCGGCGTCCTGTTGGACGTAGCTTGCTCGGGGAACGTCGTGGTGCAGACGCTTCGAGAAGCTGCGCTCCTTGGAGAGCACCAGCGTGCAGGGTTCGTGTCGGTGGCTTGACGACACTATGCTCTAGCCAGTGAGAATGATTTTAACAGAGTAACATATAATGTACTCAACTATAAATAACTATTGAATAAATACAATATGGTCAAGTGCGCCGGGGGTGGGGGAGGGGCATATGCCCTCTGTCCATGTTGATTTTATATTCCGCAAAGCTTTTTAATAATTTATTTAAGCATATAGATATATTGGATCCTTATTTAATATGGGCCCGAGGTCGCCACATCTTTTGGACTAAAGAAAACGGTAAAAGATCCCCCTTCCTGTTTCATTACTCAAAACCAAAGATTGAGAGAGACAGAAGAGAGTGGACGGAACTTGGCCAAGGTAGAGGATAATCATTGCAAAAGTGCATTTCTCCATTTCAGTCCAAAGTCTAGACGATGGGGACATCTACTCTTTTCTAGGACCCGGTAAATTCCGAATGTTCGAATTTTAAGCACGACAACCTAATCGTTTTTATGGCAACTTTTGTTGACATGAGGTGGTAAGTTTAGTTGGTGAACATGGTATTTTTCCCAGTTTGTTCTTTGTCAGAAAATGCCATGTTTGCCGACTAAACTTGCCACTTCGCATTAACTAAAGTAGCCATGAAATACGTTCGGCTTGCCATGCTTAAAATCCAAACGTTCGTGATTTATCATTTTCGCTTTTTTATGGGTCAGTCTAGAGCGAGGAAGAAGTTGCTTAGACGCACATATTTACCACGTTCAAGTCGATTAGTATCACGGCACCAAGTTCTTTTGCTAGGACAAACGAAACTAGATCTTTTTGTATGCACGTATTAATTAATAAGAGGACTAAAGCAACTATTCCACTAGCTAGAGCATGATGGCATGGCACCTTGCTGCAAACATTTAGTTTTTTCTAGACTGTGGTGGAAAGTACGCCATGGTATGGACTGGGAAGATTGATAGTTTGTTATATATAGACTGGTTTATCTAGAAGTCCCTCTTCTTTCTAGTTGGAACCTTTGTTCCTTTTTTTGCGGGGGTGGAACCTTTTGTCCTTGCATGCCACATTTGTTGACGTATATTCTTGAGTTTGAGCAAACAGATTCTACCATGTTTCTTCTTTTTACTCCTATACGGCTCCATGTTTGAGGTGTTTGCAAGATGGTTTGACGGATAGATAAAAAATAAACATTTTTTCCTTTTCAACTGATCTGGATGTCCCTGAACTACAGGTTGCTGCCCTTGATCTGAGCCAGAAGCAAAACATTGGTAGAATGATAAAGGCACATTTTCCGCAGTCCCAGGTAATCTTGCTCCTCTAGATGGTCCAATTCTGTAACAACTCATGTTCAGTTACCTTGTGTATGTGTGTATTGGGAACTTTGTTTCATCCTTTGAGTTGACAATTCTTTGCAGTTCATAGTTGTGTTGCTTAAAGAAGGTATATGTTCGACAACACCAATGTGATATTCCGAACGAAATTTGTGGATGGGGTGTCCACCGTGACACGAATAGTCCCTTCAAAACAGAAATGATAGACATGCATTATCCAAGGGTATGCTCGGAACTCAAAATTAGGGAGTGAGTTGCAAAAAAACAGCACATTGACGCCTAAGTCTGCAGAAAATACCGGTTTACGAATTAGGGACAAAAACAACTGATTCTCAGCCTAATCTTTTGCAAAAAACACCGATGGATGGCTTAGGCCATTTTAACTGCAATTATGACACGTTGGTCCCACATTTGATAATATGGAGTAACAGTGACATTAGACTGATCCTTTTTCAAAAAACACCTCTTCTCCCGTGGCTCGACCATAGGCTGAGGACGACGGAAGTCATCATTTGGTAATATCCTGGTCTGGCATAATGTATGCACTCTATATTGGTAACCTTTTTGTTTCTATCTAGGGTCTACTTGTATGTGAGTTCAAAACTTCTGTTATTCCGTAAGTCCTTTTGCTAGCTGTTCTCTATAAGGATGCGGGCACCTCTAGTCACGCAGTTCTCTTGACTGCTATCCGAGGCCGAGGTAGAAAGGCCACTATAAGAACATTCAATCTCCTGGAGACCTGCTTGCTAGTCATGGGTTCGACGTAAAAAATATGTTTATGAGGATTAAGAGCTCACCAAGCCATGACAACAACACCCTTTCCGTTCAATCATTTGTTACAAATTGTATGAAACCTGAACTAGAATTCTAAGAAGCCCAATATGCTCCAGCCTCCAGCACGATTTGGTGCCCATTGCCCTGTTGCCTCCTGCACGACTGATCCATTAAAATCTGCATGATATGTGGTGTGGTGAGCACATGAATTGAATGCCCAGATCATATAATGCACGTAATTGCTCTCTAGAAGTTTCAGGTTTTAACGTGTCCCAATTCTTGCTCTGGTCTGCTGCGCCTTCTTTTGACAATGCATTTAGACTTTGTACAATGGTCCATCTGAGCTGAGGTATAGGAGTAAACCAAGCCCCTCTAGTTAATTGTTTTTGAATCCCTGCCCACTGCCAAGCACTATTTGCTTTAGTGCGATCATGTTGTACAAAACTTTGCTGCAGTCTTGTAGTAGCCCATGTTTGGTGTCTCCAGACTGCAAGATGTCCAAATTAAGTGAGTTGGTTGAACAACAAAGGTGACTCTATCTGGTCCAAGTCGAGGGTTCTTGGTTGCTAGATTGGAAGCTAATCTATATCTCCAAACAGAGGGCTATTTCTTCAGGAAGATGGTATGAGGGATATGAGGGTGTGGCACAATACCTTTGAAATATCTATTGCTTAAGTCAAAACTCTTTTTGTAGGAAATCATTTTTATTACACTCTAGATTTGTAGTTTTTTCTGCCGGTAGTCCAAACTTGTAATAATAATGCCTCTTGAGTGTCATCGGGGTTATGCACCAGAGCAAATTTCATTTACGCTGTATTCAACAAGGGGTTGTAAGATCAATGTACAGAGTTAAGAATAATACATTTAGATCAAAATAAAACCTACTACATTTTGACTTTGTTTAAAAATTTTGTTAAGTATTTTCATGGGGTTCTCTTCTCTCTCTTACTCAGTTTGTTCTATTCTATTTAGTATAGTATTTAAGGGATACTTCTCAACATATATTATATCAATTTAAGGTATACTCCTATAATTTTAGCAGATTATCATATATATATCTTTCTTTTGAGGTTTGCACGCCGTTGCGTTGCACGATTAGCATAGTACTAGGCAGGCAAAGGAGCAATAAGAGCAACTCTAGCAGACCCCGTATAATGTCGACCCGCATAACGCGTTTAAAGTCTGAGGAAGATCTCTTTTGCGGGGCGAAATCGTGCGCTGCAGAATACACCCCGTATATGAAACTGTATAATTTAAAAAAGCTTTCGCGGGAGAAATTGTAACCACATTGATCATTCATAGTTCATCACAACATACTACATAGATCATACATACTACATATATATTACATTCTACTACTAGAGGGGGGGGGGCTGCGGGCTCGCAGCGGCTACCAAAATGGACGAGCTCGTGGCAGCGAGGCCGGCACGGTGGAGGAGCTCAGTCGTCGGTCAGTCCTCCTCGTCGGAGCTGACGAGGTTGATGTACATCTTCTTCTGCTCCTCGCGGATGCGCCGCCACTCATCGTCCTTGTCCTTCGCGGCGAGGTTGACCGCGGCGCCCGCTTGAAAAGGAGACCTTCGATCTCCTCGTCGCGGCGGCGGTGCTCCTCTTCCTCTCGCAAGCTCTGTGCGGCAATCGCCGCCGCGACCGCCTCGACATCATCGCCGACGTAATCTTCGGGACCGATGACGCCTCGATGCGGGATCTCCTCTGGCTCCCGCTTGACGGCGACGAGCTCGCCCTCCTCCGGCTCCTGCTTGACGGCAACAAGCTCCGCCCACTCCTTCACGGGGAGAAGCGCCGCGCCGGAAGGGCCCCTCATGCCGAAGGTGAGCCACGCAGCAGAGGAAGAGACCGCGGCAGAGGAAGATCCCGCGGCCGAGGAGGGCGTCCGCCCGTGCCGGCGGTTGTACTCCTCCGTCTCACGACGGAGGAGCGACGCCGGCGGCTGGAGGCCTTGGTTGGTGTACCTCTTGGCCGCGCGCTTCCTTGCGCTCGCGCCGTCCGCGCGGACACACCGCTAGCGCTCGGGGTCGTCGCCCCCTGCCGGAGTTGCGGCCGGAGCTCCACATAGTGTCCCAGATGGCGGCTGGAGGCGGAACTGGGCTCACCGGCGGCGAGAAATGCGACGGAGGGAGTGGGGAATCACGGCGGCGGGCGGCGGCGGGGGGATAGGGTTTCGACCCGTATCTGCCCCGCAAACCCGTAGCTATACGGCTTTGGGGGTAAGGTTTGCGGGCCGCGGTAAAAAAATTTACGGGCCGGATGAGTATACGGGCTCTGTTCTGGCCAGATATTAAGCCGAGACCGTATGCTCGTCGGAATTATGCGGGTCCGCGTGTTATACGGGGTCCGTTAGAGACGCTCTAAGTTGATCATCAAGCCCGCAAAAAAAAGATAAGCACCAAACTATGCCAAAAAAGGTTGATCATCAAACCGAGAAGTGGGCCCAGACCAGCAAAGCCTTTGGAGAGAAAAGCCTTGGAGGAAGGCCGAGCTTGGCGGAGACGGTGCTTTAGACCCTTTCGCGAGAGAGTAGTCTTAGTAGCTAGGGCGTAGGTTATGGGTGGGTTCGCCCTACGACTTGTTCGCATCTCGTATGGGTTCTTGTACATAATTCTCTGCCTTCTATAAAAATACGGTATTACCATTGGCATACTCTTAAAAAAAGCATGTACGCTTTGTGTGTAGAATCAGACGGAGAAGGGCTAGTAGCCCCTGAAAAAGGCGGAGAAGGGCTAGTCTGGCGGGGGCACAGCAGTGCCACCGGTTTTGCCCGCAAACTGGGAGGGCCGCTCAAAACCCAATCTTCCCGTCGACCGATGCGCCGACGACCACGAGTGAAACCGGCGGCTCTTGTGATCTGATCAGCACCATTGTGCCCAACTTTAGATCGATCGAGATCTCCTTTTCCTTGTGAGCTAGCTTTGGC
Organism: Aegilops tauschii subsp. strangulata; assembly: GCF_002575655.3. NCBI lineage: Eukaryota > Viridiplantae > Streptophyta > Magnoliopsida > Poales > Poaceae > Aegilops > Aegilops tauschii. The sequence goes on from NC_053037.3 coordinate 509,688,876, forward strand.
GCGTAAAAAAGGACGAGGGAGGAACGGAGGATACCTCCAACAAACACCATCAAATCCTGTGGTTTGTGGAGTCCCGACCATAGTTTTGGATAACCTGCCTGCCCTGTCGCTCCCGGAAAGAAATCGTGCGGTGGCCTCCCCTCCCTTCCCTCCCCGCCCACCAACTCAGTTCACCACTCCACCAAGTCCAAACGAGTGAGCAGAGTACCTTTTTTGTCGCTATAAATACACGGCTCAACGCGTCGTCCTGGAAGCATCAAGCAACAGCCAGCCAGCAAGCCAGCCCATCTCGTCTCACTTGATCATCCTACTCTTTGCACTCAGCCGTTTCGGCACAAGATCACGGCGAAGATGCCCTCGACGGCCGCCGTCACCCGCGGACACCTCGAGAACAAGCTCGCCCTCGCCAAACGCTGCTCCAGAGGTAGGTAGCAAGCAGGGTCCACTTCTTCAGATTTCAGTTCAGCTAGGTTGTGTACTGATAGTCTGACACTTCTTTTCTTAATCTTCCCCAACGGTGAGCTCCTCCGCCCGGGATTTGTTGATTTTCATGCACGTTGGTCTGGTTTTCGTAACTGAACTGTTAATCCTGCAGCTGGCGAGCGTGAGGATGCTGCCGTGGGCCAAGGCGAACCTGAACCCCACCGGCTAGGCCCTCATCATCTGCACCGTCGCCGGGATGGCGTACTTCGTCGCCGTCGACAAGACGATCCTCTCGCTGGCGAGGAGGCACTCGTACGAGAGCGCCCCCGACCACCTCAAGGACACCTCCTTCCGTAACTACTCCATCCGGTCCTATTTTGTTTGCGTCTAAGAAAAAATAGTTTTTCCCTCAATGCTCTGCGCATTGGCATATTTTCGCGGCACTTTTCTAGTATGCCCCTCATCGCATTAACTCCAATCTCTCTCTCCCATTTCTTTCGCATCTTCCCAAGGCAGCACCGAAGTAGCCGAGAGAGCGAGCAAGAGACGCGTATGCAAAAGGATGGAGAAAGAGAGCAGTACATGCACGAGAATTTAGGCATCCGGCAAGCGCACAGTAACCAACCCACCTTATCTGTGCAACAAATCAGGGGCAAACTAGTCCGATTTTAAGCAATCCATCATCTCCTTGGTATCCGGGCTGCACCTAATACGCAAACTAAAAAAGGACTGGAGGGAGTACTTATGTTCAGTTACCCCGTGTATGTGTTGGGAACTCTACTTTTTGTCTTCTCAGTTGACAATTCAAAGTTGGTCTTTGCAGTTCATAGTAGTTTCGCTAAAAAAGGTATGTTCAACAACGCCAACGTGATATCCCGATTCCCGAACAAAATTTATTGTGGGGTCCACTGTGACACGTACCTATTTCTTCAAACCAAATTTTATTATCATGATTCTAAAAACTGTTCTCTGGTTTCAAATTATTGAGTGCAACACTCGTAAGCCTGCTAAATAATACATTTTTTTATTAAATTACAGAAATATTACGCTGAAAAAAGATTTTTCAAAAATAATACACCGTCGGCCCGCTGCAGGCCGACTGAGCCCAGTCGTCAGCCCACAGCAGGCCGACTGGTGGCCCATCAGCTTGTTGCTGGCCGATTGGGCTGTCGGCCACCAGATCAAGCCCAGTCGGCCTGCAGTTGGCCGACAGGGTCCAGTCGGCCTGCAGTTGGCCGATAGGCCTGCAGTGGGCCGACTAGGCTCAGTTGGCCTGATGTGGGCCGACTGGTGCATGACATCATTTTTTTCCGAATGATCGCTGGTTTTTTTTGTAAAACTTTGACGTATTCCGCACAACCCTTTCCCGCCACCCGTTTCCCGCCACCCGTTTTCCGCCACCTTTTTTCCCGCCACCCGTTTCCCGCCACCCGTTTCGCGCCATACCGCAGTCGTTCTTTCCCGCCATTTTCTCCTGTCTACCTATAAAAACCCCTTCAGACGGAGGTGGATAAGCATTGCAGTGTAGTGTAGTTGAGATGTCCCATTATCCTTTCGATCGTAGTTTTCACCCTGGGATGAGCAGGACTCTTCTGAGGCTAGCTACCGATTTCAGGATGGATAATAGGATAGTTCCATGGGACGAACTCACCAGTAGCGACACCATAATGAATGAGTTGGCTCACCAATTACGTAGGTCTGGGTGGCCTGAAAGGACCTATGAGGAGGTACGTAAAGAACTTCTTAGGTTGCATGACAGGTGGAAGAAGGTAGTGGTGCCGAAGAGTGAAACTTTCAGAACGATTGCAGCAAATAATCCATGTTTATGGACTGAGGAGAGCGAGGACGAAGATGATATCTTCATGCCGCCGCTTCCGGGTTCTGCATCGTCGAAGGGCAAGAGTTCTTCATCATCGAAGGGCAAGGTTTCTGCATCGTCGAAGGCCAAGAGTTCTGCATCGATCGAGGATGACGATGATGACTTCATGTAGTTTTTATGCTGTATGTTGTGAGTTCAGTTACGTGCCATTTAATTTAGATGTAGTTCTATCTAGTTGTTTGTAATGTCTCGTTGTATGAATATTATGTTCTATCTAAATATGATCTTGTATTTCCGATAACAGAGTACTAAAATAGAGTAGGCATATGTCTCGTACATAAGTACATAGTCATTTTTCTCATACATAGAATAGACATAAGTCTCACACAGAAATAGATGGTAATGTCTCTACTGATAGATAGGAGCGTCAATGACGACGTCTGGCCTGGTGGGGAGGCGGATCTCGAATGACAAATTCATCACATATAACTCGATTTCCTGTAGCAATGCAACTCAACAACCCTTTTCCATTCCCATTCGCTCAGCATTTCTTGAATCTTGCCATCATCAGTTATATCAATCAATTTTCTTTCCCCAGGGCCATCTGACTGCTTCCTGCTGACGTAGTACACAAAATCGTCTTCCTTCAACCCTTGCTTCAACATGAATTTAGTCTTCAACCAATCAAAAGTGAGGTCCACTTCACTAACTTGCACAACACTTGGAGAAAAGCCTTGGACATGAACAATAGGGCTAAGCACCCACTGAGTACCCTTAGCCATCTGCAACACACAAATTCCATTGAGTACCTAACCTACCCCTTAATATCCCCACTAACAAATATTAGACATGTCTATATATTACGAAGCTATATATTACAGAATATTAACGGAGCAACTAATACAATTCACCCACCTACAAGTATATTACGAATATTTGCCATAGCAACTACAAATATTGACAGATTAATATATTTGACTGGACTGCCTATATTACGGACCTTTTTTCTGGACTACTACATATACTGACACTCCTAAATACTTGACATCCACATATAGGACGGATTATTACCGGAGCAACTACACATTTTTACACAACTAATTAGTTGACATCTAAATATATTAACAAATACTACCGGAGCACCTACGAAAAATAAAATGTGGGCTGAAATATACCCTTGAAGCGTGCGTGCGAACGAAAAACGACGAACGGCGGCCACCAAACTGCCGGTGCTCCGGCTCCAACGAAGAACGACGAACAACAGCTTCACCTCCACCACACTGCCCCAACTTCACCACCACCACACTGCAATGCTTATCCAGCTCCGTCTGAAAGGGGGTTTTATAGGTAGAGAGGAGAAAATGGCGGGAAATAACGACTGCGGTATGGCAGGAAAAGGTTGGCGGGAAATGGGAGGAGGGAAACGGGTGGCGGGAAACGGGTGGCGGGACACGGGGCGGGAAATGGGAGGAGGGAAACGGGTGGCGGGAAAAAGTTGGCGCGAACATATGGTGGGAAAGGGTTCTTCATCATCGAAGGGCAGGGTTTCTGCATCGATTGAGGATGACGATGATGACTTCATGTAGTTTTTATGTTGTATGTTGTGAGTTCAGTTACGTACCATTTAATTTAGATGTAGTTCTATCTAATTGTTTGTAATGTCTCGTTGTATGAATATTATGTTCTATCTAAATATGATCTTGTAGTTCCGATAACAGAGTACTAAAATAGAGTAGGCATATGTCTCGTACATAAGTACATAGTCATTTTTCTCATACATAGAATAGACATAAGTCTCACACAGAAATAGATGGTAATGTCTCTAGTGATAGATAGAAGCGTCAGTGACGACGTCTGGCCTGGCGGGGAGGCGGATCTAGAATCGGGGACCATCCCAACCTGTCGGGTGCCCTAACGTGACGAGGAGGAATCTCAGACTCTCCCTAGTCATGCTGTGTATCCTGTGTCGGGCCTGGTGGAGGAGTCGAAAACATGTTCATCCACTGGGTGTGCTGCGATATCTGAGCCTGTATGTTGTCCTCGGGATGTTGATCACTCCCCCACGTATCATGTGATGCCGACATAGATGCCTGATATCCATAGGCTCCTACGCGATGGAACGTTTCATCATGAAGAATGAGGTCGCGTCAATTAATATTGAAAACAATAAATATGAAGACACATACCTGCTGGGTGTGACGTCTGCTCAGGCTCAAACACGAAACTGGATGAGGGACCGTGCTGCTGTGGCTGTGGAGATAACACGAAGCTCGACGAGGGACCGTGTTGCTGTGGCTGTGGAGAAAACACGAAGCTCGACGTGGGACCATAGTGCTGCGGGTGCCACGTAGAACTGCCAGGTTGGTCAGGACGGGGTGGCCTGGTTGTCGGCTGATGTGCTAGACGTGGACGTGGTTGATGTCGGTGCATGTAGTGACGCGGCTGCTCCTGCTGGTGCTGAACAACATCGGTTCTCCGGGTGCACGTGATAGCCTCGTACACAGTCCGTATCTTATTCTGAATTCTTTCCAAGAAGGGCTGTACCACTGGACGATGATGAAGAAGAGGTCCAGACGATAGTGATCGTCCAAAGGTGGTCACGTCGTCGTAGAGTTCGCGTGTCAAGGTAGCCTGCAAATTTCCATGACGATTAATAATGTCTGTCTCTTGCACGTCAAAGTATGTGACAACATTACGTAAAGAAAATATATCTTACCGCGTACTACCTAGAGCCCGAAGTATCATAGCTCGGGTACATATCCGACGGAGTAGGATCCGGTATCTCCTCTGGGTGGGAGTACTCAACAATGCGTAACCGTGTTCCGGTCATGTAGCGCCGCAAATAGAGATTGAATTCATCGAGATCGAAATTGTGATTCTCGTGCCATAGATTTGTGTTTGTTGTCTCCCATTCTATAACATACGGCTCTAGTCTAACTAGCCAGTCAGCAGTTGTCCTGTTCATGCCCTTCCTTGTCGTCCTAAAATTGTGGTGTGTGTTCAACAATTACCTAAAGCTTCGAATGGATTCCTGGTCTGATCACTAGCAAAGCGTCTCTGCAGAGAAGAAAAGTTAGTAGCCGCTAGCATCGAACTATCTCTTGTGCAGAAAAAGTTGCATTAAACTACAACACAGTGCATACCTCGCGACGAGTCCAACACAGACCGAAAGTAGGCATGTCGATGCCGTCAACATCAAACATGGCGTCTATAGGCTCATGAACACGTACATCTGGTCGCCCTATAGAGAACCTCTCCCACGACCACAGCTGTAGGAATAGAGGGCATCCAAGAAGGGCTGGCTTTCTCGATGTAAGCTGGCAACCGTTGCACATACCTCGGTATGTAGCCGCTAAGACCGCCGAACCCCAAATCCTCTGTCTGATCTGATCCGTCGTCTGAGCGCTCGCTATCTCGAGTGCCATAGGGATGTAGAGGGCGCTAATAGTGGTGACATGGTTCTCCGTGAACATCACCTTGCCGAAAAGCCACAGTAAGTAGGCCTCCAGGCTCCGAGTGATCTGTTCCGCAGTCAACGGCGCCCGGAAGTTCTGGATCTGCATTAAGCGAAGAGAAAGTTTTAGTAAGCCGCAATTATTTTCTGTAAAACTTTATGCACGATAACTTGAAGATAATAGGTAGGGGAAATTACCCAGAAATTTAGCAACCACTCATACTTAGGTCCGTGATGCTCCCATACCGGATCCGGAGCATCCGAAAAAACACCATGAAAACTTTCTGTAAGAGCTCGCTCCCAACCAGCCGGTGCGTCCAACGGTCCTACGGCATGACCTGCCAACGGTAGTCCGAGCAAAAGTGACACATCCTCCAGAGTAGGAGCCATCTCTCCCCATCTGAAGTGAAACGTGTGGGTCTCTGGCCTCCAACGGTCCACTAAGCAGCTCAGCAAAGACCCATCGATGGCGAGGCGTTTCTCACCCGGGATAGACTCAACCAGACGCGCGAAAGGTAAAAGGCCGGCCCATTTCAACCTTCATCAGAGAACATTTCAGTTAGTGTCTCCCATTTCAACCATTAATATGCATGTCAGTGTGCAAATTAATAAAGCACGTACCGCTGAAGCCATCCTGAGTGTATCTTCCAGATTTCCTTAGGAGTGCGAGTGACCAGAGGCTCAAGCTTGTGCTCATACCATATCGCAGCACGATGACCCCTATCAATGTCCCCATTCAGCAACCACAATCCCGACATTCCTGCACATACAAAATTCAGAACATAGTGTCACACTTAATAAAAATTCAGAACATAGTGTCACACTTATTACAAATTCAGAACATAGTGCCACACTTAATAAAAATTCAGAACATAGTGCCACACTTAATAAAAATTCAGAACATAGTGCCACACTTAATAAAAATTCAGAACATAGTGTCACACTTCTTACAAATTCAGAACATAGTGCCACACTTAATAAAAATTCAGAACATAGTGCCACACTTAATACAAATTCAGAACATAGTGCCACACTTAATACAAATTCAGAACATAGTGCCACACCACACTTAATACAAATTCAGAACAAACTAGTGCTAGCTTAGCTTCTTCCTCTCGCCCTTACTCCTCTACTGCCTCTACCTCCTCTTCTTCCCCGGTTGCCTCGTCCACGCCCAGTGACGAAAGTGGGACAATTAGTGTCCCTATGGCCAAATTCATTGCATAGAATGCATTGCCTAGTCGGACCTCCTGCTTCAGATTCATCCATATCATTTCGGATGCGCTGACACTGCCGTCTGCCTCTACTTGTACGCATATGCTCTGGGTTTGGAATGTAACGCCTTTCGGCGGGGTTGACGCTGTTGAAATTACCCATTGATCGAAAACCCATCAGCTCACCTGTCCAGGTATTGAGGACAGCCTCTTTCAGAAAATATGGAGACACAAACGATATTGCGTCCATTCCAAGCTGCCCGCAAGCAACAAGTACATGTGAGCAAGGTAGGTGAAGCAATTTCGGTTTATTGCATGTGCACTCACACGTTGGCCAGGCTTCATTGCCAATTTTCACCTCATGCGTCCTCAACTCATTTGCACATCCGAATTTGTTGTTGGCTAAGCGGACCTCAAACCTTCTTTCTTGATTACCGATGGCGACTACAGTGTGTGACCTAGCTTTTTGCATCTTGTTGTCCATGTACTTCGTGACTCTTTCACAGTACCGTGTATTTGGGTTGTTCAAGATATGCTGCTATGCTATTTGACGTCTGTCTCTGAAATACTTGACGGTGCCATAGAAAATACCCTCAACGATGGCTGTAAGTGGCAATGCCCGGTTTCCTCTGAGGACAAAGTTGTATGTTTCCGCGAGGTTCGTTGTCATGACACCGTACCTTGCTCCATGTGTGTCATGTAGCAAAGACCACCTCTCCAGAGGCTCATGCTCTATCCACTGTTCGAAGGTTTTAATCGACCTCCCGAGCCTTCTCCTAGTACCAGGTGGGTCAAAGCCTAGCAGGTCACATAGCCCAACAGGCTCCTCCTCCACGGCCGCTATTCCTGTTGCCAACTGTGCAGCTACTGCTTCAACATGTGCCCTCACCGCTGCATCTCTTGCAGCTTTCCTGTCCCTCACGTGTCTCTGCGTGCACACATTAAGTCTGTCGCGTATCAAATTGTACTTCCATAACTGGTTCTGCTTGCAGAGTTTTTTGAACAGATTCATCAGGTTCTTATTTCTAAACTGCGAGAAGAAATTAGCCCCGAGATGGCGCATGCACCAACGGCTCTGCAAGTCCTGCCATGGAACTTGTTCCTCAGGGCCTGGGTTTGTCAGTGTCCTTATCGCACTGAGTATACCTGCATGCCTGTCATGAAGGATGCACACATTGGGCTTCTCCTTCACAACTGATATTTCAACTGCCTGAAGAACCATGTCCAACTTTCAATGTTCTCACTCTCCACAAAAGCAAATGCCAGTGGGACGACTTGATTTTGGCCGTCTTGACCTATGGCTGTCAGGATCTGACCCTTGTACTTGCCTGTGAGAAAATTACCGTCAACACATATCACCGGTCGGCAATGCCTGAAAGCTTCGATGCATACACCGAAAGAGAAGAAGAGACGATGCAACACCCTCACAGTTGGGAACTCTGCCATGAACATGTCTTGGATATCGATATAGGTGCCTGGATTCCGCTGCTGTAGGGTGTGGAGGAGGTGGACAACAGAGTCATATGCATCAAAATAAGAACCAAATCTCCTCTCAAGCGCTGCATGCTTAGCCCTCCAAGCCTTGCCATAAGAAATTCTGTACTTCAACCTGGCGAAGACTTTTGTCTGGACTGCCTTCACTTCCATAGCTTTGCCCTGCACTATCTCATCGTAAAACAATCGAGCAATAAGCGTGGATGAAAGGTTGGCATGATCTTGAGGGATGCAGGGAATAAGACAAGTGTGATTAACTAAGTCACTTATCACCCAACTTGTGCCATACTTAGGGAGAAAGCCGTGCACCCTGGCGGGACAATCTGCGTTCTTGCATACCATTGTCAGGAATTTCTGACTGGACACCTGAGCTGTGAAAACCCTTTGCATGGACATTGCCCAATTAATTATTGCATCCTTCAGGGCTTGCTTGTTCGGATACATAGCACCCGTCGCAATATTGTTCTGGTGATATTGCCAGGCTGAATCATGTCCATCATTCACGGTCATTGCAGATGATAAGTCATGATTCCACCATGCAGGATTCGGGACCTCCTCTGCATTTTCTTCTTCATCTGACTCGTCAGAATCATCGGCATGACCCCTTTCAACATCGGTGTCTTCTTCTTCCATCTGGTTCTGCATGTGCCCATCTACCTCGTCAGCGTCCACCTCGCCATTGTAATCACCATCGGCATTTCCTCCTTCTACCTGACTACTCTGCCCTGGTTCATAACCATAAGCATTTCCTCCTTCTACCTGACTGCTCTGTCCTTGTTCGTAACCATAAGCATTTCCTCCTTCTACCTGACTGCTCTGTCCTTCGTAGCCACCCTCGCCTTCATGTGAAGTGACCTCCTTCACGACGGGAAGCACTAAAGCAACAGGATTGCATCCCCTTCGTTCACAACCTTGTAACCACCGCACCCAATCGGAGTCTCCCTCTATTGGCCTCAAATAAAAGTAAATTTTTGAACTTGACCGTGTCCACAATGCATGAACACCGACGGTGTGTGTTTCAGTATCAAGACCTAAACTTGCCGCAATCCATTCTTTCAACTGACTAACAGACCATGTTTGTGGTGCGCTCATTGCCACCTCTATGTGAGTAAATTCACTCAGATCTGCTCCCAACTCATTTGTTTGGACAGTACCAGGACCATAGTAAAATCTCAACTTCACTACATCGGACATCTCGACTCACCTATTTTTTTCAACAACGAAATACAAGTATTAGACATGTCTATATATTACCAGGACCATAGTAAATTTCACGATCAATATAATTTAATCTATGTGGACGATTATGATGAGTTGCTTGACTCTTGTTTTAATAATAATATAATAAATAGGCCCATGTTTACTAATAATAAATAGGCCTCAAATAATAATAATAATATAACCGACAAATATGATAATTCAGTTTATTTGAATTATATGGCCCATGTTGATGTATTTTTTATTTTAATCTATTTTAAGAATAATTTAGAAAAAGGCATGCGTCTTTTTTCTACGATCATGTAAAATTCTTCCTTGCAAAGAAGTTTTTATCCGAAGTTTTTTTGTTAGTAGGCCCACGTTGAGGCATTAGCGGGGTGTTATTGCTTGTTATGGGTTAAACTACAGCGTGGCAGTTTAAAAAAACAGTGTGGCATTGAGACATACTTTAGTTAATGGACTTTAGAAAATACGCAGAATAAAGGTTAGCGTGTAATCCGCTTCAAATTGGCATCGGATACGGACTGAAACGTTTTTTAACATGTAGTTGTACTTTTCCCATTTTTTGTTTGCTTGTTTAATTTCCATCACACTGACATGCTATGCACATGCCGACCCGAACTCTTTAAAAAAAACTTGTCTCTTCTTTCGAACTTTTTATTCATGTTTCCAACTTCTTATCACGCACCTGTGTACGTGTCAAGTATTAAGCAACAACTTATTATCCCCACTAACAACTAATACAATTCACACACCTACAACTATATTACGAATATTTGCCGTAGCAACTACAAATATTTACGTATACTACCGGGGCAAATAACAATAATCGCACACAAAATTTATTTCACATCGAAACATATTAACAAATACTACCGGAGCACGTACGAAAAATAAAATGTGGGCTGAAATATACCCTTGAAGCGTGCGTGCGAACGAAGAACGACGAACGACGAACGAAAAACTGCCGGTGCTCCGGCTCCAACGAAGAACGACGAACAACAGCTTCACCTCCACCACACTGCCCCAACTTCACCACCACCACACTGCCCCAACTTCACCACCACCACCTCCACCAAAATGCTCACCACGACCACCACGAGCTACCCCATCAGTAGATCGAGACCTCTTTTGGCTGCCCTAAATGAGTTGAACCCATTCACGGTGCCAAAATCGCGAAAATCTTGCTCATTTAGGTGTATAAATGGGTGCCATTTTTTTGTAGAGAGAGGAGAAGGGAAGAACACAGAGAACAGAAGAAGAAACGAGCAAGGGGAGAAGAAGAAGGGAGGAAGGGGAGGATAAGGCACGGGCCGGCCAGCGCGTCAGGTGGCAGCACCCTGTCGGCCAGCAGCTGGCCGAACGGCGGGCGGTAGGCCGACAGGGGCGCACCACGCCGACAGCCCAATCCCTCCCCCTCGCGACGTGGCCCGACCAACCAGAGGCCGCCGCGTGCCAGCCGGGCCTGCAGTCGGCCTGCTGCTAGCCGATCGGCCTGCTGTGGGCCGATTAGGCCCAGTCGGCCTGCAGCCGGCCGACGGTGTATTATTTTTGAAAATAATACTTTCGGCGTATTATTTCTGTAATTTAATGAAAAAATGTATTATTTAAAAAAAATTAGCTAAGGCTGCCGCGTACCTTTTCAATAAGTAATATGCACAGATTCATCATAATACAAACCTTATTAGTGAAAATTCATCACTTTATAAAACATGGCAAAAGTTATCGCATCGAATAATTGACAGTGACAAAAAATACTAAGAAAAATTTGGTCACGTTATACGTGGCAAATCGCCCACGTGCGGAAACAGGTGACGGTGCACCGAAAACGGCCATTAACAGCGCGGTCGGAGGCTAGGATCGGAACATGACCTTCTTTCTCTCACTCACGTGTGGACCAGATCAGGATCGGCCGTTAACGGCGCGGTCCGTAGCGGACATCTCCCGGTCCGATCCGGATGCTAGCAGCGAGTAGGTCCTGGCTGCCATCAGACCTGGTGGGCTGGCTGCGGCCAGACCATACGGGGGCACAACCACTGACCTGGCCTGAGGCACACCAAGCGCTCCTCCCCTTGCCGCCCGCCAACATACATTTACTAAAAAATTACTTACCAAGTGCTCCTCTGGCCTATTTTTAATTAGAATAAGTCCAAAACAAACCTTGAACTTGTTGACGAAAACTAAATCGAATTCTGAACTCCCAATCCCTGGAATCAACATTATGAACTCTCTGATCCCGGTCTATTTTGAACCTTGAGAGTGTTTAGCTGGAATTTGCTGATGTGGCAAGTCAAACACTAGGATCGATGACTAAGTCGTGCGTTCTGATCGCTGCTTGTTTTGTTTATTTTCTTTGGTTATTTCTTCTGTTTTTTAATTTCTTCACCGGTTTTCTTCGGGTTTTTAGTTATAGTTTGTTTCTTTTCTTTCTCGATTTTCTCTGTTTTTTTGTAATGTTCATTTCTTCGAAAAATGTTCAGGATTACAAAATTTTATTCACTTTCTGTTTTTTTGAACTTTTTTTCTTGTTCCAAAATTTGTTCAAAACTTTAAAAATATTCCCATTTTTCAAAAAATGATCTTATTTATAAAAAATGTTTGAGACTTTAAAAGAAGGTTAAAATTTGAGAAATATAGAATTTTAAAGAAATGCTCATAAATTTTAAAAAAAATGTCCGCGTTTTACAAAATTTCTCGCTACAATATGTTCCAGTTTTCAAAAAAGTTCAAAGTTTGAAAAATGTTTGTGTACCTAAAAATGTTCGCTACATGGCTACAGTACCTGGTTTTCAAAATTGTTTGTGTTTTCAAAAAATGTCCAAGAGTTTTGAAAAATGTTTGAGCTTAATTTTTTTGTTCTCAACTCTGCAAATATTCGCATTCTAAAAAATATTCAGTATTTCCAAACAGATTGTTTCATGTTTGTTCTCAGGATCTGGCGCTGCTGTTGGCTCATATTTTTTTTTGGGATAATTAATTTGGTGCCCTTAGTTGTGTCCCGCTCGGTAGGTTTACCCCTAGTTTCCGAAACACTTGTTCCTACCCAAACCACTTTGCTTCTCTTATGCTTTTGCCCTTTGACCGTTTGACCATCACTTTAAAAACTTCATAAAAAATTCATACTAACTCAGAAAAATTCAAATAAGATATCAAAATGTTCAGAAAAGCATCACCTATATGTGCATGTCATTTGCATTCATGAAAAAAGTGTTGGGCAGTCCCCATCTCAGTTTTAGCTCATATGATCTTAGCATGAACAATAAAATCTAAAAAAATTCTTAAAAAATTTGGTGGCAAACTTTGACCAATGTTTTGAGTGCTTGCCAAGTTTCATAAGGGAATGACATTCGTGGAAGTCGTGGCAAAAAATGAAATGGTGGCAAACTTTGACCAATGTTTTGAGTGCTTGCCAAGTTTCATAAGAGCATTGATTTTTGTTTTTTTGCCACGACTTCCACGAATGTCATTCCCTTATGAAACTTGGCAAGCACTCAAAACACTGGTCAAAGTTTGCCACCAATGTTTTTTAGAATTTTTAGAATTGTTTTAGATTTTACTGTTCATGCTAAGATAATATGAGCTAAAACTGAGATGGGGACTGGTCAACACTTTTTTCATGAATGCAAATGACATGCACATATAGGTGATGTTTTTCTGAACATTTTGATATCTTATTTGAATTTTTTTGAGTTAGTATAAATTTTTTATGAACTTTTCAAAGTGATGGTCAAACGGTCAAAGGGCAAAAGCATAAGAGGACCAAAGTGTTTTGGGCAGGAACAAGTGTTTTCGGAAACTAGGGGTAAACCTGCCGAGTGTGACCCAACTAGGGGCATAAAATCAATTATCCCTTTTTTTGACGGAAAGGCCTTCATGGCTAGCTTTATTAATCTTAAATAATGCTTACATCGTCTGCTAAAGATTTAGCAATAGTAACCGGAGATGCATCCACCCATAAAGAAGGGGTGTTTGCACACCCCCACTCAGCTAGCTCATGAGCAACTACATTTGATTCTCTATTAAAATGCTCAATAGTAAGCTTCCTGAACTCTCGTATAACTCTCTGCAATCATCTAAAACTGGAGCCGCCACCATAGAATGTCCCTCATTCAGATGTATAGCATCGACCACAACAGAATTATCCATCCTCACCAAGACATTATTGCACCCCATACTCTGAAGTAACTTTAAACCTTCAAATAGTGCCGCCGCTTCCGCAGAGACGACATCTGCCACATGCTCAAGGCGAGAAGTAGAAGCAGCAATGAAATCACCTCTGGGGTCTCTAACTATCGCCCCACATGACCCCGTATGCAGATCCTCAATAAAAGACGCATCAACGTTTAGAATTTGTTGCCCTGCCAAAACAATGGGCCATGTGTTCCGTCTAGGTGTAGTAGTTTGTTTCGCTGCCGCTCGTGTGAAGTTAAGAGCCAATGCATGGATGGCTAGCGCAGATCGCAATGGCGTGTGCACTTCCTTCCCTGTGACCTGCTGTCTACGCTGCCACCATATGAACCAGCTCGCTGTAGCTATCAACTCTGGAAGCTCTATCGAGTCATCATAATTGTGTTGCGTCGATTGATCACACAAGAGAAATTTCAGCACGCCGGAACTCGAGCGATCAACAAGCGACGCATCATGTACGACCTTCTCAATCCCAAGGGCGGCCCATACTGCCTTTGCTCTCACGCAGTTAAATAAAGCATGCTTGATATCTTTTGCTCCTGCTTTGCAAATTGGGCATTGAGAAATACTGTCAATGTGACGGTTTACAAGAACACAAAACAGGGAATAACATTATGTAGACATCTTCATAGGAAGATCTTAATTTTCCCCGGCAATCTTAGACTCCAAATTTTCCTCCATACCGGGTGTGGCCGGGAACCACCATGGCGACTCAGACTAGTGCTATCATTGTATGTATCCTCCTATTCTTTGTAGTAGGCTGACCGTACTGAGAAAATCCCGCTTTTCGTAAGGTGCCATGCAACATAATCCTCCGTTACCTGATGGTGTAGCGGAATCACTGCTGCTGTTGGCTCATTTTAATACGCCAGGCTGCCTAACAACTTAACGAGACAGACGCACTTGTTTATTGTACTGGCTAACATCCGGCTCGTGTAAATTGGAACGATCCAATAAAATTGGAACGCACATCTGGCTCGTTTGGTGCTTCGCCTCCCTTGTCGTGGGTTCGAATCCCACTTAACATACTTTTCTCACCTCAAAAATAAAATTCTGGCTTGTGTAGCCGAAGCGTCCGTGTTCGAATCCTGTCGGGGCTATATACCAATGACAAAAAAGTCGGATTAACACTTAATTTAGGCTAAAAAATAAAGTTACTAACCAAATGCTCGTCCGATCAATTTTCGGTATTTATCAAATAAAGTGTAATTGGTTAGTAACTTTCCTTCCATATACGTATACCAATGACAAAAAGGTTGGATTAACACTTAATTTAGGCTCAATTAAGTTTTTTGGTTACATTTATAATTTACAATACTAAATTTACGGATTAGACAAGATTGTATGTGACTTCATAAATATCCTTAATAATGCACAATACTAAATTTAAAAAATTTGTTTAGTGTGATCAACCCAGTGTACTCTTGTTCTCTAGGCAATGGATCCTTCAAGATCGAATTTGGGTCGTCACCGGCATTTCCCGGGAGACTTCTCGACTAGCTGCGTGGATACTACTTTTCTTTTCCGACAATAGCAAAAAACTACGACAACGACAACATCGATGTGTCATCGGTATGTGGGGGATGGAGAGGATGAAAAACATTCTTTCAAGAGTTTTCTTATAATATTGTGTTTGATTAATATAGAGATTCAGCTCCTTTAAAATAAAAAAAGTTAAAAATCACGAGCTACAACGTGTACCCATGGCGGACCTAGGATCTAGTTACTCGGGGTGCCAAACATCAATACCTAGTTAAAAGTTGTAGAAATTACACAAAAGTAGTATGAATGAGCCTAAACTTCATACTAAATCCAACAAATAGTACAAAAATTAAGGTTAAATATACTATACCAACTATTTTTCCTTTTACGGCTAAAATATACTATTTTCCTTTTCATCGGCCCCTGCGTGTACCCTTTCCTTTAGATGCACATCGCCAGGTGATCCCTCAGCAAGAATTTTAAATTCTCCCATAGAGTGTCCAAAAATTCGCATGTGCCACGGTCTCCGAAGGAGAAATAACAAGTGATACTTCACCTATCAAAAAAAGAAAAGAAAAAAAAACAAGACCGGTGTTGACACCATATTTTGACACGGTCAAGAACTTAAGTAAGATGGGCTCAAATGGAGAAGTGATCTACATGAAAAAGTTCATTATTGTCGACATGAACATCTTTGGAGTTTGGGCCATCACCATCCTATCTCATCTTGAGGGCCGAAGCTGTGCTCAAAGTACTAGGATTTTGTATGCAGAGTAATGTACGGCCGATTAGGCCTCCAAGGCAGCCTCATATGATAAAAGTTTATACACGGGTTATCCGCGTCTCGTCGAAACGGTCGATTTTGATATGAAAATCATATTAATCGAAGGTCGTATTAAAAATTTAGAGCCGAAAATGCGTGGCTGCATCAGGATGGCCGGACACTCCGGGGACAATCATCTGGGTTTCAGATTTCTGTGCTGCAGACTTCGGAAAATAGTCAAAAAAACCCTCAAGACGGACTCTGATAAACAAACGTTAAACACGAAAGTTGTTCGTCCTGTTGAAAAGGTCGAAATTGCTTTTGGGCTCGTTTCCATCCGAGGTCGTTTACCGCCTCAAAAAAGACTCTGTAGCCAGTTTAAACCGAACGGTTTTGGAAAGTTCGGACAAAAACATCCGAATTTGACTAGGGTTTTGGATGTGAATCCAAGCCTTTTCCTTGCACGGGAAGTCCAGCCGCCACTTATATACCTAAGGGGTGACGGTCGATTGAACAACACACAATGGATCTATCAATATATCATCTTTTACATTTACTTTTATCTTCTCCCTTATTCATTTTCTTCCTCGTTCTTCGTTCGTTCTTCTTGTTGCGGGGCGGTGAACCATGAGGCCCTAGGGGCGGTCAGACCGATTTAGGGTAGCCCATAGCCGCTGCACGCCCTGACGGGGTGCCTCCCGAGCGTGTGGGGTTTCAGGTCTACAAAAGCGCCCGCCGGATTGCTTGCGTACCGCGTTTTCGGATGGGTCTCCTTCGACGTGAGGTGCGGTGCATCACCTTCGGTGTTGAAGGTTAACGGTGACGTGTTTATGTGCGAACAACTGGCTGTCCTTAGAATAGAATAATAAACAAAAATAGGAAACCTACCAGCATTTGCTATCATCATATCAACATAAACTGGCTGTCAACCAACCACGTACTGAGAGTTGACAGGTGCAGTATGTGTTGTATAAATTGGCGGCCATCGTCCCATGTTGCATCCTGCATGACTGGTCATCCAAATCTGCATGAGCTAGGCTATGATGTCCAAATAAACTGCATGCTCAGGGCATATAAATGGGCTGATTTCCAGCCTTGATCAATCATTTGTGATAACTGATAAGAGCGTTGGCGAGCCTTCTTTTGAAGCAAGTGGGATGTATTTTAACCAAAAACTTTTTGGGTGTGTACCTTGGTCTTTGAGAAGTGAGATATTGGAGTAAACCAAGCGTAAATTTTGTCCAGCCCCGGCCCAAGATATATCTCCTCGAAGAAGCTGGTCATCACGTGTGACCTCCTATTACGTTTCTAAGATTTGCATGTAGTATGAAACAAGATGATTGCAACGAGGCCGGGACTCGTCCACGCCGCCGGCCAGGACCTCAACAGCATGACGGTGGCGCAGCGCTATGCACTCATGAAGGCCAACGTCGACGGCCTCAAGCCGCTCCAGGTCGTCGGTCTGCGACCACCAAGGCCGCAGGTCGCCTGGGAGTTCAACCTCGCCGACCCGCACGACCAAAAGGCCCTCGACTACCTTGCCAACCGCGGCGTCGACCTCGACATGCTCGGCGTGCTGCTCATGGCCTCCGGCCTCATCGGCGCTGGACACGGGCAGCCAGCAGGTCTACGACGTTGCCACGATGGCGGCCGGCTGCCCGGGCATGCTGGTGGGGCTGGACCGCATCGCCGCTAGCCTGCGCATCCATCCGCCATGGGGAGCCCTCGTCTCGCAGGCGCCACCGGCGTGCGCGCGCTTCTGGCCTTCAGGATTTGGAAGCACGGGGAGTTCGGCGGCAACGTGGAGAGGTTCCGAGGTCTGCTTCAGGGCCTGCAACATTAATTAGTTCTTCGACGGTCGATCAGAAAATCAGACACCAGCAATGTTGGTAAGAATTCGAATGTGCAACGGACTCATGCCGCCCGCCGCCGCTTAATTGGGTACTTGCGTACGTCGATCATTTAATGGTAGTAGTTCAGAAGATTGTTAGTACTAGTTTTATATAGGTCAAGCGTTTGTTTTTCTCATCGAAAAAACAAAACATTTGATTTTCATTTTAGTAGTACTAGAAAAAGGGAAACGCTCCATGTCTATAGTCTGGTGAGACCCCAACGTCACACCACTTGAGTGCCATTGATGCAATTGAAATCTGACGGTCAAGATTGTGTTTCTTATATTTGAAAAATAATAGAAAACCGACTAATCACCCGCAACCCTCGCACTTAAACCTGTCTCCCTAATCCCTACTGATTACAATCGTGGCTAATCTCACGCACAACCCAAACCTCTTCCTCCACCTCGCACAGTCCCACGCACCTTCCCCAGCTCGCATCCTCCAGATCCCCTTCTCTCTCCCGCCTAGCACGCGCACCTGCCTCCTCTCCTCGCCATCCAGCCATACGGTCACCCTAGCGGCCAGCTCCACCCCCTGCTCCTTCTATCCTCGTCGTCGAGGAGAACGGTGATCCCATTGTCCTCTCCATTAATGTAACCCCCGGGCGAGATTGCAGGTGAGCCATCCTGGCATTAGGTACACCATCGCAAGATCGCACATAGTAAGTACTCCTAGTAACTACTCCCTCCGTTCCTAAATATAAGTCTTTTTAGAGATTTCACTATGGACTATATACGAAGCAAAATGAGTGAATCTACATTCTAAAATATGTCTATATACATCCATATGTAGTTTATAGTAGAATCTCTAAAAAGACTTACATTTAGGAACGGAGGAAGTATCAGGTATGGCGAGACATCATGAGTTTGATGATTTAGCATATACTCCTACTACATAGTAATATTTGAGATTGCGTGCATTTTTCCTTTCAACTAGCACATGCTTCCTATGTATCCTTTTTGTATTTATTCAGGTGTGAATCTCATCAGATGTACTGCATCTAATGTACATATGTTGTGTGGCAAACATGTTAATTTGTGAATTCAAATATGTATGCTTCGATGCATCTCATATATGTTATGATAGAACTATGCTTCCTTGATTTTAATCATATGCTTCTAGAGTAGAGATATAGTGCGGCACGCAACAATGTTTCACGGATATTATTAGCACACAAATTTTTACCATATGCTTCTAGTGCATGATAGCATCCAATCATTGCTTCATGCTTCCAACTTTTGATCTCTCACGTATTTTTGCTTCACCCACAACCGTGTGTGCTTCAACCACTACCGGTGTTGGTTTCCAAAGCAAATTTTTGTCTCAACCACTTCCATTGTGTGTGCTTTGTTGTTTCTCAATTCTCATTGATGCTTTTACTATGCAGATTTCTCCGCTACAACCTGATGTGTGGTAAAGATGATGAGTGTACAACCGAGACGTGATTGCCTTGTTGATGATGTCCAGCTCGCACTTCATGTGAGATAGTCCATTCAGCATGCTCTGTGATGTTGGCTAGAGAGATGTGAAAACAATGATGTTGTAATAATTTATATTTTTGTTGTTTAAATAACTATAATATTATCCAACACCATTTTTTCCCCAAAAATTCATGCTTCCTTGTTTTCTTGTATGTGCTTCTGTATTACATTATGTTTTACTCTACACAACGCCGATTGGATTCTCATATGCCTCAAAATGGCCTTGTGCCACGATATCCTCGGCATCAATGCAATGCACGGGCGCACTACCTCTCAATCTCATGCTACACCATTTGCACCAGCAATATGTTGGAAGCCTGTAACATGAACAATGGTAAAACACGCGATTACCACTTGAAATTTGTATCGCTTCATGATCACCATGGAAGCAAATACTAAGTTTAACAGAAGCAATGTTTGATAGCTGTGGAAGCATATCCCTATGGTGTTTGAAATAAATGTAACATTTTCTAATCGATGGAAACAAATCCATATTTTCATGGAAACAATTCTCTAATCAATCAAAATTGTGTCATATTGATTAGGAACCAAAATATATCAGTACATAGTACAACAGATTCGGCTAAATCAAACCAAATTTCCATCACGACGGAAGCAAAAACCTGGATGCAAACGGCACCTAAGGTGGATGCGTACTTCTTGTAAGTAGGATGCAAATTGTTACAGTAAATAAGGTGGATGCATCAAGTGGTTCGGAACCATGTTCGCCATGCATGATGCATCCACCATGTTAATGCTACCATGGTGCTGCTTCCATTAATAGAAATAATATAATCCAAAAGAATAATAATAAACAATTTTATGGCTTTTTTTCATGCGTCAGTCACGCCATTTTCCCTTGGTTTATGGGACATCAAACTGCTATACGGGTGCAGTTATGAGGAAGCACGTAATGAGTGCAGGGGCCAACTAATTCTGTGTGGGATTTTATTACACAATCGGACGCCTCTCATCCATCTAATCCAATGGCTACATACTAGTCTGATAAAATACAAGGGATCAGTAATCTGATCCCTAGTGCTCCCCTAACATGTATATCAAATATACCTTTCATTTTGCCATCTTTTTTTCCGCCAAATACTTGGGGCAGCTTCGCTTCCAGTGACCTGTCCCTTTGCAGTAAGTACTCAGTCTTATGCTTAGGTCCAGACTTGGGCTTCTTAACTTGAGCAGCAACTTGCTTGCCGTTCTTCTTGAAGTTCCCCTTCTTTCCTTTGCCCTTTTTCTTGAAACTAGTGGTCTTGTTAACCATCAACACTTGATACTCCTTCTTGATTTCTACCTCCGCAGCTTTTAGCATCGCGAAGAGCTCGGAAATTGTCTTATTCATCCCTTGCATATTATAGTTCATCACGAAGCTTTTGTAGCTTGGTGGCAGTGATTGAAAAACTCTGTCAATGACACTATCATCAGGAAGATTAACTCCCAGTTGAGTCAAGTGGTTGTGGTACCTAGACATTCTAAGTATATGTTCACTGACAGAACTATTCTCCTCCATCTTGCAGCTATAGAACTTATTGGAGACTTCATATCTCTCAATCCGGGCATTTGCTTGAAATATTAACTTCAACTCCTGGAACATTTCATATGCTCCATGACGTTCAAAACGTCGTTGAAGTCCCGGTTCTAAGCCGTAAAGCATGGCACACTGAACTATCGAGTAGTCATCAGCTTTGCTCTGCCAGACGTTCATAACATCTGGAGTTGCTCCTCCAGCGGGTCTTGCACCCAGCGGTGCTTCCAGGGCGTAATTCTTCTGTGCAGCAATGAGGATAATCCTCAAGTTACGGATCCAGTCCGTGTAATTGCTACCATCAACTTTCAACTTAGCTTTCTCTAGGAACGCATTAAAACTCAAGGGAACGGTAGCACGGGCCATTGATCTACAACAACAGAGACATGCAAAATACTATCAGGTACTAAGTTCATGATAAATTAAAGTTCAATTAATCATATTACTTAAGAACTCCCACTTAGATAGACATTCCTCTAGTCATCTAAATGATCACGTGATCCATATCAACTAAACCATGTCCGATCATCATGTGAGATGGAGTAGTTTTCAATGGTGAACATCACTATGTTGATCATATCTACTATATGATTCACCCTCGATCTTTCGGTCTTAGTGTTCCGAGGCCATATCTGCATATGCTAGACTCGTCAAGTTTAATCCGAGTATTCTGCGTGTGCAAAACTGGCTTGCACCCGTTGTATGTGAACGTAGAGCTTATCACACCCGATCATCACGTGGTGTCTCGGCACGACGAACTGTAGCAACGGTGCATACTCAGGGAGAACACTTATACCTTGAAATTTAGTGAGAGGTCATCTTATAATGCTACCGCCGTACTAAGCAAAATAAGATGCATAAAGGATAAACATCACCTGCAATCAAAAAAAGTGATATGATATGGCCATCATCATCTTGTGCCTTTGATCTCCATCTCCAAAGCACCGTCATGATCACCATCGTCACCGGCTTGACACCTTGATCTCCATCGTAGCATCGTTGTCGTCTCGCCAACTATTGTTTCTACGACTATCACTACCGCTTAGTGATAAAGTAAAGCCATTACATGGCGATTGCATTTCATACAATAAAGCGACAACCATAAGGCTCCTGCCAGTTGCCGATAACGGTTCTTACCTACGCATCAAAACCACAACGATTTTTTCGTTAAGTGTGTTGTTTTAACCTTCAACAAGGACTGGGCGTAGTCAAACTCAATTCAACTAAAGTTGGAGAAACAGACACCCGCCAGCCACCTGTGTGCGAAGCACGTCGGTAGAACCAGTCTCATGAATGCGGTCATGTAATGTCGTTCTGGGCCACTTCATCCAACAATACCGCCGAATCAAAGTAAGACGTTGCTGATAAGCAGTATGACTATTATCGCCCACAACTCTTTGTGTTCTACTCGTGCATATAATATCTACGCATAGACCTGGCTCGGGTGCCACTGTTGGGGAACGTTGTATTTCAAAAAAATTCCTACGATCACGCAAGATCTATCTAGGAGAAGCATAGCAACGAGCGGGGAGAGTGTGTCCACGTACCCTCGTAGACCGAAAGCGGAAGCGTTAAGTTATGCGCTTGATGTAGTTGAACGTCATTGCGATTCAACCGATCCAAGCACCGAATGTACGGCACCTCCGTGTTCAGCACACGTTCAGCATGATGACGTCCCTCGAGCTCTTGATCCAGTTGAGGATGAGGGAGAGTTCCGTCAGCACGACGGCGTGGCGACGATGATGATGAAGTTACTGGCGCAGGGCTTCACCTAAGCACTACGACGATATGACCGAGGTGGTAAACTGTGGAGGGGGGGCACCGCACACGGCTAAGACAATTGATCTTGTGTATTCTAGGGTGCCCCCCTGCCCCCGTATATAAAGGAGGGGAGGGGAAGGCCGGCCGGCCCCTGTAGGGTGCGCCAGGAGAGAAGAGTCCTACTAGGACTCAAGTCCTAGTAGGATTCCACCTGGAGGAGGGGGGAAGGAAGGGAGAGGGAGAGGGAAAGGAAAGGGGGGCGCCGCCCCCTTCCCCTAGTCCAATTTGGACCCAAAGGGGGGAGGGGCGCGGCCAGCCCCTTGTGGCCCTTCTCTCTCTCCCCCACTAAGGCCCATGAAGGCCCATTAGTTCCCCGGGGGGTTCCGATAACCCTCCGACGCTCCGATAGTTACCCGGTACCTCTCGGAACTCATCCGATGCCCGAATAACATCGTCCAATATATCAATCTTTATGTCTCGACCATTTCGAGACTCCTCGTCACGTCTGTGATCTCATCTGGGACTTCGAACAAACTTCGGTCATCAAATCACATAACTCATAATACAAATCGTCATCGAACGTTAAGCGTGCGGACCCTACGGGTTCGAGAACTATGTAGACATGATCGAGACACATCTCCGGTCAATAATCAATAGCGGAACCTGTATGCTCATATTGGCTCCTACATATTCTACGAAGATCTTTATCGGTCAAACCGCATAACAACAAATGTTGTTCCCTTTGTCATCGGTATGTTACTTGCCCGAGATTTGATCGTCGGCATCATCATACCTAGTTCAATATCGTTACCGGCAAGTCTCTTTACTCGTTCCGTAATGCATTATCCCGTTACTAACTCATTAGTCACATTGCTTGCAAGGCTTATAGTGATGTGCATTACCGAGAGGGCCCAGAGATATCTCTCCGATACTCGGAGTGACAAATCCTAATCTTGATCTATCCCAACATAACAAACATCATCGGAGACACCTGTAGAGCATCTTTATAATCATCCAGTTACGTTGTGACGTTTGATAGCACACAAAGTGTTCCTCCGGTATTCGGGAGTTGCATAATCTCATAGTGAGAGGAACATGTATAAGTCATGATGAAAGCAATAGTAATAAAACTAAACGATCATTAATGCTAAGCTAACGGATGGGTCTTGTCCATCACATCATTCTCTAATGATGTGACCCCGTTCATCAAATGACAACACATGTCTATGGTCAGGAAACTTAACCATCTTTGATTAACGAGCTAGTCTAGTAGAGGCATACTAGGGACACTCTGTTTGTCTATGTATTCACCATGTACTAAGTTTCTGGTTAATACAATTCTAGCATGAATAATAAACATTTATCATGATATAAGGAAATATAAATAACAACTTTATTATTGCCTCTAGGGCATATTTCCTTCAGCCCGACGGTGGCTACCCCCGACAGCTGATCAGATTAAGGTGAATGTGGATGTAGCAGTGGCAAGAAACAGACGTGATGGGGCTGTTGCGGCAGTTTGCCGGGATGCAGATGGTCTATACTTGGGATCCTCGGCTGTAGTCTATCGGATAAATGACCCATTGATTCGGGAAACATATGCTTGTAGAGAAGCTCTATCTCTTGCAGATGATCTTGTGGTTCAGAAGATTGTTGTGGCCTTCGACTGTCTGAGGGTAGTGAATGGCATCTTCAGTGGGACAGGAGGCCACTAGTACAAAACAGGGCTTTCGTCACAGGGCAATATTCACATTAGTTCCGGTTCAGCCACGAACCGGGACTAATGTGAGCATTGGTCCCGGTTCGTGCGGCTAAGGCATTAGTCCCGGTTCACCTGGGCCCTTTAGTCCCGGTTGGTGCCACGAACCGGGACTAAAGGGTGCGATGCCCATTAGTACCGGTTCGTGGCACCAACCGGGACTAAAGGTTAGTCCTTTAGTCCCGGTTGGTGCCACCAACCGGTACTAATGGGCTTTGAGGCATTAGTACCGGTTCATGGCACGAACCGGTACTAAAGGGCCCATCAAACTCTACCCCCCCCCCCCCCCCCCCCCCCGTGGACCGCCTTTTCAGTTTTAGAAAAAACAAAAGAAAATAATGGAAATCTGAATAAAATAAAATAAAATAAGTTTCCCATGTGATATGTGGTCTAGTTGTTGGGAAATTAACAAATATGAATTTCGACTTTATTTGCAAAATCTCTCTGGAATTTCTTAAAATGGGCATAACTTTTGCATACGAACTCGGATGAAAAAGTTTTTTATATGAAAAATCATCTACTCGAAAAGTTACATCCGAATTTAACCGGGGGAACCCCGTTAAACATTTTCAAAATCCTCAAAAACCTAACAGAAAAAAAGATACGGGGCTTTTAAGATCTGGAGAGGCAAAAAGAATTCAAATTGTGGTCAAACTGTGGTCAAACAATGGTCAAACTAATTATTCTAGAATATTAGTGTTACTAAATAATTATTTCAGTTTTTTTGAATTTTGGTCAAATCTAGTCAAACTGTGGTCAAACAATGGTCAAACTAATTATTCCATAAATATTAGTGTTACTAAATAATTATTATTGTTTTTTAAAACAATAGTTTCAAACTCAAACAGTGAAATGTGTCACTTCATGCTCAAGCTAAATTCCCGAGGGTTAATAGAATTGACATCTTACTATTGTCAGGAAAACAACAAGTGCAGACTTGGAAACGAGGGAGAATAGAACCCGGAAGTTAAGCGTGCTCAGGCTAGAGTAGTGAGAGGATGGGTGATCGTCCGGGAAGTTAGATGATTTGGAATGATGAGGGGTGATTAGAGATTAGAGGATAAATTGAGCAGTGATGAGGGGTGGTGATTAGAGATTAGAGGTTAAAATAATTCAGAAATTTGAAAATAAAAAAAAATTAAAAAAAAATTCGCAAATTTTTTTTCAAAAAAAAAAATCATAAAATTTCCTTTAGTCCCGGTTGGTAACACCAACCGGGACTAAAGGTGGAGCTCCAGGCTGCGTCCACGTGGACGGCCTTTAGTCCCGGTTCGTGTAAGAACCGGGACTAAAGGGGGGAGGCATTAGTAACGACCCTTTAGTCCCGGTTCAAAAACCGGGACAAAAGCCCCTTTTCTACTAGTGGGCCCTCCTGGAGCTATAGTACATGAAACCATGGAGCATAGTACTAGTTTTGCTTCTTGTACTTTTATTCATGAGTGTAGAAACTTTAATTTCGAGGCTCATAATCTCGCCAAGTTTGCTTGTAATTTAGGCATAGGTAGGCATGTTTGGTTGGGCAACCCCATCACCCAAACAGTGTATCTATGAACATTTTGTTGAATCAATAAAGTGGCGAGAATTCTCAAAAAATAAATAAATTAAACCTACCCCTAGAAAAACCTAATCAATACAGTGTATCTATACAAGGCCACAAACTCAGATAACAGGTACCAAGTTAAAATTTAATACATGCTTCAAGCTAACTTTTTTCATTTACTGGTATCATTAATACACCCTATGCATCCAAGATAACTGAGTGGAGGAAGTAACTGAGTGTCATTATGACTGCAAGCATGCAAATGTTAAATAGGTTGCTAGTATGAGGAAATATCATTAATTTTGCTTTCTGTTGGTGGTCTTATATAGATGCAAAATATAAATTTTATTGTGGCCTTATATAAGTAAGTGGAGGAAGTATTAAACCTAATCTAATCTGGCTGCCATATTACTCAATAAAGAAAAATCTAATCTGGCTGAGTTACATCAGGACTTTACAAGTTTAAATATAAACTTCTTAATTAGTCCAGTTAGACTTCTAGTAAATTCATTGGTCGATCAACAAGGCTTAATTCTGGCGTTGCTAGTCACTTGGTCATACTCTGGATTTTTTTGGCAGATAAGATACAACTCAGTGCAGATCATTGAACTGGGTGATGATATTAGAACAGCTAATATGATACTTCTTTCCTTGCCTTTTACGTATATGTTTGAATCAGTTACATAATGCAGAAGCTAAAACAGAATATGGCTTCTCATGGTAATAGTTGTTGGTGACATGATGATTTTGGGTGGCCGGCTAGGATGAAAATTGTACCCAGGAACTAAAAGAGCCATGGTGCTGTCGATTTGCTAGATACGCACCGGATGGCCAGCGGCAGCAAAGGGAACATGTACAGGAGACGAACTAACGTCAGATTTGAGAGATGAACAAGCAAATACAGCAAAGGGAAACATGTATAGGAGAAGAACTAACGTCAGATTTCAGAGACTTTCAGAGACAATCAAGCAAGTACGAGGAGAACTTCAGCTATCACTAGCAAAGACTTGCATGTAACTGATCTGGTGCATATGAATCGAAACTTGTTCTTACGGCTGTATGAAGTGGCCAACGGCTACTTGTTTGAATGCACACCCTTCAAAATACTACTATTATAACAGTTTTACTACGTCTCAGTCGACTTAGACTTCGTTATGTCTCAGTCGATGTTATATTCCATTGATCTTGCATTAAGATTCGTACAAAAATTTCCTTTCAGTTTTTTCTTTTTCTTCTCATATACTATATCACTTGAGTGAGACTTGGTTAAGCCTCAGTCGACTGAGACCTAGACACACCCCTATGATAATGCATCCGTCTGCATGTCAATCAGGGCGCGCGATCAGCAGGCGCCAGCCCGGAAACTCGCGACGCCTCGGACGACGTCGTGCAGTACCTCGAACGTCCGCTGCTGAACGTTGCCGACGATGCTGGTGTCGTCCGTGGCCGCGAAGGCGAGGCAGCCGTCGTCCACGATGCCGTCGGCATCGAGCTCCACCACCGCAACCCCGTCAAACACCAGCGCCACACGTGGCATCGTCACGTTGACCTTCCCGGTGAGGTTGAAGCACGTGTCGAGGATGCCGTTGGGCGGCCCCGGCTGGTACTCCGTCATCGCGAGGAGAGCGCCGTGTAGGCTGCGGTCGGCAGCCTAGTGATCACCGTCCCGGAATCCAGGACGGACCCGGCTGAGAAGACGGACCGAGGGACGTCGAGCTGCTTCCCGTCGACGGTGATCGCCTGGAGTAGCACGACGTAGAAGGTCTCAGACCCGGCCTTCCTGAGCAACCGAGTCATCGTGAAGGCCCGCCGACGGGGCGCGCCCAGGGTGAGGAACCCAGACGAGCGTGGGGTCGGCGGTAGGCAGTAGGAGAACTGCTGCCCGTAGTCCGCCGCCGTCTGCGACGGGAGCGACTGCACGCCGCCGCCTCCTCGCAGCGCCCCTTCTTCCTCGGTGTTGCCTCACACAACTCTCTCTTCTTTCTCATGGTTTTCTTTCACACAAGAACTCACACTGGTGAGAAGAACTCAACAGACACATACACACACACTTTTCCAAGGAGCAGCACAAGAGCTTTGCCGAGAGCATCCTCTCCTTGGTGTACACGCGGTGCTACATTTTTCTACAGGCTCTCACGCCACGCCCCACATTACTTGCTTCACGACTAACTACATGCGCTAACCACGGCCTAAACTCTATCCATCCATATGGCTCGGCCAGCACCTGTGACCAATCCCAACTACATGCATGCATGAACTACTTACTCAACATTCTCTCGGCTAGGACTCAACAAACTCACGCATGCACAGCTAGTCCAACAAACTGAGTGATCTGCCGGTTCACCCGACCCAACTTGATGCACTCCATCACACTTCAGTCTTAGTCGCGTCTTGCCGCTTCTCACGACCTTGCCGTATCTCACAGCATCATCAGCATCTCGCCGTGCTCGCCGCATCACACGGCAGCCCGGCATCTCGTCTTCTTCGCGCACAACCAAAGCTTCACCGGCCTACATCACCATACTACATCTAAACTACATGCACATAATAAAACTAAATATGCGGATACATGAATCAAGATTAAACCTAACATTTTTCCCCGTAATCTTGATTCTTCAATCTTCGATGCGGATCACCTGCCTCCGCTTGCGGCATGTAGCAATTTCTCCTTGCCGAGGACGACGCCATCGTAGCGCCGGACACCCCGGTCACCATCTTGTCATGGTCGACGCCGTCGCAGCACTGGACACCACCATGCACCATCTTGTCGTGGTCGACGCCGTCGCAGCGCCCATCACCACATCATCCTGGCGCATGCAGCGGCCACCTCATGACGTGGACGACGCCTTCGCAGCGCCGATCCCCATGCCGTCGCAACGACCCATATCTTGCTGATGGCATCGCACCACCCTAGACAGCACCGTCGACGAGCTTGACGCCGATCCTCATGACGGCTTCGCGCCGCCGTACCTCCCAACGGCGTCACACCGTTTTCTTCTTGTGGCAGCTTTGCGCCGCCATCTCCATCTAGCGGCATCGCACCGCAGCCACATGCTTGTGCGGCATCACACCACGAAACACCTCCTTGTCGCGCCACCGGCCTCCTCCTTGCGTCGTCGGCATCCATCTCACATATGGAGTCCGATGTGCCACCGTCGTCGCCGGATCGACGAGGCTCTGATGCCAATTGTTGACGCCGCCTCCTTGCAGCGCCCCTTCTTCCTCGGTGTTGCCTCACACAACTCTCTCTTCTTTCTCATGGTTTTGTCTCACACAAAGAACTCACACTGGTGAGAAGAACTCAACACACACACACACACACACACACACACACACACACACTTTTCCAAGGAGCAGCACAAGAGCTTTGCCGAGAGCATCCTCCCCTTGGTGTACACGCGCTGCTGCATTTTTCTACAGGCTCTCACGCCACGCCCCACATTACTTGCTCCACGACTAACTACATCCGCTAACCACGGCCTAAGACTAGTCACAATGGGTAGTAACTTAGACTAGTAACATGCATATGTTACTAGTTTATATTACTACCTTCATAGTAGGTACTCCCTCCGTTCTTGAAAAAGTGTACTTTCAATTTTGTTGAAAAGTCAAACTTTTTTATGTTTGACTGTATTTATACAATAATAGACCAACATTTATGCCATCGAATTAGTAGTATTAGATTCATGATAAAGTATATTTTCATCATATACCTATTTGATTTCACAAGCATTGATATATTTTTGCACAAACTCGGTCAAACTTTGAGATAGTTTGACCCTCCAACAAAGTTGGAAGTACACTCTTTCACGGACGGAGGGAGTAGTAACATATGTGTTGTGTCATGCATCACTTCATTTATTACGTTATAGACTCATCTTTTCTTGATATGGGTGATGTTACAGTAAGTAGCTATGTTACCACATGCCTCTCTTTCTTCATTAATTACATGCCACATCATGTATTTTGCCTAGATAAGTGTGATGTTACCACCTATGTTATTCCCACCATGGGTAGTCTAAACTCTATCCATCCATATGGCTCGGCCAGCACCTGTGACCAATCCCAACTACACACATGCATGGGCTACTTACTCAACATTCTCTCGGCTAGGACTCAACAAACTCACGCATGCACAGTTACTCCAACAAACTGAGCGATCTGCCAGTTCACCCGACCCAACTTGATGCACTCCGTCACACTCCAGTCTTAGTCGTGTCTTGCCGCTTCTCGCGACCTTGCCGTATCTCACAGCATCATCAGCATCTCGCCGTGCTCGCCGCATCACACGGCAGCCCGGCATCTCGTCTTCTTCGCGCACAACCAAAGCTTCACTGGCCTACATCATCCTACTACCATCTAAACTACATGCACATAATAAAACTAAATATGCAGATACATGAATCAAGATTAAACCTAATAGCCGCCGAGCCCGAGGAGGCGTCGATCCTGGCGTCGATGTTGTCTGTGTGGTTGCAGGTTGCAGCCGAACTGGAAGCCTGTGATGGCCTTCGAGCCGGTCAGCGTCAGGGTGTCGGAGGAGTAGGTCCCCGCGGTGTAGGACCCGTCCTGGTAGCTGACCGTGTACTGGCACTGATCCTGGGAACACCCGTTCCACTGGCCGCTAAGCTGTGCGCAAGCCGTAGCACTGCAGGAGAAGGGCGCGTAGGAGCTGGACGCCGTAGGGTCGAACGGTGTGCCCAACTGGGTGTTGCACCGCACCCAGGAGACGTGGCTGCCGGTGTCCAGGATGAGAGTCTGGCCGACGGCCGGCGACCCAATCCCGACGGTCACCATGTACTCCTCACAGCCTACGCTACGCTGCAAAAACTCACGCGCCAGCTGCCAGGAGCGCGTGAGGCCCAGGCCCACGATGTGTAAGTTGGTGAGTGACTGGGCCATGGCTGGTTTCTCTTCCAACCCTCAAAAAAAAAAAAGACTGGTTCCATCGAGTCTTTCTTCTTCCTCTCTAACCCTGATCCTAAGACAAGTGCATGCACACGTACACAAGGAATAAGCTAGCAAAGGGTACCTCTGGTGGTAGGCGCAGGGCAGGCAGCTTCGGGCCTCTCCGCGCTGTAGATGTACTCAAGCTTGGCGGCCTGGTGCGTGCTCGCTGCCATAGCAGCGCTTGCGAAGCAGCAGTAGACACACAGAAGCAGCGTCAGCGTCGTCATGGCTGCGAGGCACAGAAGCAAAATGGCCGGGGGATCAGATCAGAGTTAGCTTGTGAGGAAAGCTGTAAATAACATTACAAAATTAACAAAACTTGCAGATCTACAAGCAATTAAGGGGAATCTACGGACAAATACTCCAAAATTAACACAGCAACGGAGACGGCAAGGCATAGAGATAATTACTGCAAAATTTGGGAAAGAGAGGAACCGAAGAGTGTAGAAAAAACATAAATCGGATCATGCTCTCGCTTTTGGGCCGGTCCTTCACTACAAGTATTTGATGAGCGGAAGCTAGCTAGGAAAGGGAAGGCTGATGATCCGCGAGAAACCCTTAAATTACCTGCAGAAGACGGTATGATCCGAGAGGCCGAATCACTCCCTCCGCGGCCGGATCTCCTCCTGCAGGTAAGAAAAGACGATATGTGACCCGGTCGTTGATGAGCGGAAGGAAGCTAGCTAGGAAAGAAAAGGCTGATGATCCGCGAGAAAACCCTTAATTACCTGCAGAAACGATATGATCGGCGGCCGAATCTCTCCCTTCTCCCGGCGCGAGAAAATCCAGGTAAGCTCTCCCAACATCTTCCCAACTTATCCAAGGTGGGGACTAATGCCCACCCCCACCCCCCCGCGGATGATATATACATAGGTCTAACTCAGATTAGTTTTACAACCTCATACTAACACTCAAAGGACAACATAAGAAACTGAAATAGCATACCACATATAATTGTTACATAAAACTACATGATGAATAAATATCAGTTGAAGAAAAACATAAAACCCCTTTTCAAACGTTTCAAATAAAGTAGTCAAACGCACAACTTTGCACTTTCATAGGTAGTTAGGTAAGGTATTCCTTAAAAAAAAAGCAAAATGATATGTTAATTTCTTAAGTTGTAAATAAGTACTATTAAGCGAAACATGTAGAGTCACTGTCATTTCCAAGTTTCTTTGATCTTTCATCGTTACTACTTACTAATGGTAAGAAAACTCTCATCCATTAGCAAATTAGAAAACCACTCTTTGATTGATCACCCATTTTATTACATATTTTGTTGGCAACAATCATATATCAAAAGCACTGGTCA
Source organism: Aegilops tauschii subsp. strangulata (assembly GCF_002575655.3). Lineage (NCBI taxonomy): Eukaryota > Viridiplantae > Streptophyta > Magnoliopsida > Poales > Poaceae > Aegilops > Aegilops tauschii. The sequence continues at coordinate 509,721,166 of NC_053037.3, forward strand.
ATTAATTCCATGGAAACCGGCAATATCAGTACACTAGTGCAGAACCGGGCTTTAGCGCCGGTTCGTAAGGGCCTTTAGTGCCGGTTCTGCAACCGGCACTAAAGAGTGGAGACTAAAGGCCCCCCTCCCTTTACTACCGGTTCGGCACGAACCGGCGCTAAAGTGCCACCACATGGCACGAGCCAGGCCCGGGTGCTGGTAGACCATTAGTACCGGTTGGTAGCACCAACCGGTACTAAATGTTTGGGGGTGGGGGGGTTGGTTTTAATTTTTATTTTTCCATTAATTTTTTGTTTTCCATTTAATTCTTTTTTGTTTGCTGGTATTTTACGATACTACATATTGTACACGTTATGCATATATATAAATATATTTTCTCGTAGAACCGATCATATATATATATAATCGAATGTCTCACAACCACCATTAATTATTCACACATACATATGTATATATATACAATTTCTCCTACATGTTGCCTTGGTGCCTTCGGAGCACGATAACAAGTGGTTCATGGGGCGGTAGCGGGTAATAGTATTCTCCTTTGGGATCTATGACCTGGTCGAGCAAAAATCCCACTATTTCCTCTTGAAGTGCTCGTATGCGCTCTGTTGGTAGGAGCTGGCCCCGCACGTCTTTGAACTGTTAAGAAGGAGCTCAATATGCATGTCTATTAATTGTGTGACTAGATATGACAATCATGTAAGATTTGTGAATAGTGTTCTGGCAAACGTACCCATTGCTGTCTATCAGATCTGCTCCTTTCGGACGTCATCATGCGAATGTTCTCGCAAACGTAGTATGCACACACTTCAGTCCCCGACGCCTGCTTCAGGGCCTTTACGAGAATAGAATTTAATCAGATAATAATTAATCAAGCATGTTAATTAATTAATGGTATTGAAAGAAGACTTAAAGAGATGGTAGGTAGCTAGCTAGTACTACTTAATTACTTACCTTGGGTCGTTACCAAAATAGCTTTTGTCGCTATTTTCCTGGAGTCACCTTGATGTACTTTGCCCAAGCCCTGCCCGCCGGCAAAGAAAATTAATAAAGGGGTTACTAAAAATAGGTCATATCAGCAAATGACGAACTAAATAGGCCGAGATATAGTTAATAATGATTGAAATTACCTGTTGACTATCCCCTTCACGATGCCGTAGTCACTTTCTTTTTTAAGTAGTGAGTCCAGTACTTCAACTTTTCCTTCGCCAACTTTAATGTCTAACAAGATCCAGTGGAACCTGCATGCGCATACGTTTGCATGTATAAATTAAGCGGGCATGTGCATAACACTAATCAACTATAACCCTAAACCCTATACACTTATTAACATCTAGCTAGTAAGCAAAACCAGAATTTGTAGTACAAGACAGTGTGACTCACTCGAAGTTGTAAGGAAGTAGTATATCTTCATTGCTATTGAGGTGCTTCAAGGACTCTAGCATGTTTTTCTCTACATCTTGTCTACACCATTCCAATTTCCATGTGTATTCATTAACGGTATTTGGGTCAATGAACCCAATGCCATAGCGTCCAGCTTTTTTCATTTCATATATCTTCATCCTGCATAATACCACAGAAAAGAATATATAGTGAGGATATATAATTACAGGTAATTAATGATCAATCAATGAGCACTAGAGCTAGTTTGAGACTTAAATTACAGAAATAAATCACTTACAGACAATAGCAACTGCCGATAGATTTGTCGAGTGCATCTTGATTGAATAACTGAAATAGTTCTGAATACTCAACGGACAGAGCTTTCTTATTGAAGTAATGATCTTCCTCGACTTGCACCATGAGGGACTCTCGATTGGAACTCTTGGTAATTTTCATGTACCAAGCATGCAATTCATACATTCTCGTTGGGAGATTCTTGACCTCCTCGGGCTCGACCAAAGGTTGGCCCCGGACATATTTTCGTTTTATTTCCTCCTCTCTAAGCGGAGACATGGGCTCGATATCGAGGAGTTGTCCAACAGTGTGTTGGAAATATGCCCTAGAGGCAATAATAAATGGTTATTATTATATTTCTTTGTTCATGATAATTTTCTATTATTCATGCTATAATTGTATTGTCCGGAAATCGTAATACATGTGTGAATACATAGACCACAACGTGTCCCTAGTAAGCCTCTAGTTGACTAGCTCGTTGATCAACAGATAGTCATGGTTTCCTGACTATGGACATTGGATGTCATTGATAACGGGATCACATCATCAGGAGAATGATGTGATGGACAAGACCCAATCCTAAGCATAGCATAAAAGATCGTGTAGTTTCGTTTGCTAGAGCTTTTCCAATGTCAAGTATCTTTTCCTTAGACCATGAGATCGTGCAACTCCCGGATACCGTAGGAGTGCTTTGGGTGTGCCAAACGTCACAACGTAACTGGGTGACTATAAAGGTGCACTACGGGTATCTCCGAAAGTGTCTGTTGGGTTGGCACGGATTGAGACTGGGATTTGTCACTCCGTGTGACGGAGAGGTATCTCTGGGCCCACTCGGTAATGCATCATCATAATGAGCTCTATGTGACTAAGGCGTTAGTCACGGGATCATGCATTGCGGTATGAGTAAAGAGACTTGCCGGTAACGAGATTGAACAAGGTATTGGGATACCGACGATCGAATCTCGGGCAAGTAACATACCGATTGACAAAGGGAATTGCATACGGGATTGATTGAATCCTCGACACCGTGGTTCATCCGATGAGATCATCGTGGAACATGTGGGAGCCAACATGGGTATCCAGATCCCGCTGTTGGTAATTGACCGGAGAGGCGTCTCGGTCATGTCCGCATGTCTCCCGAACCCGTAGGGTCTACACACTTAAGGTTCGGTGACGCTAGGGTTGTAGAGATATGTGTATGCGGAAACCCGAAAGTTGTTCGGAGTCCCGGATGAGATCCCGGACGTCACGAGAGGTTCCGGAATGGTCCGGAGGTGAAGAATTATATATAGGAAGTCAAGTTTCGGCCACCGGGAAAGTTTCGGGGGTTACCGGTATTGTACCGGGACCACCGGAAGGGTCCCGGGGGTCCACCGGGTGGGGCCACCTATCCCGGAGGGCCCCGTGGGCTGAAAGTGGAAGGGAACCAGCCCTTAGTGGGCTGGGGCGCCCCCCTTGGGCCTCCCCCCATGCGCCTAGGGTTGGGAACCCTAGGGTGGGGGGCTTCCCCCTTGCCTTGGGGGGCAAGGCAACCCCTTCCCCCCTTTGGCCGCCGCCCCCCCATGAGATCCCATCTCTAGGGCCGGCGCCCCCCCGGGGGGCCTATATAAAGGGGGGGAGGGCAGCATCCTACAGCCTTGGGCGCCTCCCTCCTCCCCTGCAACACCTCTCTCTCTCTCCCGCAGAAGCTCGGCGAAGCCCTGCCGGAGACCCGCTACATCCACCACCACGCCGTCGTGCTGTTGGATCTCCATCAACCTCTCCTTCCCCCTTGCTGGATCAAGAAGGAGGAGACGTCGCTGCACCGTACGTGTGTTGAACGCGGAGGTGCCGTCCGTTCGGCACTCGGTCATCGGTGATTTGGATCACAGCGAGTACGACTCCGTCATCCACGTTCATTGGAACGCTTCCGCTCGCGATCTACAAGGGTATGTAGATGCACTCCCTTCCCCTCGTTGCTAGTACACTCCATAGATGCATCTTGGTGAGCGTAGGAAAATTTTAAATTATGCTACGATTCCCAACAGTGGCATCATGAGCCAGGCCTATGCGTAGTTACTATGCACGAGTAGAACACAAAGCAGTTGTGGACGTTGAGTTTGCCAATTCTTATTGCCGCTACTAGTCTTTTCTTGTTTCGGCGGCATTGTAGGATGAAGCGGCCCGGACCGACCTTACACGTACGCTTACGTGAGACAGGTTCCACCGATTGACATGCACTAGTTGCATAAGGTGGCTAGCGGGTGTCTGTCTCTCCTACTTTAGTCGGAACGGATTCGATGAAAAGGGTCCTTATGAAGGGTAAATAGAAATTGGCAAATCACGTTGTGGTCATACGTAGGTAAGAAAACGTTCTTGCTAGAAACCTACAAACCACGTAAAAACTTGCAACAACAATTAGAGGACGTCTAACTTGTTTTTGCAGCAAGTGCTATGTGATGTGATATGGCCAGAAGATGTGATGAATGATATATGTGACGTATGAGATTGATCATATTCTTGTAATAGGAATCACGACTTGCATGTCGATGAGTATGACAACCGGCAGGAGCCATAGGAGTTGTCTTTATTATTTTGCATGACCTGCGTGTCATTGAATAACGCCATGTAAATTACTTTACTTTGTTGCTAAACGCGTTAGCCATAGAAGTAGAAGTAATCGTTGGCGTGACGACTTCATGAAGACACAATGATGGAGATCATGATGATGGAGATCATGGTGTCATGCCGGTGACGAAGATGATCATAGTGCCCCGAAGATGGAGATCAAAGGAGCATAATGATATTGGCCACATCATGTCACTATTTGATTGCATGTGATGTTTATCATGTTTTTTGCATCTTATTTGCTTAGAACGACGGTAGTAAGTAAGATGATCCCTTGTAATAATTTCAAGAAAGTGTTCACCCTAACTGTGCACCGTTGCGAAGGTTCGTTGTTTCGAAGCACCACGTGATGATCGGGTGTGATAGATTCTAACGTTCGAATACAACGGGTGTTGACGAGCCTAGCATGTACAGACATGGCCTTGGAACACACGCAATACACTTAGGTTGACTTGACGAGCCTAGCATGTACAGACATGGCCTCGGAACACGGAGGACCGAAAGGTCGAGCATGAGTCGTATAGAAGATACGATCAACATGGAGATGTTCACCGATCTTGACTAGTCTGTCTCACGTGATGATCGGACACGGCCTAGTTAAACTCGGATCATGTTTCACTTAGATGACGAGAGGGATGTCTATCTGAGTGGGAGTTCATTGAATAATTTGATTAGATGAACTTAATTATCATGAACTTAGTCTAAAATCTTTACACTATGTCTTGTAGATCAAATGGCCAATGTTGTCCTCAATTTCAACGCGTTCCTAGAGAAAACCAAGCTGAAAGATGATGGCAGCAACTATACGGACTCGGTCCGGAACCTGAGGATCATCCTCATAGTAGCCAAGAAAGATTATGTCTTAGAAGCACCGCTAGGTGATGCACCAATCCCACAGAACCAAGACGTTATGAACGCTTGGCAGCAGCGTGCTGATGATTACTCCCTCGTTCAGTGCGGCATGCTTTACAGCCTAGAACCGGGTCTCCAAAAGCGTTTTGAGAAACATGGAGCATATGAGATGTTCGAGGAGCTGAAATTGGTTTTCCAAGCTCATGCCCGGGTCGAGAGATATGATGTCTCCGACAAGTTCTTCAGTTGTAAAATGGAGGAGAACAGTTCCGTTAGTGAGCACATACTCAGAATGTCTGGGTTGCATAACCACTTGTCTCAGCTGGGAGTTAATCTCTCGGATGACGCGGTCATTGACAGAATCCTCCAGTCGCTTCCACCAAGCTACAAGAGCTTTGTGATGAACTACAATATGCAGGGGATGGAAAAGACCATTCCTGAGGTATATTCAATGCTGAAATCAGCGGAGGTGGAGATCAGAAAAGAACATCAAGTGTTGATGGTGAATAAAACCACTAAGTTCAAGAAGGGCAAGGGTAAGAAGAACTTCAAGAAGGACGGCAAGGGAGTTGCCGCGCCCGGTAAACCCGTTACTGGGAAGAAGTCAAAGAATGGACCCAAGCCCGAGACTGAGTGCTTTTATTGCAAGGGAAGTGGTCACTGGAAGCGGAACTGCCCCAAATACTTAGCGGAAAAGAAGGCCGGCAACACCAAAGGTATATGTGATATACATGTAATTGATGTGTACCTTACCAGTACTCGTAGTAGCTCCTGGGTATTTGATACCGGCGCGGTTGCTCATATTTGTAACTCAAAACAGGAACTACGGAATAAACGGAGACTGGCGAAGGACGAGGTGACGATGCGCGTCGGGAATGGTTCCAAGGTCGATGTGATCGCCGTCGGCACGCTACCTCTGCATCTACCCACGGGATTAGTTTTAAACCAAAATAATTGTTATTTAGTGCCAGCTTTGAGCATGAACATTGTATCTGGATCTCGTTTAATTCGAGATGGCTACTCATTTAAATCCGAGAATAATGACTGTTCTATTTATTTGAGAGATATGTTTTATGGTCATGCCCCGCTGGTCAATGGTTTATTTTTGATGAATCTCGAACGTGATGTTACACATGTTCATAGTGTGAATACCAAAAGATGTAAAGTTGATAACGATAGTCCCACATACTTGTGGCACTGCCGCCTTGGTCACATTGGTGTCAAGCGCATGAAGAAGCTCCATGCAGATGGACTTTTGGAGTCTCTTGATTACGAATCATTTGACACGTGCGAACCATGCCTCATGGGTAAGATGACCAAGACTCCGTTTTCCGAAACAATGGAGCGAGCAACCAACTTATTGGAAATCATACATACCGATGTGTGTGGTCCAATGAGTGTTGAGGCTCGCGGAGGATATCGTTATGTTCTCACTCTCACTGATGATTTAAGTAGATATGGGTATGTCTACCTAATGAAACACAAGTCTGAAACCTTTGAAAAATTCAAGGAATTTCAGAGTGAAGTTGAGAATCAACGTGACAGGAAAATAAAATTCTTACGATCAGATCGTGGTGGAGAATATTTAAGTCACGAATTTGGTACACACTTAAGGAAATGTGGAATAGTTTCACAACTCACGCTGCCTGGAACACCTCAGAGAAATGGTGTGTCCGAACGTCGTAATCGCACCCTATTGGATATGGTGCGATCTATGATGTCTCTTACCGATTTACCGCTCTCATTTTGGGGCTATGCTTTAGAGACTGCCGCATTCACTTTAAATAGGGCTCCGTCGAAATCCGTTGAGACGACACCGTATGAATTATGGTTTGGGAAGAAACCTAAGCTGTCATTTCTAAAAGTTTGGGGATGCGATGCTTATGTCAAGAAACTTCAACCTGAAAAGCTCGAACACAAGTCGGAAAAATGCGTCTTCATAGGATACCCTAAGGAAACTATTGGGTATACCTTCTACCTCAGATCCGAAGGCAAGATCTTCGTTGCCAAGAACGGGTCCTTTCTAGAGAAGGAGTTTCTCTCGAAAGAATTGAGTGGGAGGAAAGTGGAACTTGATGAGGTGATAGTCACCCCTTCCGAACCGGAAAGTAGCGCAGCGCGGGAAATGTTCCTGTGGTGCCTACACCGACTGGGGAGGAAGTTAATGATGATGATCATGAAGCTTCAGATGAAGTTACTGAACTTCGTAGGTCCACAAGGACACGTTCCGCACCAGAGTGGTACGGCAATCCTGTCCTGGAAATCATGTTGTTAGACAACGGTGAACCTTCAAACTATGAAGAAGCGATGGCGGGCCCGGATTCCGACAAATGGCTGGAAGCCATGAAATCCGAGATAGAATCCATGTATGAAAACAAAGTATGGACTTTGACTGACTTGCCCGATGAGCGGCGAGCCATAGAAAACAAATGGATCTTTAAGAAGAAGACGGACGCGGATGGTAATGCGACCATCTACAAAGCCTGACTTGTCACTAAGGGTTATCGACAAGTTCAAGGGGTTGACTACGATGAGACTTTCTCACCCGTAGCGAAGCTGAAGTCCGTCCGAATCATGTTAGCAATTGCCGCATACTACGATTATGAGATATGGCAGATGGACGTCAAAACGGCATTCCTTAACGGCTTCCTTAAGGAAGAGTTGTATATGATGCAGCCGGAAGGTTTTGTCGATCCTAAGAATGCTAACAAAGTATGCAAGCTCCAGCGCTCAATCTATGGGCTGGTGCAAGCATCTCGGAGTTGGAACATTCGCTTTGATGAGATGATCAAAGCGTTTGGGTTTACACAGACTTATGGAGAAGCCTGTGTTTACAAGAAAGTGAGTGGGAGCTCTGTAGCATTTCTCATATTATATGTGGATGACATACTATTGATGGGAAATGATATAGAATTCTTGGAAAGTATAAAGGCCTATTTGAATAAGTGTTTTTCAATGAAGGACCTTGGAGAAGCTGCTTATATATTAGGCATCAAGATCTATAGAGATAGATCAAGACGCCTCATTGGTCTTTCACAGAGTACATACCTTGACAAGATATTGAAGAAGTTCAGTATGGATCAGTCCAAGAAGGGGTTCTTGCCTGTATTGCAAGGTGTGCAATTGAGCACGGCTCAATGTCCGACCACGGCAGAAGATATAGAAAAGATGAGTGTCATCCCCTATGCCTCGGCCATAGGGTCTATTATGTATGCCATGCTGTGTACCAGACCTGATGTAAACCTTACCGTAAGTTTGGTAGGAAGGTACCAAAGTAATCCCGGCATGGAACACTGGACAGCGGTCAAGAATATCCTGAAGTACCTGAAAAGGACTAAGGATATGTTTCTCGTTTATGGAGGTGACGAAGAGCTCGTCGTAAAGGGTTACGTCGACGCTAGCTTCGACACAGATTTGGATGACTCAAAGTCTCAAACCGGATACGTGTATATTTTGAATGGAGGAGCAGTAAGCTGGTGCAGTTGCAAGCAAAGCGTCGTGGCGGGATCTACATGTGAAGCGGAGTACATGGCAGCCTCGGAGGCAGCACAGGAAGCAGTCTGGATGAAGGAGTTCATTACCGACCTAGGGGTGATTCCCAATGCGTCGGGCCCGATGACTCTCTTCTGTGACAACACTGGAGCTATTGCCCTTGCGAAGGAGCCCAGGTTTCACAGGAAGACCAGGCATATCAAGCGTCGCTTCAACTCCATTCGTGAAAGTGTTCAAAATGGAGACATAGATATTTGTAAAGTACATACGGACCTGAATGTAGCAGATCCGTTGACTAAACCTCTCCCTAGGGCAAAACATGATCAACACCAGGACGCAATGGGTGTTCGATTCATCACAATGTAACTAGATTATTGACTCTAGTGCAAGTGGGAGACTGTTGGAAATATGCCCTAGAGGCAATAATAAATGGTTATTATTATATTTCTTTGTTCATGATAATTGTCTATTATTCATGCTATAATTGTATTGTCCGGAAATCGTAATACATGTGTGAATACATAGACCACAACGTGTCCCTAGTAAGCCTCTAGTTGACTAGCTCATTGATCAACAGATAGTCATGGTTTCCTGACTATGGACATTGGATGTCATTGATAACGGGATCACATCATCAGGAGAATGATGTGATGGACAAGACCCAATCCTAAGCATAGCATAAAAGATCGTGTAGTTTCGTTTGCTAGAGCTTTTCCAATGTCAAGTATCTTTTCCTTAGACCATGAGATCGTGCAACTCCCGGATACCGTAGGAGTGCTTTGGGTGTGCCAAACGTCACAACGTAACTGGGTGACTATAAAGGTGCACTACGGGTATCTCCGAAAGTGTCTGTTGGGTTGGCACGGATTGAGACTGGGATTTGTCACTCCGTGTGACGTAGAGGTATCTCTGGGCCCACTCGGTAATGCATCATCATAATGAGCTCTATGTGACTAAGGCGTTAGTCACGGGATCATGCATTGCGGTACGAGTAAAGAGACTTGGCGGTAACGAGATTGAACAAGGTATTGGGATACCGACGATCGAATCTCGGGCAAGTAACATACCGATTGACAAAGGGAATTGCATACGGGATTGATTGAATCCTCGACACCGTGGTTCATCCGATGAGATCATCGTGGAACATGTGGGAGCCAACATGGGTATCCAGATCCCGCTGTTGGTTATTGACCGGAGAGGCGTCTCGGTCATGTCTGCATGTCTCCCGAACCCGTAGGGTCTACACACTTAAGGTTCGGTGACGCTAGGGTTGTAGAGATATGTGTATGCGGAAACCCGAAAGTTGTTCGGAGTCCCGGATGAGATCCCGGACGTCACGAGATGTTCCGGAATGGTCCGGAGGTGAAGAATTATATATAGGAAGTCAAGTTTCGGCCACCTGGAAAGTTTCGGGGGTTACCGGTATTGTACCGGGACCACCGGAAGGGTCCCGGGGGTCCACCGGGTGGGGCCACCTGTAACACCCCGAGAATCATGCTACAGTAACTCTCTGAGATTAAGCTAATCATGTTGCTAAACAGGGCTTGATCACATTTGAATCACATTCCTTTTCAAACTCCTAATTCAAACTTCAATTAAAATTAAAGTGGAAAATAAAAGTTTTCAAAAAATTTGAACAAAAATGTTCGGTGGTTGCCAAATAATACACTGGTAATTATGGTGGAGAAAACACATTTTTATAAAATACCTAAATACTTTTAAATGAAATAAAACAGAAAAGAAAATAAACAAATAAAAAGAAAACAGAAAACAGAACAGACAGGGAAAAAGAAAAAAAGGGGAAGGCCCCTTTCCCCTCCACTGGACCGCTGGCCCAACTAGGCCGACCCCCGGCCCAGCCGGCCAGCCCACCTCTCCCGCTCGCCCCCTCCCCTGTTCCCCCGACCGGGGTCGGAACAGGGGCCGTCCCCGCCGCACCACCTCGCCGGCGACGGGGAGGATAAGGGCGCCAGCACCCCCGCCTCCTCGGGCCTCTCTCCCACTCGCCCCGCTCTCCCCTCGGCCTCCGCGCCTCCCTCTTCCCCCCCCAGATCCGCGCCGCTCTCTTCTTCCCCCCCCCGCCCGACGCGCTCGCCGCCGTTCCCGTCGTTCGCACGGCCACCGTGCCCCAATCGCCACCTCGCCGTGTCATACGCCGTCGCCGCCCTCGACTACACCACCTCCGCCTCTCCGTTGAAGCTCGGAGCCACTGCAACGGCCTCCCCGAGCTCCTCTTCAACTTCGGACGCCGGCGACCCCCTTCTTCCCTGGCGACGACCTGCTGCTCCTAAGCTCTCACCGGCCTCCGTGTGCCGCGCGGTGAGCCTCTTCCCCCCTCCTCCCCTGTCCTTTCTCTCTCGCGCGCCCCCTAGCTTCTTCCCCGCGCGCGCCCGAACGCCGCGCCGCGGAGCTCGCCGCCGGCGGGTCTCCGGTGACCTTTTGGTCACGGGCTCAAGCCCGCAGCACTCCCCACCGCACGTAGAAGCTTCCTAGCCCCTCCGCTTGCTCGACCGCCCGCCGTAGCCACGTTTCCGTCGGGCACCCGTGCGCGTCGCCGCCTCCGCCGCTCGCCGGCGCCGATTCCGGCCAAGTCCGGCGAAGCCCCGGCCACCCCTGGATGCGGCGCTGCGAGCCCTTTCGAATGGGCCTAGCCCCGCTCCTCCCCGAGCCCCGTAGCGCGATTCCGGCCAACTCCGGCGAGGGGCCGTCGCTGATTTGGTCGCCGGAGTTGCTCCGGCGCCGGCCGCCGACGTGGCTGGCCTGGGCCCCCCCCAGTGCCACTGCCAGTGGGCCCGTGGGCCCCGTTGACTGGGTCCACCCAGTCAACGTGCTGACTGGGCAGGCCCAGCCACTGACATGCGGGCCCCGCCGCAAAAAAAAAGAAAAAAAAATGTTTTATAAATAAAAATAATTAGATTAACTAATCACTCACTGACATATGGGGTCCACCCCCTCTAATTAGACTGTTAGTTTAGTTTAAATTAATATTAGACTAACAGAGGCTGACATGTGGGTCCCACTGGACCCACCTGTCTGGTTTGACTGGTCAGCCGACCTGTTGACATGCTGACGTCAGCATTGCCTCATGCTGACGTCATAATTCATTTTTGCTTAATTTAAATAATTCCAGGAATTCAAATAAACTTTGAAAATTCATATCTTTTAAACCGTAACTCGGATGAAAATGTTCTCTATATGAAAGTTGCTCAGAACGACGAGACGAATCCGAATACGCAGTCCGTTCGTCCACCACACCTCCCTAACCTATCGAACTAGCAACTTTCCCCCTCCGGTCCGTCTGTCCGAAAACGCGAAACATCGGGAATACCTCCCGTATGTCCCCCCCTTCGCCGGTACCACCTACTGTCGCGTTAGGACACACCTAGCACCGTTCATTGTCATGTCACGCATCGTCATGCTTATGTTTGCATTGTATTTACTGTTTCTTCCCCCCCTCTTCTCTCCGGTAGACTACGAGACCGACACCGCTGCTGCCCAGTTCGACTACGGAGTTGACGACCCCTCCTACTTGCCAGAGCAACCAGGCAAGCCCCCCCCCCCTTGATCACCAGATATCGCCTACTCTTCTCTATACTGCTTGCATTAGAGTAGTGTAGCATGTTACTGCTTTTCGATATCCTATCCTGATGCATAGCCTATCCTTGCTACTACTGTTGTTACCTTTACCTGCAATCCTACATGCTTAGTATAGGATGCTAGATTTCCATCAGTGGCCCTACATTCTTGTCCGTCTGCTGTGCTATACTATCGGGCCGTGATCACCTGGGCGGTGATCACGGGTATATACTTATATACTTTATATATGACACATGTGATGACTAAAGTCGGGTCGGCTCGTAGGAGTACCCGCAAGTGGATCTTTGTGGCGGAGCGACAGGGCAGGTTGAGACCACCTAGGTGAGAGGTGGGCCTGGCCCTGGTCGGCGTTCGCGGATACTTAACACGCTTAACGAGATCTTGGTATTTGATCTGAGTCTGGCCATTTGGTCTATACGCACTAACCATCTACGCGGGAGTAGTTATGGGTATCCCGGCGTCGTGGTATCAGCCGAAGCCTTCTTGACGTCAGCGACTGAGTGGCGCGCGCCAGATTGGACTGGAACGCCACTAGGCTAGGTCTGCTTCCGGCCGCGTACGCAACGTGCAGGTGTGCATAGGGCGATGGGCCCAGACCCCTGCGCGCATAGGGTTAGACCGGCGTGCTGACCGCTCTGTTGTGCTTAGGTGGGGCTGCGACGCGTTGATCTTATGAGGCCGGGCATGACCCAGAAAAGTGTGTCCGGCCAAATGGGATCGAGCGTGTTGGGTTATGTGGTGCACCCCTGCAGGGAAGTTTATCTATTCGAATAGCCGTGTCCCTCGGTAAAAGGACGACCCGGAGTTGTACCTTGACCTTATGACAACTAGAACTGGATACTGAATAAAATACACCCTTCCAAGTGCCAGATACAACCCGGTGATCGCTCTCTAACAGGGCGACGAGGAGGGGATCGCCGGGTAGGATTATGCTATGCGATGCTACTTGGAGGACTTCAATCTACTCTCTTCTACTTGCTGCAAGATGGAGATGGCCAGAAGCGTAGTCTTCGACAGGACTAGCTATTCCCCTTTTATTCTGGCATTCTGCAGTTCAGTCCACTGATATGCCCCTTTACACATATACCCATGCATATGTAGTATAGCTCCTTGCTTGCGAGTACTTTGGATGAGTACTCACGGTTGCTTCTCTCCCTCTTTTCCCCCTTTCCTTTCTATCTGGTTGTCACAACCAGATGTTAGAGTCCAGGAGCCAGACGCCACCGTCGACGACGACACCTACGGCACTGGAGGTGCCTACTACTACGTGCAGCCCGCTGACGACGATCAGGAGTAGTTAGGAGGATCCCAGGCAGGAGGCCTGCGCCTCGTTCGATCTGTATCCCAGTTTGTGCTAGCCTTCTTAAGGCAAACTTGTTTTAACTTATGTCTGTACTCAGATATTGTTGCTTCCGCTGACTCGTCTGTGATCGAGCACTTGTATTCGAGCCCTCGAGGCCCCTGGCTTGTATTATGATGCTTGTATGACTTATTTATGTTTTAGAGTTGTGTTGTGATATCTTCCCGTGAGTCCCTGATCTTGGTCGTACACATTTGCGTGCATGATTAGTGTACGGTCAAATCGGGGGCGTCACAAGTTGGTATCAGAGCCGACTGCCTGTAGGAATCCCCCTATCCACACTCCTTGGCCGAAGTCGAGTCTAGACATTACAAAACTTTTACTAACATGGCTGTGTGTCTTACGGGCCCACGTCGCCATTGGGTGGTACTAGTATCTTTTACTCCTTGACCTTTATTCTGGGACTCTGAACTCTCTTCTACTCGGGTTAAACGAATTTACTAACTATAACACTAGGATCCCGTGACCACATTCACCCCAAAGTTGGATAAGCCATAGTTGTTTCTTAGAGTAGTATTTTGAACAATACACACACTGGCACTTGACTCCTTTGAAACGTCTTTGCTTTCAGATGGAACCCACGAGGCAGGTCATTCGCCACACGACGGCCATTGGTGCCTCGGGATCACCTGCGGTGCTAGCTGAGATGATGACCTATCTGGGTTATCGCTGGCACCCTGAGTACACCGTCTACGAGGAGTACCAGGACTTTAACCAGGAGCAGTACCGTGCCATCGTCCACCTCTACTCTCGGGAGTACGACTCCACTACTGTGCTGCACACCGCACATGGTGTTGGTGTGACCACCGATATGGCTGTCCACGATGCTGCCTATGCTGCCCTGACACGTCTTCGTGGAGAGTATCAGGAGTTGGACACCTCCCCTTTCAGGCACATTGCTATCGCATCTGATGTTGGTGCGGAGGGATACTATACTGCTGCCTACTCCACTGTCACCCGAGAGCCCTTCTACCATCAGCACCTGGTTCTGCATGCTGATGGGCTGGATCGAGCTAACCGAGCTCTTCGCCACGAGATGTACACCACCCGTCAGCACCTTTACCGTGCTCTGACGCTGCTGCACCCCTTTGTCCGATCTGGACAGGTACCGCGTACTGCGATCTACCCAGCCAGGACCGTGATGCCCCATGGTGTCGGTTGGCCAGAGGTGGGAGGTTACTCTCCCGCACTTGGCCCTCTTCTGCCACCTGAGCGTCGGGCTCTACACCTGAGTATCCGCGGCCCCCAGTCTGCTGACGTCGAGGGCTATCCGTTGCCTCACTACCAGCTGTCGGGCTACGATTACCTCCACAGTACCTCTTGGGACTGAGGTAGGCTTGCTTGTAGTATTAGTTGTAGTCGCCGCGAGCCTGTGTGCCGCCTATGATGTTTTAGTCTATGTACTGAACTCTATGCATGACCCCTTTTGTAAGTTATGCCGACTACTATGTAGTAGCTATCGTGCTCCTTTCATTATGCATGTTTCATCATGAATGATTCTTGTCATTGCAAATTTCTCAATGCTGAACTACCCCTGTTATATATTAGCAGGATGGTTAGACCAGGTGGTCGTGGTCGTGGTGGCGATGCCCCACCACCACCTGAGTACATGGCTGGTATGATCCAACAGTTTGAACTGAACCGCCAATTCATGGAAAATATGATGGCCCAGTTTCCTCGCCCCAATATGAACCAGCAGCCAGCTCAAGTGACTCTTCAAGATTTCATACGCCTCAACCCAACCATCTACCGCAGCTCAACTCAGCCTCTGGATGCTGATGACTGGCTCCGTGACATCACCTATGAGATGGAGTCTGCTGATGTAGCCCCTGCCAGCTATGTCACCTTTGCTTCCTTCTTCTTGAAGGGACCCGTAGCTCAATGGTGGGACAGCCACAGGCGTACTCTGCCAGCTGGAACAATCATCACATGGCTAGACTTCCAAGCTGCTTTCCGTGCCCGCTTCATTCCTCAGGGAGTCATGGACCGGAAGAAGCGTGAGTTCCGCAACCTCACCCAAGGCAACAAAACTGTCGAAGCTTATCAGCGGGAGTTTCTGGACTTGTCCCGCTATGCTGAAGAAGACATTGCAACTGATGCACGCAGACAGGAGAAGTTCCGTGATGGCCTTCAAGCTGACATCAAGCTCGCACTTCTAGTGCATGACTTTGCTGATTTCTCCACCTTGGTGAACAAGGCCATCAATGTCGAAACTGGTCTGCGGGAATACCAGAGCTCTCACAGGCACAACCGTGACACGGGCTCATCTTCGGGCTTGCCCGCACAGAAGCGTAAGTTATGGATCCCGAACAACATGTACCGTCCAAATGCATCTGCCCCAAGGCAGACCTATGCTGCACCTTGTCTGCCTCCACCACCATCTAGGCAGTCAAGACTTCCAGCTCCACCATCCCAAGCTCCTGTTCCCACTCCGAATAATGGCTTGTGCTTCAGGTGTGGTCAACCAGGGCACCGTGCTAAAGAATGCAACCAGAACCAGAATCAACTGGCCCTTCCAGCAACTGGCCGTGGTAACAATCAGCCCCGCAACAACAATGCTAAGTCTTATGGTCGTGCTCATGCCAACCACGTTGATCTCAACGAAGCTCAAGACCAGCCTGCTACTGTGATGGGTACACTCCTCATAAATTCAGTACCAGCATCCGTTTTATTTGATACAGGTGCATCGCATTCATTCATGTCAGAAGATTTTGCATACAAGCACGACGTTAAATGTGAGGAGATGAACACCTCTGTATTGGTCAAAACCCCCGTGGGACAGTGTCAAACCTCCTTGGTTGGCATCGATGTCCCCGTGGAAATCGAAGGGCTGGAATTCTACGCCTCTCCCATTATCCTGAAGTCGTCTAACATCGACCTCATTTTGGGTACGGATTGGTTGAAAGCGCATACTGCTTCTATAGTTTGCGCCACTAAAACCGTCCATCTGCTAGACCCTTCAGATGAAATAGTTGCTTACCAAGCTCATCTGGTGCAAAATGCCGAGGCAAGGCTCTATGCATTGAATGCATTGAATGCTGCACCACTCGAGGGCATTGAAAACATTCCCGTCGTCCGTGAATTCCTCGACGTCTTTCCTGAAGAACTTCCAGGGATTCCCCCTGCTAGAGCTGTCGAATTCATCATCGACTTGAAACCAGGCACCACTCCTATAGCCAAGAGACCCTACAAAATGCCGCCGCATGAACTCCTTGAGCTTAAGGAGGAAATCGACAAATCTCTTCGCAAGGGATTCATTCGCCCAAGTTGCTCTCCTTGGGGAGCACCTTCTCTCTTTGTCAAGAAGAAGGATGGGACAAACCGGTTAGTTCAAGACTACCGTCCTATAAACCAAGCTACCATCCAGAATAAATACCCCCTTCCTCGGATCAATGATCTGTATGATCAACTGGCGGGTTCGTCAGTGTTCTCTAAGCTCGACTTGAGGTTGGGCTACCACCAGATCCGTGTTCGAGAAGAGGATATCCCAAAGACCGCCTTCGTGACTCGCTATGGTTCATACGAGTACACCATCATGTCTTTCGGTTTAACCAATGCTCCAGCCACCTTCTCTCGTCTGATGAACTATATATTCATGGATTACCTCGACAAGTTCGTCGTGGTTTATCTGGATGATATCCTGGTATTTTCCAAGAACGAAGTAGAACATGCCGAACATCTTCGACTTGTGCTGGAGAAGCTACGAGAGCATCAACTATATGCCAAGTTCTCCAAATGTGAATTCTGGCTACCCGAATTAACCTATCTCGGGCATGTCATCTCTAAGGATGGTATTGCCGTCAACCCTGAACGAGTTCAGGCTATTCTTGATTGGACTCCTCCCAAGAACGTTAAGAAAGTCAGAAGTTTTCTCGGTCTCGCCAGCTATTGCCGTCGATTCGTCGAGAACTTCTCTAAGATCGCCAGGCCTCTGAGTAACCTGTTGCATAAGGGTGTCAAGTTCCAATGGACAGACAAATGTCAGGAAAGTTTCCAAGCACTCAAAGACAAGTTGACTTCTGCTCCAGTTCTAGCTCCACCTGATACTAAGAAGGACTTTGTCATTTACTGCGACGCTTCCCGTCAAGGATTAGGCTGTGTCCTAATGCAAGACCGCAAAGTGATTGCTTATGCCTCTCGGCAATTGCGCCCTCACGAAGAGAACTACCCAGTTCACGACCTCGAACTTGCTGCTGTCATTCATGCGCTGAAGCAGTGGCGACATTACCTTCTCGGTAATCGTTGCGAGATCTTCACTGACCACCAAAGTCTGAAGTATCTGTTTACTCAGCCAGATCTGAACCTCTGTCAACAGAGATGGATGGAGCTTGTTGCAGACTTTGACTTGGGTATTTCCTATACGCCAGGCAAGGCTAATGTAATGGCTGATGCCTTGAGCCGCAAGTCTTACTGCAACCACCTCCAGGTTCATAAAGTTCAGCCCTCGCTTGTTGAAGAATTCAGGAAGCTGAACCTCCATATTGTTCCTCCGGGTGCACTCGCTCCCCCTCCTAAGGAGTTTGGCAAGGTGAACCTCCACGTTGTTACCCAGGGTTCCCTCAATACCCTAGTTGCTAAACCAGATCTCGTGGATAGCATCAAAAGGCTACAGAAGTATGACTCTGAAGCCCACAAGATTAAGCGCTACCTCGCAGAAGGAAAGCCCTCATTCTTCACCATTGCTGAAGATGGCACCCTATACTTCAAGGGCCGCCTAGTGGTGCCATGTGCAGAGAAAAACCTGGATATGACCCAGGAAGTTATGAAAGAAGCTCATGATACACCTCTGTGTATCCATCCTGGTAGTACAAAGATGTACCAAGACATCCGTCAGAGATTCTGGTGGTCTAATATGAAGCAAGCCATTGCTCGTTATGTTGCCGAGTGTGACGTTTGCCGTCGTATCAAAGCAGAACATCAAAGGCCTGCTGGAACTCTGCAACCTATCTCTATTCCCGAATGGAAATGGGACCATGTTGAGATGGACTTCGTCACTGGATTTCCCAAATCACAGAAAGGTAATGATGCTATTCTTGTCGTCATTGACCGACTTTCCAAAGTTGCACATTTTCTGGCAGTCAAAGAAACGATCACTGCTAGCCAGTTGGCAACGCTCTATATGTCCAGGATTGTTTCACTCCACGGTATTCCATTGGTTATCAGCTCAGACCGTGGCAGCTTATTCACTTCAAGATTCTGGGCAAGTTTCCAAGAAGCTATGGGAACTCATCTGTCATTCAGTACTGCGTTTCATCCTCAATCGCAAGGGCAAGTTGAACGCGTCAACCAAGTTCTCGAAGACATGCTTCGAGCTTGTGTTATTTCCTTCGGCAAGAAATGGGAGGAATCTCTCCCGTATGCTGAGTTCTCTTATAATAATAGCTATCAAGCTAGTCTGAAGATGGCCCCCTTCGAAGTGTTATATGGACGAAAGTGCCGAACCCCTCTGAACTGGTCAGAAACTGGGGAACGTCCACTCTTCGGCCCGGATATTATCCAAGATGCCGAAGAACAAGTCCGCATTATTCGCGAGAATCTCAAGACTGCTCAGTCACGTCAGAAGAGTCAGTATGACCGTCATCATAAAGACATGGTCTATCAACCTGGCGAAAAGGCTTATCTTCGAGTCACACCTATGAAGGGTGCTCACCGCTTCGGGATCAAGGGCAAACTAGCTCCTCGCTATATTGGCCCATTCACTATTCTCGAAAGGCGTGGAAAAGTGGCATACGAACTGGAGCTACCGCCGAACCTTTCTCAGGTTCACGATGTGTTCCATGTGTCACAGCTCCGCCGATGCTTCAAGGACCCAATCCGAGCTGTGGATCATGAAGTGCTCGAATTGCAGCAAGACCTCTCCTATAAGGAGCATCCGGTCCGCATTCTCGACCAAGCTGAACGCCGCACACGTCAGAAGGCGATCAAGTTTCTCAAAGTCCAGTGGTCGCACCATTCTGAAGATGAGGCCACTTGGGAACGAGAGGATCGTCTGCGCGAAGAATACCCCGCACTGTTTCCTTCTACCTCCTAAATCTCGGGACGAGATTTCTTGTAGTGGAGGAGATTTGTAACACCCCGAGAATCATGCTACAGTAACTCTCTGAGATTAAGCTAATCATGTTGCTAAACAGGGCTTGATCACATTTGAATCACATTCCTTTTCAAACTCCTAATTCAAACTTCAATTAAAATTAAAGTGGAAAATAAAAGTTTTCAAAAAATTTGAACAAAAATGTTCGGTGGTTGCCAAATAATACACTGGTAATTATGGTGGAGAAAACACATTTTTATAAAATACCTAAATACTTTTAAATGAAATAAAACAGAAAAGAAAATAAACAAATAAAAAGAAAACAGAAAACAGAACAGACAGGGAAAAAGAAAAAAAGGGGAAGGCCCCTTTCCCCCCCACTGGACCGCTGGCCCAACTGGGCCGACCCCCGGCCCAGCCGGCCAGCCCACCTCTCCCGCTCGCCCCCTCCCCTGTTCCCCCGACCGGGGTCGGAACAGGGGCCGTCCCCGCCGCACCACCTCGCCGGCGACGGGGAGGATAAGGGCGCCAGCACCCCCGCCTCCTCGGGCCTCTCTCCCACTCGCCCCGCTCTCCCCTCGGCCTCCGCGCCTCCCTCTTCCCCCCCCAGATCCGCGCCGCTCTCTTCTTCCCCCCCCCCCCCCCCCGCCCGACGCGCTCGCCGCCGTTCCCGTCGTTCGCACGGCCACCGTGCCCCAATCGCCACCTCGCCGTGTCATACGCCGTCGCCGCCCTCGACTACACCACCTCCGCCTCTCCGTTGAACCTCGGAGCCACTGCAACGGCCTCCCCGAGCTCCTCTTCAACTTCGGACGCCGGCGACCCCCTTCTTCCCTGGCGACGACCTGCTGCTCCTAAGCTCTCACCGGCCTCCGTGTGCCGCGCGGTGAGCCTCTTCCCCCCTCCTCCCCTGTCCTTTCTCTCTCGCGCGCCCCCTAGCTTCTTCCCCGCGCGCGCCCGAACGCCGCGCCGCGGAGCTCGCCGCCGGCGGGTCTCCGGTGACCTTTTGGTCACGGGCTCAAGCCCGCAGCACTCCCCACCGCACGTAGAAGCTTCCTAGCCCCTCCGCTTGCTCGACCGCCCGCCGTAGCCACGTTTCCGTCGGGCACCCGTGCGCGTCGCCGCCTCCGCCGCTCGCCGGCGCCGATTCCGGCCGAGTCCGGCGAAGCCCCGGCCACCCCTGGATGCGGTGCTGCGAGCCCTTTCGAATGGGCCTAGCCCCGCTCCTCCCCGAGCCCCGTAGCGCGATTCCGGCCAACTCCGGCGAGGGGCCGCCGCTGATTTGGTCGCCGGAGTTGCTCCGGCGCCGGCCGCCGACGTGGCTGGCCTGGGCCCCCCCCAGTGCCACTGCCAGTGGGCCCGTGGGCCCCGTTGACTGGGTCCACCCAGTCAACGTGCTGACTGGGCAGGCCCAGCCACTGACATGCGGGCCCCGCCGCAAAAATAAAAAAAAAAGAAAAATGTTTTATAAATAAAAATAATTAGATTAACTAATCACTCACTGACATATGGGGTCCACCCCCTCTAATTAGACTGTTAGTTTAGTTTAAATTAATATTAGACTAACAGAGGCTGACATGTGGGTCCCACTGGACCCACCTGTCTGGTTTGACAGGTCAGCCGACCTGTTGACCTGCTGACGTCAGCATTGCCTCATGCTGACGTCATAATTCATTTTTTCTTAATTTAAATAATTCCAGGAATTCAAATAAACTTTGAAAATTCATATCTTTTAAACCGTAACTCGGATGAAAATGTTTTCTATATGAAAGTTGCTCAGAACGACGAGACGAATCCGAATACGCAGTCCGTTCGTCCACCACACCTCCCTAACCTATCGAACTAGCAACTTTCCCCCTCCGGTCCGTCTGTCCGAAAACGCGAAACATCGGGAATACCTCCCGTATGTCCCCCCCCTTCGCCGGTACCACCTACTGTCGCGTTAGGACACACCTAGCACCGTTCATTGTCATGTCACGCATCGTCATGCTTATGTTTGCATTGTATTTACTGTTTCTTCCCCCCCTCTTCTCTCCGGTAGACTACGAGACCGACACCGCTGCTGCCCAGTTCGACTACGGAGTTGACGACCCCTCCTACTTGCCAGAGCAACCAGGCAAGCCCCCCCCCCTTGATCACCAGATATCGCCTATTCTTCTCTATACTGCTTGCATTAGAGTAGTGTAGCATGTTACTGCTTTTCGATATCCTATCCTGATGCATAGCCTATCCTTGCTACTACTGTTGTTACCTTTACCTGCAATCCTACATGCTTAGTATAGGATGCTAGATTTCCATCAGTGGCCCTACATTCTTGTCCGTCTGCTGTGCTATACTATCGGGCCGTGATCACCTGGGCGGTGATCACGGGTATATACTTATATACTTTATATATGACACATGTGATGACTAAAGTCGGGTCGGCTCGTAGGAGTACCCGCAAGTGGATCTTTGTGGCGGAGCGACAGGGCAGGTTGAGACCACCTAGGTGAGAGGTGGGCCTGGCCCTGGTCGGCGTTCGCGGATACTTAACACGCTTAACGAGATCTTGGTATTTGATCTGAGTCTGGCCATTTGGTCTATACGCACTAACCATCTACGCGGGAGTAGTTATGAGTATCCCGGCGTCGTGGTATCAGCCGAAGCCTTCTTGACGTCAGCGACTGAGTGGCGCGCGCCGGATTGGACTGGAACGCCACTAGGCTAGGTCTGCTTCCGGCCGCGTACGCAACGTGCAGGTGTGCATAGGGCGATGGGCCCAGACCCCTGCGCGCATAGGGTTAGACCGGCGTGCTGACCGCTCTGTTGTGCTTAGGTGGGGCTGCGACGCGTTGATCTTATGAGGCCGGGCATGACCCAGAAAAGTGTGTCCGGCCAAATGGGATCGAGCGTGTTGGGTTATGTGGTGCACCCCTGCAGGGAAGTTTATCTATTCGAATAGCCGTGTCCCTCGGTAAAAGGACGACCCGGAGTTGTACCTTGACCTTATGACAACTAGAACTGGATACTGAATAAAATACACCCTTCCAAGTGCCAGATACAACCCGGTGATCGCTCTCTAACAGGGCGACGAGGAGGGGATCGCCGGGTAGGATTATGCTATGCGATGCTACTTGGAGGACTTCAATCTACTCTCTTCTACTTGCTGCAAGATGGAGATGGCCAGAAGCGTAGTCTTCGACAGGACTAGCTATCCCCCTTTTATTCTGGCATTCTGCAGTTCAGTCCACTGATATGCCCCTTTACACATATACCCATGCATATGTAGTATAGCTCCTTGCTTGCGAGTACTTTGGATGAGTACTCACGGTTGCTTCTCTCCCTCTTTTCCCCCTTTCCTTTCTATCTGGTTGTCACAACCAGATGTTAGAGTCCAGGAGCCAGACGCCACCGTCGACGACGACACCTACGGCACTGGAGGTGCCTACTACTACGTGCAGCCCGCTGACGACGATCAGGAGTAGTTAGGAGGATCCCAGGCAGGAGGCCTGCGCCTCGTTCGATCTGTATCCCAGTTTGTGCTAGCCTTCTTAAGGCAAACTTGTTTTAACTTATGTCTCTACTCAGATATTGTTGCTTCCGCTGACTCGTCTGTGATCGAGCACTTGTATTCGAGCCCTCGAGGCCCCTGGCTTGTATTATGATGCTTGTATGACTTATTTATGTTTTAGAGTTGTGTTGTGATATCTTCCCGTGAGTCCCTGATCTTGGTCGTACACATTTGCGTGCATGATTAGTGTACGGTCAAATCGGGGGCGTCACACCACCTATCCCGGAGGGCCCCGTGGGCTGAAAGTGGAAGGGAACCAGCCCTTAGTGGGCTGGGGCGCCCCCCTTGGGCCTTCCCCCATGCGCCTAGGGTTGGGAACCCTAGGGTGGGGGGCTTCCCCCTTGCCTTGGGGGGCAAGGCAACCCCTTCCCCCCTTTGGCCGCCGCCCCCCCATGAGATCCCATCTCTAGGGCCGGCGCCCCCCAGGGGGCCTATATAAAGGGGGGAGGGAGGGCAGCAATAAGACAGCCTTGGGCGCCTCCCTCCTCCCCTGCAACACCTCTCTCTCTCTCGCAGAAGCTCGGCGAAGCCCTGCCGGAGACCCGCTACATCCACCACCACGCCGTCGTGCTGTTGGATCTCCATCAACCTCTCCTTCCCCCTTGCTGGATCAAGAAGGAGGAGACGTCGCTGCACCGTACGTGTGTTGAATGCGGAGGTGCCGTCCGTTCGGCACTCGGTCATCGGTGATTTGGATCACGGCGAGTACGACTCCGTCATCCACGTTCATTGGAACGCTTCCGCTCGCGATCTACAAGGGTATGTAGATGCACTCCCTTCCCCTCGTTGCTAGTACACTCCATAGATGCATCTTGGTGAGCGTAGGAAAATTTTAAATTATGCTACGATTCCCAACACAGTGATCTTGAGCATTTCAGCCTGCATTATATGCTCCTCGGTTATTACCACATCGCCCAGCTCGGGAACGTAAACGGTTTGCCCACAATAATATTGGACGCGCGTACTCTCATGTGTTGTTGGCACAACAAGCGGGGGGATCGATTGCGCCGCCTGTTCTCCCAGCTGGGGAACAGTTTTCCCGCATTTTTTGACAGCTGCTTGTTGGCTCGAGCTCGAGCTCGCTTCTTTCTGTAGTCGTGCTCGATGTGCCTTCCTGATTTGGCGCTCATAGTCTAAGTCAATAGGCTTGGGAGCTGGTGGTCTAGCCATACGAATGAAGTGGTCAATCTTTTCCTCAGGCACTTTCTCCCTCGGCGGCGGTGCCGGTTTCGGTCCAAAATGGGCGTCCACTTCGGCCTGCACTATGGCATCGTTTTGCTCCTCGGTCATATTGTAAGGCCTCTGAGGAAGAGGAGCGAGGCTGCTTGGACCATATTTATATCGCTTGTCTCCGCCTGTACTACCTCGACTCGTACCGCTACGCACCATAGCTGCGGCGTGTCTCTTCTGCGATTGCTGAGGCGGCGGAGACGGCTGGCGTGGCTGAGTTGGAGCAGGAGGAGTGGCCTGATGCTGTGCTGGACTTGAAGCAGGAGGTGTGGCCTGACACGGTGTCGGACTTGAAGCAGGTGGTGTGGCCTGACGCTGTGCCGGACTTGAAGCAGGAGGTGTGGCCTGACACGGTGTCGGACTTGAAACAGGAGGAGTGGCCTGACGCTGTGCCGGACTTGAAGCAGGAGTCTGCTCACGCGTTCGTGGACTTGGAGGAGCGGGAGTCTGCTGACATGGTGGCGGACTTTGAGGAGGAGTCAGCAGACACGGTGTCGGTGGACTTCGAAAGATGATGCAATCCTTTCTTCATAGGATGATATAATGTATGGCCTCTCCCAGTGTGTGCTCGTCGTCACCTCCAGGAATGTCAAGCTGTAGCCCCGAATATGGGTCCACCACCTCATCAACCAAGACACGAGCATAGCCTGCTGGAATCGGGGCGCAATGGAAGGTTGCTTCGGGGGTAATTGTAAAAGCAACGGCGTCCGCCACCTTCATGGATATGTTCTTCATTTTGAAGTGTAGCTCACAGTTAGTGTTCTCTATGATGTCATCCACAGGGTATGTATCCAGCAGTGCGTCGCCGCGGGGTGGAACCAACGCTGCTTCTCGGCATGGATGGGGCGGTGCTATCCAATGCTGGATGATCATCCGCTTGCTGCTGCCGCTGCTGAGATCCCCTTTCCGGGCTAAGTGAGTCGATCTGCTGCTGCTGCTGGAATTTGAGTGCCAAGTCCGCGTGCCTTGCTTCTAGGCCTTGAAGGCGTTCCGCGTCCTGCTTCCTCTGCTCCTCCTCCAGCTTCCTCTTGTTCTCCTCCTCCATCTTCTTTCTTGCACGAGTCCTGTAGTCGTCGTTCCATTCCGAAAACCCTCATACCAGGGAATAACGCCCTTGCCTCATGTTCTTCCCGGGTGTTCAGGATTTCCCAGGGCGCGCGTAAGATCGTCATTCTCTCTGTTGGGCGTGAACACCCCCTTTCGAGCATCTTCTATTGCGTCAAGTAACTTTTGTTCTCTTTTAGACTTGCCCTCTTCGAAACCAGGCCTGTCTTCGGGTCCAACGCCCCCCCATGCGCATAGAACCAAGTTCTGCACCTGGGGGGCCAGCTCCTAGTAACCGGAGTGACCCCTGCATCCTCCATCTCTTGCTCAGACTTATCCCACTTAGGCATTGCCACCGCGTAGCCACCTGGACCCAGCCTATTGAACTGCGTCTTTTTTGCGGCATTGGCCTTGTTTTTTCTCGACCGTTCCTTAGATAATTCTGATTCCTTGAATTTCAGGAAAGCGGGCCAGTGTTCTCTTTGCTTCTCCAGTGTTCCCTTGAATTCTGGAGTCTTCCTTTCTGCAGCGAGGTAATTGGCCCATACAGTTTTCTTGTGGGTGTTGAATGCAATTGCCATCTTCTTAAGAGCAGCGTCCTTGACTTTCCGCACATCTGCATCAGTGAAATAATCTGGTAGGGCGAAATGTTCCATCAGAGATTTTCAAAGCTTTTGTTTTGCTCTGCCGTCGACCCAAGTAACATCTGGGCGTTTAGTTTTTGGCTCTTTCCATTCTTGAATGGAGATCGGGAGTTGGTCCTTCACAAGAACTCCGCACTAACGAACGAACTTGTTCGCAATGTTCTTAGGCGTGAGGGGTTCGCCACTAGCTTTGATGGAATCGATGTTGTACTTTACACCCTCCTTCAACTTTTTGCCCGGGCCGCGCTTTGTCCTGCTGTCTGTAGAAGCAGATTTGCTCGATCCGGAGGGCTGAAAGAAGAAAGATCGATTCGTTAATATATCTTCAAATAAAAAAACATGTGATGATCACTAGATGCCTGCTTATATAAATATTGTTGGGTAACGTAGCAATAATTCAAAAAATTCCTACGTGTCACCAAGATCAATCTAGGAGATGCTAGCAACGAGAGAGAGGGAGTGCATCTTCATACCCTTGAAGATCGCTAAGCGTTACAAGAACGCGGTTGATGGAGTCGTACTCGCAGCGATTCAAATCGCGGAAGATCTGATCTAGCGCCGAACGGACGGCGCCTCCGCGTTCAACACACGTACAGCCCGAGGACGTCTCCTCCTTCTTGATCCAGCAAGGGGAGAGGAGAAGTTGAGGGAGAACTCCAGCAGCACGACGGCATGGTGGCAATGGAGCTCGTGGTTCTCCGGCAGAGCTTCGCTAAGCAATACGGAGGAGGAGGAGGAGGTGTATGAGGAGGGAGGGCTGCGCCAGGGAAGAGGTGCGGCTGCCCTCCCACCCCTCCACTATATATAGGGGCAAAGGGAGAGGGGGAGGCGCCCTAGGGTTTCCCCTAGGGGGCGGCGGCCAAGCAGATTGGATCTCCCTAGCGAAAATCCTAGGGAGACTTGCCCCCCAAGCCAAGCAGGTGGAGGCTTGCCTCCCAAGCCAGGTGGAGGCGCCCCACCTCCACAAGTAACATGGGAAAGGGTGTGGGGGGTGCACCACCCCTTAGTGGGCTGGTTTGCCCCTTCCCCTTTGGCCCATGAGGCCCTCCAACACTTGCCGGGGCTCCCGAAACACCTTTCGGTCATGCTGGCCATAGCCTGGTACCCCCGGAACACTTCCGGACTCCAATACCCTTCGTCCAATATATCGATCTTCACCGCCGGACCATTCTGGAACTCCTCGTGATGTCCGGGATCTCATCCGGGACTCCGAACAACCTTCGGTAACCACATACTATTTCCCATAACAACTCTAGCGTCACCGAACCTTAAGTGTGTAGACCCTACGGGTCCGGGAACCATGCAGACATGACCGAGACGTTCTCCGGCCAATAACCAACAGAGGGATCTGGATACCCATATTGGCTCCCACATGTTCCATGATGATCTCATCGGATGAACCACGATGTCGGGGATTCAATCAATCCCGTATACAATTCACTTTGTCAATCGGTATGTTACTTGCCCGAGATTCGATCGTCGGTATCCCAATACCTCGTTCAATCTTGTTACCGGCAAGTCTCTTTACTCGTTCCGTAACGCATGATCCCGTGGCTAACTCCTTAGTCACATTGAGCTCATTATGATGATGCATTACCGAGTGGGCCTAGAGATACCTCTCCGTCATACGGAGTGACAAATCCCAGTCTCGATTCGTGCCAACCCAATAGACACTTTCGGAGATACCTGTAATGCACCTTTATAGCCACCCAGTTACGTTGTGACGTTTGGTACACCCAAAGCATTCCTATGGTATCCGGGAGTTGCACAATCTCATGGTCTAAGGAAACGATACTTGACATTAGAAAAGCTCTTAGCAAACGAACTACACGATCTTGTGCTATGCTTAGGATTGGGTCTTGTCCATCACATCATTCTCCTAATGATGTGACCCCGTTATCAATGACATCCAATGTCCATGGTCAGGAAACCATAACCATCTATTGATCAATGAGCTAGTCAACTAGAGGCTTACTAGGGACATGTTGTGGTCTATGTATTCACACATGTATTACGGTTTCCAGTTAATACAATTATAGCATGAACAAGGAAATACAATAATAACCATTTTATTATTGCCTCTAGGGCATATTTCCAACAATCTCCCACTTGCACTAGAGTCAATAATCTAGTTCACATCACTATGTGATTGTAATGAATCCAACACCCATGGGGTTTGTTCATATCTCGCTTGTGAGAGAGGTTATTAGTCTACGGGTCTGAACCTTTCAGATCCGTGTGTGCTTTACAAATCTCTATGTCATCTTGTAGATGCAGCTACCACGCGCTACTTGGAGCTATTCCAAATAACTGCTCTACTATACGAATCCGGTTTACTACTCAGAGTCATCCGGATTAGTGTCAAAGTTTGCATCGACGTAATCCTTTACGACGAACTCTTTTACCACCACCATAATCAAGAAAATTCCTTAGTCCACTAGTTACTAAGGATAAGTTCAACCGCTGTCATGTGATCCATTCCCGGATCACTATTGTACCCCTTGACTAACTCATGGCAAGGCACAATTCAGGTGCGGTACACAGCATAGCATACTGTAGAGCCCTTTTTTGATCTATCCTCATTGATCTTGATGCTCAATGTTCAAGTAGCTTAATCTAGGTTTTCCATTGAAAAACACTTTTCAAATAACCCTATATGCTTTCCAGAAATTCTACATCATTTCTGATCAACAATATGTTAACAACATATACTCATCAAAAATTCTATAGTGCTCCCACTCACTTCTTTGGAAATACAAGTTTCTCATAAACTTTGTAAAAACCCAAAATCTTTGATCATCTCATCAAAGCGTACATTCCATCTCCGAGATGCTTACTCCAGTCCTTAGAAGGATTGCTGGAGCTTTGCATACTTGTTAGCATCTTTCAGGATTGACAAAACCTTCAGCTGGTTGTATCACATACAACCTTTCCTCAAGAAAATCGTCGAGGAAACAATGTTTTTTGACATCCTATCTGCAAGATTTCATAAATGATGCAGCAACTGCTAACATAATTCCAACAGACTCTTAGCATCGCTACGAGTGAGAAAGTCTCATCGCAGTCAACTCCTTGAACTTGTCGGAAAACATCTTAACGACAAGTCGAGCTTTCTTAATGGTGACACTTACCATCATTGTCTGTCTTCCTTTTAAAATCCATCTGCACCCAACAGCCTTACGACCATCAAGTAGTTCTTCCAAAGTCTACACTTTGTTTTTATACATGGATCCTCTCTCGGATTTTATGGCCTCGAGCCATTCGTCGGAATCCGGGCCCACCATCGCTTCTCCATAGCTCGTAGATTCATTGTTGTCTAGCAACATGACTTCTAAGACAGGATTACGTACCACTCTGAAGTAGCATGCATCCTTGTCGTCCTACGAGGTTTGGTAGTGGCTTGATCCGAAGTTTCATGATCACTATCATAAGCTTCCACTTCAGTTGGTGTAGGTGCCACAGGAACAACTTCCTGTGCCCTGCTACACACTAGTTGAAGTGATGGTTCAATAACCTCATCAAGTCTCCACCATCTTCCCACTCAATTCTTTCGAGAGAAACTTTTTCCTCGAGAAAGGACCC
Source organism: Aegilops tauschii subsp. strangulata (assembly GCF_002575655.3). NCBI lineage: Eukaryota > Viridiplantae > Streptophyta > Magnoliopsida > Poales > Poaceae > Aegilops > Aegilops tauschii. The sequence goes on from NC_053037.3 coordinate 509,750,835, forward strand.
GTTTCTAGAAACAATCACTTTTGCTTCCAGATCTGAAATAGGAGGTATACCCAACTGTTTTGGGTATTCTATGAAGATGCATTTATCCGCTTTGGGTTCGAGCTTATCAGCCTGAAACTTTTTCACATAAGCGTCGCAGCCCCAAACTTTTAAGAAACGACAGCTTAGGTTTCTGTAAACCATAGTTCATACAGTGTCGTCTCAACGGAATTGCGTGGTGCCCTATTTAAAGTGAATGCGGTTGTCTCTAATGCCTAACCCATAAACGATAGTGGTAATTCGATAAGAGACATCATGGTATGCACCATATCCAATAGGGTGCAGTTATGATGTTCGGACACACCATCACACTATGGTGTTCCAGGCGGTATTAATTGTGAAACACTTTCCACAATGTCTTAATTGTGTGCCAAACTCGTAACTCAGATATTCATCTCTATGATCATATCATAGACATTTTATCCTCTTGTCACGACAACCTTCAACTTCACTCTGAAATTACTTGAACCTTTCAATAATTCAGACTTGTGTTTCATCAAGTAAATATACTCAGCATCTACTCAAATCATCTGTGAAGTAAGGACATAAGGATATCCACTGCGTGCCTCAGCACTCATTGGACTGCACACATCAAAATGTATTACTTCCAACAAGTTGCTTTCTTGTTCCATCTTACTGAAAACGAGGCCTTTCAGTCATCTTGCCCATGTGTTATGATTTGCATGTCTCAAGTGATTCAAAATCAAGTGAGTCCAAACGATCCATCTGCATGGAGTTTCTTCATGCATATATACCAATAGACATGGTTCGCATGTCTCAATCTTTTCAAAAACGAGTGTCTAAAGATCCATCTACATGGAGCTTCTTCATGCGTTCTATACCAATATGACTCAAATGGCAGTGCCACAAGTATGTGGTACTATCATTACTATTTTATATCTTTTGGCACGAACATGTGTATCACTACGATCGAGATTCATTTTAGGTGCAAGACCATTGAAGGTATTATTCAAATAAACAGAGTAACCATTATTCTCCTTAAATGAATTACCATATTGCGATAAACATAATCCAATCATGTCTATGCTCAATGCAAACACCAAATAATTATTATTTAGGTTTAACACCAATCTCGATGGTAGAGGGAGCATGCGATGCTTGATCACATCAACCTTGGAAACACTTCCAACACATATCGTCATCTCACCTTTAGCTAGTCTCCGTTTATTCCGCAGTTTTATTTCGAGTTACCAACACTTAGCAACCGAACCGGTATCTAATACCCTGGTGCTACTAGGAGTACTAGTAAAGTACACATTAATATAATGTATATCCAATATACTTCTGTCGACCTTGCCTACCTTCTCATCTACCAAGTATCTAGGGTAGTTCTGCTTTAGTGACCGTTCCCCTCATTACAGAAGCACTTAGTCTCGGGTTTGGGTTCAACCTTGGGTTTCTTCACTAGAGCAGCAACTAATTTGCCGTTTCATGAAGTATCCCTTCTTTCCCTTGCCCTTCTTGAAGCTAGTGGTTTTACTAACCATCAACAATTGATGCTCCTACTTGATTTCTACTTTCGTGGTGTCAAACATCGCGAATAGCTCAAGGATCATCATATCTATCCCTGATTTGTTATAGTTCATCACGAAGCTCTAGTAGCTTGGTGGCAGTGACTTTGGAGAACTATCACTATCTCATCTGGAAGATTAACTCCCACTCGATTCAAGCGATTGTAGTACTCAGACAATCTGAGCACATGCTCAATGGTTGAGCTTTTCTCCCTTAGTTTGCAGGCTTAAGAAACTTGTCAGAGGTCTCATACCTCTTGACGTGGGCACGAGCCTAAAATCCCAATTTCAGCTCTTGGAACATCTCATATGTTCCGCGACGTTTCAAAATGTCTTCGGTGCCTCAATTCTAAACCGTTCAACATTACGCACTGAACTATCACGTAGTCATCAAAACGTGTATGTCAGATGTTCGCAACATCCACAAACGACGCTCGAGGTTCAGCACACCGAGCGGTGCATTAAGGACATAAGCCTTCTGTGCAGCAATGAGGACAATCCTCAGTTTACGGACCCAGTCCGCATAATTGCTACTATCAACTTTCAACTAAATTTTCTCCAGGACCATATCTTAAACAGTAGAACTAAAGTGTAAGCTATGACATAATTTGCAAAGACCTTTTGACTATGTTCATGATAATTAAGTTCATCTAATCAAATTATTTAATGAACTCCCACTCAGATAGACATCCCTCTAGTCATCTAAGTGATACATGATCCGAGTCAACTAGGCCATGTCCGATCATCACGTGAGACGGACTAGTCATCATCGGTGAACATCTCCATGTTGATCGTATCTACTATACGACTCATGTTCGACCTTTCGGTCTCTTGTGTTCCGAGGCCATGTCTGTACATGCTAGGCTCGTCAAGTCAACCTAAGTGTTTCGCATGTGTAAATCTGGCTTACACCTGTTGTATGCGAACGTTAGAATCTATCACACCCGATCATCACGTGGTGCTTCGAAACAACGAACCTTCGCAACGGTGCATAGTTAGGGGGAACACATCTCTTGAAATTTTAGTGAGGGATCATCTTATTTATGCTACCGTCGTTCTAAGCAAATAAGATGTAAACATGACAAACATCACATGCAAATCATAAAGTGACATGATATGGCCAATATCATCTTGCGCCTTTTGATCTCCATCTTCGAGGCGCGGCATGATCACCTTCGTCACCGGCATGACACCATGATCTCCATCATCGTGTCTTCATGAAGTTGTCTCGCCAACTATTACTTCTACTACTATGGCTAACGGTTAGCAATAAAGTAAAGTAATTACATGGCGTTTTCATTGACACACAGGTCATACAATAAATTAAGACAACTCCTATGGCTCCTGCCGGTTGTCATACTCATCGACATGTAAGTCGTGATTCCTATTACAAGAACATGATCAATCTCATACATCACATATATCATTCATCACATCCTTTTGGCCATATCACATCACATAGCATACCCTGCAAAAACAAGTTAGACGTCCTCTAATTGTTGTTGCATGTTTTACATGGCTGCTATGGGTTTCTAGCAAGAACGTTTCTTACCTACGCAAAAGCCACAACGGTGATATGCCAATTGCTATTTACCCTTCATAAGGACCCTCTTCATCGAATCCGATCCGACTAAAGTGGGAGAGACAGACACCCGCTAGCCACCTTATGCATCAAGTGCATGCCAGTCGGTGGAACCTGTCTCACGTAAGAGTACGTGTAAGGTCGGTCCGGGCCGCTTCATCCCACAATGCTGCCGAATCAAGATAAGACTAGTAACGGTAAGAAAATTGAACAAATCATCGCCCACAACTTGTTGGGAATCGTAGCATAATTTTAAAATTTTCCTACGCTCACCAAGATACATCTATGGAGTGTACTAGCAACGAGGGGAAAGGAGTGCATCTACATACCCTTGTAGATCGCGAGCGGAAGCGTTCCAATGAACGTGGATGACGGAGTCGTACTCGCCGTGATCCAAATCACCGATGACCGAGTGCCGAACGGACGGCACCTCCGCGTTCAACACACGTACAGTGCAGCGACGTCTCCTCCTTCTTGATCCAGCAAGGGGGAAGGAGAGGTTGATGGAGATCCAACAGCACGACGGCGTGGTGGTGGATGTAGCGGGTCTCCGGCAGGGCTTCGCTGAGCTTCTGCGAGAGAGAGAGAGGTGTTGCAGGGGAGGAGGGAGCCGCCCAAGGCTGTCTTATTGCTGCCCTCCCTCCCCCCCTTTATATAGGCCCCCTGGGGGGCGCCGGCCCTAGAGATGGGATCTCATGGGGGGGCGGCGGCCAAAGGGGGGAAGGGGTTGCCTTGCCCTCCAAGGCAAGGGGAAGCCCCCCACCCTAGGGTTCCCAACCCTAGGCGCATGGGGGAAGGCCCAAGGGGGCCGCCCCAGCCCACTAAGGGCTGGTTCCCTTCCACTTTCAGCCCACGGGGCCCTCCGGGATAGGTGGCCCCACCCGGTGGACCCCCGGGACCATTCCGGTGGTCCCGATACAATACCGGTAACCCCCGAAACTTTCCCGGTGGCCGAAACTTGACTTCCTATATATAATTCTTCACCTCCGGACCATTCCGGAACCTCTCGTGACGTCCGGGATCTCATCCGGGACTCCGAACAACTTTCGGGTTTCCGCATACACATATCTCTACAACCCTAGCGTCACCGAACCTTAAGTGTGTAGACCCTACGGGTTCGGGAGACATGCAGACATGACCGAGACGCCTCTCCGGTCAATAACCAACAGCGGGATCTGGATACCCATGTTGGCTCCCACATGTTCCACGATGATCTCATCGGATGAACCACGGTGTCGAGGATTCAATCAATCCCGTATGCAATTCCCTTTGTCAATCGGTATGTTACTTGCCCGAGATTCGATCGTCGGTATCCCAATACCTTGTTCAATCTCGTTACCGGCAAGTCTCTTTACTCGTACCGCAATGCATGATCCCGTGACTAACGCCTTAGTCACTTTGAGCTCATTATGATGATGCATTACCGAGTGGGCCCAGAGATACCTCTCCGTCACACGGAGTGACAAATCCCAGTCTCGATCCGTGCCAACCCAACAGACACTTTCGGAGATACCCATAGTGCACCTTTATAGTCACCCAGTTACGTTGTGACGTTTGGCACACCCAAAGCACTCCTACGGTATCCGGGAGTTGCACGATCTCATGGTCTAAGGAAAAGATACTTGACATTGGAAAAGCTCTAGCAAACGAAACTACACGATCTTTTATGCTATGCTTAGGATTGGGTCTTGTCCATCACATCATTCTCCTGATGATGTGATCCCGTTATCAATGACATCCAATGTCCATAGTCAGGAAACCATGACTATCTGTTGATCAACGAGCTAGTCAACTAGAGGCTTACTAGGGACACGTTGTGGTCTATGTATTCACACATGTATTATGATTTCCGGACAATACAATTATAGCATGAATAATAGACAATAACCATGAACAAAGAAATATAATAATAACCATTTATTATTGCCTCTAGGGCATATTTCCAACAGTCTCCCACTTGCACTAGAGTCAATAATCTAGTTACATTGTGATGAATCGAACACCCATTGCGTCCCGGTGTTGATCATGTTTTGCTCTAGGGAGAGGTTTAGTCAACGGATCTGCTACATTCAGGTCCGTATGTACTTTACAAATATCTATGTCTCCATTTTGAACACTTTCACGAATGGAGTCGAAGCGACGCTTGATATGCCTGGTCTTCCTGTGAAACCTGGGCTCCTTCGCAAGGGCAATGGCTCCAGTGTTGTCACAGAAGAGAGTCATCGGGCCCGACGCATTGGGAATCACTCCTAGGTCGGTAATGAACTCCTTCATCCAGACTGCTTCCTGTGCTGCCTCCGAGGCTGCCATGTACTCCGCTTCACATGTAGATCCCGTCACGACGCTTTGCTTGCAACTGCACCAGCTTACTGCTCCTCCATTCAAAATATACACGTATCCAGTTTGTGACTTCGAGTCATCCAGATCTGTGTCGAAGCTAGCGTCGACGTAACCCTTTACGACGAGCTCTTCGTCACCTCCATAAACGAGAAACATATCCTTAGTCCTCTTCAGGTACTTCAGGATATTCTTGACCGCTGTCCAGTGTTCCATGCCGGGATTACTTTGGTACCTTCCTACCAAACTTACGGCAAGGTTTACATCAGGTCTGGTACACAGCATGGCATACATAATAGACCCTATGGCTGAGGCATAGGGGATGACACTCATCTTTTCTATATCTTCTGCCGTGGTCGGGCATTGAGCCGTGCTCAATTGCACACCTTGCAATACAGGCAAGAACCCCTTCTTGGACTAATCCATACTGAACTTCTTCAATATCTTGTCAAGGTATGTACTTTGTGAAAGACCAATGAGGCGTCTTGATCTATCTCTATAGATCTTGATGCCTAATATATAAGCAGCTTCTCCAAGATCCTTCATTGAAAAACACTTATTCAAATAGGCCTTTATACTTTCCAAGAATTCTATATCATTTCCCATCAATAGTATGTCATCCACATATAATATGAGAAATGCTACAGAGCTCCCACTCACTTTCGTGTAAACACAGGCTTCTCCATAAGTCTGTGTAAACCCAAACGCTTTGATCATCTCATCAAAGCGAATGTTCCAACTCCGAGATGCTTGCACCAGCCCATAGATTGAGCGCTGGAGCTTGCATACTTTGTTAGCATTCTTAGGATCGACAAAACCTTCCGGCTGCATCATATACAACTCTTCCTTAAGGAAGCCATTAAGGAATGCCGTTTTGACGTCCATCTGCCATATCTCATAATCATAGTATGCGGCAATTGCTAACATGATTCGGACGGACTTCAGCTTCGCTACGGGTGAGAAAGTCTCATCGTAGTCAACCCCTTGAACTTGTCGATAACCCTTAGCGACAAGTCAAGCTTTGTAGATGGTCACATTACCATCTGCGTCCTTCTTCTTCTTAAAGATCCATTTGTTTTCTATGGCTCGCCGCTCATCGGGCAAGTCAGTCAAAGTCCATACTTTGTTTTCATACATGGATTCTATCTCGGATTTCATGGCTTCTAGCCATTTGTCAAAATCCGGGCCCGCCATCGCTTCTTCATAGTTCGAAGGTTCACCTTTGTCTAACAACATGATTTCCAGGACAGGGTTGCCGTATCACTCTGGTGCGGAACGTGTCCTTGTGGACCTACGAAGTTCAGTAACTTGATCTGAAGCTTCATGATCATCATCATTAACTTCCTCCCCAGTCGGTGTAGGCACCACAGGAACATTTTCCCGCGCTGCGCTACTTTCCGGTTCGGAAGGGGTGACTATCACCTCATCAAGTTCCACTTTCCTCCCACTCAATTCTTTCGAGAGAAACTCCTTCTCCAGAAAGGACCCGTTCTTGGCAACGAAGATCTTGCCTTCGGATCTGAGGTAGAAGGTATACCCAATAGTTTCCTTAGGGTATCCTATGAAGACGCATTTTTCCGACTTGGGTTCGAGCTTTTCAGGTTGAAGTTTCTTGACATAAGCATCGCATCCCCAAACTTTTAGAAACGACAGCTTAGGTTTCTTCCCAAACCATAATTCATACGGTGTCGTCTCAACGGATTTCGACGGAGCCCTATTTAAAGTGAACGCGGCAGTCTCTAAAGCATAGCCCCAAAATGAGAGCGGTAAATCGGTGAGAGACATCATAGATCGCACCATATCCAATAGAGTGCGATTACGACGTTCGGACACACCATTTCTCTGAGGTGTTCCAGGCGGCGTGAGTTGTGAAACTATTCCACATTTCCTTAAGTGTGTACCAAATTCGTGACTTAAATATTCTCCACCACGATCTGATCGTAAGAATTTTATTTTCCTGTCACGTTGATTCTCAACTTCACTCTGAAATTCCTTGAACTTTTCAAAGGTTTCAGACTTGTGTTTCATTAGGAAGACATACCCATATCTACTTAAATCATCAGTGAGAGTGAGAACATAACGATATCCTCCGCGAGCCTCAACACTCATTGGACCGCACACATCGGTATGTATGATTTCCAATAAGTTGGTTGCTCGCTCCATTGTTCCGGAGAACGGAGTCTTGGTCATCTTACCCATGAGGCATGGTTCGCACGTGTCAAATGATTCGTAATCAAGAGACTCCAAAAGTCCATCTGCATGGAGCTTCTTCATGCGCTTGACACCAATGTGACCAAGGCGGCAGTGCCACAAGTATGTGGGACTATCGTTATCAACTTTACATCTTTTGGTATTCACACTATGAACATGTGTAACATCACGTTCGAGATTCATCAAAAATAAACCATTGACCAGCGGGGCATGACCATAAAGCATATCTCTCAAATAAATAGAACAACCATTATTCTCGGATTTAAATGAGTAGCCATCTCGAATTAAACGAGATCCAGATACAATGTTCATGCTCAAAGCTGGCACTAAATAACAATTATTGAGGTTTAAAACTAATCCCGTGGGTAGATGCAGAGGTAGCGTGCCGACGGCGATCACATCGACCTTGGAACCATTCCCGACGCGCATCATCACCTCGTCCTTCGCCAGTCTCCGTTTATTCCGTAGTTCCTGTTTTGAGTTACAAATATGAGCAACCGCACCGGTATCAAATACCCAGGAGCTACTATGAGTACTGGTAAGGTACACATCGATAACTTGTATATCACATATACCTTTGGTGTTGCCGGCCTTCTTCTTGTCCGCTAAGTATTTGGGGCAGTTCCGCTTCAGTGACCACTTCCCCTGCAATAAAAGCACTCAGTCTCGGGCTTGGGTCCATTCTTTGACTTCTTCCAAGTAACTGGTTTACCGGGCGCGGCAACTCCCTTGCCGTCCTTCTTGAAGTTCTTCTTACCCTTGCCCTTCTTGAACTTAGTGGTTTTATTCACCATCAATACTTGATGTTCTTTTCTGATCTCTACCTCAGCTGATTTCAGCATTGAATATACCTCAGGAATGGTCTTTTCCATCCCCTGCATATTGTAGTTCATCACAAAGCTCTTGAAGCTTGGTGCATGCGACTGAAGGATTCTATCAATGACCGCGTCATCCGGGAGATTAACTCCCAGCTGAGTCAAGCGGTTGTGCAACCCAGACATTCTGAGTATGTGCTCACTTATAGAACTGTTTTCCTCCATTTTATAGCTGAAGAACTTGTCGGAGACTTCATATCTCTCGACCCGGGCATGAGCTTGAAAAACCAATTTCAGCTCCTCGAACATCTCATATGCTCCATGTTTCTCAAAACGCTTTTGGAGACCCGGTTCTAGGCTGTAAAGCATGCCGCACTGAACGAGGGAGTAATCATCAGCACGCTGCTGCCAAGCGTTCATAACGTCTTGGTTCTGTGGGATTGGTGCATCACCTAGCGGTGCTTCTAAGACATAATCTTTCTTGGCTACTATGAGGATGATCCTCAGGTTCCGGACCCAGTCCGTATAGTTGCTGCCATCATCTCTCAGCTTGGTTTTCTCTAGGAACGCGTTGAAATTGAGGACAACGTTGGCCATTTGATCTACAAGACATAGTGTAAAGATTTTAGACTAAGTTCATGATAATTAAGTTCATCTAATCAAATTATTTAATGAACTCCCACTCAGATAGACATCCCTCTCGTCATCTAAGTGAAACATGATCCGAGTTTAACTAGGCCGTGTCCGATCATCACGTGAGACGGACTAGTCAAGATCGGTGAACATCTCCATGTTGATCGTATCTTCTATACGACTCATGCTCGACCTTTCGGTCCTCCGTGTTCCGAGGCCATGTCTGTACATGCTAGGCTCGTCAAGTCAACCTAAGTGTATTGCGTGTGTTCCGAGGCCATGTCTGTACATGCTAGGCTCGTCAAGTCAACCTAAGTGTATTGCGTGTGTTCCGAGGCCATGTCTGTACATGCTAGGCTCATCAACACCCGTTGTATTCGAACGTTAGAATCTATCACACCCGATCATCACGTGGTGCTTCGAAACAACGAACCTTCGCAACGGTGCACAGTTAGGGTGAACACTTTCTTGAAATTAATATAAGGGATCATCTTACTTACTACCGTCGTTCTAAGCAAATAAGATGCAAAAACATGATAAACATCACATGCAATCAAATAGTGACATGATATGGCCAATATCATCATGCTCCTTTGATCTCCATCTTCGGGGCACCATGATCATCTTCGTCACCGGCATGACACCATGATCTCCATCATCATGATCTCCATCATTGTGTCTTCATGAAGTCATCACGCCAACGATTACTTCTACTTCTATGGCTAACGCGTTTAGCAACAAAGTAAAGTAATTTACATGGCGTTATTCAATGACACGCAGGTCATGCAAAATAATAAAGACAACTCCTATGGCTCCTGCCGGTTGTCATACTCATCGACATGCAAGTCGTGATTCCTATTACAAGAATATGATCAATCTCATACATCACATATATCATTCATCACATCTTCTGGCCATATCACATCACATAGCACTTGCTGCAAAAACAAGTTAGACGTCCTCTAATTGTTGTTGCAAGTTTTTACGTGGTTTGTAGGTTTCTAGCAAGAACGTTTTCTTACCTACGTATGACCACAACGTGATTTGCCAATTTCTATTTACCCTTCATAAGGACCCTTTTCATCGAATCCGTTCCGACTAAAGTAGGAGAGACAGACACCCGCTAGCCACCTTATGCATCTAGTGCATGTCAGTCGGTGGAACCTGTCTCACGTAAGCGTACGTGTAAGGTCGGTCCGGGCCGCTTCATCCTACAATGCCGCCGAAACAAGAAACGACTAGTAGCGGCAAGAAGAATTGGCAAACTCAACGCCCACAACTGCTTTGTGTTCTACTCGTGCATAGTAACTACGCATAGGCCTGGCTCATGATGCCACTGTTGGGAATCGTAGCATAATTTAAAATTTTTCTACGCTCACCAAGATGCATCTATGGAGTCTACTAGCAACGAGGGGAAGGGAGTGCATCTACATACCCTTGTAGATCGCGAGCGGAAGCGTTCCAATGAACGTGGATGACGGAGTCGTACTCGCCGTGATCCAAATCACCGATGACCGAGTGCCGAACGGACGGCACCTCCGCGTTCAACACACGTACGGTGCAGCGACGTCTCCTCCTTCTTGATCCAGCAAGGGGGAAGGAGAGGTTGATGGAGATCCAGCAGCACGACGGCGTGGTGGTGGATGTAGCGGGTCTCCGGCAGGGCTTCACCGAGCTTCTGCGAGAGAGAGAGGTGTTGCAGGGGAGGAGGGAGGCGCCCAAGGCTGTGTGTTGCTGCCCTCCCTCCCCCCCTTTATATAGGCCCCCTGGGGGGCGCCGGCCCAGGGAGATGGGATCTCCAAGGGGGGGCGGCGGCCAAAGGGGGGAAGGGGTGCCTTGCCCCCCAAGGCAAGGGGGAAGCTCCCCCCCCAGGGTTCCCAACCCTAGGCGCATGGGGGGAGGCCCAAGGGGGGCGCCCCAGCCCACTACGGGCTGGTTCCCTTCCACTTTCAGCCCACGGGGCCCTCCGGGATAGGTGGCCCCACCCGGTGGACCCCCGGGACCCTTCCGGTGGTCCCGGTACAATACCGGTAACCCCCGAAACTTTCCCGGTGGCCGAAACTTGACTTCCTATATATAATTCTTCACCTCCGGACCATTCCAGAACCTATCGTGACGTCCGGGATCTTATCCGGGACTCCGAACAACTTTTGGGTTTCCGCATACATATATCTCTACAACCCTAGCGTCACCGAACCTTAAGTGTGTAGACCCTACGGGTTCGGGAGACATGCAGACATGACCGAGACGCCTCTCCGGTCAATAACCAACAGCGGGATCTGGATACCCATGTTGGCTCCCACATGTTCCACGATGATCTCATCGGATGAACCACGGTGTCGAGGATTCAATCAATCCCGTATACAATTCCCTTTGTCAATCGGTATGTTACTTGCCCGAGATTCGATCGTCGGTATCCCAATACCTTGTTCAATCTCGTTACCGGCAAGTCTCTTTACTCGTACCGCAATGCATGATCCCATGACTAACGCCTTAGTCACATTGAGCTCATTATGATGATGCATTACCGAGTGGGCCCAGAGATACCTCTCCGTCACATGGAGTGACAAATCCTAGTCTCGATCCGTGCCAACCCAACAGACACTTTCGGAGATACCCGTAGTGCACCTTTATAGTCACCCAGTTACGTTGTGACGTTTGGCACACCCAAAGCACTCCTACGGTATCCGGGAGTTGCATGATCTCATGGTCTAAGGAAAAGATACCTGGCATTGGAAAAGCTCTAGCAAACGAAACTACACGATCTTTTATGCTATGCTTAGGATTGGGTCTTGTCCATCACATCATTCTCCTAATGATGTGATCCCGTTATCAATGACATCCAATGTCCATAGTCAGGAAACCATGACTATCTGTTGATCAACGAGCTAGTCAACTAGAGGCTTACTAGGGACACGTTGTGGTCTATGCATTCACACATGTATTACGATTTCCGGACAATACAATTATAGCATGAACAATAGACTATTATCATGAACAAAGAAATATAATAATAACCATTTATTATTGCCTCTAGGGCATATTTCCAACACGATGGTGAAGCTTCTTCTTCGCAGCATTCTTCTTGTTTGTCGCTGACATCTTCTTACTCTTTTCCGATGTCTTGTGGGCCACAAATGTGGGCCAGTGATCTCTGATCTTCTCATACCGGCCGATGAATTCTGGTGTCTCTTCTTTGTCGACAAACGTTTTCAGCTCATTCTTCCACCTCCTGAATAGGTCTGCCATCTTCTTAAGAGCATGAGACTTGATTAATTGCTCTATAACTGGCTTCTCCGGATCCTGCTCTGGCGGTAGGGTGAAATTTGCCTTCAGCTCAGTCCAAAGATCATCTTTCTGCATATCATTGACATAAGACACCTCAGGGTCTTCTTTCTTGGCTTATACCATTGGTGGATGCTGATCGGGATCTTGTCCCTAACTAGAACCCCGCAATGAGCAGCAAAAGCATCCTTTGTCCGGAGGGGTTCAATCGGTTGACCGTCGTGCGCGATTGCTGTGATCTCAAACCTTTCATCCGAGCGCAACTTTCTCTTCGGGCCTCGTCTCTTTACCGCAGTTGTGCTCGATCCGGAGGGCTATAAAAAATAAGAAAGACGAGTGTTAATTAATATGTGTACATACCAAAACAATGAATGCATCAATTAGCTAGTCAGCACAGGCTTAACTAATATATTTACCTGGCCGGACTCTGTTCGGTCACCGGAGCCGTCACCACGAGCATTGGGTCACCGGAGCCATCATAATCATGTCTTTCCTCCTCCACTCTTCGATCATCGCAGCATGCTTCTTCACCCTATTCTTCCAGACCATCATTGTCGTTAAGATACGACAAGATATCACCTCCAGCTAAGATTATGTCCTCCAACACCTCTTCTGCTTGCTCATCTCGTCCGTGCTCCATTGTTTCTGCAAATATTACAACATGGCAATTATTACACAAACATGACAGCAGGTGGATATATTAGTGCAAACGTAGACCTAGCTTATTCCGGGTTTAGGGTGGCCTAGGCAACGCTTCAAGGGTAGGGGCGCGGCGGGAGGGGGTAGGAGACCGACATCATTTTTTTCTAGGGTTTGGGTGTCCTCGAGAGTTTTGGTCGAGCGAGAGGGCCGGGGGGTGCTCCCGTGGTATAAGTTATCACGGTCGAGAGGGGGTATACATATCGACCGTCCATCATGTCGAAGTTATCTGGGAGGGAGTTATATATATCGACAACGACGACATACATACACGGGAAAATAATGTTATCGGGGAGGGGGTATATATCGACCCCCCCCCCCACGTGTTGAAGTTATCGGGAGGGGGTTTTATATCGACAACGACGACATACATACACAGGAAAATAATGTTATCGAGGAGGGGGTATATCGACCCCCCTCGTGTTGAAGTTATCCCCCCTCGTGTTGAAGTTATCAGGAGGGGGTAATATCGACAACGACAACATACATACACGGGAAAATAATGTTATCGGGGAGGGGGTATATCGACCCCCCCCCACGTGTTGAAGTTATCAGGAGGGGGTTATATCGACAACGACGACATATATACACGGGAAAATAATGTTATCGGGGAGGGGGTATATCGACCCCCCCTCGTGTTGAAGTTATCGGGAGGGGTATATATCGACGACGACAGACCCGATAAAACATAAGAAAACGAAGAAGAAATAAAAAGAGGAGAGAAGAAGAAAGGAATAGAGGAGAGGATTGAAGAAAAAAAAGAAGAAGAAAAAAGAGGAGAAGAAGAAAGGAATAGAGGAGAAGAAGAAAAAATAGAAAATAATATTTCTATTTTTTCTTCTTCTCCTCTATTCCTTTCTTCTTCTCCTCTTCTTTTTCTTCTTTTTTCCTCTTCTTATTTATTTCTCCTCTTCTTCCTCTCCTCTTCTTCTTTCTTTCCTCTTCTTATTTTCTTCTTTCCTATCCTTCTTTTTCTTCTTCTTCCCTTCCTAGCTAGATATATAAAACTTCTCTAAAATTGTAACTTTTGCATATATAAAACTTTTCCATGTGGATCATCATTTCTCATATATATCGAATATATATCCATTGTCATATATAAAAACTTTCTATATATGAACAAAAAACTTTCTATGAACAAAAAAACATTTTTGACATATATATTCATACATTTTGAACATCTACATACATACAAAAAAAAATTTGTTCACATATACATTATAGCCACATACACATATACATCACATATGAACAAAAAAATTAAACTAATAAAAATAAAAAACATATAGCCACATATGAACAAAAACATATAGCCACATACATACACATATACATTATATATATATGATCAAAAAACAATTAACTAATAAAAAACAGAGCCGGGGGCGGCTCTCACAGCGGGGGCGGCTAGGACGATGGCGACGGCGGGGGCGGCGAGGGCGCCGGCGCGCGGGGCCGGGACGGGGCGGGGGCGGCGAGGGCGCCGGCGAGCACGCGCGGGCCGGGCAGGGGGGCTCGGGGCGCCGAGGCGGCGCGCGCGAGCAGGGTAGCACGAGGCGGGGCGGCGCGTGGGGGCAGGGCGACGGCGACGAGCACCGGGCGGCGACCCGTCGAGGCAAGGGCGCGGGGCGACAGCGACGAGGAGCGGGCGACGACGGCGAGCACGGGCAGCCTGGCGGCGTCGGGGGCAACTGGCGAGGTATCTCGAAAATTTCCTAAGTGTGGACTTATATAGCAAAGCCTTCAGTCCCGGTTCGTGGCACCAACCGGGACTAAAGGTGGGCATTAGTCCCGGTTGGTGCCACCAACCAGGACCAAAGGCCCCTTTTCAGCAGCCCAAAGGGCGGGAAGCGGCGGCCTTTGGTCCCGGTTGGTGGCACCAACCGGGACTAAAGGGGGGGCATTGGTCCCGGTTGGTGGCACCAACCGGGACCAAAGGCCTTGCGCTGCCCGCGGCCAAAAGTTTAGTCCCACCTCGCTAGTTGAGAGGGGCTCGGAATGGTTTATAAGCCCCTCTGCGGCTGCCCTCTCGAGCTCCTCTCAAATGCAGGCTTACGGGCCTAATGTCACACTGTGCTGTCTGTTGGCCTATTGGGCCTTCTGCGGGCCTGAATCCTGGCCCAGGTTGGGGTTCTAGTCGTATTCAGGCCGTGGTGGCCCAATAGGTGGCAGTTTTTTAAATTTTTCCAATTTATAAGCCCCTCTGCGGCTGCCCTCTCGGGCATTTCATCGAACACCTCATGTGCATAGGAGGTGAGTTAGAGCACCACAAAGCCCTCCCCTCGCCGGCCAGAGAAAAACAGAGCACTGGAGTGCTCTGCTCGCGGGCGAGGGGTATATATAGGCACCTCATTGGTCCCGGTTCGTGGCATGAACCGGTATTAAATCCGGGCCTTCTGTCCCGGTTCATGCCAAGAACCGGGACAAATGGTTGTGGGCCAGGAGCGAGGACCATTAGTCCCGGTTCGTGGCTCGAACCGGGACAAATGGTTCCATACGAACCGGGACCAATGCCCACGAGGCCCCGGCCGGCCCCCTGGGCTCACGAACCGGGACGAATGCCCCCATGGGTCCCGGTTCGTGAGTGAACCGGGGCTAATGTGAAAACTGCCCTGTGACCTATGCCATGTTTTCTACTAGTGTGTAGACTACTCTCATATGAGCTCTTGGGACATCCCGTGCGAGTGGGACGGAGGGCTGAAAGGGTGGCCCGTTTTGTTGCCTCTTATCAATGCCATTCGACGTCCCGCATCGCATGATGATATTCAGAAGGATCTCATTGAGGATGTGGTGGGCATGGAATGGACGAGAAAAAGCATCATGATTTGTGCGTTTGATGTTGTATTGTTGAACTATTTGTTGTATTATTGAACTATTTGTTGTATTGAATATAAACTATTTGTTGTATTATTGAACTATTTGTTTGAGTTGTAATAACGAAACTGAACTATTTATTGTTGATTTATTTTGTTTATGTTTGATCTTTTTGCTTGTGTTTGGAATGCATATGTTGTTTGTGCGAGAGTCGCGTGCTGCATTTTTGCACGCTGCCGGAGCTACACGTGGCTGCTGGAACCAGCGCTGCCCGCCGCGTCAAACCAAATGATGGCACATGGTAAAGTAGTTTTTTAGCGCGCGGTGCGTTGGGGCGGTTGGAGATGCTCTAATCATCACATGCCCCGCCTCGTCTATGCCTCGCAGATTGGCTGCACGGACCACGGACCCTGGCCCCACTTCGACCAACCCCCACAGCCGTCACAACCCTTCCTCCTCCTCCATCCTCCCTCTCCCTCTCTCGTCAGCCGTCGCCGCCATTTTGCCTCCGTCGTCTTTGTCCGACGCCGACGACCAGCCCATCCCACTGTCTCCGGATCCGTGCTCCGCAGCGCACGTGCGGACGCCCGAGCACAAGGAGGTGAGCGGTGGCGTGGTGGCTCCTCACCGCTGTTTCGGCGACCGGGAAAGACGGAGAGGAGCGGAAACTGCTTCCTCCTCACAGCGGTCGACTGGTTGACGCGTGGCACCACCGCGTGCTCGTCTCCTCTGCATCGTGAGCGGCGCCGCCTCTGCCCCCACACAAGAGAAGCATCGCCGTTGCCATGTCCTCGGCAAAGGTGGAGCGCGGGATCCTGTGATGGCTGCTGCCGTTGCCGCCGTCCTTTCTCTCGCTGCCGCCACCACCCCTCCGCCTCCCTCACCCCGCCGCTGCAATCCCAGGTGAGGCCCGCGGATGAGGAATGCGGGGGCGACGTCGAGCGCCGGCCATGTCCCTCTCGCTCCTACGGCCATTTGCGGCAGCGAACTGTGGCGAGATGATGGTGAACGAAGACGATGCATCATCCTCGTCTCACGAGGATGGAAACAGTAGCAGATCGAGGAGGACGGCGCGACCACGACTGTGGCACAGGTCAAGAGTTCATGTTCTTTCTTTTACATTTTTGCAGGCCTTTTCTCTCCAAGTGCAGAACACTTTCCCGCTCCCCATCGATGACAATCTTCCTGTATGAACATTTTCATCTCTGCTCACCAGAAAGTTGCGTGCTTGTTTTTTATGGTGTTGGTTAATCATTTTCTTCCCGTGTATATGTGTGTTTCAGGGTATTTACCTTTGCTGTTATCATTCCGGGCCTTGCATGGAGCAACATCTTATCTTATGGTTCACCCAGAAGGAAACATAATGGTTGACAGGTAAATAAATTTCAAGCAACCTATGAAGTATCCCCTCGGCTACAAAGCTGTATATGTTTCTGATAGAAGTTCACTTTAAGCACAAAGTAATACTAGTATTGAACGATTTGCATAGCATTGTGACATAAAGGAAGTAGGTAATAGATCCCTGTAACACATATGTGTAGTTTACGGTTGATCGTTTATTGATTTTGGGTTGGAACCTTGATGGACACATAGTGATATATTTACCTGTTATAGTACTCTGTTTTTCTCCCTAGAAAATTCACCCCGTAGTTAGTGTATAACAGCTGGAGAGAAAGTATGCTTTTCTTCATTTGAACTATTCGGCAAATCCTCCAATTATAAGAAAGAATGATTTTATAAATGAGAGAGAGATATGCTCTCATCACTTTGCAGGCGGCAGCCATTTTATAACTATATTGCCAACATGCTTCTATAGTTTTGATCACCACAAAATAGTTCTAGCTGCTCCTATAATTTTCAATGTCATTTACGGGTGGTTGTAGTGCAGTTTTGCTGATCTACATGCATTTTCAGCATTATAGAGTATAAGATAAGAGCATGAATCTTAGTTATTTTGGCACTGCCGTCCTTTACATTATCCAGTGTTTTGCATGACAAACAGTGAGGATACTATCTACAGATGCAGATTTGCAACTTAAATATACCAGACCTTGGAGACCTGCGGTTATTTACCACTCTTATATCTTTACCAGATGCAGATACGTATGCCACAAGCTGTGCCAACCTCAAAGGTTAGAGATCCCCGCTTGGGTCGATATCGGAGAGGCATTGCTGATTGAGTGGTGCCAGCCGGAGGAGATGATGACCCAACAGCATGGAAAAACAATGCTTACTGGAGGTATTTTTGATTCTGTGCCTTTCCTTTTACCGGCCTATGTTTTAGAAAAAATCAAGATACTTCAACAATGTTAGCCCAATGGGGTAGTTCCTAAGTATGCTCTGTTTCTCAAAAAAATGTGCCTAAGTATGTTCTAAATCTGAAAAATTCATTGCTGTGCGAGGTTGTCCAGTGTACTGGTTTTTCCGCTTATTGATCAGTTTTTTCGAGGCCATGGATTTTTTTATATTTGCATGGGCTTTGTTCCTGTTTGCTATTTTCTATCTTTAGTGTTTCTTTGATGTTCTTTGTTCCTGTATTCCCTTTCTTTGATGTTCTTTTCTCACACTGTTTGATGTTTTGCCTTGGGTGGCCTATGTCTTGGTTTTGCTTTATTCCTTTTGCCCCATGTCTACTTTCTAATGTGTTGTTTCGCTTTCTTTCTTGATCTGCTATTTCCTTTGGTGATCCTTCTTCGTATAAACAAGTCCACAACTCAATTTATTATAAGCTTCTTTAGTTGCAGCAGTTTATTTTTGTTTTCATTGTCAAGATTTCTCCTGTTTGTATTTCTGTTTTTGTGTGTTGCCTGCTTATTGCCGATGGACCTCCCATTGCTTATGTCCTACCAGTAGAGCCATGCCTCCCCGTTGTCCTGTCCGTCAAAAGCTCGCTCCCTGTGGTGCTGTTCGTTGAAAGCTTTCTTTCTCTTTCTCCAGAAATTACACGGGTTGTTACACAGAAGTACATGCTTCCATGTGATTGCTCAGTGCACAAATAATCATATATGATGACTGAGGTGTAATGTACTTTGTTATTCTGTTTTTCCTTAAATTCCGCCAAAAACAGTGCCTCTGTATTTAAGTACAGGAAATGTTATCTTAGTTGTAACTGCTGGACCCTTTCCTTCCAAGGGAAAAACAATGGTAATTAGTTTCGCACAGTTGTAACTGAGTATCATGATTTTGTAAATTAGATGCAAATGTTAGAACCAGCGCCGATTGTGCAGTCAATTGGTTGTGCTGTAGTGAGCTGAGGGTAGTATACATCTCATGCTGCACTCTCAAATTTGATTAGTAATTCAGTCAAATAATAAATAGAAGCATTGTTACCATAAACTATTGATTGGTGATGCAAGCACTGCAGACCTTAAAGAAGGGTTTGTGAAATATTGCTCGAGCTACATCGACATATGCTAGCTAAATATAAGAATGCAGAACATATCGATCCTCATTTGTTCTTGTTTTTCTCTTCTAGGCAATGTTCTCTTCTTGTTGAGGGGAAATGGTATATTGCTCTTCTTCATGAAGTGGATTTCAGCTATTCTAAGGGCTTTCCCTGTGACTCTCTACCTAACAGGGCTTTCCGTGTGACTCTACCTAATGTTTTGCCGGTAATTTCTAAAGCTTGGTGGGTCTATTTAGAGACTTCAGATTGTTTTATTCTTGCCATAGTGATTAGCACTACACCAAATGGTATACATTTCTGTATTGTGCCCTGCAGGAAACTTGTGGTGGCCATAAGCAATTTCAAGAGCTCGCTGTAATCATTTGAATGTAAGCAATTCCCTCCTTGTGCTTGTGTGCTTCTATGTCTTTCCTGCTCTATTCTTAGTATATGGAATGGTTATATTAGCCCTGTAGTTTACTTTAACTTTTGTATCTTGATGCATAGTAAATTGCAGAAAACCACCAGTTTGAAGGTTAGGTTTGCGAAAACCACTACAATACATTTTTTTTGCAGAAAACACCATGTCTTCAGTAATTTTTTTGCAAAAACCACTGATCGGTGGATTAGAGTCGTTTGAGCGCGTTTATGACAGATGGGTCCCTGTTTTTCTTACGTGGCATAACTTTTCATGTCAAATGGGTTTTTATCTATATTTACAAACTAGTCCCAACAATTTTATATGGACACCCCTTAATCAAAAAACGAAAACACAATTAGGCCCCCCGTGTGCACAAAACCGGCAGCACAGCGCTCATGGCCCACGCGAGCAAAACGCTCGTCGCCGGCGAGAGGGTGGCCATCGGGGTATGGGAACAGAACAGGACGCCCATGAGGGTTAGAGCATCGTCTGGAGCGGAACCACCTTGAGCTCCTCGGCCGGCCAACTGTAGCTTGTCGAGGACGCGGCCTCCACGATGAGCTCTTCTTCGCAGGCGGCTTGGCAGCGCCGGCGCCTCTTCTTCGCGGGCAGAGATGGCCGTCGCGGGCGGCGTGGCCGTTGCAGGCCAGAAGAGATGGTCGCCGCGGCCTGGTGCCGCCCCATGACCAACGGGGCTGTGGACGCTGTTGCCCCACGAGCTCACCACGCCGATATGACCGAGGCATTCTCGCCGGATCCGGTGCCGGGCGGGGACGTTGCCGGCCGATTTGACCAGATCCGGTGCCGGGCGATGACGGCGGCGGCCTGCATCCTGCGGAGGGAGCGGCGGCAGCCTGCGTCCTACGGAGGGAGTGGCGGCGGCAACCGTGGAGGGAGTGGCGGCGGCGATCGTGGAGGGAGTGGCGGCGGCAGCCGTGGAGGGAGCGGCGGCGGCCTGAGTAGGGAGCGGGCCGTGGAGGGAGCGGCAGCGGCCTGCGTCCTGTGGAGGGAGGGGCGGCGGCGGCCCGTGGAGAGAGCGGCGGCGGGCATGCTAGTCGGCCGTGGAGGAATATTGGGACCAGCCCGTGGGGAGGGTTTGTTGCGTCCTGCGGAGGGAGCGGCGGCGGCGGCCGTGGAGGGAGCGGCGGCGGCCTGCGTAGGGAGCGGGCCGTGGAGGGAGCGGCGACGGCCTGCGTCGTGCGGAGGGAGAGGCGGCGGCGGCCCGTGGAGAGAGCGGCGGCGGGCATGCTAGTCGGCCGTGGAGGAATATTGGGACCAGCCCGTGGGAGGGTTTGGGCTGCATGGGGGAAGAAAATTAAGGGACTCTTTTGCTTTAAACCCAAACCGTTACACCACGTAAGCAAAAACAGGGACCCATCTGTCATAAACACGCTCAAACGACTCTAATCCGCTGATCAGTGGTTTTTGCAAAAAGATTACTAAAGACATGGTGTTTTCTGAAAAAAAATGTATTGTAGTGGTTTTCGCAAACCTAACGTTCAAACTGGTGGTTTTGTACAATTTACTCCATCAAAAATAATAGTTAACCACAAGACCTTATTTCTGTGAGTGAAAGCATAGATGCACACTTGCTCTTTTGTTGTTTTCGATGGGTTGCCAGATTATTGAAAGAGAGATACTCATACTGGTTTCAGAGTTACATTCTTCATGTTCTGAATGAGCTGACAAGGAAGGAATCTTGGTTTCACGGACTATATGATCTCGAAGACTGCTTCTCCTTTGGTCTCTTCACCAAGGTTTGCTCCCTTTCTCACTGTTGATGCATTAGCTTTGTTTCTATTATATTCTTGTGATGCTTTGTGTCTGTGCTGATCCACCGCCAACTGAGGTATACAAATATGTTATATTTCCTGCATTTGTGCTGATCCACACAATTTGCTGGTCTCCACCTTATTCCTTTTCGGACATCTGCATTTGTATATGTAGTCATGTACACCCACTTCAAAAATGAGCAAGGCTACCCCTTCAGCTGCAGCTGTAGGGTACTATGACTGGACTTGGCGTCTGATTTCAATTGTCTTGATCTTTGATTCATGCTGACTCCCTTTAAAGGCCCCTAGATGTGTTTTAATTACCACTCCTGCCAAGAAGATAAACATGGCAGCTGAGCCTATAGTTCCAGCTGAGGAACAACCCAAGGTTAGGCTCCTTTTCTGCCTTTTGTTTCCTTATGCACTCATGATTCTTTGATGTACCTGAATTTCCTTCTGCTGTGCTAGGTTGACAGTGACACTGCACATGGAGCTTCTCTGACTGCTACTGAAGACACCGCGATCAGCTTAACAAGCCAAAGAGAATGTGCTATTCAGTAGGCATGGTATAAAACTAGACTCTTTGCCTGCTCGAGTAGCCTTACCAAAGTGTTTCTCGAATCTCTACGCCCCTCTTTGTTTGGGCTTTTGCTTTTGCTTTTGCAGCTTTTTCATTTTGCCCACTAAGCCATAGAAGCTCCTAAATAGGTGATTTTTGAGCTTCTATGGCTTTTGGCGCTCAATATTGTTACATTGACGCAAATGTTAACGCCCACACGTGTGGCACGAAGCAACATTGCCCAAATGCCTCCATTACCATTCATTTTGCCAAGTCAAAATAGATGACATCAGCGAGAATCTTTTTGGTTTTCGGCTTAAAAAGTTTTATCTCCTAATTAAAAAATTCAATTATGCTTCTGTGTTGATATTTATTGCATTATGGGCTGTTATTTCACATTATGGTGTAGTACTTATGCCTTTTCTCCCTTATTTACAAGATTTATATGGAGAGGGAGAATGCCGGCAGCCGGAATTCTGGACCGGAAACGAGCAAATCTGAGATACCTATTCTACACAACTCCAAATGTCCTGAAACTTTACGGAGAATTATTTTGGAATATATAAAATATTGGGTGAATAAACAATAGAAGGGGACCCACCAGGAGGCCACAAGCCTGGGGGCGCTCTACCCCCAAGGCGCCCCCCAAGGCTTGTGGGCCCCCTGGCATCGTCTGGTGCCCATCTTCTACTATATGAAGGGTTTTGACCTAGAAGAAATAGGAAGAGAGCTTTCGGGACGAAGCGCCGCCGTCTCGAGGCGGAACTTGGGCAGAAGCAATCTAGGGCTCCGGCGGAGCTATTCTGCCGGGGAAACTTCCCTCCGGGAGGGGGAAATCGAAGCCATCGTCATCACCAACGATCCTATCATCGAGGGAGGGTCAATCTTCATCAACATATCAACCAACACCATCTCCTCTCAAACCCTAGTTCATCTCTTGTGTTCAATCTTTGTCCCAAACCTCATATTGGTACATGTGGGTTGCTAGTAGTGTTGATTACTCCTTGGAGTTGATGCTAGTTGCTTTATTTGGTGGAACAACACATGTTCAGATCCTTAATGATATTCAATACCCCTCTGATCCTGAACATGAACATGCTTTGTGAGTAATTGTGTTTGTTATAAGTAATCATGTGAATTTGGTATTCGTTCGATATTTTTGTGACGCCCCCAATTTGACCGTACACTAATCATGCACGCAAATGTGTACGATCAAGATCAGGGACTCACGGGAAGATATCACAACACAACTCTACAACAAAAATAAGTCATACAAGCATCATAATACAAGCCATGGGCCTCGAGGGCTCGAATACAAGTGCTCGATCACAGACGAGTCAGCGGAAGCAACAATATCTGAGTACAGACATAAGTTAAACAAGTTTGCCTTAAGAAGGCTAGCACAAACTGGGATACGGATCGAACGAGGCGCAGGCCTCCTGCCTGGGATCCTCCTAACTACTCCTGGTCGTCGTCAGCGGGCTGCACGTAGTAGTAGGCACCTCCAGTGTCGTAGGTGTCGTCGTCGACGGTGGCGTCTGGCTCCTGGACTCCAGCATCTGGTTGTGACAACCAGATAGAAAAGAAAGGGGGAAAAGAGGGAGAGAAGCAACCGTGAGTACTCATCCAAAGTACTCGCAAGCAAGGAGCTACACTACATATGCATGGGTATATGTGTAAAGGGGCATATCAGTGGACTGAACTGCAGAATGCCAGAATAAAAGGGGGATAGCTAGTCCTGTCGAAGACTACGCTTCTGGCCATCTCCATCTTGCAGCATGTAGAAGAGAGTAGATTGAAGTCCTCCAAGTAGCATCGCATAGCATAATCCTACCCGGCGATCCCCTCCTCGTCGCCCTGTTAGAGAGCGATCACCGGGTTGTATCTGGCACTTGGAAGGGTGTATTTTATTCAGTATCCAGTTCTAGTTGTCATAAGGTCAAGGTACAACTCCGGGTCGTTCTTTTACCGAGGGACACGGCTATTCGAATAGATAAACTTCCCTGCAGGGGTGCACCACATAACCCAACACGCTCGATCCCATTTGGCCGGACACACTTTTCTGGGTCATGCCCGGCCTCGTAAGATCAACGCGTCGCAGCCCCACCTAAGCACAACAGAGCGGTCAGCACGCCGGTCTAATCCTAAGCGCGCAGGGGTCTGGGCCCATCGCCCTATGCACACCTGCACGTTGCGTACGCGGCCGGAAGCAGACCTAGCCTAGTGGTGTTCCAGTCTAATCCGGCGCGCGCCACTCAGTCGCTGACGTCAAGAAGGCTTCGGCTGATACCACGACGCCGGGATACCCATAACTACTCCCGCGTAGATGGTTAGTGCGTATAGACCAAATGGCCAGACTCAGATCAAATACCAAGATCTCGTTAAGCGTGTTAAGTAACCGCGAATGCCGACCAGGGCCATGCCCACCTCTCACCTAGGCGGTCTCAACCTGCCCTGTCGCTCCGCCACAAAGATCCACTTGCGGGTACTCCTACGAGCCGACCCGACTTTAGTCATCACATGTGTCATGTATGTAGTATATAAGTATATACCCGTGATCACCGCCCAGGTGATCACGGCCCGATAGTATAGCACAGCAGACGGACAAGAATGTAGGGCCACTGATGGAAATCTAGCATCCTATACTAAGCATGTAGGATTGCAGGTAAAGGTATCAACAGTAGTAGCAAGGATCGGCTATGCATCAGGATAGGATATCGAAAAGCAGTAACATGCTACACTACTCTAATGCAAGCAGTATAGAGAAGAATAGGCGATATCTGGTGATCAAGGGGGGGGCTTGCCTGGTTGCTCTGGCAAGTAGGAGGGGTCGTCAACTCCGTAGTCGAACTGGGCAGCAGCAGTGTCGGTCTCGTAGTCTACCGGAGAGAAGAGGGGGAAGAAACAGTAAATACAATGCAAACATAAGCATGACGATGCGTGACATGACAATGAGCGGTGCTAGGTGTGCCCTAACGCGACAGTAGGTGGTACCGGCGAAGGGGGGGAACATCTGGGAAGTATTCCCGATGTTTCGCGTTTTCGGACAGACGGACCGGAGGGGGAAAGTTGCTAGTTCGATAGGTTAGGGAGGTGTGGTGACGAACGGACTGCGTATTCGGATTCGTCTCGTCGTTCTGAGCAACTTTCATATAGAAAACATTTTCATCCGAGTTACGGTTTAAAAGATATGAATTTTCAAAGTTTATTTGAATTCCTGGAATTATTTGAATTAAGCAAAAAAAATGAATTATGACGTCAGCATGAGGCAATGCTGACGTCAGCAGGTCAACAGAGCGGCTGACCAGGTCAAACTGACCAGTGGGCCCCACCTGTCATAGACAGTGGGCTAACAGAAGATTAAACTAATTAATTTTTAGTTAATTAACTACTGGGCCCACCTGTCAGTGAGTGATTAGATTAATTAATTAGTTTTAATTATAAAAACATTTTTCTTTTCTCTTTTTTTTTTAATTTTGCGGCGGGGCCCGCATGTCAGTGGCTGGGCCTGCCCAGTCAGCACGTTGACTGGGTTGACCCAGTCAACGGGGCCTGCGGGGCCCGCTGGCAGTGGCCCTGGGGTGGCCCCAGGCCAGCCACGTCGGCGGCCGGCGCCGGAGCGACTCCGGCGACCAAAACAGCGGCGGTCCCTCGCCGGAGTTGGCCGGAATCGCGCTACGGGGCTCGGGGAGGAGCGGGGCTAGGCCCATTCGAAAGAGCTCGCAGCGCCGCATCCAGTGGTGGCCGGGGCTTCGCCGGACTTGGCCGGAATCGGCGCCGGCGAGCGGCGGAGGCGGCGGCGCGCACGGGTTCCTGACGGAAACGAGGCTACGGCGGGCTATCGAGCAAGCGGAGGGGCTGGGGGCATCTACGCGAGGTGGAGAGTGCAACGGGCTTGAGCCCGTGACCAAAAGGTCACCGGAGCCTTGCCGGCGGCGAGCTCCGCGGCGCGGCGTTCGGGCGCGCGTGGGGAAGCAGCTAGGGGGGCGCGCGAGAGAGAAAGGATAGGGGAGGAGGGGGAGAGGCTCACCGCGCGGCACACGGAGGCCGGTGAGAGGCTTAGGAGCAGCAGGTCGGCGCCGGGGAAGAAGGGGGTCGCCGGCGTCCGAAGTTGAAGACGAGCTCGGGGAGGTCGTTGCAGGGGCTCCGGTCTCCAACGGGCTGCACCAGACGAAGCAGCGGGCGACGGCGGTCCTTGGAGACACCTTGGGGCGGCGAGGTGGGTACGGTGGCCGTGTGAACGACGGTGAACGGCGGCGACCGCGTCGGGCGTGGGGAAGGAGAGAGCGGCGCGGATCGGGGGGGGAAGAGAGAGGCGCAGGGGCCGAGAGGTGAGCGGGGGTGAGTGGGAGAGGGGCCCGAGGAGGCGGGGGGAGCTGGCGCCCTTATCCTCCCCGTCGCCGGCGAGGTGGTGCGGCGGGGACTGCCCCTGTTCCGACCCCGGTCGGGGGAACAGGGAAGGGGGGCGAGTGGGAGAGGTGGGCTGGGCCGGGGGTCGGCCCAGTTGGGCCAGGGGTGCTGTGGGGGGGGGCCTTCTCCTTTTTCTTTTTCTTTGTCTGTGTTCTTTTGCATTTTCTTTTTATTTGTTTATTTTCTTTTCTGTTTTATTTCATTTAAAAGTATTTAGGTATTTTATAAAAATGTGTTTTCTCCACCATAATTACCAGTGTATTATTTGGCACCCACCGAACATTTTTGTTTAAATTTTTGAAACTTTTATTTTCCACTTTAATTTTAATTGAAGTTTGAATTAGGAGTTTGAAAAGAAATGTGATTCCAATGTGATCATGCCCTGTTTAGCAACATGATTAGCTTAATCACAGAGAGTTACTGTAGCATGATCCTCAGGGTGTTACAATTTTGATGAGATGTATGTTGTCTTTTCTGTAGTGGTGTTATGTGAATGTTGACTACATGGCACTTCACCATGATTTGGGCCTAGGGGAAGGCATTGGAAAGTAATATATAGATGATGGGTTGCTAGAGTGACAGAAGCTTAAACCTTAGTTTATGTGTTGCTTCGTAAGGGGCTGATTTGGATCCACATGTTTCATGCTATGGTTAGATTTATCTTAATTCTTCTTTCATAGTTGCGGATGCTTGCGAGAGCTGCTAATCATAAGTGGGAGGCTTGTCCAAGTAAGCACAGCACCCAAGCACCGGTCCACCCACATGTCAAATTATCAAAGTAACGAACGCGAATCATATGAGTATGATGAAAACTAACTTGACAGTAATTCACATGTGTCCTTGGGAGCGCTTTGTTTTATATAAGAGTTCGTCCAGGCTTATCCTTTGCTACGAAAAGGATTGGGACACCTTCATGCACCTTTGCTACACTTGTTACTTGTTACCCGTTACAAATTATCTTATTATAAAACTATCTGTTGCTGATAATTTCAATGCCTGCAGAAAATACCTTGCTGAAAACCGCTTGTCGTTTCCTTCTGCTCCTTGTTGGGTTCGACACTCTTACTTATCGAAAGAACTACGATTTATTTCCTATACTTGTGGGGCATCAAGACCCCTCCTTGTTGGCTTCACCCGATGGTGCCCTCAGGTGGTGGCGAGGAGCGTAGTTGGATGAGGGGAGGCCGGCGGCATCACGATTGGGGGCAGTCGCCCGTGTCGCTTAGGGTAGGCAGCGCGGGGCTGAGTAGGAACCAAGGCATAAAACTTTAAAGCAAAGTAGCTAGGATGTAACACTTGCACTTATGCTATCTTCGTTATCATGTACCACCTCCACTCCAAAATAATCGTAGTTTCTGGGTTTATCCAAAGTCAAATATGTTTAAGTTTGACCAAGCCTAAAAATATATATATATATCAATATCAAATTAATCTCATGAGATTCATTATGAGATATATTTTCATACTACGTGTATTTGGTGTTGTAGATCTTAGCAAGTTTGTCTATAGCATTAGTTCAACTTAAGATAGTTTGACTTATAATAAACCTAGAACTTTAATTATTTGGAAGTTAAGTTACTAAAACTCTATTGTACACGCCCGCTACAACATCACTGCCGCACGACCGAAGTCATGGAATAACACCCACGACCGTTGCTCGCCGCAGAGGCGACATTGTTTGCCGATCCCGGGGTCGCCGTCCTGGAATCCGCCTACCACGCACATCCCACCTGAAAACAAGGAGACACACCTCACATCCACCAATAAGAACAACCGAGGCCACCATGACAGCTAAGAGGGCCACACCAACGAGATCCAGATGGGACCGGCGTCTCCCTTCGCCCCAACAAACGTCGTCGGATTTGGCGATTTGGGACAGCTATGGGTGCATGCGAGGGCACATGGCCTGAACCCCGCCCATGCCGGCCAAAGCTAGTCACCGGAGCAGCCGGGGATGACTCTTTTACAAGATCGGGTGAAGGAGCGCCCCTGCCCTAGTCCGGCACAAGTCGACGATGAGACCACCACCCAGATTCATCTGCATCAAGGCCACCATGCACAAAGGGACACCCATCGTCGATGAACTGGGAGAACCGCGAAGGACCGATACTGCCTCCCGAGGCGCAATGAGTACCCCTTCCAGCCATAGCGGGTGTGATGGTTTCCCCTATCGTCGTGCAGGCTTGCTCGACTATGATGGGTGGGTGGGAAGGCGGCGCAGGGGAGAAAATGAGTTTTCGTCGGCCATTCCTAAATATAAGTCTTTTTAGACATTTCAAATGAACAACTATATACGGATGTATGTAGACATATTTTAGAGTGTAGCTTCACTTATTTTGTTTCGTATGTAGTCACTTGTTGGAATCTGTCGAAAGACTTATATTTGGGAACGGAGGGAGTAGTACGCAAGCACACGCACGTCTGCCATCCACAGTCCAAATATATGCACCTTTGTACGTATGGGGGCACCATATATATATAGACCCAAAAAAAGCTTTGTCCCAAAAAATACTCATGGAATATCCAGGTGGTGTACGTAAGTCTAATGCTTAATCTAATCCTTTTGTGTTACAGCAGGAAGTGAACACTTGAACTGACTCAATGGATGGGTCATTTATAAACCATGTGGTTCATAGGCTGCTTCGCTTCGTGGCTGTAATTAGTGGCGAAGCCACACTATGGCTGCGTAGTCAATTGACTACACAACAACTTTTGATAAAACCCTTCTAAATATACAAGTAAACTTCCATGGAAAAATTAAGAAACAGTATACGATTTAGAGATGAATTATAGTTGACATCACAGGTTTATAGTTCTAGCACCGCCACTGAGCCTGTAATTGGTCTTTGCGACAAAAAACACAACAGGTCATCTAGTAGTGCACGGCACGTCCCCCTGCCATCGACAGTACAAATATATGCACCTTTGTATGGGGGCACCATATATATAGACAAAAAAGCTTTGTCCCAAAAAAAATTTTGCATGGCACTACGAGAAGAGCAGCATCTTCTCGGTAAGGAGTGCGTACAAGTTAGCAGCTGCAGACCTCCCCCAAATAGCACAGAACCCGTCGAGCTCATCCAGTGAACCAAATGACAGAAGTATTTGGGACCTCATATGGAAATCAAAAGTGCCTGGTAAAGTGCGAATTTTCAGTTGGAGAGTGGCGGCAAATACGTTAGCCACGAAGGAAAATAAGTGGAAGAGAACGCTCGAACTTGACAACACCTGTAGTATATATGGGAATGGAATTGAGAATGAGCACCATGCAGTAATCATGTGCACAAAGAGCAGAGCTCTCAGGTCAGCCATGAGAGAAGTGTGGAGCTTGCCCACTGAAAACAAGTTCATGTATACAGGAGAGAATTGGCTGCAAACCCTGCTAAACACAGTCATGATAAGAGGAGGTTTTAGCTATGAGTTTCAACGCGCTTGGATTAGCTCCTCGGCTGGGCATATATACAATTTACAGAGAGCTCCACGGAGGGAGATCGTGCGCCACTACTGGTGATCGTGCGCCACTAACTCACGCACACGATCACATGTACTCTACTCGTACACATACACAGGCATACAACATACACATACACATGTGGTCTAACACCCCCCCGCAGTCGTGTTGTCGGCCGTGTCGACGCAAAGACTGGACCTGAACTGGAGGAAAACGTCCTTGGGCAGGCCTTTGGTCATGACATCAGCCAGCTGCTGCTTCGTGGGGATGTGAAGAACACGGAACTCACCGAGCGCGACGCGCTCGCGGACGAAATGGATGTCCAGCTCCACATGCTTGGTGCGTCGGTGATGCACTGGATTTGCCGAGAGGTAGACAGAGGAAACGTTGTCGCAGAAGACCAGAGTCGCAGTGGTCACCGGAGCGCAGAGTTCACCGAGGAGTTGGCGTAGCCAGACGCATTCGGCAACGGCATTGGCGACGCCGCGGTACTCCGCCTCGGCGCTGGAGCGCGAGACGATGGCCTGGCGTTTGGACGACCAGGAGACGAGGGCGTCCCCGAGGTAGACGCAGAAGCCGGAGGTCGAGCGGCGGGTGTCGGGGCAGCCGGCCCAGTCGGCGTCAGTGAAAGCACGCAAGTCCAGGCGCGCCGAGGCACGCAGGTGGAGACCGAGCGACGGAGTGCCACGCACATACCTGAGCACGCGCTTGATCAGGTTCTGGTGACAAACGCGGGGATCATGCATATGAAGGCAGATCTGTTGCACCGCATAGGCCAGCTCGGGGCGGGTGATGGTGAGGTACTACAGCGCACCGGCGACGCTGCGGTAGGCGGAGGGATCATCGACCCGCGGCCCATCAGCATGCGGTAGCTTGCCCTTGGTGTCGATGGGCATCAGAGACGGCTTGCAGGTGTCCATGCCAGCACGATCGAGCACGTCCTCAGCGTACTGGCGCTGGCAGAGGAAGAAGCCGGCAGCGGTGCGCTGGACACGGATGCCGAGGAAGAAGTGGAGCGGGCCGAGATCCTTCATGGCGAACTCGCTGGTGAGGCGGGCGACGACGCGCCCGAGGAGCCCCACCGTGGAGGCGGTGAGCACGATATCGTCGACGTACAGAAGGAGGAAGGCCGTGTCGTCGCCGTGTGTGTAGACGAACAGAGACGAGTCGGAGCGCGTGCTAGTGAAGCCGATCGTCTTGAGGAAGCCGGCGAAGCGCAGAAACCAGGCGCGCGGGGCCTGTTTCAGGCCATAGAGAGATTTGGCCAGGCGACAGACGTGGTTGGGGTGATCGGCGTCGACGAAGCCGACGGGCTGATGACAGTACACCTCCTCCGCGAGCGTGCCGTGGAGAAAGGAATTCTTCACGTCGAGCTGGTGGACAGGCCAGCGGCGCGATGCAGCAATGGTGAGCACGGTGCGAATTGTGGCAGGCTTGACGACCGGCGAGAAGGTCTCGCCGTAGTCGACGCCGGCACGCTGACGGAAACCGCGCACCACCCACCTGGCCTTGTAGCGTTCGAGCGTCCCGTCAGCACGCAGCTTATGCTTGAACACCCATTTACCAGTGATCAAGTTGGCGCCGGGAGGACGAGGCACCAGATCCCAGGTGCGGTTGTGGACGAGAGCGCTGTACTCTTCGCGCATGGCGGCCAGCCAGTTCGGGTCGCGCGACGCGAACAGAGCTGGGAAGCGGAGAGAGCACAGCAGTAGGGGAGGCAGTGGCGGCTTCGTAGTAGCGTGGATTGGGGCGGACGATCCCAGTCTGCGCACGCGTGACCATCCGACGCGGCGGAGCAGGCCCTGCCGTGGCGGGCGGGGCAGCGGGTGAAGAAGCGGGCGCCGAGGAGCCGCAGCCGTCCGATGAGGAAGGGGCGGCGGAGCTTGAATAGCCGCCAGGCGAGCGAACGCGGGAGTCGTCCGCGCCAGATCCGACGGTCCCGTTCGAACCCGAGGAGGGCGCGACGGTACTTGAGCCGTTCGATGAAGCGGGCACGGCAGCCGGCGACCCCTGCTGTAAAACAGAGGGAGGCGCGGCAACAGAGCTCGACGCGGGCACCTGCAGAATTAGAGGCACAACGGCAGGCTGCGGCAGGGGCGGCTCAGGCGGGGGAGCGGGGTGATGAGCAAAGGGGAAGACGCCTTCGTGAAACACGACATGGCGCGAGGTGAGGACGCGGCGAGATTGAGGATCGAAGCAGCGATAGCCACGGTGATCGGAGGGATACCCAAGGAGTACACAGGCTATGGAGCGAGCAGCAAGCTTGTGGCGCGCGGTGGCAGCAGTGTTAGGATAACATAAACAGCCAAAAACTCGCAGCAGACTGTAATCAGGCGCGACGCCCAGAAGGAGCTCATGAGGAGAGCGAGGGGCAGTAGCATGACATGGGCGCCTGTTCTGTAGGTAGGTGGCGGTGTTCAGGGCTTCAGCCCAGAACCGCGGCGGCATCGATGCGTGGAAGAGGAGCGCGCGCACACTATCATTCAGGGTACGGAGCACGCGTTCTGCCTTGCCGTTCTGCTGGCTCGTATAGGGGCAGGAGAGGCGAAGGACAGAGCCCTGTGCAGAGAGAAGCGAGCGAACTGAAGCACTATCGAATTCCCGCCCGTTGTCAGTCTGAAGAGAGAAAACGGGGAGCTGAAACTGCGTACGAGCATAAGCAAAGAAATCGCGCAGAATTGGGGGAACATCAGATTTGTTTTTCAGTGGGAATGTCCAGACATAGTGTGTATAATCATCGAGTATAACCAAGTAGAATTGATAGCCAGAAATACTAGTAACTGGCGACGTCCATACATCCAAATGCAAGAGCTGGAAAGGGAAATAGGTGCTACTGACAGAAGAAGAAAAAGGTAAACGAGTGTGTTTGCCCACTCGGCAGCCATGACAGTGGTGAGGTGCAGACTTGGCGAAAGTAAAGGGCAGCTGCGAAGCTAGCAGACGGAGCGACGCCTCCCCCGGATGCCCGAGACGCTGGTGTAGAAGCTCGGTGGTGACCACGCCAGCAAACGGAAGGGAGGACAGCGACGGTGCAGACGCCACCCGATACAGATCGCCCGTGGAATTACATCGGAGAATCACCGTGCGAGTCCGGAGGTCCTTGACAGAGAAACCAAATAAGTCAAACTCTACGGAAACAGGGTTGTCACGGCAAAGCTGACGAACAGACAGAAGATTTTTGATCAAGGATGGAGCAACAAGAACATTGCGAAGCTGAATTGGGGAAGTGCCAGAGATTAAGGAGCCAGCACCAACATGGGTGATGGGGAGATGTTCACCGCTACCAACGATGATGTGTGAAGGAGAGGTAGGGGGTGAACGGAGTGGAGGTTACCGGGGTTGTTTGCCATATGCGAGGCCGCACCGGAGTCCAAGTACCAATCAGAGGTACTGCCTGACGACGAGGGACCAGCGGTGGCGCTGTGGAGGGCCGCCTGGAGGGAAGCCATATCCAGGGGTTGCTGGTGTTGCTGAGGAGGCGCTCCAGGGGCGGGCCGTAGCCGTACGGCGACGCGTGGCCGGGCGGCGGAGCGTAGCCGTAGCCGCCAGGTGCAGCGGGGAACGGCGCAGCGTACATGGCTTGCTGAGGCGGCGTGCCGGGACGGGGACCAAGCACACCAGACCCTGGAGCGCGCCACGGCATGGGCCAGGCCTGGACGAGGCCAGTCCACGAGTTGGTGCCGGGTGCCGGGGCAGGTAGGCCAGGTGCGCGAGGCGGCGCGTTTTGCGACGGGGCGCCGCCCGTGCCGTTGCCGCGTCCGCGGCGACGCCCGCGGCCGCCGCGCGCACGCCCGCCGCTGTTGGCGTCAGGCGCAGCAGGAGGTGCAGCGGGTGGTGAGGGCGAAGCAGCTCCACGCCCGGCGAGGAGCGCATGGGCGCCCTGAAGGCGCGCGGTCTGCTCGGCCCGATGCTCCTCGAGAAGCAAGAAGGAGCGTGTCTGAAGGAGCGAGGGCAGCGGCCACTGCGACATGATGTGGGGGATGGCGCCATGGAACTGGCGGTTGAGCCCTCGGAGAAGATGGAAGACCTGGCGCAGCTCGGACACCGGCTGGCCCAGATCGCGGACCTGGAAGCGGGATCGCCGGCCGGAGCAAAGGAATTGGTCCGGTCGCCGGTATCTGATACCATGATAAGAGGAGGTTTTAGCTATGAGTTTCAACGCGCTTGGATTAGCTCCTCGGCTGGGCATATACACAGTTTACAGAGAGCTCCAGGGAGGGAGATCGTGCGCCACTAACTCACGCACACGATCACATGTACTCTACTCGTACACATACACAGGCATACAACATACACATACACATGTGGTCTAACATCAATGATGAAGACCGGACAAAAATTCTGTTGCTGCTATGGAGAAGCTGGTACTTAAGAGAAGACTGCATACGTAATTGCGGTAGAGAATCGATTGGGAATTCAAAGCAGTTTCTGCTAAAATATGAAGAGGAACTGAGAGCTGCAACTGATCCTGGTGAGGGATCTAGCAAAAGGGAGACACTGACAGATGGAAGCTATGGAGAGCGGCTTGTGGCTATGGCCGTGGACAAATGGTCGCTGCCGGATTTGGGTATTACAAAAATCAATACGGACGCGGCCTTCCTCGCCGAGACCAGAGAAAATGCTGCCGGAATAGTCGTCAGAAACCACCAAGGACTTGTTCTCCTATCTATCTGCAGGAACTTGCCGCGCTGTCAGAGTGCTGAAGAGGCCGAAGCCCGCGCTGCTCTCGCGGGACTGAAAGCAATGGCGGCATATTCTAATGGTCAGATTGTGCTGGAGTTGGATAACCAAGCCATTGTCAACGAACTGAATGCACCAACCCTGACACGCTCCCCTCACTATGGTCTGATCACGGACATCAAACAGGCCATGGCCAGTTTTGCGGCATGCAATGTTCAGCATGTGAGGCGTGGATGCAATGCTTTAGCTCATGGCCTTGCTGCACTTACAAGAAGCTTAGGAGAGCAGTCGCTTATAGCAAACGTACCGAGTAGTCTTCAATCCTTGATGATCTCCGAGTGTACTCCCCTATCTGAGTAGATGACCCTACTTCAGATCTAAAAAAAAAAACATCGAATATCCAGGTGGTGTACGTAGGTCTAATGCTTAATCTAATCCTTTTGTGTTACGGCAGGAAGTGAACACTTGAACTGACTAAATGGATGGGTGTGCAGTGTGCGTGTGTTTTAGTACTGGAAGATTTTACGTGCCTAGTGCAGTGATGTTTTTTGCACAACTTTACCTTACAACCATCATGCACATAAGATCTTTGGTGGGACTATGGGGCTGTTTGGATTTCTACCAATCCCAACCCTACCAAAAATTTGGCTTGCCCGTGCGTTTTGGTGCCTGTTTGGAGAGTTAATTACACAGAAGTACCACAATTCGGGCATCACATGCAGATTGATACCACGATTGCTAATTTTTGCGTGTCAGTACCAACATTGCTCTAGATTTTTGCAAATAGGTCTAAACTGCGTATAAACACGTATTGACGGTGTATCTGACTAGCGGGGCCCGCCCGTCAGGTGCCGACGTGGCATGTTTTTTGCAGAAAACCCCTGCCCTCGCCCTCGCCCTCGCCCTCTCGCTCCGCGCCCGCCTCGCCGCCCTCGCCCTCGCCCTCTCCCTCTGCGCCCGCCTCCATCTCCACCCTGCGCGCTCCACGAGGAGTCGGACGCGAACGCGCTCCCGCCGCCGCCGACGGCGAGCCCGTTGAGGCCGGCCTGCCCCTGCATCCCGCCCTGCCGGTACTGCGCCCACATCCTCTGCTCCTGCGCCAGCAGCTCCTGCTTCCTCTCCATCTCGGCCATCTGCACGTAGGACGGCGGCGGCACGGATAGCGAGGCCGCGAACGGGTCGCCGCCGACCGCGCCGTCGGGGCCCGGGAGCGCCAGGATGTGGGTGGCGGGCGCGCCAGGGAGCGCCATGCTGCTCGCACTCCCGGGCGCAGCCTGCGCGCGCGCGTGCTGCCGGACGGCGCCCTGGTCGTACATCCCGTGCAGGAGGAGCGGGTCCATGCCGCCGCCCAGCACCGCGGTCTGGCGCGACAGGCTGCTCGCCGTCTCCACCAGGGCCAGCTCCCAATCGGCCTTCCCCGGCGGGGTGCAGGAAGGCGAGCGCGAGCAGCACGAGGGACGCGCGGCCGCGGAGCCGGAGAAGAGCGCGGCGAGCAGGGCCGTGCCGAGCCAGAAGGCGCGGAGGTGCGGCGGGTGGGCGCGCGCCGGGGCGGCCCCCGCCTTCTCCGCCGCGACGGTCCCACGCGGTCGGAGTCGAAGGGGCGCGCGGCGGTCGCGGATGACGGCGACGAGGTCGGAGAGGGCGGGGGGGTCGCGGAGGACGACGACGAGGTCGGAGAGGGTGGGGCGGGTCCGGCGGAGGAGGTCCCCGGCCCCGGGCCGCCGCAGGAGCTCGTCGATCGCGGGGCGCACGGCCGCTCTCCAGCGAGGCGACCCGGCGCGGATGCAGTCGGCGGCGGGGCGGAGCAGGGCGGAGGCGCGGGTGGCAGCGGCGTGGAGCGCGAGAGCGGATGCGGCACCGAGGCGCGCGGCGCCGGTGACGAGCCGGGTCCACGCCGTCATGGCTGCGGGCGGGCGGGCGGTGGCTAGGGTGGGGAAGCGAAGAGGGGGAGGAGGGGGCGCGGCCGGGCTTGGTTGGTTGTGTCGTGTGTGGGGGAAGAGAGGGGCGGGGGTTTTCTGCAAAAAACATGTCACGTCGGCACCTGACGGGCGGGCCCCGCTAGTCAGATACACCGTCAATACGTGTTTATACGCAGTTTAGACCTATTTGCAAAAATTTAGAGCAATGTTGATACTGACACGCAAAAATTAGCAATCGTCGTACCAATCTGCATGTGATACCCGAATTGTGATACTTCTGTGCAATTAACTCCTGTTTGGATCAGCGCCGAAGAATTGGCTTGCCCAGCTTGCCCGGCTTCCGTCCTTGTTATTCGCGCCAATTCGTGGGCGAGACGAGGGCGCCGAAATGCTTCGCCAAAATATTGGCGCTGTTTACTCTGGTTGTTAGTTGGTGGGCTCCACGTGCATGTAGTAGTATATATACTAAGAAGACTAGGCCCGTAATGGTTCGATTTATCTGGTTTTTCTGGAAAAAAATTTACCGCCCTTGTTAGCATGACACGTGTGATAAGATACTCCTAGGTGTGGTGTCTGTTTTTACTTGTCAAGAGTTTTTGCACGTCGTGGGCAGTTGGTCAGTCACCGCTTTGACCGATATCTCTGGAGATCTCACCGCTTTGACCCATATCGCTAGAGATCTCGCCTAGCAATTGAAAGCAACCAGAAGAACTTACACGTGTGCACACGTGTCTACAAAAAACTGCTTAGAAATATCTGGAAGCACATCAACCAACTGCCTTACAGCTATATAAATATAGCGCTTCTTGGCCCATGGACACCAATCCCCGTCTCCACCTGCCCACTTCCTTCCCCGGGTCTCCTTCCTAAAACACGTCCGTGAACGCACGCCCCGGCATGCGGGCCGCAGTGGAAAGCGGCATCCGGCGTGGTGGTCACTGTTCGCCAGGTTCCGGCCCGCGGAGTCGTCGTCCGTGAGCTCGACCACGCAAGAGGGCTTCAACCCTGTGGACCACGCGGGAGCAGCATCCGCGCTCGGACCCGTCCTCGCCGGGCTCCCGTTCGTGGCGCGCGCCGACGTAGCGGCCAGCCACAGCGGACGCCCTCGTCTCTCCCAGGAGTGCCACAACGTCGCCGACGCGGCAGGGCACGACCTGGACGCTCGGGTTCGGGCTATCCCCGCTCCTCGGCGGCTCCATCTCCGTCGCCACGGGAGGGCGACTCGACCTGGGTGATGAAGGTGGCGAGGGCCACGGCGAGGAGGACGTCAATGCCGTGGGCCTCGCGGGAGCAAGATCCGCGCTCGGCCCTGTCCTCGTCGAGTTCCCGTCGTCCGTGGCACAAGCTCAACTCGCGGCCAACCATAACGGACGCCGCTGTCTCTCCACGGAGTGCCGTTGCCGACGCGGTGGGGCACGGCTGCACGGCCGGGGCGCTCGGGCTCCGCCCCCTCCTAGGCACACCCGCCCGCTTCCTCGGCGGCTCCATCTCGGGCGCGACTGGTCTCGGATGCAGAGTCGTGGTCGGCGCGCTCGACATGGGAGATGGAGACGGCGAGGGCGAGGAGGACGTCACGAACGAGCTCAGGTACGTCGACTTCTTTTTTTTTTTTAACGTCACCGGGGGGCAGAAAAGACTGCCCACCTGAATTTTCATATAATTAGCTCAAGAAGAGCCTGACATACAAGGGAGAGAGAGAGCGATAGGTGTAGGGAGGCCCTGACACCCTTACAATCCCAGCGGGGACCTGACACCCTTACAATCCCAGCGGGGACCAGGAACTGAGAAACTACGGCAAGGCAGCAAAGCGCTGCACCCACGATTCTAAGATCGTTTTACATATAGCGCGGGAGCATCTCCATTTCCAGAGAGAGACATCGGCAGCGATGCAGCGCACCACTTCTAGGGGAGGGAGGTCTTGGTTGCGAAAAACCTTGGCGTTTCTGCTCTTCCAGATGTTCTAGAGGATAGCGATGCAGACAGTGGACCGCATGCGGGGGACACCCGGCAGTCCTGCATTCGAGGCGTAGAAGAGGCCCTCGACAGACTGGGTGGCCGCTGTCCCCGGAGCAACTAGGGCCCATATGGCACTGGCGTGTGCACAGCCGAACAGCAAGTGCTCCAATGTTTCATCCTGACCACAGAAGGCACAGGCGGCCCCGTCAATGATGTGTCTTCGATGGAGCAGGGCAGCACAGGGAAGACACCGGCGGTGGCACAACCAAAAGAAGAATTTGCACTTGCCGGGGGCGAAGCTGCGCCAAATGGTGGGCGCGAAGTTGTCCGGTTCGTGCACCGCCATGGCAGCCCGATACGCCCCTCTGGCTGTGAACACAGCCCCGTTGACCCGCAGCGAACGAACATCCTGCATGCCGTGGTGCAGGGTCACCCCTCTGAGCTCTTCCTTGAGACGAGCGAGTTCAGAGCAAGCAGCGGAAGAGAGCCGGGGGCGCAGCTGAGCGTCCAGCCCCTGCAGGGCAACAGCAACGCACGTGTTGGGGCGCACAGAGTGCGAGAAGAGTGCAGGAAACCGGAGCTCGAGCGTTGTCTCACCCAGCCAAAGATCACACCAGAAGGCTGTGTGTTCTCCGTTCCCCACCACGCACGCTGTGCTCTCCCGGAAGAGCGGCAGCAGCGCCAAGAGGGACTTCCATGTGGGGGTGTCTAGGCGGCCGGCGTCACCCAGGTCACGCACGCCGGCCCACCCATACTGGGAGGAGAACCACGTTTGCCAACCGGCTTCTGGGGGGGCATGGATCTTGGCGAGCAGCTTCATCAGCAAGCACGCAAGCACGAGTTCTGAAGTCTCATGTCCCGGACACCAAGTCCGCCCCGGTCGCGTGGTTTGCAGACTTCAGACCCGTTGACTGTGGAGTCGTTAGTCTAGAAGAAGGCTCGGCATTTCTTCTCAAAGCTGGCGTGTGTGCCTTCAGCCAATTGAATGGAGCCCATGGCGTAAGTAGGCAGGGACGTGAGGACCGCGTCGACCAAGGTCCATTTGCCAGCAGAGGATAGCAGCAAACCGCACCACCCAGCTAGCCATTTATCCACCCTTGCAATTAGCGGATAGAAATCAGCCAGCTTGAGTTTAGTAGCAGACAGAGGCAGCCCCAGGTATTGTTGTGGGAAAGCAGCCACGGGGCATCCGAAAACAGCAGCAAGCTGGCATGCCATCTCAGGCTCTACGTTGATGGGGACAAAGGTGCATTTGTCAAAGTTGAGGGCGAGACCAGTGTTGGCCGCGAAGGTGTCCAGCACCCTCTTGAGCTTGGCGACTTGGTCTGGATCAGCTTTAAGAAGGATCAAGGTGTCGTCTGCATATTGAAGGACGGGGCACGGGAGCGACGGCTCCAGGGGGTGTTGAAGGCCTCCTTCGGCACCGATCGCCAGGATGAGGCGTTGGAGCACATCCGCTACCAGAGGTACGGGGATAAGGAGTCTCCTTGTCGCGGGCCTTTTTTGCATTCAAACCATCGCCCGGGCACTCCATTGAGCACAACAGCAGACCTACTGGAGGTGTTTAGATCACTCACCCACTTGCGCCATCTGGTCGAGAATCCTTTCGCCTCCAAGATACGGTCCAGAGCAACCCAGGAGACGGAGTCAAAGGCTTTTCTAAAGTCCAGTTTGAGCACGACTGCCGGCAGCTTCCTCTTGTGGCAACACTGAACCAGCTCTGCAGCCAAGACGAAATTCTCAGAGATACACCTCCCGCGCAAGAACCCAGTCTGCTCCGGGTGGACGAGGAAAGGGATGAGTGGTTGAAGCCGACTCGTCATCATGCGCGACAACATCTTCGGGGGACAGTTCTGGAGCGAGATGGGTCTGAAGTTCGACGGCGACGTAGGTGCGTCCATCTTCGGGATCAGTGTGACGAACGACCTGTTGATGCCCGACAGGTCAGTCTTGTGATCAAAGAATTCAGCAGCCAGTTCCTGAAGGTCTGGGGCCAGACGAGTCCAGGCGTGCTGGAAGAAGGCAGGGCCGAAACCATCTGGCCCAGGGGCTCCCCCAGCCCGCATTCCGAAGACAGCAGCTTTGATTTCAGCGTTGGAGAACCGGTTGGTCGAGGGCGAGCGACTGGGCAGAGTCCAATCTAGCACCAGACATCAACTGGTGCAAGTCTAGGTTGTCCACAACCGGTGTTTCAGTCCCAAGCAGGTTTAGGTAGAAATCACGCAGGATACGAGCCTTGTCGTTGTGGGCTCGGTGCTCGACCCCGTCGCGGACGAGGCATGCAATCTGGTTCCCACGGCGGCGTGCAGACGAGCAAGCATGGAAAAACTTGGTGTTCTCGTCGCCCAAGACGCAGAACCTGATTTTCCCTCGACGTCTCCAGAAGGCTGCAGCCCGCTTGAGGTGTAAGGACAGAGAGCTCTGGACAAGAGAGCGCAGGAGAAACTCGGGGTCAGAAAGGCTGCGTTGCTCTTCCAAAGAGTCCAGGAACCTGATGACCTCATTGCACTTGGCAACAATCATGTCAGGGTGCTTGATTGATCTTGACCATCTCTTGAGAGCGCTGCGAAATTTCTTCAGCCGAACGGACAGGCGCTTCGCGGGCGCGAAGGTGGGGTTGACGGGGGAGTCAGCAGTTTCAAGTGCAGCAGCCAGGCCGGGGTATCCAAACCAATGGTCACTGAACCTGAAGATCGAGGCACACGGAACAACAGTTGCAGCAGTGAGGACAATCGGAACATGGTCCGAGGCCCTAGAAGCAATGGAGGTGACAGCCGAATCAGGGAAAGCGGTGCACCAGTCGTTGTTGACAAAGAAGCGATCCAGTTTGACGAGCACAGGCTCCCTTTGACGGTTACTCCAGGTGAACAGCCGGTCAAGCAAAGGCAGCTCAAGCAGGGCCGCCTCGTCAATGCAGTCGTTGAAACTCTCGGCGTCCGCAGCACAGAAGTTCCCGTTTTGATTTTTCATGCGGCAGACGGATGAAGTTGAAGTCTCCTAAGATAGACCACGGCTCAAGGATCCCCCCAGCAGTGGCAGTAATATTGTTCAGGAAGAGAGCTCGATCAGGACCGGCACAGGGGCCGTAAGCATTGGTAATAGTAAGGCAGAGCCCCGAGGCCCGGTAGCGCAAACGAGCTGTGAGGAGGCCGGGGAGCTGAGAAGATGACACGAGCTCCAGCACCCGATCGTCCCAGGCAGTGATCAGTTCGCCCGAAGCCCCGGTACTGGCCTGAAACACCAAGGAGCGAGCAACATGACCAGGGAGGAAAGCAAGGGCTTTGAAGACAGGAACGTTTTGCAGTTTAGCTTCCTGGATACAGACAACAGACACCGCAGCAGTAGAGAGCACAGCCTTAACAGCGACACATTTGTCATCTTCTCCTAATCCACGGACATTCCAGGAGACAAAAGTAAACCGTTTAGCAGGGGCACTAGTCATTGGAGACAGTGGATACACAGAGGGTAGCTAGAACTAGACGGACGTAGAGGAGTGGAGCAGCGGAGAGGGCACGGGTAGCCCCCTCATCAAAAGCAGCCGAGGTTGTCGCCATTTGGGATTAGACCGCCCGCCCGCCTCGGCGGCGAGCAGTTGCACCAGGGGCAGATTCCAGTAGAGCCAAATCTTCTTCAGGCACCGCACAGGCGCGTCCCATGTCCATCAGAACGGGGATGGCAGTTGGTGGCGAGGGAGGAGGCGATGTAGCGGGAGACGCGGCAGTCACCACGCCCAACTTCCTTTTCTTGATCGCCACGGCTCGGTCCACCATGGGGACGTAACCAGCAGGCTCGGTCAGCGTGAGACGGCCGCTGCGACGACACTCGGGCTCCGGTACGGCTGGCAGAGCACCCACCCATGGATCAGGGAAATCCAGTGCAGGGATAGCACTATCATCCACTCGAGCAAGGATGTGATCAAACACGGCAGAAGACGGTGGAGCGCGCACACCCGGAGCGGCCGAGGAGACATCGCTCAGCCCATCCAACAGGGGCGAGAGCGCAGAGAAGCCGGAGACAGGGTCGCCGCCCGCATCGCCCGGCAGAGCAGCAACATCAGCGGGTGGCCCCTCGTCCAACAGGGGGATAGGCGCCTCTTCAGCCAAAGGGGCCTCTCCGCCCTCCAGGAGAGGGGCAGCATCAGGGACTGGGATGGCCACGGGGAGGGCCGTCGTGGTGGCGCTCGGCGGGGGCGTGGGCGTCGCCTGAGCCCGCAGGGCAGCCCGGACACCTACAAGAGTGGAGGCGAAAGGGACCGTCGGCTGGGGCAGGGCACCCACGGCCGCCACCACTTCCCATTCGAGCTCGGCAAGCGAGAGGTTTCGCCAATGATCTTCAGGTGCAGGCGCCCGAACGATGATGTCCGCAGAGAGGGTAGCACGCACCCCCTCATGCTTGGGGATGATGGAGTCGATGACTCCGACAGAGGCGGAGCAGAGGTTGACGACGAGCATGCCCTTGGAGCCCGTGAGGCGAAGCGGTTGCATCGGGATTTTATAGAAAGCACGCTCGCCCCCAGCGCCGACCGCTAGGATTTCGAAGAAGCCATCCGAGACGTCGATCTGAACTTGAGTGGGCTTGGAGGAGATGCACTGTCCTTGCACGTCCGGGAGAACAAGATGGCCGGCCATGGGGCCGCAAGGCACAGGCAGCAGGCCGAGCACCCGCTCACTGCGCGAGGCCACGGGCGCAGAAAGAGCCCCCCGGCGGGAGGACCCAGCTCCCGCAGCGCCCTGATCGCGTCGAATCAGGACAGGGTTGTGGCGGTCTTCGTCTCCGGGGCCATCGCGCGGGGATGGTGGAGAGCGCGGGGAGGACGGGTCGTCTCTCCCACCGCCGCCCCCGTCGCTGTCGGAGCTAGGGCCCAACAGAGGGGTGACGTCGACTTCTTGTTCCCTCATCTCACGCGCTGTTTGTGTTGATCAAATCCTCCAATTCTCAGATTTGTGTTCAAGAGCCGCAGGTTTCAGGATGCTCATCGCCATATACAGGCCGTTCTCCACTTGATTTATGTCAGGAGTCGAATCAAAACTGCGGTTCACCGTTCACATTGTAAGCGTCGAGCCCTCTGATTGATTGCTTCCTGCCTATCTTTACTGGTCACAAAGGTTGATCTACTCTGATTGATTGCTTTTTTTTTATGTTGACCGACCTCAATGGTCGATCTGTATGCATATGCAGGGGTCTTCTATCTGCTGGTAAAAGAACTCAAAGCATGCTCGACGCGATCGGACACATCGATCCGACTGCGCCGGTGTACCATTGGAAAATCAATAGGTGTGATGCTCTATTGCGGGAAGTCATGGGAGAAAATCTTTACAAGGAAGTGATCGTCGCGGCGCCAAAGGAGGACGAAGGCGATTTTGGCTGCATCGTCATCCGTGGGAATGAAGTTCTTCACGGAGTTGCCAACTTCATGGTAGCCAACCAACCTTCTCTCACTTCTCTTCTTGTTTTGTATTGCACTGCCTAGCCATAGATGGACGAACTCTTTGGTCTTTAAAACACACAAGTATCAACATGTAGGTTAAGTGCATGTCTGGATTCAGTATTAAGGTTTAGATAGATGCAGGTTATAAGCAGCAAGGTGTCTCTTCAGGAGAAATCCCTTCACATTAAAAACTTGATTCAGGCAATTCGGCGTTTGATTCTGCATTGT
Organism: Aegilops tauschii subsp. strangulata; assembly: GCF_002575655.3. Classification (NCBI taxonomy): domain Eukaryota; kingdom Viridiplantae; phylum Streptophyta; class Magnoliopsida; order Poales; family Poaceae; genus Aegilops; species Aegilops tauschii. The sequence goes on from NC_053037.3 coordinate 509,794,991, forward strand.
AGGCTAGCTGGTGCAAAAGATATGAACAATATGCTCATTTTTTTAATATTCTTTTAGTTTTCTCTTAGTTTTGTTCCTTCCGCTTTGGTGTTTGTGCATACTGCTATCGTCTTATCAATGAAATAGCCAAAACTTGCTGGATATTTCAGGAAAATAAGAAGCGGGGCATGAAGTTGTAGTCTCACAAGTCACAAGGTCACTGGATAGCCATTTCATATCATCATTGCGGGAAGTCAAAGAGAAGTTCATAATGATATGACATTTAGCAATTTATATGGAAATTGTTTCTGGTGCCTTCCAACTTCAACGATTTATTGCAAGATGTGAAAATGAAACCATCTTTAACGCAGTACAAGCATGTAGTTTATTTTGTTTTCCAAAAGTTTGATCATATTGGATTGGATGCTCCTATTCTTTTTGTGTGTTCTTGCTAATGGCTAATCCTTAATTGATTTTGCTGTCATGATCTGGTTTTGTATGTTAAATTTCAGATAATTGTGCTGCCGCACTGATACACTCTTATTTGGCACAGTTTGGGTGAGCCCTGGTCAAAACTAGGTACTATTCACAATTGTCCTCTTGTGCAAGGATTGTAGTTCTCTTTTCGATTGATACTGGCCGAGCATGGCTGCGAATATATCATATAGGATCATTACAGTTCACCTAAGAGTGGTTTTACGTGGTAGTATCGAAATGCTAACTTGGTTGTACAAGTCTCAATATTCTTGCTGTTATTTCAATTTTTATTAACTGATCCTATCATTTTGTATTTTTCACCAGCCAAAGCTCGCCTGATTGTGAGAACGGAACTTGTTAACAGTATATTTTGATTAATTAGCTTTGGTATTCTTGCTGTTATTTCAATTTTTATTTATGTTCACCATGTCGGTTTTCTATTGCGGTTATACTGAAGCAGAAGTTGCTTGCTTCCCTAGCTATTTACGCAAAGTACAGCGTGTTAGCGACAGCTGCAGGGCGCAATATGTCAGGGGAGTTTGTTCCTACACGAATATATAGTTTGTTCTGGAATTTTTTGGTTCTTCGGTATCATTTTTAGTATGTATGCACAAGACTAACCTTACTTGAAAAGAGTTATGTACCATACTGTTCATGTGGATACCCTTGACGTCTTAGTAGGCCTCTCTTAGTGTAAGGGAGTACAATTATTGTGACGGGAATCAGGTTGAAAATTGCTCCCTTGTGAACCTATAGGCATTTCCTTTCTTTATTTCCTCGCTGATGCTTCTGTATGTAATTGTTTCTTTTTCATAAAAAATCAGGGGATCACGTGGTCATGCACTCTTAAGAGGTAATTCATAGTCCCTCCGTCCGGAAATACTTGTGGAAATACTTGTCCGAGGAATGGATGTATCTAATGTATTTTAATGCTAGATACATCCATTGTATCCATTTTTACGACAAGTATTTTCGGACGGGGGAGTATATAGCTACTTTTACCTGTTTCGGTATTTGGTGTTTGCTTTGTATGACATTTTGTTGATTCCGTCTACTGATGTTGTTGCTACACTGTTGCACCTCTTGCCAGGATTAGTGCAGCGTTCTGTGTTCTGCAAGTGTTGTTGACTCAACACCTCTTGAGTCAAGACTGGTTCAGAGAAATTGGTAACTGATTAGTTCACTAGCTTTCTTCACAGCATAGTCATCCACGACTGAAACTACAATGCTATGAAGACAGATGTACAAGAGCTGCTCAGCCGCACAAGAGTTGAGCAAAAAGAGAAGAATTAGAAATAGAGACATGGCAAAAGGCAAACCTTCAGCAAGTGAAGTAAGGCAAACAAGGATCTCCGAAAAAGATTTTCTCCAGTTTCTCGATATTTTGCTAATCCGTCAAGAGTCAAGATGTGCATCCAGCAACAACTTCAACATTGTCTACACAGGGAACAGATCACCAAGAACAAAAGCAGAAGAAATAGCTTCATCTCTCTATCACTACATCAGAGAGACAAACCAAGCTGGAGGATCAACATCTCTGGTCTAAGAAGAGAACCAAACCTTTGCAATTCGGTATCCAGTAGCCATTATCACCACCTACCATTGATCACATGCATGTACCAACTAGATGTACTCTTTCTTTGTATGAACTACTTTGCGACGAATTAAGTCTTGGACTGACTTACCAAACATTGCAAAAAACCAAATAGCTTATTGATTCATGTGGCGCGGCGTGCCGCCGCGCACTACACGCTAGTGCTGATTATTCTGGCTCGTAACTAGCGACCCTTTTTACTCGCTGGCATTTGCGTCGTTACCGGCTGCATGCAGCAACCAGATACTAGTACAAATCTGCATGCAACATGGTGCCGCGCAATTAGCAACTTCCAACTGCAGTATCTCGCTCGTGTAATTCTCTTGCCTACCTTTTTTTCACATTGACCGCATCTACGTTTTAATCTGTGTATTTTTAAATTTCCAATAATAGATGCATTTAAATATTTTCAAAACTAGTACCTGAAATTTGAAGGATATAATGGTCACAATCCAAACAAAAACACCTTGCCAAAATTTTGGCCATGATGGTCATGCCAAAATTTTGGTAGGGCAAATTGGGGGCTACATGGGCCGGCCACGCATGTGACACTGCCTTAGCAGAACTTGGAGACTTATCCCGAAGCGTCTAGTGGCTTTCTATCTTGGGCTGGTGAGGAGTACTCGCTTACGAGCGGGCCGGAAGGCATGTGAGAAATTAAAGTGTTTTGATCCGTTTGATATAGTGAATCTTGGGTTGATGAGCGGTTCATCAGCCCCCAGCTTGCAAATCAATGGATTGGAAATCATGCACTCTAAAGGGTCTTTGGCGGGAAAAGCAGGTAGTGGATACAACAAGACCAATTAAGTTTGTCCTAGCAAAAGAAGTTGCCCTCCCCTGATGATACTAATCGACTAGCTAGGAGCGAAGATGGACGTGCGTCCAAGCAGCAGAGCTCTGGACCGACCCACAGCAGAAGTCCCATCATTTTGGATTTTGGACAGAAACGGCAACAAAGCTTTGCAGCAGCTATCCTTTCGCATGGCCGAGTTGATGCTAGCCAGCTACTACTCCTGATTGTTGAGCAGGAGTCCAGCTTTATTACAAGGTGGAACGAAGGAGAAGAAAGCCAAGTAGCTGCAATTACCATGAGTGATAACTAGCAAACATGCCTATGCGTTGCAACGGGAGGAGAAAATCACATGTCGTAGTCCAGTAGACATGCCTCAAGACCTCCCTTCCTCAGAGCCACATCCTCTATTTTAACACATCCTCTATTTTAACACAGTGGCCCATTGTATCCCTACTTGCCTGCTTCATTGTATCAAGTTGAAACAAAAGGCCCACTTGCCTGCTTCATTGTGTCAAGTTGAAACAAAAGGTGCTTGAAACAAAAGGTGTCCCAAAGTAGGTGTTTACCTTTTTTGCAAAGCTTAGTATAGATAATGCAATACGTGCTTGTCCTGCTTGTTTCTTCTTTGTTGCATCTTTGCAAATGTAACATTTGATGCGCATTGTTGCCTTGCGATGGATGTTATCCGTTGTCGGGCCTTCTCTTCTCAAGTGTCAATTCCGCATCAAAAAACTTGGCCTTCTGGTTTTCGAGAATTTCATACTTCTGTGACCCCATATTATCCATAGACTGATAGCAAAATCCTCAATCGATCATGTCCTTCAAGTCACACGTTGCTTTCTACCACATCATTTTAAACGAAGGCCACTTGTGCATTGTTTTTCCTCTCTTGACCGATCTAAAGTTCAAAGTTTGGGTCCTCACATAGTACCTATCTCCTTCACATTGGAATTGACGTATAATTCAAATATAGAATATGACAGTTGCAGGCACACCTCGTTCCACTAGTAGAAAAAGGGCCTTTAGTCCCGGTTCATAAGGGCCTTTAGTCCCGGTTCTGGAACCGGGACTAAAGGGTCGTTACTAAAGCCTCCCCCTTTAGTCCCGGTTCTTACACGAACCGGGACTAAAGGCCCTCCACGTGGCCGCTGCCTGGAGGTCAACACCAACCGGTACTAAAGGAAATTTTATGATTTTTTTGAAAAAAATTTTGGAAATTTTTTTTATTTTCAAATTTCTGAATTTTTTAACCTCTAATCTCTAATCATCCCTCATCGCCGCTCAATTTAACCTCTAATCTCTAATCACCCCTCATCATTCCAAATCATCTAACTTTCCGGACGGTCACCCATCCTCTCACTACTCCAGCCTGAGCACGCTTAACTTCCGGGTTCTATTCTCCCTCGTTTCCAAGTCTCCACTTGTTGTTTTTCTGACAATAGTAAGATGTCAATCCTATTAACCCTCAGGAATTTAGCTTGAGCATGAAGTCACACATTTCACTGTTTGAGTTTGAAACTATTGTTCTAAAAAACAATAATTATTTAGTAACACTAATATTTCTTGAATAAGTAGTTGGACCATAGTTTGACCACAGTTTGACCAGATTTGACCAAAATTCAAAAAAACTGAAATAATTATTTAGTAACACTAATATTTCTTGAATAATTAGTTTGACCATTGTTTGACCACAGTTTGACCAGATTTGACCAAAATTCAAAAAAACTGAAATAATTATTTAGTAACACTAATATTTCTTGAATAATTAGTTTGACCATTGTTTGACCACAGTTTGACCAGATTTGACCAAAATTCAAAAAAACTGAAATAATTATTTACTAACACTAATATTCTTGAATAATTATTTAGTAACACTAATACTTCTTGAATAAGTAGTTTGACCATAGTTTGACCAGAATTAACAAAAATTCAAAAAAAAAAGAAATTTGAGCATAACTTTTTTTCCTTTTAGAATTTGAGGATTCTAAAAATTTGCAAACAGGCCATACGCTGTCAAAATCGGATGCGGATTTTCGTGCTGAACATTTTGATATATCATACGTTTTTTTCTCACATCGTATGCAAAAGTTATAGCCATTTTACATTTTCCCTACACTTTTTGCAAAACATGTCCAAATTTAAGTTCTTAAATTTTCCTAGCTAGTACATGTAGTAACATAACTACATCTGGAAGGATTTTAATTTTTGAAGTTTTTATCATTTTCTTTTGTTTTTTTACAAAATTGAAAAGGCGATGGGGGGGGGGGGGGGGTTGAGGTTGAAAATGGGACCTTTAGTACCGGTTCGTGCCATGAACCGGTACTAATGCCTCAAACCCCATTAGTACCGGTTGGTGGCTCGAACCGGGACTAAAGGTCTAACCTTTAGTACTGGTTGGTGCCACGAACCGGTACTAATGGGCGTCGCACCCTTTAGTCCCGGTTCGTGGCACCAACCGGGACTAAAGGTTCCATTTGAACCGGGACTAATGCATGTACGGTGCCCTATCCGCTCGAACTGGGACTAATGCTGACATTAGTCCCGGTTCGTAATGCAACCGAGATTAATGCTCTTTTCTGGCCGAACCAAAGCCCTGTTTTCTACTAGTGTTCATATGTATGTGCACATCACGGTTCCAGCACTTCGTTGCGGAAGGCGGCAGACGGCGGGAAGGAGCGTTGGTGTTGGCAGACAGGAACCCTAGGCGTGATTTTTTCCTCGCAAGAGAAGGGAGGCAAGAGCAAATCTATGCAGTAGGAGTGACAGGAGTGGGAGCGAGCTATGAGTCGAAGTGATTAAATATGCTGGATAACTAAACATCATGCAAAAAAAGATAAGAAAAACCAAAAACAAAAGAAATAAGAGTTGTCCCATGGGTGCTGAGTACACGGCAAAGAAAGGTAGGAGATGGCCAACATGCCAACGTGCAAGCGCACCCTTTTTTTTTAAGAAAACATGCAAGTGCACTCAAGAGAAGATGGAATGCCTGTGTCGATAAAATTTGTTGGATTTTCGTTTTTTATAAACGAAGATGTGTTTTATATTGTTATAAACTTTTTTTTTTGCTGGGCATCCTTGGTTAACCTTGGTCATCCTAGCCCACTTACATGGGCTGGGCTGCTACGATTGCAATTACAATGAAGCTGAACGTGCATGTTCTCGTGGGATTCCTCCCATCGTTGTCATCCTTCCTTTCACATTTCCTTTAGCCATATCATGCACGTTTTTTTTAAGAAACTCCTGAGCATGTCCAATCCCTGTCACGTGAATCCATCCCCACACAATTCCTTTTAACTGTTGGTCCTTCCTTTATAATACACCCCACCAACACGTCCAATCCTTGCCATATAAATGTCCTTGAAATCCATCCTTCCTTCCTAAGAAGGCCACCCAATTCCTTTTAATTGTTATTCGGCAAAAACAAATCCTTTTAATTATTCATGTTTACTTTAATACACCCCCACCAAGACAGCCCACATGCATCCTTCCTTTAATGCCTCCAAGAGGACCCGCAATTCCTTTTCACCAGTTCTCACCTTGCCGATATTTCATGTAACTTACAAAGTATATAAATTGATAGAAATCCAATCACTTTAAAGTCGCGAGGTGGGACAAATTAATATCCATATCTTAGCCTAGATGGTTGTGAGTTTGATTCTCACACAACCATTTTTTTAGTGCTCCATGGGTGGCCCATGAACACCCCGTTCTATCCGAAAAAACGCCCATAAAAACAAATCTTTTTTATCACTTGATGATGGACGGACGATTTTTTTTTTTAGAAAATCCCAACAAAACAAATTATCCTTTATCAATTGAATAGACGGACGAAAAAATAATCTGATTGGGGGCTGGTGCGCACGTGGAGGCCCAACTGGGCTAGACGGATTGAGCAGAAATAGAGACGACGGCCTACTTCTTTTTTTGCATAGAACAAAGCTAGGGCAGTTGGCCTGGTCATACGGTACGTACCCATGAGGTCCTGAGTTCGACAGCACCACGGCATTAATTTTTTCTTTTCCTCAGAAAGGCTGTGCGCAAGCTATGGGTCTCTGGCCCAAGCGATGAAATCTTAGATGGAAGCGCTTTTTATTTTCAGTGGTCGAACGCTTCAAAATTTAGTACCACCTTGAATAGAAAGAAATTCAAATATGTTTCGGCGGTGAACGGATGAAAATTTTGAAGAAACGCACCTTACTTTATTAGTAGGTATAGATATAGATTTAGGGTTTTCATTGGTCTTACTTTCCTAGCGATAGATCCACACTGGCACTGGCGGAGCTTCACGAGGGCAAATGCAAGGAGCACCTCTGCTGGTTTGCTGCGCAGAGTGACTGAGTGAGCTCAAGCGTTTCCCCCCTAAATTCTCGTTTGGTCCAAGAAACCACTGGCCGGAGCAGCCCCTCAAAATCCACATTGCCAGTGCTATAGAGGAGGAACCCCAACCCCCACGGCTTTTGCTCGCCTCCTCTCGCGACAGAAAGGCGACGACGCGCCGGTTCGGATCGGAGCCTCCCGATCGCGACCTTCGCTCTTCTCGCCGCCGCCCTCGGCCGAGCGGGAGGGAAGCAAGCGCCCGCAGCGTCGTCTACCGTCAGAGGCGTAGCTAGCATAGAAGCATTGGGTGCAAATGACACCAACAAAATTTTAGTTGATAACGTATCGCTTTACATGTACTTGATGCATGAACCCAACAAAAAGTCATATTTGAACCCATTGACTACCTAGCTGCATTAGACAAAAAGCCTTTTAGTCCATATATTCAGTGCAAGTGTGCAAGCCCAAATAAAATAAATCAATTTGGTAGCTCGCAGCTGGCTAGACGCATGATCTTCAGATTGAGTTGCTTCACCGCCGCAATGAACAGAAGCAGATAAATCTATTTTTGCGAATGGAAAATAAATCCGAATACTCTTGTCACCTTCATTGCCCTCACGCTGACATACGGCATATGTCAGCAGCAAGCCGACATAGAAAATATCTGTATTATCTCTCTCACTGCCCTCACGCTGGCAACTGGTAGCGGCAAGCCGACAATTGCTATTCAAAATATTATTACACACGATAGCATATCCTGTCCCGCTTGTACAAGTCTTATCCAACCTTAATTATATGATTGCTTTTTTGGTCAATCCTTGATCTAGTATGGAATAACATTTTGCAAAAAGGACGGTCATTATATCATGATAAATATAATAAAGCATGTACTTCAAGGCCACCCTTATAGGCAAGCAAACAAATGATGCGCTACTCCTAGTCCCACATAGCCTTTTATTCAGATAGAATCTGGTTTAAATTAATTGTCATATTGCGACTAATCCGAAGGGAATTCCAGAATACATAAAAAGTTTTAATAAAGTAAGATTGAGATTAGGAGAAGAGTTATGTGTTGTCTATAATGTGAGGAGCTTACTAAACTGGCTGAGTTTTATCGAGATGATTTTGATTCAGATAAACTGCATGATGTTAGTCGTGATGAAATTACCGATATTGCTAAATTAATGGTGCAAGGCAAGTAAACATACTCCTTTTACTTTGGTCTATCAACCTGTAAAGCTAGTACCACTAGTAGAAAAAGTGTCAAATGTCAAGCACATTAGTGCCGGTTTGATTTTGAGCCGGCACACACATTAGTGCCGGTTCCAACGGCTAGCCGGCCGCTCTCATTAGTACCGGTTCGTGGCGAACCTTTAGCACCGGTTCGTGCCACGAACCGGTACTAAAGTAAGTGGTGGCAGGATGTTGTCAGTCCGGGGATCCTCCAACACCTTTAGTACCGGTTCATGGCACGAACCGGTGCTAAAGGTCGTCCTACATAAACCCTTTGTCCACCCGAGCTCGCTCCGTTCTTCCCCTTTCCCCTCTCCTCTCTGTTCTTCCCCTCTTCCTCTCGAGCTCATCACACATTTTGCCCAAAATTTGTCAAGATTTGAAGGCCCCCATCCATTCAAATGATCACAAAGGTTAGCAACTCTGTCCTTCCATCTCTCATTGCTAGATTAGCTCTTGCAATGCTTTGTATAGTGATTAATTTATGAGTTTAGTAATTTGGGAGGAAATATATGTGCTAGTATTTGATTTATATGCAATTTGAGGTCAAAAATAACACTTAGTTTGCATATGTAGGTGTGGTTTACTTAGTGCCTTCTAAATCTCCGTCGTAACCACAGTCGATCGCCCGCACCGTTCCGTCGCCGGCACCACCTTGTAGTGAGCCTCTTGTTCATGAATGTTTTACATTACCAAATTGATGTTTGTGTGATTTGGATATATAGTTACTCGTATAATTATCTTACCCGTATGTTGTTTGTTATACATAGTGCCATGGTTTTGATATCCGTCCCCGTCGGCCCTCGTCCTTGTTATGATTCAGATGTGGTATATTCTCTTTTAAAACTAGTTGTTGCATTTCGTGTTTATGACAAATTATGCCCATCAAGTTGACATAGATATTTTTGTCTAGGAGGTTTGTGAACCAGAAATTCCAACCGACCCTATTGTCGAGAGGTTAAATTTAGTTGAAAGAGAAAACGAGTATTTGAAAGAAAAATTGAAAAGAATTGAGGGGGAGAAGATGGAATTGGAGTTGCATGTTGCCGATGTCGTCGATGATCACAAGATCAAGATGGAGAAAATGCGCTTGAAGATTATAAAGATTAGAAAATATGCCATTGATAGTGAGGCTTGGTATCATTATGCTGTTGGATCAATTGTTACCTTACTTGCGATCTTGATCGAATTTTAGAGTTAGTTTTAGCTAGATGGATTAGATTAATGTCAAATTGTTAGAATTTGCATATAGAATTTTAGTTATCACAATCCAATCATTTAAAAAATGTTACTTTTTGCGGGAATATAGTATTTGTTCTCGACGATGCCCGGCCCGCATCCTCGCCGTGACCCGTTCGCCACGATGTCCGGCTGACCCATGTCCGGGACTGGGCTCCGCCGGGCTGGCACTGGGAGGTGCTACCTGGAGGGGCGCGCCGCTTGGTGAGGAACCCGGCCTCGGGTCCCATCGTCGACCCTGATCTCCTTTGGTGGCGTTCGCGTGGGCCACATTCGGTGCAGAGGGAGCCGGCCCCGCCGGAGGTGGTGCGTCGTCGTGTCAGGGAGGAGGACGAGCACATCCATCGCTACATGGCTGCTATGGACGTCAGGTTCTCCAATACCTGGTAGGTTCTTTGGGCAGATGACCGGAGATATGATCCTGTGATGGTTCCTTGTCTTTGGGTGTCCACCGCCCGCGCCCCAGGAACCGCGAGTGGCCTAGATTCTTCTGTAGTATTCGATCTTTATTAGCTACCTAGCCAGTGATGTATTCGAGATTATATATTATTCGAGACAATGTATTCGAGATTATATATTATTCGAGACAATGCATATTATGTACTAGATGGTTCAGTTTTTCCTTATTGATTGCATCCATGCATTGTAATTTGAATACTAAATTGTTTTATATTTCTTCTGTATTAGTTAAATAAAAGCTATGGCGGACAATACCGGCAGAGAGGGAGAAGAGGCCATGTTCGAGATCATACGCAACCCTAACAGGCCAGATGATCTGAATGAAGCAAATGACGGCTCCCAATATCTGAACAATACCAGGGAGGGTGATGATAAGATATTCGATCTCGACGACCGAGCTGATGAAGTCATGAACTATGATTATGATTATGATGACGCAGACAATGATTATGATGACGCAGACAATGATTATGATGACGAATACAATGTTGATCTTGAAATAACAAAGACTACCGGCGAGGTATATTTGTTGGAAATATGCCCTAGAGGCAATAATAAAATGGTTATTATTGTATTTCCTTGTTCATGATAATTGTCTATTGTTCATGCTATAATTGTATTAACTGGAAACCGTAATACATGTGTGAATACATAGACCACAACATGTCCCTAGTAAGCCTCTAGTTGACTAGCTCGTTGATCAATAGATGGTTATGGTTTCCTGACCATGGACATTGGATGTCATTGATAACGGGGTCACATCATTAGGAGAATGATGTGATGGACAAGACCCAATCCTAAGCATAGCACAAGATCGTGTAGTTCGTTTGCTAAGAGCTTTTCTAATGTCAAGTATCGTTTCCTTAGACCATGAGATTGTGCAACTCCCGGATATCATAGGAATGCTTTGGGTGTACCAAACGTCACAACGTAACTGGGTGGCTATAAAGGTGCATTACAGGTATCTCCGAAAGTGTCTGTTGGGTTGGCACGAATCGAGACTGGGATTTGTCACTCCGTATGACGGAGAGGTATCTCTGGGCCCACTCGGTAATGCATCATCATAATGAGCTCAATGTGACTAAGGAGTTAGCCACGGGATCATGCATTACGGAACGAGTAAAGAGACTTGCTGGTAACAAGATTGAACGAGGTATTGGGATACCGACGATCGAATCTCGGGAAAGTAACATACCGATTGACAAAGGGAATTGTATACGGGATTGATTGAATCCCCGACATCGTGGTTCATCCGATGAGATCATCGTGGAACATGTGGGAGCCAATATGGGTATCCAGATCCCGCTGTTGGTTATTGGCCGGAGAACGTCTCGGTCATGTCTGCATGGTTCCCGAACCTGTAGGGTCTACACACTTAAGGTTCGGTGACGCTAGAGTTGTTATGGGAAATAGTATGTGGTTACCGAAGGTTGTTCGGAGTCCCGGATGAGATCCCGGACATCACGAGGAGTTCCGGAATGGTCCGGCGGTGAAGATCGATATATTGGACGAAGGGTATTGGAGTCCGGAAGTGTTCCGGGGGTACCAGGCTATGGCTAGCATGACCGAAAAGGTGTTTCGGGGGCCCTGGCAAGTGTTGGAGGGCCTCATGGGCCAAAGGGGAAGGGGCAAACCAGCCCACTAAGGGGTGGTGCGCCCCCACACCCTTTCCCATGTTACTGGGGGAGGTGGGGCGCCTCCACCTGGCTTGGGAGGCAAGCCTCAACCTGCTTGGCTTGGGGGGCAAGTCTCCCTAGGATTTTCCCTAGGGAGATCCAATCTGCTTGGCCGCCTCCCCCTCTCCCTTTGCCCCTATATATAGTGGAGGGGTGGGAGGGCAGCCGCACCTCTTCCCTGGCGCAGCCCTCCCTCCTCATACACCTCCTCCTCCTCCTCCGTATTGCTTAGCGAAGCTCTGCCGGAGAACCACGAGCTCCATTGCCACCATGCCGTCGTGCTGCTAGAGTTCTCCCTCAACTTCTCCTCTCCCCTTGCTGGATCAAGAAGGAGGAGACGTCCCCAGGCTGTACGTGTGTTAAACGCGGAGGCGCCGTCCGTTCGGCGCTAGATCGGATCTTTCGCGATTTGAATCGCTGCGAGTACGACTCCATCAACCGTGTTCTTGTAACGCCTCCGCTTAGCGATCTTCAAGGGTATGAAGATGCACTCCCTCTCTCTCGTTGCTAGCATCTCCTAGATTGATCTTGGTGACACGTAAGAATTTTTTTGAATTATTGCTACGTTACCCAACAGTGGCATCATGAGCTAGGTCTATGCGTAGATTCTATGCACGAGTAGAACACAAAGTAGTTGTGTTGGAAATATGCCCTAGAGGCAATAATAAATGGTTATTATTATATTTCTTTGTTCATGGTTATTGTCTATTATTCATGCTATAATTGTATTGTCCGGAAATCATAATACATGTGTGAATACATAGACCACAACGTGTCCCTAGTAAGCCTCTAGTTGACTAGCTCGTTGATCAACAGATAGTCATGGTTTCCTGACTATGGACATAGGATGTCATTGATAACGGGATCACATCATCAGGAGAATGATGTGATGGACAAGACCCAATCCTAAGCATAGCATAAAAGATCATGTAGTTTCGTTTGCTAGAGCTTTTCCAATGTCAAGTATCTTTTCCTTAGACCATGAGATCGTGCAACTCCCGGATACCGTAGGAGTGCTTTGGGTGTGCCAAATGTCACAACGTAACTGGGTGACTATAAAGGTGCACTACGGGTATCTCCGAAAGTGTCTGTTGGGTTGGCACGGATCGAGACTGGGATTTGTCACTCCGTGTGACGGAGAGGTATCTCTGGGCCCACTCGGTAATGCATCATCATAATGAGCTCAAAGTGACTAAGGCGTTAGTCACGGGATCATGCATTGCGGTACGAGTAAAGAGACTTGCCGGTAACGAGATTGAACAAGGTATTGGGATACCGACGATCGAATCTCGGGCAAGTAACATACCGATTGACAAAGGGAATTGCATACGGGATTGATTGAATCCTCGACACCGTGGTTCATCCGATGAGATCATCGTGGAACATGTGGGAGCCAACATGGGTATCCAGATCCCGCTATTGGTTATTGACCGGAGAGGCGTCTCGGTCATGTCTGCATGTCTCCCGAACCCGTAGGGTCTACACACTTAAGGTTCGGTGACGCTAGGGTTGTAGAGATATGTGTATGCGGAAACCCGAAAGTTGTTCGGAGTCCCGGATGAGATCCCGGACATCACGAGAGGTTCCGGAATGGTCCGGAGGTGAAGAATTATATATAGAAGTCAAGTTTCGGCCACCGGGAAAATTTCGGGGGTTGCCGGTATTGTACCGGGACCACCGGAAGGGTCCCGGGGGTCCACCGGGTGGGGCCACCTATCCCGGAGGGCCCCGTGGGCTGAAAGTGGAAGGGAACCAGCCCTTAGTGGGCTGGGGCGCCCCCCTTGGGCCTTCCCCCATGCGCCTAGGGTTGGGAACCCTAGGGTGGGGGGCTTCCCCCTTGCCTTGGGGGGCAAGGCAACCCCTTCCCCCCTTTGGCCGCCGCCGCCCCCCCCCCCCATGAGATCCCATCTCTAGGGCCGGCGCCCCCCAGGGGGCCTATATAAAGGGGGGAGGGAGGGCAGCAATAAGACAGCCTTGGGCGCCTCCCTCCTCCCCTGCAACACCTCTCTCTCTCTCGCAGAAGCTCGGCGAAGCCCTGCCGGAGACCCGCTACATCCACCACCACGCCGTCGTGCTGTTGGATCTCCATCAACCTCTCCTTCCCCCTTGCTGGATCAAGAAGGAGGAGACGTCGCTGCACCGTACGTGTGTTGAACGCGGAGGTGCCGTCCGTTCGGCACTCGGGCATCGGTGATTTGGATCACGGCGAGTACGACTCCGTCATCCACGTTCATTGGAACGCTTCCGCTCGCGATCTACAAGGGTATGTAGATGCACTCCTTTCCCCTCGTTGCTAGTACACTCCATAGATGCATCTTGGTGAGCGTAGGAAAATTTTAAAATTATGCTACGATTCCCAACAGTGGCATCATGAGCCAGCCCTATGCGTAGTTACTATGCACGAGTAGAACACAAAGCAGTTGTGGGCGTTGAGTTTGCCAATTCTTCTTGCCGCTACTAGTCTTTTCTTGTTTCGGCGACATTGTAGGATGAAGCGGCCCGGACCGACCTTACACGTACGCTTACGTGAGACAGGTTCCACCGACTGACATGCACAAGTTGCATAAGGTGGCTAGCGGGTGTCTGTCTCTCCTACTTTAGTCGGAACGGATTCGATGAAAAGGGTCCTTATGAAGGGTAAATAGAAATTGGCAAATCGCGTTGTGGTCATACGTAGGTAAGAAAATGTTCTTGCTAGAAATCTACAAACCACGTAAAACTTGCAACAACAATTAGAGGACGTCTAACTTGTTTTTGCAGCAAGTGCTATGTGATGTGATATGGCCAGAAGATGTGATGAATGATATATGTGATGTATGAGATTGATCATATTCTTGTAATAGAAATCACGACTTGCATGTCGATGAGTATGACAACCGGCAGGAGCCATAGGAGTTGTCTTTATTATTTTGTATGACCTGCGTGTCATTGAATAACGCCATGTAAATTACTTTACTTTGTTGCTAAACGCGTTAGCCATAGAAGTAGAAGTAATCGTTGGCGTGACGACTTCATGAAGACACAATGATGGAGATCATGGTGTCATGCCGGTGACGAAGATGATCATGGTGCCCCGAAGATGGAGATCAAAGGAGCATAATGATATTGGCCATATCATGTCACTATTTGATTGCATGTGATGTTTATCATGTTTTTGCATCTTATTTGCTTAGAATGACGGTAGTAAGTAAGATGATCCCTTATGATAATTTCAAGAAAGTGTTCACCCTAACTGTGCACCGTTGCGAAGGTTCGTTGTTTCGAAGCACCACGTGATTATCGGGTGTGATAGATTCTAACGTTCGAATACAACGGGTGTTGACGAGCCTAGCATGTACAGACATGGCCTCGGAACACACGCAATACACTTAGGTTGACTTGACGAGCCTAGCATGTACATACGTGGCCTCGGAACACGGAGGACCGAAAGGTCGAGCATGAGTCGTATAGAAGATACGATCAACATGGAGATGTTCACCGATCTTGACTAGTCCGTCTCACGTGATGATCGGACACGGCCTAGTTAAACTCGGATCATGTTTCACTTAGATGACGAGAGGGATGTCTATCTGAGTGGGAGTTCATTAAATAATTTGATTAGATGAACTTAATTATCATGAACTTAGTCTAAAATCTTTACACTATGTCTTGTAGATCAAATGGCCAACGTTGTCCTCAATTTCAACGCGTTCCTAGAGAAAACCAAGCTGAGAGATGATGGCAGCAACTATACAGACTGGGTCCGGAACCTGAGGATCATCCTCATAGTAGCCAAGAAAGATTATGTCTTAGAAGCACCGCTAGGTGATGCACCAATCCCACAGAACCAAGACGTTATGAACGCTTGGCAGCAGCGTGCTGATGATTACTCCCTCGTTCAGTGCGGCATGCTTTACAGCTTAGAACCGGGTCTCCAAAAGCGTTTTGAGAAACATGGAGCATATGAGATGTTCGAAGAGCATAAACTGGTTTTTCAAGCTCATGCCCGGGTCGAGAGATATGAAGTCTCCGACAAGTTCTTCAGCTATAAAATGGAGGAGAACAGTTCTGTTAGTGAGCACATACTCAGAATGTCTGGGTTGCACAACCGCTTGACTCAGCTGGGAGTTAATCTCCCGGATGACGCGGTCATTGACAGAATCCTTCAGTCGCTTCCACCAAGCTGCAAGAGCTTTGTGATGAACTACAATATGCAGGGGATGGAAAAGACCATTCCCGAGGTATATTCAATGCTGAAATCAGCGGAAGGGGAGACCAGAAAAGAACATCAAGTGTTGATGGTGAATAAAACCACTAAGTTCAAGAAGGGCAAGGGTAAGAAGAACTTCAAGAAGGACGGCAAGGGAGTTGCCGCGCCCGGTAAACCAGTTACCGGGAAGAAGCCAAGAAATGGACCCAAGCCCGAGACTGAGTGCTTTTATTGCAAGGGAAGTGGTCACTGGAAGCGGAACTGCCCCAAATACTTAGCGGACAAGAAGAAGGCCGGCAACACCAAAGGTATATGTGATATACATGTAATTGATGTGTACCTTACCAGTACTCGTAGTAGCTCCTGGGTATTTGATACCGGTGCGGTTGCTCATATTTGTAACTCAAAACAGGAACTACGGAATAAACGGAGACTGGCGAAGGACGAGGTGACGATGCGCGTCGGGAATGGTTCCAAGGTCGATGTGATCGCCATCGGCACGCTACCTCTGCATCTACCCACGGGATTAGTTTTAAACCTCAATAATTGTTATTTAGTGCCAGCTTTGAGCATGAACATTGTATCTGGATCTCGTTTAATTCGAGATGGCTACTCATTTAAATCCGAGAATAATGGTTGTTCTATTTATTTGAGAGATATGTTTTATGGTCATGCCCCGCTGGTTAATGGTTTATTTTTGATGAATCTCGAACGTGATGTTACACATGTTCATAGTGTGAATACCAAAAGATGTAAAGTTGATAACGATAGTCCCACATACTTGTGGCACTGCCGCCTTGGTCACATTGGTGTCAAGCGCATGAAGAAGCTCCATGCAGATGGACTTTTGGAGTCTCTTGATTACGAATCATTTGACACGTGCGAACCATGCCTCATGGGTAAGATGACCAAGACTCCGTTCTCCGGAACAATGGAGCGAGCAACCAACTTATTGGAAATCATACATACCGATGTGTGCGGTCCAATGAGTGTCGAGGCTCGCGGAGGATATCGTTATGTTCTCACTCTCACTGATGATTTAAGTAGATATGGGTATGTCTACCTAATGAAACACAAGTCTGAAACCTTTGAAAAGTTCAAGGAATTTCAGAGTGAAGTCGAGAATCAACGTGACAGGAAAATAAAATTCTTACGATCAGATCGTGGTGGAGAAATTTAAGTCACGAATTTGGTACACACTTAAGGAAATGTGGAATAGTTTCACAACTCACGCCGCCTGGAACACCTCAGAGAAACGGTGTGTCCGAACGTCGTAATCGCACTCTATTGGATATGGTGCGATCTATGATGTCTCTTACCGATTTACCGCTCTCATTTTGGGGCTATGCTTTAGAGACTGCCGCATTCACTTTAAATAGGGCTCCGTCGAAATCCGTTGAGACGACACCGTATGAATTATGGTTTGGGAAGAAACCTAAGCTGTCGTTTCTAAAAGTTTGGGGATGCGATGCTTATGTCAAGAAACTTCAACCTGAAAAGCCCAAACCCAAATCGGAAAAATGCGTCTTCATAGGATACCCTAAGGAAACTATTGGGTATACCTTCTACCTCAGATCCGAAGGCAAGATCTTCGTTGCCAAGAACGGGTCCTTTCTGGAGAAGGAGTTTCTCTCGAAAGAATTGAGTGGGAGGAAAGTGGAACTTGATGAGGTGACAGTCACCCCTTCCGAACCGGAAAGTAGCGCAGCGCGGGAAAATGTTCCTGTGGTGCCTACACCGATTGGGGAGGAAGTTAATGATGATGATGATGAAGCTTCGGATCAAGTTACTGAACTTCGTAGGTCCACAAGGACATGTTCCGCACCAGAGTGGTACGGCAACCCTGTCCTGGAAATCATGTTGTTAGACAACGGTGAACCTTCAAACTATGAAGAAGCGATGGCGGGCCCGGATTCCGACAAATGGCTAGAAGCCATGAAATCCGAGATAGAATCCATGTATGAAAACAAAGTATGGACTTTGACTGACTTGCCCGATGAGCGGCGAGCCATAGAAAACAAATGGATCTTTAAGAAGAAGACGGACGCGGATGGTAATGTGACCATCTACAAAGCTCGACTTGTCGCTAAGGGTTATTGACAAGTTCAAGGGGTTGACTACGATGTGACTTTCTCACCCGTAGCGAAGCTGAAGTCCGTCCGAATCATGTTAGCAATTGCCGCATACTATGATTATGAGATATGGCAGATGGACGTCAAAACGGCATTCCTTAACGGCTTCCTTAAGGAAGAGTTGTATATGATGCAGCCGGAAGGTTTTGTCGATCCTAAGAATGCTAACAAAGTATGCAAGCTCCAGCACTCAATCTATGGGCTGGTGCAAGCATCTCGGAGTTGGAACATTCGCTTTGATGAGATGATCAAAGCGTTTGGGTTTACACAGACTTATGGAGAAGCCTGTGTTTACAAGAAAGTGAGTGGGAGCTCTGTAGCATTTCTCATATTATATGTGGATGACATACTATTGATGGGAAATGATATAGAATTCTTGGAAAGTATAAAGGCCTATTTGAATAAATGTTTTTCAATGAAGGACCTTGGAGAAGCTGCTTATATATTAGGCATCAAGATCTATAGAGATAGATCAAGACGCCTCATTGGTCTTTCACAGAGTACATACCTTGACAAGATATTGAAGAAGTTCAATATGGATCAGTCCAAGAAGGGGTTCTTGCCTGTATTGCAAGGTGTGCAATTGAGCACGGCTCAATGTCCGACCATGGCAGAAGATATAGAAAAGATGAGTGTCATCCCCTATGCCTCGGCCATAGGGTCTATTATGTATGCCATGCTGTGTACCAGACCTGATGTAAACCTTGCCGTAAGTTTGGTAGGAAGGTACCAAAGTAATCCCGGCATGGAACACTGGACAGCGGTCAAGAATATCCTGAAGTACCTGAAGAGGACTAAGGATATGTTTCTCGTTTATGGAGGTGACGAAGAGCTCGTCGTAAAGGTTTACGTTGACGCTAGCTTCGACACAGATCTGGATGACTCGAAGTCACAAACCGGATACGTGTATATTTTGAATGGAGGAGCAGTAAGCTGGTGCAGTTGCAAGCAAAGCGTCGTGGCGGGATCTACATGTGAAGCGGAGTACATGGCAGCCTCGGAGGCAGCACAGGAAGCAGTCTGGATGAAGGAGTTCATTACCGACCTAGGGGTGATTCCCAATGCGTCGGGCCCGATGACTCTCTTCTGTGACAACACTGGAGCTATTGCCCTTGCGAAGGAGCCCAGGTTTCACAGGCAGACCAGGCATATCAAGCGTCGCTTCAACTCCATTCATGAAAGTGTTCAAAATGGAGACATAGATATTTGTAAAGTACACACGGACCTGAATGTAGCAGATCAGTTGACTAAACCTCTCCCTAGGGCAAAACATGATCAACACCAGGACGCAATGGGTGTTCGATTCATCACAATGTAACTAGATTACTGACTCTAGTGCAAGTGGGAGACTGTTGGAAATATGCCCTAGAGGCAATAATAAATGGTTATTATTATATTTCTTTGTTCATGATAATAGTCTATTGTTCATGCTATAATTGTATTGTCCGGAAATCATAATACATGTGTGAATGCATAGAACACAACGTGTCCCTAGTAAGCCTCTAGTTGACTAGCTCGTTGATCAACAGATAGTCATGGTTTCCTGACTATGGACATTGGATGTCATTGATAACGGGATCACATCATTAGGAGAATGATGTGATGGACAAGACCCAATCCTAAGCATAGCATAAAAGATCGTGTAGTTTCGTTTGCTAGAGCTTTTCCAATGTCAGGTATCTTTTCCTTAGACCATGAGATCGTGCAACTCCCGGATACCGTAGGAGTGCTTTGGGTGTGCCAAACGTCACAACGTAACTGGGTGACTATAAAGGTGCACTACGGGTATCTCCGAAAGTGTCTGTTGGGTTGGCACGGATCGAGACTGGGATTTGTCACTCCGTGTGACGGAGAGGTATCTCTGGGCCCACTCGGTAATGCATCATCATAATGAGCTCAATGTGACTAAGGCGTTAGTCATGGGATCATGCATTGCGGTACGAGTAAAGAGACTTGCCGGTAACGAGATTGAACAAGGTATTGGGATACCGACGATCGAATCTCGGGCAAGTAACATACCGATTGACAAAGGGAATTGTATACGGGATTGATTGAATCCTCAACACCGTGGTTCATCCGATGAGATCATCATGGAACATGTGGGAGCCAACATGGGTATCCAGATCCCGCTGTTGGTTATTGACCGGAGAGGCGTCTCGGTCATGTCTGCATGTCTCCCGAACCCGTAGGGTCTACACACTTAAGGTTCGGTGACGCTAGGGTTGTAGAGATATATGTATGCGGAAACCCGAAAGTTGTTCGGAGTCCCGGATGAGATCCCGGACGTCACGAGAGGTTCCGGAATGGTCCGGAGGTGAAGAATTATATATAGGAAGTCAAGTTTCGGCCACCGGGAAAGTTTCGGGGGTTACCGGTATTGTACCGGGACCACCGGAAGGGTCCCGGGGGTCCACCGGGTGGGGCCACCTATCCCGGAGGGCCCCGTGGGCTGAAAGTGGAAGGGAACCAGCCCTTAGTGGGCTGGGGCGCCCCCCTTGGGCCTCCCCCCATGCGCCTAGGGTTGGGAACCCTGGGGGGGGGGAGCTTCCCCCTTGCCTTGGGGGGCAAGGCACCCCTTCCCCCCTTTGGCCGCCGCCCCCCCTTGGAGATCCCATCTCCCTGGGCCGGCGCCCCCCAGGGGGCCTATATAAAGGGGGGGAGGGAGGGCAGCAACACACAGCCTTGGGCGCCTCCCTCCTCCCCTGCAACACCTCTCTCTCTCGCAGAAGCTCGGTGAAGCCCTGCCGGAGACCCGCTACATCCACCACCACGCCGTCGTGCTGCTGGATCTCCATCAACCTCTCCTTCCCCCTTGCTGGATCAAGAAGGAGGAGACGTCGCTGCACCGTACGTGTGTTGAACGCGGAGGTGCCGTCCGTTCGGCACTCGGTCATCGGTGATTTGGATCACGGCGAGTACGACTCCGTCATCCACGTTCATTGGAATGCTTCCGCTCGCGATCTACAAGGGTATCTAGATGCACTCCCTTCCCCTCGTTGCTAGTAGACTCCATACATGCATCTTGGTGAGCGTAGAAAAATTTTAAATTATGCTACGATTCCCAACACATCGCACGGGGTCAGGTGGCTACCTCAAAGCCCGGCCTAAGTGGGCCAAGTCTGAGAGGGATCTGCTTGATAAAGGGATCGAACCAGAGACAATGAACTGGCCAGACCGTTGCCGGACTTGGTTCTTCGGGGCTGGCAGAACCTTGGACCCGTATCAGGGAGGTGTCGTTGGACGGACGAGCAACTTGCAATACCCGTCAAGAAGCTTCAGCACTATATTGATGCAGTGCAGCAAGGGACGTTCGTTCCAGACAGGGAGAACGACGAGCTCACAATGGCCCTCGGGAATCCTGAGCACCCTGGACGGACACGAGGCATGCCAGGCTCCGTTCCGTGGAAGGCTGGTTTTCCGGACGCGGGCGGTTACAAAACCCAGGAGAGGAGAAAAAAAGTGGAGCAGATCCAAATTCAGCGTCTACACGAAAGGGTTCAAGTGCTAGAGGAACGAGACGGCAATAGAGATGCCGAAACTGCCCCCGAAGCTACACCGCCATCTCAGCGTAGAACCAGCGTGGCTTCCACCGAGCTGCCTCAACTGGAGCATGCGGCTACTCCTAGCTACCCCTTGGATGCTATCACGGAGTCTCAACATTGCCACCTTATGGCGGAATGCAGGACTTGAAAGTCAAGGCGGCTGTTGGCTCTGTTTTACCTACTGAACCCGCGCAACCTACCACTGCTGGCCGATTCCAGAAGGATATGCTAGGGTGATGGTGGATGAAATAACGGAAAGATTTGAGGACCTCCAGCTTGACCACCCTACCGGTGAAGGGGAGACTCGGCTGGGTTTAGCTCTGAAGACTCCATGCCTATGGTGGAAGGAGCTCATCAAGCTTCCGTACTGGACGGCTCCGGCGAGTAAGGGCACTCCGCCTCCTCCTCCGGCGAGTGATCAGGGCACTCAGCCTCCTTCTCCGGCGCGTGGCGGCACTCCGCCTCCTTCTCCGCCAGCGCCGGCGCGCCAGAGCAGCCAGCCTCCTCCTTCTCTGCCTCGTCAGCAAGGGCGGAAGAGACCCGACGCCGCTGCGGCTGCTCCGGCGCGTCGTAGTCCTTCTCCTCTGCCTCGTAAGCAAGGAAAGAAGACAGCCGCAGCCACTCCGTCTGCTCTGCCGGCGTCTAGCAGTACAGCTGCCAGAGGCGGGAGGCAATACAGATTCGGTCCTTCTCTGAAGACTCCAGAGAAGTTACCATATGAGAGGACCGAGGAGGAGAACGCGAAGATCGTGCGAGCCGAAGTGAAGAACTTCTTTGAAGGGGTCAAAGCAAAGAAACATCCACCTCCGGAGGAGAAGGTAGATCCGGTGAAAGCAAAGCGCACTCTGGCTGCCCTGACAAAACCACCAAAGTCTCCGCCGAGAGGCAACTATGAGCGCGTTCTTGGAAAGGCATATGCTGAAGCGGAGCGGTCGGGAAGTACTGTCAGTGATAAAAGGATGAAAGAACGATGAGCTGGGAAAAAAATTGCCCAGCTCGGCGAACAAGCGAACCAATTGTGCCCCCCGCTCAAGGTGTCAAAAGACATCGTCGCTAATGATCCGGGTATGATGCCCGGTTATAGCAATCTTGGAGATTACCTGCCCGACGATGTACATTATGAAATCATGGAGGTGGACGAACACAAATACCATTACGGGAAGCCTCTCGTCAAAGATGTCAGATCTCTAAGCACGATGATGCGAAGACTACATGATTGGTACATGAAAACCTGCAGAGAGTCTGATGGGATGAGTACTTTGACGCTGAGAGTTAAACCGGAGCATGACCTCGTTGGAATTGAACTGCTGAATGTTCCATTTGAGGATTTCATCCAGTTTTACAATCAAAAGTCCCTCGATAAAACAACGATCACTTGCTACTATCTGTAAGTAGTACTAATTCTGTCATTAAGTCTCTCTATATAGGTCAGCTCTTTCATTGCATGTATTTATACTTATCCTCACTATATTATGCAGATTGAAGATCGCCGAATTGAAGAAAAGACAAATCAGTGATATTGGGTTCATTAACACAAATCTCATAGATGCATATACGGTTGAAAAACATCCCAAAGAAGCCGAGGCCAACTTGCTACAATCGTTGGTATTAAATCAAAACAAAGATATAATACTCTTTCTTTACAACTTCAAGTGAGTGTTACTGTTTTCTGCATATTCGGTTTCCCTTATTAGTCCAGGTTATGGTAATGTAATTGATGACTTATGCATGCATGCGCAGCTTCCACTATATTCTCCTAGAGATTAAGCTTGAGCCGGGAGTAGTAACCGTCTTAGACTCGAGATGAAAAGATCCCCAGGACTATGCGAACATGACTCAAATGCTCCAGAAGTAAGTTAAATCGATCATTATCCACCATATCAGCAACTTTGCTCATTTCCCGATATCAAGTAATTGTTTTCTTTGTCTGGCAGGGTTTGGAGAAAATTCACCTCAAAAGCCCCGGGACTGCCGAACCAGCTGCAATTTAGACACCCGAAAGTAAGTACTATAGTAGCATGTTCCGCGCATCTCCTAGTGATTCAAGCGCTAGTTTGATCAATACCATTTAGCATGCTTGCTTATCAGTTTGATTGACCTCTATTTCTTGTAAAGTGGTTGTGGCAGCAACCCGGGAATAATTACTGTGGATACTACGTCTGCGAGTCCATCCGCTACCATACCTGTGAGCGGGGCTACACTGAAGAACAATATGAAGTGCGTAAGCAATAATATTCACAATTTTATTTTATTACCATCATTTGTGTTGAGTTTCATTTATTCATATATATATGTATTGACCCCCTTCTTCAAATTAGATTTTTCGGAAGCGGGATCAACTCCTAGCAGAAGATCGTATGCGAGGAATTCAAGAGGAATTGGCGGCATTCTTCCTTGACCACGTGATCGCTGAAAACGGAGAATACTATGTGGACCCTGTGTTCCTACAATATAATTAGGAGATTGTATTGTAAGAGATAATTATTGTATATATGTAGCCGGTAGTGTCGGATAGATATACGAGAACTTGTTGTTCGACCAATATCTCGGAGAAGGAGAGGTGGTCGATATCTTCTGTCTGTATGCATATGTTCATGACGATCTTCTATTTCCTTCATTTGATTACTAGCTAGCGTGTCTACTCCTCTCCATACGTATATAGTACGTAGCGTCGACCAAGCACGGAGATAAGAGAGGACACTTCTCTCTATTAATTAGCTAGCTAACACAATATATGAAACACCTAAATTAACCCCCCAAAACCCCTAAACCACCCCCTTTAAAAAAAAACAAAAACCTCAGCTCCTGCCAGGTGCTGACGCGTGGATGCCTATTGGTCCCGGTTGGTGGCACCAACCGAGACCAAAGGCCCTCCTGCCTGGGCTCCCCGCACCGGCCACGTGGACGGCCTTTAGTCCCGGTTCATGTAAGAACCGGGACTAAAGGGCTAGGGCATTAGTAACGACCCTTTAGTCCCGGTTCCAGAACCGAGACTAAAGGCCCTTATGAACCGGGGTAAAAGCCCCTTTTCCTACTAGTGACATCTTGGCCACGCTCATTCTCGATGATCATATTGTGCATGATCACACAAACGTGCATGATGTACCAAAGCATCTTTTGGTCCCAAAATCTAGCCGATCCTCTCACAAAATCCCAAAAGCTCTCTTCACATCTTTTCTAGCTGCCGCCTGAGCATTGTGGAAATCAAGATTTTTCTTACCTTCCGGTTTTTTCAACGGCTTCACAAATGTTTGCCACTTTGGATAGATGTCATCCGTAAGATAGTAGCCATAGTTGTGTGTACGACCATTTGCTACAAACTGCACCGGTGGAAAATCACCATTTGCAATCTTATTCATCAGTGGTGAACGGTTGACAACGTTGATGTCATTCAAATATCCAGGCATTCCAAAGAAAGCATGCCAAATCTAAGTCTCTTGATCGGCCACCGCTTCAAGGATTATAGTGGAACCCTTTTTTTGGCCGTGGAAATGCCCATGCCATGCCTTTGGACAATTCTTCCAACTCCAATGCATGCAATCTATTGAGCCAAGCATACCTGGGAAGCCGCGAGCTTTGTTCATCTCCAATAGCCTAGCGACGTCTTTAGCATTGGGAGATCTCAAATACTCCTGGCCAAACACTTGGACAATTCCGACTGCGAAGCGCTTGACACACATGATGGCTTGGCTCTCACCCATAGCCAAGTGATCATCAACTAGATCAGCCGGGATACCGTATGCCAACATACGCAAAGCGGCTGTCACCTTCTGAAAGGTGCTATGCTCGAGCTCTCCGGCGGCATTCCTCCTCTGCTAAAAAACCCGGTCATGGCTCACTAGTTTCTCTGCAATGCGCCTGAACAACTCGGTGCTCATCCTAAACCGGCGACGAAAGTACGACTCCGGGTATGTGGGATTCTCCACGAAATAGTGCCTCATCAATCTGTTATGGGCATCGATCCTATCCCTCCAAATTTTCTGCCAACTAATAACCGAACCACCGTGCTTCGGTTTTTTGTTGATGTTCATAGCTAGGATCATTGCAAGATCCTCCTCCTCTTCCATATCAAATTCTTCTTCGGAAGAATCATACGACGAACTCATCTACAATGTTTAATACTAGGCTATAAAAACTACAATCAACATGCACCAAATTCATGAAGTTTGAGCAATACATACCTTGCGGGCATTTTGTCGAACACCTTGTGGGCGCCGAGCGGCAGCGAGCGGCCGTGCGCTATTCGTCAGAGGACCGCCACGCGCGAGGGGCGGCGGTGACTAGAGGGAGGCGGAGGAAGCGGCCGCGGCGCGGGGATAGGCCGGGGAAGCGCCGGTACGGTCGTCGGGTGGCGCGGGCGGCGGCGGCGCCGCGGCTGGAAGGGGTAGGTGGAGTTGCGAGGGAGCACTCAAGAGTCCAGCGCACGGGAGCGGGCGCAGCAAATAAGCGGCGTGCGATGGCGTTTCGGCCCGCGCGCTGAACTAGATCTGCCGCGCGCGGTTTTTGCGCCTCCGCTGGAGCGCCCGGAGCGGTAGCGCGCTTGCAAAAAACACTGATTTTTCAGCGCGGCGCTTATATAGCGCGGCTGTTGGAGACGCTCTTAGTGCGGTAGCCCCTCAACCTTACGAAAACGAGCCAAAAACTCTTACGTGTGGGGCCAGCGAATCATAAGGCCCACTGGCCATAGGGGAACACAACCAAACCGAATGGTGACACAGAAAAAATCAGCGCCCACGCCCAGGCGCAGGCGGCACATCGCACGTGCGGCGGGCGCTGAGCCGATTGACCAAAAACCTCCTGCACATGGGCAGGGCTCACCCAGCCAACGAGCACGTGAAACGAGCCCGCCCGTCATCGGCCTGTTTGGTAAACACTCGGGCAGGGGAATGACATATGATGGGAATTGGCGTGGGATAAAACTCTGCTCGCGAATTAACAGGGTACCCATGGGAAGAAATCGGTGGGAATTGGCTTCCTCAACTCCCATTCCCCTTCCCACTAAAACTCCCATTCCCTCTAATCAAACAGTGGACTTTTGATCTCCTCACCCCTCAACTCCCATTCCCCATCTCTAATTCCCCCAAACCAAAGACGCTATGATGTGTGCAAAAATTGGGTTTGACGAGGAGGTAAAGATCTAACGATCCAGACGTGCCAGATGGGCAGATCCAACGGTCAGGAAAGAGCCAATCCAAGGAGCTTTATGAGGCCGAGTTGGCTGGAAACCTTAGGGAATTTTCAAAGCGGACTCTCAAATCGCCCATATATATCCGGATCGCGCTATTCGGATACAGCTTACCATCAAACCGCGCTATTCAAAAGCGGTAAAAACACTTGTTTTCCATCAAATCAAAAGCAAACGAGGGGGCTTTGCGGGAGTCCGGACTGGCCAACCATAATGCACCACATACCCCTCTCCTCTTTGTCCGGATATGGAAGGCCGTTGCTATGATGTTATTTGAGTTTGGCGGAAGGATTAACATGCGTGGCCTTTGATGGATAGCATGTTTAAAGTTTGGCGGAAACAACTAATCGTTTCACTATTTTATTTTTCTTCATTTTTATTCTTGGCGGAAGCAAGCAAGCTGGTTGCTTCATTTGGCGGAAGCTACAAGCTTCATTTGTTCATTTGGCGGAAGCTACGTAGCTTCATTTGTTCGAAGCTAGTATAACTTCATCTTCATTTGGGGCGCATTTGGTTGCTTTTCGAATGGAGCCTGCCTGAGAGGAGGAAAACGAGCCAGGCCGAGTGGAGACCGGTTAAGCAAATACAGGGTAAAAAAACGACGTTTGTGTGTTGTTTGATTGTCATCGTGAAGCAATTTTCATCCGGTGTTAGGTCGCATGCATGTATGATGATTAGGAGCTAACAAGAGAGATTACAGCGTGGGCGTGGCGAAGGAGGATACCGCTGTTGCCGACGACAACGCGGGAGGGGATGCGGCCGGGAGGGAGAGCACGGCGGGGTCGTAGCGGCTTCTACAGTGACGCCGCAGCCGCTAACTACCATGCCGCAACCGCTGGCCACGGCCGCTGACTACCTCACCGCGACGGCTGGCCACGGTTACCAAAGAGGAGGGCTTCTTCGACGACACCTTCGGCGCCCGCGCCTAGCAAGTGCGGTCGAGGTCCAGGTCCAAGTTGACCAAGTCCTCGTCGATCGTCAGCTCCAAGCAGCCGCGGGCCCAGCTTCCAGTGGACGCAATGGTGCGGCAGGGCGCGAACAGAGGATCACAGGAGCACCCCGAAAAAGGCGTAGCCCGAGTCGAGCAGGCCGTCATGCGTGGGAGCACGGGAGCTCACTTGGCCTCCTGCACCGAAGTCGCACTCGAGCTGGCCGAGAAAGGCGTCGTCCAGCGCGTGGTAGAGTAGACGAGGTCGTGCAGGCTGGGGCCGGACTCGCCGAAGGTGTCCATCGTCGCAGCCAGGGGTGGATCTAGGCTCTAGGCCCGGGGCGTGAGGCCCATTTCCTTTGTGGGTTGTAGCAAAAATACTGTAGCAATTGCTACAGTATAAGAAGGGGGCCCGGGGCGCTGGGCTGGATCCGCCCCTGGTCGCATCGCTGTGACGGCTGGATCTACCCTCCCCATGTCTAGATCCGCCGTCGAACGTCCTGCATTCTGCACTGGGGTGAACCCATCTCACGGCGGAGCACCCCCCATCCACACAGCCCAGGCGCAGGTGGGGAGGAAAAAGGCGGACTCGAATGGCCTTCTCCCGCCGGTGGTCGGGGTCGATGCACCGCTGGACGCGACCGGCAAGTCCGGCTGCCATCTGCGATGCCTGCCACCCCTGGTGCCCCGTCGCAGTCGTGTTGTGGTTGTGTGGTCATGCTGGCCACCTCATGGCACGCGTGCAATTGAGATGGAGCCGTGCCATCCTGCTGGCCGGTGTCGCGTCCTGCCGGCGCCGCGTGCTCGTCAAGGCCAGCGGGAAGATCCGATACCACCGCCGTTCGCAGGAGGTAGGGCGATGAAGCACTGGCAAACAGAGGAGGCAGGTGAGGGAGTCCTGGACTAAGGTGTCCTCGGGCGTCCGGCCTGTTATCCATGGGCCGGACTGATGGGCTGTGAAGACGTGAAGGCCGAAGACTGTACCTGTGTCCGGATTGGACTCTCCTTGGCGTGGAAGGCAAGCTTGGCAATCAACTATGAAGATTCCTTCTTATGTAACCGACTCTATGTAACCCTAGATCCCCCCGGTGTCTATATAAATCGGAGGGGGTCCGGAAAGGATATACTCATTACCATAGTCATACATGCTAGACTTCTAGGGTTTAGCCATTACGATCTCGTGGTAGATCAACTCTTGTAACACTCATATTCATCAAGATCAATCAAGCAGGAAGTAGGGTATTACCTCCATAGAGAGGGCCCGAACCTGGGTAAACATCGTGTCCCCCGTCTCCTGCAACCATCGACCTTAGACGCACAGTTCGGGACCCCCTACCTGAGATCTGCCGGTTTTGACACCGACATTGGTGCTTTCATTGAGAGTTCCACTGTGCCGTCGACGAAAGGTCCGATGGTCCCTTCAATCATCGATAGTGACGCCGTCCAAGGAGAAACCTTCCTCCCTAGACAGATCTTCGTGTTCGGCGGCTTCGTACTGCGGGCCAACTCGTTTGACCATCTGGAGCAGATCGATAGTTACGCCCCTGGCCATCAGGTTAGATTCAGAAGCTTGAACTATGTCGCGGACGTTCGTGGAGACTTGATCTTCGACGGATTCAAGACCGCGACGATCGCTCCCCCTCGCTCCGATGAACATGACTTAAATCTGTCATCGGGTCACATAAAGGAGATGGTTTCCGTTGCTGCAATGGCCTTAGAGCCGGAGCAGATCGTGCCATCCGAGGCCAGAGAGTCCGCGGCGTTGGAGCCGCACACAGACTCGACACCCTGCAGTATTTACAGCAATGGAACTCCGGACTCGTCTCCGGCTATAAGTTCCAGACCATGTACGCCTGCAGACACCGAGCTGGATCGGTTATCGATTTTTGAATTCAGCGCCGCGGACATATTCCAGCACTCACCTTTGGGTGATGTGTGAAACTCTTTAAAGAATTTGTCCTTGGAGAAGGACTCACAGCCGAACTATGTTCGGTTCGAGCTAGAGGCTGATGATGGGGAATTTTGCTTCCCACCTGCCACCCACTTCATAGCCACTGTCGATGACTTAACCGACATGCTTGATTATGGCTCCGAAGACATCGACGGTATGGACGACGATGCCGACAAGGAGCAAGGCCAAGACCCTCCATTCACTGGACGTTGGACGACCACCTCTTCATACGATGTGTACATGGTTGACACACCTAAAAAAGCTAGCGACGATGACAAAGAAGATCCAATTGTGAACAAACCTTCTGAGACATAGTTCAAGCGTCGGCGCCCTAAACGCCACTCTAAGCCTCGTCGCTCAAAAGATGGCAACACTGGCACCGGAGAAAATAGCACTCCGGGCGACGCCGAAAACAATGAAGACCCTGTTGGAGTAGCATCCGAACAGGAGGAACAAGACAACGGGCAAGTTAACCCTGATAAACAGGCCATGCCCAATGACCCGGATGACGATAGTTATCGTCCAGTCTCCGAGGATGAGGAGAGCCTCGGCAGCGAGGATTTCATCGTGCCTGAGGCACCCCTCGAGCAGGAGCGCTTCAAGCGCCAGCTAATAGCTAGTGCAAGA
Source organism: Aegilops tauschii subsp. strangulata (assembly GCF_002575655.3). Taxonomy (NCBI): domain Eukaryota; kingdom Viridiplantae; phylum Streptophyta; class Magnoliopsida; order Poales; family Poaceae; genus Aegilops; species Aegilops tauschii. The sequence goes on from NC_053037.3 coordinate 509,825,312, forward strand.
AGCCTGAAGAAAAAGCAGCAGCAGCTCCAAGCCGATCAAGACCTACTCATTGCACTAGTGCAGAACATGCCTTTATCACCGGTTCATAAGGGCCTTTAGTGCCGGTTCTGCAACCGGCACTATGGAGTGGACACTAAAGGCCCCCCCTTTAGTACCGGTTCGGCACGAACCGGCGCTAAAGTGCCACCACGTGGCACGAGCCAGGCCCGGGTGCTGGTAGACCATTAGTACCGGTTGGTAGCACCAACCGGTACTAAATGTTTGGGGGGAGGGGTTTGGTTTTAATTTTTATTTTTCCATTAATTTTGTGTTTTCCATTTAATTCTTTTTTGTTTGCTGGTATTTTACGACACTACATATTGTACACGTTATGCATATATATAAATAGATTTTCTCGTAGAACTGATCATATATATATATATAATCGAATGTCTCACAACCACCATTAATTATTCACACATACACATGTATATGTATATATACAATTTCTCCTACATGTTGCCTTGGTGCCTTCGGAGCACGATGACAAGTGGTTCATGGGGGCGGTAGCGGGTAATAGTATTCTCCTTTGGGATCTATGACCTGGTCGAGCAAAAATCCCGCTATTTCCTCTTGAAGTGCTCGTATGCGCTCCTCTGATAAGAGCTTGTCCCGCACCTCTTTGAACTGTTAAGAAGGAGATCAATATGCATGTGTATTAGTTGTGTGACTAGATATCGACAATCATGTAAGATTTGTGAATAGTGTTCTGGCAAACGTACCCAGTCCTGTCTATCAGATCTACTCCTTTCGGACGCCATCATGCGAATGTTCTCGCAGACGTAGTATGCACACACTTCAGTCCACGGCGCCTGCTTCAGGGCCTTTACGACAATAGAATTTAATCAGATAATAATTAATCAAGCATGTTAATTAATTAATGGTATTGAAACAAGAATTAAAGAGATGGTAGCTAGATAGCTAGTACTACTTAATTACTTACCTTGGGTCGATACCAACATAGCTTTTGTCGCCATTTTCCTGGAGTCACCTTGATGTACTTTGCCCAAGCCCTGCCCGCCGGCAAAGAAAATTAATAAAGGGGTTATTAAAAATAGTTCATATCAGGAAATGACGGACAAAATAGGCCGAGATATAGTTAATAATGATTGAAATAACCTATCGACTATCCCCTTCACGATGCTGTAGTCACTATTTTTTTTAAGTAGTGAGTCCAGTACTTCAACTTTTCCTTCGTCAACTTTAATGTCTAACAAGATCCAGTGGAAGCTGCATGCGCATACGTTTGCATGTATAAATTAAGCGGGCATGTGCATAACACTAATCAACTATAACCCTAAACCCTATACACTTATTAACATCTAGCTAGTAAGCAAAAACAGAATTTGTAGTACAAAATAGTGTGATTCACTCGAAGTTCTAAGGAAGTAGTATATCTTCATTGCTATTGAGGCGCTTCAAGAACTCTAGCATGCATTTCTCTACATCTTGTCTACACCATTCCAATTTCCATGTGTATTCATTAACGGTATTTGGGTCAATGAACCCAATGCCATAGCGTCCAGCTTTTTTCATTTCATACATCTTCATCCTGCATAATACCACAGAAAAGAATATATAGTGAGGATATATAATTACAGGTAATTAATGATCAATCAATGGGCACTAGAGCTAGCTTGAGACTTAAATTACAGAAAGAAATCACTTACAGACAATAGCAACTGACGATAGATTTGTCGAGTGCATCTTGATTGAATAACTGAAATAGTTCTGAATACTCAATGGCCCGAGCTTTCTTATGGAAGTAATGATCTTCCTCGACTTGCACCATGAGGGACTCTCAATTAGAAATCTTGGTAATTTTCATGTACCAATCATGCAATTCATACATTCTCGTTGGGAGGTTCTTGACCTCCTCGGGCTCAACCAAAGGTTGGCCCCGGACATATTTCCGTTTTATTTCCTCCTCTCTAAGCGGAGGCATGGGCTCGATCTCGAGGAGTTGTCCAACAGTGATCTTGAGCATTTCAGCCTGCATTATATGCTCCTCGGTTATTACCACATCGCCCAGCTCGGGAACGTAAATGGTTTTCCCACAATAATATTGGGCGCGTGTACTCTCATGTGTTGTTCGCACAACAAGCGGGGGGGGGGGGGGTCGATTGCGCTGCCTGTTCTCCCAGCTGGGGAACGGTTTTCCCGCATTTTTTGACAGCTGCTTGTTGGCTCGAGCTCGAGCTCGCTTCTTTCTATAGTCGTGCTCGATGTGCCTTCTTGATTTGGCGCTCATAGTCTGAGTCAACAGGCTTGGGAGCTGGTGGTCTAGCCATACGAATGAAGTGGTCAATCTTTTCCTTAGGCACTTTCTCCCTCGGCGGCGTTGCCGGTTTCGGTCCAAAATGAGCGTCCACTTCGGCCCGCACTATTGCATCGTTTTGCTCCTCGGTCATGTCGTAAGGCCTCTGAGGAAGAGGAGCGAGGCTGCTTGGACCATATTTATATCGCTTGTCTCCGCTTGTACTTTCTGTACTACCTCGACTCGTACCGCTACGCACCATAGCTGCGGCGTGTCTCTTCTGCGATTGCTTAGGCGGCGGAGACGGCTGACGTGGCTTAGTTGGAGCAGGAGGAGTGGCCTGACGCTGTGCCAGACTTGAAGCAGGAGGTGTGGCCTGACACGGTGTCGGACTTGAAGCAGGGGGTGTGGCCTGACACTGTGCCGGACTTGAAGCAGGAGGTGTGGCCTGACACGGTGGCGGACTTGGAGGAGCGGGAGTCTGCTGACACGGTGGCGGACTTCGAGGAGGAGTTGGCAGATGCGGTGTCGGTGGACTTCGAAAGATGATGCAATCCTTTTTCCATAGGATGAAACGATGTATGGCCTCTCCCAGTGTTTGCTCGTCGTCACCTCCAGGAATGTCAAGCTCTAGCCCCGAATATGGGTCCACCACCTCATCAACCAAGACACGAGCATAGCCCTCTGGAATCGGGGCGCAATGGAAGGTTGCTCCAGGGGTAATTGTAAAAGCAACGGCGTTCGCCACCTTCATGGATATGTTCTTCATTTTGTAGTGTAGCTCATAGTTAGTGTTCTCTATGATGTCATCCACAGGGTATGTATCCAGCAGTGCGTCGCCCGGGGCGGAACCAACGCTGCTTCTCGGCATGGATGGGATGGTGCCATCCAATGCTGGATGATCATCCGCTTGCTGCTGCCGCTGCTGAGACCCCCTTTCCTGGCTAAGTGAGTCGATCTGCTGCTGCTATTGCTGCTGCTGGAATTTGAGTGCCAAGTCCGCGTGCCTTGCTTCTAGGCCTTGAAGGCGTTCCGCGTCCTGCTTCCTCTGCTCCTCCTCCAGCTTCCTCTTCTTCTCCTCCTCCATCTTCTTTCTTGCACGGGTCCTATAGTCGTTGTTCCATTCCGAATAGCCCTCATACCAGGGAATAACGCCCTTGCCTCGTGTTCTTCCCGGGTGTTCAGGATTTCCCAGGGCGCGCGTAAGCTCGTCGTTCTCTCTGTTGGGCGTGAACACTCCCTTTCGAGCATCTTCTATTGCGTCAAGTAACTTTTGTTCTGCTCCGTTTAGACCCGCCTTCTTCGAAACCAGTCCTGTCTTCGGGTCCAACGCCCCCCATGCGCATAGAACCAAGTTCTGCACCTGGGGGGCCAGCTCCTAGTAACCGGAGTGACCCCTGCATCCTCCATCTCTTGCTCAGACTTATCCCACTTAGGCATTGCCACCGCGTAGCCACCTGGACCCAGCCTATGGAACTGCGTCTTTTTTGCGGCATTGGCCTTGTTTTTTCTCGACCGTTCCTTAGATAATTCTGATTCCTTGAATTTCACGAAAGCGGGCCAGTGTTCTCTTTGCTTCTCCAGTGTTCCCTTGAATTCTGGAGTCTTCCTTTCTGCAGCGAGGTAGTTGGCCCATACAGTTTTCTTGTGGGTGTTGAATGCAATTGCCATCTTCTTAAGAGCAGCGTCCTTGACTTTCTGCACATCTGCATCAGTGAAATAATCTGGTAGGGTGAAATGTTCCATCAGAGATTACCAAAGCTTTTGTTTTGCTCTGTCGTCGACCCAAGTAACATCTGGGCGTTTAGTTTTTTGTTCTTTCCATTCTTGAATGGAGATCGGGAGTAGGTCCTTCACAAGAACTCCGCACTGACGAACGAACTTGCTCGCAATGTTCTTAGGCGTGAGGGGTTCACCACTAGCTTTGATGGAATCGATGTTGTACTTTACACCCTCCTTCAACTTTTTGCTCGGGCCGTGCTTTGTCCTGCTGTCTGTAGAAGCAGATTTGCTCGATCCGGAGGGCTGAAAGAAGGAAGATTGATTCGTTAATATATCTTCAAATAAAAAAACATGTGATGATCACTAGATGCCTGCTTATATAAATATACCTCGCCGGTAGTCTTTGTTATTTCAAGATCAACATTGTATTCATCATCATAATCATTGTCTGCGTCATCATAATCATAATCATAGTTCATGACTTCATCAGCTCGGTCGTCGAGATCGAATCTCTTATCACCACCCTCCCCGGTATTGTTCAGATATTGGGAGCCGTCATTTGCTTCATTCAGATCATCTGGCCTGCTAGGGCTGCGTATGATCTCGAACAGGGCCTCTTCTCCCTCTCTGCCGGTATTGTCCGCCATAGCTTTTATTTAACTAATACAGAAGAAATATAAAACAATTAAGTGTTCAAATTACAATGCATGGATGCAATCAATAAGGAAAAACTGAATCATATAGTAGATAATATGCATCATCTTGAATAATATATAATCTCGAATACATCGTCTCGAATAATATATAATCTCGAATACATCATCTTGAATAATATATAATCTCGAATACATCGTCTCGAATAATATATAATCTCGAATACATCACTGGCTAGGTAGCTAATAAAGATCGAATACTATAGAAGAATCTAGGCCACTCGCGGTTCCTGGGGCACGGGCGGTGGACACCCAAAGACAAGGAACCATCACAGGATCATATCTCCGGTCATCTGCCCAAAGAACCTGCCAGGTATTGGAGAACCTGACGTCCATAGCAGCCATGTAGCGATGGACGTGCTCGTCCTCCTCCCTGATACGGCGACGCACCACCTCCGGCGGGGCCGGCTCCCTCTACACCGAATGTGGCCCATGCGAACGCCACCAAAGGAGATGAGGATCGACGACGGGACCCGAGGTCGGGTTCCACACCAAGCGGCGCGCCCCTCCAGGTAGCACCTCCCAGTGCCAGCCCGGCGGAGCCCAATCCCGGACGTGGGTCATCCGGACGTCGTCGCGAACGGGTCGACGGCGAGGATGCGGGCCGGGCATCGTCGAGAACAAATACTATATGCCCGCAAAAGTAACATTTTTTAAATGATTGGATTGTGATAACTAAAATTCTAACAATTTGACATTAATCTAATTCATCTAACTAAAACTAATTCTAAAATTTCTAACATTTCTATATATATAACTAATATTTCTATAACATTTCTAATATTTCTATAACTAAAAAACAGAAAAATTGCTAACATTTCTATAACTTAAAAACAGAAAAATTTATAACATTTCTATATAACTAACATTTCTAATATTTCTATAACTAAAAAACAGAAAAAATTTCTAACATTTCTAATAATATTTCTATAACTAAAAAACAAAAAAAATTCTAACATTTTTATAAATAAAAACATAAAAATTACTAACAATTTTACAACTAATTAACAATGTGTGTGTGTGTGTGGACATGGACCCCCCTTTAGTACCGGTTGGAGCCACCACCCGCTACTAAAGGGTGTGCGCTGCCAGGCGAGGGGCGCAGAAGTTTAGTCCCACCTCGCTAGTTGAGGAGCGCCAGGACCAGTTTATAAGCCCCGACGCGGGCACTGCATTGAGCTCCTCTCAATAGCAGGCCTTCTGGGCCTACCTCTCCTACTCTGCCTGTGGGCCTACTGGGCTTGCGGGCCTGCATCCTGGCCCAACTACAGGTTGGGTTTCTAGTCGTATGCAGGCCGCTCTGGCCCAGTAGGTGGGCTTTTTTATTTTTTTCTTTTTTTGCTTTATTTATTTTTGGTTTATTTATTTTTGAGTTGTTTTTTGCTGTATTTAGAGTTTCCTTGGGAATATTTTTGCTTTAGGTACAAAAAATTACAAACTTTCTGTTAGTCTCGGTAGTTTACAAATTTGAATAGTTTACATTTTGAATTATTTGAAATTTGTGTGAATCACTAGTTTGTGAATAACTTAACTTTGAAAATAGATTTTCAGTGATTCTTTTTTCTTATGTTTAATATTAGTGTGTTTTATCATTATATTCAATTTGGTAATGCTTAGGTTATTTAAAAAATGAAATCCCTTTGTAACGGATGAGTTTTCGTCCGAAACCCTGATACTTCGAAAGAGATTGTCCATTTTATACATGAAGTGCATCCAGTTTTTGCGGTAACCCTCTCTACTTTTTTGCACATGCTATGTGGGTGAAATTATGATACCATGCCAACTTTCAACCTTTTCTGAGTTCATTTGAAATGCTTTTCAATTTCAGGGTCATTTAGCTGAAAAAATCAGTAAATGCATGAAAGAATTTGTTTGCACATAAAATTTCTTCGCGTTTCAAATGCCAAAACACATAACTACCCTAACTATTACAGAGATTCCCTCCTGGGTGTGAAACATAGAAGAAATTGATGATAGTGAAGCCGATCACATCCCAGATCTTTGGGTGTGAAACTTTTTCTTCGCGTATGTCCCTTTGCGCCGTAGCCATGGAAAATCTTCATCATTTAACTGGATGCTCGGGTCAATATTCACTGTGAATGGAGCAATTTCATCAAACTTTTCATAATCTTCTGACATGTCTGTCTTGTCATCCACTCCCACGATGTTTCTCTTCCCAGAAAGAACTATGTGGCGCTTTGGCTCATCGTATGATGCATTCGCTTCCTTATCTTTTCTTTTTCTCGGCTTGGTAGACATATCCTTCACATAGAAAACCTGTGCCACATCATTAGCTAGGACGAATGGTTCGTCTGCATACGCAAGATTGTTGAGATGCACTGTTGTCATTCCATACTCCGGGTCTTCCGTTACCCCATATCGTGTCATATTGACCCATTTGCACCGAAACAAAGGGACCTTCAAATCACGTCCATAGTCAAGTTCCCATATCTCCTCTATGTAACCATAATATGTTTCCTTTCATGTCTTGGTTGTTGCATCAAAGCGGACACCACTGTTTTGGTTGGTGCTCTTCTTATCTTGGGCGATCGTGTAAAATGTATTACCATTTATCTCGTACCCTTTGAAAGTCATTATATTCGTAGATGGTAACTGGGACAACGAGTACAGGTCATCTTCAATAGAGGCGTCATGCATGGTACATGTCTGCAACCAGCCGGCGAAACTCCTGGTTTGTTCACGTGTAATCCAGTCATCAGACTGCTCCGGGTGTTTGGAGCGTAGAAAATTCTTGTGTTCGTCCATATACGGAGCCACCAAGGCGGAATTCTGTATAACTGTGTAGTGTGCTTCAGCGAGAGAATGTCCGTCCATACATATTTTTTGATTCCCTCCTAGCGTGCCTTTTCCATCCAGTCTGCCCTTATGCCGCGATTCAGGAACACCAATCGGCTTAAGGTCAGGAATGAAGTCAATACAAAACTCAGTGATCTCCTCATTTTCATGGCCCTGGGAGATGCTTCCTTCTGGCCTAGCACGGTTATGAACATATTTCTTTAAGACTCCCATGAACCTCTCAAAGGGGAACATATTGTGTAGAAATACAGGACCCAAAACGCTAATCTCTTCGCATTGGTGAACTAGGACGTGCGTCATGATGTTGAAGAAGGATGGTGGGAACACCAACTCAAAACTGACAAGACATTGCACCAAATCATTCTCTAATCTTGGTATGATTTCTGGATCGATTACCTTCTGAGAGATTGCATTGAGGAATGCACATAGCTTCACAATGGCTAATCGAACGTTATCCGGTAGAAGCCCCCTCAATGGAACCGGAAGCAGTTGCGTCATAATCACGTGGCAGTCATGAGACTTTAGGTTCTGGAACTTTTTCTCTGCCATGTTTATTATTCCCTTTATATTCGACGAGAAGCCAGACGGTACCTTAATACTGAGCAGGCATTCAAAGAAGATTTCCTTCTCTTCTTTGGTAAGAGCGTAGCTGGCATGACCCTGATGTATGCCGTCTTTTCCATGCATACGTTGCTGGTCCTCCCGTGCCTCAGGTGTATCTTTTGTCTTCCCATACACGCCCAAGAAACCAAGCAGGGTCACGCAAAGATTCTTCGTCACGTGCATCACGTCGATTGCAGAGCGGACCTCTAGATCTTTCCAATAGGGCAGGTCCCAAAATATAGATATCTTCTTCCACATGGGTGCACGTCCGTCAGCGTCATTCGGAACAGGTTGTCCGTCAGGACCCTTTCCAAAGACTACCTTCAAATCCTTGACCATATCATGTACATCAGCACCAGTACGGTGGCGAGGCTTCGTCCGGTGATCCGCCTCACCTTTGAAATGCTTGCCTTTCTTTCTTACGGGATGCCTGCTCGGAAGAAATCGACGATGTCCCAGGTACACATTCTTCCTACAATTGTCCAAATATATACTGTCGGTATCATCCAAACAGTGCGTGCATGCGCGGTATCCCTTGTTTTTCTATCCAGAAAGGTTACTGAGAGCAGGCCAATCATTGATGGTCACGAACAGCAAGGCCTTTAGGTCAAATTCTTCCCCCATGTGCTCATCCCACGCACGTACACCTGTTCCATTCCACAGCTGTAAGAGTTCTTCAACTAGTGGCCTTAGGTACACATCAATGTCGTTGCTGGGTTGCTTAGGGCCTTGGATGAGCACTGGCATCATAATGAACTTCCGCTTCATGCAGAACCAAGGAGGAAGGTTATACAAACATAGAGTCACAGGCCAGGTGCTATGGTTGCTGCTCTGCTCCCCAAAAGGATTAATGCCATCTGCGCTTAGACCAAACCATACGTTCCTTGCGTCATCTGCAAACTCCTTCCCGTACTTTCTCTCGATTTTTCTCCACTGCGACCCGTCAGCGGGTACTCTCAACTTTCCGTCTTTCTTACGGTCTTCTCTGTGCCATCGCATCGCCTTGGCATGCTCTTTGTTTTGGAACAAACGTTTCAACCGTGGTATTATAGGAGCATACCACATCACCTTGGCAGGAATCTTCTTCCCGGGGCGCTCGCCCTCGACATCACCAGGGTCATCGCGCCTGATCTTATAGCGCAATGCACCGCATACCGGGCAAGCGTTCAAATCCTCGTACTCACCGCGGTAGAGGATGCAGTCATTAGGGCATGCATGTATCTTCTGCACCTCTAACCCTAGAGGGCAGACAACCTTCTTTGCTTCGTACGTACTCTCGGGCAATTCGTTGTCCTTTGGAAGCATATTCTTTATCATTACCAGCAACTTTCCAAATCCCTTGTCAGATACACCATTCTCTGCCTTCCATTGCAGCAATTCCAGTGTGGTGCCCAACTTTTTCTTGTCAGCTTCGCAATTCGGGTACAACAATTTCTTGTGATCCTCTAACATGCACTGCAACTTCTTCTTCTCCAAATCACTTGCGCAATTTCTCTTTGCATCGGCAATGGCCCGACCTAGATCATCAGCGGGCTCATCTGATGCCTCTTCTTCAGCTTCTTCCCGCATTGCCGGCTCAGCTTCTTCCCCCATTGTTGTATCATCGTATTCAGGGAACCCATGGCCAGGATAGTTGTTGTCGTCCTCTTCTTCTTCGTTGTCTTCCATCATAACCCCTCTTTCTCCGTGCTTGGTCCAAACATTATAGTGGGGCATGAAACCGGACTTAAACAGGTGGACGTGAATGGTTCTTGACGTAGAGTAATTGTGATCATTCTTACAGACTAAACATGGACAAGGCAAAAAATCATCCGCCCGCTTGTTTGCCTCAGCCGCAAGCAGAAAAGTTTGCACGCCATTAATGAACTCGGGAGAGCATCGGTCATCGTACATCCATTGTCGGCTCATCTTCATTACACAACACCGAATAGACCAAATTAATACAAGTTCATCCATAAAGTTCATACATAAAGTTCATACAAGACTTAAATGCAACAAACAAATAACTCTCTAACTAAAGAATTTAAATGCAACAACAAATGCGATCAAGATCGCAACTAAGGTACCAATTGATCCAACAGCATAATGATACCAAGCCTCACTATCAATGGCATAGTTTCTAATCTTTCTAATCTTCAAGCGCATTTTCTCCATCTTGATCTTGTGATCATCGATGACATCGCCACATGCAACTCCAATTCCATCTTCTGCACCTCAATTCTTTTCAATTTTTCTTTCAAATACTCGTTTTCTCTTTCAACTAAATTTAACCTCTCGACAATAGGGTCGGTTGGAATTTCCGGTTCACAAACCTCCTAGACAAAAATATCTATGTCAACTTGATGGTCATAATTTGTCATAAACACGAAATGCAACAACTAGTTTTAAAAGAGAATATACCACATCCAAATCATAACAAGGACGAGGGTCGACAGGGACGGATATCAAAACCATGGCACTATGTATAACAAACAACGTACGGGTAAGATAATTATACGAGTAACTATATATCCAAATCAGACAAATATCAATTTGGTAATGTAAAACATTCATGAACAAGAGGCTCACCACAAGGTGGTGCCGGCGACGGAACGGTGCGGGCGATCGACTGTGGTTACGACGGAGATTTAGAAGGCACTAAGTAAACCACACCTACATATGCAAACTAAGTGTTCGTTTTGACCACAAATTGCATATAAATCAAATACTAGCACATGTATTTTCTACCAAATTACTAAACTCATAAATTAATCACTATACAAAGCATTGCAAGAGCTAATCTAGCAATGAGAGATGAAAGGACAAAGTTGCTAACCTTTGTGATCATTTGAATGGATGGGGGCCTTCAAATCTTGACAAATTTTAGGCAAAATGTGTGATGAGCTCGAGAGGAAGAGGGGAAGAACAGAGAGGAGAGGGGAAAGGGGAAGAACAGAGCGAGCTCGGGTGGACGAAGGGCTTATGTAGGACGACCTTTAGCACCGGTTCGTGCCATGAACCGGTACTAAAGGTGCTGGAGGGGCCCCGGCCTGACAACATCCTGCCACCACTCACTTTAGTACCGGTCCGTGGCACGAACCGGTGCTAAAGGTCAGCCACGAACCGGTACTAATGAAAGCGGCGCTAGCCGTTGGAACCGGCACTAATGCACACATTAGTGCCGGCTCAAAAGCAAACCGGCACTAATGTGCTTGACATTTGACCCTTTTTCTACTAGTGTTGACAGATGGACCGATGTCCTGGCAGCCGAAGAATACGGCCTCAAACGCCCAACCAAGAGTTACCCGAAGCGCAGACTGCTACCTCAGTTCGATGAGGAGGCTGCAGATCCCAAACCTCCCTCACGCAATGCGGAACGACCACCACGTGGTCGGGATAGTGCGGCGGACCGACCACCCCGCGGTCGGGATAAAACGGCAACTCAGGCCGAACAACAGCCCACCCCACCGCCTCATAAAAACAGAGACAGAACAGCTCGGGACTATACATACGACCTTAGGCAGGACCTGGACATTAGAGCAGGACACACCAGATCAATCTACAGATCGCGAGGACGCTTCCCGACTCGGGATGACGGCTACCTATTCGGACATGACAAACCTAGTCACGCCTGGGCCGATAACCGCAAATGGACTTCATCGGAGGTGCGCCGTGACGCGGCCCGATATAGAGGCGCCGCACACCCTCTCTTCTTAACAGATGAAGTACTGGATCACGAATTCCTCGAGGGGTTCAAGCCCGTCAATATCGAATCATACGACGGAACAACCGATCCCGCAGTGTGGATCGAAGATTTTATTCTCCACATCCATATGGCCCGAGGAGACGATCTCCACGCCATGAAATACCTCCCACTAAAATTAAAAGGGCCAGCTAGACACTGGCTAAATAGCCTGCCTGAAAATTCCATCGACAGTTGGGAGGACTTGGAAGAAGCTTTTCTTGACAACTTCCAAGGTACTTATGTCCGGCCACCAGACGCTGATGACTTAAGTCATATAGTTCAACAACCTGGAGAATCAGCCAGAAATTTCTGGACTAGGTTCCTAACCAAAAAGAACCAGATCGTTGACTGTCCGAATGCCGAAGCCCTAGCGGCCTTCAAACACAGCATCCGCGACGAATGGCTTGCCCGCCACCTCGGCCAAGAAAAGCCGAAGTCTATGGCAGCCCTCACGGCACTCATGACCCACTTTTGCGCGGGTGAGGATAGTTGGCTGGCTCGTAGTACACACACAGCCAACGAGGCAGGCCCCTCTGAGGCCAAAAACAGCACCGGCAAGCTCTGGCGCAATAAACACAAATGCCGAAGTAATGGCGATAACACCGATGACACGGCAGTTCACGCCGGATTCAGCGGCTCCAAGTCCGGCCAGCGGAAGAAGCCCTACAAAAGGAACAATGAGGGACCATCCAGCTTGGACCGCATACTCTATCGTCCGTGCCAGATACATGGCACCCCAGACAAACAAGCCAATCATACCAACAGAGATTGTTGGGTTTTCAAACAGGCTGGTAAGTTAAATGCCGAGAGCAATGAAAAGGGATCACAAAGTGAGGAAGAGGACGAAGAGACCTGGCAGCCGAACACTAGGGGGCAGAAGAGATTTCCCCCTCAAGTCAAAACGGTGAACATGATATACGCTACACACATCCCCAAAAGGGAGCGTAAGCGAGCACTCAGGGATGTCTACGCGGTAGAGCCAGTCGCCCCAAAATTCAATCCGTGGTCGTCATTCCCGATCACCTTCGGTCGTCGAGACCACCCAACTAGTATCCGCCATGGCGGTTCGGCCGCACTGGTCCTCGACCCAATCATCTACGGATTCCACCTAACACGAGTCCTAATGGATGGTGGTAGCAGCCTCAACCTGCTCTATCAGGATATAGTTCGGAAGATGGCATTAATCCCTCACGAATCAAGCCCACAAAGACTACCTTTAAAGGAGTCATACCAGGCGTCGAGGCCCATTGTACGGGCTCAATCACGCTGGAGGTGGTCTTCGGTTCTCCAGACAACTTCCGAAGCGAAGATTTAATCTTCGATATTGTCCCCTTCCGCAGCGGCTACCACACACTGCTCGGACGAACTGCGTCCGCTAGATTCAACGCGGTGCCCCATTATGCTTATCTAAAGCTCAAGATGCCCGGTCCACGCGGCGTCATAACAGTAAATGGAAACACAGAATGCTCTCTCCGTACAGAAGAGCACACTACCGCCCTGGCAGCAGAGGTACAGAGCGGCCTTCTCAAGCAGAACCATAATCCGGCTGCCGAGCCCCTGGACATCATTAAGAGGGTCCGGACCACACTTCAACAGGACAGCTCGGCTCGTCAGGAGCTCGATTAGCAATTCGGCCTCCGTCCCAGTCCCGATGAGGAAGTGGCATTCGTACCACACGTACATAATTACGCACTCAAAATTCCATGGGCATGACGGAGGCACAACTAGCTTGTGATCCATAGTTCGTCTAGACCGATCCCGGACTCACATATACCTTCACTATTTTCTTTCCCCTTTTCAGGTTTTACACAGGCCTCCTTCGAGGGCCTGATTACCGGTCCTGTCAAAGGACAAGTACACCAGATTGGCGCAGAGCATAGGCATACAGGGGAAGCCCTAGAGGACAATCCAATGACTACTCTAGCTATTTTTCAAGTACCCAAATGCAGCTCTCCTCTGGTTCTGGCATGTTAAATAGCCGGTTGCTTATCGCATTATTTGTATAAATGCGCTTTGACGCATTAACCCAACTATAATGGAAACAGTTTACGACCCAAGTCAAGGGGCCCCAGATATTACCTCTGCTCTTTTTGTGTTCTCCTTTGCCATTAATTACTTATATTCTCGCACCCATGCACTTTGGTACGTTTCATATTTGCCAGGGCTCCATATCGCCCCATAATACGACAACAAAGTCCGAACACTTCTTATAGATAAGTTCGGCACCCCGAATTTAGCATTATATGCATTGGCTCCGAATCATGTCTTTGGTCAATAGTTGGGTTGCCCGGCTCCTGTGCTTGCTACCCTACGTTCCGCTACATCGGCTAGGGTAGTAAAGGGAGAACTACTGCGATTGTGCCCTAGTCTAAACCGGATGAGCACCTCAGTAGAGAAAGCCGAAGACTGACTGTCATAATGCGGCGAGAGCCGGTCAGCTGTTCGGAGGTCCCAAATCGTTGGAGATTTTTTCCGCATCCCGCGAAGGATCGGTACTTCTCGATCTGGCGCTGACAACACTCTGGTTCGTGTACCAGGGGCTGCGCCTATTTTTTATTATAAAACTCCTATGGCTAAGTGAGGGCGTTTAAGCCGCATAGTCTGATTGCCTGGTTCGTTGCGCTAAAAAACTCCTTCAAGGACCATATAATTGGATAAAGATTGTTTAGGTTCCATCCCAAACACCTCCGTACTACCTACGTGAGGGCAGAAGCCGACGACTGGCCAACCCTCAGATTTCATACAACACGGCCGCACTGGAGGAAACAATTAAAGCATAACAAGCATTATATTACAAACCGGCTTTGTTTTTATCATAAAATGCATGGAAAAAACACGAGTGTATTCATTCGAAAATAATTTCCTGCCCGCACTGCGCTGCCGCAAGTCGAGACCCTTCTAGGACATCCGCAAAATATCGCTCGGGTGTGCGGTGCTCCTTGCCCTCTGGCGGCCCCCTGGCCACCTCGACGGCGTCCATCTTTGCCCACCACATCTTGCAACGGGCGAAGGCCATGCGGGCACCTTCGATGCAGACTGATCACTTGACGATGTCTAGCCGAGGACAGGCCTCCACCACCCGCTTCACGAGGCCAAAATAACAGCCGGGTATCGCCTCGGCTGGCCACAGCCGGATTATTAAGTCCTTCATGGCCAGTTCGGCCACCCTGTTACATGAAGTGCACCAGTTCGGCCACCCATCTTTTCGGCTCGACCAGCTGTTTCAGCTGATCGGTAAAGGGCACCGGATGTTCTGGCACAGCGTACTACGTCCAGAACAGCTTCTCCGTGGAGCTCCCTTCTTTGGCCCAGAAGAACTCCGCCGCATCGGACACGCTGCGTGTTAGATCCGCAAAAGCCCCTAGGCAACTCCGAATCCGGGTTAGTAAAAGGTACTTCCTCTCCGCATACTTGCTTTGCATGTTAAATGCCTTACCCGCTGCGATCTTCTTGGCCTCCTGGATCTCCTGGAGAGCGCCCCGAGCCTCATTCTGTGCGGCCTCCGCGCTCTGGTGAGCCTTGGTAAGTTCGGTCTCTCGAACCGACGCTTCGCGCTCCAAAGCCTCACACTTTTTCACCGCGTCCTGGAGCTCCTGCTGGATCTCGTCGACCTGGGCCTTGAGCTTCTTACGGGCAGCTTGCTGCTGGACAACCTTCCCCTCGGCTTCGGTCAGGGCATTTTTCAGGGCCTCGACCTCGGTCGCCGCCCCTACACACATTATGACACTCCGGTCAATACTCACCACTTATTCTTTCCGAATACACAGCAAGTCGTCACTCACCTTGCTTCTTCTGGAGCTTCATCTTCACCTCGCCGAGCTCATTCTCGGCCCGCTCCAACCTCTGCTTCAGTTTAGAGAGTTCGGCAGCATGCGAGGTCGCGGCCAACAGCGACGCCTGCTCATTCATATATATCAAGTTAGTCTCCAACAAAGGGTGGATCCCCTGTCCGACCTTTCTTTCCGAACACCGTCAGTGTCTCAGGGGCTACTGTCAGCATGGGGCGTTCCCTTCCTACGTGACTTACCTCAAAACCTGTCAACAGATTGTTGCAGGCCTCGTTTAGTCCGCTCTTGGCAGACTGAATTTTCTCGATCACCGTACCCATAAGGACACGGTGCTCGTCCACAATGGAAGCGCCTCGTAGCGCCTCCATCAGGTTATCCGGTGCTGCTGGTTGGACAGGGGCCACCGGTGGAATCGGTGCACGCCCCTCCTTCGAAGGAGGCTGCTCGCCCAATTCTGGAGCCATATGGGTCGCCGGAATCGTATCCGGCTATGGGCCGAACTAAATACGACCCTCTTTGCCAGTCTCCAAGGGGATCCGCTCCCCCATGTGTCCGGCAGCGGAGGTTTTGCCTTGTGGCGCCTCCCGGACAGCGTCCTGGGCTCCTCCCCGGCTCGGAGCGGTCCTCCGGGACAACACTTTGGTGTCATCCTGGGCCTCGGGGGAATGAGCAGTCGGCGGTGACGCACTGGCCATTTCCGCCGGATCCAACGAACCTCCAGATGAGGTTCGCTGGATGCTGTCGCGGGCCGGACTACAATAGCACAATTAACCATGTCAAGACGATAAAGAGGAGAGGCCGGATATATGGGTAGATGCGAGTCGTAGTACTTACGATGCGGCCTGGGGTTTAGGGCGGGGGCGTCGCTCTGGACTGCTGTCGACGTCCCACGCGCTGTTGACCGCAAGGGCGCCCTTCCCCTTCTTGGGCGTTCCCGCCTCCAGATTCGTGGAGGCCCGCCTCTTCTTCTCCTTAGGGAGAGGTTTCTTCTTCTCCTCCTCCTCTTTCTCGTCGTCGTCCTCAGGGATGGAGGAATGGGCTTCCTCGTCTTCGGACGTCACATCCGAAGTGCCCTTGCGACGGGGGCCACTTTTGGCCCCCTTGGCCTTCTTCTTGGCCTTCTTCTCCGGCGCCTTATATGGCGCCGGCACCAGCATCTTCGCCAGACACGAGATGACTGGTTCTTCAGGCAGCGGAGCCGGACACTGGATCCGCTTCGCCCTCTCCATCCAATCCTGAAAAAGCAATGATAAAACTCAGACATCGTCCTCGGAACAATTAAGTTGGGGATACGTCAAAAATAACATACCTCGCTGGCGAGGCGTTTACAATCGTGACCACGGTCTGAATCTGTGGCTGGCGGTTTCTCGTTGCCCTTAAAGAGCAACTTCCAGGCACATTCGTGAGTAGTTTCGAAGAGCCTCTCCAGGGTTTGGTGCTTCTTCGGATTAAACTCCCACAGAGGGCAACTTCTGCGCTGGCACGGGAGAATCCGGCGAACTAGCATCACCTGGATTACATCAACAGGTTTGACGTTCTTGGCTATCATGCTTTGAACGCGCGTCTGCAGCGCTATCAGTTCGTCGGACGAACACCAGTTCGGACTCTTCTCGACCCAGGAGGTGAGTCGCATGGTTGCGCCAGAGGGGAATACGGCAGCTGCGGCCCAGGTGCTGCCGCGGGGTTCTGGAATGTAGAATCTGTTGGGGAACGTAGTAATTTCAAAAAAAAAATCCTACGCACACGCAAGATCATGGTGATGCATAGTAACGAGAGGGGAGAGTGTGTCCACGTACCCTCGTAGACCGAAAGCGGAAGCATTAGCACAACGCGGTTGATGTAGTCGTACGTCTTCACGATCCGTCCGATCAAGTACCGAACGCACGGCACCTCCGAGTTCAGCACACGTTCAACTCGATGACGTCCCTCGAACTCCGATCCAGCCGAGCTTTGAGGGAGAGTTCTGTCAGCACGACGGCGTGGTGACGATGATGATGTTCTATCGACGCAGGGCTTCGCCTAAGCACCGCTACGATATTATCAAGGTAGATTATTGTCGAGGGGGGCACCGCACATGGCTAAGAGATCAATGATCAATTGTTGTGTCTCTCGGGTGCCCCCTGCCCCCGTATATAAAGGAGCAAGGGGGGAGAGGCGGCCGGCCAGGAGGGGGCGCGCCAGGAGGAGTCCTACTCCCACCGGGAGTAGGACTCCCTCCCTTCCTTGTTGGATTAGGAGAAGGGGGAGGAGGAGGGAGAGAGGAAGGAAAGGGGGCGCCGCCCCCCTCCTTCTCCAATTCGGACTAGAGGGGGAGGGGGCGAGCGGCCTGCCCTGGCCGCCCCTCCTCTTCTCCACTAAGGCCCATGTAGGCCCATTAAACCCCCCCCCCCGGGGGGGGGGGGTTCGGTAACCTCCCAGTACTTCGGTATATATCCGATAACTCCCGGAACCATTCCGCTGTCCGAATATAGTCGTCCAATATATCAATCTTCATGTCTCGACCATTTCGAGACTCCTCGTCATGTCCGTGATCACATCCGGGACTCCGAACTATCTTCGGTACATCAAAACACATAACCTCATAATATAACCGTCATCAAACTTTAAGCGTGCGGACCCTATGGGTTCGAGAACTATGTAGACATGACCGAGACACGTCTTTGGTCAATAACCAATAACGGAACATGGATGCTCATATTGGCTCCCACATATTCTACGAAGATCTTTATCGGTCAAACCGCATAACAACATACGTTGTTCCCTTTGTCATCGGTATGTTACTTGCCCGAGATTCGATCGTCGGTATCTCAATACCTAGTTCAATCTCGTTACCGGCAAGTCTCTTTACTCGTTCCGTAATACATCATCCTGCAACTAACTCATTAGTTGCATTGCTTGCAAGGCTTATAGTGATGTGCATTACCGAGTGGGCCCAGAGATACCTCTTCGGCAATCAGAGTGACAAATCCTAATCTCAAAATACACCAACCCAACAAGTACCTTCGGAGACACGTGTAGCGCACCTTTATAATCACCCAGTTACGTTGTGACGTTTGGTAGCACACAAAGTGTTCCTCCGGTAAACGGGAGTTGCATAATCTCATAGTCATAGGAACATGTATAAGTCATGAAGAAAGCAATAGCAGAATACTAAATGATCGTGTGCTAAGCTAACGGAATGGGTCAAGTCAATCACATCATTCTCCTAATAATGTGATCCCGTTTATCAAATGACAACTCTTTGTCTATGGCTAGGAAACATAACCATCTTTGATCAACGAGCTAGTCAAGTAGAGGCATACTAGTGACACTCTGTTTGTCTATGTATTCACACAACTATTATGTTTCCGGTTAATACAATTCTAGCATGAATAATAAACATTTATCATGATATAAGGAAATATATAATAACTTTATTATTGCCTCTAGGGCATATTTCCTTCAGTCTCCCACTTGCACTAGAGTCAATAATCTTGATTACACAGTAATGATTCTAACACCCATGGAGCCTTGGTGCTGATCATGTTTTGCTCGTGGAAGAGGCTTAGTCAACGGGACTGCAACATTCAGATCCGTATGTTTCTTGCAAATTTCTATATCTCCCACCTGGACTAGATCCCGGATGGAGTTGAAGCGTCTCTTGATGTGCTTGGTTCTCTTGTGAAATCTGGATTCCTTTGCCAAGGCAATTGCACCACTATTGTCATAAAAGATTTTCATTGGACCCGGTGCACTAGGTATGACACCTAGATCGGATATGAACTCCTTCATGCAGACTCCTTCATTTGCTGCTTCCGAAGCAGCTATGTACTCCGCTTCACACGTAGATCCCGCCACAACGCTTTGTTTAGAGCTGCACCAACTGACAGCTCCACCGTTCAATGTAAACACGTATCCGGTTTGCGATTTAGAATCGTACGGATCAGTGTCAAAGCTTGCATCAACGTAACCATTTACGACTAGCTCTTTGTCACCTCCATAAACGAGAAACATATCCTTAGTCCTTTTCAGGTATTTCAGGATGTTCTTGACCGCTGTCCAGTGATCCACTCCTGGATTACTTTGGTACCTCCCATCTAAACTTATAGCAAGGCACACATCAGGTCTGGTACACAGCATTGCATACATGATAGAGCCTATGGCTGAAGCATAGGGAACATCTTTCATCTTCTCTCTATCTTCTTCAGTGGTCGGGCATTGACTCTTACTCAACTTCACACCTTGTAACACAGGCAAGAACCCTTTCTTTGCTTGATCCATTTTGAACTTCTTCATAACTTTGTCAAGGTATGTGCTTTGTGAAAGTCCAATTAAGCGTCTTGATCTATCTCTATAGATCTTGATGCCCAATATGTAAGCAGCTTCACCGAGGTCCTTCATTGAAAAACTCTTATTCAAGTATCCCTTTATGCTATCCAGAAATTCTATATCATTTCCAATTAGCAATATGTCATCCACATATAATATCAGAAATGCTACAGAGCTCCCACTCACTTTCTTGTAAATACAGGCTTCTCCAAAAGTCTGTATAAAACCAAATGCTTTGATCACACTATTAAAACATTTATTCCAACTCCGAGAGGCTTGCACCAGTCCATAAATGGATCGCTGGAGCTTGCACACTTTGGTAGCTCCCTTTGGATCGACAAAACCTTCCGGTTGCATCATATACAACTCTTCTTCTAGAAATCCATTCAGGAATGCAGTTTTGACATCCATTTGCCAAATTTCATAATCATAAAATGCGGCAGTTGCTAACATGATTCAGACAGACTTAAGCATCGCTACGGGTGAGAAAGTCTCATCGTAGTCAATCCCTTGAACTTGTCGAAAACCTTTTGCAACAAGTCGAGCTTTATAGACAGTAACATTACCGTCAGCGTCAGTCTTCTTCTTGAAGATCCATTTATTCTCAATGGCTTGCCGACCATCGGGCAAGTCAACCAATGTCCACAATTTGTTCTCATACATGGATCCCATCTCAGATTTCATGGCCTCAAGCCATTTTGCGGAATCTGGGCTCACCATCGCTTCTTCATAGTTCGTAGGTTCGTCATGGTCTAGTAACATAACTTCCAGAACAGGATTACTATACCACTCTGGTGCGGATCTTACTCTGTTTGACGTACGAGGTTCAGTAATTACTTGATCTGAAGTTTCATGATCATCATCATTAACTTCCTCACTAATTGGTGTAGACGTCGTAGGGACCGGTTTCTGTGATGAACTACTTTCCAATAAGGGAGCAGGTACAATTACCTCATCAATTTCTACTTTCGTCCCACTCAATTCTTTCGAGAGAAACTCCTTCTCCAGAAAGATTCCAAATTTAGCAACAAAAGTCTTGCCTTCGGATCTGTGATAGAAGGTGTACCCAATAGTCTCTTTTGGGTATCCTATGAAGACACATTTCTCCGATTTGGGTTCGAGCTTATCAGGTTGAAGCTTTTTCACATAAGCATCGCAGCCCCAAACTTTAAGAAACAACAACTTTGGTTTTTGCCAAACCACAGTTCATAAGGCGTCGTCTCAACTGATTTTGATGGTGCCCTATTTAACGTGAATGCAGCCGTCTCTAAAGCATAACCCCAAAATGATAGCGGTAAATCAGTAAGAGACATCATAGATCGCACCATATCTAGTAAAGTACGATTACGATGTTCGGACACACCATTACGCTGTGGTGTTCCGGGTGGCGTGAGTTGCGAAACTAGTCCGCGTTGTTTTAAATGTAGACCAAACTCGTAACTCAAATATTCTCCTCCACGATCAGGTCATAGAAACTTTATTTTTTTGTTACGATGATTTTCACTTCACTCTGAAATTCTTTGAACTTTTCAAATGTTTCAGACTTATGTTTCATTAAGTAGATATACCCATATCTACTTAAATCATATGTGAAGGTGAGAAAATAACGATACCCGCCGCGAGCCTCAACATTCATCGGACCACATACATCTGTATGTATGATTTCCAACAAATTTGTTGCTCGCTCCATAGTTCCGGAGAACGGCATTTTAGTCATCTTGCCCATGAGGCACGGTTCGCAAGTACCAAGTGATTCATAATCAAGTGGTTCCAAAAGTCCATCAGTATGGAGTTTCTTCATGCGCTCTACACCGATATGACCTAAATGGCAGTGCCACAAATAAGTTGCACTATCATTATCAACTCTGCATCTTTTGGCTTCAATATTATGAATATGTGTATCACTACTATCAAGATTAAAGAAAAATAGACCACTCTTGAAGGGTCCATGACCATAAAAGATATTACTCATATAAATAGAACAACCATTATTCTCCGATTTAAATAAATAACCGTCTCGCATCAAACAAGATCCAGATATAATGTTCATGCTCAACGCTGGCACCAAATAACAATTATTCAGGTCTAAAAGTAATCCCGAAGGTAGATGTAGAGGTAGCGTGCTGACCGCGATCACATCGACTTTGGAACCATTTCCCACGCGCATCGTCACCTCGTCCTTAGCCAATCTTCGCTTAATCCATAGCCCCTGTTTCGAGTTGCAAATATTAGCAACAGAACCAGTATCAAATACCCAGGTGCTACTGCGAGCATTAGTAAGGTACACATCAATAACATGTATATCACATATACCTTTGTTCACCTTGCCATCCTTCTTATCCGCCAAATACTTGGGGCAGTTCCGCTTCCAGTGACCAGTCTGCTTGCAGTAGAAGCACTCAGTCTCAGGCTTAGGTCCAGACTTGGGGTCTTCTCCTGAGCAGCAACTTGTTTGCTGTTCTTCTTGAAGTTCCCCTTCTTCTTCCCTTTGCCCTTTTTCTTGAAAGTGGTGGTCTTACTGACCATCAACATTTGATGCTCCTTCTTGATTTCTACCCCCGCAGCTTTCAGCATTGCGAAGAGCTGAGGAATCGTCTTATCCATCCCTTGCATGTTATAGTTCATCACGAAGCTCTTGTAGCTTGGTGGCAGTGATTGAAGAATTCTGTCAATGACGCTATCATCCGGAAGATTAACTTCCAGTTGAATCAAGTGATTGTTATATCCAGACATTCTGAATATAGGCTCACTGACAGAACTATTCTCCTCCATCTTACAGCTGTAGAACTTATTGGAGACTTCATATCTCTCAATCCGGGCATTTGCTTGAAATATTAACTTCAACTCCTGGAACATCTCATATGCTCCATGACGTTCAAAACGTCGTTGAAGTCCCGGTTCTAAGCCGTAAAGCATGGCACACTGAACTATCGAGTAGTCATCAGCTTTGCTCTGTGAGACGTTCATAACATCTGGTGTTGCTCCTGCAGCAGGTTTGGCACCTAGCGATGCTTCCAGGACGTAATTCTTCTGTGCAGCAATGAGGATAATCCTCAAGTTACGGACCCAGTCCGTGTAATTGCTACCATCATCTTTCAACTTTGCTTTCTCAAGGAACGCATTAAAATTCAACGGAACAACAACACGGGCCATCTATCTACAATCAACATAGAAAAGCAAGATACTATCAGGTACTAAGTTCATGATAAATTTAAGTTCAATTAATCATATTACTTAAGAACTCCCACTTAGATAGACATCCCTCTAATCCTCTAAGTGACCACATGATCCATATCAACTAAACCATGTCCGATCATCACGTGAGATGGAGTAGTTTCAATGGTGAACATCACTATGTTGATCATATCTACTATATGATTCACGCTCGACCTTTCGGTCTCCGTGTTCCGAGGCCATATCTGTTATATGCTAGGCTCGTCAAGTTTAACCTAAGTATTCCGCGTGTGCAACTGTTTTGCACCCGTTGTATTTGAAACTAGAGCCTATCACACCCGATCATCACGTGGTGTCTCAGCACGAAGAACTTTCGCAACGGTGCATACTCAGGGAGAACACTTATACCTTGATAATTTAGTGAGAGATCATCTTATAATGCTACCATCAATCAAAGCAAGATAAGATGCATAAAAGATAAACTCACATGCAATCAATATAAGTGATATGATATGGCCATCATCATCTTGTGCTTGTGATCTCCATCTCCGAAGCACCGTCATGATCACCATCGTCACCGGCGCAACACCTTGATCTCCATCGTAGCATCGTTGTCGTCTCGCCAATCTTATGCTTCTACGACTATCGCTACCGCTTAGTGATAAAGTAAAGCATTACAGGGCGATTGCATTGCACACAATAAAGCGACAACCATATGGCTCCTGCCAGTTGCCGATAACTTGGTTACGAAACATGATCATCTCATACAATAAAATTTAGCATCATGCCTTGACCATATCACATCACAACATGCCCTGCAAAAACAAGTTAGACGTCCTCTACTTTGTTGTTGCAAGTTTTACGTGGCTGCTACGGGCTGAGCAAGAACCGTTCTTACCTACGCATCAAAACCACAACGATAGTTTGTCAAGTTAGTGCTGTTTTAACCTTCTCAAGGACCGGGCGTAGCCACACTCGGTTCAACTAAAGTTGGAGAAACTGACACCCGCCAGCCACCTATGTGCAAAGCACGTCGGTAGAACCAGTCTCGCGTAAGCGTACGCGTAATGTCGGTCCGGGCCGCTTCATCCAACAATACCGCCGAAGCAAAGTATGACATGCTGGTAAGCAGTATGACTTGTATCGGCCAAAACTCACTGATACGTCCATTTTGCATCATGCTTTTATATCGATATTTATTGCATTATGGGCTATTATTACACATTGTGTCACAATACTTATGCCTATTCTCTCTTATTTTACAAGGTTTACATAAGGAGGGAGAATGCCGACAGCTGGAATTCTGGGCTGGAAAAGGAGCAAATATTAGAGACCTATTCTGCACAACTCCAAAAGTCCTGAAACTCCATGAAAGTTATTTTTGGAAATAATAAAAAATATTGAGCGGAAGAAATACGTCAGGGGGGCCACCACCTGTCCACGTGGGTGGGGGGCGCGCCCCCTGCCTCGTGGGCCCCTGTTGGCCCTCTGGTGGCCATCTTCTACTATATGAAGTCTTTCGTCCGAAGAAAAATCATAAGCAAGCTTTCGGGACGAGACTTCGCCGCCACGAGGCGGAACCTTGGCGGAACCAATCTAGGGCTCCGGCAGAGCTGTTCTGCCGGGGACACTTCCCTCCGGAGGGGGAAATCATCGCCATCGTCATCACCAACGCTCCTCTCATCGGGAGAGGGCAATCTCCATCAACATCTTCACCAGCACCATCTCCTCTCAATCCCTAGTTCATCTCTTGTATCCAATTCTTGTCTCCAAGTCCGGGATTGGTACCTGTAGGTTGCTAGTAGTGTTGATTACTCCTTGTAGTTGATGCTAGTTGGTTTATTTGGCAGAAGATCATATGTTCAGATCCTTTATGCATATTAATACTCCTCTGATTATGAACATGAATATGCTTTGTGAGTAGTTACATTTGTTCCTGAGGACATGGGAGAAGTCTTGCTATTAGTAGTCATGTGAATTTGGTATTCGTTCGATATTTTGATGAGATGTATGTTGTCTATCCTCTAGTGGTGTTATGTGAACGTCGACTACATGACACTTCACCATTATTTGGGCCTAGAGGAAGGCATTGGGAAGTAATAAGTAGATGATGGGTTGCTAGAGTGACAGAAGCTTAAACCGTAGTTTATGCGTTGCTTCGTAAGGGGCTGATTTGGATCCATATGTTTCATGCTATGGTTAGGTTTACCTTAATACTTTTGTTGTAGTTGCGGATGCTTGCAATAGAGGTTAGTCATAAGTGGGATGCTTGTCCAAGTAAGGATAGCACCCAAGCACCGGTCCACCCACATATCAAATTATCAAAGTACCGAACACGAATCATATGAACGTGATGAAAACTAGCTTGACGATAATTCCCATGTGTCCTCGGGAGCGCTTTTCCTTATAAAAGAGTTTGTCCAGGCTTGTCCTTTGTTACAAAAAGGGTTGGGCCACCTTGCTGCACTTTATTTACTTTTGTTACTTGTTTCTCGTTACAAATTATCTTATCACAAAACTATCTGTTACCTATAATTTCAGTGCTTGCAGAGAATACCTTGCTGAAAACCACTTATCATTTCCTTCTGCTCCTCGTTTGGTTCGACACTCTTACTTATCGAAAGGACTACGATAGATCCCCTATACTTGTGGGTCATCAAGACTCTTCTGGCGCCGTTGCCGGGGAGTGAAGCGCCTTTGGTAGGTGGAATTTGGTAAGAAAAAATTTATATAGTGTGCTGAAATTTACTGTCACTTGTTACTATGGAAAGTAATCCTCTGAGGGGCTTGTTCGGGGTATCTTCACCCCGACCAGTAGAGCAACGAGTTGCTCCTCAACCTACTGAACCTACTGAACATGAAAATTTCTACTTTGAAATTCCTTCGGGTATGTTAGAAAAAATTGCTAGCTAATCCTTTTGCAGGAGATGGAACAAAGCATCCTGATGAACACCTAATATGTGTGGATGAAGTTTGTGGATTATTTAAGCTTGCAGGTATACCCGATTATTTTATTAAGAAGAAGGTCTTCCCTTTATCTCTGAAGGAAGATGCATTGACATGGTATAGGCTATGTGATGATACGGGATCATGGAACTACAAACGATTGAAATTGGAATTTCATCAGAAATTTTATCCTATGCATCTTGTTCATCGTGATCGCAATTATATATATATAATTTTTGGCCTCGCGAAGGAGAAAGCATCGCTCAAGCTTGGGGGAGGCTTAAATCAATGTTATATTCATGCCCCAATCATGAGCTCTCAAGAGAAATGATTATTTAAAATTTTTATGCTCGGCTTTCTAATAACAATCGCACCATGCTCGATACTTCTTGTGTTGGCTCTTTTATGATGAAGACTATTGAATTCAAATGGGATTTATTGGATAGAATTAAATGCAACTCTGAAGATTGGGACCTCGACGAAGGTAAGGAGTCAGGTATGCCACCTAAGTTTGATTGTGTTAAATCTTTTATGGATACCGATGTTTTCCGTAAATTTAGCACTAAATATGGACTTGACTCTGAGACAGTAGCCTCTTTCTGTGAATCTTTTGCTGCTCATGTCGATCTCCCTAAGGAGAAGTGGTTTAAATATCATCCTCCCATAGAAGTAAAAGTAGCTGCACCTATTAAAGTTGAAGAAAAGACTGTCACTTATAATGATCCTATTGTTCCTACTTCTTATGTTGAGAAACCACCTTTCCCTGTTAGAATAAAGGATCATGCTAAAGCTTCAACTGTGGTTCATAAAAGCAATATTAGAACCTATACACCTCCTGAGCAAGTTAAAGTTGAACCTAATATTGCTATTGTTAAAGATCTCTTGGCTGATAATATTGATGGGCATGTTATTTATTTCTGTGGTGAAACTGCTAGAATTGCTAAACCTTGTGCTAAAGATAAACATAGACCTGTGGTAGGCATGCCTCTTATTTCTGTTAAAATTGGAGATCACTGTTATCATGGCTTATGTGATATGGGTGCTAGTGCTAGTGCAATACCTATTGACTTATACAACGAAATTAAGCATGATATTGCACCTGCTGAGATAGAGGATATTGATGTCACAATTAAACTTGCCAATAGAGATACTATTTCACCAATGGGAATTGTTAGAGATGTTGAAATCTTGTGTGGGAAAACTAAATATCCTGCTGATTTTCTTGTTCTTGGTTCCCCACAAGATAGCTTTTGTCCCATTATATTTGGTAGACCCTTCTTGAACACCGTTAATGCTAAGATAGATTGCAAAAAGGATGTTGTTACTATTGGTTTGGGTGATATGTCTCATGAGTTTAATTTCTCTAAATTTAGTAGACAACACCGTGAAGAGGAATTGCCTAGTAAGGATGAAATAATTGGTCTTGCTTCTATTGCCGTGCCTCCTAGTGATCCTTTAGAACAATATTTGCTAGACCATGAAAATGATATGTTTATGAATGAAAGAAGGGAAATAGATGAAGTATTCTTTAAACAGGAACCTATCCTGAAACACAATTTGCCTGTTGAAATCCTAGGGGATCCTCCTCCACCCAAGGGTGATCCCGTGTTTGAGCTTAAACCGTTACCTGATACTCTTAAATATGCTTATCTTGATGAAAAGAAGATATATCCTGTTATTATTAGTGCTAACCTTTCAGAGCATGAAGAAGAGAGTTTATTGAAAACTCTGAAGAAGCACCGTGCTGCCATTGGATATACTCTTGATGATCTTAAGGGCATTAGTCCCACTCTATGTCAACACAAAATAAGTTTGGAGAAAGATGCCAAACCAGTTCGTGATCACCAACGACGACTGAATCCTAAGATGAAAGAAGTGGTAAGAAAGGATATACTAAAGCTTCTTGAGGCAGGTATAATTTATCCCGTTGCTGATAGTCAGTGGGTAAGTCATGTCCATTGTGTCCCTAAGAAGGGAGGTATTACTGTTGTTCCTAATGATAAAGATGAATTGATTCCGCAAAGAATTATTACAGGTTATAGGATGGTAATTGATTTCCGCAAATTAAATAATGCTACTAAAAAAGATCATTACCCCTTACCTTTTGTCGGTCAAATGCTAGAAAGATTATCCAAACATACACATTTTTGCTTTCTAGATGGTTATTCGGGTTTCTCTCAAATACCTGTGTCAGCTGATGATCAATCTAAGGCCACTTTTACTTGCCCTTTCGGTACTTTTGCTTATAGACGTATGCCTTTTGGTTTATGTAATGCACCTGCTACCTTTCAAAGATGCATGATGGCTATATTCTCTGACTTTTGTGAAAAGATTTGTGAGGTTTTCATGGACGATTTTTCCATTTATGGATCCTCTTTTGATGATTGCTTGAGCAATCTTGATCGAGTTTTGCAGAGATGTGAAGACACTAACCTAGTCTTGAATTGGGAAAAGTGCCACTTTATGGTTAATGAAGGTATTGTCTTGGGGCATAAAGTTTCTGAAAGAGGTATTGAAGTTGATAAAGCCAAGGTTGATGCTATTGAAAAGATGCCATGCCCCAAGGACATCAAAGGTATAAGAAGTTTCCTTGGTCACGCCGGTTTCTATAGGAGGTTCATTAAGGACTTCTCAAAAAATTCTCGACTTCTGACTAATTTATTGCAAAAAGATATACCATTTGTCTTCGATGATGATTGTGTAGAAGCATTTGAAATACTTAAGAAAGCATTGATCTCTGCACCTATTGTTCAGCCACCTGATTGGAATTTACCCTTTGAAATCATGTGTGATGCTAGTGATTATGCTGTAGGTGCTGTTCTAGGGCAAAGAGTTGATAAGAAATTAAATGTTATTCAATATGCTAGTAAGACTCTAGACAATGCTCAAAGAAATTATGCTACTACTGAAAAATAATTTTTAGCAGTTGTATTTGCATGTGATAAGTTCAGGCCTTATATTGTTGATTCTAAAGTAACTATTCACACTGATCATGCTGCTATTAAATATCTGATGGAAAATAAAGATGCTAAACCTAGACTTATTAGATGGGTTCTCTTATTACAAGAATTTGATTTGCATATTGTTGGTAGAAAGGGAGCTGAGAACCCCGTTGCGGACAACTTGTCTAGGTTAGAAAATGTTTTTGATGACCCACTACCTATTGATGATAGCTTTCCTGATGAGCAATTAAACGTCATAAATACTTCTCGTACTGCTCCATGGTATGTTGATTATGCTAATTACATTGTTGCTAAATTCATACCACCTAGTTTCACATACCAGCAAAAGAAAAAGTTTTTCTATGATTTGAGACATTACTTTTGGGATGACCCACATCTTTATAAAGGAGTAGATGGTGTTATTAGACGTTGTGTACTTGAGCATGAACAGGAACAGATCCTACGCAAGTGTCACTCCGAGGCTTATGGAGGACACCACGCTGGAGACAGAACTGCACATAAGGTATTACAATCCGGTTTTTATTGGCCTACTCTCTTCAAGGATGCCCGTAAGTTTGTCTTATCTTGCGATGAATGCCAAAGAATCGGCAATATTAGTAGACGTCAAGAAATGCCTATGAATTATTCACTTGTTATTGAACCATTTGATATTTGGGGCTTTGATTATATGGGACCTTTCCTGCCTCCAATGGGTATACACATATTTTAGTTGCTGTTGATTACGTTACTGAGTGGGTAGAAGCTATTAGTGCTGATCATAACACTTCTATTAAGATACTTAAATAAGTTATTTTTCTGAGGTTTAGAGTCCCTAGATATTTAATGACTGATGGTGGTTCACATTTTATTCATGGTGCTTTCCGTAAAATGCTTGCTAAATATGATGTTAATCATAGGATTGCATCTCCTTATCACCCTCAGTCTAGTGGTCAAGTAGAATTGAGTAATAGAGAGCTCAAATTAATTTTGCAAAAGACTGTTAATAGATCTAGAAAGAATTAGTCCAAGAAACTTGATGATGCATTATGGGCCTATAGAACTGCATATAAAAGTCCTATGGGTATGTCTCCGTATAAAATGGTTTATGGAAAAGCATGTCACTTACCTCTCGAACTAGAACATAAGGCATATTGGGCTATTAAAGAGGTCAATTATGATTTCAAACTTGCCGGTGAGAAGAGGTTATTTGATATTAGCTCACTTGATGAATGGAGAACCCAAGCTTATGAGAATGCCAAATTGTTTAAATAAAAAGTTAAAAGATGGCATGACAAAAGGATACAAAAGCGTGAGTTTAATGTAGATGATTATGTATTGCTATACAACTCTCGTTAAAGATTTTTTGCAGGAAAACTTCTCTCTAAATGGGAAGGTCCTTACGTTATCGAGGAGGTCTATCGTTCTGGTGCAATAAAAATCAACAACTTTGAAGGCACAAATCCGAAGGTGGTGAACGGTCAAAGAATCAAACATTATATCTCAGGTAATCCTATAAATGTGGAAACCAATGTTATTGAAACCATAACCCCGGAGGAATACATAAGGGACACTTTCCGGAACGTTTCAAACTCCGAAAAGGAATAGGTATGTGGTACGGTAAGTAAACCGACTCCAAAACAGTTCTAAAGGCAATTTTTCTCCGTTTTGGAATATTTAGAAAAATAAAAAAATAAGAAGCAGTCCAGGAAGGAAACGAGGTCTCCACGAGGGTGGAGGGCGCGCCCTACCCCCCTGGGCGCGCCCCCTACCTCGTGGGCACCTCGTGTGCTCTCCGGACACCGTTTTCTTGCACGATACGTATTTTGGTTGGTAAAAATTCATTATATAATCTCCCGAAGGTTTTGACTCCTGTATGACGCAATTATCCTCTGTTTTTGTTTCGAGTTGTTTCTATAGCAGATTTGGAGCAAGATGTCATCTCAGGATTCCGACGGAGAGAGCTATGTCTCATACCTCATTGCTGACCCAAAGACCTATTGGATCTATCTCCTTGTGGTCGAACTACGGATGAGGAGGAGGATGCCCATTTGATGAGAATTAATGATTCAAGCTCAGAGGAGGAGGATGTCCCTCTACCTCAACCTGGGGATATGCACGTGAAGTTCAAGAAGTCTAGTCTCCCTAAGAGGGCTAAACTATCTAACAATCAATCTATTCCTTCTCGTTTTCGACAGAAAAGCAAAGGAGATTTATGTGACAAGATCTTGAAGCTGGAATCGGAGGTCGATGATTTAAAGGAGGAAATTGCTCTCCTCAATTATAATATGAAGAAGCTGAAGGCACAATTTACATCATCAACAACCCCATCATCACCACCATCTTCTTCACCAGCAAAGGAGACATAATCACATGGGTATGGGCACTCCCCTTGGCAACTGCCAAGCTTGGGGGAGATGCCCCGGTATCGTATCACCATCACATCTCCTATCTTTACCGTTTTTCTTAGTTTGATCCTATTAGTAGTATCTTGATCTAGTAGAATAATGTTTTGGTATGATCTAGTTTTGAGTTTTGCTTTATGATCCCTTTATGTAATCGAGTCCGTGAGCTATATAATAAAGACTAGTGTTGAGTCAAGGGCTTGATTATCTTGCTATGATCTTGAGTGAATAAAAGAAAAAGAAAAGAATAAAAAGAAATAAATAGAGATCATATTGATCTTATGAAGAGTAATTATTTCACATAGAAAGAGTATGATGATTAAAAATTGTTGAGAGTTGACAAACATAGCTTTGGTCATCATTGCAATTAATAGGAAGTAATAAAGAGAGAGAGGTTTCACATATAAATATACTATCTTGGACATCTTTTATGATTGGGAGCACTCATTAAAATATGACATGCTAAAGAGTTGATGTTGGACAAGGAAGACAACGTAATGGTTTATGTTTTCTTATATCTGAGATAAAGTATATTGTCATGGATCATCCAACATGTTGAGCTTGCCTTTCCCCCTCATGCTAGCCAAATTCTTTGCACCAAGTAGAGATACTACTTGTGCTTCCAAATACCCTTAAACCAGTTTTGCCATGAGAGTCCACCATATTTACCTATGGATTGAGTAAGATCCTTCAAGTAAGTTGTCATCGGTGCAATCAATAAAAATTGCTCTCTAAATATGTATGATTGGTTGGTGTGGAGGAAATAAGCTTTATACAATCTTGTGATGTGGAAGAAATAAAAGCGACGGACTGCATAATAAAGGTTCATATCACAAGTGGCAATATAAAGTGACGGTCTTTCGCATTAAGATTTTGTGCATCCAACCCTAAAAGCGCATGGCAACCTCTGCTTCCCTCTGCGAAGGGCCTATCTTTTACTTTTATCTTGTACCTTATGCAAGAATCATGGTGATCTTCACCTTTCCTTTTTACATTTTATCCTTTGGCAAGCACAGTATGTTGGAAAGATCCTGATATATATATATATATATATATATATATATATATATATATCTGATTGGATGTAAGTTAGCATGAGTTATTATTGTTGACATTACCCTTGAGGTAAAAGGTTGGGAGGCGAAACGATAAGCCCCTATCTTTCTCTGTGTCCGATTAAAACACCGTAACCACAAGAATTGCGCGAGTGTTAGCAATTATGAAAGACTAAATGATAGTTGAGTATGTGGACTTGCTAGGAAGCTCTGACATAGACTCTTTCTGATGTTATGATAAATTGCAATTGCTTCAATGACTGAGATTACAGTTTGTTGGTTCTCAATAAACTTTCTGATTCATTGTAACATCCCAAATTTTCAATTTGGAATGTTATACATTAGATCATCATTGCATAGCATATTTTATTGCATTTTGGCAAATCCTCGAAAATCCTAAGCAACTCAAGGACCCCCGGAGAGAGTTAGGGATTTTCGTGGTTTTCATATTTGATTTTTATCAAATAATGAAACGAGAATTTTTGGTTTTAATTATTTTTCTCTCCGAAAATTATTTCGTATTAAAATAAATGAGAGGAGAAAATATGACTTCTCCAAAATAATTGAAATATTGGAGGAAAAATATTAAATTCAAATATTTGATTTTATTTGCTATTTTAATTGCATTAAAAAAATTGCATGTTTTCAAAACTGCATTTTTGGGCCAAGAAAATGTTCATCTCGTTCTAATTATTTTAATTAGACACTGAAAATTTGTTTTGGCAATTTTGGATTTTTATTTATTTTTCTATGATTTCTTTTATGTTCGGTAAAATTATTTTAAAAAACGCCAAGCGCGCGGACTGGGCCGAAGCCCAGCCGACGGCCCAGCCAGCCCCGCGCCTCGTCTCCCTCCTGGAGTCGGACGCCGCCGCCGCCGTGTCCCGCTAGGACACCGCCGCCGCCGCCTTGCCCCCTCCCCCACGCCACCCCTCCCCTCCTATAAGTACCCTGACCCCGCCCCCTCTCCCTCACCCCGTTCCCCACCCTGAGGAGCCCGACGC
Source organism: Aegilops tauschii subsp. strangulata (assembly GCF_002575655.3). Lineage (NCBI taxonomy): Eukaryota > Viridiplantae > Streptophyta > Magnoliopsida > Poales > Poaceae > Aegilops > Aegilops tauschii. The sequence goes on from NC_053037.3 coordinate 509,858,806, forward strand.
CGAGCCGAAGCCCGACGGCGAAGCCGAGCCGCCGCCGCCGCGGGAAGCCCCGAACGCCGCCGCCCTCGTCGCCCCGCCGCCTCCCGACGACGCCCGCAGCCCCGCCGCCCCTCCCGAGCCCCGCCGAAGTTCCGCCGGACCAAGGTAGCCGTGCCGGTTTTAAAAAAAAAACCGTTCGTTTTTTCGAAACCCTAGGTTTTTTATATAGATCGGTTTATTTTTTTTGGTTTAATTAATTAGTGAACGTTCACCGATCCGTTCGTTTTAACGAACGTGTTCGTCAGTTAGTCGCAGATAATGAACGTCCGTTCGTTTAACTGTTCGTCAGTTTTCTTTTTCGACGGATTTTTCGCGATTATTCCCGATCGCGATTTCTGATCAGATTTTCGTTCTGGTTTAACTTTTCGCTCGTTTATCGGAATCAGGCGATTCAAGCGCCTAGAGTTTCGTCTCGAAATTCTCTTTCCATTTAAACCACTCAAACAAGTTTTTGCTACTGTAAAATTTGACCTAGATCCAGATTAGTAAACGAAGCTTGTTTCTTTCGCCGATTGACTTTCGTTGCTTCGTTTGATTTGATTCTTTTTGCAAACCGGAGTTCTTAAGTTGAACTTTCTGGTTAGATCGTTATTTGAGTTTTACCTGTGCATTTTATGAGTGCTTATTGTATGCTTGTTTGTTTGCGATAGAGTACCCGGAGTGCGCCGCTTGCTACTTCGAATCGCTAAGTTTCACGGATCATCAGCAAGGCAAGTAACACGTTGATCATACCCAGTTTTATTGCATTAGACCAACCCTCAAACATCGCATGGTTAGGATCTAATTAAATTGTGGGTATTGGGAAGTAGTTGAGGTAGTACCTATTGCCCTGTTTATTATCAAACCCTTGGGAGTTACTTCTACGTTTGCTTATATGGCTATGCTATGCTAGTAAACATGGATTGGTTTTGAGAGATATTCACGACAGATGTGAGATTGTTAATTAATGGTTTACTTAAGGTGGCAACTAAAACTCACATCTGGGTGGATTGAGGCACCTGGAGAACCCAGTGTTGCCTGTTTTTCTAAGGACCGCCACCCAGGCTCAAAGGGATCATAAGATTATTTATGCTAGAAACTTCCGTGTGCAGCCACAAGCTATTATGGGCTCTAGCATAGTTGAGTAGGTTACATGATCTCTTGAAGAGGTGGGCTAGCAGATGTAGGGGAAAGTAGGTGTAACTGTCCACCCGGAGTAAAGAGTTATTGTTTCTGAAAGACTGTGTCTCGGTCATCCGTTTCTCAAACATCATGTAGTGCGAGAATCAAGCGGAGGCGATCGAGTCTTGTGGGGAAAAGTGCGCAAACCTCTGCAGAGTGTACAAACTAATCATGGTTAGCCGTGTCCCCGGTTATGGACATCTTGAGTATCTAGTACTTGGATTATCATGTGAATCTCATCACCATGTTACTTTAACTAATTTTGTTGGGTTAATGATGATACTTAATTGGGATTGAGATGCTGTCAACCATCTCAATGTTTAACAACCACCATGATAGTTAAATAAAATTTATTCCTTTGCAGTAGGGAAAAATTGGCTTTTCACAAAACTGTAACCATAGAGCCTTCTACCAGCCATATATGCATGTAGAATAGCATTATTATGTTCATTACTCTCTATGTGTTATATTGCCAGCATATTCCATGTGCTGACCCATTTTCGGGCTGCAACGTTTATGTTGCAGACTTTTCAGACGACGAGTAAGGTGCCTTAGGTCGTGGTCTTATACTCAGTGATGCCATTGGAGTTGATGGACTCACTTATCTTCCAAGTCTTCCGCTGTTATCGTATTAGATGGCCTTAAGCCATATTTATCATACTTATTTCTCTTTTGAGATACTCGATGTAATAAGTGTGTGATTGCTACTCTATTATAAATCCTCCATTTGTACTGTGCGTGTCAGCATTACTGATCCAGGGATGACACTAAAGCACAAAGCACATACTGTTTGAGGTCTGGTCGCTACATTCATACTTTGCATTGTGAATAGATTATTACTTGAGCATAAGAAATCATATGACAATATCCATATATGTTGCTGTTATGAGAATAATCATGATGGCCTCATGTCCGTATTTTATTTCTCGACACCTCTACCTCTAAACATGTGGACATATTTATCATTATCGGCTTCCGCTTGAGGACAAGCGAGGTCTAAGCTTGGGGGAGTTGATACGTCCATTTTGCATCATGCTTTTGTATCGATATTTATTGTATTATGGGTTGTTATTACACATTATGTCACAATACTTATGCCTATTCTCTCTTAGCGGAAGAAATACGTCAGGGGGGCCACCACCTGTCCACGAGGGTGGGGGGCGCGTCCTACACCCCTGGGTGCGCCCCCTGCCTTGTGGGCCCCCTGTTGGCCCTCCGGTGGCCATCTTCTACTATATGAAGTCTTTCGTCCGAAGAAAAATCATAAGCAAGCTTTCGGGACGAGACTCCGCCGCCACGAGGCGGAACCTTGGCGGAACCAATCTAGGGCTCCGGCAGAGATGTTCTGCCGGGGACACTTCCCTCCGGGAGGGGGAAATCATCGCCATCGTCATCACCAACGCTCCTCTCATCGGGAGAGGGAAATCTCCATCAACATCTTCACCAGCACCATCTCCTCTCAAACCCTAGTTAATCTCTTGTATCCAATTCTTGTCTCCAAGTCCGGGATTGGTACCTGTAGGTTGCTAGTAGTGTTGATTACTCCTTGTAGTTGATGCTAGTTGGTTTATTTGGTCGAAGATCATATGTTCAGATCCTTTATGCATATTAATACTCCTCTGATTATGAACATGAATATGCTTTGTGAGTAGTTACGTTTGTTCCTGAGGACATGGGAGAAGTCTTGCTATTAGTAGTCATGTGAATTTGGTATTCGTTCGATATTTTGATGAGATGTATGTTGTCTATCCTCTAGTGGTATTATGTGAACGTCGACTACATGACACTTCACCATTATTTGGGCCTAGAGGAAGGCATTGGGAAGTAATAAGTAGATGATGGGTTGCTAGAGTGAGAGAAGCTTAAACCCTAGTTTATGCGTTGCTTCGTAAGGGGTTGATTTGGATCCATATGTTTCATGCTATGGTTAGGTTTACCTTAATACTTTTGTTGTAGTTGCGGATGCTTGCAATAGAGGTTAATCATAAGTGGGATGCTTGTCCAAGTAAGGACAGCACCCAAGCACCGGTCCACCCACATATCAAATTATCAAAGTACCGAACGCGAATCATATGAACGTGATGAAAACTAGCTTGACGATAATTCCCATGTGTCCTCGGGAGCGCTTTTCCTTATATAAGAGTTTGTCCAGGCTTGTCCTTTGCTACAAAAAGGGTTGGGTCACCTTGCTGCAGTTTATTTACTTTTTTTACTTGTTGCTCGTTACAAATTATCTTATCACAAAAATATCTGTTACCTATAATTTCAGTGCTTGCAGAGAATACCTTGCTGAAAACCGCTTATCATTTCCTTCTGCTCCTCGTTGGGTTCGACACTCTTACTTATCGAAAGGACTACGATAGATCCCCTATACATGTGGGTCATCACTCCCTTGTGTTCTACTCGTGCATATTACATCAACGCATAAAACCTGGCTCGGATGCCACTGTTGGGGAACGTAGTAATTTCAAAAAAAAATCCTACGCACATGCAAGATCATGGTGATGCATAGCAACGAGAGGGGAGAGTGTGTCCATGTACCCTCGTAGACCGAAAGCGGAATCGTTAGCACAACGCGGTTGATGTAGTCGTACGTCTTCACGATCCGACCGATCAAGTACCGAACGCACGGCACCTCCGAGTTCAGCACACGTTCAACTCGATGATGTCCCTCGAACTCCGATCCAGCCGAGCTTTGAGGGAGAGTTCCGTCAGCACGACGGCATGGTGACGACGATGATGTTTTACCGACGCAGGGCTTCGCCTAAGCACCGCTATGATAATATCTAGGTGGATTATGGTGGAGGGGGGCACCGCACACAACTAAGAGATCAATGATCAATTATTGTGTCTGTGGAGTGCCCCTGCCCCCGTATATAAAGGAGCAAGGGGGGAGAGGCGGCCGGCCAGGAGGGGGCGCGCCAGGAGGAGTCCTACTCCCACCGGGAGTAGGACTCCCTCCCTTCCTTGTTGGATTAGGAGAAGGGGGAAGGAGGAGGGAGAGAGGAAGGAAAGGGGGGCGCCGCCCCCCCTCCTTGTCCAATTCGTACTAGAGGGGGAGGGGGCGCGCGGCCTGCTATGTCTCCAACGTATCTATAATTTTTGATTGCTCCATGCTATATTATGTTCTGTTTTGGACATTATTGGGCTTTATTATTCACTTTTATATTGTTTTTGGGACTAACCTATTAACCGGAGGCCCAGCCCAGAATTGCTGTTTTTTTTGCCTATTTCAGAGGAGTCCAAACGGAATGAAACCTTCGGGAACGTGATTTTCGGAACGAGCATGATCTAGAGGACTTGGACCCTACGTCAAGAAAGCTACCAGGAAGCCACGAGGTAGGGGGCACGCCTAGCCCCCCGGGCGTGCCCTCCACTTTCGTGGGCCCCTCGTTGCTCCACCGACGTACTCCTTCCTCCTATATATACCTACATACCCCAAACGATCAGACACGGAGCCAAAAACCTAATTCCACCACCGCAACCTTCTGTACCCACGAGATCTCATCTTGGGGCCTGTTCCGGAGCTCCGCCAGAGGGGGCATCGATCATGGAGGGCTTCTACATCAACACCATAGCCTCTCCGATGAAGTGTGAGTAGTTTACCTCAGACCTTCGGGTCCATAGTTATTATCTAGATGGCTTCCTCTCTCTTTTTGGATCTCAATACAATGTTCTCCCCCTCTCTTGTGGAGATCTATTCGATGTAATCTTCTTTTGCGGTGTGTTTGTTGAGACCGATGAATTGTGGGTTCAGGATCAAGTTTATCTATGAACAATATTTGAATCTTCTGAATTCTTTTATGTATGATTGGTTATCTTTGCAAGTCTCTTCGAATTATCAGTTTGGTTTGGCCTACTAGATTGATCTTTCTTAGAATGGGAGAAGTGCTTAGCTTTGGGTTCAATCCTGCGGTGGCCTTTCCCAGTGACATCAGGGGCAGCAAGGCACGTATTGTATTGTTGCCATCGAGGATAACAAGATGGGGTTTTTATCATACTGCATGAATTTATCCCTCTACATCATGTCATCTTGCTTAAAGCGTTACTCTGTTCTTATGAACTTAATACTCTAGATGCATGCTGGATAGCGGTCGATGTGTGGAGTAATAGTAGTAGATGCAGGCAGGAGTCGGTCTACTTGTCTCGGACGTGATGGCTATATACATGACCATACCTAGATATTGTCATAACTATGCTCAATTCTGTTAATTGCTCAACAGTAATTTGTTCATCCACCGTAAAATACTTATGCTCTTGAGAGAAGCCACTAGTGAAACCTATGGCCCCCGGGTCTATTTTCCATCATATTAATCTTCCAACACTTAGTTATTTCCTTTGCTTTTATTTTACTTTGCATCTTTATCATAAAAATACCAAAAATATTATCTTATCATATCTACCAGATCTCACTCTCGTAAGTGACCGTGTAGGGATTGACAACCCCTTATCGCGTTGGTTGCGAGGATTTATTTGTTTGTGTAGGTGCGAGGGACTCGCGCGTAGCCTCCTACTGGATTGATACCTTGGTTCTCAAAAACTGTGACACCCCAAAATCTTGACCTTGTTTTATTGATTAAAATTTTGACAGAAAATTAAAATTTGTCTAGATTTTTCCCTTTTATTTTAAGGGTTTTTACCTCAAGTGAAAAATTTCCAAAAATATTGTTGGACTTGCATGCTCTCTATAAAACAATTCTTATTCAGTGGATTTAATTGCAAGATTTGCCTTTCCCTGAGCTTTATTCTTTTAAAATGATTTTTCATGAAATTGGAGCCTGTTTTGCACTGCAACCATTTGACAACTACTTTTAAAAATTTCACCAAAATTTGGGGAGGTCATGTGAGGTTTCCACATCACTTTTATGCAAAGATATCTTTTGGTTATTGGAGATTTTGAGCTCTACATCAACTTTTCAAATCTGGTCCAGTAGGCATTTTTGCACTACAACCTATTTAAATATTCTTTTAAAAATTCTTCCAAGTGTTTGGAGATGTCAGTAGATGCATACAATTCATCTTCATGAAAAAACCCAGTGGTGTTCTTTGAAACATTTGAGTGTATCAACCTCTTTTTCATTCTGGTCCAATTTGATGATTTGTACTGCAACCCTATTTTATTTTGCTCTAGTGCCCATGAACTTTTTCCTGCTTGTAGCCCTCCCTACAAAACCCTTAAGTCCAGGAGAATGGACCCATTGGAGGATTTTATGTGCATGCAATGAGACCCCTTTCTTTCTGTCCAAAACTGTAGTTTTGCAAAACTTGCACTAGCAAGTTTCTAGTCTTTCTCAGATGAGCTTGCCATCATCATCTACATCTAAAGAGGCCTTGATCTGGAGTTTTTAGCCACTCCAAGAGTTGTCTAGATGCACTTGGCATTCTGTCGAACACTTGGTGTGCACAGTCTGTTTTGACGTGGGTTGTTGTTTGCACTGAGTACTTGATCCTCTGGCCCAGCAACCATGTCCACTGAGCTCCTAGCTATCCCTAGCCTAGTCCTGTTAATTGCCAGCCTCACTCTCGCACTCTAGGCTACCCTGGCATTTCGTCGAGCATGTCCCGTGCGTGCTCTAGGCGCGCCCAGAGCGCACGTTTTGCACGTGCGCGCACTGAGCCGCCGCGTCACACTGCCGCCCCTCGTCGCGTCCCGTCCCTGGCCCTGCTCGCCTGCTGAAACGCGCACTACACTCGCCCACTCTCCACGCCACCCCTGGCGCCCTACAGCGCCGCTGGCAGAGCTTTTGGCAGCACGCCGGCGTCGGCAGCGAGCCCCTGCCATGGTCGGCGCCGCCCAAGCCACCCGCGCGCGCCAGCTGCCCCTGTGAACATCTCAAGCTTATCCTGAAGCTCGTCGGCACGCGCTCGTCGCCGCCACGTCGCCCTGCAGCTACAGCACCTCGGTCGCCGGCGTTCTTATCCACAGCCGCCGCGGTCCAGCCTCGAGCGCCTATTTAAGGGATCCCCGAACTCGTTCTAGACCTCAGGCGACCTCAGGCTTTCCCCCTAGTGCTCCCCTAGCCGGGGATTGGCCGGGAGAGGCCATCTTCCCCAACTCCGGCCGGTTCGGCCGCCGCTGCCTTCCGGTGCCATTCGTCGCAACCAGCCACTCCCCCGCCCATCCAGCGCCACCAACCACTTCCCCTCGTTCTTGCGGAGCTGCCCAGCGCCTCAGCCGCGATCGGAAACTACCGGAGCCCAAAACTCACTTCCCTCCCGTAGCCCTCTCCGCCGCGGAGCTCGCCGCCGGCGACTCCTCCCACCACCATCGACTCGACGACCACCTAGAGGACCGCCCCGGTCTGGCGGGTCCATCCCTGCCCTCAGGTGCCCTCGAGGAGCCGCCGTTCGTCGCCGGCGATCGCCGGAGTCCCGCTCCCGTTCGGACAGAGTAGAGGAGGGAGAGGGAAGAATGGTCAAACCTGACTGGTGGGCCCTCTGGACCCACTGTCAGTGACCCACGCGCCGTCCGCTCTGGTTAAGTGAAGGCGCATAAGTCCCGAGTACGTCTCCTCTGCTTCGAAAGTGTATTCTCCCCGAAACATTTTCCTTTTTCTGTTTCATTTTTTTAAAACAGAACTTTGACTGGCTATATCTTTTAAAATAAAACTCCAAATGAGTTGATTCTTTTTCCTACCTCTCTCAAATTTCATCTAGTTTATTTTCAGATTTATTTCAAAAATATTTGGGACAACTTTTTGCACAGTGTTTGAAATATTTGTTATTTGAATATTTTTCAAAATAGGAAAAATGGAGGGAAGAGAAAGCTTTCAAAAAGTGCACCCTTTGCATACTATTGAAGGCAAGCATTCTGAACACTGGCATAATATTTTCGTGAGGTGTTTTGATACGGTTACAACACAACTTTGACTTGGAGCTTATGTTATTTTTATGTAACGGTAAAGTCACACGCATGAGTGCATTTTTGGAGATGCTTTACTGTTAGAAATGGTTATGCTGGTGATAGTGATTATTCTCGCGAGCTTTTCATGCATACCGGTAGGAAGCCGGGAGAGTCGTGGTCTTGGGTAGACACGAGCTTGTCCCTAGTTCCTCGTCGGGACGAGTGTGTCCGGTATGGCATGATGAGGCTTGGTGAGCGGTGATTCTGTCTGTGATTGGAAACATTTTGGTTATGCTAATCTTTCGAAGAATACTTGGACCACCTGAGTCGGTCGTAGGTCGAGTCTTGTTCAGTGACTTCCCTATTTGTTTTGTACTACCACTTGTCCCTGTCGCAGACGGGGTACGGTTCAGTAAGTCGACAACCCCTTACCAAAGCACACACCGTACAGAGAGGCCATGGTGGAAGATACCGGAGGCCTCCGGTAGGCATGCCACCTGGTCCGGGGGCATGGGTGTTTCCGGTTGGGACCGAGAGGGGGGGCACCCCTTAGAGCGCGCGTATATAAATTTGATCCCATGCTACGTCGAGGTTGTAGCCTCCCCACTTAGAGTTTGGCTCGACAGGTGTTGTGGGTGATTCCAGACACCGGTAAGTTAAGCTGGTGTGTGCAGGTCAGGCGTGTTTTCAATTAAAAGACCGTAGGCGGAATTAGTCCCGGTGGACTAAATAAATCCGCTACTCGTGGGTAAAGAGTACACCCTCTGCAGAGGTCATATCTTTTTGGATAGCCATGTACATGGGTAAGGACTACAGACTGAGATGGGTCTAGTGACGGTTTTCGGATGGAGGTACGGTTAACTGGATCATAGTAACGGTATTCGGATGGAAAACGGCTACACTAGAATCTAGTGACAGTTTTCGGATGGAGAAACGGATATACTAGAATTTTGATTTTTACCTATGTCATTTGAGGATTATGTTTATTATTATTATGGACTAACCATTTACATTATTTGAATTATTGAGTATCCTTGGGACGGTTCTACCTCCTGGATATTCACTGTGATTATTCTTATATAAGCCTTTTATGTGGCGTCGCCCAGACGCCCGACTGCGGCATGTTTACTATTCATTTATTCTTATATAAGCCCTTTATGTGGCGTCGCTCAGACGCCCGACTGCGGCATGTTTGTTATTTATTCATCCTTTATAGGCCCTTTATGTGGTGTCGCTCAGACGCCCGACTGTGGCATGTTTGTTATTTACTTATTTCTTTATAAGCCCTTTATGTGGTGTCGCTCAGACGCCCGACTGCGGCAGTGTTATTTTATTTGCACCCTTTTCGAGGAGTCACTTCAGACACTCGATCAGTGCATTCTATTTCTACTCCCATATTGCATGCTCATATTCTTTTTCGCATGCGTGCATCACGGTTTTCGTTTATTTTGTGACAGACGTTATCATCATGAAAATATTTCGGAGCATGATTATCTCTTATTATATTATACCCGTGTTCTTAATGTTTGCGAGTACATTCAAACGTACTCACTGGCTTGTCCCTGGCTATTGTTTTGGCCAGATTTCGTGCATAGAGATAGCATTGCGATGACAGCCCCGGAACCCACGCTATGACGATAGCAACCTCGCGAAGATAGGAGTTATCCTGGTCAGCTGTTCTTGTGGGAAATGGAGTCCCATAGACACAGATGAACCACAAACCGCTTCCGCCATCAACCACTAGAAACCAAGTGTTGTACTCCTAGGCCACAATGGTCTTGTACCACCTATTTTGTACTTTGCTTGGAATTCTTGTATCAAGTTGGTGCCTCATCAGCTAACAGTAATCCTGGGGCTGGTGAGCACAAAGGCCGCTTTCTGGGAAATTAATATCCCGAAAATCCGGTCGTGACAAAAACTGAGGGAAATACTTACGCTACTTTGTTGCATCACCCTTTCCTCTTCAAGGGAAAACCAACGCAGTGCTCAAGAGATAGCAAGAAGGATTTCTGGCGCCATTGCCGGGGAGGTCTACGCAAAAGTCAACATACCAAGTACCCATCACAAACCCTTATCTCCCGCATTACACTATTTGCCATTTGCCTCTCGTTTTCCTCTCCCCCACTTCACCCTTGCCGTTTTATTCGCCCTCTCTTTTTCGTTCGCCTCTTTTTCGCTTGCTTTTTGTTTGCTCGTGTGTTGGATTGCTTGTTTGTCACGATGGCTCAAGATAATACCAAATTATGTGACTTTACCAATACCAACAATAATGATTTCCTTAGCACTCCGATTGCTCCTCTTACCGATACTGAATCTTGTGAAATCAATGCTGCTTTGTTGAATCTTGTCATGAAACATCAATTCACCGGCCTTCCTATTGAAGATGCCGCTACTCATCTAAATAGCTTCGTTGATTTGTGTGATATGCAAAAGAAGAAAGATGTTGACAATGATATTGTTAAATTGAAGCTATTTCCTTTTTCGCTTAGAGATCGTGCTAAAGCTTGGTTTTCGTCTTTGCCTAAAAATAGTATTGATTCTTGGAATAAGTGCAAAGATGCTTTTATCTCTGAGTATTTTCCTCCCGCTAAGATTATCTCTCTTAGAAACGATATTATGAATTTTAAGCAACTTGATCATGAACATGTTGCAAAAGCTTGGGAGAGGATGAAATTAATGATACGTAATTGCCCCACGCATGGTTTGAATTTGTGGATGATTATACAAAAAATTTATGCCGGATTGAATTTTGCTTCTAGAAACCTTTTAGATTCGGCCGCGGGAGGAACTTTTATGGAAATCACTTTAGGAGAAGCTACTAAACTCCTAGATAATATTATGGTTAATTATTCTCAATGGCACACTGAAAGATCTACTAATAAAAAAGTGCATGCGATAGAAGAAATTAATGTTTTGAGTGGAAAGATGGATGAACTTATGAAATTATTTGCTAGTAAGAGTGTTTCTTATGATCCTAATGATATGCCTTTGTCTACTTTGATTGAGAGTAATAATGAATCTATGGATGTGAATTTTGTTGGTAGGAATAATTTTGGTAACAACGCGTATAGAGGAAACTTTAATCCTAGGCCTTATCCTAGCAATTCCTCTAATAATTATGGTAATTCCTACAACAATTCTTATGGAAATTTTAATAAGATGCCCTCTGAATTTGAGACTAGTGTTAATGAGTTTATGAATTAGCAAAAGCATTTCAATGCTTTGCTTGAAGAGAAATTGCTTAAAGTTGATGAATTGGCTAGGAACGTTGATAGAATTTATCTTGATGTTGATTCTTTAAAACTTAGATCTATTCCTCCTAAACATGATATCAATGAGTCTCTCAAAGCCATGAGAATTTCCATTGATGAGTGCAAATAAAGAACCGCTAGGATGCGTGCTAAGAAAGATTCCTTTATGAAAGCGTGTTCTTCTAGTTCCTATGAAAATAAAGATGAAGATCTAAAAGTTATTGATTTGTCCCCTATTAAATCTTTGTTTTGCAATATGAATCTTGATAATGATGGGACTGAATATGATCCACCTTTACCTAGAAGGCGTTCCAAAAATTGGAATTTTTAGATCTTGATGCTAAAATTAATAAAAGTGGGATTGAAGAAATCAAAACATTAGATGTTAATGAACCCACTATTTTGGATTTCAAGGAATTTAATTATGATAATTGCTCTTTGATAGATTGTATTTCCTTGTTGCAATCCGTGCTAAATTCTCCTCATGCTTATAGTCAAAATAAAGCTTTTAGCAAACATATCGTTGATGCCTTGATGCAATCTTATGAAGAAAAGCTTGAGTTGGAAGTCTCTATCCCTAGAAAACTTTATGATGAGTGGGAACCTACTATTAAAATTAAGATTAAAGATCACGAATGCTATGATTTATGTGATTTGGGTGCTAGTGTTTCCACTATTCCCAAAACTTTGTGCGATTTGTTAGGTTTACGTGATTTTCATGATTGCTCTTTAAACTTGCACCTTGCGGATTCCACCATTAAGAAACCTATGGGAAGAATTAATGATGTTCTTATTGTTGAAAATAGGAACTATGTGCCCGTAGATTTTATTGGTCTTGATATAGATTGCAATCCTTCATGTCCTATTATTCTTGGTAGACCTTTCCTTAGAACGTCTGGTGCAATTATTGATATGAAGGAAGGGAATATTAGATTCCAATTTCCATTAAAGAAAGGCATGGAACACTTCCCTAGGAATAAAATAAAACTACCATATGAATCTATTATGAGAGCCACTTGTGGATTGCCCACCAAAGATGGCAATACCTAGATCTATCCTTGCTTTTATGCCTAGCTAGGGGTGTTAAACGATAGCGCTTGTTGTGAGGCAACCCAATTTTATTTTTAGTTTTTTTTTGCTTTTTGCTTCTGTTTAGGAATAAATATTTGATCTAGCCTCTGATTAGCTGTGTTTTTATGTTTTAATTAGTGTTTGTGCCAAGTTAAACCTATAGGATCTTCTTGGATGATAGTTATTTGATCTTGCAGAAAATTCCAGAAACTTTCTGTTCACGAAAATAATTGTTAAAAATCACCAGAACGTGATAAAATATTTATTCCAATTTCTGATGATCAATAAACAAATTGCCTAGGTCTTCCTATTTTGGCTGATTTTTTGGAGTTCCAGAAGTTTGCGTTAGTTACAGATTACTACAGACTGTTCTGTTTTTGACAGATTCTGTTTTTCGTGTGTTGTTTGCTTATTTTGATGAATCTATGGCTAGTAAAAGAGTTTATAAACCATAGAGAAGTTGGAATACAGTAGGTTTAACACCAATATAAATAAAGAATGAGTTCATTACAGTACCTTGAAGTGGTCTTTTGTTTTCTTTCGCTAACGGAGCTCACGAGATTTTCTGCTAAGTTTTGTGTTGTGAAGTTTTCAAGTTTTGGGTAAAAGATTTGATGGATTATGGAACAAGGAGTGGCAAGAGCCTAAGCTTGGGGATGCCCATGGCATCCCCAAGATAATCTAAGGACACCAAAAAGCCAAAGCTTGGGGATGCCCCGGAAGGCATCCCCTCTTTCGTCTACTTCCATCGGTAACTTTACTTGGAGCTATATTTTTACTCACCACATGATATGTGGTTTGCTTGGAGCGTCTTGTATGATTTGAGTCTTTGCTTTTTAGTTTACCACAATAATCCTTGCTGTACACACCTTTTCAGAGAGACACACATGATTCGGGAATTATTAGAATACTCTATGTGCTTCACTTATATCTTTTGAGTTATATAGTTTTTGCTCTAGTACTTCACTTATATCTTTTAGAGCACGGTGGTGGATTTGTTTTATATAAACTATTGATCTCTCATGCCTCGCTTAGATTATTTTGAGAGTCTTAAATAGCATGGTAATTTGCTTAAATAATCCTAATATGCTAGGTATTCAAGATTAGTAAAAACTTTCTTATGAGTGTGTTGAATACTAAGAGAAGTTTGATGCTTGATGATTGTTTTGAGATATGGAGGTAGTGATATCAAAGTTGTGCTAGTTGAGTAGTTGTGAATTTGAGAAATACTTGTGTTGAAGTTTGCAAGTCCCGTAGCATGCACGTATGGTAAACGTTATGTAACAAATTTGAAACATGAGGTGTTCTTTGATTGTCCTCCTTAAGAGTGGCGGTCGGGGACGAGCGATGGTCTTTTCCTGCCAATCTATCCCCCTAGGAGCATGCGCGTAGTGCTTGGTTTTTGATGACTTGTAGATTTTTGCAATAAGTATGTGAGTTCTTTATGACTAATGTTGAGTCCATGGATTATACGCACTCTCACCTTTCCATCATTGCTAGCCTCTTCGGTACCGTGCATTGCCCTTTCTCACATTGAGAGTTGGTGCAAACTTCGCCGGTGCATCCAAACCCCGTGATATGATACGCTCTTTCACACATAAACGTCCTTATATCTTCCTCAAACTAGCCACCATACCTACCTATTATGGCATTTCCATAGCCATTCCGAGATATATTGTCATGCAACTTTCCACCATTCCGTTTATCATGACACGTTCATCATTGTCATATTGCTTTGCATGATCATGTAGTTGACATAGTATTTGTGGCCAAGCCACCGTTCATAATTCTTTCATACATGTCACTCTTGCTTCATTGCATATCCCGGTACACCGCCGGAGGCATTCATATAGAGTCATACTTTGTTCTAGTATCGAGTTGTAATCATTGAGTTGTAAATAAATAGAAGTGTGATGATCATCATTTTCTAGAGCATTGTCCCAATTGAGGAATAAAAAAAGAGAGAAAGGCCATAAAAAAGAGAAGGCCCAAAAAATGAGAGAAAAAGAGAGAAGGGACAATGTTACTATCCTTTTACCACACTTGTGCTTCAAAGTAGCACCATAATCTTCATGATAGAGAGTCTCTTGTTTTGACACTTTCATATACTAGTGGGAATTTTTCATTATAGAACTTGGCTTGTATATTCCAACAATGGGCCTCCTCAAGTGCCCTAGGTCTTCGTGAGCAAGCAAGTTGGATGCACACCCACTTAGTTTCTTTTGTTGAGCTTTCATATATTTATAGCTCTAGTGCATCCGTTGCATGGCAATCCCTACTCCTTGCATTAACATCAATCAATGGGAATCTCCATAGCTCATTGATTAGCCTCGTTGATGTCAGACTTTCTCCTTTTTCGTCTTCTCCACATAACCCCCATCATCATATTCTATTCCACCCATAGTGCTATATCCATGGCTCACGCTCATGTATTGCATGAAGGTTGAAAAAGTTTGAGATTACTAAAGTATGAAACAATTGCTTGGCTTGTCATCGGGGTTGTGCATGATGAGAGCATTCTTGTGTGACGAAAATGTAGGATGACTAAACTATATGATTTTGTAGGGATGAACTTTCTTTGGCCATGTTATTTTGAGAGGACATAATTGCTTAGTTAGTATGCTTGAAGTATTATTATTTTTATGTCAATATTGAACTTTTATCTTGAATCTCTCGGATCTGAATATTCATACCACAATTAAGAAGAATTACATTGAAATTATGCCAAGTAGCATTCCACATCAAAAATTCTGTTTTTATTATTTACCTACTCAAGGACGAGCAGGAATTAAGCTTGGGGATGCTTGATACGTCTCCAACGTATCTATAATTTTTTATTGCTCCATGCTATATTATCTTCTGTTTTGGACATTATTGGGCTTTATTATTCACTTTTATATTATTTTTGGGACTAACCTATTAACCGGAAGCCCAGCCCAGAATTGCTATTTTTTTGCCTATTTTAGAGGAGTCCAAACGGAATGAAACCTCCGGGAACGTGATTTTCGGTACGAACATGATCCGGAGGACTTGGACCCTACGTCAAAAAGCTACCAGGAAGCCACAAGGTAGGGGGGCGCGCCTACCGCCCTGGGCGCGTCCTCCATCCTCGTGGGCCCCATGTTGCTCCACCGACGTACTCCTTCCTCCTATATATACCTACGTACCCCCAAACGATCAGAGACGGAGCCAAAAACCTAATTCCACCACTGCAACCTTCTGTACCCACGAGATCCCATCTTGGGGCCTGTTCCGGAGCTCCGCCAGAGGGGGCATCGATCACGGAGGGCTTCTACATCAACACCATAGCCTCTCCAATGAAGTGTGAGTAGTTTACCTCAGACCTTCGGGTCCATAGTTATTATCTAGATGGCTTCCTCTCTCTTTTTGGATCTCAATACAATGTTCTCCCCCTCTCTTGTGGAGATCTATTCGATGTAATCTTCTTTTGCGGTGTGTTTGTTGAGACCGATGAATTGTGGGTTCATGATCAAGTTTATCTATGAACAATATTTGAATCTTCTGAATTCTTTTATGTATGATTGGTTATCTTTGCAAGTCTCTTCGAATTATCAGTTTGGTTTGGCCTACTAGATTGATCTTTCTTGCAATGGGAGAAGTGCTTAGCTTTGGGTTCAATCCTGCGGTGTCCTTTCCCAGTGACATCAGGGGCAGCAAGGCACGTATTGTATTGTTGCCATCGAGGATAACAAGATGGGTTTTTATCATACTGCATGAATTTATCCCTCTACATCATGTCATCTTGCTTAAAGCGTTACTCTGTTCTTATGAACTTAATACTCTAGATGCATGCTGGATAGCGGTCGATGTGTGGAGTAATAGTAGTAGATGCAGGCAGGAGTCGGTCTACTTGTCTCGGACGTGATGGCTATATACATGACCATACCTAGATATTGTCATAACTATGCTCAATTCTGTCAATTGCTCAATAGTAATTTGTTCATCCACCGTAAAATACTTATGCTCTTGAGAGAAGCCACTAGTGAAACCTATGGCCCCCGGGTCTATTTTCCATCATATTAATCTTCCAACACTTAGTTATTTCCTTTGCTTTTATTTTACTTTGCATCTCTATCATAAAAATACAAAAAATATTATCTTATCATATCTACCAGATCTCACTCTCGTAAGTGACCGTGTAGGGATTGACAACCCCTTATCGCGTTGGTTGCGAGGATTTATTTGTTTGTGTAGGTGCGAGGGACTCACGCGTAGCCTCCTACTGGATTGATACCTTGGTTCTCAAAAACTGAGGGAAATACTTACGCTACTTTGCTGCATCACCCTTTCCTCTTCAAGGGAAAGCCAACGCAGTGCTCAAGAGGTAGCATAGGCCCATTAAACCCCCGGGGTGGTTTCGGTAACCTCCCGGTACTTCGGTATATATCCGATAACTCCTGTAACCATTCCGATGTCCGAATATAGTCGTCCAATATATCAATCTTCATGTCTCGACCATTTCGAGACTCCTCGTCATGTCCGTGATCACATCCGGGACTCTGAACTATCTTCGGTACATCAAAACACATAAACTCATCATATAACCATCATCGAACTTTAAGCGTGCGGACCCTACGGGTTCGAGAACTATGTAGACATGACCGAGACATGTCTCCGGTCAATAACCAATAGCGGAACCTGGATGCTCACATTGGCTCCCACATATTGTATGAAGATCCTTATCGGTCAAACCGCATAACAACATACGGTATTCCCTTTGTCATCGGTATGTTACTTTCCTGAGATTCGATCGTCGGTATCTCAATACCTAGTTCAATCTCGTTACTGGCAAGTCTCTTTACTCGTTCCGTAATACATCATCCCGCAACTAACTCATTAGTTGCATTGCTTGCAAGGCTTATAGTGATGTGCATTATCGAGTGGGCCCAGAGATACCTCTCCAACAATCGGAGTGACAAATCCTAATCTCGAAATACGGCAACCCAACAAGTACCTTCGGAGACACCTGTAGAGCACCTTTATAATCACCCAGTTACGTTGTGACGTTTGGTAGCACACAAAGTGTTCCTCCGGTAAACAGGAGTTGCATAATCTCATAGTCATAGGAACATGTATAAGTCATGAAGAAAGCAATAACAGAATACTAAACGATCGTGTGCTAAGCTAACGGAATGGGTCAAGTCAATCACATCATTCTCCTAATGATGTGATCCTGTTAATCAAATGACAACTCTTTGTCTATGGCTAGGAAACATAACTATCTTTGATCAACGAGCTAGTCAAGTAGAGGCATACTAGTGACACTCTGTTTGTCTATGTATTCACACAAGTATTATGTTTCCGGTTAATACAATTCTAGCATGAATAATAAACATTTATCATGATATAAGGAAATAAATAATAACTCTATTATTTCCTCTAGGGCATATTTCCTTCAGAATCGCTGTTTCTGCCACTCCTTTACTGTATCCACAAAGGTGCCTTTCGGCCAAGAGACGTTAGACAATTTACTCACCATGGCTCCTCCACACTCCACGTGCTGGCCATCCACCACCTTCGGCTTCACGTTGAAGACTTTGAGCCACAGCCTGAAGTGGGGTTGGATGCGGAGGAAGGCCTCACACATGACGATGAACGCCGAGATGTTGAGGAAGGAGTTCGGGGACAGATCGTGGAAGTCTATCCCGTAATAATACATCAACCCACGGACGAAAGGGTGGAGTGGAAACCCTATCCCGCGGAAGAAATGAGGGATGAATACCACCCTCTCGTTGGGCTTCAGCGTGGGGACGGCCTATCCCTCGTCGGGCAGGCGGTGGACGATTCCCTTTGCCAAATACCCGACTGCCCAAAGCACAGTAATGTCCTCCTCCTTGACGGAGGAGACCATCCACTTGCCGTGACCTCCGGATCCTGACATGGTTGGGTGCTAGCTCGAGTGGAAAGGAGATGAGAACTTGGGCGCTGGAGCTCAAGATTGGAAGGGCGGAGATAGAGAGAAGGCGTGGGAGAAGAAGCGCGAGTCCTTATCTCCTTATAAAGGCAGTAAATGTTGAGCGCCTCCCCACTCGCCTTAGAATTCGCCTATTCCCAAGGGCTGTATAAACAACACGGTTGGGTTACCCGTACCTGCATTGATGAGAATCCTGCAATAAAGGGACACGATCTCTGCTTTGACAAGACGTGCCAATGGCAACCGCGTCTCGAAAGGTGGAACGATGAACACAAAACGGTCCAAAGTTATGACCGGGCTGACGTAATGTCATGTTGTAAAAAGCTGTCAGCGGATGGGACTCGTGCAAGTATTATATTCTCTCTGCGGTTGTGTGTGGTACGTGTTGCAGGTCCGGATACAATTATTACATCTGAAGACTATCTTGGAGTTCGAAAAAAAGGGGAACCCGCCTTGCAATGCCGAAGACAACATGCGCGCCGGACTCCTCGTCATTGAAGCCAAGTTCAGGGGCTACTGAGGGAGTCCTGGACTAAGGCGTCCTCGGGCGTCCGGCCTGTTATCCATGGGTCGGACTGATGGGCTATGAAGACGTGAAGGCCGAAGACTGTACCTGTGTCCGAATTGGACTCTCCTTGGCGTGGAAGGCAAGCTTGGCGATCAACTATGAAGATTCCTTCTTATGTAGCCGACTCTATGTAACCCTAGATCCCCCCGGTGTCTATATAAACCGGAGGGGGTAGTCTGGAAAGGATATACTCATTACCATAGTCATACAGGCTAGACTTCTAGGGTTTAGCCATTACGATCTCGTGGTAGATCAACTCTTGTAACACTCATATTCATCAAGATCAATCAAGCAGGAAGTAGGGTATTACCTCCATAGAGAGGGCCTGAACCTGGGTAAACATCGTGTCCCCCGTCTCCTGCAACCATCGACCTTAGACGCACAGTTCGGGACCCCTACCCGAGATCCGCCGGTTTTGACACCGACAGCAGGGGCCGACGACGTGGAGGAGGGTCGGCGGCGAAGCTTGAAGCGACGGGGTTGACTCCTGCTGTGAAGGAGTAGAGGGAGAGAGGTAAGAGAGAGGGGGAGATAGGTGATTAAGGATAGGTGGTTACGTGCAAATACGTTCCCAACGAGCCACCCACGTGCGCTCCAAAAGCTTCACTCGGGTCTGACTCACTAGAAGCTGCCGGTTCAGTCGTTTCCAGCGAGCCAGGTTCAGAAGTGCTTTAAGAACCATGTCATACAAACCCAACACTATAAACGTGTAACCAAACAGCCTAAAAAAATGATGCATACAGAGCGTCTGGTTGCGATTTTTTGTGGGCAACCAAACACTTCTTTGACGGATATGATATCCGATTCAGAGGTCAACGTCGGAGATGCCCTTGCAGGTTAGAATGAATGGTAGGCAACACCAAGTCAATAAGTTAATCGCGATCACACTCAAAAGCATTATTTTTCAGCACTTAATTGATGATTTAATAACTACTACCAGCAAAGCTTGCCATGATGGCACAAACTGAAAGCGAAAAAAAAACCGAATCTAGATCAACGGGGTAATACGGGGGCTTTACGGGATTCCTTAACCAACTAAACTTCACCCCTCCTAATTTTCAGGGGGTGTGGGCCCTCCACTCCCTATTCTTCCAATCAATTTATCCCACCTAAGCACCCCGGTAAAGTCGGTAAAAAATAGCCCGTGCGTGTAGCATTGCTCGAAAAAAGACCATGATCAGCACCTCCGTGTTCGTCCCCGCAAAAAAAAGAAAAAGAAAAAGAAAAAAGAAACACCGCCGTGTTCGAAGCTGACGTGCTGCTGGAGCGGGGAGCATGTCCACACGTTCGTCGACTTCGGCCTCCTCAACCAGCGGCACAGCTCGCCCATCATCAAGCTAGTCATCACACTTCCATTATCCTAAGCGGAGCGCGGAGCATGTTCACGGGCTACGCCAAAGTTCATGGCCGGCGGTGGACGTGGAGTCATCCACGGCGACTACCTCGCCAGTACGCTGCGAAATGTGCGAGAGGGATGGCGGGGTGGCCAAGACCGTAGCTGCCGTGCCGCAGGCCAGCGCACGTTGGCCGTGGGGGTGCTCGGCGCTGCACGTTGTACCTAGCTCGTATGGCTAGGAACCATCGACTCCACGTATCCTCCTGCATGACTCTGAGTCCATGACTGAGTTACCAAATTTGCGGGGGATTTTATTAGTTGCCACCGTTTACTTTGGGCTTTGATATTTTGCCACAGATTAGATTGTAATTGATCAGGTGCCACCCCTTAGTTTGCACTTTGTTCTTTTGCCACTTTTGTACACAAAAATAATCTTTGCAAACGAAAAACAACTGAAGTGCACAAAACAGAGGACAATTTTGCCCTTTTACCTGTTTGACTAAAACACGCAGCCTGCTCCCCAAATCGGGATGAACTCTGCCCATGCTCACTTACACAGTCGTCACTGCTCTACTGCCCCACTGTCGTCGCATTGCTGCTCCCCGGAGGCCCCTGCTGCCCCGCCACCACCTTCCCTTCTTGCTCCCATTGCTTCTCCTTGCCTTCCCCTGCTGCTCCCGGTGTCTCCACGTGCTGCTCCTGCCGGCCGCCGCTCGACGTGCTGCTCCTAGTGCTGCTCGAAGGACTAGCCCATGCTGCAGCAATAGCGCACAAGTAGCAGCAACGAAGAGCCAGCAGCAGAAGCAACGCAGAGCCAGCGGCGGTAGCATTCCTCACACACACTCCGGCGGACGAGGACGAGCCCCAGCCGCATAACCCTATGGGCGGGAGAGAGGGCCTCACCTTCCTCGTCGGGATCCAGCCGCCGCCGGTGAGTCCACCAGGGCTGCCGCTCTCCAGAACAACGAGCGTAATTTTCCATCGCCGTCGTCTCCTTCAGTTCGTGGTCAACCTAGGGATAAGGGGTACTTTGGACATTTCTCACAGGACCCACACGACAGAGGGCAAAATAGCAAAGTTCCATGTAACCAGTGGCAATGAATCAATTGCAATCGAACTGGTGGCAAATTGTCAAAGTGCAAAAAAAGTTGTGGCTAATAAAAATCCCCCAAATTTGCATGCTTTGGCTTGTGATGATCAGATGAATTGCATGCTCTAGGCTATATAACTGGGACGTAATTGATCACTTCAGGGAGATCATGTTTTAGTTCTTTTCAGCGAATGCGGCATTATGCATTTGAACTGTGTGTGTCCTACGAGTGCCCGTGGGCTGAGATATTGTAGCAAACCAAACCATAATTTCTTCCGATTTTCCACTCGCCGCCCAATCCTATCTGTCCAATGTATTTGAATTGGATTCGTTACCCTGGACCAACTCTCGAACCATTCGAGTTGGCAAATCGGCTGAGCACAACAATGTTGACGGACGACCGTTTGGTCCAAGTAACGGTGCTTTTTTTTTGAACCGGGCCTAACCCCTTTCCATTACTCACATAACGGAAATACAACAGTTCAAAGACCATCCAGGAAACCAAGAAAGGGGAAAGCGAGTTCAAAGCATAACTGGGAAACCCACAATAAACACCCGTCATCGATCAGTTCATCGTGGGGGAAAACCAAGTGACACCATAACAACTACATAAAACTACCAGAACAGCAGGCTATCCATAGCGAGTATCTAAGAAGGCCATGACAATTGCTCACGCAGGAGCATACATCCACTCGCACAGCCAAGCTACAACCTGCAAAAGTAACAGGGAACAGGCCAGCATGTCCCAGGTGAAGTAGAGAGGGCCACATCACGACTGAAAGGCGCTCATCATGTACTTCAGTTCATCCCTCCCGGTGCCGCGCAGATACGCATCATGTTCAAAGCATTCATCCTCGACATCTTAGCTCCACGCTCCATTGCTTCACGATCTTCTCCCATCATCAGACCTGCCCAACAAGTAATATAACCACAAGCAGAGTATATTACATCAAAAGGAGATCTCAATTTCTTGAATTCAAAGGTGGCTCTGTTACGGCTATTCCACATAGCCCAACAAAGTGCAGCTAAGCCAAAAGTATAGAACTTCTCCCAGTCTGGGAGAAACGTATAGCACCAGGAGAAACACTGCCATATGTTGTTCGGACAAAGGTCCGTACCCAGCACACATCTAACAGTTCTCCACATGACTCTAGCCACTGGACATGTGAAGAACAAATGCTAGGATGTTTCTTTGTTATTACAAAAGGAGCAGGAAGGATTCCCCAACCATCTCCGCCTCTTCATCACATCTCTAGTCAAGATAGAATCTTGAAATAGCTGCCACAGGAAGATTTGAATTTTAAGCGGAAATTTTTGCTTGCCAAATCCAGTTATATTTACACGCAACTAAATTTCTTTCCAGGTATTCATAGACTGATTTAGTAGTGAACTTGTTCTTCTTTCTCCCCAGGGACCACACAACCTGATCAGGTTCGTTAGTAATCGGCCACAAACCCACCACTTTTTGCATTTCTCTCCACTGATCTAGCAAGGGAGGGTGGAGACGTCTTCGAGAGAAGTTGTCATCCACACCTTTTTTAAAACTTTCTACCGTGATCCCTTGATCATTGCAAATGTTGTACAGCGCATGAAATTGACTGCATAAAGGAGGCTTATCATTAACAAAGTCATTCCACACTCTAGCAAGATTACCAGATTTCAGCACTATCTTCCTACCAGCAAGGTAGTGCTCCTTGACTTTCATAATAGCTTTCCAAATCCGGGAATCACCAAATTTAGTTTTCACTGTCGTGGTATTCTCACGGGAGGGGGGGGGTGCGAGTCGACAGATGCCACAAGGGCTTTGTGTGAGGGTAAGACTGCTGCTGATAGGACCGGGAGCGGGTATGCGAGTAGCACGCGCTAGTTTACCCAGGTTCGGGGCTCTCCGGAGAGATAATACCCCTACTCCTGCATGTCTGAGTATATATATCTGGGGTGTACATCGGGCAGTACAAAGCGCTCCTAGAGCTGTATCTGGGGGCAGTGCCATGGGCATCTGCCTCCATATATGTGTGCACCAGGCACGCTTTAGTGGCCGGCCATGAGCATGACCGTATGTGTGCTTGGGCATGCTTGCCCGTGGGAATGGATGGATGGATGGCTAGCTAGCTCTCTTGCTAGCTAGCTTGCTTGTGTGTGTGTACGTGAGTCCCCCCATGGATGGATGGATGTGTGTCTCCTTTTATAGGAGAGGGTAGCTTAGTATGTAAGCTAGCTAGTGGGCATGGGTAAGGCATGGTGCATGTCATGCTTGTCCCCTGGGTCACTTCATAAATAGTGCCAGGGGACAAGTGACACTATACATGATGGCGGGGATGACACGTGAATAGTGCTCGGGTATGACCGTCTCGTCGGTGTCTTGTCGATGCCGGGTCGGACTGCAGTCGGCAGCCGGCTAGTCGATGCAGTCGGTCAGCTGGCAGCCGGCCGGGTGGAGCAGTCGGACGGGGAGCCGGCAGGAGCGGCCGGGCAGTCGGACTGAGGGGCTTTGCTAGCCCCGATGTCTTGAAATATTGTCTCGCCGTCTTCGGGATACCCGTGTCCAATTACTCCGACAGTAGCCCCCAAGCCTCCGGGCAACTTGGCAAAGTCGGGCGGAGGTTTTTTCGCGAGTGTTCATGGAAATGATCATGCAAAAGACAAAGTTAGTCCATGCGGATATGTCAAGTGATTGCTTTTTAGCACTGCAAGTTTTATGCGGAGGGTGCCGACTCGGGTTCTTCCGAGCCCCCTTCAATCTTTTTCATGTTCCCTCCGCTCTTTGGCTTGTGCTCTCGCTTGCCGGACAGCCGCTCTGCGGTCTGTGGCTGAGAGTGGGCCGCGGAGTGGAGTGTACAATACTCAGACTCTGGGAGCGAATTTAACCGAGTAGATACTCATAAAGAAAACGGTCGGGTCGCCCGAAGCGTTTTTCTTCCCGGACGTTTTTCGCGTGGGTGGCCTTCAGCTTTCACTCTTGCCAGTCGGACAGCCGCTCTGCGGTCTGTGACTAAGAGTGGGCTTTTCATACCGCGCACGCTACTAAGCCGTCTGCGGGAACTAACGTCTCAGGCCAAGCGGCCAGCCCCCGGGCCAACTCTGGCTGGCGCCGGGGCGAACAGTGATGCAACTGTAATGAAATGCGGAGATAGCCCCCGAGCATCGCTCGAGGTTATCCGTGCTCTCGCGGTGAAAAAAATCTGCGGGTGAGGAGCTCACATTGGTTTTCGTGTAGCCGAGGCGGAGTTTGCCGAAGAGAGCCGGCGCACCCGCTGGGTGTAGCCTTCGAGCCCCCGATCGCTCGAAGGAGGGTCCCGGCCGGTCAGGCTCGACAGGCCAGGCGGCGAGGCGTTTTGCAGCGTCCTTTTTCTTCTTCTGCCGGCTGCTAGCAGCCAGACGAAACTCTTCTCTTGTCTCCGTGGGGGCGCGCCAGCGCACCCACTGGGTGTAGCCCCCGAGATTCGGGCCGACTGCTGAGCAGTCGGGCCGGATCTTCCGGCAACGACTTTGTCTTCTTTCCTCGCGGGGGCGCATCAGCGCACCCGCTGGGTGTAGCCCCCGAGATTCGGGCCGACTGCTGAGCAGTCGGGCCGGATCTCCCGGCGACTACTTTGTCTTCTCTCCTCGCGGGGGCGCGCCAGCGCACCCGCTGGGTGTAGCCCCCGAGATTCGGGCCGACTGCTGAGCAGTCGGGCCGGATCTCCCGGCGACTACTTTGTCTTCTCTCCTCGCGGGGGCGCGTCAGCGCACCCGCTGGGTGTAGCCCCCGAGATTCGGGCCGACTGCTGAGCAGTCGGGCCGGATCTCCCGGCGACTACTTTGTCTTCTCTCCTCGCGGGGGCGCGTCAGCGCACCCGCTGGGTGTAGCCCCCGAGATTCGGGCCGAGGTTCGACCAGCCAGGCGTCGAGGCGGACCGGCAGGCCAGGTCGCGTCCGGCCGTCCGAGTGACGAAGCAGGCGGACGGATAGACGGATTTTTTCCTTTTCTTTGTCCCAGCCGACCTCTTCTTTCCTTCTCTCTCTTTTTTTGGGACTCGACCACTTTTTCCTCAGCCGGCCTGGGCAGCCGACCCCTGACTTCTCTCACCCGCCCCCTCCCCCTTTTTGTTTTTGCTTCTCGTGTGGGGCAGACGGCCCTTTCTTTTTCTCCAGTCGGCAGGAGCGGGACGGCGGCAGCCGGCGGCCGGGTCGCGGCGAAGCCGGCGGCCGGGTTGCGGCGGAGATGGCAGGCGGCGGAGCCGGTCGTCCGTGTTGGGGGGGAGCCGGCAGGCGGAGCCGGCGCGCACGACCCAGCCGCGAGCGGAGGCGGAGTCAGCGGTCGGGGGAGCGGGAGGCGCCATGCGCGACGCTCGCCGGACCCGGCTGGGCGCGGGGCGGCACCGGGGAGCTGGACGCGGCGCGGGAGTGGAGGCGGCGAGCCGGGTTGAGGACGAGGCCGGCGGGCGGGGCACCGAGCCGGAGGCGGCGAGAGGCGTGGCAACCGAGGGGCGGCGCGGGAGCCGGACCTGGCGTGGGTCGGCCGGGTCGGCGCGAGGAGGCAAAGCCGCGGACGGAGGCGGAGCCGGCCCGGGCGAGACGGGCGGGCGCGGGGCTTCCAGCCGTAGGCAGAGGAGACGCGGGCGCGGCGGAAGCCAACGGCCGGGTCGCGCCAGAGGCCGGCGTCCGGGTTGCGGGGAAGCCGGCGCAGGGGCGAAGCCGGCAGGCCTAATCGCCAGGGAAGCCGGCGTGGGCAGAGCCGGCCAAGCGCGGGAGGCCGGTCGACGCGGGCGGGCCGGAGGCGGCAAGTCGGACGGAGCCGGGGCCGGACTCCGGCATCGCGGGCGGAGACGGGACGCGGCGAGTGTGCGAGGCCGGTCGGCGCAAGAGGCTGAGCTCGTGGCGTGGGCGCGCAGGTGGCTGGAGGCGCTGGCTGGAGGCGCCACGCGCATGCGGGGCGGAGCCAGCGTGGGGGCGCGCAGGAGGCGACCTGGTCGCCGGTGGAGGCGACTCAGTCGCAGGTCGAGGCGACGCTCACCGGACCCGGCTGGGCGCGGGGCGGCACCGGGGAGCCGGACGCGGCCGGGCTCGATGTGGGGCAAGCGCGCGCGCGGCCGAGCCGGTGCGAGGAGGCGGCCCGGCGGAGCAGGCGGAGCCGGCGCACGGACGGAGCAGCCGGCCTCTGCACACGGAGGCCGACTGGCGTGGAGGTCGGGCGGCCGGGCGCGACAGCCGGCGTGGTCGATGGCGGGGTGACCGAGACGCGAGGACGGGCCGGCGGGCGCAGGGGCCGGCGTGTCAGGACGACCCGGCAGGCACGGGAGCCGGTGCGCGAGGACGACCCGGCAGGCGTTGGAGGGGGTCGACGAGCTAGCGGAGTCGGCTGGGCGGAAATCGGAGCTTCCGGCGCTGAATAGGCGGCGCGACGCAGGCGGACCGTGAGGCGAGGCTGAGCCGCAAGACTGAGCTAGAGCCCGCAGGCACGCGGACGCCGAGCCAGGACGGGCGCGGGCGCGCGTAGGCTGAGGAGGCCGGGGTGCATCAGAGGCTGGAGCTGCGATGGTTGAGGGAGCGACCGCGCCCGAGCAGCAGGCACGACGAGCACGCGGGTGTGGCCGGGGGCGAGCTGGAGGGCGGGCATGGTGGGGTGCTCAGCTGAACCGCAGTAGCATGGTGGCAGCAGTGCGAGGAGCAGCAGCCGCGAATGGAGCCGAGCACGCATGGTTTGGTACATGGCGATTATCTAGCTTGTATCTGGGATATGGTCATCTCACATCTCGTACAGATGGTGTATCTGAGCATTGTACGAGCCATGTATGGGGGAGCGGCGGCACGCTCCGGCTGGGGCGAGACGCGGCGCGGAGGGCAGCGGACGGAGCGACGTGGCCGACCGAAGCGAGGCGACGCGGCGCACACGCAGACGGACTGCCAGCGCTGCAACGGTGGTAATGACGAAGGCGGCGAGGCCGACGACGGGGACGCGCCGTCCCGCGCGGCCGCTCCGGGGGCGGGACGAAGTCGAGCCCCCGAGCGCTACCGGAGAGACGGCGCAACGTAGCGGCGGTGATGGCGAAGATTGTCCCGACGGCGAGGACGCGCCGCCCCTCGCGGCCATTCCGAGGGCGTGTCGATATCGAGCCCTCGGCCGTTATCGGAGGGACGGCGCGACGCCGCGGTGGTGGTGGCGAAGATGGTCCCGCCCGGACTGCGAAACCAGCAGCAGCGTGGTAGCACGGTAGTAGTACCACCCTACGGTGGGCGCCAACTGTCGTGGTATTCTCACGGGGGGGGGGGTGTGAGTCGACAGATGCCACAAGGGCTTTGTGTGAGGGTAAGACTGCTGCTGATAGGACCGGGAGCGGGTATGTGAGTAGCACGCGCTAGTTTACCCAGGTTCGGGGCTCTCCGGAGAGATAATACCCCTACTCCTGCATGTCTGAGTATATATATCTGGGGTGTACATCGGGCAGTACAAAGCGCTCCTAGAGCTGTATCTGGGGGCAGTGCCATGGGCATCTGCCTCCATATATGTGTGCACCAGGCACGCTTTAGTGGCCGGCCATGAGCATGGCCGTATGTGTGCTTGGGCATGCTTGCCCGTGGGAATGGATGGATGGATGGCTAGCTAGCTCTCTTGCTAGCTAGCTTGCTTGTGTGTGTACGTGAGTCCCCCCATGGATGGATGGATGTGTGTCTCCTTTTATAGGAGAGGGTAGCTTAGTATGGAAGCTAGCTAGTGGGCATGGGTAAGGCATGGTGCATGTCATGCTTGTCCCCTGGGTCACTTCATAAATAGTGCCAGGGGACAGGTGACACTATACATGATGGCGGGGATGACACGTGAATAGTGCTCGGGTATGACAGTCTCGTCGGTGTCTTGTCGATGCCGGGTCGGACTGCAGTCGGCAGCCGGCTAGTCGATGCAGTCGGTCAGCTGGCAGCCGGCCGGGTGGAGCAGTCGGACGGGGAGCCGGCAGGAGCGGCCGGGCAGTCGGACTGAGGGGCTTTGCTAGCCCCGATGTCTTGAAATATTGTCTCGCCGTCTTCGGGATACCCGTGTCCAATTACTCCGACATTCACAGATATAATCGTGTCTTTTTTGAGGTATTTGGCTCAGATTTGTTGGGGACGTAGTATTTCAAAAAAATTCCTACGATCACGCAAGATCTATCTAGGAGAAGCATAGCAACGAGCGGGGAGAGTGTGTCCACGTACCCTCGTAGACCAAAAGCGGAAGCGTTTAGTAACGCAGTTGATGTAGTCGAACGTCTTCGCGATCCAACCGATCCAAGTACCGAACGTACGGCACCTCCATGATCAGCACACGTTCAGCTCGGTAACATCCCTCGAAATCTTTATCCAATTGAGGCCGACGGAGAGTTCCGTCAGCACGGCGGCATGGTGACGGTGATGATGAAGTTACCGGCGCATGGCTTTGCCTAAGTACTACGACGATATGACCGAGATGTGTAACTGTGGAGGGGGCACCGCAAAGGGCTAAGAGAAACTTTGGTGTGCCTTTGGGGTGCCTCCTCCCACGTATATAAAGCAGGGGGGAAGGAGGAGGCCGGCCAAGGTGTGGCGCACCAAGGGGGAGTCCTACTTGGACTCCCGGTCCAAGTAGCATTCGCACCGCCCCTTTCCTATTCCCACAAGGATAAGGGGGGAAAGAGGAGGAGAGAAGGAAAGCCCCCCCCCAACCCTAGTCCAATTCGGTTTGGGCTTGGGGGGGGGCGCCTCCACCTGGCTGCTGCTTCCTCTCTTCCACTAGGGCCCATGAAGGCCCATTAACCCCCCGGGGGGTTCCGGTAACCTCCCGGTACTCCGGAAAATACCCGAAACACTTCGAAACCATTCCGGTGTCTGAATATAACCTTCCAATATATCGATCTTTATGTCTCGACCATTCGAGACTCCTCGTCATGTCTGTGATCTCATCCGGGACTCCGAAACAACTTCGGTACATCAAATCACATAACTCATAATACAAACCGTCATCGAACGTTAAGCGTGCGGACCCTACGGGTTCGAGAACTATGTAGACATGACCGAGACACATCTCCGGTCAATAACCAATAGCGGAACCTAGATGCTCATATTGGCTGCTACATATTCTATGAAGATCTTTATCGGTCAAACCACATAACAACATACATTGTTCCCTTTGTCATCGGTATGTTACTTGCCCGAGATTCGATCGTCCGTATCATCATACGTAGTTCAATCTCATTACCGGCAAGTCTCTTTACTTATTCTGTAATGCATCATCCTGTAACTAACTCATTAGTCACATTGCTTGCAAGGCTTATAGTGATGATAATTACCGAGAGGGCCCAGAGATACCTCTCTGATACACGGAGTGACCAATCCTAATCTCGATCTATGCCAACTCAACAAACCCCATTGGAGACACCTGTAGAGCATCTTTATAATCACCTAGTTACGTTGTGACGATTGATAGCACACAAGGTGTTCCTCCGGTATTCGGGAGTTGCATAATCCCATAGTCAGAGGAACATGTATAAGTCATGATGAAAGTATTAGCAAGAAAACTAAACGATCAATTTGTGCTAAGCTAACGGATGGGTCTTGTCCATCACATCATTCTCTAATGATGTGATCCCGTTCATCAAATGACAACACATGTCTATGGTCTGGAAACTTAACTATCACTAGTAAAAAAAGACACATCCGTGACATTTTGGGCCGAACGAAATTTTTTTCTGTCATACATATGACACTTCTATGACGATAATTGTGACAAAGCCCGGTATCATCATAGATGTGGTGGGCTCCTACTTCTATGACAAAAAATCATGACAGAAAATGGGCTTTTTGTCCTTGGCGGGCCGGAGACGCAGCTCCATGACGGAAAAAACCGTGGTAGAAGCGAGGGCGAGGAAAATTTCGGGGAGTTCCCGGTTACGGTGGGAGGTCGGAGCCCGAGCGATGCGCGTTTCTCTCATACACGTACGCGCGTGTGTGCTAGGCGTTGGCTCTAACTGAACCCGAGCGAGGCGTTGGGCTCTAACTGAACCCGAGCGATTGCACTACAGGCTACGCGTTACTGAACCCGAGCGATCGATCGATGGCTATTAACTGAACCCGATCGAGCGATTCCTTCGCTACTGCTGCTAACTGAAGCCGATCGATGCTGCCTCTGCGATGAACAGTGAGCGTTGCGGGGGGGGGGGGGGGGGGGTTGGATGAACAGTGAGCGGTGGCGTTGCCTCTGGATGAACAGGACCCCGTGGTGTGGTGGAGGGCTGGATGAACAGTAGACGGCGGAGGGGTGGTTGAACAGGACCCCGTGGTGTGGAGGGCTGGATGAACAGTAAACGGTGGACGGGTGCCCGTGGAGGGGTGATTGAATAGTAGCCGGTGGAGTAGCGCGCGGTGGAGGCTGGATGAACAGGAGCCCATGGAGGCTGGAGGAGGTCGACGGTGGAGATGAACAGTATCCCGTGGAGTCCCGTTTTGCGGTACGCCACACCCCTCCCGATGAACAGGACCCCCGTTTCGACCGTAGGAGGTCTGTTTCGTCCGTTTTGCGGTACGCCACACCCCTCCCGATCAACAGGACCCCCGTTTCGACCGTAGGAGGTCCGTTTCGTCCGTTTTGCGATATGCCACACCCCTCCCGATCAACAGGACCCCCGTTTCGACCGTAGGAGGTCCGTTTCCTCTGTTTTGTGGTACGCCACACCCCTCCCGATCAACAGGACCCCGTTCCGAATGTAGGAGGTCCGTTTCCTCCGTTGCGCGGTACGCCAGGCCTCGTTTCCATTGCCTGTTCCGTCCAAGCCCTCCCGATGAACACGACCACGCATTCTGTTCCGACCCAGCCGGTTGGCTCCCACGCGTTCCGTTGCCTCCCGATGAACACGACCACGCATTCTGTTCCGACCCAGCCGGTTGGCTCCCACGCGTTTCGTTGCCTCCCGATGAACACGACGCATTCCGTTGCCTCCCCATGAACACGACTACGACGCTGTTTCTCCGTTCCGACCCAGCCATGTACACGAGCCCTGGCCGTACGTATGCGCGAGTAGGCGTTCGAGACCCCGCCCGTATGTACACATACGTGGCCGTATTTTCTTTCTTACACCCTGGCCGTACGTGTACATGCGACGTGCGCGCCTCTACTACGACACGTGCGCGCCTCTACATCCACCAGTATATATGTACGTACACGTTCACGACCAGAATGACAACGCTACGTACGCTTCGACCAGGTGGGTCCCGACTATCAGGCACTTCCTTGCCTGCGAAGATGTAGCTGGTGGTTCCCAGCAGCCAGGGGGGCGAGTCGTTTTTTTGCCCGGACGCACTTCCTTGCGTGCGAAGATGTAGCTGGTGGGTCCCAGCAGTCAGGGGCAAATGTTTTTTTCACGAAATACGGTGGCCCATCCGGTGGGTCCCCGCTGTTAGGTGGAGGAATAATTATTTTGCACGTAATAAGGAGGCACTTCCTTGCTGCGGCCGTGGACCCAGCTGTCAGCCTCTCCACGTACAGTCCACGTCCGATGGAAGCCGTTCCTTGACCACGTTGACCACGCCGCGCTGAGATCACCAGGGCGGTGGACGATGGCGAGGCCTAGGAACGGGACGACGCGGAGCCGGGGAAGACACGGCAGTGGATGCCCACGCGTAGAGGAGTACACGGGTTCACTGGTTCGCTGCGGTGTGAGGCTGCCATCGCCGCAGAATAACAGGGGGTGTGGGTGAGTAGAGGGATGGCCTGGCCAGAGGTGGGAGTAGTAGGGGGCGGTGAGGCCTCCGCCGCATCGCAGCCGGCCACGGGAGGCAGGAGCACGAGGCACGACCGGCACTGGTTTGGGCGGCTGGAGCAAGAAGACCAGAGGTTGAAGAAGCACTACGGCCGTTGGATGGACATCGTACGGTCACTGGAGCTAGAATCATGCATATTGACTAAGTTGACAAAGCCCTCCGTCCCCGTCAACTTAGAAGGCCCACAAGTCAGCCTGCCACTATACTGGGTCCCAGCTAACAGGGGGAGTATTCATTTTTTTGTGCGTAATAAGGAGGCACTTCCTTGCGTGCGAAGATATAGCTGGTGGGTCCGAGCTGTCAGCGGCGGTAACGTTTTTTCGCGAAATACAGAGGCCCTTTCGGTGGGTCCCTGATGTCAGGTGGAGGAATCATTATTTTGGGCGTAATAAGGCATTTCCTTGCGTGCGGCCTTGGACCCAGCTGTCGGCCTCTCCACGTACAGTCCACTTCAGATGCATGTCGGTCGTTGACCACATTGACCAGGCCGCGCCGAGAGCACCAGGGCGGTGGACGACGGCGAGGCCTAGGAAGGGAACGACACGGAGGCAGGGAAGACTCGGCAGTTGATTCCCACACGGAGGGGAGTACGACTGTACGAGGGTTTACTGGTTCGTCTGCCATCGCCGGAGAATAACAGCAGGTGTGGGTGAGTAGAGGGATGGCTAGGCCACCGATGGGAGTACGGTGGGGCGGTGAGGCCTGCGCGGCAGCACAGCCAGCCGCGGGGAGGAGGGAGCAGGCAGTCCTACCGGCGCTTGTTTGAGCGGCTGGAGCAGGAAGAGCAGAGATTGAAGAAGCACGACGGCCGTTCAATGGACATCAACAGTCACTGCTTATGCGTCAACCTTTTTTTAGGAAAGCCTCAAATCTGTGGAAAACAACATACAGCCCATCTGCCATTATTTCTAATAATTTACAGCCCATTTGCTAATTCTTAAGGTTTTTTTGGAGCCCATATTCTATTTGTTAGCATTACAGCCCATATTGTGGCCACGGTTAAAAAATTATACGAAATTTTGCATATTTCGGTGCGGTCCGAACTGTTTTTAATCCCGAAATTTCGACTCACATTCAAACTGATTTTAAAAATAAATGTATATCAATATAAAATCCAACAAATTCTCCACGCATAAAAATTAATGTAATTTAAAATCTCGAAATGAAAAAAAGATATTTGAAACTAATTGCCGGTTTGATGTGTTTTAAAAATGTACAGCCCTCATTACTGATAGGCCATATTCTTGGCCAGCCGAATGAAGCTCTCCTCGTCTTGAAAGATTTGCAGCCCAACAGGCCTGACAAAGCGACTTACTTGGCAAATCACAAAAAAACTGGGCTGTGGCCGTGGACCCAGCTGTCAGCCTCTCCACGTACAGTACTCTTCCGATGGAAGTCGGTCGTTGACCACATTGACCACTCCGCGCCGAGAGCACCAAGGCAGTGGACGACGGCGAGGCCTAGGAAGGGGACGACGCGGAGCCGGGGAAGACGCGGCAGGGGATGCCCACGCGGAGAGGAGTACGAGGGTTCACTGGTTCGGCTGCAGCGTGAGGCTGCCGTTGCCGCAGAATAACAGGGGTTGTGGGTGAGTAGAGGGATACCCTGGGCCAGCGGTGGGAGTAGTAGGGGGCGGTGAGGCCTCCGCGGCATCACAGCCGGCCACGAGAGGCAGGAGCACGCGGCACGACCGGCACTGCTTTGGGCGGCTGGAGCAAGAAGACCAGAGGTTGAAGAAGGACTATGGCCGTTGGATGGACATCGTACGGTCACTGGAGCTAGAATCGTTCATATTGACTAAGTTGACAAAGCCCTCCGTCCTCGTCAACTTAGTAGGCCCACAAGTCAGCCACCCACTATGGTGTGTCCCAGCTAGCAGGGGGTATTCATTTTTTGGTGCGTAATAAGGAGGCACTTCCTTGCGTGCGAAGATATAGCTGGACCCAGCTGTCAGCCTCTCCACGTACAGTCCACGTCCGATGGAAGTCGTTCCTTGACCACGTTGACCACACCGCGCCGAGAGTACCAGGGCGGTGGACGACGGCGAGGCCTAGGAAGGGGACGACACGGAGCCGGGGAAGACGCGGCAGTGGATGACCACGCGGAGAGGAGTACGAGGGTTCACTGGTTCGGCTGCGCTGCCGTCGCCGCAGAATAACAGGGGGTGTGGGTGAGTGGAGGGATGGCCTGGCCAGCGGTGGGAGTAGTAGGGGACGGTGAGGCCTCCGCGGCAGCACAGCCGGCCACGGGAGGCAGGAGTAGGCGGCACGACCGGCGCTGCTTTGGGCGGCTGGAGCAAGAAGACCAGAGGTTGAAGAAGCACGACGGCCGTTGGATGGACATCGTACGGTCACTGCAGCTAAAATCGTTTATATTGACTAAGTTGACAAAGCCCTTGGTACGTCAACTTAGTAGGCCCACAGGTCAGCTTCCGAAACGGTGCGCCCCAGATGTCAGGGGGAGGAATCTTTTTTGGGCTGGTGAAGCTAGAATATCCGAGATTGAAGAAGAAGCACGGCATCCGTTGGATGGACATCCAACGGCCACTGCTGCTAGAACCGTGTGTTGACTATAAGTTGACAAAGCCTTGCATACGCGTCAACTCTGTTTTTTAGGGGACGCTTCAACTTAGTAAGGCCAGAAGTGTGTGGCAGAGAACTTATAGCCCATTTGAGATTTGTAAGAATGTGTACCCCATTTTTGAATTCTAATGGAATTTACTACAGCCCATTTACAGTTTGTTAAAAGTACAGCCCATTTCAACCAACCGTTCAAAACAGAATTCAATAAAATTTCCCACATCTTGATGGGATCCGAAATATTTTTATCCCGAAATTTCTAGTTAGATTAAATACAATTTCAATATAAATTTATATTACGTAAAAATCCAACGAAACATTGCACTCGCAACAATTAATGAAATTAAAATTTTCAATATCCAAAACTAATATTTTATAAAGTAATCACGTGTTTGGTGCATTTTTTATAGTTACTGCCCAGTTTTTATAATTACATCCCATTTATTATTTCTTAAAGCCCATTTTCTTGTTAAGCCTAATGCATCCCTCCTAGGAAAGATTTGCAGCCCAGCGGGGCGGAGAATAACAACTTGACCTTGCCTGGGTATTCCTAAAAAAAGTATAGCTGATCTAGCCATTTTCAGCTTTAAAAAAATTAATATCTGGGCTGGATATCTGGCCTGGGCTAGATGGGCCACAGCCCGCCCAGTTAATACCTGCAGCGATGTTTTCGTTGTTGTTCAGAGGAGAAAAATTAATATCTGGGCTAAACATCGAAAAACTCTGCAGTGCTCACACCTCAAAAACACAAATACTGCTCGAGCTGCTTGGTCCCAGCTATCGGCTGCTTCTTGTGCAATTCTCTCGTTTATTGACTACTACATAGGTTGACAATGGTGTGGGACCGTGATGTCAGGAAACAAGGAGGAAGCAAAATAAATTATAGTTATATATATATATATATATATATATATATATAAAATAAGGAGGCACTTGCGTACGTGAGGCTATGGACCTGGTGGGTCCCCATTGTCATCCTCTCCAAGTAAAGTCGTCATCTCGCCCGCGCGCGCTTTCCGCCCGAAACAGTCAGCGCCGCCCGCCCCGCTTCCCGGTGCAGGCGATTGCTCCGCCTTCAAACGACACAAGTGTCGTCCGTCCGTCCATCTGCCGCCCACATTAATGATACGCGGTTGCCGAGGCCGCTACTCCGGTGGCACACGTCCGTCCCTCCGCCCGCCCACCATTGCTATATAAACTGCTGCGCCGGCCATAGCCGCAGTCATCCACATCCGTTCCCTTTCTCCTGTCCACACCACTACTGCCCACCATGGCTTCCTCACGCTCCAGCGCTCTTCGGGACGGGCGGACGATGGACCACAAGGAGATGGAAGCCATTGCTGCCGACCGGCTGGCCGGTAGGCAGCCGGAGGACGACGACGTCCCAATGGAGAACATGGTAGTCGACGATCCGGCGCCAACCCCCTCCTCCATGCCATCCTCGCCGGTGCATTGCACCATGACCATCGGCGAGGCCCGTGCCCAATATATGGACAGGGTGAGGCAGATGCGTGAGGAGCAGTTCCGGGAGGCGCAGGCCGACGCCGCCTACAACCACCATCTCCTCCAGGAGCACCTGCAGGCGGAGGAGCAGATCGCCGCGGAGCGGGCGGGGCAGGAGGCGCTGCTCGACTCGTACCGCTCCGCCTGCAAGGGCCGCCTCGAGCGCTGGCGGTACCGCATGCGGGTGGCGGAGGCTGCGGTCGCCTACAAAGAGGCTAGCAAAGAGGGCGATGAAGCGGGCGAGGCGTTGTTTGGCGAGACCGAGGACGAGGGAAAGGACAATGCCGGCTCCCACGAGTCCCCGCTCCACTGGCGTCGACGAGGCCCTGCTCCGCCGAGGCCCCGTGGCGCCAACAACGAGGCGGAGGACACCGCCGGCTCCGCCGAGGCCCCGCCCCGTGAACAACGAGGCAGAGGATATCGCCGGCTCAGCCGAGGCCCCACCCTGCCGGCAACGTGGGGGAGGATTTCCACCGCTCCGCTGAGGCGCCGCCCGCCGGCAACGAGACAGAGGACATCGTCGGCTCCGCCGAGGCCCCGCCCCGCTACCAACGAGGCCGCGCCACACAGAAAACGAGGAAAAGTAGAACACGGTAGGTCACCGCCGATCGGGTTCAAGTAAGGCCACCGCTTCTACCCTCCGGTTGAAGCAAAGCTAGGCGGGTTGACCATTGACGGCCGGTTAGCTTCTTGGCGACGACGTGGAGTCGGAGAGCTGCGCTGGAGAAGAACGCTGCTTCTACTTAACTGCTGGTGCAGTTGGCTGACTGACACGTGGGCCCAATAGGCCACATGTTAGTTACGCAACTGCACCTGCAGTTAAGTCACTGAAGCTTCTGTTCGGCTCAGCGGGACACAGGTGGGTAGCTTCGGTTAATTAATTATACCTCCGGCGCACCCCTTTTTAGTTGAAGAATGTATGAAATGTAATGAAATCCGGCATGTTTATATGAAATCCGACCGTGTATGAATGAATTTATTTCGATTAGTTCGAATTCCTGTATCACTGGTATTGGATGAACATGCAAAACAATACGTACTAGCATTATTCCCAGGGTGATCACCTCGTTTGCAGCAGTTTCACATGTACTCCCTCCGGTCCTTTCTAGTCTGCATACAAGTTTTGTCTGCAATCAAAGTATCTCTACTTTGACCAATCTTATACAAAAAACTATGCACTTTCACAATGTGCGAAGTAAAAAGGAACAGAAGGAGTACAAAGAGTTTGAGCAGCTTTTTAGCGTTTCTGTACATTGCAATCAAACACACAGGCCTGGCAATTCATAGAGAACATTCAAAACAATCGATGATTATGCATCTCAGCGACTCACATGTCAGAGGCAATATTTACTTCACAACTAAAGAATAAAGAAAAAATTGATCGACGCTGCTGACAGCAAAGGGCGTCCCATTCGAAAATATCAAACGCATGTCTTGCTAAAATCAATGAGCAAAATTTGACAAGGTTGTCCCATTCCAAAATATCAAATGCCTACGATTGTGGAATGGGCAGGGTTTGCCATCAGTTCAGACATTGACATGGCACCTCGTGCTAAATAAGTTGTTCTTTTTGTGCAGTTCCACCAAAATCAACCAAATTCGCGCGTAGCTTGTATGATTTCGCCCTCATATGTTGCAACGCCTTGAACTTATCGGCACCTCCTTTCTTGTGGTGGAAATGAATGATTTGATGTATTCATGAACATTTTGTACAGTTCCCATTGAAACCAAGCTGAGCACCCCTGTTTGCACAAATACAAAAAAGTGATAAGTATAAACCAAACTGTACTATGAATTGACAGTTTCAACAGGCACATACATGGTCCTGTTGGAAATATGCCCTAGAGGCAATAATAAATGGTTATTATTATATTTCTTTGTTCATGGTAATTGTCTATTATTCATGCTATAATTGTATTGTCCGGAAATCGTAATACATGTGTGAATACATAGACCACAACCTGTCCCTAGTAAGCCTCTAGTTGACTAGCTCGTTGATCAATAGATAGTCATGGTTTCCTGACAATGGACATTGGATGTCATTGATAACGGGATCACATCATTAGGAGAATGATGTGATGGACAAGACCCAATCCTAAGCATAGCATAAAAGATCGTGTAGTTTCGTTTGCTAGAGCTTTTCCAATGTCAAGTATCTTTTCCTTAGACCATGAGATCGTGCAACTCCCGGATACCGTAGGAGTGCTTTGGGTGTGCCATACGTCACAACGTAAC
The DNA here is from genome assembly GCF_002575655.3 of Aegilops tauschii subsp. strangulata. Taxonomy (NCBI): domain Eukaryota; kingdom Viridiplantae; phylum Streptophyta; class Magnoliopsida; order Poales; family Poaceae; genus Aegilops; species Aegilops tauschii. The sequence continues at coordinate 509,897,167 of NC_053037.3, forward strand.
TGGGTGACTATAAAGGTGCATTACGGGTATCTCCGAAAGTGTCTGTTGGGTTGGCACGGATCGAGACTGGGATTTGTCACTCCATGTGACGGAGAGGTATCTCTGGGCCCACTCGGTAATGCATCATCATAACGAGCTCAATGTGACTAAGGCGTTAGTCACGGGATCATGCATTGCGGTACGAGTAAAGAGACTTGCCAGTAACGAGATTGAACAAGGTATTGGGATACCGACGATCGAATCTCGGGCAAGTAACATACCGTTTGACAAAGGGAATTGCATACGGATTGATTGAATCCTCGACACCGTGGTTCATCTGATGAGATCATCGTGGAACATGTGGGAGCCAACATGGGTATCCATATCCTGCTGTTGGTTATTGACCGGAGAGGCGTCTCGGTCATGTCTGCATGTCTCCCGAACCCGTAGGGTCTACACACTTAAGGTCCGGTGACGCTAGGGTTGTAGAGATATATGTATGCGGAAACCCGAAAGTTGTTCGGAGTCCCGGATGAGATTCTGGACGTCACGAGAGGTTCCGGAATGGTCCGGAGGTGAAGAATTATATATAGGAAGTCAAGTTTCGGCCACAGGGAAAGTTTCGGGGGTTACCGGTATTGTACCGGGACCACCGGAAGGGTCCCGGGGGTCCACCGGGTGGGGCCACCTATCCCGGAGGGCCCCGTGGGCTGAAAGTGGAAGGGAACCAGCCCTTAGTTGGCTGGGGCGCTCCCCTTGGGCCTCCCCCCATGCGCCTAGGGTTGGGAACCCTAAGGGGGGGGGAGCTTCCCCCTTGCCTTGGGGGGCAAGGCACCCCCTTCCCCCCACTTGGCCGCCGCCCCCCTTGGAGATCTGATCTCCCAAGGGCTGGCGCCCCCCCAGGGGTCCTATAAATAGTGGGGGGGAGGGAGGGCAGTAACCTACAGCCTTGGGCGCCTCCCTCTCCCCCTGCAACACCTCTCTCTCTCTCGCAGAAGCTTGGCGAAGCCCTGCCGGAGACCCGCTACATCCACCACCACGCCGTCGTGCTGTTGGATCTCCATCAACCTCTCCTTCCCCCTTGCTGGATCAAGAAGGAGGAGACGTTGCTGCACCGTACGTGTGTTGAACGCGGAGGTGCCGTCCGTTCGGCACTCGGTCATCGGTGATTTGGATCACGGCGAGTACGACTCCGTCATCCACGTTCATTGGAACACTTCCGCTCGCGATCTACAAGGGTATGTAGATGCACTCCCTTCCCCTCGTTGCTAGTAGACTCCATAGATGCATCTTGGTGAGCGTAGGAAAATTTTAAATTATGGTACGATTCCCAACAGTGGCATCATGAGCCAGGTCTATGCGTAGTTACTATGCACGAGTAGAACACAAAGCAGTTGTGGGCGTTGAGTTTGCCAATTCTTCTTGCCGCTACTAGTCTTTTCTTGTTTTGGCGGCATTGTAGGATGAAGCGGCCCGGACTGACCTTACACGTACTCTTACGTGAGATAGGTTCCACCGACTGACATGCACAAGTTGCATAAGGTGGCTAGCGGGTGTCTGTCTCTCCTACTTTAGTCGGAACGGATTCGATGAAAAGGGTCCTTATGAAGGGTAAATAGAAATTGGCAAATCACGTTGTGGTCATACGTAGGTAAGAAACGTTCTTGCTAGAAACCTACAAACCACGTAAAAACTTGCAACAACAATTAGAGGACGTCTAACTTGTTTTTGCAGCAAGTGCTATGTGATGTGATATGGCCAAAAGATGTGATGAATGATATATGTGATGTATGAGATTGATCATATTCTTGTAATAGGAATCACGACTTGCATGTCGATGAGTATGACAACCGGCAGGAGCCATAGGAGTTGTCTTTATTATTTTGCATGACCTACGTGTCATTGAATAACGCCATGTAAATTACTTTACTTTATTGCTAAGCGCGTTAGCCATAGAAGTAGAAGTAATCGTTGGCGTGACAACTTCATAAAGACACAATGATGGAGATCATGATGATGGAGATCATGGTGTCATGCCGGTGACGAAGATGATCATGGTGCCCCGAAGATGGAGATCAAAGGAGCATGATGATATTGGCCATATCATGTCACTATTTGATTGCATGTGATGTTTATCATGTTTTTGCATCTTATTTGCTTAGAACGACGGTAGTAAGTAAGATGATCCCTTATAATAATTTCAAGAAAGTGTTCACCCTAACTGTCCACCGTTGCGAAGGTTCGTTGTTTCGAAGCACCACGTGATGATCGGGTGTGATAGATTCTAACATTCGAATACAACGGGTGTTGACGAGCCTAGCATGTACAGACATGGCCTCGGAACACACGCAATACACTTAGGTTGACTTGACGAGCCTAGCATGTACAGGCATGGCCTCGGAACACGGAGGACCGAAAGGTCGAGCATGAGTCGTATAGAAGATACGATCAACATGGAGATGTTCACCGCTCTTGACTAGTCCGTCTCACGTGATGATCGGACACGGCCTAGTTAAACTCGGATCATGTTTCACTTAGATGACTAGAGGGATGTCTATCTGAGTGGGAGTTCATAATCAGATGAACTTCATTATCATGAACATGGTCAAATAGGTATTTGCAAATTATGTCATAGCTTGCGCTTAAGTTCTACTGGTTAAGATATGTTCCTAGAGAAAATTTAGTTGAAAGTTGGTAGTAGCAATTATGCGGACTGGGTCCTTGAACTGAGGATTGTCCTCATTGCTGCACAGAAGGCTTATGTCCTTAATGCACCGCTCGGTGTGCTGAACCTCAGCGTCGTCTGTAGATGTTACGAAACATCTGACATACACGTTTTGATGACTACGTGATAGTTCAGTGCGGTTTAGAATTGTGGCACCAAAGACGTTTTTGAAATGTCGCAGAACATGTGAGATGTTCCGAAGACTGAAATTGGGATTTCAGACTAGTGCCCACGTCAGGAGGTATGAGACCTCTGACAAGTTTCTTAAGCCTGCAGACTAAAGGAGAAGAGCTCAATAGTTGAGCATGTGCTCAGATTGTCTAAGTACCACGATCGCTTGAATCGAGTGGGAGTTAATCTCCCAGATGAGATAGTGATGGTTCTCCATAGTCACTGCCACCAAGCTGTTAGAGCTTCGTGATGAACTATAAATATCAGGGATAGACATGATGATCCTGGAGCTATTCACGATGTTTGACACCGCGAGAGTAGAAATCAAGAAGGAGCATCAATTGTTGATGGTTAGTAAAACCACTAGTTTAAGAAGGGCAAGGGCAAAAGGGATACTTCATGAAACAACAAGTCGTTTGCTGCTCTAGTGAAGAATCCCAAGGTTGAACCCAAACCCGAGACTAAGTGCTTCTGTAATGAGAGGAATGGTCACTGAAGCAGTACTACCCTAGATACTTGGTAGATGAGAAGGCAGGCAAGGTCGACAGAAGTATATTGGATATACGTTATATGAATGTGTATTTTACTAGTACTCCTAGCAGCACCAGGGTATTAGATACTGGTTCGGTTGCTAAGTGTTAGTAACTCGAAATAAAAGCTGCGGAATAAATGGAGACTGGCTAAAGGTGAGATGACGATATGTGTTGGAAGTGTTTCCAAGGTTGATGTGATCAAGCATCGCATGCTCCCTCTACCATTGAGATTTCGTGTTTGCGTTGAACATGATTGGATTATGTTTACCGCAAAACGGTTATTCATTTAAGGAGAATAATGGTTACTCTATTTATTTGAATAATACCTTCAATGGTCTTGCACCTAAAATGAATCTCAATCGTAGTGATACACATGTTCATGCAAAAAAGATATAAGATAGTAATGATAGTCCACATACTTGTGGCACTGCCACTTAATCATATTGGTGTAGAACGCATGAAGAAGCTCCATGTAGGTGGATCTTTGGACTCACTCATTTTTGAAAAGATTGAGACATGCGAACCATGTCTATTGGTATATATGCATGAAGAAACTCCATACAGATGGATCGTTTGGACTCACTTGATTATGAATCACTTGAGACATGCAAATCATACCACATGGGCAAAATGACTGAAAGTCCTCGTTTTCAGTGAGATGGAACAAGAGAGCAACTTATTGGAAGTAATACATTTTGATGTACGCAGTCCAATGAGTGCTGAGGCATGCAGTGGACATCGTTATGTTCTTACTTCACAGATGATTTGAGTAGATGCTGAGTGTATTTACTTGATGAAACACTAGTCTGAATTATTGAAAGGTTCATGTAATTTTAGAGTGAAGTTGAAGATCGTCGTGACAAGAGGATAAAATGTCTGTGATATGATCATAGAGATGAGTATCTGAGATACGCGTTTGGCACACAATTGAGACATTGTGGAAAGTGTTTCAGAATTAATACCGCCTGGAACACCATAGTGTGATGGTGTGTCCGAACATCATAACTGCACCCTATTGGATATGGTGCATACCATGATGTTTCTTATCAAATTACCACTATCATTTATGGGTTAGGCATTAGAGACAACCGCATTCACTTTAAAAGGGGCACCACGCAATTCCGTTGAGATGACACCGTTTATAGAAACCTAAGTTGTCGTTTCTTAAAAGTTTGGGGCTGCGATGCTTATGTGAAAAAGTTTCAGGCTGATAAGCTCGAACCCAAAGCGGATAAATGCATCTTCATAGAATACCCAAAACAGTTGGGTATACCTCCTATTTCAGATCTGGAAGCAAAAGTAATTGCTTCTAGAAACGAGTCCTTTCTCGAGGAAAAGTTTCTCTCGAAAGAATTGAGTGGGAGGATGGTGGAGACTTGATAAGGTTATTGAACCGTCGCTTCAACTAGTGTGTAGCAGGGCACAGGAAGTTGTTCCTGTGGCACCTACACCAATTGAAGTGGAAGCTTATGATAGTGATCATGAAGCTTCGGATCAAGTCACTACCAAACCTCGTAGGACGACGAGGATGCGCACTACTTCAGAGTAATGCGTGATCCTGTCTTGGAAGTCATGTTGCTAGACAACAATGAACCTACGAGCTATGGAGAAGTGATGGTGGGCCCATATTCCGATGAATGGCTCGAGGCCATGAAATCCGAGATAGAATCCATGTATCAGAACAAAGCATGGACTTTGGTGAACTTGCCCGATGATTGGCAAGCCATTGAGATAAATGGATCTTTAAGAAGAAGACGGACATGGACGGTAATGTTACCGTCTATGAAGCTCGACTTGTGGCAAAGAGTATTTTCACAAGTTCAAGGAGTTGACTACAATGAGTTTTTTCTCATCCGTAGCGATGCTTAGGTCCGTCGGAATCATGTTAGCATTAGCTACATTTATGAAATCTGGCAGATGGATGTCAAAACAAGTTTCCTTACCAGTTTTTCGTGAGGAAAGGTTGTATGTGATACAATCAGAAAGGTTTTGTCGATCCTAAGGATGCTAAAAGGTATGCTAGCTCCAGCGATCCTTCCATGGATTAGAGCAAGCATCTCGGAGTCAGAATATACGCTTTGATGGGGTGATCAAAGTTTTTGGGTTTATACAAAGTTTGTTAGAAACTTGTATTTACAATAAAGTGAGTGGGAGCGCTACAACATTTCTGATAAATATATGTGAATGACATATTGTTGATCCAAAATGATGTAAAATTTCTGGAAAGCATAAAGGGTTTTTTGAAAGGAGTTTTTCAAAGGAAGACCTGGATAAAGCTGCTTACATATTGGGCATCAAGATCCATAGAGATAGATCAAGACGCCTGATGATAGTTTCAAAAGACAGCACACCTTGACATGATTTTGAAAGAGTTCAAAATAGATCAGCAAAGAAGGAGTTCTTGGCTGTGTTACAAGGTGTGAGTATTGAGTGAGACTCAAGACCTGACCACAACGGAAGATAGAGAAAGGACGAAGGTCGTCCCCTATGCTTTACACATAGGCTCTATAGTATGCTATGCTGTGTACCGCACATGTAGTGTGCCTTGCCATGAGTTGGTCAAGAGGGTACAATGGTGATCCGGGAAAGGATCTCATGACAGCGGTCGAACTTATCCTTAGTACCTAGTGGATTAAGGAATTTTCTCGATTATGGAGGTGGAAAGGAGTTCGTCGTAAAGGGTTACGTCGATGCGAACTTTGACACTAATCCGGATGACTTTGAGTAGTAAACCGGATTCGTAAAGTAGAGCAATTATTTGAAATGGCTCCAAATAGCGCGTGGTAGCATCCACAAGATGACATAGATATTCGTAAAGCACACGGTTCTGAAAGGTTCAGACCCGTTGACTAATAACCTCTCTCACAAGCATAACATGACCAAACCAGAACACATTGAGTGATAATCACATAGTGATGTGAACTAGATTTTTGACTCTAGTAAACTCTTTAGATGTTGGTCACATGGTGATGTGACCAGTGAGTGTTAATCACATGGTGATGTGAACTAGATTATTGACTCTAGTGCAAGTGGGAGACTGTTGGAAATATGCCCTAGAGGCAATAATAAATGGCTATTATTATATTTCGTTGTTCATGGTAATTGTCTATTATTCATGCTATAATTGTATTGTCCGGAAATCGTAATACATGTGTGAATACATAGACCACAACCTGTCCCTAGTAAGCCTCTAGTTGACTAGCTCGTTGATCAACAGATAGTCATGGTTTCCTGACTATGGACATTGGATGTCATTGATAATGGGATCACATCATTAGGAGAATGATGTGATGGACAAGACCCAATCCTAAGCATAGCATAAAAGATCGTGTAGTTTCGTTTGCTAGAGCTTTTCCAATGTCAAGTATCTTTTCCTTAGACCATGAGATCGTGCAACTCCCGGATACCGTAGGAGTGCTTTGGGTGTGCCATACGTCACAACGTAACTGGGTGACTATAAAGGTGCATTACGGGTATCTCCGAAAGTGTCTGTTGGGTTGGCACGGATCGAGACTAGGATTTGTCACTCCGTGTGACGGAGAGGTATCTCTGGGCCCACTCGGTAATGCATCATCATAATAAGCTCAATGTGACTAAGGCGTTAGTCACGGGATCATGCATTGCGGTACGAGTAAAGAGACTTGCCGGTAACGAGATTGAAAAGGTATTGGGATACCGATGATCGAATCTCGGGCAAGTAACATACCATTTGACAAAGGGAATTGCATACGGATTGATTGAATCCTCGACACCGTGGTTCATCCGATGAGATCATCGTGGAACATGTGGGATCCAACATGGGTATCCAGATCCCGCTGTTGGTTATTGACCGGAGAGGCGTCTCGGTCATGTCTGCATGTCTCCCGAACCCGTAGGGTCTACACACTTAAGGTCCGGTGACGCTAGGGTTGTAGAGATATATGTATGCGGAAACCCGAAAGTTGTTCGGAGTCCCGGATGAGATCCCGGACGTCACGAGAGGTTCCGGAATGGTCCGGAGGTTAAGAATTATATATAGGAAGTCAAGTTTCGGCCACCGGGAAAGTTTCGGGGGTTACCGGTATTGTACCGGGACCACCGGAAGGGTCCCGGGGGTCCACCGGGTGGGGCCACCTATCCCGGAGGCACCCGTGGGCTGAAAGTGGAAGGGAACCAGCCCTTAGTGGGCTGGGGTGCTCCCCTTGGGCCTCCCCCCATGCGCCTAGGGTTGGAAACCCTAAGGGGGGGAGCTTCCCCCTTGCCTTGGGGGGCAAGGCACCCCCTTCCCCCCACTTGGCCGCCGCCCCCCTTGGAGATCTGATCTCCCAAGGGCTGGCGCCCCCCCAGGGGTCCTATAAATAGTGGGGGGGGGGGAGGGAGGGCAGCAACCTATAGCCTTGGGCGCCTCCCTCTCCCCCTGCAACACCTCTCTCTCTCTCTCGCAGAAGCTTGGCGAAGCCCTGCCGGAGACCCGCTACATCCACCACCACGCCGTCGTGCTGTTGGATCTCCATCAACCTCTCCTTCCCCCTTGCTGGATCAAGAAGGAGGAGACATTGCTGCACCGTACGTGTGTTGAACGCGGAGGTGCCGTCCGTTCGGCACTCGGTCATCGGTGATTTGGATCACGGCGAGTACGACTCCGTCATCCACGTTCATTGGAACGCTTCCGCTCGCGATCTACAAGGGTATGTAGATGCACTCCCTTCCCCTCGTTGCTAGTACACTCCATAGATGCATCTTGGTGAGCGTAGGAAAATTTTAAATTATGCTACGATTCCCAACAGGTCCATGTAGAGCACACTTTTAGAAAAATGGAACTCACCAGAAAGAATCCTAGAACAACATTCTACTCGCGCATCACAGCAAAAAAATGGAGATTTGTCAGTCCTTCTGAGCTGAAGTTAGTTTGGTCTTGTGGGGAGTAATATAACCATCCTTCAACTGCTCCTTCTGATGAGAAGATAGACAGGGCTTCTTCATCCTGGCATAATCGGAACTAGTCACTTGACGTACTCCATATTCTTCTTCAGAGGAAGATGATCCTGTTGTGCAAAGACAAGAGGACTAATAAATGCTAGCATCCCTATTTGCTCGAAAAAAAGGAAAGGAAATATTTAAAATAGCACAGATGAAGCACTTCTCAAGGACAGTACCACTTTTTCATGACAGTATCTAAACAGTAGCACAACACCAATAGAGATGACAAAGCTCAATCATATGGATGAAATCAGTGGGCGAGTACCAACCTTTGTCAGGAGGCTTATTGTGTAGAGCATACAGATGAAGCACTTCTCCGGAACCATCTGTTGCTATCTATGGTGGTGGCCATGCTTACTATATACTCCTCGATTAGTTTAATGTTTCCAACATCTTCTTGTGCAGTTCCACTAAAATATATGGTATGTTCAAAGAAGATGCCTGTTTGCACAAGTAGAGATAATTACATATTACATTATGAGTGGCATCAAATCAGTGGCAAAACAATTGCTCGTTCCAGCCATAGCAATAAATTAAGATGCAAAACTATATCATTACTTGTGTCATCACAGTTCCAGTGCTTCATTACAGCACCGGGAGTCGATTTTTGTTTTTCTTCCGCTTGTTCTTCCCCTTCATCACTTGGTTCAATAACAGACAAGCTTCGCCTTCAATGTAAGATTTGGCATGTCAATTAGGGAGCACATGTATAGTACTAAACTTAATTTTCTGATGAAAGTGGCAAAATACAGGCCATCAGTTGTGAAATATCCTTATCTTACCTCAATGGGATATTATGGTGCACATACAGATTGGAAGTCTTGCCTCCATTTGTGCAGTTCACTAAAATCAAGCAACATTATCGTACAAGTAGCACAGCATATGAAAGCACACTGCAGAATCATGTGAAAGAAGGCTAGTACTGACCTCTCATGATGCGGAATTCAAACAACTCACAAGAAGAAGATCTGAACCAAATTCGCCTTAACGGCTAGGAAGTAAGATCTCCTCTTGTGCAGTTCCACTAAGATCAAGCAATCAAGCAACGTTGTCGATGTGACATTTTGGTTGAACTGCACAAAACACTCTTAAAACAAAAGTGTTTTGTGCAGTGCAACAAAAGGTCACAATGGCAACGAGGTGAAGTAGATAACCTTGTTTACACAGAGGTGCAAAGGAAACAATTAGTGGTCAATAACGGTGGATGACACAGAAGCCAACAAAAAGAAGCATCTACCTTATCTAAATGGGAAAGAAAGCAAGATAGTAGCATTTCTCAAACGGTGGCATTGATTAATATTAACATAGAGATTATATTAACAATAAAATTCGTTAAACATGTAATTTGCTTTTAACTGTGGCATTGCATCAATTTTCCAGCGGCATTATCAGAGGGTGTTTGTTTACAGGGACATTTTGGTGTAGGGACTAAAAAAACTCCGTGTCAGTCCCATCTAAACCAAACAGGAGGGACTTTTAGGGACTAAAAGTGGGCATTTGGGACTAAAGAAAGAAGACCCCGAGGGAGTCTTTTTGGGACTTTTTCCAACAGTTGCCCCTGCCACGCATCGCACCTTGTCTCTATTAGTTCATTACTAGGGGTAACATGGTCTTTTAGCATGTCATTTAATAACCTCTAGTCCATGTTTAGTCCCTGGAACCAAGCATGGTAGGGACTAGGGAGTTTTTAACCAAACAGGGCCTTAGATTAACCATAGCTAATGAGTTGCACGGGACAGTGGACGCACCGGCACCATGTGCATCTACCGATGTACTGTGGTCATGCATAGTCTGTTGCAACAAAGAACAAACTACCAAGGAGCATATTTGTGTTGGTCCCAGTTTTGTTATCTTTAGACACCTTTCCCTATGTGAGCGCAGCAAATCTAGTCCTGCTCCAACTCTATAGCCTTGTCCCTTCCTTTCCTTTTTGAACTAGTACTTTCGCCCCTTCCTTTCCTCTTTGAACCACGTCCTAGATTTATGCGATACAACTTTCCCCACTACTTTCCCCCATTCCTTTCCTCTTTGAACCACATCCTAGATTCATGCTATACAACTTTCCCCCTTCATTTCCTCTTTGAACCACGTCCTAGATTCATGCTATATACAACTTTTCCCACTACTTTCCCCCACTCCTTTCCTCTTTGAACCACGTCCTTGATTCATGGTATACATGCAGCTAGAGCAATGCATGTGGAGTAAGTAAATTATACCTTAAGGTTCTTGGGGCGTGGTTCGGTGGGCGACGGGATGGCGGCGAAGAAGAAAGGGTCGGAGGCCCTCCCGCGCCGCCGCTGGGTGGAAAGTGAACAGCTGCGCCGGTAGTCCCTCGCCAACGGCGACAGCGTTAAGCCTCATTCCCTTCCCGGCGGACGGATCCTGCCGCCTCTTTGAGCAGCAGTGAGGGGAGAGAGAGGCCAACGAAGTCTTGCTTAGATCTGGAGAGGGCGAGAGAGTGTGAAGAGAGCAACTACAAGCGCTGAGGCTCCAGCGGGAGAGGGCGAGAGAGTGTGAAGAGAGCAAATACAAGCGCTGAGGCTCCAGCGTGTATATATATACTGGAGGGAGAGTGTGAAGCGTGCAAGCCCTAGAAAACATTTTGACCAGTCAAAGAATCCTCCTGGCACAAATTATGCTCAAGTGTAGTTATCGAACCCGAGACCTCAAGTTTGATGAGCGAATAGGCTAACCAGCTACACAACCCTCCCGTTATGTTCAACGAGAGGGAAATAACCTTTTATACATTCCTGCATTCGTGTGACAAGCATGCCGTGTTTTTTGTGTGTGTGTGGGAGTCATTGGGATTTCAATCATAATCGTGTCATGTGGCTTTGGTGGTAAGACTATCCATAGTGGTGCAGAAATAATGCAGCCATAGTCACCTTACCTCTCTCCACGTAGTACGTTGGGTCCCACCAGTCAGAGGGTGAAACAAACAAATTAATAAGAAAACTTAAAAGCGCCAGAGGTGTATCTTACCTCACACATCTCGCTACTGCTCGGGAACACTATCCAATTGATCCCTCTGTTCGCTCACGTACTATTTTAAGTGAATCCTTATTATAACATGCACACAAATTTTGGGCACTTGTATTCGACTTAAGTCAGTGTGCCACCGTATCTCGTATACTTACTACTCCCTTCGTCTAGGTGTAATAAGTCACGTTAGAAGGTGCAACGGGACCAAGGTGCGTGCGTGTGCGTGCGTGTGTGTGTGTGTGTGTTTGTGTGTTTAACAGCATGTGTGTGTTAGAGAGAGCGACAGATCGACCTACTCCTACAGAGAGATGTTGTGTAGTGTAGTGCGATTTTAGCCGCGAGAGTCAGTGCATCCTCTCGTTTCCGGGCGTGTCCGGTAGGGACATGTGGACAACTGCCACGCCCGCTCCTGACCAGCCTGGCCCACCCAAAGCCCCTCCATCGCCCGCGCGCGCTTCCCGTCCGAAACGGTCAGCGCCGCTCCAAAGAATCGGTGCCGCATTCATGCCCGGGCAGAGCGGACGCGACCTCTCACTGGCGCAAGAGTGATGGTTGCTCCGTCCGTCCAACTTACTGCTGGGTCTATGTGATTTGAAGGCTCATTGGTCTTTATTACTGAGGTGGTAGGACTGCTGGATGTCCCACGCTGTCGGCGAAAGGAGGTACTACTACTAGATTACAATTTTCTCCATTCTTATAGCGGAGGCGTGCAAGAGCAGTGAAAACACACAGGCTTAGTGATTACATGGCCCACCTCACACTATCACCGTGCGACACCTAACTCTTTACATAGTACTCCCTCCGTTCCTAAATATTACTAGATGAGTCCCCGCGCGTTGTCGCGGAACAGCGGTATATCTCTCTGCGCAAAATTATCGATTTCATAGAACTAAAAAAAGCTATAACCGCATGACAAATGTGGTAGCCAAACTAAATAAACTACCACCATCATTTAGATCATCCCACGTAAGGAAAAAAGATCAGCCAACTCCTACTGCATAATGGGATTATATTTTTCTTTTTGACATGTTAATGGGACTTAAAAGCTCACTTACATGCATGCTACCGGTGCATGCTTGCATGCAGACATGTTGATGTGATTTAAAACCCACTCACATGCATGTGCCACGGTATTTCTGCATGCTTGCATGTGGCTTAGTGCGGAGCCTCTCAACGTCTAGATCAGACGGCTATTATGGACTGATTTACTTCATCTAACGGCTACATCAATTTTGATGATGTGGCTCAAGGAGAGGATAGAGAATTCCTAGTAGTGGGGGCTAGCTATTACTAGTAGATAAGTCTTTGTAGAGATTCCACTACATACGAAACAAAATTAATGAATCTACACTTAAAATGCATCTATATACATCCACATGTGGTTCATGGTGAAATCTCTACAAAGACTTATATTTAGGAATGGAGGAAGTACTAGTATAGTACGTACTGTAATTTATCAGCGAGATAAATTTGTACAATGCTATGAAGCTTCCAGCTTCTGTTACATGTATCTTGCGTCCAAGGTTGCCCGTTGCAACATTTCATCAAATACAAAGGAGACTAACATGCATGCTATTGCATCTCAATGATTGACAGATCATAGCAAATATGTACTCCCTCCGTTCCAAAATAAGTGTCTCAACTTTGTGCAAACTTTAGTACAAAGTTGTACTACTACTAAAGTTGACACTTATTTTGGAACAGAGGCAGCTAAAGAAAAAAAAATGATCCATGCAGTCCCTAGCCCTTGAACCGTGAACCCTGACCAGGCTTCAATTTGCTGGCAACGTTCGAGCTTCCTAATAAATGAAGTTTGCAACCTTTTGACCATCGAATCATTTTGTGCAGTTTCACCAAAATCGAGATGAGCATCCATGTGGCAAAGAAATTGAAGAAGCGTGATTAGAATAAGATTACTGGGACTAGTTGATGAGACATAAACTAATCACAAATATAGCACGTAGAAGCCAGTAGAGGTACGCGCGGGGCAAAGAAGTAGAGAAATATCCACAGGGAGTGATGTGGGCAGCTTGAGCAGTGGTGCAAGCCGGCTGTAAAGGGAGTTGTACCTGAGGGACGTAGCTCAACCTTGAGGAGGGCGGCGGGAGGCGGCAACTGCCCACGTCGCGGAAGTGAGCAAGGGACGAAGGCAACCTCACCGGCTTTGTGAGAGAGAACGGCGGGGACCCCTGATCGGGACGTGCCGACAGTGGGTTTTCGCCGCAGGCGACGGCCACCGCATCTACACTAAGAATCCACCCCTTCCCCAAGCGGACGTGATCCGTCGGGATGTTAGAGATGTGGCCACAGTCGTTTTGTGCAAGAGAGTGTGAAGAGAGCAACCCCAGCAAGCAACCGTGTAGGCTGGCCCGTCCTGACTATGTATATAGTGGAGCGGTTTCCTTTTCTCTCCATATGAACCTATCATATTGCGTACGTGCCACTAAAAAAAACTTTATTTATAAATGACGCGGCACCTACTACTCGTTCTCCTATAACCTTGCGCTTGGCATCTCCAAAATATTAACCTTGCGATTGGCTCTTCGCCTCTTCGGGAAGTCGAGCAATAATGGTAGTGCAGTATATATCGTTCTAGCTATATGAGACCGAATGAATTGCTGCACGTCCACCACGTGGGCGAGGGTCGAGGGGCGAGGGAGAGTGCTACATGCGGAGCAAAATGAGTGAATCTACACTCTAAAATACGTCTATATACATCAGTGTTTGGAGTATGTACTAGTAGTTCATATTGAAATCTACTAAAGGAAATATATATTCCAAACAATATGATATAATCTCTATAACCAAGGTAGTAGGGATGAGGAGTAAACGGAGGGAGTAGTAAATTTTTCTCCTCGTCCTGCGAGCCACCGCGCGCATGGGCGAGGGAGCGGGCGTAAGGCGGAGCAAGCTTCACCTCATCCTGCGAGCCACCGCGCCCGTGGGCGGGGGAGACGGCGTACTAAGCAAGCTTCTCCTCGTTCTGCGAGTTGATGGGACACATCAAAAGTACTCCAGTGTATAGAGCCTTGCCTCTAAGGTAGGCCCCACATGGTTTGCCTCTTTTTTTAACACAACACATCAAGTCGCAATTTGTTTGTTCACCCGTGGTAGACGATCCTCCCTCGACCAAGTGGACAACCAGTACACGTGCCAAATTACCACGTGGGCTGCCTTTTTCGTATAGAAATGAGCTCCACCGTGTACCCGTGCGGGTGTGGTTGGGAAAGAGACGGGAGTACGTGCGTCGTGCATGCACCTCTTCTCTTCGTGAACGTCCCCCACCTATGTGGGTGTGTGTGAGAGATACAAACCGCGTTCGTGAGTGTTTTTTTGTTTTGGGGTGGGGGTTGATTTCGTGAATTATTTGTGGGAATATGTGTCGATGACATCTCAAACAAATTTTTGCATGCAATGTGTGTGAAATGGAGGCCTATCCATATCATACATAGAGGGTCGGGCAATCCACGAGAAGAAAGGGAGGGGTCATAGCTATCGATAGAGTCGAAGAGAGGATCAAGTGCGTGGGTGCGAGATCGATGAAGAGAGCCATCGAAATTGTGTGTGTGTGCAAGTCAAAGATATAGGGCGACTGGCCTACCGGAGCGTTAGAGGGCACATGTCAAGTTTGTGTGTGGCAGGAAGACATGACTAGAGCGCTTGATGTATCGGTGTGTCTGGGGGGGAGGGGGTGGGGGGAGGGGTAGGCAGAGGCCTAACTATAGAGGTAGAACGACTCATATATGTGTTGAGAAGGAGAGACCCAGCTATGTCTTGAGGGAGATCGGTCGACATCCATACATAACTGAAGGACGGGAACTATGATGGGACAGAGAGAGAGAGAGGAGAGAGAGAGGGAGGGAGAGGGAGGGAGAGGGGTAGAGTGCTGGATGGGTGATGGAGTTGCTTCTCGAAGATGGTGGGAGAGGCCTACTAGACAAACTGAGGGTGGAACTGCAATGTTATCAATAAGAGTGGGGATGTGTTTCTGTGTGTGCCTGTGCGTGATAGATCTGTCGGGACGCATCCATGGATGATGAAGGGGAACCATGTGTTTGGTAAGCAAACCTAACTAGATCGGTAGATCAGTTGTTGTTTGTCGGAGGAAGGGAGAGACACAACTAAGGAGGTAGATCGATTGACGTGTGGGTAAAAACGAGTTATAAGAACCTAGCTAGCTATATGTATAGCGAGAGATCGGTCGGTGTACGTCCATTTGTTAGAGGCAAATAAGGCCCAGCGAGACGGATAGACAGAGAGAATGGAGCTAGGAGGTGGTCCGAGAGGCCCAACTACTAGCTAGATAGGGGGAGGAGTGTGCGGTTGTGAGATCGATGAAAAGAGGGGCGAGAGTTTACACGTGTGTCTGACCGTATGAGAGACACGAGACAAGGACACATAAAGGAGGAGATTGAAGGTGTGTGTGTATGTTGTAGGCAGGCATCGCTGGAGAGGTTTATCGATCGGTGTGTGTCAGAAAGGAGTTGTGGAGACTCTGGGAGAACGACCTAAAGAAAAAAATGAATGTGCTCGGTGGATAGAATGCCGAGGGAGGGGGAGGGCGAGGAGGGCGTGTGCATGCACGAGAGAAAGTTAGTGGTAGCTACAAAGGTTAGAGGATTGTGTGGGTGTAAGAGACAAACAAAGATCAAATTTGATATGAAAGCGGATTCATATATTTGAATAGGAGATCATAGTGTTTTAAACATTGCATGCATGAATATAGTGGTGATACACGTGTTGTGCACATGTTATACCATAATGTGATAATGCATGGCGTTTGCAACTCACAGCTAAATGCCGAACAATCTAAACCACACTATACATCAAACAATCTCACATTTCATTTGAATTTGTGATAATGTGTGGCGTTTGCAGCTTACAACTAAATATCAAAAAATCTAAACAATAATATATATCGAACATTCTCACATTTTATTTGAATTTGTGGTAATGTGTGGAGTTTGCAACTCACATCTAAATACTTGTAGGCGTAGGGGGCGGGGCACCATACATAATGTGATAAACACATTATACATATGAGACATGGTTTAGATTATGAAGATCTAGCTAGAGCTAGAAATGTAATGTGATTTGAAATCAAAATAAAGTGGATTCAAAAAATCTAGTTCGAGTTCATATAGTACACATAGTTCATATGTAACTCGAGACTAATCATGTGGTGTGCTGTGAAGATAATACACAAACGATGGTTTAACTTGACAATAATGATGATTGTAGATCTTATTAAAACAGAGAAACGAATTCAAATGCTTTGACTTCACAACAATCATTACTGTAGATCTTATCAAATAGAGAAACAAATTCAAATTTAGTTCATATTGAAGCGGTAGTATATACGTTTGGAATGCACTAAAACGTTCATTTGAGTAGTAGGTTGCATGCATTATACACGTAGCGAAATATTTTAATTGAACATAACATGAATTCAAAGTTTTGAATGACATTTGTAGTGCGCATTGATTTGTTAGAGTACATGTTAGGCTTGTCCGGAAATTTCAACCCGCGCCTTGTTAGCCCGAAATATTTAAGATATATCTTTGTCTCGTTGTGCTCCGACAACTCCCTCCATCTCAACCCGCGCCTTGCTATTCCGAAATTACAACGCGCGCGAAAACTCCCACCTCCTGTGAAATCCCGACACGCGAAATGCCCGTGGTACCCCTGAACCGAAAGAACCGCCTCAAATCGGTGGGGGTACTTTCGTAACTTACCCCACATTTCGGACAAGCGCGTCTCTAAGCCATGGTTCCCCACTGCCATCCCATCCGCCCACCCATTCGTACATTGAGGCCGCGAAAACCCGCGACGAAACCCCACACCCTGCTCCGTCCGCCACCCAGCCGGAGCCTCTTCCCCGACGACGTCGTCCACAACAACACCTTGACGTCCCTCATCCATCGTACCGGATGAGGATCCGTCGTCGATCTCATCGTCACGCCGGTTCAGCCACCCCATCCTCCACCTCCAAGGAGCTGCCCCGACGTTGTCCTCGTCTTTCGCGCCACCTCCATTACCACACCGCCGTCTTCACCTGCACCACCGGAAGAGCATCATCATCACCGTTTCCTCGGATGAAGCTGCGGCCTAATCGGCGCCACCAAAGAGGTTGTACACTAATCGCTGCATTTTCTTCTTGATTCAATCTCACGGTGCTGCCGGCGCTTGGTCCCGAGCCGACACGGCGCGGCTCCATCCACGGCGGCGTCGCCGGCCACTTCCTCCACGGTGTCGCTCCCTCGGCGGCGACGTCCACATCAGTAGGAGTTGCTGCTGCTTTAGCTCTCGCTCGCGCTGCTACTCTGCTCTTGCTCTCAGTCCCCTACCTGGTCTGCTCTTGCTATTGCTCTTGCTCGTGCTGCTACTCTCGCTCTTGCTCTTGCTCTTGCTTGCGATGCTGCTCCGATTTAGCTACACTTCAGTCGACTGAATCGACTTTTGGGTCAGTCGATTTTCAGGGGGTGGGGGGCTCGCCGGGGTGAAGGAAGAACCAGCCGCAACGGGGAGGGGGGCTCGCCGGAGAGGTACCCCACTATCTATCTTAGGGTTCAGGATGGGGGCGGTGGTCGCCGGCGGTGGCGGGGCGTTGGCGGGGCGGTGGCGTGGGGATCGTCGGAGAAAAAGCTCGGCACGGGGGGGGGGGGGGGGGCTAGAGGGATGGCCGGGGCGGCGGCGGACCGGCGGTGGGGAGTGTTTTCGGGGCGGGCGGGGCGGCGCACCGCCGGCCTCGGGCGGCGGGGGGCTGCTGTTTGGCTGGTGGCTCATGAAGGAAATATGCCCTAGAGGCAATAATAAAGTTATTATTTATTTCCTTATATCATGATAAATGTTTATTATTCATGCTAGAATTGTATTAACCGGAAACATAATACATGTGTGAATACATAGACAAACAGAGTGTCACTAGTATGCCTCTACTTGACTAGCTCGTTAATCAAAGATGGTTATGTTTCCTAGCCATAGACATGAGTTGTCATTTGATTAATGGGATCACCTCATTAGGAAAATGACGTGATTGACTTGACCCATTCCGTTAGCTTAGCACTCGATCGTTTAGTATGTTGCTATTGCTTTCTTCATGACTTATACATGTTCCTATGACTATGAAATTATGCAACTCCCGTTTACCGGAGGAACACTTTGTGTGCTACCAAACGTCACAACATAAATGGGTGATTATAAAGGTGCTCTACAGGTGTCTCCAAAGGTACTTGTTGGGTTGGCGTATTTCGAGATTAAGATTTGTCACTCCAATTGTCGGAGAGGTATCTCTGGGCCCACTCAGTAATGCACATCACTATAAGCCTTGCAAGCATTGTGACTAATGAGTTAGTTGCGGAATGATGTATTACGGAACGAGTAAAGAGACTTGCCGGTAACGAGATTGAACTAGGTATCGAGATACCGACGATCGAATCTCGGGCAAGTAACATACCGATAACAAAGGGAACAACGTATGTTGTTATGCGGTCAGACCGATAAAGATCTTCGTAGAATATGTGGGAGCCAATA
Source organism: Aegilops tauschii subsp. strangulata (assembly GCF_002575655.3). Taxonomy (NCBI): domain Eukaryota; kingdom Viridiplantae; phylum Streptophyta; class Magnoliopsida; order Poales; family Poaceae; genus Aegilops; species Aegilops tauschii. The sequence goes on from NC_053037.3 coordinate 509,916,049, forward strand.
TGGGCATCCAGGTCCCGCTATTGGTTATTGACCGGAGACGTGTCTCGGTCATGTCTACATAGTTCTCGAACCCGTAGGGTCCGCACGCTTAAAGTTACGATGACAGTTTTATTATGAGTTTATGTATGTTGATGTACCGAAGGAGTTCGGAGTCCCGGATGAGATCGGGGACATGACGAGGAGTCTCGAAATGGTCGAGACGTAAAGATCGATATATTGGACGACTATATTCGGACTTCGGAAAGGTTCCGAGTGATTCGGGTATTTTTCGGAGTACCGGAGAGTTACGGGAATACGTATTGGGCCTTATTGGGCCATACGGGAAAGAAGGAAAAGGGCCTCAAGGGTGGCCACACCCCTCCCCTTGGTCTGGTCCGAATTGGACTAGGGAAGGGGGGCGCCCCCTTCCTTCCTTCTCTTTTTCCCTTCCTCTTTTCCTATTCCATATGGGAGGTGGAATCCTACTAGGACTAGGGAGTCCTAGTAGGACTCCACACTTGGTGCGCCCCCTCCTAGGGCCGGCCTCCTCCTCCCTTGCTCCTTTATATACGAGGGCAGGGGGGCACCCCAGAGACACAACAATTGATCCTTGAGATCTCTTAGCCGTGTGCGGTGCCCCCCTCCACCATATTACACCTCGATAATACCGTTGCGGAGCTTAGGCGAAGCCCTGCGTCGGTGGAACATCATCATCGTCACCACGCCGTCGTGCTGACGAAACTCTCCCTCAACACTCGGCTGGATCGGAGTTCGAGGGACGTCATCGAGCTGAACGTGTGTAGAACTCGGAGGTGCCGTACGTTCGGTACTTGATCGGTCGGATCGTGAAGACGTACGACTACATCAACCGCGTTGTGATAATGCTTCCGCTGTCGGTCTACGAGGGTACGTGGAAAACACTCTCCCCTCTCGTTGCTATGCATCACCATGATCTTGCGTGTGCGTAGGAATTTTTTTGAAATTACTACGTTCCCCAACAGTGGCATCCGAGCCTGGTTTTATGCGTTGATGCTATGCATGAGTAGAACACAAGTGAGTTGTGGGCGATATAAGTCATACTGCTTACCAGCATGTCATACTTTGGTTCAGCGGTATTGTGAGATGAAGCGGCCCGGACCGACATTACGCGTACGCTTACGCGAGACTGGTTTCACCGTTCGGAGCACTCGTTGCTTAAAGGTGACTGGCGGGTGTCTGTCTCTCTCACTTTAGTTGAACCGAGTGTGGCTACGCCCGGTCCTTGCGAAGGTTAAAACAGCACCAACTTGACAAACTATCGTTGTGGTTTTGATGCGTAGGTAAGAACGGTTCTTGCTAAGCCCGTAGCAGCCACGTAAAATATGCAACAACAAAGTAGAGGACGTCTAACTTGTTTTTGCAGGGCATGTTGTGATGTGATATGGTCAAGACATGATGTGATATAATGTGTTGTATGAGATGATCATGTTTTGTAACCGAGTTATCGGCAAATGGCCGGAGCCATATGGTTGTCGCTTTATTCTATGAGATGCAATCGCCATGTAATAGTTTTATTTTATCACTAAGCGGTAGCGATAGTCGTAAAAGCAATAAGTTGGCGAGACGACAACGATGCTACGATGGAGATCAAGGTGTCGCGCCGGTGACGATGGTGATCATGACGGTGCTTCGGAGATGGAGATCACAAGCACGGTGCTTCGGAGATGGAGATCACAAGCACAAGATGATGATGGCCATATCATATCACTTATATTGATTGCATGTGATGTTAATCCTTTATGCATCTTATCTTGCTTTGTTTGACGGTAGCATTATAAGATGATCCTTCACTAAATTATCAAAGTATAAGTGTTCTCCTTGAGTATGCACCGTTGCAAAAGTTCTTCGTGCTGAGACACCACGTGATGATCGGGTGTGATAGGCTCTACGTTCAAATACAACGGGTGCAAAACAGTTGCACATGCGGAATACTCAGGTTAAACTTGACGAGCCTAGCACATAACAGATATGGCCTCGGAACACGGAGACCGAAAGGTCGAGCGTGAATCATATAGTAGATATGATCAACATAGTGATGTTCACCATTGAAACTACTCCATCTCACGTGATGATCGGACATGGTTTAGTTGATATGGATCACGTGATCACTTAGAGGATTAGAGGGATGTCTATCTAAGTGGGAGTTCTTAAGTAATATGATTAATTGAACTTAAATTTATCATGAACTTAGTCCTGATAGTATTTTGCAAATTATGTTGTAGATCAATAGCTCGCGTTGTTGCTTCCCTGTGTTTATTTTTGATATGTTCCTAGAGAAAAATTATGTTGAAAGATGTTAGTAGCAAAGATGCGGATTGGATCCGTGATCTGAGCATTATCCTCATTGCTGCACAGAAAAATTATGTCCTTGATGCACCGCTAGGTGACAGACCTATTGCAGGAGCAGATGCAGACGTTATGAACGTTTGGCTAGCTCAATATGATGACTACTTGATAGTTTAGTGCACCATGCTTAACGGCTTAGAATCGGGACTTCAAAGACGTTTTGAACGTCATGGACCATATGAGATGTTCCAGGAGTTGAAGTTAATATTTCAAGCAAATACCCGAGTTGAGAGATATGAAGTCTCCAACAAGTTCTATAGCTAAAAGATGGAGGAGAATCGCTCAACTAGTGAGCATGTGCTCAGATTGTCTGGGTACTACAATCGCTTGAATCAAGTGGGAGTTAATCTTCCAGATAAAATAGTGATTGACAGAATTCTCTAGTCACCATCACCAAAGTTACTAGAACTTCGTGATGAACTATAGTATGCAAGGGATGACAAAAGTAATCCCCGAGCTCTTCGTGATGCTGAAATCGACGAAGGTAGAAATCAAGAAAAACATCAAGTGTTGATGCTTAACAAGACCACTAGTTTCAAGAAAAAGGGCAAAGGGAAGAAGGGGAACTTCAAGAAGAACGGCAAGCAAGTTGCTGCTCAAGTGAAGAAGCCTAAGTCTGGTCCTAAGCCTGAGACTAAGTGCTTCTACTTCAAAGGGTCTGGTCACTGGAAGCGGAACTACCCCAACTATTTGGTGGATAAGAAGGATGGCAAAGTGAACAAAGGTATATTTGATATACAGATTATTGATGTGTACTTTACTAGTGTTTATAGCAACCCCTCGGTAATTGAAACTGGTTCAGTTGCTAAGAGTAGTAACTCGAAACGGGAGTTGCAGAATAAACAGAGACTAGTAAAAGTGAACAAAGGTATATTTGATATACAGATTATTGATGTGTACTTTACTAGTGTTTATAGCAACCCCTCGGTAATTGATACTGGTTCAGTTGCTAAAGAGTAGTAACTCGAAAACGAGAGTTGCAGAATAAACAGAGACTAGTAAAAGGCGAGGTGACGATGTGTGTTGGAAGTAGTTCCAAGATTGATATGATCATCATCGCACACTCCCTGTACTTTCGGGATTAGTGTTGAAACTAAATAAGTGTTATTTGGTGTTTGCGTTGAGCATGAATACGATTTGATCATGTTTTTTGCAATACGGTTATTCATTTAAGATAGAGAACAATTGTTGTTCTGTTTACATGAATAAAACTTTCTATGGTCATACACACCAACGAAAATGGTTTGCTGGATCTCGATCGTAGTGATACACATATTCATAATATTGAAGCCAAAAGATGCAAAGTTAATAATGATAGTGCAACTTATTTGTGGCACTGCCGTTTAGGTCATATTGGTGTAAAGCGCATGAAGAAACTCCATACTGATGGGATTTTGGAATCACTTGATGCTTGCGAACCGTGCCTCATGGGCAAGATGACTAAAACGCCGTTCTCCGGAACTATGGAGAGAGCAACATATTTGTTGGAAATCATACATACAGATGTATGTGGTCCGACTAATGTTGAGGCTCGTGGTGGATATCGTTATTTTCTCACCTTCACAGATGATTTAAGCAGATATGGGTATATCTACTTAATGAAACATAAGTCCGAAAAATTTGAAAAGTTCAAAGAATTTCAGAGTGAAGTTGAAAATCATCGTAACAAGAAAATAAAGTTTCTACGATCAGATCGTGGAGAAGAGTATTTTAGTTACGAGTTTGGCCTTCAGTTAAAACAATGTGAAATAGTTTCACTACTCACGCCACCTGGAACACCACAGCATAATGGTGTGTCCGAACGTCATAACCGTACTTTATTGGATATAGTGCAATCTATGATGTCTCTTACCAATTTACCACTATCGTTTTGGGGATATGCATTAGAGACAGCTACATTCACGTTAAATAGGGCACCATCAAAATCCATTGAGACGACGCCTTATGAACTGTGGTTTGGCAAGAAACCAAAGTTGTCGTTTCTTAAAGTTTGGGGTTGCGATGCTCATGTGAAAAAGTTTCATCCTGATAAGCTCAAACCCAAATCGGAGAAATGTGTCTTCATAGGATACCCAAAGGAGACAGTTGGGTACACCTTCTATCACAGATCCGAAGGCAAGACATTCGTTGCTAGGAATGGATCCTTTCTAGAGAAGGAGTTTCTCTCGAAAGAAGTGAGTGGGAGGAAAGTAGAACTTGATAAGGTAACTGTACCTGCTCCCTTATTGGAAAGTAGTTCATCACAAGAAACGGTTCGTGTGACGCCTATACCAATTAGTCAGGAAGTTAATGATGATGATCATGAAACTTCAGATCAAGTTGTTACTAAACCTTGTAGGTCAACCAGAGTAAGATCCGCACCAGAGTGGTACGGTAATCCTGTTCTGGAGGTTATGTTACTAGACCATGACAAACCTACGAACTATGAAGAAGCGATGGTGAGCCTAGATTCCGCAAAATGGCTTGAGGCCATGAAATCTGAGATGAGATCCATGTATGAGAACAAAGTGTGGACTTTGGTTGACTTGCCCGATGATCGGCAAGCCATAGAAAATAAATGGATCTTCAAGAGGAAGACGGACGCTGATAGTAGTGGTACTATCTACAAAGCTAGACTTGTCGGAAAAAGGTTTTGACAAAGTTCAAGGTGTTGACTACGATGAGATTTTCTCACTCGCAGCGATGCTTATGTCTGTCCGATCCATGTTAGCAATTGTCGCATTTTATGAAATCTGGCAAATGGATAAACAAAACTGCATTCCTTAATGGATTTATTAAAGAAGAGTTGTATATGATGCAACCAGAAGGTTTTGTCAATCCTAAAGGTGCTAACAAAATGTGCAAGCTCCAGCGATCCATCTATGGACTGGTGCAAGCATCTCGGAGTAGGAATATACGCTTTGATAAGTTGATCAAAGGATATAGTTTTGTATAGACTTGCGGTGAAGCCTGTATTTACAAGAAAGTGAGTGGGAGCACTACAACATTTCTGATAAGTATATGTAAGTGACATATTGTTGATCGAAAATAATGTAGAATTATTCTGCAAAGCATAAAGGAGTTTTTCAAAGAAAGACCTCGGTGAAGCTGCTTACATATTGAGCATCAAGATCTATAGAGATAGATCAAGACGCTTGATAAGTTTTTTCAATGAGTACATACCTTAACAAGATTTTGAAGTGGTTCAAAATGGAACAGTCAAAGAAAGAGTTTCTTGCCTGTGTTATAAGGTGTGAAATTGAGTAAGACTCAAAACCCGACCACGGCAGAAGATAGAAAAAGAATGAAAGTCATTCCCTATGCCTCGGCCATAGGTTCTATAAAGTATGCCATGCTGTATACCAGATCTATTGTATACCCTACACTGATTTTGGCAAGGGAGTACAATAGTGATCTAGGAGTAGATCACTGGACAGCGGTCAAAATTATCCTTACTGGAATAAGGATATGTTTCTCGATTATGGAAGTACAAAAGGCTCGTCGTAAAAGGTTACGTCGATGCAAGTTTTGACACTAATCTAGATGACTCTAAGTCTCGGTCTAGATACATATTGAAAGTGGGAGCAATTAGCTAGAGTAGCTCCATGCAGAGCATTGTAGACATAGAAATTTGCAAAATACTTACGGATCTGAATGTGACAGACCCATTGACTAAAATTATCTCACAAGCAAAACATGATCACACCTTAGTACTCTTTGGGTGTTAATCACATAGCGATGTGAACTAGATTACTGACTCTAGTAAAACCCTTTGGGTGATGGTCACATGACGATGTGAACTATGGGCGTTAATCACATGGTGATGTGAACTATTCATGTTAAATCACATGGCGATGTGAACTAGATTATTGACTCTAGTGCAAGTGGGAGACTGAAGGAAATATGCCCTAGAGGCAATAATAAAGTTATTATTTATTTCCTTATATCATGATAAATGTTTATTATTCATGCTAGAATTGTATTAACCGGAAACATATACATGTGTGAATACATAGACAAACAGAGTGTCACTAGTATGCGTCTACTTGACTAGCTCGTTAATCAAAGATGGTTATGTTTCCTAGCCATAGACATGAGTTGTCATTTGATTAATGGGATCACCTCATTAGGAAAATGACGTGATTGACTTGACCCATTCCGTTAGCTTAGCACTCGATCGTTTAGTATGTTGCTATTGCTTTCTTCATGACTTATACATGTTCCTATGACTATGAGATTATGCAACTCCCGTTTACCGGAGGAACACTTTGTGTGCTACCAAACGTCACAACGTAAATGGGTGATTATAAAGGTGCTCTACAGGTGTCTCCAAAGGTACTTGTTGGGTTGGCGTATTTCGAGATTAAGATTTGTCACTCCAATTGTCGGAGAGGTATCTCTGGGCCCACTCGGTAATGCACATCACTATAAGCCTTGCAAGCATTGTGACTAATGAGTTAGTTGCGTATTGATGTATTACGGAACGAGTAAAGAGACTTGCCGGTAACGAGATTGAACTAGGTATCGAGATACCGACGATCGAATCTCGGGCAAGTAACATACCGATGACAAAGGGAACAACGTATGTTGTTATGCGGTCTGACCGATAAAGATCTTCGTAGAATATGTGGGAGCCAATATGGGCATCCAGGTCCCGCTATTGGTTATTGACCGGAGACGTGTCTCGGTCATGTCTACATAGTTCTCGAACCCGTAGGGTCCGCACGCTTAAAGTTACGATGACAGTTTTATTATGAGTTTATGTATGTTGATGTACCGAAGGAGTTCGGAGTCCCGGATGAGATCGGGGACATGACGAGGAGTCTCGAAATGGTCGAGACGTAAAGATCGATATATTGGACGACTATATTCGGACTTCGGAAAGGTTCCGAGTGATTCGGGTATTTTTCGGAGTACCGGAGAGTTACGGGAATACGTATTGGGCCTTATTGGGCCATACGGGAAAGAAGGAAAAGGGCCTCAAGGGTGGCCACACCCCTCCCCTTGGTCTGGTCCGAATTGGACTAGGGAAGGGGGGCGCCCCCTTCCTTCCTTCTCTTTTTCCCTTCCTCTTTTCCTATTCCATATGGGAGGTGGAATCCTACTAGGACTAGGGAGTCCTAGTAGGACTCCACACTTGGTGCGCCCCCTCCTAGGGCCGGCCTCCTCCTCCCTTGCTCCTTTATATACGAGGGCAGGGGGGCACCCCAGAGACACAACAATTGATCCTTGAGATCTCTTAGCCGTGTGCGGTGCCCCCCTCCACCATATTACACCTCGATAATACCGTTGCGGAGCTTAGGCGAAGCCCTGCGTCGGTGGAACATCATCATCGTCACCACGCCGTCGTGCTGACGAAACTCTCCCTCAACACTCGGCTGGATCGGAGTTCGAGGGACGTCATCGAGCTGAACGTGTGTAGAACTCGGAGGTGCCGTACGTTCGGTACTTGATCGGTCGGATCGTGAAGACGTACGACTACATCAACCGCGTTGTGATAACGCTTCCGCTGTCGGTCTACGAGGGTACGTGGACAACACTCTCGCCTCTCGTTGCTATGCATCACCATGATCTTGCGTGTGCGTAGGAAATTTTTTGAAATTACTACGTTCCCCAATAGCTCAGGGGGGTGGAGGTTGAAGATGAACCACAGGCCCTTGATTTCGTATCCAACGGCTGCAAAATCGACTGACCAGAGATGAAAAAGTTAGTCGACCAACGTGTAGCCTCACCTTGCTAGTGCGTTCAGTTTCGACAGCAAAATTCAGTTTTGACAGTTAAGTTCAGTTTCGACAGTTAAGTTCAGTTTCGTCAGTTAAGTTCAGAGATGAGTGGCTGATGTATTTTACATCTAGCACTTTGTGGTTATGTATTTTACGTCATGTATTGGAGAAGCTATTAGAATTCCACTCAGGTTAATGTTGTTCGTCGTCTCTCTTGTCCTGCTTCAGCCTCGGCGTCGTACAACTCACCGGAGCTGCTCCAACGACGAAACCCTCCATCACAGCGGAGCAGTACCTTGGGCTCCATCTCCAGACGCCTAAGATCTTCTTCCCCTCCTCCGACAGCAAAGTCAGCCGAAGCATCCTCACCGGCCAACCCAATCACGCTGAGACCAGTCCTATTTCCCCCCTGAGGTCTATGCTCAAACTTGGCAGGGTTATATTACCCATGTCATGCGTGTTGTCTTGCATTGCTTAGTTTTTACATCATATATGGATTGCCATCTGCTTACTAGCTTACTATATAAATCATATATTTGAATTATATCATGTCATCATGTTTACATAGTACATACACATCATCTATGTGAATTATGGCATGGCAACCCATTTAATAAAGACATCATATAGTTATATCATCTCATCCTGTTTAGTGTTTATAGTCATCATATTTTGAATTATGGCATTCTATCCGTGAATGTATGTGAATTATGGCATGCCAACCTATTTAATAAACACATTATATAGTTATGTCATGTCATCCTGTTTACATAATCTCATATTTTGAACTATGTCTTTCCATCTTTTTTAGTTAGCCATCATAATGTGAAATTGTGTCATGCTATCCTGTTTAGTTAGCCATCATATACGTGAAATTGTGTCATGCTATCCTGTTTGGTTAGACAACATAAATATGAATTATTTCATGCCCTCTGTTATTCCCCACTATCCATTGCACCTGTCTATCATGCAATGTCTATACTTTAAATTACTTTTCCTGTTTATCAGCCATTTGAATTGGAGAGCGTGATGGCAGTATCTAAGGGAGTAACAACACGGTCTTCAGAAAAGATAGTGCTACTAGTTGATGCAGATAGAACCACGGTTGTACTTGCCCAAGGACCAGATCCACCACACATAACCCAGACTCTCGCAGATTGTACCCCTACCCAGTTGGATAGAGAACCAGCTACACCCCTTCTAACCCCAACCCCGGCAGATAGTAACCCAGTTCCAGTTGACACAGCACCGTCTCCACCACAGAGCACCCAAACACGAGCAGTTAGTAAGGGAACTGCAGTGCCCAAAGCACGAGGACCACCACTCCGAATCCCAACTCAACGCTTAAAGGAGAAGAAGATTTGTTCTCAGGTCAGGTTATGTAGCTATGGTTCATAATCCTTTTGTTGGGTGGTAGGTGCGACATATGCCAACGGGTGGCTTATCATTGTGGGAGCCAGTAAGACATCGCCGGTGCCTGGAAACGGGATAAGGCGAATATATGCACGCCGGCGAATCTTACCCAGGTTTGGGGCTCTCTGTGGAGATAACACCCCTAGTCCTGCTCTGCGGGGTCTCCGCATGATCACTAGATCAACACAAGTAGCTACAAGTGCTCCTTGAGCTGTTTGGCTAGGGGAAGAAGAAGGGCAAGGCTAGCTCTCCTTTTCTCTCTATGTGGTGTGTAAAACTCTATCAGATCAACCTTTGCATGGGTGTCCCGGGGGATTTATATAGGCCTACCCCCCAGGGGTACAATGGTAATCCGGCTGGGTGTGGGTCCCAGCCGTCAGTGTCTGTGCTCGCCGGCTTCTCCGCCGGCCGTTGGGACCCGCCAACTGGTGGGTCCCGCCGGCTACCGGCCTCTTGGCCGACAGGCCGGCCCCACCGCCTGGGGACCTTGTCGGCGGCTGGTTACTGTGGCCTCGCCCCTGATGACGAGGGCTTTGTCGAGGTAAGCATGGCTACAGTGCCGCCGCCTAGCGGGCTCTCACTGTAGCCTCACCTCGTCTTGTCTCCTTAATGATGCACATGTTTCGAGGGAGGGAGGTAGCCGGCTATTGGGAGCCGGCTACGCCCCAGGCCGACTAGGGGAGGCTGGGCCGCCTTCGAGCGTCTCTCTGGCTGAAGGGGCCCGCCGCCCGCGGGTCGTACTGGCGCCTGTCGTGGGTGATGTCGAGGTCAACATGGCTACAGTGCTGCGTCGGACGGGGGATGGCTGACCCGTACGGCGCCCTGTGGCCATGCATGTTCCGCGATTCCGGGGTGGTAGGCTGTACAGCGGCCACGCCCCGTCTTATCACCGTTATGTGGGTGCAGCCCTGGTGGGTGCAATCTTGGCCGGCTTCTGGGAGTCGGCCTTCTTCATGGCCGGCTTCTGGGAGTCGGTCCTCTTGGGGCCGGCTTCCTGGAGTCGGCCATCTCGTAGCTTTCTTCGGGAAGGTTTTTGAGGCCGGGTCACCTTCTGGTAGTCGGCCTTGGGGATAGCCGGCCAGAGGAAGGCGGCCCCATGCTCTGGATGCTTGAAGGCTCGATTGGCCTGATAATTTTTCGAAGAGCCAGGGGGACTCGGTTAGGCTACCCGTGGCCATTTACTCCGACAGTAGTCCCCGAAGCTGATTGGGCTTCAAGGCTGAGAGGAGGTCGAGAAGCTCGGTCAGCTTCTTATCTTGATGAGCCAGCAGCTGGGAGTCGGCTTCGGTTGGGTGCGCCGTCTTGGCGAAACTTCTGAAATCTGAAGGCGGGAGTCGGTTGGTGCGCACGCCGGGTTGCGGGCCGGCCGCTCGCCGCCCGCGTACCACATGGCACCCTCCGGCTGAAAAAAGCCTGCCAACCCACGCGCGCAACAGGACGTTGCCACAGGCCGGGGGGCCATCACTCCTACGCCTAGGCCCAGGCGCGGATTCTCTGTGGCCCAAAGCGGGCCGCACGCCTTCCGGCGGCAGTTTCTGCACGTCGTTAGGGCGCAATAATCGCGGGACGTGGGGGAGTGGGCGCAGTTAATCCCATGTTTTCCCCCACGCCTCGCCTCCTCGGCTTCGCCGCACGAGGCTATAAGTAGGGGGATGAGGGGGAGCGGCAGACGCTCGCACGCTCATCCTCTCTCCGCCATCTTCTTCCCTTCTTTCCATCGCTGTAGCATCTTGCCGCCGCGCCGTCCCACCAATTTTCGCACCACGCCGCAGCTTCGCCGCCGCGGGGCCATGCTTCTCCGCCACCGCACCCTTTCTCACCAGCTTCTCACCATCATGCAGTACGGCGGAGACTAGGACGGCTCGAACGTCCATACGGACCACATCGACTTCCTCCGCAAGACACGGCGGTTGCCCCGCAAGGACCAGGTGCAGGTCCGTCTCGCGCCGGAGAAGGAGATCACGCCGGCGCCGGAGGAAGGCGAGCGGGTAATCTTTCGCTCGCACTTCCTGTGCGGCCTCGGTCTGCCCGCGAGCGCCTTCTTCCGCTCCTTCCTCGACTTTTATCAGCTCCAGCCGCACCACCTCACTCCAAACACGGTGGTGCTGCTGTCCGCTTTCGTCACTCTGTGCGAGGGCTTTCTTGGCGTTCTTCCCACCCTCGAGCTCTGGGGGAATTCTTCCAAACCAAGCTCGGCACCCGCATGCAGGGCGTGCCGGCTCAGAGCGGCGCCTTCATCGCGATGCGGAGGCCGGCAGCCGACAACCCCTTCCCTGTCATCACGCTGATCCAGTTGGTGAAGCGCTGGCAGAAATCGTACTTCTACGTGAAGAACGTCGCCCCGCAAGTCGACTACGTCAACTTGCCGGCTTACGTAGCCGGCCCGCCGGCTGGGAGGCGGCCCCAGTGGTCCTATCGGGCCAGGACACTGTCGCCAGCTGGAGCCGCCAATGTCGCCCGACTCCGGGTAATGATCCAGTCGGAGGGCCTGACTGGGTCCGACCTGCTGGCCGCCTTCGTCGTGCGCCGGGTGCTCCCGCTTCAAAGCCGCCCTCATCTGATCAGTCAGATGAGCGGCCAACTCGATCGGAGTCGGATGTGCACCAAGGAGATGCCTCATGACGAGGTGGCTCATATGGTGAATTGTCTCGCGAACTGCAAGCTCTCCACAGAGTGGCAGTTTGGCAAGGAGCCGTACTCCCGTGCTCATCCCCCGCCTACGGTATGCTTTCTTTATCTTCTCTTCTTTTAGTTTTGTCACCAAGTTTTTCTTGGCCGACTCTGACCGGTCGGCACGTCTTGGCAGAGCCCTCTCCTTCGACCTGCGGCCAGGACAGCAGGGGCGGATCGCCGATTTCTCCCCGATCGAGCGGAGCATGACTTGGAGGACCGCGACATGGGGGCGGCCGCCATGGACGACAACACCGAGGCGGGAGGCGGCGAAGCAGGCGGCAAAGCAGGCGGCTCCGGGCTTGGAGCCAGCTTCCACGACTGGCCGGATGACGACGAGGCGGAAATCATCCCACGCCACCAGCTGGCGTCCGACCATGGCGCGGGTTCCTCCGCCGCGCCGCCTGCTCGGGGCGGCGCGCAGAAGCGCCAGGCCGCGTCGGGCTTGTTCGGCAGTCGGCCGAAGAAGCCCAAGGGCGGGGCGGCGGCGACCAGACGGGATGAGGCGGCCGCGAAGGCGGCCCGCTTCCACAAGGTGGTGAAGCAGCCGCAAACGGTTTCGGCGTAAGTGTAGATTCTCTTGCATACTCCTTCTTCTTTTCTTGTCGATTTCTGAATCCTTGTCTTGTCTCAAAAATCAGGGCTCTGCTTTCTCTTCAGCGGGTTTCTGCCGCCTCCGTGGTTGGATCGCCAAGAGGATCCGGGAGCACCCGTCGTGTGGACCCCCGCGCTGAGCTTCAAGCGGCGATGGAGCGAAATGCACGGGAGGCGTGGGAGGAGCGAGAGGGGGAAGAGCTAAGGGCGGCTACCGCCAAGGCGGCGCAGGAGGAGGCGGAGGAGTCGGCGAAGGCATGAGCCGACGCGGCGGCTAAGGCCCAGGCGGAGGCTGCAGCCGCAGCGGTAGCGGAGGGGGCCTTGCTTGTCACCCCCCTGCGTGTCGCGGCGCCCGAGATCCCGGAGGTCCCGCCGGAGGAAGCCGGCGGCGACCTGCCGGGGTTGGAGAGGGAGGACGACGTCGTCGTCCAGGAGAGGGAGGCGGCACCGCCCTTGCCGACTGGGACGGCCCAAGGCAGCCGGCCTAACGCGCCGCCTACGCAATCGGCTGGAGGCGAGCCGGCTGTGAGGACGGACCTGGTGGTCCGGTCGCCATCGCGCCAGCGCGCGGGGAAGGCAACTTCGGCTCCGGACCCGCAGAAGGCCGCGGGCTCCAGCTCGTCGGCCCAGGACATGGAGACGGCCAGCGCCTGCTCGGGGTGGGCGCCGGGTGGTGGGACGGCCGTGGTGAATGTGTCGGGGCAAGAAGTCCGGAACCTGCTTCAGTCCTAGCCGCAGTGTTGAGGCAGTATAATGACGAGTTCCTCGCGACATGGGCGGCCATTCGGGTGAGTCTTCCCGTTTTTTTTTGCTTCTTGATCTTGGTTTCTTCCATGGGGGCGCGTCAGCGCACCCACTGGGTGTAGTCCCCGAGTTCCGAGTCGGCTGCTGAGCAGGCGGCTTGGAACTTCTTGCTAGGCTTTGTTTGCTATCTTGTTCTCATTCGCTTCTCTGTCCGACTTGCAGGACTACCACAACGTCCGTGCGGCTGCCTTCAACTCCCAGGCTCGGGAGCTGACCCAGAAGACTGCTGATCTAACTGAGAGCCGGGGTAAGTGCTTCATCTTTTATCTCACGTGGGGGCGCGTCAGTGCACCCACTGGGTGTAGTCCCCGAGATTCGGGCCGACTGCTGAGCAGTCGGGTCGGATCTTTCTTAACGACTTCTTTCTTATGGCTCTTTTTTTCTCTGCCATATCTGCAGCGGCCAACGCCAAACTAAGGGAGCAGCTGGGTGGGACCCAGGCCGCCCTTCGTGCTAAGGAAGCCGAGTTCGACGCCTTGGCTCAGGAGCGTGACCGCCTGGTCAAGAAGCTGGCCGACCAGGAGGAGAGCCACAAGGCGGCCCTGAAGGCGGTGCAGACTAGCGAGGCGCCCTCCAAGCCGAATACGAGACCGAGGCAGCGAGCTGGGCCTAGGCGAGGCAGTTGTTGATGAACGGCTACGGCCAGATCGAAGACTTGGCTGACGGTAGGCCGCCTTCTTCTTCGTTCTTTGCTTGCCGCTTGCCGTTTGGTTCATTCTCTAACTTTGTATTTTTCTCATCTTTCTCTTTCTTTCTTTCTTGTGCAGAGTACTTCCCTGGCTACTCTACTGCCGCCAACCAGGTCGTCGAGGCCCACCGCGAGGCGCAAAGGCAGGCTGGCGCTGAGATCGCGCCGAACGCTCGCCGGTCGCTTGAGGAACAGCTCCTGGCGATTCAAGCCCGCCTCCAGCCGGCTCACCGCATGCTCCGCCGGCTTCAACGTGTTGGGGCGCAGGTGCTGGCCTCTCTCTGGCCCGGCGAGGTGATTCCCCGCACCCCCAGTCGGACTGCCGACTGGCTGGAGGTAGCGGTCGGCCGCTTCGAGGTCTGGAAGGCTTCTGCAGCTCGGTCAGGCGCCAGGTGGGCGCTGGAGTTCGTCAAAGCCTGGTATCCTGAGCTGAGCTTGGACCAGCTGGCCACCTGGCGGCAGGAGGCCGACACAGGGCTGGAGCCAGCGCGGCCGGCTATCATCCAGCATGCCTCGGCGATGGCCGACTACACCGACACCAGTGCCTTTGCTCCTGAGGTGGATGATAACGGCGTTGCCCAGCCGGAGGAGTGGTTCGGGCTGAACCCAGTAGATGGCGAGGACTCGGCGGATGAGATCGACTCCAGCGACGAGGGCGAGGAGGAGGAGGAGGAGGGTGAAGATGCCGTGCCAGATGGTGGAGCAGCCGGCCAGCCTCAGCTTGACCGTGCCTCCAGCAACAAGGCGCGTGCGAGCGCACCGCCTGCAGCCGGCGATGATGAAGCCGAGACTCGCCAGCCGGCCACTCCTCCAGCCGGCGCTGCCGTCTCCACCGACCAGCCCGGCTCCCCTGTTGTGCCCTTAGCCTAATCTGCAGCCTTTACTTTCCTGTTTTATTACTCTTTGAACAATATTTTGTTAAGTTTGCGCAGTTCCACCCACTGGGGTGTATTCAAACTATATTGGCTGCCGGCCTGTTGAAGGCTTTATGTGTAAATATAATCATGCATGTGTTTGGCTTTCCATTGTTCTTGCTTTTCATCCTTTAGCTATTTCCTTTGCCGCCCTCCCTTGGTTGTCACCTTCCCAGCCGGACAGCTGCTCTGCAGTCTGTGGCTGGAGAGGTGCTTGGCCGGTTGGGAGGGCAAGTACGCTAGCTTTCTTGGATTGTAGCGAAGTGACTGGGAAGCCGGCCAGCTGGCTGTTCTGACAACCGGTAGGCGTGGTGGGAGGCCGGCTTGTGTTATATAAGTTCGTTAGTCCTTTGCCGTTTTTCATGTTGGCATCCTTTCCTGCCTTTGGCTCTTGCCAGTTGGACAGTCGGTTCTTCGAGCAGCGACTTACAACAAGAGAGGGCTCGGGTGCTGGCACACTACTTGTCTGACTTTAGGTAGGACTTTTAATATAACTCAAGGCGGCCAGTCCCCGGGCCGACTAGTCGAACCCGGTGCCAGATAGAGAATCAAATGTAATAGTACATTCATGGGTATGACATTCGTCATTCATAGATAAAGGAGGGTAGTCCCCGAGTGCGCCTCGGGGGGCCCGTTGTCTTGTACTTAATACAAAAAGGTAGCGTGATACATACTGCTTTTAACTGTAAAATCTTCTCAGGAGATTGGCGTTCCATGGTCGTTCCGACTCCTTGCCGGAATCATCCCTCTTGCGTGCCCTCGGCTTCTGTCTGTTGATCAGGTAGTAGGAGTCGTTGCCTAGGGCCATGTTGATGACGAAAGGGCCTTCCCAAGGGGCCGAGAGCTTGTGCTGGCCGGCTGTTCGCTGGATCAGCCGAAGCACAAGATCGCCTTCTTGGAAGGATCTTGGCTTGACCTTCTGGTTGTGGTAACGGCGCAAACCCTGCTGGTAGATGGCGGACCGGTTGAGTGCTAACAGCCAGCCTTCTTCCAGCAGGTCGACACCGTCTTCTCGCGCTTCCTTGGCTTGCGCCTCCGTGTACATGGTGACCCGAGGCAAGTCGAACTTGATGTCAGTTGGGATGACAGCCTCGGCACCATATACAAGGAAGAAAGGAGTGAAGCCGGTTGACTTGTTCGGGGTAGTACGCAGACTCCAGAGGACAGCCGGAAGCTCATCGAGCCAGCAGCCGGCCGAACGCTCCAGTGGTACGACCAGTCGGGGCTTGATGCCGGAGAGGATGAGGCCATTTGCTCGCTCGACCTGGCCGTTTGACTGCGGGTGGGCAACGGACGCTAAGTCCAGTCGGATGCCCTGTGTCGCGCAGAAACGTGCCAGTGCTCCCTTGGAAAAATTCGTGCCGTTGTCGGTGATGATGTTGTGTGGTATACCATACCGAGTGGTGATGTCTGCGATGAATTTCACGGCAGTCGGCCCGTTCAGCTTCTTGATTGGCTTCGCTTCAATCCACTTGGTGAATTTGTCCACGGCGACAAGCAGATGTGTCATGCCGCCGTGGGCTGTCTTGAATGGGCCCACCATGTCCAGCCCCCAAACGGCAAAGGGCCAGGTGAGAGGGATGGTCTTGAGTGCAGAAGCCGGCAGGTGTTGCTTGGAGCTGAAAACTTGGCATCCTTTGCAACATTTGACTAATTCCTTGGCGTCTTCCAAAGCAGTCGGCCAGAAGAAACCATGGCGGAAAGCTTTGGCGACAAGTGATCTTGAAGCCGCGTGGTGGCCGCATTCGCCTTGGTGGATATCCTTGAGGATTGCTATGCCCTTCTCTGGCTCGACGCAGCGCTGGAAGACTCCAGTGACGCTACGCTTAACAAGTTCTCTGTTTATTATTGCGTATGCTCCGGCTCGGCCTTGAACTAGTCTTGCCGAGATCTCATCAGTGGGCAGCTCTCTGTTTACTAGGAAGTTGAGGATAGGCTGGGCCCATGATGGAGCTGTGACTTCTTCTATTGTCAGTACGACTACGGTGACCCGGGTGGGTGGGTTGGGTGGTGGAGAGTTGGAGTCGGCCACCGCCTATTGTGTCGTTGCAGTCCCCGGGCCGACTGCTGCAGTCCCCGGGCCGGGTTTTGAAGTCCCCGAGCCGGGTGCGACTACGGTAGTCCCCGGGCCGCTTGTCGAAGTCCCCGAGCCGCCTGCTGGGTTCCCCCAGTCGGATCCGACTGCATCAGGGGCAGGCGATACGAAGATGGAGTCCGATTCTGGAGACGGCTTGACAGACGGTTTGAGGAGGCGCTGGAGAGGGACGCCGGTTGGTATAGCTTGTCGGGTGGAGCCGATCCATGCCAGGGCATCTGCTTGCTTGTTGTCGGCCCGTGGCACGTGGAGGAACTCGCACCCTTCAAAGTATCCGCTGATTTGCTGGACGAGGAATCGATAGCTCGCCATGTTTGCGTCCTTGGCATCCCAGTCGCCAGATGACTGCTGGACCACCAAATCCGAGTCGCCATAACACAGGATCCGGCGTATGCCGAGTTCTTTGGCTAGCTGGAGCCCGTGAATGAGCGCTCATACTCAGCCACATTGTTGGAGGCGGCAAAATGGATTTGCAATGTGTATCTGAGCTTGTCGCCCTTGGGAGAGGTGAGGACAATGCCGGCTCCCAAGCCGGTGCGCATCTTGGATCCGTCGAAGTGCATCCGCCAATGAGTGGAGTCGGGAGCCGGCGGTAGGTACTGGGTCTCGACCCAGTCGACAAGGAAGTCGGCCATTGCTTGGGATTTGATGGCGGTGCGGGGCTGGTAGAAGATCGTGTAAGGAGCCAGCGCAATGGCCCACTTAGCCACCCGGCCGGATGCATCCCGGCTGCCGATGATCTCGGCAAGCGGGGCAATGCATACGACCGTGATGGGATGCTCTTGAAAGTAGGGCTTCAGCTTCTTGGCGGCGAAGTACACTCCATAGCACATCTTCTGGTAATGCGGGTAGTTTTGCTTCGAGGTGGACAGTACTTCGCTTAAATAATATACCGGCCTCTGGACTAACTGAGCTCAGCCTTCTTCTGGGCGCTGGACCACGATGACTGTACTGACCACTCGGCTAGTCGCAGCAATGTATAGGAGCATGGGCTCTTTCTCAGTCGGCGCTGCCAGGACAGGTGGTGTGGTCAGCATCTTCTTCAACTCGTGGAAAGCTTTGTCTGCTTGGTCGTTCCACTCGAAGTGGGTGGACTTCTTCATGAGTCGGTACAGGGGGAGAGCCTTCTCCCCTAGCCGGCTGATAAAGCGGTTTAGGGAGGTCAGGAACCCGGTAAACTTATGAACGTCTCGCAACTTGGTAGGAATCTCCATTCTCTCTATGGCCTTGATCTTCACTGGGTTGCACTCAATGCCGCGTTCGGAGACCAAAAAGACTAGAAGCTGGCCGGCTGGTACTCCGAACACGCATTTCTCAGGGTTGAGCTTGATCTGGAATCGGCGCAAGTTGGCAAATGTTTCTCTGAGGTCTTCCAGCAGGGTGCCGCTCTTCTTCGTCTTCACCACAATATCGTCTACATAGACGTGGGCATTTTTGCCGAGTTGCTTGAGGAGGCATTTCTGCATGCAACGCTGAAAAGTGGCATCGGCATTCCTCAAGCCGAATGTCATAGTCAGGTAGCAGAAAGCTCCGAATGGTGTGATGAAGGCGGTCTTCAGGCGGTCGGCTGGGTCCAACTTGATCTGGTGGTATCCTGAGTAAGCATCCAAGAAACTCAACAACTCGCATCCGGCTGTGGAGTCTATCACTTGATTGATCTGTGGTAGGGCAAACGGATCTTTGGGGCAGGCTTTGTTGAGGCTGGTGTAATCTATACACATACGCCATTTATTGTTCTTCTTCAACACCAAGACTGGGTTGGCAAGCCACTCTAGAAAAACACCTCCATAATGAAGCCGGCGGCCAGGAGCCGGGCTATCTCTTCTCCTCCGACAGTCGGCGGAGAGGCTGCATGACTGGTTTCGCGTCCGCTCGGACGTGTAGCTTGTGCTCGGCGAAATCCTTTAGAACACCCGGCATGTCCTTTGGGGACCATGCAAAGATGTCCCGATTCTCACGGAGGAAGTCGATGAGCCCGCCTTCCTATTTACTGTCCAGGTTTGCACCAATGACAGCAAACCTCTCCGGGTTCTCCGGGTCCAGAGGTATCTTCTTTGTCTCCTAGGCCGGCTGGAAGGAGCCCTGAGCATCATACTCCTTGGGGCTGGGGGGACAGGGCCGGCTGCTTGCCGGCCATGGCCACGACTCAGTCCAGCATCTTCTTCTCTTCAGCAATCACGAGGGGCTCGGCCAGTCGGCTACTGGCCGCAGCGCACTCAATGGACTTCTTGTAGTCTCTGGCTATGCTGATGATCCCCTTTGAACTCAGCATCTTCATCTTGAGGTAGGCATACTGGGGCACAGCCATGAACTTGTCCAGGGCAGGTCGGCCAAGCAAGGTGTGGTAAGGGCTCTCTAGATCCACTACTTCAAACCAGATCGCTTCTCGGCGAAAGTGATCCTTGTCTCCGAAGAGAACATCCATATTGATCTTGCCGATTAGGGAGCAGGACAAGCCGGGTACGATGCCATGGAACACAGTCCGGCTTGGCATGAGCTGCTTCGCCTTGAGGTTCAACTTTTCCATGTTGTCGTGGTACAGTATGTTGATGCTGCTTCCACCATCAATCAGCACGCGGGAGAAACGGGCAGCTCGCCTTTCCGTCGCGAGGGTGGCGTCAAACACCCATGCGTAGGATCCGGAAGACGGCATCACCTCTGGGCGATCGGCTCGGCTCCAGCTGATAGGCCTTTTAGACCAATGCATGAACTCGGGGCTGCTGGAGGCGACTGCGTTGACTTCTTGGTGCTGTCGGCCCCGACTGCGCTTGTCTTGAATCTGGCTCGTGAAGACGACGTAGGCGGCTTGCTCATCTGGGAACTCATCCTGAATGGCTCCGACTGCTGGTCGAACAGCCGGCTGCTGAGGGGCTGGAGGCGGCGGGCCAGGAGGCGGAGGCTGCACCAGCCCCTCGCCCTTGGTGATCCGCGTGAGCCAATGGTACTTCCGGGTCGTGTGGTTGGACGGCTTCGCGCCACTGTGGAACGTGCAGGGGGCATCGAGAGTTTGCTCGTAGGAGAAGGCCGGCTGCCAAGCCGGCCTGCCGCCCTTCTTCTTGGGAGCGGGCCGCTCTTCGGGCTGCTCGTCTTCGACGGTGGCTATTTGCCGACTGGTGGAAGGTGGCATAGGGGCCTTGCGCTTGTGGTCGTTCTGGTAGGGGCGTCGGTTGGAGTCACCTGCCGGCGTCTTGGGAGCCGGAGCGAGCACCTTTCCAGAGGCGTCCACTCGGAGCTCGGTCTTCATCGAGGAGTCGGCCGTGGCGTACTTGTCTGCTATGATTAGCAGCTCGTCGAGGGTGGTCGGCTCGTCGCAGAGGAGTCGGTGCTTGAGGAGGGTGCCCTCTCGGCACCCGGCGGTGAAGTATTCTATGGCTTGAACCTCATGCACCCCCTTGCAGGAGTTGCGGAGCTCGGCCCAACGCGTGAGGTAGTCGCGAGTCGATTCGCTGGGCCCTTGGACGCATAAGGAGAGCTGACGGGGCTTGGGAGGCCGCTTGTATGTGTTGGTGAAATTGCGGACGAAGACTTCCGTGAAGTCTAGCCAGCTGTTGACGCTGTAGGGCTTGAGGCTGTTCAGCCAGGTGCGTGCCGTGCCCTGAAGCATGAGAGGGACATACTTCACGGCAACGCGCCTGTTGCCGTTTGCTATGCTGACTGCGGTAGAGTAGTCGATCAACCAATCTTCCGGCTTCATGGAGCCGTTGTATTTTGGCGTGTCTCTTGGGAGTGAGAACCCTTTGGGGAAGGGCTCATCACGGATGCGGGGGCCAAAGCAAGGCGGGCCGACATCATCTTCTTCTTCTAGTGCCAGGGATCACGCTAGGCGGTCGATCCGGTGGGGGGCATCATTCTCGCCGACTCCTTCGCGGTGGCCTAGTCGGCCACCGAGTGTCGGATGCGTGACAGGCGGCGGGGTGGGATATCTCTCCCCACGAGGCGGGGGGAGGCGGATTGCCTTGTCGTTCCACCGCTCGGGGGCGGCCTTCTACGTCGCGCTCAATGATGACCCGAGTCCGGCTGCGGCTAGCAGCCTGCTCCTTGTCTTTCCTTGCGCGAGCGCCGCTTGCAGTCGGCGTCTAGGATGTTGCGGCGTGTTCTCGACGTGGGTGAGGACTCTCAGCGCGGGCGCCGGCTTCATGCCGTTCCGCGGCCGCGTCGATCTGCTGCTGGATGCATCTAGTCATGTAGGGGAGCTCATCAGCCCCCAGCCCGTTCAGCTCGTCTACAGCCGCCTGAGCGGCACGCAGGTTCTCGAGTGGCGTGGCATAGACTGGGCGGTCAGCTCCCAGCATGCTGGCGATGGATGCGTCGCGCTTCTTGACGAGGCCGGCTCGGCTCGGCCCGCCAGGAGGCGGCGTACCAAAGGCGGCGCGGTCGACTTCTCGCTGGTGAGCCAAAGTGAGGCGTCTCATGGATGCTATCTTCTGGCCCTCCGCGATGAGGGTGAGGCGGCGTGCCTCCAGAGTCTCGACGTCGGCGTCGGCCGGGATGGGGACGGACAAGTCGTGCAGCGCCGCTTGTAGGGCGTCGTGGGCGTTCTCGCCCGAAACGGTGCCATGGCTGATGACCAGCACCTCAGTGACAGCGCTGCTGCCACTGTCGCCTCGAGGGAGAGGGTCGTCGATGATCACCACATCGGTGGGGAAGGCATCAAGCGATGTCGTGTCGGAGTCGACAAGCATGGGTCGGTGGAGCCGACCGACTCCAAGTCCACAGCAAGCTCGCTGGAGACGTGAAGCTGGTCGAGGAGGCTGACGAGGCGGCTCTCGGGGTAGTCTGTGCCCGCGTCGGACGCGGGCTCGTCGGAGATGCGAGTCTCGCCAAGAAGGTCGGCGAGGCAGCTCGCCGCGCAGGCGTCATCGACGCCTTGCAGCGCATCAGGGTAAACGCCATCGGGCGTAGCAGGCTGGCTACGCTCGCGGGGGAGAAAAAGGGTTCCCGTCCAGAACAGGTCTCCGGACGACGGTGCACCTGGCCCCACAGTGGGCGCCAAATGTCGGGTGGTAGGTGCGACATATGCCAACGGGTGTCTTATCATTGTGGGAGCCAGTAAGACATCGCCGGTGCCTGGAAACGGGATAAGGCGAAGACATGCACGCCGGCGAATCTTACCCAGGTTCGGGCTCTCCGTGGAGATAACACCCCTAGTCCTGCTCTGCGGGGTCTCCGCATGATCACTAGATCAACACAAGTAGCTACAAGTGCTCCTTGAGCTGTTTGACTAGGGGAAGAAGAAGGGCAAGGCTAGCTCTCCTTTTCTCTCTATGTGGTGTGTAAAACTCTATCAGATCAACCCTTTGCATGGGTGTCCCGGGGGATTTATATAGGCCTACCCCCCAGGGGTACAATGGTAATCCGGCTGGGTGCGGGTCCCAGCCGTCAGTGTCTGTGCTCGTTGGCTTCTTCGCCGGCGGTTGGGGCCCGCCGACTGGGGGCCTTGTCGGCGGCTAGTTACTATGGCCTCGCCCCTGAGGACGAGGGCTTTGTCGAGGTAACCGTGGCTACAGTGCCGCCGCCTAGCGGGCTCTCACTGTAGCCTCACCTCGTCTTGTCTCCTTAATGATGCACATGTTTCGAGGGAGGGAGGTAGCCGGCTATTGGGAGCCGACTATGCCCCAGGCCGACTAGGGGAGGCTGGGCCGCCTTCGAGCGTCTCTCTGGCTGAAGGGGCCCACCGCCCGCGGGCCGTACTGGCGCCTGTCGTGGGTGACGTCGAGGTCAACATGGCTACAGTGCTGCGCCGGACGGGGGATGGCTGACCCGTACGGCGCCCTGTGGCCATGCATGTTCCGGGATTCCGGGGTGGTTGGCTGTACTGCGGCCACGCCCCGTCTTATCACCGTTATGTGGGTGCAGCCCTGGTGGGTGTAGTCTTGGCCGGCTTCTGGGAGCCGGCCTTCTTCATGGCCAGCTTCTGGGAGTCGGTCCTCTTTGGGCCGGCTTCCTGGAGTCGGCCATCTCGTAGCTTTCTTTGGGAAGGTTTTTGAGGCCGGGTCGCCTTCTGGTAGTCGGCCTTGGGGATAGCCGGCTAGAGGAAGGCGGCCCCATGCTCTGGATGCTTGAAGGCTCGATTGGCCTGATAATTTTTCGAAGAGCCAGGGGGAGTCGGTTAGGCTACCCGTGGCCATTTACTCCGACACCTTTGCTCTTGCATTACTGTATTTACTCATACCAACTATTTTCAAATTTGAAGGATGGAATTGAAACTCCAATGGCGCAACTGGTATGTTTTAAACCTGTTTCTTTAACTAGTTTGTTGTTGTAACCTGCTCTATGTTGATTTCAGTTTCAATTGAATAAACAGTTATGTTCTCATGTCATGCACATTACAAGTGTTGTTATTGCTCTATAGTTACCCACACTTATATTCGGTCTATTCTGCTTTGTCTTGAACAAATATTATTTGAACTGTGTCTCTATCTTGATTTGGCAACAAAAACTAGAATGATATAGACCATAAAGTGACCATGGTACATAGATATATGTTTGTTTCATGCTGTTATCCTGTCCACTTTACTACTGAACTCCTTTACCAAAATGAGTTTCATATACAACATGGTAAACATGTGATGTGTCTGCTTGTTTCTCTTTTAGAATGCGGACAAAATATTGGAGAACAGTACCGCATTATCAAATGGTAAAGGAAGTAATGCAGATAAGGTTCAAGATAGTGAGACATCCCTGTTGGTCTCCAAGAAAGCTGATAAAAACTATCTTGACGACAGTGAGGGAACCCAAAAGTCTTGCCTTGATGTAGTGTTCGAGTTACTGGCCACTACTGCTGGCACAAGCTCTTCGAACTCGCTGCCTGAATCAGTTCGTCTTCTTGAGTCTCGACTTCAAGTTGAAAGACATCGATCAGATGTGCTCCGACAGGAAGCTGAAGGACTGAGGAAGTCCCTGCAGAATTCAGATGCATATTTACTGGTGCAACAGCAAGCGCTGGAGGATTTAAGCGCCAAACAAGAGAAAGTTAAAAAGCATGTTAAGCATCTTGCCAGCATTATGGGTACCCAGGATATTGTTTCTTGAGATCTTCTGAAGTGGTTTCAGTTATGGATTTGTTTTGCTGCGGCGTTTATTTGCGCTGGTCGCCAACTTTGACAACTAGTGTATTTGATATGCTGCTTTGTTCCCTATATTTGCACTGGTGGCGAACTTTGATGCCCAGTGGATGTAATATGTGTAATAGCCGTGATAGCCTAGCGTTAGTTGCTTGCTTATTTATTTCCTTGTTGTCTTGTTTATTTGTTTCCTTGTAGTCATTGCAGTTCTTTTTCCGCGGTTAGCTAGTGGCTGCAATAACCTATTTTTTTAAACAAGGCCACAATAACCATGGGCTAATATTTACTGTAGTGACACTAGGCCTCCTACTGGCCGTAGAAATAGTGGGCCTTCTACGGGCCGTAGAAACAATGGGCCTTCTACGGGCCGTAGAAACAATGGGCCTTCTGCGGGCCGCATCATCAATGGGCCTTATACGGGCCGTATGATCGATTGGCCAAACATGGGCCAAACAGACCGCATTATGGCCGTAAACGGGCTAGAGTTGGAATCGTCCGTTCATGGGCCGACCATAACGGGCCATCGTTAATAGGCCGTATTTGATGACGCTATGAAAATGGCCCAACGTATTAACGGACCACAAACGGGCCGATTGTAACCACGGGCTGAATTTGGCCGACAAGCAGAAAATGACAGTAACGGGCCGTAAGTAAACGAATGCTGGAAATGAGCCCAAGAATAAATGGGCTCTGAGAAGGCCGAAAGATAACATGGGCTGGAAACGGCCCAACGGAATAACGGGCCGTTAATGGGTATAAAGTGATACACTGTTCATTACGGGCCAGTTTCACCACGGTCCGTTAATGGGTGTAAAGTGATACACTATTCATTATGGGCCAGTTTCACCACGGGCCGTTAATAGGCCAAGAGTTACATAGGGCCTCATATGGGCCGAAAGACGTCATGGGCCATACATGGGCCAGAAGTGAAAACGGGCTAGAATCATATTGGATGGCCCAGATGACGCTACTGGGCCTAATTCGGATAGGGCGTAACGGGCCTTGGGTTAGCGGGCTGTAAATGGGCTATATGCGAACATGTCGTTAACAGGCTTTCCTTGGGCCGGCCCGCCACCTTTTGACCAAGTCAAACGGGCCGGCCTTTTCACAGGAATGGGCCTCTGTTGGGCCGTGCCACGTGTCGATGTATCATAGGCGCCTTCTGTCCAATGAGTGGATGACATCTGTCCCAACGATGAGCCGACACGTGTTTCCTCCAGCCAATGATGATTTTACACGTGGAAAATCCCCATTGGTCGGGGTTGTTAGCGGGTTATCGGATCCAAAACCCAACCCGATAGCTTAACGGTGTTCCGTTACGGTGGATGCCACGTGTCGGTCACCCTTGACGAAAGAACTTCTGTGACGCGCGATTTATCGTCATGGAAGTGCACACTTCCGTGATGATAATTTTGGTAATGTCATGGAACACTTGTACGACAGCATAGGTATGACTATCTTGATTCTGTCATAAAATCTTCATGGATGTACATGCATGACAAAAAACGCGACCTACTGTGACAAACACGTATCATCATGGAAGTGTATTTTTTGTAGTGCATCTTTGATTAACGAGCTAGTCAAGTAGAGGCATACTAGGGACACTCTGTTTTGTCTATGTATTCACACATGTACTAAGTTTCCGGTTAATACAATTGTAGCAAGAATAATAAACATTTATCATGATATAAGGAAATATAAATAACAACTTTATTATTGCCTCTAGGGCATATTTCCTTCAGTCTCCCACTTGCACTAGAGTCAATAATCTAGATTATATAGTAATGATTCTAACACCCATGGAGTCGTGGTGTTAATCATGTTTTGCTCGTGAGAGAGGCTTAGTCAACGGGTCTGCAACATTCAAATTCGTATGTATTTTGCAAATCTCTATGTCTCCCTCCTTGACTTGATCGCGGATGGAATTGAAGCGTCTCTTGATGTGTTTGGTTCTCTTGTGAAATCCTGATTCCTTCGCTAAGGCAATTGCTCCAGTATTGTCACAAAAGATTTTCATTGGACCCGATGCACTAGGTATGACACCTAGATCGGATATCAACTCCTTCATCCAGACTCCTTAATTTTCTACTTCCGAAGCAGCTATGTACTCCGCTTCACACGTAGATCCCGCCACGACGCTTTACTTGGAACTGCACCAACTGACAGCTCCACCATTCAATATAAATACGTATCCAGTTTGTGACTTAGAGTCATTCGGATCAGTGTCAAAGCTTGCATCGACGTAACCATTTACGATGAGCTCTTTGTCACCTCCATAGACGAGAAACATATCCTTAGTCCTTTTCAGGTATTTCAGGATGTTCTTGACCGCTCTCCAGTGATCCACTCCTAGATTACTTTGGTACCTCACTGCTAAACTAATAGCAAGGCACACATCAGGTCTGGTACACAACATTGCATAAATGATAGAACCTATGGCTGAAGCATAGGGAATGACTTTTATTTTCTCTCTATCTTCTGCAGTGGTCGGGCATTGAGTCTGCCTCAACTTCACATCTTGTAACACAGGCAAGAACCCTTTTTTGACTGATCCATTTTGAACTTCTTCAAAACTTGATGAAGGTATGTGCTTTGTGAAAGTCTAATTAAGCGTCTTAATCTATCTCTATAGATCTTGATGCCCAATATATAAGCTGCTTCATCGAGGTCTTTCATTGAAAAATTCTTATTCAAGTACCCTTTTATGCTATTCAGAAATTCAACATCATTTCCGATCAACAATATGTCATCCATATATAATATCAGAAATGCTACAGAGCTCCCACTCACTTTCTTGTAAATATAGGCTTCTCCAAAAGTCTGTATAAAACCATATGCTTTGATCACACTATCAAAGCGTATATTCCAACTCCAAGAGGCTTGCACCAGTCCATAAATCGATCGCTGGAGCTTGCACACTTTGTTAGCACCTTTTGGATCAACAAAACCTTCTGGTTGCATCATATACAACTCTTCTTTAAGATATCCATTAAGGAATGCAGTTTTGACATCCATTTGCCAAATTTCATAATCATAAAATTCGGCAATTGCTAACGTGATTCGGACAGACTTAAGTATCGCTACGGGTGAGAAGGTCTCATCGTAGTCAACTCCTTGAACTTGTTGAAAACCTTTCGCAACAAGTCATGCTTTGTAGATAGTAACATTACCGTCAGAGTCAGTCTTCTTCTTGAAGATCCATTTATTCTCTATGGCTTGCCGATCATCGGGAAAGTCAACCAAAGTCCACACTTTGTTCTCATACATGGATCCCGTCTCAGATTTCATGGCCTCAAGCCATTTTGCGGAATCTGGGCTCATCATCGCTTCCTCATAGTTCGTAGGTTCATCATGGTCAAGTAACATGACCTCCAGAACAGGATTACCGTACCACTCTGGTGCGGATCGTACTCTGGTTGACCTACGAGGTTTAGTAGTAAATTGATCTGAAGTTTCATGATCATCATCATTAGCTTCCTCACTAATTGGTGTATGAATCACTGGAACTGATTTCTGTGATGAACTACTTTCCAATAAGGGAGCAGTGTCGGCGTTCTGGGAACGGGGGTCCCCAGACTTGCCTGCCTGCGGCCCACGGCGTGGCTGTGCTACAGGCCTGTACGGCCCATCTTCATCAGCGAGACATTCAAGACCCTCGCGAGGAGGGCGACGCAAGACCTCCTCAGGAGCGGCCTCACCAGGCTGCCTCGCGAGGAGCGGAGGAAGAAAGGCAGGGAAAACCTCGCGAGGCTCTCGTGACATGAGCCATGACGATCAAGATCAGACGGGCGCCAGGCGGGCACCAACACGCGCAGTGTCCTTGTTTCCTCTTTGGTGCTTAGGGGGCAAGTGCAGGTGCGGAGTACCGAGGCATCAAGCGAAGGTTTCCATATCAGTGCAATGAGACCAAGACCAGCAGGACGGCAGAACGGAGGTCACCATGGAGCCCAAGACGGCGTCACCACCAGAGACTTTTGCAGGCGAAGACCGCTTTTGTCAGGATAAGCTGTACTAGCTGTCCCCTTTCGAATTGGCCGTTGTTGGCTCCCTTGCCACTCAATATTTGGGAAGAGGATCAGGGCCTATATAAGTAGAACTAGACACCACAGTAGAGAGCACCGGGTAATCCATTGAGAAGCCCCTAACACCCACAAGTTCGCAAAGCACAAGAACACCTCATCCTCAGGAGGCTGTTCTTCCCCTTGTACTGTTCTTCATCAGCCCTAGAGGCAATCCATCCACCACCACACTGGAGTAGGGTATTACACCGCAACGGTGGCCCGAACCAGTATAAATCTTGTGTCTTTGTGTTGCGAGTTCGTCCGCGAGATCTTAGTGAGCTAGGGCGCAGATCAGTAGGGAGGAAATCTTCGCGCGCACCCCAGTGTTCGAACCTCAAGGGTTTTGCCGAAACCCGTGATCCGACATTTGGCACACCAGGTAGGGGTGCGTCGTAGCTCCTCTCCGCCGACCTACGCTCCGCCGCCACCACACTTTGCCCTCATGGCGGGCGCCCCGCTACCAGCTCCAACGGCCGGCGCTGACGACGGGGCCAGGGGGCTTCGAGCCCTAGCCCCCGCCCTATGGCAGGTGCGATGGCCACCCAAGTTCAGGCCGGAGATGCCGCCACGCTACGACGGCGCGGCGGACCCGTCGGCTTTTCTGCAGGCATACGAGGAGGCAGTCCTCGAGGCCGGGGGCGATGACAAGGTCATGGCCAACTGGCTCCCCATAGCCCTCGCCGGCGAGCCACGCGCCTGGCTGCTCAACCTCCCTGGATCCACGGTAGCATCCTAGGAGGAATTTCGCGACCTCTTCACTGCGCGCTACGCGGTACCGGCACACCACGCAGTCACGGCCCTGCTGGGCGGCTCTCAAGCACCGCCTTCGGATCGCCACGTCAAGTCGTTCCTCCGCCAGATTTGTGCCGCTTCCAAGCGCTCGGGGGCTCCGCCGGGTTGGGCTGCGCCAGAGGCCGACCTCACCTTCGGCTCAGAAGACCACCCCGACTCCACCGCCGGCTTGGGCATGCTCGCAATGCTCTGCATGCCCACCATCTGCAACGTGGCTATTACCAAGACCCTCATCGACGGCGGCGCCGGCCTCAACTTGCTCTCCGTGGAGGCCTTCAGCCTTCTTCATGTGCCACTCGAGCAGCTCAGCCTCAGCAAGCCTTTCCCAGGAGTTGGTGGTGGCACTACCCGCTCCCTGGGGCAGATCCGCCTCCCCGTCACCTTCGGCACGCGCGACAACTACCGCACCGAGCTGGTCAACTTCGACATCGCCCGCATCGGCCTCTTGTACAACGCCATTCTCGAGTACCCAGCTCTGGCCCAGTTCATGGCGGTTACTCATCCGGCCTACAACCTCATGAAGATGCCCGGAAGCAAAGTCGTCCTCACTGTCTAGGGGGACGCCAAGGAGGCCCTGGCGGCGCTCAAGCTCGCCCTCAAGTTGGCTGCGGTAGTGCAGCCTGCCGATGCAGGCACCTCCGAGCCCAAGGGAGCCGCACCAACCAAGAAGAAGCAGTTGTTCACACAAGACAAGGCGGAAACCAAGCAGGTGCCAGTCGATGAGGACGGGCCCTCAGGAGCCACCTTTACCATAGGTGCCATCCTCAACCCAAGTCAATAGGAAGCGTTGGTGAAATTCTTGCGCGCGAACAAGGATATATTCGCGTGGGAGCCCAATCAGCTGGTGGGAGACCCGAGAGAGGTGATTCAGCATCATTTAAGGGTATGCCCCAATGTACGCCCTGTGAAGCAGCGGGCGAGACGTCAGTCCACTGAGAAGCAGGCCTTCATCGTCCAAGAGACCCGCAAGCTGGAGGCGGCGGGTGCCATTCGCGAGGTTTGGAATCCCGAATGGCTGGCGAACCCCGTCGTAGTCTCCAACAAAGGGTGGATCCCCTGTCCGGCCTTTCTTTCCACATGAGGCCGGACAGTTCAATCAGGAGGCTCCAGATCCCAAACCTCCCTCGCGCAATGCGAAACGACCACCACGTGGTCGGGATAGTGCGACGGACCGACCACCCCGCGGTCAGGATAAAACGGCAACTCAGGCCGAACAACAGCCCGCCCCACCGCCTCGTAAAAATAGAGACAGAACAGCTCGGGACTATACATACGACCTTTGGCAGGACCTGGATAGTAGAGCAGGACACACTAGATCAATCTATAGATCGCGGGGACGCTTCCCGACTCGGGATGATGGCTACGTATTCGGACGTGACAAACCTAGTCACGCCTGGGCCGATAACCGCAGACGGACTTCATCGGAGGTGCGCCGTGACGCAACCCGATATAGAGGCGCCGCACACCCTTTCTGCTTCATAGATGAAGTACTGGGTCACGAATTCCTCGAGGGGTTCAAGCCCGTCAATATCGAATCATACGACGGAACAACCGATCCCGCAGTGTGGATCGAAGATTTTATTCTCCACATCCATATGGCCCGAGGAGACGATCTCCACGCCATCAAATACCTCCCACTGAAATTAAAAGGGCCAGCTAGACACTGGCTAAATAGCCTGTCTGAAAATTCCATCGGCAGTTGGGAGGACTTGGAAGAAGCTTTTCTTGACAACTTCCAAGGTACTTATGTCCGGCCACCAGACGCTGATGACTTAAGTCATATAGTTCAACAACCTGGAGAATCAGCCAGAAAATTCTGGACTAGGTTCCTAACCAAAAAGAACCAGATCGTTGACTGTCCGGATGCCGAAGCCCTAGCGGCCTTCAAACACAGCATCCGCGACGAATGGCTTGCCCGCCACCTTAGCCAAGAAAAGTCGAAGTCTATGGCAGCCCTCACGGCACTCATGACCCGCTTTTGCGTGGGTGAGGGTAGTTGGCTGGCTCGTAGTACAAACACAGCCAACGAGGCAGGCCCCTCTAAGGCCAAAAACAGCACCGTCAAGCTCTGGCGCAATAAACACAAACGCCGAAGTAATGGCGATAACACCGATGACACGGCAGTTCACACCGGATTCAGCGGCTCCAAGTCCAGCCAGCGGAAGAAGCCCTACAAAAGGAACAATGAGGGACCATCCAGCTTGGACCGCATACTCTATCGTCCGTGCCAGATACATGGCAGCCCAGACAAACAAGCCAATCATACCAACAGAGATTGTTGGGTTTTCAAATAGGCTGGCAAGTTAAATGCCGAGAGCAAAGAAAAGGGATCACAAAGTGAGGAAGAGGACGAAGAGACCCGGCAGCCGAACACTAGGGGGCAGAAGAAATTTCCCCCTCAAGTCAAAACGGTGAACATGATATATGCTACACACATCCCCAAAAGGGAGGGTAAGCAAGCACTCAGGGACGTCTACGCGGTAGAGCCAGTTGCCCCAAAATTCAATCCGTGGTCGTCATTCCCGATCACCTTCGGTCGTCGAGACCACCCAACTAGTATCCACCATGGCGGTTCGGCCGCACTGGTCCTCGATGCAATCATCTAGGGATTCCACCTAACACGAGTCCTAATGGACGGTGGTAGTAGCGTCAACCTCCTCTATCAGGATACAGTTCGGAAGATGGGCATTAATCCCTCACGAATCAAACCCACAAAGACTACCTGTAAAGGAGTCATACCAGGCGTCGAGCCCCGTTGTACGGGCTCAATCATGCTAGAGGTGGTCTTCGGTTCTCCGGACAACTTCTGAAGCGAAGATTTAATCTTCGATATTGTCCCCTTCCGCAGCGGCTAACACACACTGCTCGGACGAATTGCGTTCTCTAGATTCAACGTAGTGCCCCATTATGCTTATCTAAAGCTCAAGATTCCCGGTCCACGCGGCGTCATAACAGTAAATGGAAAGACGGAACGCTCTCTCCGTACAGAAGAGCACACTGCCGCCCTGGCAGCAGAGGTACAGAGCGGCCTTCTCAAGCAGAACCATAATCCGGCTGCCGAGCCCCTGGACATCATTAAGAGCGTCTGGACCACACTGCAATAGGACAGCTCGGCTCGTCAGGAGCTCGATTAGCAATTCGGCCTCCGTCCCTGTCCCGATGAGGAAGTGGCATTCGTACCACGCGTACATAATTACGCACTCAAAATTCCATGGGCATGACGGAGGCACATCTAGCTTGTGATCCATAGTTCGTCTAGACCGATCCCGGACTCACATATACCTTCACTATTTTCTTTCCCCTTTTCAGGTTTTACACAGGCCTCCTTCGAGGGCCTGATTACCGGTCCTATCAAAGGACAAGTACACCAGATTGGCGCAGAGCACATGCATACAGGGGAAGCCCTAGAGGACAATCCAATGACTACTCTAGCTGTTTTTCAAGTACCCAAATGCAGCTCTCCTCTAGTTCTGGCATGTTAAATAGCCAGTTGCTTATCACATTATTTGTATAAATGCGCTTTGACGCATTAACCTAACTATAATGGAAACAGTTTACGGCCCAAGTCAAGGGGACCCAGATATTACCTCTGCTCTTTTTTTGTTCTCCTTTGCCATTAATTACTTATATTCTCGCACCCGTGCACTTTGGTATGTTTCAATTCGCCAGGGGCTCCATATCACCCCATAATACGGCAACAAAGTCCGAACACTTCTTATAGATAAGTTCGGCACCCCGAATTTAGCATCAAATGCATTGGCTCCGAATCATGTGTTTGGTCAATAGTTGGGTTGCCCGGCTCCTGTGCTTGCTACCCTATGTTCCGCTACATCGGCTAGGGTAGTAAAGGGAGAACTACGGCGATTGCGCCCTGGTCTAAACCGGATGAGCACCTCAGTAGAGAAAGCCGAAAACTGACTGTCATGATGCGGCGAGAGCCAGTCAGCTGTTCGGAGGGCCCAAATCGTTGGAGATTTTTTCCGCATCCCGCGAAGGATCGGTACTTCTCGATCAGGCGCTGACAACACTCTGGTTCGTGTACCAGGGGCTGCACCTATGTTTATTATAAAAATCCTATGGCTAAGTCAGGGCGTTTAAGCCGCATAGTCTGATTGCCTGGTTCGTTGTGCTAAAAAACTCCTTCAAGGACCATATAATTGGATAAAGATTGTTTAGATTCCATCCCAAACATCTCCGTACTACCTACGTGAGGGCAGAAGCCGACGACTGGCCAACCCTCAGATTTCATACAACACGGCCGCACAGGAGGAAACAATTAAAACATAACAAGCATTATATTACAAACCGGCTTTGTTTTTATCATAAAATGCATGGACAAAACACGAGTGTATTCATTCGAAAATAATGTCCTGCCCGCACTACGCTGCCGCAAGTTGAGACCCTTCTAGGACATCCGCAAAATATCGCTCGGGTGTGCGGTGCTCCTTGCCCTCTGGCGGCCCCCTGGCCACCTCGACGGCGTCCATCTTTGCCCACCACATCTTGCAACAGGCGAAGGCCATGCGGGCACCTTCGATGCAGACTGATCGCTTGACGATGTCTAGCCGAGGACAGGCCTCCACCACCCGCTTCACGAGGCCAAAATAACTGCTGGGTATCGCCTCGGCTGGCCACAGCCGGATTATTAAGTCCTTCATGGCCAGTTCGGCCATCCTGTGCAGCTCGACCAACTGTTTTAGCTGATCGGTAAAGGGCACCGGATGTTCTGGCACAGCGTACTACGTCCAGAACAGCTTCTCCGTGGAGCTCCCTTCTTTGGCCCGGAAGAACTCCGCCGCATCGAACACGCTGCGTGGTAGATCCGCAAAAGCCCCTGGGCAACTCCGAATCCGGGTTAGTAAAAGGTTCTTCCTCTCCGCATACTTGCTTTGCATGTTAAATGCCTTACCCGCTGCGATCTTCTTGGCCTCCTGGATCTCCTGGAGAGCGCCCCGGGCCTCATTCTGTGCGGCCTCTCTAACTGACGCTTCGCGCTCCAAAGCCTCACACTTTTTCACCGCATCCTGGAGCTCCTGCTGGATCTCGTTGACCCGGGCCTTGAGCTTCTTACGGGCGGCTTGCTACTGGACAGCCTTCCCCTCGGCTTCGGTCAGGGAATTTTTCAGGGCCTCGACCTCGGTCGCCGTCCCTACACACATTATGACACTCCGGTCAATACTGACCACTTATTCTTTCCGAATACACAGCAAGTCGTCACTCACCTTGCTTCTTTTTGAGCTTCATCTTCACCTCGCCGACCTCGTTCTTGGCCCGCTCCAACCTCTGCTTCAATTTAGAGACTTTGGTAGCATGTGAGGTCGCGGCCAACAGCGACGCCTGCTCATTCATATATATCAAGTTATTCTCCAACAAAGGGTGGATCCCCTGTCCGGCCTTTCTTTCCGAACACCGGACAGTGTCTCAGGGGCTACTGTCAGCACGGGTCGTTCCCTTCCTACGTGACTTACCTCAAAACCTGTCAACAGATTGTTGCAGGCCTCGTTTAGTCCGCTCTTGGCGGACTGAATTTTCTCGATCACCGTACCCATGAGGACACGGTGCTCGTCCACAATGGAGGCGCCTCGTAGCGCCTCCATCAGGTTACCCGGTGCTGCTGGTTGGACAGGGGCCACCGGTGGAATCGGTGCACGCCCCTCCTTCGAAGGAGGCTGCTCGCCCGATTCTGGAGCCATATGGGTCTCCGGAATCATATCCGGCTGTAGGCCGAACTGAATACGGCCCTCTTCGCCAGTCCCCAAGGGGATCCGCTCCCCCATGTGTCCGGCAGCGGAGGTTTTGCCTTGTGCCGCCTCCCGGACAGCGTCCTGGGCTCCTCCCCGGCTCGGAGCGGTCCTCCGGGACAACACTTTAGTGTCATCCTGGGCCTCGGGGGAGTGAGCAGTCGGCGGTGACGCACTGGCCATTTCCGCCGGATCCAATGAACCTCCAGATGAGGTTCGCTGAACGCTGTCGCGAGCCGGACTACAATAGCACAATTAACCATGTCAAGACGATAAAGAGGAGAGGCCGGATATACGGGTAGATGCGAGTCGTAGTACTTATGATGCGGCCTGGGGTTTAGGGCGGGGGCGTCGCTCCGGACTGCTGTCGACGTCCCACGCGGTGTTGACCGCAAGGGCGCCCTTCCCCTTCTTGGGCGTTCCCGCCTCCAGATTCGTAGAGGCCCCCCTCTTCTTCTCCTTAGGGGGAGGTTTCTTCTCCTCCTCCTCCTCCTCCTCCTCTTCCTCGTCGTCGTCCTCAGGGACGGAGGAATGGGCTTCCTCGTCTTCGAGCGTCATACCCGAAGTGCCCTTGCGACGGGGGCCACTTTTGGCCCCCTTGGCCTTCTTCTCCGGCGCCTTACATGGCGCCGGCACCAGCATCTCCGCCAGACGCGGGATGACTGGTTCTTCAGGCAGCGGAGCCGGACACTGGATCCGCTTCGCCCTCTCCATCCAATCCTGAAAAAGGAATGATAAAACTCAGACATCGTCCTCGGAACAATTAAGTTGGGGATACGTCAAAAATAACATACCTCGTTGGCGAGGCGTTTACCAGCCTTCCTGACCCCATGTGGGGTGTATTGCTACACCCGCATGCCCTTCGAACTGCGCAACGCGGGCGCGACCTTTCAACGGCTGATGCACATCGCCTTGGGGCGGCAGCTCGGGAGAAACACGGAGGCCTACGTCGACGACATTGTGATGAAGTCTCGGGAGGCAAGGACCTTGATTCAAGACATGGAGCAGACCATCGCGAGCCTGTGCCAGGTGAATTTGCGGCTTAACCCGGTAAAGTGCATGTTCGGTGTCCCATCCGGCAAGCTATTGGGCTTCCTCGTGTCCCACAGAGGGATCGAGGCGAACCCAGAGAAGATCAAGGCCATTGAGGACATGAGCCCACCAGAGACCCTTAAGGAAATGTAGAAGCTCGCTGGTCGGGTAACTACGTTGGGACGCTTCATCTCCAAGCTAGGAGAGTGCACCGTACCCTTCTTCAAGCTGATGAAGAAGAAGGGCCCATTCGAGTGGACCCAGGAGGCCGACCGAGCTTTTCAAGACCTCAAGAGATACCTGACCAGCCCTCCGGTGATGGTGGCACCACGACCTCTCGAGCCCCTAGTACTCTACCTTGCCGCTACCCCGTACTCCGCCAGTGCAGCTCTGGTGGCAGTTCGGGAGGAGCACCAAGCCAAGGGCGCATCGTGCCAAGCTACAGCTGAAGCAATGCAAGACCAGGAAGGCGCCGTAAGAGCCTTAGCAGCGTCAACAGGAGACCAAGCTCGGCAGGACAACGTCACCGAGATTCCCACAAGCAATCAGGCGTCAGGACTCCCTCCATCTCAGGAGACGTCCCAACCTCCGCAAGACACGAGCCTTAACAGCGCGCCAGCCCTCATCGAACACCTGGTGTATTTTGTCAGCACAGTGTTGCGGGACGCGAGGGCGCGATATCCCATGCCCCAGAAGCTCCTGCTCGCGCTCTTGGTGGCCTCGTGCAAGCTGCGGCACTACTTCTAGGGCCACCCCATCAAGGCCGTCTCTGCCTACCCATTGGAGAGGGTGCTCAGGAGCCCAAATTCTGCTGAAAGGGTCGCTGAGTGGAACATCGAGCTGCAAGCATTCCAGTTGGAGTTTAGCACTATCAGGGTCATCAAGGGAGCTGCGCTCGCTGATTTTGTGGCGGAATGGACGGATGCCCCGACACTTGAAGTAGGTGAAGACCGGTCCACCTCACCAGGAAGCGAGGCGCCAGACGGTTGGGTCATGTATTTCGATGGCCCCTTCGCACATCAGGGTGCAGGGGCTGGAGCAGTACTCATCTCGCCCACTCAGGACAAGCTCTACTTCGCCATGCAGCTCTGCTTTCAGCAGGGCAAGAAGGTCTGCAACAACATCGCGGAATACGAGGGCCTCATAGCTGGCCTGAAGGCTGCGGCAGCTCTGGGGGTGAAGCGCCTTACCGTTAAGGGCGACTCGCAGCTCCTCGTCAACTTCTCCAACAAAGTATACGAGCCAAGGGACGAGCATATGGAGGCATACCTCGCGGAGGTGCGCAAGATGGAGAAGCAGTTCTTGTGCCTGGAGTTATAGCATGTGCCCCGGGGCACCAACAAGGAAGCTGACGACATCGCCAAGAGGGCATCCAAGCGGCAGCCACAAGAGCCCGGAGTCTTTGAGGAACGGCTCTTCAAGCCATCGGCGACACCACCACTTTCAAGCATGGCTCAGCCCCAAGAGGAGCTCCCGCAGCCACCTGCCACGGGAGCCCCAGCCGGTGGCCCGACCTCAGGAGCTCACCTGCTCTTGGCGCTCGAGCCCCAGGAGGGATGCTGGACCAAGGAATTCAAGGAGTATCTGGTGCAAGGGGCCCTGCCGGAGAAGGACGAGGACGTAGAGCGCATGGCCCGACAAGCCACAGCGTACTGCATCCAGGACGGTGAGTTGTACAGGAAGCGGCCAAATGACGTTATTCTGCGCTGCATTTCCAGGGACAAGGGGAAGGAGCTGCTAATTGACATACACGGTGGGGACTGCGGGCACCACTCGTCATCACGGACCCTCGTCAGCAAGGTATTCCGCAGTGGGTTCTACTGGCCCAATGCGCTCAACGACACAGCTGAGCTGGTGAAGTCCTGCGAAGCCAGCCAGTTCCACGCCAAGCAGATTCATCAGCCGGCTCAAAGCCTTCAGACCATCCCACTCACGTGGCCATTCGCGGTCTGGGGGCTGGACATCTTGGGCCCGTTCCCTCGAGCGCCAGGGGGCTAACGCTACCTCTACGTCGCCATCGACAAGTTCACCAAGTGGGCGGAAGTGGAAGCCGTCTGCACCATCCCAGCCGGCTCCGCTGTCAAGTTCATCAAGGGCCTCGTGAGCCATTTCGGGGTTCCCAACCGCATCATCACAGATAACGGCTCACAGTTCACTAGTAACCTCTTCAAAACCTACTGCGCTAACCTTGGAACACAGATTTGCTACGCTTCGGTGGCACACCCCCAGGAGCAATGGTCAGGCCGAACGTGCAAACGCAGAGGTCTTGAGGGCCTCAAGACAAGGACCTTCAAGAAGAAGCTCGAGGCCTGCGGCAGGGGCTGGCACGACGAGCTCCAGCCCGTGTTGTGGCCCATCCGCAACACCGCCGCCAAGCCAACGGGCGAGACCCCATTCTTCCTTGTCTACGGAGCCGAAGCGGTCTTTCATCACGAGGTCAAGCATCGCTCCGCACGGGTCCTGGCGTTTGATGAAGCGCAGCAGGACGCCGCGCATGGAATGGACCTCGTGCTGGGGGAGGAACATCGTCGCGAAGCTGCAGTGAGGGCGGCGAGGTACCAGCAGGCGCTGCGGCGATATCACTGCCACAACATCCACTCCAGGACGCTCGAGACGGACGACCTCGTCCTGAGGCGGGTCCTCACCAGGGAAGGGCTGCACAAGCCCTCACGTATGTGGGAGGGCCTGTTCAGGGTCGTCCATGTCTCTAGGCCTGGCGCCGCGCGCCTGGAGACGCAGGACGGGGTACCCATCCAGAACGCCTGGAACATCCAGCACCTCCGGAAGTTCTACCCATAAAGCAAGGCCCAGTGCCTATGAAACAAGGCCCAGTGCCTGTGAAGCAAGGCCCAGTGCCTGTGAAGAAGGCCCAGTGCCTGTGAAGATCGCCGCCCGTGACACTTTCACGTAATAATGAGTGGGGCTGTACACGCCCCGGAGTCTCAGGGGTGCCGGCCTCAGGCCCTGTGGCTCCCTCCCACGCCTAGTGGCAGCACTTAGCTCCGCGCTGGTGAGAAGACTTGAAGACTAGACTAGGTGCCGGACGCGGCTTTTCATTTACTTTCCTTAGTTGGCTCGCCCCTTTTTTAATGAAAGTTTGCTTCTGGCGTCCATCGCTGATTTGGTTCTATCGCCTTTTCTCGCTATTTCCGGCTCTAGTTAGCCTGTGTTCTCTCTCGCACACCTCGCGAGGGGGCTAGGTAGGAGCCCTCGTGAGCTTTTTTCCTTCTCTCTGCCTTCCGTCTGCTTTCTCGCGAGGCGCCCTCGTTCGAGCCCACAATTTGGTGCATCTCTCTTAATCCGTGCCCCTCGGGTACCGCGATATGAAGCGCTGGGTCAAGGCTTGGGCAAACGATAAGTTTCCTGGCGAGCTTCCTAACGAATTTTTTGCAGTTCCTGAGCGACCTCTAAGTCAAGACGGGCACGACGAAACAAGTGCCACGTGAAGGGGAGGTTGCCCCAGACACGCCAAGCTAAGTTATCTCTGCACAGAATAACGACACAACACGAGAGCAACAAACATAGCATAATGGTTAAGGAGTCATGGTTCGATACACGCCCTTCCAGGCCCATACTGGTTTTGTTTTGATGCAGGAAGGAAAAGAGGAACGAAATAAAAGCGGCGCTCGCCCCTACAGCAGTCCGCGGGGGCAGGCCCTTGGCGACGTCCCGGGCTTAGTCGGACCCCTCCTCACGCTTCACGGATGCGCGGCGACGAAACGACCCGCTACCACCTTCAAAGCGGGCGCGGCGACGCGGCGGCTGGTCGTAGCCGCCACTGCTGGAGCTGTCGTCGAGAGAGGAGCCACCGTAGCCGGACGAGGCGCGGCCGGCGGGTTCACCCTCCTCCTCACCACGACCATCGCCAAGGCTGAGCACCTCCTCACTGTTGTTCACCTCGGGGAAGTATCCGGCGCGGTGACCGTCTTCCCCGAGCACCCTCACATAGAGGGTTGCGTCACCGTCAAACTTGAAGTGGAGGGTGCACCACCTGCCGAGGCCGCGCGCGGGGGCGAACGTCTGCCAACCGCGGGCCAGAGCTATGTTGCCCGCGACGGAGACCTCGACTGCGACCCAAGAACCCCGGCTGCAGCAACCGTCTGCCTACAGCCAGAGCACACCCGGACCGGAGGCCGGTGGCTCGTCGGTAAAGAAGCGAGGAAGCTGGAGCCAGCCGCCGGCCGGATCCTCTGACCAAACAATGAACTCCGGCAGCACCTCTGACGCGTGGAACCGCGGCCGGGGAGGCCGCGCAACCACGGCGCGTCTCCTTTCGTCGACGGGGCTGCCGTGGCCAGAGCGACTCCTGCCACACGGAGCGGCGCCACCCCGGGAGCCGAGGGCCACGGCGGGAGTCGCAGTGTGCTTGCGGGGACGCCCACGTCCACGCTTGGGCGCCGGGGAGCTGGGCCCCTCCCGAGGGGCCTTGCCCTTCTCCGTGGCGGAGAACTTCTTCGACGGCGCCATTGCTGCTAAGGAGAGGAGCAAGGAGGAGGAAGCAGGTGAACCACGGAGAGATGGGTGACGGTGGCTCTGCCGCCCTCCCCATTTATAGCGGAAGAAGGCCAACCGGCGCCTCCCACGATCACAGGTAATGATGGTTTTCCTTGCATGTCGCAGGGACTTGTCAAGTCGAGCAGTTGCCGAGGCAGCATGGGGAAGCGGAGACGCCCACGTCTAATCAACTGCCACGCGTCGACCAAGGCCGCAGGCTTTTGGGGCCCATGGCGGTATGTGCTTGACCTTTGGCTTCGCCTCGAAGCCAAGCCCGGGCACGCCTTGGGCCTGGTGGATACTGTTGGCGTTCTGGGAACGGGGGTCCCCAGACTTGCCTGCCTGCGGCCTACGGCGTGGTTGTGCTGCAGGCCTGTAGGGCCCATCTTCATCAGCGAGACATTCAAGACCCTCGCGAGGGGCCAAGCCTCGCGAGGCGGGCGACGCAAGACCTCCTCAGGAGCGGCCTCACCAGGCTGGCTCATGAGGAGCGGAGGAATCAAGGCAGGGCAAACCTCGCGAGGCTCTCGTGACGTGAGCCATGACGATCAAGATCAGGCGGGCGCCAGCGCGCGCAGTGTCCTTGTTTCCTCTTTGGTGCTTAGGGGGCAAGCGCAGGCGCGGAGTACCGAGGCATCAAGCAAAGGTTTCCATATCAGTGCAATGAGACCAAGACCAGCAGGACAGCAGAACAGAGGTCACCATGGAGCCCAAGACGGCGTCACCACCAGAGCCTTTTGCAGGCGAAGACCACTTTTGTCAGGATAAGCTGTACTAGCTGTCCCCTTTCGAATTGGCCGTTGTTGGCTCCCTTCCCGCCCAATATTTGGGAAGAGGACCAGGGCCTATACAAGTAGAACTAGCCGCCACAGTAGAGGGCACCGGGTAATCCATTGAGAAGCACCTCACACCCACAAGTTCGCAAAGCACAAGAACACCTCATCCTCAGGAGGCTGTTCTTCCCCTTATACTGTTCTTCAT
The DNA here is from genome assembly GCF_002575655.3 of Aegilops tauschii subsp. strangulata. NCBI lineage: Eukaryota > Viridiplantae > Streptophyta > Magnoliopsida > Poales > Poaceae > Aegilops > Aegilops tauschii. Next base: position 509,957,458 of record NC_053037.3, read on the forward strand.
CAGCCTTAGAGGCAATCCATCCACCACCACACTGGAGTAGGGTATTACACCGCAACGGTGGCCCGAACCAGTATAAATCTTGTGTCTTTGTTTTGCGAGTTAGTCGAGTTCGTCCGCGAGATCTTAGCGAGCTAGGGTGCAGATCGGTTGGGAGGAAATCTTCGCGTGCACCCCAGTGTTTGAACCTTAAGGGTTTTGCCGGAACCCGTGATCCGACAAGCAGGTACAATTACCTCATCAAGTTCTACTTTCCTCCCACTCACTTCTTTCGGGAGAAACTCCTTCTCTAGAAAGGATCCATTCTTAACAACGAATATCTTGCCTTTGGATCTGTGATAGAAGGTGTACCCAATAGTCTCCTTTGTGTATCCTATGAAGACACATTTCTCAGATTTGGGTTCGAGCTTATCAGGTTGAAGAATTTTCACATAAGCATCGCAGCCCCAAAATTTAAGAAACGACAGCTTACGTTTGTTGCCAAACCACAGTTCATATGGTGTCGTCTCAACGGATTTAGATGGTGCCCTATTTAACATGAATGCAGCCGTCTCTAAAGCATAACCCCAAAACGATAGCGGTAAATCAGTAAGAGACATCATAGATTGCACCATATCTAATAAAGTACGGTGACGTTCGGACACACCATTACGCTGTGGTGTTCCAGGTGGCGTGAGTTGCGAAACTATTCCACATTGTTTCAAATGAAGACCAAACTCATAACTCAAATATTCACCTCCACGATCAGATCGTAGAAACTTTATTTTCTTGTTACGATGATTTTACACTTCACTCTAAAATTCTTTGAACTTTTCAAATGTTTTAGACTTATGTTTCATCAAGTAGATATACCCATATCTGCTTAAATCATATGTGAAGGTCAGAAAATAACGATACCCGCCGCGAGCCTCAACACTCATCGGACCGCATACATCAGTATGTATTATTTCCAACAAGTCTGTTGCTCGCTCCATGGTTCCGAAGAACGGAGTCTTAGTCATCTTGCCCATGAGGCATGGTTCGCAAGCATCAAGTGATTCCAAAAGCCCATCAGCATGGTGTTTCTTCATGCGCTTTACACCAATATGACCTAAATAGCAGTGCCACAAATAAGTTGCACTATCATTATTAAACTTATATCTTTTGGCTTCAATACTATGAATATGTGTATCACTACTATCGAGATTCAACAAAAATAGACCACTCATCAAGGGTGCATGAACATAAAAGATATTACTCATATAAATAGAACAACCATTATTCTCTGATTTAAATGAATAATCGTCTCGCATCAAACAAGATCCAAATAACAAATAACAATTATTCAGGTAAAAAACTAATCCCGAAGGTAGATGTAGAGGTAGCGTGCCGACGGCGATCACATCGACTTTGGAACCATTTCCTATGCGCATCGTCACCTCGTACTTATCCAATCTTCGCTTAATCTGTAGCCCCTGTTTCGAGTTGCAAATATGAGCAACAGAACCAGTATCAAATACCTAGGCGCTACTACGAGCATTAGTAAGGTACACATCAATAACATGTATATCAAATATATCTTTCACTTTGCCATCCTTCTTATCCGCCAAATACTTGGGGCAGTTCCGCTTCCAGTGACCAGTCCCTTTGCAGTAGAAGCACTCAGTCTCAGGCTTAGGTCCAGACTTGGGCTTCTTCATTTGAGCAGCAACTTGCTTGCCGTTCTTCTTGAAGTTCCCCTTCTTCCCTTTGCCCTTTTTCTTGAAACTAGTGGTCTTGTTAACCATCAACACTTGATGCTCCTTCTTGATTTCTACCTCCGCAGCCTTTAGCATTGCGAAGAGCTCGGGAATTTTCTTGTCCATCCCTTGCATATTATAGTTCATCATGAAGCTTTTGTAGCTTGGTGGCAGTGATTGAAGAACTCTATCAATGACACTATCATCAGGAAGATTAACTCCCAGCTGAGTCAAGTGGTTGTGGTACCCAGACATTCTGAGTATGTGTTCACTGGCAGAACTATTCTCCTCCATTTTGCAGCTATAGAATTTGTTGGACACTTCATATCTCTCAACTCGGGCATTTGCTTGAAATATTAACTTCAACTCCTGGAACATCTCATATGCTCCATGACGTTCAAAACGTCTTTGAAGTCCCGATTCTAAGCCGTAAAGCATGGCACACTGAACTATCGAGTTGTCATCAGCTTTGCTCTGCCAGACATTCATAACGTCCAGAGTTGCTCCTGCAGCGGGTCTTGCACCTAGCGGTGCTTTCAGGACGTAATTCTTCTGTGCAGCAATGAGGATAAACCTCAAGTTACGGACCCAGTCTGTGTAGTTGCTACCATCATCTTTCAACTTAGTTTTCTGTAGGAACGCATTGAAATTCAAAGGAACAGTAGCACGGGCCATTGATCTACAACAACATAGACATGCAAAATACTTTCAGGTACTAAGTTCATGATAAATTAAAGTTCAATTAACCATATTACTTAAGAACTCCCACTTAGATCGACATCCCTCTAGTCATCTAAGTGATCACATGATCCAAATCTACTAAACCATGTCCGATCATCACATGAGATGGACTAGTTTTCAATGGTGAACATCACTTTGTTGATCATATCTACTATATGATTCACTCTCGACCTTTCGGTCTCAGTGTTCCGAGGCCATATCTGCATATGCTAGGCTCGTCAAGTTTAACCCGAGTATTCTGCGAATGCAAAACTGGCTTGCACCCATTGTATGTGAACGTAGAGCTTATCACACCCGATCAACACGTGGTGTCTCAGGGAGAACATTTTTACCTTGAAATTTACTGAGAGATCATCTTATAATGCTATCGCCGTACTAAGCAAAGTAAGATGCATAAAGGATAAATATCACATGCAATCAAATAAGTGATATGATATGGCCATCATCATCTTGTGCCTTTGATCTCCATATCCAAAGCACCGTCATGATCACCATCGTCACCGGCTTGACACCTTGATCTCCATCGTAGCATCGTTGTCGTCTTGCCAACTATTGCTTCTACGACTATCGCTACCGCTTAGTGATATAGTAAAGCAATTACATGGCGATTGCATTTCATACAATAAAGCGACAACAATAAGGCTCGTGCCAATTTTCGACAACTTCTACAAAACATGATCATCTCATACAACAATTTATATCTCATCACGTCTTGACCATATCACATCACAACAAGCCATGCAAAAATAAGTTAGACATCATCTACTTTGTTGTTGCAAGTTTTACGAGGCTGCTATGGGCTTCTAGCAAGAACCGTTCTTACCTACGCATCAAAACCACAACAATTTTTCGTCAAGTGTGATATTTTAACATTCAACAAGGACCGGGCGTAGTCAAACTCGGTTCAACTAAAGTTGGAGAAACAGACACCCACTATCCACCTGTGTGCGAAGCACGTCGGTAGAACCAGTCTCATGAACGCGGTCATGTAATGTTGGTCTGGGCCGCTTCATCCAACAATGCCGCCGAATCAGACATTAATGGTAAGCATTATGATTATTATCACCCACAACTCATTGTGTTCTACTCGTGCATATAACATCTATGCGTAGACCTGGCTCGGATGCCACTATTGGGGAACATAGTATTTCAAAAAAAATCCTACGATCACGCAAGATCTATCTAGGAGAAGCATAGCAACGAGCGGGGAGAGTGTGTCCACGTACCGTCGTAGACCTAAAGCGGAAGCGTTTAGTAACGCGGTTGATGTAGTCAAACGTCTTCGTGATCCAACCGATCCAAGTACAGAACGTACGGCACCTCTGCGATCAGCACACGTTCAGCTCGGTGATGTCCCTCGAACTCTTGATCCAATTGAGGCCGAGGGAGAGTTCTGTCAGCATGACGGTATGGTGACGGTGATGATGACGTTACCGGCGTAGGGCTTTGCCTAAGCACTACGATGATATGACCGAGGTGTGTAAGTACAGGGGGGCACCGCACACGGCTAAGAGAAACTTTGGTGTGCCTTTGGGGTGACCCCCTCCAACGTATATAAAGGAGGGGGGAAGGAGGAGGCCGGCCAAGGTGTGGCGCGCCAAGGGGGGAGTCCTACTTGGACTGAGTCGAAGTAGGATTCGCCCCCACCCTTTCCTATTCCTGCAAGGAGAAGGGGGGAAAGAGGAGGAGGAGAGAAGGAAACCCCCCCCCCCCAACCCTAGTCCAATTCAGTTTGGCCCTGGGGGGCGCGCGCCTCCACCTGGCTGCTGCCTCCTCTCTTCCACTAGGGCCCATGAAGGCCCATTAACCCCCCGGGGGGTTCCGGTAACCTCCCGGTACTTCGGAAAATACCCGAAACACTTCAGAACCATTCCGGTGTCTGAATATAACCTTCCAATATATCGATCTTTATGTCTCGACCATTTCGAGACTCCTCGTCATGTCTGTCATCTTATCCGGGACTCCGAACAAACTTCGGTACATCAAATCACATAACTCATAATACAAATCATCATCGAATGTTAAGCGTGCGGACCCTACGGGTTCGAGGACTATGTAGACATGACCGAGACACATCTTCGATCAATAACCAATAGCGGAACCTGGATGCTCATATTGGCTCCTACATATTCTACGAAGATCTTTGTCGGTCAAACCGCATAACAACATACGTTGTTCCCTTTGTCATCGGTATGTTACTTGCCCGAGATTCGATCATCGGTATCATCATACCTAGTTCAATCTCGTTACCGGCAAGTCTCTTTACTCGTTCTGTAATGCATCATCCCGTAACTAACTCATTAGTCACATTGCTTGCATGGCTTATAGTGATGATCATTACCAAGAGGGCCCAGAGATACCTCTTTCATACACGGAGTGACAAATCCTAATCTCGATCTATGCCAACTCAACAAACACCATCGGAGACGCCTGTAGAGCATCTTTATAATCACCCAGTTACGTTGTGATGTTTGATAGCACACAAGGTGTCGTGGATTTGTCACGGCAGATGTCCTTAGTGTGAGGACTTCGTCGTGAGGCCAACGCATCTATGTGGTAGCTTGAGAGGGGTTGAGTGGGACGAGAGACACGAGGTTTTACCTAGGTTCGGCCCCTGAGGTGGAGGTAAAAGCCTACATCTTGCTTCATTGATATTGATGATGATGATCACGATTACAAGGGTGCTCTATCTCGAGATCTATAGACTTGTCTGTCAAACCCTAATTTGTCAAACTCATGAAAACTTGTCCCTCTTGGGGTGCCCTGTCCCTCCTTATATAAGTCGGAGGGGCGGGTTACATGTGGAGTCCTAGTAGGACTAGGACTACTCTATTACAAGTGGAATCCTAGTCTTGCTTCCTTTGTAAGAGAATATTCCTTATGCCTTAAACCGGCCCACCATAACATGAGTCGGCCTTCCATGAGCCGCCTTCTGGGCCACCGGGTCTTGTCGCTCTTTTGACCCACCTGCCGGGTCACCAATGAGCCGCCAACTCTGGGCGGGTTACTAGTCAGTCGCCGGGTCAGGGCAGGTCACCATTGAGTCGCCAAGTCCGGCCGGGTCATACATCCGGCCGGGTTATACTGCGGGGCATATCCCTGACATTAGCCCCCAGTTTAATTTGGATTTATCCATGTTAAACTGATCCTGCAAAATAAACACAAGAACAAATTTGACAGGTTGTGCTCCGGGTTAAAAATTCTTGTAAGTCGGCTCCTGATCATCCTTAAGTCCTTGTCATTTCCTTCTTCTGGAAAGTCCGGGTCAATATGCCATCCTCATAATCAATTTGCTGACATTGGTTTCTCATAGAAAAAATATTGTGAAGAATAATTCACTTGTTTCAGCTCCCAATTCTTAACAGAAATATTGGTCTTGAAATAATCATCTAATTTTCAACTGGCTTGAAGATGTAGAACTTGCCGGTTTGTAAATATTGATGGCACCGGGTCATAATCGTTGCTAACATGAAGCTTGAAAATGTACCTCCCTTATATGCATATCACTTGTAGCCCCCAAGTCTTAAGAAGGGAGCGTAGTAACAACTTAAGACTTGCTTCAATATAAATGTCGCAACCTTGAAGAAATCCAGGTTGTTCATCTCAGTCATTAGTCATAAACTGAATATTCCACATATGTAGCCCCCAAGTGCCGGGTTGTCATGTTTGCATCAACCTGGGACTTGTAATTGCCTTTTGATCATAAAAACTTCAACCAGTGTAGCCCCCAAGGGTCGGGTCATTATGAAATAATGAGCAGGGACTTTGTAGATATGATCATGTAGATTTGAGCAGTAATTAATAACACCAAATGATGTAGCTCCCAAGTTTCGGGTTACCTTTGACAGGAGCAATTAGTAGCCCCTAAGGGCCGGCTCATCACAATGTGATGGGTCGGGTCTTCAATAAGGCAAGTTAAAAATGACCTTGCATTATCCCCCAAGTGTCTTGGTGCATGCTTGCAGTGACATGGGACTTCCATATATGATATAATCATGATTTGAATAATGTAGCCCCCAAGTGCCGGGTTGTGTGCCTGCAGTGACTCGGGACTATTCCTTCCATTGTAGAATAAATCATATCTATTGATAAAGAGATAATAACCATCGCTAAAGTGACTTTGAAAACCTCAATCATAATACTGGTTATTGATAACCATAATAAAAATCCAGCCATGTTGGCTATTCAAGATTTCAATAATATAATCCGGTATGAAAACCTCAATCATTCAATATTATAATGAAAATCCAGCCAAGTTTGACTATTAAAGATTTGAATACCTTATCTGTTGACAAGTAAATCCGTAGTTAAATACCCGGCGGCTCTTGGCCGATGGCGACTTAATGCGCATCCATTCTAATCCGGGATTTTTGTAACCCGGCGGCTTATAGCCTTTGTAAAAATCAATAACTGATAACCCATCCATGGCGGCTCATAGTCATGTCCAGTTTTTTAAAAGATCACTTTGGCGTCTTGTAGCCTCAATATACTCAATATGTAGCAATATAACCTAGAGAAGAATAACCCGGCAATATTTTCAGATGACCAGATGATGGGCTTAAAACGCAATGATTCATATGAGGAGTAGTAGTATCTTTATGTGTAAAACTCTGCATGTCCTACACAAAGTTTAAACAACATATGCCCTGGGGACTTAACATCAAAAGCGAGTGTGGGTAACAACCCAAACATAATATAGTCTTATGCAATTATGGAAAAGACTAGAATTAAGGCCATTCAAGCCTAAATATACTGGCAACTTAAAGTCAAAAGCCAGGGCGGGTTATCAAACCTCGCATATTCATCCAACAATTTAAAAACATACCTGGAGAATTGGCTCAAATTGCCGGTTTACAGTGCCACATCCAGTGAGGGCAATAATCCAATGATTTATAAGCGCATGATTTCAATGGCGCAATCCAAAATATACTGGCGACTTAACGTCCAAAGCCAGGGCGGTTTACCAAACCCAAAATATTCATACCATTATTGAAAGACATACCTGTAGATTAATACCATGGTGATGCCTTGATAATTACAATCCGGGGCCAGTATCAATCCGGAGTCATGAAATATCATGATTTTGATTGCTCCAGGCAAAATATCCTGCGACTTAAAGTCTGCTATCAGGGCGGGTTATCAAACCCAAAGATTTAGAGCATAGTGCTCTGTTCAATTTATTCATACTGCCGGCTTACAATGCCAGACGCAGCAAAGGGTAACATCCCAAAACCTAGAGTGCAGAACTCCAAGTGCATAATCATCACACACTCACGACTTTAACGTCCAAAGCCAGACCGGGTTAATAAACTCTGGATAGATTCATATATGAACCATAAGGCAACATAGCCCTCATCGGTTTTCAACCATGTATTAACATGTCACAAGAGATGAACCTCAAAAAATGTTCAAATCAAAATACAAATCAAAAAACAAAACAAGGCTTTCATAGGCTGCCAAGCCTTCAAGTCAAGTGCTTTTCAAAGGCCGCACAGCCACTGAGTTAAACCTTCATTCAACCTTGTAAGTCGAGCCTCACATGACCAATCGCCGTTTTAACTTTGACAGTTCAGGGTCTGTATAAGATTGACTGTCAAGAGTACGGCGAGTCATTCCAGGATTACCTGGGCAGAGTGGCAGACTTAAAAAGGAGGATAACCCGGATTTTTTGGAGAATACACCTGGCATCCAAACCTATTACAAGGGTCAATAAAGCTCTTGTTCATTAACAAAGATCCCCCAAGTAATGTTTCATTCCAGGCATACAAGCCGGATCAAAAGGGTAGTCATAGCTATGCTCGATGAGCAAGAAGCCCCCAAGTATTTTGTAATCATGGCGTACAAGCCAGATCAAAAGGGTAGTCATAGCTATGCTCGATGAGCAGGAAGCCCCCAAGTGACCATAATAAGATAAGCCCATAAGGCAGGATGCCCATGTTTGAACCACACATCATGGCAGCAAGTTCTCTTTGGCAACCTTTAATTTTTCCTGAGAACTCAAACTTGCGAGAGATGAATTCTTTTTGAACCGGAATTTTAAACCGGATATTGACAGCTTCAAAGCATTGTGAGAGACAGATTTCTCTTGAGCCGGATTTTAAACCGGAATCCTTAATTTTAAGCCAGAAATTTTCTGACGACCCTTTAAATTTCATCAATATAGTAGTAGCCTTCGGGACTGGGTTATCTTCCCTCCAATGAGCCGGAGTTCTTGAATCTGCTTAAACTAGCAACATTTACTGAGTCATGTCATCGCAGCCCCCGAGTCTCAAGACGACTTGAGGAGTTGGCTTGAGATTCTCCATACTTGACCGCGATATAAACCGGTATGAGTCATTCAACAACTCAGTGATATAACAATTCCTTTTGCAGTAGACAACTTGTCCTGCATTAGAGAACTTGCAAGGCAGAGTAATTTCTCTTTTAAGGAAAGCAATATGTAATATAAAAATATACTAGATGGATTTCACCTGATATGTTAGTCCATAAATCATCCACCGCGGAGTTGATGATCACCACGGTGAAGCTGAAATCAATCATGGTCGAGTCGACCGCGGGAGATGACAGATGAGCCGGCCGCGGTGTTGTGAGCCAGCACGGACGGGCGAGTCAATCGAAGGCGCGGTAAGCCGTGCGGACAGGCGAGTCAACCACGTCATGTTGATATAAATTGGGTCGTAAAAACGGCGGATTTGCACATATATTCATCGAGCATCATGGCACGGTCAGATGCTAGATGCTGGCGCATGATAATGGTGGCTCGAGCTATACATCCATGACACAGCCATCGCTCTCGCAGTGAAAAATTGTCCTGCATAAACAATATTGCAGATCAAGGCATAGATAAACTGCTCTTTGACAAAAATAATATGTGCTAATAAAACAAATTTAGATGGATATCACCTGATTTTTTCGGATGACCGATGATCCATAAGAGGCATCCGTAGATAATTTCAATACAGTTGATCCTTGTATACGCACAAAGAATACTTGCATTAATCCCCTTGAGGACTCTGCCGGATATTGCCGCAGCTCTTAACCTTCATATCTTGGTTCAGACAGCTAGGCCAATTGATGTCACGCAGTAGTATTAGAAAGTCAACACACACAGTCCTTGACTCCCCATTAAACCACCATCTTTGAGGAATCATGAAGCACTGACATAGGTGCCATATATGCTGCTGCAATCAATGTTCAAGAACTGCAGTCACAGGCATCTAAAAATTCATTGCTCAATTCTTGTAGCAGAGCACAAAGGGGAGGCAGCTTTGAAACAAAGTCTAACAGGAAGTGAGGCCGCGGGCGAAGTTAACTCGGCTGCAGAGGCACGACGGGCAAGTTGAGGCGCCTTGAAGAGAAATCGAGCAGCAGAATACTGCCGGGCGGCTCGCCGGTGGCTTAGAGACAAGGCGGCTCAGGCCAGGGAGCGTCGGCAGCTCTACAGAGGCTCGCCGCGGCGGCACCGATCAACGCTTGTTTGCAGCAAGGCGGCTTAGGGCAAGGCCAGGTTGGTGAGGCACGACCATGGTGACTCAGCAGCAGAGGTCAGCGGCTCAACGCGACGGCAACAGAGGTGAAGACGGTGACCGCAGTGGCTGTTCAGACGACTGCCGGGCGGCGGCTCGAAGGGCTACGTGTGCAGTGCAGGGGTCCCCAATGGAGCTGGGCGACTCAGCAAGCGCGCTCGAAGGTCAGCAGAAGAGGCGAGGCCTGGCGCGGCTCGGAGGCCTACAACCGCGATGCGACCAAGCGCGGGAGCGGCAGTTGACTCGGTAGCGGCCGGCGGCTTGCAGGCCCCAGTAGGTGAAGGCAGCACGGGGTCGGTTTGACCCAGAAGCAGCGTGGCGAGGCCGATACGGAGCTGACCCGGGGTGGCGCAGGGTGGCGGTTCGAGGGAAGCCCATGGCGACTCGTCGCGGCGAATCCGGGTCGCAGATGTTGACTCCCAGTCGTGATTGTCTTTGTTTCCGGTTCGTAGGCGTCTTTAGAAAATTCCCGTATACCTCTTTCTTCTTCCTTAACTTTTTCCTTTGCTATTGATGGCTGAACGGTGACGGCGACTTGGACCGTATGGTTTTGGCGAGCTACCGACGAAAACTTGAGACGCCGAGGGTGTTGGCGACTTGTGACTTCTTTTCTTAGTGACTTGCGGCAGGCATCAAATCGCAACCTTAATTTTCCATAAATCTTCCAAACTATGAATCTGGACTGATGAACTCAAAGTTGTTGCAGATCCTTTCCAACCGGCCCATCTTCATCCGGAAATCGCAAACTTCTCGATCCCTATGAGAGATCCCTCCAAGAACTCAATAACAATGTGCGCAGGCCCCACGGTGGGCGCCAACTGTCATGGATTTGTCACAGCAGATGTCCTTAGTGTGAGGACTTAGTCGTGAGGCCAACGCATCTATGTGGTAGCTTGAGAGGGGTTGAGTGGGACGACAGAAATGAGGTTTTACCCAGGTTCGGCCCCTCACGATGGAGCTAAAAGCCTACATCCTGCTTTATTTATATTGATGATGATGATCACGATTACAAGGGTGCTCTATCTCGAGAGCTATAGACTTGTCTGTTGCTACCTCTTGAGCATGCGTTGGTTTTCCCTTGAAGAGGAAAGGGTGATGCAGCGAAGTAGCGTAAGTATTTCCCTTAGTTTTGAGAACCAAGGTATCAATCCAGTAGGAGACAACGCACAAGTCACCTAGTACCTGCACAAACAATCAAGAACCTTGCAACCAATGCGATAAAGGGGTTGTCAATCCCTTCAAGGTCACTCGCAAAAGTGAGATCTAATACAGTAGTAAGATAAATATTTTTGGTATTTTTGTTGTATAGATTGGAAAGTAAAGATTGCAAAATAGTAAACGAGATGTGATGTAAATAAAAGAGATGCAATATAATAAGAAAGAGACCCGAGGGCCATAGGTTTCACTAGTGGCTTCTCTCAAGATAGCAAGTATTACGGTGGGTGAACAAATTACTGCCGAGCAATTGATAGAAAAGCACATAGTTATGAGAATATCTAAGGCAATGATCATGAATATAGTCATCACGTCCGTATCAAGTAGACCGAAACGAGTCTTCATCTACTACTATTACTCCACACATCAACCGCTATCCAGCATGCATCTAGAGTATTAAGTTCATAAGAACAGAGTAACGCATTAAGCAAGATGACATGATGTAGATGGATAAACTCAAGCAATATGATATAAACCCCATCTTTTTATCCTCGATGGCAACAATACAATACGTGCCTTCCTGCCCCTACTGTCACTGGGAAAGGACACCGCAAGATTGAACCCAAAGCTAAGCACTTCTCCCATTGCAAGAAAGATCAATCTTGTAGGCCAAACTAAACCAATAATTCGAAGAGACTTGCAAAGATATCAAATCATGCATATAAGAATTCAGAGAAGAACCAAATAATATTCATAGATAATCTTGTTCATAAATCCACAATTCATCGGATCTCGGCAAACACACCGCAAAAGAGTATTACATCGAATAGATCTCCAAGAACATCGAGGAGAACTTTGTATTGAGAATCAAAGAGAGAGAAGAAGCCATCTAGCTAATAACTATGGACCCGAAGGTCTGTGGTAAACTACTCACGCTTCATCAGAGAGGCTATGGTGTTGATGTAGAAGCCCTCCGTGATCGATTCCACCTTCGGCAGATCACCGAGAAAGGCCCCCAGATGGGATCTCACGCGTACGGAAGGTTGCGGCGGTGGAAAAGTGGTTTCGTGGCTTTCTCTGATCGATCTAGGGTATAAGAGTATATATAGGCGAAAGAAGTACGTCGGTGGAGCTACGAGGGGCCCACGAGGGTCGGGGCGTGCCTACCCCCTGGGCGCGCCCTCCTGCGTCGTGGCCGCCTCGTGGCGTTCCAGACTTCAACTCCAAGTCTTCTGGTTTGCTTTCGGTCCAAGAAAGATCATCGAGAAGGTTTCATTCCGTTTGGACTCCGTTTGGTATTCCTTTTCTGCGAAACTCTAAAATAGGCACACAAAAAAAGAAACTGGCACTGGGCCTCCGGTTAATAGGTTAGTCCCAAAAATAATATAAAAGAGCATATTAAAGCCCATTAAACATCCAAAACAGATAATATAATAGCATGGAACAATAAAAAAATTATAGATACGTTGGAGACGTATCATCTGTCTAACCCTAATTTGTCCAACTCATGAAAACTTGTCCCTCTTGGGGTGCCCTGTCCCTCCTTATATAAGTCGGAGGGGCGGGTTACATGTTGAGTCCTAATAGGACTAGGACTACTCTATTACAAGTGGAATCCTAGTATTGCTTCCTTTGTAAGAGAATATTCCTTATGCCTTAAACCGGCCCACCATAACATGAGTCAGCCTTCCATGAGCCGCCTTCTGGGCCACTGGGTCTTGCCGCTCTTCTGATCCGCCTGCCGGGTCACCAATGGACGGGTTACTAGTCAGTCGCCGGGTCAGGGCAGGTTACCATTGAGTCGCCAAGTCCGGCCGGGTCATACATCCGGCCGGGTTACACCGCGGGGTATATCCCCGACACAAGGTGTTCCTCCGGTATTCGGGAGTTGCATAATCTCATAGTCAGAGGAACATGTATAAGTCATGATGAAAGCATTAGCAATAAAACTAAACGATCATTTGTGCTAAGCTAACAGATGGGTCTTGTCCATCGCTTCATTCTCTAATGATGTGATCCCGTTCATCAAATGACAACACATGTCTATGGTCAGGAAACTTAACCATCTTTGATTAAAGAGCTAGTCAAGTAGAGGCATACTAGGGACACTATGTTTTGTCTATGTATTCACACATGTACTAAATTTCCGGTTAATACAATTCTAGCATGAATAATAGACATTTATCATGATATAAGGAAATATAAATAACAACTTTATTATTGCCTCTAGGGCATATTTCCTTCAAGATTATGTCCTGCCACAACCCTTGTTGTGTTTCCAACTTCCACCACCGCTTGGTGAGTAGGCTAATATTCTGTTTATGCAGGTTTTTCACCCCCCCCCCCCCCCGGCCCCCCTTTTCTTTGGAGCGACAAATTCTGGACCATTTCACCAAATGGTATCGTTTACGACCTTCATGTTCTTGCGAGAGGAATCGTTTACGGTGCTTGTCTAGTTTCCCAATCACCTTTTTCGAGAGTAAAAACATAGACATATAATAGAACACTATGCTGGTTAGTGATGCATTAAGGAGAATCAACCGTCCCCCCGAGGAAGCTGCATTACCAATCCAGGATTCACAACACTTGAGGAATCACTCATCCAAAAAGTCCCAGTCCAGACTACGCAGGGTGGAAAAACTGACCGGTACACCCAGGTATTTCATAGGGAAGCGCCCGATGCTACAATTAAACAGCTCAGCATAGAAGGAAATTGTCTCATCATCTCCCCCAACACATAGTACACTACTAGGAAAAGGGCTATAGATAATATGGACACTAATGGCGCACCCCACATGTGGTGCGCCATTACTATATACTAATGGCGCACCATGTGTTGGTACGCCATTAGTGTCCAAATACTAATGGCGCACCATGTGTTGGTACGCCATTAGTGTCCAAATACTAATGGCGCACCACATCCACGGTACGCCACTACTAACAAACAAAAATTTAATTTTTTTTTCAAAACTAGTAATGGCGCACCAGGGGATAGTGCGCCATTACTAGTTTAACTAGTAATGGCGCACCACACCCTCGGTGCGCCACTACTAATAATTTTTTTATTTTTTGTCAAAACTAGTAATGGCGCACCAGGGGACAGTGCGCCATTACTAGTTTTAACTAGTAATGGCGCACCACACCTTCGGTGCGCCACTACTAACAAATTTTTTTTATTTTTTTTCAAAGTTAGTAATGGCGCACCGTGGGTGTGGTGCACCATTACTAGTGGGTGTGGTGTGCCATTACTAGTTTAACTAGTAGTAATGGCGCACCACACCCACGGTGCGCCATTACTAACTTTGCCCAAAAATTCCACCGAATGCACCCCCCTTCCCGCCGTGGACCGCCTTTTCAGTTTTAGAAAAAATAAAAAAAATGATGGAAATGTCAAATAAATAAAATAAAATAAGTTTCCCATGTGATATGTGGTCTAGTTGTTGGGAAAATTTACAAATATGAATTTCGACTTTATTTACAAAATCTCTCTGGAATTTGTAAAATGGGCATAACTTTTGCATACGAACTCGGATTAAAAAGTTTTTTATATGAAAAATCATCTACTCCAAAAGTTACATACGAATGGAACCCCGTTCAACATCTTCAAAATCCCCAAAAACCTAACAGAACGAAAGATACGGGGCTTTTAAAATCTAGGGGGGGGAGAAATGAAAAAAAATTCAAACTTACTAGTTTTGACAGAAAAAATATTTGGTTTCAAAAAAACTTTTTTTTTGGAATTTTTTTTCAAAATATGATACGTAATATGACCGGAAAGTTTGAAATATTTTTTCAAAATTTCATCACACTCATGAACATGAACAAAGTCCTAGACATCAACAAGGTTTAATAGGATTGATATGCTAGATATATCAACAAGTGCCTGTTAAGTGAGCTGGTGCTGGGATTGGATAAAACTCTGAAGTTAAGCATGCTTGGGCTGGAGTAGTGTGAGGATGGGTGACCTTTCGGGAAGTTTGACCACGGAGTGCGATTTGACTTGAGATTAAGCATATTGACCCGAGATTAAGCCATAGTGACACGAGATTAAGAAAAAAACGAAAACAAATATTTGAAAAAAAAAATCTGAAAAAAATTTAAAAAAATGTTAGTAATGGCGCACTTCTATGTGGTGCGTCATTACTAAGTCAGATAATAATGGCGCACCGTGTGATGTACTAATGGCGTACTGCCTGGTGCGCCATTAGTATACCAGATACTAATGGTATACTAATGGCGCACCAGGCAGTGCGCCATTAGGCGTGATGCTAGTGGCGCACCTGTAGTGCACCATTAGTAGGCAAAACAGGTGCGCCACTAGCAGGCCTTTTCCTAGTAGTGGTATCTTACTTTTCATGAAGTTAATTTTAACTCCTGACATAAGCTCGAACATGCTGAAGAGGATTTGATTGCTAGAGTGAGCTCCACCCAAAAAAGGGCTGCTAGAGTGAGCTCCACCCAAAAAAGGACAGCTAGAGTGAATCTACTTGTTGCATAACTTGCTTTAGTTTTTCTTTTAGTCTGTTGCCTCCGTTCTTAATCTTGTTGATTGATCAGTGTCAAACTGTTCTTGGTGCTGCATAAGTAATGCAGGCGGGAGCAAACCCCTATTTCTCTTTTTTTCAAAGTAAGAAAATGGTTTTAATAGAGTACCGATTCAACATTCTTGGTTGATGATGGGACACAACTATACGATACCATTCCTCAGGAAACATCTATAAGACTTGCTTCCAAGGATGAACTTTGCACATATTGTAGCTACTTTTCCAACGACCTTTCATCCGGGTTGAGAAAATTGCCAAAGCATTTGATGACCAACATACTGGAACACAAATAATTAGTAAATAAAATCCTAGATGGGAAGTGTTGCCTATCCAAAAAATAAATGGGTTGTTGGATGGTTAGAGGGACTGTGGTATCCAAAGCCCATCAGGATTCAAATCCTGGTGCTTGCATTTATTCCTGGATTTATTTCAGGATTTCCGGCGATGCACATTCAGTGGGAGGAAACGTTCCCGTCAATGACGAGGTGCCAAAGGTGACTTCGTAAATTTCAAGATGATATGCCGGCTCAGTCTTTCGGAGGTGCTCATAGGGGTAGGGTGTGTGTGTGTGCGTGTTCATATGAGTGAGTGTATGCGCGTGTATATGAACGCTTGCGTCTGTACTGTGTTAAAAAAAGTGAAACTTTTTTTTATTGTTTGGATTGCTCACCACATATGTCACGTGGTAAACTTAAAACTTAACAAGAAAGAAAAGAGCAATGAGGATCCTGTTCTGGACCATCAGGGTTTTGGGCACGTTCATAGAATTTTCTTCCCCTTCCCCTTCCCCAGAACGAAATCAACCTCATATCACTGATTCCAATTTTTTCCATTCAAGTAGTGAAAATGGATTAACGCTAGGACCATCTTAACTTTTTTCCCGTTTAGTACCACATTTCTTGAGAATTCCAGAGAGGTGTGTATGGTTCAGATGGCTGGAGGCTTCGACCCTTACCAATGATTAACCCTGGATGAAGAGATTAGTTTGGTTGATCTTATTACGTACCATGCATCTTTATGCTATAAAAATGCATGCCTGAGATCCTTTTTTGGGTGGTCTATCATATTAGCTTAACAGTAAAGTTGAGGTCATGTATGCATGCTCTCCGTCCCAAAATATAAGATCATTTTTGACACTAAAATGATCTTATATTTTGGGACGGAGGCAGTAGCTTTTATGAGTCAAATATATGTTTTATTGTCGCCTAAAGTGAAATTGGAGTTATTATCATAATTAATTTAGATGCAATAAATTTCATATGAGTCCTAGTGATAATTTTTAAAGGACATTGAAACCCCCGGTAGTGATGCATACAACCATCTTTACTGAAGTTGATGCAAGACAACGAGGCTGAAATTATCAACAAATGGAGTAGATAATTAACATAGACAAGTACGGTAGAACCATCACAAAATATGAATTTAACACCTACGACTAAATGATTTCTTCCGCGGCAATGCCTTCAAGAAGAGATAAATATCTTCACGCCGCTGTCGTCACGTTCTTTTGGGACCAAGATTTTCATCCTGGCTGCTGAGACCAACCCCTTAAGGCTAGCACGTTGGTAACGATACAACGTCTACAAGAAGATAACGATGCAAAGTTTGCCGTCGCTGAGCTCGACAAAGAAAAATCAGAACAAGAGTTTTCGCCCCGGACATGAAATGCTGTTCCAATCACCATCTTGAAGACAAATCTTCGCATAGTTACGCCAACCAGTTCCCCATGCTAGGTTGCAATGGCGCTAGCAGATTGGTGGGATGTATTGCCACCTTAGACAAATATTGAGTTATTCTACTAATGTATCAAAATTGGCTATAGTAAATTTAAGAATGAAAACAAAACTTAATATATGTCTAGCTATTGGCTGCTATCCAAAGCTTAAAGCGAGTCGTATTGGGTGTCGTCCACGGTGAGTGCCGGTAGATGCACAACGGTGCTGCTGTGGCGGCTGGTCAAGCTCTTGCCCGCAAGTTCTTCATTGGAGCACACACATACGAGCTTGTGATGAGGCCGCCAAGAAAAATGGAAGTGGTGATTGTTTTTTTCAGGAGGCAACAACTTTGCCTTTTCATCAAAATATGGTGATAGTTTGGTCACCATCAAAATATATCATTTGTTTCATCCTTTCATTGGTCATCATAAAAATATATCATTTGTTTCATCCTTTCATCTGACAATTCAAATTTGGTCATTGTAGTTCATAGTTGTGTCACTAAAAGAGGGTATGTTCAACAATGCCAACGTGATATATTCCAAACCAAATTTTTTGACGGTGTGTCCACTGTGACACGAGCAATCAGTGGCGGAGCTACACAGCCAAAGCTGGGCAGGCCGGCATGAAGGAAGATCACTAGTTTTTGTTCTCATGGCTCAGTTTACTTCAATCCGACACTGCATTTGTTGTGGGATGGGCGGGCCATGGCCCATTTTCGTCACACGTAGCTCCGCCAGTGCAAGCAATCCCTTTGAAAAAGAAATGAATAGCCATTCATTGCATGTTGGTACACACTCTGCACTTGAAATTAGGTTGCATAAGATTGAAGTTATAACTAAGTAATGACTTCTCAATTCTTATTGAGCAATGACTAATGCATGGAGACGAATGTGTGAAGAACTATTTGGTTTGCAGCGTTATGCACTAGTGTTATTGTCGTGTTGGCAGTTGCTACTAAACGTTTCAAGCCCCTCACCTGTAGGCCCTTAGCATCATAATATATCTGCAAACCTGTAATTCAATATTAGAACATGTGGTGATGTATATTCCTTTTTTTATCGCGTGTATCTTGGTCTGACTGAGTATATCTACTCCTATATTATCAATAATTGTATTAATTGTTTCTGTCTAGTGTCTATTTGTATGTGACAATAATTAAACATTTATGTTGTTCTACAACTAGCTGTTTTCCAAATTGATGTGGGAACTTCTAGTCATACCATTCTTTGAAAGCTATCCAAGGCCGAGGCGGAGTCCTGCCTTTTTTGAAGGCCAACTCGTGCTGAATGAAGTAAAAACAACCGTTCTCTTGGAGACCTGCTTGCCAGCCGGCAGCCGGGTTGCACACTGAAAATGTTGACGAGAATTAGGATCTCCCCAGATCATAACAAACCTAAGCACGCGGCACGGAAATCATGCACTCAGGTCAGGACGTTCTGGCGCCCATCGCCCCATGCTGCCTCCTGCATGACTGATTCATCAAAATCTGCATCATATGTGGTGTGGAGATCAAAGGAATTGCATGCTCCGATCATATAAATAGCAAGTAATTGCTCTCTCCGGAAGGTCCAGGTTTTAACCTGTCCCAGTTCAGGCTCTGGTATGCCGAGCCTTCTTTTGACGGAAAGCAAGAGGTATTTAGGATTTGTAACATGGTGTCGCATCTAAACTGGGATACTGGAGTAAACTAAGCCCCCCTGGTTAATTATTGTTGAGTCCTCGCCCACTACTAAGCACTGTTTACTTTAGTGCAATCATGTTGTACAAAACTAGACTCCAATCCGAGCAGCACTGATTCCATGGATCTTCTCAATTATGACCTGATGCATCTCCATACTCCAAGTTGAACGAGTTAGCTGAACGATTACTCCATTTTAATCAAATCGTTCGAGCTAGTTTGACAAATTAGAAGCTAATCTACTTCTCCAAACTGATGAACCGAGTACTATTTCTTTGGGAAGAGGGTACAACATAGTTGAGTTTTCTGGTCTTTGTCGCTTTAAGTCAATCTCCGCTACTCAGATTTTTTTTCTTCTCACAGTCAAATTTTGTAAAGAAATTTTGCCGGGAATCCAGACTTGGTACTTATAATGCCTCTTTGAGTGACATCGGGGCTATGCACCATGCTCTAAGAGAGAGTACATTTCACACGCGCTGCATTTTACAAGGGATGTAAGTGAAAGTACCAGATTAGTAGCAATACTATCTAGATCAAAAGAAAACTCCCTGTATGTTGACTTTGTAGAAAAACTGGTAACTGAACAAAGACGACATACCTCTGAGCATGTATTGATCAATTAAAACTATATGATTTTAGATGATTATCATACATACCTTTCCTTCATTTTTCAACGCTTTTGCATGCTAGCATGATTAGCATAATATACTACTTCTTACCTTCCGGTTTAAAGGGCTTAGCTCAAAAATCTTGCCAGCCAAGATAGATTGTGCATGGCGGAATGATTTTTGTAGTTAGCAGAAATACTCAATTAATGCATTTGTTTTTATTTTTTTGTTTATCAATGCATTAATTGCAACACATTAATGCGTAACCACTAAACGACAAAAAACTTTTATATGCATTGATAATTTTTTTTTCTCATTTCTTTCGTGCAGTGATTTAATGCACCTCAAAATTTGAACATGTGACGGGAAACAATAAAAATAAGATTTATAAACCCGAAAAGTTTGAGTTAGAACTTCTAAACCAACCAAGGGGGTACTAGTAATATGTAGCAGTGTCATGCATATGGTAATCTGTACAATCACGCTTATCGTTGTTGCTTTTTTCAACAAAAAATGAATTTTATTTGCTCAAAATGAAGCATTAAGAGAATACAAAATACTATAAGCACACACCCGGTTTCACGCCAGCAAATAGCAAAGTCATAGAGGACCAAAGCTATGCGTAAGCGAGAAAAAAGAAAATCCTCAAAGTGACCAGATCGACGATTGGCAAACTACAACAATTATCGTATCTGCACCAACCATCTCATGACACCACACAAATGTCGAGGTTTTTCGACAATAACACCTTCAAGAAGGGAGTGACGCTCAAGCGCCATCATCATCGCATCCAGTCGGAATTTAGGTTTTCACTTTAAAGAACCAGTTCAAGCATATCCGAGCAATGCCTTTAACAAGGTAATGACGTACCATCACCATTTCTACATATAAACCAACTTGGGTCTGACCTTAGTTTTCACCCCGGAGCTTGAGTTGGATGCTCGATTGGTACTGCCATCAACGTCACTCGTGTGTTGTCGCCATCACTTTTTCATTGTTGTTAGGTGGGTTCAAGCAACACGGGTTCGTGTATGGATTACATTGGTGTATTATTCACATGTTTTACCCCACCCGTAATTCACTCCGCATCGTGCACGCGAGGGAGGGTGAGGTTGTGTCTGTGGACTTTTCGCTGTCATGCCTTAGGCTAGCGCATGATGCAATGGAATGTACGCAAGGGTGGATCCAGGTTGAATAATCGGTTTGGCAGCTGCCACGCCTAAAGTTTTGCTCAAATACTAGGTATTTGTAGTATACAGTTCAATGTTTTATATCTTGAGTTGTTCCACTGAGACTTTGCTGCAGTTGAAGAAACAGAAATAATGGAACAGGGAAAGAAGCTAACCTGGTCGGTGATTCTTTTTTTTTTCAAGGCAAACCTGGTCGATGGTTTTTTTACATGTAAGTTTATTCATACTCATAACAATTACATGTACATTGATTTTGATCTAAGATTCAAGAAAATACAAAGTAACTCCTATGACTAAGAATTACAATGAAATCTCTTGAAAACGCCTTCTTCGTGGTATCAATCTCTACTCGAAAAAATACTCCAAAGACTTGGTAAAAAAACTGCAATTAGACTGGAGCAACGATGTTGGCACTCTTTCATCCGCACGAACATTACTAATAATGGTTTTTGAAAGCACCTTGAATCACCCGTCCAAAAAAAATGGAAAGCCTTGATTGACCAACGTACTTGGGCCGGATGTAATCCCCTAGAAGTGCAGGCCGTTGGATCACTATATCTTTACCATGGTGTCGACGAAAGATTTCACCTCCATAAAAAATAAGACCAAAAAAAAGTTTGACACAACAACGTAAACTCATCAAATCCGAATAATCGGATTTACGAGGACAGGAAACTCTCTAACCTCATGGCACCGCAAAAGGAACGCCAGAACAAAAATTCTCGCAAAACTATGATGATCACTAGACGATGATGACAAACATAAAGGTCTTGAAGATCCGAGGTCCTCAACCTCTCAGCGCCAAGATGGCAGCCGAAGGCGAGGGGACCTAAATTTTTCAGATGACGTTGACGGCGGCACCGCGAGAACGGGAGACCCAACCTGGTCGGTGATTGTGGATGATTACCGTGCTCGGCCTGGTTAGTGCTGGATTGGTGGGCTTGATGCCTGATTTCGGTTTAAAAAAAGGAGTTGAGTTTCTGTTGGGCCTGGTCAGTTGGATAATTTATTAGTTCTCTCTTAGCTGCACTGATTTTGTTACAAAATTCAATATGTTTTGTCTCAAAAGAAAAGAAAATTAAATACGTATCATTTTGGCCAAAGTGTGAGCCACTAGCAGCTCAAACTCAACTTCTTTTTTTCTTCCAAAGTTTCCGGATATCTAATTCGGTGCCCAGGCTCATCTGCTCCCGTTCAGAAAAAAAATCAAAATAAATACTACAAAAATTCAAAAAATTCCAATTTTTTTTGTGTGATAGATAATTTGTCACGTGAGGTCCGCTTCAAATTTCAACTTATTTGGACATCTGAGTAGCTCTCGGCAAAAAAGACAAATTAGGTCAGAACAGTGCGTGAACAGTAAACATTTTTACGGTTTAACACGAGAAATGATAAAAATAACGTTGGTTATTGTATAATTATCTCTCTACGCTCCAGGGGAAATAAAACGTTGTGGGCGTGCCAGTGTACTAAGTACACAAATAAACATGGGAAACATGCACTTTATTAATCTCTCATCGGAGAAACAAAATTACAAGTTCCCTTTACATATGCGCTTCATGGCCTACTAGCGCGGCCAGCCTAACTGTAGCGATTGCGGTCTCTTGATTCCCGGGGCCTCGGAAGGCTCCCGATTAATTACTCCCGCGGGTTACTCCGCGAGACACCTCCGATTAAGCCGTGCGGTCATCTTCGTCGTCTTCGCCTTGCGTTCTCCATGCATGATGATGGTGGTGTGTGTGTAGGTGTGGGCAGCGGCAAAGCCCGTGTCCTCGTCGGTACACGTGCCGCTTAAAACATGGCTCTGTGCTAGCCACGTTCGCCCTTGCTGTCATGCCTCGTCGGTCTTGACAGTGTTGATGTAGTTGGTGTTGGAGTAGCATGGATCCTGCTTGGCTCGGACTTCTTGACGATGTAGCGGCTTCGTCGGGGTATGCAAAGGGTTGCCTCGCGGGAGTATTCTTTTGTGGAGACTGGCATCAGTGTAAAACCAACGCACGCTCGCATTGGCATGGCCGGTGTGGTTGGCGCTTCGTCTCGACTACACGCCGGGGTTACGGCGGTCTGTGAAGACAAAGACTCCGCCTCACGAGGCCGTGAAAGGTAACATCTTGGAGGGGCGCGGTGTATGCCTCGTCTTGGCTAGACGCCGTATTCGGTGGTCTGCCAAAACAAGGATCACACCGCAGGGCCGAAGAAAGGTGACATCACGGAGGGGCGTGGTTGATGCCCCGTCTCAGCTAGACGCCGTATTCGGTGGTCTGCTAAGACAAGGATCACGCCACCCGTACGACAAACGAGACCTGATGCAATGAAGGGTGCACCTCGTCTCGTTTGGACGTCGTATTCTGTGGTCCAACAAGACAAGGGCAAAGCATCGCGGTGCCGAAGAAAGGTGACATCATGGAAGGGCGTGGTTGATACCCCGTCCTAGCTAGACGCCGTATTCGGTGGTCTGCTAAGACAAGGGGCACGCTGCCTGTACGCCATGAAGAGTGCACCTCGTCTCGGCTGGACACTGTATTCGGTGGTCCGTCAAGACAAAGGAAACACATCGCATGATCGTGGTAAGGGTCGGTGAAGACGTATTATCGCGTAGCACCATCTTCTTCATATCGCGGGCTCTGTGTTGCGGGCAGCACCGGGGGCGTGTGTCACCTTCATGGACTCCGCGTCGGGGGCTCCGTCTTGATGAGGTAGACATCGGTGGTGTCGTCCTGCGAGCTCCACGCCTCCGTCCACCACAGCACCAACTTGTTGATGTTGATGATGGGCGTTGTCCTAGCGAGCTCGGTGTCGCCATCCAACGCGGCATGGCGGCGGCATCCTTGCGAGCCTCCACACCTTCGTCCTTCGTGGCGCCAGCTTGATGAAGAAGACGACATGGGTCGTCCTAGCGAGCTCCGTCCATCCACCGCGGCAAGGCGGCGGCATCCTCGCGAGCCTCCACGCCTCCAGGCTCCATCTTGACGAAGCAGACGTCGATGGCGTCCCCAACGAGCGCCACACCTACGTCCTCCTTGCGAGCTCCACACCTTAATCCTCCGCGGCACTGGGTTGATGATGTTGGCGATGGGCCTGGCGTTGTTGATGCAGGCTCCTTGTCATGCGTCGTCGTCCGCCGTCTTCATTGCATCTGGTACAAGAAAGAGTGCCGCTACGTCCGTGGCCACCACCGCCGGGCGTGTCGTCCGCCGCCTCGATAGCACCTGGTACGAGAAGAGCGCCTCTTCATCCGCGGCCACCTCCGTTGGCCGTGTCGTTCGCCTCCTCAACTCTGAGAAGAGTGCTGCATCGTCCTTGGCCACTTCTGCTAGGCGCGTCGTGCGGAGGTCATTCTGCAAAATAGATGATGACACATAAAAAAGAAAGATTATTGCACCGCCAAAAGTCCTCCCGCGGGCACGTTCATCTGCTTTTCGATGCTCTGCTTCCGTGTGAGGATGTCGTCGCTGCGTCCCCTTGGCGTACGCGCCGCCGCATGGGTGCACCCTCCGATATCCTCGACGTTGTGGCCAGGGGCGCGTCTCCTCGTCTTCTCTGTGCGTGCGGGAGCCTGTGGATGTGTGCTTGTTGCTGGCTCTCATGGATGTGTTCTCGCCACCTTTCTCTTGCTCGACCCTGCCACCTCGGCGCGTCTCTTTCCCTCCGTGCGATCGACGTCGCGGTGAACCTGCTTAAAAAATATTATACGTACCATAGATGCATGCATGCAGTTGCTATCCATTGCAATGCACGGCCGTCATCTCGGCAACGTGCTCGACACCACGACGCGTCAGTCGGACGCGGCCGGCGAGGCGGCACCTCCCTCTAAATCCTTTGGGGCTGGCGGCCTCCTCGTCTCCTCTGCCTCCTGTCTTTGCCTGGCCTTCTCACGTAGCACTGAAAGACATAGTAACAAAATAATTAGTCAGCGGAGCTCTCTCCCGTTTCTTCATCTCCTCGGCGCCTGCAGCTCGCCGTGGCCAGCTTCTTCCTCCTGAGCTTCGTGTGTTGGCGAACGCGCGGCCACGGGCGCGCTGTCACCTCCTGCGCTGCGTTCCTTCTCTCCTTTGTTCCCTAGACGCCGCCGCGACGGGCGCGTCTTCGCTTCGTGCCATGCATGGGGTTGTTTTTTGCCTCCCTGGTCGAGCACTTCTGCCTTTATTTATAGGCGTGGAGAGATTAAGGTTGCCCAGCCGGAGCGATGTACACGTCCGTGAGATTTACTTTCCTTTTTTCTCTCGAGCCGTGCCGTGCGAGATGTTCGCTTGCTTATTGGCCGCATCCAGATCTTTACTTTCCAAATACTCTATTTGATTCCATGCCTAAGCAGCCTCGTACAAGCTCAAAGGTATATTTTTAGGATAGCTCACAAAGGTATGTTATACCCGATGCCAGCATATCCATCCAAACACGCGCACCCCAATCCATAACGATCGTGGCGGGTACTGTTCGTGTATCTGCCGGCGTGCCGGCCGGTATACGGGTATTTGGTCATGTATTTGTACGGGCTTGACGTACCTGTGCATGGATGTATTTATTTATCATGCTGGGCTAATTTTAACTAGCCGGCCATTAGCCCATTAACAATTACTTTGGGCGAAGTGTAGTTCATAAGCCCACGCACATGCAATATAGGCGCCATGCACACGCAATATAGGTGGGCACACATAAGCACTTCTTGCTCCATGTGACCTAAATATTATTGGTACAAGTCACCATTTAGAAAACTCTTTTTTTACAGAGAAAGTATCCTTCCTCCTTACTTTCATATTATTTATAGTGCAAAATCTCGTCGAACAAATGCCCCCTCGTCGAGTGGAGCTTGAGTGCGAAGCAAATCGAGCTTGACTCGACGATTTTTTTTTCATGGCGCATGATTTATATGCAGCCAGAAGCACCATTTCAGAGTTAACATCTCCGTAACGACGTACGTGCCCATTCCGAAGATGATTGATTAGTAACAATGTGTCTTCGTGTAGGTATTGTCCATCCACATTTGTGTTCTTCAGGGAGCTTGTTGGATCGTATAACAGGCACGATGTCAATCAATGAAGCAACCCTATTTCATCTTCATTCCACGGCGAAACATCATGCCTTGGCCTGAAAACAAAAACAGAAAAATTACCAAACTTGTCGCGACCGTCTAGCTGCTACGGTGCCAGCCGACTTGATTGGAGGGTTTTACAGATTCACGCTGGCCGCACTGGCGCGTTATACTGCTCACATGATCTCCGTGTGTCGATTTAGGGGAGGCGTCGGTAGACCATCGACAACTCCCCTTCATTGAGTGAATCGCCACGCCATTCATTGTGTGGCAATTCTGGTGGTACGCCAGGACGTCATCAGCCTTACGAATGATTGAGGGGTTGATGTTGCCCCCATACTTCATTGTTGTTGGAGACGGGGCGACGGAGAGACATCGGCATCACCTTCTCTGGTGCCCATCGTGTGTGTCGGTGTAGACCATTGGTTGACGGGCAGTCGTCGGCGTTGTCAGGGACGCATGGGCATTGCTGCACCCAAACACCCATGACGTGTTGGGGATCGTTGCAGAATTTTAAAATTCTCTACACATCACCAAGATCCATCTATGGAGTTTACTAGCAACGAGGGGAAAGGAGTGCATCTACATACCCTTGTAGATCGCGAGCGGAAGCGTTCAAGTGAACGGGGTTGATGGAGTGGTACTCGTCGAGATCCAAATCACCGATGACCGAGTGCCGAACGGACGGCACCTCCGCGTTCAACACACGTACGGAGCAGCGACGTCTCCTCCTTCTTGATCCAGCAAGGGGGGAGGAGAGGTTGATGGAGATCCAGCAGCACGACGGCGTGGTGGTGGAAGTAGCGGGGATCCCAGCAGGGCTTCGCCAAGCGCAAGCGGGAGAGAGAAGTGTCACGGGAGGGAGAGGGAGGCGCCAGGGGCTAGGGTACAGCAGCCCTCCCTCCCCCCCCTTTATATAGGCCCCCTGGGGGGCGCCGGCCCCTAGGATCCCATCTACAGGGGGGCGGCGGCCAAGGGGGGAAACCCCCCCCCCCCCCAAGTCAGGTGGGGCGCCCCCCACCCCTAGGGTTTCCAACCCTAGGCGCAGGGGGGAGGCCCATGGGGGGTGCACCAGCCCACCAGGGGCTGGTTCCCCTCCCACTTCAGCCCATGGCGCCCTCCGGGATAGGTGGCCCGACCCGGTGGACCCCCGGGACCCTTCCGGTGGTCCCGGTACAATACCGATAACCCCCGAAACTTTCCCGGTGGCCGAAACTGGACTTCCTATATATAATTCTTCACCTCCGGACCATTCCGGAACTCCTCGTGACGTCTGGGATCTCATCCGGGACTCCGAACAACTTTCGGGTTTCCGCATACTAATATCTCTACAACCCTAGTGTCACCGAACCTTAAGTGTGTAGACCCTACGGGTTCGGGAGACATGCAGACATGACCGAGACGCCTCTCCGGTCAATAACCAACAGCGGGATCTGGATACCCATGTTGTCTCCCACATGTTCCACGATGATCTCATCGGATGAACCACGATGTCGAGGATTCAATCAATCCCGTATACAATTCCCTTTGTCAATCGGTACGTTACTTGCCCGAGATTCGATCGTTGGTATCCCAATACCTTGTTCAATCTCGTTACCGGCAAGTCACTTTACTCGTACTGTAATGCATGATTCCGTGACTAACTCCTTAGTCACATTGAGCTCATTATGATGATGCATTACCGAGTGGGCCCAGAGATACCTCTCCGTCATACGGAGTGACAAATCCCAGTCTCGATCCGTGCCAACCCAACAGACACTTTCGGAGATACCCGTAGTGCACCTTTATAGTCCCCAGTTACATTGTGACGTTTGGCACACCCAAAGCACTCCTACGGCATCCGGGAGTTGCACGATCTCATGGTCTAAGGAAATGATACTTGACATTGAAAAAGCTCTAGCAAACGAACTACACGATCTTTGTACTATGCTTAGGATTGGGTCTTGTCCATCACATCATTCTCCTAATGATGTGATCCCGTTATCAATGACATCCAATGTCCATAGTCAGGAAACCTTGACTATCCGTTGATCAACGAGCTAGTCAACTAGAGGCTCACTAGAGACATGTTGTGGTCTATGTATTCACACATGTATTACGATTTCCGGATAACACAATTATAGCATGAATAATAGACAATTATCATGAACAAGGAAATATAATAATAACCATTTTATTATCGCCTCTAGGGCATATTTCCAACAGTCTCCCACTTGCACTAGAGTCAATAATCTAGTTACATTGTGATGAATCGAACACCCATAGAGTTCTGGTGTTGATCATGTTTTGCTCTAGGGAGAGGTTTAGTCAACGGATCTGCTACATTCAGGTCCGTATGTACTTTACAAATATCTATGTCTCCATTCTGAACACTTTCACGAATGGAGTTGAAGGGACGCTTGATATGCCTGGTCTTCCTGTGAAACCTGGGCTCCTTGGCAAGGGCAATAGCTCCAGTGTTGTCACAGAAGAGAGTCATCGGGCCCGACGCATTGGGAATCACCCCTAGGTCGGTAATGAACTCCTTCATCCAGATTGCTTCTTGCGCTGCCTCTGAGGCTGCCATGTATTCCGCTTCACATGTAGATCCCGCCACGACGCTTTGCTTGCAACTGCACCAGCTTACTGCCCCTCCATTCAAAATATACACGTATCCGGTTTGTGACTTCGAGTCATCCAGATCTGTGTCGAAGCTAGCATCGACGTAACCCTTTACGACGAGCTCTTCGTCACCTCCATAAACGAGAAACATATCCTTAGTCCTCTTCAGGTACTTCAGGATATTCTTGACCGCTGTCCAGTGTTCCATGCCGGGATTACTTTGGTACCTTCCTACCAAACTTACGGCAAGGTTTACATCAGGTCTGGTACACAGCATGGCATACATAATAGACCCTATGGCCGAGGCATAGGGGATGACACTCATCTTTTCTCTATCTTCTGCCGTGGTCGGGCATTGAGCCGTGCTCAATTGCACACCTTGCAATACAGGCAAGAACCCCTTCTTGGACTGATCCATATTGAACTTCTTCAATATCTTGTCAAGGTACGTACTCTGTGAAAGACCAATGAGGCGTCTTGATCTACCTCTATAGATCTTGATGCCTAATATATAAGCAGCTTCTCCAAGGTCCTTCATTGAAAAACACTTATTCAAGTAGGCCTTTATACTTTCCAAGAATTCTATATCATTTCCCATCAATAGTATGTCATCCACATATATAAGAGAAATGCTACAGAGCTCCCACTCACTTTCTTGTAAACACAGCATTCTCCATAAGTCTGTGTAAACCCAAACGCTTTGATCATCTCATCAAAACGAATGTTCCAACTCCGAGATGCTTGCACCAGCCCATAGATGGAGCGCTGGAGCTTGCATACCTTGTTAGCATTCTTAGGGTCGACAAAACCTTCCGGCTGCATCATATACAATTCTTCCTTAAGAAAGCCGTTAAGGAATGCCGTTTTGACGTCCATTTGCCATATCTCATAATCATAGAATGCGGCAATTGCTAACATGATTCGGACGGACTTCAGCTTCGCTACGGGTGAGAAAGTCTCATCGTAGTCAACCCCTTGAACTTGTCGATAACCCTTAGCGACAAGTCGAGCCTTATAGATGGTCACATTACCATCCGCGTCTGTCTTCTTCTTAAAGATCCATTTATTTTCTATGGCTCGCCGATCATCGGGCAAGTCAGTCAAAGTCCATACTTCGTTTTCATACATGGATCCTATCTCGGATTTCATGGCTTTCTAGCCATTTGTCAGAATCCAGGCCCGCCATCGCTTCTTCATAGTTCGAAGGTTCACCGTTGTCTAACAACATGATTTCCAGGACAGGGTTGCCGTACCACTCTGCTGCGGAACGTGTCCTTGTGGACCTTCGAAGTTCAGCAGTAACTTGATCCGAAGCTTCATGATCATCATCATTAACTTCCTCCCCAGTCGGTGTAGGCACCACAGGAACATCTTCCCGCGCTGCGCTACTTTCCGGTTCGGAAGGGGCGACTATCACCTCATCAAGTTCCACTTTCCTCCCACTTAATTCTTTCGAGAGAAACTCTTTCTCCAGAAAGGACCCATTCTTGGCAACAAAGATCTTGCCTTCGGATCTGAGGTAGAAGGTATACCCAATGGTTTCCTTAGGGTATCCTATGTAGACGCATTTTTCCGACTTGGGTTCGAGCTTTTCAGGTTGAAGTTTATTGACATAAGCATCGCATCCCCAAATCTTTAGAAACGACAGCTTAGGTTTCTTCCCAAACCATAATTCATACGGTGTCGTCTCAACGGATTTCGACGGAGCCCTATTTAAAGTGAATGCGGCAGTCTCTAAAGCATAGCCCCAAAATGAGAGCGGTAGATCGGTAAGAGACATCATAGATCGCACCATATCCAATAGAGTGCGATTACGATGTTCGGACACACCATTTCGCTGAGGTGTTCCAGGCGGCAAGAGTTGTGAAACGATTCCACATTTCCTTAAGTGTGTGTCAAATTCGTGACTTAAATATTCCCCTCCACGATCTGATCGCAGGAACTTTATTTTCCTGTCACGTTGATTCTCAACCTCACTCTAAAATTCCTTGAACTTTTCAAAGGTTTCAGACTTGTGTTTCATTAGGTAGACATACCCATATCTACTTAAATCATCAGTGAGAGTGAGAACATAACGATAGCCACCGCGAGCCTCAACACTCATTGGACCGCACACATCAGTATGTATGATTTCCAATAAGTTGGTTGCTCGCTCCATTGTTCCGGAGAACGGAGTCTTGGTCATCTTACCCATGAGGCATGGTTCGCACGTGTCAAATGATTCGTAATCAAGAGACTCCAAAAGTCCATCTGCATGGAGCTTCTTCATGCGTTTGACACCAATGTGACCAAGGCGGCAGTGCCACAAGTATGTGGGACTATCGTTATCAACTTTACATCTTTTGGTATTCACACTATGAATATGTGTAACATCACGTTCGAGATTCATCAAGAATAAACCATTGACCAGCGGGGCATGACCATAAAACATATCTCTCATATAAATAGAACAACCATTATTCTCGGATTTAAATGAGTAGCCATCTCGAATTAAACGAGATCCAGATACAATGTTCATGCTCAAAGCTGGCACTAAATAACAATTATTGAGGTTTAAAACTAATCCCGTAGGTAAATGCAGAGGTAGTGTGCCGACGGCGATGACATCGACCTTGGAACCATTCCCTACGCGCATCGTCACCTCGTCCTTCGCCAGTCTCCGCTTATTCCGCAGCTCCTGTTTTGAGTTACAAATATGAGCAACCGCACCGGTATCAAATACCCAGGAGCTACTACGAGTACTGGTAAGGTACACATCAATTACATGTATATCACATATACCTTTGGTGTTGCCGGCCTTCTTGTCCGCTAAGTATTTGGGGCAGTTCCGCTTCCAGTGACCACTTCCCTTGCAATAAAAGCACTCAGTCTCAGGCTTGGGTCCATTCTTTGACTTCTTCCCGGCAACTGGCTTACCGGGCGCGGCAACTCCCTTGCCGTCCTTCTTGAAGTTCTTCTTGCCCTTGCCTTTCTTGAACTTAGTGGTTTTATTCACCATCAACACTTGATGTTCCTTTTTGATCTCCACCTCCGCTGATTTCAGCATTGAATATACCTCAGGAATGGTCTTTTCCATGCCCTGCATATTGAAGTTCATCACAAAGCTCTTGTAGCTTGGTGGAAGCAACTGAAGGATTCTGTCAATGACCGCGTCATCCGGGAGATGAACTCCCAGCTGAGACAAGCGGTTGTGTAACCCAGACATTCTGAGTATGTGCTCACTGACAGAACTATTTTCCTCCATTTTACAACTGAAGAACTTGTCGGAGACTTCATATCTCTCGACCCGGGCATGAGCTTGGAAAACCATTTTCAGCTCTTCGAACATCTCATATGCTCCATGTTTCTCAAAACGCTTTTGGAGCCCCGGTTCTAAGCTGTAAAGCATGCCGCACTGAACGAGGGAGTAATCATCAGCACGTGATTGCCAAGCGTTCATAACGTCTTGGTTCTCTGGGATGGGTGCTTCACCTAGCGGTGCTTCTAGGACATAATCTTTCTTGCAGCTATGAGGATGATCCTCAGGTTCCGGACCCAGTCCGTATAGTTGCTGCCATCATCTTTCAGCTTGGTTTTCTCTAGGAACGCGTTGAAGTTGAGGGCAACGTGGGCCATTTGATCTACAAGACATATTGTAAAGATTTTAGACTAAGTTCATGATAATTAAGTTCATCTAATCAAATTATTCAATGAACTCCCACTCAGATAGACATCCCTCTAGTCATCTAAGTGAAACATGATCCGAGTTAACTAGGTCGTGTCCGATCATCACGTGAGACGGACTAGTCAAGATCGGTGAACATCTCCATGTTGATCGTATCTTCTATACGACTCATGCTCGACCTTTCGGTCTTCCGTGTTCCGAGGCCATGTCTGTACATGCTAGGCTCGTCAAGTCAACCTAAGTGTATTGCGTGTGTTCCGAGGCCATGTCTGTACATGCTAGGCTCGTCAACACCCGTTGTATGCGAACGTTAGAATCTATCACACCCGATCATCACGTGGTGCTTCGAAACAACGAACCTTCGCAACGGTGCACAGTTATTGAAATTATTATAAGAGATCATCTTACTTACTACCGTCGTTCTAAGCAAATAAGATGCAAAACATGATAAACATCACATGCAATCAAATAGTGACATGATATGGCCAATATCATTCTGCTCCTTTGATCTCCATCTTCGGGGCGCCATGATCATCTTCGTCACCGGCATGACACCATGATCTCCATCATTGTGTCTTCTACTTCTATGGCTAACGCGTTTAGCAATAAAGTAAAGTAATTTACATGGCGTTATTCAATGACACGCAGGTCATACAAAAAATAAAGGCAACTCCTATGGCTCCTGCCGGTTGTCATACTCATCGACATGCAAGTCGTGATTCCTATTACAAGAATATGATCAATCTCATACATCACATATATCATTCATCACATCTTCTGGCCATATCACATCACAAGGCACATGCTGCAAAAACAAGTTAGACGTCCTCTAATTGTTGTTGCAAGTTTTTACGTGGCTTCTATAGGTTTCTAGCAAGAACGTTTCTTACCTACGTAAAACCACAACGTGATATGCCAATTTCTATTTACCCTTCATAAGGACCCTTTTCATCGAATCTGTTCCGACTAAAGTGGGAGAGACAGACACCCGCTAGCCACCTTATGCAACTAGTGCATGTCAGTCGGTGGAACCTGTCTCACGTAAGCTTACGTGTAAGGTCGGTCCGGGCCGCTTCATCCCACAATACCGCCGAAACAAGATAAGACTAGTAGTGGCAAGAAAAATTGACAACATCTACGCCCACAACTGCTTTGTGTTCTACTCGTGCATAGTAACTACGCATAGGCCTGGCTCATGATGCCACTGTTGGGGATCGTTGCAGAATTTTAAAATTTTCTACGCATCACCAAGATCCATCTATGGAGTTTACTAGCAACGAGGGGAAAGGAGTGCATCTACATACCCTTGTAGATCGCGAGCGAAAGCGTCCAAGTGAACAGGGTTGATGGAATCGTACTCGTCGTGATCCAAATCACCGATGACCGAGTGCCGAACGGACGGCACCTCCGCGTTCAACACACGTACGGAGCAGCGACGTCTCCTCCTTCTTGATCCAGCAAGGGGGAAGGAGAGGTTGATGGAGATCCAGCAGCATGACGGCGTGGTGGTGGAAGTAGCGGGGATCCCGGCAGGGCTACGCCAAGCGCAAGCGGGAGAGAGAAGTGTCACGGGAGGGAGAGGGAGGCGCCAGGGGCTAGGGTACAGTAGCCCTCCCTCCCCCCTTATATAGGCCCCCTGGGGGCGCCGGCCCCTGGGATCCCATCTACAGGGGGGCGGCGGCCAAGGGGGGGAAACTTCCCCCCCAAGTCAGGTGGGGCGCCCCCCACCCCCAGGGTTTCCAACCCTACGCGCAGGGGGGGCCCATGGGGGGCGCACCAGCCCACCAGGGGCTGGTTCCCCTCCCACTTCAGCCCATGGGGCCCTCCGGGATAGGTGGCCCCACCCGGTGGACCCCCGGGACCCTTCCGGTGGTCCCGGTACAATACCGATAACCCCCGAAACTTTCCCGATGGCCGAAACTGGACTTCCTATATATAATTCTTCACCTCCGAACCATTCCGGAACTCCTCGTGACATCCGGGATCTCATCCGGGACTCCGAAAAACTTTCAGGTTTCCGCATACTAATATCTCTACAACCCTAGCGTCACCGAACCTTAAGTGTGTAGACCCTACGGGTTCGGGAGACATGCAGACATGACCGAGACGCCTCTCCGGTCAATAACCAACAGCGGGATCTGGATACCCATGTTCACTCCCACATGTTCCACGATGATCTCATCGGATGAACCACGATGTCGAGGATTCAATCAATCCCGTATACAATTCCCTTTGTCAATCGGTACATTACTTGCCCGAGATTCGATCGTCGGTATCCCAATACCTTGTTCAATCTCGTTACCGGCAAGTCACTTTACTCGTACCGTAATGCATGATCCCGTGACTAACTCCTTAGTCACATTGAGCTCATTATGATGATGCATTACCGAGTGGGCCCAGAGATACCTCTCCGTCATACGGAGTGACAAATCCCAGTCTCGATCCGTGCCAACCCAACAGACACTTTCGGAGATACCCGTAGTGCACCTTTATAGTCACCCAGTTACGTTGTGACGTTTGGCACACCCAAAGCACTCCTACGGCATCCGGGAGTTGCACGATCTCATGGTCTAAGGAAATGATACTTGACATTGAAAAAGCTCTAGCAAACGAACTACACGATCTTTGTGCTATGCTTAGGATTGGGTCTTGTCCATCACATCATTCTCCTAATGATGTGATCCCGTTATCAATGACATCCAATGTCCATAGTCAGGAAACCATGACTATCCGTTGATCAACGAGCTAGTCAACTAGAGGCTCACTAGGGACATGTTGTAGTCTATGTATTCACACATGTATTACGATTTCCGGATAACACAATTATAGCATGAATAATAGACAATTATCATGAACAAGGAAATATAATAATAACCATTTTATTATTGCCTCTAGGGCATATTTCCAACATGACGTACTTCGATGTAGTGGCTTATCGTCAGAATGCCGTCGACGATGACAAGGAGTGCCTCTCCATGGCTGCAAAGATGTTGGAGGAGCACAACTAGAAACACCAAAAAAACAGGCGAAAAAAGGTTGTGTTTTTTTAATGTTGCCTTTCCCGTTATACACCAGCTATTAGGCGTGATATCCAAGAAGGCTACCGAGGGAACTTGTCATTGGGAACCGTCGAAAGACCTTGATGATTGCAACTCAACAACTTAAATAGCCTCGGTGTACGTGTATGAAGCCGTCGTGTTTCGGGACGCTTCCGGGAGGCACCAAAAATTCATACTCTAGCCCATCATCATATTGAGGGCCCCACAGCTCGACATGCCCCCTACACATGCCCCATCAACCCAGAAACTTGGGTATGGTAGGTTCAAGGCAAATGGTTTTGGGACAATGGCTTGGCGATTTTTCTTCATGCATATTGAGGGGTGGTGAACAGCTACCTCCCGCCTTCCTTCCAGTGGATTCCTTACTACTTGGGAACACTTGACAACTTCTTGGACTATTGGGATTTTTTTCTTGAATTTTCTTTTTGGACTTTTGGAATTTTATTATGATTGCTCAGCGGATGATTGATTGGCCGCGTACATGGACTTGCTTTGACATTCGGCTCAAACTTCTTGAGGACTCTTCTTCCAGGATTCTTAGGGACCCACCTTGAGAACTTGGAAGGCAACTGTTCACCTCTGTGGACTAGGAAAAACCCTCTAGCACATTATCTGGGGCTTCTGGTGGCGCACCCCAGGGTTGCCAAGTGACTACGCACCAAACCAACTTGTGTTGGGTCAGGCAGCCCTCCATGATCTTTTCCTATAGTATTCCCTGGAGTGCGAGCCTCTGTGAACATGAGGCATGCCGGGAAATATGAAGAGCGTGGGTCTCAATACTCAGAAGTGCCCAAGTAATCATCTCCGCTGCCTCCGGAAGCATACACTTGGTACGCGTCGTGCATTGTGGGTGTAGGAGCCGCTTCACCTGCAACTTGACACATTGTGCCGCCCTCCAAAAAGTCCTAGGGCAGCCAAAAACTTCAATCAACAACATGGTGTCATAGAGGAAAGCCATTTTTTTGTTGGACTTGGTCCGTAAAAATTGGGGAAAGATATCCACAAAATGCAAAGGAGAATGCACCATGGATCCGATAGCCCACAGAAAAAGTTTCCCCAATGAAAATCTGAAAGGCAACAAAAGAGGCAAAATTTTAAGAAATTTTTTTAGGAGCCTTCCGTTGATTGGGGGCATAGGTCGGACTCCTTGGGAAACGACGAGCTGGTATGCTCCCATGTTGTAGACTTGCTCGATAACGTATGGTCCTTCCCACTTTGCTCGAACTTGCCCTTCGTCTTGTGTGTCACGATGATGGGACGCCTGAGCACGAAGACCAACTCGCCTTTTTGGAAGACGCGTTGCTTGACGAGCTTGTCGTAGTCTCTCACCATGTTCTGGCGGTAAAGCTCGAGGTTCTGTAGGGCATGAAGTCTCCCCTCTTCAACGGCGTCGAGCTCCTGGAACCGCAGTTGTACCTGTTCGTCCTAGGTGATCTCATCTTGGATAGCCATCCGCAAAGAGGGTAGCTGGACCTCTAGTGGAAGGACCGCTTCACTCCCGTAAACGAGAGAAAACAGGGTTGCCTGTGTTGGGATACGGACCGTAACACGGTACGCCCAGAGGGACTCGAAGAGATGATCATACGAGTCTCTCCTGTTCCTTGTCACCGTCTTCTTGAGTATCTTGCCGAGTGACTTGCTGACGGCTTCGATTGCTCAGTTGGCTTGGTGTAGATGGTGGGGATGTGGTGATGAAGTGAAAGGGAGAGCGGTACGCCCATCGCTCCGGCTCTGCTTAGCCTTATCCCTCCGTCTTGTCATTGTCCGATGATGAAATGGGCGGCCTTCGCCTCGTCGGTGCCCGGCCTAATGGTGTCCGCCTTGTTGGTGTCGGACTGGATAGCTTGCCTTTGCCTCGTCGGTGCCTGGCAAGATATGGGTTGCTTCATCGGGAAAAGACATGTTGGTAGAGTACAGCTTCGCCTTGTCAGAGCTTGGACGATGTCGGGGAAGTGTGTTGATGTAGAAGTTAGAGTAGACTTGAGTGTCGCCGCATGACAGCGGTGCTTAAAGACGACGACAATACTAGTCCGTCGATGTAGACCTTGGGGCGTCGCAGTTACGGGGACAACCTCCGCTCGGTGTAGATGGTTGGTGTAGAAGAATGGCGACGTGTCGATGCAGTCTGTGTCCTTGCCAGGCAATAAGTGAAAGCGAATGGCGACACCATGTGGACATCCATTGGTGACACCCTCGCCAAATGAAGAGTTGATGAAGGTTGCGATGTCGTGTCGATGTAGTCGGATGGCAGCATGCCGATGTAGTCGATGTCCCCGCTGGGTGTGAAGTCGATGAAGATGGTGACGACATGTTGATGTAGAAGCCTTCCTCGTTGAGTCGAAGGTTGATGATGACGACTCCGACATGGTCACAGGTGGCGTAGATGGTGCCAGGCCGCACACCTGTAGCCCCTCCGATGTCATCGGCGGCGTGGAGTTAGTGCCGAGCTACTCGCCATTAGCCTTGTCACTGTCATTATGGAAGCATGCATGGAAGAAGACACCGTCGACGAGCTCCCGGCAGGTGTCTGCCGATGTCGTGGTACATCCATGGGGTGCAGCTGCCGGCGCGTCATCCACGGTTGCCTTAGGTATAAGTGTGTCAAGTGCTAGTGCCTCTTCTGCGGATTCCCTTTCGCGCAG
This sequence comes from Aegilops tauschii subsp. strangulata, assembly GCF_002575655.3. Classification (NCBI taxonomy): domain Eukaryota; kingdom Viridiplantae; phylum Streptophyta; class Magnoliopsida; order Poales; family Poaceae; genus Aegilops; species Aegilops tauschii. Next base: position 509,995,328 of record NC_053037.3, read on the forward strand.
CTTATATTGGTGGCGTGGTGTCGCTACCTCCGACTATGTGTGTGCGTCGTCCACCGGGGCGCATTGTGCGTCATTGCTCGTTGAAATGAGAGATGAAAATCACTAGTAGAAAAAGAGGCTTCCATACGCCCCCATTAGTCCCAAAAACAATCGAACCGCGACAAAAGGGGCCTTTAGTCGCGGTTCGGGAGGAGACCCGCGACCAACTATCTGGGCCCAGCGCGCTCGGTCGACAGCTGGCGGACGGGAGGGGCTTTAGTCCCGGTTGGCCTGGCCAACCGGGACTAAAGGTCCCCGAAGGCCTTTAGTCGCGGTTGGCCAGGCCAACCGGGACTAAAGGCCCATCCCTATATATAGGACTCAGCTCACTTCACTTCACTCAGCTCACTTCACAATTTTCAGAAGGGGGTGGTGGGTTTGCTTTTGGTTCCTCCTATGCACACAAGGTGTTCGATGAAATGCCCGAGAGCCTGAAACAAACATGATATGAAGTGTCCGAGCCATACTTGAGCTTTCTCATTTATTTTTCCTCCGCGGTCGCGGTTAGCAACTTGAACCTTTCATGTGTCATTGATAAAATAAGCATGTGTGTAGTTCATTGTTTAATTTGTATTATTTCTAGCTAGTTAGTTTAACAAATGCATGATGGTTAATTATATACTTTATATAATAATAATGCAGATGAATCGGCAATGGATGTACGGTCCCCGACTCTCCGGCGAGTTCACTACGGGTTTGAAAGATTTCCTCGTAGTGGCAAATGCGAACAAGCAGCAAGGTTTTATTATCTGTCCATGTGATGTCTGTAAGAATCAGAAGGGTTACTCCTCCTCAAGAGACGTCCACATGCACCTGCTTCGGCACGGTTTCATGCCAAGCTATAATTGTTGGACCAAGCATGGAGAAAGAGGGGTTAGAATGGAAGAAGATGAAGAAGGGGATGATATCGATGACAACTATCATGATCATTTCGGTGATACTTTCATGGAGGATGATGCTGAAGGTGGGGAAGGGTTAGGTGAAGGTGAAGAAGAGGCACATGATGAGCCCGCTGATGATCTTGGTCGGACCATTGCTGATGCACGGAGACGCTGCGAAACTGACAAGGATAGGGAGAATTTGGATCGCATGTTAGAGGATCACAAAAAGTCGTTGTATCCAGGATGCGATAATAGTCTGAAAAAGCTGGGCTGCACACTGGATTTGCTAAAATGGAAGGCACAGGAAGGTGTAGGTGACTCATCATTTGAAAATTTGCTGAAAATGTTGAAGAATATGTTTCCGAAGAATAACTAGTTGCCCGCCAGTACGTACGAAGCAAAGAAGGTTGTCTGCCCTCTAGGTTTAGAGGTTCTGAAGATACATGCATGCATTAACGACTGCATCCTCTACCGCGGTGAATACGAGAATTTGAATGAATGCCCTGTATGCACTGCATTGCGTTATAAGATCAGAGGCGATGACCCTGGTGACGATGTTGAGGGCGAGAAACCCAGGTAGAGGGTTCCCGCCAAGGTGATGTGGTATGCTCCTATAATACCACGGTTGAAACGTCTGTTCATGAACAAAAAGCATGCCAAGTCGTTGCGATGGCACAAAGAGGACCGTAAGTCCGACGGGGAGTTGAGACACCCCGCTGATGGAACGCAATGGAGAAAGATCGACAGAGTGTTCAAAGATTTTGCAGCTGACGCAAGGAACATAAGATTTGGTCTAAGTACTGATGGCATGAATCCTTTTGGCGAGCGGAGCTCCAGCCATAGCACCTGGCCCGTGACTCTATGCATCTACAACCTTCCTCCTTGGTTGTGCATGAAGCGGAAGTTCATTATGATGCCAGTGCTCATCCAAAGCAACCCGGGAACGACATCGATGTGTACCTAAGGCCATTAGTTGATGAACTTTTACATTTGTGGGCCAGACCTGCTGTACGTGTCTGGGATGAGCACAAAGGAGAGGAATTTGACCTACGAGCGTTGCTTTTTGTAACCATCAACGATTGGCCTGCTCTCAGTAACCTTTCGGGACAGACAAATAAGGGATACAATGCATGCACGCACTGCTTACATGAGACTGAAAGTGTACGTTTGGTTAATTGTAAGAAGAACGTGTACCTGGGTCATCGTCGATTTCTTCCCCGAAATCATAACGTAAGAAAGAAAGGCAAGCATTTCAACGGCAAGGCAGATCACCGGCCGAAGCCTGCGGAACGTACTGGTGCTGAGATATCTGATATGGTCAAGGATTTGAAAGTCATCTTTGGAAAGGGTCCTGGCGGACAATCAGTTCCGCGGGGAGTTGACGGGCACGCACCCATGTGGAAGAAGAAATCTATATTTTGGGAGCTAGAATATTGGAAAGTCCTAGATGTCCGCTCTGCAATCGACGTGATGCATGTTACGAAGAATATTTGCGTGAACCTGCTAAGCTTCTTGGGCGTGTATGGGAAGACAAATGATACAAAGGAAGCACGGCAGGACTAGCAACTTTTGAAAGACCCAGATGACCGGCATCCGGAATGGTTTCAAGGTCGTGCCAGCTACGCTCTTACCAAAGAAGAGAAGGTCATTTTTTTGAATGCCTGAGCAGTATGAAGGTCCCGTCTGGCTTCTCGTCGAATATAAAGGGAATAATAAACATGGCGGAGAAAAAGTTCCAAAACCTGAAGTCTCACGACTGCCACGTGATTATGACTCAATTGCTTCCGATTGCTTTGAGGGGGCTCCTACCGGAAAATGTTCGAGTAGCCATTGTGAAGCTATGTGCATTCCTCAATGCAATCTCTCAGAAGGTAATCAATCCAGAAGATCTACCACGGTTACAGAACGATGTGGTCCAATGCCTTGTCAGTTTCGAGTTGGTGTTCCCACCATCCTTCTTTGATATTATGACGCACCTCCTGCTCCACCTAGTCGAAGAGATTTCCATTCTCGGTCCTGTATTTCTACACAATATGTTCCCCTTTGAGAGGTTCATGGGAGTATTAAAGAAATATGTTCGTAACCGTGCTAGGCCAGAAGGAAGCATCGTCAAGGGCTATGGAAATGAGGAGGTAATTGAGTTCTGTATTGACTATGTTCCTGACCTTAAGCCGATTGGTATTCCTCAATCGCGGCACGAGGGGAGACTAAGTGGAAAAGGCAAGATCGGAAGGAAATCCACGATATGTATGGACGGTCATTCTATGACTGAAGCACACCACACAGTTCTGCAAAATTCCAGCTTTGTGGCTCCGTACTTCGAGCAACACAAGAATATTTTACGCTCGGACAACCCGGGGAAGCCTGAATCCTGGATTAGAAAGGCCCACATGGAGACTTTCGGCAGTTGGTTGCGAAAACATTTAATGAATGACAATGATGTTGGAGATCAGCTGTACATGTTGGCCAAGAAACCATCTTCGACTATAACGATTTTCCAAGGGTACGAGATAAATGGGAATACATTTTACACCATCGCCCAAGATAAAAAGAGCACCAACCAAAACAGTGGTGTCCGCTTTGATGCAGCAACCGAGAATGGGCGAAAGGTCACATATTATGGTTACATAGAAGAGATATGGGAACTTGACTATGGACCCTCCTCTAAGGTCCCTTTGTTCCGGTGCAAATGGTTCAAGCTAACAGGAGGTGGGGTAAAGGTGGACGAGCAATACGGAATGACAATGGTGGATTTCAACAATCTTGGTTACCTTGACGAACCATTCGTCCTTGCCAAAGATGTCGCTCAGGTTTTTTATTTGAAGGACATGAGTAGCAAACCGAGGAAACGGAAAGATAAGAAAACGATCAGTACATCATGCGATGATCCAAAGCGCCGCATTGTTCTTTCAGGGAAAAGAAACATCGTGGGAGTGGAGGACAAGACAGACATGTCAGAAGATTATAATATGTTTGGTGAAATTCCGCCCTTCAAAGTGAACACTGACCCAAGCATTAAGTTAAATGATGAGGATGCTCCATGGATACGGCACAATCGTAAGCAAGCAGGGACACAAGGGAAGAATTGATGTGTAATAATTTATTGTACCAAACTTTGTATTTGGTCGATGAACTGAATGATGTATCAAACCTTTTGTCAAACCTTCAAGGGATCGATGAACTGAATTTTTTGATATATTATTTGTATTTTTAAGATTTTAAAATGAATTAGTTTTATTTTTCTGATTTTTTTATATATAATTGTATTTTTAAGATTTTAAAATGAATTAGTTTTATTTTTCTGATTTTTTTGATATATTATTTCTATTTTTAAGATTTTAAAATGAATTAGTTTTATTTTTCTGATTTTTTTGATATATAATTGTATTTTTAAGATTTTAAAATGAATTAGTTTTATTTTTCTGATTTTTTTGATATATTATTTGTATTTTTAACATTTTAATAGCAAAAATAATTATCATAAAGTAAAATAAATAAGTAATTAGAAACAAAATAAAATAAAATAAATAAGTTTTTTGTTGTAAGTAGAACAAAACAAAATAAATAAAGCAAAAAAGAAAACAAAAAACAGGCAAAAAAATAAAAAATATGCCACCTACTGGGCCACCACGGCCTGAATACGACTAGAAACCCATCGATGGGCCAGGATTCAGGCCCGCGGAAGGCCTAGTAGGCCCATCAGGCATAGCAGTGACAATTAGGCCCGTAAGCCTGCAATGGAGAGGAGCTCAAGAGGGGAGCGGCAGTGGGGCTTATAAACCACTGCGCGCCCCTCTCAACTAGCGAGGTGGGACTAAACTTTCGACGCGGGCAGCACAATGCCTTTAGTCCCGGTTGGGGAGGCGGACCGAGACTAAAGGTACCCTTTAGTCGCGGTTGTTGTCCCCAACCGCGACTAAAGGCTCTTTCTGCGCGGGAACGAAAGCGGCGCCAAAACCCTTTAGTCCCGGTTGGGGAGGCGGACCGCGACTAAAGGTACCCTTTAGTCGCGGTTGTCCACACCAACCGCGACTAAAGGGTACCTTTAGTCGCGGTCCGCCTCCCCAACCGGGACTAAAGGTATGCCTATATATAATGCACTTAGCAGTTTTCGCCACTTCCCATTCTCCTCTCTCGACGTCGAAGCCCTGCCCCGACGCCGATCGACGCCGACGCCGACGCCGAAGCCCTGCCCCGACGCCGACGCCGACGCCGAAGCCCTGCCCCGACGCCGACGCCGACGCCGAAGCCCTGCGCGCCGCCGCCCCCGTCCCCAGTGAGCGCCGCCGCCGCCCGTGCCCTGCCCGCCGCCCGCCGCCCGACGCCCTGCCGCCCGCCGCCCGCCGCCTGCCCCTGCCTGCCGTCCTCCGCGCGCCTCCCGCCGCCGGAAAAGGAAGAAGAAGAAAGAAGAAAGAAAACAAAAGAAGAAAACAAAAGAAAACAGAAGAAAAACAAGAAAAAGGAAGAAAAAAAGAAAACAAAAGAAAAAGGAAGAAGAAAGAAAAAAGAAAACAAAAGAAAACAGAAGAAAAACAAACATAAGAAAAAAACAGAAGGAAAAAGGAAAAAGGAAAAAAGGAAGAAAAAAACAAAAGAAAAACAAAAGAAAATAGAAGAAAAAGGAAGAAGAAAAAAAGAAGAAAGAAAAAGGAAGAAGAAAAAAATGAAAACCAAATGAAAGAAGAAAGAAAAAGGAAGAAGAAAAAAAGAAGAAGAAAGGAAGAAGAAAGGAAGAAGAAGAAAGAAAGAAGAAAGAAACCAAATGAAAAAAGAAGAAAAGAAAGAAGAAAGAAAGAAGAAAGAAAAAGGAAGAAGAAAAAAAAACAAAACAAAAGAAACCAAATGAAAACCAAAAAGAAAGAAGAAAGAAAACCAAATGAAAACCAAAAGAAAGAAGAAAAAAAAGGAAGAAGAAAAAAAGAAAGAAGAAAGAAAGAAGAAAAAGGAAGAAGAAAAAAAGAAAGAAGAAAGAAAGAAGAAAGAAAAAGGAAGAAGAAAAAAAGAAGAAAGAAAAAGGAAGAAGAAAAAAAGAAGAAAGAAAAAGGAAGAAGAAAAAAATGAAAACCAAATGAAAACCAAAAGAAAGAAGAAAGAAAAAGGAAGAAGAAAAAAAGAAGAAGAAAGGAAGAAGAAAGGAAGAAGAAGAAAGAAAGAAGAAAGAAGGAAGAAGAAAGAAAGAAGAAAGGAAGAAGAAGAAAATAAGAAGAAAAAAGGAAGAAGAAAAAAAAAAGAAGAAAAAAGGAAGAAGAAAGAAACCAAAAAGAAAAACAAAGAAAACAAAACAAAATACTTGGCAGTGCTCAATAATCTTATTTTTTTTAATTCCTCCTCCTCTATGTCCCCTTAATCTTATTTTTTAATTCCTTTATACTTAAAGAATTTTTACTACATGCAGGAGTGACATATGGCGGACGATAGAGCCGAGCCGCTTAGGGATCCGGAGGCTGAACGTTATTTAATGGGCATCATCAACAACGAGATTCCTTATGTGCCGGGCTCAGAATATGAGCAAGAAGAGGATGTAGTCTCTTCTTTTCTGAACCTTGACGGTGGAACAGAGATTGTCGATGATCAAGAAGGTGAAGGAACGGACATTGTCGACGGAGGTCAACCGTCAACAAACGACGATCTCGAATTGCAAGTAGCAACCACCTCCGGCGAGGTATATATATACATTGAGCCTCTCGTGATACAAACTTACTGAAATGTGAATACATATGTATTAACGCGCGCGACTCTCTTTCTTTTTTTAGCCCTCCGGATCGAGTACGACAAAGCGTGGCAAATCCAAGGCGATGAAAACAGGAGAAACATATGCCATTGAGTTTGTCAGTGAAATCGGCAAGCCCCTACAGCACACCTCAAAGTTTATCAACCAATGCGGAGTCGTTGTTAGAGACAACTTCCCGATCACCGTCCAGGAATGGAAGGAGCCAAAGAAGGCACGTCTTGGTTTCAGTTTTGTCGACAAGAGAACGAAAAAGGATTGCTGGAGAAAGCTTATGGAACATTTCATTCTACCTCCGGAATACAACAAAGTCGATGAATTCGGTAACGAGGTTCCGGGTGGACGTCAGAGGAGGAGGCTAGTTAAAGAGTTCGCTCTTCAGAAGATGGGCGAAGCATTCCGGAACTTCAAGAAAAATTTAACCCGTGACTATGTCAACAAGGGCAAGACTCCGGAACTTCGTAGGCAAGCAAAAATATTGAAGGAGGAGAAAGAAGAAAGTAAAAAAAGCGGGAAACAAGTTGACCAGCTCGGGATGCAGAAGAAACAATCGATCCCCCCGCTCATAGTGAAAGCCGGTCCGGAAGAGGACCCCGAGATCATAGCAGCTGCGGCAGCACTTGGATTGACTGTAGCGAGTGCCATGAAACAAGCGTCCGAGATGGGTTTGACTCTTCGTGCCTTCTTAGGCCTTAAGGATGCGCCAGTATGTGAGATAGCATTACAATATGTGCGGAATGGACCTCTCGTCGAGCCTGCGCGGGAAAAGAGTCTACCACCACAAATGCGAAATCTGCTACGTTGGTACAAGCAATTCATAACATGGGCCGATAAAGAATATGTTTATGCGGATGTTACAGATGAGCATCACACCAAACGGTACTCTGTACAAGTTCATATGAGTGAATTGTTCCAGTTGTTCAATCTGCGCGACCTCGACAAATCTATGCTGAGTTGCTACGTTCTGTAAGTGATTTATTTCTACCTCATCTCGTTCTTCATTGCCTGCACTATATATATATATATATATATATATATATATATGACCCACATATCATTAATGGACATGTGTTACAACATCACCCCGAAGACGTGGAGAAAGACTTGTACAAGTTTCTTAGAAAGCATCAACTCAAAAGTCATATTCTATTTCCTTACCATTTTGGGTGAGTGTTTCTCTCTTGTGCCCATTCTTTTTTGTTTACTCCATGCATGGTATGTCTAATCGATGAGTTATGCATGACTGTGCATGTAACGTGTCCGCAGGTTCCACTGGATTCTGCTAAATATTGAACTTCACACCTCCAGAGTTCTAATCATGGACTCTATGGATTCGGATCCAAAGCGTTGGGCCGACATGAGAAAAATGCTGCAAAAGTAATTATTTTCAATCATTTGAGCTCTATATCGATCGGTCTCTTTCGTTCATTTCCTAATATAAAGTAACTAATAACTCCCTTGTTCATTTAATTTTCTTTGCCCTGTAGGGTTTGGAGACGGTTCTCAGAAGAAATTGTCGGTGAATTCAAACATGAGCTAGATTTCAGAAGGTTAGTTAATGTGGATAAGCAGCCACCGGGGACCAATCTATGTGGATACTATGTTTGTGAGAACATCCGGAGACACACCTCTGAGCGGAAGGCATCGGATAGCGTGCGGAACGCGACGGATAACTTGCGGAGGAGGCTTAATCCAGAAGCTCGCTTCCGACCAATTCAAGAAGAATTAGCAGGATTTTTCATGAGGGAAGTCATCAATCCTAAAGGAGAACACTATACCGAGGACGAAGAAATTTATATGCATACCCGAGATTGAAACTTGTTCGAAGTTGTATATGGTCATCCATCCTAATTGTGTATGGAAACTTGTTCGAAGTTGTATATGGTCACCCGAGATTGAATATATATTATATATTCCTCTTGAATTCTTCTTGTTTGAAATTTCATATGCATGTATATAGTAGCGTAGAATATGTGTACTGAAACTTCATCAAAATTAAAATAAAACACAAAATAAAATATAAAAGAAATAAAACACTCCAAATTAAAAATAAACCAGGTTTAGGGGGGCTAAAACCCTAAACCTGCGGAGGAGGCCTTTAGTCCCGGTTGGCCACGAGAACCGGGACTAAAGGTCCTCCGCCCCGACGGACCACGGGCGCCCACGTGGACGGGCCTTTAGTCCCGGTCAGCCACAAGAACCGGGACTAAAGCCTTTAGTCACGGTCCGTAAGAGGCGCGACTAAAGGGGGGTCTTTAGTCGCGCATATTTAGTCCCGGTTGCACAGCCGGGACTAAAGGCTGTTGCGAACCGGGACTAAAGGGCTTTTTTCTACCAGTGAATAGAGATAGACAGACAATAAATATGCGGGTGTCCCACTGAAGAAGACGAACGCCATGATATTTGTTCTTCTCGGTGTAGAGATGGATGGTGGTGGAGCCTTGGGTGCTGGCTTCCTCCTTCCAGCGTGTGCAGGTGTTTCACTTGATGATGGATGCCTTTGCTGCTTCTGTACATCATATGCATTGGTGTAGATGGGAGAAGACAAGGGCTACTTCCGGATGCGGGTCTTTTGTTGTTGCCGCGCTGCCCTCGCCCTCGCTCTCTACTCTCTCTCTGTGAACTCTCTCTGTGATGCCGTGGCTCAAACCAACGAGGAAGGGAGATGGACAGGTTTTTGCCCGGAGCACGAACTCCGCCCCGCCGCGCGAACGGCGTATTCTTTCTTCCCTGAGCACATACTCAGTCACTCGGCTACATGGCTTACAACCCAGCTCACCCCAGAACCAGTACACAGGACGGAGCTATATATCACACATACGCCACACCCCACTCCGGCCTGCTCGCTCACGACACGTTCCACGATCCGCATGCTCAGGCCGCGCACACGACGCGCTCCTACGCGCTCGACGCGGCCGGACTCCGCATGCACTGCCCGCATCCGCTCGCCAACTACCAAGCATGCACACACACCGGTCACGCACCCCACGCTCCCGATCCGTCCCGCGTGCACACACGCACGACCGACGCGATCGCCGTGGCTTATGCCCAACACTCACCCCCCTAAGCCACAAACTACAGCAGGTGAGTCCATCGTCGTCGATGTCGCCATGGCCGCCGCACCCCACCGTTGCGGCCTCCGCCGCGCCGTCGACGTTGTTGTAGCCGCCACAGCCCTGACGTCATTGCCAAGCCTGCCGCCGTGCCCTTCACGCGCAGTCCCCACGTCCCGGCGCTCCCGCCGCGCACGTACGCGATCTGCGCAACCAGGTCCAGCGCCTCGACGCGGTCCACTCCCGCGGTCCCGACGCGCCCGACGCGTCCGGTGCGCACCCATAACATGCACCGGTCGCGCCCGACTCGCCACCGCGCTTATTGCCTTGCACCGATGTGCCGTCAACCGCAGCGCAGCGCCTCCACGGTCGTCGCGCCGAGCCGCCGCAGCCTCTGCGCCACCACGCGGGTCCTCCGCGGCCTCCTCGTCTCCGCGATCGCCGCTGCTCGTTGCGCGCACGGCATCACCGTGCATGGCCGCGCATCGCAGCCGACGCGTCCATGTCCGCCGCGCTCGCCGCGGACGTCGTGGCCGTAGCCTCCACCTCCGTCGCGCTCGCCGTGCGCACCGCGGACGCGGCCGCACGCCACGGCCGCCCCCCCGAACCTGTGGCTCTGATACCAAATGTTGTTGCCGCGCTGCCCTCGCCCTCGCTCTCTACTCTCTCTCTGTGAACTCTCTCTGTGACACCGTGGCTCGAACCAACGAGGAAGGGAGATGGACAGAGGTTTTTGCCCGGAGCACGAACTCCGCCCCGCCGCGCAAACGGCGTATTCTTTCTTCCCTGAGCACGTACTCAGTCACTCGGCTACATGGCTTACAACCCAACTCACCCCAGAACCAGTACACAAGAGGGAGCTATATATCACACACACGCCACACCCCACTCCGGCCTGCTCGCTCATGATGCGTTCCACGATCCGCATGCCCAGGCCGCGCACACGACGCGCTCCTACGCGCTCGACGCGGCCGGACTCCGCATGCATCGCCCGCGTCCGCTCGCCAACTACCAAGCATGCACACACACCGGTCACGCACGCCACGCTCCCGATCCGTCCCGCGTGCACACACGCATGCCCGACGCGATCGCCGTGGCTTATGCCCAACATCTTTATGCAGATAGAAGAAAGCATTGCAGGGTCCTTTTTGATATGCGTACATTGTCGCTGCGGTACAAGTAGGGTGCCACGGCCACCGTCACGTCACCCGCGGTTGTGCATTCTGGCTACTCCGTACTCACGGCCGGGTTGACGTCCATTTGCGTGCGTGACACTTCCTCCGGCTGCGCGCGTCCTCTACCAGAGAATACTTTGCGTTGTTGCTGGAATCTTCTCCTCCTTGGCATTGAGGTAGATGATGGTAGAGCTCTAGACGCGGGCCTCCTCATCCTCGTGTGTACACGGCTTCGCCTTTTCACCTAATGATGGATGCCTTTCCTGCTTCACCGGCTGGACGTACACCCTGGTCGCTGGCGTGCCATCCGTGGCCACCTTGGGCACGTGTGGATGCTCCATATGGGGCGCTCTCTGCATTGCCGCTCCAGGATGGTTGTTGATGTAGTGTGTTGGTGCAGATAGAAGAAAGCACTACAGCACCACGGCAGCCGGGATATCATCCGCAATGGTCCCAGCTAGAGCGCATGGTCCTCCTCAGCGTGGTGCCTGTGGCCTCCATCCGCAAATGTAGTCGTTGCCTCCTGGGTTGCTCGACATTGCCACCGCGGGCGCGTCTCCACCTGGCGTGTGTGTTGTGGCTCTCGAGTGTTTGTCCGGCCGGTGGATATGCTGAAATAAGAGGAAGACAAAGAGAAACAGAGAAGACACACGAAGGCATCTCCTTGAAGATGGACACCATGAATTTGTTCTTCCCTCGTCGCGGATAGAGGATGGTGCAGCCTTGTATGTCGGCCTTCTCCTACTTTCTTGTGTACAACTGCACTTGATCACCACGTGGATGTGGTTTGGCTCGGGGCGTCGTCCAGGGGTTCGAGGAAGAGGAGATGGCTCCAGGCTGCATGCTGGCAGCTCGTACATTGTGGTGATGGTGTAGATGGCGCCGGGCCATACGCCGACAGCCCCTCCGATGTCATCTTGGAGGTGGAGTTGGCCTCGCGATATACGCTGGCAGCCTCGTCGCCGTTGTCGTGAAAACGCATGTGGAAGAAGACACCACCGGCGAGTTCTCCAGCGGGCGTCCGTCAACGTCGTGGTACGTTCATGGAGCTGATGTAGTCGTTGCGTCGTCCACGTCTGCCTTTGGAGCAAGTGCACCAAGTGCCAGGGCCTCTTTGGCGGCTCCCTTGACGCTGCCACACCGCGGGCGCGACTCCTTTGGTGCCTCCTTTGGCAAGTTCCAAGTTGGTGTAGCTGGCGCGTGCCCCCAGTTAGTGACGGTGTTGATGATGGTCCACCTGGAGCGTGCACATGTCTGGGATGGTTCAGACCGAGCCCCACCCAAGGCTAAGCACCTTGTTCACGATGGTGTAGAGCGAGCCCCGCCCGGGCCCAGCTTCTTGTAGGCAGCAACGATGTAGATGATGTCCTCACCTTGCTCAAGATCCGCGATGGCGGTGTAGATGACGACTCATCTTTGGCGATATCTATGTCAACGGAGGTGAAAGAGGAGCCCCTCGTCCTACTCAGGCACAATGGCAACTGAAGTAGATGGCACCCTGCCTTGGGGGAAACTCCATGTCAACAAAGGCGTGGACGGAGCCCCGCCATGGGGGCACTCCATGCTGGCGACGGCGATGCAGATGGAGTCCTGCCTTGGGCAAGTACCACTATGCCGGTAGTGTGGACGGCGCCCCAACTCGGGTGAGCTCCATATTGGTGGTGTAGATGGAGCTCCGTCTTTTGTGATATCTGTGTCGACGGAGGTGAAAAAGAAGCCCCTCCTAGTCCAGCTCCATCTCGACTGAGCTAGATGATGCCCCATCTTGGGGAACCCATACCGACAGAGGTGTAGACGGTGCACCGCCTGGGGGCACTCTATGTCGGCGACGGTGTGGATGGTACTCCGCCCTGGATGAGTCCCATGTCACCTCGCGCGAGCTCCAGTCGGTGGCTGCATTAACGACCCTTCACCTGGAGAGGACGGAGTGGCGCATGGTGCCGAGTGGATGATGGAGCCCTGTCGGTCGCCACATGGAGTTGTGACCGAGCTCCCAGCACGGGACGCCTGTTGTGGTGGAAGTGTTTGCCGTGGAGGGTCCCATGGCCGCCAAGGTTGAGTGGGTCGAGGGTTCCTCTCATCATCTTGATGTCTTGACCATCTTCAACCTTGAATCCTCACCACCTGGTGCTAGTGACTCACAAGAGAGGATAGAAAACCATCGACCGTCGAGTTGTGAAGACATGGTGCCCTGCACCTCGACTTCATGCAGCTTGACCTCGGTTACCGTGGTGTTGGTGTTGGCGGCTTCGAGTGTGCAGTCACGGTAGAGGCGTGAAGGGAAGCCACACCTGCTGACCTGTTGACGGTCTTAGCGCTGAGGTGTTGAGCCGCCTCCATGTCTCCATTGATGTCCGCCCATATTAACTCCTTCAATAGGGTGAGGCTTGAGCATAAGCTCACCATGCACCTTCTTCGCCTTGGGTGTCACCTGCCTTTGCACCTTCATGGACTGCATAGTTTGAAACTACGCATATTCCAGGACTTGGTGCACATAGATCTCGGCACCGAACTTGATGACGGTCGTCAACGGTATTGATCCAAATTGGATCACCACCGGCTCCGAGTTGCTACCACGTGAGAGTCCACCATCTTGAAAGTGACCTTGATCAGTGGAGCTCCCTGCCGATTTCTTTGCCATGCACCATATACATATTGGGAGATTGACGAAGACGATTTCGACGACCACAGCAAAGCAAAGATGGGAGGAAAACCAAGACCCACCGGGCGTGCCAATTTGTTTGACATGAGAAATGATAAAAATAACGTTGGTTATTGTATAATTATCTCTCTACGCTCCAGGGGAAATAAAACGTTGCGGGCGTGCCAGTATACTAAGTACACAAATAAACATGGGGAAACATGCACTTTATTAATCTCTCATCGGAGAAACAAAATTACAAGTTCCCTTTACATATGCGCTCCGTGGCCTACTAGCGCGGCCAGCCTAACTGTAGCGATTGCGGTCTGTTGATTCCCGGGGCCTCGGAAGGCCCCCGGTTAATTACTCCCGCGGGTTACTCCGCGAGACACCTCCGATTAAGTCGTGCGGTCATCTTCGTCGTCTTCGCCTTGCGTTCTCCATGCATGATGATGGTGGTGTGTGTAGGTGTGGGCAGCGGCAAAGCCCGTGTCCTCGTCGGTACACGTGCCGCTTAAAACATGGCTCTGTGCTAGCCACGTTCGCCCTTGCTGTCATGCCTCATCGGTCTTGACAGCATTGATGTAGTTGGTGTTGGAGTAGCATGGGTCCTGCTTGGCTCGGACTTCTTGACGATGTAGCGGCTTCGTCAGGATATGCAAAGGGTTGCCTCGCGGGAGTATTCTTTTGTGGAGACCGGCGTCAGTGTAAAACCAACGCACGCTCGCATCGGCATGGCCGGTGTGGTTGGCGCCTCGTCTCGACTACACGCCGAGGTTACGGCGGTCTGTGAAGACAAAGACTCCGCCTCATGAGGCCGTGAAAGGTAACATCTTGGAGGGGCGCGGTGTATGCCTCGTCTTGGCTAGACGCCGTATTCGGTGGTCTGCCAAAACAAGGATCACACCACGGGGCCGAAGAAAGGTGACATCACGGAGGGGCATGGTTGATGCCCCGTCTCAGCTAGACGCCGTATTCGGTGGTCTGCTAAGACAAGGATCACGCCACCCGTACGACAAATGAGACCTGATGAAATGAAGGGTGCACCTCGTCTCGTTTGGACGCCGTATTCCGTGGTCCAACAAGACAAGGGCAAAGCATCGCGGTGCCGAAGAAAGGTGACATCATGGAAGGGCGTGGTTGATACCCCGTCCTAGCTAGACGCCGTATTCGGTGGTCTGCTAAGACAAGGGGCATGCTGCCTGTACGCCGAGACCTGTACGCCATGAAGAGTGCACCTCGTCTCGGCTGGACACCGTATTCGATGGTCCGTCAAGACAAAGGAAACACATCGCATGATCGTGGTAAGGGTCGGTGAAGACATGTCATCGCGTAGCACCATCTTCTTCGTATCGCGGGCTCCGTGTTGCGGGCAGCACCGGGGGCGTGTGTCATCTTCATGGACTCCGCGTCGCGGGCTCCGTCTTGATGAGGTAGACATCGGTGGTGTCGTCCTACGAGCTCCACGCCTCCGTCCACCACAACACCAGCTTGTTGATGTTGATGATGGGAGTTGTCCTAGCGAGCTCGGTGTCGCCATCCAACGTGGCACGGCGGCGGCATCCTTGCGAGCCTCCACACCTTCGTCCTTCGTGGCGCCAGCTTGATGAAGAAGACGACATGGGTCGTCCTAGCGAGCTCCATCCATCCACCGCGACAAGGCGGTGGCATCCACGCGAGCCTCCACGCCTCCAGGCTCCATCTTGACGAAGCAGACGTCGATGGCGTCCCCAACGAGCGCCACACCTACGTCCTCCCTGCGAGCTCCACACCGCAATCCTCCGCGGCACTGGGTTGATGATGTTGGCGATGGGCCTGGCGTTGTTGATGCAGGCTCCTTGTCCTGCATCGTCGTCCGCCGTCTTCATTGCATCTGGTACAAGAAAGAGTGCCGCTACGTCCGCGGCCACCACCGCCGGGCGTGTCGTCCGCCGCCTCGATAGCACCTGGTACGAGAAGAGCGCCTCTTCATCCGCGGCCACCTCTGTTGGCCGTGTCGTTCGCCTCCTCAACTCTGAGAAGAGTGCTGCATCGTCCTTGGCCACTTCTGCTAGGCGCGTCGTGCGGAGGTCATTCTGCAAAATAGATGATAACACATAGAAAAAGAAAGATTATTGCACCGCCAAAAGTCCTCCCACGGGCACGTTCATCTGCTTTTCGATGCTCTGCTTCCGTGTGAGGATGCCGTCGCTGCGTCCCCTTGGCGTACGCGCCGCCGCATGGGTGCACCCTCTGATATCCTCGACGTTGTGGCCAGGGGCGCGTCTCCTCGTCTTCTCTGTGCGTGCGGGAGCCTGCGGATGTGTGCTTGTTGCTGGCTCTCATGGATGTGTTTTCTGTTGGGGAACGTAGTAATTTCAAAAAAAAATCCTACGTACACGCAGGATCATGGTGATGCATAGCAACGAGAGGGGAGAGTGTTGTCCATATACCCTCGTAGACCGACAGCGGAAGCGTTATCACAACGCGGTTGATGTAGTCGTACGTCTTCACGATCCGACCGATCAAGTACCGAACGTACGGCACCTCCAAGTTCTACACACGTTCAGCTCGATGACGTCCCTCGAACTCCGATCCAGCCGAGTGTTGAGGGAGAGTTTCGTCAGCACGACAGCGTGGTGACGATGATGATGTTCCACCGACGCAGGGCTTCGCCTAAGCTCCGCAACGGTATTATCGAGGTGTAATATGGTGGAGGGGGGCACCGCACACGGCTAAAATATCGTATATCAAGTGTGTATAGAGGTGCCCCCCTGCCCCCGTATATAAAGGAGCAAGGGGGGGCGGCTGCCTTTGGGCGCGCCAAGGAGAGGGGGGGAGTCCTCCTCCTAGTAGGAGTAGGACTCCCTTTTCCTAGTCCTACTAGGAAAAGAGGGGGGAGGAAAGAGAGGGAGAGGGAGAGGGAAAGGGGGCTGCGCCCCCCTCTCTTAGTCCAACTAGGACTCCCCTTGGGAGGGGGCGCGCCACCTCCTGGGTGCTGCCCTCTCTCTCCCCTCAAGGCCCACTAAGGCCCAATACTTCCCCGGGGGGTTCCGGTAACCCTCCGGCACTCTGGTTTAATCCGAAACTTCTCCGGAACACTTCCGGTGTCCGAATATAGTCGTCCAATATATCAATCTTTATGTCTCGACCATTTCGAGACTCCTCGTCATGTCCATGATCACATCCGGGACTCCGAACAACCTTCGGTACATCAAAACATATAAACTCATAATATAACTGTCATCGTAACTTTAAGCGTGCGGACCCTTTGGGTTCGAGAACTATTTAGACATGACCGAGACACCTCTCCGGTCAATAACCAATAGCGGGACCTGGATGTCCATATTGGCTCCCACATATTCTACGAAGATCTTTATCGGTCAGACCGCATAACAACATACGTTGTTCCCTTTGTCATCGGTATGTTACTTGCCCGAGATTCGATCGTCGGTATCTCGATACCTAGTTCAATCTCGTTACCGGCAAGTCTCTTTACTCGTTCCGTAATACATCATCCCGCAACTAACTCATTAGTCACAATGCTTGCAAGGCTTATAGTGATGTGCATTACCGAGTGGGCCCAGAGATACCTCTCCGACAATCGGAGTGACAAATCCTAATCTCAAAATATGCCAACCCAACAAGTACCTTTGGAGACACCTATAGAGCACCTTTATAATCACCCATTTACGTTGTGACGTTTGGTAGCACACAAAGTGTTCCTCCGGTAAACGGGAGTTGCATAATCTCATAGTCATAGGAACATGTATAAGTCATGAAGAAAGCAATAGCAACATACTAAACGATCGGGTGCTAAGCTAACGAAATGGGTCATGTCAATCATGTCATTCTCCTAATGAGGTGATCCCGTTAATCAAATGACAACTCATGTCTATGGCTAGGAAACAGAACCATCTTTGATTAACGAGCTAGTCAAGTAGAGGCATACTAGTGACACTCTGTTTGTCTATGTATTCACACATGTATTATGTTTCCGGTTAATACAATTCTAGCATGAATAATAAACATTTATCATGATATAAGGAAATATATAATACTTTATTATTGCCTCTAGGGCATATTTCCTTCAGTCTCCCACTTGCACTAGAGTCAATAATCTAGATTACATAGTAATGATTCTTACACCCATGGAGTCTTGGTGCTGATCATGTTTTGCTCGTGGAAGAGGCTTAGTCAACGGGTCTGCAACATTCAGATCCGTATGTATCTTGCAAACTTCTATGTCTCCCACCTGGACTAAATCCCGGATGGAATTGAAGCGTCTTCTGATGTGCTTGGTTCTCTTGTGAAATCTGGATTCCTTTGCTAAGGCAATTGCACCAGTATTGTCACAAAAGATTTTCATTGGTCCCGATGTACTAGGTATGACACCTAGATCGGATATGAACTCCTTCATCCAGACTCCTTCATTTGCTGCTTCCGAAGCAGCTATGTATTCCGCTTCACACGTAGATCCCGCCACGACACTTTGCTTAGAACTGCACCAACTGACAGCTCCACCGTTCAATGTAAATACGTATCCGGTTTGCGATTTCGAATCGTCCGGATTAGTGTCAAAGCTTGCATCAACGTAACCCCTTACGATGAGCTCTTTGTCACCTCCATAAACGAGAAACATATCCTTAGTCCTTTTCAGGTATTTCAGGATGTTCTTGACCGCTGTCCAGTGATCCACTCCTGGATTACTTTGGTACCTCCCTGTTAAACTTATAGCAAGGGACACATCAGGTCTGGTACACAGCATTGCATACATGATAGAGCCTATGGCTGAAGCATAGGGAACATCTTTCATCTTCTCTCTATCTTCTGCAGTGGTCGGTCATTGAGTCTTACTCAATCTCACACCTTGTAGTATAGGCAAGAACCCTTTCTTTGCTTGATCCATTTAGAACTTCTTCAAAACTTTGTCAAGGTATGTGCTTTGTGAAAGTCCAATCAAGCGTCTTGATCTATCTCTATAGATCTTAATGCCTAATATATATGCAGCTTCACCGAGGTCTTTCATTGAAAAACTCTTATTCAAGTATCCCTTTATGCTATCCAGAAATTCTATATCATTTCCAATCAGTAATATGTCATCCACATATAATATCAGAAATGCTATCGAGCTCCCACTCACTTTCTTGTAAATACAGGCTTCTCCAAAAGTCTGTATAAAACCACATGCCTTGATCACACTATCAAAGCGTTTATTCCAACTCCGAGAGGCTTGCACCAGTCCATAAATGGATCGCTGGAGCTTGCACACTTTGTTAGCTCCCTTTGGATCGACAAAACCTTCCGGTTGCATCATATACAACTCTTCTTCCAGAAATCCATTCAGGAATGCAGTTTTGACATCCATTTGCCAAATTTCATAATCATAAAATGTGGCAATTGCTAACATGATTCGGACAGACTTAAGCATCGCTACGGGTGAGAAGGTCTCATCGTAGTCAATCCCTTGAACTTGTCGAAAACCTTTCGCAACAAGTCGAGCTTTATAGACAGTAACATTACCATCAGCGTCAGTCTTCTTCTTGAAGATCCATTTATTTTCAATGGCTTGCCGACCATCGGGCATGTCAACCAAAGTCCATACTTTGTTCTCATACATGGATCCCATCTCGGATTTCATGGCTTCAAGCCATTTTGCGGAATCTGGGCTCACCATCGCTTCTTCATAGTTCGTAGGTTCGTCATGGTCTAGTAACATGACCTCCAGAACAGGATTGCCGTACCACTCTGGTGCGGATCTTGATCTAGTTGACCTACGAGGTTCAGTAATAACTTGATCTGAAGTTTCATGATCATTATCATTAACTTCTTCACTAATTGGTGTAGGTGTCGCAGAAACTGATTTATGTGATGATCTACTTTCCAATAAGGGAGCAGGTACAGTTACCTCATCAAGTTCTACTTTCCTCCCACTCACATCTTTCGAGAGAAACTCCTTCTCTAGAAAGGATCCATTCTTAGCAACGAATATCTTGCCTTCGGATCTGTGATAGAAGGTGTACCCAACAGTCTCCTTTGGGTATCCTATGAAGACACATTTCTCCGATTTAGGTTCGAGCTTATCAGGTTGAAGTTTCTTCACATAAGCATCGCAACCCCAAACTTTAAGATACGACAACTTTGGTTTCTTGCCAAACCATAGTTCATAAGGCGTCGTCTCAACGGACTTCGATGGTGTTCTATTTAGAGTGAATGCAGCCGTCTCTAAAGCATAACCCCAAAACGATAGCGGTAAATCAGTAAGAGACATCATAGATCGCACCATATCTAATAAAGTACGATTACGACGTTCGGACACACCATTACGCTGTGGTGTTCCGGGTGGCGTGAGTTGCGAAACTATTCCGCATTGTTTCAAATGTAGTCCAAACTCGTAACTCAAATATTCTCCTCCACGATCAGATCGTAGGAATTTTATTTTCTTGTTACGATGATTTTCAACTTCACTCTGAAATTCTTTGAACTTTTCAAATGTTTCAGACTTATGCTTCATTAAGTAGATATACCCATATCTGCTCAAATCATCTGTGAAGGTGAGAAAATAACGATATCCGCCACGAGCCTCAATATTCATCGGACCACATACATCTGTATGTATGATTTCCAACAAATCTGTTGCTCTCTCCATAGTTCCGGAGAACGGTGTTTTGGTCATCTTGCCCATGAGGCACGGTTCGCAAGTACCAAGTGATTCAAAATCAAGTGATTCCAAAATTCCATCAGTATGGAGTTTCTTCATGCGCTTTACACCGATATGACCCAAACGGCAGTGCCACAAATAAGTTCCACTGTCATTATCAACTCTGCATCTTTTGGCTTCGACATTATGAATATGTGTATCACTACTATCGAGATTCATTAAAAATAGACCACTCTTCAAGGGTGCAGGACCATAAAAGATATTATTCATATAAATAGAACAACCATTATTCTCTGATTTAAATGAATAACCGTCTCGCATTAAACAAGATCTAGATATAATGTTCATGCTCAACGCTGGCACCAAATAACAATTATTTAGGTCTAAAACTAATCCCGAAGGTAGATGTAGAGGTAGCGTGCCGACGGCGATCACATCGACTTTGGAACCATTTCCCATGCGCATCGTCACCTCGTCCTTAGCCAATCTTCGCTTAATCCGTAGCCCCTGTTTTGAGTTGCAAATATTAGCAACAGAACCAGTATCAAATACCCAGGTGCTACTGCGAGTATTAGTAAGGTACACATCAATAACATGTATATCACATATACCTTTGTTAACCTTGCCATCCTTCTTATCCGCCAAATACTTGGGGCAGTTCCGCTTCCAGTGACCAGTCTGCTTACAGTAGAAGCACTCAGTTTCAGGCTTAGGTCCAGACTTGGATTTCTTCTCCTGAACAGCAACTTGCTTGTTGTTCTTCTTGAAGTTCCCTTTCTTCTTCCCTTTGCCCTTTTTCTTGAAACTAGTGGTTTTACTGACCATCAACACTTGATGCTCCTTTTTGATTTCTACCTCCGCTGCCTTTAGCATTGCGAAGAGCTCGGGAATTGTCTTATCCATCCCTTGCATGTTATAGTTCATCACGAAGCTCTTGTAGCTTGGTGGCAGTGATTGAAGAATTATGTCAATGACGCAATCATCCGGAAGTTGAACTCCCAGTTGAATCAAGTGATTATTATACCCAGACATTCTGAGTATATGCTCACTGACAGAACTATTCTCTTCCATCTTGCAGCTATAGAACTTATTGGAGACTTCATATCTCTCAATCCGGGCATTTGCTTGAAATATTAACTTCAACTCCTGGAACATCTCATATGCTCCATGACGTTAAAACGTCGTTGAAGACCCGGTTCTAAGCCGTAAAGCATGGCACACTGAATTATTGAGTAGTCATCAGTTTTGCTCTGCCAGACGTTCATAACTTCTGGCGTAGCTCTTGCAGGAGGCCTGGCACCTAGCGGTGCTTCCAGGACGTAATTCTTCTGTGCAGCAATGAGGATAATCCTCAGGTTATGGACCCAGTCCGTGTAATTGCTACCATCATCTTTCAACTTAGCTTTCTCAAGGAACGCATTAAAATTCAACGGAACAACAGCACGGGCCATTTATCTACAATTAACATAGACAAGCAAGATACTATCAGGTACTAAGTTCATGATAAATTTAAGTTCAATTAATCATATTACTTAAGAACTCCCACTTAGATAGATATCCCTCTAATCATCTAAGTGATTACGTGATTCAAATCAACTAAACCATGTCCGATCATCACGTGAGATGGAGTAGTTTCAATGGTGAACATCACTATATTGATCATATCTACTATATGATTCACGCTCGACCTTTCGGTCTCTGTGTTCCGAGGCCATATCTGCATATGCTAGGCTCGTCAAGTTTAACCTGAGTATTCCGCGTGTGCAACTGTTTTGCACCCGTTGTATTTGAACGTAGAGCTTACCACACCCGATCATCACGTGGTGTCTCAGCACGAAGAACTTTCGCAACGGTGCATACTCAGGGAGAACACTTTTATCTTGAAATTTTAGTGAGAGATCATCTTATAATGCTACCGTCAATCAAAGCAAGATAAGATGCATAAAGGATTAACATCACATGCAATCAATGTAAGTGATATGATATGGCCATCATCATCTTGTGCTTGTGATCTCTATCTCCGAAGCACCGTGCTCGTGATCTCCATCTCCGAAGCACCGTCATGATCACCATCGTCACCGGCGCGACACCTTGATCTCCATCGTAGTATCGTTGTCGTCTCGCCAACTTATTGCTTTTACGACTATCGCTACCGCTTAGTGATAAAGTAAAACTATTACATGGTGATTGCATCTCATACAATAAAGCGACAACCATATGGCTCCTACCAGTTGCCGATAACTCGGTTACAAAACATGATCATCTCATACAACAAATTATATCACATCATGTCTTGACCATATCACATCACAACATGCCCTGCAAAAACAAGTTAGACGTCCTCTACTTTGTTGTTGCATGTTTTACGTGGCTGCTACGGGCTTAGCAAGAACCGTTCTTACCTACGCATCAAAACCACAACGATAGTTTGTCAAGTTGGTGTTGTTTTAACCTTCGCAAGGACCGGGCGTAGCCACACTCTGTTCAACTAAAGTGAGAGAGACAGACACCCGCCGGTCACCTTTAAGCAACGAGTGCTCGCAACGGTGAAACCAGTCTCGCGTAAGCGTACGCGTAATGTCGGTCCGGGCCACTTCATCTCACAATACCGCCGAACCAAAGTATGACATGCTGGTAAGCAGTGTGACTTATATCGCCCACAACTCACTTGTGTTCTACTCGTGCATAGCATCAACGCATAAAACCAGGCTCGGATGCCACTGTTGGGGAACGTAGTAATTTCAAAAAAAATCCTACGTACACGCAAGATCATGGTGATGCATAGCAACGAGAGGGGAGAGTGTTGTCCACGTACCCTCGTAGACCGATAGCGGAAGCATTATCACAACGCGGTTGATGTAGTCGTACGTCTTCATGATCCGACCGATCAAGTACCGAACGTACGGCACCTCCAAGTTCTACACACGTTCAGCTCGATGACGACGTCCCTCGAACTCCGATCCAGCCGAGTGTTGAGGGAGAGTTTCATCAGCACGACGGCGTGGTGACGATGATGATGTTCCACCGACGCAGGGCTTCGCCTAAGCTCCGCAACGGTATTATCGAGGTGTAATATGGTGGAGGGGGCACCGCACACGGCTAAAATATCGTATATCAAGTGTGTATAGAGGTGCCCCCCTGCCCCCGTATATAAAGGAGCAAGGGGGAGGCCGGCTGCCTTTGGGCGCGCCAAGGAGAGGGGGGGAGTCCTCCTAGTAGGAGTAGGACTCCCCTTTCCTAGTCCTACTAGGAAAAGAGGGGTGGAAGGAAAGAGAGGGAGAGGGAAAGGGGGCTGCGCCCCCCTCTCCTAGTCCAACTAGGACTCCCTTGGGAGGGGGCGCGCCACCTCCTGGCTGCTGCCCTCTCTCTCCCCTCAAGGCCCACTAAGGCCCAATACTTCCCCGGGGGGTTCCGGTAACCCTCCGGCACTCCAGTTTAATCCGAAACTTCTCCGAAACACTTTCGGTGTCCGAATATAGTCGTCCAATATATCAATCTTTATGTCTCGACCATTTCGAGACTCCTCGTCATGTCCATGATCACATCCGGGACTCCGAACAACCTTCGGTACATCAAAACATATAAACTCATAATATAACTGTCATCGTAACTTTAAGCGTGCGGACCCTTTGGGTTCGAGAACTATGTAGACATGACCGAGACACCTCTCCGGTCAATAACCAATAGCGGGACCTGGATGTCCATATTGGCTCCCACATATTCTACGAAGATCTTTATCGGTCAGACCGCATAACAACATACGTTGTTCCCTTTGTCATCGGTATGTTACTTGCCCGAGATTCGATCGTCGGTATCTCGATACCTAGTTCAATCTCGTTACCGGCAAGTCTCTTTACTCGTTCCGTAATACATCATCCCGCAACTAACTCATTAGTCACAATGCTTGCAAGGCTTATAGTGATGTGCATTACCGAGTGGGCCCAGAGATACCTCTCCGACAATCGGAGTGACAAATCCTAATCTCAAAATATGCCAACCCAACAAGTACCTTTGGAGACACCTATAGAGCACCTTTATAATCACCCATTTACGTTGTGAC
Source organism: Aegilops tauschii subsp. strangulata (assembly GCF_002575655.3). Classification (NCBI taxonomy): domain Eukaryota; kingdom Viridiplantae; phylum Streptophyta; class Magnoliopsida; order Poales; family Poaceae; genus Aegilops; species Aegilops tauschii. Next base: position 510,019,545 of record NC_053037.3, read on the forward strand.
GTTTGGTAGCACACAAAGTGTTCCTCCGGTAAACGGGAGTTGCATAATCTCATAGTCATAGGAACATGTATAAGTCATGAAGAAAGCAATAGCAACATACTAAACGATCGGGTGCTAAGCTAACGAAATGGGTCATGTCAATCACGTCATTCTCCTAATGAGGTGATCCCGTTAATCAAATGACAACTCATGTCTATGGCTAGGAAACATAACCATCTTTGATTAACGAGCTATTCAAGTAGAGGCATACTAGTGACACTCTGTTTGTCTATGTATTCACACATGTATTATGTTTCCGGTTAATACAATTCTAGCATGAATAATAAACATTTATCGTGATATAAGGAAATATATAATACTTTATTATTGCCTCTAGGGCATATTTCCTTCATTCTCGCCTCCTTTCTCTTGCTCGACGCTGCTACCTCAGTGCGTCTCTTTCCCTCCGTGCGATCGACGTCGCGGTGAACCTGCTTAAAAAAGTATTATACGTACCATAGACGCATGCATGCAGTTGCTATCCATTACAATGCACGTCATCTCGGCAACGTGCTCGGCACCACGACGCGTCAGTCGGACGCGGCCGGCGAGGCGGCACCTCCCTCTAAATCCTCTGGGGCTGACGGCCTCCTCGTCTCCTCTGCCTCCGGTCTTTGCCTGGCCTTCTCACGTAGCACTGAAAGACATAGTAACAAAATAATTAGTCAGCGGAGCTCTCTCCCGTTTCTTCATCTCCTCGGCGCCTGCAGCTCGCCGTGGCCAGCTTCTTCCTCCTGAGCTTCGTGTGTTGGCGAACGCGCGGCCACGGGCGCGCTGTCACCTCCTGCGCTGCGTTCCTTCTCTCCTTTGTTCCCTAGACGCCGCCGCGACGGGCGCGTCTTCGCTTCGTGCCATGCATGGGGTTGTTTTTTGCCGCCCTGGTCGAGCACTTCTGCCTTTATTTATAGGCGTGGAGAGATTAAGGTTGCCCAGCCGGAGCGATGTACACGTCCGTGAGATTTACTTTCCTTTTTTTTCTCTCGTGCCGTGCCGTGCGAGATGTTCGCTTGCCTATTGGGCGCATCCAGATCTTTATTTTGAAAATACTCTATTTGATTCCATGCCTAAGCAGCCTCGTACAAGCTCAAAGGTATTTTTTTAGGATAGCTCACAAAGGTATGTTACACCCGATGCCAGCATATCCATCCAAACACGTGCACCCCAATCCATAACGAGCGTGGCGGGTACTGTTCGTGTATCTGCCGGCGTGCCGGCCGGTATACGGGCATTTGGTCATGTATTTGTACGCGCTTGACGTACGTGTGCATGGATGTATTTATTTATCATGCTGGGCTAATTTTAACTAGCTGGCCATTAGCCCATTAACGATTACTTTGGGCGAAGTGTAGTTCATAAGCCCACGCACATGCAATATAGGCGCCATGCACACGCAATATAGGTGGGCACACATAAGCACTTCTTGCTCCATGTGACCTAAATATTATTGGTACAAGTCATCATTTAGAAAACTCTTTTTTTACAGAGAAAGTATCCTTCCTCCTTACTTTCATATTATTTATAGTGCAAAATCTCGTCGAACATTTACAGACCCCGATTTTGTCTTTTTTGCCGAGAGCTGCTCAGATATTCAAATGAGTTGAAATTTGGAGCGGACCTCACGCGTCAAATTATCTACCACCCAAATTGTTTTTTGAATTTTTTGAATTTTTCTAGTATTTGTTTTGATTTTTTTTCTGAGCGTGGGTGCGGATGAGCTCGGGAGCCAAAACTCCGCGTCCCAAAGTTTCCTCTTTCTTTCTTTTTTGCGAGGATTCCAAAGTTTCCTCTTGACTGTCATGATTTTTAATGTATTACATAAATTGTTGATCAATTATCCATATAATCTTCATTTAGTGAGGTATTTTGAATGGCTACTTTTTACTTTTAACATTATCCAATTATATTGTACTTATTGAGCACAAAATAATATTAATTTAATGGATCAATGCAATTTACTTTGTTTTCTCCTTTATCGACCCGCCACAACCCAAATTTATTCCTGCCTCCGCCACTGAATTTTCCCTCGCCTGAGGGCCGAGGCTGGTCTATCCATCATGGTCTACATGTGCTCCGGTCAAATGTGATCCTGAGTTATTTGAAAAAAAGTGATCCTGAGCGCATACAACACGAGCTCGTTAGGATAGCGGCCGCCGAGAACCGCAAGGATCATGTCCAGACCGCGGCGTTCGGACGGTGGTACTACTTCCTAGGCGTGGAAACGGCTTAGGGGCCGTTGCAAGCAATGAACAAACACGTCCTGTCCTAAGATGACGTGAAGTCCACTGCAGTCTCTCACGGCTATAGCACGCATGTAGCATGGTCTATCAAATATGCATGATCTTGGCTATGATAATCATATGAGTTGCATGCTCATGTCATATATATAAATTGGCCGCTAATTGCTCTCCCAGGGAGCGCAGGTCTTAGTTCTTTCGAGGGAACTGAGATGCGTCTAAACTTCATATATCTTACTGTTTAATGAGAATCTGAGATACTGGAGTAGACCAAACACTTCCGTAAGAACTTTTTGGAGTTCCCATCCACTGCCTAGCACAACTATGTTGGTTCAATGCGTCGCTTGAGGATAGTATTTATTGGGGTGTGGAGGTGGAGAAGGGGTTGGAAGTGGAGGCTAAGGAGTCACGCTAGAGTTTGAGGTTAAATTGTTAAACTCTCACCGGTCTTGTGTCAATATGATTCTAGGAAGTATGCCTGGTATTTGTTACCGTGCGAGGGGCATGTAAATGACAGTATAAACACGCTCATTGTCAATACACAAGCACCTATTGGGTGCACACGCAAAATAAATAAAAAACAATGTTGTTAATCGAGCGATGTCTACGCTGATGTTGCCGACCGTTATATATCTCTGTTTAATTCCTTCTAAGTTGAAGATGTCAGTAACAGCCAAGTACCACACGTAACTGAGATAGTGAGATTCATGTATAAATCTCCCAGCCTCCTAACTCACATGGCTACAACTGAAGTAAACAACTTAGCAAGAAATTGATTGTCTAAATTGAAAGGAAAAGAAATAGATAATAAATCAAGTGGTGCCCGCGCTACTGCTGCCAGTTGTACTATTAATTCTTTTCACAAGTGTTTCTGGTGTTTTGGCATGTCCTGAAATTTGGTTAACTAGAGCAAGCGACATAATCTTCTACAAATTACAAACCATATGTCCATCTCAGTAAAGATTGAAGAAAGTTAGAACCAAGACTCGTCCCTCCGTCGTCTTTTAATTGCTTCAGATTGTGAGCTGGTTGTGAATGATATTAATAGAGGCTCTAGTGGCGTCTATGCATATGTTATCCAAGAGATTGAAGCTTGAAGATTCGGTTTCGATGAAGTCTCATTTGTCTACGGGGGAAGAAAATCCAATGAAGAAGCCCACAACTTAGCTCATTGGTCTTTATGTCTAGAATCCGGTCAACATATTTGGCCGTTCATATCATAGATTTGTTATCTATCTCTGTAAACATTATTCAGTAATAAAGTGAGAAGTTATAAAAAGAAGAGTAGTAGAGCTAGGTTTGTTGACAATCTTCCTCATGGGTACATCGGTACATGCATTGTATCAAATGAAGAGCGCATCGAGTTTGATGAGGCTGCTGACAAATAAAGCAAGTCGAGCCTGAAGCAGTAGCTGGCGTTGCAATGACCAAGACTCCTGCCGATCCTGCAAATTAATGGCTTACATCTACGAGCTCACGTCGATGTCTCATAATTCTAAAGCGGATGGTTCAGTTAAGTGTGCATCACATATCGTTAGTTACCAACTTACCATTGGATGCGCTAGAAGACTGGTTCAAATGATGGAATATATATGAGCGATGGACATAACTCCTAGCAAATATTATGGGCAACCCCGATTTTCAGCATATGCACAAACTTGCTACAAGAAAAAAAAAAGGCACTACAAAATGACGCCCACTGCAGGGTTTTTTGCCTTCCGGGCGGGCTAGTGAATGTGCCACGTTCGGCTGCGTAAGCATCGGATGTCGAGCTGCCTATCCATCAAAGCAATCAATATCCTGATGACCTGCTTCTTAACCAGGGGTTGTAGTTGTACACTGAAAATTAAGAACAAACTAGATCATGACAACCCCATATGTCTTTTTTTTCTCGAATACGCACGAGTGTGCGTATTATATTATAAAGAAGGGATGGGTAGAGAGCCCAAATCCACCGTTGATGTTACAATTTTAGTACATCATGAGCCAAGCTTCTGCATCTGCGTGAAACTAGAGAGACCCTATGACTACTCACCTCGTGCCCACCTCGATAATTCCGCGGCTACACCATTCCAGCCACCCTTAAGCAGTCCAGCCCTAAACCAAGCAGTCCCCTCCTCCACGGTCCTCGTGATGAGTCCAGTCTGCGAGGGAGAGGCGCCGTCAAACACAATGGCATTACGATGTTTCAGAGTTCCCAAAGGACCAATGAGATGATGACGCGCATGTTCTTCGGCTTGTCCGCGCACCAATCAACTACGGTGTCGTGTCCCTCGGGTGTCCAGGCCGGTTTGCCTATCGTGGTGCATAGCGTTCTCCAATTGTCCGTGCAAAGACGCAAGTTAGCTCAATGTGGTTAGCTAGTATGTACCCTGTAAGACATTAATTGTTAGTAACGTTTTGTGAACTCTCGGGTAAGCTAAGGAGTTAGTTGAGCTATGCTTCGTTTCGCCAATCAAACTAGTAATCATAATGCCTAATTCGGGATTATGCACTTGCTTCAAGAGAGTAAATTTCATACGCCCTACATCGAGGGTTGTATGAAATGACCAACTTGCCCTTGGGAAAGAAAAGAAAGGGAAGAAGCAGACCCAGCGAGTCGTTCCATGGCGGCACTGGCGGCGCTCGCGGTGACGGACGAACTGGCACTGCGCTTCGCGCGGCGGGGGACCTGGCGTTGGCCGCCTGGGTCTCACGGGAGGAGGTGTTCGTCATCACGCAGTGCGCCTCGCTTGGTGGGTTCCTGGCCAACCCGAAGCCGCTTGTTCGTGCGCGTGGCCTTTGCTAGGATTAGGAACTGCTGCAGCATGTTTAAATTGTTAAATCCAAGGGCATGATAATTCTCGTGGGCTTGGTTGGAATCAGATTTGAGATCGCCGCTTGCTTATTGGCATATTGCCCGTGCGCTGGTTCTGATTTGGTCTTGTGTTCCAACTTCGCCCGCGGTTCAGTTTCAACCAATCTACGGCAATACTAATTGCAGTTTCTGCCTATGGATTCTTTGAGTAATATATTCAGACTAGAAGCTTATTAGCATATACACAGACGATCCATTGTTTGTGTATGTAAACACTTAGTTGTGTTCGGTTTTCATACTGACATGCTTCAGTATGACATATATCCTTGGATAAGCTTAAATCTGTCATAAACCTGATTTATACAGTTATTTGCTGGCATGTGTTAGGTGGGAAGCTGCCTTTTGATGACGTGTCTGTTGGTGCTGTTCTGTCTGTCATTACAAAGGTGGAAAGTTTCGGGGATCAATTGGCAGCTGAAATTAGCCAGTGCTGAATGCTGGGGGACTCCGGACTTGTTCTGGTACAGAGCATCACAGCCTCCTCTGATCAGAAGGTAAATCATGGAACTGTTTTTGCTTGCATCTGTTGCCTTAAATGTTAATTTATCACCACCTGATTTTCTTATTTTTCTGCATCAGCCAAACAATTACATCGAGGGTCGTCTACTTATGGGCGGTTTTGTTGAACTGCAAGGTTCTGCTACAAGCTTGCAGAATAGTGTGCAATCTGTTACTGTGAGTATGACGATGGGTTAAGGCTGCTGTACACACATTTTCTCTATTGGTGAGTGCTAACTTGAATCATTTGCAGATCAAGACAAAGAAGCCATCTTGGAGTATGAGTTTTTCCTTTCCCCCCGAAGAAAGCAATATATAAAGGCTCTTCCAGAGATTGAAATTGACAACTATGATGATGAACTGATCGACGAAGACAGTCTCTTGAGTCTTGACTGAGGAGTCCTTGAAGAGACCACAGCTTCCAGTGGCTCTGTTTAATTTTGGTGAAGATGTTTAATATAGATCAATATGCTAAAAGGTTTGTTGTTGTTTCACCACTGGGAGATTGTGAAGTGTGAGCCACAAATAAGGCATGCAAGAACTGCAGTTGTGGCTGGGCTGAGGCTCAGCAGAAGGTGGAGAAGCTGGGGCTCACTGCACAGCAGATCGATAGCCCCGTGTCAGCTTGTGGCAGTGTAAGTAAAATTAATGTTGGTAGATGTACAATGCTGCTGGTGATTTCCACTTGTCATTGCATTCATGCACTGAGCTGAATTGAGTCTAGTCACTGGCTGATTATATCTTGCATGATTCCCTGTGAAACGGCAATTTATTTCAGTGTGGGTTGGGCGATGCATTCCGGTGCAGTACTTGTCCATACAGAGGCCTCGCACCGTTCAAGTTGGGCGAGAAGGTAATCACTCTTTTTCCTTCTCACTAAATCACTAGAAGTGCTTGACGATACTGGGTGAGCTACTTTTGATGCGATGCACTGGCTGTTCTGTTTGTTCATCGCCAAGTTACATTGTCTGACAATATCCTTTCGGCCTACATATGATGATGGAGAGCAGCCACGTACAGATAAGAAATGCCTTACTCAATTTGTCCGTCTGTTCTTTAGAAAGAAAGCTACGTTTTTCACGGTGAAGTATGGAACTATGGATGGTGAGTGTAGCCTGTTGTGCCATTGCAGTCAGTTGCCAACTTGAAGTGAAAAGAACACATGAATTTTTTTTTCTTTTTGAAAAGGGGGAGCTCCCCGGCCTCTGCATCAGAACGATGCATATGGCCATACTTATTAATAAGCAAATAGATTCAACACAAGTCATCATGTCTCAAAACAAAAGAACGAAAAAATGCTCACAAAGAGCACAAAAAGAAAGGTGAAGCCACAACCGGCTGGCATAAGAAAGACAGGAAAACTAATTGCCTATCCTATTACATAACCGCCATCCAAACCGGTTGAAAATAGTCCGAGCTACCATCTCCCATCGGATAGATCCAGTAACCATACGCTCCCTGGCCTCCGTCGGAGTGAGTAGCGACCACATACGGATCAACGCTGATGGAGAAAAAAATGCTGCAAAGAAGTTGTTTTCCTATATTGTGATTGCATTATGCACTTGTTTGGTATGTGTCGTTTTGGAATACTCGGGAGGAAGAAACAAGTGGGACAAAGAGGGTTGTCTTTTAACCCAAAGAACTTTGAAATATGTCCATGGTCTCGCTAGATTTTCCTTGAGTATGTTTCTGATACCACCATGTTACTCCCTCCGTCAACTAATAGTATAAGAGCATTTAGAATATTAAAGTAGTGATCTAAACACTCTTATATTAGTTTATAGAGGGAGTATATTATATTTTCAATAGCAAGCTCTGCTGATACTCGGCCAGTTGTTCAGATTGAAGTTCGAGTTCTCTAACCAACCATGACAGTGGTTGTGTGCATCACGTGATGAAGGGTATTCCCCTTTTCGAAAAAAAAAACACGACAAAGTGTTTGGGGATGGTTTTGGAATTATCTTGCTGCAAATACTTGAAGAGTTCCGGCAGCTGATTCAAGTTGTCTTCCTTTTGGATATACTATTCAGTAAGAGATATGAAATAATCTGGTGCTTGCGTAGTGCCCACTTTAACTGACGCTCCCTCATATGTTACAATACGTGCTAAAGCTTATTCAAACCGCAATATGTGTAAGTGCGTTGCACTCTTTTTAACGTGTTTGGAAGCATTGATCTGTGTGAAGCAAATATTAGTAGGTTTGGTTTCTGTCCGGCTACTGATGGGGAGTCTAGGTACTGAAAAAAAGTGTCTATCAATAACACTTGGAAAAAATCTACATGCTGAGCAAGTAAACGTGTCTGCTCTTGACTGGACGAAGAAACCGACTGTGACCCAAATTAAAAAACTGACTGCTTTTGAATGAAGAACTCCTTGGACTTTGTTCATGATAATCAACTTATTCGTCCCTTTGTTCCATGCTAATGTGATTGTTCTAGGAATCACGCCAGCTGCACATTGGTACACGGCACAAAAATTATGTACCCAGTAACTCCACCAGGAGGATGTGTGCACTGTGCAGTTTCGCGTAGTATGTTGGGTTAGTTCCCATCGCTTCATGTTGCCTCCTGCATGACTGATTCATCAAAACCTGCATGATCTGGTGTGTGACAATCAAATGAATCCCATGTTCACATCATATAAATAGCGCGTAATTGCTCTCTCCAGAAGTTCAGGTCTTAGCCTATACCAGCTTTCTGTCCCTGATCTCTTTTTTCCGCATGGCTTTCTGTCCCTGATCTGCCCAGCCTTCTTTCGAGGGAAAATGGTCTGTATTTCAGCTTTGTATACGACACCTGTGGACTGAGATAATGGAGTAAACCAAGGCCCTCTAGTTAATTGGTGGAGAGTTCCCGTCCACTGCCTAGCATTATTTGATTCAGCGCAACCAATGTTCTACAAAACTGAACTGCAATCTCTCGAGTCGAACCCCCAGCTCAACTACTATGATCAGCTGGAGCGCGAGCAGGAGAAGGACAAGGTGATGCAGCAATCTTTGCCCCTGTCGGTCGCATTGCACGGAAATCACTGCACACAAACAACATGCCATGCCACTAAGGAGTGCAGTGCAATCAAGGCCTCTCTTGTTCGTGCGAGGTCAGGAATATCAACCCGAGGGAGAAACGCGCTGCCAAGGAGCACAGCGTATGAGGCCTCCAAGACCTTGTATCACGTCGAGCTCGTGAATTCCAAGGCACTGTGTCGCCTACGAGGCAGCTGCAGAGCCCTCAATGACATATGGACAAGCTGTAGGAGGACATCGCTGCTAACGAACGCGGCGGCCAAAGATGTTGTCGCCATTTTATCCTCCTCTGAACAGCTAGACTTGCTTATCGATAACTCTATTTTTAGTGATATTCATGGTAGGCAGACTTGACTTTTGCGATGTTTAATTATGTTTAGTTTGGTGAGTCTATGCTAGGCTTTACTTTTGTTTGAGCTATGTTTAATTATATAGCTGGAGCATGGAAGTAATGTTTAATTATGAAGTACTTGTTTAAATTATGTTCATATATTAATTGTGAAGTATTATGTTCATAGACAAAGTGGGAGGATTGTTTTTCAAAACTAGATGATTCCCCGCGCGTTGCTGCGGGATGTTGTTGCCGGATGTTCTATTGATAAAATTTAGAGGTTTGCATAAGTTTGAATGAGACTATTTTGACACATTTGAGTAGGTTGCTAGCTTGTGCAATCAAAACTAAGTATAGCTCCTAAACTATCGATATATTTAGTTGATCACCAAGGTCAAAATGATGGTTGTGTGTATAATGCTTAAATGGAAGGGGTTTCTTGTTTCGCAGTACAACATGGCCAATTAACGTCTTTCTGTTTGGACTCAAATAAGTCGTGTCTTCTAATATGAACAGCGGAAGAAAAACTACAACAATTTGGTGGAATTTTCATGAAAAAAATGAGTTGAGAAGGTCAAACATAATCTGCAAGCTGTAAAACGACTACAACTTGAAGTGATAAATTATGTGCACTTTTAGGTTACAACATGAAGCGACACCGTAGAAGATTGCAAAAGTTATGGTGACACATGCTGACCACAAAAGAACGTACAGATATTTGCATGTAGTGACTTAGACGCCATAAGAGTAAAAGCATATCAGCTTAATAGCTCAATGATCCTCACTTATGAATACCAACTATAAACAATCGAGATTTCTAATTCTTTGCAAGCCACATTATGAGAAGAAGGTGGACCAAGATAGTAAGAGGCTTCAGAGTTTAGAATATTATACCTCTTGAAGCTAATTAAACATGCTTAGAATTTCAAAACCAACCAAGTAGAGAAAATCCTTATAAACTTCTCAACGTTTAACCATCCATGCTGGAAATCTGGAAGGGAAATATAGAAGCATCTTCAGGATACACATGATTCGCCAATTTCTGAAGTACAGGGAAGTTCAGATGTGCTATAAATCATCCGTCATGGATTTCTACAAACAAAAGGTTAAGCAAATGATGGTAAGGTAGCTAAGGCAATATAAACTATGCTTATTTCGCCTAATGGGAAGAAGGAAACAGAAAAGAAATATTGTTTTAAATATTGTATTCAAATGTCAGATGCCAACTGTCCTGACACAATTTATAGACAAATACACTGTGGTACATGAACACTATAATGATCCCATAAAAACTGGAAGGAAAATTTACAAACACACACATCATGAACCTTGTTGATCAAAATCTGTAGTAAAATCATGACATCATGAAAGTAAATACGTTTACTAAAATGTAACCATGCACATCATGAATCAAACTATGATGGCATGATGTGTAGATTAATTAATCTGTATTAGTGCTTTTGCCATAACAGTATCAAGAATAGAACATTACCTGATACTGTACCAAATCCTTGCTTATACGGAAAAGAAAATCATCGTTGTTGTTTACTTTAAACATCCTATAAAACAGCAATGACAAAGGGATAAGATGGTACAACCATGCTAATCCAATTATCAATTGTGTTGCCCATGGGCATGATGAACCCAGAATTAAGCAAACACAATTACTTGCTTGTTTCTAACTGTGTTGCAACAATGGGGGTGATATCCAAAATCCCTTGGCTAAAATTCTGAACACAATCTCTTCAGAAAATAATTACGGGATCTGTTACATGATCAAGATTCCACAACACTTACAAAATTTTGGATCAAATCTTCCATGGACTTAACAGAAAACAAAAATATCATATGTTTTCTCACCTTTCCTTTGGCTGCACCTGCATCTAGGCGAAATTTTGAAGATCGGGAAAGGGCAAGGGCGGCGGTTGCAGAAGGGGTTGGCTTAGCTCCTCACTTTCGAATCTAATGCTGGCAAGGGTCGTTGCACACTACAAGAAAACTGAGATACTGTGACGAAAATCCTCGTGACGGAGATGGACAACGTCATAGAAATACCTAATGTGTGATGTTTTCGTAGGTGGCGTCACTGATTACCGCAAATCAGTGTCGTAGACGTCACTGAATCGCTTTAGCCTATGAGCGCACCTGGCTACCAATTTCTATGATGGTTTGGTAATTTCCATGACAAGCTTACTAGAGTCACCGAATATTACGAGTGTTGGCATAAGGACCAACCATAGTTTTTTCACAGTCTACTGAGCGCTGTAATTATTTTTAGTTCCATTTAAGATACATAGATAATGGCCCGAGGAGAACTTATTTTATTCCATATAATGTAAATAGAAAGTGTCCGGGCAAAAAAGAAAAACCTTGAATCCATGCATTTTCGTGGGGTGATGTTATTTGGTTCTATCACAAAAATGAATGGAAATAGAAGTTAACGGGAAATTTTTTGGTACAGGGAGTTTGAACCCAGGACCATTATGGTCTGAACTAACGACGTTGCTAATAGGCTAGAGTTCAGATACAAATGTAATGTTTTTTCTGCAAAAAAAAGATACTGATGTAATTTGTGCTAAAAATATTTATTATGGTGCTGGACTATATATATACACGCATATACTACTAGTAACACTTACCCCGCAAAAAAAATACTACTAGTAACACTTAGCAGGTTATTTATTTATTACCGATCCAAAAAAAAGGTTAGTTATTTATTACGCGGCGCCTATGTGATCGATTTGTTCGTCTGTCCCGACCGGGATAGGCATGGCACGTCTTGGTTTCGGCTGTTCTTAACTTCCTATGTTTTTTTTCTAGGGATTCTTAATTTCGTATGTGACGGGCGCAGCATAGACTATAGCCCGTCAAGCCCAGCAAACACCCTTTCTTTAACTTTTCTGCGTGGGCTCAAGCCAGCTCAACCACGCATATAAGCAGCGATGTTTTCCCCTCTTCCACCTTCTGTTCCCGAAGGGAAACCCTATCTATCCGATCTCGTTTTCTTTCGCTCGTGTGGCGGCGGCGGTAGATCGGACGCTACCAAGCATGACGACGGCTGCAGGAGTAGCTGCTCTCTCCTCCCTCTCCCTTGGGATTCCTTGAGGGCGCCCTGCTGCGGAAGCTGCTAGTGGCGTCAGGGCCCTCCGTGGCGCGCAGCGGCAGACCCAGCCTGCACCGCGGCCGAACCAGTCTGGTCGCGCGGCGGTGGCCCAGCTTGTGTGCGTGACATGCTTTCTTAATGTGAGTGCCTGCGTGCGTGCATCCTCTGATCCCTCTCGTGTGATTGCAGGGACAGGATTCTCACTCTGTGGTGCCACTCGTCCATACACTTCTCAATTCCATCGGAGCAAATGATGGTGAGGATGAGTCATGGTGATGTTGTACTAGCTATGGCTTCCTTGTGCGGAACCCTGGGTTAGCCTACGACACCCACCTCACCGCCTTCGTGAGGGACTACCGCCACAGTGTATGATTGATTTTTTGATTAACTAATGAGTCGGGCCGTAGTCGTCCGACCTTCCGCACTTGTAGTACATCTCGTTGACTCTCTGTTTTTCCTCTTCTTGGTTTTTTCCGTCAGATTGACGTGGAGCACAGACCAAAGGAGCATGCCGGAGTTCTCCGGGAGGACTGTCAAGCTCGACCACCAACTTGGGTTAACATGTGTACGACGCTCAACTCTCTGCTCTCAGTTTAGATGAACTGCTTACATATCGGGATTGGTTCAGATATTAGTTTTGTTCTGTTCCTCCATGTTAGTGAGTTCTTATTGGTCAACTGTGAGATGCTTGTATAGTACTCCCAAAGTATTTGCTAGGTCAAATAGTATGGAAGTTAGTTTTTACGTGTCACTTAAGTTGAAATTTGTAAACTAAATTGTACTGGTTCAGGTTTAAGAGAAATTATTATGAGAACCAAGATCGTACATGTGAAATGGGTTAGTAATTAAGTAGTAGCTGCAGTAAAATATTTTCATTATGCTGATGCTCCCCCATTTTTGTTATGTTAATTTGTAGTTCTGAACTCGAGACAACTCTGTTTGAGGGAGTGCGAATAGATTTGCAAGTAAATTGCTGTTGTAGTGCAGTGGGAGTTTTATGAGCGATTCGACATGATTTTGGAAAATTACTAATGGAGAACTAATTCATTGAACTCGTTTGTGGTAATCAGAAGTGATACTGGCTAATGCACATTACTGTCGAAGCAAGCAGATACTACAACTAATGATCAAATCCTAAACAAGCTTTTTATTCGGCCTATGACCATAGCGTAATTGTTAGTAATTTATTTTCGGATGGAATTGTCTTATTGATCACACTTCGAATCAAATGTGTGCCAAGGACAACAACTAAGCTATGTGGAAGATGTTCATGCTTTCTTTACTGTTCTAGGCTGATTGAATGTTTCATCCTCCGAGGCTTCGTTGATATATTTTTTTTGGCACCATTTTAATTTGTGAAGGAGTAACTACTACAAATGCAAATTTGTTCCTCTCGGGATTTGAAACTTTGAGTTGAGATCTTATTTACGTGTGTCTTCTTAATTCTAATAGTTTGCTTACTTTCTGATGTATTAGTAGGTGTTTATTCTAATATAATATTTCAGATGACCTTTTATGCTCACACATACATGTTTTTTTTCATATCACTTATTGGACAAGTACTAACATGTTTTTTTATGTTAAGATTCCAGCCTAGAGCTTCAAGTAATAACATTTTTTTGTCTCTGTTGCAATGGTAGATCATTTTCTGTAACTCATTCATACTGCTATATTTATGCCTTTGTTTCTAATAGGTTGATTCGTAAGTCATCTTTCAAGAAGTTGATATGGAGAAAGGAGGATTTGACCAACTCTAGTTGACTTCAAGAAGTCGCAAGAAGAGGTATCCAACAAAGGTTTCGAGTTTTGATGAAGGTGGGAGCTAAGAGTCACACCAACAAAGTTTCTATTGATGACCTCCAAAATTAAAAAAGATGTTGTATCCAATGATTATGTAGCTTGGGTTATTTTGGATTGAGCATGTAAGTGTGATGTGTAATATCGACGCCGTATAGAAACTGTTGGCTTGTAATATTATGTGAAAATTGGTCAATGGAAAGATGGTCTTAAAAAGACGACAAGCCCATGATGCGTTTTCTGACCATGCAAACAAAACTTTGAAGAAAAAGTACAAAGAAAATAATACTTGAAAATGCTAGCAGTAAATGCTCCATAAAAAGGAATGGGCTGGATCAACAACTATTGGGTTGCAAATTGGCAAAGGCCCACCAAAAATTAGATCCAAAAATAGAAAATGAAATGAACTATTGGGTTTGGTCCATTTGGAAATCCAGTGCAGATTAGCCCACCAAATATCTAGTGACGAGGTCCCATATCGTGTGACCTTTTCTTGCGCGCTGCGTCACTATGAATAATCTGTGACGGGGATTCTATGACGATGCTGGTGACGCTCGAAAAACGTCACACATGAGTATTTGTGACGTTTTTAGCTATTACGTGACATTTTTGAGCTCGTCATGGTAGGCCTGATCTCTTGTAGTGGCAGCTCCTTTCCGTCAATTCTAGAGATCGGAAGGACCATGGAGGTCAGATGCACAGTCATGGCCATCGGGGGTACCGAAGATTTGAAGGCATCCGCTCCATCGATCTGTATAAGAGGGGAGAGGTTAACTACAGACCAAGAACATCGATTATGCAAGCAGAAGGGATCACAGACTCCTCAACAGATGTGGGAGTCAGCTCAGATGAGGTAGACGATGTGGGCTACGTTGTGAGGAGGCGCTGCTCTTGCGGGAGGAGGGTGGTGAGAACAACCTTCATCGTGGGGTTGGTTGCAGCGTCGATGCTCAACGGCGGCAGCCTTTGTCGAAGGAGATCAAATATGACGGGGAGAATAGGAAGGGAGTTTGGTTTCTCAGGGAGTGGAAAGGATGGGGATACAGAAGACGTGGAGGTAGCTTACGTTTCAGGAAGTGGAAAGGATTCGAGAGATGACTCGTTTATCTTCTAGAACGCTCATATGTGTGGCAACAAAAAAAATGTTGATATGTCCAGTTTGTACGGCCCTGTCACTACAGGAATCGCACCCTACGCCGACGGCGAGGGCCGTCGGCATAGTCCTGATATGCCGTCGGGACATGCCTATGCCGACGGCCCCCGTCGGCATACGGCCATCGGCAACATATCCGTCGGCGCAGCCCGGGAAGCCGTCGGCATAGGATCTATGCCGACGGTGTCCGTACATCTATGCCGACGGCCCTGGCCGTCGGCAACGTTCCCGTCTAACGGCGGCCGCCGTCAAGTGACGACCAACCGCTGCTCGCCACGTGGCTCATCTATGCCGACGGCCTAGCCGTCGGCTTAGTTTAAATCTATGCCGACGGCGAGGCCGTCGGCATAGGCTTACCCAAGGAGCGCCCAGTTGCTGACACGTGGCATCTATGCCGACGGCCTGGCCATCGGCTTAGTTTAAATCTATGTCGACGGCGAAGCCGTCGGCATAGGCTTACCCAAGGAGCGCCCAGTTGCTGACACGTGGCATCTATGCCGACGGCCTGGCCGTCGGCTTAGTTTAAATCTATGTTGACGGCGAAGCCGTCGGCATAGGCTTACCCAAGGAGCGCCCAGTTGCTGATGCGTGGCATCTATGCCGACGGCATAGTTTGTATTTGATTTTTTTTCTTTTTTCTGTTTGTTTTCAAATAAATTCAATTCAGATATACAGCACATATCAGCAGATATATATGATGGAAATAGACATATAGAACACACCACCCTGCATGTATATATGAGGGCCCGGTGCGACGCTCCGGTGGCATTGCTATCCCCCCAGGGCCCCCGTCCCGCCTAACCATGTAGCGTTAGACCACGAGATCTAGCCCTTTGACTTTACACGGACGGGCTTTGACCAGTGGAACTCTCCACCCGGTTGTGTTAGGTCAGCCCATAGGGACACTTTGGAGCAACATCCGGGCCAGACCCACAGCAAGATCCCCTCCGTGTAGACCCGACGCGTCCGTTTTCCCCCTCCAGGTGCCGGCGGCGCCGCCGTACGTGAGGGGGGGCACACCCCGGAGATGCGCGCCGCCTCTTTGGACATGGCACCACACCATCCCGCATGTATGAGGGCCCGGTGCAACGCTCCGGTGGTATTGCTATCCCCCCAGGGCCCCCGTTCCGCCTCTTCAGACATGGCACCACACCGCCCCGCATGTATGAGGGCCCGTTTAGACGGGACGGTGTACCTGGGGGGAGGTATAGCAATGCCGCTAGGTGTTGCTTTGGGCCATCCTACGGTGTTGGAAGCGTGGTGGCTGGCGCAGGCACCCGGCACGCAGCTCTGGGGTGTGCCCCCCTCACCGGCGTCGCTGTGGGGCACGGCGGCAGCAACGTCCGTGAGGGGGGCAATCGATATACCATCGGGGTATTTTTTTTGTTACATAAGGCACATTTATGTTGTGAAAAAAACAGGAAAAAGTAAATAATATAAATAAAAAATAGAGGTATGCCGACGGCAGGCCGTCGGCATACCTGCGCACACGGCCACGGATCGATGACGTGGCAAAGGGCGGGGATCGATGACGTGGCAACATCCATGGGCCAGGCCTATGCCGACGGCCAGGCCGTCGGCATAGATTTGCCACCCCACGGACCGGCGAGCGACGCGGATCGATGACGTGGCGGGCGACGCGGATCGATGACGTGGGGGCTATGCCGACGGCCGCCGTTAGCCCGTCGGCGTACACTGACGCCGTCAAAAGGCCGTTTCCGCCCGGGTAGCCGGGCCCACGTTCTATGCCGACGGGCTTATCTATGCCGACGGCCGCCGTAGGCATATTTCTAACGACGCCGACGGCCGAACTTTGCCGACGGGGCCGTCGGCATAGATGGATATACGCCGACGGCTTTTCTATGCCGACGGCTTGGGCTGGGCCGTCGGGATAGGGCAATCTATGCCGACGGGGGCCGTCGGCATCGTCAGTTATTCTGGTAGTGTGTAGTGGGTCCTGCTTGTAAGCCGGTCATGAAACGCTGATGTGGCTGGATGCTGATGTGGATAGCCTGCATGTTAAGATAAATAGCTTTGTGGGGATGAATCTCTTAGGTATACTAGGTGATTTCCACGCGCGTTGCCTCGGAATTTTAAAGATTAATTTTGGATACATTCTGTATGAAATGATCTAAATCGAAAGCTATTATTTTTTAAAGTAATTATATGTGAACAAAGAGTATGCATGTACATTGGACTATTGGAGATGGAACAATTAAATTGGGGTATGCACGTGCTACAAAATAGTTCTAGTGGATGATGACGTGGCACATGTGGTGATGTGGAGGGCTGCATGTTGAAAGAATTGAACTTAGGTATATAGGATGTGTTTGTGGGTTTAAGTTTTGATCGTCGATTAGAAGCTATATCCTCCCAATACAGAGGGTTTTGAAGGGATTTAAATTTTCGAGTTAGCTTTTAAAGAATTGAGTTTTGGCAATCAATTGAAGTAGCCCTAAACAAAGGAGGATCTTTGCAAATGTAGGTACCCCGACCAGTATTCGAATAGGATGTCATTTTCATGTATATGTCTTGTTTGTTGTGTGTATTCTTACGGGTCCGCTAACATCCACGTTTCCGACACACGCATGCGTCAACAAGATGCACCCGAAGAGCAACACCGACTTATGAGAGGCCTTGTCCCCCTCCTTCGATAATCCTAAACACACAGACCCCATACGGACGTTTATAGGCTCCTTCCATCTATCTACCCCCCCCCCCCTTTTTTAGCTAGGGTGGGGTCCCTCCCTCCCCCTCATCCAATCACGTTTTGGCAGCTGCAACTAACCCTATAAAACCACCATAAAAGCCCGTCACTGTAGCATTACTCCCCTCTCCCCCTCAAAAATGACTAGCCTATTAGGAGGGAACACCCCCACCCATACAACTCGTGGTCTGTCTCCTCCACAATCGATGTGGGACAAAAATCAACATGTATATTCACCTATATGTGCTCGTTTTCTTTCTGCCTATTTAATTTGGGGTCTATTTGTATGCGAAAAAGAATGGAAACATGCACTTCTAGCCGTATCAACCTTTTGATTGGTATACATGGCAGAGGTGGAGTCGTTAGGCCTCGTCCAGGGCGACTGCGTCGCTGGTGGGCTGCGAGGTCGGCGTGAGGGAGCGGGGTGTCGTCGTGCCATCGCTGCTATGCCGCATGCCCATACACACCGGCAGGTGGCCGCTGGGTTGTCGGCTCTACCTCTATGGCAGCGCCAGCAGGTTGGCACTAGAGGGATTCGCGTTCCTCTTCGATCGAACTCTGCCTCAAGTTCCCGATGACGTACATCCTTAGAAATGCAGTTGTAGCAGGGCCGAGGCCGAGCAGAAGGTGAAGAAGCTGGGGCTCACTGCAGAACAGATGGGTAACCCCGTGTCAACCTGTGGCGGTGTAAATAAAATTACTGTTGGTGGACATACAATGCCACCGGTGATTTCCACTTGTCATTGCACTCAACTGACTCAAGTCACTGACTGATTAAATCTTACATGACTTTTCGTGAAACGGCAATTTTCAGTGTGGGTTGGGCGATGCGTTCCGACGCAGTACTTGCCCATACAGAGGCGTTGCACCCTTCAAGTTTGGCGAGAAGGTAATCGGTCTTTCTCATTCCATCTAAATTCACAAGAAGAGCTTGAGGATACGCAGGGACGAATCCAAGGGGGGGGACGAGGCCCCCCCCCCCCCCCCCCCCCCCCCCAACGATCGCGTTGCCCCGTGATATCGATCAGGCAGACCGTAATTAGCCACCGTTTTTCACTCGATCTGCCCCCCCTGTGTGACACAGCGTGAAGCTCTACAGGACCCATCCCCAGCCCATGTACAACAATTACAGACTCCTGGCAAAAAGGCCCATCATCAAACACGAAGCCCAGCAGAAGCACGCCCGCAGCACCTTTGTTTCCTGGCAGCTCGATCGACAGGATTTGACGGCAGCATCACGCAGATCGTGGCTTCGTGCGATGTTTCTACCCATCATCCGCTCGAGTCTCCGGCAACCGCCGCCGGCAGAAATTTTCTCCTGCCTCCAAGCAAAGATCAGAAGGGGACTGATCGAGGTTTAGCAGGACTGCATAGGTTCAGGTTAACCATTACTCCTTTACTTCATCTCTTGATTTTTATTTTATTAAAATCTGTGCGGCTCTATATATACCATTAAAAAAGCGACAAGCATTACAAATTAATTCGGAATTTCTTGATTGTCTAGTTATGTCTGTGTAGATGTGAAGATGAAGAGAACAACAGAAAACGCGTCCAACCCTTCAAGACTTCAATCCCCAATCTATCATATCACCGTCCTCCAGCATAAAGAGGATTAGGGAAAGCACCACCAAGAGCGACCAGTGATCTGACGACATACCACATCCCATACGCCTATATGGTAAGTCCACTCTCACAATTAACTTAGTTTCAAATCTCGGATTTGTTGTCGTCTTGTAGTTCTAGTAAAATTATATTTGAAATCAAGTAGTTCTAGTACCACACATTAAAATTTTCTATATAGCTAATTTTAAAACTATTTTGTCTTGTAAAAATTAAACAATTCCTGGCTCCGTCCCTGAGGATACGGGATACTTTCGGTGTATTGTACTGACTCGCGCGTTTCTTGATCGCCAGGTTACATTATCTGACAACTTCCTTTTGGCCGACATATGGAGAGCAGCCGCAGATAGAAATGTGTTCCTCAAAAGAATTAGGCGGTGAAGTATCAAGTATCAAGTATGTATATCGATGGTGGTCAACTGATCATACCAAAAGAAATGAACTGCTGCAGTAGGCCAGTTGTAGCTCGTGTTAGCCTGTCGTGCCGCTGCATTCGCACCCCCATCATTTCTGCACAATCGCACATGCCTCCAACGTACTAGCACCATATTGTTTATGTTATAGCGAGCAGGAACTAGGATTCCGGCACAGAAATCATGTAGCCCAGCAACCCCACCGTGAAGATGTGTACACTGTGCAGCTTCAAGGATACATACATAGAGTGTGTTGTACGGTCTGGTGCCCATGTTGCCTCTTGCATGACTGATCCATCAAAATCTGTATGATCTGGTGTGTGTGGCAATCAAATGAATCACATGCTCAGGTCATATAACTACGTATGTGATTGCTCTCTCAAAAGTTCAGGTCCTAGCTAACCTATATATACTAGCTTTTCTGGCCCTGGTCTGCTGAGCCTTCTTTAGAAGGAAAGTGAAATGTATTTCAGCTTTGTATACGGCGGCGTCTGTGGACTGAGATAGTGGAGTAAACCAATGCCCTCTAGTTAAGTTTTGGAGAGTCCCCATCCACTGCCTAGCACTATTTTCTTAAGGGCAACCATGTTCTACAAAACCAAAACTGCAATATCTGGAGTCCAACCCCCAGCTCACTTACTATGAGCAGAGGATGACGAGGTGATAGAGGACAAGCACATCACCTTTGCGCTTGCGTTATGAGCAACATGCCGCTCAAGGGCGCCACACTATGAAGGCCTCCGATGCCTCATATTGCGCCGAGCTGGGGGAAATCGACCCCCTCGTGCAATGCGTTGTCGAGGAGTGGCACAAAATCGAGACCTCTCAGGTCTCGTACCGTGCCAAGCTCCCCTACGTCGACCACTGTGCTGCCTACGAGGTACGACTAGAGACCAGAACAAGGCCTGCGACGAGCTGAAGGAGAACATCAACGCGAAAGAGGCAGAGGAGCACAATTAGAACCGTCCTCGTTGCCGAATATCCTCGGAACTCGGTAGAGCACAGAATCAACTCAGCAACATCTTTGCCGAGTCCCAAACTCGGCCAACAGGACACGGTTGGACCATTTGCTACTAACCTTTTCTTATCAATATTGCCAACAAATAAACAATCATGATGCATGCATCACATATACGTATACCTAAGCATTTTAACAAATAAACAGTTTAGATCTATAATTAGCATTTTAATGAATAAAAAATTTAGGTCTAACTAGCAATTTTAACAGATACATAATTTACTTAACTAACATTTTAACAATTTCCTACCAATTAACTAGCATTTGCTATACATGCATATGCATCATATGAGAAGAAAGGTGATGAAGAAGCTGACATCACGCGCTCCTCCATGTGGATGTGGACGTCGGTGTTGGTGCATCGAGGAGCGAGGCGGCCGACATTGATGGCGGTGGAGGCGCCCGTGGCCGCGGATGTCATGGCGGCGACGACGAGATGGAGAGGTGGCGGCGCAGGTAGGAGAAAGAGTGGAGGCGGCGCGGCGATGCATTATCAGAGGGGAGAGCGAGGCGAGGCCAAGGCGGACGGGGTTTTTTGTTTTTGTTTCGTGCGAGCCCTCTCCCGTTCCACATTTAAGACGAAAGGTCAGCCTTTTGCCGAGTTTTGGAACTGGGCATAGGAAGACCAACCGTCAGCTGGTCAACAGCACGTGTCACGCAGGCCCCCCTGACATATTTTGCCGAGTTATTACTCGCGGATACTCGGCATACACGTAACCCCTGGAATTCTACAATAAAAAAAGTACGAGAAAATGTTTGTTGAGTTTCCGTTAGCGGAAACCTCACAAAGGTATACCGCCATCATAGCTCTGTCGCCTGCTCTTCCATGTGGTCCATCTGCCAGAATTTGCTGAGTTTTATCTGGAGGAACTTTGCAAACTTGAGGCATTGCTGAGTTTCTTTCTTTTGCCGAGTCCTTTTTCGCTGGTAGTAGGTAAAATGTCAAGTTTGCCGAGTTTCTTCTCATTGTCGAGTGCAAGTTCGCATCAAACTCGACAGATACATAAGTATGCTGAGCTCCTGATGAAAAGAACTTGGCAAAAGATCAGGACTCGGCACAAACCAGATTCTATTAGTGAGTAGGATGCGGTAATTGCAAGGCTGGCGGCCAAAGACGCCAACGTCATTTCATCCTCTCTTGAGAAAGCCAAGATTCAGTTATGTTTAGCTCTATGTTTTATGCTTATGTTAGGCAGGATTGACTTTTGTGATGTTTAATTGTGTTTATTTAAGTTTATGGTAGGTTTGACTTTTATTTGAGTTATGTTCAATTATTTAACTCAAATTATGAAACATGAAGTGATGTTTAAAATACGAAGGATACTTGTAAACTATGTTCATATGCATGAAAAAAAACCTATGTTCATATGTTAATTATGAAAGGACATATTCATACAAATGCATGAAGCGGGATAATTGCTTTTCAAAATATGTTTGTGCAGCTAATAAAATTTTGAGCATTGTTTAGAAGCAACCCTCCCAATGCTCCGGAATTTTGGGGATAGCTTGAAATTGAGTGTTGACAATCATTAAAGATGCATGTTCATGTTCATGTTCATGTGTATATGGACTGAGTGAAATCCATAAAACCACTGCAATTGTGTCGTCATTAGCAAAAAATCATCACTGTAGGCGCTAGTCGCAAAATGCACCAAAAGTAATGTTAATCATTGAACAAAAACACTAAACACGTGTTGATCATGCTTTTGATGCGGCGAAGGGTTAATGTGACAAAAGGGTTGACAACATTGACTAAGAGACGTTAAAATGGATGTTGCAACTCAAAAAAAGGATGTAGGGCCTGCCCGTCAACTCTCTCTCTCTAACCAATCCCCACCACTTTTTTTTTGAGTTGCCACATCCATTTTAATGACTGTTACTCACCGTTTAGTGTTTTTTGTCAATGATTAAAATTGCATTCGGTGCATTTTGCGACCAACACCTAAAGTTGTAGCCATTTGGCGTACTAGCTCGGCAATTCTTTTTGCAGAAGACCATGTGACGTGCTAGCTCGGCCAAAAAAAATTAGCAGATCGTAATTTTTTTTGGTAAAAAACTTGATTTCTTTTCTTTATTGTATTGAGAGGAATACGTCATGAATTCGGTTCGCAAAAGAAATGAGGCGCCTATGAACACCTACCTTCAAATTTTATGAGAGAAATACTTTTGAACCTACCACCAAGTTAAACATCACAACTCAGAGTGTGTACCCTTGTCAAACCAGTTCAACAGGTTGCCGAACCAACGATAATCGGTTAGCAAGAACAGCCAAGAAACAGTCTGAACTGGAACTATTGCTTATCCGTCATTACTGAGATGACACGGCCTCCAAAGGAGAAGCAAATAAGTGATGAGTTCTTTCCGGAAACATGCAGGAGGACTGCATGTGAGTTCACCTTGTCATTGGGTGACTACAGAAGGGCAAGCCTACCGATATTCGCTATCATACTATACATACACGTACCAACCATGTACTGAAAGTTCACAGATGTTTGGTGCCTATCCGCCTAATGTTGCCTCCTGCATGACTGACTATCCAACTCTGCATGAGCTACGGTGTGATACCAAAATAAGTTGCATGCTCAAGACATATAAATGGGGCCAATCTCTAGCCTTGATCAATCATTTGCATCAATGTTTATGATTAGACAAGTGTTGCCCAGGTTTATTTTGAAGCAAGTGAGATGTATTTGAGTGTGTAACTTAGTGCATGTGAGCTGAGATACTGGAGTAAACCAAGCGTAAATTTTGTCGAGCCCCCACCCAACATAACCAAGTCCATAAACCTACTTGAAGAAGCTAGCCGTTCCACATGACTTCTCATTAATGCGGTACAGTTTTAAGATTGTCAAACACCAACCGACATCATTTCTATATAAAGCAGCTCTCCTCAAGTCGGATGAAGCGGGCACACCATTTTTACAAGTGAAACGAGGATGTGCAATGTTCGTTGCCTCACAGCCGAAACTAACAAATGGTGCATACTGTGATAGGGGACATTGGTTTGATTCAACTTAACGTGGTGGTTCCGCACATAGTATGTATGCAATTATGGGTGAAGATCGAAGACCCTCGACACACAACTGCCCCGACCCAGTTGCATGTCCACTCTCGACACGTAACTTGCCCCGACACAGTTGTATGTCTAGCCTTAACCTGAAACTCAGCCGACTCAGTTGCATGTCCATGCTCAACACGCAACTCGCCCCAACCCAGCTGTATGTCCATTTGTCCATCCTCGACATGCTAATTTGATTATTTTGTTTTGTTTTGTTTTTTGAATTTTTTCCTCCACCATGCGACGTTGTGTATTTTCAAAAATGTTCTCCGTAAAGTTCGTCGCGTATTTATAAAATGATCACCATGTATTCATAGAACGCTCATCATGTATTTTAAAAAAATTGTTCATGAACTCTGTTGTGTGTTTAGAGCATGTCTGCATCTTCACCTCA
Organism: Aegilops tauschii subsp. strangulata; assembly: GCF_002575655.3. Classification (NCBI taxonomy): domain Eukaryota; kingdom Viridiplantae; phylum Streptophyta; class Magnoliopsida; order Poales; family Poaceae; genus Aegilops; species Aegilops tauschii. Next base: position 510,043,789 of record NC_053037.3, read on the forward strand.
TAGTACCAGAAACAGTTGATTCTTATACTACTGGCTTGTGTTTCAGCTATCAGAATGTTAATAATCATGCACTCCTTCCGTAAAAAAATACAAAAGCGTTTAGATCACTACTTGTATCAGAGCGTTTAGATTACTACTTGTTTAGATCTTTACAGTGGGAGTAACATTAAGTGGAACCAACGAGATTCAAAGCGGTTCTGTAGACAAACTGACACACCAGTTTTGTATTGTACTGGCACTTCATATTAGTTAGTACTCCCTTCGTCTCATAATGTAAAACGTTTTTTGACACTACATATTACACTAGTGTCAAAAAATGTCTTACATTATGGGACGGAGGGAGTACTATTGTTCGACGTATCAAGCCAAATAATCCTGATGTCGTGGCATGCATTTTTTTGGGCTCCGGTACGTACGTCAACATGCCCGCGCTTGCAGAGGGCCTTCATGTGCGTTGGCGACATCATTTTATTTCGTAACGACATACACACAATCCCGCCACATTGTATAAATACATGGTGATCATTTTATAAATACGCGATGAAACTGTACACTTTGTAGCATCTAAACCTGTTTCTAGCATATTCCTATTTTTTGTGGACAACCTCTACTAAAAAAGTACAACCCACAAATGCAAAGTCTTAGCAGATCGAAAATAAAATAAAAATGACAAGAAAATCAAGCCCAAATCGAAGAGGAAAACAAATAGGCATTATCTTCCTGCTCCGGCAATGTTAACGCAACACATTATTAATCGCCCAACTAATTAACCACCAAGTTAAAACGGAACAATGGCCAAAAAATCATGTACGGCACCCGTGAACAGACGGGGGGAGAGCTGTGTCAAAAAAAATTAAACGGGAGAGTAATTATAAACCGAGAGCAAGGCCATTCAATCCTGAAACGAAGCGGCGCCGTTGTGCTGTTTCTTGTTTGTCATGTCCATGATCATCAGAGCTGAAACCTTAAATTCGGGCATGCGTCTGGGTCGCATCGCATGCCGCCGATCTGTCTTCACACTTGAACCCCTACTTAAAGAGGAAGAAACAACGAAAATCCATCTTCTCCTACTCCCAAACCTCCCATCCATGCAGGGACTTTGGTATGGGGGGGGGGGGGGGGGGGGGGCAAGTTCCACCCTTAAGCTGTCATGTGGGGCGCTGCGTACAGGCGCGGGCCACGCGCCCAGGAGCAGCAGCCGACGGCCACAGCTGGCGAGGCGTGATCGGGGCAAGGAGTCCTGATCCGTATACGTTGGTTCCTAGAGTCCAGGAGTAGTTTGTTAGGCATAGTTTTCAGTTTGTTAGCAGCCCATGAGGCCTTTATATATCGTGTAATCTGCACCCTTTGACGGCAAGCAATAAATCATTATTTCCTACTTCTTCCTCTACTCCTAATCTCATCTCCTGCGCCATTGAGCAGTTAGGCAAAAACCCTAGCGCTCCTATCAACCGAGACTACGAACTACGTAGTCGAGGTCCGGCTGTCTTGGGCACCGAGGTCCTTGACAACTTGGTATCGGGTTCCAGGCATTCCTCTTCCTCGTCCACGCCTCCACAGCCCGCCTCCACCCCTGCGTCCGCGCCAAGCCCACCTCCATCGCCACCATCCGCCGTCACCTCGGTTACTTCCGCCATGGCAGAACCAACCACCGCTAATTTGGCCAAGATGATCGAGGCCTTGACTGCAACGGTGGCGTCCCTGCAGACGTCCGTCGCCGCACTGCAGAAGGAGAAGTCCGCCTCCTCGTCGGGCGCTGACGGGGCCCACGATGGGCAGCACCACAACGATCGACCACCCCGGTTTCAGAAGATGGACTTCCCCAAGTTCGACGGCAAGTCCGACCCTCTCGCGTTCATCAACAGATGCGAGTCCTTCTTCCATCAACAACGGATCGCCGAGGAGGAGAAAGTGTGGATGGCGTCATACAATCTCGAGGGTACTGCCCAACTGTGGTATATGCAGGTCCAGCGCGACGAGGGCACACCTCCGTGGCGCCGCTTCACCGAGCTGCTCAATCTCCGCTTCGGGCCACCTCTGCGCGCTAACCCGCTGGGCGAACTGATGGCGTGCAAGCGCACGACGTCCGTCGTCGACTTCCAGGAGCGGTTTGAGGCGCTCCTTCCCCGGGCAGGCTTCTTATCGGAGACACAGAAGGTTCAGATCTTCACCGCGGGACTCCAGCCACCCCTCAGCCTCGACGTGGAGATCCACAACCCGCAGTCCCTCGCCGTCGCCATGAGTCTCGCCCGCAAGTTGGAGCTGCGCGACCAGTGCGCGCTCGCCTCCGCGCCACCGGTTCGTTTTCAGCAGAAGGGCCTCCTGCCGGCGCCTGTACCACGCCTCGCGCCCCCCGCACCGGCACCACCAGCCGCACCCCAGCCTGCCCCCGTTCTGCCGGAAGGGCGCCAAATCAAACGCCTGTCACAGGCGGAGATGGAGGAACGCCGTCGCCTGGGCCTCTGCTTCAATTGTAATGAGAAGTTTGGCAGGGGCCACAACCGCGTGTGTCAGCGCATCTTTCTCCTCGACCTGGCGCCAGACGACGACGACGACGCGGCCTCCGCCACCGCTGATGCCTCGCCGGCCGACCCTCAGATCTCGCTCCACACAATCTCCGGCGTGCGCACGAGCGAGACCATGCAGATGCATATCACACTCGGGGGTGTTGAAAGGGCATGTAGCCCCTAAGTGTGGTTTTGGTAATTGAATGACAATCTCTATGGACTAATGTTTTCAGTGAGATATGTTTGAAGGTTTTGTCCATAGATGGTGCCTCAAGGATATTGGATGGAATCAAGGATGAAGTCCATATATATGAAGATAATGCCTCAAGGATATTGGATGGAATCAAGGATGAAGTCCATATAGATGAAGTTATATTTGCTCTAAGCTTTGGTATTAAATGACAATTCCTATGGAGCATCAAGTGCATTGGATCTTATATGAAGATATGTTCCATAGTGATGCTTGAAGTTCTTTGGGTTGTTATGTGAAGATTGCCATCAAAGCATCCGAAGAAGTCCTCATGGTATCCCTCTCTGGATACCCCATGCACACGGGCTTATACCGTGCGCACAGGGTCGAGTGTCAACTCTCTGGATACCCCGTGCTCACGGGGCCTAGGTGTTGGCTCTCGAGATTCCATATCCAGCGAGGTTTCAAGTTGGTCTTCTGAGGATCAAGGCTTGAGAGAATAATCAAAGAGAAGAATTCGAGTTATGGTTTCAAGACAAGATCATGGTGAGCTCATGTGTTGGGTTTCGGTTGATCAAGCCTTGAAGCAAGCAACTAGAGTGAAGAATTCATTATGCCTCTCAAGACAAGATCATGTTGATCAAGTCTTGAAGCAAGCAACTAGAGTGACGAATTCATTATGCCTCTCAAGAGTTTGGGATGGAGTTTTTAGAAGGGCAAGTGGTGACCAAGATGATATTCATAGTGGAACTTGATATGGTCATGAAAGAGTCTTTGGTGATATTGTCTTGAAGCAATGAAGTGAAATGAAGAGTTCATTGTGGCTTTCAAGAAACCAAGATGGAGCTTGAAGTAAAGATGTTGGTTGACCAAGATGAAGCTCGAAGAGTATATCTAAGTGGTCAACTCACAAAGCACAAACAATGTACCACGTGAGATCAAGTGATCTAGTGGTATGGTAAGTAATTGTGAATTGTGCTTTGTTACCTAACCCATGCTATATGTTTGTTATGTCTATGTGGGTTAGGTGTTTCTCATAGGCTTGCATCAAAAGGAAAGATCTCGTGTAGTCTATGTGTGGATGACATCAAGTGGTGATGGTCATCGAGTTCGGGGAGTCCAGGTGCAAGATGAGAAGCCGGAGGTTATATGCTTTGAAGCTTGCGGTCCACATCATGATAATGTGCATGTGAAGATGGGCTTGAGATAAGGCTTCCCTCATTGCATCATGAGGAAGCAATTCGAGTATCTTCACCAAGTGGTCGTGGACAAGAAAGGGATTCCAACTTGAGGCAAGCATTAAAGTCATCATCAAGCTCAAGTTGAATGTGCAAGGCAAAGGTATACCTTAGCTAGGTTTTCCTAGTTTTGCCGGTCTCATAGTGCTTGGTGGGAGACCGGATTATAGGTTTGATAGCCGTACTATCAAGAGGGACTCTCGGGCAAGTAGCTTGATCACGTCGCATGTAGAGAGCTCAAACCTTTGCATTACTTGCATCATTATTTCTTGTTGATCTTGGGTGGTTCTCTATGTGAGGACCTTGGGCTTTTCCATAGATTCAAAACGAGCCCAAGATCATCGAATTCGGAGTCCGTATGCCCAAGTTATCGATGTTTTAGTGGGCTGCTGCTGGCTGTCCTGGGGACCCCGTGTGCACGGGGTCTTTGACCCCCGTGCGCACGGGGTGTCCAGAATTCTGGGTACTCCGTGCACACGGGCTCGTACCGTGCACACGGGGTCTCAACCCCCGTGCGCACGGGGTGCCCAGGAAATGCCCGTTGGAGCCCCAACGGCTAGTTTCGGGGTTTGGCTATTTAAGGGCCCTTTCCTCCCACCGGTTGGGGGTTGGTTCACACACATTCTAAACACCATTTTGAGCCTCTCTCCACCTCTCCCAAACCCCTATCTCCCCTCTATGTGAAGGGGGATTTGTGGATGGATTAGTGAGCCATTTGTTGATCATATCCAAAGCATCCCTCTCTTCAATCTCCTACTTTCAAGAGTGCATCTTATGAGATTGAGAGAGTGAGTTGAGCATTTGTTGCTTGACCTTGCATTGCATTTGTTGCATTGGTTTGAGCTCCCTGCATCGATTTGTTCGAGTGTGAGCCCGTGAGTTTATTACTCTTGGAGGCCTCCGCCTCCTAGACGGTTTGGTGATACATTGAGAAGATTGTGAAAGAGGCCTATGTGGCCAAGGTTCCCCCGGAAGCTTCCTCTTGTGGTGTGCTCCGGGGAAGGGTGTTGAAGTGGCCTAGGTGGTCAAGTTCCTCCGGAAGCTTCCTTGTTTGTGGTGTGCTCAGGAGAAGTTTGTAAAGGTGTGGTGGTCGCCTTCAAGACCAACCCCGAGTGAATCGAGGCTCATCCGTTGGGGGTGACTCGAAAAGGAGAATACGGTGAGTCACTTGGTGACGCCCCGGAGCTTTGGCTTCGGCACCGCTCTAACGGAGATTAGCACTCTCACGAGTGTGAACTTCGGGATAAATCCGCGTCTCCGACTCACTTGTGGTTATCTCTTACCCACACCCCTTTACTTACCGCAATTCATACTTGCTCATATTGATATATCTTGTGCTAGTTGAATTGCTTAGTTGTTCCTACATTTCCATATCTTGTGATATAGTTTGTGCTTGCTAGTTTCCTTAAGTGCCTATCTTGTTTAGCATAGGTTGTTGGTGCACTTAGTTGAGCCTAGCATATTCAGGATTTGTGCTTGAAAGGTATCCGTTTAGTTTAATTCCGCATTAGGATAAAGCCAAATCCGTAACAGTTTTAAAACGCCTATTCACCCCCCCCCCTCTAGTCGTCATCTAGATCCTTTCAATTGGTATCAGAGCTTTGGTCTCTCCTTGCTAGGCTTTACCGCATAGAGAGTAAAGATGTCGACTAGTGGTATAGTGCATGATGACACTTTCTGTTTTAGTGGCACAAACTATCACTTGTGGAAAATTCGCATGGTTTGTCATTTCTGGGCCATGGGTCCAAATTTTGTGCGAATTGTTCTTGTAGGGGCTTCTCCATGGAAGGATGAACTTTTTCCATCTATTAAGGAAAATGATGATATGCTTTGTGGGTATGGTGCAAAGAATGCCTTAATCCGGTCTATATCCCTCGAAGTGTTTGAGTCAATTATGACGTGTGCGTCGGCTCATGAGATGTGGTCAAAACTTGAAAATATATGGTGGGTCCAATCTTGATGAGGTCAATCATATTTCGGAGGTGTCTCTTGAGGAGTTCTCCACATCTTCATATCATGAAGAACTCCATATTGCTTCTTCCTCCGTGTGCTTGGACATTTCAACTTCTTCCACCTCACCATCATATGACATGTCCCAGGGTAATGACATGGTGAGTGGAAATATAATTTGTGATGATGATGTTGTGCTCAACATTGATGATCTTTCATGCATAAATGCTAATTTTGTAGCTTCTTTGGACTTGACCACATCTAGCAAAAATGACATACATTCTTGTGTTGATAGTCCTTACATATCATATAGAGATTCCTTGAATACTTGTTGTGATGATATGCTTGATTCTCCTTGTTGCCATGGTATCTATGCTTCTATTTCCTCTAGTTGTTGTTTGACTAACCATGTAGAGGAAATAAGAGAAAATGGTGCACACATCACTAATGGAGAATTTGCTAGAAGAGCAAAGAAGGAAATCACTATGTTGGAGAGGAAATGCTATGAGTGTCAAGAGGATGGACATGGATATCCTACTCTTGATGATGAAGAATCTCCCTCTCCAAAAGAATCATCATCAACCTCCGATGTTCACATGTGCCTCATGGCAAGAGGTACTACCGAGGTATCATCTACTCTTAGTAATGATAATGATGAGAGTGACGATGAATGTGATAGGGATATGAGTCAAGAAATATATGAAATTGGTAATTCTCTTCGTGGAGTAAATAAGAACACTTATGAGATATTTAAAGATCTTATTACTCATTTTGGAAAGTGTAATGATTTACTTCACGAAGAGCAAGAACAAAATGATAAACTTGATTGTAACCTTCTTGATGCTCTAGAAACTCTTAGAGACTTAGAATCTTCCAAAGAAGAGATTGAAGTTGCTCATGATAAACTTAAAGAGGATTTTGAGCACCTTGACCTTGGCTACAAGAATGTCAAAGGAGAGCTCGCCAAACTCTCTAAGTCTTATGAGGAACTTCAAGCTACTCATGTGAAGTCTCTAGTTTCTTCTAGCTCCTCTCATATTGTCAATGATGCTTGTGCTACTAACTCTACTTCTTGTGAAGCATCTATCTTGAAGGAGAATGTTGAGCTACGGGCTCAACTTGTTTTGCTAACTAGCAATTATGGGAAATTAGAAGAAAGTCATGAAAAGCTCTCGGGCTCTCATGATGACCTTCTAATCTCTCATGAAAGGCTAAAGTTAGCTCATGAGGCTATTGTGACTAAGGTAACATCTTGTGAGCCTCATGTGGACATTAGCACTATTTCTACTCAAAATGCTTTATTGACATGTGCTAGTCCTAGTGATTCATCTAGACATATTATTCCCAATTCTTGTGATGAATTGCTCTCCTTGCCTTGTTGCTCTAACAATGAAGTTTCTACTTCCTCTAGTACTTTTGTTGATACTAACCTTGTAGAGGAAAACAAAGAGCTCAAGGCCCAAGTCACTAATTTGAAGAAAGACTTGGAAATGTGTCATGAAGGAAATTCCACTCTCAACACTATCTTGAGTGTTCAAAAATCCCCTCATGACAAGGGTGGACTTGGTTTCATCTCCAACAACAAGAAGTCCAAGAAAAAGAAGAAGGGACAAGACCAAGTCAAGAATGATGCCAACATTACATGCTTCAAGTGCAAGAATGTTGGACACCATGTGAGATATTGTCCATTGAAGAAGAAGGCTTCAAATGTGAAGCAACAAGGGAAGCGGCCTCAAGTTCAATCTCAAGGTCAACCTCAACTTGAAGAAAGGCCACTACCAATGATGAACCAAGATAATGCTCCCCAAGTTGAGAAAATAAAGAAGAAGAGAAGGGGGAGCACATGTTGCTATAATTGTCGTGAGAAGGGACACATATCCTCATCTTGTCCCAACGGTAACATCCCTAAGCCTCCTCTAGTCAATGATCATTATTCGCTTAGGAAGGATGTTGTTGGCAATTTGTTTGCCAAGTTTGTTGGCGCCCAAAGTGGCTTGGAAATGGAAAAGGCCATTTGGGTTGCCAAGCCTATTGTGACTAACTTCTTAGGACCCAACTTGGTTGGGTACCATCAAGCTCAAACTTGATCAATAGGTGTGTGGAGGACATTGGAGATTTGGCTAGTTCATAAAGAAAAGGATATCCACCATTTATTTGTTCGAGCCAAGTCATGTGGATTATCTTCATATTATCTATCCAATGTTCCTCTTTGCGGTAACTTGTATTTATATTGCTTACATTAAAAGTTGCTCGCCCCTTGCATGCTTAGGTTTTGTATCTAGCATGTGCATCTATATGTTGTGTTTCTTAGTATGCTTGATTTGTGTTATCTAGCATGTGTAGGTTGCATTGCACATTATATAGTGGTGTTTGCTGTTTTGAGCCTGTATTGTATCATGATTGGCTCTTGCAAGATATTAGTGGATCATCACATTATGGGGGAGTGTTTTGTTGTGTGCACATCACAAACCCAAAATGTGAATATGAGAAATGCCACATAGTATTGATATTCAATCTTATCTAGTCACTATGTGGTATGTCAAGCTCATTTGAAATTCAAATTCTCAGAGTATCCACTAATTATCTCTTGTTGGTTGTTATTTACCTTTGTTGCGTGCTTCGTCGCGGTGTCCTGTGAGGTTCTTCAGTAAGTTTCTGGACACCCCGTGTGCACGGGGTCTCTGACCCACGTGCGCACGGGGTACCACGAAACTTACTGGACACCCCGTGCGCACGGGCGCACGGGGTACCACGAAACTTACTGGACACCCCGTGCGCACGGGGTCCTGGACCCCCGTGCGCACGGGGTGGTGTTTTTTCTCTGGACACACCGTGCGCACGGGGCTGACCTAGCCCGTGCGCACGGGGTCCTATGGGTAGAAATGTCCACCCGGCCAAGTACGCTTTATTTATCTTTCTTTGCCTTGGAGTTGTTGATGATCATGTGCATCTTCGTAATCTACCCCCGAGTGTTAATTCCAAATACCATTTGTATTCTCTTACAATTGGTATTTCCTCATGTGGTAGAACCTTATGATCATCTTCTTCTCGGCTTGTGCTTCAACTTGCCTTATCTCACTGTTTGTGCTATCTATTATCTACTTGAGTAAGATAAGCCTTTGAGCATGTGTGTATTGTATATCCTATATGCTCTTTGGTTTTTGCTTAGTTCATATGTTGTACTTTGTGTGCGGTCCTGTGTGGATTCGTCACTTTGATATAATTTGGACAACTTGAATACTTTGTGATATTATCGGAGTATTCTTCGGTTAAGTGTTTGTTTGTCCAAATTGTATCTCTCTGGATCTTGGTAGGCATGAGCATGCATATTTATTTATATTCTTCTTCATGCCTTGCTTGCTACTTGATCCTCTATGTAGGGTAAACTCCATAAAATCATTAATGGTTAAAAGTGTGCATGAACTTCAAGTTCATATCCTTTTGCACATATTTAATGTGGAGTTTGCCCTATATATTGTGGTTGTCCTAACTACTTCGGACCCAATATGTTTGGGGACCAGATTGTACCTTAATGTGTTTTAGGTATTGTGGAGAAGCATTGGATGCTTGGCTTATTCACAAGGAAGGTGGAGACACCATGGAAAATTATTAGAGCCAAGCTTGGTTGATTCTTTGATTTGAGGGAGAAGATAAATGAAAACCCGATTCGATTGTCGTAAGTGTTTCATTCTCATCAATTCAACCCGGTTAAAATAATTTGGGTCTTTTTTGTTGGATATGCATCAAACTCCCACACTTACTGTATTCTCAATAAATCCACGGGATGTATTGAGGAAATGGTGAATGTGGAGTGTGATGAGAATAACAGCTTCCATGCGGAGCAATTTGTTTCAAGTGTTGTAGGTGATGAGGCTCCTTCCCAAGCTACAAGTACAATGGGGATTGGTCATATTCTTCCACAAGAAACACCCCTTGTCCATGTAGAAGAAGGAGTAAGAGCCCCTCTTGTGGATCCACCACAAGGGAAGTCATCACCCCCAACACAAGAGCAAGATGCTATGGGAGATCATTTACCTATCCAAGAACAAGATCAAGTCCCTCATGTTCATGGGCTAGATCAAGGGCCCCTTGAACCAATGCTCTCTCGGTAACAAGTACTTACTTCATGCGTTTGTTTAAATTAGAGTCAACATTGTGTATGTTGCATCATGGCATGTTTAGTACTTGTTGAGTTTGTGTTTCTTGCAACAGCTTAAACCTCCTTATTGCATCTATGAGACTTTTGAGAAGAAGCATATCATGGGGATCTATAAAACCATGCTCATGGTTCACTTATCCCAAATATGCCAATTAAGCAATTTATTGCATACCAATTCCTCAAAGTGCTCTTATGTGCAATATTGATAAAATTGCAAGAAACAATCTTTTTGGTTGTGGTATTTGCTCTCATGCTTAGTAATTCATTTTTATGCAAATGAGACCAGTTTGCGCCATGTGCCTTGTGCCATGTGCCATGTGACAAAGCCCTACGCTAAGATCAAGTTTGTATAAATAATGGATTCATTCTTGGATATCATGTTCTTATCTTTTGTATCTTTTTGTGTGTGCAAGTTTCTTTGTGGATGCTCATCTTGATGATTATTGGCCACGTAAGAAACTTATACACATGAGAAAGTGCATATCCCTCTTTGATATCCTTTCGTTTCCTTGCCGGTCCTTGGAATTGTCTCTTTTTATTCTTTGGTGGATCCGGTAAGAGGTTGAGTAGTGAGTGCTTGTATGTATTGCATATATCATTGCACTCATGAGTTGTTGGATATATTTTGGACCCTTGCTTAGTCAAGTGATGATCCTATTTTGTGCACGTTGTATCCAAGTACAAAACTAAATAATGCACAAATCATGGGGAGCTTCTCTATGTTCTTTAGAATACTCCTATGCTCATATCATAATATCTTTTTGGTGCATTTTATGGATCCTCAATATAGTGTGAATTTCTTCATTTGTTCGTAACGGGATATGTGCATTTGATTCCACTCACAATATGAGAAATGCACAAATTAAGGAGGAACTCATACTATATTGGTCTTCTAGATTTTTTTTCTCCATTTTGGCACTTGTTGCCAATGGGGGAGAAGTTTAGAGGGTTTAGGTGAAGTAGGTTGGTTCATGCATATCTACATTTGTTGTGGTTGTTGCATGGATGTGTATATAGAGGAAAATCCACCAAGTTCTTCCATGCATATATTGTGGGGGAGTTTGCTCTATATAGTGTGGTTCTACTAGCATCAAATTCTTGTGTAGTATTTCGATGCTAGTACAACCGGTATTGATAACATCAACTATCTTTGTGATATTTGAGGCTATCAAAACCACCTCAAGTATTCAATTTATTCTCGGATAAATTGCATACTTGTTTTAAATTCATTATATAAACCCTCTTGTTGAGATTGTCATCAATTACCAAAATGGGGGAGATTGAAAGGGCATGTAGCCCCTAAGTGTGGTTTTGGTAATTGAATGACAATCTCTATGGACTAATGTTTTCAGTGAGATATGTTTGAAGGTTTTGTCCATAGATGGTGCCTCAAGGATATTGGATGGAATCAAGGATGAAGTCCATATATATGAAGATAATGCCTCAAGGATATTGGATGGAATCAAGGATGAAGTCCATATAGATGAAGTTATATTTGCTCTAAGCTTTGGTATTAAATGACAATTCCTATGGAGCATCAAGTGCATTGGATCTTATATGAAGATATGTTCCATAGTGATGCTTGAAGTTCTTTGGGTTGTTATGTGAAGATTGCCATCAAAGCATCCGAAGAAGTCCTCATGGTATCCCTCTCTGGATACCCCATGCACACGGGCTTATACCGTGCGCACAGGGTCGAGTGTCAACTCTCTGGATACCCCGTGCTCACGGGGCCTAGGTGTTGGCTCTCGAGATTCCATATCCAGCGAGGTTTCAAGTTGGTCTTCTGAGGATCAAGGCTTGAGAGAATAATCAAAGAGAAGAATTCGAGTTATGGTTTCAAGACAAGATCATGGTGAGCTCATGTGTTGGGTTTCGGTTGATCAAGCCTTGAAGCAAGCAACTAGAGTGAAGAATTCATTATGCCTCTCAAGACAAGATCATGTTGATCAAGTCTTGAAGCAAGCAACTAGAGTGACGAATTCATTATGCCTCTCAAGAGTTTGGGATGGAGTTTTTAGAAGGGCAAGTGGTGACCAAGATGATATTCATAGTGGAACTTGATATGGTCATGAAAGAGTCTTTGGTGATATTGTCTTGAAGCAATGAAGTGAAATGAAGAGTTCATTGTGGCTTTCAAGAAACCAAGATGGAGCTTGAAGTAAAGATGTTGGTTGACCAAGATGAAGCTCGAAGAGTATATCTAAGTGGTCAACTCACAAAGCACAAACAATGTACCACGTGAGATCAAGTGATCTAGTGGTATGGTAAGTAATTGTGAATTGTGCTTTGTTACCTAACCCATGCTATATGTTTGTTATGTCTATGTGGGTTAGGTGTTTCTCATAGGCTTGCATCAAAAGGAAAGATCTCGTGTAGTCTATGTGTGGATGACATCAAGTGGTGATGGTCATCGAGTTCGGGGAGTCCAGGTGCAAGATGAGAAGCCGGAGGTTATATGCTTTGAAGCTTGCGGTCCACATCATGATAATGTGCATGTGAAGATGGGCTTGAGATAAGGCTTCCCTCATTGCATCATGAGGAAGCAATTCGAGTATCTTCACCAAGTGGTCGTGGACAAGAAAGGGATTCCAACTTGAGGCAAGCATTAAAGTCATCATCAAGCTCAAGTTGAATGTGCAAGGCAAAGGTATACCTTAGCTAGGTTTTCCTAGTTTTGCCGGTCTCATAGTGCTTGGTGGGAGACCGGATTATAGGTTTGATAGCCGTACTATCAAGAGGGACTCTCGGGCAAGTAGCTTGATCACGTCGCATGTAGAGAGCTCAAACCTTTGCATTACTTGCATCATTATTTCTTGTTGATCTTGGGTGGTTCTCTATGTGAGGACCTTGGGCTTTTCCATAGATTCAAAACGAGCCCAAGATCATCGAATTCGGAGTCCGTATGCCCAAGTTATCGATGTTTTAGTGGGCTGCTGCTGGCTGTCCTGGGGACCCCGTGTGCACGGGGTCTTTGACCCCCGTGCGCACGGGGTGTCCAGAATTCTGGGTACTCCGTGCACACGGGCTCGTACCGTGCACACGGGGTCTCAACCCCCGTGCGCACGGGGTGCCCAGGAAATGCCCGTTGGAGCCCCAACGGCTAGTTTCGGGGTTTGGCTATTTAAGGGCCCTTTCCTCCCACCGGTTGGGGGTTGGTTCACACACATTCTAAACACCATTTTGAGCCTCTCTCCACCTCTCCCAAACCCCTATCTCCCCTCTATGTGAAGGGGGATTTGTGGATGGATTAGTGAGCCATTTGTTGATCATATCCAAAGCATCCCCTCTCTTCAATCTCCTACTTTCAAGAGTGCATCTTATGAGATTGAGAGAGTGAGTTGAGCATTTGTTGCTTGACCTTGCATTGCATTTGTTGCATTGGTTTGAGCTCCCTGCATCGATTTGTTCGAGTGTGAGCCCGTGAGTTTATTACTCTTGGAGGCCTCCGCCTCCTAGACGGTTTGGTGATACATTGAGAAGATTGTGAAAGAGGCCTATGTGGCCAAGGTTCCCCCGGAAGCTTCCTCTTGTGGTGTGCTCCGGGGAAGGGTGTTGAAGTGGCCTAGGTGGTCAAGTTCCTCCGGAAGCTTCCTTGTTTGTGGTGTGCTCAGGAGAAGTTTGTAAAGGTGTGGTGGTCGCCTTCAAGACCAACCCCGAGTGAATCGAGGCTCATCCGTTGGGGGTGACTCGAAAAGGAGAATACGGTGAGTCACTTGGTGACGCCCCGGAGCTTTGGCTTCGGCACCGCTCTAACGGAGATTAGCACTCTCACGAGTGTGAACTTCGGGATAAATCCGCGTCTCCGACTCACTTGTGGTTATCTCTTACCCACACCCCTTTACTTACCGCAATTCATACTTGCTCATATTGATATATCTTGTGCTAGTTGAATTGCTTAGTTGTTCCTACATTTCCATATCTTGTGATATAGTTTGTGCTTGCTAGTTTCCTTAAGTGCCTATCTTGTTTAGCATAGGTTGTTGGTGCACTTAGTTGAGCCTAGCATATTCAGGATTTGTGCTTGAAAGGTATCCGTTTAGTTTAATTCCGCATTAGGATAAAGCCAAATCCGTAACAGTTTTAAAACGCCTATTCACCCCCCCCCTCTAGTCGTCATCTAGATCCTTTCAGGTGTCTCCCTCCTCGCCCTGATCGACTCCGGCTCCACCCACAACTTCATCGCCGAGGAGGCGGCCGCCCGTGCTACCCTGCCATCCCCCACCCCTGAGAAGATGCGCGTAACGGTGGCCAACGGCGAGCGCGTTCCGTGCCAGGGCGCATACCGCGTCGTGTCCATCCACATCGACCAAGAGGCGTTCTCGGAGGATTTCCTCGCCTTGCCGCTCGCGGGCTACGACGTCGTCCTGGGCACGCAGTGGCTTGCGACGCTTGGACCGATCCTGTGGGATTTCCGCACCCTCTCCATGACGTTCTGGCGGGAGGGCCATCGGGTGTGCTGGCGCGGCATTGCAGGACCGGCTGGACCAGCCCTGAAATCATGCAGCGGCCACGACTTCCTCGACGCCATCATCACCGAGTTCGACGGCATCTTCGCCGGACCCTCCGGCATGCCACCACCCCGCGGCCGCGACCACGGCATCACCCTGCTGCCCGGTTCCGCTCCGGTGGCCGTCCGTCCGTATCGCTACCCGGCCGCGCACAAGGACGAGTTGGAGTGTCAGTGCGCCGCCATGCTCGCCCAGGGCATCATCCGAGCGAGTTGTTCCGCATTCTCCTCGCCGGTACTGCTGGTCCGCAAGCCCGACGGGTCCTGGCACTTCTGCATCGACTACCGTGCCCTGAACGCCATCACCGTCAAGGATGCGTTTCCGATCCCGGTGGTGGACGAACTCCTCGACGAGCTCCGGTGCGCTCGTTTCTTCACCAAGCTCGACTTGCACTCCGGCTACCACCAGGTGCGGATGCGCGCAGAGGACATCCCAAAGACCGCCTTCCGCACCCACGACGGCCTCTACGAGTTCCTGGTGATGCCGTTCGGCCTCTGCAACGCGCCGGCGACGTTCCAGGCACTCATGAACGATCTGTTGCGGCCGTACTTGCGCCGTTTCGTTCTCGTCTTCTTCGACGACATCCTCATTTTCAGCGAGACGTGGGCCGACCATCTCCGACATGTGCGCACCGTCTTCACCGTCCTGCACCAGCACCGGCTCTTCATCAAGCGATCCAAATGCGCGTTCGCCGTCGAGTCGATCTCCTACCTGGGTCACACCATCTCCGCTGCAGGAGTGGCCATGGACCCGAAAAAGGTGCAGGCAGTGGCCGACTGGCCGCAGCCACGCTCGGCGCGCGCGGTCCGGGGGTTCCTCGGCCTTGCGGGGTACTACCGCAAGTTTGTCAAGGAGTTTGGTGTGGTCGCCGCGCGCCTAACGGCCCTCCTTCGCAGCTTCTCCTGGTCGCCGGAGGCGGCAGCAGCTTTTACCGCCCTCAAGACGGCGGTCACCACGGCTCCCGTCCTCGCGTTACCGGACTTCACACGGTCGTTCATCGTCGAGTGTGACGCCTCTACGTACGGCTTCGGGGCCGTCCTTCTCCAGGACCAGCACCCGGTGGCTTTCTTTAGTCGGCCGGCCGCGCCTCGTCACCGTTCCCTGGCAGCATATGAACGGGAACTCATCGGCCTGGTGCTCACTATTCGTCATTGGAGACCATACCTCTGGGGCCGCCAATTTGTGGTAAAAACTGATCACTACAGTCTCAAATTCCTCCTTGACCAGCGTTTGGCAACCATTCCGCAGCACCATTGGGTCGGCAAACTACTGGGGTTCAACTTCACCGTGGAGTACAAGGCAGGTAGTACAAACACGGTGGCAGACGCCCTTTCCCGCCGCGACACGGAGGAGACGACGGTCATGGCGATATCGGGTCCTCGGTTCGACTTCATCGATCGCCTACGGCAAGCTACGTCCACCGACCCGGCGCTCGTCGCGCTGCGCGAGGATATCAAGGCGGGCACGCGGCAGCTGCCGTGGTCGCTCTCCGACGGCCTCGTCACTTTCAACGGCCACCTCTACATTCCGCCCTCGTCCCCACTACTCCAGGAGCTCCTCACCGCAGTGCACGACGACGGGCACGAAGGCGTCCTGCGCACGCTGCATCGTCTCCGCCGCGACTTCCACGCGCCTAACCTTTGCAAGACGGTGCAAGAGTACGTCCGCGCCTGCGGTACTTGCCAGAGGTACAAATCCGAGCACTTGCACCCCGCCGGTCTGCTGCTTCCGCTGCCGGTGCCCACGGGCGTGTGGACTGACGTCGGCATCGACTTCGTGGAAGCGCTCCCTCGCGTGGGCGGGAAGTCCGTCATCCTCACCGTGGTGGATCGCTTCAGCAAGTACTGCCACTTCGTGGCGTTGGCCCACCCGTACACGGCGGAGTCGGTGGCACAGGTGTTCTTCGCCGAGATCGTGCGCCTCCATGGCGTTCCGCAGTCCATGGTCTCTGACCGCAACCCCGTTTTCCCCCCGGTTTTTTGGCGAGAGCTCATGCGTCTCACCGAGACGAAGCTGCACATGACGTCGGCGTTTCATCCTCAATCGGATGGCCAAACGGAGGCTGCTAACAAGATCATTGTTATGTACCTGCGTTGCCTCACAGGGGATCGTCCGCGGCAGTGGCTACGGTGGCTTCCCTGGGCCGAGTACATCTACAACACCGCCTACCAGACAGCGACCCAAGAAACTCCGTTCAAGCTCGTGTATGGCCGCGACCCTCCCACTATTCGCTCTTACGAGCCAGGTGACACGAGGGTGGCGGCCGTGGCCAAGAGCATGGCGGAGCGCGACGAGCTACTCGCTGACGTCCGCTATCGTCTACAGCAGGCGCAGGCGGTCTACAAGTCCTACTATGACAGATGCCATCGCGACGTTCGGCATGTCGTCGGCAATTGGGTGTGGCTTCGTCTTCGCCAGCGCGCCGCGTCTTCTCTCAACTTGCCAACCAGGGGCAAGCTCAAGCCACGCTTCTACGGGCCATACCGCGTCTCGGAGGTCGTCAACGACGTCGCCTACCGCCTTGAGCTTCCGGCGCGCTCGCGCCTCCATGACGTGTTCCACGTGGGCCTCCTCAAGAAGTTCTTCGGCACGACTCCAACTGCACCGCCGGGTTTGCCTCCGATCCATAACGGTGCGGCTGTCCCGGAACCAAAACGCGTGACTCATTCACGCCTAGCACGTGGCATTCGCCAGCTCCTTGTCCACTGGAAGGGCGAGGCTGCATCATCGGCAACATGGGAGGATCTTGACAGTTTCATCGAGCGCTACCCCGCTTTTCAGCTCGAGGACGAGCTGCTCGTCGAGGGGGGGAGAGATGTCATGTGGGGCGCTACGTACTGGCGCGGGCCACGCGCCCAGGAGCAGCAGCCGACGGCCACAGCTGGCGAGGCGTGATCGGGGCAAGGAGTCCTGATCCGTATACGTTGGTTCCTAGAGTCCAGGAGTAGTTTGTTAGGCATAGTTTCCAGTTTGTTAGCAGCCCATGAGGCCTTTATATATCGTGTAATCTGCACCCTTTGACGGCAAGCAATAAATCATTATTTCCTACTTCTTCCTCTACTCCTAATCTCATCTCCTGCGCCATTGAGCAGTTAGGCAAAAACCCTAGCGCTCCTATCAACCGAGACTACGAACTACGTAGTCGAGGTCCGGCTGTCTTGGGCACCGAGGTCCTTGACATAAGCTCTTACAGAATAATGAGAAGGCCGAGCAGAAAAACAGTTTAAAGTGTGCGAAAGGCATAAGCCAAACTCATGCTTTCACTAGTGTAAACACTACAATTTTTTTACTGAATTGTTTAATTTTTACAAGACAAAATAGTTTTAAAATTAGCTATGTAGAAAATATTAGTGTGTGGTACTAGAACTACTTGATTCCAAATCTAATTTTACTAGAACTACAAGACGACAACAAATCCGAGATTTGAAACTAAGTTAATTGTGAGAGTGGACTTACCATATAGGCGTATGGGATGTGGTATGTCGTCAGATCACTGGTCGCTCTTGGTGGTGCTTTCCCTAATCCTCTTTATGCTGGAGGACGGTGATATGATAGATTGGGGATTGAAGTCTTGAAAGGTTGGACGCGTTTTCTGTTGTTCTCTTCATCTTCACATCTACACAGACATAACTAGACAATCAAGAAATTCCGAATTAATTTGTAATGCTTGTCGCTTTTTTAATGGTATATATAGAGCCGCACAGATTTTAATAAAATAAAAATCAAGAGATGAAGTAAAGGAGTAATGGTTAACCTGAACCTATGCAGTCCTGCTAAACCTCGATCAGTCCCCTTCTGATCTTTGCTTGGAGGCAGGAGAAAATTTCTGCCGGCGGCGGTTGCCGGAGACTCGAGCGGATGATGGGTAGAAACATCGCACGAAGCCACGATCTGCGTGATGCTGCCGTCAAATCCTGTCGATCGAGCTGCCAGGAAACAAAGGTGCTGCGGGCGTGCTTCTGCTGGGCTTCGTGTTTGACGATGGGCCTTTTTGCCAGGAGTCTGTAATTGTTGTACATGGGCTGGGGATGGGTCCTGTAGAGCTTCACGCTGTGTCACACAGGGGGGGCAGATCGAGTGAAAAACGGTGGCTAATTACGGTATCACGGGGCAACGCGATCGTTGTGTGTGGGGGGGGGGGGGGGGGGGGGGGGGGGGGGGGGTCTTGGATTCGTCCCTGCATCCATGGCGGCCATGGCCGACTGGTCCTCGCTCCCGCCCGTGATCGTCAGACGCATCGGTGACTCCCTGCTGGACACCAACGACCTCGACTGCTACATGGACCTCCGCGCCGTCTGCCCCAAGTGGCGCTCCGCCACCGACGACCCCACGAACTCCTCCGAGCTCCGCGCTTCCGTCCACGCCGGTGGATCATCATCGACGAGGTCGTCGAGAGCCACTCACGTCTGCTGGTGAACACCGTGAGCGGTCGTGTCGTCCGCAAGGAGCTGCCTATACTCAGTAACTACTTCGTCGTTGCTACCCACGGTGGCTTCTTCGTCCTCGCCGACAAGGAGCCCCCTCACGCAGCGGCTGTCCTCAACCCTTTCACCGGTCACATTATCCGCTTCAAGGCGCCCGTGCCCTCCTGTGTTGATTGTTCTGTTGCCGCTCTCTGCAGTCTTTCCACGGGAAAGTTATCTATGAGCTATCGTTTCCCCGAGCACGGTTATTCACAGCGCCACCGTTCTTCACCCACCCAGTTTTTCCTTGTGGAATCTGCTGGAGAAATTTTTGCTATCATTAAGCTGAAGAAACACGTGAAAGTGTTTCGGCTGGACAACGTCAACCGCAGCGGTGAGGTTGAGCCTGTGAGAAGCATCGGCGGCCGTGCCATCTTACAAACTTACAGTCATGCATGCTTACGCCTTACAGTACAGTACTGAGTCTGAGTGTCAGACCGGGGTACCATTTCTTTAAACCAAATTTTATTATCATGATTCTAAAAACTGTTGTCTGGTTTCAGCGCAACAGTCGTAAGGCCGCAGCGTATCTTTTCATTGAGTAAAATGTACAGAATCACCATAATACAGACCTTATTAATGAAAATCATCATTTTATAAAACGTGACAAAAGTCATCGCACGGAATAATTGAAAGTGGCAAAAAATATTGAGAAATTTTTTATTGCGTTATACATGGCAAATCACCCACTTGCGGAAACAGGTGACTGCGCATCGAAAATGGCCATTCACCACGCTGTCGGAGGCTGGGATCGGAACATGACCTCCTTTCTCTCACTTGCGTGTGGATCGGAACAGGATCGACCGTTAACGGCGCGTTCCGTAGCGGACATCTCCCGGTCCGGTCTGGATGCTAGCAGCCAGTAGGTCCTTGCCGCCATCAGATCTGGTGGGCTGGCTGCGGCTAGACCATGCGGGGGCACAACCCCTGACCTGGCCCGAGGCACACCTAGCGCTCCTCCCCGCCGCCCACATACAGTTACTAACCAAGCGCTCCTCCGGCCCATTTTTCAATTAGAATAAGTTGAAAACAAACCTTAAACTTGTTGATGAATGCTAAATCGAACCCTGAACTCCCAATTTGAACTTTCAATCCCTGGAATCAGCACACTGAACTCTCTAAACCCGCCTTGAAAGTGTTTAGCTGGTATTCGCTGACATGGCAAGTCAAACAGTAGGATCTTTGACAAAGTCGTGCGTTCCTCTATTCGTTATGATCGCTGCTTGTTTCGAGGTTCTTTTTTCTTTTTTTCTTTTCTTTGGTTATTTCTTATTTTTTTAATTTCTTCACTGGTTTTCTTTGGGCTTTTTCAGTTATAGTTTGTTCTTTTCTTTCTCAATTTTCTCCGGTTTTTTCTTTTTCCTTTTTCGCAATGTTAGTTTCTTCAAAAAATGTTCAGGACTACAAAATTTTATTCACGTTTTGAAAAAATTGTTAGAGGTTTAATTTTCTTTCTCGTTCCAATATTTTTTCAAAATTATAAAAAATGTTCCCATTTTTCAAAAAATGTTTTATTTTAAAAAATTGTTTGAGACTTCCAATAAAATTTTAAATTCGAAAAAACCAAGTTTTAAAGAAATGCTCATAAATTCAAAAAAAGGCCGCGTTTTACAAAATTGCTCGCTACAATACCTCCCAGTTAAAAAAATGTGTGTACAAAAAAATGTTCGCTACATGGCTACAGTAACTCCTAGGTTTTCAAAAGTTGTTTGGGTTTTCAAGAAATGTCCGAGATTTTTGAAGAATGTTTGAGCTTAATTTTTGGATTGAATCAAATAAGTTTTTTGAAATATTTGAAATCAGTTATTTGCTTTCAGTGAAATCAGCTTTCTAAAAATAGTGAAATACGATCTTTGAATTGGGTGCGAGCAATTTTTTAAAATGAGTAAAATATGTTTTTCATACACATGACACATTTTTGGGTGCGAAATACGTGAAACTTGTTATTTCAGAATTTCTAAACGAGTGAAATCAGTTTTTCACACTGACTAAAATCCATTTCAAACTGAAATATGAAAATGAGTCAAATCTGTTTTCTCAATTAAGTGAAATTATTTTTCTGAAATGAGTGACATCAGTTTTTTCATGAGAGTAATCATTTTTTTAACATAGTGAAATGAGCTTTTTGAAATGAGTGAAATCAGTTCTACGAAATTTGTGTAGCCAGTTCTTTGAAACAAATGAAATATGTGTTTTCGAATATGTGAAATCGGTGGTTAAATTTATTTTTTACATGACCGTAATGCTTTTTTGAAATGAGTAAAATTGATTCTGTAAATGAGTGAAATATGTGTTTCGGAATAAATGAGATCAGCGTTTCAAAATGAGTGAATTTAGTTTTTTGAAATGAGTGAAATCACCTTTTCGAAATGAGCTAAACCAATTCTTTAAAATGACTTAAATATGTGTTTTGATACGAGTGAAACCAGTGTTTTAAAATGAACAACATTAGTTTTCTAAAATGAGTTAAATATGTATTTTCGCAAAGTGTTTTTTACCGGTACCCGGATGTACCAGTGGTTCTCTCGCCAATAGCATGTTGCCAGCTCAAAAGGTGTACATTTGTATTCCCCTCTTCTCTCCATTTAAGTCATCGTATTTCATCAGATCGGGCCCACCATGCACATGCAAAGGACGCATGCGTGGTCCTTCTTTTCTCGTTTTACTGCTCATGGTACATAGTATAACATGCATGTCTCTCACATTTCCTCTCCTCTTTCCATCTCTAAATCCATCACTCTAAATTCCCTTTTCACTATCTAGATAGTTCATATCTTCAAAACAATTTTTTTTTCAAAACTTTGTATATATTTGAACTCCTGGAGCCAAGACCTTTAGAACAAGATCAATCTTGAATACATTCAAACAAGTTTGAATTTTAACGTTTGAAATGAGTGAAATCAGCTATCTAAAAATAGTGAAATTGAAGTAAATATGCCCTAGAGGCAATAATAAAATTATTATTTATTTCCTTATATCATGATAAATGTTTATTATTCATGCTAGAATTGTATTAACCGAAAACATAATACTTGTGTGAATACATAGACAAACAGAGTGTCACTACTATGCCTCTACTTGACTAGCTCGTTGATCAAAGATGGTTATGTTTCCTAGCCATTGACATGAGTTGTCATTTAATTAACGGGATCACATCATTAGGAGAATGATGTGATTGACTTGACCCATTCCGTTAGCTTAGCACTCGATCGTTTAGTATGTTGCTATTGCTTTCTTCATGACTTATACCTGTTCCTATGACTATGAGATTATGCAACTCCCGTTTACCGGAGGAACGCTTTGCGTGTGACCAAACGTCACAACGTAACTGGGTGATTATAAAGGTGCTCTACAGGTGTCTCCGAAGGTACTTATTGGGTTGGCGTATTTCGAGATTAGAATTTGTCACTCCGATTGTCGGAGAGGTATCTCTGGGCCCTCTCGGTAATGCACATCACTTAAGCCTTGCAAGCATTGCAACTAATGAGTTTGTTGCGAGATGATGTATTACGGAACGAGTAAAGAGACTTGCCGGTAACGAGATTGAACTAGGTATTGAGATACCGACGATCGAATCTCGGGCAAGTAACATACCGATGACAAAGGGAACAACGTATGTTGTTATGCGGTCTGACCGATAAAGATCTTCGTAGAATATGTGGGAGCCAATATGAGCATCCAGGTTCCGCTATTGGTTATTGACCGGAGACGTGTCTCGGTCATCTCTACATAGTTCTCGAACCCGTAGGGTCCGCACGCTTAACGTTTCGATGACAATTATATTATGAGTTTATATGTTTTGATGTACCGAAGGTTGTTCGGAGTCCCGGATGTGATCACGGACATGACGAGGAGTCTCGAAATGGTCGAGACATGAAGATTGATATATTGGAAGCCTATGTTTGGATATCGGAAGTGTTCCGGGTGAAATCGGGATTTTACCGGAGTACCGGGAGGTTACCGGAACCCCCCGGCAACATAATGGGCCTTAGTGGGCCTAGGTGGAAGAGAGGAGAGACAGCTAGGGCTGGGCCGCGCGCCCCTCCCCCCTAGTCCGAATAGGACAAGGAGAAGGGGGCGGCGCCCCCCTTCCTTCTTCTCCCTCTCCTCTTTCCCCCCTCCCAAGTCCTAATCCAACTAGGAAAAGGGGGGAGTCCTACTCCCGGTGGGAGTAGGACTCCTCCTGGCGCGCCCCAAGGCTGGCCGCACCTCCCCCCTTTGATCCTTTATATACGGGGGCAGGGGGCACCCCAAAGACACAACAATTGATCATTGATCTCTTAGCCGTGTGCGGTGCCCCCCTCCACCATATTACACCTCAATAATATCGTAGCGGTGCTTAGGCGAAGCCCTGCGTCCGTAGAACCTCATCATCGTCACCACACCGTCGTGCTGACAAAACTCTCCCTTAACACTCGGCTGGATCGGAGTTCGAGGGACGTCATCGAGCTGAACGTGTGCTGAACTCGGAGGTGCCGTACATTCGGTACTTGATCGGTCGGATCGTGAAGACGTACGACTACATCAACCGCGTTGTGTTAACGCTTCCGCTTTCGGTCTACGAGGGTACGTGGACAACACTCTCCCCTCTCATTGCTATGCATCACCATGATCTTGCGTGTGCGTAGGAATTTTTTTGAAATTACTACGTTCCCCAACAGTGGTATCAGAGCCAGGTTTTATGCGTAGATGTCATATGCACGAGTAGAACACAAGTGAGTTGTGGGCAATATAAGTCATACTTCTTACCAGCATGTCATACTTTGGTTCAGCGGTATTGTTGGATGAAGCGGCCCGGACCGACATTACGCGTACGCTTACGCGAGACTGGTTCTTCCGACGTGCTTTGCACAGAGGTGGCTGGCGGGTGTCAGTTTCTCCAACTTTAGTTGAACCGAGTGTGGCTACGCTCGGTCCTTGCGAAGGTTAAAACAGCACCAACTTGACAAACTATCGTTGTGGTTTTGATGCGTAGGTAAGAACGGTTCTTGCTCAGCCATAGCAGCCACGTAAAACTTGCAACAACAAAGTAGAGGACGTCTAACTTGTTTTTGCAGGGCATGTTGTGATGTGATATGGTCAAGGCATGATGCTATATTTTATTGTATGAGATGATCATGTTTTGTAACCGAGTTATCGGCAACTGGCAGGAGCCATATGGTTGTCGCTTTATTGTATGCAATGCAATCGCCATGTAATTGCTTTACTTTATCACTAAGCGGTAGCGATAGTCGTAGAAGCAATAGTTGGCGAGACGATAACGATGCTACGATGGAGATCAAGGTGTCGCGCCGGTGACGATGGGGATCATGACGGTGCTTCGGAGATGGAGATCACAAGCACAAGATGTTGATCGCCATATCATATCACTTATATTGATTGCATGTGATGTTTATCTTTTATGCATCTTATCTTGCTTTGATTGACGGTAGCATTATAAGATGATCTCTCACTAAATTTCAAGATAAAAGTGTTCTCCCTGAGTATGCACCGTTGCCAAAGTTCGTCGTGCCCAGACACCACGTGATGATCGGGTGTGATAAGCTCTACGTCCATCTACAACGGGTGCAAGCCAGTTTTGCACACGCAGAATACTCAGGATAAACTTGACGAGCCTAGCATATGCAGATATGGCCTCGGAACACTGAGACCGAAAGGTCGAGCGTGAATCATATAATAGATATGATCAACATAGTGATGTTCACCATTGAAAACTACTCCATTTCACGTGATGATCGGTTATGGTTTAGTTGATTTGGATCACGTGATCACTTAGATGATTAGAGGGATGTCTATCTAAGTGGGAGTTCTTAAGTAATATGATTAATTGAACTTAAATTTATCATGAACTTAGTACTTGATAGCATCTTGCTTGTCTATGTTGATTGTAGATAGATGGCCCGTGATGTTGTTCCGTTGAATTTTAATGCGTTCCTTGAGAAAGCAAAGTTGAAAGATGATGGTAGCAATTACACGGACTGGGTCCGTAACTTGAGGATTATCCTCATTGCTGCACACAAGAATTACATCCTGGAAGCACCGCTGGGTGCCAGGCCTGCTGCAGGAGCAACACCAGATGTTATGAATGTCTGGCAGAGCAAAGCTGATGACTACTCGATAGTTCAGTGTGCCATGCTTTACGGCTTAGAACCGGGTCTTCAACGACGTTTTGAACGTCATGGAGCATATGAGATGTTCCAGGAGTTGAAGTTAATATTTCAAGCAAATGCCCGGATTGAGAGATATGAAGTCTCCAATAAGTTCTACAGCTGCAAGATGGAAGCGAATATTTCTGTCAGTGAGCATATACTCAAAATGTCTGGGTATAACAATCACTTGATTCAACTGAGAGTTAATCTTCTGGATGATAGCGTCATTGACAGAATTCTTCAATCACTGCCACCAAGCTACAAGAGCTTCGTGATGAACTATAACATGCAAGGGATGGATAAGACGATTCCCGAGCTCTTCGCAATGCTAAAGGCTGCGGAGGTAGAAATCAAAAAGGAGCATCAAGTGTTGATGGTCAATAAGACCACTAGTTTCAAGAAAAAGGGCAAAGGGAAGAAGAAGGGGAACTTCAAGAAGAACAGCAAGCAAGTTGTTGTTCAGGAGAAGAAACCCAAGTCTGGACCTAAGCCTGAGACTGAGTGCTTCTACTGCAAGCAGACTGGTCACTGGAAGCGGAACTGCCCCAAGTATTTGGCGGATAAGAAGGATGGCAAGGTGAACAAAGGTATATGTGATATACATGTTATTGATGTGTACCTTACTAGAGCTCGCAGTAGCACCTGGGTATTTGATACTGGTTCTGTTGCTAATATTTGCAACTCGAAATAAGGACTACGGATTAAGCGAACACTGGCCAAGGACGAGGTGACGATGCGCGTGGGAAACGGTTCCAAAGTCGATGTGATCGCCGCCGGCACGCTACCTCTACATCTACCTTCGGGATTAGTATTAGACCTAAATAATTGTTATTTGGTGCCAGCGTTGAGCATGAACATTATATCTGGATCTTGTTTGATGCGAGACGGTTATTCATTTAAATCAGAGAATAATGGTTGTTCTATTTATATGAGTAATATCTTTTATGGTCATGCACCCTTGAAGAGTGGTCTATTTTTAATGAATCTCGATAGTAGTGATACACATATTCATAATGTCGAAGCCAAAAGATGCAGAGTTGATAATGATAGTGCAACTTGTATGTGGCACTGCCGTTTAGGTCATATCGGTGTAAAGCGCATGAAGAAACTCCATGCTGATGGACTTTTGGAATCACTTGATTATGAATCACTTGGTACTTGCGAACCGTGCCTCATGGGCAAGATGACTAAAACGCCGTTCTCCGGAACTATGGAGAGAGCAACAGATTTGTTGGAAATTATACATACAGATGTATGTGGTCCGATGAATATTGAGGCTCGTGGCGGATATCGTTATTTTCTCACCTTCACAGATGATTTAAGCAGATATGAGTATATCTACTTAATGAAACATAAGTCTGAAACATTTGAAAAGTTCAAAGAATTTCAGAGTGAAGTTGAAAATCATCGTAACAAGAAAATAAAGTATCTACGATCAGATCGTGGAGGAGAATATTTGAGTTACGAGTTTGGTCTACATTTGAAACAATGCGGAATAGTTTCGCAACTCACGCCACCCGGAACACCACAACCTAATGGTGTGTCCAAACGTCGTAATCGTACTTTACTAGATATGGTGCGATCTATGATGTCTCTTACTGATTTACCGCTATCATTTTGGGGTTATGCTTTAGAGACGGCTGCATTCACATTAAATAGAGCACCATCGAAATCTGTTGAGACGACGCCGTATGAACTGTGGTTTGGCAAGAAACCAAAGTTGTCGTTTCTTAAAGTTTGGGGCTGCGATGCTTATGTGAAGAAGCTTCAACCTGATAAGCTCGAACCTAAATCAGAGAAATGTGTCTTCATAGGGTACCCAAAGAAGACTGTTGGGTACACCTTCTATCACAGATCCGAAGGCAAGACATTCGTTGCTAAGAATGGATCCTTTCTAGAGAAGGAGTTTCTCTCGAAAGAAGTGAGTGGGAGGAAAGTAGAACTTGATGAGGTAACTGTACCTGCTCCCTTATTGGAAAATAATTCATCACAGAAACCGGTTCCTGTAACGCCTACACCAATTAGTGAGGAAGTTGATGATGATGATCATGGAACTTCAGATCAAGTTGTTACTGAACCTCGTAGGTCAACCAGAGTAAGATCCGCACCAGAGTGGTACGGTAATCCTGTTCTGGAGGTTATGTTACTAGACCATGACGAACCTACGAACTATGAAGAAGCGATGGTGAGCCCAGATTCCGCAAAATGGCTTGAGGCCATGAAATCCGAGATGGGATCCATGTATGAGAACAAAGTATGGACTTTGGTTGACTTGCCCAATGATCGGCAAGCCATTGAAAATAAATGGATCTTCAAGAAGAAGACTTACGCTGACGGTAATGTTACTGTCTATAAAGCTCGACTTGTTGCGAAAGGTTTTCGACAAGTTCAAGGGATTGACTACGATGAGACCTTCTCACCCGTAGCGATGCTTAAGTCTGTCCGAATCATGTTAGCAATTGCCGCATTTTATGATTATGAAATTTGGCAAATGGATGTCAAAACTGCATTCCTGAATGGATTTTTGGAAGAAGAGTTGTATATGATGCAACCGGAAGGTTTTGTCGATCCAAAGGGATCTAACAAAGTGTGCAAGCTCCAGCGATCCATTTATGGACTGGTGCAAGCCTCTCGGAGTTGGAATAAACGCTTTGATAGTGTGATCAAAGCATTTGGTTTTGTACAGACTTTTGGAGAAGCCTGTATTTACAAGAAAGTGAGTGGGAGCTCTGTAGCATTTCTAATATTGTATGTGGATGACATATTGCTGATTGGAAATGATACCGTATTTTTGGATAGCACAAAAGGATACTTGAATAAGAATTTTCCAATGAAAGACCTCGGTGAAGCTGCTTATATATTGGGCATCAAGATCTATAGAGATAGATCAATACGCTTAATTGTACTTTCACAAAGCACATACCTTGACAAAGTTTTGAAGAAGTTCAAAAATGGATCAAGCAAAGAAAGGTTTCTTGCCTGTGTTACAAGGTGTGAAGTTGAGTAAGACTCAATGCCCGACCACTGCAGAAGATAGAGAGAAGATGAAAGGTGTTCCCTATGCTTCAGCCATAGGCTCTATCATGTATGCAATGCTGTGTACCAGACCTGATGTGTGCCTTGCTATAAGTCTAGCAGGAAGGTACCAAAGTAATCCAGGAGTGGATCACTGGACAGCGGTCAAGAACATCCTGAAAAGGACTAAGGATATGTTTCTCGTTTATGGAGGTGACAAAGAGCTCATCGTAAATGGTTACGTCGATGCAAGCTTTGACACTGATCCGGACGATTCTAAATCGCAAACTGGATACGTGTTTACATTGAATGGTGGAGCTGTCAGTTGGTGCAGTTCTAAACAAAGCGTGTGGCGGGATCTACGTGTGAAGCGGAGTACATAGCTGCTTCGGAAGCAGCAAATGAAGGGGTCTGGATGAAGGAGTTCATATCCGATCTAGGTGTCATACCTAGTGCATCGGGTCCAATGAAAATCTTTTGTGACAATACTGGTGCAATTGCCTTAGCAAAGGAATCCAGATTTCACAAGAGAACCAAGCACATCAAGTGACGCTTCAATTCCATCCGGGATTTAGTCCAGGTGGGAGACATAGAAATTTGCAAGATACATACGGATCTGAATGTTGCAGACCCGTTGACTAAGCCTCTTCCACGAGCAAAACATGATCAGCACCAAGGCTCCATGGGTGTAAGAATCATTACTGTGTAATCTAGATTATTGACTCTAGTGCAAGTGGGAGACTGAAGGAAATATGCCCTAGAGGCAATAATAAAGTTATTATTTATTTCCTTATATCATGATAAATGTTTATTATTCATGCTAGAATTGTATTAACCGGAAACATAATACTTATGTGAATACATAGACAAACAGAGTGTCACTAGTATGCCTCTACTTGACTAGCTCGTTGATCAAAGATGGTTATGTTTCCTAGCCATTGACATGAGTTGTCATTTGATTAACGGGATCACATCATTAGGAGATTGATGTGATTGACTTGACCCATTCCGTTAGCTTAACACTCGATCGTTTAGTATGTTGCTATTGCTTTCTTCATGACTTATACATGTTCCTATGACTATGAGATTATGCAACTCCCGTTTATCGGAGGAACGCTTTGTGTGCGACCAAACGTCACAAAGTAACTGGGTGATTATAAAGGTGCTCTATAGGTGTCTCCGAAGGTACTTGTTGGGTTGGCGTATTTCGAGATTAGAATTTTTCACTCCGATTGTCGGAGAGGTATCTCTGGGCCCTCTCGGTAATGCACAACACTTAAGCCTTGCAAGCATTGCAACTAATGAGTTTGTTGCGAGATGATGTATTACGGAACGAGTAAAGAGACTTGCCGGTAACGAGATTGAACTAGGTATTGAGATACCGACGATCGAATCTCGGGCAAGTAACATACCGATGACAAAGGGAACAACGTATGTTGTTATGCGGTCTGACCGATAAAGATCTTCGTAGAATATGTGGGAGCCAATATGAGCATCCAGGTTCCGCTATTGGTTATTGACCGGAGACGTGTCTCGGTCATCTCTACATAGTTCTCGAACCCGTAGGGTCCGCACGCTTAACGTTTCGATGACAATTATATTATGAGTTTATATGTTTTGATGTACCAAAGGTTGTTCGGAGTCCCGAATGTGATCACGGACATGACGAGGAGTCTCGAAATGGTCGAGACATGAAGATTGATATATTGGAAGCCTATGTTTGGATATCGGAAGTGTTCCGGGTGAAATCGGGATTTTACCGGAGTACCGGGAGGTTACCGGAACCCCCCGGCAACATAATGGGCCTTAGTGGGCCTAGGTGGAAGAGAGGAGAGGCGGCTAGGCCTGGGCCGCGCGCCCCTCCCCCCTAGTCCGAATAGGACAAGGAGAAGGGGGCGGCGCCCCCCCCCTTCCTTCTTCTCCCTCTCCTCTTTCCCCCCTCCCAAGTCCTAATCCAACTAGGAAAAGGGGGGGAGTCCTACTCCTGGTGGGAGTAGGACTCCTCCTGGCGCGCCCCAAGGCTGGCCGCACCTCCCTCCTTTGATCCTTTGTATACGGGGGCAGGGGGGCACCCCAAAGACACAACAATTGATCATTGATCTCTTAGCCGTGTGCGGTGCCCCCCTCCACCATATTACACCTCGATAATATCGTAGCGGTGCTTAGGCGAAGCCCTGCGTCCGTAGAACATCATCATCGTCACCACGCCGTCGTGCTGACGAAACTCTCCCTCAATACTCGGCTGGACCGGAGTTCGAGGGACATCATCGAGCTGAACGTGTGCTGAACTCGGAGGTGCCGTACGTTCGGTACTTGATCGGTCGGATCGTGAAGACGTACGACTACATCAACCACGTTGTGTTAACGCTTCCGCTTTCGGTCTACGAGGGTACGTGGACAACACTCTCCCCTCTCGTTGCTATGCATCACCATGATCTTGCGTGTGCGTAGGAATTTTTTTGAAATTACTACGTTCCCCAACAGAAATATGATCTTTGAATTGGGTGAGACCATTTTTAGTGAAATATGCTTTTCATACACATCACACGTTTTATGGGTGTGAAATACGTGAAACATGGTATTTCAGAATTTTGAAACTAGTTATGTAAAACTAATTATGTCAAACTTTTTTTAAATGAGTGGAACATGTCTTACGAAACAAGTGAAATTGTTTTCTGAATTGAGTCTAATAAGTTTTTTTGAAATATTTGAAATCAGTTTTTTGCTTTGAGTGAAATCGACTTCCAAAAATAGTGAAATATGAGCTTTGAATTGAGTGAGGCCAATTTTTTAAAATGAGTGAAATATGTTTTCATACACATGACACATTTTGGGTGTGAAATACATGAAACTTGTTATTTCAGAATTTTGAAACTAGTCATGTAAAATATGTCAAACTAATTATTTCAAACTTTTTTAAATGAGTGAAATATGTTTTACGAAACTAGTGAAATTGTTTTTCGAAATGATATTTTTTGAATTGAATCAAATAAGGTTTTTGAAATATTTGAAATCAGTTATTTGCTTTGAGTGAAATCAGCTTTCTAAAATTAGTGAAATACGATCTTTGAATTGGGTGAGAGCAATTTTTAAAAATGAGTGAAACATGTTTTTCATACACATGACACATTTTTGGTGTGAAATATGTGAAACTTGTTATTTCAGAATTTCTAAACGAGTGAAATCAGTTTTTCACACTGACTAAAATCCATTTTGAACTGAAATATGAAAATGAGTGAAATCTGTTTTCTCAATTAAGTGAAATTTATTTTTCCGAAATGAGTGACATCAGTTTTTTCATAGGAGTGAAATCATTTTTTAACATAGTGAAATGAGTTTTTTGAAATGAGTGAAATCAGTTTTACAAAATTAGCGTAGCCAGTTCTTTGAAACAAATGAAATATGTGTTTTCAAATATGTGAAATCGGTGTTTAAATTTAGTTAAATTTAATTTTTTTTTTTACACGACCGTATTTTTTTTAAATGAGTAAATTGTTTCTATAAATGAGTGAAATATGTGTTTCGGAATAAATGAGATCAGTGTTTCAAAATGAGTGAATTTAGTTTTTTGAAATGAGTGAAATCACCTTTTCAAAATGAGCAAAACCAATTCTTTGAAATGACTTAAATATGTGTTTTGATACGAGTGAAATCAGTGTTTTAAAATGAATAAAATTAGTTTTGTAAAATGAGTTAAATCTGTATTTTTTAATTGTGAAATCATTTTTTATAAAGTGAAACAAGTTTCTTGAAATGAGTTACATCAATTTTGTTCTGGTTCGGCCACTGGCAGCATCTAGTGTCATTTCCCCCTTGGGGGCAACGTGTGTTAGTTGGACCTGGCTTTTGGTACCACTGGTAGATGGTGGTGTTCAAGGAGGTGGAGTGGTGTGGCATCTACTGCGTCGACAACGACGGGTCTCGGTGGCATGGCACGGCATGGTCTTGGCAACAGACGCTTGATGATGGACAAGCGCAGGGTGGTGGTGGTGTTTGGCGCTGAGGCGGCGTCAACGATTGGCTGACAAGGATCATGTGAATCTCTACCCTGAAGATGGGTCGACAGCTCAGTGGTGGCGGCTTCTAGACAGTGTGCAAGCGGTGTGCGCTTAGGGTATGTAGAATCGAATGTGTGCTCCCGGTATGCCACGCCCGTGCAGGAATCAGCTAGCGGGGGTGTTGTTGTGTGATGGCACGATTTTTCACATTGTCGATTTTGTAGGTGTAGCGTTGTGGCTTCAGATTATTTTATGTATGTTTTTGCATGACATTTTTGAATAAAGTAGTTGTGTGTATTTTTTATGCAGAGATCAGGGGCTTCAACCTCCTTTTCAAAAGAAAAAAAAACTAGTCTTCACTAGTAGAAAAAGAGGCTTCCATACGCCCCCATTAGTCCCCAAAACAATCGAACCGCGACAAAAGGGGCCTTTAGTCGCGGTTCGGGAGGAGACCCGCGACCAACTATCTGGGCCCAGCGCGCTCGGTCGACAGCTGGCGGACGGGAGGGGCTTTAGTCCCGGTTGGCCTGGCCAACCGGGACTAAAGGTCCCCGAAGGCCTTTAGTCGCGGTTGGCCAGGCCAACCGGGACTAAAGGCCCATCCAGCTGGCGGACGGGAGGGGCTTTAGTCCCGGTTGGCCTGGCCAACCGGGACTAAAGGTCCCCGAAGGCCTTTAGTCGCGGTTGGCCAGGCCAACCGGGACTAAAGGCCCATCCCTATATATAGGACTCAGCTCACTTCACTTCACTCAGCTCACTTCACAATTTTCAGAAGGGGGTGGTGGGTTTGCTTTTGGTTCCTCCTATGCACACAAGGTGTTCAATGAAATGCCCGAGAGCCTGAAACAAACATGATATGAAGTATCCGAGCCACACTTGAGCTTTCTCATTTATTTTTCCTCCGCGATCGCGGTTAGCAACTTGAACCTTTCATGTGTCATTGATAAAATACGCATGTGTGTAGTTCATTGTTTAATTTGTATTATTTCTAGCTAGTTAGTTTAACAAATGCATGATGGTTAATTATATACTTTATATAATAATAATGCAGATGAATCGGCAATGGATGTACGGTCCCCGACTCTCCGGCGAGTTCACTACGGGTTTGAAAGATTTCCTCGTAGTGGCAAATGCGAACAAGCAGCAAGGTTTTATTATCTGTCCATGTGCTATCTGTAAGAATCAGAAGGGTTACTCCTCCTCAAGAGACGTTCACATGCACCTGCTTCGGCACGGTTTCATGCCAAGCTATAATTGTTGGACCAAGCATGGAGAAAGAGGGGTTAGAATGGAAGAAGATGAAGAAGGGGATGATATCGATGACAACTATCATGATCATTTCGGTGATACTTTCATGGAGGATGATGCTGAAGGTGGGGAAGGGTTAGGTGAAGGTGAAGAAGAGGCACATGATGAGCCCGCTGATGATCTTGGTCGGACCATTGCTGATGCACGGAGACGCTGCGAAACTGACAAGGATAGGGAGAATTTGGATCGCATGTTAGAGGATCACAAAAAGTCGTTGTATCCAGGATGCGATAATAGTCTGAAAAAGCTGGGGTGCACACTGGATTTGCTGAAAATGTTGAAGAATATGTTTCCGAAGAATAACGAGTTGCCCGCCAGTACGTACGAAGCAAAGAAGGTTGTCTGCCCTCTAGGTTTAGAGGTTCTGAAGATACATGCATGCATTAACGACTGCATCCTCTACTGCGGTGAATACGAGAATTTGAATGAATGCCCTGTATGCACTGCATTGCGTTATAAGATCAGAGGCGATGACCCTGGTGACGATGTTGAGGGCGAGAAACCCAGGAAGAGGGTTCCCGCCAAGGTGATGTGGTATGCTCCTATAATACCACGGTTGAAACGTCTGTTCATGAACAAAAAGCATGCCAAGTCGTTGCGATGGCACAAAGAGGACCGTAAGTCCGACGGGGAGTTGAGACACCCCGCTGATGGAACGCAATGGAGAAAGATCGACAGAGTGTTCAAAGATTTTGCAGCTGACGCAAGGAACATAAGATTTGGTCTAAGTACTGATGGCATGAATCCTTTTGGCGAGCAGAGCTCCAGCCATAGCACCTGGCCCATGACTCTATGCATCTACAACCTTCCTCCTTGGTTGTGCATGAAGCGGAAGTTCATTATGATGCCAGTGCTCATCCAAGGTCCAAAGCAACCCGGGAACGACATCGATGTGTACCTAAGGCCATTAGTTGATGAACTTTTACAGTTGTGGGCCAGACCTGGTGTACGTGTCTGGGATGAGCACAAAGGAGAGGAATTTGACCTACGAGCGTTGCTTTTTGTAACCATCAACGATTGGCCTGCTCTCAGTAACCTTTCGGGACAGACAAATAAGGGATACAATGCATGCACGCACTGCTTACATGAGACTGAAAGTGTACGTTTGGTTAATTGTAAGAAGAACGTGTACCTGGGTCATCGTCGATTTCTTCCCCGAAATCATAACGTAAGAAAGAAAGGCAAGCATTTCAACGGCAAGGCAGATCACCGGCCGAAGCCTGCGGAACGTACTGGTGCTGAGATATTTGATATGGTCAAGGATTTGAAAGTCATCTTTGGAAATGGTCCTGGCGGACAATCAGTTCCGCGGGGAGTTGACGGGCACGCACCCATGTGGAAGAAGAAATCTATATTTTGGGAGCTAGAATATTGGAAAGTCCTAGATGTCCGCTCTGCAATCGACGTGATGCATGTTACGAAGAATATTTGCGTGAACCTGCTAAGCTTCTTGGGCGTGTATGGGAAGACAAATGATACAAAGGAAGCACGGCAGGACCAGCAACTTTTGAAAGACCCAGATGACCGGCATCCGGAATGGTTTCAAGGTCGTGCCAGCTACGCTCTTACCAAAGAAGAGAAGGTCATTTTTTTTGAATGCCTGAGCAGTATGAAGGTCCCGTCTGGCTTCTCGTCGAATATAAAGGGAATAATAAACATGGCGGAGAAAAAGTTCCAAAACCTGAAGTCTCACGACTGCCACGTGATTATGACGCAATTGCTTCCGATTGCTTTGAGGGTGCTCCTAACGGAAAATGTTCGAGTAGCCATTGTGAAGCTATGTGCATTCCTCAATGCAATCTCTCAGAAGGTAATCAATCCAGAAGATCTACCACAGTTACAGAACGATGTGGTCCAATGCCTTGTCAGTTTCGAGTTGGTGTTCCCACCATCCTTCTTCGATATTATGACGCACCTCCTGCTCCACCTAGTCGAAGAGATTTCCATTCTCGGTCATGTATTTCTACACAATATGTTCCCCTTTGAGAGGTTCATGGGAGTATTAAAGAAATATGTTCGTAACCGTGCTAGGCCAGAAGGAAGCATCGTCAAGGGCTATGGAAATGAGGAGGTAATTGAGTTCTGTATTGACTATGTTCCTGACCTTAAGCCGATTGGTATTCCTCAATCGCGGCACGAGGGGAGACTAAGTGGAAAAGGCAAGATCGGAAGGAAATCCACGATATGTATGGACGGTCATTCTATGACTGAAGCACACCACACAGTTCTGCAAAATTCCAGCTTTGTGGCTCCGTACTTCGAGCAACACAAGAATATTTTACGCTCGGACAACCCGGGGAAGCCTGAATCCTGGATTAGAAAGGCCCACATGGAGACTTTCGGCAGTTGGTTGCGAAAACATTTAATGAATGACAATGATGTTGGAGATCAGCTGTACATGTTGGCCAAGAAACCATCTTCGACTATAACGATTTTCCAAGGGTACGAGATAAATGGGAATACATTTTACACCATCGCCCAAGATAAAAAGAGCACCAACCAAAACAGTGGTGTCCGCTTTGATGCAGCAACCGAGAATGGGCGAAAGGTCACATATTATGGTTACATAAAGGAGATATGGGAACTTGACTATGGACCCTCCTTTAAGGTCCCTTTGTTCCGGTGCAAATGGTTCAAGCTAACAGGAGGTGGGGTAAAGGTGGACGAGCAATACGGAATGACAATGGTGGATTTCAACAAACTTGGTTACCTTGACGAACCATTCGTCCTTGCCAAAGATGTCGCTCAGGTTTTTTATTTGAAGGACATGAGTAGCAAACTGAGGAAACGGAAAGATAAGAAAACGATTAGTACATCATGCGATGATCCAAAGCGCCACATTGTTCTTTCAGGGAAAAGAAACATCGTGGGAGTGGAGGACAAGACAGACATGTCAGAAGATTATAATATGTTTGGTGAAATTCCACCCTTCAAAGTGAACACTGACCCAAGCATTAAGTTAAATGATGAGGATGCTCCATGGATACGGCACAATCGTAAGCAAGCAGGGACACAAGGGAAGAATTGATGTGTAATAATTTATTGTACCAAACTTTGTATTTGGTCGATGAACTGAATGATGTATCAAACCTTTTGTCAAACCTTCAAGGGATTTTAAAATGAATTAGTTTTATTTTTCTGATTTTTTGATATATAATTGTATTTTTAAGATTTTAAAATGAATTAGTTTTATTTTTCTGATTTTTTTGATATATTATTTGTATTTTTAAGATTTTAAAATAAATTAGTTTTATTTTCTGTTTTTTTGATATATAATTGTATTTTTAAGATTTTAAAATGAATTAGAAACAAAATAATATAAACTTTAATAAAATATATAAGTACAAACAAAATAAAATAAATTTTAATAACATAAATAAAATTTATGAAACTAAAATTATCAAAGTATTTTCTGTTCAAAACATTATAAGCAACCTCTAGTATTTTTGAAACTAAAATTATATAAAATTGATTCAACTAAAATTATCGAAGTATTTTCTGTTCAAAATCATTGAAAGCTAAAAGAATTTTTCATAAAGAACTTTTTTTGTTAGAAACTTTAATAGCAAAAATAATTATCATAAAGTAAAATAAATAAGTAATTAGAAACAAAATAAAATAAAATAAATAAGTTTTTTTTTGTAAGTAGAAACAAAACAAAATAAATAAAGCAAAAAATAAAACAAAAAATAAAAAATATGCCACCTACTGGGCGACCACGGCCTGAATACGACTAGAAACCCATCGACGGGCCAGGATTCAGGCCCGCAGAAGGCCTAGTAGGCCCATCAGGCATAGCAGTGACAATTAGGCCCGTAAGCCTGCAATGGAGAGGAGCTCAAGAGGGGAGCGGCAGTGGGGCTTATAAACCACTGCGCGCCCCTCTCAACTAGCGAGGTGGGACTAAACTTTCGACGCGGGCGTAGCAGCACAATGCCTTTAGTCCCGGTTGGGGAGGCGGACCGGGACTAAAGGGTACCCTTTAGTCGCGGTTGTTGTCCCCAACCGCGACTAAAGGCTCTTTCTGCGCGGGAACGGAAGCGGCGCCAAAACCCTTTAGTCCCGGTTGGGGAGGCGGACCGCGACTAAAGGGTACCTTTAGTCGCGGTCCGCCTCCCCAACCGGGACTAAAGGTATGTGTATATATACTGCACTTAGCAGTTTCCGCCACTTCCCATTCTCCTCTCTCGACGCCGAAGCCCTGCCCCGACGCCGATCGATGCCGAAGCCCTGCCCCGACGCCGACGCCGACGCCGAAGCCCTGCCCCGACGCCGACGCCGACGCCCTGCGCGCCGCCGCCCCCGTCCCCAGTGAGCGCCGCCGCCGCCCGTGCCCTGCCCTTAGCGCTCCGCCGCCGCCGCAGCGTGCCCCTGCCCTTGCCCGCCGCAGCCCCTGCCCTTGCCCGCCGCCCGGCGCCTTGCGCGCCGCCGCCCCCGTCCCCAGTGAGCGCCGCCGCCGCCCGTGCCCTGCCGCCCGCCGCCGCTCGCCCGCAGCCCCTGCCCGCCGCCCGCCGCCCGCAGCCCTGCCAAAAGAAACCAAAAAGAAAGAAGAAAGAAAGAAGAAGAAAAAAGGAAGAAGAAAAAAGGAAGAAGAAAAAAAGAAAAGAAAACAAAACCAAAAGAAAGAAGAAAAAAGGAAGAAGAAAAAAAGGAAGAAGAAAAAAGGAAGAAGAAAAAAAGGAAGAAGAAAAAAAGAAAGAAGAAAGAAAAAGGAAGAAGAAAAAAATGAAAACAA
This sequence comes from Aegilops tauschii subsp. strangulata, assembly GCF_002575655.3. Classification (NCBI taxonomy): domain Eukaryota; kingdom Viridiplantae; phylum Streptophyta; class Magnoliopsida; order Poales; family Poaceae; genus Aegilops; species Aegilops tauschii. Next base: position 510,082,012 of record NC_053037.3, read on the forward strand.
AACAAAACCAAAAGAAAGAAGAAAAAAAAGGAAGAAGAAAAAAGGAAGAAGAAGAAAAAAGGAAGAAGAAAAAAAGGAAGAAGAAAAAAAGAAAGAAGAAAGAAAAAGGAAGAAGAAAAAAAGAAGAAAGAAAAAGGAAGAAGAAAAAAATGAAAACAAAACAAAACCAAAAGAAAGAAGAAAAAAAAGGAAGAAGAAAAAAAGGAAGAAGAAAAAAAGAAAGAAGAAAGAAAGAAGAAAGAAAAAGGAAGAAGAAAAAAAGAAGAAAGAAAAAGGAAGAAGAAAAAATGAAAACCAAAAGAAAGCAGAAAGAAAAAGGAAGAAGAAAAAAAGAAGAAGAAAGGAAGAAGAAAGGAAGAAGAAAGAAAAAGGAAGAAGAAGAAAGAAAGAAGAAATAAACCAAATGAAAAAAAGAAGAAAAGAAAGAAGAAAGAAAAAGGAAGAAGAAAAAAGGAAGAAGAAAGAAAAAGGAAGAAAAAAAAAGAAAATAAAACAAAAGAAACCAAATGAAAACCAAAAAGAAAGAAGAAAGAAAACCAAATGAAAACCAAAAGAAAGAAGAAAAAAAAGGAAGAAGAAAAAAAAGGAAGAAGAAAAAAGGAAGAAGAAAAAAAGGAAGAAGAAAAAAAGAAGAAGAAAGGAAGAAGAAGAAAGAAAGAAGAAAGAAAAAGGAAGAAGAAGAAAGAAAGAAGAAAGAGGAAGAAGAAAGGAAGAAGAAGAAAAAAAGAAAAAAGGAAGAAGAAAGAAACCAAATGAAAACCAAAAAGAAAAACAAAGAAAACAAAACAAAATACTTGGCAGTGCTCAATAATCTTATTTTTTAATTCCTCCTCCTCTATGTCCCCTTAATCTTAATTTTTAATTCCTTTATACTTAAAGAATTTTTACTACATGCAGGAGTGACATATGGCGGACGATAGAGCCGAGCCGCTTAGGGATCCGGAGGCTGAACGTTATTTAATGGGCATCATCAACAACGAGATTCCTTATGTGCCGGGCTCAGAATATGAGCAAGAAGAGGATGTAGTCTCTTCTTTTCTGAACCTTGACGGTGGAACAGAGATTGTCGATGATCAAGAAGGTGAAGGAACGGACATTGTCGACGGAGGTCAACCGTCAACAAACGACGATCTCGAATTGCAAGTAGCAACCACCTCCGGCGAGGTATATATATACATTGAGCCTCTCGTGATACAAACTTACTGAAATGTGAATACATATGTATTAACGCGCGCGACTCTCTTTCTTTTTTTAGCCCTCCGGATCGAGTACGACAAAGCGTGGCAAATCCAAGGCGATGAAAACAGGAGAAACATATGCCATTGAGTTTGTCAGTGAAACCGGCAAGCCCCTACAGCACACCTCAAAGTTTATCAACCAATGCGGAGTCGTTGTTAGAGACAACGTCCCGATCACCGTTCAGGAATGGAAGGAGCCAAAGAAGGCACGTCTTGGTTTCAGTTTTGTCGACAAGAGAACGAAAAAGGATTGCTGTAGAAAGCTTATGGAACATTTCATTCTACCTCCGGAATACAACAAAGTCGATGAATTCGGTAACGAGGTTCCGGGTGGACGTCAGAGGAGGAGGCTAGTTAAAGAGTTCGCTCTTCAGAAGATGGGCGAAGCATTCCGGAACTTCAAGAAAAATTTAACCCGTGACTATGTCAACAAGGGCAAGACTCCGGATTTCAATGGACAACATGAGAAACTGAAAGATGATTGGCCAGAATTTGTGAGGCAAAAGCAATCGGAGCATTTCAAGGAAATATCAAAAAAAAGGATAATGCGAGTAAGAAAAAGTTCCATCATATTATGGGGCCAGGAGGATACCGCCTTTCGGAGCCTAGGTGGCAGAAGATGGAGGAGGACCTGAGGGTGCGAGGAATCCCTCTAGGTACAGAGGGATGGGACCCAAGGGCCAAAAGCTGGTGGTACGGGCATGGGGGATTGCTAGACCCGGAGACAGGGGTGTGCGTTCACCGGCAGAGACAGTTTGCTCCCACCCAAGCCCTTATTGACGCAATGACCCAAGCTCAAGAGGGCTTGATCAAGTTCAACAGAGAGAAAGACGCACTGACAACAGCCCTCGGGAATGATGAACACGGAGGACGTGTACGAGGCAAAGGCAAAGTTCCGTGGAAAGTAGGGTTTTCCCAGGACAATGACTCGTACTGTTACAGAAGCCGTAAGAGAAAGACGGACCGGGATGCAGATCTTATGACGAAGTTTGCATCGGAACTCCATGAGTTGAAGCAGACCGTGCATGAACTAGTAAAAGAAAAATCGGCTGCAGGGCCGCATGAAGATCATGAAGCGGATCGCGGAAGCCAGCAGCGGAGAAGCAGCGTGGCTTCCACGGATGCCCCGCCTGGTGCTAGTGCACCGATGATCGAGATTCATGCACCGAAGCCTCACTACCCCGTGGATGATGTAAAGGAGATGAAAGAATGTGATCTGCATTATCCCGTGGGGAACGTTTCCACGAAGGTAGCTAGCGGCAGTGCTTTACCCTGTACACCTGGAGCACTCCACCACAACAACCCCATTGCATATGGCTATGCTCGTGTCACGGTGGAAGACATAGTCCAAGGGTTTGAGGACCTGGAGATTGACAAACCTACACCCGAAGGGGAGAGAAGACTTGGAGATGTCAAGCGCCAGATCATTCTATGGAAAAAGAAGTACATAGTGTTTCCAGGCGAGGCGCCAAGGCTAGCAAGTCCACCCCCCTCCGATGGTGGTGGTGGTGGTGGTGGCGGCGGTGGTGGCGGTGGTGGTGGTCGTGGTGGTTCACCTACACCTCCTTCACGCCATTCGACGCCGTCCCCCGATCCACAACCTCCGGCGGGTACGACGCCCCCCAATCCTCCTCCGGCGGGTACGACGCCCCCCAATCCACCTCCGGCGAAGAAGCAGAAGCAGGCGGACAACAAGGAAACCCGCTCCTGGACTATTAACCCGGACCCTTATGTACCTAAGACCACAAGGGTACCGGAGCCATCACTGAAGCCTCTCCTCCCAAGGCCTGGGGAACTTAGTGAAGCTGAAACCAAATTGGCCGCGTCTGCTGATTATGAGAAATGGAAGGCGGATATGAAGGCGATAAAAGAGCCTGAGCCCAAGCAAGTATTCACTGAGAAGCAAAAGAAGTGGGCTAAGGATTTTTTGACGACCCATCCCAAGCCGAGCTGAATATGCCTGACGACTATGGACATGAACTTCGTAGGCAAGCAAAAATATTGAAGGAGGAGAAAGAAAAAAGTAAAAAAAGCGGGAAACAAGTTGACCAGCTCGGGATGCAGAAGAAACAATCGATCCCCCCGCTCATAGTGAAAGCCGGTCCGGAAGAGGACCCCGAGATCATAGCAGCTGCGGCAGCACTTGGATTGACTGTAGCGAGTGCCATGAAACAAGCGTCCGAGATGGGTTTGACTCTTCGTGCCTTCTTAGGCCTTGAGGATGCGCCAGTATGTGAGATAGCATTACAATATGTGCGGAATGGGCCTCTCGTCGAGCCTGCGCGGGAAAAGAGTCTACCACCACAAATGCGAAATCTGCTACGTTGGTACAAGCAATTCATAACATGGGCCGACAAAGAATATGTTTATGCGGATGTTACAGATGAGCATCACACCAAACGGTACTCTGTACAAGTTCATATGAGTGAATTGTTCCAGCTGTTCAATCTACGCGACCTCGACAAATCTATGCTGAGTTGCTACGTTCTGTAAGTGATTTATTTCTACCTCATCTCGTTCTTCATTGCCTGCACTATATATATATATATATATTGTCCTAACTATATTGTTGCGTACGCTATTATGCAGATTGAAGATTTGGGAATGCAAAATAAGAAACATCCATGATGTTGGGTTCATTGACCCACATATCGTTAATGGACATGTGTTACAACATCACCCCGAAGACGTGGAGAAAGACTTGTACAAGTTTCTTAGAAAGCATCAACTCAAAAGTCATATTCTATTTCCTTACCATTTTGGGTGAGTGTTTCTCTCTTGTGCTCATTCTCTTTTGTTTACTCCATGCATGGTATGTCTAATCGATGAGTTATGCATGACTGTGCATGTAACGTGTCCGCAGGTTCCACTGGATTCTGCTAAATATTGAACTTCACACCTCCAGAGTTCTAATCATGGACTCTATGGATTCGGATCCAAAGCGTTGGGCCGACATGAGAAAAATGCTGCAAAAGTAATTATTTTCAATCATTTGAGCTCTATATCGATCGGTCTCTTTCGTTCATTTCCTAATATCAAGTAACTAATAACTCCCTTGTTCATTTAATTTTCTTTGCCCTGTAGGGTTTGGAGACGGTTCTCAGAAGAAATTGTCGGTGAATTCAAACATGAGCTAGATTTCAGAAGGTTAGTTAATGTGGATAAGCAGCCACCGGGGACCAATCTATGTGGATACTATGTTTGTGAGAACATCCGGAGACACACCTCTGAGCGGAAGGCATCGGATAGCATGCGGAACGCGACGGATAACTTGCGGAGGAGGCTTAGTCCAGAAGCTCGCTTCCGACCAATTCAAGAAGAATTAGCAGGATTTTTCATGAGGGAAGTCATCAATCCTAAAGGAGAACACTATACCGAGGACGAAGAAATTTATATGCATACCCGAGATTGAAACTTGTTCGAAGTTGTATATGGTCATCCATCCTAATTGTGTATGGAAACTTGTTCGAAGTTGTATATGGTCACCCGAGATTGAATATATATTATATATTCCTCTTGAATTCTTCTTGTTTGAAATTTCATATGCATGTATATAGTAGCGTAGAATATGTGTACTGAAACTTCATCAAAATTAAAATAAAACACAAAATAAAATATAAAAGAAATAAAACACTCCAAACTAAAAAGAAACCAGGTTTAGGGGGGCTAAAACCCTAAACCTGCGGAGGAGGCCTTTAGTCCCGGTTGGCCACGAGAACCGGGACTAAAGGTCCTCCGCCCCGACGGACCACTGGCGCCCACGTGGATGGGCCTTTAGTCCCGGCCAGCCACAAGAACCGGGACTAAAGCCTTTAGTCGCGGTCCCTAAGAGGCGCGACTAAGGGAGGGGGTCTGTAGTCGCGCATATTTAGTCCCGGTTGCACAGCCGGGACTAAAGGCTGTTGCGAACCGGGACTAAAGGGCTTTTTTCTATCAGTGCTTTTTTTTTTTGCGGGGATGCACCATCTTATTTCGATGCACGAGGAGGCAATAATGATAAACAAAAAGGAAGCGTACCGGCCTTTGCTATCATACTGTATGTACGCGTGCCAACCATGTACTGAAAATTCACGGATGTAGTATGTGTCGTATGAATTGGTGCCCATCGTCTCGTCCCAATGTTGCCTCCTGCATGACTGGTTGTCCAAATGTGCATGAGCTAGGTGTGATATCCAAGTAAGTTGCATGCTCGGGACATATAAATGGGGCCAACTTCCAACCCCTGATCAATCATCTGTGTCACTGTATGATTAGACAAGAGTGGCAGCCCTTTTTCGAAGCGAGTAAGATGTATCTTAAGCTACTTGGATGTGTACCTTACTACTGGTCTTTGTGAGGTGAGATACTGGAGTAAACCAAGTGCAAACTTTGTCAAGTGCCCGGCCAACATATTCAAATTCATAAACCTACTTGAAGAAGCACGTTCCTACATGTTCTCCACGATTGTATTTCGAAGTTGGGTGCTAGGACCCTGTGGCCACCTTCGCTTACAATGATGACCCGTTCAGCGTCAACTACCCCATGATGCACAAGCTGCACATCGTTCTCCTCGAACACACTCTCACTCGAAGGAGCAGCGGCGCCTTTGCTGAGTTGATGCTGTCCAAGATCAGCAAGGTGTTGGTGGAGTTAGTTTCGGCGCTGCCATGGGAGATGGAAAAGGCATGTATGCCGATGGAGAAGGGCACCTGCCCATCCCCAATTTGATCAATGGGTGTATGCTCCAGGAAGATGATGTGATGTGTGCAGTTTATCCGTACTAATCTGCATGAGATGGGGTGTGATAATGATCATTGAGTCAATCGGTCAAATCTACATGAGCCGGGGGTGTGATAATCAAATGAGTCGCGAGCATGTCATACGAGTGGGACGTAGTTTTTGTCTCCACGAGTCCAGGTTATATAGTTTTCCAGCTCTGGTCAGCTGAGCTAATTGAGATGTATTTGAAGTTTTGAACTTTATATATAATAGAGGTGCTAATGTGAGATACTCAAGTAAACCAACCCCTTCAGTACACACTTTTATAAGCGCCCTCAGTCATCTGTATCACTGTATGGTTAGACAAGAGTGTTGCCGGGAGGCCTTCTTCGAAGCAAGCAAGATGTATCTTAACCTTTTTGCGTGTGTACCTTACTACTGGTCCTTGTGAAGTGAGATACTGGAGTAAACCAAGTGCAAATTTTGTCGACCCCGAGCATGCTCTCACGAGAAGGAGTAGGGACACCGAGGCTGAGCTGGTGCTGTCAAAGATCAGCAAGCTGATGGAGGAGCTAGGATCGGTGCTGCCATCGGAGATTGAAGTGGCATGCATGGCCATGGAGGAAGGCAAAACTAAGATCCATGATCTAATCGTGGGTCGTACGTCGTTCTCCCTGTACCGGTTCGTTCGTGAGGAGCCCATTTTGCTGCAAGCTCCTAACCGGTGAGATGCCCATGGCACGCGACAACAAATATAGAGTACAAACGATTTCATGCACAATTCATAATGGACAAGGAAACAAATTCTACCAGCACAACTCAAGAAAGACATACAATCCCATCCAGCACATATATAAACTCCGGGTAAAGAATTTTACCATATTTTCAACGTAAACACAGTTTCAGTCACTATGTAACAAGTTATCTAAATAAGAGATTCCGTGTACACATGCAGAAGCTCCATCCATCTCCATCAAGGCAACAGTTTTTCTGAATTCCAGGACATGGTAGGCAAAGCCTATTTGAGTTCCGTCGTATCTACATGTTTAACACACGCAAATACTTATCATCATTTCCTTCTCTGAGGATCCCGACTAAGACCATGTTTCCTCAAAGTTCTGATATAATTTCGTGATAGACTGAATTTGTTAGAACCCAGATGGTGCAAGTAGTCCCAAGTGAAGATCCCAGTCTTGTGCAAATCATCAAACAGTATCCTGTGGTCCAAAAGAGTCGCTATAGACGAGACTTGCAGACAAGAACAAATTAATAGTTTCTGAGAGATAGAGATGGCACAGCTAACTATTTTTTGCATGAGGCATACTATTGTCCGAAGTAGATAAATCTGCCATGAAATCTATTCTACAAATAATATGAGTCTCACCAGACTCCATAGTTTCCTATTGATTCAGCTGACATTATTCCAACATGTCGGCACCCAAAAATAGCCTAGGATAATTTCAAGGGTGAATATTAAGCAAGCAATAAATACTCGTCACAAAATATGCAAATATTCTAAAGGTGTATTGTTCAAGTTCTTTTACATAGTTTTAAATAGCACGCTATGCCTCTTAGTGGCAGGCCTCTTCTAAACGATATAGTGTGCTATTTAAAATGTTTGTTCATCTGTTTGAATCAAAGTCACTTAGCTCAGGACGTCTTCTATACGGTATAGCGTGCTATAGCTCGCTATTTAAGACCATCGTTTTGTAGGACAAGTAAATAGTCCAGGGTTAACAAATAGTTCTAAACTTGCTATGGCAGCGTACGCCCCCACCAACTTAAAAACACAGCTTTCCAACTTCAAATGCTGACAAGGAATGCACAAAATACACTGAAATTTTACCTTCTTGACAGCTATTGATCTGATCTTATTGTCAGCTGCCGGACTGTAGACTCTAAGAAACTCGGCTGAGAGATGGAATGTACTGCCGTCTGCAAATTCAACCTCTACCTGAGAACAACCACAAACATAGTTCAACTCACCAATATGAGATGGAATTTTTGCAGCAAGTTAGAATTTTAGAGAAATAACTTCCTTGTAATTTTACAGCCAACTTTATGTGCTAATGGTTATCGCATTCAGACAATGTGAGTCTTTTTCTGCAACAACTTGTTGTGTGTAAGTATGTTTAAGTCATGACAGATGCCTGCTGTTCTAAGGTTGTAGAAAAAAAGTAAGATTCAACATCAAGATCCACTAGTGCTAGGTTACATTCCAAATTCATCGCCAGATAATTATATCAATTGATCTGTGAAGCAGCCGAGTAGCAGAAAGTAGGTACTATTTACTAGCAATAGCCAGCCAATGGAGATAACTGAATGAATTTGTAAATTCTGGATAAGCTCATTCAAATGGATATGGTACTAAAAGTACTGTACGACTGGTCAGGAATGGATAACCAGCAAGGGCCAGGCTCTAGAGATCGCTTTCCCCTACCACAGATTAGGAGCTCGGCATGGACCTTGCCGCAGGATTTCACGTCAATTTCAGTGCCCACAAGTTACACTTCTTGTCACATACTCACATTACTATCACACGGAACGTCTTTTTTCCTATGCTGCCATGAATGCGTGAACTCGGCATTTCAGCTAAAACTAGAAGCACTGAACGGCTAGACGACTAGACCACAATAATCAGAACAGTCACCACCAACCAACAGAAGCACCAAGACAATATCCTTAATTTTTTTTTTAAAAGGAGGAGGACCCCCGGCCTCTGCATCTGGACGATGCATACGGCCACTTTATTAATTATTCTCACAAGACCTTACAAAGTCATACAACAGTAAGACTAAAGCCACCGTCTAAGCAACAACTGTCGCTACTCCTATCCAATTGATGAATGGGCGCTGATAGTCTGGGCCTAATACCAAGCAGACATCGCAGCCAAACCTAAACATCTAAGACCTGAGGTCCCAACCAGGACGCCTGCCGGGTATGAGGCCGCCGCAGCCACCTGCCACCAATCCATTTTCAGTGTTGTACTGCTGCACCACCTTGCCCGGCCTCTCTGCCATCGACGCCACCACGACGCCTGATAATGTCACCCTCCTGCGCGAGTCCCTCGCCACACATCGGGCACCGAGTCTCCACTGCGCCACGCCGCCGAGAAACGCCACCATTAATCTGTAGGATGAATCACCGCTCCACCAATTATTCCGTCCACTGGTCCCTCGAGCCCGTGTACACCTCCAAGCATGATGCCACAAGAGGGAAACGACACAATAATGCCAACGTCATCCGATCTACTGATCTAGGGTTTCCCCCGAAGGTAGCAGATAGTGGCCTGGAACTTCTCAACAGCGGTGCTTTCAACAAGGGAACGACACCGAATAATGCCGCCATCGCCGGCCTCGGTAGCAGCTGCGAGCAGGTCTTCACCCAGATCTGTTCCAATGGCCTCCATCAAGCGTCTTGTGCACGGATCGTCCACCACCGTGGCCGCCGTGTCGCCCGTCGTGAGTCCACAGCCGCCGACACATCCTCCGCCGTCCGAGGCCGCCGCCCCGGGATCCAACCCTCGCTGGCCGCCGGAACGAAGCCACCGAGCCCCATCGAGGGCGGCCAACGGGGGCGAAGAAGCTAGATCCGGCCAAGATCCGGCCTCTCCCCGCGCTGAAGCCACTCCCGCGGCCCTGCATCTCGCCCGCGCCCGAGGCGACGCAGGCAGCGCATGCGCGCGCAACGCCGCGAAGAGGGGAAACGCCCCGCCGCCACCTTCCCTGGGGCGCGCGCGGACTTCGCCGGCGGCCCCTCCAGCGGCGGCGAAGCGAGGAAGGGGGCGAGGGGGACCTGGCGGCGGTGGCGCTAGGGTTCCCCCGGGTCGCCCGGGGGCGACGCAGGGGCGAGGGGGCGTGGGTTCCTAATAGTTTATGTTGTTTCCAGTTAGACAATATCCTTAATAACCAACAGGAGTACTAAATTACGGATTAAACAAGAATGTCTCATGTGAGTTGATAAATTTCTTTAACTAGAAGATGCCCCGCGCGTTGCTGCGGGACCATTTGCTACAACTATATTGTCTTATAAAGAAACAAAAATATATAATGTAAAGTCAACGACCTATGTAATCTAGCGTGATGTTCACAAAGATTAAATGAAGCCTTAGAACATGTCGTAAATAGAATATTGGTGATAAGAACACAATACGTATGCAAAATGAACTCCATAACCAATGACTGAATCGGAAAGCACCTGCAAATGAGCCACTAAATGTCCTTCTCTCTAAATTCCTGAAGCCAAGCTTTTGAATGACAAAAGTGAAGCACTGAAATTAGTACTGGTCTCAATATCCGAAGGAGGAAAAAAGTGATAACAATGGGCATGATTTTCTGATCGTTCCAACTCGCGATGTTTAGGTACATCAAAACTAAAGGATCACAAAAATTAAGGTGCATCTACTAAGTAATAATGATCTAAGTGACATTATCAAGATATGCTACAGCAATGAATGTGCAGCAAGCGGATGGGTCTGTCACCATTTCTCTGCTGATCTGTACGCGATACCAGTATGTCCACCCTGTGTAGAAGACAGTAAAATGAAATTGTGAAAACAAAATAGTTGCCTCACATATAGCCTACCTAAATTCATCCAAGCCTATCTTCTTGATTGAGTGACAATTATGACTTACTTGAATAGAAGGGATAATGAGATTTCGTCCTGGGTTGTAGTAGATGATTTGTTCCAACCAATGCATTGCATGGAATGAAGGGAATCATATGAATGTGATTTGTAACGTACTGAAACAAATATAGGATGCATGTCATGCGTTCATCAAGTTCAGATGATAAATTTTACAAATGGGATGATTATCTACTAACTCAAGCGGTAAGAAACCTATGCAGGAAGAAAGCACAAATAACCATCGCAATCTGCAACAAATCATCGAGCAACCTGTGGCCAAATCTTAGAAAATAAGAAATCAGATAAAAGATTGGATTAGACAAAGAAAAGAGGGCTAGAGAGGGACCCAATCAATCAGCATGTACATGTTGGGAAGTGTAATCAAAGATCTGAGTCCAGTTGTGGTGGAAGACGATTGTCTTCTTTCAGAAAATAAGATTCATATATACACACTTGTGCACTCCAGGCTGATATTTAAAGGATAAGCGAGCGGTTCAGTTACTTCCTCCGCATTTGTGTCATTGTGTGGTGCGGCCGTTCGTTTCTGGCACATTTGCAGGAAAGGAGATTGTGGGGAAGAGGAGCCGATTAGGCAGAGTCAACAGCCGAACAGGCACATGCAAGATAGTAGAAGGCAGGAATCCAACGTCGTGCCATAGTGGGCATTTATTTTGGCATGTATTAGCAGATGGGCCAATAAGCTGGCCTACTACGAGTTTGTACATGCAGCAGACCATGAGGCATACGGTGGCCTGGGGTCGCGGCGAGGTGGCGTCAGTGGCGGAGGAGCATCGATTCCTATGTGCGCTATTGGCGGTTGTGCGGCCAGGGGATAGGCGACCCTGTGTGCAATAGGTTGTGACCGCCATGGCGGCGCGGACGGCCCAGTGCAGGAGCGATCCAGCTTTTTGATGGGTCGTGGTGAATGGAGGACTCTCCTCTTATTTCTCTCGTCAGTTACGGAATAGGAAGAGGAACAAATGCGTCTTACATGGAAATTAAACAGCACCATTAGTTGAAATAAAAACTAAAATAATTATTGATGTGGCTGAGCTGTGAGATAGTTGTGAACTTGTGATTGGTTGATATTTGATGACATGGCGTGCTGAGTTGGACCACTTGCATGTCAAAAGAATACCTTGTAGTGGGGAGCAACTTCTTAAGAATGTAAGATGAATGTTTCACCTTATGGTACTGCAAGCAGGGATGTCGCCATGAGGCTCCACAATAATGGAAAAAAAAAGGAGACAAATTCTATAATCAATCAGCACATGTTGATTAATTCAATGCAAGTAATTTTAGAGTAAATTACACTCGCGGTCACAAAACTTGTCGGGCATATGAAGTTGCCACTAGCCTTGGAACTTGGTGGAGCATGTCGGTGAGTTCACAAATATGCGACGTCAACCAAGAATGCAGTTTGACGTGCTAACATGGCCTTCCTTCCTCTCTTTTTTTGGCAAAAAAAGGAAGCACCTAACTGTACAAACACCCCAAATAGTAATAATAATTTAACAAAAACAATTTCGAATCTAGCAATGAGATTGGTGTACAAGTTTTACTTTCTCTTTGTGAAAATAGGGGAGTGGGTTGTGTCTTCGTCGTGCAGTTGGTGCTTAATTTGGAAGCAACGACGATCGTTTCATTATTCCATTTGCTCAGGAGGATGTCTAGGTGTGTGATCAACCCAACGTCTTCTTCTTTTCCAGCCCGTCGATCCTTCAAAACCGACATCATGTCGTTACTGACACTTCCCCACAGAGATCGGTGACCTTTTGACTGCCTGCACGGATACTTGTTCCGGAGACGGCATAGCATTCCACTGGGAAAACTTTGATGTGCCATTGATAAGTGCGGGATGAAGAGGATGGAGGACACCCCCAGGGACTAGATTGTATTTACCTTTATTACATGGGTTGTCTTGTAATGTTGGTGTTAGTTAATTTTGAGCTGTCATTCTTTTGGAAGAAAAAAAGTTAAACATGACGACCAACTAGAGCATACCATCAACTTTGGACGCACAATAAACAAAAGTGAAGCCTACCGTCCTTTGCTAAAATACTGTACGTACGCGTGCCAACCATGTACTGAAGGTTCACGGACGCAGTATGTGTCTGAATTGGTGTCCGTCGCCACAACGGTGCCTCCTGCATGACTGGTTGGCCAAATGTGCATGAGCTACGTGTGATCAATCATCTGTATCACTGTATGATTAGACAAGATTGTTGTCAGAGCCAAGTGACATGTATCTTAACCGTTTTGGGTGTACCTTACTACTGGTCTCTGTGAAGTGAGATACTGGAGTAAACCAAGTGCAAATTTTGTCAATCCCGAGCAAGCTCTTGCAAGAAGGAGCAACGACACCGTGGCTGAGCTGGTGCTGTCAAATATCGGCAAGCTGATGGCTGAGCTGGGATCGGTGCTGCCATGGGAGATCAAAGCGGCATGCATGGCCGTGGAGGTGGGCACAACTAAGATCCTTGATCTGATCAAGGGGCGTAGGTCGTTCCCCCTGTACCGGTTTAGTCATGAGGCGACCATCTTGCTGTGAGCTCCTGACCAGTGAGATGTGCATGGCATGCAGGGATGAATGATGCAAGGTGTTCATGGGCGTATGCCATGGCAAGCTCATTGACTCCATGGCCGGCGTAGTGCCCGAGGCTACTTTCAAGGTGGCATTGTTTACATGATCAGAGGTACATGTAGGATGCTGCCATGATGATCTTTCCCTCACCTCCTGTTCCACCGTAAATATAAAGTAGAAAAGATTTCATGCAGAAATCATAATGAACAGGAGAATAGTTCTACCGACAGAACTCAAGAAAGACATACAATCCCATCCAGCACATGTGTATGAACTCAGTGTAAAGAATATTATCATATTCTAAATGTAAACACAGTTTCTGACACTATGTAATAAGTTATCTGAATTAAGAGATTTTGTGTTCACATGTAGAAGCTCCATCCATCCACATGGCAGGCAAACCCTATTTGAGTTCCGTCGTACCTACATGCTTAAGACACACAAATACTTACCATCATTTTCTTCTCTGAGGATCCCGACTAAGACCGTGTTTCCTCAAAGTTTTGATATAATTTCGTGACAGACTGAATTTGTTAGAACCCAGATGGTGCAAGTAATCCCAAGTGAAGATCCCAGTCTTGTGCAAATCATCAAACAGTATCCTGTGGTCCAAAAGAGTCGCTATAGATGAGACTTGCAGACAAAAACAAATTAATAGTTTCTGTTAGATAGAGATGGCACAACAAACTATTTTCTGCATGAGGCATACTATTGTCCGAAGTAGATAAATCTGCCATGAAATCTATTCTACAAATAATACGACCCTCACCGGACTCCATAGTTTCCTATTGATTCGGCTGACATAATTCCAACATGTCGGCGCCCAAATATAACCTGGCATAATTTAAAGGGTTAAATATTTAGCAAACAACTAAATACACACCACCAAAATATGCTAGTAATATTACAAAGGGGTATTGTTCAAGTTTTTGTAGGACAGGTCAACATTCCAGAGTTAGCAAACAGCTCTAAACTCGCCATAGAAGCATCAGGCCCTCACCAACTTAAAAAAAAAATGGTTTCCCCACTTCAAGTGGTGAAAAGGAATACAGAAAATACAGTAAAAGTTTACCTTCTCGCCAGCTATTGATCTGATCTTGCTGTCAGCTGCTGGGCTGTAGACTCTGAGAAACTCAGCTGACAGATGGAACGTACTGCCATCTGCAAATTGAACCTCTACCTGAGAACAACCAGAAACATAGTTCAACTCACTGATATGAGATAGGACATTTGCAGCAAGTTAGTATCAGGGAGAAATAATTTCCTAGCAATATTTGCAACCAACTTTATGTGCTAATGGTTATCACATTCAGACAAAGCGAGTCTTTCTCTGTAACAAATTGTCGCGTGTAACTTTGTTTCAGTCATACCAGATGCCTGATGCTTTGGGGTTGCAGACAGAAATAAGATTGAACATCAAGATCCTCTGGTGATGGGTCACATTCCAAATTCATCGCCAGATAATAATATCACACAACGCTTTGTTAACGATTGATCCGTCAAGATACCAGCAATAGCCAGCCAATGGAGATAACTGAATGAATTTGTGAATTCTGGATAAGGTCATTGAAATGCATACTGTACCGAAAATAAGGTACGACTGGTCAGGAATGGATTAACCAATGGATGCCAGATTCCTGAGCTCTCGGCAAGGAGAATACGAGGCAAATGTCGCTTTCCCCTACCCAGATTAGGAGGAAGCTCGCCATGGACCGCACGCCAGGATTTCACGTCAGTTTCAGCGCTCACAAGTGGCGCATTACCATCACACGGAATGTCTTTTTTCCTGCGCTGCCGTGGAAGCGTGAACTTTTACATTTCAGCTGAATCTGGAAGCACCGAACGGCTAGACGGCTAGACCGCAGCAATCAGAGCAGTTATCACCAGCCCACAGTAGCACAGGATTCAGGTAAATCGGAGGGGATCTGAGGAGGAGGAAAACGTCGCCGCAGGGAGAGGAGAAGGGGGCAAGCGACTCACCGATTTGGGCGGGTGCAGCGCGAGCTTCTTCAGGCGCGGGGGCTGCGCCGCCGCCGCGTGGCACAGCCGCCGGGCCGCCGCGCCCGCCCTCGCCGCAACCGCCGCCATGGAGAACTACTGACTAGCTCACACAGAAGCAGAGCCGGCGGAGGAGCGACGCGATCACAGCCGTCTGTTCCCGACCACGTGGTGGAAGCGTTTTCTCTTTTCTGTGGCCTGCAAAGGCCCACGCCTTTCCCACTTTCCGCCTTCGCCCAGCTCGCCCGCCGCCCACGCACGCGCAGCGCCCAGCCACTTGGAGCCACGAGTTGGATGTTGCGGCGCGCGTCATTAAGGCAGGGGAGCATCTAGATTCTAGACTACATCCATTCCCTCCTCTCCGGCGGCCGCAATGCCGCTGCCGCTGGCGCAGGTGCAGGAGCTGCGGGACCGCCTCTCCGACCGCTTCCGCCCGTGGAGCCGCTCCGCGCAGTTCTGGGTCCGCGCCGTCGACATCTACGGCAGCTACAAGGTGCGTGCGGCACGGGGAGGAGGGAGCTCCTCCTCCTGTTCCATCGGCTCCTCCGCCCGCGCGCGCGCCAGGTGTTCGGTGGTATGCGTGTGATCTCACGGTGTTTGGTTGGCTGGTTTTCGTTGTCCAGGTGTGCCAGCTGCGAACGGGGTTCGTCAAGGATGAGGAGGAGCGGGAGGCCATGTGGGAGCAGCAGCACGAGATCGGCGCCCAGAAGATGTACTCCCTCTGCTCCGAGCTCGGCGGCCTCTTCCTCAAGGTCCCTCCCTGCCCGCTGCTTTCTGTTTTGCCCTCTGATCGGCCGTCTTGCTTACTTGTCTTATACCTTGATGAATCGGAGGGTGACTTTGTGAGGCTTCGCGGACTCCAACAGATGCCACATCCTACCTACACTCACATTCTTTCACCTTTTATTTCGACCAGGCTGCTCAAATTCTGGGGAAGCCCGACTTGGCGCCGACGGCCTGGGTGAAGAGGCTTGTTACATTGTGCGACAAGGCTCCGTCCACGCCGATCGAAGTTGTCAGAGATGTTGTGGAGAAACAGTTCTGCAAGAGCTTTGATGAGATATTCGATTTCTTTGAAGTTGAGCCTGTTGGGTCTGCTTCTATTGCACAGGTTCGTGTTTCGGTACTTCTCTTGGCTGAAGATCCGGTGAATTGTAACATTGGTGCTCTGCATCATTTTTCTTTTCAGTCTTGGGCCTGTGCATGTACCATTTGTTCCTTTGTGCCACTACCCTTTATTGTGAAGATAGTTGGGATAGCCTCTCACTTACTAGCATTGCTGTTTCATGTATCGTTAGGTGCATCGAGCGAGGCTTAAATCATCCAAGACAGATGTTGCTGTCAAGGTACGACTTAGGACTGCATGTATGTGTTCCATAAGCAGCTGTTTCCTTATCTGATATGCTCTGATGTGCCCTAGTGGATCTGGTTCTCCAGGTTCAACATCCAGGAGCTGAACAATTGATGATGGTTGATATCCGGAACATGCAAGCATTTGCCTTGTTCTTACAGAAATATGACATCAACTTTGATCTGTTCTCCGCCACAAAAGAGATGGAAAAGCAGGTTTTTGTTTAGTTCACTAGTACTTTTGTTATTTTTGCTTCTCCTAGTATACTTCTCGGCACCTGCTCTAAACCATCTAGAAATATTGAGCCTCTTGCGGTTTTTATTATTCTCTTTTTTTGTAAATTAAGGCAGACTGGCCTGTATGTTCAAATGTAATCATTTACTCTGTGATAAAAATGGGGTGTCATTTAAAGTCAATGGAGATTTTGTTATAAAATGATGGATCATATCCACACATCCACAAGTGGACTAAACTGGGCCACTAAGGCTATTTACTTACTGGAAAAATAAATAAGTGCAATCTCAGTATTCAACATCTGGACCATTAGAAACAAGATAAGATAACCATTTACTGGGACATTATTAGTGTTTTTTTACTATTAGTATTCGATTGTAGCAGGCCAGATATCTGTATACTGCGAAGCATAAAGTTGCATGATGCGTCTCCTATACGAGTATATGTTATGTGAGTGCCAGTTTGGTTCTTATGCGCCAAGAGATACAAGAAAGTATAATTTGTTTTCATAAGAATGTGCACCTTTTCTGAGATCAAAACTAATAATTTAACCATTTTCTGCGAATTATTGATCTTTTGGGCTTCATTGTTTCCATAGATATGCTATGAGTTTGATTTTGTGCGAGAAGCGAGAGCAATGGAAAGAATACGAGAATTCTTACGTGTCAGCAATAAGAAACCTCCGGTTATGGTGCCTCGTGTGATTCCTGGAATGATTAGCAGGTACATTGTCATATCTTCTTAATCAGCCAAACCTGTTTTTCAAGTTTTATTGAATCCTACTTCTGCACTAAATAAAAAGCTTGTATCATTCGGATGGATTCATTAGAGAAGTTATAATGGGTCATCTGGTAGTTGCAGGCTTTGCTTCTGTTCCAAAAACGATATCCTCTGTGTGATGCTTCCTTACATATAAGGAGTACTTGCATTAGTCTGTACTGGTCAGGCAGGCATTAAATATCATGTATAACTGATTTACCCTTTATCTGTCCTTTAATCTATTATTTTTATTGATCTAGCTGTCCCTCTATCTGCCTTCCTCCGGCTGAATTCTAATGTGTTGTGTGTTTAGGATTTTTAGAGTTCATGAGCGAATCACTATCCATCATGAATTTATTTATTTATGCCACTTCATCACATCAAAAGTGTGTTGCTGATTTTATACCATGCCTTGTTATTCTTCTTGTACTACAAATGTAGGAAATGTGCCATTGTGTATGAACTTATTTCCTTTTAGATAAATGAAAAACTCATTAGCAAGTTAGGCACTTCATATTTTATTGTTATTTTGAAATAAGGTCGTGTATTAGTCAATGAGTAATAGAGTTCTTACAATCGCGCAAGACCTGCTTCGACACGCAGGGCAGTACACAACACCCTCCTACAGTACTGGACAAGGCCATGGGCCACAGAATTGCTTTTTCTCTGAATATTTTGCCCTTTGATGTTGGGCAGATCTCTGGCAATAGTGACTTTATTTTGTTGAGCCACAACTCCGTCTTCTGTTTCTTTACAAAATAAGTACATTTGATCAATTTGTCTTACTTATGAAGTAAGTGAGCCATTTTTTTTCTTTGATAGGGAGGTCTTGGTCATGGAATTCATACAAGGAACCCCAATAATGAATCTCAGCAATGAAATGTCTAAAAGAGGAATTGATCCTGCTGGTAAGCTTGCAGCAATGGCAAAGCAGTAAGCCCCTTCATCTCAAAAGAGTATGGTTCTCATTTCCTTATTTTATGAGGCATACTCGCTCCCTCCCTCCCTCCTCTTAATGCATCAGTACTACTAGAATGAACATATGGGAATTCCACACCATTTTCATCCTTAGTTATTGCGCTCCTTTTTATATGTGTATTAAATTTTTATGTCAAACATGTCCTTTCTTCAATTCCTTCGAGTGCTCTGGCCATCTCAAAAGATACATTCTCCTTTAATGCAGGAAGATTCTAACGGATCTTACACTTGCTTATGGCCAAATGATCTTGAAGGATGGCTTTTTCCATGCAGATCCACACCCAGGAAACATCCTTATCTGCAACAACACAGAGGCAAGTGATGCTTATTACCAAAATGTCAAAATATTTCCTTACGGCAAAGGCATATTTTTAGATGAATATTCTTTTATGGCGACCCTCTATTAGGTAGCTTTGCTTGACTATGGACAAGTGAAAGAAATGCCAGAGGATTTACGACTGGCTTATGCAAATCTTGTCATTGCCATGGCCGATGATGACCTTTTGAGGACTAAAGAGAGTCTGAGGTAAACTCAATCTCTTTTTATGTTAGGTCATTTTTCATGTGATAATTAGATCTGTACGAGGACAGTAAATTCAAATCAATAGTCTTAGTTAAAAAAAATCGACTGCTGGCCTGATATTCCTTAAGGGACCCTCTGTCCCCTCTCATATTTTGCCTGTGGATCTCCTGCAAGCCATCATCAACAAGGCCTGTCAGATCTGCTCAAGTAACTTCTTCTCATTGCTCAGGTGGATTTCCTATTATCCTGTACACACACGACATGCCCTTGGTCATGCAGGCCTGTCCTCACCAACCTCTTTACCTCAAAGGGTTTCTTGAAACTTTTGGCCAATCTGCTGGTTTATGTGTCAATTATCACAAATCATGTGTGCTACCCATCAATGTTCCAGAAGGCAGAACTCAATACCTGGCTGGCCTTTTTCACTGTTTTTTTTTCTCTTTCTTGAACACTGGCACCTTTCCTTCGACGTATGTAAGGCTTCCTCTTGACCTGTCAAGATCCAAAATCTGTGATTATGCCCCCCTCATTGAGCGTATTGAACGAAGGCGTACATCGAACTCTTCCTTTGTTTTCCTTGGGGAACACATCCTTGTCGCTAAATCTGTCCTTCGCTTGCTGCCCACCAAATTGCTCCTTGAGGTTGCCGGAGGGGGTTAAAGAAACTATTGACCACGCTTGCTGTATATACCTGTGGGAAATTCGGAAATCACAATTAGACCTAAATTGTTGGCTACCTGGAACAAGGTCTGCAAAGCCGAAGCTGAATGGTGGTCTGGGTATCCTGATCTCTCGGTCCAGAATGAGCTCCTCTGCTGAAATTCCGTAATAAATTGTACAACAAGCTCGACATCCCCTTGGTACAACTTGTCTGGAAACACTACGTGAGGTTGGTCCGCACGCCTTCAGGTCTACAGGTTCATTCTTGTGGAAGGACATCATCATTCTTTCTGACAAACTCCTTAACACTGCAAGCTGTATCATCACTCGGGGGGACACATGTCACGCCCCAGCCAGGGATTTGAGGTGGATAGGGGTGGAAATGGCTAGGGTTTGTCGAGTTCGTCAGGGGAAGAGGAAAATCACCAGGGAAGAAGATGAGATGCACTAACTACTTTACTCTAAAGTTGTATCTCTTCTCTTGCTTTCTTTCCAAGCCGAAACGGCATATATAGAGTTCATTACAATGGTTCCCTGTAGCTAGGGGCTTTTAATTGGAATGTAAAAGTAAACAGTGAATAAGTGCTGTAGTAAAAGTCAGTATCGGATCTCCCTTCATTCACTCTCACAAGATCTTGGCCTTCCATTAACTGAACCCACAAGTGTCGAATATTTTGGACACTCGGCTCGTCAGGCTTAAGTGTATTGACTGACGGCACTGACAATGCCGCCCGCTTGAGATCAGCTTTGTCGCCAAGGCTTGAACGATGGAAAAGTCGTCTCGATGAAACCGACATCTTCCCAAGTAGCGTCCTTGGGACCCATGCTTTCCCAGTGGATTAGCCATTGTTCCACTGGAATTTCCTTGCGAGTGATAATAGTTCTGGTGTCCAGCCGAGAAAATGGTGTCGTCTTGATCTTGCCATCTTCAGTAACTAATGGAACATGAGGGAGTGGAACAGCATGGTTGCCAACATGTTCTTTGAGCTGGCTGATGTGGAACACAGGATGAATTTCTGCTGTATCTGGTAGCTGCAGTTTATAGGGCACCTGACCGATTCTCTGTAGCACTTTAAAAGGTCCATAATACTTAGATCGCAGTTTCAACGATCCCCTTAACCCAAATGCATTCTGGCGATAAGGTTGGATTCTGATATATACCATTGCTCCTTTCTTCAATTGTCTCTCTATCCTTAACTTGTCAGCTTGCATTTTCATACATTCTTGAGCAACTTGGAGATTTTCTTTCAGCTTGTGCAGTAACTTTTGCTTTTCAGTAACTGTTAACTGAACTGCTGGATTGAATGTATCTGACAGAACAAACTCGCCAATCATAGGGGGTGGGTAGTTGTATAACGCTTCGAATGGTGACTGTTTGATTGCCGAGTGAAAAGAAGTGTTGTACCACCATTCTGCAAATGAGAGCCATTGCTTAGGTTCTTGGAAGACCGTGCTCATGTGGTAATGTTCCACACCCTGATTGACTCTTCCGGTTTGTGGGTGGTGGGCAGTACTGAATTTGAGCTTAATCTTGAGTGCTGTGAACAGTTGCTTGTATATATTGCTTGTGAATATCCGATCCCTATCTGAGACGATTTCCTTTGGAAACCCATGTAGTCTGAAGATGTTGTCAATGAACACTTGCACTACACTTTCAACAGAGTATGGGTGAGAAAGTGCTATGAAGTGAGCATATTTTCTGAGACGATATACGACTACTAGGATAACTTCCTTGCCAGCAGATTTAGGAAGAGCCTCGATGATGTCCATGCTGATTCGGGACCATGGAGCTGCAGGAATTGGGAGGGGTTGAAGTAAGCTTGCAGGATGTTTGTGTTCCACTTTAATCAGCTGACACACAGGACATTGGTTAACAAAGTTTTCAACCATTTTCTTCAGATCTGGCCAGCAGAATATTATTTTGATCCTCTGATAGGTGGCTTTAATACCAGAATGCCCTCCCAATGCAGATTGATGAAAAGTCTCCAGGAGTGTCAAGTCTCATATTAGTAGCAGCTCCCACACAAATCTTTGTTCCATGTTTAATTATACCATCCTGAACAGTGTATTGTGAAGGATCACTAACATCACCAGCTACTCTTTTTAGCAACTTAGAGCTATCAGGATCATTGCAGTAACTGCGCTTAAGTTCCTCAATCCAGTCTGGTACACAAGATCTTATGGCATGAAAAACAGTATCCCTTCTAGATAGGGATCTGCCACTATATTTTCCTTGCCCTTATACTCTATAGAGTAATCAAATTCCAACAATTTTACTAGAAGCTTCTGTTGGATACCTTCAGTTATCCTGAGTTGTCATGTACTTCAAACTCTGCTGGTCTGTTGTTATAATGAGCTTGTTGCCTAATAGATAGTGTTTCCATTTCTTCAATGCCTCCAAGATTGCCATAGCCTCCTTCTCATAAATGGACTTGACAGAAGCTTGAGGCCCAAGGCATTTGCTGTAATAGGCAAGTGTTTTCCCTGACTGCATGAGAACGGGTCCTAGACCTGTGCCACAGGCATCCGTCTCCAGAACAAAGGATTTGAAGAAATCAGGAAGAGCCAATATTGGGCAAGTAGTGAGTTTGGTCTTGAGCAAATTGAACACTTCAGTATGAGTTGCAGACCACTGGAAAGAATCTTTTCTAAGTAAAGTCATGTAGGGAACTCTAGAAGGTCTGGTTAGGTGGTTGAGCTCCAGCAGTCAAAGGGATTGTGTTGTTGCAATCCCTGTTTGGAGGCAGTGATGTAGGTTCAGAAAAGACCAGTGGGAAGTTATCCAGTATATTCTGAACTAGGGGGTTCTGAATGTTTCTAGTCACTGGTTCCTCTGTTTCTAGTGCATACACCTGTATAATATATCCCATCACAGGTTTAGTCAACAGCTTGCTTATAGCAGTTGGTGTAACCAGGGACGCAGGAGCTGTATTGTGATCAGTGAAACAATAGGAAGACCATTTCTGTGCACGGTCAAAGTTTCGAAATCCTTTGTAATAGGACTGACTTTACAGTTTGCACATCCAATCACATCCCAAAATGATACCATAACTGTGGAGGGGCAGGGTTTTAAAGACTGAAGAAAACTTCTTTCCCTGAATGAAATAGGTAGTGAGAGGGACAATGGCAGTAAACTGTAATTTTCCCTACCAGCCACACTGACCTTCTTAACTGGTGTACTGTGTAAATGACAGTTAGCAGTAAGAGCAAAGTCGTAGTTAATAAAAGTGTGTGAACTGCCACTACCCACAAGCGCCACTGCTTGATGTCCCCCCATTTTAATCAGCAGTGAAAATGTAGCAGGGCCTCCTGTGCCAGCTATCGCATGACAATATATCAACATAACTTCAGATTTTTGCTCTGGGTGTTCTGGGGTATTAGGAGTTGTGTGATAAGCTTGATCTGGTGTACGTGGAGTCTCTTGTTCCTCTAATTCAACTGTATCATCATCAATCTCCTGCATGATATGGAGAGTTCTGCCTTGTCTACATCTATGTTCTCTGTTCCAAGGTTCTTTACAATACCAACATGTCTTACTCAGTCTTTTTTTTTTTTTTTTGAAACAAGGCAAAATATTTGCCATTTTCATTGATTAAGGAGAAGAGAATTGCCTGGTTAATTGACGGAAAACCGGGCTAAAACCGATACAATCCCAACCCACATGACATGGGCACCACCGGCCATCCTGGCCACCGACATGGGACACAACCACGACGGCACATGCCACCAGATGGCCACACTCGCAAGCAACCGACAGCTCCGACTTTGACGACGAGCCTCACAAGGAAAATATGCAGGACTTGCGCCGACCGTGCCCTCCGCAAACGACCACCGAGCGCCTGTCATCGTCACCACCTGGATCCGCTCCACCGCAGCTCCGACTTCAAAGCAACCAAGCAACCCACGGAAGAGCACCTCGGACACGCCAGAAAGAACCGACTATCGAAGTCCACGCGGCGACCCGAGCTCCTCTCAACGCCATCATCGTTGCCAACCAGAAACCAGCTCCCCGCCTCAGCAAACCACGCGACGAAGATGCCACCATCCACGGCGAAGATGCCGCAATCCACCAGTCTCTCGATCGTAGCCGGCTCCGAGACGATGCCCCCAAGGAGGAGAAAGACGCGAAGACGCCTCCATCGCCCGATCCAGCGGACCTGAGGTTTCCCTCCGGAGCCAAAGCCGTGGGGAGGAGGAGCACCTCCACGGCGACGCTTCCAAGAAAGATCACGACACCCGCGGGCGCCGCCGTCGCCGGCTCCGATGAAGACCGGAGCAAGGATTTCTCCCGGAGACCACCACCCCCACCGACCGCCGCCCACCAATCACCACCCCTGCTGAGGCCGACCTCACCCTAGCCGCGGGATCCCACGATCCACCGCGCCCAGGCACGCACCACCCCCTGGCCGTAGCCGCCGTCCACCACCGCAACACCATAGTGACCACCACCACCGCAGCAACCATCGCATCGCAAGGAGCAGCAGCAAGATCAGAACCACCAAGGTCAGATCCAGATCGGAGCAGCTCCAGCGAAGCAGCAGGGCAGACGAGTAGGCCCTGCACCGCAGCACACCTCGAGCTCCGGAGGTGCCACGCCCGCCGCGCCCCAACAGCCACCGCGCCCGCCGCGCGCAGTCACCGCCGCGCCCGACCAAGGATCTGCGCCGCACGCTCACATCCAGAGCCGAGAGCCGGCCCACCCACGCGCGCCGTCCACGCCCCAAGTCACGGCCGGAGCCCGGACCGAGGCCGCTGCCCCGGCGTCCCAACCTCTGGCCGCAACCGACGCCAAGGCGAACGCCGGCCGCCCGTCCGCCGCCCGCGAGGTCCCAGATCGAGACCGCTCGAGCACGAACGACCGCGGCCGCGCGCCCACTGCCGCGACCATACGCCTCGCCGTGCGCCGAAGACCACCTCCGCCGCGCGCCAGGACGCCGCCCCGAAGCCGAGCGCCGGACAGCCGCCAATCGCTCGCGAGATCCCCTTTTCCCGAGCGACAGCAGCCAGAGAGCACGCCCCGCCGCCGCCGGCTCTGCACAGGCTTTGCCTGCCGGAGGCCACCGGCGACGGCGAGGGAGAGAGAGCCGGGGAGGGGGAGGCTGTGGGGGACGGGGGGCCGCCGCCCGTGTCGCCCCGGGGAAGGAGCGGCGCGGGGGCCGGGTCCTCGCGCTGTTATTTCTTCGGGTTTATGTCGTCTTACTCAGTCTGATTCCCAGCTGGAGGAACTCGCTCAGCATGGTTTCTGTTAAAGTGTGGTCTGTGAGCCTTCCCCTAGGTCTCTAAGCCTTCTTTGTATTAAATCTGTGTTTGTCGAGTTTGTCAGTGGAAAAGGAAAATCGTCAGGGAAGGAGAGGAGATACACTAACTAATCTACTCCAAAGTTGTATCTCTTCTCTTACTTTCTTAACAAGCCAAAACAGCATATATAGAGTTCGTTACAATGGTTCCCTGTAGCTGGGCTCTTTTAATTGGAATGTAAAAGTAAACAGTGAACAAGTGCTGTAGTAACAGTCTGTATCGGATCTCCCTTCATTCACTCTCGCAAGATCTTGGCCGTCCGTTAACTGAACCCACAAGTGTCGAATATTTTGGACAATGGGCTCGTCAGGCTTAAGTGTATTGACTGACGGTACTGACAACACAACCCTCTTAGGCTCCCCCCTCCATCTCTCTTTATCTCTCTGTCTGAGTTGCTAGACCTTTTTCCACTTTCCTATCTGTTGAAGCTTTTGATGAACTTCAGAGTTCAGGCCGCTCCTCATTGTAAATCTAATTCTCCCCTCCCTCCCTCCCTCTCTGAGCCGCTAGACCTTTTTCTACCTTACTCTCTTCATTCAAGCTTTATATGAACTACATGAGTTCATGCATCTGATACCTGAAGTTACTCCTGGGCGAACACCTTCTCCTATTCCAAGAAATTCTACAATCTTGCTTTCCAGCACACCAGCTTATCTCGTGTTTGGATATCCAAATGCACTTCCAAACTGAAGATTTCTCGTGGCTTCTTCTCAGCCACAGGGATATGCTCATTCATCGAAACTATCAAGTAGGTGAAGATTCCAACTATGTCCTTTGTACTGCTGGCAGCCTAAAAACCAGGGATCGTCTATTTTGGAGGTGCTCCTTCAGCACCTCCTGCTGGCAAGCTATCGGCATTCAGCTAGACGTCACCTCGGATTGCAATCACATAGCATGGCCAAAATCGCCTTCAGGAAGCCTTTCTCATTGGAGGCTTTCATCATTGCAGCATGGGCCAGCATAACAAATATTTTTATGTGCTAGTTTGTAAGAGAACAATCTTGGGCCAATGGGCCAGCATAACAAATATTTTTAATGGGGTCATGATTTGTTGCTGTGTATACTCCATGGAGTATAGCAGACAATGAGATAGAAGCCTCGTTTATAAACAAGGAGTATAGCAGACAATCAGCAAGCTTCGGTATATTACTTGTTTTTCTTATGGATTTATCAAATGTTTCAGTGAATTTGGTTTCAAAACATGGAGTATAGCAGACAATGAGCTAGAAGAACTGTTTCAGTTATCTCTTAGAATGTTTGATACAAGATTACCGCCTGGAGTAACCGTGCTCTCGCCCTTTGCTGATGATTCTTCACTGAATAAAGTTGGAGTAGAGGTATGCGACTGTATTATCTGCACTTCTATAGTTCAAACATGAAAGACAATTGGCATATGTTGTCTTCCTCCATTTACTTGAAAACTCTTACAGGCATACAAATGATTTGTGTATTGGTGCAGTTTAACTTCCTTCTAAAATGTCTTCTTTCTATTTGGTTTGCTACTTGAAGAGCTTCCCAGAGGAATTATTTTCGGTGCTTCGAACGATACAACTGTTGCGCGGGCTGACTGTAGGGATGGGCCTCCGTTTTTCTTGTGCTCAGCAATGGAAACCAATTGCCGAGGAAGCTTTGTTAAAGGCTGGGAGAATAAAAGGTCGTACTTTCAGCATATTGGTACATCTGTCGATGAGTCAAATCTAATCAGCAAGCATCATGGTTTCCATTGTGCTGCTTGCTACTGCTCTTTATATTCATAGTGTCTTTCAGGTTGACTAACTTGAACTATTTGTTTTTTGTTCAGATGTAAAATCAAGAAGACCAACAAGAAGTTTCCTTAGAAGGTTGTTTTAGGGAAGTAGAGATGACAACAGCCAAAGAACCGATATGTAAATCATTCTGTAACGAACTGGCAGTAACCAAAAGGCATTTTTTTTCCTTTTTACGAGGTTGTAGTGCGGGATTATTTGATACTGATTATTTGTTTGTCTTTGATCACAAATTATATATAATATGACAAGAAACATGTACTTTAAAAAAAGGAAAGGAATAAGAGAAAAGTGTATAATTTAATTTGGACTTTTCTTGTTTGGTTCAGTAGGTTTGGGATTTTATTAGAAAGTGAATAGGTTCTGTTAGCATCTACTCCCTCCCTCCCAAAATAAGTATCGTTAATGTAGTATAACTTTGTACCAAATCAGCGATGCTTATTTTGGGTTGGAGGGAGTACTAGACATGATTTTCTGCTGAAAGCTACTCACATAAGAAGAAAAGAGGATAATGTTGATGGAAGTGAATTTAGTGCAGATTTCACCAGGTTTCACTTATGCCTTTTGAGACCCCATGACAGATTATTTTACCTCGTTTAAAAGTTGTGCCACATTTGCGGACATGGAGTTTCTTAGCACAAGCTCATATGAGCTTGGATGAACAGTAATGATCACAGGGTAAAAATGAAATATAAGAAAATAAAGGTAAAAACAAAAGCAAAAAACGAAAATATAAAAACAAGAAAACAATAAAAAGAAAAACCGGAAGGGGAGTCTCCTGAACAGTTTATGTAGGCCGGCCTGTTATCTTTGCGTAGCGATCACAGGGTACGCGCTAGGTCGCGATAGAGCGACTTATGCGCCAAATAGGATACGCCATTTCTCCACAGATCCTTTGTTATCTCGACAAAATTTTCTCCACGGAATGGCGTGGGAGAGCAACTAATCAGCGAGTACTCCTTCGTGAGCACCCGGAAAGGTCATTTTTGGTGTGCTGGAAGTGCACCACATTTCGCGTTCTCGGCGCTCCCTTCGGATTTTTTTTTAACGTGTTTTTGGCTTTTAGATGAATTTTTTGCTTTTTTCGGTTTTCCCCCTGATTTTTTAGGTTTTGGACAAAAAATTGAAAAAACAATTGCGTGAAAAACGTGATTTTTTTTCCTGCGAGAGGCACATATTTATTTCTCGCGGAGGCACGGATTGCTTCGGTTGTGCCTCTCAGAAAAGAAAATAAACGTGTTTTCTTTTTTTTTTCCTATCGTGAGAGGCACAGATTTGCTCGCGAGAGACACAGTCGTGCCTCTCGGAAAAAAACACTTTTCACTTTTTTTTTCCTTTTGCGGGGGGCACGGACTTACTTCTCGTGGATGTACGGATTTGCTTCCGCGAGAGGCACAGTCGTGCCTCCCGAAAAAGAAAAAAAATACATTTTATTTTTATTTTCTTCCACGAGAGGTGCAGTCGTGCCTCCCGGAAAAGAAAAAATACATTTTATTTTTATTTTCTTCCACGATAGGCACATATTTACTTCTCCTGGAGTCACGGATTTGTTTCTTCCAAAAGGAAAAAAACATGCTCCTAGTTCGGGTTTTTTTGTTCGATTTTTTCTTTAAAAAAAAGTTCGTCGAAACCTATCAACATAGGATCTGGTTTTGAAGATCTCTACGCGAGGAATCCAACTTGAAAACGGTTCGAGATTTGGACGCACGGTTTAAGAGATAAACCATTTTGAATAAACTAATCTACGAAAAAAGGAAAACTCCCAGCTTACGACAAATGGCGTGCATGCATTGTGCCACTTGTCACAATCTGAGAATGTGTAAGTAACCTTTGCAAAGAGTACTTTTTAATTAGTGATTTCTACAACATGGTCATCGGGAAGCTCATCTCCGTAAGGCCCATGCCCAGACGAGGCCGGCCCATAAGTCAAATCAAACTTGGGAAAGGGCCGAGCAGCAAGGAGGCCATGGTCCAAAGTCACCCAGGGGCGCGAGAAACTGGCTTTTTCAGTTGAATGATGCTCTCGATCACAAGTCTTACACAACAATGGTGGTGACTCTCTAGGCAATATGGTATGCGAGGAGGCAGGCTATCCACGAGGGTATTTTCCAATCCCCGATGCATACTTCATCTTTTGTGACCCATTATATAAACGAGCTGGAGCAGATAACTAAACCGGAGGAGCCTCATAACACAACAGGGGCCCGAACTGAAGGACCAAGGAGCTGGCTAGCTTCACTTGTTGGGGTGGCAAAAATAAATGTTGATGGAGCTGTGGCGCGCCATAGACGGGGTGGGGCTGTTTCAGCTGTGTGTCGAGACCACAAAGGATTATATATGGGCTCCTCGGCGGTGGTTTATCGAGGCATCACTGATCCCACAACCTTGGAAACATTTGCATGCAGGAACGCGTTAGCACTTGCAGATGATCTACAGGAAACAAATTTGATAGTTGCTTCGGACTGCCAAGGAGTGGTGATCGACATAAACCAAGGGACAGGAGGTCCGCACCCGGCTATTATACATGAAATAATGGGCCGGAAAGATACATTTACTTCGGTCTTTTTTGTTCATGAGCGTAGAAATCACAATTTCAAGGTTCATAATCTCGCTAAGTTTGCAAGTAATTTAGAGGTAGGTCGGCATGTTTGGTTGGGAACACCTCATGACCAACGCCTTGTACCTATGAACATTGCTATTATTCAATAAAGTGACGAGATTCCTAAAAAAAAACTAGGGGTGCGAGAGGCATCGCTCTCCATAGAGAGAGCCAGCGTACCGTCCAAAAAAATAGAGAGAGCCAGCGTGTCAGGAAAAATATCATGAGCAGAGCGAGTGCAAAGTTGCAAACTCACGCCCCGTCAAAAGACCCCTAAGAGAACGCCCCGTCAAAAAAAAAGTTGCAAACTCAAGCCCCTGCGTGCCGGATACGACTGTGCGCGCTCGGCTGCTCCTGGGGTTTCGTCCCCTCGGCTCGACCACAGTTCCGCTCGGCCCGCGACGCCAACTCGATCGGCTCCAGCTTCCAGGAGCGTGCGATCCCATCTGTCTTCCCCACGCACACGGGCATGGCGCACGAGGCACGACCCGGCCCACGATCCCGCCACGAGTAGCCTGCCGCGCACAAGGCGCCGCCGCAACCCCTCGTGCGCCGAGCTCCTCCGCATGCCGCACGGCCGCCCCCATCACGTCTCCCTTGCTATCTTTTGATCTGTCGAGTTGCCGAGGAGGCAAGGACCCAAGCATGTAGTACATCAATGGACACGTTGCCAGGGGCGGAGCCGCCTCAAAGAAATACAGTAGGTTCCACTATTAATACGTGCATGGGCATGCGCTAATGGCCGGAGATTACTGCCTAATTTTGTTATTTAAGCCCATAGTCATGTAGTTTTGCACGCATCAAAGCCCAGGATGCAACAAAAATAGCCCATCTACCTGATGCCCACATATATATAGACGATAGATCGTGGACTCCTCGTCGTTCGTTAGGTCTGTTCTTGCCTCACGAAGATCCGTCTATCTCGCTGCCAGGACGCTAGGACGTCTGCCGCCGGCCCCAAGTCGCTGACCATGGACTTGATTGCTGGCTTGTCGAGGCAGCCGAGTACCCCGCGAATACGGCGGCTGCCGCTGATCGCCCTTGGTCGCTTGCGTACGCCCACACACAACCAGATAGTTAGGCAAGGTACATACACAGTATTATCCTATATATACAGAAGTTTTGCTAGGATGATGTAACCCCTTTTGCTTTTGTTTGGCTGTATACTTTGTTAGTTGGAAAACAAAGATAATTTTTCACGCTAGTTGCCTCAATCTCAAATTTATGCTAGTGCCGAAAAAATTGGATCTAGACATTGCTAATAGTGACAGTAGAGCTATATTTTTGTTTAAAAAAAGCCAAATAAAGTATGGCAAGTTTTAAATTTTTTTTTCAGAAACTAGTACTATGAGTCTAAGTATTTGAGATGATTTGATATTACCTATATATTTCCAAACATATGTGGATACACTAGATTGATATATCGTACTGTAGTACTACACTTTTGATTGTCATCACTTGCCCCCCTCATGTTCAAATCCTGGCTCCGCCCCTGCACGTTGCAGCACCAGCAGGATGCGGCCGCCTTCCCATCAATCCTAGAGCTCCGTCGCCCCGCGTTACCGAACGGCACATGTCCAGTAGGAAAAACGACGGCACAAGATGGCCAACGAGATGAGAGAGACCATGAAAATACTCGGTTGTGGAGAACAACGGCCAGTCGTCGAACTGCACCACTGAGCCAAGGGAACGAAGCCAGAAGCTGCCGCGCGTCGTCCGTCGGATGCCGAGCGCGGACAGGTCTCAGCAGATCGTACTATCCGGTACGCAGGGACGTCGGCCTGCACAGCTTTTTTTTTCTTTCGGCGTGGGTGCTGACGCTTGCCCTGTGCAGCTATCATCAGCCAGCAGTACCATGCGCGGCTTTGCTTGGTCGGGCAGCTCAGGCTGGGGCTGCCAGCGTGTCGATGTGGGATGTGGGAGCTTTGCCGTGTGCACTGCCTTGCAGCTATCTTCATCTGTGGGGCCCACCTGCCTGGCGTCCGGGGGTACCAGACCAGGGTTCGGCTACCATCCACGGTTTGGTCTTCTTGGTCTTGGTCGGGCTGCTCAGGCTGAGGCTGCAGGATATGCGCGCAGCTTGCGGAAGGGGCAAGGAGCTGGGCGTCGATCAAAAGTGCTGAAGCTGGGGGCGACCGCCTTTCACCAAAACGGCAAGCGCGTCCACATGAGCGGCCAGGCCGCATGGCACCAAAGAAGGCGGGCAGGCTCGACAGCAGCCATGCAGACCGGGCCCGCGGCCAGTGGCCCCGGGGCAGCTAACGGCTCAGAGACGCCGTTACTGAGCGAGCAGCAAGAGAGCCGAAGCAACATGGCACGCACCTGCCAAGCCCTGCCGGATCACTCAATTGCCTCACGATTCATAAAGTAGTTGAATCCCGCATGCGGCCACAGTAAGTTTTTTGTTTTAATCGTCAAAACTTACATTTTTGTACCAAGTCTCAAAAGTTGAAATCTTTAAATTCGTCAAAATATATTTCAAATGTATCTTATTTCAAAGCCCACGTCATGAGAAATATGACTATGAAAACGAAGATTAATTGAAATTTTTATTCAAAAATATGAAAAATAGAAAATCGAGAGCCCAAAGAAAAATCACGCGTCAATGACTCGGTGTATGTATTAATTTTATTTATCGTTCGGACTAGTGTAGGCTGGGCCGTCCCATAGATATACGGGGCCCAGGGGCAAGACAACAACAAGGGGCCCTTCTTGAAACAAAAGCTCAAATTAAATATCCTATGCATAGCATTGATTGATTATCTTTGGACTCTTAAGACTGGGAGTACAACTATTTATCGATTAAGAGAACTGTATCATGACGGTAATGAAACAATACAACTCCACAAAAGATTGATTTCTGAATTGTCAATGGAGACATTTCTTTTTCTGCACTGACCTTGTCGAAAGTGGTTGCTACTTAAAACATTTGTGTTACCATGAGATATAAAACTAATGCATCAACTTACATTTGTTTCTGGATCCTCCCCAATCTGCATGTTCTTCACATAAAAATTCTTCACCGAAATAATAACTCACCTCTTCCAAACTATCCTGCATAAGGCATGGCAAAGCAAACTGACTATTTCATGTTTATACTATGATGATCAAAACATGCAGATTCCCTCAAAGAATTACTAGTTTGAATTACTTAGCAATTGATCCCTTTTGGGATTCCACTACCGGACAAATAATTTCTTGAAGACATGTCACTAAATAAGCTGCATAAAAATGGTTAATACAAGGATCAACAGCACCTGAAAACGAAATGATGGATGTAGATGGCTTGATCCATATGCCGCAGTAATCAGCACGAACAAAAATACAACACCATGAGGTGAATAAAATTTCTCCCTTCTCTAGTCTCCTGCCTGAGCACTCTCCCACGTTTGGATCCAATGAAGAACAGAAGAAGGCCCATGTAGATTTGGTGGATGTGCGATGTGGAATCCTACGCAGAGCTATTTATCAATGAATCTCTGAATTACGGAACAGAATTACTGGAACGAGAACATCTACCCTCTCGGTCTCTCTCCAAAGTCTAGGGAGCGAGCAGAGCGTTGAGAAGGAAGGAGAGCCGATTGGGGAATCACGCCAACGACACTAGAATCGAAGAGGTGCGGTAGGGGCGGCTGGCGGCGCTGAGCCTGCGATTGGGGAAGCAAAGGAGTCGCAGGTCAAGTGCAGACAGACTGCGATCGATTTCTTGGGCCTTAAATTTTTTCGTGTATTTTCTGGGCGGCCTGAAAGAATACTACCTGGCCCGAGACCCCTGCCTCCCCGGGGCCTGCTACCTCTTGAGCACTGCGTTGGTTTTCCCTTGAAGAGGAAAGGGTGATGCAGTAAAGTAGCGTACGTATTTCCCTCAGTTTTTTAGAACCAAGGTATCAATCCAGTAGGAGACTATGCTCGAGTCCCACGCACCTACACAAACAAATAAGAACCTCGCAACCAACGCGATAAAGGGGTTGTCAATCTCTTCACGGTCACTTACGAGAGTGAGATCTGATAGAGATGATAAGATAATATTTTTGGTATTTTTATGATAAAGAGTAAAAGTAAAGAAAGCAAGGTAAATAGTAATGGAAATAACGGGAGATTAATATGATGAAAAATAGACCCGGGGGCCATAGGTTTCACTAGTGGCTTCTCTCAAGATAGCATAAGTATTACGGTGGGTAAACGAATTACTGTCGAGCAATTGGTAGAATTGAGCATAGTTATGAGAATATCTAGGTATGATCATGTATATAGGCATCACGTCCATGACAAGTAGACCGAAACGATTCTGCATCTACCACTATTACTCCACACATCGACCGCTATCCAGCATGCATCTAGAGTATTAAGTTCATAAGAACGGAGTAACGCTTTAAGCAAGATGACATGATGTAGAGGGATAAACTCATGCAATATGATATAAACCCCATATTTTTATCCTCGATGGCAACAATACAATACGTGCCTTGCTGCCCCTGCTGTCACTGGGAAAGGACACCGCAAGATTGAACCCAAAGCTAAGCACTTCTCCCATTGCAAGAAAGATCAATCTAGTAGGCCAAACCGAACTGATAATTCAAAGAGACTTGCAAAGATAACCAATCATACATAAAAGAATTCAGAGGAGATTCAAATATTGTTCATAGATAATCTTGATCATAAACCCACAATTCATCGGATCTCGACAAACACACCGCAAAAGAAGAGTTACATCAAATAGATCTCCAAGAGAATCGGGGAGAACTTTGTATTGAGATCCAAAAAGAGAGAAGAAGTCATCTAGCTAATAAGTATGGACCCGAAGGTCTGAGGTAAACTACTCACACATCATCGGAGAGGCTATGGTGTTGATGTAGAAGCCCTCCGTGATCGATGTCCCCTCCGGCAGGACGCCGGAAAAGGCCCCAAGATGGGATCTCATGGGTACAGAAGGTTGCGGCGGTGGAATTAGGTTTTCGTGGTCGCTTCTGATGGTTTGGGGGTACGTAGGTATATATAGGAGGAAGAAGTAGGTCGGTGGAGCCACGAGGGGCCCATGAGGGTGGAGGGCGCGCCCGGGGGCTAGGCGCGCCCCCTACCTCGTGGCTTCCTCGTCTGTTGCTTGACGTCCACTCCAAGTCCTCTGGATCACGTTTGTTCCGAAAATCACGTTCCCGAAGATTTCATTCCGTTTGGACTCCGTTTGATATTTTTTTTTTGCGAAACACTGAAATAGGCAAAAAACAGCAATTTGGGTTGGGCCTCCGGTTAATAGGTTAGTCCCAAAAATAATATAAAAGTGTATAATAAAGCCCATTAATCATCTAAAACAGAATATAATATAGCATGGAACAATAAAAAATTATAGATACGTTGGAGACGTATCAGGGACCAGGGCGGGCGCCCTGTTTGCCCGGCCTATGGGCCGGGCCTGAGTGTAGGCACTTGAGTGTAGGAAACGGAATTGTAGCATCTGAGTGCTCCACCCCCCCTAATGAACATTAAGTTCAGAAAAATACCGATAAATTTGAAAAATAAACTAAGATTTTGGGATATCAAACTTGGGTGTCCGATCTACTTTCGTGTGAAACTTCATGCAAAAATAGCCAGAAATGTATTCGTGGCAAAAAAGACAAAATAATCTATGTATAAGAAAATTTGTTTGGATGGATTTTTGTTCAAACGGTATTTTCTTCGTTGCCGATACGTTTCCTGCTATTTTTTCATGAAACTTCACATGAGAGTAGATTGGAAACCCATGTTTGACATCCCAAATTTTATTTTATTTTTTATTTTTTGGGTACTTTTTACATTTAATATTCGCATAGGGGGGTGGGGGCACCTAGGAGCTCCCGTGTATTTTCCCTTGAGTGTAGCACTTGAAGAAAAAATAAATTGAAACAATAGTGCTTCCACCAAATGCTAGGAGGGTCCCACCGTTGTGAAAAAACTAGCACCTTCCGCCGTTGTGAGCACTAGGCTAAAATGCCTTCCACCATTTTGAGCAGTTGAAAAAATAGATAGTGTGGCAGTTGAAGAAAAAAATTGAGACGATAGTGCTTCCGCCAAATGCCTTAAGCCAAACAACAACAAAAAAATTAGCAGCGGCCTTCTGCCATCTGGCCGGAGAGACATGATACATGATGACTTTTCATTCGTTATTATGCGGATGTCTGAACTTCCGCAAAACCCCCCTATTTGGTTCCGATTTACAGGATTCTAGATAAGTTTATACTAAATCAACGACATTTATTTCGGGCCGGAAGGAGTATTAGACATCATTTTACGTTGAAAGCTACTCACGTCTATACCAATATAAAAAGATCCAAGCCATCTGCACCGTCAAATCATGTTATCTAGCGGTTCAAATCGCTTCAATGTTGAGCACCAAATACGTTTAACGCTCTAATTACCCACCACTGTCATTGGTTATAAACTCAATGCTATCCCATGAAATCTGCCATGTAACTAATATCCTACCATTTCCGTGAAAAAAGTAACTGATATCTTACCAAATACCAACGTGCAACAAATATATCTTACCTAATATAACGTGCAACTAATATCCTACCTAATATAAACGTGGATTGCACGTACATTATTACTAGTAAGAAGAAAAGAGGATAATGCTGATGGAAGTGAAGTTAGTCCAAATTTCACTTATCCCTTTTGAGACCCCATGACAGATTTTTGTTTACCTCGTTTAAAAGTTGTGCCACATTTGCGGACATGGAGTTTCTTAGCTCATATGAGCTTGGGTGAATAGTAACGATCATAGGGTAAAACTAAAATATAAGAAAATGAAGAAAAAACAACAAATTAAAAACAAGAGAACAATATAAAATGAAAAACAGAGACAAAAAAGGGAAACTGGAAGGGGAGTCTCCCAAATTGCCAGCGACTCTGTTGCTATTGCAACGACAAGGAGTGATCCGCCACAGGGCGAACCGGCAAGCAACGACAAGGCCAGGCCCAGGAGGATCCAGAAGCGGCCTGCTCGGTCATTTGGGCCGGAATGGGTCTAGTAGACAACTGTATAAGTAAACAGATGACACTTGTAACGGGTGGGCGACGGAACGGCTTCAGCCGGCTGGATAGGATAGGAGTGACTGGTGTGCGTTGTTCCTCTGTTCTTCTCCTCCTCCTACGATTGAAATTTGAATTTGTAAGCAACTAGACACTAAATCGAAGAGAGAGTAATTGGTGCTTACAATTGGCATCAGAGCTACAGATCCTGGCGCAACAAGTTCCGAGCCACCACCCGCACGCGATGAGATTCGCGGCGCGTCGTCGCCGAGAAATCATGGAGAGCTTGTCGCCGGCGACGAAGGCGGTGTACGAGTTCCTCAAGGCCGACTTGGCGGAGTCCCTTGACGTGCGGTTCAAGAGGCAGGATGGGGAGGCCTCCAAGTCGATGCGCTCCATCGTGGGTGATCTGACGACGCGGATCGACGACCTCAAGATGTCGATCGGGGTCGACATGGATGAGATCCGTGCCGGAATGGAGCGACCGCCGACCACTAACTCGTCGTCCATGGGCAGCCGCCAGCAAGCAAGTCCGGTCCAGATGGGCGGAAGCGATGGAGGTGTGGAGAGCAGCCGCTCAGCTCCACCTGTCAAGGGAAAGGATCATGCTCCATACGTTCCTCCCCCAGCCAGAGGTATGAGATCAGAGCTCAACCCAGTCCAATCATCTCGCTACACTGAATTCCATCGAGAGAATACTGAGCACTTCGGTTTTGGTCCTCGTATTGATCTGCCTCGGTTCGATGGCACCAATCCGAGACTATGGCAAACGAGATGTGAGGATTATTTCAGCATGTGTGGAACGCCCCGTCAGCTATGGATACAGTTTGCCTCCACCATGTTTGAAGGACCGTCAGCTCGATGGTTGGAGTCTATGCAGCGCAGAGTTTCGGATGCGTCGTGGGAGGAATTCTGCAGGTTGTTGCAGTGTCGTTTTGGTCGCAATCAGCATCAGGCGCTGGTGCGCAAATTTCACAGCATCTCTCAAGTTGGCACCGTAGAGGAGTATGTGGAACAGTTCGCTGAATTATATGACCAATTGTCAGCATATGAAGCGGTACCTGAATCAGTTCACTATGTTACCAAGTTCATTGATGGGTTAAATCCTGCAATCAGAGTGATGGTTGCACTACATCAGCCCCAAGACTTGGATGGAGCATACGTGGGGCAGAGATCATCAGTGTAAACAAGCAGTCTCATTACATGTTGTGTAGGAAATGGTGGAATTTTTCCAATGCACTAGCAGTAATGGTTCAGAAACTGATGATGAGGAAGTTAATCTTATGGCCTTATCAGAAGCTGCAGAAGGGAAATCGTCCAAAAGCAAGGCATTCCAACTGATGGTTGACATTAATGGACAGCAGAGAACCTTTTTAGTGGACTCTGGTAGTACTCACTCATTTATAGATACTGCCACCGCTGCAAAATTACCAGTCCTGAAGGAATGTACAACAATCAAGGTCAGAGTTGCAAATGGAGGAATCATGAACTGCTGCAGTTACATTCCCCAGTGTTAGTGGTCAGTGCATGGAATTTTGTTTGAACATGATCTCAGAGTTTTACCCCTCAGTTGTTATGATGGAATTTTGGGAATGGACTGGTTATCAAGGTACAGCCCAATGACAGTTGACTGGGAACAAAAGTGGATGACATTTACTGTCAATGGAAAAACAGTAACATTGCAAGGAATAGCACCAGTAGAATTTGCTTATACCATCATTTAACTGTCAGTAGTAACTGAGGAAAATGCAGCTAAGGTACTACCAGAAATTCAGGAGTTGGTTGAGGAATATAAAGATGTTTTCTCAATTCCTGTTGGACTTCCACCAGAAAGAGCATGTGATCATTCTATTCCCCTCATACCAGGTGCTAGGCCCTTTTCTCTCAAACCATATAGATTGGCCCCTGAATTAAAGGACGAAGTTGAGAAACAAATTCAGGAAATGCTTGACTCTGGAGTAATTAGAAGAAATAACAGCCCCTTCTCTTCTCCCATTCTGTTGGTCAAAAAGAAGGATCACACTTGGAGATTGGTTGTGGACTACAGACATCTGAATGCAATCACTATTAAGGGAAATTTCCCTATGCCAGTAATTGATGAGTTCCTGGATGAACTGCATGGAGCTCAATGGTTCACCAAGCTTGATCTTAGGGCTGGGTATCATCAAATCAGACTAGCTCCTGGTGAAGAATATAAGACTGCATTTAAAACACACCATGGTCACTTTGAATTCAGAGTGGTGGGCTATGGTCTTACTGGTGCACCTAACACATTTCAGGGAGCAATGAATGTCACATTATCTCAGGAACCAGAAATGTTGAGATATTTTGTGTTAGTATTCTTTGATGATATTCTTATTTTCAGTAAAACTCTGAAACAACATCTTCAACATGTCAGAAGAGTACTGCAGGTGCTAAGGAGAGATCAGTGGTATGTCAAAATGTCCAAGTGTGAGTTTGCATCTCAAAAATTACTTTATCTGGGCCACATCATTAGCAAGGATGGTGTGTCAACAGACCCAGAAAAGATCAACACTATAGAACAGTGGCCAGCACCTATTTCTGTTAAGGAAGTTAGAAGTTTCCTGGGCTTGGCAAGATACTACAGGAAATTTATTCGCCATTTTGGTGTGATTGCAAAACTCCTGACCAATCTTCTACGCAAGGGCAACATCTTTGTGTGGACTAGCATAGAAGAAACAGCTTTCCAAACTCTTAAGGATGCATTAGTAACTGCCCCAGTCTTGGCCTTGCCTGATTTTCAAAAAGTGTTCACCATTGAGACAGATGCTAGTGACTGTGGTATTGGAGCAGTTTTAATGCAAGAGGGGCATCCTCTTGCTTTTGTCAGCAAGGCATTGGTCCCACGCAATCAGACTCTCTCAGTGTATGAAAAGGAGTTCTTGGCCATCTTGCTAGCTATAGAACAGTGGTGCTCTTATTTGCAACTCAAAGAGTTTCAGATAATCACTGATCAGAGAGCCTTGGTCAGTTTGACAGAGCAACGACTGCATACAGTTTGGCAGCAAAAAGCACTTACCAAGTTGATGGGGTTAAACTATAAGATAGTATACAGGAAGGGAGCTAATAATCGAGCTGCAGATGCTCTTTCTCGTAGACCTCACCCAACAGCAGACTGTTACATGATATCTTCAGTTCAGCCAGCTTGGATACAAGAGATCATACAGAGTTACTCAGTTGACATGGCCACTCAGGCAATTCTGTAGAAATTAACTATTGATCCTAATGCTGATCCAAAGTTTACATTACATGATGGACTATTGAGATATAAGAAGAGGATCTGGATTGGTGCAGACGAACAGTTGCAGCACAGAATCATTGTTAACTTGCATGCTAGCTCAGCGGGTGGCCACTCTGGTTTCCCAGTAACATTCAGAGGAATTTCTCAACTCTATTACTGGAAGAATATGAGAAACATGATCAAATCTGTTATGCAAAAGTGTGAAACTTGCCAGCTGGCTAAACCTGAGAGAGCACCATACCCAGGATTATTGCAGCCACTACCAATACTCTCCAAACCATGGGAAATGGTGACGATGGATTTCATTGAAGGGTTGCCTCCATCTCGACAATTCAACTGTATCCTGGTGGTCATCGACAAATTATCCAAGTATTGTCATTTTATTGCTCTGAAACACCCTTATACTGCAAGCACAGTAGCAGAGGCCTTCTTGGATCGTGTGTATCGTCTTCATGGATTGCCAGTGTCCTTGGTGTCGGACCGTGATCCAATTTTCACTAGCTCTTTTTGGAAGGAATTCTGCAACAGAACAGGCATCAAGCTCGGAATGAGTTCAGGCCAGCATCCACAGACAGACGGGCAAACTGAACGCGTCAATCAACAAGTCGAGGGATATCTTCGCTGTTTTATCAGCGCTCACCCTCATTGTTGGTCGCAGTGGCTCCCGCTTTGCGAGCTGTGGTACAATTCCAATTGGCACTCATCCACAGGACATTCTCCATTTGAAGTGGTCTATGGGCATGTACCTCGTTACTTTGGTATTTCTCCTGCTGATGCGGTTGCCAGTTCTGATGTTCACCAGTGGTTAGAGGACCGTCATGTGATCATGGAGTCAGTTAAACAGTAGTCTCTGCGAGCCCAGCAACGCATGAAAATACAAGCTGACAAACATCATACTGAAAGGTCGTTTGAAGTGGGTGACTCTGTTTTTCTCAAGATGCAACCCTACATTCAAACTTCTATTGCTCCGCGGGCGAATCACAAGTTGGCATTCAAGTACTTCGGTCCCTTTCCAATTACGGAGAAGGTTGGCGCGGTGGCTTACAAACTAGCTTTGCCTGAAAAC
This sequence comes from Aegilops tauschii subsp. strangulata, assembly GCF_002575655.3. Classification (NCBI taxonomy): domain Eukaryota; kingdom Viridiplantae; phylum Streptophyta; class Magnoliopsida; order Poales; family Poaceae; genus Aegilops; species Aegilops tauschii. The sequence goes on from NC_053037.3 coordinate 510,122,658, forward strand.
TGCCGCATTCATCCGGTCTTCCATGTTTCCTTGCTCAAAAAGCACATCAAAGCTGATCAAGAGGTACTTCCTATGCTGCCCTCTCCTGATGCACTTTTGCAGGTTCCAGCCAGAATCCTTGATCGCCGCTTGGTTCAACGAGGAAACAAGTCGATCGCTCAAGTTTTGATCAAGTGGAGCCGTTCGCCTGAATCCATGGCTACCTGGGAGGACCAGGAGACGCTGAAGCAAAACTTTCCTCGGGCACCGGCTTGGGGGCAAGCCGCTTTGGTTCAAGGAGGGATTGTCAGCGACTCTGCTGCTATTGCAACGACAAGGCGTGATCCGCCACAGGGCGAACCGGCAAGCAACGACAAGGCCAGGCCAGGAGGATCCAGAAGCGGCCTGCTCGGTCATTTGGGCCAGAATGGGTCTAGTAGACAAGTGTATAAGTAAACAGATGACACTTGTAACGGGTGGGCGACAGAACGGCTTCGGCCGGCTGGATAGGATAGGAGTGACTGGTGTGCGTTGTTCCTCTGTTCTTCTCCTCCTCCTCCGATTGAAATTCGAATCTGTAAGCAACTAGACACTAAATCAAAGAGAGAATAATTGGTGCTTACACAAATAGTTTACTTGGTCCGGCCGGTATCTTCGTGTAGCGATTACATGGTACGCGCTAGGTGGCTATCGAGCAACCTATGCGCCAAATAGGAAACGCCATTTCTCCACAGGTCCTTCGTTATCTTGGTCGAATTTTCTCCACGGAACGACGTGGTCATCCAGAAATTCATCTCCGTCACCCAGGGCCAGGGGCGCGAGAGGCATCGCTCTCCACAGCGAGAGCCAGCGTGTCGGGAAAAATATCATGAGTAGACCAAGTGCAAAGCTGCAAACTCACGCCCCATCAAAAAACAGTTGCAAAACTCACGCCCCTGCGTGCCGAATACGAGTACGACTGTGCGCGCTCGGCTGCTCCTGGGGTTTCGTCCCCTCGGCTCGATCACAGTTCCGCTCGGCCCGCAGCGCCAACTTTTTTGAACAAGCAAAGGCACCAAAAGGTGCCACATATTTCATACAGCTCAAAGAGATTGAACAAAGTGTGTTACATAGATCTGCCAAAGATGGAAAGAAAAGATGCAGAAACTATGAGGGGGAGCTGAAGAAAGGATCCTAGTAGGGCAAAGTGGCCAGAAGCACTATGCCGCGAGCAACATGATCAGAACTAGAGGAGAAAACATCTGAGAAAAAGAAAACAAAGAAGACTCTGATCTCCTCCGAACAAGCAGCCCAAAGAATGAATCGATGGGCAAGAAAACTGCCAACAACATTATGTGCCAGAGATGCTTGACCTGCCTTAGAAGCAATGCACCGTGTGCAGTTGAATACCTGCAAGTTGAAAGTTTGAAAGAAGGGCCACCACTGGACATGGAGAATTTGAGTGAGATGAGCAAAACAAGCAACTTGCGTCTCTCCGACAGATCGGAAAACCTGTTGAGACAGATTATGAGCGACACCATTGATTTCCCTGGAAACATGAAACACTTGAGCAGCTAAATTAGACGTAACTTTGAGAAAAGTAGCCAACTCTTTTCTAATGTTCCAATGAGCAGCAGAATCTGAAATATTTCTTGAGGCAGCAGCAGAAGCAAGAGAAAGACAGTCTGTCAGAAACGTGGGATTAGTAATATTAAGCTGAGCGGCAAGGTGAGCTGCACAAGAAAGGGCAACTGCCTCGGCTTGAAGGGGAGTTGAAGTTGAAGAGGCCAAAGCTTGAACCTGAATACTGATCTCACCTTGATCCGAAGGCATGGAAATATAAACACCTATACCTGTGCCCACATGTCCTCGAGCGAGTCCTGGGATTTTGGACGATCTAAATGCTGCATCAGAGAAAATTTTAGTCCCAAAAATTAACAAATCTGATTTAAGCGTTTTGCCCTGCTTAGGTAAAATATGAGTAGAATGATGATTAGTAGAAAGAGGCTGCTCAGAAGAAGGATTGTGAAGATTACGCAAATGCCCAAAGTCCAAAGTTGTAGCAGCAAAATTAACCTGATGAGGACGATGATTTTTCCTATCAAAAAGAAAATCATTTCGAGCTTTCCACAGGCACCATAAAAAATTAAGAACATTCTGAATAGACGCATGAGGGTGACTCATATTAATAAGAAAGATGAGAATGGAATGCATAGAAGAGTGCCCTTGAGTAAGAACATCCGCTCGAATAAACCAAGGCGAAGAAAACCAAGCTGCTCTCGCGAAGTCGCAGAGAAAAAGAGGTGAAATTCATCCTCCTGCTGTCCGCATCTACAACAAGATGGAGAGATGTGAACAGAGAAGCGGCCAGCTCTCATGCCCGTAGGCAAAGCCCTACGAAGAAGTCTCCAAGCAAAAGTTTGAACACGAGGGAGCAAATTTTTTTGCTTCCAAATGAGCTTGAGAAAGTCTTTCAAATCCAAAGGAATATCCATAGGGGCATTTCTAGGATTATTATGAAGCTCCTGGAGGCAAAGCTTGTAAGCAGATTTAGAAGAGCAAATACCATTTGGGGTGAGATCCCAACACAGCAAATCCGGACCATCATCATCAATAATTTCAGTGTTAACAATTTGAGACGCAAGAGGCTGCTGGAAAAGAGAAAATATGAGATCATGATTCCAACTTTTTTGACGAGGCAGCCAAAGCTCCCTAACAAGAGAGGGGTAAATAAAACCAGCTTGTTGGGGAATAAGAGAATCATAAATAGTATGCCACAAATTACACCAAGGCATGCTCCATAAAGAAAGATTACCACTCGTGAGTTGATAAAAAGCATGACATGTCAGCTTAGGCAACATTTTCAAAATAGAGGCCCAAAAAGCAGATTTAGGAAGGGTTGTAGTGGCTCTCCAAATTGAAGTATCAGGGAAGTATTTAGCCTTAAGCACAAGGTATAGATGAGAAGAAGGGGCTTTAGCTAACCTCCAAGCAGCTGAGAGAATGAGGCTTTCATTAATTGCTTTAAGCTTCCTAATACCCAAGCCACCTTCTGTTTTAGAATTACAAATATCTTTCCAGGCCCTAAGGCAAAGACTCTTTTTAGAGTCAGTCTCTCGAACACCTGTCCACCAGAAGTTTCTTATAACAGCCGTGAGTTTAGCAATGAATTTCTTAGAAAACAAGATATTTGCCATGTAATAAACAGGAATAGCCGAGAAAACTGAGCGAATTAGTTCAAGTCTAGCAGCATGAGAGAGCATGTTTTCTTTGTAAGAAGGCAGCTTATTTAAAAATTTATCAAGAACAAAATTGTAAGCAGCCAATCTATTATTAGCAGGGAGAATGAGAGGATGACCAAGATGAGTGAAATTAGCATCAAGATTAGAAACAGGGAAAATATGCTTAATGTCTTGAATAGTAGCCTGAGAAACATGCAAGCTAAACAAGATTGCAGATTTGCTCCAGTTGGGAGTTTGGCCAGAGAGATCACAAAATTGCTGAATAAGATTCGCCATAGTCTGAGCTTCATGATGGGTGGCCTGACCACAAACCAAAAGGTCATCTGCAAATAGAAGGGAATGAACCGAAGGGCAACTTGGACCAAGAGAAATTCCCTGCAAATGGTTAGCCTGAAGCGCCTCATTAAGAGCAATCAAAAGTTCATTAATGGCAATAACAAACAAGTAAGGGGACATAGGACAGCCTTGTCGAATCCCTCAAAAACTTTTAAATTTATGAGAAGGCTGCCCATTAATAAGAACAGAAAATGTGGGAGAAGAGATGCATGCATGCACTAAATTAATGAAATGAGCATGCAGCCCTTTACGAGTAAGCGCAAGAACAATGAAGTCCCATTCAAGTCTATCAAAAGCTTTAGCAAGATCAATTTTTAGCATGAAGGCATCATGTTTCCAAGATTTGAGAGAGAAAGAGTGAGCTATCTCTTGAGCAATAATAATATTATCACCAATTCTTCTACCCTCAATAAAAGCATGTTGGGCAGGATCTATATAATCAGGAAGGTGAGGTTTAATCCTGTTAGCAAGAGATTTGGCAATGATCTTATAAACAACATTACAAAGACTAATAGGCCGGTAATCCATAAGCACTTGAGGAACAAGTTTTTTAGGAATGAGAGCAATGTTGGTGTTATTAATATGAGGAGGAAGAACTCCAGAAAGATAAAAACTAACAACAAGCTGAGTTACCTCGTCTCTGATCCAGTCCCAAGTAGCTAAATAGAACTCAACATTAAAACCATCCGGACCTGGAGAAGCATTAGGTTTCATATCCTTCAGAATCTGCAAAATCTCATGATTGTCAGGCAGAGCATAGGTGGGATCCAAAGAGCCACTGGGCCATTGTGTTGAAAGGTAAGGATTACCCACATTATCATTCGGGGAAGAGAAAATGTAGCGAAAATAGTTAACAAAGGTATTCGTGATAGCAGCAGGATTGAAATGAATCATATTATTCGCATCCTTAACAGAGCAAATGGTATTTCTCTTCCTACGCTTAACAACAGCTTGGTGGAAAAAATTAGTATTACGGTCACCAGCAACAGCCCATTTGTTCTTACTACATTGCTTATAGAACTGATTAAGTTTAGAAAGAGTGAACTCATACCTAGTAGTGAGAGAAGTTTCCAAATTATGGTCCTGTTGCTGTAAAGGAAGTTGCTGCAGTTGATTGATACGAGCTTCCAATTCCAAAAGATCATTCCGAAGAGGCTTCTTCTTCTTGCACCACATTTTCAAAGACCCTGCCAAAGAAGTGGACTTTGCTGCAAAAGAATGTGAGGGACTAGCATTCCAGGCAGATTTAGCAAAGGCATGAAAATCTTTCTCCATCAACCACCAATTTTAAAATTTGAAAGTTTGCCGAGGCTTGACAAAATTACCTTTAGTAGACACCAAAATGGGGGCATGATCACTCAAAATAATAGGCAGATTAAGAACTTTGGTATTAGGGTAATGCATGCACCACTCAGAATTAACTAAACAACGGTCAAGGCGTCTATAAATAGGATTAGAAGTGTGTTGTCTACCGCGCCAAGTATAGGCTGGACCACAATAACCAATATCAAACAAACCACAATTTTTGACAAGGGAACGAAAAGCATGCATACGATAGTAATTCACATAGCCATTACAACCATCAATATCATACAGGATGTCATTCAAGTCCCCCAAACACATCATGGGGATACCCAGATTATCATACACAAAAGTAGAAACTTGATCCCAGATGGCACTAGTTTGCCTATGGTACGGGTCACCATATATACAAATCAAACAAAAGCTGACCCCCGAAGCTACATGAACTACTTTAGATAATATGTAGTGGAAAGCAGTACTATGAACAGAGACTTTAAGATCATCGGTCCACATCAGCCAAAGCCCTCCCGAAGCACCTCTAGAAGGAACAACAAAACCATTAGCAACATTAAACCTATTAACCAAATCAACAGAACGAACTTTGGAGGATTTGATTTCAGAAACAAACATTACCTGAGCTTTCGTGGACCGCATCAAATTAGCCAAGTAAAGCATACGGTCATTGCCGAGGCCCCAGCCCATACCTCGGCAATTCCAAGCAATGGCTCTCATGGCGCCCGAGGCGCGTTAGGGCCATGCGGCGCTGCCCAAGAAGAGGAGTGAGCCAAGTCTGCAATCTGTTGACCACGAAAGTCCACTTCATCCACGGTTTGACTGCCCCTGAGATCCACTATGTCGCCATGACGAGAGGAACTAAGGTTATCCTGAGCTTCCATCATGGTTTGAGCTCCGGTTCCAGACAAGTCACCCCTGTTGTTGAAGTGATCCACTTGAGGAGGAGAGAAAGCCCCTTGACGGGAATTGTCTGAATCTGCAGAAATAGATGTTGTAGGAGTCCGAATTGGCCATGGGTCATAGCAAGCAGCTGCCTCATTGCTCCGTTGCTCAACCATTCCGCTCTGACTAATAGTGGTCCCGAGATTCATGCTTGTCATAACCTTACTGCTGCTTCCGCACATAGCAGCGTTGTAACCCATTTGAGAGGTGCCATCAGAACGGTGCCAAGTGGAATGACTAATACGATGGCGAGAAATCCCACTGAAATGGGGACGCATACCCGTAGGCCTCCCAGATGGAGGAACATCCCACTTGCTAGGTCCAAATCGACGGCTGGCTCCCTTATCTGCTGTATGTTTGGGTGTAGCAAGGGCAACTGTGGCGGCTCCCAAAGTACCAGCTTGAGCTGCTGGGCCGTGGACAAGAACATCGGCGGGCGGAGCTCCGAGAATGCCCAATCCAGCATGAGTCTGCCTCTTGGGACGAGACACGACTCCGATCGGACCCGCATCAGCCGCGAAACCCTTCTGCGCTTCAGCACCTTCTCCATCACCAGGCACCCCGAGCCGCTTTGGCGGTGGGAGAGCCAAACCAGAGAGCGATTCCGACGGCCTTTTGGGACTGAATCTAGGAGAGGCCGGCGGAAGGCGATGGGAATCTGATGGAGGAGACTTATGGGGGGAAAGAGGAATAAAAGACTCTTTCTCACTAAGAATTTTGTCCTCCATAGCTGCTGAGATTGCAGTAGCAGTAGAAGTCTGAATGATGTGAGCAGCAGAGTGAGCGGGTAGACTGGGCAAATATGCGAGAGAAATAGGATTTGCAGGTGCATTCTGGCGGAAGGCATCTAGGATTGAAGACGAAGGGATAATAGAAGGGGACTGAGCAAAAGAAGTAGACTGTCCCTTATGCATCTGACTAGGTTGAATATCCTGCTGACGCAAATCTGTGCCATCACATTGCTTAAGAATGTTCACTTGTACATGAGGTGTGTATGGGAGATCTAAAAGAGACTGAGTTAATGGGCCAGACTGATTTGCATCTCCCAGCTGAGCCGGGACAGGCAGAGAAGCAGACTGCTGGGCTGAGGATGTGAGCAATTGAACTGTATTGCCTCCCGCGTTATTGCACTGCTTAGTTTGCACATCATCATTAACTGCAGTAGGTGGAGGCAAAATAACTCCGGCTGACACCATTGCATCACCGCTTGGACCATGGTCTGCAGACTGAGAAACCATGGAAGGAGCAACACTCTTCTGAAATTGCTTCTGTTGAAAATGCATCTCTGAATATTTTGATGTATCACCTTGCTGAAGTCGCTGAATCTGCTTATGAATTTCCTTCGGTGATAATTCTTTATTAACTACTTGTGAAATACCTCCCTCATCAGAGACCTTAGATTTCTCCTTAGAACTTTGCATGAATTGTTTCTGCAATCGAACTAGCTGCGGATTCAGAAAAGTTGAGAAAGAATCCATATCCTCCTGTATTTCGGAGTTCAGGTGTTTCGGGATGAGGTCGACATTAACCATCCATTGACCAAACCTAACTGAAGGAATTTGATCAAGAGAAATCTAGAGCCTTTGCCTTGAAATGAGGAGATTGTTCCTAGTAGGACAATACTGAACACTATGAAACATGAGCCCACAGAAAGTACAAATTCGACCAATCCTTTCATAAAACAAGTATATCCAAGCAGCAAGATCTTTGGCAAAAGAGACCCAAATCTTATCTCTAACTGAGATATTTACCTTAGCCTTGATTGTACCCCACATGTAGTCTGGTTTTGCATGAATCATAGCCTGACTGAATGGATGAAATTCTGATAATTAACCAACACTTTGCAAAATCTTAGTTAACAACTCCTGGGATCTAAATCTTGGAGGAACACCATACACACGGACAGTGACGAAGATTACATCAAACTTGTAGTCCTGAATATTTCTAGTCTGATCCTCTGGATCCATCCACTCAAGTAAGAAATTATCCGAACCCATACTCCAGGGCTGACGAGTAATCACAAACATGGCTGCCTCCAAAGAGCGGAAATGCGCAACAAAGATGTACCTTGAAAGCTGCGAAATCCCATGATAATTTTCTCTCCAGGCCCGAGACATGGACTGCTGCACCACTTGTAGAGAAAGAACTCTCGGAGATCCTCCAGTAACCGCAAGCTTCATAAGTATATTGTACCTGCTATCTTGTCCCTGCTCTTCCTTATTTTGGTCTGCCTGAATATGAAGAACTTCTAGATCTTGGATTGATAAGCTTTGCATATTGATTTCAATCCCAGGATCCAGTTGAAGAGATCCTGGAGGAATCATGAGCACTCCGTTGTCTTGCTCCTCCACCAGATCTTGCCCCTCCATCAGCCTCTTCTTCAAGAACAGATCCTCAAGAACAGCAAAAGCAGCAAAGCAACCAAGGAAACAGACTGCAAAGAACGGAAAGGAGAAGCAGGAGGAGAGAAATCAATTAGATTGAGGAGAAGAGGTAGGCGGAGAAAGGGAGGAGGAGAGGAAAAGATAGGATAAGAGTTCCCCGCAGCGCCAACTCGATGGATCGGCTCCAGGAGCGTGCGATCCCATCTGTCTTCCCCAAGCACACGGGCATGTCGCACGACCCACCCCACGACCACGTGTGGCCTGCCACGCACCAAGGAGCCGCCACAATCCGTACGTCGTGCGCCGAGCTCCTCGGCATGCCCTTCGTGTCAAGTTGCCAAGGAGGCGAGAGGAGTCAAGCATGTTCATCAATGGACACGTTGCAGCACGAGTATTATGCCGCCACCTTCCCAACAATTCTAGAGCTCCGTCGCCCCGCGTTACCGAACACGGCGCATATATATAGTACAGTAGGAAAAACGACGGCACAAGATGGCCAACTACGCACCCGTGAGCTAAGAGAATTAATTCACGAGACCATGCCTAGCCCCGCTACCGGTCCCTCGAGACTGCACGACAACGAGCGCGCGCCCGGAGCAGGCGTGCTGCGTACAGGTCACCGCCGTCGAGGAAAGCCCCCGCGAAGAGCGCCGTGACCGCCGTCGACGGGGCACACTTCGCCGGCGCTATTCGTCGACGACTGGGCCAATGGGACGAAACCAGAAGCGGCGCGCGTTCTCCGTCGGATGCCGAGCACGGACAGGTCTCAGCAAATCGTATCCTGACATCCGGTACGCAGGGACGTCGGCCTGCACAGATTCTTTCCTTCGGCGCGGGTGTTTGACGCTTGCCCTGTGCAGCTACCATCAGCGGTGGGATCCACCTGCATGGCGCCAGCAGTACCGGCCTACCAGGGTACCATACCATGCACGGCTTCGGCTTTGCTTGGTCGGGCAGCACGTACGGGTTGGGGCTGCAGGGTGCGAGAGGCATCGCCCTCCACACAGAGAGCCAACGTGTCGCTGTGGGGTGTGGGAGCTTTGCCGTGTGCAGCTATCTTCATCGGTGGGACCCGCCTGCCTGGCGTCCGGGAGTGCGTCCGACCACGGTTTGGTCCACTCGGTCTTGGTCGGGCAGCTCAGGCTTTTGGCTGCAGGGTACGCGGGCAGCTTGCGGAAGGGGCAAGGAGCAGGGCGTGGATCAAAAGCGCTCAAGCCTGGGGGCGATCGCCTTTCACCAAAACGGCAAGCGCGTCCACAGGAGTGGGCAGGCCGCATGGCACCAAAGTGGGGCGGGCAGGCTCGGCAGCAGCCATGCAGACCGGGCCCGCGGCCAGTGGCCCCGGGGCAGCTAACGGCTCAGAGACGCCGTTACTGAGCGCCAGCATGCGAGCGAGCACCCTTGCGAAGCAACGGGCTTTGCTACACCTAGGAAGGCTTACTTGATGAGGGGGTTTATGTAATGATTTTTCATTTTCTAATTGGTCATTAGTGGGGCCGTGGGGCCCATCCTAAAATTCAGGGGATATTTGATTAGTATACTGTAGAAGGAAGTTAAGTGGTACGTAAGGGCATGTACAATAGAAGCAGCACCTAGGTGCTGCCCCAGCCCATCCACATCAGTGCATGGAGTTGAGACCACCGTTCAATATCACAACTACCCAATGCGCGTGTGGCCACATGACGTTAGCCATTTTCCTCTTTCCCCATCATTTGCGCTCCCAGCTTTCTCCTTTTGCTATCTCTCTCTTCCTTTTTTCTTCTCTCGCTTGCTTTCCTTCATGAGGAGACCGCCTCCTGCAGAGGAGCCCCTGACACCTGCGAGGCACTCGTCCGAGCAGACCCCGTGGCGTCTGAGCCTACCTGGCCTGCAGAGCAGTAGGATGGGGCGATCCATTGGCCATGCCCTAAGAGGCCCACCCTGAATTTCGGGGGATATTTGATTCCCAAAATCTAAAAAGTGGCCGCGCGCTACACAGACAGAACGAGCGGCTGAACGAGAGCCGCTCGATCTCGTCCCGATCGACGGCGCGCCGTGTCCAGGTGTCCCCTGGTCGGGTGGTGGGGCCGCGCCGCTCAGACCCGCGCGTGGACTGGTCGCCTGGTCCGATTGCGCCGTGCCGCGCGAGATAAACCGCCCGTGGGACCCACATGTCATTGAGGATTAGACAGTTCTCCAGCGTTTTAGCCATCGTGCGTAGTGGGCGGCGGTTTCGAATTTCGTGCCATTACCCCGTCCACCCCCACCTCTCGCCGCCCATTCCTCCTCTTTCTCCCTTTGCTTTCGCCGTTGGTTGGTGCTCGGAGGCGGATCCAAATCCGCCGGGTTGTGGTCGACGGCGGGGCGCGCCGCGAGGGTCGTCGTCCGCGGCGGCACAGGTACTGCTCCTACGCGCGCTCCTCGTCTTCGTCCCTGCTTGTTTCTCCACTTGCCCGCCCTCCTTTTTTCTGGTGAGGTCGCTCATTTTCCGGTGAGGTTGCGGTCGTTGTTAGGGAGGTCGAGGTAGAGGTCGAAGTCGAGGTCGCGGTCGGGGTTAGGGAGGTCGAACTCATTTTCCGGCGAGGTTGAGGTCACCCCCGCGGACTACTTCGTTTGGGAAACCGCCGGATTGGCAGGGGTGGGTTAGGGTTGTGCTCATCCCGTCGTTTTTGCGTTGTAGTAGGGGGTGAGCTCGTGCATATACGTACGGTATGAGTGGTTCAGGGAGGACGAGTGGTTCGCGGCGATAGAGCCTCGTGTGTGGATTGAAGCCTCGCGGTGGATCTGGTGTTTTTGATGAGTGTTTTTCCCCCGCGGTGTGCAACTCTGTTGCCCCTTGCGTGCAAATTAGGAGCAGTAGTAGACAATTTTTGAGATAATATAGCCAATCTGCCAGCCTTGTGGTGGTTCTCCTGGGTCATGTGTTTTCTCCTCTTGTTTGCAATTAGGGACCATTACCTGTGCAAATTAGTACCTATGCTTGCCAATTTCCCAATATTCTCTTTCCAAGCTGTCAGCCTTTGTGATTGATCTGGTGGTCTGTGTGTTTTCGTGCTGCTATGTGCAACTAGGAACCCTTGTTTGTGCAGTTTAGAACCAATGCTTGCCAATTTTTTGCATTATAGTGTACCTAATCTGCCAGCCTTGTGGTGGATGTGGTGGTCCACGTGTTTTTATTCGGCTGTGTGGAAATAGATATCATCACTTGTGCAAATTAGTACCAATGGTTGACAATTGTCCAATATAGTCTACTGATTTTTCTGCCAGCCTTTGTGCTGGATCTGGTTGTTCGTGTGTTTTCCCCCTGCTGTGTGCAACTGGGGCCTCTTGATTGTGCAAATTAGTATCAATGCTTACCAATTTATCAATATGGTCTACCCGAATCTGCAATCTTTGTTGTGGATGTGGTTGTTCATGTGTTTTTCACCTGATGTGTGCAAATAGGGACCCTTATTTGTGCAAATCAGTACCAATGCTTGCAAATTTCTAATATATTATACCCAATTGTTTTGCTGAATATATTTTCCTGTTGGCTATGCATTTTTTGTTTGTCCCAGTTGCACAAGTTATCATAATGAGCTTGTTGCCTTTAGTTAACTATTTTCTGCCTAGTTATTACTTTCCACAGTTAAACTTAGTTGGCTTATATGCTGTCCAGTTTGCACAAGGTTGACTGCCTAGTTGGTTGCATCACTGTAGTAGTTGGTTGTCCACACGTTTTATAGTTGGTTGTCCACATGTTTTCTGCAGATCAAAGCAACCTTCTACGATTTCTCTAGTTTGTTTCCGCATCTTCTAACTATGTTTTCTTTTGTTGTATTTCCACCCGCAGGGCAAAAATGGTTATAATAGGAGGAGATGCGGATGGCAATGAAGAAGATGTATTTTTTTTCACTTTTTTCTGTGTTTTTTGAGTTGTTTTCAACTTATGCATGTATGGTAATGTCTTTTTTTTCATGTTTTCTTTTGGTTGTTTAATTAGCGTTCTGGAAGTCAGTCGCTTCGCCGGAACTCGAAGCGTCCTGCTAATCGTCAGCCACGACCTGCGCGGAGTGTTGAGCAGGGAGAGGATGTTGAGGTAAGTGGCATGCTGATGACACAAGCTCATTTTTCGGTTCTGTTTGGGTCATATAACATTTTTTGTTTTTTCCCATGCTCATCTTTTTTATTTTTTCTTAGGATGCTGATCAGTTCCGTGTTGTAAAGCGGACTAGACGTGCAACACTTGGAAAGGGAGCTGAGTCATCTTCTAGGGTAAGTAAATTCTTGAATATAAGTGTTTCTCGCTTTTTAGACGCTGATGAAATTATGCAGCAGTTCGCACCACTATTTTTTAGTTTTGTCAATAACAACCTTTGTAGTTGACATCTCTAGTCATCTTGATCTAAATATAGTTGACATTAGTTGGCATCTTGTAGTTGACAAGTTGGCATCTTTTATAGTTGACATCACTGGTCAATTTTTTGTGCAGGCAGCAGTTGCTGGAGGAGCTGTCGCATCTTCCGCAGCAGATGCTGAGGTATGTGGGTTTTTTGTGTGTTTATGAGCTATTGAACAGTTCCTTGCAAACCTTTTTTTAGTTGTTGTTATCTTGTTGCAATATCATGTTAGAAATATGCCCTAGAGGCAATAATAAATTGGTTATTATTATATATTTCCTTGTTCATGATAATCGTTTATTATCCATGCTAAAATTGTATTGATAGGAAACTCAGATACATGTGTGGATACATAGACAACACCATGTCCCTAGTAAGCCTCTAGTTGACTAGCTCGTTGATCAATAGATGGTTACGGTTTCCTGACCATGGACATTGGATGTCGTTGATAACGGGATCACATCATTGGGAGAATGATGTGATGGACAAGACCCAATCCTAAGCCTAGCACAAGATCGTGTAGTTCGTGTGCTAAAGCTTTTCTAATGTCAAGTATCATTTCCTTAGACCATGAGATTGTGCAACTCCCGGACACTGTAGGAATGCTTTGGGTGTACCAAACATCACAACGTAACTGGGTGGCTATCAAGGTGCACTACAGGTATCTCCGAAAGTGTCTGTTGGGTTGGCACGAATCGAGACTGGGATTTGTCACTCCGTGTAAACGGAGAGGTATCTCTGGGCCCACTCGGTAGGACATCATCATAATGTGCACAATGTGACCAAGGAGTTGATCACGGGATGATGTGTTACGGAACAAGTAAAGAGACTTGCCGGTAACGAGATTGAACAAGGTATGGGGATACCGACGATCGAATCTCGGGCAAGTACAATACCGCTAGACAAAGGGAATTGTATACGGGATTGATTGAATCCCCGACATCGTGGTTCATCCGATGAGATCATCGTGGAACATGTGGGAGCCAACATGGGTATCCAGATCCCGCTGTTGGTTATTGGCCGGAGAACGTCTCGGTCATGTCTGCATGGTTCCCGAACCCGTAGGGTCTACACACTTAAGGTTCGATGACGCTAGGGTTATAGGGAATAGATATACGTGGTTACCGAATGTTGTTCGGAGTCCCGGATGAGATCCCGGACGTCACGAGGAGTTCCGGAATGGTCCGGAGGTAAAGATTTATATATGGGAAGTCCTGTTTTGGTCACCGGAAAAGTTTCGGGTGCTATCGGTAACGTACCGGGACCACCGGGAGGGTCCCGGGGGTCCACCAGGTGGGGCCACCGGCCCCAGAGGGCTGCGTGGGCCAAGTGTGGGAAGGGACCAGCCCCTAGGTGGGCTGGTGCGCCTCCCACAAGGGGCCCAAGGCGCAGGGAAGGGGGAAGGGGGAAACCCTAGGCTCAGATGGGCCTAAGGCCCACCTAGTGGTGCGCCCCCCTCTCTCCCCCCTTGGCCGCCCCTCCAAGTCCCATCTAGGGCTGGCCGCACCCCTTGGGGGGGAACCCTAGATGGGGGGCGCAGCCCCTCCCTTCCCCCTATATATAGTGGGGGTTTGGGGCTGCCATACACACATGAGAACATCTCCCTCATGGCGCAGCCCTACCCCTCTCCCTCCTCGTCTCTTGCGGTGCTTGGCGAAGCCCTGCTGGAGTGCCACGCTCGTCCACCACCACCACGCCGTTGTGCTGCTGCTGGACGGAGTCTTCCCCAACCTCTCCCTCTCTCCTTGCTGGATCAAGGCGTGGGAGACATCACCGGGCTGCACGTGTGTTGAACGCGGAGGCGCCGTGGTTCGGCGCTTAGATCGGAATCAACCGCGATCTGAATCGCTACGAGTACGACTCCTTCATCCGCGTTCTTGCAACGCTTCCGCTTAGCGATCTACAAGGGTATGTAGATGCACTCCCCCGTCCCTTGTTGCTAGATTACTCCATAGATTGATCTTGGTGATGCGTAGAAAATTTTGAATTTCTGCTACGTTACCCAACAGTGGCATCATGAGCTAGGTCTATGTGTAGTTTCTATGCACGAGTAGAACACAAAGTAGTTGTGGGCGTCGATTTTGTCAATTTACTTGCCGTTACTAGTCTTATCTTGATTCGGCGGCATCGTGGGATGAAGCGGCCCGGACCGACCTTACACGTACACTTACGTGAGACAGGTTCCACCGACTGACATGCACTAGTTGCATAAGGTGGCTAGCGGGTGTCTGTCTCTCCCACTTTAGTCGGATCGGATTCGATGAAAAGGGTCCTTATGAAGGGTAAATAGAAATTGGCATATCACGTTGTGGCTTTTGCGTAGGTAAGAAACGTTCTTGCTAGAATCCCATAGCAGCCACGTAAAACATGCAACAACAATTAGAGGACGTCTAACTTGTTTTTTGCAGGGTATGCTATGTGATGTGATATGGCCAAAAGGATGTGATGAATGATATATGTGATGTATGAGATTGATCATGTTCTTGTAATAGGAATCACGACTTGCATGTCGATGAGTATGACAACCGGCAGGAGCCATAGGAGTAGTCTTAATTTATTGTATGACCTGCGTGTCAATGAAAACGCCATGTAATTACTTTACTTTATTGCTAACCGTTAGCCATAGTAGTAGAAGTAATAGTTGGCGAGACAACTTCATGAAGACACGATGATGGAGATCATGATGATGGAGATCATGGTGTCATGCCGGTGACGAAGGTGATCATGCCGCGCCTCGAAGATGGAGATCAAAGGCGCAGGAATATATTGGCCATATCACGTCACTTTATGATTTGCATGTGATGTTTGTCATGTTTACATCTTATTTTCTTAGAACGACGGTAGCATAAATAAGATGATCCCTCGCTAAAATTTCAAGAGACGTGTTCCCCCTAACTGTGCACCGTTGCGAAGGTTCGTTGTTTCGAAGCACCACGTGATGATCGGGTGTGATAGATTCTAACGTTCGAATACAACGGGTGTTGACGAGCCTAGCATGTACAGACATGTCCTCGGAACACATGTGAAACACTTAGGTTGACTTGACGAGCCTAGCATGTACAGACATGGCCTCGGAACACAAGACATCGAAAGGTCGAACATGAGTCGTATAGTAGATGCGATCAACATGGAGATGTTCACCGATGATGACTAGTCCGTCTCACGTGATGATCGGACACGGCCTAGTTTGACTCGGATCATGTATCACTTAGATGACTAGAGGGATGTCTATCTGAGTGGGAGTTCATATAATCAGATGAACTTAATTATCATGAACATAGTCAAAAGGTCTTTGCAAATTATGTCATAGCTTACGCTTTAGTTCTACTGTTTAAGATATGTTCCTAGAGAAAATTTAGTTGAAAGTTGATAGTAGCAATTATGCGGACTGGGTCCGTAAACTGAGGATTGTCCTCATTGCTGCACAGAAGGCTTATGTCCTTAATGCACCGCTCGGTGTGCTGAACCTCGAGCGTCGTCTGTAGATGTTACGAAACATCTGACATACACGTTTTGATGACTACGTGATAGTTCAGTGTGTGATGCTAACGGTTTAAAATTGTGGCGACAAGACGGTTTTGAAACGTCGCAGAACATATGAGATGTTCCAAAGACTGAAATTGGGATTTCAGACTAATGCCCACGTCAAGAGGTATGAGACCTCTGACAAGTTTCTTAAGCCTGCAAACTAAGGGAGAAAAGCTCAATCTTGAGCATGTGCTCAGATTGTGTGAGTACTACAATCACTTGAATCGAGTGGGAGTTAATCTTCCAGATGAGATAGTGATGGTTCTCCATAGTCACTGCCACCAAGCTATTAGAGCTTCGTGATGAACGATAACATATCAGGGATAGACATGATGATCCTTGAGCAACTCGCGATGTTTGACACCGCGAAAGTAGAAATCAAGAAGGAGCATCAATTGTTGATGGTTAGTAAAACCACTAGTTTCTAGAAGGGCAAGGGCAAAAAGGGATACTTCATGAAACAGCAAATCATTTGCTGCTCTAGTGAAGAATCCCAAGGTTGAACCCAAACCCGAGACTAAGTGCTTCTGTAATGAGGGGAACGGTCACTGAAGCAGAACTACCCTAGATACTTGGTAGATGAGAAGGCAGGCAAGGTCGACAGAATTATATTGGATATACATTATATGAATGTGTACTTTACTAGTACTCCTAGCAGCACTAGGGTATTAGATACCGGTTCAGTTGCTAACTGTTAGTAACTCGAAATAAAAGCTGCGGAATAAACGGAGACTAGCTAAAGATGAGATGACGATATGTGTTGGAAGTGTTTCCAAGGATGATGTAATCAAGCATCGCATGCTCCCTCTACCATCGAGATTGGTGTTAAACCTAAATAATTGTTATTTGGTGTTTGCGTTGAGCATAAACATGATTGGATTATGTTTATCGCAATACGGTTATTCATTTAAGGAGAATAATGGTTACCCTGTTTATTTGAATAATACCTTCAATGGTCTTGCACCTAAAATGAATCTCGATCGCAGTGATACACATGTTCGTGCCAAAAGATATAAAATAGTAATGATAGTACCACATACTTGTGGCACTGCCATTTGAGTCATATTGGTATAGAACGCATGAAGAAGCTCCATGTAGATGGATCTTTGGACTCACTCGTTTTTGAAAAGATTGAGACATGCGAACCATGTCTATTGGTATATATGCATGAAGAAACTCCATGCAGATGGATCGTTTGGACTCACTTGATTTTGAATCACTTGAGACATGCAAATCATACCACATGGGCAAGATGACTGAAAGGCCTCGTTTTCAGTAAGATGGAACAAGAGATCAACTTGTTGGAAGTAATACATTTGATGTGTGCAGTCCAATGAGTGCTGAGGCACGCAGTGGATATCGATATGTTCTTACTTCACAGATGATTTGAGTAGATGCTGAGAATATGTACTTGATGAAACACAAGTCTGAATTATTGAAAGGTTCAAGTAATTTCAGAGTGAAGTTGAAGATCGTCGTGACAAGAGGATAAAAAGTCTATGATATGATCATAGAGATATCTGAGTTACGAGTTTGGCACACAATTAAGACATTGTGGAAAGTGTTTCACAATTAATACCGCCTGGAACACCACAATGTGATGGTGTGTCCGAACATCATAACTGCACCCTATTGGATATGGTGCATACCATGATGTCTCTTATCGAATTACCACTATCGTTTATGGGTTAGGCATTAGAGACAACCGCATTCACTTTAAATAGGGCACCACGCAATTCCGTTGAGATGACACCGTTTAGAGAAACCTAAGTTGTCGTTTCTTAAAAGTTTGGGGCTGCGATGCTTATGTGGAAAAGTTTCAGGCTGATAAGCTCGAACCCAAAGCGGATAAATGCATCTTCATAGAATACCCAAAACAGTTGGGTATACCTCCTGTTTCAGATCTGGAAGCAAAAGTGATTGTTTCTAGAAACGGGTCCTTTCTCGAGGAAAAGTTTCTCTCGAAAGAATTGAGTGGGAGGATGGTAGAGACTTGATGAGGTTATTGAACCGTCACTTCAACTAGTATGTAGCAGGGCACAGGAAGTTGTTCCTGTGGCACCTACACCAATTGAAGTGGAAGCTTATGATAGTGATCATGAAACTTCGGATCAAGTCACTACCAAACCTCGTAGGTCGATAAGGATGCGTACTACTTCAGAGTGGTACGTAATCCTGTCTTGGAAGTCATGTTGCTAGACAACAATGAACCTACGAGCTATGGGGAAGCGATGGTGGGCCCGGATTCCGACGAATGGCTCGAGGCCATGAAATCCGAGAGAGGATCCATGTATAAAAACAAAGTATACACTTTGGAAGAAATACTTGATAGTCGTAAGGCTGTTGGGTGCAGATGGATTTTTTAAAAGGAAGACAGACAATGATGGTAAGTGTCACCATTAAGAAAGCTCGGCTTGTCGTTAAGATGTTTTCCGACAAGTTCAAGGAGTTGACTGTGATGAGACTTTCTCACTCGTAGCGATGCTAAGAGTCTGTTGGAATTGTATGCAAAGCTCCAGCAATCCTTCTAAGGACTGGAGTAAGCATCTCGGAGTTGGAATATATGCTTTGATGAGATGATCAAAGATTTTGGGTTTATACAAAGTTTATGAGAAACTTGTATTTCCAAAGAAGTGAGTGGGAGCACTATAAAATTTCTGATGAGTATATGTTGTTGACATATTGTTGATCAGAGATGATGTAGAATTTCTGGAAAGCATACAGGGTTATTTGAAAGGTGTTTTTTAATGGAAAACCTGGATTAAGCTACTTGAACATTGAGCATCAAGATCTATAAGGATAGATCAAAAACGCTTAATAGTACTTTCAAATGAATACATACCGTGACAAGTTTTTGAAGGAGTTCAAAATAGATCAGCAAAGAAGGAGTTCTTGGCTGTGTTACAAGGTGTGAGTATTGAGTAAGACTCAAGACCTGACCACAACAGAAGAGAGAGAAAGGACGAAGGTCGTCCCCTATGCTTTAAACGTAGGCTCTACAGTATGCTATGCTGTGTACCGCACATGAAGTGTGCCTTGCCATGAGTTAGTCAAGGGGTACAATAGTGATCCAGGAATGGATCACATGACAGCGGTCGAACTTATCCTTAGTATCTAGTGGACTAAGGAATTTTCTCGATTATGGAGGTGAAAAGGAGTTCGTCGTAAAGGGTTACGTCGATGCAAACTTTGACACTAATCCGGATGACTCTGAGTAGTAAACCGGATTCGTATAGTAGAGCAGTTATTTGGAATAGCTCCAAGTAGCGCGTGGTAGCTGCATCTACAATATGACATAGATATTCGTAAAGCACACACGGATCTGAAAGGTTCAGACCCATTGACTAATAACCTCTCTCACAAGCGAGATATGAACAAACCCCATGGGTGTTGGATTCATTACAATCACATGGTGATGTGAACTAGATTATTGACTCTAGTAAACTCTTGGGTATTAATCACATGGCGATGTGAACTAGATTATTGACTCTAGTGCACATGGGAGACTGTTAGAAATATGCCCTAGAGGCAATAATAAATTGTTTATTATTATATATTTCCTTGTTCATGATAATCGTTTATTATCCATGCTAAAATTGTATTGATAGGAAACTCAGATACATGTGTGGATACATAGACAACACCATGTCCCTAGTAAGCCTCTAGTTGACTAGCTCGTTGATCAATAGATGGTTACAGTTTCCTGACCATGGACATTGGATGTCGTTGATAACGGGATCACATCACTAGGAGAATGATGTGATGGACAAGACCCAATCCTAAGCCTAGCACAAGATCGTGTAGTTCGTCTGCTAAAGCTTTTCTAATGTCAAGTATCATTTCCTTAGACCATGAGATTGTGCAACTCCCGGATACCGTAGGAATGCTTTGGGTGTACCAAACGTCACAACGTAACTGGGTGGCTATAAAGGTGCACTACAGGTATCTCCGAAAGTGTCTGTTGGGTTGGCACGAATCGAGACTGGGATTTGTCACTCCGTGTAAACAGAGAGGTATCTATGGGCCCACTCGGTAGGACATCATCATAATGTGCACAATGTGACCAAGGAGTTGATCATGGGATGATGTGTTACGAAACAAGTAAAGAGACTTGCCGGTAACGAGATTGAACAAGGTATGGGGATACCGACGATCGAATCTCGGGCAAGTATAATACCGCTAGACAAAGGGAATTGTATACGGGATTGATTGAATCCCCGACATCGTGGTTCATCTGATGAGATCATCGTGGAACATGTGGGAGCCAACATGGGTATCCAGATCCCGTTGTTGGTTATTGGCCGGAGAACGTCTCGGTCATGTCTGCATGGTTCCCGAACCCGTAGGGTCTACACACTTAAGGTTCGATGACGCTAGGGTTATAGGGAATAGATATACGTGGTTACCGAATGTTGTTCGGAGTCCCGGATGAGATCCCGGACGTCATGAGGAGTTCCGGAATGGTCCGGAGGTAAAGATTTATATATGGGAAGTCCTGTTTTGGTCACCGGAAAAGTTTCGGGTGCTATCGGTAACGTACCGGGACCACCGGGAGGGTTCCAGGGGTCCACCAGGTGGGGACACCGGCCCCAGAGGGCTGCATGGGCCAAGTGTGGGAAGGGACCAGCCCCTAGGTGGGCTGGTGGGCCTCCCACAAGGGGCCCAAGGCGCAGGGAAGGGGGAAGGGGGAAACCCTAGGCTCAGGTGGGCCTAAGGCCCACCTAGTGGTGCGCCCCCCTCTCTCCCCCCTTGGCCGCCCCTCCAAGTCCCATCTAGGGCTGGCCGCACCCCTTGGGGGGGAACCCTAGATGGGGGGCGCAGCCCCTCCCTTCCCCCTATATATAGTGGGGGTTTGGGGCTGCCATACACACATGAGAACATCTCCCTCATGGGGCAGCCCTACCCCTCTCCCTCCTCGTCTCTTGCGGTGCTTGGCGAAGCCCTACTAGAGTGCCACGCTCTTCCACCACCACCACACCGTTGTGCTGCTGCTGGACGGAGTCTTCCCCAACCTCTCCCTCTCTCCTTGCTGGATCAAGGCGTGGGAGACGTCACCGGGCTGCACGTGTGTTGAACGCGGAGGCGCCGTGGTTCGGCGCTTAGATCGGAATCAACCGCGATCTGAATCGCTACGAGTACGACTCCTTCATCCGCGTTCTTGCAATGCTTCCGCTTAGCGATCTACAAGGGTATGTAGATGCACTCCCCTTCCCTTGTTGCTAGATTACTCCATAGATTGATCTTGGTGATGCGTAGAAAATTTTGAATTTCTGCTACGTTACCCAACATATCATTTCTTATTGTTGCACATCCGCTAGAACTTTTTGTAGTTGCCAGGTCTCGTATTTTTTCTTATTTTTTTTGAAGGTTGCACACTGGCAGTCTTGCAGTTGTCCTCATGAGCTTTATTAGTTGCACAAATACATCATATTAGTTGGCATGATCCATTTTATGAATATATAGCTTATTCCAATACTGATCCAAATGATGATTGCTAGTTTTTTTTCATTCTTGTTTTTTCTCTTGTGTTTAATGTTTCCTTAATGTTTTTATCTTCTCATCAACAGGCCAGCAGTGAAGGAGTTGAGGTGGCTGCAGGGGAAGATGTGGAGCGACCATCACAAGCGGGCAGGATAAGGGCATCACAAGCGCGGTTTGCAAATTTCAACGCCTCTCTAACCCCACTACAGAAGTCAGAGCTAGTTTCGAGGTTGTTCGGGGGGCTATTGAACTTATCAGACACACTTCCAGCGGACCTCACTAAGTTCCTGGTGTAGTCCTACCAGCCACAGACCTCTGAAATGGTTTTCCCAGGAAGGGGAAGGATCCGTGTCGATGCTAACAGTGTTCAGAGGGTATTTGATCTCCCAAACAGGGGTCAAAAAGTCAGATATTTAGTTGACAAGGATGCCACTAGGAGATTCAGACAGGCTTTCAACATAACTGGAAATTCTCATCCCCAGATCACTACATGGCTCAAGATGATTCAAGATATGGCTGGAAGAACGGATGACACATTCTTTATGGGCTGGCTTGTGGTTGCCTTCAACACTTTTCTAGCACTAACCACGGCCTTGAAGCTCAGCCCAAGTGTTACAGACTTGTGCTAGATCATCAAATGCTCAAGAACACAAACATCTGCCTCTTTGTAGCAGAACACATTAACGAAGCTTTCCGGAACATGGACCAGGAGAAGCAAACTGTCTGCTGCTGCTTGTATCACTTGATGGTTAGTGAAAACGACCACTTCCATCTGTTCTTGTTCTTCTGTGCAGTTATAGTTTGCTGAAATACTCATAACAATAACTGAACTTGGCTTTTCTTTTGTTGGGTCTGGTGCAGATACTATACCTTGATGCGCTCGTACATGACATCCCAGTAAGCAACTGCGCGATACGATCGAATGCATGGGATAGTACTCTAATTGCCAAGGTGATCAAGAAGGATACTATCTCTCCTGGTGTGTTCGGCAAATTACAAGTGAGTTCTCTTTGTTTTTTTCCAACAGTGTCTTCTTTTTATGTTCTTTTGATGTTCTGGTCACTTTTTTGGAAATTGCATAAAAACCTGTCATCAGTTGGCACAACAATGCATGTAGTTGCACAGCTTGTAGCTTTTAAGTTTGGCATCTGCACACATGTTCATTTTAAATTGGCACACCATCTTTTTTAAGTTGCACAATTTTACTAATCTTGTTGCACAGATGTGTGGCATCAGTTGGTAGAAACTTTTTTTAGGTGCCATGTGGGTTGCACAGTTTTTGTGCCTTTGTTCAGTTGCATATATGTATAGTCGAATTGTCTACCCCAGTATCTTGTTGTAGTTGCACAGGTTATAATGTTTGGTTTCGTTCAACACACAAATCTGTTTTGATAACCTTGTTCTTTTCTTTTTCTCTTTTTTTACATCAGCTTAAAGAGGAGTATAGAGGCACGGAGCAGACACCACTGTTTGGTGGAATTTTGCAAGCTGAAGCATTCGTGGCATCCAAGTTACCAATAACCTACAATCCGCAGGTTAGTGTTTTGCATACAGAAATTTGTACCACTTACCAACATTTTCTTTTGGCTGGGATGTATGTTCAGTTGGACATGTATAACTTTTGTAGTTGCGAGAATACATGATTCAGTTGGCTGTGATTTATGTTGAGTTGCACATATAAGCTTCTGTAGTTGCACATGTTCTTTTGGACAGTCAAAGTGTCCGTTTGCAACCATTGACATCAACTTGGCAGAATGCATGTTTTTAGTGTGTGCCACAGTGCATGTGTAGTTGGCTAGAATCATGTTTTTAGTTGGCCAGAAAGTGTGTATTAGTCGGTTTTTGCTTATCACATCATGGTCAGTTACAGACATTTTACTTTTTATTTTTTTCTAACTGAATCAGTACTGAATCTGTTTTTTGTGTTGATGCAGAAAAAGGCAAAGATTGCAAAAGTGGTCAATGACCTGTGCAAGGCTGTAACTGAATAGGTTGGCACCTTCATTGAAGCAGTTGTCAAGATCGATGACGAGGAACCGGATATTGATCCTTACGTACAGCAGCCATCAATGCGAACCGGGGCGTCACGCCGTGCTCCAAAAAGAAAGAGACGGGGGTCAACTATACAAGAAGAAGAAGAGTTTGTTGAGGATGAGTCAGAAGAAGATGAGGAAATGGAAGCAGCGATAGACGTTGACGATGACGAGGACACAGATGCGGATGAATCAGAGGAGGAGTACAAGGAGGAGGATGACAATGAAGAAGATGCAGAGGAGGAGGAGGAGGAAGAGGAGGAGGAGAGGAGGAGGAGGACAAAGAAGAAGAGGACAAAGGAGAGGAGGAGGGCAAGGAAGAAGATAGTGAGGCAGAGGAGGAGGAAGAAGAAGGTGAGGCCAAAGAGGGGGACGGGGACAAAGGTGCAGCAGTTGATGGTAGTGAGAGGGGAGAAGACAAAGGCGCAGCAGTTGATGGCAGTGAGAGGGAAGAAGACGGCGATGAAGAAGACGAGGATGGTTATGGTGATGATAAAGGGGGATCCAATGGAGGCAGCGACAGCAGCGATGATGATGATGATGACAACGCCCCTGGTTCTGGTGGTACAGGCGGCAACACATCCAGGAGGACTAGCACTTCTGCCACCCCTGCCAGCAGCAGCAATTCATTGAGTAGCAGGAGCACACTACAGATGTTGATTGACAAAACTTGCTGGAAAGACAAGGATTTGCCGAAGTCAAAGAAAAATGACGAAGCAGAGTCTCAGGGCATCATTGATATGTTCAAGCTCTGCAACTTGAATCCAGCTTTGCCAACCACCTTTCCTGTGCCAGATTTTAGCGACCAAGATATGTGTGAGAAGATCAACTTTGCCATTGACAAGAGCCTGTTCTTATCAAGTGATGCTGAAAAGAATCAAATTGACATGGAGGAAGCAGGAATGGGTCTTGACTGGGTTCATTCAAAGGAAAAATACAAGGAATATTTGAAGCAGCTTCCAGACCTAAGCTCCAGCAAGAGCAAGGCAGCATCCATGGCAAACCCTCACGTGGTCCAGAAGTGTAAAGCAGTTTCAATGAAGAAGAATCTGCAGTTGCCTCAAACCAAGGAGAAGATGGTGAGTGCAGATGCTAAAGTAAATATGGTCAAGGAAGTTGTGCTTCAAACTGATATGCCAACTGTAGTGAGCAGAGAGCCAACCACCATCACAGGCGTTCAACAGATCAAGGGGAAGACTCCCCTTTCAACAGTCCCACCAAAACCACCTAAGCAGCAAAAGATTGTCAAGTTTGCCAGGGGCACAAAGGGGGAATAGGCCACAAAAGGTTTGGGGTTCATAGACGAGAGAGAACTGCGTGCCACAGCCATTGATGCAGGAGTGCCAAGTTCTGCTAGGTTGCTGCCAACTCAGACAGGAAAGATGCCAACTACAGATACCAGTGTGCCAACTGATGTGTCAGTTAGGAGCGTGGTCACAGTCAAAACCACCACAGCTGCTCAGGAAGGCACCACTGCAACTGCAAGCCCCAAGGTGCCTACTCATAGAGATGCATCAATGCCAAACACAAAAGGAGGTGATCCTACTACCAAAGTGCCGTCCCCAAGAGCTAGCACACAGCAGCCAAGCAAGCCTGCATCACCAAGAGCTGACTTTCAGCAACCATTAACACAAGAGGAGGTGTTCAACATTATAAGTAGGTGCAAGCCTCCAAGGCCGCCAACTACAACACTATTGCGAACCAAGTCAGTGAACGATGCACCCGTGTTTGTGCCGCAAGGAGATGCCCTGGTCCTTGAACCCATACGAAGATCAAAGTCTTATCATGGTGACGGGTTCTGCGATGCACCATCTTTTGACCTTGGCATAGATGGTGATGCTCCAGCACCTGCTCCAGCAGCAGAAACAGCCGAAGCCGATGTGATTTGTATTGATGAGTGTGAGTTGGACCCAGCAGCTGTGAATGAAGGATGCGCTGCTGCTGATGCTGGCAAGGCAATAGCTCAAGAGCTAGATGTTGGATCACCAGAGAATTGCCACACCCCGATATGCGCAGAACCAGAAGTTGGCACGAGCAGTTCTTCGGGACCACCTATTGCACGAAGACAGAGGAGGGTAATAAGGCCCGCAGCATCTCAAAGGTCTCCATTCATTGACTACAACAAGAAGAAGACTTTCAGCTCCAATGAGGCAGTGAACAAGATTTACGCTGCCCTCTTGTATTGGGTCAGGCATCACGAAGGAGCAAATGATGAAGCTACCAAGTAAACTAACTCCCCACAGCCTACATACATATCTTTTTCAGTTGCACATGACCAGCCACTTAGTTGCACAGAAAGCATAGCATGTTGCACAGAACAGGGCTTTTAGTTGCACATTGTTCTGTTTTCAATTTCATGCACATTTTTTTGCTGCTGTGACCCTTCGAGCTAACTTGTCTTTTTATTGCTTTCAAAAAAATTCAGCCCTGAGATAATCAGGTTTGGTGCTTTCTACATTTCTTTAGAGGAGTTAATTGATTCAATGAAGCCGGTTCAATGGCTGTCAAAAATTGTTATTGAGACTGGAATCTTACACATCATGGATAACTTACCAGAAGGGTCAAAGAAGGTTGTTATGCCACTGAGGTTTTCTGTAAGTTTTTCCAAAACCTTCTTTACCCTCATCTTTGTTCTGTAGCACTTTTTTGTTGACCAATTGAGGGAGCCTTTCATCTACTAAGGAGTTTGAGGCATGCTTTATAATCTCCGCAGATGAATTTATAGCAAGGAATCCACAACGTGAATGAGATAAACAAGAAGTTTGATTACAAGAACCGTCTCGACAAGAAAGACTTGGTGAGTGCTATGCCCACATGATCCATCTCTTTTAGTTGGCACCCACATTATGTTCAGTTGCACATGACACATCTGTTAGTTGGCACATACTTGTTGCAACCTGTTTTTAACTTGACCAAGTCTTTTACTGTTTTTCTTAGCTACAGCCTGTATCTGTGTCTGAAATTGTTCGCACTTGCAGGTCATGCTGCCAGTGCTCGAGTGCGCTGATGTAACCGATAAGGAGGGAGGGAGGCATTATTGGGTCTTCAATTTCAACTTGAGGTACGGACGCTTCGAAGTTCTTGACTCAAACAGGACGCTGGACAGCATTGAGCTGATGACCACCGCCTCTACCATCGCGGGGGCAGTATGCCAGCTATGGAGGAAGCATTACCCAAAGTTCAGCATCAGCATCGAGCACTTCCAAATTATTGACATTGACGTACCAAAGCAGCTGGCAAGTAAGACAATAAGCATGGCATTCTTCTCAATTTCTTACCATCATTTTGTAGTTTTTAAATTTTTCTACATGTGCAATCTTTAGTTTTTTAAGACACAGTACTAGTCTGCAATCTGTTTATCATTTTTATGAGTTTCTAATGGATTATCTAGCCAGTTTCAGAGTGGCACATAAGTAGTTGCACACTGGCACATAAGCAGTTGCACAGTAGAACATAAGCAGTTGCACAGAGTGCATTATCTTTATTGGTTTTAATTTTATGTGACAAATTTTCTTTTTTGCCCATCGCAGTAATGAGTGTGGGCTGTTCGCACTGCTTAACGCCACCGAGTGGAACGGTAGCCAACTGCCCAACTACGAACCCAAGGAAGTACTCAACATCAGGAAGAAGCTGGCATATGATTGGGTCACCAGCGTGCACAACACCGCCCCATGGAGGAAGTTGCTGAGATACGACAAGGACTAGGTCAGTACTCTTTTTCTTTCTCTGCTCCATGGAGGAAGTTGCTGGTTTGCACAATTTTTAAGCAGATTTTGTAGTTGCACACTAGTAGTAATTCCGTTTGCAACTCAATATCATCACTTTTGTTGATACATTAGGAGCACTGGACATACAATTGTTCAACAACTAAATATTTAACCAGTTGCCAACAGAGGCACAAATAGCAACCTTTTTTACACAGTGCATGAACTAATTCAAGGAGCATAAATTAGATAAAGAGAAATCATAGATGCTGAATGTGTCCACTTGGTCCCAACATTGCTAAAAAAACATCATTCTTTTCCTTTTTTGTCCCAAAGTTACAAACGATGAAACAGAATCACAGTAGCCTGAGTGGACACACACCAGCAGTGTGCTCTGTAGATTGGCACTGGCTGCATTTGTTTTTCTTCTTTGGGTGTAGCTCCAGCACCGATTTGTACTGTCGACTCTTTGCCCTACCCTTTGTAGTAGACCTTGGAGGATCCCTGGGCACAAAATCATCAGAAGCTTGTGCAGGGGATGCAGCCTCCAACGGGGCAGTAGGACCATCACGATCACCTGTGTAATAATCATATAAAAAGTTTAGTTTTTTTTTGTTGTGCAACCAACACTGATGTTCTCTGCAACCACACAGCCCATGCTGTGCAACTAACTGGTTGCTGTGTGCAAGTTAAGTTGAAAAAAACACCTGTAGTAGCACGGCCCGTCATGGTACTTGGATTGTAATCGCCTATGGGCAGAACAGGAAAAACAAGTTAGATTTTTAGCTTGATCCTCAAACTAACACAGGGCACGCAACTAGGCAGCATGTTCTGTGCAACTGGGCACTATGATATGTGCAACTAAAGTCACACACCCTAGTTTTGTTGGGAGTCGGGGAAGGTATTTACCTGGGTGATGAGCCCCCTGAGTCCTGCCTGTAGGTCCATTGGGAGTAGCACGCAGGGCACTGCTAGTTGGGCCAGGCGGGGGAGGAGGTCTTTGAGGGTTGGCATCACCTATAGCCAGAACAGGACAAGCAAGTTAGTTGTGTTATCTTTGATGCTCAAACTAACACAGTGTGCGTAACTAGGTAGCCTGTTCTGTGCAACTAAGCACCATGATGTGTGCAACTGGAGTTACAGACCTAGTTTGATGGGGAGTTGGGGCAGGTAATTACCTGGACGATGAGCCCCCTGAGTGATGCCTGTAGGGCCATTGGGAGGAGCACGCGGGGGGAGGAGGTGGCGGAGGATGCCGTGTACAGCCAGGAGGTGGAGGAGATCCTTGAGGGTTGACATCACCTATATCCAGAACAGGAAAAACAAGTTAGTTGTGTTATCTTGATGCTCGAACTAACACAACATGCGCAACTAGGCAGCCTGTTCTGTGCAACTGGGCACCATGATGTGTGCAACTGAAGTTACACACCTAGTTAGATCAGGAGTTGGGGTAGGTAATTACCTGGATGATGAGCCCCCTGATTGTTGCCTGGAGGTGGAGGAGGTCCTCGAGGGTTGCCATCATCTGATGGCCCCGTGGCAGCAGTCGGTTTTTTCTTTTTCTTGGACTTGTTCATGTGGCCGATCTCGGTACGTGCTGCGCGCATATGCTTGTATACAATAGCTTGTGTTGGATCAGAACCACTCGCAAACTTTGCTAGTTTCCGAAAATCATATATCATGTTCCTCTCCCTTATCTGCTTCTTTGATTGAGGAGGCATTTCATCCGGTTGCTCATAACCAGTCCCTGGCGCACTAGGTACAGCAGTAGGTGTCCACCGTCTTAGCAGGTACCTTTCCGGTATGACATCAACTCCAATATGGGTGAACACCTTGAGGATGTGGCAACAGAGGATGCCGTCCTTGTCCATTTTACAGCACTCACACAAATAGGAACCCTCCTCCACCCTTGCCCGCACCAAGTAGTTTCAAGAACCATATTTGGCAACAAATTCCTGGTTCGGTCTGAGCTCAAATATATCAGCACCAACTTGGAATGCATTATAACGTCCAATCAGCTCAAACTCTTCTATGAACTTGCGGTAAAGGTCCCTAGTATAGGTTTTGTAAGCTTGCTTCTCTATTGGGAAGTTGGACCACAACTCAATCTCAAGGTGTTCTGTCCTGTAATCATTGCAGCCTTCCTTGGCAAGGATGTGGTTCTGGATTTTTTCATATTGCTTGACGAAGTTCAGCATTGAGTTGTGTGGGTTCACATATCTTTTTAGAACGGCGTTGAACCCCTCACTACGCTGTGTAGACTGTAGGAAGGGGAAGAACATGTGTTTGAAGTAGCACGGCACCCAAGTTGACCTGTATTCGTACAACTTCTCAGTGTGTGTCATAGCCTCGTACTTCATCATTAACCCAGCCCAATTCTGCTCAAACTCGTCTATAGTGAAGCTGAAGTCAACACACTTGTTGAAATCATCAGAGAGTCCTGGATTCCGGCACAGCAGCCACCCAACTTTTTCCTGAGCCTTTTTCATGATGTGCCATCGACAACAGCGGTGAACGATGGTTGGAAAGATGCTCTGTATTGACTGCCTCATTGCACCATCCTGATCGGTGATGAAGTTGTCAGGAGGTTTGCCATCCATAGCCTCTAGGAATGCTCCAAAGACCCAATCAAAGCTCGATGCCAACTCCTGCCTCACAAACGCGCAACCCAGCATGAAAGATTGGCCATGTCGGTTTATACCTATGAAGGGCGCGAACGGCATATTGTACATGTTGGTCATGTAGGTGGTGTCAAACGATATGCAATCGTGGTACACCTCCGCATAAGCTTTTCGAGCAAAGCCATCCACCCAAAATATGTTGACAACTCTGTCCTCTTCATCATATTTCACCTTATAGAAGAAGTCTGGATCGGTTTTTTGTATATCCTTAAAGTGCGCAATTGTCTCAATCAGATCACCCTCCTTTGTGTCATCTCTACGGAAACTTGTACACAGATTTGTTATTGCCTTTGGTCCGAATGGCACCATCATCTCAGATCCATAGAACTCTGCCATTACATGCATCATACGTCCTGCATAATATAAAAAGAAACAATATACATTTTATTAGTCGTACGAATGCACATATCCAGCTGCACAATAATACGATATGAGTTGGCACAAAAGATAGTTGCAGGAAATTGACAACCAGCTGCCCCTTTTAAAAAACACTTTTATTTTTGCACACAGGACATTGTGTAGGCGCACAGTGAAGGTGATCTAGCTGCAGAGGAACATTAGGTAGTTGCACGGTGAAGGTAATCTAGTTGCACACTTAAGGCATTTTAGTTGCACACCAGTAACATAACAGTTGCACACTGGACTGCCTAGAGGGAAACTTAATTCTATAAGGGATATAGAAACACACCTGTAGTCAAGTTGCAGTTATACAAGATGCGCAAAAACTCCTTTTCATCAGGAGAGATACCTTGGTGGGATCTCAAGTATTTGGACAATGAAGGTTTGTTCACCAGCGGATGATTGTGGTCACGAACAAAATGCGTCACCTCCCATCGCCCATCCATTAGCTTCACCAACATTTTTGCTTTGCATTGAGTCTGCTTTATTGGCTCGCGTTTTCGTTTCTTCTTTTTCTTACTAGCACCAGCCTCCTCTTCAGCAAAGATTGGAGGTTCATCTTCCATTTCCTCATCAGTGTCAACAGGTCTTGGATCTGGTATAGGGTCCAGGATAGGAGGAGCCTCGGCTCCACCATCATCAGCTTTTAGCTTCTTATACTTGTTGCAGCAAAACTGCTGTTTTACCAATACATTGCCTGTCCGCCTAGAGGTGTTCATTTTGAGAGAGAAACCCATCCGTAAGGCGTAGCTGTTGTAGTGATCCTTAGCAATTTGAAGGGTGTCAAACCTCATGCCAACATAGGGTTCCATTGGCTGAGAACCAGCCTCATCTTCTCCTTCTTCTCCTTGCACAGCACCGACAACAGCGCCAGCACCAAGCTCAGTCCTGGTTGGACCAGGAACATTTGCCGCGGTGCCCGTGTCATCAAGAGTATGACTCTCTGACTGCAAAGACACCACTACAGGGACACCACGGGTTGATGACTGCCCTGCCACATTGTCATGGCCCATAGGGTTAGGCCCACGACTTGTCTGCGTGTAGTAAACAGAGCGCCCATTTTCTGTCAAATTCCCTTGTGGTATGCTGGTTTGTTGCTGATCCATATCACGAGGAAGCTCATTGAGATCAGGAGGCAACTCATTGAGATCAAGCATTTTTTTCCTTTTTCAGGCTGCTGCCACACATGCACTGCATATACAAAACCAGGAAGTGATGTCAAGTTTTAATCATCAAAGAGTGTATGAAACAACCTAAAACTTAGTAAATAGGTAGTTGCACACCATTTTATGACAATCTTAGTTCAAAAAGCAACATCTCTATAGCAGAATCTTTTATTTATAACAGGTATGCATTTTTTTGTTTGCACAGCCTTGTTATGTTAGTTGCACAGTTTGCAGTAAATAGTTGGCAAGAACATGACTTTTTTTAGTACAGAGTTTCTCTGACTTTTCCATCTGTTTGTTCCAATGATCTGCAGGTTTTCTGTTGGCAAGCAGCTGATCTACATTTTTTTGCACATAATTTGGACATAATTTGATGCCACAATTGAGACGGTGAAATCCAGGTGAAAGAAGAAAGAAGAATTGGATGACAGGTTATAGATATATGTTTTTCATCGCTGTTTCTGTTTCTACTTCTAGTATATTGAACATATTTCTTACACTATAGCTTTGCAGTAGGTTTGGCACCAGAATATATGTGTGGGGACAAGATTATATGCGTGACTACTTTAATATTTGGTTTGTGGTTTCGTTTGCTATGTACAAAAGTTTCTTGTGTTTTTGCTGTCGTACTACAAATTTTTGGTTACGGCTAGAATAGATGTCTCAGTTGGCCAGGATGCATTTTTTCAGTTGGCCAGCATGCATGTTCAGTTGGCCAGGATACATGTTTTTATTGCACATATACTCCAGGTTTTCTATAGTGTTCACTCAAAATACATGTTCAGGATACATGTTCAGTTTTGCCTAGCATGCATGCTGAGTTGACAGAACACGGGTTCAGTTGGTTGGGATGCATGTTCAGTTGCACACTTATGCATTTTCTGTTGGCTACAATGCATGTTTAGGTTTTTGGCTAGAACCATGTTTTAGTTGGCCACTGAACTTGCTTTAGTTGGGTTCTTTAACACATCTAGGTGGGGGAAACTTGGCTGGTATGCATGTTAGAAAAATGTTCAGTAAAGTTGGTCTCAAACCATGTTTGGTGTGCAACTAAACCTAATGACTTGTGTTTAGTTGCACAAACCAGGAAACCGTAGGCCTCTATCCATGATTAGTTGCACAGCAATTCATGGTACTTCTTTTCAGTTGAAGATATGACACTCATGGGTGGTGTTATTGGAGGGGTTATTTGCCAGGTCCACCTCTTTTTGAAGCAGCTTCTCCATGGATTTCTGCTAGATCCATGGAGGAAGGGGGGAAGCAGCTTCTATAGGGGGTTGACATATGCAGTAGAAGAAGGGGGAAGTGAAGAGGGGCAGAGGGAGAGGAAATTACCTGCCCTGATGTTGCTGCCTGGTATGGATCTGACCACCCTGCCCTTAGATCTTTTTTGAAGCAAGTTCTTCTACTTTGGGGCTGCAATGGCTGCTATGTAGGAGGAGGAAGAAGGGCCTTGGATCCCTTCTTTCGTGGATAGGAAGAAGGAACCGTGGTGGCAGGGGGCGAGCGGGCGTGGGAGGGCTGGGTAGGTACAGCTGGCCATGTGGGGGAGGACTTTTCTTCTCGTTCTGGTTGCGTGTACCGCGAGCAGCCGCTCGATCGCGCGGGTTGGTGCTCACTTTCCTTTTCTGGAGCGCGGGACCGCGGGGGGACAGGTACTTACCTTTTCAGGCCGGCCGCTCCATCGCACTAGTGGGATGCCGGCCGCCCACTAGACGCGGCCTATTTGATTAGTATACTGTAGAAGGAAGTTAAGTGGTACGTAAGATGCATTATGTAGGTCTAGCATTTTTGTTGCCGAGAAAACAGGTCAAGCATTTTTGGTGAAGCAACAATAGCGGTAGATCCCAGGGATCCCTCTTCGACGCTCACGGCATTAGGTGCGGTAACGCCTACCAGCCCGATGGTCCGCAGCGGCGCGCCGCCTCTAAGAGAGAGTCGTGGAGGCCGCATTAACACAGCATTGCCACGCGTGGTCGGCCTGGCCAATTGCAGATCTAACATCCAAAGAATGGGTGTACATAATCTCCTAAAATTCATAGTTTTACTCACATTTCCTTATTTATTTGATGTATATTGTTCTATGTAAGATATGTGGTATTCAAAATGTTTGTCAAATAATGGATTTACACTTGTACACCCAAATTCTAGGGATGTCTGCGCTCTTCGGGAGGGGGGGTCGTCAAAGTCGTTCTCGTGGTCACCGCGCGGGCCATCCCAGCGACCATCACCAGTCGGACAAGGAGGATGGAAGGTGACGACGTCAACATGGGTGTCGTTGCAGGTCTGGCTGGCGCCGCCTCCTTCCGCATAGCCTGACGACATGGAGACATAGGCCAGCAGGTTTGTGAACGGGGGCTCGTCATGAACCGTGAGGTCGACCACCACCACGGCACATCATATGGGTTCTCCACCCAGGCGTTGGTGACATAGTAGGAGACATCAAGCTTGTTGAGAGTTTCTGTGGCCATCTGGTAGATGTCGCACTTCACGAGGAGGAGCTAC
This sequence comes from Aegilops tauschii subsp. strangulata, assembly GCF_002575655.3. NCBI lineage: Eukaryota > Viridiplantae > Streptophyta > Magnoliopsida > Poales > Poaceae > Aegilops > Aegilops tauschii. The sequence goes on from NC_053037.3 coordinate 510,156,692, forward strand.
GCCATCTTGGTCGACCACACGCACGGTTGGATCACCACCTTCATCTTCATTGGCCATGGCAGTCTTGAGGGAATTGGCCACGAAGGCTTGCCACTTACCTTGTCCATTCAACTTCATCCAACAATGCTTTAAAATGAAATGCTTCTTCTCCATCTTGTGGTACAATGTGCATGCGTATGTGAGCTAGAAAAGGAATGGCATGGTCAACAAGTTGTAACATTGAGCAAATTCGGTCAAATGACGAACACAAAGAGCAACGAGCCACAAAACTTACGAGCTCTTGGAGTGTCACCCCACTTGGCACCGGTTATGAACTTGTTTGTAGATGTCACAATACTTGTTGACGACCTCTTGAATGTTGTACCATCGATGGTTGAGCAACTTCGCATTGCGATTATGGCCCACTAACGTGCGGCAAAGACCGTAGCACTTTTGGTTATGACACCAGTCATGCACACTTTGCCAAAACACCCGACCCTTTTAATACGTGCCATGAAACCGATAAATACTAGAGGCCAACCATGCCTCACAGATCAACTCATCCTCCCTGTTGGATAAAGTTGTCCCCTCTTCTTCCTTGGGTCGGTGGCTATAGGGGATGGAGGCTGCTGCGGCGACTGCATGACGGGTGAACCGACCTGCTGGGCGGCGTAGTAGTAGGGCGCCTTCAGCTGGGAGGGCCAGCGCTGCGATTGCTCGGGTGACACCGGCCTAGCGATGCGCTAAGATTTAAGCGCTCGCCCTAATCGATCATCGCCACATCTTCCGCCCTCTTCTTCTCCTTGACACGCCGACCATTGCGTTCTACGAACCGGATCTTGTGTGCCGCCAATGGGTCAGGTGGTACGACGAACATCGTCATGGGCTCGTATGGCTGTTCCATCGAAGTAGTGGGAAGGGGCAGGATTTCACACGAAAAGAGTGATGAGATTGTCCAAATGCGCGGGCTCTGCCTCGGTTTTTGGCGGGTCCGCGTTGTTGAAGTCCTGCCTGGCAGACCCATGCAAACCACCCCTTTGTTTGGGGGATTTCTACATCTAGTTTGGTCTGGACAAATTTGGTGATCGCCATTGGATGGCCAAAAATGTCTGAACTGTCCTATCCAAACATTTGAGGGAGGTTTGGTGATGTGCGTTGGAGTTGTCGAGTATCTACGGCCCTAATAGACAATGGAACACATTATATGCAAACTTTTCAAAAAGAAAGTAAGTAAGAAAGAAGAAACCATGCATAATTTGGACTCTCAAATCTTGTAGGCGGTTCACAATTTTATTATTACGAAGTGTAACATGTGAGACAACTAGACACATATACATAGTTTTTTTTAGATCAAACACATACATAGTTTTTTTTCAAATAAAACACATACATAGTAAATTCCACCTTTTTACGCATGTACAAAACATTTTATATTCTATCTGTGGTATGCTGGTAAAAAAAATTCTCACCGTGCAGATTTTCCCCTTGGTGCATGATACATAGTTTATAGTTTGCCATATAGATATAAGTACGTGATGTAAGCTGAGGATACCATAAAATTTAAATATCAAACCAATTAAAAAAATTGTTGAACCGCTTGTCCCGGAAAGAGCGGATTGCCTGCATAGGCGGAAAGGAGGCGAGCGGGGCTGCCCTTTGCGTGCCGCCGGCGCTGCCGCTGGTTCCCTCTCTCTCCGTCGGCCGCTCCGGCGGCGGGAGGGAGGGGGAACCTCAAATCTGTGTGTGGGGTGGGATCGCAGTTGGGTTACGGTTGAGGGAGTTCGCCTGACCATGAACCGAGGCTGTTGCAGCAGCGTCGCGTCTCAATAAGTTTCCCCAGACTCCGTTCATGGTCAGGCGAAGCTCTTGCCTTCGTCTAGGGGCCAACGGGGTGGAGGATCCCTGGATCTCGTCGAGGTCGCGGGGCTATGGGTGTCTGGAAGTCGACCGGCACTGGCCGGTTGGGTCCTCGGATGGGAGGTGGTTGTGTGGAGACAGAGATTCTTCTTCCTCCTCACTGGTATGATTTTTTGCTGTTGTTCCTCCTCTTACTTTGTGTTGCTGCTGAAGGGATGTACTTTGCCCGGGCAGTTAGCCCGGCCGCGGCGTTGGAACCGGGATCTTAGTTCACTTCCATCTGGAAGAGACACATATAGCGGTACTCAAAGCCACAGATGGTGAAGGCTGGTGCAGGCATACTAGATGCACACGTGTGTTCTTGTCTTCCCGATGCCGTGCGAAGAAAAGGGGAGCAGCGCGGTGGTGATTATGCCATGGTTGAAGATGATGACCTGGTTGAGCCTGGTTGCAGATTTTTGTATTGCAGGCATCTCTTGCAAGGTTTAGGAATGATGACACAGAGATCCGAAGATCTTCATGCTTTACTAGTTGTTTTAGGGCGCTTTCTGTTTTTCTGGTTCTTTGTGCGTGTGTTAGGGTGTGTTTGCCCCCGTGTTTGTATGGGTCAAGAACTTTGTATTATTTCATGATTTGAATGCAACCATACTTTCTAAAAAAAGAAACAATTAAAAAAATCGAAGATTCCCTTGAGACGATCACATTCTCCACCTGTTCCACGCCGTTTGTGAGTGGCTCCGCCCCTCTGGCCCTGCCGCGCTCGTTCGCTTGGTCTGCAGCCCTTTTGTTCGAAACAGCCGCTGCCAAAGTAGCTTTGCACTTCGAATTTGACTGGCTGACGTAGTCCTCCCACTCCTCTCCTCTCCCTCTTTATTGCAAAAGATATCTAGTATGCATTTGTTATACTCATCCAATTGTTGATCTCAGTGGAGGAAGCAAAATGGCATAGTAAAATAATTACGAACAAATTCCACCTTTTACTCCATAGTTGCGTATTTATGACAGCAATTTCACCATTTAGTAAATAAAAAAATCTTCTGATTACCCCCATTTAAAAAACTTTTTTTTAAACTTCCAATCTATTCATCTTCAATCTTGGTAGTACAACGGACACCAGAAATAATAAAAATTACATCCAGGTCCGTAGACCACCTAGAACGACTACAAGCACTGAAGCGAGCCGAAGGCTCGCCACCGTCATTGCCCCTCCCTCGCCGGAGTCGGCACAACTTGTTGTAGTAGACAGTCGGGAAGTCGTCATGCTAAGGCCTCATAGGACCAGCGCACCAGAACAGCAACCGCCGCCGATGAAGGATAACGTAGATCGAAAGGATCCAATCCGAAAACACACGAACATAGACCAAAAACAACCAGATCCGAGCAAATCCACCGAGGATAGATCCGCCAGAGACACACCTCCACACGCCCACCAACGATGCTAGACGCACCACCGGAATGGGGGCTAGGCGGGGAGACCTTTATTCCATCTTCAGGGAGCCGCCGCTGTCTTGTCTTCCTGAACAGGACACAAACCCTAACAAATCTCAAAGGAACGACTAGCAACGGAGCCCTCTCGTCGGCCCTTGCCAGGATCCACCTCGCCCCCATGGCCCTAGGGCCACCGGAGACGAGGTGGACCTGCGGCGGAGCCGGCGAGAAGCACAAACCCTAGCTTTTTTGGAGGCTTGATTTTACCCCATTTAGGAAACCAAGTCTCCAAAATGCCCTTTTCAAAGTTTCAAGAGCCGATTTTTGTTTTTTTCCTGCAGTTCCTGGGATGTCATTTGACCATGAAAATTTGCAAGTCTCTAGCACACTATTAGCATATTCCACGCACAAAAAACATCTTTTATTTGTTTCAATATTTTGTTGAATTTACTGTTCATGACGGGTGCAGGTAATGCTGGGCACCAAAGCGCCGTCCTCTAATACGCTCACTCGTGTCTTCTCATGAGAGCAACCCTTGACGCACAAACGTCACACGTGTACCATACCCATGACATTTTCCCTAACATTACTTTTGAGAGATGGTACTAGTTAATCTGTGAACCTCCGGTCTTATTTTCTACTCCCTTCATCCCACAATAGACGTTTTTTGACACTACACTAGTGTCAGAAAACGTCTTACATTATGAGACGAAGGGAGTACTAGATAAGAACATCTCTAGCAGACCCCGTATAAGTGGTCAAACTCGCAAAATAACCTTTTTTTGCAGTTCTAGTCGAAAAAACGAGCCAGAACAGACCCCTTGAAATCGTCCGACCCTTAAAAATTTTTAAGGGGCCCTGTAAACGTGAACGCGAAACCCTCATATATACAGTTTTGAGGGTAAATTTGCCAGTGCCCTGCATACCGGTCAACGTTGGCGGTTGAGGAATCTTTGCTCCCACCAACGCAATGAATCTCGCCCAACCGCCGCGCCCGTCCGCCCCGGCCACTTCGCTCGCCCGTCGGCCATTCGATAGCCGGCCGGCCCTCCGTCCCGGCCGCCGCGCTCTCCCGTGGCTTTGCGGCTCTCGAGCGGAGCTAGCTGATCTGCCGGTGCTCCAGGGTTCTGCCTAGTGGTGCTGGTGGTGACGGCGGCCCGTGCACGAGAGTTGGATCCCTTCGAACTGATTTGGGTGAAAACTTGCCTTCGGCGTCTGCTAAGGCCGGCGGTGGCGGTGCTATCTGCGTTGTTCCCTTCTTGAAGGCATCGCCGTGAAGAAGTTCAAGGCCACTCTCTGCTACCTCCCGGGGAAACCCTAGATCGGATGATCAGATGACGGCGGCGCTCTGGTATCATTCCTCCCTTGGGGGCGTCATTCTTGGAGGAACACACGTGATCGAGGGACCAGAGGACGGATTCTTTGGTGGAGCGGTGATTCATCCTACACACTGACGGCGACGGATCTTGACGGCGTGGCGCAGTGCAGATTCGGAGTTCGCTGTGGGAGAATGGACTCGCGCAGGAGGACGACGCTGTCGGGCGTCGTGGTGGCGTCGATGGCAGAGAGACCTGGCACGGTACATGCAACAGTACAACTTTAAAGATGGATTGGTGGCAGGTGGCTGTGGCGGCGTCCTGGTTGAGGAGTGCGCCGGACTGGTAGGTGCCCCACACCCGGCAGGCGTCCTGGTTGGGACCTCAGGTCTTAGATGTTTAGGTTTGGCTACGATGTCTGTTTGGTATTAGGCCCAGACTATTTGTGCCCCTTAATCAATTGGATAGGTGTAGCGACAGTTGTTGCTTAGACGGTGGCTTTAGTCTTGCTGTTGTATGACTTTGTAAGGTCTTGTGAGAATAATTAATAAAGTGGCCGTATGCATCGCCCAGATGCAGAGGCCGGGGGTCATCCTCCTTTTCTAAAAAAAGCTAGCTAGCTAGCAGCTCAATCGATTCGAAGAGCTAGCTAGCTAGCTCGATGCGCCGGCCGTTCGATCCGGCCGCCGCTCGCGCCGCCCCGGCAGCCCTGGCCTGCGCGAGCGCCGCGCTCGCCTCGGCCGCCCTGGCCTCCGCCCGCGCCGCGCTCGCCTCGTGTTTTCCCTCGTCCGCCTGTCCGCCGGATTGACGCGAGGAAGAGGACGACTAATAAAAAGAGCTAGCTCTGGGTCTGTTCGGTATATTCGGAGAATATTCCTTTTTACGGGTTGATTATACGGGGTCTGAGTCTGTCCTCGCCCGTGCCGGCCTGCATATACCCTTTTCCGCGAACTGTAAAAGACTTATGCAGGTCGGGATTTTGCGGGGTCTGCTAGAGATGCTCTAAGAAGTGACTGTAATATCACTTTCCACACTTTCTTCTAGCTATTACTCCTTTTGAAAATACAAAATACTTACATAACTCTAGAAAAGGTCATTATTGTTGAAACTTTAAACCTCTCCATTGACGGATAAGGCAGTCGTCATTACCTTACTGTTAGCGGTTGTCAGTGACATTTGCTGGGCAGCTGGCCCGACGAGTGGAGAAGGGATAACACACACGAGCAATGTAGACCCGTCACTGAGACCCTTCCATGGCAAGCTAGCATTTGTAATTATCACTACTGACAGGCATAGAATAGCTCCTAGTTAGTGCTGACATTCTCTACTGATGGGCGATGACGCGACACTAGTCAGCGTCGATGCTAACTGCAATAGAAAAGCGAAAGTATTATGTGTACGATAGTTGTTGTACAATCTGCAACAATCAATCTTGTGGTGTGGTGCGGTTTGGGGCTATGTATGATCGGTTTGATTTCAACTATCGTACACAAATAGAGACGTAATATCATATGCATAGAAACGTTCATCAAAAAGCATGACAAAATGAAACCACACACAATTTGAAAATAAGGAAACTACTGCTGAACTATGACACCCCCAACCCCAATAAATAGCATGCCGGAGTGTGCTACCTCCTGAGCACTGCGTTGATTTTCCCTTGAAGAGGAAAGGGTGATGCAGCAAAGTAGCGTAAGTATTTCCCTCAGTTTTTGAGAACCAAGGTATCAATCCAGTAGAAGGCTACGCGTGTGTCCCTCGCACCTACACAAATAAATAAATCCTCGCAACCAACGCGATAAGGGGTTGTCAATCCCTACACGGTCACTTACAAGAGTGAGATCTGATAGATATGATAAGATAATATTTTTGGTATTTTTATGATAAAGATGCAAAGTAAAATAAAAGCAACGGAAATAACTAAGTGTTGAAAGATTAATATGATGGAAAATAGAGTCGGGGCCATAGGTTTCACTAGTGGCTTCTCTCAAGAGCATAAGTATTTTACGGTGGGTGAACAAATTACTGTTGAGCAATTGACAGAATTGAGCATAGTTATGAGAATATCAAGGCATGATCATGTATATAGGCATCACGTCCGAGACAAGTAGACCGACTCCTGCCTGCATCTACTACTATTACTCCACACATCGACCGCTATCCAGCATGCATCTAGAGTATTAAGTTCATAAGAACAGAGTAACGCTTTAAGCAAGATGACATGATGTAGAGGGATAAATTCATGCAATATGATAAAAAAAAACCATCTTGTTATCCTCGATGGCAACAATACAATACGTGCCTTGCTGCCCCTACTGTCACTGGGAAAGGACACCGCAAGATTGAACCCAAAGCTAAGCACTTCTCCCATTGCAAGAAAGATCAATCTAGTAGGCCAAACCAAACTGATAATTCGAAGAGACTTGCAAAGATAACCAATCATACAGAAAAGAATTCAGAAGATTCAAATATTGTTCATAGATAAACTTGATCATAAACCCACAATTCATCGGTCTCAACAAACACACCGCAAAAGAAGATTACATCGAATAGATCTCCACAAGAGAGGGGGAGAACATTGTATTGAGATCCAAAAAGAGAGAGGAAGCCATCTAGCTAATAACTATGGACCCGAAGGTCTGAGGTAAACTACTCACACTTCATCGGAGAGGCTATGGTGTTCATGTAGAAGCCCTCCGTGATCGATGCCCCCTCCGGCGGAGCTCCGGAACAGGCCCCAAGATGGGATCTCATGGGTACAGAAGGTTGCGGCGGTGGAATTAGGTTTTTGGCTCCGTATCTGATCGTTTGGGGGTACGCAGGTATATATAAGAGGAAGGAGTATGTCGGTGGAGCAACATGGGGCCCACGAGGGTGGAGGGCGCGCCTGGGGGGTAGGCGCGCCCCCTACCTCGTGGCTTCCTGGTAGCTTTCTTGACGTAGGGTCCAAGTCTCCTGGATCATGTTCGTTCTGAAAATCACGTTCCCGAAGGTTTCATTCCGTTTGGACTCCGTTTGATATTCTTTTTCTGAGAAACTCTGAAATAGGCAAAAAACAGCAATTCTGGGCTGGGCCTCCGGTTAATAGGTTAGTCCCAAAAATAATATAAAAGTGAATAATAAAGCCCAATAATGTCCAAAACAGAAGATATTATAGCATGGAGCAATCAAAAATTATAGATACGTTGGAGACGTATCAATCATCCCCAAGCTTAATTCCTGCTCATCCTCGAGTAGGTAAATGATAAAAACAGAATTTTTGATGTGGAATGCTACTTGGCATAATTTCAATGTAATTCTTCTTAATTGTGGTATGAATATTCAGATCCGAAAGATTCAAGACAAAATTTTAATATTGACATAAAAATAATAATACTTCAAGCATACTAACTAAGCAATTATGTCTTCTCAAAATAACATTGCCAAAGAAAGTTATCCCTACAAAATCATATAGTCTGGCTATGCTCTATCTTCACCACACAAAATATTTAAATCATGCACAACCCCGATGACAAGTCAAGCAATTGTTTCATACTTTTGACGTTCTCAAACTATTTCAATCTTCACGCAATACATGAGCGTGAGCCATGGACATAGCACTATATGTGGAATAGAATGGTGGTTGTGGAGAAGGCAAAAAGGAGAAGATAGTCTCACATCAACTAGGTGTATCAACGGGCTATGGAGATGCCCATCAATAGATATCAATGTGAGTGAGTAGGGATTGCCATGCAATGGATGCACTAGAGCTATAAGTATATGAAAGCTCAACAAAAGAAACTAAGTGGGTGTGCATCCAACTCGCTTGCTCACGAAGACCTAGGGCATTTTGAGGAAGCCCATCATTGGAATATACAAGCCAAGTTCTATAATGAAAAATTCCCACTAGTATATGAAAGTGATATCATAGGAGACTCTCTGTCATGAAGATCATGGTGCTACTTTGAAGCACAAGTGTGGTAAAAGGATAGTAACATTGTCCGCTTCTCTCTTTTTCTCTCATTCATTTTTTTATTTGGGCCTTTTCTCTTCTTCTTTTTATGGCCTCTTTTTTTTCGTCCGGAGTCTCATCCCGACTTGTGGGGGAATCATAGTCTCCATCATCCTTTCCTCACTTGGGACAATGCTCTAAAAATGATGATCATCACACTTTTATTTACTTACAACTCAAAAATTACAACTCAATACTTAGAACAAAATATGACTCTATGTGAATGCCTCCGGCGGTGTACCGGGATATGCAATGAACCAAGAGTGACATGTATGAAAGAATTATGAACGGTGGCTTTGCCACAAATACAATGTCAACTACATGATCATGCGAAGCAATATGACAATGATGGAGCGTGTCATAGTAAACGGAACGGTGGTAAGTTGCATGGCAATATATCTCGGAATGGCTATGGAAATGCCATAATAGGTAGGTATGGTGGCTGTTTTGAGGAAGGTATATGGTGGGTGTATGATACCGGCGAAAAGTGCGCGGTATTAGAGAGGCTAGCAATGGTGGAAGGAGGAAAAGTGCGTATAATCCATGGACTCAACATTAGTCATAAAGAACTCATATACTTATTGCAAAAATCTACAAGTTATCAAAGCAAAGTATTACGCGCATGCTCCTAGGGGGATAGATTGGTAGGAAAAGACCATCGCTCGTCCCCGACCGCCACTCATAAGGAAGACAATCAATAAATAAATCATGCTCTGACTTCATCACATAACGGGGTCACAAACTTTAACACAAGTATTTCTCAAATTCAAAACTACTCAACTAGCATGACTCTAATATCACCACCTTCATATCTCAGAACAATCATCAAGCATTAAACTTCTCTTAGTATTCAACACACTCATAAGAAAGTTATTACTAATCTTGAATACCAAGCATATTAGGATTATTTAAGCAAATTACCATGATATTTAAGACTCTCAAAATAATCTAAGTGAATCATGAGAGATCAATAGTTTCTATAAAACAAATCCACCACCGTGCTCTAAAAGAAATAAGTGAAGTACTAGAGCAAAAACTATATAACTCAAAAGATATAAGTGAAGCACATAGAGTATTCTAATAATTTCTGAATCATGTGTGTCTCTCTCAAAAGGTGTGTACAGCAAGGATGATTGTGGTAAACTAACAGCAAAGACTCAAATCATACAAGACGCTCCAAGCAAAACACATATCATGTGGTGAATAAATATATAGCTCCAAGTAAAGTTACAGATGGAAGTAGACGAAAGAGGGGATGCCTTCCGGGGCATCCCCAAGCTTTGGCTTTTAGGTGTCCTTAGATTATCTTGGGGGTGCCATGGGCATCCCCAAGCTTAGGCTCTTGCCACTCCTTGTTCCATAATCCATCAAATCTTTTACCCAAAACTTGAAAACTTCACAACACAAAACTTAACAGAAAATCTCGTGAGCTCCGTTAGCGAAAGAAAACAAAAGACCACTTCAAGGCACTGTAATGAACTCATTCTTTATTTATATTGGTGTTAAACCTACTGTATTCCAACTTCTCTATGGTTTATAAACTATTTTACTAGTCATAGATTCATCAAAATAAGCAAACAACACACGAAAAACAGAATCTGTCAAAAACAGAACAGTCTGTAGTAATCTGTAACTAACGCAAACTTCTGGAACTCCAAAAAATCAGAAAAAATAGGACGACCTAGAATTTTTTTTTATTGATCAGCAGCAATTGGAATTAATATTTTATCACGTTCTGGTGATTTTTAACAATTATTTTTGTGAACAGAAAGTTTCTGGAATTTTCTGCAAGATCAAATAACTATCATCCAAGAAGATCCTATAGGTTTAACTTGGCACAAACACTAATTAAAACATAAAAACACATCTTAACCAGTGGCTAGATCAAATATTTATTCCTAAACAGAAGCAAAAAGAAAAAAACTAAAAATAAAATTGGGTTGCCTCCCAACAAGCGCTATCGTTTAACGCCCCTAGCTAGGCATAAAGGAAGGATAGATCTAGGTATTGTCATCTTTGGTAGGCAATCCATAACTGGCTCTCATAATAGGTTCATATGGTAATTTAACTTTCTTCCTAGGGAAGTGTTCCATGCCTTTCTTTAATGGAAATTGGAATCTAATATTCCCTTCCTTCATATCAATAATTGCACCGATCGTTCTAAGGAAAGGTCTACCAAGAATAATAGGACATGAAGGATTGCAATCTATATCAAGAACAATAAAATCTACAGGCACATAGTTCCTATTTGCAATAATAAGAACATCATTAATTCTTCCCATAGGTTTCTTAATGGTGGAATCCGCAAGATGCAAGTTTAAAGAGCAATCATCAAAATCACGGAAACCTAGCAAATCACACAAAGTTTTTGGAATCGTGGAAACACTAGCACCCAAATCACATAAAGCATAGAACTCATGATCCTTGATTTTAATTTTAATAGTAGGTTCCCACTCATCATAAAGTTTTCTAGGGATGGAAACTTCCAACTCAAGTTTTTCTTCATAAGATTGCATCAAAGCATCAACGATATGTTTGGTAAAAGCTTTATTTTGACTATAAGCATGAGGAGAATTTAGCACGGATTGCAACAAGGAAATACAATCTATCAAAGAGCAATTATCATAATTAAATTCCTTGAAATCCAAAATAGTGGGTTTATTAACATCTAATGTTTTGATTTCTTCAATCCCACTTTTATCAATTTTAGCATCAAGATCTAAAAACTCTGAATTTTTGGAACGCCTTCTAGGTAAAGGTGGATCATATTCAGTCCCATCATTATCAAGATTCATGTTGCAAAACAAAGATTTAATAGGGGACACATCAATAACTTTTAGATCTTCATCTTTATATTCATAGAAATTTGAAGAACACGCTTTCATAAAGCAATCTTTCTTAGCACGCATCCTAGCGGTTCTTTCTTTGCACTCATCAATGGAAAATCTCATGGCTTTGAGAGACTCATTGATATCATGCTTAGGAGGAATAGATCTAAGTTTTAAAGAATCAACATCAAGAGAAATCTATCAACGTTCCTAGCCAATTCATCAACTTTAAGCAATTTCTCTTCAAGCAAAGGATTGAAATTATTTTGCGAATTCATAAACTCCTTAACACTAGTCTCAAATTCAGAGGGCGTCTTATTAAAACTTTCCATAAGAATTGTTGTAGGAATTACCATAATTATTTGAGGAATTGCTAGGATAAGGCCTAGGATTAAAGTTTCCTCTATATGCGTTGTTACCAAAATTATTCCTACCAACAAAATTCACATCCATAGATTCATTATTATTCTCAATCAAAGTAGACAAAGGCATATCATTAGGATCAGAAGAAACATTCTTAGTAGCAAATAATTTCATAAGTTCATCCATCTTTCCACTCAAAACATTAATTTCTTCTATCGCATGCACTTTTTTATTAGTAAATCTTTCAGTGTGCCATTGAGAATAATTAACCATAATATTATCTAGGAGTTTAGTAGCTTCTCCTAAGATGATTTCCATAAAAGTGCCTCCCACGGCCGAATCTAAAAGATTTCTAGAAGCAAAATTCAATCCGGCATAAAATTTTTGTATAATCATCCACAAATTCAAACCATGAGTAGGGAAATTACGTATCATTAATTTCATCCTCTCCCAAGCTTGTGCAACATGTTCATGATCAAGTTGATTAAAATTCATAATGTCGTTTCTAAGAGAGATGATCTTAGCGGGAGGAAAATACTTAGAGATAAAAGCATCTTTGCACTTATCCCAAGAATCAATACTATTTTTAGGCAAAGACGAAAACCAAGATTTAGCACGATCTCTAAGCGAAGAAGGAAATAGCTTCAATTTAACAATATCATTGTCCACGTCTTTCTTCTTTCGCATATCACACAAATCAACGAAGCTATTTAGATGAGTAGCGGCATCTTCACTAGGAAGGCCGGCGAATTGATCTTTCATGACAAGATTCAACAAAGCAGCATTGATTTCACAAGATTCAGTATCAGTAAGAGGAGTAATCGGAGTGCTAAGTAAATCATTATTGTTGGTATTGGTAAAGTCACATAATTTGGTATTATCTTGAGCCATCGTGACAAACAAGCAATCCAACACACGAGCAAACAAGAAGCAAGCGAAGAAGAGGCGAACGAAAAAGAGAGGGCGAATAAAACGGCAAAGGTGAAGTGGGGGAGAGGAAAACGAGAGGCAAATGGCAAATAATGTAATGCGGGAGATAAGGGTTTGTGATGGGTACTTGGTATGTTGACTTTTGCGTAGACTCCCCGGCAACGGCGCCAGAAATCCTTCTTGCTACCTCTTGAGCACTGTGTTGGTTTTCCCTTGAAGAGGAAAGGGTGATGCAGCAAAGTAGCGTAAGTATTTCCCTCAGTTTTTGAGAACCAAGGTATCAATCCAGTAGGAGGCTACGCGCGAGTCCCTCGCACCTACACAAACAAATAAATCCTCGCAACCAACGCGATAAGGGGTTGTCAATCCCTACACGGTCACTTACGAGAGTGAGATCTGATAGATATGATAAGATAATATTTTTGGTATTTTTATGATAAAGATGCAAAGTAAAATAAAAGCAACAGAAATAACTAAGTGTTGGAAGATTAATATGATGGAAAATAGACCCGGGGGCCATAGGTTTCACTAGAGGCTTCTCTCAAGAGCATAAGTATTTTACGGTGGGTGAACAAATTACTGTTGAGCAATTGACAGAATTGAGAATAGTTATGAGAATATCTAGGCATGATCATGTATATAGGCATCACGTCCGAGACAAGTAGACCGACTCCTGCCTGCATCTACTACTATTACTCCACACATCGACCGCTATCGAGCATGCATCTAGAGTATTAAGTTCATAAGAAAAGAGTAACGCTTTAAGCAAGATGACATGATGTAGAGGAATAAATTCATGCAATATGATAAAAAAAACCCATCTTGTTATCCTCGATGGCAACAATACAATACGTGCCTTGCTGCCCCTACTGTCACTGGGAAAGGACACCGCAAGATTGAACCCAAAGCTAAGCACTTCTCCCATTGCAAGAAAGATCAATCTAGTAGGCCAAACCAAACTGATAATTCGAAGAGACTTGCAAAGATAACCAATCATACATAAAAGAATTCAGAAGATTCAAATATTGTTCATAGATAAACTTGATCATAAACCCACAATTCATCAGTCTCAACAAACACACCGCAAAAGAAGATTACATCGAATAGATCTCCACAAGAGAGGGGGAGAACATTGTATTGAGATCCAAAAAGAGAGAGGAAGCCATCTAGCTAATAACTATGGCCCCGAAGGTCTGAGGTAAACTACTCACACTTCATCGGAGAGGCTATGGTGTTGATGTAGAAGCCCTCCGTGATCGATGCCCCCTCCGGCGGAGCTCCGGAACAGGCCCCAAGATGGGATCTCGTGGGTACAAAAGGTTGCGGCGGTGGAATTAGGTTTTTGGCTCCATATCTGATCGTTTGGGATACGTAGGTATATATAGGAGGAAGGAGTACGTCGGTGGAGCAACATGGGGCCCACGAGGGTGGAGGGCGCGCCTGGGGGGTAGGCGCGCCCCTACCTCCTGGCTTCCTGGTAGCTTTCTTGACGTAGGGTCCAAGTCTCCTGGATCATGTTCGTTCTGAAAATCACATTCCCGAAGGTTTCATTCCGTTTGATATTCTTTTTCTGTGAAACTCTGAAATAGGCAAAAAAAACAATTCTGGGCTGGGCCTCCGGTTAATAGGTTAGTCCCAAAAATAATATAAAAATGAATAATAAAGCCCAATAATGTCCAAAACAGAAGATAATATAGCATGGAGCAATCAAAAATTATAGATACGTTGGAGACGTATCAGAGTGCCGGCGCGTTGCAAACTATCACCACCCCACAACGGCGGCTACACGCCCACATGCCATCCTACGGATGGACACACACCTCACAATGCAGTGATCAATGCAAAGCGACCACGCTTTGGTAGGCACCGTCGAGATGCCGCCGTCCGCGGCACGACTTCATGTATCACACCGGTGGCAACGATGGCACATGTCGGTGCTTGGAGTCACCACTTCACCATTGCCATGGGCAGCGCGGCGAGGGCCACTGCCGGCACATCGAGTGCCACCATAGTAGCCTCCGAGATAGTGAGACCATCACATGTCGATCACCTCACAATGATCATACTATAGCTAAGGACACGAAGGGGGAACATGCAGCCTCACATCAATAATGCAAGCCCCCTGATGTATGGAGCTAGCGGGGCTAGAATTCACAGGTAACAAAAAAAGTACAAGGGCATCTTCAACGCTATTGTAAGTGCATCTAGTGCCCTCTTTGTGGTTTTGAAGTATCGAAGACAAATGGTGAAGGGACTAATGTGTTTGTGAGTGTACACATGATAAAATCCCTTAAAGATTTTGTTTAACTGTCAAAGACGACCCTGAAAATGTATGTTTACATAGAAGAAATTAGTGCGCCCCTTTTAAGAAATTGAAGTGGAGAATTGAAGCATGAAGACTTTGTCTTTCATAGTTTCTTTTCTTTTATATTGAGTCACAGGGAACACCATACTGTTAAAGGGGGTCTAGGTGATACATAGGGTATTTCTGAAGTGATGCTCAACCTACCTAATTCTTCAAGTGAAGCTTTTGGAAATCTCTTACAGTGCAATCGAGTTCTTCAACGACAGAGATTATGTTCTTCTGGTCGTTGATAAAAATCGGCCTGACTAAAGAGTTAGGAAATTGCTAGTGCGATTCTCCTCCCGTGAGGATTTTGTGAGTTCAAATTTTTGACCATTGTTGAGCTAGCGCCAATTGTCAACTGGATCCTTATCCTGACAACGGTCTTGTTCGAAGGTCATGATAGTCAATTGATGTTGGGTTGCCTTTCCTATAAATGGCCGCCTCCCTCCACCATTTGTTGGTTGGTTTGCTCCAAGTGAATGCATGACAAGTGTCATCTAGAGCAACCCATCCTGTGAAGAATCTGAGAGAATCGCAAGTGAGGAAAAACCCAAACACCCAGAGCCAAAGTGATTGATCATCATTGAGATTGTCAAGCGTGATCTGATGCTTGTTACCATTGAAGACTGTGATCTTCCAGATGGTTAGGCATCATGTTCTAAGCATCCAAGAAAAAGCTATGGAGTGCCAAGGAATGAGTTTGTGAAGGTTTTGGAAGTCTACCTTGCAGACTTACCAAGAGTGGTTGGGCGAGGTCTAAGTGATCTTAGCTCAAGAAGAACAAGGTGAATACTAAGTGTCTTCTGAGTTAAATCTCAAGCCTCTCCAACCAGACTTACATTTGTCACAACAACTGGAACTGGTCGAATAAATCAATCGTCTTCACCAAGCAATCCTGGTTCCAATTCTTTGACCCTTTACTTTCTGTAACACTGTGTTAAAGACTTTGTCTCCCTCTCTCTGAAGACTTTCTCTGAAAACTTTCATATTTTTTCAAGAGTTTTTTACATCTGTGCCCCTGGTTCCTTAGCTCTACTCATTTATCCCCGTGCTCTTAACTTTTGCTCAATTTTCCACACTCCCTTGCTAGAAACCCTCATAACTGGTCACAACGGACGTTGCCGTTGGGTCAAAGGCTTGACCATTAACTCTGACGAGTGGGGCCGCGCTGGACTGTGTCGTCCGTTGGACCTGACAAGTGGGGCCCCGTTGGGTGGTGTCGCTGTTCGACCGTTGGGCCGTGGTTTCGTTGGGTCGTCCCTTGCATTAAACGCCTGCGCGCGCCGCCAGGACAGAAGCCTGCTATGCATGCACCCAGCAAAGCCTGCCTACATGCGTCGATCGAGCCTGCATGCGCCGACCGAGCCTGCATGCGCCGATGCGTCCGCCACGATGCACTGACCGAGCAGCTTTCTTGCACGCCAGCCACCACGGATGCAGCGACGGTCACTGCCGCTAGTTCCTCTCTTCTAGCTAGGTGGCCACATATTCATCCCTACTAACAAAGCTTGTGTAAAAAAAGAGCCACTCCCTTGCTTAGCTCTACTCAATCATCCCTACTAACAAAGCTTGTTTGCATGCACTAGGTGGTTACTAACAAGGGAACCCTACTAACAAATCGAGCTCTCTAAGAAAACAATCAACAAATATGTAGTCCTAATATGTAGATAGGGCCAACAAGCCCATAGCACTATCACATAGTTCAAACTAGGAAGAACTTAATAATAGAATAGATAAAAAACTTAATAATAGAACTTAAGAAAAGGGCCAACAAGCCCATAGCAACTCCAACATAGTTCAATTACAACTTAACATAACATAGACTAAAAAATAGAGGGTTTAGATCCCTAACCGCCGCCTTCTCCACCTCGCTCCTCCTCCGGGCGCCCTTTTCACTGCTCCTCTGGGGCGTTGACGATGGGGTACGGAAGAGTGTGCATGCGCGTGGCGGTGGGGAAGATGTTGGTGTACTCCGTGAACCTGTTGTGGGTGGTGAAAGCGATGAACTCGGAGCCACATCAAAACACCTGGCCGAGGAGGTAGAAGGCGTCGAATGTGTTGGTGAAGTGGGCAAGGAGAGCAACCACCACCCGGTTTTGGATGACCTCCTCGACGCGGAACATCGTGGAGATCCCCGCGGGAGGTGGTGGTAGCCGGACGCGAGGAAGAACTCGGTGAAGTTCCTTGCGGTCCTCAACCTTGATATCGCCCACACACGTAGTGTGCGATCAACATACACGCCGGTAGGGTAGAGCCTCTCCGGCATGGTGGGTGGGAAGCGGTAGGTTGGTCCGGTGTACTGCATGGCTGGGTCGAAGAGCAAGAAGGGCAGATGGCAGAGGATGGGAGACGGATGAGGGATGGCAGAGGTAGAGGGTGGCTTAAATAGCCGTAGCGCTACATGTTATTTGGCCGTGGAAATAACGGGGTCAATGTGAAGTAGCCCGTTTTCAAACCCACCGCAGCATCGGGAGTGTACACGTGTGGGAAGCGGTGGTTTGAAAAGAAGAAGAAAAAGAAGCTAATTGCAGGCGTGGGAATCAGTGGTCATATATATATATATATATATATATATATATATATATATATATATATATATATATATATATGAAAAAATAGACAAATTTTGAAGGGCTTGTGGCCATTTTGCATGATAAAAATAATTTTGGCCCTTATAAATTATGTCATTTTGCATGATAAAAAAAGATAGAGGGCTTGTGGCCATTATACAAATGCAAAATGACCCATTTTTGAATAGTTTGTGGCCATTTTGCATGATAAAAATAAATTTGACCCCTATAAACTTGGTCATTTTGCATTTGTATAGAAAAAAGAACTAAATTTTCTATGCCATGTCAATTGTTGTGTAATTTCAAACGCTGCAAAAAAACAGAGCCAACACGTTCACAAAAAAAGAGCCAGCATGTTCACAAAAAAATGACGCAATTCGACGGCCCAACCAGAGCTTGATTTCCTTTTGGGCCCAATAACACGTTTTTTTCGCGGACTCAGTGGTGAGCGAGCAGCTGAGCACAACCAATAGGATCGCCTCTCGCGGATCACCCCATGATCCAACGATGAGGAGCCGTCCTTGTGACCCAATGGCCCGGAGCCTGCACGCAGCTTTCCCACCGAATTCCTTCTAGAAGACCACATCTGAGGGTTGTTGCTTGGCGCTAGGGTATGATCGGACGGCTGACTTTCGGAGCTAGGGTTAGGCGAAACCCCGCGGGGTTTTGAGCTGGTCAACGGGGTTTCAAAAGCTTTGAGTGAGCATAACTAATTTTAAAAAAATCAAAAAATATGAAACCTTCACCGTTCGTTGTTTTATAAGACACACTAACAAGGAAAAATACTAAACTTGGTCTATGGTCATTTTCATGAGAAAACCCTAGCTGGCACGATCGAGGTCAAATGAGCATCATTAATTTAGAAAAATTAAAAAAATATAAAGCCTGCGCGCAATGTTGTCTTATGTGACATGTTACCAACCAAAAATCATAAAATTGGTCTATGGTCATTTTCATGAGAAACCTTCACACATATGAATGAGATATCACCTACAAGATTTCATAGAGTTCAAGGAGATGAGGTAGGGTTACCTTCTGTTTTTTAAAAATTAAAAAAATCACCAAAGCTTTATTTCAAAGTGAATAAGAAGGATGTGAACTTAGTTTTCCATTTTCATATTTTAAACGTGTTTTTAATAGTTTTTATATTAAAACATATTTTTTCAAAAGAAAATTTAAAAAATATGAAGATTAATTCAAAAAATAGTGAGACTTCGAATCTACACTATATAGATTGAATAGGTGTTAATAAAAAACATTTGGCTCATTTAGAGTAGGTCCAAAAAAACTTGATTACAAATGGGTTGTTTACCCTAGCTTGGGAGCTCATTTGGAGCACATTTCTCAAATTCAAATTTCTTTGACCTCCTGTAAATCACCTCAAATTTTGCACACATGATCTCCTACACAAACACAGATAGTTTGCCAAGTTTTTTTTTGCATTTTCTTGAATTTATACTGTCCTCGAATGTCGGTTCAAAACATCGGATAATGAAACATGCTGGTGGGAAAAAAGCATGCATTTGATTTGATTAATAAACATGAGACAAATATCACGTGTGATCAGTGAAGCAACACTGAAACAACATGTGTGATCAGTGAAGCAACACTGAAGTGACTTGTGTGATCAGTGAAGCAACACTGAAACAACATGTCTGATCAGTGAAGCAACACTGAAACAACATGTGTGACCATTGCAGCACCTAAACTCATAGTTCACAACATCTAAATAGAACTAACCATACACCACAGGCAAATTTAAGGTCAGACAAATGTAGATAGCATAATACATTACTAGCATAATATAGATTCAGTTCAACACACCATAAGTTTACCAAAAGTAACCGGACCCAAAGTAACCCAAAAGATAAAGTTCATCACACCGGAGTCAAGGGCTTCGCGGGCGCAGCATGCTGACCCCTGATCATGTAGTCCTCCCTCGAATTGCTACATCCTCTGCATTAGACAAAAGGTGATCGAAGCGGCCATCCTTTGGCTTTGGCTTGGTGGTGCAGTAGGGGCAGTGCCACTTCTTGATCTTGCGGTTGTAGAAGGAAGCAATTCCCTTGGCCTTGATCTTCTGCCCCTCCTTGGCTGTGAAGGACGCGACGTTGCCCTTGTACACATCATCTCCAGAATCATACTGCACACATGAATGAATTGCATTAATACATTATAGATTCATATACACCATGTCAAAGGAACTAAATGAACAATCCAAATTTCAAGTAGGCTTACCTCATATTCTTTGTTGTCACCAAACTCTGGATCGTACAGGTCGTACTGGGCCAGCTTCCTCTCCCCCCAACCATCATCCTCCTGAATATACAATTACATCCATCACTAGTAGCCAATTGAAAATTTAGATATGCACACATGACACATTGATCACAGGGCTAATATACTCCCAATATACTATGATCCTATTTGCATTTTCCATTGTCATGCACACACATTGAACAACAGAGCTAATATAACTACATATTGTGGACAAATTTATATACTAATTAATCAAATAACTTCTTAAATAATGGATTCCATTTGGGCATATGACATTCAAAACCCCAATCTGAGTAGAATTCAAAAACAAATCTAATAGGGACCCAATCTAATAAGCATACATGCCTGTAGCATTAAAAACCCCAATCTGTGAGCATTAAAAACAAATCTAATAAGCATACATCTGTGTAGCATTGAAGCACATCTAATAAACAGATCTATCTAGCATTTTTGCAACGAATTTATCCAACAAACCCTAGTATAAAAACCCCCATCCCCCCAATACAGAAAACCCCGGCTCATCCGTCAAACCAACTACTCTAACCATCTGAACTACCATATGAATCCACAATCTAACCAATCCAACTAACTCTACAAGCTAATATCCTAAAGCAAAGCAAGTGCAAATACATCCTGCTCCTCGCCAGGCTGCGCATCGGGGGTATCGGGATGGACTGCGCCGCTCGACGCCGTCACCTTCTGCAGCGCTGAGGCGGAGTCCGCCACCTCCTTCTCCACATCCGCATCGATTGCGAGTTTCCCCGCACCGCCGTGGACGCCGCCGACATCCGCGGTCACCGCGCCCTGCAGCTCGACCACATCTCCGGCCGCTGCACCGGTGTCGCCACGAGCTTCGGCCATCTCCGTGCAGATGGAGGCGATGAAGGTGAGGAAGAGGATGCGGTGGGGGAGAGCGAGATGGTGCGGTGGAGGCAGTTGAGGAGAGCGAGACGACGCCGGTGGGGGAGAGAAAGACGATGCGGCAGCGAGTGGATTTGGGGGAAAACCCTGGGAGGAATGGTAGGGCGATGCGCCGCGAGGTGGTTCCCCCTCATTTATACAATATGTGGTTTGTCGTCAAGTCTAGTATTCCGTATATTTGTGAAGGAGTCACTCCTGTTGATCGAAGAAGATTTGCTCAACTTGGCTCTCAGGAAAAGAACATCATCTATGGTCATATGACCAAAGGGCAGTATGATCATGTCGGTGCTTTGGAAACTACGATCATGAAGTGGTGAAGAAATTATTGAGGTCACTTGATCCTTCCTTTGAGAACTTGTAACTGATGATTTGAGAGCGTCCTGTCTTCAAGACATTAGACCCTGCTGACATTCTTAATAGGCTCAATACTCATGAAGTTCAACAAGCTGAGAAGAGATATCTGTATGATCCAATCTATGGAAGAGCCCGTGCCTTGAAGGAAAAAAGTTGGTTCTTCATCTGAAGAAAAATATGAATGCAGTTCTGGTGGCCCCGAGGAAACTGGCAGAGAGCTTGCACTGCTAGTGAGGAAATTCTAGAAGTTCTCAAAGAAAAATCGCTTTGAGATGTCTTCAAAGTATGACTCGAAGAAAACTGGAGAAACTTCTTTGGGGTACTACAGGAAGAGAACCTGCCACAAATGCAAGAAGCCAGGCCACTATATTGTTGATTGCCCTTTCTGGGAAAAGGAAACGAAGAAGAAGAAGAAGAAGAAGTCATTGAAGTCTTCATCACATAAGAAGAGCAATTCTAGAAGAGCTCATGCTCTCGTTGGGAAGGAAATGAATTCGAGAAAGAATCTGATCCTGAGGAGGTTGAGGAAGAATCTGAGGAGGGGTCTGGCCTTGGTGTGGCGAACCTTGCAATCACTACCGCTTTCATAGTCAAGTCCATCTTCAACCATGAATAAATGGCTACTTCACCGATGCTGAAGCCAGCGACGCCGACTCTGCTCCCCCTTATTGCTTCATGGAAAAAGGTGGTGTTAAGGAAGAATTGCCTCAAGCCACTGAATGGGTTATGGATCATGGCTGCACAAACCATATGACTGAGCTTACTTATGGTCTCCATTATAAGTGCTTCTACTCTGAAGCATATCACATTTGTCGACAAAGGGAAAAGCACAGTATTGGGTCTAGCTAGGGTTGCTATCTCAATGGATGGCACATGGACAAAGTAACGCTTTTTGAATCCCTTGGATACAACCTCATGTCAGTATCAGTGCTTTGTGATCTTGATATGATTGTCATCTTTGGCAAATATCATTGCATTGTGTTGATGGTTTCTGACAAATCCAAAGTCTTCGAAGGTTTCCGAAGAGGTTTTGTATATTGTAGATTCTTTGCAGGACCACGACTTGCCACATGTCCTATACAAAAATCATCAGAATGCTGCATTGGCGACTTGGACATGCTGGCATGAGGAATTTGAACATCCTTGTGAAGAATACGAATATCCTTGGCATTGAGGGCGTCAAGTTCAACAAGGATCATCTTTGCGGTGCATGTGAATCTGGGGAGATGATGATATCAAAGCACCCCTCGAACACAATCATGACTACTACTCATCCCTTTGAGCTGCTTCACATGGATCTTTTTGGTCCAACTTATTCCACACTGACCCTAAATTCATTATATGGCTTTGCCATTGTTTGATGATTTCTCATGTTACACCTGGTGTGCAATATCATCTTATACAAATTTGAAGTCCATCATGTCTTCAGATGCTTCGCCAATTGGTCCTTGAACAACTATGACGTCAAGATCAAGCATATTATGAGTGACAACTAAGTGTTCTAAGACTACCTCGAAAGTTTTGGAAGGTTTTAGAAGTTTACCTCGAAGACTTATCATGAGTGATTGGGCGAGATCTAAGTGATCTTAGCTCAAGGGGAATAAGGTGAAGACTATGTGTCTTCTGAGTTCAATCTCAAGCCTCTCCAAAGACGTACAGTTGTCACAACCACTGGAACTGGTCGAACGAATTCACTGTCTTCACCGAGCAGTCCCGATTCAATTATTCAACCCTTTACTTTCTGTAACACCATGTTGAAGACTTTGTCTCCCTCTCTCTGAATACTTTCATATTTCATCAATGCTTTGTTGTATCTTCTGTTTCACTGTTCTCAAGTGCGTCTGTTTATATGTAGGATTATTTACATATTCCGCTATCTTGTATGCATGCTCAGTTCTATTCGAGTGACTTTGTCGGCATTCTAGCTAGCTTGCATACTTAGCCTAGTTTACCTTCCACTGACTAATTTCTCGAACTATTATTCTTTTAAGAATTCACTTCAAAAAGAATTTGTTGAAATCTCTTATTCACCCCTCTCTAGTTGATAACTTGCAATTTCGGCTACCCTTAAAACGGACACACTATCCGTCCATGGACTGTGTTCGAACTTGTCCGCAGACACAATACTGGAGTCAGTCATCCAACCATATACCTTAAATTTCCATGCCAACAACAACAACTTTTCGCCAAATAGTTGGCACTCGGTCACTAGTGCCTTCCGCCAAACATGTGTGTATGTATTAAAAAAATTACGAAAATACTAACGCCCACACGTGTGGGTGTTCCCCAACTCGCTCACACGTCTGGATCGTCGTTCACTGTCTTTTGCACGAATCTTGACACGAAAAGGTGGATTTGGTGTGCCACATAGGACGGGGCTGGTGTGTGGGCGTTGGAGAGTTTGCCCACACGCCCGCACCATGCTGTTTGCCAGCTGCGCTGTGTGGGCGAACTAGTTTCTGCCCACACAGCCACCACCTAGTTCATGCGTGTGTGGGCGAACTGCTTTTCGCCCACACGACACTCCTACATTGTGGATGGCACCTGCGGTTACGCGAACGTGCCAACTAAGTAAACACACATGACAACTGTGATTCTTTGCTACACGGCAACTGCAGTTGCGCGTACGTGGCAACCAGATAAACACACATGGCAACTGTGATTAACAATACATGGCAACTATGGTTGGACCACACGTGGCAACTAGGTAAACACACATGGCAACTAGGTAAACACACATGGCAACTAGGTAAACACACATGGCAACTACTGTTTGACCATATGTGGCAAGTAGTTAATCACACACGGCAACTGCGGTTTGATTACACGCGGCAATTACCATAAATTAGACATGGCAACTATAGTTAACCAAAACAGATAGAGTTGCCATGTTTTACAACTACACTTGCCATCCCGGATAACTACATCTGCCAACCAGGATGGCAACTAAATCGTCATCCCGCATGGTACCTAACGTAGTTGCGCCAGGACGTGTGGGCATTTTTGCTTCGTGCCACACGCGTGGGATAGTGATGAGTAGTACTTGTTGGGCGTGTGGCACGAAGTAGCCGCGCCCACATGTGTGGGCAATTCTAATGTCCGCCCCCACACAGCCCGTGTGGGCTGTCTCCTGCTCACATCACACACGGTGTGTGAACGCATGTCGAATATACCATACGTGTGGCAGTTATCATCGTCCAAAAATTATCGCTCGAACTAATGTAGGCACTTGAGTGTAGCACTTGAAGAATTTTCGTTTTGAAACAATAGTGCTTCCGCCAAATGCTTGGAGCCTTGGAGCGTCCCGCCGTAGTGCACTTGAAAAAACTAGCACCTTCCACCATTTTTTAGCAGCGGCATTCTGCCATCTGGACGGAGAGAAGATACACGGTGACTTTTGATTTGTCATGAAGATGTTCGGACTCTTCTACAACCCCCTTATATACTTTCGGTTTGGGGATTTCGGACAGCCGTATTAGTACGCGGGCATTTTCCAGCGAACTAGGAAAGGAGGACAAACATAAAAAAGTACATGCACAACACACCACATCAACTACTCCTTACGTCTCCAAATACATGGCGTATAAATCTAGTCAAAAAGTCATTTTTTTAGTTTGACGAAATATGTAGAAGAAAGTATCAGCAATTATAATGTTGAATAAATAGATTATGAAAATATGTCTAATGGTGCACATATTAATATTGATTTGATAATGTTTATCTTAATATTTTTGTATATATATTTGGTCAAACTTAAAGATCATTGACTTTTTGACTAAATTTATATGTCCTCTATTTGGGAATGAAGGTAGTAGAAGAAAGCACGAATGTGGGATGGCCGTTTTAGCTCTGGGGTCCATGTGCTCTTGGGTGAATAGTAAATTCAAAGTAAATAATAAATAAAATTTTAAAATTATGTTTTTGTTGTGTAGATTTTCTTGTTAGTGTAAGGGCATCTTCAACAGCAACCCGCAAAAATCCTCCCGCATCCGTCTGTGGACACGGGGGGAGACCAGCCCACGGATGCCGGAGGTAGCCATCCAACGGTAGCCGCATACATCTGGGCTTCCTTATTTTTTTTCAAGTCCGCACGATCAAATAGCCGCATGCAACACTAGTTTAAATTTTTAAAAAGTTCAAATATCCCAACATTGTTGTCCCCTTCACCGCTCACTAATGCTCAATCAGATCTTCCTTTAGCGGCTCGTGAGTTGGTCGATGCCGAATTTTTTGATGCATTTGAAGACAAATGTGGCCGGATTCTGGTCCGAAAGTTGGATAGGATCACCCATGTTCTCAAATTCCAGAGCTGCGACAGCATCGTCACCCTCATCCTCAACGATGATGTTGTGCATGATCACACAACATGTCATCACCTCCCACAAGGTTTCCGGATCCCATTGTTTAGCAGGTCCATGAACAACGGCAAAACGGGCCTGTAGAACTCCAAATGCCCTCTCCACATCCTTTCTAGCTGCTTCTTGTCTTTGGGAAAAGTGAGACTTTTTCTGGCTAACTATATAGGCTTGAGATGGTGCTCACAATGGTAGCCCATGCAGGATAGATACCGTCAACCAGATAGTAGCCCATGTTGTACTCATGTCCAATGACAGTATAATGGCAAGGAGGAGCTTTTCCTTCAGTCAGCCTCACAAATAATAGCGATCGTTACAGCACATTGATGTCATTATGAGACCTGGACATGCCAAAGAAAGCATGCCAAATCCGAAGATCTCGTGATGAAACTGCTTGAAGAATGATGGTGGGCTTCTTAACATGACCCTGATATTACCCTTGTAAAGCCTTCAGACAGTTTTTCCATTTCCAATACATGCAGTCAAGCGATCGAAGCAAACCTGGCCAACCTCTTGCTTTTGAGATTGCCAAGAGCCTCTCGGTATATGCCAGTTGGTTCTCTCAGGTACTGAGGTCCGAACACCTCGACCACGACAGTTGCAACCCTGACCATGGCATCTCCGCATGTGCTCTCAGACATCTGTAAGTACTCATCCCACGGATTAGTGGTTGTGCCAGATGCAAGCATCCGGAGTGCGGTCGTGCACTTCTGGTAACCAGAGAAACCAATCGTTCCCACAACGTCATTCTTCAGGATGAAATAGTCATCGTAGGACCGGATCGAAAACAGTCTTGCGCATCGAAAAACGCCAGCGAAAATGGTCAACTAGTGCATCGGGGGCAAAGTAGTTGGCCATCAGTGTCAAATGCCCGCGCGCCCTATTGCGGTTGAGCACTCAGTGACCCTTGATTGAGCCCTTGAAATTGACAACATGCTCCTCCGCACGCTCCGCGTCTTCAAGGACCGCCTGCATAATCGCCGTCTCATTGGAGTACTCCTCCTCGTCCAACGAGCCGTCGGACGACTCAACATACTGATCGTATATGTACTTCAAATCGAAGTCCATTGCTACAAAGAAGAAGGGGCAACTGTTTTCAGCTCTGGCGATTCATCGAACAGTTGTCGTGCATGGTGAGCAGAGCGGTAGCGAATGGTACCTGGCGGGGCGGTCAGGGGACAAGGTTTCAACGAAGACGGAGGAGAAGCTACAGGGAGCCCTGCTGGAGCGCCGGAGGTGACGAAGACACAAAGTTTCGGTAGGGGTGTGGCGTGGTGGTGGAGCGGGGGCTAAGGCAAGAGAGAAAGAAAGGAAGGAGAGAAAATAAGGAGGATGGAGTCGCGGGGTTCGGGAAGGGTTTTGGGTGGGACGGGGCTGTCGGAAAGCGACGTTTCGGGTGTCCGGACTCCTGCAAACCTCCCCCAGTTTTGTCTCCGGTTTGCGGGAGAAATCGTGTCTGGACCGCCCCGCGGATCGTTACAGACCCGCATAGGATGGCTTCCGCGGTCCGAACGGATGCGGGCAGTTTGCTGGTCTGCCTTGAAGATGCCCTAACAAGGGTATTTGACAATTTCCATGTGAAACGGGATGGCAATGTTTCATCGGTGAAAAAAAAATAAGTATTGAAAGATCGTGGATGTCGCCTAGAGGGGGGTGAATAGGCGCTTTAAAATAATTACGGTTGAGGCTTGAACAAATGCGGAGTAAACCTAGCGGTTAATTTGTCAAGCACAAAACCTACAACAACTAGGCTCACCTATGTGCACCAACAACTTATGCTAAGCAAGAAAAACTACTTAGGTGATAGCAAGATATATGACAAGAAACAATATGGCTATCACAAAGTAAAGGGCTCGAGTAAGAGATAACCGAGGCACGCGTAGACGACGATGTATCTCGAAATGCAAGATGCCGTGATTCCACTAAGGGACCCTTGAGGGCGGTCACCGAACACGTACAAATGGCAACCCTTGGGGGTGGTCACCGAACCCGTACACTTTGGCAACCCTTGGGGCGGTCACCGGAACCCGTCAAATTGCTCGGGGCGATCTCCACAACCTAATTGGAGACCCCGATGCTTGCCCGGAGCTTTACACCACAATGATTGAGCTCCGAACACCACCAACCGTCTAGGGCGCCCAAGCACCCAAGAGGAACAAGCTCAAGGGTACCAAGCACCCAAGAGTAATAAGCTCTCAACTTGTAACTTCCACGTATCACCGTGGAGAACTCAAACCGATGCATCAAATGCAATGGCAAGGGCACACGGAGTGCCCAAGTCCTTCTCTCTCAAATCCCACCGAAGCAACTAATGCTAGGGAGGAAAATGAGAGGAAGAACAAGAAGGAGAACACCAAGAACTCCAAGATCTAGATCCAAGGGGTTCCCTTCACATAGAGGAGAAAGTGATTGGTGGAAATGTGGATCTAGATCTCCTCTCTCTTTTCCCTCAAAAACTAGCAAGAATCCATGGAGGGGTTGAGAGTTAGCAAGCTCGAAGAAGGTCAACAATGGGGGAAGAACACGAGCTCAAAGGATAAGGTTCATTGGGGAAGAAGACCCCTTTTTATAGGAGGGGGGAAATCCAACCGTTATCCACCAACTCAGCCTGCGCAGCGCGGTACTACCGCACCTGAGGCGCGGTACTACCGCAGGGGCACGCGGTACTACCGCACCTGAGGCGCGGTACTACCGCACCTGAGGCGCGGTACTACCGCAGGGGCACGCGGTACTACCGCAGAGCCCCGCGGTACTACCGCCCACGCAACAGAGACCAGAACAGCCACACATGCACTAAGGCAGAGGGCGGTAGTACTGCTGGCGCGGTACTACCGCTCCCCCTTGCGGTACTACCGTAAGGCAGGAGCTGTCCAGGGATGGGAAGGCACGGATATAAAAAATTACATCCGTGGCTACTTCCGCAGAGTTGGAGTCGATGCAAAAACCCGACGCGGTAGTACCGTAAGCCAGCCGCGGTACTACCGCGCGAGGCGCGGATGTAAAAAATTACATCCGCCCCTTACTGCCGCGTACCTGCGGAACTAAGCAGGGACCACGGTACTACCGCTTACTAGAAGCGGTACTACCGTGGGTCCTTGCGGTACTACCGCACCAGCGGGCGGTACTACCGCAAGGTCCTGCGGTACTACCGCTCTAACGAGCAGTACTACCGCACCCCCTAGTTCGGCAAACAAGAGCAATATTTGCATAGACAAGGAAAACATAGGATGCTTTCAAAACGCAGCTAAAGACAACAGATGGATCCAATAAAACCAGAACCGCCATAACTTCTGCAAATGAGCTCCGAATTGAGCAAACTCAAGCTTGTTGGATACAAGACAACGAGTAGTATCAAAACAGCGACTGGTTATAGTAAGAAGAGGCAGGGGAGGTATGCCTAACACATAGAGGAGTGAAACCTCCAACAGAGAAGAACCGGCATAACCTACAACATCGAAAACATCATAGAAGATGCAAGTGAACTCCGTTTTCGATGAACTCGAGCTTGTCAACACGATGACCAAAAGCTCCAAAACTCACAAAGAGAAGCAAACAAGAACCAAGAAAGATGATGCAAGGATGCAATGGTTTGAACTCTCTACGAATGATACGATCAAGCTACTCATCGAGAGCCCCCCTTGATAGTATGGCAATCGATCCTATAACCCGGTCTCCCAATTATCATCATGAGACCGGTAAAATAGAAAACCTGTCAAGGGCAAACCTTTGCCTTGCACATGGTCCACTTGAGCTAGATGAAGACGATCTTGACTCCATTAAGTTGGACCACCTTTCTTGAATGCGTTGGCTCGAAGAAGACTAGTTGATTGCTCCCCCATACTCCACTATGGGTGTGCCACTCTTCCGCACATCTTCACAATTCCATTGTCACCACAATGGACGACAAGCTTCAAGCATTTGATCTCTTCGTGATGCTTCCTTGAACTTGCACACCGCAACCTAACCCCACAAAGACTCTCACGAAGATCATGGGTTAGTACACAAAGCGTAATTGACAATGCTTACCATACCATGGGATCGCTTGATCCCTCTCGGTACATCTTCTACGCTTTGTGCGTTGATCAACTTGATTCACTCTTTTACTTAGTCTTGATCAACCTCTCACAAGACCAATCTTTAGGTAATTCCTAGAATAGCACCTTGGTCATCACAAACTCTTCTTGAAATCAACAAATGTACTCCAAGAAAAGCCTATGGACAAAACCTTCAAATATAACTCAAGGCAACCATTAGTCCATAGAGATTGTCATCAATTACCAAAACCAAACATGAAGGCACCGCATGTTCTTTCAAGTATAATATTTAAAGGTACATTTGTCGTTTGCCTTGAGCGGAGGGTTTGTTTCAAACCGCCAGCGGCAAATTTGACAATTTTGACCTGTTCACAAAATGAACTGTCTTTAAAAAAATTCACTCAGTTGGGGCCTTTTTGAGTGGCGCCCGACACGAAGACGCCACACTACACTTTGCAACGCCTGACTGACAGGTGCTACACGCCTAGCCAGCATCGCACCCCGGACTGCCACTAAATCAATGTGCAGCGCCTAAGAGCTAGGCGCCACACTGTATAGTTTGGCGCCTAGATCTCAGGCGTTGCACACTGACTTAGTAATTTTTGAATCACCCGGGTGCGATGCTGGCCAGGCGTGCAGTGCCTGTCAGTCAGGCGCTGCATAGTGTAGTATGGCGTCTTCGTGGCGGGCGCCACTCAAAAAGGTCAACTGAGTGAAATATTTTTAGGGACAGTTCATTTTATGAAATGATTTCATTCACAGGTCAAAATTGTCAAATTTGCCACCGCCGGCTGCGTGTAGAGCTAACAGCTGTGCAGTGTCATAAAGCCAAGCTAGCAACCCACGCATATGAAACCCCACCCCTAAACCTTTCTCGGAGCAGCGGCCGGCGGCACCGCCCACCACCGGAGGCAGCGGCTTCACCGGAGCAGGTATGTCCTGTTCCCCACCGCTACGAGGAGGCGGCGAGGTGGCGGCGGGAGCACACGCCCCTCGCAGGTACATGGCACACCTAGCGAGGGGGTCGAGCGAGAGTACAGCACGAGGGGATCGAGGAGATGGGCGCGACCTTCACTCCCGTTCACGGGGTTGTTGAGCACGACGACCCTCGTCGGTGAGGTCGTCGCCGGTCGGCGATGGTCGGGGTCGAGTAGCTAGAGAGTATTGCGCTAGGACTAGGAGGGAGAAGGGAGGGGATCCGCGGGTGCCGACGCCGGTGATACACGCGCGCGCAGCATTGCCTCCGGCGCATGTCGAGGCCGGGATCGAGGCGCCCCAGGTCGAGCCCGAGGTCGCGCCCCGCGCAAGATGGCGTAGCGACGGCTCGCCGGCTGGTCCGGCCCGGCCAGGCCCTGCACGACGCCACGCGCTGGCCGCTGGAACGCCGTGGCGTCACGGGCGTCCCCGCGCGCACCATCAAGCAGTGACCTTTGCACCTGCGCATGTAGGATTTGCAACCGGGAGCGCCCTTCGTCAGCGCGCCGGCCTGCTTGCGAGTGTGGAGCTACCGAGAACGATGGTTGGCAGGAGAGGCCCGCGTTTGGATGCAGTAGTCTATCTGTAACTGTTCTCATGTTACGTTCTCTTGCTCAAATGCAGATGGCTAGAGGCCTAGGTGTGCAGTTGGCTCCTCCAGCGCTGGCTGAGCTGGGGCGCGTCGGAGTGATAATCAATTTGGGATCCATTCTGGCTGATATTGCCCCATTGTAAGTTATATATAAACTGTACATCAGAGAGTGTGAGCCCTGTCTTTCATTCGAAAGTAACCTGGGAATTCTGATTTCAAGGATTTGTTCTCATTGCAGTTTTGTGGTGATCCTTTCAACCGATTGGAAGCAAGTGGACAAATTCTTCAGTATTAAATCCTCCGTGACTAGTGCTGTTATGAATTTCTTGGTGCTTTCTCATGTTCTTTTTGTGAACAAAAATGAAGATCAACACCGTGATGTTGTGTTTGTGAGTGTGGTTGGATTGGTTACTGCTGCTGTTTATTCTCTCATGCTCCTGACCCACCGTGTGGTAATGAAAAAGAGCCATTTTGGCCGCGAGTTGGTAAGAAATAGTTTTCGCACACATTTCGGTTAGCTAATTAATAGATTTTCTCCATTGAGTTCTAGTTAACAATTGCTAAGAGACTTAATTTGCAGATGTGTCTTATCTTACTTTTCTTTCTTGGCGGTTTACTGGTGGTATTGGGTGGTATCTTTGTTGACTATCAAGGCACTGGGCTCATCATAAATGGGTTAGGGATTACTGTGGTTCTTGTCCTGAATGCACTCACTGTGATTCCTATTGTAAGTTATTATCCAAATAACTACTCCTATATTTCTATGCAAATTAACTCAACGCTTACAAATCCAAAAAAAATTCTTTTTGCAGCTGACTGGTAAGGGATTCCCTGACGATGATACCCTGGCATATACAGTGTCTATGTCCATGCTGAACACCTTCGATTCCATGTTTTTTGTGATGTATGCCCATTTTCTTGGATTGTTTGGGTCATTTCTATCGGTAAGTCCTCATTCTCATGTACTCCAAAATGCTACTCCCTCCGTTCCTAAATATTTGTCTTTTTATAGATTTCAAATGGACTAACATATACGGATGTATATATACATATTTTAGAGTATAGATTCACTCATTTTGCTTCGTATGTATTCACTTGTTGAAATCTTTAGAAAGACAAATATTTAGAACGGAGGGAGTACTTAGAAAACTGTATTCACATGGGTAGTTTTCGGGCACGATTACAATAGAAGGTGAGTTTTCAATTGCTCGGGTTCCATAGGGACGGTGCTTTGGTGAGCCAACATTGAGCGGGTCTTTGGGAAAATTATCACATTCACAATCTGATCTTTAACCCATAGGCAACACCTCCTGCAATAAGACTACGACCAATATGATATTTCTATTTGATATTCTAGTTCTAATAAGTAAAAGCAAAATTAAAAAATATCAAGGTAATGCACAATATCATGTGAGTGTTACTCTATTAAAAGTTTAAACCTAAAAACTAAAAAGTGCGTGCGTGCTATTTGGGCGTCTCGAGCGGCCGCTCTGTCACACACATGCATGTGTATTTTTTTTGTCTCCTAGCGCATGTTGGTGCTGGCATTAAATGTGTTCACACTAGTCCCATCAGTTAGAGAAAACAGATCCACGTACTTTTATTTCGGGATTTCAAATTCTTTTAAAGCCGTATCTTTTAAACCACACGTCGGAATTCAGTCCCGTTTTCACCGTTGGATTCATCACGACGAGATCTTTAAAACTAGATCCCGCATGGATATGTTTCGGCGAAATTTTTTTTGATGCCAACTTTGGTGCTATATGGTGCAACTAAAATACTACATTGTGCAACTTTAGTAGTACATGGTGCAACTTTTTTTAAAATCAGTTGGCTTGTAATTTATTCTAGTTGTACACACATTGATGTTTTAATTGGCTTATAATGTAGTCTAGTTGCACACACATTGATGTTTAGTTGCCAGAAGGACTAGTTGCACACACATATGCTCAGTTGGCTTGTAATTTAGTCTAGTTGCACACATATTGATGTTTAGTTGGCAGGACACTAGTTGCGCACACATATGTGCAATTGACGCGGCAATGTAGTCTAGTTGCACACACATTGATATTTAGTTGACAGGACTAGTTACACATATATATGCTCAGTTGACGCGGCAATATAGTCTAGTTGCACACACATTGATGTTTAGTTGGCAGGACTATTGGCACACACATATGCTCAGTTGGCGCGGGAATGTAGTCTAGTTGCACAGTTATTGATGTTTAGTTGACAGAAAGACTATTGGCATACACATATGCTCAGTTGGCGCGGCATGTAGTCTAGTTGCACACATATTGATGTTTAGTTGGCAGGAAGATTAGTTCGTCGAAACATACCCATGCGGGATCTAGTTTTGAAGAGCATGTCGCGAAGATTCCAACGGTGAAAACAGATCGCAATTCTGATGTGCGGATTAAAAGTTATGCCTTTTTAAAATTCTGAAACCACAAATAAATGCATAGGAGAACAAAGTGCATGCACCGAAAGATATGACTGTGTTGCTATTTAATACGTCGCGGGAAAATGGATTAGATGAGAAAGATTTCCTGATTAGGGAAGGAGACAAAAAATTTCCTGAAATAACCGGCCGCTCACTAATCATACTGGGCGGCTGGGCGCTGGCTAGACGCGTCCAAGTTTAAAACACCTTAGAATGAAGAAATTGCCTAACGCTATGGATATATCAAGGGATAAGATTCCACCACTTCTTGAGAAAAGTAGATTGCTTCAGACGGTTGCTCTTTTTTAGAGAAAAAACAGCGTAATGAAACATAGAAGCACGTTAAAGCGGAGTGTACAGCAACAAATTTAAGCTAAAGCACCATAATACATGGAAAGCCACGTGGTTGAAGGTCACATATGGTAACTCCCTACACTGATGTCACATATAATTTTTGCTCATCTTATAAGCTTGTGAATCATTGGTGATAGTGCCACTAGCTGTCTAACTATCCATTCCAGAACCTGGAAGTCTCTGTATATCTCTATCCTAATTTTAAAGACTCGGTTGATGAACTTCATCGGCGTGGCATTAAATTAGTTATCTGGAGCTGCCTAAAACAAACATTTTTTTATCTGACAATAAAAATCTGATGGACTAGTCTACGCAAGAAACAGGAGATTGGAATATGCATGCTCGACAACACGACAAGAGTAAATTAAAATCAAAGCGCGAGTCTGAAAAATATAGTCAAACCTGTTCAGGTGAGATACCGATGATCTAAAAAATCCTTTGTTGAACATCAGTTTTGTAGATCCTCAAACTGCCTCCTCCGATCTATCAACAAGATAGAATGTCAGATGCATAGTATGATTTCATTTGCAGTAAGCCTACACATGAACATGGTAAAATAGATGTTGCTAAACTTATTATCGATATATCATGTAATCATTTGCACGCATTGCTTAACTAATCGATATATCATGTAATCATTTGCATGCATTGCTCAACTAGTCATTTATAATAGAAAAGGGCACTACATCAAGCAGTCAGCTTTATATAAGTATCTTGGCGTCCAAATCCTGTGGGCTCAATGTGGAAGAAAATATACTATTTAGCAACTGACATTCGAAACACGCACTATCTAAACGATCTTATATTAGTTTACAGAGGTAGTAATACAAACAAACACAGTTAGTGCATATACATGGCGGTATGATATCATCTTAACATGCATAAAACTAAAAAATTATGTTGAATTTTTGTGCATACCAGTATGTTCTGCTATTGATTGGTTGTTGGAGGTGTGGATGACTATTTATCTAAGATAATACATGAAATGGTACATGACCTTCACAGTTGGTGCCTATTCAAACAGATGAAATAAAATAAAATAATATACTCCATTGTAAAATAATTGGAACAGAGGGAGTACTAAATTAAAGTTGCATACACACTTCAAAAGAGAAACGAGTGCCTCCACTCCATTGTAAGTCATATCATAAGCCAAGCCACAAGCTGGTGGAAGATCATTCATATCTTTGGATTTGGTGCAGTGAGAGGAGGGCGTAGAGCCTGTGTTCAAAAGGGGGAAGAACAAGGACACTGAGAAAACAGAAAATAAGATACAACATTTACTCTTAGCTAGCTATGAACGGCAAACTTATCTAGACTCTTCTGTTACTGATTTTGACAAAAATACAAAACTTACCATTATGTTAAAGATAAGGGCATCCCCAATGCCATACATCAAAAATTCAAAATGTACATACCAAATGTACGTGGACACGCCCGGGCGTGGACCGCTGACAGCTTTAGGGGAGCCGACCATCCAACCCGGTGCACCAAACAAAAGCGGACACGGAATTTTCATTAGTATTTAGGATTTTTTATAACATGGGAAAAAAATAAACCGACCCTAGCCTACTCTTTGCTGGTCGTGGGCATGTTTGTGTTCCACGTCCTACTTTGTGCCAGATGAGGGCACGTCCGTCTCCACGTCCTACTAGTCGGAGTCTACCGCCTGGCCGTGGACGGTCCAGCCTCGTGGTCCTTGCGACCCGACACGAACGACGCGGAGCTACCAACGTTGGCAGTGTTCGCATCCGCCTCCGCCACAATCTCCTCAAACAGGCGGTCGCGCTCCGCCTCCGCCGCAATCTCCTCAAACGGCAAAATGGCACATGCGCCGCGCATGGAATCGTACAATGCTCGCTGCTCATCCATGGTCCCCGGATTCTCTACGAGCATGATCGTGATGGCCTCCTCGCTCGCCTGCTCGCCGATGATCTAGCCCTCCACAAGCTGGTGGCGCTCAAGGATTTGCAGGTTGTACCGCTCCTGCAACATCCAAAACACGGAGACCAGCGTCGCCTGCTCCTCCAGCTCCGCCTCCGCCATGATAGAGTTGTATTGTGCCTCCACCTACTACAAGGTGAACCTGGCAGCCGACGCTACTCTGCGTCCTCCATGGCCACATCGTCCGAGCTCTCCTCCGAAGAAGAAGCTCGGTGGCTCGCCCGTCATAATGCGGGCGCCGACATCATGGCGGCGTCGCGGCGAAAGGGTCTTCAACCACCCACGACTGGGCTCGGCCATTGGTCTGGAGGTCGAAGAAGGAGATGAGGCTCAGAGGAAGAGGTGGTGCGCCAGCTGAGGTAAGATGGAGTGTGATGGGGCTCGGAGGTGGTGCGGGTTTGTGTCGTGGTCTGCGCTCTTTAAATAGCGGGCGTCTAGGCAGGCGACGACGACTTGAATGCGTCAGGCAGGCGTAGCGACGACCTCTAAGGGCATGTACAATGGTGGCATATGGATGCATATGCCCCATGAGAAAAAGTAGGTTGAGGCAACTACATTGATTTTTTCTCCCAAACACAAGCTACTACTAGTGGGCCTCATCAACGAAAAGAAATAGAGACTTTAGTACACATGCATCTCTACTCTCCACTTCAACTTTTTAGCTTTTTACACCAAACCACACTTTTTCTCCTCAAGCATCCGCCTCCTGCAGAGGATCCCGCTTCCCCATCCAAACCTACTTTTCCTGACATCCGATCCTACATGGCACACGGGGCATCACCCTGGGGCTATGCATTGGCCATACCTAATTCACCGCGACTGCGTGAGTGCCAGGCGGACGGACGGTCAGTCCGCTTGAATGCGGTAGGAAGCCGCCCTGTCCGGTCATGTATGCTTTGAACAGGCATTACCGCGGCGCCGAGAGCAAGCACACGTGGCGTGAGCGGCAGGCTGGAGCAGGCGCCTTGACCGTTACACCAGTGTGAATGCCATGTTGTTTGGCCAGGCATGCGCCAATGGCCGGTCAAAGTCCAATCTAGAACCGGCATGAATGTGGCGCGAAGAGCGGACTAGCGGTAGAAGCGGAACGAGAGAGAGAGTTCTGTGTGGGCCGTGGGTGTCGGACATCTACATGGCAGGTGTCCTGACGACCGCAAACCTCACCGCACTTTGCGTCTGGTTTGTAGGATTTCGGACGTGCGGGCCGGCCCGTGGACGTTTGATGCACGGCGTTGGATGGCACAAAGTGCCCGGACCGCGTTTACGGGTGGTTTGATGCACGGCGTTGAAAATGCCCTAACATTAGTATTCGCTGTAATATAAACCATGAATCCACAATAACTTATGTACCAATGCCAATCGAAATGGCGTTAGCATGTAAAGAAAACTGTATATCAGCTGATGTTTTCGTCCACATATCCTTGATAACACATGTGGCATAACAGATCATGTTTGGATGTCTTCAACAAATTCTAAGATTCGTCCAATATTGGTGGGTATTGTGGTGATATAACATAGTACCATGTATCCTACTATATCAAGGTTCAAACTGTGTTAATGATGTATTATAGACAACGAAATAGCAATTGACATTCAACAAGAAAACTGCAGCCTCTAAAAAAAAACAGTAATTTTTTTTTCTAATATAAAAGGGATCTATCTGCCCTTTAGCAATATCCATAACTTTGAGGAAAAGCGAGGGAGTAGTTGTGATGGATTTAATGCATGGAGAAGGAGTTCTGAAGGGCACATTATCAAGGTGTAGATTAGATGGACACCAACATGGAAAGTGCCACTACGTAGAAATCCATAGAAGAAAGAGAGGCAAGGGGAGTGGGAACACCAGATCATACCTTGATTCTGAGCCTGAGAGGGGAAGGAGGCAAGATGCCCACCACCGGCTTGCGCTCCTGGCGAGCCACTGCTGGATCCTGAGAGGGGGACGAGGCAGGGAGCACGTCGGCCAGTACTCCTGAATCCTGAGAGGGGAGTAGGTGAGGAGCCCACCACCGGCTTGCCGTACGCGAGCTGCTGGAGAGGATGCAGATCTGGACCGCCGCCATCGTCGGCAAGGGAGAGGGAGATGAGCGAGAGGGGTTTGGATGTGAAGGACAAGGAAAGAGAAGTAGTAGTATTAGGAGGATCCTTTTTGCTAATTGTACGCGCGGCAGCAGGGGTTCCATGACAAATTGACAATTTACCTATCCTGGTTTTTGCTAATTGGTCTAACTCCTGGTTTTTTCTTATTTTTACGCAGGTGGGCAGTCTTCTGAATGTTTTGAGTGGGGTGGTACTGTTTCTCCTGTTGACTGTGCCTGCACTGCGGAAGGGGCTACGGAAGGTCAAGAACTGGTGTCAGTCATGCGCCGCAAGCTGCGGCGGCTTCTTTCGGCTCATCCGTTTCATTATCAGCTTTGGTCGCCACGGCAGGAACGACTGAATGGATCGAGAGAGTTTCGAAGAACTGCTTTGCCGGCGAAAACCAAAACTGTCCCCTTGAAACAAAGTTTTGTAATGATATGGCCACCTGACGATCAGCTATGTCGCCGGTGTGCACTGTTTGCAGTTTGTCCCGAAGTTTTGTAGTGATCTGGCCACGTGACGATTAGGATATGTCGCCAGTGTGCACTGTTTGCAGTTTCATTCGTACCCTTTATTTCTCACTTTGTAGGAGATATATACTAGTATAAGTTAACAGCGCAACGGCAGAACCATATATGGGTCATCCGATTCAATGTTATATGTGCTTGGGGATTTGCCTTGGTTGCTTTTTTCTCCTGATGTTTGGTTGCTTGTTGGCATGGTCTGATGGTTGTTGCACAAGCTCTTGTATCTGAATTTGGTTCTCCATGTTGGAGGGTCACTTCTCGCGCTGAGCTCTCGCCTTTCGAGACCGCGCGCGTTGTGCGTCACTCCGACGCCTGTGTCCACCTTCCTCTGCCGTCGGCCACTCCGGCGACGTCATCCCTCTCCCCTCCAGCCATGAGCTCCAGCCCGAACTCTGTTGCAGCTCCTTCCCGCAGAGCAGGAGACCGGCCGACGGTCTCGGGGCTGGGGATCTCCTCATGTTCCGAGTTGTCCGGCGGCCGTGGTGCTGAGGAGGTTTCGTCGGGCGCACGTCGGCCAATGGGCGGTCACGGCGCTGCGGCGAAGGTCGCTGGTGCCGCTCGGCCGGAGTGCAGCCTCCGCCAAGGGGCGTCCTGGGTCCCGTCCTCCCCTTCGAAGAGGACACTCTGGAGGCGCCATCACGACCGGGATCTGCAGGCGTTGAGTCCGCGCCTGCCTTCCCCCTCCCACCTCCCCGTCCCCATCCTCTTCAAGGCGCGAGGTTTCCCCGGATATAGAGAGGCATTGCTTCTGGTGCTTGCGTGAGGGTCACTTCCGGTGAGACCGCACGAACCTCATCGTCCGCATCAGGTGTGGTCTCGAGGGCCATGGCTCTGGAGGCTGCAAGCGGCCACGCACCCTTCCACAGAGATGGAGCTCCGGTGGCTCGCTGTGGCCATGGTGGCGTGCTGGGTGGCGGGTGGTTTGGGTCCCTTTATACGTCTCCGTCATATCTACTTTTCCTAACGTTTTTGCTTTTGTTTTGGACTTTAATTTGCATGATTTGAATGAAACTACCCGGTCTGACGTTGTTTTCAGCAGAACTATCATGGTGTTGTTTTTGTGCAGAAATAAAAGTTCTTGCATTGGAACGAAACTTTTTGGAGATTTATTTCAGAATAAATAAAAAATACTGGGACCAAGAACCACCGGAGGGGGTGCCCTGGGTGAGCACGATACAGCAGGGCGCGCCACCCTAGGCGTGCCCTGGTGGGTCGTGCCAACCTGGTGGCCCACTGACCTAATTTCGACGCTATAAAATCCTATTTTTGGAGAAAAAATCAGGGAGAAAGTTTCATCGCGTTTTGCGATACGGAGCCGCCGCCACCTCCCGTTCTTCGTCGAGAGGCCAGATCTGGAGCCCGTTCGGGGCTCCGGAGAGGGGAATCTTCGGTCTTCGTCATCACCAACCCTCCTTCATCACCAATTCCATGATGCTCCCCACCGGGAGTGAGTAATTCCTTCGTAGGCTCGCTGGCCAGTCAGGAGTTGGATGAGATTTATCGTGTAATCGAGTTAGTTTTGTTAGGGCTTGATCCCTAGTATCCACTATGTTCTGAGATTGATGTTGTTATGACTTTGCCATGCTTAATGCTTGTCACTTAGGGCCTGAGTGCCATGATTTCCGATCTGAACCATTTATGTTTTCACCATTATATCTATGTTATAGATCCGATCTTGCAAGTCATATTCACCTGTTACGTGTTATGATCCGTATAACCCGGGGTGACAAAAATCGGGATACTTTCTGGTGATGACCGTAGTTTGAGGAGTTCATGTATTCACTATGTGTTAATGCTTTGTTCCGGTTCTCTATCCCAAATATATTTATGAACTGGAGCTAGTGCCGTATCGCCCTAGGTTATGACTATTATATGATGAATATAGTCCAACAAATGCAACGATCCAATGCCTACGAATTTTCCACATATTGCTCTTGCTAAGTTACTAGTGTTGTTGTTACTGTTACACTTGCTACAAAAACATCACTACTGTTACTGTTACTATTGCTACTGTTACCACTGCTATCAGCACTATCATATTACTATGCTACTGATCACGTTGCTGCAGATATTTAATCTCCAAGTGTGGTTCAATTGACAACTCAACTGCTAATACTTACAAATATTCTTTGGCTCCCCTTGTGTCGAATCTATAAATTTGGGTTGAATACTCTACCCTC
Source organism: Aegilops tauschii subsp. strangulata (assembly GCF_002575655.3). Lineage (NCBI taxonomy): Eukaryota > Viridiplantae > Streptophyta > Magnoliopsida > Poales > Poaceae > Aegilops > Aegilops tauschii. The sequence goes on from NC_053037.3 coordinate 510,197,342, forward strand.
GAAAACTATTGCGATCCCCTATACTTCTGGGTTATCAAGACCTTTTTCTGGCGCCGTTGCCGGGGAGCATAGCTATATTTGTTGAGTCACTTGGAATTATTATCTATTTATCACTATGAAGAATCTGAGGGATGCCAAAACCAAGATCGTTCCCTCTAGGACGATGGGAGGTAAGGAACTGCCATCACACTCTGCACTTGATTCATCCTCTGTTTTGAGTAGACTTGCAACACCACCACATGCTATTAATCCTGATATGTTAGAAGTTATTGATGATGCTACTTCTGCTATGAATGATAGTCATGATGATGCTAGTACCTTGCTTGATGATAATGTGCCATTAGGTGAATTTCTTGATGAACAACTTGCTAGAACTAAAGATATTGAGAATGCTGAAACTGATGAAGCTCCTGAAACTGAAATTCTTGAAACACCTATTAGACCTAGCTCTTCTAGAATTTAAATGCCTAAGATACCTGAAGGTTATGTTATGGATGGGGAGATAGCTAGAGACTTTCTTGCTTGCAATGATAGATATGATCTTAAGAAATTATTATGCAAACTGAAGGAGAAATCCTTGAATGCTAGAATGAAATGTGATCCTAAGTTTGCTACTTCACCTATCTTTATTACTGATAAGTATTATGAATTCTCTGTTGACCCAGAGTTAATTACTCTGGTTGAATCTGATCCTTTCCATGGCTATGAAAATGAAACTGTTGTGGCACATCTTACTAAGTTGAATGATATAGCCACCCTTTTTGCTCATGATGAGAAAATTCGCTACTATTATATTCTCAAGTTATTTCCGTTCTCATTAAAGGGTGATGCTAAGATATGGTACAATGCTCTTACTCCTGGTTGTGTGTGCAGTCCCGAGGATATGATTTATTACTTCTCTGATTTTTTTCTTCTTATAAGAAACAAGCTGCCTTACAGGAAATATTTAACTTGGTGCAAATTAAAGAAGAGAGTCTCCCACAAGCTTAGGGGAGGCTTCTCCAATTGCTTAATGCTTTGCCTGATCATCCACTTAAGAAAAATAAAAATACATGATATCTTCTATAATGAACTAACCGATGCTTCTAGGGACTTCCTAGATAGTTGTGTTTTCAGGGAACGAACTGTTGAACAAGCTGATGAATTATTGAATAATATATTGAAGAATTATGATGATTGGACTCTTCCTGAACCACCGCTTAAACCCACTCCGAAGAAGAGGGGTATCTTACTTCTCAGTCCTGAAGATATGCAAGAGGCAAAAAAAATGTATGAAGGAAAAAGGTATTAAGGCTGAAGATGTTAAAATTTTACCTCCTATTGAAGAAATACATGGACTTGACACACCACCACCACTGGTGGTAGATGTAAATTCTTTATTAAAGTTTGATGAAGGTGACATCCCTTACAATAAACATCCTAGTCAATGCCTTTATGAATTTGATAACTACATTAGAAAACAAGAATACTTCAATGCAAATGTTATGAAGCAATTGAAATACAATTCTGATATGATTGCTCACTTGAGTAACTTGTTATTTAGAATCACTAATGATGTTAGAGGTGTCAGAAAACATGCTTCTATGGTTCAAACCCAATTAGAACAAGTTGCTAAATCTCAAAGAGAATTGCTTAATGAATGAATAATAATATGAATGATCTTGTTGTTAGAGTAATGACTAGAGGAGGTAGAATGACTCAGGAACCACTTTATCCTGAGGGTCATCCTAATAGAATTGAACAAGACTCTCAAAGAATTAATACTGATGCACCTAGTCCTTGTAAAAGGAGGAAGAAAAAGAAAAATGACAGGACTTTGCATACCTCTAGTGAACCTGAAATAGAAAACCTCATGAACATAATAATAACGTCTCTATCTCAGATGCTGAAACTCAATCTGGTAATGAACATTCACTTAGTGATAATGAAAAAGATAATGATGATGCTCATGAAGACACCCAATCAGACAATGATAAAGAACCAGATAATGATGTTGAGATTAAACCCGCTGTTGATCTTGATAACCCACACTACTGCAGGATGCTGCTAACGCGACACTACGATCAGAGACCCTTCGACGAAACTGTGTGCGATGCCATAATCGCAAATGATGGTGTAAAAAAACCATCAAAAAGGTGCAAAACGTTTGCGATGACGGATGCATCAAACACGGTTCAGATTTTAGTTGCATTTGTGATTCAGGGCATACGGTTCAGTTCAATTAACCGTTTTCGATGAGGAGGAACAAAAGAAACGGGTAGCCGGATGAAGGTGTGTGCGATGTACAACATACGGTTCACTCGGATGAACTGTTTGTGATTAGGCAACACAAAAGAAACGGTCAGCCAGATCAAGGTGTGTGCAATGTACAGCATACAGTTCACTCAGATGAACTGTTTGTGATTAGGCAACACAAAAGAAACGGTCAGCTAGATCAAGGTGTGTGCGATATACGACATGCGATTCACTCAGATGAACTATTTGCGTTGAGACAAGAGAACAGAAACGGTTCAATATAACAAATACCATAAATATTGAAAGGTTCAAATTCAAAGATTACAACGCCCAAATTCAAACATTGCAAGCTGCGTCATTTCCGAAAAGGGATCAGCCGCCGACAAGTCATGTATGGGTTTGACACAATGACTTCCAATTGCTTTGCCATATGCTCTTCCAATACGAAGTTTAGCATTTTTGGAGGCTCTTCCATTTCGCAGTACCTGTCGGCTCTGATAATCATAACATTCATCTTTTCTAATTAAATGCGTGTTCAACCTCAGTACCCTCAGCACCTTTGCTCTGGCAAGAAAGAACCTGGCGAGTGTAATCTCCGGTAAGGTCCCTCGGTAGGAGTTCAAAGTAATATTTGAGAGATGCAGATCCAGGCATTCGATGTGATTGTCGTTATATACATTATCCACCTCCGAGCCTATTAATATCTGCAAAAGAAGAGAACGTGTTAGTGCCTACATGCAGTTTTGTACACTGCTACACTCCCATTTGGTTTGCAGGATTTGTAAAATGCACCAGCGTGCCATCTTCGATCTGGCATGATTAACATGGGCATTTGATTACAATCTAGAAACATGTAGCCTTCTTCACAGATGAATCCAAAGGAGAAATGCTTATGGACGATTGTAACCATAATAATGAAGCAACCAATATGGGGTGGGGGTGTATGTCCTAAAATCCTCCAAAATTCCATCAGAAATCGTCGTACATTGCCATTGTAAACTTGGGAAAAGGTGCAAAAAATTGAAATCCCTTATGGTTAACATTTAACAGGAAGGAACATCACGGAAAGCATCTCAGGCAACTGACAACTTGGTCCAGGTTGGGGCCGACAGATTCTAGTGCCAACACCTTCACTGTGCCTAGATTCTGGGTGAAGCTTCGCTGGATGACAGACGAACATACATCTTCAAAACTATAAATAACGTTGATATCAAGAAGGAGTGGTATAAGGCGACTGTTGTACCTGAAAGTTGTAGTATTTGACAAACGAGTAGCCCACCACTTTCAATTTCGGCGCAGAAATGACATTGATTCTTGTTGGACCTTGTTGATCAACTAGAAGTAATCTCTCAAATGAAGGTGTGTCCTGGATGACCATATTGTGGTCCACCTTTTGTGATCTCTCGTTACAGCACCAGCAACACACATAAATAGTCCGGAGAGTCCTGGAGGTGATGTGCAAGGTACTCAACCAATTCATCGCCTGAAGACGAAGGAATTCGAGTGCAGTACAGCCGCGGAGCAGGCGCTCCATGTCATCCTCTGGGATGCGGACGGCGATGAGCTCGAGGTGCTTCAGTCATGGTAGAAAAAGAGTGGGCGCGTCATTAAGGGGGGATGGCAGTTCATGAACTTGGCGAGGCGCAGCGTGGGCGCGAAGCGGAGCGTGGACGTTGGCAGCAAGCGCATATGCCCATCATTAAAACTGAGCTTCTCGAGCTGATCTATGGCGGGGGATCGGAACCACTCATCAAGCTTGGATCGGTCCGTGCCATTGGAACAGAACTTGCCCGTGATAAGGGCTTTGATTGGGCCATAGTGACTGTCGAGGATCTGGGAGAAGGCATCCAAGCTTTGGCGATAGCCATGGCAGAGCTTGTGGGTGTTGAGGAGGTCGACAGGGGTGAGGAGCCATAGGGGGCGCCACCACCGGGAAAGGGCGGCTGTCCTCACCCGATATTTGATTGGGAGGAGGGATATGATGACTATCAACATATCATCGGGGAGGTTGTTGATGAAGTCTAGGCCTGCTGGAGTCGCTTGCGGTTCTTTCTCGACCCGCCTCCGCTTGTTGGCAGCCTCGTTCTCCACCTCGTCGGCGGCGACGAAAACCTCTGTCTCCATATTCACGCCGTGCTCCGGTGCTTCAGCAGCCCGGGCGTCATCGCCACTCCCTCCAATGCAGGGGCGGAGACAGGGAGGGGAGAGCAGGGGTCAGACCCTTGCCAATCGCTCGCCCCCCTCAACGATTTGTAGCAGGTAATGCGTAGTGTATATGCCTAACAGCCGCAACTAATTACATAATTAGCCCCTAGATAAACAGTTAATTGGACCAGCACCTACAGAAGCCCATGACCCAATAATCCATGATTGTGGTTGGCTATTATTTTACCGCAGCCCAGTGCCTAATCCAAAAGTACGTACATGTGTGTTCTGCACTGTTGCTAGGGCGTTCTTCGCCACCGCCGCCACTTGCCGTCAGCGTGTCTAGGGTGTTTGCCATTGCCGCTACTCCACACAACAACAACACCGTCCACCACTAATCTGCAGTCCGCAAGGGCGGACGTCTCGACGCACGCGGATCAATTATGGCTGGATCTCGGGTGAGCAGGATATATAGATGCAGGTATATTACACACATAGTAGTTTTAAAATAATTGTAGCTCTATGTTTGTCCTAGTAACACTAATTTAAGTTTAATCGTGTTCATAGAAAAATAGGGCAAGATTTACAAAACTAATTATACGTAGTTTTCATATTTTCTAAAGATTTTAATAAAACTATGGTGTTTCCATTATTGATATATTTTTTAGAAACTTCGTAAAACTTGAAGAAGTTTAACTTAGAATAAATTTAGAGCTTCAATTATTTTTAATCGAGGGAGTGTGATTGTTTTGATACAACACTACCTTAATCTGCTTAATTAATGTTTCACATAAAACAGAAAATTAGTCTAGTAACTATGTGTCTATTTGTACTATCAAGGATGACGCGGAAGGCACCAACGACTAATGGGGTAAATTCTATTTCAAACCAATTGGTTCAACTTCAAGCACCAAGATTCTTGAGAATTATATATTTTTTTTGTAGTTCCAAATAATAAATTTACGCATTATTGTCGATACTATCATGAGACGTAATATATTGTGATATTCTGTCATTTGCGTCAACAATGGTGTCTCGCCCCCCTCATGTTCAAATCCTGGCTCCGCCCCTGCTCCGATGGGGCGCTTCGGCGGCATCCTCGTACACTGACGGCTTTGAGGACTCAGAGCGGCGTCGAGGATGCGGGCGGAGAGAGAGGAATTATGTGTGTGGCGAGGATGGGGGGCGGCCGCTCGGTGCCGCCATTAATATAGACCAGTGGGAACGAGGCGGGTGGCAGTCCAAGGTTGTCTCGCTTCCGGGTGAGAATGACTGCTTAATCTCTAGTATGAATGAAATCTATGCTCAATTACTAAATTTTAGTTGCAAAAAATAGATAGTGCTATTGATTTTTAGCTGCATAATTTGACAAATCGCAGTGTCTCTTGGCTTAGCGCCGAAGTCTGGCTTTAATTTGCATACCGTAATCTGAACCGTTTGCGTTGAAGAGATGCACAGATCCTGCATTGAACAACTTGTACGCTTCCCGGTGAGCCTGCTCACCCGACTGCGCTCGCATGCCTCCCGTTCAGTCAAGGTCAAGCAGCTGTCCACACGACACCTCCTATAGCCATTAAAACCAAGACACGTAGCGTCACGTGAATGGTTAACAGAACGCACACGGTTTGAATTATACAAACGTTTGAGATATTAAAGTGGCAGCTATTTTTTTCAAAATGCCTTTGTTGGCTGTCATTATTCGAGTGCGCCTTCTCTCAAAATGGACACAAAAATAGCATAACATGTCGGGTGCCATTCCATGATAGCATGCCAAGTTTCATGAAATTCAGACGAGTTTTGGATTTACTAGAATTTAAATACCAAGTATCTCAATGTTTTGCCGGCAATCAACGGTGCCCTGGTGTTTGAAATTCATTCCCATTTCTTGCATGGGACCTAAGCATGCACCCAAGGACACAGATTTGATTTTTCAACCAATTTATATGCACTAGAGCATGTGCATGTAGTTCAAATTTGAATTATGCACATAAATGCATTGAAAACTCAGTTAATGCATAAAAATGTCCAAATGAACCCCGAAAAATCACAAAAAATGACACAACACTCCTGTTGTTCTATGTTAACACGAGGAAAAAAATTAAAAGCAATAAGAGGCAATGGATATCGTTTCGTCCCCAAAGGTGGGACGTTCCCTATCAAAACCATCATGCTTGTTGTGATAAGCTCTGGTTTGTGAGAAGTTTATACCCAAACCTGCCCCAAATGGGACAATTATTTTACCACGGCATGTTGATGCCGCTCCATGATACCATGCCGTGTTTCATGAATTTCAGACGAGTTTTGGATTTACTAGAATTTAAATACGAGGTATCTCAACGTTTTGCCGGCAATCAACGGTGCCCCGGTGTTTGAAATTCATTCCTATTTCTTGCATGGGACCTAAGCATGCACCCAAAGACACAAATTTGATTTTTCAACCAATTTATATGCACTGGAGCATGTGCATGTAGTTCAAATTTGAATTATGCACATAAATGCATTGAAAACTCAGTTAATGCATAAAAATATCCAAACGAACCCCGAAAATCACAAAAAATGACACAACACTCATGTTGTTCTATGTTGACACGAGAAAAAATTTGAAAGCAATAAGAGGCAATGGATATCGTTTCGTCCCCAAAGGTGGGACGTTCCCTATTGAAACCATCATGCTTGTTGTGAGAAGCTCTGGTTTGTGAGAAGTTTATACCCAAACCTGCCCCAAATGGGACAAATTTTTTACCACGACATGTTGATGCCGCTCCATGATACCATGCCAAGTTTCATGAATTTCAAAAGGGTTTTGGATTTACTAGAATTTAAATACCAGGTATCTCAACGTTTTGCCGGCAATCAACGGTGCCTTGGTGTTTGAAATTCATTCCCATTTCTTGCATGGGACCTAAGCATGCACCCAAGGACACATATTTGATTTTTCAACCAATTTATATGCACCGGAGCATGTGCATGTAGTTCAAATTTGAATTATGCACATAAATGCATTGAAAACTCAGTTAATGCATAAAAATGTCCAAACGAACCCCGAAAAATCCAAAAATTGACACAACACTCCTGTTGTTCTATGTTGGCACGAGAAAACATTTGAAAGCAATAAGAGGAAATGGATATCGTTTCGTCCCCAAAGGTGGGACATTCCCTATCAAAACCATCATGCTTGTTATGAGAAGCTCTGGTTTGTGAGAAGCTTATACCCAAACCTGCCCCAAATGGGACAAATTTTTTACCACGACATGTTGATGCCGCTCCATGATACCATGCCAAGTTTCATGAATTTCAGACGAGTTTTGGATTTACTAGAATTTAAATACTAGGTATCTCAATGTTTGCGGCCGAGTGACGGCGGTAGGGTGTTTGACATTCATTCCCATTTCTTGCATGGGACCTAAGCATGCACCCAAGGACAAAGATTTGATTTTTCAACCAATTTATATGCATTGGAGCATGTGCATGTAGTTCAAATTTGAATTATGCACATAAATGCATTGAAAACTTACTTAATTCATAAAATGTCCAAACGAACCCCGAATAATTCCAATTCTTTTATGACACACATATAGTTGCATGTTCACTGCAGATAAAAGGTGTAGCAATTCTAACACCGTCCATGGCCGCCGTGACCCCATTACGTAATTCAAATCAAGACAAAAAATCAAGTAGATCCCACACAGTTTATTATAACCAACCATGTGAGATGCAGCACAAAATATCTTGGAGTACCATTGGAGTATAGTACGCAAATGGCTTACGCGAGAAGGTGTGGCGGCTACAGTCCACAACCTGCTCTGAATAAGGGACCGTGTCTGATGACACTTTGCGCGCTAGTTTTTTGGCTGAAGCGATTCCAAATTTTCGGCTTTCGCGGAAATATCTACCTCCCCGCCCCCTCCCCCTTATCAAAAGCCACATTTCTCCCCTTTCCGCCTTCCTTTCCAAGTTGAAACCTTCACTCCTTGCTTGCAGCGCCGCCTCCTCACCGGCGACACTCCTTCATGCTGCTCGGCCTCGCCTATCCAGGCAGGTAATCCACACCCGACCCCCATCCTCCTCCGCCTTCCACATCCCACATGCCCCGACCGCCGGCGCGAGCGCGACACCTTCCACCCAAATCACCGACCCCTCCACCAAATAAACATCGCCCTAAGCCATGGTGCACGCAGTATAGCCAGGATCTCAAGGAGTATTTGGCAGTGGAGAAGCAAATCGCGGCCGCACGCGCGGATGAGGTCGCGATGGCTGCCATTCGTGCCGACCCCCAGATCTTGGAGGAGCACCTCGCCGTCGAGGCCACCGTTGAAGCCTCGCGCAGTGACACCACGACGCGGTTGGCTGCTTTAAATGACAGTTCATGGCGTTTTCTCGAGGCCACCATCGGTGCCTTCGATGAAGACTATGAGGTGTTTTCTCAGCGTGCACGTGCTTAACTCATCTCGAGAGCCAGCAGGTTGGTTCCCGGAGCGGCTCAGGCAACTCACCACTACAACGAGGGCACCCACGATGCGGAGGACTCGCCCTCTTCCATGTCCAAGGAGCCAATCGTCATCGATATCTCCGACAATGAGGAGTAGCTTGTCTTATTAGCTCACTATAAGGACCCATGTTCAGTTTGCTTGCTACTGCCTTTCCTTAACAAATTCTAGTGAATTATGCTATCTACTTTTACCATGCAATCTTCTGCTATAGTGTATATGTTCTATATGTCATGCAATGTGGTGTTCAGTTAACTGCTTGGTTCAATTCTGCAAATGTGATGTTCAATTCTTCAGGGTGCAATATTTCCAAGTTGTTAAGCATGCTTGGTTTGGTTAAATTTCTGATCTTCTCTTACGAGTATGTTATATTGTGCAATGTAGTGCTTAGTTAACATTTGGTTCATTTGTTGTGGTGTTTAGTTAACTGCTTGGTTCAATTCTGCAATGTGATGTTCAATTGTTGTGGTTGCATTCTGTTATTGTATACCATGTGAGAAATAAATCAAATTTGGTTGTACTAAATACATGAGAAACAAATACAATTGCTATATTTCCAAGTTTTTAAGCATGCTTGGTTTGGTTAACTGTCTGATCTTCTATTACGAATATGTTATATTGTGCAATGTGGTGCTCAGTTAATGTTTGGTTCATTTGTTGTGGTGTTTAGTTAACTGCTTGGTTCAATTCTGCAATGCGATGTTCAATTGTTGTGGCTGCATTCTATTATTGTATACCATGTGAGAAATAAATCAGATTTGGCTGTACTAAATACATGAGAAACAAATACAATTGCTATATTTCCAAGTTGTTAAGCATGCTTGGTTTGGTTAACTGTCTGATCTTCCATTAGGAGTATGTTATATTGTGCAATGTGGTGCTCAGTTAACGTTTGGTTCATTTGTTGTGGTGTTTAGTTAACTGCTTGGTTCAATTCTGCAATGCGATGTTCAATTGTTGTGGCTGCATTCTGTTATTGTATACCATGTGAGGAATAAATCGAATTTGGCTGCACTTAATACACGAGAAACATATACAAGTGCTATATTTCCTAGTTCTTAATCATGCTTGGTTTGGATAAATGGGGTTTCCATGTGGCTTGAATTAATCTGATGAATCTGGAATGTGCTTATTTATCATCAACATATTTTACTGATAGCATGCGAACACTTACTTAACCTGATAACTAACTACCTTATATGTGTTGCAGGGAAACAATGGGAAGCACTGAGGTTTACAAGATGGTACTAACTATTATACCTTGCCTTTTTTTATTCCTTTGCCCCATTTCCAATATAGAGAAGATATTTATGCACATCCTTGTTTTCAGGGCTCACTGATGATTACCTCTCAAACAAACTCTGTGGTCAGGAGGCGAGGAAAGTTTTCATACAACACCCACAGTTCAATATTGAAGTGTTCCTGAAGTGGTCGAAGGATGGACGGTCAATCATCCACAGGCACTGGCCTAAAGTTGCAAAGACCTTCAACATGAATGAAGTCTCAATATTCACCTTCCGCTTCAGTAGTTTTCCAGATGAGATGCATCTGTCTATGTACCGTCTATGGTGCTAATTTCGAAAGGTTCTAGATGTTGCATGTGAAACTTGCTGCTGGTGCAATCGTGTAATGGGGTAGCTGAGTGCTGAAGCTATATCATGTTGTACTCCGATGTATTTCAATTATGAAATCCCGCTTCCTTAATATGGAAATGGAATATATTATCTGCTTAATATGAATGTCAATTAGATTAGTAAATGGATTATTAATAATAGGGCAATTAGCCCACTAATTGGCCAATTAACTTGCTAATTGGGGTTTTCTATTGCAAAAGGTTATCAAAAAAACAGCGTGGCGATGACCTCAGGCAAAGCACACAATTTCTAGGAATAAACCGTGTTGGATCAATGAATAATCACACACGACATCTCTTGAAAACTATTTGCGTTACGCCACCTTGCGCAAATGTTTTCCGTGGAGTGACTGTGTGGATGTATATACGAACGGAAACGTTTAGCGGTGACTGACTGTGTGGGATATACTTACAACCGGAAATGATTTTGCCTATATAATTGTATTTTTAGCACTACTATATGTATTTCTGTATTCGAGTGCTCGCCGGTCGCACACGACCTCATTTTGCTGAGTGTGTGTGCCAGGAGGGCATATCCCCGACGGTTTCTGGGTCGTGTGGGAAGGACCCCCTATCGCCCACACTCACTTGGCAACGGTTCCAAAGGCCGACGCGGAAAGGGGTTAAAACCGTTTATATAGCACCGACGTGTACTAGTGACCCCTTTAACACATCGGGTTGCGAGGTGTTGTCATTTGTGTGCAGGGGCTATTTACGTTGTGTTGCTTGGTTCTCCTACTGGTTTGATAACCTTGGTTTCATATCTGAGGGAAATACCTACCGCCGCTGTGCTGCATCATCCCTTCCTCTTTGGGGAAATACCGACGTAGCTTCAAGCGACATCACCGACCAGCAACACGGCAAACTGGCCGACGACAAGTGCCAGCTCCAGGCCGAGGTGGAGCGCCTGAAGGCGCCCGGGTCCACCACGGAGGAGGCCCGTCAGGCCGAAACCCATCGCTGCGAGGAGTCCGAAAAGGCGGCCGAGGCCAAGGACGCCGAGTTGAAGGCGGCCCTTGCCAAGGTTGCCTACTTGGAGAAGACGCTCCAGGTGCGTGACCGCACCATTGCCAGGAAGCGGCACGGTACGTTGCTTGAAGTGCAGCACCTGGAAGAGTCCTTCTCCAGTAAGTGCTTTCCTTGGGTTCTGCCGGGTTGGGATGCCGGCTTCTTCCCCTTGGTGATTGATCTGACTTGTTCTACTTTTTTGACAGGGGCCCTTCCCGGAGACGCGCCAGCTGGCGGAGGAGGCCGACCGCTTTCAGCGAGACCTGCAGGGAGTTGTGGGCTCCGAGGCTGACCCGTGATAACCCACAAGTATAGGGGATCACAACAGTTTTTGAGAGTAGAGTATTCAACCCAAATTTATTGATTCGACACAAGGGGAGCCAAAGAATATTCTCAAGTATTAGCAGTTGAGTTGTCAATTCAACCGCACCTGGAAAACTTAATATCTGCAGCAAAGTATTTAGTAGCAAAGTAGTATGGAAATAACGGTAACAGTGGCAAAAGTAACAGTAGCAGTTTTGTAGTAATTGTAACAGTGGCAATGGTAAAGTAACTAAGCAAAGATCAATATGTGAAAAGCTCGTAGGCATTGGATCAGTGATGCATAATTATGTCGAATGCGATTCCTCAGGCAACAGTTATAACATAGGGTGACACAGAACTAGCTCCAGTTCATCAATGTAATGTAGGCATGTATTCCGAATATAGTCATACGTGCTTACGGAAAAGAACTTGCATGACATCTTTAGTCCTACCCTCCCGTGGTAGCAGGGTCCTATTGGAAACTAAGAGATATGAAGGCCTCCTTTTAATAGAGTACCGGACCAAAGCATTAACACTTAGTGAATACATGAACTCCTCAAACTACGGTCATCACCGAGAGTGGTCCCGATTATTGTCACTTCGGGGTTAACGGATCATAACACATAATAGGTGACTATTGACTTGCAAGGTAGGATCAAGAACTCACATGTATTCATGAAAACATAATAGGTTCAGATCTGAAATCATGGCACTCGGGCCCTAGTGACAAGCATTAAGCATAGCAAAGTCATAGCAACATCAATCTCAGAACATAATGGATACTAGGGATCAAACCCTAACAAAACTAACTCGATTACATGATAAATCTCATCCAACCCATCACCATCCAGCAAGCCTACGATGGAATTACTCACGCACGGCGGTGAGCATCATGAAATTGGTGATGGAGGATGGTTGATGATGACAACGATGACGGATTGCCCTCTCCGGAGCCCCGAACGGACTCCAGATCAGCCCGCCCTAGAGAGATTAGGGCTTGGCGGCGGCTCCGTATCGTAAAACGCGATGGATCCTTCTCTCTGATTTTTTTTCCCCGAACGTGAATATATAGAGTTGGAGTTGAGGTCGGTGGAGCCTCAGGGGGCCCACGAGGCAGGGGGGCGCGCCCCAGGGGGGTGGGCGCGCCCTCCACCCTCGTGGACAGGGTGTGGCCCCCCTGGTGTTGATTCTTTTGCCAGTATTTTTTATTTATTCCAAAAATATTCTCCGTGAAGTTTCAGGTCATTCTGAGAACTTTTATTTCTGCACAAAAATAACACCATGGCAATTATGCTGAAAACAGCGACAGTCCGGGTTAGTTCCATTCAAATCATGCAAGTTAGAGTCCAAAACAAGGGCAAAAGTGTTTGGAAAAGTAGATACGTTGGAGACGTATCAACTCCCCCAAGCTTAAACCTTTGCTTGTCCTCCAGCAATTCAGTTGACAAACTGAAAGTGATAAAGAAAAACTTTTACAAACTCTTGTTGCTCTTGTTGTTTTAAATATGTAAAGCCAGCATTCAAGTTTTCAGCAAAGATTATGAACTAACCATATTCACAATAACACTTAGGTCCCATGTTTACTCATATCAATGGCATAATCAACTAGCGAGCAATAATAATAAATCTCGGATGACAACACTTTCTCAAAACAATCATAATATGATATAACAAGATGGTATCTCACTAGCCCTTTCTGAGACCGCAAAACATAAATGCAGAGCACCTCTAAAGATCAAGGACTGACTAAACATTGTAATTCATGGTAAAAGAGATCCAGTCACAGTCATACTCAATGTAAACTAATAGTAATGCATGCAAATGACAGCGGTGCTCTCCAACTGGTGCTTTTTAATAAGAGGATGATGACTCAACATAAAAGTAAATAGATAGGCCCTTCGCAGAGGGAAGCAGGGATTTGTAGAGGTGCCAGAGCTCGAGTTTTGAAATAGAGATGAATAATATTTTGAGCGGCATACTTTAATTGTCAACATAACAACCGAGAGATCTTGATATCTTCCATGCTACACACATTATAGGTGGTTCCCAAGCAGTATGGTAAGTTTATACTCCCCCACCACCAACAAGCATCAATCAATGGCTTGCTCGAAACAACGGGTGCCTCCAACTAACAACAGTCCCGGGGGAGTTTTGTTTGCAATTATTTTGATTTGGTTTGAGCATGGGACTGGGCATCCCGATTACCGGCCATTTTCTCGTGAATGAGGAGCGGAGTCCACTCCCCGTGAGAATAACCCACCTAGCATGGAAGATATAGACAACCCTAGTTGATACATGAGCTATTCGAGCATACAAAAAAGAATTTCATTTGAAGGTTTAGAGTTTGGCACATACAAATTTACTTGGAACGACAGGTGGATACCGCATATGGGAAGGTATGGTGGACTCATATGGGATAACTTTCGGCTTTATGGAAGTGGATGCACAAGCAGTATTCCCGCTTAGTACATGTGAAGGCTAGAAAGAGACTGGGAAGCGACCAACTAGAGAGCGACAACAGTCATGAACATGCATTAAAATTAATCAACACTGAGTGCAAGCATGAGTAGGATATAATTCACGATGAACATAAATATCGTGGAGGCTATGTTGATTTTGTTTCAACTACATGCATGAACATGTGCCAAGTCAAGCCACTCGAATCGTTCAAAGGAGGATACCACCCTATCATACCACATCACAACCATTTTAATAGCATGTTGGCACGCAAGGTAAACCATTATAAACTCCTAGCTAATTAAGCATGGCATGAGCAACTATAATCTCTAGTTGTCATTGCAAACATGTTTCATTCATAATAGGCTGAATCAGGAACGATGAACTAATCATATTTACAAAAATAAGATAGGTCGAGTTCATACCAGCTTCTCTCATCTCAATCAGTCCATCATATATCGTCATTATTGCCTTTCACTTGCACGACCGAATGGTGTGGATAATAATAATAATGCACATGCATTGGACTAAGCTGGAATCTGCAAGCATTTAATACACAGGAGAAGACAAGGTAATATGGGCTCTTTGTTGAATCAACAATAATGCATATAAGAGCCACTTCAACATTTTCATCATGGTCTTCTCCTCGACCCCAAAGAAATAAAACTATTTACATGGGAAAGCTCCCAATAAGCAAAAGAAGAACGAGAAATCTTTTTGGGTTTTCTTTTAATTTTTACTACTACAGGCATGAAAAGTAAAGTAGCTAAAAAGCTAAAACTAATTTTTTTGGTTTTTCTTAACGTTTTTCAAACACACAAGAACAAGGCTTAAAACAGAAAATAAACTAGCATGGATAGTACAATGAAAAAGTATGAGCACCGACAACTAGCATGAGTGTGTGATCATGAATGTAATATCGGTGAGAAATACGTACTCCCCCAAGCTTAGGCTTTTGGCCTAAGTTGGTCTATGGCCACGGATGGCCTGGCGGATATCCAAAGTTGTAACTGGTGTCGTACTGAGATGCAGCGGCTACTGCCTGACGAGCTGTAGCTTGGAGGCGAGCTGCCTCCGTCCTCCTCTTATACTCGTTCGCCTCCTCCTAGGTTATAACATATCTCTTTTTTGCCTGAAAGTCAAAGAAAGTAGGGGCAGGGAGAGCAACATGGACAGTGCGACGTCTGTCGAAGATTAGTTGGTACTGGAGGAACTGTTCATTCCTCTCAACAAACTGATGGCGAACCATAGCATTATAATCTAGATAAGCAGGAGGAAATTCCATGTCATTTGCATGTATGGGTACATCAAGATAATTAGCTACACGAGTTGCATAAATTCCATCAAACAAGTCTCCACTTAAACCGTTAAGATGCAACCTTCGTGCAACAATGGCCCCCAAGTTATATTGTTTATCTCCTAATACTGCACTCTTGAGGACACAAAGATCTGGAACGCACATGTGACAAGCTTCATCTTTACCGTTAATGCATCTACCTATAAAGAGAGCAAAATAATGTACGGAAGGAAAATGAATGCTCCCTATGGTAGCTTGTGTGATTTCTCTAGATTCCCCCACAGTGATACAAGCAAGAAAGTCTTTATATTCAGATTTGCGAGGTTCGCTAACACTACCCCACTGCGGGAGTTTGCAAGCATTATTAAAATCTTCTAAATCCATGGTATATGATTCATCATAAAGATCAAATAAAACAGTGTGAGAATTGCGAGAGGATGTAAATTTAAACCTTCTCACAAATCAGTCGGTTAGGTATCGGTATTGAGGGCACTTATCTGACACGAAGTCCTCGAGATCAGCATTACGTACATACACATCAAATCCATCCTTAATACCTGCTCCGACCATAAACTCTTTTGACGGCCATTCACAAGGCCACACTTGAGCTTCCCTTGGTAGTTCATTATTTGGCTCACGTATCGCGAGCCTGGGTCCTTTCTTCCTTGAAGAACCACCTTGGTACATTTTCCTAAACATATTTCTTCCTCTGAAAAATTTCTGAAATTTTTAGTGACTCAAAATAAAAGTGAACCAAACTCAACAAGATTGATAGCAACTACTCCCACAAGTGCCTAGAGACTATATCATGCATTAGAACTACTTGGGACCATATAAATTTAACATGCAAGCTCAAGAACAGTGTCACCTAAGCAGCAAAAATTTGCAATAAATAAAGCACTAGAACAAAAACTAATTGGACCATTGGAGGAGTCACATACCAAAGAACAATCCCCCAAAGCAGTTTTGTGAATGGAGCTTTGAGCAAGGAGGTCGAAAATCGCAGCAAGATGAGCTAGAACACGAGTTTGAGCTATGGGAGGATTTTTTTCTGGAGGAAGAAGTGTGTGGGTGCTGGAATAAGTGGAGGGGGGCCACGTGGGGCCCACGAGGCAGGGGGCGCGCCCTGTGCCCTCGTGGCCAGGTGGTGGCTCCCCCTGGTGTGTTCTCAGTGCCAGATATTCTTAAATATTCTACAAAAAATCATATTTCATTTTCGGGACATTTGGGATAAATCAGAAAATAGACAGAAAATACTATTGTTGCTTTATTTAATCTAAATAACAGAAAGTAAAAGGAGGGTACATAGATTTGTGCTTTCTAACTTCATCCACCTCATGCTCATCAAAAGGAATCCACTAACAAGGTTGATCAACTCTTGTTAACAAACTCATTCCGAATCGCATGAAACCGGAGAATTTTCGAATAGCACTAGGTTACCTCAACGGGGATATGCACGTCCCCAACAATAAGAATAGCATATTTCTTCTTGACACTAGGAAGAGGAAATTCAAAACCTCCAATAATAATCGTTGAAAATTTTCCAATAGAATTGATACTATGGACTTGAGGTTGTTTCCTCAGAAAGTGTACCGTATGCTCATTACCATTAACATGAAAAGTGACATTGCCTTTGTTGCAATCAATAACAGCCCCTACAGTATTCAAAAAGGGTCTACCAAGGATAATCGACATACTATCATCCTCGGGAATATCAAGAATAACAAAGTCCGTTAAAATAGTAACGTTTGCAACCACAACAGGCACATCCTCACAAATACCGACAGGTATAGCTGTTGATTTATCGACCATTTTGTTGGGGAACGTAGTAATTTCAAAAAAAATCCTACGCACACGCAAGATCATGGTGATGCATAGCAACGAGAGGGGAGAGTATGTCCACGTACCCTCATAGACCGAAAGCGGAAGCGTTAGCACAACGCGGTTGATGTAGTCGTACGTCTTCACGATCCGACCGATCAAGTACCGAACGCACGGCACCTCCGAGTTCAGCACACGTTCAACTCGATGACGTCCCTCGAACTCCGATCCAGCCGAGCTTTGAGGGAGAGTTCCGTCAGCACGACGGCGTGGTGACGATGATGATGTTCTACCGACGCAGGGCTTCGCCTAAGCACTGGTACGATATGACCGAGGTGGATTATGGTGGAGGGGGGCACCACACACGGCTAAGAGATCCAAGGGATCAATTGTTGTGTCTATGGGGTGCCCCCTGCCCCCGTATATAAAGGAGCAAGGGGGGAGGCGGCCGGCCTAGGAGGAGGGCGCGCCAACGGGGGAGTCCTACTCCCACTAGGAGTAGGACTCCTCCTTTCCTTGTTGGAGTAGGAGAGAAGGAAAGAGGGGGAGAGGGAGAAGGAAAAGGGGGCTGCACCCCTTGTCCAATTCGGACCAGAGGGGGGGTGCGCGCCTCCTTCCTTTTGGCCTCTCTCCTCTATTCCCGTATGGCCCAATAAGGCCCAATACTTCTCCCCGGCGAATTCCCATAACTCTCCGGTACTCCGATAAATACCCGAATCACTCGGAACCTATCCGAAGTCCGAATATAGTCGTCCAATATATCGATCTTTACATCTCGGCCATTTCGAGACTCCTCGTCATGTCCCCGATCTCATCCGGGACTCTGAACTACCTTCGGTACATCAAAACACATAAACTCATAATATAACCGTCACCGAACTTTAAGCGTGCGGACCCTACGGGTTCGAGAACAATGTAGACATGACCGAGACACGTCTCCGGTCAATAACCAATAGCGGAACCTAGATGCTCATATTGGCTCCCACATATTCTACGAAGATCTTTATCGGTCAGACCGCATAACAACATACGTTGTTCCCTTTGTCATCGGTATGTTACTTGCCCGAGATTCGACCGTCGGTATCTCAATACCTAGTTCAATCTCATTACCGGCAAGTCTCTTTACTCGTTCTGTAATACATCATTCCGCAACTAACTCATTAGTTGCAATGCTTGCAAGGCTTATAGTGATGTGCATTACCGAGTGGGCCCAGAGATACCTCTCCGACAATCGGAGTGACAAATCCTAATCTCGAAATACGCCAACCCAACAAGTACCTTCGGAGACACCTGTAGAGCACCTTTATAATCACCCAGTTACGTTGTGACGTTTGGTAGCACACAAAGTGTTCCTCCGGTAAACGGGAGTTGCATAATCTCATAGTCATAGGAACATGTATAAGTCATGAAGAAAGCATTAGCAACATACTAAACGATCGTGTGCTAAGCTAACGGAATGGGTCAAGTCAATCACATCATTCTCCTAATGATGTGATCCCGTTAATCAAATGACAACTCATGTCTATGGCTAGGAAACATAACCATCTTTGATCAACGAGCTAGTCAAGTAGAGGCATACTAGTGACACTCTGTTTGTCTATGTATTCACACATGTATCATGTTTCCAGTTAATACAATTCTAGCATGAATAATAAACATTTATCATGATATAAGGAAATAAATAATAACTTTATTATTGCCTCTAGGGCATATTTCCTTCAGTCTCCCACTTGCACTAGAGTCAATAATATAGAGCACATCGCCATGTGATTTAACATCAATAGTTCACATCACCATGTGATTAACACCCATAGTTCACATCGTCATGTGACCAACACCCAAAGGGTTTACTAGAGTCAATAATCTAGTTCACATCGCTATGTGATTAACACCCAAAGAGTACTAAGGTGTGATCATGTTTTGCTTGTGAGATAATTTTAGTCAACGGGTCTGTCACATTCAGATCCGTAAGTATTTTGCAAATTTCTATGTCTACAATGCTCTGCACGGAGCTACTCTAGCTAGTTGCTCCCACTTTCAATATGTATCTAGAGTGAGACTTACAGTCATCTAGATTAGTGTCAAAACTTGCATCGACGTAACCCTTTACGACGAACCTTTTGTCACTTCCATAATCAAGAAACATATCCTTATTCCACTAAGGATAATTTTGACCGCTGTCTAGTGATCTACTCCTAGATCATTATTGTACTCCCCTGCCAAAATCAGTGTAGGGTATACAATAGATCTGGTACACAGCATGGCATACTTTATAGAAACTATGGCTGAGGCATAGGGAATGACTTTCATTCTCTTTCTATCTTCTGCCGTGGTCGGGCTTTGAGTCTTACTCAATATCATACCTTGTAACACAGGCAAGAATTCTTTCTTTGACTGTTCCATCTTGAACTACTTCAAAATCTTGTCAAGGTATGTACTCATTGAAAAAACTTATCAAGCGTCTTGATCTATCTCTATAGATCTTGATGCTCAATATGTAAGCAGCTTTACCGAGGTCTTTGAAAAACTCCTTTCAAACACTCCTTTATGCTTTGCAGAATAATTCTACATTATTTCCTATCAACAATATGTCATTCACATATACTTATCAGAAATGCTGTAGTGCTCCCACTCACTTTCTTGTAAATACAGGCTTCACCGCAAGTTTGTATAAAACTATATGCTTTGATCAACTCATCAGATCATATATTCCAACTCCGAGATGCTTGCACCAGTCCATAGATGGATCGCTGGAGCTTGCATATTTTGTTAGCACCTTTAGGATTGACAAAACCTTTTGGTTGCATCATATACAACTCTTCTTTAATAAATCCATTAAGGAATGTAGTTTCGACATCCATTTGCCAGATTTCATAAAATGGCAATTTGCTAACATGATTCGGACAGACTTAAGCATCGCTACGAGTGAGAAAATCTCATTGTAGTCAACACCTTGAACTTTGTCAAAAACCTTTTTCCGACAAGTCTAGCTTTGTAGATAGTAACACTACTATCAGTGTCCGTCTTCCTCTTGAAGATCCATTTATTTTCTATGGCTTGCCGATCACCGGGCAAGTCAACCAAAGTCCACACTTTGTTCTCATACATGGATCCCATCTCAGATTTCATGGCCTCAAGCCATTTTGCGGAATCTGGGCTCATCATCGCTTCCTCATAGTTCGTAGGTTCGTCATGGTCAAGTAACATGACCTCCAGAACTGGATTACCGTACCACTTTGGTGCGGATTTCATTCTGGTTGACCTACGAGGTTCGGTAGTAACTTGATCTGAAGTTTCATGATCATCATCATTAGCTTCCTCACTAATTGGTGTAGGAGTCACAGGAACAAATTTCAGTGATGAACTACTTTCCAATAAAGGAGCAGGTACAGTTACCTCATCAAGTTCTACTTTCCTCCCACTCACTTCTTTCGGGAGAAACTCCTTCTCTAGAAAGGATCCAAATTTAGCAATGAATATCTTGCCTTCGGATCTGTGATAGAAGGTGTACCCAACTGTCTCCTTTGGGTATCCTATGAAGAAACATTTCTCCGATTTGGGTTTGAGCTTATCAGGATGAAACTTTTTCTTATAAGCATTGCAACCTCAAACTTTAAGAAACGACAGCTTAGGTTTCTTGCCAAACCATAGTTCATACGGTGTCGTCTCAACGGATTTAGATGGTGCCCTATTTAACGTGAATGCAGTTGTCTCTAATGCATACCCCCAAAACGATAGTGGTAGATTGGTAAGAAACATCATAGATCGCACCATATCTAATAAAGTACGATTATGACGTCCGGACACACCATTACACTGTGGAGTTCCAGGTGACGTGAGTTGCGAAATTATTCCGCATTGTTTCAAATGAAGACCAAAATCATAACTCAAATATTCTCCTCCACGATCAGATCGTAGAAACTTTATTTTCTTGTTACGATGATTTTCTACTTCACTCTGAAATTATATGAACTTTTCAAATGTTTCAGACTTTATGTTTCATCAAGTAGATATACCCATATCTGCTCAAATCATCTGTGAAGGTCTGAAAATAACGATACCTGCCGCGAGCCTCAATATTCATCGGACCATATACATCAATATGTATGATTTCCAACAAATCTGTTGCTCGCTCCATTGTTCCGGAGAACGGCGTTTTAGTCATCTTGCCCAAGAGGCATGGTTCGCAAGCATCAAGTGATTCCAAAAAGCCCATCAACATGGAGTTTATTCATGCGCTTTACACCAATATGACCTAAACGGCAGTGCCACAAATAAGTTGCACTATCATTATTAACTTTGCATCTTTTGGCTTCAATATTATGAATATGTGTATCACTATGATCGAGATCCAACGAACCATTTTCATTGGGTGTGTAACCATATAAGGTTTTATTCATGTAAACAGAACAACAATTATTCTCTAACTTAAATGAATAACCGTATTGCAATAAACATGATCAAATCATATTCATGCTCAACGCAAACACCAAATAACACTTATTTAGGTTCAACACTAATCCCGAAAGTATAGGGAGTGTGCGATGATGGTCATATCAATCTTGGAACTACTTCCAACACACATCGTCACTTCACCCTTAACTAGTTTCTGTTCATTCTGCAATTCCCGTTTCGAGTTACTACTCTTAGCAACTGAACCAGTATCAAATACCGAGGGGTTGCTACGAACACTAGTAAAATACACATCAATAATGTATATCAAATATAGCTTGTTCACTTTGCCATCCTTCTTATCCGCCAAATACTTGGGGTGGTTCCGCTTCTAGTGACCAATCCCTTTGCAGTAGAAGCACTTAGTCTCAGGCTTAGGTCCAGACTTGGGCTTCTTCACTTGAGCAGCAACTTGCTTGCCGTTCTTCTTGAAGTTCCCCTTCTTCCCTTTGTCCTTTCTCTTGAAACTAGTGGGCTTGTCAACCATCAACACTTGATGTTTTTCATGATTTCTACCTTCGCCGATTTTAGCATCGCGAAGAGCTTGGGAATTGTTTTCGTCATCCCTTGCATATTATAGTTCATCACGAAGTTCTACTAACTTGGTGATGGTGACTAGAGAATTCTGTCAATTACTATTTTATCTAGAAGATTAACTCCCACTTGATTCAAGCGATTGTAGTACCCAGACAATCCGAGCACATGCTCACTGTTTGAGCTATTCTCCTCCATCTTTTAGCTATAGAACTTGTTGGAGACTTCATATCTCTCAACTCGGGTATTTTCTTGAAATATTAACTTCAACTCCTGGAACATCTCCTATGGTCCATGACGTTCAAAATGTCTTTGAATTCCTGATTCTAAGCCGTTAAGCATGGTGCACTAAACTATCAAGTAATCATCATATTGAGCTAGCCAAACGTTCATAACGTCTGCATCTGCTCCTGCAATAGGTCTGTCACCTAGCGGTGCATCAAGGACATAATTCTTCTGTGCAGCAATGAGGATAATCCTCAGATCACGGACCCAGTCCGCATCATTGCTACTATCATCTTTCAACTTAGTTTTCTCTAGGAATATACATAAAACATAGGGAAGCAACAACGCGAGCTATTGATCTACAACATAGATATGCTAATACTACCAGGACTAAGTTCATGATAAATTAAAGTTCAATTAATCATATTACTTAAGAACTCCCACTTAGATAGACATCCCTCTAATCCTCTAAGTGATCACGTGATCCATATCAACGAAACCATGTACGATCATCACGTGAGATGGAGTAGTTTCAACGGTGAACATCACTATGTTGATCATATCTACTATATGATTCACGCTCGACCTTTCGGTCTCCGTGTTCCGAGGCCATATCTGTTATATGCTAGGCTCGTCAAGCTTAACCTGAGTATTCCGTGTGTGCAACTGTTTTGCACCCGTTGTATTTGAACGTAGAGCCTATCACACCCGATCATCACGTGGTGTCTCAGCACGAAGGACTTTCGCAACGGTGCATACTCAGGGAGAACACTTATACTTTGATAATTTAGTGAGGGATCATCTTATAATGCTACCGTCAATCAAAGCAAGATAAGATGCATAAAAGATAAACATCACATGCAATCAATATAAGTGATATGATATGGCCATCATCATCTTGTGCTTGTGATCTCCATCTCCGAAGCACCGTCATGATCACCATCGTCACCGGCGCGACACCTTGATCTCCATCGTAGCATCATTGTCGTCTCGCCAATCTTATGCTTCTACGACTATCGCTACCGCTTAGTGATAAAGTAAAGCATTACAGGGCGATTGCATTGCATACAATAAAGCGACAACCATATGGCTCCTGCCAGTTGCCGATAACTCGGTTACAAAACATGATCATCTCATACAATAAAATTTAGCATCATGCCTTGACCATATCACATCACAACATGCCCTGCAAAAACAAGTTAGACGTCCTCTACTTTGTTGTTGCAAATTTTACATGGCTGCTACAGGCTTAGCAAGAACCGTTCTTACCTACTCATCAAAACCACAACGATAGTTTGTCAAGTTGGTGCTGTTTTAACCTTCGCAAGGACCGGGCGTAGACACACTCGGTTCAACTAAAGTTGGAGAAACTGACACCCGCCAGCCACCTCTGTGCAAAGCACGTCGGAAGAACCAGTCTCGCGTAAGCGTACACGTAATGTTGGTCCGGGCCGCTTCATCCAACAATACTGCCGAACCAAAGTATAACATGCTGGTAAGCAGTATGACTTATATCACCCACAACTCACTTGTGTTCTACTCGTGCATATAACATCAACGCATAAAACCAGGCTCTGATACCACTGTTGGGGAACGTAGTAATTTCAAAAAAAAAATCCTACGCACACGCAAGATCATGGTGATGCATAGCAACGAGAGGGGAGAGTATGTCCACGTACCCTCGTAGACCGAAAGCGGAAGCGTTAGCACAACGCGGTTGATGTAGTCGTAAGTCTTCACGATCCGACCGATCAAGTACCGAACGCACGGCACCTCCGAGTTCAGCACACGTTCAACTCGATGACGTCCCTCGAACTCCGATCCAGCCGAGCTTTGAGGGAGAGTTCCGTCAGCACGACGGCGCGGTGACGATGATGATGTTCTACCGACGCAGGGCTTCGCCTAAGCACTGCTACGATATGACCGAGGTGGATTATGGTGGAGGGGGGCACCGCACACGGCTAAGAGATACAAGGGATCAATTGTTGTGTCTATGGGGTGCCCCCTGCCCCCGTATATAAAGGAGCAAGGGGGGAGGCGGCCGACCTAGGAGGAGGGCGCGCCAAGGGGGGAGTCCTACTCCTACCAGGAGTAGGACTCCTCCTTTCCTTGTTGGAGTAGGAGAGAAGGAAAGAGGGGGAGAGGGAGAAGGAAAAGGGGGCTGCACCCCTTGTCCAATTCGGACCAGAGGGGGGGTGCGCACCTCCTTCCTTTTGGCCTCTCTCCTCTATTCCCGTATGGCCCAATAAGGCTCAATACTTCTCCCCGGCGAATTCCCGTAACTCTCCGGTACTCCGGTAAATACCCGAATCACTCGAAACTTTTCCGAAGTCTGAATATAGTCGTCCAATATATCGATCTTTACGTCTCGGCCATTTCGAGACTCCTCGTCATGTCCCCGATCTCATCCGGGACTCCGAACGACCTTCGGTACATCAAAACACATAAACTCATAATATAACCGTCATCGAACTTTAAGCATGCCGACCCTACGGGTTCGAGAACTATGTAGACATGACCGAGACACGTCTCCGGTCAATAAACAATAGCGGAACCTGGATGCTCATATTGGCTCCCACATATTCTACGAAGATCTTTATCGGTCAGACCGCATAACAACATACGTTGTTCCCTTTGTCATCGGTATGTTACTTGCCCGAGATTCGATCGTCGGTATCTCAATACCTAGTTCAATCTCGTTACCGGCAAGTCTCTTTACTCATTCCGTAATACATCATCCCGCAACTAACCCATTAGTTACAATGCTTGCAAGGCTTATAGTGATGTGCATTACCGAGAGGGCCCAAAGATACCTCTCCGACAATCGGAGTGACAAATCCTAATCTCGAAATACGCCAACCCAACAAGTACCTTCGGAGACACCTGTAGAGCACCTTTATAATCACCCAGTTACGTTGTGACGTTTGGTAGCACACAAAGTGTTCCTCCGGTAAACGGGAGTTGCACAATCTCATAGTCATAGGAACATGTATAAGTCATGAAGAAAGCATTAGCAACATACTAAACGATCGTGTGCTAAGCTAACGGAATGGGTCAAGTCAATCACATCATTCTCCTAATGATGTGATCCCGTTAATCAAATGACAACTCATGTCTATGGCTAGGAAACATAACCATCTTTGATCAACGAGCTAGTCAAGTAGAGGCATACTAGTGACACACTGTTTGTCTATGTATTCACACATGTATCATGTTTCCAGTTAATACAATTCTAGCATGAATAATAAACATTTATCGTGATATAAGGAAATAAATAATAACTTTATTATTGCCTCTAGGGCATATTTCCTTCACATTTGCAGAGATATTTCAGTAGGTGTCAACTTATTCAAATCAAGTCTACGATATAAAGAGAGAGGCATAACACTAACACCGGCTCCAAGATCACATAAAGCAGTTTTAACATAGTTTCTTTTAATGGAGCATGGTATAGTTGGTACTCCTGGATCTCCTAGTTTCTTTGGTATTCCACCTTTAAAAGTATAATTAGCAAGCATGGTGGAAATTTCAGCTTCCGGTATTTTTCTTTTATTTGTAACAATTTCTTTCATATACTTAGCATAAGGATTCATTTTAAGCATATCAGTCAAACGCATACGCAAAAAGATAGGTCTAATCATTTTAGCAAAGTGCTCAAAATCCTCATCATCCTTTTTCTTGGATGGTTTAGGAGGAAAAGACATGGGTTTCTGAACCCATGGTTCTCTTTCTTTACCGTGCTTCCTAGCAACGAAGTCTCTCTTATCATAACGTAGATTCTTTGATTGTGGGTTTTCAAGATCAACAGCAGGTTCAATCTCTATATCATTGTTATTGCTAGGTTGAGCATCAACATGAAGATCATCATTAATATTATCACTAGGTTCATGTTCATTACCAGATTGTGTTTCAGCATCAGAAATAGAAATATCATTGGGATTCTCATGTGTGTCAACAACAGGTTCACTAGAAGCATGCAAAGTTATATCATTTTTCTTTTTCTTCCTCTTAGAAGGGCTAGGTGCATCAACATTAGTTCTCTGAGAATCTTGATCAACTCTCTTAGGGTGGCCCTCAGGATACAAAGGTTCCTGAGTCATTTTACCCCCTCTAGTCAAACTCTAACAACATTATCATTTTTCTTATTATCTAATTCATTGAGCAAATCATTTTGAGCTTAAAGCACTTGTTCTACTTGAGTGGTAACCATAGAAGCATGTTTACTAATAAGTTTAAGTTCACCTTTAACTCTCTTCTTCAATTTGCACAAAATTATATATTTCCCTTAAGGCAGCTTGTTTCTTATGAGCGGGGAAATATTTAGCAGAGAAGTAATAAATCATATCCTGGGGACTACGCACACAACCAGGATCAAGGGAATTAAACCATGTTTTAGCATCAACATTTAATGAAAACGGAAATAACTTAAGGATATAGTAGTAACGAATTTTTTCCTCATGAGTAAATAGGGTGGCTATATCATTCAATTTAGTAAGATGTGCCACAACAGTTTCAGATTCATAGCCATAAAAAGGATCAGATTCAACCAAAGTAATTAACTCAGGATCAACAGAGAAATCATAATCCTTATCAGAAATACAGATAGAAAGCAGGGTCATATTTCATTCTAGCATTCTAAGTCTTTTCTTTCAGCTTAGCTAACAGTTTCTTAAGATCATATCTATCTTTGCAAGCAAAAAAGTCTCTAGCAGTTTCTTCATCCATAACATAACCCTCAGGTACATCAGGCAATTCATATCTAGGGGGAGAATCTTCATCATCAATATTATCAGTTTCAATAATTTCATTCTCTCTAACCCTAGCAAGTTGTTCATCAAGAAATTCACCTAATGGCACAGTATTATCAAGCATAGAAGTAGTTTCATCATAAGTATCATGCAAAGCAGAAGTGGATCATCAATAACATGTGACATATCAGAATCAATAGCAGGAGTAGGTGTCGCAAGTTTACTGACAACAGAATGTGAATCAAGTGCAGAGCTAGATGGCAGATTTTTACCTTCCCTCGTAGTTGAGGGATAAATCTTGGTTTTCTCGTCTTTCAAGTTCCTCATAGTGCTCAACAGATATAAATCCCAAGTGACTCAAAGAATAGAACTATGCTCTCCGGCAACGGCGCCAGAAAATAGTCTTGATAACCCACAAGTATAGGGGATCGCAACAGTTTTTGAGGGTAGAGTATTCAACCCAAATTTATTGATTCGACACAAGGGGAGCCAAAGGATATTCTCAAGTACTAGCAGTTGAGTTGTCAATTCAACCACACCTGGATAACTTAATATCTGCAGCAAAGTATTTAGTAGCAAAGTAGTATGGAAGTAACGGTAACAGTGGCAAAAGTAACAGTAGCAGTTTTGTAGTAATTGTAACAGTGGGAACGGTAAAGTAACTAAGCAAAGATCAATATGTGAAAAGCTCATAGGCATTGGATCAGTGATGGATAATTATGTCGGATGCGATTTCTCATGCAACAATTATAACATAAGGTGACACAGAACTAGCTCCAGTTCATCAATGTAATGTAGGCATGTATTCTGAATATAGTCATACATGCTTATGGAAAAGAACTTGCATGACATCTTTTGTCCTACCCTCCCATGGCAGCGGGGTCCTATTGGAAACTAAGGGATATTAAGGCCTCCTTTTAATAGAGTACCGGACCAAAGCATTAACACAGTGAATACATGAACTCCTCAAACTACGGTCATCACCAGGAGTGGTCCCGATTATTGTCACTTCGGGGTTACCGGATCATAGCACATAATAGGTGACTATTGACTTGCAAGATAGGATCAAGAACTCACATATATTCGTGAAAACATAATAGGTTCAGATCTGAAATCATGGCACTCGGGCCCTAGTGACAAGCATTAACCATAGCAAACTCATAGCAACATCAATCTTAGAACATAATGGATACTAGGGATCAAACTCTAACAAAACTAACTCGATTACATGATAAATATCATCCAACCCATCACCGTCTAGCAAGCCTACGATGGAATTACTCATGCACGGCGGTGAGCATCATGAAATTGGTGATGGAGGATGGTTGATGATGACGACGGTGACGGATTCCCCTCTCTGGAGCCCCGAATGGACTCCAGATCAGCCCTCCCGAGAGAGATTAGGGCTTGGCTGCGGCTCCGTATCATAAAACACGATGAATCCTTCTCTCTGATCTTTTTCTCCCCGGACGTGAATATATAAAGTTGGAGTTGAGGTCGGTGGAGCCTCAGGGGGCCCACGAGGTAGGGGGGCGCGCCCTAGGGGGGTGGGCGCGCCCTCCACCCTCGTGGACAGGGTGTGGGCCCCCTAGTGTTGATTCTTTCGCCGGTATTTTTTATTTATTCCAAAAATATTCTCCGTGAAGTTTCAGGTCATTCCGAGAACTTTTATTTCTGCACAAAAATAACACCATGGCAATTCTGCTGAAAACACGTCAGTCCGGGTTAATTCCATTTAAATCATGCAAGTTAGAGTCCAAAACAAGGGCAAAAGTGTTTGGAAAAGTAGATATGTTGGAGACGTATCAACCCGCAGGTGGCTTGGACCTTCCCGGAGACCGTGACCGCCGTCGAAGCTCGTCTCAGAGTCTTGGGCGAGCAGATGGGGCGGCTCTCCGAGGTTGGCACGGCGATGACGGCGGCCCTTTGGCCGGGCTCCGTTGTGCCGAACAGCTTCAGGCGGTTGGCGTGGTGGTTGGAGGCGGGCCCGGACCGGCTCCACGAGTGGCGTGTTTCTACCGCCCGTGCCGGCACTGAGATGACGCTCAGGTTTGCAATGACTTGGCATCCGGATCTGGCGCTAGACGCGCTGATGGGCCAGCGAGCCGGCGCGGAGAACCAGCTGCGGGTGGAGGCCGGACGGATCGCTGCCCGAGCCAGCTACATTGTCGGGTTCGCCATTCACGACGAGTTCCAGTCGGAGCGGACGGAAGATGGCGGAGTCGTTCCTGCTGACGACTTCGGTCTGCTTCCGAATGACCCGGAGGGCAGCTCCGAGGAGACGGACGTCTACGGCGATGTGGATGCCGAGGAGGAAGATACCGGCACCTCTGCGAACCCGGAGGCCACCGAGGGGGAGCCGGCAGCTGCACGACCCGGCGCTGGGGATGCCTGAGGCTGCCCTGTCTATCTCAGTAGAAATTTCTGTTCGGTAGCAGGTCCACCCACCCACTAGGGGTGTTCGGGTGTAATGAACTCCGGCCTTGGGCCTGTTTTTAAATTTGTGATGTATATATTTCATGAATGTTTGCGCTTTTGCTTTTCGTCTTTTGAGCTGTTTTCCTGTGACCTTCCCCTCTTGGGCCTCCCCACCGCGAGTCTGACGGCCGAGGCTCCGGTCCGTGACAAGGAGTTCGGCCTTTGAGAGGAATGCGCGGTACTTAGGGTTTCAAAACGTTGAGCGCGAGCGAAACACCCACTGGGCTGGCTGGCGGCAATCCGGCGAAGCCGGTTGGCGAGCAGCCGGTCGTGCGGCAACTTAAAGTGACGGGACCGGGTTGGGAAATCCGGCGGTCCTTGACTTAGCATTTGTGACGCGCTGGTGCTTTGGCCCATTTTGCTTGTCAGCCGACAAACCAAAGCCGGTTCTGTGGCCTAGGGCAAAGAGGAGGACCACGGCGACCTCAACGCGCCAGGAACTGCTAAGGAAGGCGGCGGGTGGTGACCAAGCCGGCTAGCCCCTGAGCCCCCAGGTCGAGCAAGTCGAACCGGTGGTGGGGTTGGTTTAAGAGACAAATGCACAAGTTCGGGAGACACAATAACTTGGTCGGAAAGGGCAGCCCCCGAGCGTCGTTCGGGGACCCCATAGTTTTCACATGATTACAAAAGGCAGCGATACATACGTGCACACAGCTAACTGTAAAACGGGCGGAGGAGTTCTGCGTTCCACGGCCGGGTTGTTTCTTCGCCGACGGTGTCTCTCTTGCGCTTGTTTAACTTGCGGGCGTCGATGAGGTAGTAGGCGTTGCGGCCGCACAGAGCCTTGCTGACGTTGAAGGGGCCCTCCCATGGGGAGGACAGCTTGTGCTGGCCGGCTTGCTGCTGGACGAGTCGGAGGACGAGGTCTCCCTCACGGAATGCGAGGGGCTTGATCTTCTTGCTGTGGTAGTGCCTCAGGCCTTGCTGGTAGATGGCTGACCGACTGAGCACCAAGAGGCGTGCTTGTTCGAGTAGGTCGATGCCGTCCTCACGGGCTTCTTTGGCTTCTGCTTCAGTGTACATTGATACGTCTCCAACGTATCAATAATTCTTGATTGTTCCATGCTATTATATTATCTGTTTTGGATGTTTAATGGGCTTTAATATGGTCTTTTATATTATTTTTGGGACTAACCTATGAACCGAAGGCCCAGAGCCAGTTTCTGTTTTTTTGCCTATTTCAGTGTTTTGCAAAAAAGGAATACCAAACGGAATGAAACCTTCGTGAGGATCTTTCTTGGAACAAATGCAATCAAGAAGACTTGGAGTTGAAGTCTGGAACTCCGCGAGGCGGCCACGAGGCAGGAGGGCGCGCCCAGGGGGGTAGGCGCGCCCCCACCCTCGTTGGCCCCACGGAGCTCCACCGACATACTTCTTTCGCCTATATATACTCTTATACCCTAAAAACATCAGATAGACAGACAAAACCACTTTTCCACCGCCGCAACCTTCTGTACCCGTGAGATCCCATCTTGGGGCCTTTTCCGGCGATCTGCCGGAGGGGGAATAGATCACGGAGGGCTTCCACATCAACACCATAGCCTCTCCGATGAAGCGTGAGTAGTTTACCACAGACCTTCGGGTCCATAGTTATTAGCTAGATGGCTTCTTCTCTCTCTTTGGTTCTCACAAAGTTCTCCTTGATGTTCTTGGAGATCTATTCGATGTAATACTTTTTGCGGTGTGTTTGCCGAGATCCGATGAATTATGGATTTATGATCAAGTTTATCTATGAATAATATTTGGTTCTTCTTTGAATTCTTATATGCATGATTTGATATCTTTGCAAGTCTCTTCGAATTATCGGTTTAGTTTGGCCTACTAGATTGATCTTTCTTGCAATGGGAGAAGTGCTTAGCTTTGGGTTCAATCTTGAGGTGTCCTTTCCCAGTGATAGTAGGGGCAGCAAGGCACGTATTGTATTGTTGCCATCGAGGATAAAAAGATGGGGTTTATATCATATTGCTTGAGTTTATCCCTCTACATCATGTCATCTTGCTTAATGCGTTACTCTGTTCTTATGAACTTAATACTCTAGATGCATGCTGGATAGCGGTCGATGTGTGGAGTAATAGTAGTAGATGCAGAATCGTTTCAGTCTACTTGACATAGACGTGATGCCTATATTCATGATCATTTCCTAGATAGTCTCATAACTATGCGCTTTTCGATCAATTGCTCGGTGCTACCTCTTGAGCATGCGTTGGTTTTCCCTTGAAGAGGAAAGGGTGATGCAGCAAAGTAGCGTAAGTATTTCCCTCAGTTTTTGAGAACCAAGGTATTAATCCAGTAGGAGACTACACGCAAGTCACCTAGTACCTGCACAAACAATCAAGAACCTTGCAACCAACGCGATAAAGGGGTTGTCAATCCCTTCATGGCCACTTGCAAAAGTGAGATCTGATAAAGATAATAAGATAAATATTTTTTGTATTTTTTGTATAGATTGGAAAATAAAGATTGCAAAATAAAAAGTAAACTAGAATTGTAGATCGGAAACTTATATGATGTAAAGTAGACCTGGGGGCCATAGGTTTCACTAGTGGCTTCTCTCATGATAGAATATATGACGGTGGGTGAACAAATTACTGCCGAGCAATTGATAGAAAATCGCATAGTTATGAGAATATCTAGGCATGATCATGAATATAGGCATCACGTCCGTGTCAAGTAGACCGAAACGATTTTGCATCTACTACTATTACTCCACACATCAACCGCTATCCAGCATGCATCTAGAGTATTAAGTTCATAAGAACACAGTAACGCATTAGGCAAGATGACATGATGTAGAGGGATAAACTCAAGCAATATGATATAAACCCCATCTTTTTATCCTTGATGGAAATAATACAATACGTGCCTTGCTGCCCCTACTGTCACTGGGAAAGGACACTGCAAGATTGAACCCAAAGCTAAGCACTTCTCCCATTGCAAGAAAGATCAATCTAGTAGGCCAAACTAAACCGATAATTCGAAGAGACTTGCAAAGATAACAAATCATGCATATAAGAATTCAGAGAAGAACCAAATATTGTTCATAGATAATCTTGATCATAAACCCACAATTCATCGGATCTCGGCAAACACACTGCAAAAAGTATTACATCGAATAGATCTCCAAGAACATCGAGGAGAACTTTGTATTGAGAACCAAAGAGAGAGCATAAGCCATCTAGCTAATAACTATGGACCCGAAGGTCTGTGGTAAACTACTCACACATCATCTGTCATGGTTATCTCGTGGGCGGGTTCGCGAGACGACAGATGCCACGAGATGGCTTGTGGTGAGGGCAAGACTGCTTTGGAGGTCAAGGGACGGGATTGGGCAAACAGCACGCGGTGATTTACCCAGGTTCGGGGCTCTCTGGAGAGATAATACCCCTACTCCTGCATGTCTGAATATATATGCGGTGTACATGTCGAGCAGTACAAAGTTGCTCCTGAAGCTGTATTACAGAAGGCAGTAGAGAGCCTTATGCGTATGAGCGTGTGTATGCACAAGTGTGTGCGTGAGTGGCCTTGTGGCCGTGGGAGTCCATCCTCCTGGATGGATGGGTGTGAGCTAGCTTATATAATGTGGCTAGCTTGTGGTGTACGCCATGTAGGCATGGGTGTGTGCTTGGGATGTAAGCTACAGTGTGTAGCTTACATTCCAAGCCATGCTTGCTTGCATGCTAGGCTAAGTTTTATCCCTGGGGCATTTTATAAATCAATGCCCGGGGGACAAAGTACACTGTAGATGATGACGCGTGTGACGAGCGAACATCGTATGCTTTATCAGCAATAGTGATCGCAGTATGGCCGTCTTGTCGGTGTCGTGTCAGATGGGACGCCGTAGTTGACTTCGCGTAGCAGGCCGGCTGGAGCAGCCGGACAGTGACCCGGCCGGGCGGCCGGGTTGAGGAGTCTGGCCGGGTTGAGGGACTTGGTCGGGTTGAGCAACCCGGCCAAGTGCGACCTGGATTGAGGGGCGTTGCTGGCCCCGATGTTTTTGAAGCGTCGTTCGCCGTCTTGGGCCTACCCGGGGGTCATCCCCCCCTCAGTAGCCTCCGAGCCTCCGGGCAACTTGGAAAAGTTGCGCGGAGGGTTTTAGCGGGCGTCTATGAAGCAGTAGATGTCGATGACGGCCGGCCGCGGACTACAGCCGGCGCGGCTTGCTTCCGGTGGGGGCGCGCGTGCCCACCCACTGGGTGTAGCCTCCGAGCCTCCGGGCAACTTGGAAAAGTTGCGCGGAGGGTCTTGCCGTTGTTGAAGAAGCCGACAGTGACGTCGAGGGTGCCAAGCGCGGACGCGGAGTCCGCCGGCTGAGGGGCGCGGGGCCCTGCCGGGCGCGGACGCGGAGTCCGCCGGCTGAGTGGGGGCGCGCGAGTGCACCCACTGGGTGTAGCCTCCGAGCCTCCGGGCAACTTGGAAAAGTTGGGCGGAGGGTCTTCGCTGTTGTTGATGAAGCCAACGGTGACGTCGAGGGTGCCGGGCGCGGACGCGGACGCGGAGTCCGCCGGCTGGAGGGCACGGGGCCCTGCCGGGCGCGGACGCGGAGTCCGCCGGCTGAGTGGGGGCGCGCGAGCGCACCCACTGGGTGTAGCCTCCTTGCCTCCGGGCGACTCGAAGAGTCGGCCGGAGGGTCTTACTGTTGATGATGTGGACAGCGGCGATGGAAACGCCGGTTGCGGCCGGCGTCAGGCCCGCAACCCGCGTGTAGCCTCCGAGTCTCCAGGCGAGGAGGGGGTTCCCCTCAGCGATGATCGTGCAAAAGGTAAAGTTAGTCCGCGAAGATATATATCAAATGTTTGCTTTCAGCATTGTAAGTTTTATGCGGAGGGTGTCGACTCGGTTTTGTCCGAGCCCCCTTCAGTCTTTTTCATGTCCCCTCTGCTCTTTGGCTTTGCCTCTTGTTAGCTAGACAGCTCGGAGCCGGCTTCTAGCTGTTACGAAGAGTGGCCGCGGAGTGGAGCGTACAGTACTCGGACAACAGGAGCAGATTTGACCGGGTAGATACTCATAAAGGAAACGGCCGGGTTGCCCAAGCCGTCTTTTCCCGGACGTTTTTCGCGTGGGGTGACCTCCAGCTTTTGCTCTCGCTTGCCGGACAACCGCGCTGCGGTCTGTGGCTGAGAGTGGACCTTTGGTACCGTATGCGCTACTAAGCCGTCTGCGGGAACGAACGTATCGGGCCGAGCGGCCAGCCTCCGGGCCGAGACTAGTCGGCGCCGGGGCGAACAGTGATGCAATTGTGATAAAGGCGGAGGTGGTCCCTGAGGGTTGCTCGGGGTTATCCGGTTTTGCATGTGGTGCAAAAATAAACGGGTGAGGAGCTCACATTGATTTGACGCAGACGAGGCGGAGATTGTCGATGACAGCCGCGCGGCTTGGCGCTAGCGCGCCGACACACCCACTGGGGGTAGCCTTCGAGCCTCCGGGTGCTCGAAGGGGGTCCCAGCCGGTCGGGTCCGACCGAACGAGCGTCGAGGCGGACTGACGGCTGGGCCGGCTTGGCGCAGCCGGCGTCGAGGCAGACGAGCGAACGGGTCGGGCCCCCAGCCGGCCAGGCGTCGAAGCTGGCAGGCGGACTGGGCGGCCAGACGGCGACACGGGTAGGTCGCGGCTGGAGCAGCCGGACATATCTCTTTTTTCTTTTTTCTTTTCCGCAGTACTTTTTCTCTCTTTTTTTTACAGCCGGCTTGGGCACATCTCTTTTCTTTCTTCTGGCAGGAGCGGGACGCAGCGGAAACCGACAGCCGGGTCGCGGCAGAAGCCGGCAGGCCGGGTTGCGGGGGGAGCCAGCCAGCGCGGGAGTCGGCCGACCGGGGTGCGGGGGAGCCGGCGCGGGCGAAGCCGGCAGGCCGGGTTGCGGAGGAGCCGGCAGGCGGAGGAGCCGGCAGGCGGCGGAGCCGGCCGTCCGGGTTGCTGGCGGAGCAGCGGAGCCGGCCGTCCGGATTGGAGCTGCACGCGCGCGGACCTGGAGGCGCAGCACGAGGGAGCGGCCGGAGTGGCGGGGCGGGACCTGCTCGTGTGGAGCGAGCGCGACGCCGGGTCGCGAAAGCCGGAGGAGCAGGACGCCGGATGGGCCGGGTCGCGGAAGCCGGACGGCGCGAGGCGACAGCCGGCTGGAGAGCAAACCAGCAGGCGGGAGCCGGCGCGGAGGGGGCTGGGCACGAGATGCGGGCGAGCCGGCAGGCGGCCGGGTTGGCGAGACGGAGGAGCAACGCGGACCCGGAGGCCGGCGAGTGCAGCGGGGTACTTGGCGGAGCAGGCGGGGGCGCGGCGCTGCGTGCGGAGGAGCCGGCTGCTGGGCGGGAGCCGGCCATGGAGGCGCGAAGGCCGACCGGAGCGGCCAGCCGGCCCGGGCGCGTGGGCGAACGCGAGGCGCTCGGAGCAGGGCACCGGGTTGGCGAAGGCGGCTCGGAGCGGGGCGGGAGCCGGGCGCAGCGACCCGGCGCGTGGAAGCCGAGGCCGGGTGGAGGCGGCCAGGCGAGGTGCGGACGCCGAGGGAGGAGCGAAGCCGGCCGACTGGCGAGGCGGCCAGGCAGGCAGGCAGAGGGCGCAGGCACGCAGCTACAGCGGCGCGAGCGCAGAGGCGGCTGGCGGCGTCCGGGAGCCGGTGGGGGTGGGCGCGCTAGTGGCCAGGGCTCACGCGGAGCAGCAAGCAGCAGCAACGCATCAGGACCATCAGTAGCAAGCAGCGGCAGCGGCGGCAGTCGCCGTGGCGCAAACAACAGCAACAAGTAGGCAAGGGGAGGCAGCAGCAAGTAGAGAGCAGCAGCAACAACTGCGGTGGTGCAAGAGGCATCAGCAACAGCAGAAGTGAGCAGCAACAGCGACGGCTAGGAGCAGCCATAGCAACGGGCGCGCATGGAGGGAAGCGGGCGAGGCCGGGCGCAGTCAGCGACGCGACTCCGTGGTGGAGCGGACGTGTAGCGACGCGGTGGAGTGGAGCGGAGGTGAGCTGTGCATGCCCAACATCTGATTTGTGGATGGTCGATGTACAGGCAAGGCAATGACCAAGTTGAAGCTGACTAATGCATGGGTTGTGAATAGCCATTATTCGGCCAGTGCAAGATTACCCGACCATCGTATGGGCAGTGTGTAGGCAATGCAATGACCATGTATCAGGGATGCGTATGGGCAACGTATGGCTAGTATCTGAATGGTGTTCGGGGCATGAGCAGGAAGGCGAGCAGCAGCACGAGTCGCGGACAGAGAAGGCGTTGCCGAGCACTGATGGTGGAGATGGTGCAAGTGGCAGAGAGACGCCGGAGGTCGAGGAGGCCGGATGCGGCGCGCACGCGTGTGAACGGAGTTAGACGACGGGGACGCCCCGCCCCGCACGTGCGCGCCGAGGGCATGGTGAAGTCGAGCCCCGAGCGCCGCCGGACAGACGGCAGCGACGTCGCGGCGGTGAGAGGGCGAGGCCGACGGCGAGGACGCGCCGCCTCGCGCGGTCGCCCCGGGGACGTGTCGATGTCGGGTCCCGAGCGCTACCGGAGAGACGACGGCGACGCCGTGATGACGAAAAAGACGACGAGGCCGCTGATGAGGACGCACCGCCCTACGCGGTCGCCTCGGGGCCGTGTCGATGTCGAGCCCCGAGCGCTACCGGAGAGACGAAGGCGACACCGTGATGATGATGAAGACGGCGAGGCCGACGACGAGGGCGCGCCGCTCCGCACGGCCATCCCGGGGGCGAGTTGATGTTGAGCCCTCGAGCGCGGCCGGAGAGACGGCGGCGACGTCGCGGCGGAGATGACGAAAATGGTCCCGTCCGGACCGCGGTTCCATGGCAGCTTGCCCCACGGTGGGCGGCAACTGTTGTGGTTATCTCGCGGGCGGGTTCACGAGACGACAGATGCCACGAGGTGGCTTGTGGTGAGGGCAAGACTGCTTTGGAGGTCAAGGGACGGGATTGGGCAAACAGCACGCGGTGATTTACCCAGGTTCGGGGCTCTCTGGAGAGATAATACCCCTACTCCTGCATGTCTGAATATATATGCGGTGTACATGTCGGGCAGTACAAAGTTGCTCCTGAAGCTGTATTACAGAAGGCAGTAGAGAGCCTTATGCGTATGAGCGTGTGTATGCACAAGTGTGTGCGTGAGTGGCCTTGTGGCCGTGGGAGTCCATCCTCCTGGATGGATGGGTGTGAGCTAGCTTATATAATGTGGCTAGCTTGTGGTGTACGCCATGTAGGCATGGGTGTGTGCTTGGGATGTAAACTACAGTGTGTAGCTTACATTCCAAGCCATGCTTGCTTGCATGCTAGGCTAAGTTTTGTCCCTGGGGCATTTTAAAAATCAATGCCCGGGGGACAAAGTACACTGTAGATGATGACGCGTGTGACGAGCGAACAACGTATGCTTTATCAGCAATAGTGATCGCAGTATGGCCGTCTTGTCGGTGTCGTGTCAGATGGGACGCCGTAGTTGACTTCGCGTAGCAGGCCGGCTGGAGCAGCCGGACAGGGACCCGGCCGGGCGGCCGGGTTGAGGAGTCTGGCCGGGTTGAGGGACTTGGTCGGGTTGAGCAACCCGGCCAAGTACGACCTGGATTGAGGGGCGTTGCTGGCCCCGATGTTTTTGAAGCGTCGTTCGCCGTCTTGGGCCTACCCGGGGGTCATCCCCCCGTCATCATCGGAGAGGCTATGGTGTTGATGTAGAAGCTCTCCGTGATCGATTCCCCCTCCGGCGGAGCGCCGGAAAAGGCCCCAAGATGGGATCTCACGGGTACAGAAGGTTGCGGCGGTGGAAAAGTGGTTTCGTGGCTCCCCTGGATGTTTTCAGGGTATAAGAGTATATATAGGCGAAAGAAGTAGGTCGGTGGAGCTACGAGGGGCCCACGAGGGTGGGGGGCGCGCCCTCCTGCCTCGTGGCCGCCTTGTTGCATCTCTGACTTCCACTCCAAGTCTCCTGGATTGCGTTTGTTCCAAGAAAGATCCTCGCGAAGGTTTCGTTCCGTTTGATATTCCTTTTCTACGAAACACTGAAATAGGCAAAAAAAAACAGCAACTGGCATTGGGCCTCCGGTTAATAGGTTGGTCCCAAAAATAATATAAAAGAGCATATTAAAACCCATTAAACATCCAAAACAGATAATATAATAGCATGGAACGATAAAAAATTATAGATACGTTGGAGACGTATCAGCATCTCCAAGCTTAATTCCTGCTCGTCCTCAAGTAGGTAAATGATAAAAACAAATTTTTTGATGTGGAATGCTACCTAACATAAATTTCAATGTAATTTTCTTTATTGTGGCATGAATGTTCAAATTCGAAGGATCCAAGACAAAAGTTTAATATTGACATAAAAATAATAATACTTCAAGCATACTAACCAAGCAATTATTTCCTCTCAAAATAACATAACCACAGAAACCTCATCCCTACAAAATCATATAGTTTGGTCATGCTTCATTTTCGTCACACAAAATGCTCTCACACAACTAGAGAAAACCTTATACACATAAACTTAGCAGCAACGCGGTAAAAAAAGAGATGCTACTGCTAATTATCAGCAGCGCGGGATCAAAACAAGCGCTACTGCTACACAGTTAGCAGTAGCGCTGCCCAGTGAAACCACGCTGCTACTAAAATCAACAAACAATACTTGCCACCCTAGATTTAGCAGCAGCGCGCTTTTGCTACCCGCGCTACTGCTAAGCGAACAGCTATAGCGAGGTGAGATACCCCATGCTACTACTGAGGGTGTCCACCCCACACCACACCGGCACACCGACCCCGATCGACCCCCACCCCACCAAACTCTCTCTCTCTCTCCTCTCATCCACAGCCGCCGCCGCACTCATCCGCCCGGAGATCCCACCGGCCGGCGCCCTCTGCCCTCATCCCCTCCACCTTCCCCCACCTTCTATCCATCTATATGCCCCTAGACTAGATCGAGCAGGCGGGCGCCGTCAGATCGGGACCGGTCATGCCCACGGCAGGGCATCTGGATCTGCACCGCCGTCGATCCAGGACGCGACGTTCGGCTCCTTCTCCACATCCACGCCAAGGGTGACGAGGAGTGAGGGGGCTTCCTCCCCGCGCTCTCTCCCGGCGGTGCTTGGGGCTCCGACGAGCGGAGGCGAGCGGCGACAGGAGAAGCTCCGCGGCGACGCCCTGATGGCCATCAGCCATGGCCGTTATGGCTTCGCGTGCGCCCGCGAGCGGCTGCGCGTGGCTGGATGGTGCGCACGCGGCCGCCGACCTTCGCCCTCTAGCGCGCCGCACCCCAGCCCCGCCGCCGGTCCCACCCCCACCGCCGCGCGCTGCCGCCCCTCTCCCTCCCTGACCCCCCAGCGCCGCAGCACCTCCCATCCCCTTCTCCTTCCCAACCCAGCGGACGGCCAGAGGAGGAGGAGGAGGAGCTGCCTTCTCCCACCCTCCCCTGCAGCAGTGAGCCCTCTACAATGGAGACGGCGCCATCTCGCCGTGCACGCCCCCAATCTGGACGGTGGAGCAGAAGCCCGCGCCCCTCCTCCCCACCACGGCACATCCTCTCCAGGTCGCCAGATCCGACTTATATCCCTGCCCGCCGTGGTACCACCTGAGAGCGATTTAGTGCTGACACTCTTGGTTCTATGGATTGAAATAGTCTAGTATACAGGTACGCATTAGAATTTAGTTATTGGTCATGGATTCATGATTCTCCCATGTGTATTTAAGTTTAGTCATAGCAATTTAAGTACAAAAGAACAAAAGATCTGTAGACTAAAGTTCCTAAAGCAAAATTGTTATGGGATTCAGTTACTATATATACAAGTAAATGCTTAGTTAATGAAAAGAAAAGGTTGCTGCAGCGCCTGTCCGAGCAAGTTTTTGGTTGCCTGTGCCACCAATATACACACAACTTTTGGTTGTTAAAGCAAAACTATTATGGGATTAAGTTACTACAAGTAAATTTTAAGTTAACTACACGCAAGACTGCTTTTTTTGGTTGCCTGCCGACCAAATTTTGAGAGATAGACTCATTATAGTGAATTGGCAAGAAAAGGTTTGCAAGTATTGATCATGCAGGTAGTTGCTGGTGGTTGTGTTGTAGCAGCTGCATTATCTATGTTCCTGGAGAATCTTGATAAAACTCTTGGATCCAAGGAACAAATGGTGATTGCTGAATTTGCTGTCTTTGTTCATCATACCAAAAGTTTGATCAGTTATACTTTTGTATGTATGGTACTTGCATCCTGAACCACATGGTTTACTAATGGGAGTGTGGCTGTGTGATGACAAGTCCTCTCTATTTTTTTAGTTTTCATGATTAGTAAAATCCTTGCAGCCGGTAGTCTTTGAAAGATTTTGCCCCTGTAATATCTACAATGCTGATTCTAGATTGCTCTGCTAAGAGTTCAGTTGAGCATGGCTTGGGTGCTGATCTTGTTTGTCATTGATGCGTGCTAAACAGTAACTGAACCTGTTAAATTTTGTAAGGATGCAAAAACATGTGGACACATATATCTACTATCTTATACTATTGTTGGTACTTTGAGGCCTCACAGTGTGGTTCATGTCTAGCATACATCGCTCTATGTGAATTTCTCGTCAATATAGAATGTTTGGCGATATAATCAGGTTTCTTGCTTGCGATATATCATGTTTCTCGCTTTCTAAAATGAACCTTGGTGGTCTCAGAATATTGTCATGCGAATGTCATCAGTGATAGAGGCAATCTTCACATGATAATATTTCTTGCTGTTGTATATAGGCTTGTAGGCATTTTGTTGTGGCATATATGCTTCTATATTGAAGTGCGTATGAAACATGAAATTATTTCATTGTCTAGATAAAAGCTTTTGGCTATAATGTGATTGACAGATATGACTATTGATTTGAAGTCATAGTGTCAATATTGCACTTTCAACTTTATGGATAAATATAATACAGTCTACAGTGTCAACTGCATCTGCTATACATGTCCATGCACTCCCCTTACTTTGCTGAATATGTGCACGAAGAGAATTTCAATATCTTGTGTAAGCCAACTGCGAAGATTTCGATTGGTGCATGAATATTCTGTGCAACACAAAGAGCTTATATGCAAGGAAGGCGCTCCAACTCAGCCAGCTCCAGCGACGGACCATTTGGAAACGAATCTTCACCTTCGTATCCGCCTCTAGAGCCAACAACAACAACACCAGCAACGGGAACAATACTGCTGTCATGCAGCCGGCGGCGAACAGTGGCGGATCATCAAGAACAGGGAGTCCATGGCATGGTCGTGGGCGCAAAAGCAGGCTTACTCAAACCAGTTGGATATGGAATTGGCCCAGCTGCGCAGGGAGAACCAGATGCTCATCCAGCGGCACAGGGATCTCATAAACGTAAGTATGCACATTTAATTGACTGATGAGTTCCTCAGCCTTACTCTATGCCAATATTTAACTTAGAAAATATGTTAAATTTCTACTCAAATGAATAGACATTTTGGATGGTTATGTCTAACCAGCTGGTATGACTAGAAATGGTAGTCACTAGAAGGGAACGCGCGCCTTTGTCGCGCCGTTCTTCTTTCCAGGGTTGTGAGCTTTTTAGCTGTCCAGCATCACCCTATGGCAGATAATCATTTCTATTATGTGTTAATGCTTTCCTTTTCAACTACTTCAAAAAAAAAAAAAGAAATTGGATTCTTTTAGCCGTATTATCCTTTGAACATCTATATGAAATGATCTAAGTTTAAGTATATTTAGTTTTGAAGAAAACTAAAGGCAATTAATGTGAAAATTAGATATGTCCTATTACCTGGCAATATATAGTTCATCTAGGCTTGGTTGGCAATATATATTATCTAGACATTAATTTCATTTGTTTGTAGCTATTACATAGGCGATCTCTTGTTAATAGAAATCACTCACTTTTTTGTTTTCGTATATTTATTCCCGTAGCTACTGTACATCACAACATGCAAGGAAATATATGTCTGCTGAAATTTAATTTAATTTGTTCTTTGCTCTTTACAGAAATCTTGGGTTCATAAATGGGAGAAGCACATAAGGGAGAAGAAGATGATTGCAAGGATGGAGAGGGAGCAAATCATTTGGAGGGATAGAATCCCACTGTTTGGTGTTTTTATGCATTTTTGTTTGCTTTCAACTGTGTTTGCACTAGCTTGGAATAAGTGACTAGGCAATAAGTGTAGATGTATGGGTATGCTCTAATGCTCCTGGTTTACTATAAATCTTCGATTTGGAATGATGTGTAATGCTGCTGGTTTATTACAAATCTGGGCTTGTTTTAGTTTTTAGAATTGTATGCATAAAATGGAATTGATGGATTATATTTTTTTAATTCCTAATTAGTTAGTAGTAGCGTGGGGGTGAAATGGAGCGCTACTAGTATTCAGGATACTAGTAGCGTGTGGTACTATAGACGCGCTACTACTATTTCGTTAGTAGTAGCGCGGGTGACATCTGCGCTACTAGTAAAATGTTACCCCGCGCTACTACTAACTATTAGCTGTAGCGCAATACTAGTAGCGTGGGTACCCGCGCTGCTAGTAGCCATTTTACCCGCGCTGCTAGTAGCCTTTTTCCTAGTAGTGTCATCATGCACAATCCCGATGATATGCCAAGGAATTGTTTCATACTTTAGCATTTTCAAACTTTTTCAACTTTCACGCAATATATGAGTGCGAGCCATGGACATAGCACTATAGGTGGAATAGAATATGATGATGGAGGTTGTGTGGAGAAGACAAAAAAGGAGAAAGTCTCGCATCGACGCGGCTAATCGACTGGCTATGGAGATGCCCATCAATTGATGTCAATGCGAGTAGGGATTGCCATGCAACAGATGCACTAGAGCTATAAATGTATGAAAGCTCAACAAAAGAAACTAAGTGGGTGTGCATCCAACTCGCTTGCTCACGAAGACCTAGGGCATTTTGAGGAAGCCCATCATTGGAATGTACAAGCCAAGTTCTATAATGAAAAATTCCCACTAGTATATGAAAGTGACAACATAAGAGACTCTCTATCATGAAGATCATGGTGCTATTTTGAAGCACAAGTGTGGACAAAGGATAGTAACATTGTCCCTTCTTTTTTTTTCTCTCTCTTTTTTTGGGTGGGCTTCTTTGGCCTTTTTTTATTTGGGCTTCTTTGGCCTCTTTTTTTTTTCGTCCGGAGTCTCATCCCGACTTGTGGGGGAATCATAGTCTCCATCATCCTTTCCTCACATGGGACAATGCTCTAGTAATGAAGATCATCACACTTTTATTTACTTACAACTCAAGAATTACAACTCGATACTTAGAACAAAATATGACTCTATGTGAATGCCTCCGGCGGTGTACCGGGATATGCAATGGATCAAGAGTGACATGTATGAAAAATGAATGGTGGTCTTGCCATAAATACGATGTCAACTACATGATCATGCAAGACAATATGACAATGATGAAGCATGTCATAATAAACAGAGCGATGGAAAGTTGCATGGCAATATATTTCGGAATGGCTATGGAAATGTCATAATATGTAGGTATGGTGGCTGTTTTGAGGAAGATATAAGGAGGCTTATGTGTGATAGAGCATATCATATCACGGGGTATGGATGCACGGGCGAAGTTTGCACCTACTCTCGAGGTGAGAAAGGGCAATGCACGGTACCGAAGAGGCTAGCAATGATGGAAGGGTGAGAGTGCGTATAATCCATGGACTCAACATTAGTCATAAAGAACTCACATAATTATTGCAAAAATCTACAAGTCATCAAACCCAAAGCACTACGCACATGCTCCTAGGGGGATAGATTGGTAGGAAAAGACCATCGCTCGTCCCCGACCGCCACTCATAAGGAAAGCAATCAAAGAACACCTCATGCTTCAAATTTGTCACGCAACGGTTACCATACGTGCATGCTACGAGACTTGCAAACCTCAACACAAGTATTTCTCAATTTCACAATTACTCAACTAGCACGACTCTAATATCAT
Source organism: Aegilops tauschii subsp. strangulata (assembly GCF_002575655.3). Classification (NCBI taxonomy): domain Eukaryota; kingdom Viridiplantae; phylum Streptophyta; class Magnoliopsida; order Poales; family Poaceae; genus Aegilops; species Aegilops tauschii. The sequence continues at coordinate 510,242,092 of NC_053037.3, forward strand.
CATCTTTATATCTCAAAACAATTATCAAGTATCAAACTTCTCATAGTGTTTAATGCACTCTATATAAAGTTTTTATTATACCCATCTTGGATGCCTATCATATTAGGACTAATTTTATAGCCAAAGCAAATTACCATACTGTTATGAAAGACTCTCAAAATAATATAAGTGAAGCATGAGAGATCAATAATTTCTATAAAATAAAACCACCACCGTGCTCTAAAAAGATATAAGCGAAGCACTAGCGCCAAATTATGTAGCTCAAAATATATAAGTGAAGCACATAGAGTATTCTAATAAATCCCGATTCATGTGAGTCTCTCCCAAAGGTGCGTACAGCAAGGATGATTGTGGTAAACTAAAAACCAAAGACTCAAATCATACAAGACGCTCCAAGCAAAACACATATCATGTGGTGAATAAAAATATAGCCTCAAGTAAAGTTACCGATAGACGAAGACGAAAGAGGGGATGCCTTCCTGGGCATCCCCAAGCTTAGGCTTTTGGTTGTCCTTGAATTTTACCTTGGGGTGCCTTGGGAATCCCCAAGCTTAGGCTCTTGCCACTCCTTATTCCAAAATCCATCAAATCTTTTACCCAAAAAGTTGAAAACTTCACAACACAAAACTTAAACAGAAAATCTCATGAGCTCCGTTAGTATAAGAAAACAAATCACCACTTTAAGGTACTGTAATGAAATCATTATTTATTTATATTGGTGTTAAACCTACTGTATTCCAACTTCTCTATGGTTCATACCCCCCGATACTAGCCATAGATTCATCACAATAAGCAAACAACACACGAAAAACAAAATCTGTCAAAAACAGAACAGTCTGCAGTAATCTGTAACAAACGAATACTTATGGAACTCCAAAAATTCTGAAATAAATTGGTGGACGTGAGGAATTTATCTATTAATGATCAGCAAAAATAATCAACCTAAAAGCACTCTCCAGTAAAAAAATGGCAGCTAATCTCGTGAGCGCTAAAGTTTCTGTTTTTTATAGCAAGATCGCAAAGACTTCACCCAAGTCTTCCCAAAGGTTCTACTTGGCACAAACACTAACTAAAATATAAAACCACATCTAAACAGAGGCTAGATGAATTATTTATTACTAAACAGGAACAAAAAGAAAGGAACAAAAATTGGGTTACCTCCCAACAAGCGCTATCGTTTAACGCCCCTATAGCTAGGCATAATGACAAGAATAGATCTATGTATTGCCATCTTTGGTATGCAATCCATAAGTGGCTCTCATAATAGATTCATAAGGTAATTTAATTTTATTTCTAGGAAAGTGTTCCATGCCTTTCCTTAATGGAAATGGGAATCTAACATTTACTTATTTCATGTCAATAATTGCGCCAATCGTTCTAAGGAAAGGTCTACCAAGAATAATAGGACATGTAGGATTGCAATCTATATCAAGAACAATGAAATCTACGGGCACATAATTCCTATTTGCAATAATAAGAACATCATTAATCCTTCCCATAGGTTTCTTAATGGTGGAATCTGCAAGGTGCAAATTTAAAGAACAATCATCAAATTCACGCAAACCTAACACATCACACAAAGTTTTTGGAATCGTGGAAACACTAGAACCCAAATCACATAAAGCATAGCATTCATGATCTTTAATCTTAATTTTAATAGTAGGTTCCCACTCATCATAAAGTTTTCTAGGGATAGAAACTTCTAGTTCAAGCTTTTCTTCATAAGATTGCATTAACGCATCAACAATATGTTTAGTAAAAACTTTATTTTGATCATAAGCATGAGGAGAATTTAACATGGATTGCAACAAGGAAATACAATCTATCAAAGAGAAATTATCATAATTAAATTCCTTGAAATCCAAAATAGTGGGTTCATTGCTATGTAAAGTTTTGACCTTTTCAATCCCACTTTTATAATTTTAGCATCATGATCTAAAAACTCCGAATCATTGGGACGCCTCTTAACTAAAGTTGACTCATCTCCAGTCCCATCTTTATCAAGATTCATATTGGAAAACAAAGATTTAATAGGAGACACATCAATCATTTTTAGATGTTCATCATTATTATCATGAAAACTAGAAGAACACGCTTTCACAAAGCAATCTTTTTTAGCACGCATCCTAGCGGTTCTTTCTTTGCACTCATCAATGGAAATTCTCATGGCTTTGAGAGACTCATTGATATCATGCTTAGGTGTAATAGATCTAAGTTTCAAAGAATCAACATCAAGAGAAATTCTATCCATGTTCCTAGCCAACTCATCAATCTTAGGCAATTTTTCTTCAAGCAAAGCGTTGAAATTCTTTTGCGAATTCATAAATTCTTTAACACTAGTCTCAAAATTAGAGGGCGTCTTATTAAAATTTCCGTAAGAGTTGTTGTAGGAATTACCATAATTATTAGAGGAATTAGTAGTGAACGGCCTAGAATTAAAGTTTCCTCTATACACGTTATTATCAAAGTTGTTCCTATCAACAAAATTCACATCCATTGGTTCATTATTATTCTTAATCAAAGTGGACAAAGGCATATCATTAGGATCAGAAGAAACACTTCTATTAGCAAACAATTTCATAAGTTCATCCATATTTCCACTCAAAACATTAATCTCTTCTATTGCATGAACCTTTTTATTAGTGGATCTTTCGGTATGCCATTGAGAATAATTAACCATAATATTATCTAGGAGTTTAGTAGCTTCTCCTAAAGTGATTTCCATAAAAGTGCCTCCTGCGGCCGAATCTAAAAGATTTCTAGAAGCAAAATTCAATCCGGCATAAATTTTTTGTATAATCATCCATAGATTCAAACCATGTGTAGGGCAATTACGTATCATTAATTTCATCCTCTCCCAAGCTTGTGCAACATGCTCATGATCAAGTTGCTTAAAATTCATAATATCGTTTCTAAGAGAGATGATCTTAGCGGGAGGAAAATACATAGAGACAAAAGCATCTTTGCACTTATTCCATGAATCAATACTATTTTTAGGCAAAGAAGAGAACCAAGTTTTAGCACGATCTCTAAGCGAAAACGGAAATAGCTTCAATTTAACAATATCATTATCCACACCTTTCTTCTTTTGCATATCGCACAAATCAACAAAGTTGTTTAGATGGGTAGCGGCATCTTCACTAGGAAGGCCAGAAAATTGATCTTTCATGACAAGATTCAACAAAGCAACATTAATTTCACAAGATTCAGCATCGGTAATAGGAGCAATCGGAGTGCTAATAAAATCATTGTTGTTGCTATTGGAGAAGTCACATAATTTAGTATTATCTTGAGCCATCGTGACAAACAATCAAATCCAACACACAAGCACACAAGAAGCAAGCGAAAAGAAACGGACGAAAAAGGGCGAATAAAACGGCAAAGGTGAAGTGGGGGAGAGGAAAACGAGAGGCAAATGGCAAATAATGTAATGCAAGGGAGAAGAGTTTATGATGGGTACTTGGTATGTCTTGACTTGAGCGTAGATCTCCCCGGCAACAGCGCCAGAAATCCTTCTTGCTACCTCTTGAGCATGCGTTGGTTTTCCCTTGAAGAGGAAATGGTGATGCAGCAAAGTAGCGTAAGTATTTCCCTCAGTTTTTGAGAACCAAGGTATCAATCCAGTAGGAGACTACACACAAGTCACCTAGCACCTGCACAAACAATCAATAACCTTGCAACCAACACGATAAAGGGGTTGTCAATCCCTTCACGGCCACTTGCAAAAGTGAGATCTGATAAAGATAATAAGATAAATATTTTTGGTATTTTGTTGTATAGATTGGAAAATAAAGATTGCAAAATAAAAAGTAAATTAGAATTGTAGATCGGAAACTTATATGATGTAAAGTAGACCCGCGGGGCATAGGTTTCACTAGTGGCTTCTCTCATGATAGCATATATTACTGTGGGCGAACAAATTACTGCCGAGCAATTGATAGAAAAGCGCATAGTTATGAGAGTATCTAGGCATGATCATGAATATAGGCATCACGTCCATGTCAAGTAGACCGAAACGATTCTGCATCTACTACTATTACTCCACACATCGACCGCTATCCAACATGCATCTAGAGTATTAAGTTCATAAGAGAGTAACGCATTAGGCAAGATGACATGATGTAGAGGGATAAACTCAAGCAATATGATATAAACCCCATCTTTTTATCCTCGATGGCAACAATACAATACGTGCCTTGCTGCCCCTACTATCACTAGGAAAGGACACCGCAAGATTGAACCCAAAGCTAAGCACTTCTCCCATTGCAAGAAAGATCAATCTAGTAGGCCAAACTAAACCGATAATTCGAAGAGACTTCCAAAGATAATAAATCATGCATATAAGAATTCAGAGAAGAACCAAATATTGTTCATAGATAATCTTGATCATAAACCCACAATTCATCGGATCTCGGCAAACACACCGCAAAAAGTATTACATCGAATAGATCTCCAAGAACATCGAGGAGAACTTTGTATTGAGAACCAAAGAGAGAGAAGAAGCCATCTAGCTAATAACTATGGACCCGAAGGTCTGTGGTAAACTACTCACATATCATCGGAGAGGCTATGGTATTGATGTAGAAGCCCTCCGTGATTGATTCCCCCTCCGGCGGAGCGCCGGAAAAGGCCCCAAGATGGGATCTCACGGGTACAGAAGGTTGCGACGGTGGAAAAGTGGTTTCGTGGCTCCCCTGAATGTTTTCAGGGTATAAGAGTATATATAGGCGAAAGAAGTAGGTCAGTGGAGCTACGAGGGGCCCACGAGGGTGGGGGGCGCCCAACCCCCCTGGGCGCGCCCTCCTGCCTCGTGGCCGCCTCGTTGCGTCTCCGACTTCCACTCCAAGTCTCCTGGATTGCGTTTGTTGCAAGAAAGATCCTCGCGAAGGTTTCGTTCCGTTTGGATTCCGTTTGATATTCCTTTTCTGCGAAACACTGAAATAGGCAAAAAACAACAACTGGCACTGGGTCTCCGGTTAATAGGTTAGTCCCAAAAATAATATAAAAGAGCATATTAAAGCCCATTAAACATCCAAAGACAATATAAAGCATGGAACGATAAAAAATTATAGATACGTTGGAGACGTATCACTCGGCAATAATTTGTTCACCCACCGTAATATATGCTATCATGAGAGAAGCCACTTGTGAAACCTATGCCCCCCGGGTCTATTTTACATCATATAAGTTTCCGATCTACAATTCTAGTTTCCTATTTGTTTTATTTTGCAATCTTTACTTTCCAATCTATACAACAAAAATACCAAAAATATTTATCTTACTATCTTTATTAGATCTCACTTTTGTGAGTGACCTTGAAGGGATTGACAACCCCTTTATCGCGTTGGTTGCAAGGTTCTTGATTGTTTGTGCAGGTACTAGGTGACTTGCGTGTAATCTCCTACTAGATTGATACCTCGGTTCTCAAAAACTGAGGGAAATACTTACGCTACTTTGCTGCATCACCCTTTCCTCTTCAAGGGAAAACCAACGCATGCTCAAGAGGTAGCAAGAAGGATTTCTGGCGCCGTTGCCGGGGAGATTTGCGCCAAGTCAAGTCAAGATTTGATCTCCCGTCAACTATCCATTTCTGGCGCCGTTGCCGGGGAGATCCACGCTCAAGTCAAGACATACCAAGTACCCATCATAAACTCTTCTCCCTCGCATTATATTATTTGCCATTCGCCTCCACTACAAAAAAAATACACTCCGTGATGATACGTGTTTGTCACAGTAGGTCACGTTTTCTGTCATGCATGTACATCCATGACAAATTTATGACAGAATCAAGATAGTCATACATGTGCTGTCGTAGAAGTGTTACATGACATTACCAAAATTATCATCACGGAAGTGTCCACTTCCATGACGATAAATCGCGCGTCACAGAAGTGCTTTCGTCAAGGGTGACCGACACGTGGCATCCACTGTAACGGAACACCGTTAAGCTATCGGGTCCGGTTTTGGATCCGATAACCCGTTAACAGCCCCGACCAATGGGGATTTTCCACGTGTAAAATCATCATTGGCTGGAGGAAACACGTGTCGGCTCACCGTTGGGACATATGTCATCCACTCATTGGACCCAAAGCGCCTATGATACGTCGACACGTGGCACGGCCCAACAGAGGCCCATTCCTGTGGAAAGGCCGGCCCGTTTGACTTGGTCAAAAGGTGGCGGGCCGGCCCACTGCAAGCCTGTTAACGGCGTGTTCGCATATAGCCCATTTACAGCCCGCTAACCCAGGGCCCGTTTACGACCTATCCGAATTAGGCCCAGTAGCGTTATCTGAGCCGTCCAATATATTTTCAGCCCGTTTTAACTTCCGACCCATGTATGGCCCATGACGTCTTTCGGCCCATATGAGGCCCTTATTACTCTCGGCTCATTAACGGCCCGTGGTAAAACTGGCCCGTAATGAACAGTGTATCACTTTATACCCATTAACGGCACGTGGTGAAACTGGCCCGTAATGAACAGTGTATCACTTTATACCCATTAACGGCCCATTATTCCGTTGGGTCGTTTCCAACCCATGTTATCTTTCGGCCTTCTCGGGGCCCATTTATTCTTGGGCTCATTTGCACATTCGTTTACTTACGACCCGTTATTGTCATTTTCTGCTTGTGGGCCAAATTCAGCCCGTGGTTACAGTCGGCCCGTTTGTGGCCCGTTAATACGTTGGGCCGTTTTCATAGCGTCATCAAAATACGGCCAATTAACGACGGCCCGTTATGGTCGGCCCATGAACGGGCGATTTCAACTCTAGCCCATTTACGGCCATAATGTGGTCTGTTATTGGCCCATGTTTGGCCAACCGATCATATGCCCGTAGAAGGCCCATTGATGATACGGCCCATAGAAGGCCATTGTGTCTACGGCCCATATAAGGCCCATTGTTTCTACGCCACGTAGAAAGGCCCATTGTTTCTACGGCCCTTAGAAGGCCCATTGTTTCTACGGCCCATAGGAGGCCCATGTTAACTACAGCCGGTGGGCATCAAAGTTCGCCACCGGTGCAAATATAGGGAACACCCTACACTATACAAAAATGGCTTGCTATTTTCTTCAGCCGGTGGCTGCACGTTAAGAACAAATTTTGTATCGCACCAAAACAAATTACAACTATAAAACAAAAGGAAGGTTGGCATAAAGTTAACTATATAGCAGATAAATGCACCACCAGAAGTTCAGAAGCTTAGTTCATTTGACCTGACAGTTATGTTTTCATGCTGTATTGTCCGATGGAGCACCATAACCTTCGCCTTCAGTTCTTCTAGGCTCCAGAACAACATAGCAAATGTCTAATAGTCTGGTTTCAAAACCATGCATATCTTGACAACATCGAACAATGTCTCTCCTTGTTTCACAAAGGGTCTCTGTTAGGGAATGGACTTGTGTCTGAAGCGCAGATACAACATTGTTTTGAGCTTGCATATCTTGATCATGAGGCAGTTTGGACGAGATTGCCTTAACAACCAAGCCAGTATTACGCAGGAACGTGCTTTTGGCACTGTTAGTGGACAGGTACTGACCCACAGCAGCAAGAGCTGACATTGCGGTTATAGTTGCCTCGCCACCTTCAGAAGGTGGCGGTTCCACCATTTTTTCCATAGCTCTCTGAAAAGTTGTGGTTTTACATTAGTAGTACCAGAACAGAAGATATTAAGGAGGCAGCAAAACCAAACAAAATAGCTTTGGTCTGTATACAGAACTTATTCTGGTGAACCCATGTAAAATAATAGTTGTATTTTATTGCAAAGTACATAATAAAACCAGGTTCCAAACATATGACCATGTACCATCGCTAATGTATTGTCTATTTCTTCACATTGTATTGAGGGCTAAGGATAAAGAGATGAAGTTTATAAGACGGTAAGCATAGTATGACATTATTCATATCACAAAACAACTGAGAACAGACAAACATGCAATTGTAACATTGTGTGGGCAAGTCCAGCGCGGAACTAGATTACAGGTCAAGATCAAAGGAACATCACTCCTCTCTTTTAAACCTTGTAAGGTGCAATGATACGCTAAGACAATTGTGTATAAAATTGAAAAGAGTAATAGACATTGGCTGCAAACCATGCAGTTCAAGGCACAAGTCAGAGTAAGTAGTAGTTAAAAGGCATGAGGATTAAGGACTTACAACAACGGCTTTGACTGGTGTAGTCGTGCCCTTCTTCTTGCTGGTGTGACAGTCCTTGAAGATTTCCACAACATTTGGTTCAGGTACTTTTTGGTCCTTACGGGCTTTCCTTTGCATTTGGAACAAGTCAATTTAGATCTGATAATATGGTACAGCGAAAAGAATGAAATAGCAGCTAATTACAAGAGCCTCGCAGTGTGCAATATAGCTACGAGATCCTGTCATATGTTGGAATTTCACTTTCGTACGGTTGGCCTTGTTCTTTGAACAGTTCACCTACAAGAAGATAGATTTGTGTGGCACATGCGTAAATAGGACTTCAACATGTGATCTGATGACATATATATAATGTACCTGATACTTTGGATCGGACCAGTGTTTAACGAGGCCTCTCCAGTCTTCATCAGATATATTTTCCACTGGAGATGTTTGGGCAAGTTCACTGTTAGCCTTGCCTTCAAAGTGAGTTTTCCTCAAGTTATACCGATACTGTCGCAGAGCAGACTTGAAACATGGGTGCAAGCTTGTCTGGTTGCATCATCTTGGCTATCCAACTTGAACCTCATCTGTTGAAAATTATGGGAGTCTCATTATCAGCAACCTAGAAAGTATTGGACAGAGTAAGACGATATTACTAGTTTCCATACATAACCATACTTACAGATAAATGGTCGAGGAAGGTGTTGAACTGGGTTTCGTCTTTGTCATTCCTGTACTGAATCCATGTTGGGAGGATACGTACATGACACCTAACAGCAACCGCTGCCTCTGATACTAACTTGGCCGACTCTGTAGCATCACGTGGCCTTTTTAAACCTGCCTCAAAACGGATCTCCATTCTTCCTCCTCTAGATTTATTTAACCTATCGAGCATTATCCCTGATGTTTGTTTCCTCTTGCGCCTAGGTGCTAGTCCAACAACAAACATAGGAAGTGTTAGTGTACATCAAACTGTGAGACTACATATAAAGAAGCATGCAACTGTAACTTGACTCCAGCAACTACCTTCTTGCTGTTGAAGCTCACAAAGTTCATCTGATCTTGCCAACTCATCTTGTGTCAAGAGTGCTTCGGAAGTAGTGTCAGGTGGCAAGGGAGCTTGGGAACGTGCTGCTAGCTGAGTTGACGAACGAGTAAATCGTGCAACTGGTGGTATTGTGGAAGGTGTTGCAACAACTAGGGTTGTCTCTGCTTTTGTTTGGTGGCAGCTATTTGTTTCTGTTTGGCTTGTTCTGCAGCTCGTGTAGCATGGGATACCCTGTCGGTACAATTTACCGCTGGACTTTGACCTTCTATTGCACCATCAGTACCAGCAGAATCTGCAGGATTGTTCCGCTTCCCTTTCCCTGTCGTTCTGTCTTGCTTCCTCTTTCTCTGTGCCATGTTAAGTCAAGCCGACAAGAAAAACGAATAACAATTTAGTTCTTCAGAACAAATGTACTTTGATGTAAGAACATGGTGTGATAGAAAGATATTGTATGTTCTAGAAACAGGAACACGTGTCTTAGTCACAAGTATAATGTGTAAAGTAAGCAGATGAAATTCAAAAAAATTAGAAGCAATACAAGCTAGACATCATACATAACATGCAACCACATATAACAGTGCCAAGTTAGAGGGAGCACCTGTGATGGTGCACTAGGGGAGATGTGCTCATCACCAACACAACTATGTTGAGTGTCTATGCATGTGTTGTCTTGGAAATCATCTTGGGGGGATGGAGGAGTAGAATCTGTAGAGGCCCTCCATTTGGAAGGAGCACCTTCATCCGCTGCCTTGCTAACTTCCTTCCGCTTTATTGATTTTGAATTGTCAAGTAAAACCGACAAGAAAAAGCAATAAAATTCACTCTTCAGAACTCATTCGTGCATGATACTGACAATCACTACTTTGATGTAAGGCAAACACATGATTCCAGGATGGAATAATACGAAAAACAGGACGGCATGGCATATTCACAACTGTTTGTGTAAACTAAGCAGAAACCATTTCACCAAATAAGAAGCAATGCAAGCTAGACACCACGTGAAAGATGCAACCAATATGACTCTGCCAAGTTAAAAGTGTTCCATCATAAATGGCATTTCAACAAATTAGAAGCAGCGGATGCTATAAATCATATCAAAGATGCAACTAATATCACACTGCATATACTAAAGGTGTCTCGTCATATTGATTTATGCGGGATACAAAAAGTGTTGGAGATCGTAGCATAATTAAAAAATTTCCTACGCTCACCAAGATCCATCTATGGAGTATACTAGCAACGAGGGGAAAGGAGTGCATCTACATACCCTTGTAGATCGCGAGCGGAAGCGTTCCAATGAACGTGGTTGATGGAGTCGTACTCGCCGTGATCCAAATCACCGATGACCGAGTGCCGAACGGACGGCACCTCCGCGTTCAACACACGTACGGTGCAGCGACGTCTCCTCCTTCTTGATCCAGCAAGGGGGAAGGAGAGGTTGATGGAGATCTAGCAGCACGACGGCGTGGTGGTGGATGTAGCGGGATCTCGGCAGGGCTTCGCCGAGCTTCTGCGAGAGGGAGAGGTGTTGCAGGGGAGGAGGGAGGCGCCCAAGGCTGTAGTATTGCTGCCCTCCCTCGCCCCCTTTATATAGGCCCCCTGGGAGGGGGGGGGGCGCCGGCCAAGTCCCATCTAGAGGGGGGGGCGGCGGCCAAGGGGGGTAACTTACCCCCCAAGTCAAGTGGGGCGCCCCCCACCCTAGGGTTTCCAACCCTAGGCGCAGGGGGGAGGCCCATGGGGGGCGCCCCAGCCCACTAAGGGCTGGTTCCCTTCCCACTTCAGCCCATGGGGCCCTCCGGGATAGGTGGCCCCACCCGGTGGACCCCCGGGGCCCTTCCGATGGTCTCGGTACAATACCGGTAACCCCCGAAACTTTCCCGGTGGCCGAAACTGGACTTCCTATATATAATTCTTCACCTCCGGACCATTCCGGAACTCCTCGTGACGTCCGGGATCTCATCCGGGACTTCGAACAACTTTCGGGTTTCCGCATACTCATATCTCTACAACCCTAGCATCACCGAACCTTAAGTGTGTAGACCCTACGGGTTCGGGAGACATGCAGACATGACCGAGACGCCTCTCCGGTCAATAACCAACAGCGGGATCTGGATACCCATGTTGGCTCCCACATGTTCCACGATGATCTCATCGGATGAACCACAATGTCGAGGATTCAATCAATCCCGTATACAATTCCCTTTGTCAAACGGTATGTTACTTGCCCGAGATTCGATCGTCGGTATCCCAATACCTTGTTCAATCTCGTTACCGGCAAGTCTCTTTACTCGTACCGCAATGCATGATACCGTGACTAACTCCTTAGTCACATTGAGCTCATTATGATGATGCACTACCGAGTGGGCCCAGAGATACCTCTCCGTCATACGGAGTGACAAATCCCAGTCTCGATCCGTGCCAACCCAACAGACACTTTCGGAGATACCCGTAGTGTACCTTTATAGTCACCCAGTTACGTTGTGACGTTTGGCACACCCAAAGCACTCCTACGGTATCCGGGAGTTGCACGATCTCATGGTCTAAGGAATAGATACTTGACATTGGAAAAGGTCTAGCAAACGAAACTACACGATCGTTTATGCTATGCTTAGGATTGGGTCTTGTCCATCACATCATTCTCCTAATGATGTGATCCCGTTATCAACGACATCCAATGTCCATAGTCAGGAAACCATGACTATCGGTTGATCAACGAGCTAGTCAACTAGAGGCTTACTAGGGACACATTGTGGTCTATGTATTCACACATGTATTACGATTTCCGGATAACACAATTATAGCATGAATAATAGACAATTATCATGAACAAAGAAATATAATAATAACCATTTATTATTGCCTCTAGGGCATATTTCCAACAGTCTCCCACTTGCACTAGAGTCAATAATCTAGTTACATTGTGATGAATCGAACACCCATTGCGTCCTGGTGTTGATCATGTTTTGCTCTAGGGAGAGGTTTAGTCAACGGATCTGCTACATTCAGGTCCGTATGTACTTTACAAATATCTATGTCTCCATTTTGAACACTTTCACGAATGGAGTTGAAGCGACGCTTGATATGCCTGGTCTTCCTGTGAAATCTGGGCTCCTTCGCAAGGGCAATAGCTCCAGTGTTGTCACAGAAGAGAGTCATCGGGCCCGACGCATTGGGAATCACCCCTAGGTCGGTAATGAACTCCTTTATCGAGACTGCTTCCTGTGCTGCCTCCGAGGCTGCCATGTACTCCGCTTCACATGTAGATCCCGCCACGACGCTTTGCTTGCAACTGCACCAGCTTACTGCTCCTCCATTCAAAATATACACGTATCCGGTTTGTGACTTCGAGTCATCCAGATCTGTGTCGAAGCTAGCGTCGACGTAACCCTTTACGACGAGCTCTTCGTCACCTCCATAAACGAGAAACATATCCTTAGTCCTCTTCAGGTACTTCAGGATATTCTTGACCGCTGTCCAGTGTTCCATGCCGGGATTACTTTGGTACCTTCCTACCAAACTCACGGCAAGGTTTACATCAGGTCTGGTACACAGCATGGCATACATAATAGACCCTATGGCCGAGTCATAGGGGATGACACTCATCTTTTCTATATCTTCTGCCGTGGTCGGGCATTGAGCCGTGCTCAATTGCACACCTTGCAATACAGGCAAGAACCCCTTCTTGGACTGATCCATATTGAACTTCTTCAATATCTTGTCAAGGTATCTACTCTGTGAAAGACCAATTAGGCGTCTTGATCTATCTCTATAGATCTTGATGCCTAATATATAAGCAGCTTCTCCAAGGTCCTTCATTGAAAAACACTTATTCAAATAGGCCTTTATACTTTCCAAGAATTCTATATCATTTCCCATCAATAGTATGTCATCCACATATAATATGAGAAATGCTACAGAGCTCCCACTCACTTTCTTGTAAACACAGGCTTCACCATAAGTCTGTGTAAACCCAAACGCTTTGATCATCTCATCAAAGCGAATGTTCCAACTCCGAGATGCTTGCACCAGTCCATAGATGGAGCGCTGGAGCTTGCATACCTTGTTAGCATTCTTAGGATCGACAAAACCTTCCGGCTGCATCATATACAACTCTTCCTTAAGGAAGCCGTTAAGGAATGCCGTTTTGACGTCCATCTGCCATATCTCATAATCATAGTATGCGGCAATTGCTAACATGATTCGGACGGACTTCAGCTTCGCTACGGGTGAGAAAGTCTCATCGTAGTCAACCCCTTGAACTTGTCGATAACCCTTAGCGACAAGTCGAGCCTTATAGATGGTCACATTACCATCCGCGTCTGTCTTCTTCTTAAAGATCCATTTATTTTCTATGGCTCGCCGATCATCGGGCAAGTCAGTCAAAGTCCATACTTCGTTTTCATACATGGATCCTATCTCGGATTTCATGGCTTCTAGCCATTTGTCGGAATCCGGGCCCGCCATCGCTTCTTCATAGTTCGAAGGTTCACCGTTGTCTAACAACATGATTTCCAGGACAGGGTTGCCGTACCACTCTGGTGCGGAACGTGTCCTTGTGGACCTACGAAGTTCATTAGTAACTTGATCCGAAGCTTCATGATCATCATCATTAACTTCCTCCCTAGTCGGTGTAGGCACCACAGGAACATCTTCCTGCGCTGCGCTACTTTCCGATTCGGAAGGGGTGACTATCACCTCATCAAGTTCCACTTTCCTCCCACTTAATTCTTTCGAGAGAAACTCTTTCTCCAGAAAGGACCCGTTCTTCACAACGAAGATCTTGCCTTCGGATCTGAGGTAGAAGGTATACCCAATAGTTTCCTTAGGGTATCCTATGAAGACGCATTTCTCCGACTTGGGTTCGAGCTTTTCAGGTTGAAGTTTCTTGACATAAGCATCGCATCTCCAAACTTTTAGAAACGACAGCTTAGGTTTCTTCCCAAACCATAATTCATACGGTGTCGTCTCAACGGATTTCGACGGAGCCCTATTTAAAGTGAATGCGGCAGTCTCTAAAGCATAGCCCCAAAATGAGAGCGGTAAATCGGTAAGAGACATCATAGATCGCACCATATCCAATAGAGTGCGATTACGACGTTCGGACACACCGTTTCGCTGAGGTGTTCCAGGCGGCATGAGTTGTGAAACGATTCCACATTTCCTTAAGTGCGCCCGAAATTCATGACTTAAATATTCTCCACCATGATCTGATCGTAAGAATTTTATTTTCCTGTCACGTTGATTCTCAACCTCACTCTGAAATTCCTTGAACTTTTCAAAGGTTTCAGACTTGTGTTTCATTAGGTAGACATACCCATATCTACTTAAATCATCAGTGAGAGTGAGAACATAACGATATCCTCCGCGAGCCTCAACACTCATTGGACCGCACACATCGGTATGTATGATTTCCAATAAGTTGGTTGCTCGCTCCATTGTTCCGGAGAACGGAGTCTTGGTCATCTTACCCATGAGGCATGGTTCGCACGTGTCAAATGATTCGTAATCAAGAGACTCTAAAAGTCCATCTGCATGGAGCTTCTTCATGCGCTTGACACCAATGTGACCAAGGCGGCAGTGCCACAAGTATGTGGGACTATCGTTATCAACTTTACATCTTTTGGTATTCACACTATGAATATGTGTAACATCACGTTCGAGATTCATCAAGAATAAACCATTGACCAGCGGGGCATGACCATAAAACATATCTCTCAAATAAATAGAACAACCATTATTCTCGGATTTAAATGAGTAGCCATCTCAAATTAAACGAGATCCAGATACAATGTTCATGCTCAAAGCTGGCACTAAATAACAATTATTGAGGTTTAAAACTAATCCCGTAGGTAGATGCAGAGGTAGCGTGCCGACGGCGATCACATCGACCTTGGAACCATTCCCGACGCGCATCGTCACCTCGTCCTTTGCCAGTCTCCGTTTATTCCGCAGTTCCTGTTTTGAGTTACAAATATGAGCAACCGCACCGGTATCAAATACCCAGGAGCTACTACAAGTACTGGTAAGGTACACATCAATTACATGTATATCACATATACCTTTGGTGTTGCCGGCCTTCTTGTCCGCTAAGTATTTGGGGCAGTTCCGCTTCCAGTGACCACTTCCCTTGCAATAAAAGCACTCAGTCTCGGGCTTGGGTCCATTCCTTGACTTCTTCCCGACAACTGGCTTACCGGGCGCGGCAACTCCCTTGCCGTCCTTCTTGAAGTTCTTCTTACCCTTGCCCTTCTTGAACTTAGTGGTTTTATTCACCATCAACACTTGATGTTCTTTTCTGATCTCCACCTCCGCTGATTTCAGCATCGAATATACCTCAGGAATGGTCTTTTCCATCCCTTGCATATTGAAGTTCATCACAAAGCTCTTATAGCTTGGTGGAAGCGACTGGAGGATTCTGTCAATGAACGCGTCATTCGGGAGATTAACTCCTAGCTGAGACAAGCGGTTGTGCAACCCAGACATTCTGAGTATGTGCTCACTAACAGAACTATTCTCCTCCATTTTACAGCTGAAGAACTTGTCGGAGACTTCATATCTCTCGACCCGGGCATGAGCTTGGAAAACCATTTTCAGCTCGTCGAACATCTCATATGCTCCATGTTTCTCAAAACGCTTTTGGAGACCCGGTTCTAAGCTGTAAAGCATGCCGCACTGAACGAGGGAGTAATCATCAGCACGTGATTGCCAAGCGTTCATAACGTCTTGGTTCTCTGGGATTGGTGCTTCACCTAGCGGTGCTTCTAGGACATAATCTTTCTTGGCAGCTATGAGGATGATCCTCAGGTTCCGGACCCAGTCCGTATAGTTACGGCCATCATCTTTCAGCTTGGTTTTCTCTAGGAACGCGTTGAAGTTGAGGACAACGTGGGCCATTTGATCTACAAGACATAGTGTAAAGATTTTAGACTAAGTTCATGATAATTAAGTTCATCTAATCAAATTACTCAATGAACTCCCACTCAGATAGACATCCCTCTAGTCATCTAAGTGAAACATGATCCGAGTTAACTAGGCCGTGTCCGATCATCACGTGAGACGGACTAGTCAAGATCGGTGAACATCTCCATGTTGATCGTATCTTCTATACGACTCATGCTCGACCTTTTGGTCCTCCGTGTTCCGAGGCCATGTCTGTACATGCTAGGCTCGTCAAGTCAACCTAAGTGTATTGCATGTGTTCCGAGGCCATGTCTGTACATGCTAGGCTCGTCAACACCTGTTGTATGCGAACGTTAGAATCTATCACACCCGATCATCACGTGGTGCTTCGAAACAACGAACCTTCGCAACGGTGCACAGTTAGGGGGAACACTTTCTTGAAATTATTATAAGGGATCATCTTACTTACTACCGTCGTTCTAAGCAAATAAGATGCAAAACATGATAAACATCACATGCAATCAAATAGTGACATGATATGGCCAATATCATTTGCTCCTTTGATCTCCATCTTCGGGGCACCATGATCATCTTCGTCACCGGCATGACACCATGATCTCCATCATTGTGTCTTCATGAAGTTGTCACGCCAACGATTACGTCTACTTCTATGGCTAACGCGTTTAGCAACAAAGTAAAGTAATTTACATGGCATTATTCAATGACACGCAGGTCATACAAAATAATAAAGACAACTCCTATGGCTCCTGCCGGTTGTCATACTCATCGACATGCAAGTCGTGATTCCTATTACAAGAATATGATCAATCTCATACATCACATATATCATTCATCACATCTTCTGGCCATATCACATCACATAGCACTTGCTGCAAAAACAAGTTAGACGTCCTCTAATTGTTGTTGCAAGTTTTTACGTGGCTTGTATAGGTTTCTAGCAAGAACGTTTCTTACCTACGTAAAACCACAACGTGATTTGCCAATTTCTATTTACCCTTCATAAGGACCCTTTTCATCGAATCCGTTCCGACTAAAGTAGGAGAGACAGACACCCGCAGCCACCTTATGCAACTAGTGCATGTCAGTCGGTGGAACCTGTCTCACGTAAGCGTACGTGTAAGGTCGGTCCGGGCCAGTTCATCCCACAATACCGCCGAAACAAGATAAGACTAGTAGCGACAAGAAGAATTGGCAACATCAACGCCCACAACTACTTTGTGTTCTACTCGTGCATAGTAACTACGCATAAACCTGGCTCTGATACCACTGTTGGAGATCGTAGCATAATTTAAAAAATTTCCTACGCTCACCAAGATCCATCTATGGAGTATACTAGCAACGAGGGGAAAGGAGTGCATCTACATACCCTTGTAGATCGCGAGCGGAAGCGTTCCAATGAACGTGGTTGATGGAGTCGTACTCGCCGTGATCCAAATCACCGAAGACCGAGTGCCGAACGGACGGCACCTCCGCGTTCAACACACGTACGGTGCAGCGACGTCTCCTCCTTCTTGATCCAGCAAGGGGGAAGGAGAGGTTGATGGAGATCCAGCAGCACGACGGCGTGGTGGTGGATGTAGCGGGATCTCGGCAGGGCTTCGCCGAGCTTCTGCGAGAGGGAGAGGTGTTGCAGGGGAGGAGGGAGGCGCCCAAGGCTGTAGTATTGCTTCCCTCCCTCGCCCCCTTTATATAGGCCCCCTGGGAGGGGGGGGGGCGCCGGCCAAGTCCCATCTAGAGGGGGGGGGCCAAGGGGGGTAACTTACCCCCCAAGTCAAGTGGGGCGCCCCCCCACCCTAGGGTTTCCAACCCTAGGCGCAGGGGGGAGGCCCATGGGGGGCGCCCCAGCCCACTAAGGGCTGGTTCCCTTCCCACTTCAGCCCATGGGGCCCTCCGGGATAGGTGACCCCACCCGGTGGACCCCCGGGACCCTTCCGGTGGTCCCGGTACAATACCGGTAACCCCCGAAACTTTCCCGGTGGCCGAAACTGGACTTCCTATATATAATTCTTCACCTCCGGACCATTCCGGAACTCCTCGTGACGTCCAGGATCTCATCCGGGACTCCGAACAACTTTCGGGTTTCCGCATACTCATATCTCTACAACCCTAGCGTCACCGAACCTTAAGTGTGTAGACCCTACGGGTTCGGGAGACATGCATACATGACCGAGACGCCTCTCCGGTCAATAACCAACAACGGGATCTGGATACCCATGTTGGCTCCCAACTGTTCCACGATGATCTCATTGGATGAACCACGATGTCGAGGATTCAATCAATCCCGTATACAATTCCCTTTGTCAAACGGTATGTTACTTGCCCGAGATTCGATCGTCGATATCCCAATACCTTGTTCAATCTCGTTACCGGCAAGTCTCTTTACTCGTACCGCAATGCATGATCCCGTGACTAACTCCTTAGTCACATTGAGCTCATTATGATGATGCACTACCGAGTGGGCCCAGAGATACCTCTCCGTCATACGGAGTGACAAATCCCAGTCTCGATCCGTGCCAACCCAACAGACACTTTCGGAGATACCCGTAGTGTACCTTTATAGTCACCCAGTTACGTTGTGACATTTGGCACACCCAAAGCACTCCTACGGTATCCGGGAGTTGCACGATCTCATGGTCTAAGGAATAGATACTTGACATTGGAAAAGGTCTAGCAAACGAAACTACACGATCTTTTATGCTATGCTTAGGATTGGGTCTTGTCCATCACATCATTCTCCTAATGATGTGATCCCGTTATCAACGACATCCAATGTCCATAGTCAGGAAACCATGACTATCGGTTGATCAACGAGCTAGTCAACTAGAGGCTTACTAGGGACACGTTGTGTTCTATGTATTCACACATGTATTACGATTTCCAGATAACACAATTATAGCATGAACAATAGACAATTATCATGAACAAAGAAATAGAATAATAACCATTTATTATTGCCTCTAGGGCATATTTCCAACAAAAAGACAATAGTTTTATGTGAGGACATGCTTAATAGACAGATGTACTATGTGCTAAATACAGGAAGGCATGTCACATTAACAGGTATAATGTATAAGCTAAGCAGAATAGCACATGCAGTTTAACCAGATTGGAAGAATTACAATCTAGACACCATATGCAACATGCAACCACATATCACGTTGCCAAGTTAGAGCAAGCACCCGCGATGCTAGTGTCGGGGATATGCGGTAATCAACTACAGAGCTACGTTCACTATCTTCATCTAGCCTTGCTGTTTCTTGAGAATCATGTCGGAAGGCTGACGCTGCATTCTTTAAATGAGGAGTATTCCACTTGCCTGACTGCCTCATCATAAGTGATTGATGAGGGATACACAAGAACATTAGTTTGATGTAAGAACATGGTTAATACACAGATGTACTAGTATGTACCATAAACAAAAAGGCATGTCATATTCAAAGGTATAATGTGTAAGCTAAGCAGATGCAATTTAACAAAATTGGAAGCAATACAAGCTAGACATCCGGCTGGAGTGGTGAGCATGACCATCTAGGACCTGAGAGCCTGGTGGGAGGCGGGCTGCTTCGCCACCATCGCGGCTTTTTAGTTGGCTTCCAGGTGATGCCTCTCTTTGCTGGGCTTGTCACTGGCTCGGCCAGTGCCCTGACTAGCTATTTGTCTTTTGGTGCTCACGAGATGGTGGTTCATGTAAAAAATATCTTTCCTTATCTTAATAAAGACCGACTTCGGCCTTTTGAATACAAGCTAGACACCATATGGAACATGCAACCACATATGACACCGCGAAGTTAAAGCAAGCACCTGGGATGGTGGTTCATTGCGAGCGAGGTCATCAACTCCAGAGCTACGTTTACCGTCTCCATCTGCTGACACTGCACCTATTATAAGGCTGAAACGTGTCTGGCCTATCCGCGTACGACGCTGGAGCGACTTCTCTCTTTTCTTTTTTGCTTCTCTCATAGCAGCAGAGTCTGAAATACCCTTGCATAAAAACACAATAGTGAGAGTATGGGTGAAGTGTGTGCATAACTAGTGCACTGTAAAAGTAGCAGATAGCAGGTGGCTGAAAAATAAATGACAGGAGACATATGATAGCTCTACAACATTGCATGGCAAACAAATTAGATTCTACTCCGTATGATTTTGTAATATATGAGCACAGGAAATGCAGGTACTCCTCCAGCACACCACCACATGTGGTCATGTCAAGATAACAGTCGGCTGAAAATAAATAGGTCAGTCGATTTTTTTAATGAACCGTCCGATCTATAAGGAACGTGCAGATGGGATTCATCTACCTCCCGCCAGTCACTGTTGACGATCTTTCTCGAACCGCCAGCGACCACCGGCCCAGACCCCTGCCTCCGCCGCCCCGCCCTCCCCTCGACCTCACACCACCGCCGTGCTTGGCAGCGCCCCCAGGCCATCCCTTTAATCCCGGCCGACCTCCAGATCGGGTGCCAGTAGCTCTAGGCCCCACACGCCCCTAAGATAAACACCGAGGCGCTGCTTTCCCGGCGTATAGGCGGACTAGCGCCTGTTACGCCGGGGAATGCTTCCGTTAATTGGGAATCAACTGACCAGGAATTGAAATTCAGGGGGGCGACGGACCTCTAGCTAAGGTGAAATAGTATATGAGGAGAAACCTTGTGCATCGCGAGTTACTAGGAACATCTAGTATCAAGAAGAAGCGGTCAACTAGTGTCTTCTGTGGGATGAATACCGTGCAAGTAGACATGTAAGATTTGCACGAATAAGGGAAGAGGAGTACCATTTTCGGTTGCCGCTGTGGTCGCCTCCACATGTCGTGCTGATCTTCTTCTTTTTGCTGGGGAAACCGATGTTCTGGAGGGTGCAGGCTTGGACGAACCCATGGCCAAATTGTTGACTGTGTTGCCGTGGCCGTATGTCGGCGGAGGGGAAGCAGATCCGAGCCGGCGAAGGACGGCGTAGCAGGAACAACTCCGGTGCGGTGGAGGGTGGTGAAGTTGGAGCGGCAGCGGTGAGGTGCAGGACGGCGTGGTTGAACTGGCTCGGGTACGGACGGCTCGGCCTCGGCTTCAACTACTAGCCATGGAGGGTGTTGCGGTTGAGGTTGCGGTGGACGATGACGTCGGGGTATCGGCTCCGGCGTGATGGAGGAGGGCAGCGGTTGATGGGTGGAATGGGGTGGCGGATGGAGGACGCCGATGTTTCGCGGCTGGTGGAGAGGTAGTTTTTGCGCCCACGGAATACGAATGGGGAATCGGATGGGTGGGCGGGGGAAGGGAGGAGTGTCGGTGTCAAAACCGGCGGATCTCGGGTAGGGGGTCCCGAACTGTGCGTCTAAGGCGGATGGTAACAGGAGGCAGGGGACACAATGTTTACCCAGGTTCGG
The DNA here is from genome assembly GCF_002575655.3 of Aegilops tauschii subsp. strangulata. NCBI lineage: Eukaryota > Viridiplantae > Streptophyta > Magnoliopsida > Poales > Poaceae > Aegilops > Aegilops tauschii. Next base: position 510,263,570 of record NC_053037.3, read on the forward strand.
GCCCTCTCGATGGAGGTAATACCCTACTTCCTGCTTGATTGATCTTGATGATATGAGTATTACAAGAGTTGATCTACCACGACATCGTAGAGGCTAAACCCTAGAAGCTAGCCTATGGTATGATTGTTGTTGTCCTACAGACTAAACCCTCCGGTTTATATAGACACTGGAGGGGGCTAGGGTTACACAGAGTTGGTTACAAGGGAGGAGATCTACATATCCGTATTGCCAAGCTTGCCTTCCACGCCAAGTAGAGTCCCATCCGGACACGGGTCGAAGTCTTCAATCTTGTATCTTCATAGTCCAACAGTCCGGCCAAAGGATATAGTCCGGCTGTCCGAGGACCCCCTAATCCAGGACTCCCTCAGTAGCCCCTGAACTAGGCTTCAATGACGATGAGTCCGGCGCGCAGATTGTCTTCGGCATTGCAAGGCGGGTTCCTCCTCCGTATTCTGAATACCTGTTGAGTAGTGTCCGGCTTCCCATAAATGTTGCACTCCTTGGCTTCCGCGCCTAATAATGGATATCCTCCACGCGTCGAGGGAATGCGAGAAGTCGGGGCATTTTTACAATTGCCACCCTAGCCATGTGGGTAAATCGTCTATTAAAGAGACGGGGATTCTCAGATCCAGATCACACCATCCTCCCACACCGAGTATCCATTGCAGCGCGCCCGGAAAAAATCCATTCCAACATGGCCGGTCGTCGCAGCTCCTCCTCTCGCTCCCGTAGCCCTAAGCCCGGCAATTGGAAGAAGTGTTCCGTCCCCCACAGCCAATTAGTAGAGTTACAGACCCAGGGGTTTCTCCCTCCAGCGTATATGGTCCCCGTTCGAGCCGGGCTCGCCACCTATAACGGCGGGGAGCAAGCGGAGATCTTTCCCAGCCCATCCATGGGGGAGCGGGTATGCCTTGTCCCTAACTTATTAAGAGGGCTTGGATTTCCAATTCATCCGTTCCTCCGCGGGCTCCTGGAGTTCTATGGCCTCCAGCTGCATAATTTCACTCCCGCCTCCATATTACACATTGCTGGCTATGTTGCCCTTTGCGAGCTGTTTCTGGGTTGCGAAGCTCATTTCGAGCTATGGAAGAGGCTATTCTGCCTCGTACCCCGTACACAGGAGGGGTCACTGTACCAAGTGGGCGGAGCCGAAATATGGCGCATCACCGGGACCGGATACCTGTCCGGTACTCCGAAGAAGACATCCGAGGACTGGCCTTCGGAGTGGTTTTATATGGAGGACGTCCCCCTTCCGGACCCTATTCGGATGGGCCTCCCTGAGTTCGACAACGCTCCCCTGAAGAAACGCCGCAGCTGGCGCCCTCAGAGCCCTCAGGAGGAAGATAACGGAGAAGTCCTTTACCTGATGGGCCGGATAAAAATGCTGGCTCAATTAGGACTGACAATAATCGAGGTTATGCGAATATGTATAATGCGGGGGGTACAGCCACTTCAATATCGAGGGCATCCATGTGGCACTTTAACGGAGAAGATGATGCCACCCGCTGCGGTCGTAAGGGACCGGACTCAGTTGCTGCTCTAGCAAAAATCCTGTCCGATTTGTACAAGGGAGAGGAAGAGGAGTTCATCCGCATTAAGCCACGGGATGGATTCTCCATGTACAACCCTCCAAGCTGGGTGAGCTGTCACTTTTTACTCCCAACCTTCCCGCATTCTTCGTCATAAGTACTTACCTTGCCGTTTCATGGCTGGAACTGTGAAAAGCTGCAAGGGAGGTCCACAGCCCGCCTCCACAACCGGAGGACCCTGACCGGGCCCTCGATCCCGGACTCGAAGAGGATCCGGACATATTTATGGAGCTGATCAACAGGACATTCTATCAATTGAGCTGCGATGATGCCATGGTGGCCATCATAGCCGACTATCCTGGGCTATTCCCTGCATCGCATGTAAGTAAAACCAGAGTCCCAACTTCCGAGAAGGATCACCTTTTCTGCACTTCACCTACCGTACACATATGGTGTCTTACAGGGAAGGCCCTCGGGACGCCATGCCGAACCTGCAGTGACTCGCCAAGAAGGGGCACCGAAGACGGGTAGGCTAAAAAGGAAGGCGGTCAGGACTGAGACGCCGTCGCAGAGGTATGATACAGAACCTCGCTCCGTGGTTGTCGTCTTTTAAAATATAATAACGTCCACGTTTCCTAGTAGGAAAAACGCTCGCCGGACTATATCCGGAGAGGTTGCCTATCACGCCTCCACCAGTCGGGCTCCAGGGCCGGACATAGAGGCGGAAGCTAACACGGCGTGAATGCCGGATGTTCCTCCTACAGAGGATGCGGATAGGCTATCCGCTACAAATTCCGAAGTGGAGAGCGCTATGAATCACAGGCGTCGCCGGGCCGTACTCCGCGACGCTTGTTTCTCCCAAGAGGCGTTTGATGCCTTCAACTCAGGAGACGCGTACATCTGTGCTGCTCAAAATGGTCTTGCCAGAGCCACGGACCAGTATGTAAAGGATATACGGGTAAGAAAATATGATAATTATATATATCAGTAGCCCCTGAGACTTGAAACAGTTGACACAACTGATTTAAGGATCATTATTTGCGCAGGTTCTTACAGAGAAGAATACCCAATTGTCTCAAGAGCTGGAAGAGTGCAAAGCCCAGCTACGGGCCGCAGTTGCCGCGCTGAAGAAGTCCGAGAAGGCCCCCTCTGGTAACACTTGTCTCCATTGCAAAGAATGACAGCTACCAGATAGTATGCGGCATGCATGCAAATCTAACAATAGATTCTGCAGATGACTCCGGAGTGAATCTGGAGGTCGTGATAGGGAACGAGCCGCATGCCCAACGAAACCTAAAGGCTGGTGAGCGCGTGCTTAAAAAGGTTAGGCAGGAGAGAAACAATCTCCAAGATGCCAATATCTAGCTGGGCGTGGAACTGAAGGATGTTCGGGCCCAGCTTGCTGACTCCGTAAAGGAGAATAAGAGGCTTCGACGCGGCATTTTCAGTAAGTGCTTGAATGAACTTTTAAAGAGTTCGGCGACGAAACCGGCCAACAGACTTATATCTGCAGGTATGCTGACGGGTCGTCCTGAGGAGGAGATGCCCGGGTCCGCGGGTGATCTTCTGCCAGAGCTCTCACAACTGCACGAACAGTTCGGCAGGTGATGCAGGGCATTGCCCAAGCCTTGTGGCCATCCGTCTCTCTGCCAGGAGGCATGGGGGAGCTTGTAGAGAAGCTCAAGGGAGCGCGGCGACGCTTCTGATTATGGAAGATATCAGCCTGCCGACAAGGTGCGAGGGAAGCCTGGGCCATGGTGAAGATGCGGTATACCAAGGCTGACCCTAACCACATGGCCGAGGTCGGACCTGTGGGGCCTGACGGGAAGGAGATCCCCATCAGTTTGGTGTATGACCAAGTAGAATTAGCCGCAAAGTATTCCCAACAGGATTCTAGGCTAGACAGCCTGTTGGATGGTATAGAAGAAGAATTTAGTCAGTCTAAGTGACTGTGTACTTCAAGTGACATATATTGTCCCTAGCCGGATTGTAAATCATTTGTCATGGCGGACCTTTTCGCTTCGACCTCTGGACCCGATAGTCCGGAGTGTATCCGAATACCCGCTCAGTTATGTAAAAACTGGGGTACGCATGGAAACCAGGCGTAGGGGTCATAAGTGCTTGAACAGACAAGTACCCAACTAGCTATGTTATATTGCATGGATAGTAAGAAACATCTTCCAGGGAGAATAGTTGCGTTAAGGGTTCCTTTCCCTGGGTACACATGCCCTAATGTGCATGTCCGAACTGCGAAAAGAGACACAGGCTATAAACATCTGGGGGCATGTATTAAAATAAATAAAAGTCATCTTTTGTTCACCGACCGAGTATTCCCTTAAGAACGCTAGCTTTCGGCTTCACCCAGTCTGAGGTACACATCCGGCTGACCCGGCAATAACAATCGCAGAGGTGCTCCCCTTATGCCCTAGCCGAATTAATGGGAATGTAGGGCATGAACACAAGAGCCAGGCAACCCAGCTTGGCCAAAACTTAAGTCATATCGATGCATATAATGGCGAAAAAAGGTACATGTGGAAGAATAACACATGTGTGGGGCATAGAGCCCGGAAAATAGTTATATTAAGCTCCTGTATAAGAAGCCCCCAGGTATAATGAGCGCGGTTAGCGCGTCAAGATTGTGTAGACAAGACACAATTTAGCCTTTTAAGGCCTTGAAGAAAAGGAAAAAAGAAAGAGATAAAAGACAGATAACGGATATTTTAAAAAATTGACGGAGGTAAGGAGACGAACATAGAGTCTGGCACTAGGCGTAGAACCTTCGGAGTCTGGCTGCGTTCCATGGGTTTGGCTTGAGTCGATTATCCGATGCATCCCGCAGACGGTACGCTCCACCGGTCAGAACTTGGTCAATAATGAAGGGACCTTCCCATTTGGGCTTGAGCTTGTTCTTTTTCTTCTCCGGTAGGCGTAGAACAAGTTCGCCAACATTATAGGTTTTGGCCCGTACTTCTCTGCTTTGATACCTTCGAGCCTGTTGCTGATAGAATGCGGAACGGGCTTTTGCCACGTCACGCTCCTCCTCCAGGGCGTCCAAACTGTCCTGCCGATCAAGCTCGGCTTCTTTCTCTTCATACATGCGCACTGGAGGTGAGTCATGGATTATGTCGCAGGGCAGTACCGCCTCTGCGCCGTACACCATAAAAAACGGTGTGTATCCGGTAGTGCGATTCGGCGTGGTCCGCAGCCCCCATAGTACGGAGTCGAGCTCCTCTACCTAGTGCGTGTTTGATTCCTTTAAGGACCGCACTAATCTGGGTTTAATGCCGCTCATGATAAGACCATTTGCTCGCTCGACTTGACCGTTAGTTTGCGGGTGATAGACAGAAGCATAATCGAGCTTGATGCCCATGTTGCTGCACCAAAGTTTTACCTCGTCGGCTGTAAAGTTCAAGCCGTTGTCGGTGATGATGCTGTGGGGGACGCCATAACGGTGTACAACCCCAGATATGAAGTCTATCACTGGTCCGGATTCGGCCGTTTTAACTAGTTTGGCTTCTATCCATTTGGTGAATTTATCCACCATGACCAATAAGTATTTTTTCTTATGGCTTCCCCCTTTGAGGGGTCCGACCATATCAAGCGCCCAGACAGCAAAGGGCCAAGTAATGGGGATTGTTTGGAGAGCGGTAGGCGGCATATGGCTTTGGTTTGCAAAGAGCTGGCAACTGACGCAACGTTGGACAAGGTCCTGTGCGTCTGCTTGGGCCGTCGGCCAGTAGAAACCTCTACGGAAGGCCTTGCTTACAAGGGCCCGAGCTGCAGCGTGGTGGCCGCCAAGTCCAGCATGAATTTCTGCCAAAAGTTTCCGCCCTTCCTCTTCGGAGATGCACCTTTGAAGGACTCCGGTGGCGCTTTTCTTATAAAGCTCTCCCTGGTGGACCTTGTAGGCTTTAGACCGCCGCACAACGCAACTGCCTCGTTCGGGTCCTCCGGTAGTTCCTGCCTAGTTAGGTAGGCCAGGAAGGGTTCTGTCCACGGGGCGATGACAACCATAATCACGTGGGCGGAAGGTGTTATTTCGGTGGCGGAGCCTCCGATTACGTCAGAGTGTTCGGTATCTGGTGTTGTGGCCAAGTCCGGACTGTTGTTGCCGGTCTCTCCTTCCCATACCACGGATGGCTTAAACAACCTTTCCAAGAAGATATTGGGTGGGACAGGGTCGCGCTTAGCGCCGATGCGGGCGAGGATGTCCGCCGCTTGATTGTTTTCTCGGACCACATGGTGGAATTCGAGCCCCTCGAACCGAGCTGACATTTTGAGGACGGCGTTGCGGTAAGCCGCCATTTTCGGATCCTTGGTGTCAAAGTCTCCATTTATCTAAGATATTGCGAGGTTCGAGTCCCCCCGCACCTCCAGGCGTTGAATGCCCATGGAGACTGCCATCCGGAGACCGTGTAACAGGGCCTCATATTCTGCCACATTGTTGGAGTCTGTGTATAGTATTTGGAGTACGTACTGGACTGTATCTCCGGTGGGGGATGTCAGGACGACACCAGCCCCCAGACCCGCCAGCATTTTAGAGCCGTCAAAGTGCATGATCCAATTGGAGTACGTGCTGTATTCTTTAGGGAGTTCGGCTTCTGTCCACTCGGCGACAAAATCGGCCAGTACTTGCGACTTAATGGCTCGCCGTGGTTTATATGTTATGTCGAACGGGAGGAGCTCGATAGCCCATTTAGCAATCCGGCCCGTGGCATCACGGTTGTTTATTATGTCGTTGAGTGGTACTTCCGAGGCCACCGTAATTGAACACTCTTGAAAGTAGTGTCGTAATTTCCGGGATGCCATGAATACCGCGTATGCTATCTTTTGATAATGTGGGTACCGTGATTTGCATGGAGTGAGGACAGTGGATACATAGTATACCGGCTTTTGAAGTGGGAATTTATGTCCGTCCGTCTCTCGTTCGACGACGAGCACTGCGCTCACAACTTGGTGAGTTGCCACTATATATAACAGCATTGGTTTGCCGACATTTGGCGCGGCCAGGATTGGGTTGGTGGCCAGGATGGCTTTTATTTCCAATCCGGCCGTGGCCGCATCCATCCACTCGAAGTGTTCGGTGCACCGAAGAAGGCGATAAAGGGGTAGTGCCTTTTCTCCTAATCGGGAGATAAAGCGGCTTAAGGCCGCCACGCATCCAGTTAGTTTCCGAATTTGCTTGAGGTCTGTTGGGATAGCCAACTGTGACAGAGCTCGGATTTTAGCCGGATTTGCTTCGATTCCTCTACTAGAGACGATGAAGCCCAGGAGCTTTCTGGCGGGCACGCCAAAAACACATTTTTCTGGATTGAGCTTGATGTCATATGTTCGGAGATTGTCGAACGTGAGCCTCAAGTCGTCTATTAAGGATTCGACGTGTCTGGTTTTAATGATCACATCGTCTACGTATGCCTCCACTGTTTTGCCGATCTGTTTTTCCAGGCATGTCTGAATCATGCGTTGATACGTTGCACCAGCGTTCTTGAGCCCGAAGGGCATGGTGTTAAAACAGAAGGGGCCGTATGGGGTGATAAATGCTGTTGCGGCTTGGTCGGACTCCGCCATCTTGATTTGATGGTATCTGGAGTATGCGTCGAGGAAACACAATGAGTCGTGTCCTGCAGTAGCGTCGATAATTTGATCGATGCGGGGAGGGGGAAGGGATCCTTGGGGCAAGCCTTGTTAAGGTCCTTGAAATCGACACATAGGCGCCATGATTTATCCTTCTTTGGTACCATCACAAGGTTTGCTGGCCAGTCCGGATGTTTTATTTCTCTAATGAATCCGGCCTCCAGTAACTTGGCTAGCTCCTCTCCCATGGCTTGTCGCTTAGGTACAGAGAAACTCCGAAGAGTCTACTTGACCGGCTTGAATACCTTTAGAATGTTAAGGCTATGCTCGGCCAGCCTGCGTGGGATTCCTGGCATGTCTGAAGGATGCCAGGCGAATATGTCCCAATTCTCGCGCAGGAACTCCCTTAGTGCGGCGTCTACAGTGGGGTTTAACTGTGCCCCGATAGATGCTCTTTTTGTAGGGTCCGTTGGGTGGACTTGGAATTTGACTATTTCATCCGCTGGTTTAAAAGAGGTGGACTTGGATCTTTTGTCGAGTATCACATCGTCCCTGTCCACTGTGGAGCGCAGCGCAGTTAATTCCTCGGCCGCAAGGGCTTCGGATAATGCCTCGAGGGCCAGTGCGGCTCTTTTGTTTTCGGCGCGGAGTGCTATGTCCGGATCACTAGCTAGAGTGATGATTCCATTGGGCCCGGGCATTTTGAGCTTCATGTAACCGTAATGGGGTATGGCTTGGAAGATCGTGAATGCTCCCGCCCTAGAAGGGCGTGGTATCCGCTACTGAACGGGGCCACTTGGAATGTGATTTCTTCGGACCTATAATTCGCCGGCGTGCTGAATACCACATCTAGTGTGATTTTCCCAGCTCATCGTGCCTCCCGACTAGGGATGATTCCTCTGAAGGTCGTGCTGCTTTGCTCAATGCGGTTTCTGTCTATTTCCATTTTTTGAAGAGTCTCCTCATAGATGAGGTTTAATCCGCTGCCGTCGTCCATGAGCACTTTAGTAAGCTGGAAGCCGTTCACAATTGGACTAAGGACCAAGGCGACTGGTGCTCGGGCTGTTCAGAATTTAGGTTCGTCACTGGCATTGAAGGTGATAGCCGTGTCGCTCCATGGATTTATTGCTGCCACGTGGCAGACTTCAGCAAGGCTGCGGAGTGCTCGTTTACGCCTATTATTTGAGGCGAAGGTCTCGAAGACTGTCAATACTGTATTGTTGTTCTCCACGGGATGGTGTTGTGCGGTATTGTTAATGAGGAGATCCTCACCTCTCTTGGACACCTGCCGGAGTACCCAACATGCTCTAAGGCTGTGTGTTGGTATGGTATCCGTTGTACTGTGAATTTTGCTTGGCCCATTAAGCCATCCCTCCAATACGGTCTATGCCCTGTAGTGGGCTTTTGCTTCTTTGTAATTGGGTCGGGTGACTTACGAGAGTGCACCCTTTTAGTTCGGACCGGGGGTTGTGTCAGAGCTGGATTATCCCAAAAATTTTGTTTGGGTTTTCCAGGCGCTTTCCATCGCACAGTACTTCCGTACTATGGCCGCCAAGTCAGCGAAGTGTGCTATGTCACGGCGACTTATGGCGTTGAGGATTCCCTTGTCCGTGCAATTATTGCAAAGGAATGAAATTGCGTCTTCCTCGCAACAGTCCTTGACCTTGTTCATTACAAGGAGGAATCTGGCCCAATAGTAATGTACTGTCTCCTGGGGCTCTTGTCTAATGTGGGAAAGATCGTTTATATCTGGGTGGGTGGGTGGATTTAAGTCCGAACCTTGACCCGATCTGAGACCCAGGGGCGGAGGAGTTTCCGATCTTGGCAGTTCGGGCTCCGGGATGTTGCCCAATAGGTCTGGCCCGCTGCCTGATTCTAGGTTCAGGGTTTGGGCGATGTCCTCCTATAGACGGGTATCCGGTTTAGAGAGCTCGGGAATCCGGACATAGTTTGTCCTCAAGATAGAGGAAGAATTGCCGCATTGCTCCTCCACCACCGCTATCTGATGGGTGACCGGCGGGGAGTCAATCTCCCTTTGGTCGGGTTTAAGCCCGATCTGATCATAGTCCGTAGCGACTCCCAGAGCGGCGATGCGATCCAAGAGCTCGTTCAAAGAAGAGAGCTCTATTGGATCCAACTGCTCGGCGAGTCCCGAGCTAACGTGGAGGCTGTTTTCGATGACCCGAGAAGTCATCGTCGGCGCAGCGACCGAACAGGCGGTCATGATGAAACCGCCTAGTCGGAGAGTTTGGCCTACAGCCAGGGCTCCCCCAGAGGTGATGTTGTCCTTGACAACAAGGCGAGCCATCCAGCCTTATGATGACGGCACAGTGGAACTCTCAATGAAAGCACCAATGTCAGTAGTCAAAATCGGCGGATCTCGGGTAGGGGGTCCCGAACTGTGCGTCTAAGGCGGATGGTAACAGGAGGCAGGGGACACAATGTTTACCCAGGTTCGGGTCCTCTCGATGGAGGTAATACCCTACTTCCTGCTTGATTGATCTTGATGATATGACTATTACAAGAGTTTATCTACCACGAGATCGTATAGGCTAAACCCTAGAGGCTAGCCTATGGTATGATTGTTGTTGTCCTACGGACTAAACCCTCCGGTTTATATAGACACCGGAGGGGGCTAGGGTTACACAAAGTCGGTTAAAAGGGAGGAGATCTACATATCTGTATTGCCAAGCTTGCCTTCCACGCCAAGGAGAGTCCCATCCGGACATGGGTCGAAGTCTTCAATCTTGTATCTTCATAGTCCAACAGTCCGGCCAAAGGATATAGTCCGGCTGTCCGAGGACCCCCTAATCGAGGACTCCCTCAGGGAGAACCATGTTTCGGTCTGGGACGCGCTTGTTTTTGGCTGTTTTGAATAGAAGATGGGACGCGCTTGTTTGAAATTTGGGGAAAGTACAAACTTTGCCCCCCTCTTAAATTTCGGACCTACTGTGGGTCGGGGGTAGGATGGTAATCCCATGTGTCCCAAATAGTGGGCGGGAGCGATTTCGGCCGCAAGCATGTGTGCTTAGGCGGCCATTGTGTATGAATGTTTTTCAGAGGTGGTTGCATGGCGTCTAGATGAAGCTACAAACCTACCCCGGTTTAGACCTTTGGACGTCGGGCCGGTAGGTTTCACGGGTCGGAGTTATTAGAAAAGTAATTTCCTTGTACTACCAAACATTGGTCTCACGCGGTTTCGGGCGAGTAGAGGCTCTTTTGGCGCTTCGTTCAAAATTTTGAAACACAAGCATTCACGTTTAGAGTACTCTTGAACTTTGAGGATTGACCTAAATAGACAACGTTAAATTTGACCTTGTATGTTTGAAAACCTCATTAAATTATCTGCTTCTTTTTGAAATTTTGACACTTGAAAATCCTATTACTACGATTATTTTGGAATGGAGGAGCTAAATTAGAATCTATTTTGTACACGACTACATATGCTATTATGTACAAAATCAGAGCAAAGATTGGTGCCCCCATAATTTAGGTATGATTTACAAATGCCATGATATCAAATTCAAATAATTGAATGGACTTCATGTTGAATTTGATTTTTTAAAACCACCTTAAGTTGAATTTAAATGTATGCTAGTTCATAGGTAGCTATTTATAATGTTCATTGTGTAACTTTCGTATGTATAATGTGCTTTACACACACAACATGAACTATACTCACGTTTATATTCGATTGCTAAAGTGATGCATTGTCTGGAGTTCAAAATACTAACTACTTGGATCAATTGTGTCAAATAATAACATAGACATGCTCAAATTCGATAGAATCTAGATGTCTGATGGATCAATGACCGTTCCTTACGCGAATTGCAAATATCATGATCCCATCCTAATATTTGGATACAATTTATATCTTTAATCAATGTGTACAGCAGTCTTGTACGTGTAGTTTCACTCTCCATCGGTGGTCTCTCACACATGCTCACACACACTCTCCCGAGGTGTCTTTCTCGCACACATGCTCTCGATATAACCCTCCCTCCCTCTCGTAACCATTTACGACTGTTTTCACTAACCTTTATCACAAGCACTCTTCCTCTCGCAAGCATACACACGCACAATCCCCATCGACCCTTTCTATATACATAGACCTGCCTACGTGTCTCTTGTACGCACATTATCTTTAGGCCTGTCTCTCACGCATTGTCTCACACCTCTCTTCTTAATCGACGAGTATGATTCTAGCAGAGCATTTTGTAGGATGCCCCTTAAAGTTAGGTTGGATGAATAGTAATATCAGAGATAAAGGGGTTACCTTAGTCCGAGAACCTAGGTTACAAATCCTAGCCCGCTTTGTCAGTGGACATAGAGTCCTTCACAATTATGCTATCTTTTTCTTGTACGAGTAGTCATCCATGGGTCTCCCTAAATGCGTCATGGGCCGACCAATGTGGCGCAGGACGGAACCGAACGAAGGGCCTCAACTCGACCCACCGGACCTCAACTCGACCCACCGGACCTCACGCGGTGACACACCCTCTGCCCCCACGTCTCGTTATCTTCTCACGCCCACACATACCAACACAGACACCAAACACAAAAAATATATTCTCCTGGTGCCTCTATCCACTCCCCCCTTGCATATACACACTCAAGGGAATCTCTCGTCGTGACGTCATATTCGTCTCTCTCTCTCTAGACCACTCTCATTTCTCGTGCTATCTCTCCCACACCCCCTGTTGGCCCCTCTATCCATGCCTCTCTCGAATACGTAATACACACACATACCTCTCTAGGCCATGCCAAATGCATCAACTACACATTCACACATGTTACATCATGTACCCCATTGATCTAAAAAGACCTCTCTTCACGTTTATTTCGCATACAACATTCCTTTTGAATAAAGTGTGGCCAAAAAAACGTTTTAGAATTTCTACATATATACAACATTACAAAGTTATATGGAGGAGTATGAACGCTTGCATTGCATGGTGCCCACAATGATATTTATTCCGCACTGTGAATTTGTATATTTTTATACTATATATATAGTTAGTCATAATAAAGAGAAACGAAGAGCATCTCTCTCTCCATCTCATACCCCCCCTCTAAGCCCCTTTCACGTACGCACACAAACTATCTCCAGGTCCTCTAAAAGTAATCCCCCATCACATTCACGCATGTTTCATCTTTCTCTTGCGATATATACAGTGACGATCATTGTATTTGAAGCGAAAGCATGATACGTACATTGGACTTCAGAATCCACTCATTACGGTCACCATTTATGTTTTGTGGTTCTTATACAGTCACGGGCTCACCGTACAACTCTGTATTTGCTCACGACACGACTAGTTGACCAGTTAAACGCTCCACGTGGCACCTCTAGTGTTGCATCACATTATCTCACTACCATCGGGCCCACCTGTCGGCTTGTATCTAATCTACATCTACACTCTTATAAAATACTAGCAAGATGCCCATGCATTGCACGGAACATCAAGATGCATTTGTATGAGTAGTTTATCTTGTGGGAGAAAAGGATGAACAAGAGAAGGCCTTATTTGCAAGTGTGGAGAGGGGTGTGGGTATCTTTTTGCAAAATTGCCATAGTTTCCTTCCTATCCGTCAGATATAGATCGGACGGGCTATATTGCAGGATAGCAGGCACACGATCATCACCGAGTATGATTTTTATAAGAGTAGGGATAAAATACACTCTTATCAAAAACAGAGTTGGTGATGATGGTGTGCCTGCCATCCTGCAATATAGGTCGTCTGATTTATATCTGACGGATAGGAAATAAACTATGACAATTTTGCAAAAAGGTACCCACACACCTCTCCACATTTGCAAATAAGGCCTTCCCTCATTCATCCTTTTCTCTCACAAGATAAATTAGTCATACAAATGCATATTGATGTTATGTGCAACGCACGGGCATCTTGCTAGTAAGAATGAAAACAAACGACAAAAAAGATATTGGACGGTGGTTCGAAGTCATGACCGCGGGCACAGCGGACAAGGTGGCCTTGTATTGGTATGCTGAGCCGTCTGTTTCAACACACAGGAGCTGGTGTGGTGATTATACACACACGCACGCATGCACATGAACTGCATGCACGCAACACTCACACGAACACATGCACCCATGCACGCACGCAACACTCACACAAACACATGCAGCCACGCACGCACGCAACACTCACACGCACACACGCACGGATGCATGCACACACCAGTACACCACACCACCAACACACACTCTCATGCTCAAGTGCTCAACCTACACATGCATGCGCACACATCAGGCCCTGACAGACACATACACAACCAGGTGATTCCCTTGCACGGGGTGGAGTCTTGTTGCGCCTGCGTAAATTTGTGTTTATCTGACCTTTTCCCTATGCGAACTGACAGGTGGGATCCACAAGGAACATGGTCAATTTAACTAGTCAACATGGTGCCACGCAGACTATTTGGCCGGTCAACAGAGTGCAATCCGATGCTGAACCGTGAGCAAGTGACCATATAATCACCGCAAAACGTATATAGTGACCGTAATCAGCTTATTCTGAAGTTCGGTGAAGGTATTACGCTTTTCTCTCTGTAGGCCCTCCAAAACTACATCTCTACACGTTCTCGCATGTTACATCTAACAACTATGCAATACAACACTACTACTACACTCTAACACAATAAATCATATGTGTTTTTAGTTTTACTAGATATCATATTGTTACTTAATTATTCAGTTTGCATACATTAAAATTGCCTTTGAAATGTATGGCCAGTATCATATACCGCGTGGGAAAAATCCCGCCCTTTCCTGTTTAATCGGGTTTGTATCGATGGATCGTGCGAAACAGCAAAACTATAGTACTATATGCAGTACAAGTGACAATTCACTGGGCCGTCGCGTCGTGTACTCCTCCGTCGTAAGAGTGGAGAGCTCGCTTTCATAAGTCTTCTAGTCCCTTTCGCCGACATGTGGGGCATCAAGCTACCGGGTCCATGTGCCATACCGGAATATAGTGCAGAGCAGCCGGGGTGAAGCACCCAGTCATGGCGTCGGCGTAGTAATGAGCAATGAGGCGTCAAATCACAAAGCTGCACCTTTCCCGCAGTTAAGTTGGAGGGACGAAGTAATAATGCTAAAAAAAGTTGGAGGGACGAAGCAACCATCATTTCACTCATTGCTGAATCCGCTTCTCCCTCATCTTCTTCAAGTTAACCACGTGTTGCTTCTGCTGTTGTTCTGCATCATGTGGGAAGTGGACCGGGTTGGTAAAGCACTCACACGTGGGACCGCATGTTAGCAAACCGCGAGGACAGCATCCTCTAAAGATAAGAAACCTCCCACGCCATCCGCGCGGCAAAATCACCTTCTTTTTACTAATCTTGATTCTATAATTTTTTAGATCAATATAATTGAGATTTGTATAGATAGCACACAGGAGCAAAACCAAGTGGTACGGTTAAGGGCATCCACAATGTGTAGCCAAATGTGAAAATATATTTTGGCATCGTGGGAACCATTGTGGACGGTGTTGCCAAAGCCAAAAGGATGGAACCGAGGCTCCCTGATTGATTGATTGAAGGAATAGAAAAATGCAACGTCTCTGCTCTTTCTCCCGTGCTTGGACGCATGTACAATATAGAGGACAGAGTCTACCCCCTGTCCCTTCTATCACAAATCACAAAGTAGTGAGGCGTCAAATCACAAAGCACGGACGAAGCAACCATCATTTCACTCTTCGCTGACTCCGCTTCTCCATCGTCTTCTTTGAGAAACCATCTCACCGCACTAAGCTGGACGGACGACGCTATTGTGTACGAGTAGTACTAGTATATTTACGCGTCCTTTGGTTCAATGGACTTCCTGGATGCAAATAAGGCGGTTGTCTCAGCTTGCAGGCGGCACTTGCGAACGACTTACCGTCGTCTCCCTCAATGGTGTTCTCCGTCGAACGCACTTCACCAAACCACAACGTTCGAGATATCATCGACGTCACCGCAATGGGGAAGGAAGTCAAATATAGTTACTACCTCCATTTTTTGTACACAAGGCCAGTATATCAAAATTACAATTTGCAAAAGGCCACTAACACTAATCGAGGCAAAATTGATGGGGTTTGCCTCGTACTAGCAACCAAGGACATTAATATCCCCTGCATGCATGCGGAAGTGAGAAGGTTGGTTTGCATGGCGCTGCATTAATCAAGCGATGAGGAGTGAGATGGTTAGCTCTTTGGGCTTTGGAGAAAAAAATACGCATTAATTGACACATGAAACGAGGATTTGTATCGACTAATCCCGCGAAGGAAAACCCCGCCTTTCTTTTTTAACACTAGTACTCCTAGTACGTAGTACTACGTACTTATCCTGTTTGGGTCTAGGCCTTGCATTGGCATACTTCGCCACACATTTTTGCCAAGCTTGCCTAAAGTTTTCAAAATGAAAAGGAGGTACACTTGCGCACGGCTGTCGTGGTCGCACCGCACCCTCACACGGTCGCTCCTGCACGCCGCGGTGGCACCGCACCCTCACATGCACAGTCGCTCCTGAACGCCGCAAACTCAACCAAGGGAACGCACCCTCACTGACACGTGCTGTCGCATGTGAACAAACCAAAAACAGCCATCCTACCGCTGACACATAATTTTCATTCATAGAGTATGTTTATCCAACCGCATGTTGGGGAGTATCCGTACGGCCCGTGCGGTGGTCTGTTGGGGAAGAAGAAGAGGTGAGGAAGAATGGTTAGGAGACGTAGGATATTCATCCAACCGCCTGAAATGGTAGACTGACCCAAGTCAGGCGACTTGCATAACAATATATGTTTTTACACGGCAAAAGATCCACAAAAACAACAACATAAAGAAAAACTATCACTGCTCGCGGAACGAGACGGCCTCGTCGTCTTTGGCTGCCGGCGCGAACCAGCCGTAGCTGCCGACGTGTGTCTACGCACCGTGGTTGTCCTCGGCCTCCAGCTACTCGTTCACGCGGAGCGTGCGGGCGCTCTGCACGGACGAGAGCACCGTCCGGTTCAAGTCGAGGACGTCTAGTTCCGCCTACAGGAGGGCCTCGATGGCAGCGGCATCCGCACGCTCCGCGTCGAGTCGAGCCTCCGCCGCCCGGTTCAAGTCTAGGACGTCCGGTTCCGCCTGCAGGAGGGCCTCGATGAGAGCGGCATCTGCGTGCTCCACGTTGAGTTGAGCCTCCGCCGCCCGGTTCAAGTCCAGGACATCTGGTTCTGCCTGCAGGAGGGCCTCGATGGCAGCGGCATCCGCGCGCTCCGCCTCAAGTTGAGCCTCCGCCGCCCGGTTCGCATCCACGATATCCGGTTCCGCCTGCAGGAGGGCCTCGATGGCAGCGGCATGCGCGCGCTCCGCGTCGAGTTGAGGCTCTGCCTCCCGGTCCTCCTTTAGTATCGCCAGGTTGAACCGCTGGTCTACCTGCACCATGGGGGACTCTGACGCGGGCACGAAGTCGACGTCCATCGTCTCATACCCATCGGGGGCCTTCTGCGCCGCGACCTCCGCCATGAACATTGGATCGTCTTCCTCCTCCTCGTAGCTTGGCTCCAGAGAACTCGGGGATTGGCCCACCGCAAAGCGAGCCTGGGAACGGAGGTCTCTGGCGCCGACCGCCGCCGCGATTTCTACGCGGCGCTCCGGCGTCAGCATCTTGTAGTACGTGATCTTGCGGCGCACCATGGCTTTCCGGTGAACTAGGGGACGCTTGATGCGGGCTAGGGGATCGAAAGGTGGGGGAAGGGGCTGGAGATTAGGTGTGGTTTTAGGGCAGTGGCTGGCGTAGGCCGAGCAGCGAAGGTTCTAGTGTGAATAGTGGTTCCGGTGACGAGGTCAATCGGTTTTGACTGTACATCGCTCTTGTCGCGTTCGCGTTGTAGCCCGGCACGCTGGACCCTCCACGTCGCTCACCGAATGGAACACGCTTCATCTTGCATTTTCGCTCGCTTGTGGGACCGCAGTTGAGAGCAAACCGACGTCCCTCCCCCTCCCCGCCCGCGTCATTTTATGCGGAGTAAATAAAAACAGAGGGAGTAAACTACGGATGAGGATCCCCTGACGTGGCCGAACCCATTGAGTAACTGACATGCGGGGCCTAGCAAGCATGGGGTCCGCTAATAAGTGACTGAAAGGGAGGGTAAGGCAGGGATACGTATGTGAAAGGAGCTTCCAATGATAGAATTTTCACATTATACATCTCATGTACTATTAATCTTGTCAATAGTCAAATGCGGTTTTGAAAACGCATTAGAGCATGGTTAATAATATAGCCAGTCGATGGCTATAAGGAACTGCCATGTTATCTGTAGCCATCATCTATTATATGCACTCATACAGTAGTGTGGGCTATAAGGTTGGCTATTTCCCGCAAAAAAATTATAAGGTTGGCTATTGTATTAGTACTTTTTCCATCTCCTCTCCATCTCTTTCTTCATATTTATTGTACGTATTTAACTAGGAATGCGTATATAGCTAGGCTCTTGCATGAGAGCTCACTCCCCTTACTTTTTCACATCTCTCTCCTCCACATAGGCCCTATATAAATGGAAGGAGGGAGTACAACTATGAGCACTGCATACTCTAGTACAGATGTTGTCAGTACTCCACTAGTACTATTTGACAGGGAGCTTAAAATTTTTTACTATTGGACTGGCTATACGTGGAGAAATCCTAGTAGGAAGAGCATGCGCGAGAACAAGCACATTCACGTGGTTGAAAACAAATTGGAAACCATCTCGAGTACAAACCTAGGAGTACGTATGAATCTAACAATATTGATTGGGCGTTGTTGAATGTTGATACTTTTTTTTATCAAAGTAGAGATACTTTGAATACACATAAAACTTATATGTAAACTAGAAAGGATAGGAGGGAGTATATTGTACGTTCAAAAACGAAACGAACATTGAATACCCTTTATATATGATTTGCGGATGCTATGATCACCTGTTCAAAATTTTGAATCCGCCTTAGGTGTCACACATGCCCCCACTCGTTCTCTCTCGATTTCATCTCGGGGTCCGGAGATCGATTGAAAGAGGACTAGGGTGGGTACAATATGTTTGCTTCGCTTATGAACATACAATATACTCCCTCTGATCCCCACAGACCCCCCCCCCCCCCGCGCGTCATTTCTATCATAGAAACAGACCAAACCTTTGTCTCCTTGCACGACACGCAATTGATCTATGGACATCAATCGATCTCGTCAACATGTGTCAGGGCATGAACCGAATGGGATGTGAAAACGAAAACGCGAAGCGACACGTAGTGGAGGAAAAGTGAAACTTCAAACGACCCATTTGTTTGTATGCATGTCGGACAAATTACAAATAAACATTGGAAATCCAAGCATGGTCTAGGCCCACATGCGAATGATACTCGGCGGAATGTTCAAATGAGGCATGCGGGAGGATGGACTCGACCGGAGGGCGACATGATCGATGGAGAAGAGGGTTGGAGAGGAATGAGAAATAAGCAAACGCCACATGATTATACTTGAACGGCTCAAATAAACAATACATTGTCTCGCTTGGCCTACATAGTGAAAGGCCTAATGCGCAACGCGGACCACTGATGCTCGAATATGGCCGGGAAAACAGGGAAACTGACATGTGGGGCACACCTGTCGGGACGACGTAGCGCAAACTAGTCCAATGGAGGAGCTGGCCCATGACCTCCTCACTACCGGCAACCGTTCATGTGGGTCGTGGGGGCCAACAACGTGGCGCAACTCCAGCACCGCCTCTGGACACGGCGACCGCGGTGAGTGACTCGCTCATCGTCGCTAGACACGGTCGGTTTCAGTGTGCCGAGGGTGGCGTTAGTGCTGTGGCTCGACCAACAGTATGTTTGGTTTGTGCCCAAGGTTGCCCCATCAAAGCATTGGGTAGCCAAATTTTTGGTTGAGGTTTTGGTTGCCCATGATTTGGCCGACATCAGCAAGAAAAATGAACTAGAGTTGGCTAGAGTTCATTGGCATGCCAAAAAATGGAAACCATCCATTTTTGGGTCATGGCCAAAACCTCAAAAAATGGCAACCATCCAAACAAAGACCAATCTTTGGGTCATGACCAAAATTTTGGTAAGGTGCACTTTGGCCACAATCCAAACACACCCCAACACCCGGCTCGTCGAGGATGCACGGGGCGCCGGGACGCGTCCGCGGAGTGGTGTAGCACGGCCAACTGCATCCTCAGGACCTGAGACCATGCCGGGTCATCTTGCTTTTTCAATGACATGCGTCGATCGCATGTGAGCAAAGGGCATCTCCAACGTTGCCACGACCGCAGCTGACTAACCTGCCACACCAAAAACCCTCGTCCCTCGCGCCGTCGCGCGGTGCGTTCCCAGCTGGCGCCAGCTGCCCACATTCATGCCGTCCGTCCATATGCCGTCATTAAGAGGCTCAGTGCCCAAGGAACCAACTCCGGCGACTTAATGACGCACCAGGACGCTTGGCCTCACCGGAATGCGCTACTTAAAGCGGCAACACCCAACTAACCTCCACACCATAGCGCATCGTCCTCCTACTTGGCACCACATCCGCCATGACCGCAAGCGCGAACGCTCTGCGGGAGAGCTTGTCTTCGGGGATGGAGCTTGAGGTCGCCGCCCTCGCTCAAGTCGCCGCCCTCGCTCAAGTCGCCGCACAAGCAGTGGCCACGCTGGCGGCCGACGACGGGAGCACCGTCAGCCACGCATCCTACTTGCCGCCGTCCAACATCCGGCACCACCGAGGTCGGGGACTCCTCCGAGGATGAGTAGGGCATGGGAGGCGGCAGGGCATGGTGTGCCAACTGGCCGGTCCATCTCCCGTGTTCTACTTTTCCTCGCCGGAGACCGCACCTTCACTTCACGGGTCTTGAACCCCGCCCCCGTACATGGAGATCGCAGATGGAGGACGTCGGCCGCCGCCGTAGAATAGGTTTAGGGTTGGGTTTCTTTTATTTTTCTGTCCTATTAAAGTTTGAAATGTAATGAAAATCTGCCGTGTTTGCATTAATCTCGGCCGGTGTATATGAACTTTCACAATAGTATAGTATATTGTAGGAGTACTAGCAAGATGCCCGTGCATTGCACGGAAGATCAAGATCTTGTGGGAGAAAAGGATGAACGAGGGAAGGCCTTATCTGCAAATGCACATTCACGCATTTCACATTTTTCTACATCTACGGGAACCTACGAAAGGGTTAACGTAAATTGCCTCTCTCTCTCCTCCCCTGATTTTCATGGTGGTGGGTCCCTCCCTCCCCCCAATCTACAATCAACAGCTCACACGTTTCACATTATGTTAATTACGTAACTAGGACTACGTAGGTGTAGCATTACTCGTCCTAAAAAACCCAACTAAGCCAACCTCCCAGCATATCGCGCGGGAAAAGACCCGACCGCGCCATTTTAGTCGGGATTACCGGATTACTAGTAGTAGTATCGATGGATCGCACGAAGCAACAAGTTTTTTTTGAGGGGGCGAAGCACCTAGTTTAAAAGGAAAAAAGGCGGTACACTCACAGCACCCCTGTCGCGGTCGCATTGCACCCCACACACGTTCGGTCCTGCACAAGGCTCACGCAAACGGAACGCGCTTCGGCTTGCCTCTTCACTGACACGTGGGACTGCACTTGGAGAAACCGACCATGCGCCAAACTCCCCCCGCCCACCGCGCGAAAATCCTCCCCCCACCCAAAAATTCCCCCCAAATCCTAGATTCAACCGCCCTCGGCCAACTAGCCAATAATATTCCCCAAATCCCCCTCCCCCCGTCCCCCTCCACTCCATTCGCTCCGCCAAAGCCGCCCTCCCCGCCACGCCGATACGTCGGCGCCGCGATTCGTCGAGGAGACGCACGGCGATCCTCTCGCGCCCACAGTACGCTCTCATAGACTGCCGTCCTCTAGCCGCGCCGCCACCGCTGGTGATGTTCTTGTGGAGGCGCACGGCGGTCAGCGCCGCCACCGCTGGTGACGTTCATGTGGAGACGCACGGCGGTCAGCTTCTCCCATGGTACGCGATTTCTAGACTGAGGCCCCGTGCATGTCGGTGTAGCGCTGAATGTTAGCTGATAGACGTTGTTAATCTCACTGTTTGCCGAAGTAGTTTACAGTCAATATGCTCTGCTTAAGAAGCTTCCTTGCCCTGTTCTGCACTCAATCTGCTTAGCTGAGATGGCATGCCAAGGCCGATTAGTTGCTAAAATATCCTGCCATATATTTATTGTGACGTAGATTGCCATGGTCTAGTAGCCAACTGTTAGGTGAAATAGCTCTACACAGGTTTATACTCGATCTTTGTTGCTGCGATGGCCTTCGATAGTTCGATGGCTGTGTGCTCGGCCTCATTGACTGCTGAAACAGCCTGCCATAATTTAGCACTCAAATCTGTTTGCTGAATTAGCTTTACATATATTTCGTTACTTAGATCTGCTCGTCCAAATATCTTGCCATAGCTTTAGACATCGACCTAGGTATTTTCTTCTAGACTTCATAAAAAAGCATATATGTTTTTCCTGTAATATCTAGTAGAAGAACTAATTTGTATGTCTAATAGATGGACATGACTTGGATAACTTCTGCTCGAAGATTCTCCGTTGCATATGTCGAGGGGGTTGAAAACTTCATGAACTTTATCAGAGCTGAGTACAGTGGTCCGAAATCAGATGTGCTCTGCCCGTGTAGCAGTTGTATGAATTCAGTTACAAGACGCCAGTCAACTGTGCGAAATCATCTACACTTGTATGGGATGTCGGTCACATATACTAGGTGGGTTCATCATGGTGAAGCCGTGAACGTCAATGTTATTGACTACGTGGAAGCAGCAGATCACCATCTTGATGTGCCTGATGCTCAGGTGGAAGAGGAGGAGGAGGTGGTGGTGGCGGAGCCAGTGAGTTTGACCAACATTGAAACAATGCTACGAAATGCTCGTGCATTCCGTGAACTTTCACCTGCAGAAGAAAAACGGTGGGCCCGCATGTTGGAACAATGCAATGTGGCTGTCACCCCAGGAAATAAGCTGTCAGTATTCTCAGCTATGGTCACCTTTCTTCAGGTGAAGACATTTGAGCGGATGACCAACAAATCATTTGATGCGATGTTGGCTGCTTTTCGCAAAGCTTTCCTAGATGCGTCTGAGCTGCCACACACCTACAGTAAAATGAAGAATTTCCTTCGTGCAGTTGGAATTGGATATGATATGATCCATGTTTGTAAGAATAATTGTGTTCTGTTCCGGAAGGATTATGCCAACTTAAGTGAATGCCCGAAATGCAAATCATCAAGCTGGAAAGATGGCGATGCTGTGAAGAGGATTCCTCATAATGTTCTGAGACATTTTCCCATTACACCAAGATTGCAGAGGTTGTTTCATGATGCTGAAACAAGAGAGGATGTACTGTAGCATTCTAGGAACCAGGAGTAACGAGATCAGAATGTAATGAGCCATCCATCACATGGTAGTGAGTGGAAAAGCTTCAACCAGAAGCACGAAAAGTTTGTTGCTGACCCGAGAAACATTAGACTTGGCTTAGCTTCAGATGGATTTAACCCATTCGACCACCAGAGCGCCACATATAGCATGTGGCCAGTGCTTGTTATCGCTTACAACATGCCTCCAAATGTCTGCACCAAAGAATCAAACTACATGATGGCCTTGCTCATCCCAGGTCCAAAAAGTCCTGAAAAGGATTTTGATTTGTTCATGGAGCCTCTTGTGGAGGAACTTCAACAGCTATGGAGGGGTGTTCTCACTCGAGACCTATATAGCAGCCCACCAGCTGATTTCTTTCTGCGTGCTGTTATAATTTGGTGCATCCATGATTATCCGGCTTTGGGCACTATGTCAGGGTGAACGACACATGGTTACAATGCATGTGTTCGCTGTGACAGGAATCCGCTGTCATACGCAATACTTAGCAAGATCTGTTACATTGGACACCGCCGTTTCCTTGCTAAGGACAAGCCGCATCCTAGAAAATACCGAAGACATGTGTTCAATGGAAAGCATGAAAACCGTGATGCGCCAAAGAGGCTCACCGCCGATGAGTTGCAAGTGGAATTAGAGAAGGTCAGGCATATTACACCAGGAAACCATCCTGATAATGGTAGCGGGAAAAGGAAGTGTGACAGGGCAGAAGAGAGATTATTGTTTACCCGTAGGTCCACTTTGTGGGACTTGGAGTATTGGAAAGATTTGGATCTGCGGCATAATCTTGATGTGATGCACATCGAGAAAAATATACATGACAGCATTATCGGCACAATTCTTAATATTGAAGGCAAGATGAAAGATACCTTAAAATCTAGGATTGATTTGACACACTTGGGTATCAAACAGGATTTGCAGTTGCAACATGAAGGTAAACCACGGGATATGGCACCAGCTGTGTACGTCTTGGACAAGGTAAAAAGAAACGAATTCTGCAAGGTCCTGTCACGTGTGAGATTCCCACATGGATTTGCTTCCAACCCTGAAAGGAGAGTCAGTGCAGATGGAGACAAGGTACAAGGGTTGAAAACTCATGACTGCCACGTCGTACTTCAAAGGGTTTTACCTGTTATCCTTAGAGGATTGGGCCGCCCTGACTTATACAGAGTAGTTGCAGAGTTGGGACAATTCTTCAGGGAACTCTGCAGTAGAAATATCAGGATAGATGCTTTGGAGCGTCTTAGAGACAAGATACCAACTATCCTATGCGACCTTGAGAAGATATATCCTCCAGCCTTCTTTGATGTGATGGTGCATTTGGGTGTTCATTTACCTGATGAGGCACTACTTAGAGGTCCAGTACAGTATGGCTGGAGGTACCCTATTGAAAGGCAGCTAGGCACTTTCAAGGGCTATGTTAGGAACAGAGCTAGACCCGAGGGTTCCATTGCAGAGGCCTACATTGCTACAGAAGCGTTGACATTCTGCTCAAAATACATTGAAATAGTTGATCAGCTTAGCAAAGACGTGGATGAAGATAATCCCGGGCTTAATGTTTTTGATTATTCTATTTGAGTTATAGGGAAGAGTCGACAAGAGGACAAACCTGAAGACTTGGACAAAATGGTTTGGTATGTGTTGAATAACTGTCCTGAGATACTACCTTATATCAAGTAAGTGCTAAGTACTGCAGCTTATACATCGTAATCTACTAAACTTGCAGCACATTCTTATATATTTAGATGTTTGATGCGATCACTATGTTGTGCAGCATCTAAAAAAGGAGTTACTGCCGCAAAATCGAAGAAACATTGACAAACTGGTTATGGCAGGATTTGCGAAATGGTTCAAGAGACATGTAAGCTTTTGAATTGCACTGTCAGTTTTTTTAATATATTGAGTACATAAGATGACCAGCTTGTCTATTTTCTAACCATAGGTTAAGAAGATGTGGGAGGATGGGCAGGCAGTTGATGATGCCCTTTACTCACTAGCAATGGGTCCTAATACTCGGGTAAGACATTATGAATCTTGCGTTGTTGGAGATGTGCGCTACAACACCCTTGCACGAGACGAAGGCAGGAAGACACAAAACAGCGCCATCATGAGCACGGATACATATGACAAAGTGACAACTGAAATGTATGCTAACATAACGGACATTGTTCAGTTGCAGTATATCTCCAGTTTCGAGGATCATCGGTGTGTGGTTCTGTTGTGTTGTCATTGGTATAACCTGTTTTCCAGGATCGCAAAACCCAGAGCTGATGATTATTTCAAATCCATCAATGTCAAGGCGGCGTACCAGACCAACGAGCCTTTTATTTTGGCAAATCAAGCAACACAGATATTTTTCTTGGAAGACACATTTGCACGTAGCGATGACTGGAGAGTAGTGCAAAGGTTTGAGCAGAGGAATTTGTTTAATGAAGTTGGACAACAAGATGATGCTTACACTGCTCCTGATGTACAAGATAACACAGATGTTCCTAATATCTTTGAGAACCATCACTTCAATGGCGCCGGCGAAAAGATTGCCTGTCGTGCTGTGGACATACAAGAGTTGATCAAGAAGAAGCCAATGTTTGAGGACGTTGAGGACGAAGAAGAAGATGACACCATAGGGAATTACGGTCCAGACTGATACACATGGCGAAGATGTCGACGCTGCTGCTGCGGATGATGATTACATTGCTTTTGTCGTATTTTCCTGTCAGAAGACGTTTTTTTATCTACTATGTGAAATTGTGTTTGCTATGACAAATGAAACCTGATGAACATGTTGTTTAGTATTTTCCTGTGAGAACATCACTTGTTATGTATGTTGATTTGTGTTTGGTGATTGTATGACGACTAAAACATGATGACATTGTTGTTTAGTTGTACTCATATTTGGCTGTGAAACTTGAATTTGATAACATCGTTTGCTATTGGACTGCAATTTGCTCGACGTCTTTGAATGAGAACAAAGCTGACTCGACAGGTCCTCTGCTAATTTATTTATTTATTACCAAAAGGGCCTCTGCTATTTATTTATTTATGATCAAAAGGGGATACCCCTGATTTCCGTTAATAGAAATCATTAGTTGTTCACAACACTACGCCCAGCCTGCTACACAGGTTTCATTCATTACTAGTTTCAGCAAAGTGCTCATGTCATAGCCACTGAATACATCACGAGTGCTACATACACTGCAAATAAAGAGACAATCATCCTACAGAGCACATCGATTTTGCCCATTATCTTCACAAGCCCTTTCATCTCCTCATTGTTGTCAAGGCCGTTCAGCAGCTGTTGCTTGGCCATGATAAGAGGAACTGCATCTTTAACCTTCTGCTCTGCATCTTCCTCTTCTGCTGTTCCTTCAGTTACTTGTCCAACACCCCAACCTGCTGGTATTGGGATTCCTCGGCTAACCAAATAATCAGCGTAGTTGCACTCCCCCACATCAGCAACTTCCCAGAAATACAAATCACACGATTCTTCCCTTTTCTGCACGAATCAAATTGGAAGATCATCAACCAAACTATTAAAAAATCAGCAACTGAAAGCAGCAGAACAACACTTAAACATATTATTACCCCATGATTCGGGCATTTGTAGAAGACTCGGCCAGGGTTGAGGATTGTGGTTGAGACGCGGCGGATGACTCTGCGTGATTTGCAGCAGTGGCACCACCAACGGCAGCGGGTTGCGATGAGCAACCGACTGCGGTGCGCGTGCTGGCGGGGGTGTGATGAGACCCACAGGCGATGGTACAGGTGGCGACTTGGCGCATATTTGGTTGTTGCCTGCTGAAGAGCAGGTGGACGAGCAGCCAGCGGACATGGTTGCTGCGGCCAGAGCTTCTGATGCTAGGCAGAGTAAGTAGAGAAGAGGAGAAGCGAACGTTGGATATGTCAGTTTCATTACTTGCAGAGTAGCATAGCACCATATATAGTCATAGTCTAGGTTTGTATTCGAACCAGCTACAGGAGCACATCTCTCTTTTTTCTAAACTCAGCAACGTCTCTTTACTGGTACACTAGTTTGTTCTGTATGCCTTCTCAAGTCTTTGATTCCTCCACT
Organism: Aegilops tauschii subsp. strangulata; assembly: GCF_002575655.3. Lineage (NCBI taxonomy): Eukaryota > Viridiplantae > Streptophyta > Magnoliopsida > Poales > Poaceae > Aegilops > Aegilops tauschii. The sequence goes on from NC_053037.3 coordinate 510,290,171, forward strand.
GACATCTGGGACCCACCAGAAGGGCCTCTGTATTTTGCGAAAAAAACGTGCCCCCCGCTGACAGGTCGGACCCACCAGCTATCTTCGCACGCAAGGAAGTGCCTCCTTATTACGCACAAAAAAATGAATACTCCCCCTGCCAGCTGGAACCCAGCATCGTGGGAGGCTGACTTGTGGGCCTACCAAGTTGACGGGGACGGAGGGCTTTGTCAACTTAGTCAATATGAACGATTCTAGCTCCAGTTACCGTACGATGTTCATCCAACGGCAGTAGTGTTTCTTCAACCTCTGGTCTTCTTGCTCTAGCCGCCCAAACCAGCGCCGGTCGTGCCGCGTGATCCTGCCTCCCGTGGCCGGCTGTGATGCTGCGGAGGCCTCACCGCCCCCTACTACTCCCACCGCTGGCCAGGCCATCCCTCTACTCACCCACACCCCCTGTTATTCTGCGGCGACGGCAGCCTCACACCGCAGCCGAACCAGTGAACCCTCATACTCCTCTCCGCGTGGGCATCCACTGCCGCGTCTTCCCCGGCTCCGCGTCATCCCCTTCCTAGGCCTCGCCGTCGTCCACCGCCTTGGTGCTCTCGGCGCGGCGTGATCAATGTGGTCAACGACCGACTTCCATCGGAAGAGTACTGTACGTGGAGAGGCTGACAGCTGGGTCCACGGCCACAACCCAGTTTTTTTTTGTGATTTGCCAAGTAAGTTAAAAAACTTTGTCAGGCCTGTTGGGCTGCAAATCTTTCAAGACAAGGACAGCTTCATTCGGCTGGCCGAGAAAATGGCCTATCAGTAATGAGAAATGGCTGTACATTTTCAAAACACATCAAACCGGCAATTAGTTTCAAATTTCTTTTTTTCATTTCGAGATTTTAAATTGCATTGATTTTTATGCGTGGACAATTTATTGGATTTTATATTGATATACATTTATTTTTAAAATCAGTTTGAATGTGACTCGACATTTCGGGATTAAAAACAGTTCGGACCGCACCGAAATATGCAAAATTTTGTATAATTTTTTAACCGTGGCCACAATATGGGCTGTAATGCTAACAAAAAGAATATGGGCTCCAAAAAAAAACCTTAAGAATTAGCAAATGGGTTGTAAATTATTAGAAATAATGGTAGATGGTCTGTATGATATTTTCCACGGATTTGAGGCTTTCTTAAAAAAAGGTTAACGCACAAGCAGTGACTGTTGGATGTCCATCCAACGGCCGTCGTGCTTCTTCAATCTCTGCTCTTCCTGCTCCAGCCGCTCAAACAAGCGCCGGCGGGACTGCCTGCTCTCTCCTCCCTGCGGCCAGCAGTGCTGCCGCACAGGCCTCACCGCCCCACCGTACTCCCATCGCTGGCCTAGCCATCCCTCTAGTCACCCACACGTACTGTTATTCTCCGGCGACGGCAGACGAACCAGTAAACCATCGTACAGTCATACTCCCCTCCGCGTGGGAAAAAACTGCCGAGTCTTCCCTGCCTCCGTTTCGTTCCCTTCCTAGGCCTCGCCGTCATCCACCGCCCTGGTGCTCTCGGCGCGGCCTGGTCAACGTGGTCAACGACCGACATGCATCTGAAGTGGACTATACGTGGAGAGGCTGACAGCTGGGTCCATGGCCGCACGCAAGGAAATGCCTCCTTATTACGCGCAAAATAATGATTCCTCCACCTGACATCTGGGACCCATCGAAAGGGCCTCTGTATTTCGCGAAAAAAAGTTCCCGCCGCTGACAGCTTGGACCCACCAGCTATATCTTTGCACGCAAGGAAGTGCCTCCTTATTACGCACAAAAAAATGAATACTCCCCCTGCTAGCTGGGACCCAGTATAGTGGCAGGCTGACTTGTGGGCCTACTAAGTTGACGGGGACGGAGGGCTTTGTCAACTTAGTCAATATGCATGATTCTAGCTCCAGTGACCGTACGATGTCCATCCAACGGCCGTAGTGCTTCTTCAACCTCTGGTCTTCTTGCTCCAGCCGCCCAAACCAGCGCCAGTCGTGCCTCGTGCTCCTGCCTCCCGTGGCCGCCTGCGATGCGGCGGAGGCCTCACCACCCCCTACTACTCCCACCGCTGGCCAGGCCATCCCTCTACTCACCCACACCCCCTGTTATTCTGCGGCGACGGCAGCCTCACACCGCAGCGAACCTGTGAACCCTCGTACTCCTCTCCGCGTGGGCATCCACTGCCGCGTCTTCCCCGGCTCCGCATCGTCCCCTTCCTAGGCCTCGCCGTCGTCCACCGCCCTGGTGCTCTCGGTGCGGCGTGGTCAACGTGGTCAAGGAACGACTTCCATCAGAAGAGTAATGTACGTGGAGAGGCTGACAGCTGGGTCCACGGCAGCCGCAAGGAAGTGCCTCCTTATTACGCGGAAAATAATTATTCCTGCACCTAACAGCAAGGACCCACCGGACGGGCCACCGTATTTGGAGAAAAAAAAAGTTTCCCCCTGACTACTGGGACCCACCAGACGGGCCAACGTATTTCGGGAAAAAAAAACTATCCCCCCGCTGTCAGCTCGGACCCACCGGAGGTGCCTCCTTATTACGCACAAAAAAATGAATACCCCCCTGCTAGTTGGGACCCACCTTGGTGGGAGGCTGACTTATGGGCCTACGAAGTTGACGGGGACGGAGTGCTTTGTCAACTTAGTCAATATGAACGATTCTAGCTCCAGTGACCGTACGATGTCCATCCAACGGCCGTAGTGCTTCTTCAACCTCTGGTCTTCTTGCTCCAGCAGCCCAAAGCAGCGCCGGGCGTGCCGCATGCTCCTGCCTCCCGTGGCCGGCTGTGCTGCCGCAGAGGCCTCACCACCCCCTACTATTCCCACCGCTGGCCAGGCCCTGCGGCGATGGCAGCCTCACACTGCAGCCGAGCCAGTAAACCCTCGTACTCTCCACGCGGGCTTCCACTGCCGCGTCTTCCCCGGCTCCGCGTCATCCCCTTCCTAGGCCTCACCATCGTCCACCGCCTGGTGCTCTCGGCGCGGCGTGGTCAACATGGTCAAGGAACGACTTCCATCGGAATAGTACTGTACGTGGAGAGGCTGACAGATGGGTCCACGGCGGCCGCAAGGAAGTGCCTCCTTATTACGCGCTAAATAATTATTCCTCCACCTGACAGCAGGGACCCACCGGACGGGCAATTGCATTTCGCGAAAAAAAACATTCCCCCCTGACTGCTGGGACCTACCAGCTACATCTTCGCACGCAAGGAAGTGCGTCTGGGCAAAACAAAAACCATTCGCCCCCCTGACTGCTGGGACCCACCAGCTACATCTTCGCAGGCAAGGAAGTGCCTGACAGTCGGGACCCACCTGGTCAAAGCGTACGTAGCATTGTCATTCTGGTCGCGAATGTGTATGTACATAATGGTCGATGTAGAGGCGCGCACGTGTCGTAGTAGAGGCGCACGTAGCATGTACACTTACATACAGCGGCCAGTGTGCAAGAAAGAAAATACGGCCACATACGTACAAACGGGCAGGGTCTCGAACGCCTACTCGCGCATACATACGGCTAGGGCTCGTGTACATGGCTGGGTCGGAACGGAGAAACTGCGTCGTCGTCGTGTTCATGGGGAGGCAACCGGCTGGGTCGGAACGGAATGCGTCGTCGTGTTCATTGGGAGGGTTTGGACGGAACAGCCGATGGAAACGAGGCCTGGCGTACCGTAGAATGGAGGAAACGGCCTTGTGTTTGACCGGCCACGGTCGAAACGGGATCCTGTTCATCGGGAGGGTCTGGCATACCACAAAACGGAGGAAACAGACCTCCTACGGTCGAAACGGGGGTCCTGTTGATCGGGAGGGGTGTGGCGTATCGCAAAACGGAGGAAACGGACTTGTGTTGGAGCACTACGGTCGAAATGGGGGTCCTGTTCATCGGGAGGGGTGTGGCGTACCACAAAACGGGACTCCACGAGATACTGTTCATCTCCATCGTCGACCCCCTCCAGCCTCCACGGGCTACTGTTCATCCACCATCGAGCTCCTCCAGCCTCCACCTGCGACTGTTCATCCACGGGCTCTTGTTCATCCAGCCTCGACCGCGCGCTCCTCCACTGGCTACTGTTCAACCAGCCCTTTTCCATGGGCTCCTGTTCAACCACCCCTCCACGGGCTATTGTTCATCCAGCCCTCCACCGTCTACTGTTCATCCTGCCCTCCACGGGGTGGTCCTGTTCATCCAGCCCTCCACCGTCTACTGTTCATCCTGCCCTCCATGGGGTGGTCCTGTTCATCCAGCCCTCCACGGGGTCCTGTTCATCCAGCCCCAACCGGCTCGATCAATAGGGGTCCTGTTCATCCAGAGGCAACACCAAGGGGTCCTGTTCATCCACCCCCACCGGGAACTGTTCATCCAAACCCCCCCAGCAACGCTCACTGTTCATCCAGAGGCAGCATCGATCGGCTTCAGTTAGCAGTAGTAGTGAAGGAATCGCTCGATTGGGTTCAGTTAATAGCCATCGATCGATCGCTCAGGTTCAGTAACGCGTAGCCTGCAGTGCAATCGCTCGGGTTCAGTTAGAGCCCAACGCCTGGCACCCACGCGCGTGCGTGTACGAGAGAAACGCGCATCGCTCGGCCCCGACCACCCACCCTAACCGGGAACACCCCGATGTTTTCCTCGCCCTCGCCGGTTTTTTCGTCATGGATGGCCCAAAGAATGTCATGCAGCTGCGTCTCCGGCCCGCCCAGGACGAAAAGCCCATTTTCTGTCATGATTTTTTGTCATAGAAGTAAGACCACACCACATCTATGATGATACCGGGTTTTGTCACAATTATCGTCATAGAAGTGTCATAAGTATGACAGAAAAAAATTACTTTCGGCCCAAAATGTCACGGATGTGTCTTTTTTTTGTAGTGCTCTCGTTTTCCTCTCCCCCACTTCTAAAACGATTTTCTAAAATCTTTGCCTTTTCTTTCGCCCTTCTTCCGTTCGATCTTGTGTTGCCATGTGCCTTCTATGTGCTTGCATCTTCGCTTGCTAAAAATCTATTGATATGGATCCTCACCCCCTTGCTAATCTTTTTAAGATATCCGATTATGATGAACCAATTGCTAGTGAGTTGTGTGCACTAGATTATCTTTATGAGGTTTTGCTTGAAATCCATGAATATGGAAATTGTGATGAAGTACTTTATGAAGTGATTAATGGTAGATCTTTTAATGAAAACCCTAAGCTTAGGGATGCTAGTTTTGCTATATCCTCTACTTGTTGCAACGATCATGATTGGGGTGATTCTTCTTATGATCTTGAAAATTTATTTAAGCCTCATGATGAATATGAGATTGATAATAATGTTTGCAATAATATTCGAAGTGGGTTTGGAAGAGTGTCAACTTTAGATCCCACATATTTGGAGAATGTTCAATCTTATGAAGTTTTTGATAAAAGTGGGTTTGGAGAGGTCATGATTTTAGTTAATGTTAATCCCACTATTTTGGAAGAGTGTCCACTTTGCATACATGTGGATTGTGTTAAGAATATGTTTTGTGATAGCCATATTGTTGAATTTTCTTATTATCCTACATGTAATTATTATGAGAGAGGAAAATATGGTTCCAGAAATTTTCATGTCACTAAATTTCCTCTCGTTATGTTGAGATTGCTATTGTTTCTTTCTTCTTCCTTGCATATGTTAGATCTTGCTTGTCTTGCTAATTGGTTTTCCTATAAAATTCCTATGCATAGGAAGTATGTTAGACTTATATGTGTTTGTCACGTGTTTCATGATGCTCTCTTTGCACTTCAATTCTTGTCTTTCATGTGAGCATCTTCGAAATCTCAATGCCTAGCTAGGGGCGTTAAACGATAGCGCTTGTTGGGAGGCAACCCAATTTTATTTTTGTTCCTTACTTTTTGTTCCTGTTTAGTAATAAATAATTCATCTAGCCTCTGTTTGGATGTGGTTTTATGTTTTAATTAGTGTTTGTGCCAAGTAGAACCTTTGGGAAGACTTGGGTGAAGTCTTTGCGATCTTGCTGTAAAAAACAGAAACTTTTGCGCTCACGAGATTAGATGCCATTTTTGACTGGAGAGCACTTTTAGGTTGATTCTTTTTGCAGATGATTAACAGAAAAATTCCTCACGTCCACCAATTTATTTAAGAATTTTTGGAGTTCCAGAAGTATTTTTTTGATACAGATTGCTACAGACTATTCTGTTTTGACAGATTCTGTTTTTCGTGTGTTGTTTGCTTATTTTGATGAATCTATGAGTAGTATCGGGGGGTATGAACCATAGAGAAGTTGGAATACAGTAGGTTTAACACCAATATAAATAAATAATTAGTTCATTACAGTACCTTAAAGTCGTGGTTTGTTTTCTTATACTAACGGAACTCATGATATTTTCTGTTTAAGTTTTGTGTTGTGAAGTTTTCAAGTTTTTGAGTAAAGAGCAAGAGCCTAAGCTTGGGGATGCCCAAGGCACCCCAAGGTAAAATTCATGGACAACCAAAAGCCTAAGCTTGGGGATGCCCCGGAAGGCATCCCCTCTTTCGTCTTCGTCTATCGGTAACTTTACTTGAGGCTATATTTTTATTCACCACATGATATGTGTTTTGCTTGGAGCGTCTTGTATGATTTGAGTCTTTGATTTTTAGTTTACCACAATAATCCTTGATGTACACACCTTTTGGAGAGACACGCATGAATCAAAATTTATTAGAATACTCTATGTGCTTCACTTATATCTTTTGAGCTAGATAATTTTGCTCTAGTGCTTCACTTATATCTTTTTAGAGCACAGTGGTGGTTTTATTTTATACAAACTATTGATCTCTCATGCTTCACTTATATTATTTTGAGAGTCTTTTAGAACAGCATGGTAATTTTCTTTGGCTATAAAATTTGTCCTAATATGGTAGGCATCCAAGATGGGTATAATAAAAATTATCATATAGAGTGCATTGAATACTATGAGAAGTTTGATTCCTTATGATTGTTTTGTGATATGAAGATGGTGATATTAGAGTCATGCTAGTTGATTAGTTGTGGATTTGAGAGATACTTGTGTTAAAGTTTGTGATTCCCGTAGCATGCACATATGGTGAACCGTTATGTGATGAAGTCAGAGCATGATTTATTTACTGATTGTCTTCCTTATGAGTGGCGGTCGGGGACGAGCGATGGTCTTTTCCTACCAATCTATCCCCCTAGGAGCATGCGCGTAGTACTTCGTTTCGATAACTAATAGATTCTTGCAATAAGTATGTGAGTTCTTTATGACTAATGTTGAGTCCATGGATTATACGCACTCTCACCCTTCCACCATTGCTAGCCTCTCTAATACCGCGCACCTTTCGCCGGTATCATACACCCACCATATACCTTCCTCAAAACAGCCACCATACCTACCTATTATGGCATTTCCATAGCCATTCTGAGATATATTGCCATGCAACTTTCCACCGTTCCGTTTATTATGACACACTCCATCATTGTCATATTGCTTTGCATGATCATGTAGTTGACATCGTATTTGTGGCAAAGCCACTGTTCATAATTTTTCATACATGTCACTCTTGAATCATTGCACATCCCGGTACACAGCCGGAGGCATTCACATAGAGTCATATTTTGTTCTAAGTATTGAGTTGTAATTCTTGAGTTGTAAGTAAATAAAAGTGTGATGATCATCATTATTAGAGCATTGTCCCAGTGAGGAAAGGATGATGGAGACTATGATTCCGCCACAAGTCGGGATGAGACTCCGGACAAAAAAAAGAGGCCATAAAAAAAGAGAAAGAAAGGCCCAAATAAAAAATGAGAGAAAAAGAGAGAAGGGACAATATTACTATCCTTTTTACCACACTTGTGCTTCGAAGTAGCACCATGATCTTCATGATAGAGAGTCTCCTATGTTCTCACTTTCATATACTAGTGTGAATTTTATAGAACTTGGCTTGTATATTCCAATGATGGGCTTCCTCAAATTGCCCTAGGTCTTCGTGAGCAAGCGAGTTGGATGCACACCCACTTAGTTTCTTTTGTTGAGCTTTCATACACTTATAGCCCTAGTGCATTCATTGCATGGCAATCCCTACTCACTCACATTGATATCTATTGATGGGCATCTCTATAGCCCTTTGATACGCCTAGTTGATGTGAGACTATCTTCTCCTTTTTGTCTTCTCCACAACCACCATTCTATTCCACCTATAGTGCTATGTCCATGGCTCACGCTCACGTATTGCGTGAAGATTGAAAAAGTTTGAGAACATCAAAAGTATGAAATAATTGCTTGGCTTGTCATCGGGGTTGTGCATGATTAAATACTTTGTGTGATGAACATAGAGCATAGCCAGACTATATGATTTTGTAGGGATAACTTTCTTTGCCCATGTTATTTTGAGAAGACATGATTGCTTTATTAGTATGCTTGAAGTATTATTGTTTTTATGTCAATATTAAACTTTTATTTTGAATCTTATGGATCTGAACATTCATGCCACAATAAACAAAATTACATTGAAAATTATGTTAGGTAGCATTCCACATCAAAAATTCTGTTTTAGTCATTTACCTACTTGAGGACGAGCAGGAATTAAGCTTGGGGATGCTTGATACGTCTCCAACGTATCTATAATTTTTTATTGTTCCATGCTATTATATTATCTATTTTGGATGTTTAATGGGCTTTAATATGCTCTTTTATATTATTTTTGGGACTAACCTATTAACTGAAGGCCCAGTGCCAGTTTCTGTTTTTTTTTGCCTATTTCAGTGTTTTGCAGAAAAGGAATACCAAACGGAATGAAACCTTCGCGAGGATCTTTCTTGGAACAACCGCAATCCAGAAGACTTGGAGTTGAAGACTGGAACTCCGCGAGGCGGCCACGAGGTAGGAGGGCGCACCCAGGGGTAGGCGCGTCCCCCACCCTTGTGGGCCCCACGAAGCTCCACCGACGTACTTCTTTCGCCTATATATACTCTTATACACTAAAAGCATCAGAGAGATCCACAAAACCACTTTTCCACCACCGCAACCTTTTGTACCCGTGAGATCCCATCTTGGGGCCTTTTCCGACGATCTGCCGGAGGGGGAATCGATCACGGAGGGCTTCTACATCAACACCATAGCCTCTCCGATGAAGCATGAGTAGTTTACCACAGACCTTCGGGTCCATACTTATTAGCTAGATGGCTTCTTCTCTCTCTTTGGTTCTCAATACAAAGTTCTCCTCGATGTTCTTGGAGATCTGTTCGATGTAATACTTTTTGCGGTGTGTTTGCCGAGATCCGATGGATTGTGGATTTACGATCAAGTTTATCTATGAATAATATTTGGTTCTTCTCTGAATTCTTATATGCATGATTTGATATCTTTGCAAATCTCTTCGAATTATCGGTTTAGTTTGGCCTACTAGATTGATCTTTCTTGCAATGGGAGAAGTGCTTAGCTTTGGGTTCAATCTTGTGGTGTCCATTCCCAGTGACAGTAAGGGCAGCAAGGCACGTATGTTATTGTTGCCATCGAGGATAAAAAGATGGGGTTTATATCATATTGCTTGAGTTTATCCCTCTACATCATGTCATTTTGCTTAACGCGCTACTTTGTTCTTATGACCTTAATACTCTAGATGCATGCTGGATAGTGGTCGATGTGTGGAGTAATAGTAGTAGATGCAGAATCATTTCAGTCTACTTGACATGGAGGTGATGCCTATATTCATGATCATTGCCTAGATATTCTCATAACTATGCGCTTTTCTATCAATTGCTCGGCAGTAATTTGTTCACCCACCGTAATATATGCTATCATGAGAGAAGCCACTTGTGAAACCTATGGCCCCCGGGTCTATTTTCCATCATGTAAGTTTCCGATCTACAATTCTAGTTTCCTATTTATTTTATTTTGCAATATTTACTTTCCAATCTATACAACAAAAATGCCAAAAATATTTATCTTACTATCTTTATTAGACCTCACTTTTGTGAGTGACCATGAAGGGATTGACAACCCCTTTATCATGTTGGTTGCAAGGTTCTTGATTGTTTGTGCAGGTACTAGGTGACTTGCGTGTAATCTCCTACTGGATTGATACCATGGTTCTCAAAAACTGAGGGAAATACTTACGCTACATTGCTACATCACTCTTTCCTCTTCAAGGGAAAACCAATGCATGCTCAAGAGCTAGCATACATCATGAAGCGCGGTGAGTCGAACTCGATGGCGGTCGGGATGACGACTTCGGCTCCATAGATGAGGAAGAACGTGGTGAAACCGGTCGACCGGTTTGGTGTGGTGCGGAGGCTCCAGAGGATGGCTGGCAACTTGTCGAGCTAGCTACCGGGTGAGCGGACGAGCGGCTCGACAAGCCGTGGCTTGATGCTGAATAGGATGAGGCTGTTGGCCCGCTCGACCTAGCCGTTGGACTGCGGGTGTGCCACGGAAGCCAGGTCGAGGCGGATGCCGGAGACGGAGCAGTATTGCGCGAGTGCGCCTTTGGCGAAGTTGGTGTTGTTGTCCGTGATGATGCTGTTCGGCATGCCGTAGCGTACCGCGATGCCTTTGATGAACCGGACGGCTGTCGGCCCGTCCAGCATCTTGATCAGCCGTGCTTCGATCCACTTGGTGAACTTGTCCACCGCCACCAGCAAATGCGTCATTCCGCCTCGAGCGGTCTTGAAGGACCCCACCATGTCGAGTCCCCAGACCGCGAAAGGCCAGTCGATCGGGATGGTCCGGAGTGCTGAGGCCGGCTAGTGGCTACGCTTGCTGAAGCGTTGGCATCCCTCGCACTGGAGGACAAGCGACTCGGCGTCTTGGAGGGCCGTGGGCCAGTAGAAACCATGGCGGAAAGCCTTGGCCATCAGGGACCTTGAGGCGGCGTGGTGCCCGCACTCGCCCTGGTGTATGTCGATGACGATCTCAATGCCCTTGTCTTGCTCCACGCAACACTGAAAAACGCCGGTCGAGCTGTGCTTGACGAGCTCGTTGTTGATGATGTTGTAGGCGGACGCCCGGCGCTGCACTTGCCAGGCCTCGGTCTCGTCCATGGGGAGAACCCCGTTCTCCAGAAACTCTGAGATGGGCAGAGCCCATGATGGAGCCGTCACTACGGCAAAGATGGCCACCATGGCAGGTTCCGGGACGGCGCCCCCCCGGCCGGAGGCAGCAGCCCCCGGGTCGGGGACGGCGGCGGCCGCGTTGGGGATGATGGCGGCTGGGTTGAGGATGGTGGCGGTAGCTCGAGGGAGCGGTAGCTTGCCATGTTGGAGTCGTGGGCGCCCCACTCGCCGGAGCACTGCTGCACCATCAAATCTGAGTTGCTGAAACACAGAATGCGCCGGATGCCGAGTTCCTTGGCAAGCCGGAGGCCATGTGAAAGGATCGAGAAGAGGTGTCTAGAGGGGGGGGGGTGAATAGACTCTTAACAAGAAAAAGTTGCAGTTTTTAACTTCTTCAAGTTGAGGTGGAGTTTTAGCACAAGTTCAAACATTCACAATACATATCAAGAAAGCATGACAAGAGTATATGAGCAGCGGAAAGTAAAGCATGCACTTTGCAAGAATGTAAAGGGATGGGATTGGAGTGTGCAAACGCAATTGGAGACACGAAGATTTTTGGTGTGGTTCCGATAGGTGGTGCTATCGAACATCCACGTTGATGGAGACTTCAACCCACGAAGGGTAACGGTTGCGCGAGTCCATGGAGGGCTCCGCCCACGAAGGGTCCACGAAGAAGCAACCTTGCCTATCCCACCATGGCCTTCGCCCACGAAGGACTTGCCTCACTAGGGTAGATCTTCATGAAGTAGGCGATCTCCTTGCCCGTACAAAATCCTTGGTTCAACTCCACAATATTGACGGAGGCTCCCAAGTGACACCTAACCAATCTAGGAGACACCACTGTCCAAAAGGTAATAGATGGTGTGTTGATGATGAACTCCTTGCTCTTGTGCTTCAAATGATAGTCTCCCAAACACTCAACTCTCTCTCACAGATTTGGATTTGGTGGAAAGATGATTTGAGTGGAAAGCAAGTTGAAGAAGGCTAGAGGTCAAGATTCATGTGGTTGGAATGGAATATCTTGACCTCAACACATGAGTAGGTGGTTCTTTCTCAGAAAATGTATGTTGGAAGTGTAGGCATGTTCTGATGGCTCTCCTCATGAATGAAGAGTGGGTGGAGGGGTATATATAGCCTCCACACAAAATGTAACCATTACACACAAATCACCAAACTCGGTGGGACCGAATCAGAAGACTCGGTCAGACCGATTCAGTTCATAATGTGAGCGTTAGGCATTTCGATGGGACCGATGTGCTAGGGTTAGGGTAAAACCTCATCTTGGTTTGACCGATGACACAAACTCGGTGGGACCAATTTTGGTAAAGAGCTAACCACAGAGTTGGTCAAGCAAACTCGGTGAGACCAATTACAAATCTCGGTGGGACCGAAATAAATGCAACAGGCACCAGAGAGTTTGCAAGCCCATCTCGGTGAGACCGGGATCCCATCAGTGAGACCGAATTGATTAGGGTTTGTGGTAGTGGCTATGTCAGATGAACTCGGTGGCGCCGGATATAAAGTTTCGGTGGGGCCAAGTTTGACTTTTGGTTTGGGACGTATGTGGATATGAGAAAGTGGTTGAGGGTTTTGGAGCATATCACTAAGCACTTTGAGCAAGTAAGCCATTAAGCAACACCTCATCCCCTTTTAATAGTATTGGCTTTTCCTATGGACTCAATGTGATCTTGGATCACTAAAAGTAAAATGTAGAGTCTTGAGCTTTTGAGCTTGAGCCAATCCTTTGTCCTTAGCATCTTGAAGGGGTTCCACATCCTCTTGTCCACGCCACTCCATCTGTTGAACTTGTCTGAAATACACTAGATGAAAACATTAGTCCAACAAGAGATATGTTGACATTAATTACAAAAACCACCCAGGGAGCACTTGTGCTTTCAATCTCCCCATTTTTGGTAATTGATGACAACATACATCAAAGCTTTAGGTAAATATAAAGAGAATAGCAAGTAAAGCTTTGTAAGGACATGTAACATGCATAGGCTCCCCCTACACGTATGCAATCATGTAAATAAGGAATATAAGAGCATGTGAAAGCATAGACATGAGAGAGCAAGCAATGAGTTACATGTATCTTGGCTATATGCATCAGAGCAAATGATATGAATATATGAAGTGTAACCTCATGTTCATGATTCCTTCTTGCAAACAATATGTACATTAGCAAGAAATCTTCATGCACATGAGTGTGATGCAAATACTTACCTTGTGGTCTTGAGATGGCTTAGGAAGGGATGAACCTGAGTAAACAAGGTTAGATAACACAGATACATCTACTAGACAGAGCAACAAAAGAGCCACAAGAGTACCAAGATTGGGATAACATGTAGAGATTGAGTACTGGGTACTCTATTGAATACAAACATGTTCCCAAAGGTAAAAGATATGCAATGAATCCAAAGACTTCCTTACCTAGCAGTCTTTCTCCCCTGAATCTTATATTGGATAATGGAAGAAAGTGGGGAAACAGAATCAGAGCAGAACAAAAACAGATCAGATCACAGAGACATAACATAGACATGTCTTTCCCCTCTTAAAGACATGTGACTTCTCTCCTCTTGAACACCAAGCATCCGGGGCATGTGATTCCTCTCTCCCCCTGTTTGAAGCATTCTCTCATTAAGATTTGATGTGAACTCTCTCTCCCCCTTTGACATCAATTTCCAAGAAGGGATCTTCTGGAGTGTGAGTCAAAATAGGTTTGGTCCTTGAGTCAGAGAGCAAAGCAGCATATAAAATGTGATGGTGGTAGAGGACAAGAATCATTGAGTGGAGCTGGAACAAAAGTGCAGGAACAAGTGGCAAATTTTTTTTTCTGCAGTGAAATCGGTGACACCGAGTTGTGTTCTTCGGTTGCACCGAACGGGTTCGGTTGGACCGAAAGTGACAAACCGGTGGGACCGAGTTCAACACAGAAAAAGAACAATAGTCACCTCAGCTCACTAGGCAAATAAGATCTCACAAAGATTCGCAAGGAATTAACTGAAGGATTTGTAATGAATTGGATGCAAGAAATGCAGAACAAAAAAAGAAAATCTAGACGAAGTTTTTTTTTTGAAAAAGAAGGGGAACAAAATGTAAGGAACAAATGCACGAACTTAGAGAAACATTAGAGAACTTCATCTAGAATTGGGCGGTGACAAAGTCACCTATGTTAGAGTATATTGACTAAGGAGTCAAGTGAGAACACTTGATCATAAGTCATACTCATCGTTTAAGCTCAAAATGGGGTTACCATTTTTCGTCTAACCATTTGATGTGTTCTCATCTTGTTGAGTTGCTTTGACCCATGTCTTGGGGTAAAGCTTCTCTAAGATGGAATAACATACCTTGGGTGGTGGTGTTGATCTTGATCATGTAGTTGAACTTGTGTGAGTTGCTCAAGGTTGATGTAGCTCATCAAGAATTGGGAGCACCACTTGGATTTGAGTTCATCTACCTACATGGGTTAGTCTTGCAAGGAAGAGCACTTGTGTATCCAAAATGACAATCATCAAATTTGATGCCAAATGAAATTTATATATAGAATTTGTCAAAGGATATGTTGAAGGGGTTTCATGCTTCCTTGTCTTCAACCACCACGGTGTAGGGACTTGGTGATGTAGAGATTGCTCAAGATGTGAGTGAGTTGCAATCCCATTGAGGGAGTCCTGGACTAAGGGGTCCTCGGGCATCCGGCCTGTTGTCCATGGGCCGGACTGATGGGCTGTGAAGACATGAAGGCCGAAGACTGTACCCGTGTCCGGATTGGACTCTACTTGGCGTGGAAGGCAAGCTTGGCGACCAACTATGAAGATTCCTTCTTATGTAACCGACTCAATGTAAACCCTAGATCCTCCCGGTGTCTATATAAACCGGAGGGGTTAGTCCGGAAAGCAGATACACATTACCACAGTCATATAGGCTAGACTTCTAGGGTTTAGCCATTACGATCTCGTGGTAGATCAACTCTTGTAACACTCCTATTCATCAAGATCAATCAAGCAGGAAGTAGGGTATTACCTCCATAGAGAGGGCCCGAACCTGGGTAAACATCGTGTCCCCCGTCTCCTGTTACCATCGATCCTAGACACACAGTTCGGGACCCCCTACCCAAGATCAGCCGGTTTTGACACCGACATTGGTGCTTTCATTGAGAGTTCCACTGTGCCGTCGACGAAAGGCTCGATGGCTCGCCTCATCCTTAAAGACAACATCACCTCCGGGGGAGCTCTGGCCCCTGGCCAAACCCTCCGGCTCGGCGGCTTTACTATGATCGCCCGTTCGGCCGTTGAGCCGACGATGACCTCTCGGGCCATCGAAAACCCTCTTCGCATCAACTCCGAGCAAATGGATCCGGCAGAGTTTTCTTCTTTGAACAAACTCCTAGATTGCATAGCCGCTTTGGGAATCGCCACAGACTACGATCGGATCGGGCCTAAAACCGATCAAGGAGAAATCAAGGCCCCACCGGCCACCCACCAGATTGCGGTAGTCGTGGAATAGGACAGCAAGTCTTCTTCTATATCGAAGACGGACTATGTTCGGATCGCCGTTCAGGAAGAGCCGGATACTCACCCGCGAAAGGATTCGACCAGCCCTCCGAACATAGCATCGGACGGTGGTCCTAAACAATCAAAAGATATTCCGGAACCCGGATTGTTAAGCCCGGAAGGTCGTCAGACTCCCGATAATCGGTCAGGTCGGGGTTCGGATTTAATTCCACCCACCCACCCGGACATATACGCTCTCATGAGCATAAAACAACAGTCTCAGGAAACGGTCCACCACTTCTGGGCCAGATTCCTCCTTGTCAAGGACAAGGCAAAAGATTGCCGTGACGAGGACGCAATACCAGTGTTCTGCAACAATTGCACGGATGAAGGAATCCTCAACGCCATCAATCGCCGCCGCATACTGAAATTCGCTGACTTAGCAACCATAGTACAAAAGTACAGCGCGATGGAGAGCGCCTGGAAAACTCAGGCAGCTCACTGGAAACCGTCAGTCCCAACTCAACTCCCCCTACAGGCGAAAAGGGCGCACCCTCGTGGCACGCCCAGTCCAACAATCAAGAAACACAAAACCACTATGCGGCACAACACCATTCTGGAGGGGTGGCTCGATGGCCCATGCAAAATACCTACAACACCAGATACAGTGGCAACCCACAGCCTTAGAGCATGCTGGATACTACGACAGGTAGCCAAGTGCGGCAAGGACATCCTTATCAAGGATGACCCAGAACGGCATCCCCCAGAAGACGATAACTCAAGAGTATTGACGGTCTTTGAGACATTCGCTTCGAACAACAAGCGCAAAAGGGCACTTCGCGAGCTCGCCGAAGTCTGCCAAATTGCTGTAATAAACCCCTGGAACGACACGGCAATAACATTCAACGCCGGTGACGAACCAAAGTACAGAACAGTCCGAGCGCCAACCGCGTTAGTCCTCAGTCCCATCGTGGACGGGTTTCGACTCACCAAGGTCCTCATGGAAGGCGGCAGCGGACTAAACCTCATTTCTGAGGACACACTCCATAGAATGGAAACAGACACAACCTTCCGAGGAATTATTCCCAGTCGGGAGGCATGGTGCACGGGCAAAATCACACTTGACGTAGTATTCGGCACGCCGGAGAACTATCGGTCCGAAGAAATAACTTTCCAAGTGGCCCCTTTCAGCAGCGGATATCACGCCCTGTTGGGGCGGGATGCTTTTTCACGCTTCCAGGCCATACCCCATTACGGGTATATGAAGCTCAAAATGCCAGGACCAAACGGTATAATCACTCTCGTCAGTGATCCGGACATAGCACTCCGCGCCGAAAACAAAACTGCATCACTGGCCCTGGAGGTGCTATCCGAAGCCCTCGCGGCTGAAGAGTTAACCGCACTGCGCTCCACTGTGGACAGGGACGACGTGATTCTCGACAAATGCCCCAAATCCACCTCCTTCAAACCAGCAGACGAAATAGTCAAATTCCAGGTCCACCCAACGGACCCCAAGAAGACAACATCTATCGGAGCTTAAATGAACCCAACAGTTGACGCCGCACTACGAGAATTCCTGTGCGAAAACTGGGACATATTCGCCTGGCACCCTTCAGACATGCCAGGAATCCCACGCGAGCTGGCCGAACACAGCCTCAATATATTAAAGGGATTTAAACCGGTTAAGCAAGCACTGCGGCGCTTTTCCGAACCCAAGCGACAAGCCATGGGGGAAGAGCTGGCCAAACTCATCGAGGCCGGATTCATTAGAGAAATCAAACATCCGGACTGGCTGGCAAATCTGGTGATGGTACCAAAGAAGGACAAATCCTGGTGCGTGTGTGTCGATTTCAAAGACCTCAACAAGGCTTGCCCTAAGGATCCCATTCCCCTCCCCCGCATTGATCAAATCATTGACGCCACTGCAGGACATGACTCACCGTGTTTCCTCGATGCATATTCCGGATACCATCAAATCAAAATGAAGGAGTACGATCAAGCCGCAACAACATTTATCACCCCATATGGGCCATTTTGCTTCAACACCATGCCTTTTGGGCTCAAGAACGCCGGCGCCACATACCAACGCATGATTCAAACATGCCTGGAGAAACCTATCGGCAAAATGGTAGAAGCTTACGTCGATGACGTCGTCATCAAAACTAGACATGTCGAAACACTAATAGACGACTTACGTCTTACGTTCGACAACCTCCGGGCATATGACATTAAGCTCAACCTGGAAAAGTGTGTCTTCGGCGTCCCCGCTGGCAAACTGTTGGGCTTCATCGTTTCCAATAGAGGAATCGAAGCAAATCCGGCTAAAATACGAGCTCTGTCACAGTTGGCTACACCAACAGACCTCAAACAGGTCCAAAAACTAGCGGGATGCGTGGCAGCACTAAGCCGCTTCATCTCCAGATTAGGAGAAAAGGCACTACCACTCTATCGCCTCTTACGGCTCACTGATAACTTCGAATGGACAGACGCGGCGACTACCGGACTGGAGGAAATAAAAGCCCTCCTAGCAAGCAACCCAGTCCTGGCCTCACCAAACACCGGCGAGCCCATGTTGTTATACATATCGGCAACACATCAGTTGGCGAGCGCCGTGCTCGTCATCGAACGAGAACAGGACGGACACAAATTTCCGCTCCAAAAACCAGTATACTACGTATCAACTGTACTCACACCGTGCAAATCCCGGTACCCCCACTACCAAAAGATAGCATACGCGGTCTTCATGGCATCCCGCAAGCTACGACACTACTTCCAGGAGTGTTCCATCATGGTGGCTTCTGAGGTCACACTCAATGACATAATAAACAACCGTGATGCCACGGGACGGATCGCCAAATGGGCCATAGAGTTACTTCCATTCGACATAACATACAAGCCACGATGAGCCATCAAATCCCAAGTACTGGCCGACTTCATCGCCGAATGGACAAAGGCCGAACTCCCTAAAGAGTATGGTGCATATTCCAATTGGGTCATGTATTTTGACGGCTCCAAAATGTTGGCAGGGCTGGGAGCGGGAGTCATATTAACATCCCCCACTGGAGACGTCGTTCAGTATGTACTCCAGATATTATACACAGACTCTAACAATGCAGCCGAATACGAGGCCCTACTGCATGGTCTTCGGATGGCCGTAACCATGGGCATCCAATGCCTAGGGGTGCGTGGGGATTCAAACCTCGCAATATCTCAAATAAACGGAGATTTTGATGCCAAGGATCCAAAGATGGCAGCTTATCGTAATGCCGTCTTAAAAATATCGGCTCAGTTCGAAGGGCTCGAATTTCATCATGTCGCCAGGGAAAGCAATGAAGCAGCGGACGTCCTTGCTCGCATCGGCGCCAAGCGCGACCCTGTCCCACCCAACATTTTCCTGGAAAGGCTTTTCAAGCCATCCGTGGTATGGCAAGGGGAGGGCGGCAACAACAGTCCAGATCCGAACACAACCTCAAATCCCGAACATACTGACAGTACCGGGGGCTCAGCCACCGAAATAACACCGTTGGCCCATCTCATTATGGCAGTCATTGCCCCATGGACCGAACCATTCTTGGCCTACATTAATAGGAAGGAGCTTCCCGAAGACCAGAATGAGGCTCGCCGCATTGTCCGGCGTTCGAAGGCCTACAAGGTTCACGGCGGAGAGCTCTACAAGAAAAGTACTACCAGAGTACTTCAAAGATGTATCTCTGAGGAAGAGGGGTGGCAGCTTTTAGCGGAAATTCACGCTGGTCTTGGCGGACACCATGACGCAGCTCGGACCCTTGTTAGCAAGGCCTTCCGCACTGGGTTTTATTGGCCGACAGCCCGAGCAGACGCGCAGGACCTCGTCCAACGCTGCGTCGGATGCCAACTCTTCGCCAACCAAAGCCACATGCCCCCAACCGCTTTGCAAACTATCCCCATTACTTGGCCTTTCGCGGTCTGGGGACTAGATATGGTCGGACCTCTTAAAGGGGGAAGCCATAAGGAAAAATATTTGCTGGTCATGGTGGACAAATTCACTAAATGGATAGAGGCTAAACCAGTCAAAACGGCTGAGTCCGGCCCGGTGATAGAATTCATATCCAGTGTTGTGCATCGTTATGGTGTCCCACACAACATCATCACCGACAACGGCTCTAATTTCATGGCCGACGAGGTAAAAACCTGGTGTACTAATCTCGACATTAAACTTGATTACGCCTCCGTCTACCACCCGCAAACCAACGGTCAGGTTGAACGAGCCAATGGTCTTATTATGAGCGGCATCAAGCCCAGACTAGTGCGGTCTTTGAAAGAATCAGACAAGCACTGGGTTGAGGAGCTCGACTCCGTACTCTGGGGGCTGCGGACCACGCCCAACCGTACTACCGGATACCCACCTTTTTTCATGGTGTATGGCGCAGAGGTTGTTTTGCCCTGCGATATTATTCATCACTCACCTCGAGTGCGTATGTATGAAGAGAGACAAGCCGAGCTAGATCGGCAGGACAGCCTTGATGCCCTGGAGGAGGAGCGCGATGTCGCAAAGGCCCGTTCAGCATTTTACCAACAGCAGGCTCGAAAATACCAAAGCAGAGAAGTACGGGCCAAGACTTACAATGTTGGCGAACTTGGTCTACGCCTGCCGGAGAAGAAAAAGGACAAACTCAAGCCCAAATGGGAGGGTCGCTTCATAATTGACGAAGTTCTCACCGGAGGAGCGTATCGTCTTCGTGATGCATCAGACAATCGCCTCGAGCTGAACCCCTGGAACGCGGCCAGACTCCGAAGATTCTATGCCTAGCGCCGAACTCCTTGTTCGTCTCCTGCTCTCCTGTAGTTTCCGTTATTTTTTCTATCTTTTCCGATTACTTTTTCCTTCTTCACTTTTTAGTTTTGGTACGGCTAGACCGCACACCCCTAACACATACATATTTAAAATATGTATGTCCATTATACCTGGGGGCTTCTTGGACAGAAGCTTTTTATTATTATTCCTCGAGCATCAAGCTCTTCACATATGAGTTCTTCCATATGTACCTTTTCTTCGCCACTATATGCATCAATATGACTTAAGTTTTGGCCAAGCTGGGTTACCTGGCTCCTGTGCTTATGCCCTACGTTCCCGTTAGTTCGGCTAGGGCATAAAAGGAGCACCTCTGTGATTGTTACTGCCGGGTCATCCGGATGTGTACCTCAGACTGGGTGAAGCCGAAAGCTAGCGTTCTTAAGGGAATATTCGGTCGGTGAATTAAAGACGTTTTTGCAATTACTCCATTGGTAACCCCCAGAAGTTACATACACTGTGATTTTTCGATCACAATTCAGACATGTACATTAATACATGCACACCCAGGGAAAGGAACCCTTAACGGAACTATTCTCTCTGGAAGATGTTTCTTACGATCTCACTGTAATATAACATAACTAGCAGAATACAACTTGTCTGTTCAAGCAAATATGACCCCTACGCCTTGTTTTCCAGGCATACCCCGGTCTATTCAGCCGTGAGGGTATTCGGAAACACTCCGCACCCTTGGGTCCAGAGGTTGAAGCGAAAAGGTCTGCCATGACAAATGCTATACAATTCAGCTAGAATTACATAGGGTAAGGAAAGTACATAGTCACTTGGACTCAAACACTTCCCCCTCTATACCGTCCAACAGGCGGTCCAACTTACAATCCTGTTGGGAATATTTGGCGGCCACCTCTACTTGGCCATATACTAAACTAACGGGAATTTCTTCCCCATTTGACCCTAGCGGTCCAACCCGGGCCATGTGATTCGGATCCAGCTTGGTATATTGTGTTTTCACCATGGCCCAGGCCTCTCTTGCACCCTCTCGGCAGGCCGATATCTTCCATAGTCGGATACGCCGCCGCGCTCCCTTGAACAGCTCTATAAGCTCCTCCATACTTCCTGGAGGGGAGGCGGATGGCCATAAGGCTTTGGCCACGCTACGCATGGCTAGCCGAGCATGCTCGTGCACTTGTGACAGCCTTTGCAGCAGATCACTTGATGATCCGGACACCTCCTCTTCAAGACAACCCGTCAATATACCTGCAACCATGACTATTTCAGTCCCATTTATCTCTGATCTAGTTCAAAAATAGTTCGGACACATACTGAAGATACCGCCCCGCAGCTTTTTGTTCTCCTTCACGGAATCGGCTAGCTGGGCTCGAACATCTTTCAACTCTTCACCCAATGTAGTGTTGGAATCCTGTAGCTTGTTTTTCTCGTCTCTGACGCGGGTCAGCACACGCTCGCCTGCGGCGTGTTGCCTTTTCGCCTCTTTTTCTCCCTCTTGGGCAATCTTCAACTTCTCTTCAAGTTGATCAGACGACCCTATTATGCGATCAGCAACAGCATTAGCACAGTTGGTACACAATTATTGTTCCTCGTTGGAGGGGAACATTACTAGAAGACGACTTCTTGACGTTTTCCCGTTCGGCGGTAGCAGCTTTTAGCTGCGCCCGACACTGCTCCAGCTCTTGGGCTAGCAGGCCATTCTTCTCTGCAAGGACCTGGTTGTTCAACGATCCTTAAATCAGTTGTGCCAACTGCTTTTAGTCTCGGGGGCTACGGGCATATGGTTATCCTTTTTTGGACAAAGAAAACTTACCCGCACATCTGTCAGATATTGCCTCGTGGCTTTTCTAAACCCGTCTCGAGCAGCCCGGATGTATGCGTCGCCCGAGCTAAAGGCATTGAATGCCTCGTCCGAGAACTTGGGGTCTCATAAAACAGCCCTGCAGCACCGATGATTCATGACGCTCTCTACCTCCGAGTTGGTGACAGACATATTGTCCGAACCCTCGGCCGAAGGGCAGTCCGGCGTTGTTCCTAGATCGGCCCCCATCTCCCCGACTGGATCTAAATCTTGGTTGTTGGGAGTGCAGCCAGCCGGGCCCCCGGATATAGTTCGGCGAACCTTTTTCCTGTAACCAAACAAACGCACAAATCACAGTCGGGTGCGGCCGCTGAAAAACATATTTTTCCGTACCTCCTCAATGAAGGCCCGGCTGCGTTTTCATGGGCCTTCCTCTTCGAACGCTTGCCCGGCGCAGGAACCGGTCTCTTCAGAATCGCCGAACGCCTCCCCTGTGGAGCACGATACAGTGTGGTGGGTGAGGCATAATAAAAGCACCATTTTAGAGAAGGTGTT
The DNA here is from genome assembly GCF_002575655.3 of Aegilops tauschii subsp. strangulata. NCBI lineage: Eukaryota > Viridiplantae > Streptophyta > Magnoliopsida > Poales > Poaceae > Aegilops > Aegilops tauschii. The sequence continues at coordinate 510,312,840 of NC_053037.3, forward strand.
TCTGGACCACTTACATGTGAAGCAGGAAGAAGGCCAGGGTAGTCGGCGGTGATGGCCACTTCTGTGCCGTCATAGCTCGCCTGGTAAAATACCCCCTCTGCAAGTATCACGAATATGTCCGGATCCTCTTCAAACCCGGGGTCAAGCTCCCGGTTGCGGTTCTCCGGCTGTGGGGCGGGACTATAAAGTCCATCGATGACCTTCCACTAGTGCTGTCATAACAGACGGATTTGAAATTTATCAAAAATAATCCGGAAGTGAAATGAGTGAAACAGAGGGGTTGAGGCTTACCCAACTGGGAGGATTATACATAGAATACCCATCTCTGCGCTTAATGCGAAGAAATTCCTCTTCTTCTCCTTTAAACAACTCGGCCAATATCTTGGCCAGAGCGACGGAGGTGTCCGGGCCTTTCCGGCCACAGCGGGAGGCGTCATCCTCTCCGTTATAGTGCCACATTGGTACCCTCTGTATTGAAGCGGCCGAACCCCTCGCACTATGGAAATCGCCATAACTTCGACTATTGTAAGTCAGGACTGAGCGAGCGTCTTTATCTTGCTCAGGAGCTAACGAACTTCCGCGCTGTCATCCTCTTCAAGACTCCGGGGACGCCAACTGTGGCATTTCTTCAGCGGAACACATGCGAATTCAGGAAGACCCTTTCGAACCGGGTCAGGAAATGCGACGTCCTCAATATAGAACCATTCGGAAGGCCATTCTTCAGATGCCTTCCTTTGTGTGCCGGACAGATATCCGGTATCGGCGATACGCCATACTTCGGCTCCGCCCACTTCAAATATTGACCCTTCATGATTGCGCGGGACAAGACAGAACAATTTCCTCCACAGCTCAAAATGGGCTTCAATGCCCAGGAATAATTCGCATAAAGCGACATAACCCGCAATGTGCAGAATGGAGGCAGGGGTGAAGTTGTGCAGCTGGAGGCCATAGTATTCCAGAAGACCTCGGAGGAACGGATGGATGGTAAATCCGACGCCTCTTAGTAGGTAGGGGATGAAACATACTCGCTCTCCCCCGGATGGATTGGGAAAGTCCTCTGCCTGAGTCTCACCGTTGAAGAAGTCTAGCCCCGCTCGAACAGGAACTAGGTCTGCAGGAGGAAGAAATCCCTGCGTTTGCAGCTTCGTCAATTGGCTGTGGGACACTGAACACCTCTCCCACTCGCCTTTCCCTGGGCCGGAACGGGTGGAGGAGCTGGGGACGCTAGCCATCTGGAATGGTTTCTCTTAAACAGTCTCCGGGGATTTTCTCTGCGTGGTGCCCAATGGAACTAGGATCCAATCTCTTTAATAGGCGCTCTTCCTTGCATGGGTGGGGTGTTATCTGCAAAAATACCCTGACCTTCCACCTTCGCTCGACGCGTGGAAGACGAAGTTATTTAACGCGCAGAAGCCGAGGGGAGCGACATTGGATCAATATGGCTGAATACATTACTTGGAGATCATTAAAGGAGGAACCCGCCTTGCAATGCCGAAGACAATTTGTGTGCCGAACACCTCGCTAATGAAGACTGGTTCGGGGGCTACTGAGGGAGGCCTGGACTAAGGGGTCCTCGGGCGTTCGGCCTGTTGTCCATGGGCCGGACTGATGGGCTGTGAAGACATGAAGGCCGAAGACTGTACCCGTGTCCGGATTGGACTCTACTTGGCGTGGAAGGCAAGCTTGGCGACCAACTATGAAGATTCCTTCTTATGTAACCGACTCTATGTAAATCCTAGATCCTCCCGGTGTCTATATAAACCGGAGGGGTTAGTCCGGAAAGCAGATACACATTACCATAGTCATATAGGCTAGACTTCTAGGGTTTAGCCATTACGATCTCGTGGTAGATCAACTTTTGTAACACTCCTATTCATCAAGATCAATCAAGCAGGAAGTAGGGTATTACCTCCATAGAGAGGGCCCGAACCTGGGTAAACATCGTGTCCCCCGTCTCCTGTTACCATCGATCCTAGACGCACAGTTTGGGACCCCCTACCCAAGATCCGCCGGTTTTGACACCGACACCCATGGATTTAGATTCATCCAAGTACCTACAAGGGTTAGATAGCATGCAAGGGTACAAATGTATCCAAGACATATGATCATCATCATAAGAGAAAAAGTCAAGGATTAGTCATAGGCTCATGCCTTGCATGTATCCAAATGGAGTTCCTACTCCAAGTTTGAAGCATCAATGATGTTCAATTCACCTCTCAAATGGCAAAAGACTTTCTCATCAAGCGGTTTGGTGAATATATCCGGCAATTGCTTATCGGTACGAACATGCTTAAGATCAATGCCCCCTTTAGCAACATGATCTCGAATGAAATGATGATGAACTTCAATATGCTTAGTTCGAGAATGTTGCACGGGATTGTGAGCAATCTTAATAGGACTCTCATTGTCACACAGCAATGGAACATGTTTCACATTGATCCCATAATCTTTAAGAGTTTGGGTCATCCAAAGTAATTGAGCACAACAGGAACCGATGGCAATGTATTCCGCTTCGGCAGTGGATAAGGATACCGAGTTTTGTTTCTTGGAGGACCAAGACACAAGAGATCGACCAAGAAATTGACAAGTACCCAAAGTGGACTTTCTATCAACCTTGTCTCCGGCATAGTCCGAATCGGAATAGCCAACAAGATCAAAAGAGGACCTCTTAGGATACCAAATGCCAAAATTTGGTGTATGTATTAAGTATCTCACTATCCTTTTCACAGCCTTAAGATGACATTCTTTGGGGGCCGCTTGATATCTTGCACACATGCACACACTTAGCATAATGTCGGGACGGGAGGCACATAGATATAACAATGATCCAATCATAGATCGGTAAACCTTCTGGTCAACCAATTTGCCATCCTTAGTCAAGTCAAGATGTCCACTAGTAGGCATGGGAGTTTTCATACCTTTGCTTTCTTGCATGTTGAACTTCTTGAATAAGTCCTTGGTGTACTTTGTTTGAGAAACAAAGGTGCCCTCCTTAGTTTGCTTGATTTTCAAACCAAGAAAGAACTTGAGTTCACTCATCATAGACATATCAAACTTCTTCGACATTAGCTTCACAAACTTTTCACTAAAATGAGGGTTAGTAGAACCAAATATGATATCATCAACATAAATTTGGCACACAAATAATTCACCATTAACCCTTTTAGTAAAAAGAGTAGAATCTATTTTTCCAATCTCAAATCATTTCTCAATAAGGAACTTGGTCAAGCATTTATACCATGCTCTAGGAGCTTGTTTAAGACCGTAAAGAGCTTTGTGAAGTTTGTAAACATGATCGGGTTTATTAGGATTGACAAAGCCGGGAGGTTGTTTAACATAAACTTCCTCCTCAATTTCACCATTTAGAAAAGCACTTTTAATGTACATTTGGTACAAGGTGATATCATGGTGATTAGCATAGGCAAGTAAGATGCGGATGGACTCAAGTCTAGCACCGGGGGCATATGTCTCACCGTAGTCCATACCTTCGACTTGAGTGTAGCCTTGGGCGATGAGACGTGCTTTGTTGCGAACGACTTGACCATCTTCGTCTTGCTTGTTGCGAAACACCCATCTGGTACCGATGATGTTGTGGTTGTTGCTAGGCTTCTCGACCAATGTCCACACTTGATTTCTCTCAAAGTTGTGTAGCTCTTCATGCATAGCATTTATCCAATCCGGATCTTCCAATGCTTCTTCAACCTTCATAGGTTCAATGCTAGAGATGAATGAATAATGTTCACAAAAGTTAGCCAAACGAGTTTTAGAGCGAGTGATTCTCCCGGTTTGGATATCATTGAAGATTTGTTCGACGGGATGGTCTCTTGAGAATCTTGCTCGAACTCGTGAGAGCTTTTGCTTGGTCGGGGTGGAACATCTTCTTCATCATCTTGTTCTTCTTCTTGGCCTTCCTCATTGTTGACGTTGTCGTTCTCTTGTCGTGGTGGAGGAGGAGGTTGATGAGGTTCATCTTGGTGTACTTCCTCGTTTTCTTCATCTTGATGTGTCCCACTTGTGGATGCTTCCATGTCAACTCTTGGTTCACCTTGTCGTGAGGTAGAAGCTTCCACTTGGACGGACGAGGTACTCTTCTTCACCTCCATTGGACGAATCTTGCCAATAGACAAGTCTTGGATTGCTTTCGAAGGGTCTTTGTCTCCTACATCAATTGGCAATTGCTCTACTTGCGAGCCATTAGATTCATCAAACTTCACATCTACCGTCTCTTCAACCTTTCGGGTGAAATTGTTGTAGACATGGTAAGTGTGAGAGTTTGAGCCATAACCAAGTAGGAAACCCTCATGAGATTTAGGAACAAATTTAGAACGACGATGCTTATCAAGAATGTAACACTTTGAGCCAAATACTAGAAAGTATCCAACTTGGGGTTTGTTACCGGTGAGGAGCTAGTATGCCGTCTTGCCGAGTAGCTTGTGAAGATACAAGCGATTTGTTGCATGACAAGCCATCTCAACCGCTTCCGCCCAAAAGTGTTTTGGAGTCTTGTACTCATCAAGCATCGTTCTCGCCATATCAATAAGAGTTCGGTTCTTCCTCTCAACAACTCCATTTCGTTGAGCGTGTACGTAGTCGAGAACTCATGTGAAATCCCCTCTTCGTCAAGAAAGGTATCCACATTTGCGTTCTTGAACTCCGTTCCGTTGTCACTGCGAACCTTCTTGATCTTCACTTCAAATTGATTTTGGGACTTCCTAGCGAAGCTCTTGAAGATCTTTTGAACCTGCGATTTATCATCAAGAAAGAACACCCACGTAGATCTTGAAAAATCATCAACTATAACTAGACCGAATGAGTTACCACCGAGACTTTTGTAGGCATTGGGACCAAAAAGATCCATATGAAGTAGCTCAAGTGGTCTTCTCGTGGTCATGATGTTCTTCACGGGGTGACTTCCTCCTATTTGTTTTCCTGCTTGACAAGCACTGCACAATCTATCCTTGTCAAATATAACATCTTTCACTCCAAGGATATGATTACCTTTAATAAGCTTATCAAGATTTCGCATGCCCACATGACCTAACCTTCTATGCCACAACCAACCTTTTGAAGATTTAGCAATAAAGCAAGTTCTAGGTTGAGCCTTTTTAGTGAAGTCAACAATGTAAAGATCACCTCTACGTATACCGGTAAAGACCATTTTATGATTATCTCTACGAAACACTTGGCAATCTACTTCAATAAATAAGACATTGAAACCAAAGTCAGCAAGTCTAGATACGGAAAGTAAATTGTAGCCAAGAGATTCAACGAGCATAACATTTTGTATGGAGCAATCATGTGAGATGGCCACCTTACCAAGGCCAACCACCTTACCCTTTGAGTTATCACCAAAGGTGACATACTTTCGAGGGCCGTCGTTTTCAGCAAGCTCGCGAAACATGTCCTTATCTCCGGTCATATGATCAGTACATCCACTATCAAGGACCCATTCCTTTCCTCCAGCCATGTAGCCATGAAGATTAGCCATAAGACCAAAGTGTCTCATAGACTCATCGAGATCGAAGTCACTATCATCATCCTCATCATAGTATCCATGTTCAACATCATCTTGTGATGGATCAATTCCTAGAGAGAGTGATTCATTAGATAAATGATCATCACAATAATCATCTATATGAATTCTAATGACTTCAGAGATGATATTGCTAATGATTCCAACATCCACTATAGGAAACAGCTACTTTGCCATCTGCCACGGTGCACGGCAAAGGCTCGAAAGGCGGACGACAAAGACCTTTGCCGTCAGCCGCGGACGGCAAAAGGCTCCGGCAAAGAAGGCTACGGTAAACAGCTGCTTTGCCGTCTGCTTCCTGGCGGCGGACGGCAAAGAGCCTTTGCCGTCTGCGGCGGACGGCAAAGAGGTGGACGGCAATAATTGCGCTGTCAGTCCGTTAAGTGGCTAACGGCAGACCTTTGCCGTCCGCCGCGGACGGCAAAATTTCTCTGGTCTTTGCCGTCCGCCTTATGATGTCATCTACACGTCACTAGATGGCAGGTTCTTTGCCGTCTGCCACTGATGGCAAAGTACAGGTTCATTGCCGTCTGCCACGGACGGCAAAGTCTTTGCCGTCTGCCACTGTAGGCAAACTGACCAAATGGGTCATCTCCCAAGAAGCACAGTTGGCTGCCACGTGGCTTCTTTGCCGTCTGCGGCAGACGGCAAAGAGCTCTTTGCCGTCGGTGGCAGACGGCAAAGAGCCTGCATATTGTCTGTTTTTTCTGTTTTTTGTTAAATCCCACAATTTGCACAGAAAATATATATGACATATAGATATATTTCACAGGCATTCATCACATAAACAAGTTCATACATCATTTCATACATAAACAAGTTCCATCCATCATTTCATACATAAACAAGTTCCATCCATCATTTCATACATAAAGAAGTTCCATCCATACATAAAGAAGCACTCCATAGCTAAGGTGACTAGAATGAGAAGACAAGAATGAGAAGACAAGAAGAAGAAGAGTAGAACAAGCACTCCATCCAGCACATAATGAAATCTGCAAAATGGCAAAATAAGAAAGTTAGAAATGGGTCATTTTTGAGGTAACTAAGGTGAAATGGATCGTTTTTGAGGTAACTAAGGTGAAATGGATCGTTTTTTAGCTCACTTAGGTCAAATGGATCGTTTTTGAGCTAACTTTGTTGAAATGGATCGGTTTTGAGCTAACTTTGTTGAAATGGATCATTTTTGAGCTAATTTAGTTGAAATGGATCTTTTTCAGCTAACTTAGGTGAAATGGATCATTTAAGAGCTAATTTAGGTGAAATGGATCGTTTTTTAGCTCACTTAGGTCAAATGGATCGTTTATGAGCTAAATTAGTTGAAATGGATCGTTTATGAGATAACCTAGGTAAGATGGGTCATTTTGGAGTTAACGTAGGTGAAATGGACCATTTTAAAGCTAACGTAGGTAAAATGGATCATTTAGGAGCTAATCTACGTAAAAGGGGTCATTTTTGAGCTAACTTGGATGAACTACATCATTTATAAGCTAACCTAGATAAATGGGTCATTTTGGAGGAAAATAAGCTAACTCTAGGTCATTATGGTAAGCATATAGGAGGAAATAAAGCTAAGTCTAGGTCTTTATGCATTTGTTAAGCAAAACACTAGAGAAACTTACCGTGATCAGGGAGGTGTAGGAGCGGGGTGGCTAGTGCCGCTACCTGGAGAAGGATCGTGCGATGCGTTTCTGGAGTTAAGCTGCACCAAAGATCATTTCCAATGTCTCGTTAGCATTACGACACTCAAATGTTAAGACTACCAAGTAGTGTCCATTCAAACTAAACTCACCGTGCTCCCAGGAGCAATCACTGGCATCGGCGGAGCGGGCTGACCGGACTTCTCGCACACAGACTGCACATTTGGTTTTCAGAACAGAGTCATACTAGTTAGTAATGAGACTCAAATGTTAAGACTAGCAAGTAATCTGCAGAAGAAACTTACCACAAGGAGCTCGTACATGGCCCTTGCCTGCATGTCATTCCGTGCCCTCTCCTCCTCCATCATGTTTCTCGTCCTCTCCTCCATCTCCCGCTGCCTCTCCGCCGCCTCCGCCAGAAGTTTCTCTGTTCTATCTCTCTCAGTCTGTATAGCAGCCTGCAACACCACTCACATGACCATTTGTAATCATTGATGGAAGCACACACAATGTAATGGAGAAAGATAACTGAGTACGTATCACTAACCTTGATGGCGAGTTGCACTGGCCGTTCACGAGGCCTTATCTCAGGAGCGGAGCTCGACTGGCGCGCCTTGATCTCCGGGAGAGTGCTAGGACAACGGATAAGTCCATCTCCAATGGCTATGGAGCCATGGGACCTCCCGCCACCAGATATCATCACCAGCTCTGGATCAATGGGACCCTGGCTCGGGTTAAAGTCCTCCCCTTTCCTCGTCTTCCCCTCATCTCTATATCTCACGAGCTTGTTGTGGGAGGAGATGTTGGTGAAGTTGTTTGCGTCATCGAGGTCAGACTGAGAGAAAGCCTTGACTTTCTTGAAAGAGCCAGTGTGGGCCATGGCATACAGGTCATACACCTCTGGCACCTTATCCGCCTTATTGTGGCGTGCCTGAAAGAGAGAAACAATGAAAATTAGTAATTAAAGGGCTCAAGCTAGCATGATGAATGAATTGCATGAATCATATAGCAAACCACATACCCAGTTGCGCCCGAACTGATATAAGTTGGAGCTGCCTTGATGGTGTGGCACACCTTCCATTTGGGCACATTTGTCCTTGGCCTGGTTGTGGAGGGCTAGCCATTCTTGTGAGCACCACTCATCGACCAACACCTCCCAACAATCCATCCGATCCGCACACCATCTCGGAGGCGCCTAAGTTAGCAAATAGAAACTTGAGCGCTACGGCTAAGAATTACTAAATGAAGGAACTTAAGTAGAAGGCCTTAAGAATTACCTTCATGTACTGCTCCTTACTCAGGAACATATCGCGGCACGCCGGCTTGGTCTTCTTGATACCACGCAAGGCGTAGTAGTCTCGAACAGCCTGCACCCGAGCCTCGTGCCGTAAGTTCTGGAGTAGGCGCTTGCAGACGTTCTGGATAACATTTGCGCTGTCCTCCTCGTATCCCTCCTCACACCTGTAGAATGTCTGCAATCAAATGAGACAATATTGATTAGTACAATTAATAACTAGCTAGTTGAAGATTTTGAAATGTGTAAAGGAGAAATTACCCAGAACGTCCCGATCACCATGTCTGCCCTCGTGTCGCACAAGACACCGTCGATAATGACATCCGGCGGGGCCGGGGCAGCCACGTAGTGCTCCCAGCTCAACCCAAGCTCTGGAAGCCGACCCTCACCAGGCAACGTGACAAACCCCGGGAAGTTTTGCCGGCAAAGAACTCCAAGGACGGAGTTGGGCCGGCGGACACTATGATGGTGGTCCCAACCCCTGCAGCATGACAAGGCCAACGCATTAGTTATTTGAAGAAACGTGAATGCAGAAGGTACAAAAATATTAAATGCACTTACGTACCTCTCCCCATTAGGGAAGATCAACCACCTCTGCTCGCGGGTCGCCGGCACGGACGGGAGCCGTGTAGCACCATGCTGGTACACGGTGCCACCCTCCTCCTCAAGATCAGTCGACTCCCCGCCATCACCAGCATGGCCACTCGGCTCCTCGGGCTGATCCGGCCAGGTACCCCATCCGGACGTGTGCTCCTCCGGGGTCTCGTGGGCCGAAGGCCAGTCGACCCGAGGCTCGTGGGCCCAAGACCCGTGGACCGGAGTCCGTGTAGCCTCCTCCTCGGACGAGTCCACCCTAGCAGTCACGTGCTCGGGTGAAACAGCTGGGGGTGGCGGCGAGGAAGGTGCCCTAGCAGTCACCGTACCTCCTCTCCCGCGACCACGTGCCCCACCTCCTCTCTTCCTACCTCGTCCCCTGCTGGGCACCGCGGTCGACGAAGAAGGGCCCGGCGGTGTGGACATACTGTCCAGCAACGCTCGGCGGAGAGGTACGTCTGGAATCGAAGACCTCAGACCACGCGCCGAGGAAGAAGGGGCCTTGGCGCGCTCCCGACCAGCGCCCACCATCTTTCAACACCTGCCATGACAAACAGTAAACGAAATTAGTACAACATAAAAAAAAGACCGACATGAATAATAATATGTGTATCACTTAAGTGTATCATCATCAAGTACAACATTAAAAAATTTAATACCTGACACTACTAATAATCTCGATCAGTATCATCAATAAATGCATAATCATCATCATCACTATAATCAATGACGGGCTCATAGGGTTCAGTGGCATCAACATGTGCAAGGCCACCTTGACGTAATCGGTGAAGCAATGACAGGTCATCCGCAGCAGTAACCTCTTCTTGTTCCGGCTCTTCTTGTTCCTCCTCTGGGGTGATGTCGGATTCACTGTCGCTGTCTACTTCAATGTTTTGGGGTGAAGTATAGCGGTTCTTGAAACGCTTTTTGGAAAGACGTGTCTCTTGGAAGAATTCTCCTTCATATGTGTCTGGGTTAATGTGAGGTTCATAATCCTCTTCCTTTGGGGGAGATAGTCTAGCACGTGGTGGCACTTCATAAACGACATCCCAACCTTTCAGATTTGGATTAGTTTGGCAGGCCCACGGTAGATAGAATACTTGGGTCGCCTGTTGAGCCGTAATATAGACATCAGGAACATCTAAATGGGTGCTTTGGTTGATTTCAACTAGCCCTATATGGTCATGAGTCCTTCTAGTCTCCTTCGGCTGAAACCAATAACATTTGAAGACTACGACATTCGGTGGGTTTTCACCATAGAATAGAAGTTCATAAATTGCTTCAACTCTCCCATAATACTCGGTACCTCCTTCGCCGATAGCAGATACACAACAATTTGTAGACTTTCGGTCGGCCATAGATAGCTCTTTGCCATAGGTACGAAAGCGATACCCGTTGATGTCGTATTTGTCAAATGAACGGACCTTATAGTCAAAACCATTAGCGACTTGTCTCAATTCGGCGTCCATAGACTCTGAATTAGCCTACAAGTTTAATATGAAAGGATTGTTGCATTACGCACAAATTAGCGAATGAAACCGGGATAGCCGCCTACAAATTAGCCTACAAGTCTAATAGAAATTACCGTTTGTTTGAACCAAGAGATGAAACCGGGATAGCCGCCTCCTTGCTTTGCGAGAAGCTCATACTCTTCGACAGAATCCTTTTGGATCACCGCTCCATACGAGAATAAGGCGACGTATCGACTGTATGAAATATCCAGGAATAAGAGCAGTTCAAAGGAAATAGAAGTTGCGAAACTATGTACCGAGAACTTACTCGATGTACGGCCGCACTTCTATCAGGTTGTTGAAGATATACAACGAAATGGTCCGCCATTGTTCGTTATCCAAAGATACTGGATTTGAAACACTGGCTGGTGCGAGATTCCCTTTGAATAGGCTGAGGTTGGATCCACCCTTTTTAGGGTCGTCAGCATTGTACCGAGGCTTCGGATTATGCAAATGACGATTTTTGGCTTCGTAGTGTGCTGTCACGAAGTTTGCCGCCTCCTCAGTGATGAATGCCTCAGCCATCGATGCTTCAATTCTACGTTTATTTTTACATTTTTGTCGAAGCGTCTTCTGCATCCTCTCAGTTGGGTAGCACCAACGATTTTGCACGGGCCCCCCCAATCTTGCCTCGGTCGGGAGATGCAAAATAAAATGTTGCATTGGATTAAAGAAGCCCGGTGGAAAGATCTTCTCTAACTTGCAGATCAACTCCGGCGCCAACTCTTCCATTTCTTCTAGCACGCCAGGCGATAGTTCTTTCGCACAAAGAACACGGAAGAAATAGCTGAGTTCTGCCAGTACTAGCCATTCATCCTCAGGGATGAAGCCACGCAACATCACCGGCATTACCCGCTCAATCCATATGTGCCAATCATGACTCTTGAGACCAAATATCTTCAATTTATCAAGACTGGCTCCCCTCTGTAGATTCGCTGCATACCCATTGGGGAACATCAACTGCATTTTCACCCACAAGATAATTTCCCTCATAGCTGGCCTTCCAAGATTGAACCATGCCTTTGGCTTCGTCCAGTTCTGCTTTCCTTTCGGTTCTTTCATGTTTTGTAACGGCCTATCACATAGCGCCTCCAGATCGACTCTAGCCTTAGTATTATCCTTTGACTTCCCATCTATGCCGAACAATGTACCAAAAAGTGCCTCGGCGTATTCTTCTCAGTGTGCATCACGTCGATGTTGTGTGGGCAAAGGAGGTCTTTGAAGTAAGGCAGATCCCATAAGCATGTTTTGTGAGTCCATGTCGGGGTGCCGGGTCGGGGTCGGAGTGCCGTGTCGGTGTCGGGGTCGGGGTGTCGGGTCAGGCTCGGGGTCGGGGTGTCGGGGTTGGGGTCGGCGTCGGGGTCTCGGGGTCGGGGTGTCGGGGTTGTCGTGTCGGGGGTCGGGGTGTCGTGTCGGTCTCGGGGTGCCGTGTCGGGGTCGGGGTCTCGGGGTCGGGGTGTCGGGTCGGGGTGCCGGGTCGGGGTCGGGGTGCCGTGTCGGTGTCGGGGTCGGGGTGTCGGGTCAGGCTCAGGGTCGGGGTGTGGTGTCGGGGTGTGGTGTCGGGGTTGGGGGGTCAGGGGGTCTTCTCATTCTTCTACTACTTCTACTTCTTCTCATCCCCCGTCTTCTTCTTCTTCTTCTTTCTCCTCCTCCTCCTCCTCCTCCTCTTCTTCTTCTTCTTCTTCTTCTTTCTCCTCCTCCTCCTCCTCCTCCTCTTCTTCTTCTTCTTCTTCTTCTTCTTTCTCCTCCTCCTCCTCCTCCTCCTCCTCCTCCTCCTCCTCCTCCTCTTCTTCTTCTTCTTCTTCTTCTTCTTCTTCTTCTTCTTCTTCTTCTTCTTCTTCTTCTTCTTCTTCTTCTTCTCCTCCTCCTCCTCCTCCTCCTCCTCCTCCTCTTCTTCTTCTTCTTCTTCTTCTTCTTCTTCTTCCCCCTTCTACTTAACCTAAACCTAAACTAAAAACCTAAACTAATTAAAACTAAACTAATTAAACCTAAACTAATTAAACTAAATAACCTACACTAATTAATTCTAAACTGAAAAAACTTAAACTAAAAAACCTTATCTAAACAGAAAAAAACAAAAAAACAGAAGAAAAAAAGGGATCGAGGGGCTCACTGTGGGGGGCGGCGACGGGTCGGGGAGGGGCCGGCGACGGGGGGCCGGGGCGGGGCGGTGGAGGAGGCGGGGCGGCGGGGGGCCGGGGCGGGGCGGTGGAGGAGGCGGGGCGGCGGGGGCCCGGCCGGCGGGGGGCCGGGGCGGCGGGGGGGGGGGGCGGGCGGCGGGAGGCCGGGGCGGGGCGGTGGAGGAGGCTGCGGGGGGCCGGGACGGCGGGGGGGCGGGGCAGCGGTGGGGCGCGGGGCGGCGGGGGGGGCGGGGCGGGGGGGCGACGGGGCGGTGGGGCGGCGGGGAGCCGGGGCGACGGGGCGGCGGGCGGCGGCGGCGGCGGCGGGGTCGGAGGAGAAGGGCGCGCGAGGACGAAGTGAGTAACGGGCGGGGGGGTGGGTGGGGGCCACCACACTCTTTGCCGTCTGCCAGCGGACGGCAAAGATTCTTTGCCGTCTGCTGGCGGACAGCAAAGAGGTGGCTGATGGCAAAGAGCTTCTTTGCCGTCAGCCTTTTCTTTGCCGTCCGCTTACGTGTAGCTGATGGCAAAGAGCTTATTTGCCGTCAGCTAGCAGACGGCAAAGAGCTGGCAGATGGCAAATTAGCTGATTCCAGTAGTGATCTCCTTTGGCACGCGAGAGATTAGTAAGTTCAAATAGACAATCACCAAACCTAGGATCATTGGAATTCATCTTACTCAAGGCAATAGACTTATGAAGGATCTCATCTAAGTTTTGCAAGGAATAGTTTGGAAATCGTTCCTCAAGAAATCTCCATATAGTGTAGGCACAATCAAGAGTAGGTAAGCTAGCAATCAAATTTTTGGGCAATCCTCTAATGATAAGATTGATAGTTCTAATATTGCGAATCATGTCAAGACCCTCATCGGCAGAGGGATGCAAAGGATCAACATGAGGAGCACAAGGGCTAGTAATGTACTTGTTCAAGTGATATTCATTGAAAATCTCAAGCATCTCATTTTTCCACTCATGAAAGAACTCTCCATCAAGTATAGGCACTCTATGTCTAAGACTCCCCAACGTAGACACATCCATCTTCCTCCAAAGGTGTTTAAACCAAAGCAATGGAGACCAATGCTCTGATACCAATTGAAAGTATCGAGAAGCGGTGTCTAGTGGGGGGTGAATAGACTATTAACAAGAAAAAGTTGCAGTTTTTAACTTCTTCAAGTTCAGGTCGAGTTTTAGCACAAGTTTAAACATTCACAATACATATCAAGCAAGCATGACAAGAGTATATGAGCAGCAGAAAGTAAAGCATGCACTTTGCAAGAATGTAAAGGGATGGGATTGGAGTGTGCAAACGCAATTGGAGACACAGAGATTTTTGGCGTGGTTCCGATAGGTGGTGCTATCGAACATCCACGTTGATGGAGACTTCAACCCACGAAGGGTAACGGTTGCGCGAGTCCATGGAGGGCTCCACCCACGAAGGTCACGAAGAAGAAACCTTGTCTATCCCACCATGGCCATCGCCCACGAAGGACTTGCCTCACTAGGGTAGATCTTCACGAAATAGGCGATCTCCTTGCCCGTACAAACTCCTTGGTTCAACTCCACAATCTTGAGGGAGGCTACCAAGTCACACCTAACCAATCTAGGAGACACCACTCTCAAAAAGGTAACAGATGGTGTGTTGATGATGAATTCCTTGCTCTTGTGCTTCAAATGATAGTCTCCCCAACACTCAACTCTCTCTCACATATTTGGATTTGGTGGAAAGATGATTTGAGTGGAAAGCAAGTTGGAGAAGGCTAGAGATCAAGATTCATGCGGTTGGAATGGAATATCTTGACCTCAACACATGAGTAGGTGGTTCTTTCTCAGAAAATGTATGCTGGAAGTGTAGGCATGTTCTGATGACTCTCCTCACGAATGAAGAGTGGGTGGAGGGGTATATATAGCTGATGTCTACTACGCAACCTTCTTCTTGTAGACGTTGTTGGGCCTCCAAGTGCAGAGGTTTGTAGGACAGTAGCAAATTTCCCTCAAGTGGATGACCTAAGGTTTATCAATCCGTGGGAGGTGTAGGATGAAGATGGTCTCTCTCAAGCAACCCTGCAACCAAATAACAAAGAGTCTCTTGTGTCCCCAACACACCCAATACAATGGTAAATTGTATAGGTGCACTACTTCGGCGAAGAGATGATGATACAAGTGCAATATGGATGGTAGATATAGGTTTTTGTAATTTGAAAATATAAAAACAGAAAGGTAGCAAGTGGTAAAAGTGAGCGTAAACGGTATTGCAATGCGTTGAAACAAGGCCTAGGGTTCATACTTTCACTAGTGCAAGTTCTCTCAACAATAATAACATAATTGGATCATATAACTATCCCTCAACATGCAACAAAGAGTCACTCCAAAGTCACTAATAGCGGAGAACAAACAAAGAGATTATTGTAGGGTACGAAACCACCTCAAAGTTATTCTTTTGGATCGATCTATTCAAGAGTTCGTACTAGAATAACACCTTAAGACACATATAAACCAAAACCCTAATGTCACCTAGATACTCTAATGTCACCTCAAGTATCCGTGGGTATGATTATACTATATGCATCACACAATCTCAGGTTCATCTATTCAAACCAACACAAAGTACTTCAAAGAGTGCCCCAAAGTTTCTACCGGAGAGTCAAGACGAAAACGTGTGCCAACCCCTATGCATAGGTTCATGGGCGGAACCCGCAAGTTGATCACCAAAACATACATCAAGTGGATCACGTGATATCCCATTGTCACCACAAATAAGCACGGCAAGACATACATCAAGTGTTCTCAAATCCTTAAAGACTCAATCCGATAAGATAACTTCAAAGGGAAAACTCAATCCATTACAAGAGAGTAGAGGGGGAGAAACATCATAAGGTCCAACTATAATAGCAAAGCTTGCGATACATCAAGATCGTATCACCTCAAGAACACAAGAGAGAGAGAGAGAGAGATCAAACACATAGCTACTGGTACATACCCTCAGCCCCGAGGGTGAACTACTCCCTCCTCATCATGGAGAGCGTCGGGATGATGAAGATGGCCACCGATGAGGGATCCCCCCTCCGGCAGGGTGCCGGAACAGGGTCCCGATTGGTTTTTGGTGGCTACAGAGGCTTGCGGCGGCGGAACTCCCGGTCTATTCTGTTCCCCGTTGGTTTTAGGGTATATGGATATATATAGGCGAAAGAAGTCGGTCAGGGGAGCCACGTGTTGGAACACGCGGTACGCTACGCTAGCGCCAAATAAAATTTTCTACCGCGCACCCAAGATCATGCTGCTGGAAATAGATCACGGGATCGAGTTTACCACTAGACGCGCAGTCACCGCAGCAGAAGTAGAGTTGGTGATGCGTGTAGCCGATCTCCCGGGCCGTCCCCTCCTCGCGTTGCCGATCTCCCGCGAACAGTGAAGACCGGTGAACGGTGATCTCCCGCGAACGGCACCTCACGGTTCCCTCGAACGGTTCGTCCAAGCACCGCAGATGTGATGCCTCCAAGGTATCCACACGTACGGGGAGCAGCGTCGAGCGGCGGACTGCTAGGTCCGGTCGCGCGGCATGGGCGTGGGGAGTGGCGGTGGCTAACCAGGGTTCAATCCAATCAACCCTAAGTGGTGTGCCCACTCCCCTTTATATAGACCTCCGAGGTGGGCTCAACACTTGAGCCCACTAGGAGTCCACATCCATTTTCCACTCAGATCCAATCCGAATGGGCTGCAGCCCCTTAAGTGTGCGACCCTATAGGTCCACGTACACATGGACACGACCAGAGTCGATAGTTGGTAGCGGCTCCTAGCAGAATGTGCCAACTCCCATGTGGGCGTAAAGTCGTTTGACGAACCTCAACAATGTGGCATATGCAACATTCCTTTTTCCTCACGATATTTGTTGTCGAGCTCAAGGCGAGTACTTGTCACCCTTGTGTTAGCTCGACCTCTCTTCTCGAAACCATGATACAGATTCCCGAACTGGGTTAACACTTAACCCAAGTCACATGGCCATGCTTTCTGAATCTGATCACTCGAGAGGGCCCAGAGAATATCTCTCCAAATAGGAGGGGCAAATTCCATCTTGGTCAACCATGTCTCGCGGCATGTCTCACGACTCACCTGAAAGCTACCTTTATAACTACCCAGTTACGGAGTAGCGTTTGATAGACCCTAAGTGAGTCGATCCTCATCTCGAGAACATGCGAGGACCTCAGGTCTAGGACATGGCATAGACATTGCACTTGAGACTAACAGATGACTATATCTCGCTGCGTCTCAAAGTGGGTCTGTCCGGCTCGGTGATCTCCATCCCGGAGCCCATACTATCGGTTTAGCATCTCCATGCACATGACTTGTGAAACATAGTCATCAACCGAGTCGTATACTAGTCAAGGATATGTGTCCGCATAACCTTATCAACTAGGGGCCATTAAAACAATCATCATACAATACATAGTTCCACAAACAAGTCACATACTTATTGATACATATCATTGATGATGTTCAAGGACAATACAAAGGACTCATGAATACATATGGAAATATCATCATCACATGATTGCCTCTAGGGCATATCTCCAACAGTCTCCCACTTGCACTAGAGTCAATCATTTAGGCATCGTATGCCCATGGAGCTCATGTGCGCCTCATGCTTCGGACGTGGGAGAGGCTTCGTCAATGGATCAGCAACATTTGCATCCGTGTGTACCTTGCATATGTTTACATCACCACTTTCGACAATGTCGCGAATAAGGTTAAAACGCCTGAGTATGTGTTGGGTTTTATGATGGTTCCGTGGTTCCTTGACTTGCGCAATGGCACCACTATTATCACAATAGAGGTCCAATGGATTAGACGCGCCCTCAACCACACCAAGATCAGAAATAAAATTCTTCACCCAAACACCTTCTTTTGCAGCTTCGGAAGCCGCAATGTACTCGGCCTCTGTTGTAGAATCAGCTACCGTATCTTAATTGGAGCTCCTCCAGCTCACTGCTCCTCCGTTCAGAATGAGCACAAACCCAGATTGCGATCGACTATCATCCCTATCTGTTTGGAAACTAGCATCGGTGTAACTCTTTACAATGAGCTCATCCTCACCTCCATAAACCAGGAACATATCCTTAGTCCTTCTCAAGTACTTCAGGATATTCTTAACCGCTGTCCAGTGACTCTCCCCTGGATCAGCCTGGTATCTGCCCACCACGCTAAGAGCAAAACTAACATCGGGACAAGTACATACCCTAGCATACATGATGGACCCAACAGCCGAAGCATACTGAATCCCATCCATGCGTCTTCGCTCATCAGGAGTCGTAGGACTCTGAGTCTTGCTAAGACTAATGCCATGTGACATGGGAAAAAAACCTTTCTTGGCATCTTGCATGTTGAACCGCTTCAACACCTTGTCAATATACGCACTCTGGCTTAATCCAATAAGCCTTCTCAATCTATCTCTATAGATCTTGATTCCCAAAATGTAAGCTGCTTCTCCCAAGTCCTTCATAGAAAAACTATTTTTCAATGAGTCCTTGACAGATTCAAGCATTTGAACATCATTTCCAATCAATAATATGTCATCCACATATAAGATCAGAAATGCAACTGAGCTCCCGCTGACCTTCTTGAATACACAATGATCACAGTCATTCTTGATGAAGCCAAACTCTTTGACAGCTTCATTAAAACGAATGTTCCAATTCCGAGATGCTTGCCTTAATCCATAAATGGATCTCTGAAGCTTGCATACCATGCTAGACTTCTTTGGATCGACAAAACCCTCGGGTTGTGTCATATACACATCCTCGGTTAAATTTCCATTAAGGAAAGCTGTTTTGACATCCATTTGCCATATTTCATAGTCGAAATATGCCGCTATAGCAAGATTGATCCGAATTGATTTAGGCATCGCTACCGGTGAGTAAGTCTCATCGTAGTCAACTCCTTGAACTTGTCGATAACCTTTAGCAACAAGTCGAGCCTTATGGACTGTGACATTTCCGTCCATATCAGTTTTCTTCTTAAAGATCCACTTGCACTCAATGGCTCGAACGCCATCTGGCAGATCAACCAAGTTCCAAACTTGATTGTCATCCATGGACTTTAATTCGGATCTCATGGCCTCAAGCCATAACTCGGAATCAGGGCTCTCCATCGCTTCCGCATACGTAGTCGGCTCGTTGTTCTCCAAGAACAACACATTGCAGTCATGCAAATTGCGTAACCTTTCCGACCTCCGTGGAACCGGTGTCAACTCCACTACGGGTTCCCTGACTAACTCCGGTGTGACAGTATCACCTACCGGAATGTCCCCGTGTGGTTCTCGAATTTCTTCTAGTCGGACCGTCCTCCCACTAGCCTTCCGATTGAGAAACTCTTTCTCAAGGAAAACTCCATGTCGAGCGACAAACACTTTGCCCTCTTCACGGTTGTAGAAGTAATATCCCAAGGTTTCCCTTGGATATCCCATGAATATGCACTTGTCCGATTTGGGTGTGAGCTTATCCGACTGGAGTCGCTTGACATATGCTTCACATCCCCAAATTTTCAGAAAAGACAAACTGTGACTCTTCGCAGTCCATATCTCATATGGTGTCTTATCTACGGATTTCGATGGTACCCTGTTTAGTGTGAAAGCTGCAGTTTCTAGAGCGTATCCCCAAAATGACAAGGGTAAATCCGACTGACTCATCATCGATCGGACCATGTCCAACAGGGTCCGATTCCTCCGTTCCGACACACCATTTCTCAGTGGCGTACCCGGAGGAGTCAGTTGTGGAACTATTCCACGATTCTTCAGATGATCATCAAACTCCTGGCTCATATACTCACCGCCACGATCAGATCGTAGAAGTTTGATTTTATTGCCGAGTTGATTTTCCACTTCGTTCTGAAACTCCTTGAACTTTTCAAAAGTTTCTGACTTGTGCCTCATCAAGTAGACATATCCATATCTACTCAAGTCATCGGTGAAAGTCACGAAGTATTGGAAACCACCTCTGGTTGTCGTGCTCATTGGTCCACATACATCACTATGTATAAGTTCCAACAACTCGGACGCCCTCTTGCAACTCTTTGCAAAAGGAGTCTTAGTCATCTTACCGAGTAGGCAAGACTCGCATGTCTCGAATGATTCAAACTCAAACAAAGTTAGAATTCCATCATCATGGAGCTTCTTCATGCACTTTTGACTAATGTGTCCTAGTCGACAATGCCAGATGTAATTCGGATTTATCTCATTAGGCTTATGCCTCTTGACATTTATGTTATAGACTGATTCATCTTCAAGATCTAGGATAAATGACCCATTTACAACGGGTGCAAAGCCATGAAACATATTATTCAAGCAAATAGAACAACCATTGTCCTTAATACTGAATTCATAACCTTGTCTCATCAAACATGAGGCAGAAATAATGTTTCGACTCAAAGCAGGAACATAATAACAATTATCAAGTTCCATTACAAATCCTGAAGGTAAATTAAGTTGCATAGTGCCGACGGCCAATGCAGCAACTCTTGCTTTATTCCCGACGCGAATGTCAACTTCTCCTCTTGCGACATTCCTAGTTCTGCTTAGCCCCTGCATCGAGTTGCATATGTGAACAACCGATCCGGTATCATATACCCAAGAGCTACTAGAAACATCAGCAAGATAAATGTCTATAACATATATAACAAGTGTACCTGAAGAAGAAGTCATACTTCCAGTCTTCTTGCCCTTCTCGGCAAGCCACTTGCTACAGTTCCTTTTCTAGTGTCCGGGTTCCTTGCAATGAAAGCAAATACTCCCCGAAGCCGTCCCTGACTTAGGCGCAGCGGCTGTAGTTGGATTTGCCTCCTTCTCTTTGCCCTTTGCCTTAGCCTTTTTCTTGGACCAGCTCTTCTTGAACTTAGCCGAGTTCTTCACCATCAACACTTGACGATGTGTACCTTTCTTGATATCCTGCTCTGCCACTTTGAGCATCCCATGCAATTCAGTGAGCTTCTTTTCCATCCCATGCATATGGTAGTTCGAGATGAACGGCCCATAGCTGTCCGAAAGAGAACCCAGAATTGTATCTGTGGACAACTCATCCCCAAGTGGGAAGCCCAGCCTATCCAGAGCTTGCATGTACCCGATCATCTTGATCACATGCGGGCTCGGTGGATCACCCTCTTTCAGCTTACAATCCATCAAGGATCGCCAGACGTTGAACCTTTCGGTCCTAGCCTGCATTTGAAACATGCTCTTAAGGTTCTCGATCATATCAAAAGCCTAAATATTTTCGAACTGCTGCTGCAGATCGGGCTCCATAGAAGTTAGCATGAGACAGCTGATCTCGTTTGATTAATCAACGAGTTTCTGCTAGGCATTTCTGGCTGTGGCATTAGCATTATCGGCAGGTTCCTCTGGAAGCGGATTCTCCAGAACTTGTTCCTTTTTCTCATGCCTAAGAACAATTCTCAGGTTTCTATACCAGGTGGTAAAGTTTGTTCCATTCAATTTATCGTTTTCCAGGATTGATTTCAACGCAAAATGGGTAACTTGAGCAGGTGGTGCCATTGATCTACAACAGAAATATGCAAAACACTAAGACATGTATTCATGAAGAGTAATTCATATTAAACATTTTAATAAGATCATTACTCCCACTAAAATCAACATCCCTCGGTTGATACTTAGTGATTCAAGATCCAAGATCAACATGTCAACTAGTGAGCTTTTGCATCACCGCTAGAGGACAAGATCACTCGGTAAGCAACTCTTGCTAATCGTATGTCCATACGACTCTTGTTGTTGGGGACATCTCATGCCTCGCCAACTCCTATGCCTCGTAGCCCAAAACTGTTTTGATAGCCACAACAAGTCAACCAATGCTCCGCGTGTAAGTGTCCGACACAAACCCATCACTTCAAGGAGGTCTAGTGGCACCCTAATTTCATAGGCCCGCCACTAAATATACTTGACATGTGAAGGTGCAGCAATTGGGGAGGCATTTGTACTTGAAATTCTTTGAGGGATCACCCTACTTAAAACATCTACCATGCAAAAGGAAGGGTGCATAAAAGGGATAAACTTTCACAGGCAGTTTATGTATCTGTGATATGGTATAGCCCCTTTTCACAGCGCGTGGTGATCTCCATCTCCACGTGCGCAGTCTGCCCATGCATGGTTGTCCTCGTGGTGATCTCCGTCTCCACGCCATGGTGTCAACCGCCAAGTGTTACATAAGATACTATGCTATTAAAAAAACTAATAGCTACTGAAAGTAAATTACATTACATGGCCTCTCATGTTGACACGCAGGTCATTAATACAATAATGGGACAACCATATGGCTCCTGCCGGTTGCCGCACTCATGACACACAGGTCATGAAACAATAATATACAAGCAACATACATGGGCTATACCAAATCACAGTCATTCCCTGCAAAAAAGAGTCACGCGTTCTACCACCGAAGATAAAACCTCCTGAAACTCTATCTTCCAAGCGGATTTTGGCCTAGCCAGAAGCGCCGAAATCCTATTCCAAAATTTCGCCGCTAATCCAACTTTTCGTTAGCTTCAGTTTGACAGGTCGTGGAGCAAAATTGGAGTTCGTATGCAAAAGTTACAACCGTTTTACCGAGACCGCTCCAACTGATTTCAGCACCGCGGAAATCACATTTCCATGGTGTTGATATATGTTCCGATTCGATCAATCTCATTGATCTTCGCGTGCTGCATCCGGATTTACGTTCCACTGTCTACCCCGATGGCGGACAACCGACCAGTAGGGGTAAGTCGTGTCACGACCTCTGCATCACGATCACGGAAACAAGATCACGAAACCAACCTTCAACACTGACATGCGCGACCGATCTCATCGACCCACACCTGAACCGATCTACATATCTCATATGCATACCATCGAATCTATTACCACACAATGGAGGCTCTGATACCACTGTTGGAACACACGGTACGCTACGCTAGCGCCAAATAAAATTTTCTACCGCGCACCCAAGATCATGCTGCTAGAAATAGATCACGGGATCGGGTTTACCACTAGACGCGCAGTCACCGCAGCGGCAGTAGAGTTGGTGATGCGTGTAGCCGATCTCCCGGGCCGTCCCCTCCTCGCGTTGCCGATCTCCCGCGAACAGCGAAGAGTCATGAACGGTGATCTCCCGCGAACGGCACCTCACGGTTCCCTCGAACGGTTCGTCCAAGCACCGCAGATGCGATGCCTCCAAGGTATCCACACGTACGGGGAGCAGCGTCGAGCGGCAGACTGCTAGGTCCGGTCGCGCGGCATGGGCATGGGGAGTGGCGGTGGCTAACCAGGGTTCAATCCAATCAACCCTAAGTGGTGTGCCCACTCCCCTTTATATAGACCTCCGAGGTGGGCTCAACACTTGAGCCCACTAGGAGTCCACATCCATTTAACACTTAACCCAAGTCGCATGGCCATGCTTTCCGAATCTGATCACTCAAGAGGGCCCAGAGAATATCTCTCCAAATAGGAGGGGCAAATTCCATCTTGGTCAACCATGTCTCGCGGCATGTCTCACGACTCACCTGAAAGCTACCTTTATAACTACCCAGTTACGGAGTAGCGTTTGATAGACCCTAAGTGAGTCGATCCTCATCCCGAGAACATGCGAGGACCTCAGGTCTAGGACATGACATAGACATTGCACTTGAGACTAACAGATGACTATATCTCACTGCATCTCAAAGTGAGTCTGTCCGGCTCGGTGATCTCCATCCCCAAGCCCATACTATCGGTGTAGCATCTCCATGCACATGACTTGTGAAACATAGTCATCAACCGAGTCGTATACTAGTCAAGGATATGTGTCCGCATAACCTTATCAACTAGGGGCCATTAAAACAATCATCATACAATACATAGTTCCACAAACAAGTCACATACTTATTGATACATATCATCGATGATGTTCAAGGACAACACAAAGGACTCATGAATACATATGGAAATATCATCATCACATGATTGCCTCTAGGGCATATCTCCAACACCACGAGGGGCCCACGAGGGTGGAGGGAACGCCCAGGGGGGTGGGCGCGCCCCCCTGCCTCGTGCCTTCCTCGTTGCTTCCCTTACGTACACTCCTAGTCTTTTGGATTGCTTCCGTTCCAAAAATAAGTCTCCCGAAGGTTTCATTCTGTTTGGACTCCGTTTGATATTCCTTTTCTTCAAAACACTGAAACAAGGGAAAAAAAGGAACTGGCAGTGGGCTCTGGGTTAATAAGTTAGTCCCAAACATAATATAAAAGTGCATAGTAAAGCCCATTAAACATCCAAGATGGATAATATAATAACATGAATACTTCATAAATTATAGATACGTTGGAGACGTATCAGCGTCCCCAAGCTTAATTCCTGCTCATCCTCGAGTAGGTAAACGATAAAAGAAAGAATTTATGAAGTGTGAATGCTAGCAGGTGCACAAGTTTGATCAATGATAATTTCAATCACCTTTTCTAGCATCATTATATGTCATAACAGTAGCTCATATCATAAAACTTTGTATGGTCAAGTAACAAACTATTCACATGTTAAAGTATAGATCATAAACTTTCTTGAAAACTAACAAACTATGTTATTAGTCATCAAACAATTACAATTCATCTTATTTTCAGGAAGAGTCAATGTCAGAGCTTTGATTCAGCAAACTTCACATACTCAATTATCATTTAGTCTTCCATGATTGCTACCACTCAAAGCATATTTTTAGAACAAATAGTATTCATCGAACACAGAGAAAGATAGGGGCTTAATGTTTCGCCTCCCAACATTTTACCTCAAGGGTAATGTCAACAATAATAATTCATTCTCAAATATATTTGAATGGCCATATATGCTTAGATCTTTCCATCACATCATGCTTGCCAACTAAAGAGTGGGTTGGAATGAGAAGGAATACTACTGACTCTTGCATAAAAGTAAAAGATAGGCCCTTCGCAGAGGGAAGCAGGGATTTGCAGAGGTGCCAGAGCTCGAAGCTAAAACAGAGATGAAAATAATTTTGAGAGGTATGCTTTCATTGTCAACATAACGACCAAGAGTTCCCAATATCTTCCATACTAGATACATTATAGGCGGTTCCCACGCAGAAATGTAAAGTTTTTACTCCCCCTCCACCAACATTCACACTCCACGGCTTGTCCGAAACAACGGGTGCCGTCCAACTGTCAACATTCCTTGGCGAGTTTTGTTTAAATTATTTGCGAATTTATTTTTGATCTTTTGATCATAGGACTGGGCATCCCAGTTACCAGCCATTTTCTTGTGAATGATGAGCGGAGTCCACTCATCGTGAGAATAACCCACCTAGCATGGAAGATACTGACAGCCCCTAGTCGCTACATGAGCGATTCGGGCATACAAAACAGATTATTATTTGAAGGTTTAGAGTTTGGCACATGCAAATTTACTTGGAACGACAGGTAAATACCGCATATAGGTAGATATGGTGGACACTCATGGAAGAAACTTGGTTCAAGGAGTTTGGATGCACAAGCAGTATTCCCGCTTAGTACAAATATTTTGGCTAGCAAAGGATTCTAAATAGCAGGCACCACATGTTAGAGGATCCATAACAATAAAACTTCTATACAAATATACCCAAGCATAACTCATTATGTTGTCTTCCTTGTCCAACTTCAACTAATTTGCTCACGTTTGAAAATAATTAATGGGGCTCACAATCATAGAAGATGTCCAAGATAGTATATTTATATGTGAAATCTCTCTTCCTTCAATATTATTTCATGAATTGTTCAAGTCACCAATACAATGTTTGCTAACCTTCAATAAATTTACCACCTCTACTTCTTATGTGTGAAGGCATTACTCCCCATGGGAAAGGCATATGAAACATATATAATTTCAGATTTATGACATTCAAATCATTCAACCATATACTCATAGGATATAAGTGAAGCACACGAGTAAATGACAAACTACTCCAAAAAGATATGAGTGAAGATCAATGAGTAGTTAAATAATTATGTAGCTATGTGAAGACTCTCTCTCATTTAAGAATTTCAGATATTGGTATTTTATTCAAACAGAAAGCAAAGCTAAAGAAAATAAAATGACGCTCCAAGCAAAACACATATCATGTGGTGAATAAAAATATAGCTCCAAGTAAAGTTACCGATGAACGAAGACGAAAGAGGGGATGCCAACCGAGGCATCCCCAAGCTTAGGCTCTTGGTTGTCCTCGAATATTACCTTGGGGTGCCTTGGGCATCCCCAAGCTTAGGCTCTTGCCACTCCTTATTCCATAGTCCATCGAATCTTTACCCAAAACTTGAAAACTTCACAACACAAAACTCAACAGAAAACTCGTAAGCTCCGTTTGTGAAAGAAAAATAAACACCACTTCAAGGTACTGTAATGAACTCATTCTTTATTTGTATTGGTGTTAAATCTACTGTATTCCAGCTTCTATATGGTTTATAAACTATTTTACTAGCCATAGATTCATCAAAATAAGCAAACAACACACGAAAAACAGAATCTGTCAAAAACAGAACAGTCTGTAGTAATCTGTAACTAACGTATACTTCTGGAACTCCACAAATTCTGAAATAAATTGGTGGACCTGAGGAACTTGTCTAGTAATCATCTGCAAAAGTAATCAACTAAATAGCACTCTCCAGTAAAAAGTTTTAGCTAATCTCGTGAGCGCTAAAGTTTCTGTTTTTTAAAGCAAGATCATAAAGACTTCACCCAAGTCTCCCCAAAGGTTCTACTTGGCACAAACACTAATTAAAACATAAAACCACATCTAAACTTCTTGATGTATACTACGCAACCTTCTTCTTGTAGACCTTGTTGGGCCTCCAAGTGCAGAGGTTTGTAGGACAGTAGCAAATTTCCCTCAAGTGGATGACCTAAGGTTTATCAATCCGTGGGAGGCGTATGATGAAGATGGTCTCTCTCAAGCAACCCTGCAACCAAATAACAAAGAGTCTCTTGTGTCCCCAACACACCCAATACAATGGTAAATTGTATAGGTGCACTACTTCGGCGAAGAGATGATGATACAAGTGCAATATGGATGGTAGATATAGGTTTTTGTAATTTGAAAATATAAAAACAGAAAGGTAGCAAGTGGTAAAAGTGAGCGTAAACGGTATTGCAATGCGTTGAAACAAGGCCTAGGGTTCATACTTTCACTAGTGCAAGTTCTCTCAACAATAATAACATAATTGGATCATATAACTATCTCTCAACATGCAACAAAGAGTCACTCCAAAGTCACTAATAGCGGAGAACAAACGAAGAGATTATTGTAGGGTACGAAACCACCTCAAAGTTATTCTTTCAGATCGATCTATTCAAGAGTTCGTACTAGAATAACACCTTAAGACACATATCAACACAAACCCTAATGTCACCTAGATACTCCAATGTCACCTCAAGTATCTGTGGGTATGATTATACGATATGCATCACGCAATCTCAGATTCATCTATTCAAAGCAACACAAAGTACTTCAAAGAGTGCCCCAAAGTTTCTACCGGAGAGTCAAGACGAAAACGTGTGCCAACCCCTATGCATAGGTTCATGGGCGGAACCCGCAAGTTGATCACCAAAACATACATCAAGTGGATCACATGATATCCCATTGTCACCACAGATAAGCACGGCAAGACATACATCAAGTGTTCTCAAATCCTTAAAGACTCAATCCGATAAGATAACTTCAAAGGGAAAACTCAATCCATTACAAGAGAGTAGAGGGGGAGAAACATCATAAGATCCAACTAGAATAGCAAAGCTCGCGATACATCAAGATCGTATCACCTCAAGAACACAAGAGAGAGAGATCAAACACATAGCTACTGGTACATAACCTCAGCCCCGAGGGTGAACTACTCCCTCCTCATCATGGAGAGCGTCGGGATGATGAAGATGGCCACCGGTGAGGGATCCCCCCTCCGGCAGGGTGCCGGAACAGGGTCCCGATTGCTTTTGGTGGCTACAGAGGCTTGCGGCGACGGAACTCCCGATCTATTCTGTTCCCCGATGGTTTTAAGGTATATGAATATATATAGGCGAAAGAAGTCGGTCAGGGAAGCCACGAGGGGCCCACGAGGGTGGAGGGCGCGCCCAGGGGGTGGGCGCGCCCCCTGCCTCCTGCCTTCCTCGTTGCTTACCTTACGTACACTCCAAGTCTTCTGGATTGCTTCCATCCCAAAAATAACTCTCCCGAAGGTTTCATTCCGTTTGGACTCCGTTTGATATTCCTTTTCTTCGAAACACTGAAACAAGGGAAAAAACAGGAACTGGCACTGGGCTCTGGGTTAATAAGTTAGTCCCAAGAATAATATACAAGTGCATAGTAAAGCCCATTAAACATCCAAGATGGATTATATAATAGCATGAATACTTCATAAATTATAGATACGTTGGAGACGTATCAATAGCCTCAACACAAAATCTAAACATTACACACAAATTACCAAACTCGGTGGGACCGAATTAGAAAACTCGTTCAGACCGATTCAGTTCATAATGTGATAGTTAGGCATTTCGGTGGGACCGATATTATCAACTTGGTAGGACCGATGTGCTAGGGTTAGGGTAAAACCTCATCTCGGTTTGTCCGATTACACAAACTCGGTGGGACCGATTATGGTAAAGAGCTAACCAGAGAGTTGGTCAAGCAAACTCGGTGAGACCGATTACAAATTTCGGTGGGACCAAAATAAATGCAACAGGCACCAGAGAGTTTGCAAGCCCATCTCGGTGAGAGTAGGATCCCATCGGTGAGACCGAATTGATTAGGGTTTGTGGTAGTGGCTATGTCAGATGAACTCGGTGGCGCCGGATAGAAAGTTTCGGTGGGGCCAAGTTTGACTTTTGGTTTGGGACGTATGTGGATATGAGAAACTGGTTGAGGGTTTTGGAGCATATCACTGAGCACTTTGAGCAAGTAAGCCATTAAGCAACACCTCATCCCCTTTTAATAGTATTGGCTTTTCCTATGGACTCAATGTGATCTTGGATCACTAAAAGTAAAATGTAGAGTCTTGAGCTTTTGAGCTTGAGCCAATCCTTTGTCCTTAGCATCTTGAAGGGGTTCCACATCCTCTTGTCCACGCCACTCCATCTGTTGAACTTGTCTGAAATACACTAGATGAAAACATTAGTCCAACAAGAGATATGTTGACATTAATTACCAAAACCACCTAGGGAGCACTTGTGCTTTCACCATGCACAAGGGCTTCGTACTCGGCGACGTTATTGGAGGCGGCGAAGTGGATCTGTTGCGTGTACGAAGCCGGTCGCCCTTCGGGGAGGACATCACGATGCTGGCCCCCAGCCCGAGGCGCATCTTGGAGCTGTCAAAGTGCATGCACCAGTGTGTTGAATCCGGCGGCGGCGGCAGGTACTGGGTCTCGGTCCAGTCGACGAGGAAGTCAGCCAGAGCTTGGGACTTGATCATAGTGCGGGGCTCGTAGAGGATTGTGTGACCGGCTAGCTCGAGTGCCCACTTGGCTACCCGGCCAGAGGCGTCCCAGCAACCGATGGTCTCGCCGAGGGGGGCCGTGCTGATCACGGTAACAACGTGCTCTTGGAAATACTGCTTCAATTTCTTGGCGGTGAAGTACACACCGTAACACATCTTCTGGTAGTGCGGGTAGTTCTGCTTGGAGGTGGAGAGCACCTCGCTCAGGTAGTAGATTGGGCGTTGGACGGCTTGGATCTTGCCCTTCTCTGGTCGCTCGACCACCATCACCGTGCTGACCGACCGTGAGGTGGCGGCAATGTAGAGCAACAGCGGCTCCTTCTCGGCCGGTGCGGCCAGGACGGGTGCGGTGGAGAGCATGCGCTTCCCGGAAATCTTCGTCCGCCCGGTCGTTCCATTCGAACGGCGTCGTCTTCTTCATCAGCTGATACAGGGGTTAGTCCCTCTCACCCAGCCGGCTGAGAAACCGGCTGACCAAGGCCAAGCAGCCGGTGAACTTCTGGACATCGCGCAGCCGAGCCGGCTTGAGCATGCGCTTGATGGCCTTGATCTTCTCTGGGTTTGCCTCAATGCCGCGCTCCAAGACGAGGAAGCCGAGTAGCTTTCCAGCCAGGACACCGAAAATGCATTTCTCCAGGTTGAGCTTGACTCGGTACTCGCGCAGGTTGGCGGAAGTTTCCTTTAGGTCGTCGAGGAGCGCGAGGTGCTGCTTGGTCTTCACCACGATGTCGTCCACGTAGACGTGGATGTTGTGGCCGAGTTGCGGCAGCAAGCATTTCTGCAT
Organism: Aegilops tauschii subsp. strangulata; assembly: GCF_002575655.3. NCBI lineage: Eukaryota > Viridiplantae > Streptophyta > Magnoliopsida > Poales > Poaceae > Aegilops > Aegilops tauschii. The sequence goes on from NC_053037.3 coordinate 510,342,783, forward strand.
GCAGCGCTGGAAGGTGGCGCCGGTGTTCTTCAGGACAAATGACATGGTGATGTAGCAATACGCCCCAAAGGGCATGATGAAGGACGTCTTCAGGGCGTCGGTCGGGTCCAGCTTTATCTGATGATAGCCAGAGTAAGCATCCAGGAAGGACAGGAGCTCACAGCCGGCGTTGGAGTCGATGACTTGGTCGATCAGCGGGAGGGCGAATGGATCCTTGGGGCAGGCCTTGTTCAGGCTGGTGTAGTCGATACACGTACACGATGTCTTGTTTTTCTTCAGGACAAGGACTGGGTTGGCCAGCCACTCGGGGTGAAACACTTCCATGATGAAGCCGGCCGCCAAAAGCTTGGCGACCTCTTCACTAACGGTTCTTCTCTTCTCCTTGGAGAAACGTCGTAGGGGTTGGCGGACAGGCTTGGCATCCTTGCGGACGTGAAGTTTTTGCTCGGCGTACTTCCTCGGGATACCCGACATGTCCTTTGGGGTCCATGCAAAGATATCCCGATTCTCACGGAGGAAGTCGACGAGCTCGCCTTCCTATTTGCTGTCGAGGCGGGTGCCCACGACAACGTACTTGCTGCAACTGGGTCTTCTAGATTCAGCTTCACTTTCTTGGTCTCCTTGGAGGGCTTGAACGAGGCCTCGTCGGCCGGCATCTCGCTGGCGAGGGTGACGATTCGGTCAAACTAGCGCCGCTCCTCGGCTATGACCAGCGACTCGGCTAGTTTGGCACCGTCTCGAGCGCACTCCAAGGACTTGCGATAGTCGCCAGTGATGGTGATGAGGCCCTTCAGACCCGGCAGCTTCATCTTCAGGTAAGTGATACGTCTCCGTCGTATCTATAATTTTTGATTGTTTCATGCCAATATTATACAAGTTTTACATACTTTTGGCAACTTTTTATATGATTTATTGGACTAACCTATTGATCCAGTGCCAAGTGCTAGTTCCTGTTTTCTGCATGTTTTGTATCGCAGAGTATCCATATCAAACGAAGTCCAAATGCAATAAAATTTCACGGAGAATTATTTTAGAATATATGTGATTTTTGGGAGTTGGAATCACCGTAAACGGAGGCCCGTGGTGGGCACAACCCACCAGGTCGCGCCAGAGGAGCCAGGCGTGCCGTCGTGGGTTGTGCTCACCTCGTACGTAGGTTGGGGCTCTACTTCGGGCGCAAGGAAGCTTATATCCGGAAAAAAGTCGTGTTAAAATCTCAGCTCAATCGGAGTTACGGATCTCCGGGAATATAAGAAACGGTTTTTGGCCAGATCTGGGAAACGTGAAACAGAAGAGAACAAGAGGGAGATCCCATCTCGGAGGGGCTCCCGCCCCTCCGCCGCCATAGGAGACCATGGACCAGAGAGGGAATTGTCCTCCCATCTAGGGGGGAGGCCAAGTGTTAGAGTTGTGTCGAATATTGTGTACAAGGTAGGTTACAGTTGGACTATGAGTTGTATTATGTTGACATAGGATGTGGAGTCGTGTCCTAGTAGGACACTTGTATCCTAGGCCTCTCTTATATAACGGGGGTAGACACACGATGTAACCTATGCCAACATAATAGCACCGGAATGCAGGGGAAGCCGGCGGCATGTGCCAGCGTCCAGGGCGACCTGGTGCGGTATTGTAGCGGTGTCATGGGGAGGAGCGCCCATAGTCAGGCCCAGGGGATGTAGCCATATCGATGAACCTCGTTAACAAATCTCGGTGTCGTGCTCCTGTGATTGCTTGGTCCTCGGATGATCGAGGGTATGCCTCGGATTTATTCTAACAAGTGGTATCATGAGCTAGGTTATCTAGAGGTTGTGGATTGTTGATCTAGAGGAGAACACGTGGAAGCTGTCGATGGGATCTAGCAAGATGCAACGTGTATGATTGGAGGCATGGCAGCCGTAGTTGTCGTGTCGGTGGATTGAGTTTGCTGATATAAGATTCGTGGAAGACGGCATCATGTTTGATGAAAAGAGCAATCGGAAGCATCGCTTTTGTTTGGGAACTCGGCGAGATCGGCATCCGCAATTTCTAGGTTCGTGGCGGTTTGATCCGAGCGGAACATGTCCAGGCGGTGGCCACCAGCTGGTGCGTGTGCAGGGCTGCAGGCAAGGGTTGGACGCACGCGCAAAGGTGAGGCGGCTCGTGGGCATGCCTATAGGGCGTACCTGGCTGGCCCAGGTGGGGCTGGTCGTGTGCATGCTTGATGGGCAAGGCCCTTGTGTAGCCACGAGGTACAGGCATGCAGTGTCCTGGGGGCTAGGAGCAGCAGCTGGTTGTGCAAGGCCCAAGGAAAGCATGCGTGTGTGCTCTGGAGAACTAGGCGCTCGTCAGCCACGTGCGCGGAGCTGAATTCCAGGAGAGTTGGCATTGTGCTGGGACTGGAGCGTTGCATGCACTAGTGATTTGTTTGGCGAAAAAAGGGCACGAGTGTTCATACTTCACATGAGATGAGCGTGCGTGTGTGTCCTTTGCGCAGGCAAATGTTTCTCTTTGCTGCTATAAGGGTACGTGGAGATGCACTAGCAAATAGTGTCGAGGAAAATAATTGTGCAAAGAATTCTTCGGGTCAGATTTGCATGGAAGTTTTTCTGTCAAGATTGCTTGGAGGGCTTGGAGATTATGTGAAGTGGAGGACAATGTGTCATACAGGATCATGCAAACACAAAGCGTCCAAGACATATACAGATGTGCAAGCGGTCATGGTGTAGGGTGGAGCATGATTGCAGTCGAACGAGTTCGGCTGGGTTGGACTAGGCAGTCTGACGGATCGACGCGAGTCGGTTGGTACAGAAGACGTGGTGGAATCGGCGCTGATGATGTAGGAGCGTGATGCTGATGGTGACCGCCTTCTGGGCGTGGAAACATGTGGCACAAGTCCCGAGGGCTTGTGTGGCTTCGACAAGACTATGGCGCGGGGTTGATTCAAGATGGTGCGCACATGAGAGCTTGAAGTCGACGGGGTGCGAGGATGGACTGATCATCTACCATAGAGTCATGTTGAAGAGGGAGCTGGAGTCTGCAGGACTTCACTCGGTGCTGATTGAGGGGCTACGACGTAAGTGCACAGAGAGTCGAAGCCTATTCAGCGGGGAAAAGCGAGGGGCATGTAATTCGGACTGGAGCCCGGTGGTCTGATGGAAGAGTAAAACTCGTCATCGGTCGGTGATGATCGGTGGTACTCTGCAGTGGGGGCTGAGTGGTGTGGGTTCATGACCCTTGAGACTCGACCGGGACAGCGGAGGCTCGACGCGGTAATAGCGACGAGGCCTGCGGTATGCACGGTACATGGAGACGGCCTAGGGCTCTGGTGGTCATACATGTGGTGAGACAACTGCGAATTTGACTCGGGATGACTACAAGCAACGGTGAAATTCCTTCAAGTTTCAGACAAGCGGTCAAGAAAGGAGTGGTGATGTTGAGTTCATGTAACTCTTATATGTGTCACCCAATATGTGAGTTGTTCATTTTCGCGCAGGTCAGTGATCAGTGTGTGATGGCGTTGGACTGATACTCTAGAAGTTGGGAGCACAAACTAGAGTAAAAATGAACTTAATTTTGCTCGAGTGTTTACTGTGGTCAAGAAAAGAAGGGACTACAAGTTGCAGGTGGAGTCACATGGAGTCTTTGGAGTAGCAGCGGTGCTCGTGGGATAAGCCCAAGTCCAATGTACATGGAAGTTTGACACATGGACGAATTCAAGGTGGTGGAAAATATTCGCCAAGGTGGAGTTTGTTAGAGTTGTGTCGAATATTGTGTACAAGGTAGGTTACAGTTGGACTATGAGTTGTATTGTGTTTACATAGGATGTGGAGTCTTGTCCTAGTAGGACACTTGTATCCTAGGCCTCTCTTATATAGCGGGGGTAGACACACGATGTAACCTATGCCAACATAATAGCACCGGAACGCAGGGGAAGCCGGCGGCATGTGCCGGCGTCCAGGGCGACCGGGTGAGGTATTGTAGCGGTGTCATGGGGAGGAGCGCCCATAGTCAGGCCCCAGGGATGTAGCCATATCGGTGAACCTCGTTAACAAATCTCGATGTCGTGCTCATGTGATTGCTTGGTCCTCGCATGATCGACGGTATGCCTCGGATTTATTCTAACACCAAGGAAGAAGAAGGAGGGGGGCTCTCTCCCCCTCGCTTCCGGTGGCGCCGGAGTGCCACTCGGGGCAACGATCGGGATGGCGATCTACATCAACAATCTTGCTACCATCAACACCAACTTTCTCCCCCTCTATGCAGCGGTGTAACACCTCTTCCCCCACTGTAATCTCTACTTAAACATGGTGCTCAACTCCATATATTATTTCCCAATGATCTATGGTTATCCTATGATGTTTGAGTAGATTCGTTTTGTCCTGTGGGTTAATCGTGATCTTGGTTGGTATGATTGTATATTTTATTTATGGTGCTGTCCTACGGTGCCCTCCGTCTCGTGCAAACGTGAGGGGTCCCTGCTATAGGGTGTTGCAATATGTTCATGGTTCGCTTATGGTGGGTTGGGAGAGTGACAGAAACTTAAACCCGAGTAGGTGGGGTATGACATATGGGAATAAAGAGGACTTGATACTTAATGCTATGGTTGGGTTTCACGACCTTAATGATCTTTAGTAGTTGCAGATGCTTGCTAGAGTTCCAATCATAAGTGCATATGATCCAAGTAGAGAAAGTATGTTAGCTCATGCCTCTCCCTCATATAAAATTACAAGAATGATTACCGGTACTTGTTATCGATTGCCTAGGGACAAATAACTTTCTTGTTGACAAAAGCTCTCTACTAAAAATAACTTAGTTGTGTCTTTATCTAAACAGCCCCTAGATTTTATTTACGTGCTATTTATTATCTTGCAAATCTATCCTATCACACCTACAAAGTACTTATAGTTTCATACTTGTTCTAGGTAAAGCGAACGTCAAGTGTGCGTAGAGTTGTATCGGTGGCCGATAGAACTTGAGGGAATATTTGTTCTACCTTTAGCTCCTCGTTGGGTTCGACACTCTTATTTATCGAAAAAGTCTACAAACAATCCCCTATACTTGTGGGTTATCAAGACCTTTTTCTGGCGCCGTTGCCGGGGAGCGATAGCGTGGGGTGAATATTCTCGTGTGTGCTTTTTTGCTTTATCACTAAGTAGCTTTTATTTTCTGTTCTAAGTTGTTCTCTATCTTTAGTTATGGATTTGGAACACGAAACACCAAAGAAATTAGTGCTACTTGCTACTCATCGAGATGGGGAACCTCCTAAAACCCTCGATGCTCGTTATGTGAAAAATATTATGCACTACTTTGATAATCCTGAGAAAACCCCATTCAACTTGATAATGGGAGTACCTTGGATAAACGTGAATACTTTCGGGATTATCGCTTGACACAAAAGGGAAACTTTTTTGGGATCAAATTCATATGTTGCATTGGTATGCTTGGAATTTATGTCAGAGATATGATTTTACTTGTTGCTCTAGGATGAATGCTCCACATCTTCCCTTTTCATGTGAATTTAATAATATTGAAACCTTGGCTTCTTATGCTAATGGTATATATGATTATTATGATGTGGAACGAATAGAAGAATTTGTTGCTTTTAATGGTGCTTATGAAATTGAATCTTTGTTTGAAAAATATGAAGCTTTTGATGATGATGTTTATAGACCTGAAAATTTTGCCATCCTTAAGTATTGCTATGATAATTATAGATTCAATTCCGATATTGATGAATTTATTGAGAAAGTCTTCGCTGTCCAAGAAGAGACTAATATTTTGCAGGAGTCTATGGAAGAAGGAATTGATGAAATTGTGAGCTCATTGGATGAAAAAGATGATGGGGAGAGCGAAGAACAAAAGGAGGAAGATCGGATTAGCTACCCATGCCCACCTTCTAATGAGAGTAGCTCTTCAACTCATACATTATTTAATTTCCCTTCGTGCTTACCGAAGGATGAATTCTATGATAATTGCTATGATCCCGTTGATTCATTTGAAATATCCCTTTTTGATGATGCTTGCTATGCTTGTGGCCAAGATGCCAATATAAATTATGCTTATGGAGATGAACTTGCTATTGTTCCTTATTTTAAGAATTAAATTGTTGCTATTGCACCCACACATGATAGTCCTATTATATTTTTGAATTCTCCAAACTACACTATATCGGAGAAGTTTGCACTTGTTAAGGATTATATTGATGGGTTGCCTTTCACCGTTTCACATGATAATTTTGATGAATATAATATGCATGTGCTTGCTGCTCCTACTTGCAATTATTATGAGAGAGGAACTATATCTCCGCCTCTCTATGTTTCCAACACGATAAAATTGCAAGAAACTGCTTATGCTATGTATTGGCCTCTACTTGATGTGCATGAATTGTTCTTGTATGACATGAGGATGCATAGGAAGAGAGTTAGACTTCGTCATTGCTTGATATATCTTGCTTTGTGCTCACTACTAAATGCCAAATCATTGTTGATTCAAATTGGCTTTGATATACCTTGGGATCCGGGTGGATTCATTACTTGAGCACTTTATGCCTAGCTTAATGGCTTTAAAGAAATGGCTGCCAGGGAGACAACCCGGAAGTTTTAGAGAGTCATTTATTTCTGTTGAGTGCTTTCATAAAGTTTTAAAACAAAAAAATATAGAGGGGAACTTAAAAACTTTATCACAAAAGAGAAGCGATTGGAAGTTATGCATTGGTGAAGTGAGGGTCGACCTTGAACACTTGTGTTCATGCTCATGGAAACAATGTAGAATTTTTCATGAAGATTCTCACAAAAATAATTATTCCCTTGTACAATTCCATTGTATTATAAAAATAATGTGCCAAGGTTTGCCTTTAGGATGTTTACATTGCTTGTTGGTTTGTGCGGTGCAAAACACAAACTTTGTCTGTAGTGCGCAATTTTACATTTTTTTACTAGAACGTCAAACGGTTCTGAAACTTTTTGCACTGTCTTTCTATACAAATTTTTTATTTTTCCTAACTTTTTCAGAATTTTTGGAGTACCAGAAGTATGGTTAATGTTCAGATTACTACAGACTGTCCTATTTAAGACAAATTCTGTTTTTTATGCATTGTTTGCTTGTTTTGATGAAACTATCGATTTCTATCAGTGGATTAAGCCATGGAAAAGTTATATTACAGTAGATACAATTCAAAAACAAAATTTGAATTGGTTTGCAACAGTACTTAGAGTAGTGATTTGCTTTATTATACTAACGGATCTTACCGAACTTTCTGTTGAGTTTTGTGTGGATGAAGTGATCAAAGATCGAGGAGGTCTCGATATGAGGAGAAGGGGAGGCAAGAGCTCAACCTTGGGGATGCCCAAGGCACCCCAAGTAAATATTCAAGGAGACTCAAGCGTCTAAGCTTGGGGATGCCCCGGAAAGCATCCCATCTTTCATCAATAAGTATTGGTATGTTTTCGGTTTCGTTTAGTTCACGTGATATGTGCAAATCTTGGAGCGTCTTTTGCTTTTAGTTTTCATTTTTCTTTTATGCACCATGATGGTATGAGATAGTCCATGGTTGATTTATAGAATGCTCATTGCACTTCACTTATATCTTTTGAGTGTGGCTTTATAGAAAGCTTCATGTGCTTCACTTATATCATTTGAAGTTTGGATTGCCTATTTCTCTTCACATAGAAAACCGTTATTTGAAGAATGCTCTTTTGCTTCACTTATATTTATTAGAGCATGGTATTTTGTATAAAGAATTAAACTGTCATGCTTCACTTATATCTATTTAGAGAGTCAAAAGAAATTGGTCAATTGCATGGTTAGTCATAAAATCCTACATAAAACTTATGAATCACTGAATATGATATGTTTGATTCCTTGCAATAGTTTTGCGATAAAGAGATGGAATATGTGGGAGGTACTAGTAAACAGTTGTGGTTAGTAAGAATATTGGTGTTAAGGTTTGTGATTCCCGAAGCATGCACGTATAGTCTCTTGTTATGCTACGAAGTTGGAGCATGATTTATTATTGATTGTCTTCCTTATGAGTGGCGGTTGGGGACGAGCGATGGTATTTTCCTACCAATCTATCCCCCTAGGGGCATGTGTAGTAGTACTTTGCTTCGAGGGCTAATAAACTTTTGCAATAAGCTAGTATATGAGTTCTTTATGACTAATGTGAGTCCATGGATTATACGCACTCTTACCTTTCCGCAATTTGTTAGCCTCTACGGTACCGTGCATTGCCCTTTCTCACATCGAGACGTGGTGCAAACTTCGCAGGTGCATCCAAACCCCGTGATATGATACGCTCTATCACACATAAGCCTTATTATATCTTCCTCAAAACAGCCACCATACCTACCTATTATGGCTTTTCCATGGCCATTCCGAGATATATTGCCATGCAACTTCCATCGCTTCTGTTTGATGACTTGAGCATTCATTGTCATATTGCTTTGCATGAACATATAGCTGACATAGTAGTTGTGGCTCAGCCACCGTTCATCATTTTTTATACATGTTACGCTAGATCATTGCACATCCTCGTACATGCCAGAGGCATTCATATAGAGTCATACTTTGTCATAGGTATCGAGTTGTAATTTTTATTTCTTTTGTGTTATAAGTAAATAGAAGCGTGATGATCATCATTATTCATTTTTAGAGCAGCGCCCCAATGAGGAAAGGATGATGGAGACTATGATTCCCCCACAAGTCGGGATGAGATTCCAGACAATGAGAGAAAAAAAGAAAAAAAAAGAAAAAGAAAGAAAAAAAGGAAAAAAAAAACAAAGAGAGAAGGGGCATTGTTAGTATCCTTTACCACACTTGTGCTTCAAAGTAGCACCATGTTTTTCATATGGAGAGTCTCCTATTTTGTCACATTCATATACTAGTGGGAATTTTTCATTATAGGATTAGATGCACAGCCACTTAGTTTTCATATTGAGCTTTCATACACTTATAGCTCTTAGTGCATTCGTTGCATAGAAATCCCTTCACCTCACGTTGATATCAATTGATGGGCATCTCCATAGCCCGTTGGTTAGCCGCGTCGATGTGAGACTTTCTTACTTTTTGTCTTCTTTATGTTTACCCCTATCATCATACTGTATTCCACCCGTAGTGCTATATCCATGGCTTGCGCTCATGTATTGCATGAGAGTTGAAAAGGCTGAAGCGCGTTAAAAAGTATGAACCAATTGCTCGGCTTGTCATCGGGGTTGTGCATGATAAATACTTTGTGTTAAGAAGACAGAGCATGACAAGATTATATGATTTTTGTAGGGACAACTTTCTTTAGCGTTGATATTTTGAAAGACATGATTGTTTATTGGGATGCCTAAGTATTGATGTATTTATGTGAAATTATAGACTATTGCTTTGAATCACTTATGTCTTAATATTCATGCCATGATTAGATATATGATCAAGTTTATGCTAGGTAGCATTCCACATCAAAAATTATCTTTTTTATCATTTACCTGCTCGAGGATGAGCAGGAATTAAGCTTGGGGATGCTGATACGTCTCCGTCATATCTATAATTTTTGATTGTTTCATGCCAATATTATACAAGTTTTACATACTTTTGGCAACTTTTTATATGATTTATTGGACTAACCTATTGATCCAGTGCCAAGTGCCAGTTCCTGTTTTCTGCATGTTTTTTGTATCGCAGAGTATCCATATCAAACGAAGTCCAAATGCAATAAAATTTCACAGAGAATTACTTTCGAATATATGTGATTTTTGGGAGTTGGAATCACCGTAAACAGAGGCCCGTGGTGGGCACAACCCACCAGGGCGCGCCAGAGGAGCCAGGCGTGCCGTGGTGGGTTGTGTTCACCTCGTACATCGGTTGGGGCTCTACTTCGGGCGCAAGGAAGCTTATATCTGGAAAAATCGTGTTAAAATCTCAGCTCAATTGGAGTTACGTATCTCCGGGAATATAAGAAATGGTTTTCGGCAAGATCTGGGAAACGCAAAACAGAAGAGAATAGAGAGGGAGATCCCGTCTCGGAGGGGCTCCCGCCCCTCCGCCACCATAGGAGACCATGGACCAGAGAGGGAATTCTCCACCCATCTATGGGGGAGGCCAAGGAAGAAGAAGAAGACGGAGGGGGGCTCTCTCTCCCCCTTGCTTCCGGTGGCGCCGGAGTGCCACCGGGGGCAACGATTGGGACGGCGATCTACATCAACAATCTTGCTACCGTCAACACCAACTTTCTCCCCCTCTATGCAGCGGTGTAACACCTCTTCCCCCTGTTGTAATCTCTACTTAAACATGGTGCTCAACTCCATATATTATTTTCCAATGATCTACGGTTATCCTATGATGTTTGAGTAGATTCGTTTTGTCCTGTGGGTTAATCGTGATCTGGGTTGGTATGATTGTATATTTTATTTATGGTGATGTCCTACGGTGCCCTCCTTCTCGCGCAAACATGAGGGGCCCCTGTTGTAGGGTGTTGCAATATGTTCATGGTTCGCTTATGGTGGGTTGCGAGAGTGATAGAAACTTAAACCCGAGTAGGTGGGATATAACGTATGGGAATAAAGAGGACTTGATACTTAATGCTATGGTTGGGTTTCACGACCTTAATGATCTTTAGTAGTTGCGGTTGCTTGCTAGAGTTCCAATCATAAGTGCATATGATCCAAGTAGAAAGTATGTTAGCTCATGCCTCTCCCTCATATAAAATTACAAGAATGATTACTGGTACTTGTTATCGATTGCCTAGGGACAAATAACTTTCTTGTTGACAAAAGCTCTCTACTAAAAATAACTTAGTTGTGTCTTTATCTAAACAACCCCTAGATTTTATTTACGTGCTATTTATTATCTTGCAAATCCATCCTATCACACCTACAAACTACTTCTAGTTTCAGACTTGTTCTAGGTAAAGCGAACGTCAAGTGTGCATAGAGTTGTATCGGTGGTCGATGGAACTTGAGGGAATATTTGTTCTACCTTTAGCTCCTCGTTGGGTTCGACACTCTTATTTATCGAAAAAGGCTACAAACGATCCTCTACACTTGTGGGTTATCAGTAAGCGTAGTGGGGGACCGCCATGAACTTGGCGAGTGCGGGCCGGCCCAGCAGCAGATGATACACGCTGGACAGATCCACTACCTCGAACGAGAGCGGCTCGCGCCGAAAGTGGTCGCTGGTGCCGAACAGGACGTCGCGCCGGTTCCGGCCGATCAGAGAGCGGGAGAGGCCGGGAACGATGCCGTGGAAGATCGTCCGGGTCGGCTCCAGGTCTTTGGCCTCGAGGCCGAGCTTGATCATGGTGTCGCGGTAGAGGATGTTGATACTGCTGCCACCATCGATGAGAACTCGTGAGAACTTGCACGTGCGCCGAGGCGCGACAATGGTAGGGTTGAGGACGAGGGCGTAGCCACCCGGGTCCGGCAGGACTGTCGGGTGGTCTTCCCGGGTCCAGGTGACCGGGCGCTCCGACCAGTGCATGTATTCTGGCTTAGCCGGGATGACGGTGTTCACCTCCTGCCAGAGCAGGCGCTCGCTACGCTTATCAGCACCGAGGCTGGTGAAGACGACGTAGGTCGCATTCTGGGCGGGGTAGACGTCGTCGCGCATGGCACCGCCAGCCGAAGGCGGGGGAGGGGGAGGAGGCAGCTGCCCTGCTCCCGGAGCCAGGGCCGGAGGAGGCGGGATGTCGCCTTGCATGGTGCGCTTGGTGATGGCGCACTGCCGAAGCGTGTGCGTGGACAGCCTTGCGCCGCTGTGATGCTTGCAGGGAGCATCGAGCATCTCCTCGAAACTCATGGCGGGCTGCCAGGCTGTCTTGTCGGTCTGCCGGCGTTTGGTGGCTGGGTCGGCCGCGGGCGCCTGCTCGGCGGCCTCGACGAGCCGGTTGTCATAGTGCTGGGCCGGCTGGTCGGCCTTGCACTTGTTGTTCTGCTGGTTGTGCTGCTGCCGGCTGCCTTCGTCGGCCGTCTTCGGAGGGGGTACCGGCTTTGCCTTGCCTGCTTCGTCCAGCGCCACCTGGATCTTCATGGCGGAGTCGGCGTTGGCGTATTTGTCCGCCGTCACCATGAGCGCGGCCATGGTGGCCGGCTCGGAGCGTAAGAGCTTGTGCTTGAGGAGGGTGCCATCTCGACACCCGTTGACGAAGTACTGGATTGCATGGACTTCGTGGACGCCCTCACAGCTGTTCCGGAGCTCGGTCCAGCATGCGAGGTACTCGCGGCCGGTTTCCGCCGGCCCCTGCACGCACATGGCGAGTTGGCTAGGACGGCCGAGTCGCCGGTAGGTCCCGGTGAAGTTGCATACGAAGGCTTGCTGGAAGCCGACCCACGCATTGATGCTGCCCATCGGTAGGCTGTTCAACCACGTGCGGGCCGAACCCTAGAGCATGAGTGGTGTGTATCGCATGGTGAGCCGATGGTTGCCGCCCGCAATGCCGATGGCGGTGGTGTAGTCGGTGAGCCAGTCCTCCGGCTTGACGGTGCCGTTGTACTTGGGGGTGTCGCGGGGGAGCGTGAACCCTTTAGGAAAGGGCTCATCCCGGATGCGCGGGTCGAAGCACGCCGGCCCGACAGCGCCGCTTTCTTCCAGCGCCAGGGAGAGGGCGGGTTGGTCGAGGCGATGACGTGCGTCGGCGTCGTCGATGGCGCGCGGGCCCAGCCGGACGTCGGCCGGGTTGCAGGGGAGGGTCACGCCGGTGCCGCTCTTCCGGGGCCGGCTCGTCGCCCAAGTCGCCAGTAGTCGTCGGGAAGGGGTTACGCCGGGTCCGGGTGCGACCAGAGTGCGCCTCGCCGGGTGGTGAAGACGCCATGTTCTGCTGGTCCTCGGGACCGTTGGCGCGGATGGAGCCGGATCCTACCGGCTTGGCGAGTTGGTTGAGGCGGTCCTGCTGTGCGTTAGCCGCGTCGAGGTGGTCCTTCACCCGCTTCAGGCGGTCCTTCAGCTCTTCGGCCGCGAGCTGATCTAGGCCAACTGCGGCCGCCTGGGCGGCACACATGTTCTTCACCGGAGTCTCGTACACGGGAGGGATCGTGCTGAAGGCACGGCCGATTGCACCGCCCCGGGCTCGCACGTCGGCGACCCGGCTTGGCTCGGCCGCGGCAGGCGTGAAGCCGTAGGCGGTGTTGCGCTCCAATTGAGTGGATTCTAGGCGACACTGCGTGGTGGCGAACGTCTCGGTCAGGTCCAGCAGGCGCTGGCGGTCCTCCTCGAGCCGAGTCCGGGCCTCGGTGATGTTGGAGGCGTCGACGTCAGTAGCGATGGGGACGCGAAGGCTCTGCATCGTGGCGCGTAACGGGTTGGGCGAGCCGGCCCGATCTGCTGCGGCCCTGGCTTCAGCGGCCTTCCTCGCCGCGCTGGACGAGGAAGAAGAGCCGGTGTCGGTGACGAAGACCTCCACGCAGAGGTCCATTATCCCGGCGGGAGTGCTGCCGTCGAGGGAGAGGGGGAGTCAGAGAAGTCAAGTACCTCGCTGGGGTACTCGTCGGCCGCGGGCGCATCGGAGATGGGCAGCGCGGTGAAGGAGGCGACGAGCGCGTCGATGACGTCGTCCGCCAGCAAGACGGACTCGTCGGAGTCGGAGGGGAGCCCCATCTGGAACATGCTTCCGGCCAGGACCTCGATCTGCCCATGGTGGGCGCCAACTGTCGTGGTGGGCGCACGGCAGATGCCAAGGGATGACTAAAGAGAGGAGGAGGCTCGAGGGCACTGGTGGGCTCCAGAGGCGGGGTCGGCATGAGTGAGCGTGGGACGCAATACATACCTAGGTTCGGGGCTCTCCGGAGAGATAACACCCCTAGTCCTTCCGAGTGTGGTTTATATGCGATAGTACAGAGTTGCTCCTAGAGTTGTATGGAGGAAGAAGGGAGGCTGGCCAAGGCTTAGGCTGCTCCCTCTCCTTTGGTGTGTGTGTGCGCGGGTGCTACTGATGATCTGGTCCTTGTATGCATGAGGGCTCCTGGGGGGTTTTATAGGTCAACCCCCTAGGGGTACAAAGGTAATGTTACAAGGCCGTGTGACCGGGTTGTCATCGTCCGGGAAGCCGGTGCTGGGACCCGCCGGGTGTCAGGGCTCGCCGGGTTCTCCGGGCGCAGGCCCCGCGTGCCTAGGGGCACTGTTTGTCGTCTTGTCGATCATCAGGGTGTGGCCGGGTTGAGACTGCTACAGTGGCGCTCCGTCAGGTCGCCACTTGCTAGCGTCAGCAGTGACGATGGGTGAACTGTAGCCACACTGGCCCTGGTCAGCGGGTAGGTGGGGCACTGTTGCCACGCCCCAGCTGACCAGAGGCATGGGCGGGGCACTGTAGCCTTGCTCATCCTTGAATGGAGACTCGTCCCATCGTACGGCCGGGTCGAGAGGCTTGACCGGGTTGAGCAACCCGTCCAAGCATGAGCTGGCTTGAGAGGCGTTGTTGGCCCTGTTGTTTTTGAAAAAGATCCGGGTTCCGTTGCCTGCCTGGGATTCATCCCCCGGACAAATATGGCGATGCCTCAATGTGCACTCGTCCGGCACAATACCTCGCATTACACGCCATCAGAAGACCCTCACTTTTGGGACTATCTTGAGTTTTCAAATAGCATTCCACATCTGTTGTTGACCCACTGAAGTTCCTGTGATCTGCTCTTTCTCTAGAGCCAAACGTTCTTTTTGATTCACAAGAGCATGATACGCAGATTTAACAAAGCAAATGCCGGATTTCTTATAAGCCCATGCTAGAAAATCCTCACCGCCACCTTGCCGTAATGGAATGTTAAATATAGCAGATGTGTCCGGTGGTATGAATATGCTACACACAAGATCATGCCGCCATGTCCAGTTTCCTGTATCAATCAGATCGTTGACTGTTTATATATTTGTTGCCGCTGGTCGTAACATTGGCGTCATAGTAACAGTAGAGGGAATCCCCCGCAAAAAAAAAAAATACAGTAGAGGGAATCCACTTGTCTTCACACACCTAGATTGTTGAACCATATCCGAGTCGTTTTATGAGCCCCATTTGAAGTGCATCTCTTCCTGCAACGATCGCCCTCCATGTGGTTGAGGATGATTTAGGAACTGTAGCGAGTAAAAATTCAGAGTCTGGAAAGTACCAGCCATGTTTATTGCATTAAAAATGTTCAAAATGTATTTGGAAAATGTTAACCTGTATTCAAAACATGTATTTCAAAAACAAATAGACATCATGTATTTAAAAAATACCCAACATGTATAAAATGTTTCACACGTGCACTAAAAATATACATTATTTATGAGAAAAAGTCAATGTTTTAAATAGCGGGCTAAGAAAAATTGCGGCGGGCCTTCAAATCAGCTATAACGGAGTTATAGCAGGCTAAAGCGGGTTATAGCGGGCTATTTGCGATGGCGGCCATTTAGCAGCACCTTTCTGAAAAGGCTATAGCCGGCTATTTAAAACTATGAAAAAATTAGATCTGTGCTAAAAAAGGAAATCTAATGAAAATCAACAAAAAAAAAGACCAAAGAAACAAAGGAGAGCAAAGTATAATGAAGAAAAAAGAACCGTAAAAAATCACTGGAAAAACAAAGTATCACAAAAAAGGAAAACCACCAAAAACCAGTGAAAAACCAAAGAAAAAACAAAAGAACTGAAAAAGAAAAAATCCCAAAGAAAACCAGAGCAGAGCGAACTAGCGACAGAAACGGCAGCACCTCTAATGAGCCAGCTTGATTCCTCGCCCATAGGGATACGGTTTTTTAGTCTATAACAACTTCGGTGCGTGATTAAAGGGCAGCCCGAACGGGCCGTAGAGGAGGCCCTCAGCTGGCGACGGGATAGGAGCGTTTCCCCTCTGTATATTATCGCGAGGATTCAACGAGGCAGTTTT
Organism: Aegilops tauschii subsp. strangulata; assembly: GCF_002575655.3. Lineage (NCBI taxonomy): Eukaryota > Viridiplantae > Streptophyta > Magnoliopsida > Poales > Poaceae > Aegilops > Aegilops tauschii. The sequence goes on from NC_053037.3 coordinate 510,358,586, forward strand.
TGCCCTAAATCGATCTCCACCGCCGCCGCCGCCGCCGCCAGCCACCTCTGCGTCATGCCTTTTCATTTTCATTGTCATCTGTCGTGGTCTGCGCCGCCACCGGCGGAGCAAGCAGCTCACGCATGGATCTTCCAGGACATATACATGGCGCTGGCCTCTGTTTTGGCAATATATTTTTTCGTAAAAGCACGCTTCGAGGAGTTAAAGACTTCATGCGCCTTCAGTTCAGACAACCCATGCGTCTTCAATTCTGTGGCAAGCCTCTTTGCCGCGGAATACATGGCGGTAATGGCTTTGTACATCCGCTGGCGTTGGTTACGCAACTTGAGCGCCATGCCGATAGCCGTCGTCTGCATCCTCGTCAACAGCCCTGCAGCGGTCACGATCATAGTCGCCCCGACGTTCTTGTGGGGACATCTTTTTGGGGATCCCCAGTTCGCCACCTGCCTCTCGTGTGTATTGGCGGCGGCGCTCGTCGTCTTCCTCTGGTGGTGCATCTCCATAGACAGGATTCTTTCAAAGAACTCACCACTGCCTCACCTCCAAGAAGAAACATGCAAAAAATGGAGGCGTGCTCCATATGTTGACATGTGATTACTAGAGAGGTACCATTGCTAGTGCTTGCTTTGACTTATTATAAATTTCCGAGATTCAGTTAAGGACTGTTTAATCTGGTTGTTAGATGACGCAATAATTCATTGTACTTTGACCTTATGTATTTATTACTTGACATTTATTCCGGGAATCACACCTACTATAGAGAAAGCAAATCCTAAAAACTTGAAATTTTTCAGGTTTTCAGAAAATGTTTACTTTTATGAAAAATTGCGTGCATTTTTATTGAACCGTTTAGTATAGTAAACTTGTGTGCTGCAATATCACAGTCACCTCGCACACTATTGGGCTGCTAGAAAAGCGAGAGGCTTGTTAGCCGCTCGAGATTGACCATCTTTTGGCTCCCTCCGTTTCAAAATATAAGTCTTTGTAGAGATTTCACTATGAACCATATACGGAGTTATATATATGTATTTTAGAGTGTAAATTCACTCATTTTGCTCCGTATTGTAGTTCATAGTGGAATCTCGACAAATACTTATAGTAATATTTAGGATTAATGGTGTAGAGGCTGGGTGTAATTGGTATCTTCACTATATTAACATATTCCCTTTGTCGAAAAAGTAATGTTTAGGAATGGAGGGACAACATACTACTGTAGTCAATTGTCCATGCGTTCATTGGGTAGAGCAAATCCAAAAAAAACATGAAAATTTTCACGTTTTCAAAAAATGTTTAATTTTTTTGAAAAATCTGTGTGCATTTTTATTGAACCGTCTGATACAGTAAACTTGTGTGCTGCAATATCACAATGCAGTAACCTCGCACACTATTAGGGCTGCAAGAAAAGCCGAAGGGTTATTAGCCACTCGAGATTGACTCATCTTTTGGCTCGGCTCAAGATCGACATGAAAAGAAATGAGCTAAGTTGATCTTGAGCTGGCTTGGCTCCATTACTAAAATAGTACAGGATAATTTATTATCATATATGTTGTGTATGAATTTTCTTCATTTTATCTACTAGCAAACATGGAATCTTAATTAAGTGCGAAGATAATTTAGGCCTCAATATAATTTGTGGTCAGTTATTATCCTTTTTTTTCTCTTGCTAGTTCATCCACGATCTCTTGCTATTAAGTACTTCCTTCGTTCCAGAATATATGGTGCATCGATTTTCTTGCAAGTCAAACTTGTGTATGTGTGAGCAAGATTACAAAATAAAATAGGGATGTCTGCAATACAAAATAAATAAATTTTGAAAATACTTTTCATGATGAATCTAATGATACAAATTTGACTGTAGACATTAATATTTTTTCTAAAAGCTTAGTAAAAAATACAGATATTTGACTTTTGAAAAAACTAACACACCTTATATTTTGAACGGAGGGAGTAGTAGCCTTCAATTGAGAAAGAATACGTCAAACTACCTTGAATTTTTATATTACCATCATTTTGATAGTAACAATATTTTATTATGTTGTGTTTTAGTATGTCTTTTTGAATTCTTTTCTTAAAATATTAAAACAAATCATGTTATTTAGCTCGAAAATGGCTCAAGATAGACATGACATCGGTACAAGACTGCAAGATAAGCATGAGCCATTCTCTGATCGCTCGACCTTGAGATTCGCTCAGTTTAGAATCACTCGAATTTTATTATATCATGACTTGAACCTAGCCCAACCCACTCAAACTCGACTCTTTTGCAGCCCTAACGCGTGTTACAGTAGCATGTAAGAGAATTTCTAGCAAATCCCTTTATATCGCTGTATTGTAAAATCAGTTTATGGTGAACCGTAAATTCTTTTGCAGTATAAGACGGCCTCAGTTAGAACATATACTGCAAATAAAATAAATATTTTCTTTACTCTCTTTTTTCTCCCCGTCCTTCTTCCCCGCCCGATCCCGTGCAAACCCGGGCCGTTGAGGTGCCACCGCTTGCGTCCCCGGCGGCCGCCCATGCTACGCACCCCTCTAGGCTCGGCCGTCGCGGACCCCATGCTAGGCCACTTCCAGTCCGCTTGCTCCGGCGCCGCTCCGGCCGGCCACTTGCTCCGGCAACGCTGCAGCCGGCCGCTGCCGAGTTCCTCCGGCTGCTCCTTGCTTGACTCTTTTTCGGTTCAGCTCAAAAATCGACTCCCAAGACTGCAAGTATGGGGTACGAATGTGATAATATGCGGAGATCTAGAAAATATTTTTCAGGATATGCCGTTTTATGGGATCTATTTGGCGCATCTTTTTCAACTAAAACTGCAAATTTAAGGGTTTAACTTTTTTAGAATCATTTAAGGGTTTCATTATTTTTGCGGGAGATGCTCTCGCATGCTACAATACCGCCAATGGGCTGTCCCCGACGGACGGACCCCTCTTGTCCGTTGCACGCTTATCGGACACAGCGAGCGCCCAATAGGAGCTCTCCAACTGCCCTCTCGTATGTCCGTCCGGGACAGCCCATTGGCGGTATTGTAGATATGCTCTTTTGTTTTAACAACGATGGCTGCCACAGATTTTAGCCCCCTTCTATATATTATCTTGAGGGGATAACGCCGGTTGTTTTTGCCCTAAGTCGATTTTCCCCGCCGCCGCTTTTCTTCCTCTGCGCCATGCCTTTTCACTTTCATCTGTCGTGGTCTGCGCCGCCACCGGTCAAGCAAGAAGCTCACGCATGGATCAAATGGGACATGTACATGGCGTCTACTGTGCTAGTCTACCGTGGTTGGCGACGTGTGCACGGTCGCAAGCACTTTGTCACAAGTTCGATCCCCCGTCGCGCCTGATTTTTCTTTTTGCCATTTTTTCGTCCCGCGGTGAAGCTTCATGGGCCGGCCCAGTCGAGCTGCCCCTGTGCGTCTGGCCACCAATTTGACGCAAAGAGTGTCCAATAGGAGGTCTCCACCACCCCCCCCCCCCCCCCCCAGTCCAATTCGGACTAGGCCTTGGGGGGCGCGCAGCCTCTCCTCTCTCTTTCCCCTAAAGCCCAATAAGGCCCATATACTCCCCGGCGAATTCTCGTAACTCTCCGGTACTCCGAAAAATACCCGAATCACTCGGAACCTTTCCGATGTCCGAATATAGTCGTCCAATATATCGATCTTTACGTCTCGACCATTTCGAGACTCCTCGTCATATCCCCGATCTCATCCGGGACTCCAAATTACCTTCGGTACATCAAAAAAACTCATAATATAACCGTCATCGAACTTTAAGCGTGCGGACCCTACGGGTTCGAGAACAATGTAGACATGACCGAGACACGTCTCCGGTCAATAACCAATAGCGGAACCTAGATGCTCATATTGGCTCCCACATATTCTACGAAGATCTTTATCGGTCAGACCGCATAACAACATACGTTGTTCCCTTTGTCATCGGTATGTTACTTGCCCGAGATTCGACCGTCGGTATCTCAATACCTAGTTCAATCTCATTACCGGCAAGTCTCTTTACTCGTTCTGTAATACATCATTCCGCAACTAACTCATTAGTTGCAATGCTTGCAAGGCTTATAGTGATGTGCATTACCGAGTGGGCCCAGAGATACCTCTCCGACAATCGGAGTGACAAATCCTAATCTCGAAATACGCCAACCCAACAAGTACCTTCGGAGACACCTGTAGAGCACCTTTATAATCACCCAGTTACGTTGTGACGTTTGGTAGCACACAAAGTGTTCCTCCGGTAAACGGGAGTTGCATAATCTCATAGTCATAGGAACATGTATAAGTCATGAAGAAAGCAATAGCAACATACTAAACGATCAAGTGCTAAGCTAACGGAATGGGTCAAGTCAATCACACATTCTCCTAATGATGTGATCCCGTTAATCAAATGACAACTCATGTCTATGGCTAGGAAACATAACCATATTTGATTAACGAGCTAGTCAAGTAGAGGCATACTGGTGACACTCTGTTTGTCTATGTATTCACACATGTATCATATTTCCGGTTAATACAATTCTAGCATGAATAATAAACATTTATCATGAAATAAGGAAATAAATAATAACTCTATTATTGCCTCTAGGGCATATTTCCTTCAGCATCGGCGTTGTAGAGGCGAATAAGGATCGTTCCGCTCCTTGGCCACCATCCCGGCGGCGGTTTCATCGTCGGTGGTGAGGAGAGCGAGGCGTGGCTTGTCGTTGTCCCTCTGGGGCGGTGGATCCTGGTCTTGGGTCCCCGGGTTCTGGCGGCGTGACGGTGGCTCTGCCAGCTCAACGGGTTTTTGTTTCTCAGCTCTATCCCCGTTGCAGCGGCGCCGTCGTTGCAGAGCTTGGGGAGGTTGTGGGCCTCGTGGAGGATGTGTGTAGGTGGATCGATGGGATTCTCAGATCGGTGGCTTCGAATCCGGCGTTGATTTCTTCGGGATGTTTGGCAGTGATGACTTCCCGTCTGCGTGAGACTACAAGGTTCACCGAAATCTGGCAGTGGGGCTGCCGGAGCGGCTGCGGCGACGCGCCATCGGCGCATCCAAGAAGGGGTCGGGAGACTTCTCAGGGAGCTAGCTGCATTTTTCTTATTTTTTGGGGTTGCCTTATTATGCTGGTTGGTGATTAGATCTGAGGGTCTATTTCACAAAAAAAGGTAGGTGTACGTTGTTGTGCACTAGTTTTTGACATACATAACGTAGGAGAAGTATAAAGTAACCTATGGGCATCTCCAACGGTGACTCGTAAATTTGCTCCGGCATCTATCCGCAGGCAAGGGGGATCAGTCCACGGACATTGATGCCGGAGGCTGCCATCCAACTCTTCTCGCATATATTTCATCAACATTTGAACTAACTTGGCGTAATTCATGCAAATCGGCCAGAATTCATCAAAGTTCAGATAAAAAATAGCACAAATCATCCATACATAACATGCAAATATGTCTAGTACAACAATGTTTCAAATTTGACGAGATTAACCGGATGCCCAACAAGTTTTTCATCAATGGATCATGTCGTCTCACGCATACTACCCTTTCAGCTTCATCCAACAGTGTGTGTACGTAAATGATTGTCCCTTTGTCCTGTGGTACACCAGGCAACGCGTGCGGTCTACATAATGTGTAGACTGACATTGAGTGAATGAATAATTTAAACAAGTTGGCGAAGAAGAAGCAAAACTTATGATCTCCTCCTCTGTCGCGTGCAATTAACACCTTGCCTCCGGTTGACCAACCACATGACATACCAGCGATACGATAACGGCCTCACATTGCGTGCGCTCCAACCACGTGACATACCAGTGGTGGGATAAGTTTTTTTTTAGCAAAACGGGCATGGGATAAAAAAAGCTTTCTTTAGGGGTAATTTTTTTAGCTAAACGGACATGGGATAAGTTTTTTTTTTTGAGACATGGGATAAGTGGGCATGAAACAAATTTGGTGCGTGATTAAGGGGCCGCCCGAATGGGCCGTGGAGGAGGCCCTCATCCCTGCTACGGCATAGAAGTGTTTCCTCTATTTATTATCGCGAGGGAATCACCCAGTCAGTTTTTGCCCTAAGTGCGATCTCCACCGCCGCCAGCCACCTCCGCGTCATGCCTTTTCATTTTCATTGTCATCTGTCGTGGTCTGCGCCGCCACCGGTGGAGCAAGCAGGTCTCCCATGGATCTTCCACGACATTTACAATCGCTCCTTTGGTCCCATGGATGATTGGCACAATCTGTCTTATGAGCTTCGTAAATTCTTGAGGGGGTGGTCTCGGAATAGGGCGGCTGAGCTTCGTAGAGACAAAGACTCCCTTGAATCTCAAATCCGGGATCTGGATCAATCTGCTAACACATCTGGGCTCTCCGCCTCTCAGTGGGCTACTTGTTACTCCCTGGAAGACGCTTTGTTGCTGCTTCACCAACAGTCAGAAATTTACTGGCGCCAACGAGGTGCAATTGGACCCTGAAGGGAGATGCTATGACGGCATATTTCTTTGCGATCTCGAATGGCAGACGCCGCAGATGTTTCATTGACACTCTGTTGATTGGCGGCGTCAGAATTTCGGACCAGTCCCTCATCATGAATCACATTGTTGGCTTCTATTCCAATCTACTCGGCTCTAAGCCGGATCCTGGGCTTGACCTCTGCTCTGGCTTCTGGGATGAGGGGTCTAAGATTTCTCCGGGCGAAAATTTGGGTCTGATGATCTGACGAAGAGATCTGGCAGGTGATTAGCTCGGCTAACCCGAATGCTGCTTCCGGGCCTGATGGTTTTTCTATCCCCTTCTTTAAAAAATTCTGGCCGCAGTTGCGGGTTCTCATTTGTACAATTATCCAAGGGTTCTGGTTGGGTACGGTGGATATCTCTCGCCTTAATTACGCTGTCATTACCCTTATTCCTAAAGTCAAGGGCGCGGACTTGATCTCGCAATTTAGGCCGATTGCCCTTATTAATAACTTCGCCAAGTTTCCGGCCAAAGGGTTAGCCACTCGCCTCTCCCCCATTGCCCACCGTACCATCAGCCCTTTTCAGTCGGCTTTCATTAAGGTTCGTTTCATTCTGGACGGGGTTCTTTGCTTGCATGAAATCGTTCATGACCTTAAGATTCGCAAGTCGAAAGCGGTGATTCTTAAACTAGACTTTGAGAAGGCCTATGATTCGGTGAGTTGGCCTTTTTTACGTAGAGTTTTATTGGCCAAAGGGTTTGAGGGGCCCCTTGTCCATAGAATTATGCAGTTGGTCTCGGGAGGTGAAAGACCGTGGATGTCGCCTAGAGGGGGGTTGAATAGGCGCTTTAAAATAATTACGGTTTAGGCTTGAACAAATGCGGAATAAACCTAGCGGTTAATTTGACAAGCACAAAACCTACAACAACTAGGCTCACCTATGTGCACCAACAACTTATGCTAAGCAAGATAAACAACTAAGTGATAGCAAGATATATGACAAGAAACAATATGGCTATCACAAAGTAAAGTGCATAAGTGAAGGGTTCGGGTAAGAGATAACCGAGGCACGCGGAGACGACGATGTATCCCGAAGTTCACACCCTTGCGGATGCTAATCTCCGTTTGGAGCGGTGTGGAGGCACAATGCTCCCCAAGAAGCCACTAGGGCCACCGTAATCTCCTCACGCCCTCGCACAATGCAAGATGTCGTGATTCCACTAAGGGACCCTTGAGGGCGGTCACCGAACCCGTACAAATGGCAACCCTTGGGGGCGGTCACCGAACCCGTACACTTTGGCAACCCTTGGGGACGGTCACCAGTACCCGTCAAATTGCTCGGGGCGATCTCCACAACCTAATTGGAGACCCCGACGCTTGCCCGGAGCTTTACACCACAATGATTGAGCTCCGAACACCACCAACCGTCTAGGGCGCCCAAGCACCCAAGAGGAACAAGCTCAAGGGCACCAAGCACCCAAGAGTAATAAGCTTCTCAACTTGTAACTTCCACGTATCACCGTGGAGAACTCAAACCAATGCACCAAATGCAATGGCAAGGGCACACGGAGTGCCCAAGTCCTTCTCTCTCAAATCCCACCGAAGCAACTAATGCTAGGGAGGAAAATGAGAAGAAGAACAAGAAGGAGAACACCAAGAACTCCAAGATCTAGATCCAAGGGGTTCCCCTCACAAAGAGGAGAAAGTGATTGGTGGAAATGTGGATCTAGATCTCCTCTCTCTTTTCCCTCAAAAACTAGCAAGAATCCATGGAGGGATTAAGAGTTAGCAAGCTCGAAGAAGGTCAACAATCGGGGAAGAACACGAGCTCAACGGATAAGGTTCATTGGGGAAGAAGACCCCCTTTTATAGAAGGGGAAAAATCCAACCGTTATGTGCTCAGCCCGCACACGAGCGGTACTACCGCTCCACGAGCGGTACTACCGCTCTGGCGGAAGAAGCAGGGAAAAGGAGCAACCAAACATGAACCTTGGGGCGGTAGTACCGCATATAAGCGGTACTACCGCGCACCCCAGCGGTACTACCGCTGGAGGAGCAGAACACGGGACCAAAAATGCAGTAGCGGTACTACCGCCCGACCGAAGCGGTACTACCGCTTACAGGCGGTACTACTGCCCATCGGGGCGGTACTACCGCTTATAGGCGGAACTGCCGTGCCTTACTGCCGTGCAACTACTGCAAAACTCGACACGAAAAATGCAAGACCCAAAATCGAGGCGGTACCAGTGCGGAACCGTAGCCGTACTACCGCTTATGGCCATAGGCGGTACTACCGCTTTGGACAGCGGTACTACCGCTTGGGGCGATAAGCGGTACTGCCGCTCTGGCCGCGGTACTACCGCAGGGAGAAAACCAGAACCGCCATAACTTCTGCAAATGAGCTCCGAATTGAGCAAACTCAAGCTTGTTGGATACAAGACGATGAGTAGCATCAAAATAGCGACTGGTTATAGTAAGAAGAGGCAGGGGAGGTATGCCAACAAATAGAGGAGTGAAACCTCCAACCGAGAAGAACCGGCATAACCTCCAACATCGAAAACATCATAGAAGATGCGAGTGAACTCCGTTTTCGATGAACTCAAGCTTGTCATCAAGATGACCATAAGCTCCAAAACTCACAAAGAGAAGAACCAAACAAGAACCAACAAAGATGATGCAAGGATGCAATGGTTTGAGCTCTCTATGAACGATACGATCAAGCTACTCATCGAGAGCCCCCCTTGATAGTACGGCAATCGATCCTATAACCCGGTCTCCCAACTACCATCATGAGACCGGTAAAATAGAAAACCTATCAAGAGCAAACCTTTGCCTTGCACATGGTCCACTTGAGCTAGATGATGACGATCTTGACTCCCTCAAGTTGGACCACCTTTCTTGGTTGTGTTGGCTCGATGAAGACTAGTTGATTGCTCCCCCATACTCCACTATGGGTGAGCCACTCTTCCGCACATCTTCACAAGTCCATTGTCACCACAATGGACGGCAAGCTTCAAGCATTTGATCTTTTCATGATGCTTCACTTGAACTTGCACACCGCAACATCTTCACAAGTCCATTGTCGCCACAATGGACGGCAAGCTTCAAGCATTTGATCTCTTCATGATGCTTCACTTGAACTTGCACACCGCAACCTAACCCCACAAAGAACTCTCACGAAGATCATGGGTTAGTACACAAAGCGTAATTGACAATGCTTACCACACCATGGGATCGCTTGATCCCTCTCGGTACGTCTTGTGCGCTTTGTGTATTGATCAACTTGATTCACTCTTGACTTAGTCTTGATCAACCTTGACTCTTTCCAACTCTCTTCATTTGGATGATGTCTTGAAGGTAAACATGAATGATCACACAATCTTCTTCTTCAAGACATGCTTGCAATAAGCTCTACTCTCACATGACCAATCTTTGGATAATTCCTTAATAACACCTTGGTCACCACATAAACTCCTTGAAACCAACACATGGACTTCAAGAAATGCCTATGGACAAATCCTTCAAATATAACTCAAGGCAACCATTAGTCCATAGAGATTGTCATCAATTACCAAAACCAAACATGGGGGCACCGCATGTTCTTTCAGGAGGCCACATTGCCATCAATGTTAATGGTCAGGTTAGCAAATTTTTTGCCAATGGTAGGGGCCTGCGGCAAGGTGACCCTGCCTCTCCCATTCTATTCAATTTCGTTGTGGGTGCTTTATCTCGCTTGCTCTCCAGGGCAGCTTCTTGCGGGCACATTACTCCGGTTAGTTCTAAATCTTATTCCCCATGGTCTGACCCACCTCCAATACGCGGACGACACTATTATTATGGTTGAGCTGAATGAGGCCTGCCTTGCCCACCTCAAGTTTATTTTATTATGCTTCGAGGCGACGATGTCGGGGCTTAAGATTAACTTTGCCAAAAGCGAAGTGGTTGTTACTGGTGTGGACGAGCCGGAAGCCGTGCGAGTGGCACACCTTCTCAACTGTAAGCTGGGCTCCTTTCCGTTCAAATACTTGGGTCTGCCAATTTCCCCGGACGTGCTTCATGCCAAAGATTTTGCCCCGGTGGTCACAAAGGTGGGCAACAGGGTCCTTCCCTAGCGGGGTAGATATAATACGAATGCGGGTAAAGTGGCTCTAATTAATGCTTGCCTCTCCTCCCTCCCCATGTTCCTGATGGGCTTCTATCTCTTGTCGGCTGGGATTCAGGCTGGTTTTGATAAACACCGTGGAGCGTTTTACTGGAATGCGGCGGACAATCGTCGCAAATATCGCTTTGTTAAATGGAAATTGATGTGTAGGCCCAAAAACCTTGGGGGTTAGGGATTCTTAACACTTCCATCATGAATCAATGCTTGATGATTAAATGGTGGTCGAAGATTATAAGCGCTGAGGATCAGCCCCTCTGGCTGTCGATCCTTAAGGCTAAATATTTTCCGTCCTCCAGCCCGATGTTTGCTCTGCCGCGTGGTGGTTCTCATTTTTGGAAGTCTCTGGTCAAAGTTAGACCTGTTTTTCAATCTTTCGTTAAGTTTGTTGTTGGGGACGGATCCTCGATTAGGTTTTGGCTAGATTGGTGGTGTGGAGACTCACCTCTCTCGGTGACCTTCCCTACCCTTTTCTCTTACTGCTCTGATCCAAATATTTCTATTGCGAAGCTAGCTTCCCAGGGGTGGAACCTGGCCTTTCGCCGCTCCCTGTCGCCTGTAGAGTTTGAAGATTGGCAACGTCTTACTGCCCTCTTCCCTACGCTCTCGATGGTCAGGGATTCGGTGCTTTGGCCGCTGTCTGCCTCTGGACACTTTTCTGTTAAATCTCTTTACTCTAAGCTTGTTGGTGGCACGCCTACCAATCGTTTCTCCCAAATTTGGAAGGCCCGTATTCCCCCTAAGATTAAAATTTTCTTGTGGCAAGCTTTCCGAGGCCTGGTGCCCTCGGCTGATCAAATTCGTAAGAGAAATGGATCGGGCTCCCAGTTTTGTGCCCTTTGCGGTGATGTGGAAGACACGGAACATATTTTTTTCATTGTCACCTGGCTAAGCTCATTTGGAGTTGCGTGCGGGACTGGCTATGTGTTTCTTGGGCCCCTGCCTCCTTTGCCGAGTTGCGCAACTTGGCATCCAACCTTTCCAGCGTCTCCAGGCGCATCTTTTGGGTGGGCTTGGGAGCTTTATGCTGGTCCCTGTGGATGACTAGGAACAAATTTACTATCGAGCACGTGTTTCCGGCTAAACCGGCTGACTGCCTATTTAAATCGTGTGCTTTCCTGCAGCAGTGGAAATCATTGACTAAGGTCGATGACCAAGAGGCGCTCTCTATGCTGATCTACAAAATCCGGGCAATGGCGTCTCAGTTATGCAGACAAGAGCAGGATGCTTAATTGCTTCTTTTGGGCAGGATGCTTTAGTTTTAGCTGGATCTTTCTATTCCGGCCTGCGTGCCGTGTACTGGCGAGGGTGCCATGTACTTGACTTTCTCCCCTGTCGTCTCGCCCGTCGTTGGGGCTTGGGTGTGTTTGACACTTTTCTGTGATGTTGTCGCTACCTTCCTGCCTTTTGGCTTTATTTATAAAGTCGGGCGTATGCCTTTTCTCTAAAAATTGCCTGGAAATACAAGAGGCATAATCAGCTGTGTATAAAAGATAATGCAAACTTGACTTTGCAAACTGAAGAAAAAGAATAAGAAAAGTATATAGGCACACTAATCAAACAATTGCTCAGAAAATAATAATAAGAAGAAGAAACTTAGATTGTTGTTCAATCATAGGTACCTGCCTCATGTGTACATTTGCAATGAACAGTATGAGATGTTCCGTTTTGCTGGATAGGTACATGGCATCCAGTGTCACTGACAAATAAAATAAATAGTCATCTCTTGCATAGTTAATTGAAACCCAAACATAGTGTCAGCATCTGGTGGCTGCTTATAGGAATTTTTTGGGGTTAGGCTTTCATCAGAGTCCATTTCTGAATTACATAGGTCCTTTGGACTTGCATAAATGGTGCCCTTCTCATGTCACTTTATGCTTGAACGCCAAGATCCTTGTTGTTTTCTGCATCAGGCGGCAATAAGCTTGAAATAGTGAACAAATAAACCAATATAATAGAGGTCATATTCAAGGGAATAGCTTATTAATATATTAGAATTAGAAATTTAGAAAAGCAAAATACCAGGGTGCGAACCGTTGGGGATGTGCGACACCTACCTCCTGCACCGTGCTACCGTGCAACAACAAGTCCATTAGGAGGGCGTGTTCTAGTCGCGGTCGAAGGGACACAGCTTCCATAACGGCTCAGACACCACCGTCTGCGACACGCCTTCACCGGCCGTGGTCACCAGTGCGGGCCTGGGAATGCCGGACCTCTGCCGCATCTTCATGGGGCGCTCGCGAAGGAAGCTCGCTCCAGCAGATCGGCAGCAGCGATGGTGGCAAGATCCGAACTCGTTGGTACGAGGAAGACCTGCCTAGTGTATGCTCCATGGATAGTGGCGGCCTCCTCGTTCTCGTGCTCCTGCGAGTGTTCCATCCGACGCTATCTCTGTGGCTGCAGCTACTCATGGAGCCTGGTTCACGGGTCGAGGGTGCGATCCCTGGCCCAGGGTCGATAGATCCCGATCGAGGATCGGGGACAGGGTCGATGGCGGGATCACGACCCTGATCGATGGTGCTAACCCAAATCGGTATGCAAGAGGCCAAGATACTTCATGTTGATGGAGGCTTACCAAGGCACCACGCAACCACGCACCACTGTCGGACCACCGGAGTAAGCCCTTCCCCCATACGCCACTCTCCTACTGGATGCCGGCCGTCCAGATGTCCGTTGCTGCCATATGTGGCCTCTCCCGCCAATGATGCCTACGCCGTACGTGTGAGGAGATCCTCCTAAGAAGCCGACGCTGGATCAGCCCCCATGATCCATCCTCAAGGTTCTTGGAGCCATGGATGCACAGGACATTAATGGGCAGTTTACGCGTCGCAGGGGAGAGTGGAGAAGAGGTTGTGGGAGGGCGCATCTAGTGAGGAGCTGGTGGAAGCCATGTGGCGGCGACGTTGCAAGAGGAGGCTGCGTCGTCGAGATCATGGGAAACCGAACAGGGCAGGATGGTGTCCGCGTGGAATCGGGGATCGCAATACTTGCGTGGGGCCTTCTAAATCGGGAGCGAAGGAAAGATACACAAAACAGGCAAGGGTGGACGAACGAAGAAGCCCAGACGAACGAACGAAACGACTACGAGACTTACCATCACGACCACAGACTCCTCCTTAGGAGTAGAGATACACGCGGATTTGGCGATTATGAATGGGTTTCGCCCAAAGAAATTCTTAATATACTAAACCTAGCTAGGATTTTTTTTCTTGTTTTTCTGAGTTTTTACTATCAGTGAAAAATCGGACCAATGGGAGCATGACACGATAATTAATGGGGGATCTAGGAGGGTACAATCCGTTGGTACATCTAGCGAGTCCACGCGCCCTATCATGCACTCTCTGGAACCACCTTTGCCGCTTTGTACTCTCTGGAAATCTCTACGCCGCTCCACTGTCTTGTACGTTCCTGTATAAAGTCTCAACCGCTGCCCCGCCACCGCCCCATCGTCGTAGTAACTCATCATCGCCGCTCGCTATTTCCCCGATGCACCAGTACCTGCGGCGGAGGGAATCGGTGGTAGCCGCTTCGACGGAGAGCGAATGTTGTTGTTACTGTGCGTGGAGCTCGCGGCGAGGCTGCCGCGTGAGGTGTCGGCGCCAGCGCTCGACATGCATCCGGAGGCCGAGCGGCAGCGCGACGAGCTGAACTGTCCTTTTCTGCAACCTTCGCACCGCCGTGCCCACTATGTCCCACAAGGATAAGGCCTCCCTTCTCGCCGACGCTGCCGCCTACATCGCCACGAGCTGCACGGCCGCATGGAGCATCTCGAGGAGGAGAGCATGGAGCCGGCCGCCGCAAGGTGGGAGACGAGCGCACCCCCGTGCGTCGGCACAGCCTACATCGCTGCGAGCTGCACGGCCGCGTGGAGCAGCTCGAAGAGAAGAGCAAGCAGCCGCCCGCGGCGATGTGGGAGACGAGCGCGCCCCCATGCGGCCATGCGTCGGCGTCGCCTCCTTCCAGCACCACCACGCATGCGACGAGACCGTGGAGGTTTGAATTGCGAGGCGGGAGGCGGCAGCGAGGCGCGTGACGATGGCAGCGCGGTCCGCGGCGGTGCGGCTGAGGGCGTGCTCTGCTCGCTGGAACTGAGGTGCAGGTCGGATGCCCGAGCCACCCGCAAGGTCTGACAGTGCATGACGTCATGGTGGACATGGCCCCTGCGTTACAGCACGACGTCGGCGCAGCCTTCTGCTCCGCGGTGCTCCAATGACTACACCTATACAACAGTGCCCAGCTAGAGCCTAGAGCTCGCCTGCGTTTTCTCGTGAAAAGCTTCACCTCAAGGACGACTCCTTCAAACTGGATGCCATGGTAAACGTGGTAAGGCGTGTCTTGTACTCTTGTCCCTGTAGCTCTCCCTTCCACTCTCGTGGGGCCAGCCGCCTACGATGGCACGGTGGTGACAACATAGCAATGCACCCGTCATCGGCTAGACCAGTCGCGGCGATCCGGCGCGGTACGGCAGCGTTGCCGGTAGTAGCGGCGATGTGCGGTCGGTGCCACGCCATGGACACGCCACAGCGACGGGCCGGCGCAGGCTGTGCAAGGCGTGCTGCATCCGCTACAGGGATATCCTACGTAATACTCGGGCTGGCAAAACCTAGGGTGGAAGATTCATGGCGTCCAGCACCGGCGAACTCCCACGCCGGTGAACCTGCAGCGAGCTGCGATGCCATGTGTGCATGCGTTTGGGAAAGTAGCTTGCAAACTACCGGTAGCAGGACCAAAGTAGCAACCAGCTATAGATCAGTTCTTCAGTCTGGTTCTAATTAGTGCAAGGCGACGTTGTGCCCTATGTTCGCGTCCTCGCTGTGGCGGGCGAGGAACCCGTGTGCCGCGAGCTATGGCTTGGGACTCCATTGCCGAAGCCGGTGACCACGTGAGTGCACAGCTTTGAACACCACATCAGTGAAAAGCCGCGTACATCTACGATGGTGCCACCCAAGAAAAAGAGAACTTCTCCGTTCTGGCGCAAGCATACAAGGAGAAAGTTTACCTTATTGGCCCATGCATGCAAAGAAGGAAGCGACGCAAACTGTGTCATTGTACATCAATGCGCGCAGACGCAGATCGGTTCTTGCATGTCAAGCTAATATCAATGAAATATTTAATGCTCAAAACGCCTATTGCCCTTTTTTTTACGGACAGTACGCCTATTTTCTCTTCAATGGCATGGATGAATTTCCATTTACTGTACTGCTACACCTCAGTTATATATGGTGACTGCTCCTCCCTCTTGAATGGTATGAGCAACGAATTCTTTCATATATTTTTTCTATCCTACATAGCGTCCACCCGCCATCCATCCTCGAAAATAATATAAATACGTATATAATGTGACTACGTGCATGCACTGCACTATATGCATGAAAAATGGACGTAGCAATTGGTACATCAGCTATTCTTTCTCTTGATCAAAAGAATTATCTGACGCGCACATGCAACATCCACGCGTATATTTCAAGAGGATGTGACTACGTGCATGGTCTGTACGCATAAAAATGGACGCAGTGATTTACAAAGCAATTAAGCCTCTTCTGTCTAGGCACAGTTTTCAATACAACATGACTACATGCGCGTACTTTCAAGATCACGCAGTCACGTACAAATAATTTCCTATATTTTCTTTTACCGATAAGTATTCAGTTACTAGGTTTGCTTTATCCGTCCATGCGGATATACTTCTTTTTTATTTAAAAAGAAAAGAAAAAGAAAAAATAATCGTACTTCCTCTCCCGTTAGACTGGTTGTAATGGGAGTATCATATATTAGTATCATGCATATGATACTAGTGTATGATACTACCTCCTTAATGCATAGTATCATATATTAGTATCATGTAGTACTCTATTTATTACCATGCATGACACAAAGTAGCATAGCATTTATTATGATACATTATCATGATATGATACTCCATCATCTCTTTCTTCATTTAATGCTATGACACCTCATCAAAATTGCCTAGTTGGCATGCATGATACTAGCTATGATATTACCATTACGACCAGCCTTATATCCCTGGAATACGGCAAATATTAACATGTAACAGAAAACCATTAATGCAATCTCTTTCCATCTCCTTCTCATACAAGTACTTACCACACGTCAGCTAGGAGATCCACACGGGCACTTTCTGAACCACTTGACTTCATTACTCCTTGAATATGTACTACGAATAATTTTGATTAATATTTTTTAAATATTCAAAAATCTAGCTATAGTGCATATTAAATTTTTATAGTGACTCAACGATACACCTGCTCAATTACTAAAGTTTGACCAAATTTATGGTGTTGTAGAAATATAAGTATTGGAGTTTGAAATGTTCAAATGACAATATGACTTTGTTTATGCAGTATTATGAGTTGACTTAACCAGTATTACTATCTAAACTGGTACTGCATGCAGGAATCCACCACTTGCCTGATTCTCTGACAGACACAGCGAAATCACCAATCCATCAACCTAGACAACAATATTAGTATGTTACTTTTTCCTACATAACAATGTCGGACCTCCTAAAATTATAAGAATTTGATCACCATTCTTATTAAGAAACTACATAACAATGTCGGGCCGCCTCGAACTATAAGAACTTGACTATTCTTATTAAAAATGGCTATGTGTACTTTCCAAATTGTTCCTATGCATGCCTTGTTTTTTGCGACTACAAAGTTATGACCACATATCATATGCTCATAAGACTCTAAGGCCTCCTTTGGTTTGGTAGGAATTTTATAGGAATGCTATAGATAGGATTTGCAAAGGAAAAAAATCTTTTGAAGCCCTTTGGTTTGTAGGAAGGGATTCCTATTCCTATGTAGGATAGGAACCAATCCTTCTGATTTTGGAGGAAAAAAAACATTAGCTTAGACTCAATGGAAAAATTCCTATCCTATGCATCAAATGACATATCTTTCTCTATGAAAATTGAGATGCATGTCATCTCACTTCCTATGATTTTTCTATTCCTATAACATTCCTATCCCATCAACCAAAGGAGGCCTAACTTATTTTTCATCACACACAATAAAAATTGGATATATAATACACATAGCTTATCGACAGGGTGCAGCGTGCCGCCGCGCGGGCTAAGCTAGTACCAAACGATGCCATGGAACCACAATTTATTGGGAGCGCCTGGAACTCATTCGAATGAGATATAAAATGGTCTTAGTCACATGGCCCAGGTGGATTGTTCCTTTTCGTTTTTCAGTTATGGGTTGATTGTTTTGGGTTGTGGGACTCTCTGAAAAAAATGTTATTTAATAAAAAAAGGGAAAAAAGGCAAGGGACCGGTGTACAGAAAAGACAAACGTTGTTTGTGATTGCTGTTTTCTCATCAAGCTAGGTTGTTTTTGGAATGACAAATGCACTTGTGATGGTGTCATTTGGACCCTAATTAATCATTTGAGATTCAGCCTGGATCAAAGGAACAGCTGACATAGGAATGCCAACAAACAACTAGCAACCATCCCTGTCGCCTTCCAACCAAACTGCTCATTGATGTACCGAAATGCTGTGACAGGCACACACTTCTTGCAGCTAGCAAACTAGTTGTTAGCTGAATATTTCATAGCGGACTTTGGTACAGATGTCACACATACTAGCTTGGTAGGAGTAGTCAATGCAATCTAGGACAGAAATAAGACCTGCATTTACAAGTTTGAGCTTAGAACTGATATAAGAAGTAAGGTTTTCTGAACATGCCATTAATCTTACGAAAACGATTCGTCAAAAAATACTCAGGCCTCAAACGGCTACAATTTTGAGCACCTCTTTCAGTTGCTGACAACCCAAAAATCACTAGACCTAGGCGACTTGGGCTTCTCTCTTGTGATTCAAACTTCTGCCTCCATGCTGATTTCACAAACAAAATCAAAAACCATGAACCCTAGAGGCGAATTTAAGGTGGTTTGGCGTGGACCTCTTGCGATTTGCGCAAATCTCTGTTGCAATTCAACCCTCTCCGTACATGCTGATTATGGAAAACACAAAAATCGGAACCCTAGAGATGAATTGGAGGTTGCAAATGGAGGAATTTAGCCCGGCGAACAGCTGCGGCGCGATTTAGGGCAAACACGGGGAGGGATTAGGAGGGATACCTGCTCCTCGGCGCGCGAACAGCCTGGATCCTTGCCGTCATCGTCGGGCATCTCGACGCCGGCGACTCGCGCCGCAGGAACCTTCGACATGCGGGCGCCCGTATTGCAGCTTCTCTCGTCCCCCCTCTATTTCTCTATTCTCTTTGTGATTTGAAACCAGAGACTTGAGAAAAATAATAAAATAATATAATATACAAAAACAACTGATTATACTTCTGTTTTTCAACCTTAGAAATGATTATATGTGTGGGAAAAACACTTTGTGACTAGGATATATGAAAAAAAAACTATGACTACTAACAACCCTCCTCGCCCTCTTAAGAAAACCGCTAATGAAAAACACATAAAAACATTTAAAAAAACTTTTTGCGGTCGTTTCATACCCCTTGCAGTGGCGCTTCAGTATGATGACTTGTACCTGAAAAACTCGGGGATCTAGGCGACTACAACTACTATTACAAAAAAAACTAAAAATGGAAGACTTCACAGACGCCGAAAACCCTCCCCCCGAACCCCCGGTTGCGGTCACACTATACGTCTTGTAGTTGCGCTGAGGTGTGATGAGTTACGGTTGCAATCGGGTTGGGGCGCCAGCAACCACTACAAAAAAATTGAAAAGAAGAAGAGAAAAATTCCGCCGTCGCCCATAACCCTCCCTCGACCCCCGGCTGCGGTCGCATCATGCGTCTTGTAGTTGCGCGTGGGAGAGATGAGTTGCAGTTGGCGCTCGGGTTTGGGCGATTGCAAAAAATGGAACCGATTTCATCGGCATGGACAACCCTTTCCCCGAGCCCCTGGTTGCGGTCATATTATATGTCCTGCAGTTGCACTTGGGGTGTGCTGAGTTGCAATTGCGCTCGGTTTGGGGCGGTTGCAACTACAAACAAAAAATATTATACAAAAAATGGTACCAATTTCATCGGCGCCGACAACCCTTTATCATACCACCTAGTTGCTGTCACATTATATGTCCTGCAGTTGTGCTTGGGTGTGCTGAGTTGCAATTGCGCTCGCGTTGGAGCGGTTGCACCTACAACAAAAAAACCTAACAAAAAATGGTACCGATTTCATTAGCGTCGACAACCCCTTCCCCGACCCCATGGTTGCGGTCACATCCTATGTCCTGGAGTTGCGCTTGGGTGTGCTGAGTTGCAATTGCGCTCGGGTTGGGGCGGTTGCAACTACAAATAAGAAAAGAGTATACAAAAAATGGTACCGATTTCATTGGCGCCGACAACCCTTTCCCCGACCCCCAGTTGCAGTCACATTATATGTCCTGCAGTTGCGCTTGGGTTTGCTGAGTTGCAATTGCGCTCGCGTTGGAGCGGTTGCAACTACAACAAAAAAACCTAACAAAAAATGGAATCGATTTCATCGGTGTTGACAACCCCGGTTGCGGTCACATCATATGTCCTGCAATTGCGCTGGGCGTGTGCTGAATTGCAATTGTGCTCGGGTTGGAGCGGTTGCAACTACAACAAAAAGACCTAACAAAAACATAAAAAATGGAACCGATTTCATCGGCGTCGACAAACCTCCCTCGGCCGCCGGTTACGGTCACATTATATGTCCTGCAGTTGTGCTGGGGTGTGTTGAGTTGCAATTGTGTTCGGGTTGGAGCGGTTGCAAATACAACAATAATACCTAACAAAAAAGTGGAACCGACTTCATTGGCGTCGACAACCCTCCCCCCGACAACCGGTTGCGGTCACATTATATGTCTTGCAGTTGCACTGGGGTGTGCTGAGTTGTAATTGTGCTCGGGTTGTAGCGGTTGCAACTAGACCAAAATGACATAACAAAAAAATGGAACCGTTTTCATCGGCACCGACAACCCTCCCCCTGACCCCGGTTGCAGTCACATTATATGTCCTGCGGTTGCGCTGGGGTGTGCTGAGTTGCAATTGCGCTCGGGTTGGAGCGGTTGCAACTACAACAAAAATCTAACAAAAAAATAAAAAAATGGTATATTTTCATCAGCGTCGACAACCCTCCCCCCGACTCCATGGTTGCGGTCACATCATATGTCATGCAGTTGCGCTCGGTGTGCCAGTTGCAATTGCGCTCGGGTTGGAGCGGTTGCAACTACAACTAAAAAGATTAAAAAAACAACAAGGTAAGAATAATAAACTTCTGCCAACACATGCCACTGTATAAAAAAAGCATAGGGGGTGCATGGGAAAACACTCATGCCACAAAAAAGATCCATCTCAGTGCTTACATAGTTCAGGAAAACATCCATCCCAATGCTTACATAGTTCAGAAAAACAAAAAGACATAAAAAGGGAAGGTAGCTGGATAGCCTAAGTCACAATAAATGGTCGCCTTAGGAAATGATGTTACACTGTTTCTAGCACAAAAACTTGTATCCTTGTGCCGGCCTCAAACCAATGACGATGCATGTTATGTTGATGCCTTGTGCATTGCTCTGCTTCAAGTTGAAAATGACAGCATCGTCCACCTGGAGGTAATTCTGGGCTACAAAAACACCCCCAATCTTTATCGAAGACCATCCGTCCATCACGATCCATGTGATATCCAAGCTGCATGAGATCTCCTACACGGATGCAAAATCCCAACAACCCCTTTTGGAGCCAAGTTCACTGGTTGAACTATTTTATTGGGGATTTTCTATGTGATGTGAACAAATACAAAACAAAAACAAAAGGGAAAAGGGTGAAAAATGTGTTAGGAAAAAAGCAAAAATATTTGCAAAGAAACATAACAAAAAAAGGTACTGAAGATTGAGAAGATGTACCCATAAACTTGCTTGTGATGTTCGTGGGCGTGAGGCGGTGCACAAAATGTGGTCCAATGTGTATCCATCTTCAATGGTTATTACCAGTCCCAACATTTGTGCTTCGCCATCACTGAGAACAACACCCCTGGTACAAATGATGTCTGGGGCAGCTTCAACACCGTGACCACAATTAATTACCTCTTCCACTCCATGCACAGCAAAATTGCCGGCTCCCCCCCCCCCCCCCCCCCCCCGGCGCAACATCACCTCCTGCCATGTCCCGCCTTGCACCCCCTGTGATCTGTTGCAAGCCCACTTCCAACATAACACACATAAGCCTGGGGCATCCGTCCAAAACATGTCGAACACCACTTTTTTGCCCTGGCAAATGTTGAAGTCACATTTGAACTTCGCCCAGTCATCACCCCTAATCAAAATATTGTTGAGTGTCCAATGAACACATCAACAACATACCTAGGGCCGTGTGCTTTAAACTTCAGGCCACTGATCTGGTTGAACTGGTTCCTTGCGGTGCATGGGATGCTATGTCGTAAAAAAGAGAGGAAAAAAATGTCAAAACAATTAGCAAAAAGAAGAGGCCTTCCATAAAGGAAAAAGAACACATCCAAAAAAAGGAGAAGAGATTACCGCAAAATCTCCAGACCCGTCGCGAATGAAAATGCCAAAGCTATCCTCATCGTCTTTCTCGCAGTACGAATGCCAATCTGGGCACAACATCCTGCATAGTATAATCTCACATATATATAAAATGTTCCACAATCAGTTTGCACAAACAAAGACAAAAAAGAAAAACACGACGAATTATTTTGCAATGATAATGATACTGTAAAAAACACAAAGCATAGACTCTTTACATTGTTTAAACTATCCAATCAAAAAATCATGATAGGACCTAATTTTGATTTATTGAAAAAGCAAACAGTGGATATATGTTTTGGAGAACAAGAAAAACCTAGTGTCTGTGTTGATTCAGTTCACAAAACATTCATGCTAAGTACACCAAACACACTGTGGCTTAACTGTACAAAAAAAATCAAAATCCAGAATCAAAACCTAAAAAATTGCGCTTACACTGGCCATTTACAGTGAAAAATCAGTGTAAGATAGACTACTATAGAATGAAACTACAGTGGAGATATAACTGTAAAAAAATACATTTACACTGGCCATTCACTATTGCAGTCTATAGTAGCCGAAACTAACTGTTACTTGATTACAATGAAAAATCAACTAAAAATACAATGCAGTAGTGTAGACCAAACAAACTAATACTTAACTGAAGAAATTCAGACCATGATCAAACAAAATAGGAGAAAAAGGAGCAAAACATGCATCTACATAAAAAACTACACTAGAAAAACAAGACATCTACATCAAAAACAGGGCAGACCAGACGAACATCAACCTACACACACTAGCAGCCACAAAAAGGATCAACGCCACTAATTCAAGGTCCGGCACAGGTGGGCTACATCTACATTCGGAAGAAGAAATCAACATAGACAAGAGGGATCGCCACTAAATTTACATCTAAACCACAAAAATGACAACTACAACCCATGTGTACTGAAAAGGGTACTTTGAGAACTACATTCCCCCTGCATTCCCCATCAACCTAAAACTACATCTCTAACCAACATTACAGAAAACAGATGTGATCAAAATTCAATTCACACCCCCTGCATTCCCCATCAAAAAATAAAAAATCCTAGCTCAGGCTTACCACCAGGACAAAAAAATGTAAAAAATGTAGGCATATGTGACATGGCACTAAAAAAACTATTTTCTACACTTTGGGAATGCTTGAGTACATACATTAAAAATGTGTTGGAAATCATACTCTACACATTCATTTCATCCAAGAAAAACACATACAAAAGAAACCTGTGTTGGCAACATGACTTCTAAGAAAAATACGTGCTACGTCTCTGAAGTAAATTGAACTAAACTCGGTCCTACTCTACTCCACGTCCATTTATCCTATTTCTGTGAACCCCCAAACAATACTTGCTACGCAAAAAATCCACATACATAATAAAGCCACCCACATCTCTGATTCGAAGCTGCCAGAATCATATAGCGTTCCTATGGATCTGACCGGAAAAAAGAGCTCTAACCCTAGAACACGAATCTCTACAAACAACAAAAGAAAAGAAAGAGGACGAACAGGACGGGCGGATTTTTACTTCAAAAATGCCGCCGCCGCCGATCTCCCGCAGCAGGCTCTCCCGTGTCTCAGCCGCCACCAAGAAGACTAGATCGGGATCGCGCCCTGGCGCGAGGGTGCCGGTCCCAACATTTTGGTAAAGCAAGTAGTGCTAAGTTAGTAGAAATCTGCGTTTAGCGTATGAAACATGATAACAAACTAAAGTGAAGAAGAAACATTCGTTTGTGATAAAACATAATGGAGTTCAATATCGACATGAAATTATAAGGCAACATTGAGTTCAGCATGTTCATAAGACCACAAAAGATAACCACTCATCATTAAGTTCGGTACCAAAAGCATTAATATAGGATAGGAAGGAATGAAAGTAGAAACATAATGCAGAGCCCATGCTTTTAGCAGAGAGAATGATTATCTTTGACATAGAACTTGTACTTGTGGATTAGTAGGTGATATGAGCATGCCGCAGTATAGTACATGTGGATTAGTAGGTGATATGAACTTGCACATTGTGGAATGTTACCTTTGCTGTCAGTATAGTAGCTCAAAGCTTGACGCATCAAGTTTGGCAAAAAGGAATAGATCAAAAGCAATGCGGTATGATAAATCAGAATTAGAGCAAGCCATTTATATAGAAAGCAGCACACTCCATATGTCATTCATAATAATTAGATCAAGTCATTTGTACATACAGATATTGAAGGCTGAGTAGTGCATTAGAGGGTAGCTATACAGTACAGAATACATATCCCATTACTTTGGACGGAAGTGTAGAAAAGCATAATCACACTGATTTGTTCTGTGAGTACATCCTTCGAGGGTAAATGGCTCTACGAATTCCAAGATGATCCAACATGATATAAAGAATGATCCTGGCCGAGATTCTCACAATAGTATGGTCAACCTGAGTCGTCGGAAATGGTTTAGAGACAACATAAGTAAGTGGTTGAAATGTATAAACAGTAAAAGAAAGTACATGTGCAGGACAATAGACCAATTCCAATTGGATTTCTTGTAGAAACAAAGATACATGATACAAATCCTACAAAGCACGTTGATAATTTTCATCAAACCTTGATAGGTGGACGAACCCAATAAGAACTAAAAACTTTGGCACCATATTCCGCTATGTTTCTTTAATTCTTTTCAACATGAGAATGCAAGAAACTCATTTCCTTGTGAAACCTCAGACGTTAATGGATACCCCATGGAGTCAATCCAGAGATATGGCATGTATCACTATCAAGCTAGCACACACAGTTCATCTATAAAATCTACTCCTATAAACTAAATCAAGCTAGTATACACAGTTCATATCCAAATATTACATCTCTTGGGTTCTAGTTACCCAAATCCAACCAGAGATCCTCACAAGCGAGGTGGGGGGCATAGAAGAGCAAAAGGAGCTTACTTGAAGGAAGAAGTCAGACTCCAGGGTCGCGCAAGTGCTCGACATGCCATCACAAGCACCATTACGGCTCTTGATCCAGATCCCCTCCTTCACCGTATGATGCCACTTGAAAATAGACCATTTTACTGGGTGGGAAAAAGCATGGCTCATAGGCACTGTGGAGGCTCCATCCTTTACACAAAGGTGTAGAAAAGGCAACTCATCTCCAAACAAAATAACTTGAAATAATTCTTTCTTTGGAACTGCTTAATTTAAATGCATGCAGCTCTTTATTTGTTTAGGATGTATGCAAGAATTTCTAGTAAGTTCTACATGGAAAGAACTGAACACAACTCGACAGCAAGACAATCTCATGTTTAAGTTGAAGTTGAAACTGTATGCTCAATATTTATGAAATTGGACGCTCAATATGTGTCTAACCATATCTATCACGGGCCTTTGTCACAGAAATAGGGTAAGTAATCGAGTAGCAATACCACATCACCATGGGTAAGCAGTCCTATTTATTTTCATAATAAATACACCATCACCAAGGAATATACTCAGTTTTGAAGCAATGTGTATATCCTATTATAATGTTTGGCAACTGCTCATAAACACTAAGGAGCAAAGCAAGTGTGCACGAGTCCTTTTTAGTATACAGAACATCATCCTACCATTAGAAGCAAGAAAAAAATCACCTGCCGCCTGAGCTCTGATTTTCACCTGCCGCCTTGTGAAAATCAGAGCTCACTACTAACATTTTTTTATATTTTTTTTAAAACTAGTAATGGCGCACCACACACCAGGTGCGCCATTAGTAACCCTGGTTACTAATGGCGCAT
Organism: Aegilops tauschii subsp. strangulata; assembly: GCF_002575655.3. Lineage (NCBI taxonomy): Eukaryota > Viridiplantae > Streptophyta > Magnoliopsida > Poales > Poaceae > Aegilops > Aegilops tauschii. Next base: position 510,384,445 of record NC_053037.3, read on the forward strand.
TCTTAGGTGGTGCGCCATTGGTAACCTGGGAGCAGCTAGATATTTTTGACAGCCACCTACCACACTCACTTTCCCCACTTCATTCTCTCCACCTCTACCAAGCTTGGTCTCGGCTGCCTCCTCCTCCTCATCTCATTTGCACCATAGATTCACCCAAATTAAGTGGTTAAATTTCCTTTTTTTATAGGTAAGTAAGGGGAAAGCTTTGTTTATGTTCTAGATATACTTTTTTCTCCCTCCAACAACGTACACACTTTTTATGGCCTAGATCTACGTATGTTTGTGGTGTTGCATATGTTTGTGTTTGCAGGTACCGGTATTTGAAATGCGATAGTTACCAATATTTTTCCGGAATATTGATTCATTTCCGTTTCCGCGAGAATTTGGCACTATACATTCTTTTTGGTCCTATTTTTAGGCAAAGTCATGCCAAATTTTATTTTGGTTCTAAAATATCATTTTGCTCTACCCCGCAGGCGACCATGGTCCGCACGATGACCGAAGGCATCGTGAATAGGTCTTTGAGCTCCACGAAGGCCGAGATGCTTCAAAAGAACGAGACGGAGATAAGATGTCTGTGTCGAAGATGCAAGCTGAAGAGCCTTATGACCCGGATTCCGGACAGGTGTGGGACCACCTGCTCTTGCGTGGTTTCATGGATGCTATCGGTGGCAAGGTGATGAAGATGATTATGAAGTCGTCCATGGGGGCCGGGCAAGAAATAAGGAAGGGCAGCAAGACAACCGCGGCGAGGGCGGGCGAGAAGACGAAGAATCTCCAGGACATGATCACGAAGTAGATGCAGGACACAGTCATCATGTAGAAGATGCCGGACATGATGATGAGGAAGATCAAGACGAAGGGCATGATCATGAAGATGAAGATGCCGGAGCAGATGATGATGGACCATCGATGGGCTGGGTGCAGGACCCTCATATTCAAGAGCTGCTTCTCAAGCAGACGGGTAACGCAAGAGCTGCCGCCCGAGAGAAAGCCAAGCTGGATCAACTGGAGATAGACGCGGTTACTCCATTGTATGAAGGATGCAGGCCCGAGGATACCCGCCTGAAAGTAACGCTCATGGCTCTGGAGATGAAGGTAAAACACAAAATGACTGACGCATGCTTCGACGAGAACATGTCATTCTGGCACGAACGTCTTCCCAAGGGGAACAAGTGCCCGACCAATTTCGAGGAGGCGAAGAAAATCATGTGTCCTCTGGATTTACCGCACGTGAAATACCATGTGTGCATGAACAATTGCATCATTTATCGGGACAAGCACGCGGAGTCTACCATATGTCCGGTGTGCGGCGTCAATCGATACAAGAAGAGGAAGAAAGCTCCTCGAAAAGTGGTGTGGTACTTTCCGATCACTCCTCGTCTGCAGCGGTATTTCACGGACCCTAAGCTAGCAAAGCTCCTGCGTTGGCACGCGGATAGGGAGGAGAAGAAGCGAGAAGATGACGGAAATGGTCTGGAGATAAATAAAAAAGACAAGATGCTGAGTCACCCTAAGGATGCGAGCCAGTGGCAAGCGTGGAACTTCGAACACCCAGAATTTGGGGACGATCCAAGGAACATCGTGATGGGCGCGAGCACCGATGGAGTCAATTCGTTTGGCAGCCAGAGAAGCACACATAGCACCTGGCATGTGTTTGTGTGGATGTACAACCTTCCCCCTGGTTGTGCATGAAGAGGAAGTACATTCACATGAGTATGCTAATTGAAGGGCCGAAACAACCAGGGAACGACATCAATCTGTATCTGGGGCTGCTGAAAGAGGAGCTAGACACGCTATGGTAAACGCCAGCCAATACGTGGGATGCCGCAGAGAAAGAATATTTCCCTATGAGAGCCGCACTGCTCACGACGGTGCACGACTATCTCGGTTACAGATATGTAGCGGGGCAGGTGGTCCACGGATTTTCTCCATGCGTCAGGTGCATGGATGACACAACGTATCGCCAGCTAGATAGAGATACCGGGTCTTCGAAAACCGTGTTCATGGGACATCGAAGGTGGCTTCGCGACGATGACTCATGGAGAAAACGCAAGGATCTGTTCGATGGTGAAACCGAACCCCGAAGACGCCCGCGTACGAGGAGAGACGAGGAAATAGACGAGCTGTTGAAAAATTAGAAAGAGTGCCCACCGCCGGGAAAGAAGCGAAAGGCGCCAGAGCCGGGAAAGAAGCGAAAGGCGCCAGAGCCGCTGCTGAAGGTATGGAAAACAAGGTCTGTTTTCTGGGACTTGCCGTACTGGAAGATCCTCCGTGTGCCTCACAGCCTTGATGTCATGCATATCATGAAGAACGTGTGCGAGAGTCTGCTTGGTACCCTGCTCAACATGCCAGAGAGGACCAAAGATGGGCCGAAAGCAAGGGCAGACTTGAAATCAATGGGCATCAGGGAGGAGCTTCACGCTAATGATGATGATGATGAGGCGAGGACACGGAAAGTCGTCGCAAAGGCAAAAAGGCCAAGAAGATCGGAAATGACTGCCCTCCCGCGTGCTTCACTCTAAGTCAGGAGGAGATCGAGCAGTTTTTCACCTGCCTCGTAGGAGTAAAACTTCCTTATGGTTACGCAGGGAAGATAAGCAGATACCTAGACTCAGCGAAGCAGAAGTTCAGTGGGATGAAGTCTCACGACTGTCACGTGCTGATGACGCAGATACTTCCAGTTGCAATCCGTGGGATCATGGACGCGCACTTCCGTGAAACGCTATTTGGCCTATGCAACTTTTTGGACGTCATCTCTCGGAAGTCGGTTGGCGTGAGGCAACTCAGAAGGCCACAGGAAGAGATCGTGGTGATACTATGCGAGCTTGAGATGTACTTCCCGCCCGCATTCTTCGACGTTATGGTGCATCTGCTGGTCCATATCGTGGAGGATATCATCCAACTCGAGCCGACGTTCCTGCACAGCATGATGCCGTTTGAAAGGATGAATGGTGTCATCAAAGGATATGTTCGCAACATGTCACGTCTAGAGGGAAGCATAGCCAAGGGCTTTCTGACCGAATAGTGCATCTCCTACTGCACGAATTATCTAGGCATCGAGAACCCCGTTGGTCTGCCCGTCAACAGGCACCTCGGCAGGCTCGCTGGATGGGGTCGCCGCGAGGGTCGCCGCGAAATGCATGTCGATTTCAAGGTCGACTCGCCGACTTTGAAAGAGCAAGCCTAGTCACGCTACAACACATAGACGTGGTCGATCCTTGGGTGGTAGAGCACAAAACCTTTATTGAGAAGATGTACAATGACAAAGGCCAACAGAGGACGGACGGAGATATAATCAAAGAGCACAACTCATGTTTCACGCGTTGGTTCAAGGAGAAGCTTCTGTCGTACCCTTTACATGAGGATTCTTCCGCGGAAGAAAAACTCATATTCGCCTTGTCACAGGGCGCCGAGCACAACCTGATGACCTATGAGGCGTACGATATCAATGGCTACACATTCTACACCGAGGAAAAGGACATGAAGAGCGATGATTATCAGAACTCCAGGGTAACGATGGAATCCTACACCGGTAACGACAAGGACAGATACTACGGAAGGATCGAGGAGATCTGGGAGCTGAGCTACGCCGGAGAGAAGGTCCCGATGTTCCGTGTCAGATGGGCCAAGAGCGTCCTAAAAGAAGACCGTTATTTCACCACCATTGTTATACCCGAAGCCAAATCCAAGACCGCGGGCACAAACGTCACCGCGAAAAATGAGCCATGGGTACTGGCTTCCCAAGTGGACCAATACTTCTTCATTACCGACCCATCAAAGCCCAGTCGTGTTGTCGTGAGGAGAGGCAAAAGGAAGATCATCGGAATGGATGGAGTCACCAATGAGCAAGACTTCGACAAGTACGGCGACCCAAAGATGGAACATGACAACGACGATGAAGTATCATACACCACAAGAAGAAGCAGGACCATCCTACCTAAAGGACGTCCGTTCAAGAGAAGAACTCCATTTGCGAAAAAGAAGGACAAGAAGATTGTGAAAAGATAGCTAAGATCGATTGTATTTAAATTGTAGTCTTCATTTCTCGATTGTATTTCGACATATGGAAATGACATTTCTTCTGTTCTAGTCCTCTATCCAGTAACCTGTTTGTTCAAAACAGTGGGGATTAATGTTGTCTGTACTTACCTTCCTTTAATATTTTGTAACTTCTCCATCACCAACTTGAGGTATCGACCACTTTCTTCTTGGATTTGGAATTTTTGTTCTTCTCCCTCTTGTTTTGTTGCAAATCATCATTTACAGGCACCTTGGGCTTCTTTGTGTTTTCTTCTGGTATTTTAATTGTTTTTATTTATGTTTATTCTGGTAAAAAAAGTTACTAATGGCGCACCAGGAGAAGGTGCGCCATTGCTATCAAGGTACTTATGGCGTGCGCCATTGATATACCATTTTTTATTTATGTTTATTCTGGTATTGAATTTCTAACTCACAAAAAGTATTGAATTTGTTAATATTTTTTGAACTCATGAATATTTTTAAATTTCATGGGCACTTTTTGAATTCATGAATATTTTTTCAAATTTGATGATATTTTTTCATATTCATAAATGTTTTACCAATTCACAAATGAATGCAGCTAAAAAACCAAAAAAAGATAGTAATGGCGCACCAGGAGAAGGTGCGTCATTGCTATCACGGTGTTTATGGCGCACCCCTAGAAGGTGTGCCATTGGTATACGTATTTTTATGGCGCACCGCTAAAAGGTGCGCCATTGCTAACCCTCCCCCCACTCCCACTTACTCCCCTCTCCCTCTGGCCTCTCTCCCTCCCTCGCCAGATCCACCTCGCCCCACCTAACCCGACAACCCCCGCGGGAGCACGCCGCCGTCCGCCCGCGCCCGCTCCTGGCTCCCAAATCCCCAAATCCCCTCAAACCCTAGCCCCCCTGCCCACCCCACGAACCCTAGCCGCCCTTGCCCTCGAGCGCGAGCCGCAGCCAATCCAGCCACCGGCGGGCCGGCGCGAGCAGCGGCCGGTCCAGCCACCGGCGGGGCGGTGCGAGCAGCAGCCGGTCCAACCACCGGCGGCGCGGCGCGAGCAGCGGCCGGTCCTACCACCGGTGGGGTGGCGCGACCTTGACCTCTCCAGGTACAGGGCCTCCCCACCGGCGGGGCTCCTGTGCTTCTCCACTCCGACGGTGCTTCCCCGCTCCGGCTCGCCCAACCCAGCAGCACACTCCACCACCACATCTCTCTCTCTCTCTCTCTGCACCACCACACTCCACCGTTTCTCACTGTATTTCTTATGTTGTGGTGAAGGTTGCAGAGGTGGAAGGGAAGCACAGGACAAGCTGCTCACCGTTCGACCATACACTCAGGACAAGGTGCTCACGGAGGTGCCCAAGTACAAGCAGACCATCTTCTCCGTCCTCCCCTAGGTAACTTTATCTTCATCCCACATCCAAGTAGGTGTTCCGTTTGAACTAAATCCGATTCAGTTTCTGGACAACTAAGTCTGTTTTTACTGAAGAAAAGTGGCGTTGCGGGAGTCTAGATAGCTCTGCAATAGTAGACTCATGACGTGACCACGCAGCTCTAGTTCTGCCAGTCCCCATTGAAAATTCCGAATCTTCATTAGTTCTGCACTGGCTCTTAATTTAAATATTTAATCCTATTGCTACACTTAATTGATGTACTACATACACATTAGTGTTGCCACAGTAAAGAAGATGAGCATGAGTAGAGGGACATGGGGCTGTAGTGGCTGAATTTCTGAGACACGGCCAGGGTTATGGGGAGAGGAAGAGGTGGTGTCTGTAAATGGTTTGTGTGATCCTGGTTTGTGAGGGGCAGATCAGATCCCTGCTTTTGTTTGTTAGTGCTTGTTTAGTCTCCTGGGCTGTTTTGCCCTTTGTATATATTGTGTTGGATGGAGTGAAAGGGAGACATGGTTGTGTTTTTTATGTTTGATGAGAAAAGAGAATATGAGTCTGGTGTAAGCCATGGATGATGATATGATATTAGGGAAGAAAGATCTTGTGCAGATACACTCTGATGCATGGCACTGTCTCCTAGTTAAATTTAGCAGCATCTGGTTGTTGAGCCCATATTATTTGTAATATTTAATTGTTGCTAACGTTGGGTTAGTTCCCCCATAGAGGAGGAGCTTTGGGTAGGGTACTGGTGCTATACAAAGGTATGCATGAGTAGTATATGCTGGTGGTGTGGATTAGTAAGTAGATGAGATCTTGTTTGTGACTAGCAGCCATAGTTTAGTAGTAGTGGTTAGGCTGGTGTGGTGGGATAGGAGTAGCCATGTTGAATTGTTGGGCATTGGTCAGAGTGCCAACCAGTGGAAAAAAGGAGCAGAGGGAGTCCAGCCCCATTTTCTCTTGATTAATTATGGCATTGTGTGTCATAATTTAAAATTGCCCTGTTTATTAGAAGTGTTAACCATCACTTCTGGGTTGTAACCTTAGCTGTGTTTCAATGCTTAAAGACTATTAGCTGCATAGTACTTTCCCTGTGCTGATTGTTGTTTTTCCATGCATAGTTTAACATTCTGTAATTTCCAGGGATCAATTAGACCATATTGTTGTTCTTCAGCATTTCACCGTTTTTTGATTCTAGCTGAATCCATCAAGTCTTATGAAAATACTCTGTGAACTGTGGGGTTGCTATCATTACCCAATTTTGATTAATCGGCATGTATCTTGATTGCCTGGCATGAGCTAGATGAAATGATCCGTTTCTCCTGATGTGAAATGACCCCTTTCTCCTGAAATGTTGATTAATTTCCGTTTCGTTTGAGAATGGGGCACTCCTAGGTCAAGAAAATTAGCAAAGGTCATGCCCAATTTTCTTGACCTAGAAGGTGCCCGATTCTCAACCGAAACAAAAATTAATCAGCATGTATCTTGACATCAACCAACTTTCTGGACACATCCCTCGACAACTAGGTTATCTTGAGAACTTAGAGGAGTTGTGGCTTTGCTACAACACACTAACAGGTTCCATCCCAAACTGCCTAGGAAATTTGACCAAACTCACAACCTTGGATCTTGAGAGCAACCAACTTTCTGGACACATCCCTCGAGAACTAGGTTATCTTGAGAACTTAGAGAAGTTGTTTGTTTGCTACAACACACTAACAGGTTCCATCCCAAACAGCATAGGCAATTTGACCAAACTCACAGCCTTGTATCTTTGCAGCAACCAACTTTCTGGACACATCCCTCAAGAACTAGGTTACCTTGAGAACGTGGACTTGGACCTTAGCAACAACACACTAACAGGTTCCATCCCAAAACACCTAGGCAATATCACAAACATCTCTCAATTGTTCCTTGACAATAACTAACTTTTTGGCGACATTCCTCGAGAATTAGGTTATTTGGTCAACTTAGAGATCTTGTTCCTTGACAATAACCAACTTTTTGGCCACATTCCCCAAGAATTAGGTTATTTGGTCAACTTATTGTCCCTATCTCTTAGAAATAATTCACTGACAGGTCCCATCCCAAATAGCCTTGGAAATTTGACCAAACTCACAACCTTGGATCTTGAGAGCAACCAACTTTCTGGACACATCCCTCGAGAACTAGTTGATGTCAAGATACAAGATTCTGAGTTTGGTCAAATTTCCTATGCTGTTTGGGATGGAACCAGTTGGTTAATGTCATCTGCAACCTACTGTTGATGGCCTTGTGTTCCTGCTCCTTTTGTTGCTTTGTTAAGTCTATTCACCTTTTTTGAAGAATAGATGCTACCCTGATCTCATCCAATAACTCTAGTAGCCTTTTTTTCCTATTTAGAGCGAACATGGCCAACAACGATGAGGCCGGCGGTTCGGGCAAGCAATTCTGGGAGCTGTCCCAGGAAATGGAGGAAGAACCTCACCACTATGAGGACGCCGCGGAAGACACCCATCCCGACTACACAACCCCTAGTGGCGTCGGGGATGACACCACTGATGGTGCCGCCGAGGATGCCACCACTGATGATGGCAGCGCACGCACAGATGGCAGCCAACCGAAGAGGCAACGGAAGGACCGGCGCCCGAACGTGCTCGGCACCGTCAAGGAGGAATTTACTGAAGTGTCCTCCAGTGGGCATCCAACGGCTCCCAAAGAATTAGTCAGTGGGTACGCGGCACAACTCGGGTGCATTCTCCGGAGCACCGTCTCGATCAACACCGAGAACCTAAGGCATCGTGACCGAGGGAATTTGCGCAACCTCCTCTTCACGAAGCTGCACGAACGATACAAGTTCCCCGATGACTTCGCAAACACACGCCTCTCAGGGAATAAAGTGAACAGTGCTGCCCTCACAAAGATGAGCACGGCCCTGGCTACATGGAGAGCCGCGGTGAAGAGAAGGATTCTAAGAGGTGATAGTTATGAGAAGATCAAGGAGAAAAATCCTTCGATTAGCGAAGCTGACTACCTGGAGTTCAAGATCAAGTGCGAGAGCAACGCATCTGCGGAATCAAGTCAGTGGGGGAAAGATATGCGGGACTTGAACTTAGGGGTCCACAAACTTGGTCCCGACGGTTACAGAGTGGCGGAACCTATATGGGACAAGGAGGACGCGGAGCGTGCCGAACAAGGCCTACCGCCCCTCTTCGATAAATACCGTGACAAGCAGACCAGGAACTATGTCAGGGCCCAGTACAAGGTGGACCCGGTAACAAAGGAGCTTACCACGGATCCGAAGACCAAGGCGCTTGAGCTTGTTTTGATAAGGAATACACCCCCGCGTAATTAGCTCCATATGGTTGCATTCTAATTAATGAAGCCAAATTTCTAAATGGTTCACGTTCCTTCCGCAGGACACTGAAAGCAGTAGCGCAGGGTCGTCTCAGCTCCCCTTGGGACACCACTTTAAATAGGGCGTTGAACGTAATGAAACACAAGGATAAGTTCAGTAAGCCATCGTCAGCTGGTCCTGTGGCCGGCAAAGGCTTGTCCATGAAATGGTCGGAATACTATAACACTGGGCGAAAGGAGAGAAAGCCCTGCTCGGAAAGCCAGGAGCGCGAGGTTCAAGAACTCAAGGCACAAGTGGCGCGGATTCCGGAGATATTCGAAGAGCAAGTGCGAGACCAACTGGTAGCGACGATCACCGCCATTGTGCCTACCTTCATTGAGGGGCTGCAGGCGTGGATTGCGGGCGGCCAACAGGGGCCGCCCCCGATTCCCAGCTTCACGGGCAGCAACTCGCACAACGCGCCGGCGCCATTGGTGTCTCGGGCGGAGGCGGCATTGGTGTCTCCGGCGTCGGCGCCGGCATTGGAGCTTAATGCACCCGGGTGTGGGAAGAATACACCGGCCGGCACCTCGGCAGCAAGCGGCCCCTCCGTCACTTGCACGCCCGCTGTTGGCGGTGCCTCGACATTAGCCGAGCTCGACGCCATCACGGTAACTAAGCCTCTCGACCGATGACTTCATCTCCTTGCCTTTGACTCGGCATCCCTGACGCCCTACATGTTTTCACATGGCACCGCCGACGTTCCATGCACTCTCCTGCACTTCGTGGACGGCGAGTTGATCGATGTCGCCAAGGCCAGAATCGTTCAACCGGGCAACCACGTGTTCCACTGTAATCCGATGCCACCCACCGTGTATAGGGTTCAACTGGTTCGGGTGCTGCGGGGCTGCGTCGACCTGTTACCTCCGTATCGACCCCCTGGGGCCGACGAAGATGATGTGATGACCCTCAGCGCCTGCATAAGCTGGTCCATGCTTTGGCCGAAGAGCCAGATTCGTTTGGGGCGGGGGACACCACCCCACAGACAACACCGCCAGTCGTGCCGACGCCAAGCCATGGCAAGACCGCCGCAACGCTACCGCCGTCAGCTGATCCGGACATGCATATGGCACAGGATCCGGACGACGACGACGGTACATTTACCAACGTCGATAAGTACTTCAACGAACATGGGTACGATGACGAATTCTTGGGGCCTCCTTCTCAAGAACCCAACCCTGCAAAAGACGATCGCGATCTAGTTGGTACCGCGGAGAAACCCAATTGCAACAGGCGTCGTCTGGCGTTCAGTTCTCAGGAGACGCCTCCAGCTGTCGCCTTCACCGAGCGTCAGATAGCCGAGGTGTGAAATATTATCAGCCCCAACACACTCAAGAAGGTGGTCTCTGAGCAGAACTCGATCCCATTACAGCAGAAGAAGCAGAAGGGACGAAAAAGAAAAAATAACAAGGGTGGAGCCAGCCGGCTCCGAGTACGATCCGTGCTCAGGACGGGCCACCTTCACCTAAGGATATCTCGAGAGGGTGCATGTGGCGGGTAGGCTGATGCTACCGACTAATCTGCTCAATGCTGCAACCGGTGCTATGCGGAGTCTGCATGACAGTGTTCTTTCTTTGGAGAAACGGCGTCTCTCCGAGAATGATGTGGCATACCCGGTTTTCATGGCCAAGGTGCCATAGGGCAAGGGCTTTGTCGATAGCACCATCGGGGGTATGATCGTCCTGCGGTTTGATGACGTCTTCGCTATGTTTAACCTTCATCCACTGCACTACACCTTCATTCGGCTATTTTCGCTCAGTATGAAGATGTGGATCATTAGAGACAAGACCCCGGACATCGTGATAGTCGACCCCTTCTACATGTGTGCCAAGATCTTGGGCAGCGCTGGGGACCGGCAAGTCGCGAGTTCATACCTCGAAGGCGTCATTCTGGCGAACCCAGATAAGGATAACTTCCTCGTGCCTTACTTTCCCGAGTAAGTCATCCCCTCACCGCCCCGTAATATGATTTCTTAGATTTCGATCGTTCTTTTTTTCCTAACATTCCGTGTTTTGTGCGGTGACACACATTGCACATTTATCCTCTTAAGCCCGAAATATTCCATGGCCACGTATTTCGACTCAGACCGTCAGTCGAAGAAAGACTACACAAATATCAAGAAAGTTCTTGATGATGCTCTCCCCGACTACGCCAAATGTGGAGGCACCTTCAGGAGGCCAATTTGTAGTTACGGCAAACACGTGTTCACCCACGTAACGACGTTCCCCTGCGTCAAGCAGCCGCCTGGCGGTCAGAAGGATGCCTACTACGCCTCCATCACATGCGGGCGATCGTACGGGACCATAATCACCTTCTGCTACCAACTAATCTCAAAGATTGGGCCGCACGCTTGTCGGCAATCCAGGACGCGGACATCAGACAAGAATTCTTTCGCATCCAGTCGGAGTTTGCGGAAATCATCCATCAAGATGTCCTTCGTACCTCGGGGCAGTTCTACCTCAAATATCAACCGTCCAACAGTGAAATAGAAACAACGCTACAAATGCAGGCTGACAACGATCGCGATTTTATGACCATCACGAAAGACGGCGGCTTCATCCACGCTCCAGTCCCTGAGTCGAGTCGAAAGTAATGATGCTATGTAGTTCTGAAATATCGATTAGCTCATGTTGTAATTAAACTTTAATGAACTTGTATGTCTCTTTAGTTTGGACAGTCGTTCAACTTATATGTAATCGATGCTATTTATTAATAGGATCATGAATCGTGCTATTAATGTGTTGCTTTTCTCTTCCGATCCTTTTGTTGCATACTTATATATTGTCTGTGAATTGCTACTAACGTTTTGTTTGTCTAGTGCATAGAGATGCCGTCGTATGTCGTGTACAAGGGTAAGGTTCCCGGAGTCTACGACGACTGGGAGGAGTGTCGGAGACATGTTCACCGTTTCAGCGGTAACAGTTACAAAGGGTACACTACTAGGGCGGAGGCGGAAGCTAGATACGCGCGCTATCTAACGGGAGAGAGGAGGGAGCGGAGGAGGAACCGGATGAAGACCAGTTTCATCGCGATGATGCTCATCGTGACCACAGCTCTCTTCTATGTGATGGTAGTTTAGATGATCGATATCGACTTTGTAATGTGACGACAAACTCCGCTAATATATATGAACTTTGGTAATGTCTCGAGACCTTAACTTGGCTAATGTTTGAACTTTGTTTGCTATTTCGAATTTGGAGACTAATATGATGAATTCTATTGTGTGATGTTTATATTCTGTGCTGTGTGACGTGTATTTTATAACCTGTGCAAATACCAGATATTTTGTAACCTGTGCAAATACCAAAAAAGCAAAAAATAATAATTCCTAATATTCATAGTAGTAGCGCACCATATTGAGCATTAGTGGCGCACCAGGGCTAAATACCACTGGCGCATTATAGGGCATAGTAATGGCGCACTTGGGTGCATACGTGAAGGTAAATATGCCCCCCTAGGAGACATAGTAATGGCGCACTGTTGAACATAGTAATGGCGCACTACCAGATGCGCCACTATTATCTGGGATACTAATGGAGGTGCGCCATTACTATTTGTTACTAGTGGCATGTTAATAGTGGCGCACCTATAGTGCACCATTAATAGCAAAAACAGGTGCGCCACTAAACAGCTTTTTTCTAGTAGTGCCAGGGTCGCGCAAGTGCTAGACATGCCATCACAAGCACCATTACGGCTCCTGATCCAGATCCCCTCCTTCACCGTATGATGCCACTTGAAAATAGACCATTTTACTGGGTGGGAAAAAGCATGGCTCATAGGCACTGTGGAGGCTCCATCCTTTGCACAAAGGTGTAGAAAAGGCAACTCATCTCCAAACAAAATAACTTGAAATAATTCTTTCTTTGAAACTGCTTAATTTAAATGCATGCAGCTCTTTATTTGTTTAGGATGTATGCAAGAATTTCTAGTAAGTTCTACATGGAAAGAACTGAACACAACTCGACAGCAAGACAATCTCATGTTTAAGTTGAAGTTGAAACTGTATGCTCAATATTTATGAAATTGGACGCTCAATATGTGTCTAACCATATCTATCACGGGCCTTTGTCACAGAAACAGGGTAAGTAATCGAGTAGCAATACCACATCACCATGGGTAAGCAGTCCTATTTATTTTCATAATAAATACACCATCACCAAGGAACATACTCAGTTTTGAAGCAATGTGTATATCCTATTATAATGTTTGGCAACTGATCATAAACACTAAGGAGCAAAGCAAGTGTGCACGAGTCCTTTTTAGTATACAGAACATCATCCTACCATTAGAAGCAAGAAAAAAAATCACCTGCCACCTGAGCTCTGATTTTCACATGGCTAAAACATTTTGCAATTCATATATAAACCCAAAACAATATAATGATACATTTATAAAACTCTCTGCCGTTCATGTATAAACCAAAATCAATATAGTGATGCATTCCTAAAACCCGTTGCAATTGATGTATAAACCTTTTAGGAGTATTGTAGATTTTTCCTAAACACGTATCTAGCAAGAAAGCAGACGGGCGCACAGCGTCCTGCCGATGCTGCCGGACCAAGGACCCATGTGTCCCCCGCCCCCATAAACCAGGCCATGCACCACAGGTCCTGCACCGCGCCAGATCTGGCCGGGCAAACGCCTGCCGGCCACCACCAAAGCAGGGAAGACCCCGCAGCCGCCACAAATCACCGGGCCACAGGGGGAGAGCGGTGAAGTGTGAACCTGGAACCCCGACGGAGTCGAGATGAAGGCGGCAAAGCTCCGACAATGGCCATCACATGATAAATAAAGGGAAAAAACCCAAATTAGCGGATCTTCTACGCATATCCACTGCTATAGATTCAAATAACACTAATCGGAAAGCAAGGATGTAGCTTTACAGGACCAACCAGTAGCTAAGAAATCAGGGGCTAAACAATTATCTTGTCTAAGAGCTAGTACATACTACAGAATGAATACTGCAACAAGAATTAATAGAACACTTGACCAGTCCAACCAAATTAATAGGTTATAATACTACACCATGTCTTGACCAGCTCCAAACTAAATTCTATTTGGATTTTGTGTAAACGAAGCCTAGTTATACTACTACAATAACCTAGAACCACTAAAGCACCCACAAACATTCACAGTATCCTCATCTTGATGAAAGCAAAAATGTATCATATAGCACGCACGCACACAAATACTCACAGTATCCTCATCTTGATGAAAGCGAAAATGTATAATATAGCACGCGCGCACACAAACAGTCACATTATCCTCATCTTGCTGAAAGCAAAAAATGTAAATACATACCTTGACCTGGAACAGTATGGTCCAGTTTCAGTTGACAGTCTTGATGATTCATGTTGGCCTTTAGATATGTTTTTGAACAACAATTTTTCTTGCTGCTTGTAGAAGACAACATCCTTCACATAACCACCATCTAAGCACTCCGCCAATGGAAGGCCATCAGTGATACAGGCTATCATTGTCAGCTTCACCATTTCAAAAAGATAACAAGACACAAGCAAAAGTGCCACCTGCACAAAAAAGCAGAGGAGAGCTAGTAAATACTTGTAACACTAGTGCACTTTGAGCTTGGATGCGTCGCGACAGCCAAGCCTTGCCGCATACCATCATTTACATGACTAAGCAAACTTAGAACAAGCATGACCTGAGAATATTTAAAAAGCCTAATACAAACACTTAATATGCCTAAGCATGGCACCATAATCCAATGATCAGCAGTACATAATTCAATGATCAGAATCACACATAGCCATGGCACACAGCAAGCAAGTCTTCAACGAAAACACATGTTTTGCAAAGCAAGTCTCACCCTGTCATAGATTCTTCTCTTCAACCCGGACAATAATAATTAGTAATATGATTTGACTCGTACATCACATTAATTGGCTCAAAAAAAGGAGACATGTATAGTTGAGCTGGCTATTGTACAACATGCGAACAACTAACACCTATCTATAGAACATAAAAGAGAGAAGCTGAAAATTAACAACATTGAACCAACATCTATCTACAGAACATAAAAGAGAAGCTGAACCAACAAAGGTTGGATGCAACTCCCAGTTGCTTACTCAGTAGAATTCGACAAAACAGAAGGCATAAAAATAAATTTAGCAAGCAGGTGAACTACTAACTTCCGTCGGTCACGAGCCAAGATGCATGCCCATGCAATGAAGAAGAATGTAGCAGGCAATCGAATGAATATACGGAGAAGATGAAAAAAATGAGGTAATCAACAGCTTAGGCGTGGAGTCCCAGTTGTCGATGGAGAGCGCCTGCTGCTCCAAATCAAACAAACAAATATGTTTAGCCCACCAAGAATGGGAGCACGAACCAAACAGTGCCTATCCCGTCGCAATTTTAGGCGGTGAGCTAACTGAGGTACAAACTGAGACACCGTTCAATCATTCAGTAGCAAAACAAGCTTATTATCTAGCTAGTACAGTAGTGCAGGACCATCCATCATGCACACACGCATCATGCAGGCACGACCAAATATGAATATTTTGTGTGAGGGAATCATCAAAACCTTGCTTTGGCAGGACTAAAGAGCTCTTGAATGTTGTGAAGATAGGCAAAGAATTAGCTATGCTACCCAGTAGGTCTAGCTAGCATCCGGAGCGAGCATTGACAGAACACACATTACGTTAACAAAATGATAAGAGTATCATCAGGATCATTACGCTGTTGCTAAAGTAGCATGTTCGTTGTTTCTGCTCCGTGGCTGTTCTACACAAAACCGCCTTGAAAACCTGAAGAAGAATAAAAAGCTAGTTAGGCGAAAACACAAGAAACCGAGATGGCTTGGTCTAAAAGGCTTCAACTGAAAGCTAGTAGTTAGGCTGGAATCTAAATGCAGCATGTGCACATTGGTCGCACGTGCCAAATCGGCGATGAATGAATGAGCTACACAAAAATGCAGAGGAGAGCTAGTAAATACTTGTAACACTAGTGCACTTTGAGCTTGGATGCGTCGCGACAGCCAAGCCTTGCCGCATACCATCATTTACATGACTAAGCAAACTTAGAACAAGCATGACCTGAGAATATTTAAAAAGCCTAATACAAACACTTAATATGCCTAAGCATGGCACCATAATCCAATGATCAGCAGTACATAATTCAATGATCAGCAGTACATAATTCAATGAGCAGCATCACACATAGCCATGGCACACACCAAGCATGTCTTCAACGAAAACACATGTTTTGCAAAGGAAGTCTCTCCCTGTCATAGATTCTTCTCTTCAACCCGGACAATAAAAATTAGTAATATGATTTGACTCGTACATCACATTAATTGGCTCAAAAAAAGGAGACATGTATAGTTGAGCTGGCTATTGTACAACATGCGAACAACTAACACCTATCTATAGAACATACAAGAGAGAAGCTGAAAATTAACAGCATTGAACCAACATCTATCTACAGAACATAAAAGAGAAGCTGAACCAACAAAGGTTGGATGCAACTCCCAGTAGCTTACTCAGTAGAATTCGACAAAACAGAAGGCATAAAAATAAATTTAGCAAGCAGGTGAACTACTAACTTCGGTCGGTCACGAGCCAAGATGCATGCCCGTGCAATGAAGAAGAATGTAGCAGGCAATCAAATGAATATACGGAGAAGATGAATAAAATGAGGTAATCAACAGCTTAGGCGTGGAGTCCCGGTTGTTGATGGAGAGCGCCTGCTGCTCCAAATCAAACAAACAAATATGTTTAGCCCACCAAGAATGGGAGCACGAACCAAACAGTGCCTATCCCGTCGCAATTTTAGGCGGTGAGCTAACTGAGGTACAAACTGAGACACCGTTCAATCATTCAGTAGCAAAACAAGCTTATTATCTAGCTAGTACAGTAGTGCATGACCATCCATCATGCACACACGCATCATGCAGGCACGACTAAATATGAATATTTTGTGTGAGGTAATCATCGAAACCTTGCTTTGGCAGGACTAAAGAGCTCTTGAATGTTGTGAAGATAGGCAAAGAATTAGCTATGTTACCCAGTAGGTTAGCTAGCACCCGGAGCGAGCATTGACAGAACACACATTACGTTAACAAAATGATAAGAGTATCATCAGGATCATTACGCTGTTGCTGAAGTAGCATGTTCGTTGTTTCTGCTCCGTGGCTGTTCTACACAAAACCGCCTTGAAAACCTGAAGAAGAAGAATAAAAAGCTAGTTAGGCGAAAACACAAGAAACCGAGATGGCTTGGTCTAAAAGGCTTCAACTGAAAGCTAGTAGTTAGGCTGGAATCTAAATGCAGCATGTGCACATTGGTCGCACGTGCCAAATCGGCGATGAATGAATGAGCTACTTTTGCAGCAGAGAAAGCAAACACAAGCAGACAGTACATAAAGCCTGGCTTTGCAAAAGCAAAGATTAAAGGTTGAACATTCAGTGGCAAATATAATATAATGGTAAGAAAATGACGCCAATTGTGGCATCAAACAAATTGACAGCAAGATTTTCTCATCTTGGGCATGGAGAGCCCTATGTAAACTGAAAAGACAATGGATTGAGATTTTGCCTAGGTAGGACCAACCAACAACCATGGCAAGAACGAGTTGGAAGCTAGCTCGGTCGATGAATTTGTTGCAGGTGATACAAATAAAGAACCCAACGGCTGTACCATCCATGTGTGTCTCTCTCTGGAACAAGAAAAACAGAGTTTCCCCTCGTCTTATTTATAGTCTGCCAGTGTTACAAGCTAACTGAAATAACGATTCAGCCGGACACGATCAAGCTAACAGCTGCGCCATCCCATAGCTACTCACGCATCCACTAAGCCGCCGCACTCGCTGCTGCTATTGTGTGCCATCCCACGAATGCGCATGCAGGAACAGGAAACAACTCCATCCACTTGAACAAGCTCAAGCTGCATGTTCCTGTTTCTCTCTGACGAAACTGAAGAACAAGTACAGCTAATCGTGCAGCGGGATTAAAACGGCTAACACCCAAGAATAACCACCCCTGCACCCAAACCAACCCTGGATGGAAGAGAAGAGAGCAGAGGAGGTGGCGGTGCTTACCCCTGGTGCGTTGGACGGACCCAAGCAAGGAAGGAAGAAACTTGGTGTCCTTGGAGCTTGTTGGGGCCCAAGATTTAAATCTCAGGTCCTCATCCACCTCCTCGAGGCCTGCAGCAGAGAGGATTTTCACGAACAGAGCAGCAAAAGCAGCATCGAATCGAGAGAGAAAGACAAGGGGGAAGCAGAGAGGACCTTCACAGGGTCGGAGCAGAGGAACCTCGTGGTCGCCCGAGAGGCCGAGAACGACGGCAGTGGCCGCCACGTCCTCTTCTCCTGGCGCAGACGCGGCCGCCCTCGAGCACCTCTGTCGCGGGACCGGACGCGCCGCGGCGGCCGTGGTGGATCTAGCCGCCCCTGACCTGCTGCTTGATTTGGGGCCTCGGGTAGGGAGATAGGGTGAGAGGCTGGGGTCGGCGACAGTGGGTGGAGGGCGGAGGACGGCGCACGGCGGCGAGGTCGCCGGCGTAGGCGGCGGGTGGTTTGGGGTGGGGGAGCGAGGAGGAAGAAAGCGGCGGCGGGAGGGGTTGTGTACTTGGATTTGGTGCCAAGAGGAAAGTAGATCCTCTGGTGCTCCTCATCCCACGGCGGCGGCGGACCGCGTGATCTCCATCCACGGTCTCCCTCCTCGCATCGGCGGCGGCTGACGAGGTGCGGGTGCTCCTCCTCCTGCTGCCGAATCCCACGACGCGAGCGGCGTCCTGCACCACCGACGGCGGATGATGGGAGAGCAGCGACGGCGGCGAGCTTGGTGACGGGAGAGGAATGGGAGGAGAGGGTGACGGGAGCGCACTGGCGGCGATGGCTGCAGGGGACGGGAGGAGTGCTGGCTAGGTTTTTCACCCAATGGCGAAGTGGAGAGAAGCAGGCGTCCCCATCCGTTCCTTAGCCAGCCATAGCATGCCACGCACGGGCCTAAGAGCATGGTTAATAACAAACCTGGCCAAACGGGCCGATTTTATCGGGCCGGCACGATAGCCCGCGTGCCCAGCCCGTCATGGGCCAGCACGGCACGTGGCTTAGTTGGCCGTGCCTGGCACGTGGCCCGGCTAAGGCCGTGCCTGGGCTGCCATGCCAGGCACGCGTGCCAGCCCGGCACGGCACGGCTAACTTTTTCTTAGCAAAATCTACTACTAATCTACTACGTACGTATACGTACAAGGGACAGAGAGCCAACAAGCCAGAAGGACCAGAAGACGTGCGTGCCCGCGATTCCTGCAATCGATGTGAGTCGCATGAGTTGACGAGCGCACTGGCGCACTGCGGCGCTGCGCATGGTCACGGACGGCCGTCCATTGTTCGACTTTTTTATTCCAGCCAACGAGGTAGCTAGCCAGAGCCAACGAGGGAACGATCGATGTTCTTTTTCTATAGAAAAAACAGCCAACGATCGATACTGTGCCTCGACGTGCCTACTCGGGCCAGCTGTGCCGGCGTGCTAAACGGGCCGCCGTGCCAGCTCGTGTAGAGAGGGGGCCGTGCTTGGGCCAGAGAGGCCCGCACGCGTGCCGGCCCGGCCCGGCACGATTACTTAGCGTGCCTGGATGGGTCGTGTCGTGCCTGGCCCGTTTAACCCAGGTCGGGCCGTGCCGGGCCGGGCCGGCCCATTTGGCCAGGTATGGTTAATAATATAGCCAGCTGCTGGCTATAAGCCAGTGTCATATCATATACAGCCCATCTTATAGCCAATATATACAATAGTAGATCAAAAGAGTGTATTATTTTTTTATTATGTGGCCCACATTTTATTCTCACAAAGTGCCTAGGAGTACGTGCTAGAGCTGGCTCTTCACGAAGAGCCCGCTTACCTTCTCTCTCATCTTCTCTTTCCTCCAACTAAGCAGAAATATACTAGTTTAATCCTTATAGCCCGCTGACTCAGCTCTATTATACTTGCTCTAAGAGCATCTCCAACAGTCGCGCTAAACAAGCGCCGCGCCGCCAATTTGGACATTTTAGCGCGCGCGCAACCCACCGGGTGTCTCCAGCGGGCGCGCAATAACCGCACGCGCGGTATAAGGAGTTGGGTGTGCTGTCCGATTCGCTATCACGCGCGGTATGTTTGGGGCGCCCGCTTCCGCGCGCGGCACACTCGAGCGCTCGCGCCGCACTCTCTCCTCTCCGCCTCCTACGCCCCGCGCGCGCCGGCGCCGGCGAACTGCACCCCATGGACGCACGCGTCGGCACCCCGCTCACCCCATCCTATAGCCGCGACCCGTCCACCGCTGCCGCCGCCGTCGCCGCCGCCGCATACCCTAGCGCAGGGGGCGTTGGCCTCGCCTCCGCCGGAGCTCCTCCGACCATCGGCCTCACGCGCGGATGACCTCGGCGGCGGGTGGCGTCGCGCCGGCGCCGCCCCGAGCCGCCCCCCCCCCCCCCCCCGAAGCTCCCCAATGCGGCGCGACCGAAGAAGGGCAAGGCATCGGCAAAGAAGAACAAGGCGGCGGACGGCTCTGGCACCACGAAGGCGAGAAGGAAGAAGCTTGCAGGGCGTGTGACGGACGCGGTGGCTACCGAAGCGCCGGCGAGCTCACTCGTTGAGCCGGCGGCCGACGCGCACAACGTGTTCGATGAAATGCCCCCAAGGTAGAAATTTTTTTCAACGTTTCTTTTCTTGTTATTTTTTGAATGCATTCATATAGATAGCTTTGTTCAAAAAACTTTGTAGTCTCAACGATGATGCATACATGTCAACTATGGGTGTTGGCTCCAACAATTCGCATTGGTCTCAAACCAATGACATGCATTTCGAAGACCATGAGTTCGAGGTGGACGAGGAGGGTGAGGGCATTGTCGACGCGCCGAAAGGAAGAGCGGGCAATTACACCAACGCCGATGACATCTTACTATGCAATACTTGGTTGCAAGTGTCGAGGGATCCATCCGTTGGAGGTGATCAAAGTAGAGATGCTTATTGTGGGCGGATCAAAGAACACTATGATGTTCACAACGTGAGTGGAATTGACCGCTCCGAGAGATCACTTCGGTCCCGGTGGTCGACAATCAACTCGGATTGTCAAAGGTGGGCGGCCTGTCAAAAGGCGGTTGACAAGTTGAACCCAAGTGGCACAAATGAGGACGATAGAGCAAGTGGCATCTCATACATGTTCATCATACTTGTTGTTGGTGTTCGAAGTGCTAACTTGTTTTGTTTTCATGTAGTACCACATTGCACAAAACTTGTTCAAAGAAGAGGAGAGGAAGACCAAGAAGGGGAAGATCAAGAAAGGAAGGGTCTTTACCTTGCCTCATTGCTATAACGTGTTGAAGGATGATGAGAAATGGAAGAAGTGTGAAGATTTGGATGATTTGCATTTGAGCAACAAACGCAAGCGAACAATTGAGTTGAATGATGACGATGATGAGGAGGAGGATGATGCATCAAGTGATGATGGCAAGAGAAGCCCCACACCCAACTCGGTTTCATACTCGAAGCCAAAACGACCGGATGGGTGCAAGAAAGACAAAACAAAAAAGAAGAAGAGGAAAGGAGATGATGAGCTCAAAAATGCTATGGAAGCTATTGTGAAGGCAAGAAAAGAAGCCAACGAGGTGAGAAAATGGCAAGGAACCAAGATGCCGCGGCCGAGGAGAGGAGGTTGGCGGCCGAGGAGAGGAGGGTGGCGGCCGAGGAGAGGAAGGTGACTTTGGAGGAGAGTAAGGTGAGCAATGAGGAGCGAACAAGATTGTTGGAATGGGAGAAGCACTTGTTCTTCTTGGACACATCTAACCTCAATGAGGCGCAAAAGGAGTTTGTCAATCTTTCACGTGAATAAGTCTTGATCCAAAAAAGAGCCATGATTCGTGCAATGGGTGGTGGTGGCCTCGGCGCCATGGGTGGCGGTGGCCTCGGCGCCATGGGTGGCGGTGGCCTTGGCGCCATGTGTGGCATGGGTGGCTTCGGAGGTTCCGTGGACGGTTTAGGTGCCATGGGAGGCATGGGTGGCTTTGGAGCACCCCCCGACGCTATGGCCGCCATGGGAGGCATGAGTTTTGCTTCTCTCATGGGAGGCATGGGTGCACCTCCGGCCGCCATGGGCGGAATGTCTTTCGATGTGCCTCCTCACACACATTCCCATGAAGATGCCGTTGAAGATCTTGCCAATACCGTCGAAGTTTCACGTGATGCGGTGCGCGATGAGGAGAGGGAGGAAGAATCATCTTCGGAGGAGGAAGAATCGTCTTCCAAAGATGAGGACGAAGACGAGGACGAGGATTGATGTGTCTTTTGTTTGTGTCTTGAACTTGGTTTGCATTTTGAACTTGGTTGGATGAACATGCCCATTGGATGAACTTGTGGGCATGATTTTGAACTTGTGGGCATGAACTTTTATTCATCAACTTGTTTGTGTGAAATTTTATATGTCATGTTCATTGCATTTTGAATATTTTCAAATCCATTTTGTGTCCAAAATGTCATATATGCAATGCCCCGGCGAGTCGCGCGCGCTGCATTTTTTGCGTGCTGCTGGAGCGGCGCGTGCGCTGCATTTTAGCGCGGCTGTTGGAGCCAGCGCTGGCGGCCGTGCAAAACCAGGCGAACGGCGCGCGTCAAACTAGTTTTTAGCGTGCGGCGCGTAGCGCGGCTGTTGGAGATGCTCTAACACACGGAATACCACCCATACCCTCGGCGGGATGTGACAATTACGGGCGGTGGCATGATATTTTGACCGCGAAAGGAATACACCGGGCGCCTCTCCAGGCACAGCCGCTGACACCCGCGGCCCACCAGCGTGGGGACCCACACGTCAGCGAGACCCAGGCGGAAACCACAGAGTGAGCGATAGCGCGTGGGAGTAGTAAGGCAGTTGGAGGCAGTAACTATTCATTCCAGCAGTGCTCATCCCAGATCCGACGGCCCAGCTTCCTCCATATCCCAATCCGACGCCCAGAATCGCATCAAGCAAATCCGACGGCCGAGAGTCGCTGAGCTCTAAGGAGCCTTGTAGGAACTTTCATCTCTTATTTTTGGAAGCGAACAACAGACTGAAAAGAGGGGCGATCAGACAGGGCTTCGTATATCCTACAAGCGTACTTGGGCTTCTGCGTGGAAAATGTTCCGGTCCGGAATGCAAGTGGCCTTTGTCAAACAAAAAAGAGAAGAAAAAAACGTGCAGCAAAAAAAGGGCTGTGAGGGGGACAACAGATGGGCCGCGCCTCCCGTCTCTACGAAGCTCTCCACCTGGAGGAAGCACAGGAAGCCAGGGGAATATGGCGTTATAATAAGAGAAATCAGACTTAAATCACCACCAACCAGTAAATTTACTTTTGAAAAGCATGAGGCAAATGTTGAAGCCCACAAGTTAGCTAAATATGCTTTGTCTTTACTTCCAGGGCGTCATGTGTGGCTTGGCCAGCCGCATGACCAGACTTGTATCCCACACATTGTGGACTTTGAGTAATAAAAGGCTTTTCCCTCAAAAAAAACTGGAGGAAGCACGAATCATCGCGCGGCTGGATCGGACGGTCTAAAAAGTGAATGAGACCAATTAGTTTCTCATTCGAATGAGTTTTAGCAAATCCGCAATTTATTTGTCTTTTCGAAAAAAAACTTCCCATTGGCTCCTCAAACATTATGACAATACAAAGAACATCCGAGGTGACATAAATTTCATCCATATTCATAGACCACTCATAGACGACAACAAGCACCGTAGCAAGTTGAAAACACGACGTGATCATCACCCCTTTCTCACTGGTATGAGCAAACCTTGTTGTGGTACATAGTCGGAAGTTGTCGTACAAAAGCCCCAAAGGATCAACGCCCCAAAACAACAACCGCCTTCAACAAAGAGAAACATAGATTGAAAGGATCCAACCTATAGACACACGAACACAAGACACAAAGGAGATCCATAGAAGACAAACACCAAGCGAATCCCTTGAGATCCGCCGAAGACAACCTTATTTTGTCTTCAAGGAGCCGTCGCCTTCTCGAGCAGGACACAAATCCTAAATAAACTTACAAAAACATATAAAAACAAACCAGGAAGCTCCCACCGATAAAGGTTAGGATCGATCGCGCCTCCATTACCCCGAGGCCACAAGAGACAGACAGATCGGCAGCGGTGCCTGTGGAAGGTGGGGAAACCCTTGTTGCTTTGGAGTCGGTCGTGGGAAGGAGAAAAACGTTTCATAGCAGTGAAATCACACAGATTAGCCATATTAGGAGAAAAATATTAATATATTGAGGAATAATAAATTAATATATCAAGTATAAACTCCATGAAACTACCATAAACATATTCTTATGAAAAATAATATAAAAATATTCTTGAATATATTGAGGAAGTAGTTCTCTAATGATAAAATTAATATTCGTTCATAAAAACCACATTTGAATTAATTGTTGTAAACTGCACATATACAAGATAATCAAGCTGGGTAAATACTTTTAAATAAAAAGAAACTACCCAGGGAAAAGTTGGCGTAAAAGATGCATCTGAGATGAGCAGGTGAGTTTAGTTGAGCTGGCGGAGCCGGTTATGGTGAAAGTGCTTTTGACAGAGTGTTTAATTGCTAGGTGCACACGAGACACACCAAAGCCTCTCGCAAAAGACCTCCCTGCCAAACCCCCTCCCCGCTGACGAGCGGACGACACCGTCGAACTACAGCCAGGAACCGCATTGCAGACGAGGTACGCTTCTTCTATTCCCCACAACGAGGGCGCCCATAGATCTGATGGCACGGCTCTGATTCATGGACGCTGGTAGACAGGGCATCGACGTCGAGGGTCGCCCGGGTGGTGTCCTCTGGTTGATGTCAGGACTCGGGAGAGGGTTAGCAGGGAGATGCTCCTGACGCCGGTAGAACAAGGCATCGGCGTCAAGGGTAGTTCGGGTGGTTGATTTCGGGAGAGGTTACTACGCGGTGAAGCTAGACAAAGCGATTTGCTTGTCTTCGGCAGCCTAAAGGTCGTCAGCGTGAAGATTCCCACTGGTGCGAGTGTAGAGGCCATGGGGTGCGAGTGTAGAGGCCGTGCGGTGGCCCTTACCCGCGGGGGCCGGCGCCGGTGACACAGGCGCGTGCAGATTGGCACTGGTGCGAGTGTAGAGGCCGTGCGGTGGCCCTTTCCTGCGAGGGCTGACGCACTTGACACAGGCGGAAGCAGATTGGCACTGGTGCGAGTGTCGAGGCCGTGCAATACCCGATGGCCGGGCTAGAGGAGCGCAGCGCCCCGAGGTTCACCATAATTTCGACGGGAAGATCACACGTTGGCGTGCGTGCTCAGGAGATCCATCGAAGACAAACACCAAGCGAATCCCTTGAGATCCGCCAAAGACAACCTTATTTTGTCTTCAAGGAGCCATCGCCTTCTCAACCAAGACACAAATCCTAAATAAACTTACCAAAACTTATTAAAAAAACCAGGAAGCTCCCACCGATAAAAGGTTAGGATCGATCGCGCCTCCATTACCCCGAGGCCACAACAGAGAGACAGATCGGCAGCGGTGCCTGTGGAAGGTGGGGAAACCCTTGTTGCCTCGGAGTCGGTCGTGGGAAGGAGAAAAATGTTTCATTGCAGTGAAATCACACAGATTAGCCATATAGGAGAAAAATAATAATATATTGAGGAATAATAAATTAATATATCAAGTATAAATTCCATGAAACTACCATAAACATATTCTTATGAAAATAATATAAAAAAATTCTTGAATATATTGAGGAAGTAGTTCTCTAATTATAAAATTAATATTCGTTCATAAAAATCACATTTGAATTAATTGGTGTAAACTGCACATATACAAGATAATCAAGCTCGGTAAAAACTAAAAAAAAACTACCCTGGGAAAAGTTGGCATACAAGATGTATCTGAGATGACCAGGTGAGTTTAGTTGAACTGGCGGAGACAGTTACGGTGAAAGTGCTTTTTGACATAGTGTTTAATTGCTAGATGCACACGAGACACACCAAAGCCTCTCGCAAAAGACCTCCCTGCCAAACCCCCTCCCCGGGGACGAGCGGACGGCACCGACGAACTGCAGCCAGCAACTGCATCGCAGGCGAGATACGCTTCTTCTATTCCCCACAAAGAGGGTGCCCGTAGATCTGAGGGCGTGGCTCCGATTCATGGACGCTGGTAGACTGGGCGTCGACATTGAGGGTCGCCCGGATGGTGTCCTCTGGTTGATGTCGGGACTGGGAGAGGGTTAGCAGTGCGCTGCTCCTGACGCCGATAGAACAAGGCATCGACGCCAAGGGTAGTTTGGGTGGTTGACTTCGGGAGAGATTTGCTGCGCGTAGTGCATGGCTCCCTTTCACGGGCGCGGAGAAGCTGGACGAAGCGATTTGCTTGTCGTCGGTGGCCTAAAGGTCGTCGGCGTGAAGATTGACACCAGTGTGAGTGTAGAGGTCGTGCAGTGCGAGTGTAGAGGTCGTGCGGTGGCCCTTACCCGCGGGGGCCGACGCCAGTGACACAGGCGCAGTGGCGGAGCCAGCCTTTGGAATTTAGGTGTGCAGATCTATAATTTAGGTGTGCAGCCTTTGGAGGAGGAGGAGGTGTATGAGGAGGGAGGGCTGCGCCAGGGAAGAGGTGCGGCTGCCCTCCCACCCCTCCACTATATATAGGGGCAAGGGGAGAGGGGGAGGCGCCCTAGGGTTTCCCCTAGGGGGCGGTGGCCAAGCAGATTGGATCTCCCTAGGGAAAATCCTAGGGAGACTTGCCCCCCAAGCCAAGCAGGTGGAGGCGCCACACCTCCCCAAGTAACGTGGGAAAGGGTGTGGGGGCGCACCACCCCTTAGTGGGCTGGTTTGGCCCTTCCCCTTTGGCCCATGAGGCCCTCCAACACTTGCCGGGGCTCCCGAAACACCTTTCGGTCATGCTGGCCATAGCCTGGTACCCCCGGAACACTTCCGGACTCCAATACCCTTCGTCCAATATATCGATCTTCACCGCCAGACCATTCCGGAACTCCTCGTGATGTCCGGAATCTCATCCGGGACTCCAAACAACCTTCGGTAACCACATACTATTTCCCATAACAACTCTAGCGTCACCGAACCTTAAGTGTGTAGACCCTACGGGTTCGGGAACCATGCAGACATGACCGAGACACCTCTCCGGCCAATAACCAATAGCGGGATCTGGATACCCATATTGGCTCCCACATGTTCCACGATGATCTCATCGGATGAACCACGATGTCGGGGATTCAATCAATCCCGTATACAATTCCCTTTGTCTATCGGTATGTTACTTGCCCGAGATTCGATCGTCGGTATCCCAATACCTCGTTCAATCTCGTTACCGGCAAGTCACTTTACTCGTTCTGTAACGCATGATCCCGTGGCTAACTCCTTAGTCACATTGAGTTCATTATGATGATGCATTACCGAGTGGGCCCAGAGATACCTCTCCATCATACGGAGTGACAAATCCCAGTCTCGATTCATGCCAACCCAACAGACACTTTCGGAGATACCTGTAGTGCACCTTTATAGCCACCCAGTTACGTTGTGACGTTTGGTACACCCAAAGCATTCCTACGGTATCCGGGAGTTGCATAATCTCATGGTCTAAGGAAACGATACTTGACATTAGAAAAGCTCTTAGCAAACGAACTACACGATCTTGTGCTATGCTTAGGATTGGGTCTTGTCCATCACATCATTCTCGTAATGATGTGATCCCGTTATCAATGACATCCAATGTCCATGGTCAGGAAACCATAACCATCTATTGATCAACGAGCTAGTCAACTAGAGGCTTACTAGGGACATGTTGTGGTCTATGTATTCACACATGTATTACGGTTTCCAGTTAATACAATTATAGCATGAACAATAGACAATTATCATGAACAAGGAAATACAATAATAACCATTTTATTATTGCCTCCAGGGCATATTTCCAACAGTCTCCCACTTGCACTAGAATCAATAATCTAGTTCACATCACTATGTGATTGTAATGAATCCAACACCCATGGGGTTTGTTCATATCTCGCCTGTGAGAGAGGTTACTAGTCAACGGGTCTGAACCTTTCAGATCCGTGTGTGCTTTACAAATCTCTATGTCATCTTGTAGATGCAGGTACCGCGCGCTACTTGGAGCTATTCCAAATAACTGCTCTACTATACGAATCTGGTTTACTACTCAGAGTCATCCGGATAGTGTCAAAGTTTGCATCGACGCAACCCTTTACGACGAACTCTTTCACCACCTCCATAATCGAGAAAATTCCTTAGTCCACTAGTTACTAAGGATAAGTTCGACCGCTATCATGTGATCCATTCCTGGATCACTCTTGTACCCCTTGACTAACTCATGGCAAGGTACACTTCAGGTGCGGTACACAGCATAGCATACTGTAGAGCCTACGTCTAAAGCATAGGGGACGACCTTCGTCCTTTCTCTCTCTTCTGCCGTGGTCAGGTCTTGAGTCTTACTCAATACTCACACCTTGTAACACAGCCAAGAACTCCTTCTTTGCTGATCTATTTTCAACTCCTTCAAAATCCTGTCACGGTATGCATTCACTTGAAAGTACTATTAAGCGTTTTCGATCTATCCTTATAGATCTTGATGCTCAATGTTCAAGTAGCTTAATGCAGGTTTTGCATTGAAAAACACTTTTCAAATAACCCTGTATGTTTTCCAGAAATTCTACATCATTTCTGATCAACAATATGTCAACAACATATACTCATCAGAAATTCTATAGTGCTCCCACTCACTTCTTTGGAAATACAAGTTTCTCATAAACTTTGTATAAACCCAAAATCTTTGATCATCTCATCAAAGCGTACATTCCAACTCCGAGATGCTTACTCCAATCCTTAGAAGGATTGCTGGAGCTTTGCATACTTGTTAGCATCTTTCAGGATTGACAAAACCTTCTGGTTGTATCACATACAACCTTTCCTCAAGAAAATCGTCAAGGAAACAATGTTTTGACATCCTATCTGCAAGATTTCATAAATAATGCAGTAACTGCTAATATAATTCCAACAGACTCTTAGCATCGCTACGAGTGAGAAAGTCTCATCGCAGTCAACTCCTTGAACTTGCCGGAAAACATCTTAACGACAAGTCGAGCTTTCTTAATGGTGACACTTACCATCATTGTCTGTCTTCCTTTTAAAATCCATCTGCACCCAACAGCCTTACGACCATCAAGTAGTTCTTCCAAAGTCTACACTTTGTTTTTATACATGGATCCTCTCTCGGATTTTATGGCCTCGAGCCATTCGTCGGAATACGGGCCCATCATCGCTTCTCCATAGCTCGTAGGTTCATTGTTGTCTAGCAACATGACTTCCAAGACATGATTACGTACCACTCTGAAGTAGCATGCATCCTTGTCGTCCTACAAGGTTTGGTAGTGACTTGATCCGAAGTTTCATGATCACTATCATAAGCTTCCACTTCAATTGGTGTAGGTGCCACGGGAACAACTTCCTGTGCCCTGCTACACACTAGTTGAAGTCATGGTTCAATAACCTCATCAAGTCTCCACCATCCTCCCACTCAATTCTTTCGAGAGAAACTTTTCCTCGAGAAAGGACCTGTTTCTAGAAACAATCACTTTGCTTCCGGATCTGAAATAGGAGGTATACCCAACTGTTTTGGGTATTCTATGAAGATGCATTTATCCGCTTTGGGTTCGAGCTTATCAGCCTGAAACTTTTCCACATAAGCGTCGCAGCCCCAAACTTTTAAGAAATGACAGCTCAGGTTTCTCTAAACCATAGTTCATACGGTGTCATCTCAACGGAATTGCGTGGTGCCCTATTTAAAGTGAATGCGGTTGTCTCTAATGCCTAACCCATAAACGATAGTGTAATTCGATAAGAGACATCATGGTATGCACCATATCCAGTAGGGTGCAGTTATGATGTTCAGACACACCATCACACTATGATGTTCCAGGCGGTATTAGTCATGAAACAATTTCCACAATTTCTTAATTGTGTGCCAAACTCGTAACTCAGATATTCATCTCTATGATCATATCACAGACATTTTATCCTCTTGTCACGACGATCTTCAACTTCACTCTGAAATTACTTGAACCTTTCAATAATTCAGACTTGTGTTTCATCAAGTAAATATACTCAGCATCTACTCAAATCATCTGTGAAGCAAGAACATAACGATATCCACTACATGCCTCAGCACTCATTGGACTGCACACATCAAAATGTATTACTTCCAACAAGTTGCTTTCTTGTTCCATCTTACTGAAAACGAGGCCTTTCAGTCATCTTGCCCATGTGGTATGATTTGGATGTCTCAAGTGATTCAAAATCAAGTGAGTCCAAACGATCCATCTGTATGGACTTTCTTCATGCATATATACTAATAGACATGGTTCGCATGTCTCAATCTTTTCAAAAACGAGTGAGTCCAAAGATCCATCAACATGGAGCTTCTTCATGCGTTTTATACCAATATGACTCAAGTGGCAGTGCCACAAGTATGTGGTACTATCATTACTATCTTATATCTTTTGGCATGAACATGTGTATCACTACGATCGAGATTCAATAAACCATTCATTTTAGGTGCAAGACCATTGAAGGTATTATTCAAATAGACAGAGTAACCATTATTCTCCTTAAATGAATAACTGTATTGCGATAAACATAATCCAATCATGTCTATGCTCAACGCAAACACCAAATAACAATTATTTAGGTTTAACACCAATCTCGATGGTAGAGGTAGCATGCGATGCTTGATCACATCAACCTTGGAAACACTTCCAACACATATCATCATCTCACCTTTAGCTAGTCTCCGTTTATTTCGTAGCCTTTTATTTCGAGTTACCAACACTTAGCAACCAAACCGGTATCTAATACCCTGGTGCTACTAGGAGTACTAGTAAAGTACACATTAATATAATGTATATCCAATATACTTCTGTCGACCTTGCCTGCCTTCTCATGTACCAACTATCTAGGGTAGTTCTGCTTCAGTGACCGTTCCCCTCATTACAGAAGCACTTAGTCTCGGGTTTGGGTTCAACCTTGGGTTTCTTCGCTGGAGCAGCAACTGATTTGCCGTTTCATGAAGTATCCCTTCTTGCCCTTGCCCTTCTTGAAACTAGTGGTTTTAGTAACCATCAACAATTGATGCTCCTACTTGATTTCTACTTTCGCGGTGTCAAACATCGCGAGTTGCTCAAGGATCATCATGTCTATCCCTGATATGTTATAGTTCATCACGAAGCTCTAATAGCTTGGTGTCAGTGACTATGGAGAACCATCACTATCTCATCTGGAAGATTAACTCCCACTCGATTCAAGCGATTGTAGTACTCAGACAATCTGAGCACATGCTCAACGATTGAGCTTTTCTCCCTTAGTTTGCAGGCTTAAGAAACTTGTCAGAGGTCTCATACCTCTTGACGTGGGCACTAGTCTGAAATCCCAATTTCAGTCTTTGGAACATCTCATATGTTCTGCGACGTTTCAAAACCGTCTTTGGTGCCACAATTTTAAACCGTCAGCATCACACACTGAACTATCACGTAGTCATCAAAACGTGTATGTCAGATGTTCGCAACATCCACAAACGACGCTCGAGGTTCAGCACACTGAGCGGTGCATTAAGGACATAAGCCTTCTGTGCAACAATGAGGCAATCCTCAGTTTACGGACCCAGACCGCATAATTGCTACTATCAACTTTCAACTAAATTTTCTCTAGGAACATATCTTAGTAGAACTAAAGCGTAAGCTACGACATAATTTGCAAAGACCTTTTGACTATGTTCATGATAATTAAGTTCATCTAATCAAATTATTTAATGAACTCCCACTCAGATAGACATCCCTCTAGTCATCTAAGTGATACATGATCCGAGTCAACTAGGCCGTGTCCGATCATCACGTGAGACGGACTAGTCATCATCGGTGAACATCTCCATGTTGATCGTATCTACTATACGACTCATGTTCGACCTTTCGGTCTCTTGTGTTCCGAGGCCATGTCTGTACATGCTAGGCTCGTCAAGTCAACCTAAATGTTTCGCATGTGTAAATCTGGCTTACACCCGTTGTATGCGAACGTTAGAATCTATCACACCCGATCATCACGTGGTGCTTCGAAACAACGAACCTTCGCAACGGTGCACAGTTAGGGGGAACACATCTCTTGAAATTTTAGTGAGGGATCATCTTATTTATGCTACCGTCGTTCTAAGCAAATAAGATGTAAACATGACAAACATCACATGCAAATTATAAAGTGACATGATATGGCCAATATCATCTTGCGCCTTTTGATCTCCATCTTCGAGGCGCGGCATGATAACCTTCGTCACCGGCATGACACCATGATCTCCATCATCGTGTCTTCATGAAGTTGTCTCGCCAACTATTATTTCTACTACTATGGCTAACGGTTAGCAATAAGGTAAAGTAATTACATGGCGTTTTTCATTGACACGCAGGTCATACAATAAATTAAGACAACTCCTATGGCTCCTGCCGGTTGTCATACTCATTGACATGCAAGTCATGATTCCTATTACAAGAACATGATCAATCTCATACATCACATATATATAATTCATCACATCCTTTTGGCCATATCACATCACATAGCATACCCTGCAAAAACAAGTTAGACGTCCTCTAATTGTTGTTGCATGTTTTACGTGGCTGCTATGGGTTTCTAGCAAGAACGTTTCTTACCTACGCAAAAGCCACAACGGTGATATGCCAATTTCTATTTACCCTTCATAAGGACCCTCTTCATCGAATCCGATCCTACTAAAGTGGGAGAGACAGACATCCGCTAGCCACCTTATGCATCAAGTGCATGTTAGTCGGTGGAACCTGTCTCACGTAAGTGTACGTGTAAGGTCGGTCCGGGCCGCTTCATCCCACAATGCCACCGAATCAAGATAAGACTACTAACGGTAAGCAAATTGAACAAATCATCGCCCACAACTACTTTGTGTTCTACTCGTGCATAGAATCTACGCATAGACCTAGCTCATGATGCCACTGTTGGGGAACGTAGCAATAATTCAAAATTTTCCTACGTGTCACCAAGACCAATCTAGGAGATGCTAACAACGAGAGAGAGGGAGTGCATCTTCATACCCTTGAAGATCGCTAAGCGGAAGCGTTACAAGAACGCGGTTGATGGAGTCGTACTCGCGGCGATTCAGATCGCGGAAGATCCGATCTAGCGCCGAACGGACGGCGCCTCCGCGTTCAACACACGTACAGCCCGGGGACGTCTCCTCCTTCTTGATCCAGCAAGGGGAGAGGAGAAGTTGAGGGAGAACTCCAGCAGCACGACGGCGTGGTGGCAATGGAGCTCGTGGTTCTCCGGCAGAGCTTCGCTAAGCATTACGGAGGAGGAGGAGGTGTATGAGGAGGGAGGGCTGCGCCAGGGAAGAGGTGCGGCTGCCCTCCCACCCCTCCACTATATATAGGGGCAAAGGGAGAGGGGGAGGCGCCCTAGGGTTTCCCCTAGGGGGCGGCGGCCAAGCAGATTGGATCTCCCTAGGGAAAATCCTAGGGAGACTTGCCCCCCAAGCCAAGCAGGTGGAGGCTTGCCTCCCAAGCCAGGTGGAGGCGCCCCACCTCCCCAAGTAACGTGGGAAAGGGTGTGGGGGGCGCACCACCCCTCAGTGGGCTGGTTTGCCCCTTCCCCTTTGGGCCATGAGGCCCTCCAAGACTTGCCGGGGCTCCCGAAACACCTTTCGGTCATGCTGGCCATAGCCTGGTACCCCCGGAACACTTCCGGACTCCAATACCCTTCGTCCAATATATCGATCTTCACCGCCGGACCATTCCGGAACTCCTCGTGATGTCCGGAATCTCATCCGGGACTCCGAACAACCTTCGGTAACCACATACTATTTCCCATAACAACTCTAGCGCCACCGAACCTTAAGTGTGTAGACCCTACGGGTTCGGGAAACATGCAGACATGACCGAGACACCTCTCCCAATAACCAATAGCGGGATCTGGATACCCATATTGGCTCCCACATGTTCCACGATGATCTCATCGGATGAACCACGATGTCGGGGATTCAATCAATCCCGTATACAATTCCCTTTGTCTATCGGTATGTTACTTGCCCGAGATTCGATCGTCGGTATCCCAATACCTCGTTCAATCTCGTTACCGGCAAGTCACTTTACTCGTTCTGTAACGCATGATCCCGTGGCTAACTCCTTAGTCACATTGAGCTCATTATGATGATGCATTACCGAGTGGGCCCAGAGATACCTCTCCATCATACGGAGTGACAAATCCCAGTCTCGATTCGTGCCAACCCAACAGACACTTTCGGAGATACCTGTAGTGCACCTTTATAGCCACCCAGTTACGTTGTGACGTTTGGTACACCCAAAGCATTCCTACGGTATTCGGGAGTTGCACAATCTCATGGTCTAAGGAAACGATACTTGACATTAGAAAGGCTCTTAGCAAACGAACTACACGATCTTGTGCTATGCTTAGGATTGGGTTTAGTCCATCACATCATTCTCGTAATGATGTGATCCCGTTATCAATGACATCCAATGTCCATGGTCAGGAAACCATAACCATCTATTGATCAACGAGCTAGTCAACTAGAGGCTTACTAGGGACATGTTGTGGTCTATGTATTCACACATGTATTACGGTTTCCAGTTAATACAATTATAGCATGAACAATAGACAATTATCATGAACAAGGAAATACAATAATAACCATTTTATTATTGCCTCTAGGGCATATTTCCAACAGCGCAACTCCTATTGATATACATATTTTATACTAAAATTTTGTACTTACTATACTACTGTGTTAAGGAGTATAATTTTTCATTACTTATTTGGTACTCTTAACAAAAGAATAAAGTTAAATATTAGTTGTATTATATATTTGTAATGTATATCGTTGAAAAATACTCATGTGTTGCACTGAATTCAGTTTCTACTGTGTAACATTTTTTTATTTTTTTGATACTTGTGTAAATTATGCAGTTCATACGTATTTATGTTAGATATCTCTAAAACTTATGGTTTAAAAAAAATATAGTAATAGTGTGGTTGTACTATACTATTAGGAAAACATATCTATAGAAAATTCTGGAGTACACATATACTCGTTTTTTTGGAGCACACATGTAGAAATTTAAGAATCTTTTTGAGGGATTAATGTACAAATTTAACTATATGTTTATTAAACCATATGGTTTAACGATGTATCTATATACTCATTTTTTTACATAATAATGGGTGTATCTGTATGCCCATGTACTCATCTAGCTTTGCATGGATCGAGCGAACCGAAGAATCGCATTCCTAGCGAGGGAATCGAGGAGATAGGCACGACCTTCACCGCTCTAGTTCATGGGGCCGTTGAGCACAATAACCCTTTGTCTTTGTCAGCGAGGTCATCGCCGGTCGGTGGTGGTCAGTGTTGAATAGGGAGTACAACGTACACTACTGGGGAAAGACTTATAGATGGGCTCAAATTAGTGGCGGACAAAATATAAGACCCGCTTCCTTTCTTCCTGCTTTCGCCCTGCGGCAAATCTTTTCCGAGAAAACGTCAATCCTTAGTAACGAGCTGCGGGAGGCTCCCGCGACCCCGAGCTAGGGTTCCTCCCCTGCTCCCCCCGCCGCCGCCGGCCACCACTCGCCCCCTCCCGCCGGCGCCGGCCGCCCTCGCGCGTGCCCCCGGGCTACCTCCCTCTCCCCCTCCCCCGGCGCTCCCGTCGCCCCCCGAGGCGGCGGAGCGCCCCCTGCCCGCCTCCCCGTCTCGACCACCTCCTCCTACATCTCCCTTAGCCGCCGCCGGCAGCGGCCTCCGGCGTGCCCGGATGGCGCCGGCGCCGGTGGACGTCCATTCCCCGCGTGCCTGGAGGAGGAGTCGGGGCTCCCTCCTGCCCGGCGGCGGTGTTGTTCGGCTCGCGGCGGTGGGGCCCGGCGGCGGAGTTCTGCGGGCCTCGGGTGCTCTCGACGCGGCGGCGTGGCCATTGGCTACGGGGCGGCGCGGTGGGCGGCTGGCCGGCGGCGCCTGCTCGGCCCAGATCTAGGCCCTTTCGGGTCCCATCTGGGCTAGGGCGGGCTTGCGGTCCGGGCCGCGACAGCGTAGCTCCCGGGTGGTGAGGCGAGGCGGCCGTGGATGCGATGGTGATGGCTTCGGCGACCGGCGTGCTACAGCGTGGCTGTAGGGACTGTCCGGACCCGTTGGGGTTCGGCCTTGCCGGTGGTGGCCTGGCAAGTCCCTGTCGCTATGTCCGGTCGGCTCCGCGTGGCGGTGGAGGTTGTTCCCTCCTATCGGCTGCGTTGCGGTTGCCACCGAGCCCGGTGTCTTCTCATCCTACCTCCAGGTCTCGTGTTGGTGGCCTCAGTGAGACGGTGATGATGGTGCGGTATCTGTGGTGGCATAGGCTGGTGGGCGGCATGTTGGGCGGTGCGCTTCCGTTTGTCTGGGGTGGAGGTGGTGGTTTCGGGGCGGGAGAAATCTCTGGCGGTTCGTTCGCCACCGGCGCCGCTGCGCCCGTGGGCGTTGCCGGACCCTCCTGAGGGGCATCGGTGACACCCCTTCCCCACTGCCATCCGCGTACCGGGGAAAACTCTAGGACTTGTCCGGGCAGCAGCGTCGTCGTCGTCGCATTTCTTCATGAAGATGTTGCTTGGTACGCGAGGCTTCGGAGTGCTTGGCGGGCGGTGGTACTTCTCCGGAGGGTGCAGCGGGTGTCGGCGATCTCTGCTTAGTTGAGCTGCCGGCGTCAGCATTTACTTCTTTTTTCTTTCTCTCTTTTTTCTTTTGGGCTTGTTTGTGCTGCGGCCCGAGCAAGCTGGTTGTATCGGTTGGATGTTGCTTTATAATCTAAAGCGAGGGAAACCCTTTTTCGTAAATATAAGACCCGCCATTCATAATACCCAAGCCACTATATATAGCTCAGAAAGTTTACGCACTGAGCTTTGGCTAATTGGTTGAAAAGGACTTCTCGGTTCTGAGTTTACTGACGCGTGTAATATTTTGGGTTCTTACCGTGTACAGTTATGTGGTGGACGTAGATAGCTGACCAAAATTTTGTTAACGTGTGTAGCGCTTCTTTTGGTGCGGTTAGCGATTTTGGAAGTGTGTGGGCCAGCCCGTTGACTTTGTTGCGTAAGGTTTCTTCGGTGGGTCTGCTTGTGCGCTGCATGCTGGATTTGTTTAAAGTAGAAAGTAAAGAACGAGAGAGTTTGAATAAAATATGATCCATCCGTCTTTATTGATGATAAAAATGGGGTATTTATATCCGGGCGAAGTACACATGGTGTTTGGCGGTCAAGTACAGACATAGTTACTTGAGAGCCAAGGAATTACATAGTTGCCTTGAGAGCCAAGTAAGTACACGATTGCTTGAGAACCAAGAAACCTATCTAATAATTAACTTAATCCTAATTAGCTTAATTAATAGGCAACTATTCTATTCTTAACATTCCCCCTTGTACAACGCCTCTTCTTGGGTATATTCATCATCTTGACAAATTCTTTTAATAATCTTGAATGTCTCCTCCAAAAACCCCGTGGGAAAAATATGAGGAGAATAGTGCAGCTATGTTGCTAAAACTCCTTTAAACCCAGTGGGGAAAATAATAAGGAGAAAATGATGCAACATATAATAATTATTGTCTCTTGATAACTCATATGAGAAAAACCTTTGAAGAAGGAGAAAACTCATTGGTGAGTTTAGAGAACAATTAATATGTCTTGAGTTCTTTCTTTAAAAACCTCGACAGGGAAAATAGAAAGTATGACATATGATCTTTGAGGAGATATTGCCTCATTAAAAACCATTATGAGAAACTTTGAGAGAAAACTCATAAGGGAAAAGAGTGCGATCTGATATGTCATCGAAAACTTCTTTAAAACCCAGTGGGGAAAATATAAGGAGAAAATGATATGACATATACAGGCACTTGTGTTCATATTGTCTCATTAAAAACCTTTTGTGAGAAACCATTAGAGAAAAACTCATGAAGGGGAAAAGAGTACAATATATGCAATCTGATGATTGTAAATAGGTTATAGTTTGGGAGATTACTCCCCCCTGAACTTTGGAAATCCGGAGGATGTCTCATACCAATTTCATTGACATGATCAAGACATTGTGAATAATCTGTAGGATTTTCAAAGTATGTTGTTTGCATATTGTTTCCTCACTTTCTATAATTCGTGAGGATAAGTAATTTTCGAGCAATGTACTTTACGATATTGCTCTTCATATAACCTGTAGTTTTTGAGTAACACAAGTGGTAGCGTCTTGATTAATCAAGTTATGTGATTCTGCTGAATCTCAACCACATGATTTTGAGTGTGGTTTATCATTCTGCTAAGTCATGCATATTTTGCAATGCTTTCAGATAAAGCAATTATGTTAGAATGATAACTGGAAATAGCCATTAAAGCCCATTTATATGACTTCCATATGAAGGCTATTCCAGCAAATTCAGTCATTGATATGGCATTGTTGGGATCAAAGAAAGAGCCAATATCATTATATCATATCATGGCCATATCTTGTATTTCCTGATGGAAATATCCAAGATTTATTGTGAGCTTGAGATATAAGCTGATATTTCTTATATCAACCATATACCTTTTGTTGGGGGTTGCACTCTGAACAAAGATAGCAAATATAGTGTCAGGCCTGACGTAGTTTGCAATTATATGAGTGCTTTGACATTAGTGAGATATATTACTTTAGGTCCTGATATCACTTCATTAACACCCCTAGGTATGAATGGATTTGTACCCTATCAGGGGTAGTATGACCATATTACATGTATTTTGTTGATATGATATATCCACATTGAACTTCTCGTATATGTTTTGGATATATGTAGACTGATATATGTATTCTTGAGAGAATGCTCAAGTTGTAAGCTTAAGCTAAATTTGGTTGAATCCAAATTTTCCGTCTTGAGATGATTTTATGTATTTTTAGGTCCTTTAGAGACATTGATGACGAAAACATCGATATACACTGAGGTGATGTAAGGAAATAAAATTTCTACTTTCTTTATTAAAACACATAAACAATCATCATTATTCGAGTAATCATTTTGAAGAAGGAACGCATTTAGTCGGTACTACCATATGATTTTCGACTATTTCAAGTCATAGAGTGACTTATGAAGTTTTACACAAAACTTGTTGCGATTTGCTTTTGGATTTGGAAGTATAAGCCCTTTAGGGACTTCAATAGAGATTTCCGAAATAAGTGACTCGTATGAGTATGTAGCCACTTCATCCATCAACTGGATGGATAACATTATTATTTTTATTGCCAATGATATCTAGCCTCTTCCAAATTTGCTCCTGGGATAAAAGAAGCATTGGCGGGCATTTACTTAGGCCCCCCACTGGTGTGTCTTTCACTAGTGCGGGCGAAACATATGCCCACCACAACATTATTTCGGCAACCCGCACTCAAATATTTTAAAATTTAAAAAGTTGGTTGTGGTGGACAGTCGGGGTCACCCGCGGCAGATATCTTATGTCCAACAAATCATCAAGAAATCATATTTACTGAACCTAGAATACTCCAAGTTTGGTCCTGGGGCTTTGTATGCTGTGTATTAATCATACAAAAAATTGAAGTCTAAAAGATTTTTAAAAATGGAGTGAGTGAGAAAAACAGTGGTTTACATACGAAACCCCTACACTTTCTTGAGAGTGTCTGGTTTTGTTCATGAGGTGCATCAAATTTTTACCGCAACACTCTTAATTTTTTACCACACGCTACAAGGATGCAATGAAGACACCTTGCCAAGTTCAATCCTTTCGGAGCTCGTTGGCATGCTATTTCCTAGCAAAGAGCGAATTTTGTTTGGCTGAAAAATCAGCCAATACATCAAAAATATCATACCGACTCAAAAAGTGGCGAAATTTGGTCATGTGGCTTCGTATGTTGCGTATTAACCATATAAAAGTTTAAAGTCCAAACGATTTTATAATGGAGTTGAGTGAGAAAAGCGGCGGTTTACATTCGAAACCCTTACACTTTGTTTGAGAGTGTCTGGTTTGTATATGAGATGCATCAAATTTTTACTGTAACGCTCTCAGTTTTTTACCACACCCTACAAGGGTGCAACGAAGACGCCATTTCAAATTTAATCCCTTTTGGAGCTCGTTTTCTCACCATTTCGTACCGAAGAGCGTTTTTTGCTTTTTAGATGGCCGGAAAACCAACTGATACATCGGAAATAGCATACCAACTCAAAAAGCGGGCAAATTTGGTCCTAGGGATTTGTGTGGTGTGTATTAACAATATAAAAAGTTTAAATTCCAAATTATAAAAATGAAGCTACATTTTTACTTTTAATGGCCGAAAATTCCGTTAATGTTTTGAAATAGCAAACCAACTTAAAAAGTGGCCAAATTTAAGCATTTGACTCACAGTCGTGTGTATTAATCATTGGAAAAGTTTGATGTTGAAATATGACCCTACAACGGTCAATATAACCGTGACATAAAATTAGAAAAACATTGCAGTGTCGGGCACATGTATTTGCCCACCACTCATACTTAATCTTGAAGTGGCGAGCACTGCGCTACACCTGCCACTTCAAAAGCCATATATACCGCTTCATCCACTCGAGCCTTATCCAATTCCCCATTTTCCTCCTCACGTCACTAGCTCTCGCCCACTCTCCGCCCAAGAAATTCAGCGGCAGGAGCTGTGTCGGCCAACGGAGCCATCGTCGTCCATGCCTTCCGCCGTGCACGTCGTCCACGCCGTCACTTCTGCCGCCACCGCCGCCCAGGGTAAGCTTCTTGCCCCGTTCACCGTTGCAGTAGCTAGGTTTAGGGCTAGGATTAGTTGTTGTAAGGTTAATTTGCTTAGTTATTTGACATGTTACTTTTAGAATTTTGGAATTTGCTCCACCAGAATGATTCAGTAGATTCGGCTTAGAGAGAGGCATTAGGATTGCTATCGTTTTAGGTGTGCTTTTTAGTTATGTACTCTACAATTTTGAAGAACTCTACAATTTTGAAGAAAGTTAGTGTTATACATTTCAAATGATGCTTGAAGTTAAGAATCAGATATCAATGCTTATAGATTATTGTAATTTTAGAATGATTCGGTAGTGTAGGAATATGACTTCTTAATTTTAGAATTTTAGAATGATGTATTAATTTTAGAACGAACATGCACTTGACTTCAATTGTTTTTCAAGAATCATATACTAAGTGCCAATGTTTCTTCTCATCAAATTTCTGGCACTTAATATGTCCAATATTAAGCAAAGGTCATGCCAACAAAATTTGTACTTTATTTATTTATATAGCTGCATGTTTAAGATCTCACATTGTTATGTTCATTTGAACTTCATTTAGCATGTGATTCGTATTGTGTTGTAGTACATGTGTTCAATTTTTTACATGGATTCATACAAAGTGCTAATGTTTTGGCGAAACGTTGATTAAATTCTATTCCGTCAAATTTCTGGCACTTAATATGTTCTTTATTAAGGAGAGGTCATGCCAAAACAAATCGCGTATATATGTGTGTGTGTGTGTGTGTGTGTGTGTGTGTGCATGTTCTAGGGCACTATTTTTCATGGAAATGGCAGACAATGGAAGGTACCGTGGTGTTTTCCAAAGGCATTGGGGTGAGCGGGGGGCCCAGATCCAAAACCCCAACATGGGGCAAGAAGCAACGGTTCGGCACGTTCAACATCGCCGAGGAGGCGGCATGCGATTATGCTGTCATGGCGCTGGGGTACCAGGGCGAAGGGCCCAGCTCAACTTTCCCAACAATGTCTGGTGCATGAGTCGGTTAGTGCCTCCCAACATGAGGGTAGTCTCCAACGCCGAGGAGAAGTAGCACCTCAAGGCCGACGCACTGATCAGGGCCGACAACAACAAAGTAGCGATTATTTGGTGGAGCATTATCTCAGGGAGGATCCGCAGCTCTTTGCCTTGAATGAGGCGTTGCTAACACTACTGCAGGATGCTGCTAACGTGACACTACGACCAGAGACCTTTCGGCGAAACTGTGTGCGATGCACTAATCACAAACGGTGGTGTAAAAAACCGTCAAAAAAGGTGCAAAACGTTTGCGATGATGGATGCATCAAACACGGTTCAGATTTTGGTTGTGTGTGCGATGCAGGGCATACGGTTCATTTCAATTAACTGTTTGCGATGAGGAGGAACAAAAGAAACGGGCTGCCATATGAAGGCGTGTGCGATGTAGAGCATACGGTTCACTCGAATGAACTATTTGTGATGAGGCGGAACAACAGAAACGGGCAGCCAGATAAAGGTGTGTGCGATATACGGCATACAGTTCACTCGGATGAACTGTTTGCGTTGAGCCAAGAGAACAGAAACGGTTCAACTTAACAAGATGTGTGTGATACGCGGCAGACAGGTCTGTAATCGGAAATGTGTGGGAAGACCGATAACAACATAGACGATTCCTGTTAACAAGCCGTGTGTGTTGTGAGCAAACGATTGCTAGTATACAATTGTCAGTGATTGATGAAATCATCACCAACGGGTTCCATTGTTTAGTCTGTGTGCGATGTGATTTGCTCTGTCTACATAGCATCAACATATATACTTAAAAAGACAGCATTGCATAACCAAATTAAGCATACAATTACACAAGTGACTACACACACCAAAGTAAGCAATTACATGCATACTAAACTAGGAGAAACGATGATCTAATCATCTACTTCTTGTTGCGACGACGCTTGCCATTGCTCTGCTTCCGGCTGGATCCCTGGCCGTTTTGGGGAAGGAGGCACTTCCTCATGTCAACGATCCGCCTATACATGTCGTAACTCGTGTACGCCTCCTTGGCCGCGTACACGACGTGAGCTTTGTCGATTTCTCCATCTCTAGGCCGAGTGCCAGGCATGCTTGTCCTTCTTGCAGGAATCCTTCATGTCTCTGTAGTAGGGGTCGATGATGGCCTCGGCGAGGTGAACCAGCGAGTCCTTCTCATGCTCCTTGCTGCCCCAGATCTTGTATTGCCCCTGGATGTGGACAAGATTCTAGCAGGCAATGCCCGAATTCTTGAGCACCTTGACATCGTTGGTGATGTCCACCTTAGCGAACATGTAGTGGGGGCTGTTGACAAACCTGGCGAAACGCTCGCAAGGCCTTGTGGCCAGACAGTAGTGGTAGACGAGGACGTGGTTGCGCACTCACATATGGGCGACGACGACCTTGGGACGAGACCCGACACGAGTGCGGGTGTACTCGAGGTCGAACCCGACCACCTTGTACTTCTCCTCGGCAAGCAACAACTCCATGATGTGGATGGAGTGCTCCACCCAGACCGGGTTGTTGGTGTACACCACCGAGAGCTCCGTGAACCTTCGGTGGGTGTCCACCATGGCATGCATGGTGAACTGCTGCTCGTCGTCGGCAGCCGCTCGGAGCGCCATTGGAGCCGCGCAGGATACCCTCTAAGAACTTGTCGTGGTGGGTGTGCTTCTTGAAATGGTGGGGCGCGATCGAAAGGTTGAAAAGACACAAGAGGCTTAAATGGCCGCTGTAACAAATGGGGGCTAGCCAGCCTATAATCGTCACGTCTTGTCACGACGTTCATAGCGTAGGATTCCAATGCACGCTTGACAACA
This sequence comes from Aegilops tauschii subsp. strangulata, assembly GCF_002575655.3. Taxonomy (NCBI): domain Eukaryota; kingdom Viridiplantae; phylum Streptophyta; class Magnoliopsida; order Poales; family Poaceae; genus Aegilops; species Aegilops tauschii. Next base: position 510,427,850 of record NC_053037.3, read on the forward strand.
CCGCACCGCACGCGTTTCGTTTGACCACGCCTGGGCTCGAAGAGGCGCCAAATGTATCGTCGGTGAGCCTATTCCCATGCTACCGCGTAGCTTACCGCGCAAGCTTCCCGCCCGGCTAGTTTGGCCACGCGTCGGCTAGAAGAGGGACAAATCGTGGGCGTTCATTGCACACGGTTCCAATTTTGGGAACCGTGTGTGATTGACGTACTACCTCCGTCCTGGTTTATTGGTCCCCTTTATAATTTTTACCAAATTTTGACCAAATATTTAACTAAGAAATGTTTATGCATGTCACCAAAAATTATATCATTGAACACTATGCTCAAATACCCATCCAACGATATAATTTTTACTGACCTGCACTAACATTTTGTCAGTTAAACCTTTGGTCAAAATTTAACACAAATTACAAAGGGGACCAATAAACCAAGACGGAGGTAGATTCCATCAACCGAACTGATTGCATCCATATCCCACGGTTAGACATAAGTAAACATAGATTAAACATACTCAGACATAGATAATAAGCGTACACGTACACAAGCATAGTTCAACCATAAGTACATAGTTCAACCATCATTAAGCATACTCAAGCGTACATAGTTCGATCCCACATCTCATCTCACATGCCGGCATGATCCTAAAGCTTCTCCAAGTACTCGGCGTACGCGCCGTGCGCCACCCTGCGAGAATACTTCTGCTTGAAGGAGCTAACGGCCCGTCCTCTTGCATGCGCCAGAACACTTAGATACGCGTCATGAAGCTTGTTGTTGCAAAATGGGCATCGATAACCACCGTTCCAAATCCTAATACGCCTGTTATGCTTTCCCGCATAAAGCTCACTCAGGATTTGCCTCTTGTACCTCTTCTGGCCATCTTCATCCTCGATGTCCACATCGTCAGATAACACCTATACAAATAGTAAAACGAATTTGGCATCAAATCAATGTTTACATGCCGTGAAGTAGGATTAGGAATTTATGGATATTTATTTATATATATCCAGAGATTATGGTTTGATTTTTAAGCACAGTCGTCCATGTACAGACAAATCTTGAAGAAAATAATGACACAAACATATGTAGGTCATTCAAAATCAATTGTAATGTCCTGGCTAGGAATTATTAGCACGCACACTAACCCTGGTCGGATTACTAGCAGAAAACATTTGCACAGATGAAACAACTAATCACTTATCACTTATACCATTCAAACAATCAATACACTACACGGATCTAACGAAACTTACTCAGATTTCATGGATTGGGAGAACATAACCATAGGATTTCTATTCCAAAAAGGGGGAGGCAGGAGTAAGTAGAGAAACCCTATGATTTATTTGACACATAAATGGGTATAGATGACTAACCAGCTGTCCGTCGTTGTCGGAGTCGTCGCGGGAGTGGTCGTCGGAGTCGTCGCCGGGGTCGTCACCAGAGTCGGTGTGGAACTCCGCCTCTGGCTGTGGAAGCTCGACGCCGTCAGGATGTAGCATAACTCGCCGGTGGTGACGGCAATCTCTGTCTCCATCTCCACGCCGTGCTCCGGTGCTTTAGTAGCCCGGGTGTCGCCACTCCCTCCGATGGGGCGCTTTGGCGGCATCCTCATACACTGACGGCTTTGAGGACTGAGAGCGGCGTCGAGGATGCAAGCGGAGAGAGAGGATTGTGTGTGTGCCGAGGATGGGGGGTGCGGCCGCTCAGGCGCACCATTAATATGGAGTAGTGGGAGTTGTGGGAGAGAGGCGGGCGGCGGTCAAACCGATGGCTCGCCTCCCGGTGAGCCTGCTCACCGGATTGCTAATACGTCTCCAACGTATCTATAATTTATGAAGTATTCATGCTAACATATTATCATTCTTGGATGTTTTACAATCATTTTATAGCAACTTTATATCATTTTTTGGGACTAACCTATTGACCCAGTGCCAGTTGCTGTTTTTTTGCTTGTTTTTTACATCGCAGGAAATCGATATCAAACGGAGTCCAAACACCGCGAAACTTTTTGGAGAATTTTTATGGACCAGAACACCCAGGATGGGTCAGAGCAGCACTTGGGGGGTGCCCCGAGGGGGGCACAACCCACCAGGGCGCGCTTGGGCCCCCAGACGCGCCCAGGTGGGTTGTGCCGACCTCGGTGGCCTCCGGCACCCCCTCTTCGCCCTATAAATTCACAAATATTCCAAAACCCTTCGGGGTTAACCTAGATCGGAAGTTCCGCCGCCGCAAGCCTCTGTAGCCACCGAAAACCAATCGGAAGCCCGTTCCGGCACCCTGGCGGAGGGGGGAATCATCTCCGATGGCCATCTTCATCATCCGGGCGGCCACCACGATGAGGAGGGAGTAGTCCACCCTCGGGGCTGAGGGTTTGTACCAGTAGCTATGTGTTTAATCTCTCTCTCTCTCTCTCGTGATCTATATCATGGGCTTTGTTAATATAGATGGATTCTATGATGTTTCTGCCCTCTATACTCTTGTTATGATGAATTGAATCTGTACCCTTTGAAGTTTTGTCTTGTCGGATTGAATATTCAGAGATGAGAACACATGATGTATGTCTTTCGGTATGAATACTTGAGGTGACAATGGGGTATCATATTGATTCACTTGATGTATGTTATGGCGCTCAACTTGCGGATTCCCGAGGTGACATTGGGGTAATCTATGCATATGGGTTGATGCACGTTTTTATTATCTTTTCTCCGATAGAAACTTTGGGGTCTCTTTGTAGTTCTTTGTGTGGATTGAGTATTATGAATATGAATTTGCTTTGGTGTTATTTTAGTACGAACTCTTGATTATATCGATCGGAAAGAATAGCTTGCGTTATTTTAGTACGAACTCTAGGATAGATCGAACTGAAAGAATAGCTTTGAGGTGGTTTCGTACCCTACAAACAATTCCTATCTTTTGTTCTTCGCTAATAGGAACTCGGGAGTGATTCTTTATTGCACTTTGAGGGATAATCATATGATCCAACTATGTTAGCATTGTTGAGAGATTGCACTAGCGAAAGTACGGACCCTAGGCCTCATTTTCAAGCATTGCAATACCATTTTTGTGCCCGCTTACTATTTGCTACCTTGCTGTTTTTATTTATTCAGATTATAAAAATATATTCTACCATCCATATTACACTTTTATCACCATCTCTTCGCCGAACTAGTGCACCTATACAATTTGCCATTGTATTGGGTGTGTTGGGGACACAAGAGATTTCTTGTATTTGGTTGCAGGGTCGTTTGAGAGAGGCCATCTTCATCCTACACCTCTCACGGATTGATAAACCTTAGGTCATCCACTTGAGGGAAAATTGCTACTATCCTACAAAACTCCGCGCTTGGAGGCCCAAGACGTGTCTACAAGAATAAAGTTGCGTAGTAGACATCAAGCTCTTTTCTGGCACCGTTACCGGGGAGGTGAGTGCTTGAAGGTGTATCTTTAGATCTTGCAATTGAATCTTTTAGTTTCTTGTTTTATCACTAGTTTGGTTTATAAAAGAAAACTGCATAAAATTGGAATTGAGGTTGCATCATATTATTGATCATCTTTATAGTATCTTTCTTGAAAATGACGGATCGGAAAATTGTGCTCAATTGTTAGAAGAAGAAGTCAATAAAATGTTGGGCACAAAATATTTGAATGATGAGCATGATTGCAATGTTGTTAGTATGAACTCTTTGAATATCCAAAATGCTAATGATGATTGCACAAGTCATGACAAAAATGTTTCTTATAAGCATGTCAATTTTTGCGGAGTGAATTGGGAGTGCAATTGCACACCAAAAAGGGAAGATAGATTTTGTAAGAAGCATAAATACTTAGAAACCAAAAAGTTACAAGAGAGGCTAGATGATTGTGCTGAAAGATTTAATTTTTTCCGCCATCCTTGTGAACTTTGCAATGAACATGGTCATTTAAATCTCCATTGCAAATTGTTTTATGATCAAATTGTGTCCAAAAATTGTGATAACTTGATTACCCTTGAGCATCATAAAAAGCTTAGTCTTCTTTTGGGGTATGAAGAAATGAAACATATAACTAAGGGTATTCCAAAATTTAATCTCAAGAGATTTCTTGATTTTGATCTAGAGGAAATTTATATGTTTTGTCGGTAAATTGCATTGATAACCCTTATATTGCCAACTATCTAAAGACAAGAAAACAAATAGAATATGAAGAGAGTACTAATGAAAGGGAAAATATTTCCCAATACCCTCCTAGTGTTTATTATGATGAATCAGGTAACGAGGAGGAGCTTCCTATCCAATCAATCTCATCAATAAGAAGCTTGAAAAGATTAATTAAACCCACACATGATGTGGTGAAGAAGAAGAAAAGAAGAAAGAATAGAGGTAAAAAGGTATCTCTCCCAACAAATGTTGCTCCTATCACCATTGTGCCTCATGAAAGGGGATCAAATATGTTGATGGAAGATGATGATATTGAGTATGATTATGTGATACCTACTACTTGTTGCAATGATTATGATTGGGAAGACAATGATGCCCCTTATGATCTTGAAAATATTTTTAGCACTTGCTTTGAAGGATATGATAATAATGTTTGCTATACTACTGGTGCCATTCATGTTATTGATAAGAATGATTGTGATGATATGCAAAACAACAAGCTTGGGGATGCTATGTTTTATGAGTATAAAATGTTTGAAGATTTATTTGCTGGAAATAATACTTGTCCTAAGCTTGAGGATGCTTTTCTCAATGAATATGATCCTTTGATTCCTTCTACTTTCGATAAGAAAATTTATTATGATGACTAGTCGTCAACCCGTGCATCCGCACGGGCTAGTATATTTTGCGAACACATCAAGATATTAACAATGAATTGGGTACAATTTTTTTACATATTTAAAATATACAAATTCAGAAATTCACCTATAAATCATTAATATTGAAACCATCAAACATTTGCTTACTGTAAGGCAAAATGTGTGTAATAGGTTATCTTAGAAGTAATAAGTTAATCGTAGATGAAATTCTGAAAAATAATCAAGGTTAGGATATATACTACATATAAAACGTATTTACATGTCATGCTAAAAGATGTCAGAGGAAATACATTCTCATCTACTGTTGCGAAGTGACATAAATATATTGACAAAGAATTTCACTCTCTCATTTTTTGTCAACTACTGCACTCTCTAATGTATTGCAAGAGCTGATGACAAAGCTGCGCAGACTGGTACAGTTCACCTGCTTAACTGATGACAAAGCTAGTAAAAGGTAAGGAGAAAACCAAGTGTAGCAATAGTCAGTAGATACTAATAGGCCAGAATACTAAGGGATGTTCAGCAATGTGATTATTCATAGAGCAGCCTGAAGCCTACAAATATCTCAATGCAGGAGGCAAAAAGTAAACCAATGAATATAGTATGTGTGTCGTACTCCCTCCGTTCCTAAATACTTGTCTTTCTAGGCATTTCAAATGACTATCACATACGGATGTATGTAGACATATTTTAGAGTGTAGATTCACTCATTTTACTCCGTATGTAGTCACTTGTTGAAATGCCTAGAAAGACAAGTATTTAGGAACGGAGGAAGTAGTTATTTTGCATCATTGTCCGTAATGCATATATAACAAAGTACACTTCCTGTACGAATTATTTTATTTAAATAGATGAATTCAGAGCTAAATTACTGAAATAAACTCATTTGTATTCTAAAGAGTACATATAATGAATCAAAATCTCACTTTGGCATGGTTGCAAATTATCATCTAAATCTCTGTTAATTGAACAGTACATAACATTCAAACTAAAGGAGATATTTTGAAAAGATAAGTATTTTTTCAGGTTTTCATCTATACAAAGAATCAATGTACGGCACATACCTATCAGACCTGTGGAAAAGCAGGAAGTAACCATAAGTAAAGAAGACACAGAACGGTAGAATTTACAGAACAACAAAAGTGAACAGTCACCTGGCTGTTGTACAGGTTTGCTACCGAGGCTCCTTCGGTCCTTCATGACAAAATCAATCCACCTGCCTGCTTGCACGGCTAGCTTGTGTAACTGTACATGTTGCAGCCTGACAAAAGCATCGGCCATCAACTAATTCTTGGATCAAGCCTTGCTACTTATGTGTGCATGTTTTGCAGAGGGCAAGTATTGGACAGGGTGTTCCTGGTCCTATAGTAATCGGCAAGGGCAACAATATATGCTTCAAGTCAGCTACACGGCTGCACCAAACTAATTGTTAAAAAGGAACATAAGCCATAAGATATAAGATATTCGTTCTGAATTTTAGACGCATTTACCAATGTATGTTTTCTATATCTTGACATGAAATAAAAACATATCAGACTGAGTTCTCTTTCTATTGTTTATCTGTCCAATGTACAGGTTTGCTGTGCAGAGATTCCAGATATTAATCGCAAGTGTCACGCACTCATGCACAAAATCTACTACAGAATCATGTATTTCAGTGCGACAGCACAACTACATCCTATTAGTTTCTACACATAAGTATTATTTCTTACAGATCTAAGGACACCACAATTATGATAAAATTTCTCTTTGGGAGATTAGGCTGCATGCAGTTTTTTGTCAACACAAACGCATCTAATCTGCCCCAACCAATGGTAGGGTGTAGGGTATAGGCATGTTCAAAACATCCTCATTCGAGTGAATATATAGCAAACTAACTTGACAAAAGTGCACAATACATCAGATTCTTACCCAACCAAGACATACATACCTGTTGGTCGCTGTGTCCATCGTTGGCCTGTGTTGGCTACGGCCAGAAGTGACAGCGCATGAAGAGTTGACGGAGACCTTGACCAAGAGCATAGCAAACCTAGACTGGTTGCGAAGAGAGGTGATAGACATAGGGAAGATGTGACAGAGACCTCGGCCAGAAGCACGGCCAGCGTGGCGGAGCCCTTTCATAGGGGCCAAGAAAGCAGCGGGGTAGGCAGAGGCGATCTCTCAAGGAGTAGATGAACGTGGATATAGGGTAGGGCACATAGAAATTAACGATCCTATAGATACAATGCGACCGATCGGATGAATCTGATTTAACTTGGGAAGTGGCTATCCAGCGTATGAAGAAAGGAGACCGTGGAGGGAGTTTTTACTTATATTTTCAAAACTGAGGAAAGAGACCAAGGACTTGTAGATAGATTGAGAGGTAGGAGTTTTCTTTTAGGATTCTGATTCCACAAACGACCAAGAAAGGATTTGACTTTTTCTATGACTCAATCTACACCATAAAAATTTGACTTTTTCTATGACTCAATCTACACCGTAATAATTTGGTCCCACCAGATGAACGGTTAGTAATTTTTGATTAACGTGGTAATTACTTGGGAGTATGTAATTAGTATACGTATAGATAGATAGATAGATAGCATGCCTCCTATTTATGATGATAACATTGATGAAAGTGGGTTTGGAAGAGTGTCAACTCTAGGTAGCAATGATCCCACTATTTTGGAGGGTGTTGAATCTTATTACAATATTGATGAAAGTGGATTTGGAGAAGTCATGACTTTATTTAGTGATACATCCACTATTTTGGAAGAGATTTCAATTGACTATGACAATAAAGTTGCTATCTATGATGATTATTATGATGACATGTATGCCATAAAGAGTAATAAATTTTCTATGCTTGTGCATCATGAAAAGAGTGTTGTATGTGATAGTTATATTGTTGAATCCATTCATGATGCCTCTGAAAATTATTATGAGAGAGGAACTTATGCTCTTACATATCTCAATAATATCAAGTTTCTTCTCTATGTGTTGATTGTTTTGAAGTTGTACTTGTTTTGCCTTCCTATGCCAGTTGGTGTTGGGGAACTTAGTAATTCAAAAAAAAAAATCCTATGATCACGCAAGATCTATCTAGGAGAAGTATAGCAACGAGCGGGGAGAGTGTGCCAACGTATCCTCGTAGACCGAAAGCGGAAGCATTTAGTAACGTGGTTGATGTAGTCGAACGTCTTCACGATCCAACCGATCCAAGTACCGAATGTACGGCACCTCCGTGTTCAGCACACGTTCAGCTCGATGACGTCCCTCGAGCTCTTTATCCAGTTGAGGACGAGGGAGAGTTTTGTCACCACGACGGCGTGGTGACGGTGATGATGAAGTTACCGGCGCAGGGCTTCGCATAAGCAGTACGACGATATGACCGAGGTGTGTAACTGTGGAGGGGGGCACCACACACGACTAAGACAAATCTTGGAGTACCTTTGGGGTGCCCCCTGCCCACGTATATAAAGGAGGGAGGGAGAGAGGCTGCCCCCTAGGGGTGCGCCAAGAGTATGGAGTCCTACTAGGACTTCCAAGTCCTAGTAGGAATCCCTTTCCTTTTCGGAGTAGGAGAGAAGGAAAGAGGGAAAGAGAAAGAGGGAGTAGGAAAGGGCAAGGGGGGCGCCGCCCCCTTCCCCTAGTCCAATTCGGACCCATGGGGGGGGGGTGCGCCACCTCCCCATTGGCCTGCCTCATCTTTTCCCGTATGGCCCAATAAGGCCCATTACTTCTCCCGGTGAATTCCTGTAACTCCCCGGTACTCCGAAAAATACCCGAATCACTCGGAACCTTTCCGATGTCCGAATATAGCCTTCCAATATATGAATCTTTACCTCTCAATCATTTCGAGACTCCTCGTCATGTCTGTGATCTCATCCGGGACTCCGAACAAACTTCGGTCATCAAATCACATAACTCATAATACAAATCGTCATCGAACGTTAAGCGTGCGGACCCTACGGGTTCGAGAACTATGTAGACATGACCGAGACACATCTTAGGTCAATAACCAATAGCGGAACCTGGATGCTCATATTGGCTCCTACATATTCTACGAAGATCTTTATCGGTCAAACCGCATAACAACATACGTTATTCCCTTTGTCATCAGTATGTTACTTGCTCGAGATTCGATCGTCGGTATCCTCATACCTAGTTCTATCTCATTACCGGCAAGTCTCTTTACTCGTTCCGTAATGCATCATCACACAACTAACTCATTAGTCACATTGCTTGCAAGGCTTATAGTGATGTGCATTACCGAGAGGGCCCAGAGATACCTCTCCGATACACGGAGTGTCAAATCCTAATCTTGACCTATGCCAACCCAACAAACACCTTCGGAGACACCTATAGAGCATCTTTATAATCACCCAGTTACGTTGTGACATTTGATGGCACACAAGGTGTTCCTCCGGTATTCGGGAGTTGCATAATCTCATAGTTAGAGGAACATGTATAAGTCATGAAGAAAGCAGTAGCAATAAACTAAACGATCATAATGCTAAGCTAACGGATGGGTCTTGTCCATCACATCATTCTCTAATGATTTGATCCCGTTCATCAAATGACAACACATGTCTATGGCTAGGAAACTTAACCATCTTTGATTAACGAGCTAGTCAAGTAGAGGCATACTAGGGACACTCTGTTTGTTTATGTATTCACACATGTACTAAGTTTCCGTTTAATACAATTCTAGCATGAATAATAAACATTTATCATGATATAAGGAAATATAAATAACAACTTTATTATTGCCTCTAGGGCATATTTCCTTCAGTCTCCCACTTGCACTAGAGTCAATAATCTAGATCATATCGCCATGTGATTTAACACCAATAGTTCACATCACCATGTGATTAACACCCATAGTTCACATCGACATGTGACCAACACCCAAAGGGTTTACTAGAGTCAGTAATCTAGTTCACATCGCCATGTGATTAACACCCAAAGAGTACTAAGGTGTGATCATGTTTTCTTTGTGATAGAGGTTTAGTCAAAGGGTCTGCCACATTCAGATCCGTATGTATTTTGCAAATTTCTATGTCTACAATGCTCTGCACGGAGCTACTCTAGCTAATTTCTCCCACTTTCAATATGTATCCATATTGAGACTTAGAGTCATCCAGATCAGTGTCAAAGCTTGCATCGACGTAACCCTTTATGACAAACTTTTTTTCACCTCCATAACCAAGAAACATATCCTTATTCCACTAAGGATAATTTTGACCGCTGTCCATTGATCTACTCCTGGATCACTATTGTACCCTCTTGCCAAATTCATGGTGAGGTACACAATAGGTCTGGTACACAGCATAGCATACTTTATATAACCTATGACTGAGGCATAGGGAATGACTTTTCATTCTCTTTCTATTTTCTGCCGTGGTCGGGTTTTGAGTCTTTACTCAACTACACACTTTGCAACACAGGCAAGAACTCCTTCTTTGACCGTTCCATTTTGAACTTCTTCAAAATCTTTCCAAGGTATGTACTCATTGAAAAAACTTATCAAGCTTCTTGATCTATCTCTATAGATCTTGATGCTCAATATGTAAGCAGTTTCACCGAGGTCTTTCTTTGAAAAACTCTTTTCAAACACTCATTTATGCTTTCCAGAAAATTCTACATTATTTCTGATCAACAATATGTCATTCACATATACTTATTAGAAAGGCCGTAGTGCTCCCACTCACTTTCTTGTAAATACAGGCTTCACCGTAACTCTGTATAAAACTATATGCTTTGATCAACTCATCAAAGCGTATATTCCAACTCCGAGATGCTTGCACCAGTCCATAGATGGATCGCTGGAGCTTGCACATTTTTTTAGCACCTTTAGGATTGACAAAACCTTCTGGTTGCATCATATACAACTCTTCTTTAATAAATCCATTAAGAAATGTAGTTTTGATATCCATTTGCCAGATTTCATAAAATGCGGCAATTGCTAACATGATTCGGACAGACTTCAGCATCGCTACGAGTGAGAAAATCTCATCGTAGTCAACACCTTGAACTTGTCAAAAACATTTTCTGACAAGTCTAGCTTTGTAGATAGTAACACTACTATTAGCGTCCGTCTTCCTCTTGAAGATCCATTTATTCTCTATGGCTTGCCGATCATCGGACAGTCCACCAAAGTCCATACTTTGTTCTCATACATGGATCCTATCTCAGATTTCATGGCTTCGAGCCATTCCACGGAATCTGGGCTCATCATCGCTTCCTCATAGTTCATAGGTTTGTCATGGTCTAGTAACATGACTTCCAAAATAGGATTCCCGTACTACTCTAGTGCGGAACGTACTATGGTTGACCTACGAGGTTCGGTAGCAACTTGACCTGAAGTTTCATGATCATCATCAGTAACTTCCTCACTAATTTGTGTAGGCATCACTGGAACTGATTTCTGTGATGAACTACTTTCCAATTGGGGAGAAGGTACAATTAACTCATCAAGTTCTACTTTCCTCCCACTCACTTCTTTCGAGAGAAAATCCTTCTCTAGAAAGGATCCATTCTTAGCAACGAATATCTTGCCTTCGGATCTGTGATAGAAGGTGTACCCAACAATCTCCTTTGGGTATCCTATGAAGACGCATTTCTCCGATTTGGGTTCGAGCTTATCAGGTTGAAGCTTTTTCACATAAGCATCGCAACCCCAAACTTTAAGAAACGACATCTTAGGTTTCTTGCTAAACCACAATTCATACGGTGTCGTCTCAACGGATTTAGATGGTGCCCTATTTAACGTGAATGCAGCTGTCTCTAATGCATAATCCCAAAACGATAGTGGTAAATCGGTAAGAGACATCATAGATCGCACCATATCCAATAAAGTATGGTTACGACGTTCAGACACACCATTACGCTGTGGTGTTCCAGGTGGCGTGAGTTGTGAAACTATTCCACATTGTTTCAAATGAAGACCAAACTCATAACTCAAATATTCGCCTTCATGATCAGATCGTAGAAACTTTATTTTCTTGTTACGATGATTTTCCACTTCACTCTAAAATTCTTTGAACTTTTCAAATGTTTCAGACTTATGTTTCATCAAGTAGATCTACCCATATCTGCTCAAATCATTTGTGAAGGTCAGAAAATAACGATACCCGCCGTGAGCCTCAACACTCATCGGACCGCATACATCAGTATGTATTATTTCCAAAAAGTCAGTTGCTCGCTCCATTGTTCCAGAGAACGGAGTCTTAGTCATCTTGCCCATGAGGCATGATTCGCAAGCATCAAGTGATTCATAATCAAGTGATTCCAAAAGCCCATCAGCATGGAGTTTCTTCATGCACTTTACACCAATATGACCTAAACGGCAGTGCCACAAATAAGTTGCACTATCATTATTAACCTTGCATCTTTTGGCTTCAATATTATGAATATGTGTATCACTACGATCGAGATTCCATAAACCATTTATATTAAGTGTATGACCATAGAAGGTTTTATTCATGTAAACAGAACAACAATTATTCTTTGACTTCAATGAATAATCGTATTGCAATAAACATGATCCAATCATATTCATGCTCAACGCAAACACCAAATAACATTTATTTTAGGTTCAACACTAATCCCGAAGGTAAAAGGAGTGTGCGATGGTGATCTTATCAACCTTGGAATCATTTCCAATACACATCGTCACCTCGTCCTTAACTAGTCTCTGTTTATCTTACAACTCCTGTTTTCGTGTTACTACTCTTAGCAACTGAACCAGTATCAAATACCGAGGGGTCGCTATAAACACTAGTAAAGTACACATCAATAACATGTATATCAAATATATCTTTGTTCACTTTGCCATCCTTCTTATCCACCAAGTATCTAGGGTAGTTCCACTTCCAGCGACCATTTCCTTTGCAGTAGAAGCACTCAGTTTCAGGCTTGGGTCTAGCTTTGGGTTTCTTCATGGGAGTGGCAACTTGCTTGCCATTCTTCTTGAAGTTCCCTTTCTTTTCCTTTGCCCTTTTACTTGAAACTAGTGGTCTTGTCAACCATCAACACTTGATGCTTTTTCTTGATTTCTACCTTCGCCGATTTCAGCATCGCGAAGAGCTCGGGAATCATTTTCGTCATCCCTTGCATATTATAGTTCATCACGAACTTCTAGTAGCTTGGTGATAGTGACTAGAGAGCACTATCAATCACTATATTATCTGGAAGATTAACTCCCACTTGATTCAAGCGATTGTAGTACCCAGACAATCTGAGCACATGCTCACTGGTTGAGCTATTCTCCTCCATCTTGTAGGCAAAGTACTGTCATAGGTCTAATACCCCTCGACACGGGCATGAGTCTGAAATACTAATTTCAACTCTTGTAACATCTTATATGTCCATGACGTTCAAAATGTTTTTGAAGTCCCGGTTTTAAGCCGTAAAGCATGTTGCACTAAACTATCAAGTAGTCATCATATCGAGCTTGCCAAACGTTCACAACGTTTGCATATACTCCTGCAATAGGTCTGGCACCTAGCGGTGCATCAAGGACATAATTCTTCTGTGCAGCAATGAGGATAATCCTCAGATCACGGACCTAGTCCGCATCATTGCTACTATCATCTTTCAACTTAGTTTTCTCTAGGAACATATCGAAAATAAAATAGGGGAGCTATACGCGATTTATTGATCTATAACATAGATATGCAAATACTAACAGGACTAAGTTCATGATAAATTAAGGTTCAATTAATCATATTACTTAAGAACTCCCACTTAGGTAGACATCCCTCTAGTCATCTAAATGATCACGTGATCCATATCAACTAAACCATGTCCGATCATCACGTGAGATGGAGTAGTTTTCAATGTTGAACATCTCTATGTCGATCATATCTACTATATGATTCACGTTCGACCTTTCGGTCTCAGTGTTCCGAGGCCATATCTGCATATGCTAGGCTCGTCAAGTTTAACCCGAGTATTCTGCGTGTGCAAAACTAGCTTGCACCCGTTGTATGTGAACGTAGAGCTTATCACACCCGATCATCACGTGGTGTCTCGGCATGACGAACTGTAGCAACGGTGCATACTCAGGGAGAACACTTATACCTTGATATTTAGTGAGGGATCATCTTATAATGCTACCGCCGAACTAAGCAAAAAAAGATGCATAAAAGATAAACATCACATGCAATCAAAATATGTGACATGGTATGGCCATCATCATCTTGTGCCTTTGATCTCCATCTCCAAAGCACCGTCCTGATCTCCATCGTCACCGGCTTGACACCTTGATCTCCATCGTAGCATCGTTGTCGTCTCGCCAACTATTGCTTCTACGACTATCGCTACCGCTTAGTGATAAAGTAAAGCAATTACATGGCGATTGCATTTCATACAATAAAGCGACAACCATAAGGATCATGCCAGTTGTCGATAACTTTTACAAAATATGATCATCTCATACAACAAATTATATCTCATCACGTCTTGACCATATCACATCACAACATGCCCTGCAAAAACAAGTTAGACGTCCTATACTTTGTTGTTGCAAATTTTACGTGGCTGCTATGGGCTTCTAGCAAGAACCGTTCTTACCTACGCATCAAAACCACAATGAGTTTTTGTCAAGTGTGCTGCTTTAACTTTCAACAAGGACTGGCCGTAGTCAAACTCGATTCAACTAAAGTTGGAGAAACAGACACCCGCTAGCCACCTGTGTGCGAAGCACGTCGGTAGAACCAGTCTCATGAACGCGGTCATATAATGTCGGTCCGGACCGCTTCATCGAACAATACCGCTGAATCAAAGTAAGACGTTGATGTCTACTACGCAACCTTCTCCTTGTAGACGTTGTTGGGCCTCCAAGTGAAGAGGTTTGTAGAACAGTAGAAAATTTCCCTCAAGTGGATGACCTAAGGTTTATCAATCCGTGGGAGGTGTAGGATGAAGATGGTCTCACTCAAACAACCCTGCAACCAAATAACAAAGAGTCTCTTGTGTCCCCAACACACCCAATACAATGGTAAATTGTATATGTGCACTAGTTTGGCGAAGAGATGGTGAAGTGCAATATGGATGATAGATATGAGTATTTGTAATCTGAAAATATAAAAACAGCAAGGTAACAAGTGGTAAAAGTGAGCGTAAACGGTATTGCAATGATAGGAAACAAGGCCTAAGGTTCATACTTAGACTAGTGCAAGGTATCTCAACAATAATAACATAACTGGATCATATAACTATCCCTCAACGTGCAACAAAGAGTCACTCCAAAGTCACTAATAACGGAGAACAAACGAAGAGATTATTGTAGGGTACGAAACCACCTCAAAGTTATCCTTTCTGATCAATCTATTCCAGAGTCCGTAGTAAAATAACACGAAGCTATTCTTTCCGTTCGATCTATCATAGAGTTCGTACTAGAATAACACCTTAAGACACAAATCAACCAAATCCCTAATGTCACCTAGATACTCCAATGTCACCTCAAGTATCCGTGGGTATGATTATACGATATGCATCACACAATCTCAGATTCATCTATTCAACCAACACAAAGAACTTCAAAGAGTGCCCCAAAGTTTCTACGAGAGAGACAAGACGAAAACGTGTGCCAACCCGTCTGCATAGATTCCCAAGGTCACGGAACCCGCAAGTTGATCACCAAAACATACATCAAGTGAATCAATAGAATACCCCATTGTCACCACGGGTATCCCACGTAAGACATACATCAAGTGTTCTCAAATCCTTCAAGACTCAATCCGATAAGATAACTTCAAAGGGAAAACTCAATCCATTACAAGAGAGTAGAGGGGGAGAAACACCATAAGATCCAACTATAATAGCAAAGCTCGCGATACATCAAGATCGTGACACATCAAGAACACGAGTGAGAGAGAGAGATCAAGCACATAGCTACTGGTACATACCCTCAGCCCCGAGGGTGAACTACTCCCTCCTCGTCATGGAGAACGCCGGGATTATGAAGATGGCCACCGGTGATGGATCCCCCTCCGGTAGGGTGCCGGAACAGGGTCCCGATTGGTTTTTGGTAGCTACAGAGGCTTGCGGCGGCGGAATTCCCGATCTAGGTTGTGTTCTAGAAGTTTGGGTATATATAAGAGGTGTTGGCATCGGGAACAAGTCAGGGGGTCTCCGAGGCGGCCACGAGATAGGGGGGCGCGCCCCACCCTCATGGTGGCCTCGGGACTCTTCTGGTCTATCTCCGATGCTCCGTGGGCTTCTTCTGGTCCAAAAATAATCTCTGTGAAATTTCAGGTCAATTGGACTCCGTTTGGTTTCCTTTTCTGCGATACTCAAAAACAAGGAAAAAACAGAAACTGGCACTGGGCTCTAGGTTAATAGGTTAGTCCCAAAAATCATATAGAATAGCATATAAATGCATATAAAACATCCTAGATGGATAATATAAAAGCATGGAACAATCAGAAATTATAGATACATTGGAGACGTATCAAGCATCCCCAAGCTTAATTCCTACTCATCCTCGAGTAGGTAAATGATAAAAATAGAATTTTTGATGTGGAATGCTACCTAACATATTTATCAATGTAATCTTCTTTATTGTGGCATGAATATTCAGATCTGAAAGATTCAAGACAAAAGTTTAATATTGACATAAAAATAATAATACTTCAAGCATACTAACAAAGCAATTATGTCTTCTCAAAATAACATGGCCAAAGGAAGTTCAACCCTACAAAATCATATAGTTTGGCTATGCTCCATCTTTGTCACACAAAATACTCAAATCATGCACAACCCCGGTTTCAGCCAAGCAATTGTTTCATACTTTAGCCTTTTCAAACTTTTTGAACTTTCACGCAATACATGAGCGTGAGCCATGGACATAGCACTATGGGTGGAATAGAATATAATGATGGGGGTTGTGTGGAGAAGACAAAAAGGGAGAAAGTCTCACATTGACGTGGCTAATCAACGGGCTATAGAGATGCCCAACAATTGATGTCAATGTGAGAAGTAGGGATTGCCATGCAACGGATGCACTAGAGCTATAAATGTATGAAAGCTCAACAAAAGAAACTAAGTGGGTGTGCATCCAACTTGCTTGCTCATGAAGACCTAGGGCATTTGAGGAATCCCATTGTTGGAATATACAAGCCAAGTTCTATAATGAAAAATTCCCACTAGTATATGAAAGTGACAAAATAAGATACTCTCTATCATAAAGATCATGGTGCTACTTTGAAGCACAAGTGTGGAAAAGGATAGTAACATTGTCCCTTTTATTCTTTTCTCCCCTTTTTTCTATTTGGCCTTTTTTTTGCCTTTCTTATTTTTTTTCCTTTTTTATGGGACAATGCTCTATTAATGATGATCATCACACTTCTATTTATTTACAACTCAAGGATTACAACTCGATACTAGAACAAATATGACTCTATATGAGTGCCTCCGGCGTTGTACCGGGATGGGCAATGAATCAAGAGTGACATGTATGAAAAAATTATGAACGGTGGCTTTGGCACAAATACGATGTCAACTACATGATCATGCAAGGCTATATGACAATGATGAAGCGTGTCATAATAAACGGAACGGTGGAAAGTTGCATGGCAATATATCTCGGAATGGCTGTGGAAATGCCATAATAGGTAGGTATGCTGGCTGTTTTGAGGAAGATATAAGGAGGTTTATGTGTGATAGAGCGTATCATATCACGGGGTTTGGATGCACCGGCGAAGTTTGCACCAACTCTCAAGGTGAGAAAGGGCAATGCACGGTACCGAAGAGGCTAGCAATGATGGAAGGGTGAGAGTGCGTATAATCCATGGACTCAACATTAGTCATAAAGAACTCACATAGTTATTGCAAAGATCTACAAGTCATCAAAAACCAAGCACTATACGCATGCTCCTAGGGGATGGGTTGGTAGGAGTTAACCATCGCGCGATCCTGACCTCCACACAAAGGAAGACAATCAAAGAAATACCGCATGCTTCAAATTTTTCACACAACGGCTACCATACGTGCATGCTACGAGACTTGAAAACCTCAACACAAGTATTTCTCAAATTCACAATTACTCAACTAGCACACCTCTAATATTACCATCTTCATATCTCAAAACAATCATCAAGCATCAAACTTCTCATAGTATTCAATGCACTTTATATGAAAGTTTTTATTATATCCCTCTTGGATGCCCATCATATTAGGACTAAATTCATAACCAAAGAAAATTACCATGTTGTTTAAGACTCTCAAAACAATATAAGTGAAGCATGAGAGTCCATCTATTTCTTCAAAAGAAAACCACCGTCGTGCTCTAAAAAGATATAAGTGAAGCACTAGAGCAAATGACAAACTACTCCGAAAGATATAAGTGAAGATCAATGAGTAGTCGAATAATTATGCAACTATGTGAAGACTCTCTAACATTTAAGAATTTCAGATCTTGGGATGATATTCAAACAGCAAGCAAAACAAAATAAAACAAAATGACGCTCCAAGCAAACCACATATCATGTGGTGAATAAAAATATAGCTCCAAGAAAAGTTACCGATGAACGAAGACGAAAGAGGGGATGCCATCCGAGGCATCCCCAAGCTTAGGCTCTTGGTTGTCCTAGAATATTACCTTGGGGTGCCTTGGGCATCCACAAGCTTAGGCTCTTTCCACTCCTTATTCCACAGTCCATCGAATCATTACCCAAAACTTGAAAACTTCACAACACAAAACTCAACAGAAAATCTTATGAGCTCCGTTAGTATAAGAAAATAAATCACCACTTTTGGTACTGTTGTGAACTCATTCTAAATTCATATTGGTGTAATATCTACTATATTCCAACTTCTCTATGGTTCATACCCTCCGATTCTACTCATAGATTCGTTAATATAAGCAAACAACACATAGAAAACAGAATCTGTCAAAAACAGAACAGTCTGTAGTAATCTGTAACTCTCGGATACTTCTGTAACTCCAAAAATTCTACCAAATTAGGAAAACCTGAGAAATTTGTGTAACAATCAGATGCAAATAGGAATCAGATCAATAGCACGCTTATGTGAATTATGAAAACTATTTTCATGCGCGCAAAAGTTTCTGTTTCTCAGCAAGATCAAAACAACTATCACTGTAAGCCATCCTAAAGGTCTTACTTGGTACTTTATTGAAACAAAAGCTATAAAACCTGATTACTACAGTAGCATAATCATGTGAACACACAAAAACTGTTAGGGTAAATATTGGACTGTCTCCCAACAAGCACTTTTCTTTAATTCCTTTTTAGCTAGGCATGATGATGACAATGATGCTCACATAAAAGATAAGAATTGAAACATAACGGGAGCATCATGAAGCATATGACTAGCACATTTAAGCCGAACCCACTTCCTATGCATAGGGATTTTGTGAGCAAACAACATATGGGAACAAGAATCAACTAGCATAGGAAGGTAAAACAAGCATAGCTTCAAGATTTTCAACACATAGAGAGTAAACTTGATATTATTGCAATTCCTACAAGCATATGTTCCTCCCTCATAATAATTTTCAGTAGCATCATGAATGAATTCAACAATATAACCATCACATGAAGCATTATTTTCATGATGCACAAGCATATAAATTTTACTACTCTCCACATAAGCAAACTTCTTCTCATGAATAGTAGTGGGAGCAAACTCAACAAAATAATTATCATGTGAAGCATAATCCAATTGAAAATTAAAATCATGATGACAAGTTTCATGGTTATCTTTATTCTTTATAGCATATGTGTCATCACAATAATCGTCATAAATAAGAGGCATTCTTTCATCATAATAAATTTGCTCATCAAAACTTGGGGGGACTAAACATATCATCTTGATCAAACATAGCATCCCAAAGCTTGTGGCTTTGCATATCATTAGCATCATGGATATTCAAAGAATTCACACTAACATTATTGCAATCATGCTCATCATTCAATATTTAGTGCCAAACACTTTAATGCATTCTTCCTCTAGCAATTGAGGACAATTATCGAAATCCTTATTTTCACGGAAGACATTAAAAAGATGAAGCATATGAGGCACCCTCAATTCCATTTTTTTGTAGTTTTCTTTTATGAAAAAACTTGTGATAAAACAAGAAACTAAAAGATTCGATTGCAAGATCTAAAGATATACCTTCAAGCACTAACCTCCCCGGCAACGTCGCCAGAAAAGAGCTTGATGTCTACTACGCAACCTTCTCCTTGTAGACGTTGTTGGGCCTCCATGTGCAGAGGTTTGTAGGACAATAGAAAATTTCCCTCAAGTGGATGACCTAAGGTTTATCAATCCGTGAGAGGTGTAGGATGAAGATGGTCTCCCTCAAACAACCCTGCAACCAAATAACAAAGAGTCTCTTGTGTCCCCAACACACCCAATACAATGGTAAATTGTATAGGTGCACTAGTTCGGCGAAGAGATGGTGATATAAGTGCAATATGGATGATAGATATGAGTATTTGTAATCTGAAAATATAAAAACAGCAAGGTAACAAGTGGTAAAAGTGAGCGTAAACGGTATTGCAATGATAGGAAACAAGGCCTAAGGTTCATACTTTCACTAGAGCAAGTTCTCTCAACACTAATAACATAACTGGATCATATAACTATCCCTCAACATGCAACAAAGAGTCACTCCAAAGTCACTAATAGCGGAGAACAAACAAAGAGATTATTGTATGGTACGAATCCACCTCAAAGTTATCCTTTCTGATCAATCTATTCAAGAGTCCGTAGTAAAATAACACGAAGCTATTCTTTCCGTTCGATCTATCATAGAGCTCATACTAGAATAACACCTTAAGACACAAATCAACCAAAACCCTAATGTCACCTAGATAATCCAATGTCACCTCAAGTATCCATGGGTATGATTATACGATATGCATCACACAATCTCAGATTCATCTATTCAACCAACACAAAGAACATCAAAGAGTGCCCCAAAGTTTCTACCGAAGAGTCAAGACGAAAACGTGTGCCAACCCCTATGCATAGATTCCCAAGGTCACGGAACCCGCAAGTTGATCACCAAAACATACATCAAGTGAATCAATAGAATACCCCATTGTCACCACGGGTATCCCAGGCAAGACATACATCAAGTGTTCTCCAATCCTTAAAGACTCAATCCGATAAGATAACTTCAAAGGGAAAACTCAATCCATTACAAGAGAGTAGAGGGGGAGAAACATCATAAGATCCAACTATAATAGCAAAGCTCGCGATACATCAAGATCACGAGAGAGAGATAGATCAAACACATAGCTACTGGTACATACCCTCAGCCCCGAGGGTGAACTACTCCCTCCTCGTCATGGAGAACGCCGGGATGATGAAGATGGCCACCGGTGATGGATCCCCCTCCGGCAGGGTGCCGGAATAGGGCCCCGCTTGGTTTTTGGTGGCTACAAAGGCTTGTGGCGGCAGAACTCCCAATCTAGGTTATGTTCTAGAAGTTTCGGTATATATAAGAGGTGTTGGCGTCGGGAACAAGTCAGGGGGGTCTCCGAGGCAGCCACGAGATAGGGGGCGCGCCCAGGGGGGTAGGTGATACGTCTTCGTCGTATCTACTTTTCCAAACACTTTTGCCCTTGTTTTGGACTCTAACTTGCATGATTTGAATGGAACTAACCCATACTGACGCTGTTTTCAGCAGAATTGCCATGGTGTTATTTATGTGCAGAAACAAAAGTTCTCGGAATGACCTAAAACTCCACGGAACTTATTTTTGGAAAATATTAAAAATATTGGCAAAAGAATCAAGGCCAGGTGCCCACCACCTGTCCACGAGGGTGGGGGCGCGCCCCCTGCCTCGTGGGCCCCCTGTTGCTCCACCGACCTCAACTCCAATTCCATATATTCGTGTTCGAGGAGAAAAAAATCAAAGAGAAAGATTCGTCATGTTTTACGATACGGAGCCGCCGCCAAGCCCTAAACTCTCTCGGGAGGGCTAATCTGGAGTCCGTTCGGGGCTCCGGAGAGGGGAATCCGTCGCCGTCGTCATCATCAACCATCCTCCATCACCAATTTCATGATGCTCACCGCCGTGCGTGAGTAATTCCATCGTAGGCTTGCTGGACGGTGATGGGTTGGATGAGATTTATCATGTAATCGAGTTAGTTTTGTTAGGGTTTGATCCCTAGTATCCACTATGTTGTGAGATTGATGTTGCTATGACTTTGCTATGCTTAATGCTTGTCACTAGGGCCCGAGTGCCATGATTTCAGATCTGAACCTATTATGTTTTCATGAATATATGTGAGTTCTTGATCCTATCTTGCAAGTCTATAGTCACCTACTATGTGTTATGATCGGGCAACCCCGAAGTGACAATAATCGGGATCACTCCCGGTGATGACCATAGTTTGAGGAGTTCATGTATTCACTATGTGCTAATGCTTTGGTCCGGTGCTCTATTAAAAGGAGGCCTTAATATCCCTTAGTTTCCGCTAGGACCCCGCTGCCATGGGAGGGTAGGACAAAAGATGTCATGCAAGTTCTTTTCCATAAGCACGTATGACTATATTCGGAATACATGCGTACATTACATTGATGAATTGGAGATAGTTCTGTGTCACCCTATGTTATGACTGTTACATGATGAACCGCATCCGGCATAATTCTCCATCACCGATCCAATGCCTACGAGCTTTTTATATATTGTTCTCCGTTTATTTACTTTTCCGTTGCTACTGTTACAATCACTACAAAACCCAAAAATATTACTTTTGCTACCGTTACCGTTACTTCCATATTACTTTGCTACTAAATACTTTGCTGCAGATACTAAGTTATCCAGGTGTGGTTGAATTGAAAACTCAACTGCTAATACTTGAGAATATTCTTTGGCTCCCCTTGTGTCGAATCAATAAATTTGGGTTGAATACTCTACCCTCGAAAACTGTTGCGATCCCCTATACTTGTGGGTTATCAAGACTATTTTCTGGCGCCGTTGCCGGGGAGCATAGCTCTATTCTTTGAGTCACTTGGGATTTATATCTGCTGGTCACTATGAGGAACTTGAAAGACGAGAAAACAAAAATTTATCCCTCAACTACGAGGGGAGGTAAGGAACTGCCATCTAGCTCTGCACTTGATTCACCTTCTGTTTTGAGTAAGCTTGCGACACCTAAACCTGCTTCTACTATTAATTCTGATATGTCGCATGTTATTGATGATGCCACTTCTGCTATGCATGATACTTATGATGAAACTACTTCTATGCTTGATACTACTGTGCCACTTGGTGAATTTCTTCATGAACCACTTGCTAGGGCTAGAGAGAATGAAATTATTGAAACTGATAATATTGATGAAAGTGATGATGAAGGCTCTCCCAATAAATATGAATTGCCTGTTGTGCCTGAGGGCTATGTTATGGATGAAGAGACTAAAAGAGACTTTCTTGCTTACAATGATAGAAGTGATCTTAAGAAATTATTAGCTAAGCTTAAACAAAAAACTCTGAATGCTAGAATGAAATATGATCCTGATTATGCTACTTCACCTATTTTTGTTACTGATAAGGATTATGAATTCTCTATTGATCCTGATATAATTACTTTGGTTGAATCTGATCCTTTTTATGGCTATGAATCTGAAACTGTTGTGGCACATCTTACTAAATTAAATGATATAGCCACCTTGTTCACTAATGACGAGAGAACCCGCTACTTCTATATCCTTAAAATATTTCCGTTCTCATTAAAGGGTGATGCTAAGATATGGTTTAATTCTCTTGATCCTGGTTGTGTGCGTAGTCCCCAGGATATGATTTATTACTTCTCTGCTAAATATTTCCCTGCTCATAAGAAACAAGCTGCCTTAAGGGATATATATAATTTTGTGCAAATTAAAGAAGAGAGTCTCCCACAAGCTTGGGGGAGACTTCTCCAATTACTTAATGCTTTTCCTGATCATCCTCTCAAGAAAAATGAAATACTTGATATCTTTTATAATGGACTAACCGATGCTTCCAAAGATTACCTGGATAGTTGTGTTGGTTCTGTTTTCAGGGAAAGAACACCGGATGAAGCTGAAATTCTATTGAATAATATGTTGACAAATGAAAATAATTGGACACTTCCTGAGCCAGCTCCTGAGCCTATTCCTAAACCAACTCCGAAGAAAAGAGGTGTTCTATTTCTCAGTCCCGAAGATATGCAAGAGGCAAAGAAATCTATGAAAAAAAAGGTATTAAAGCTGAAGATGTTAAGAATTTACATCCTATTGAAGAAATACATGGTCTCAATTTACCGCCTGTTGAAGAAACATATGATCTTAATTCATCACCTATTGAAGAAACACATGGTCTTGATAACCCGACACAGGTAGTAAAGGTAAATTCTCTCTATAGATTTGATGAAGGTGATATCCCTCAATATAAGTCTGCTAGACAATGCTTAGATGAGTTTGACAACTTTATTGTTAAACAAGAAAACTTCAATGCTTATTTTGGTAGACAATTAAAACAAAATTCTTATATGCTTGAACACTTGGGTGATTATATGTCTAGAGTTAAAGGTGAACTTAAACTCATTAGTAAACATGCTTCTACGGTTACCACTCAAGTAGAACAAGTACTTAAAGCTCAGAATGATTTGCTCAATGAATTAAATAGTAAGAATAATGACTATGCTGTTAGAGTGGCTACTAGAACTGGTAAAATGACTCAGGAACCTTTGTATCCTGAAGGCCATCCTAAGAGAATTGAGCAGGATTCTCAGAGAAATAATATTGATGCACCTAGTTCTTCTAAAAAGAAGAAAAAGAAAAATGATAGGATTTGCATGCTTCTAGTGAACCTATTGCTGAACCACCTGAGAATCCCAATGATATTTCTATTTCTGATGCTGAAACACAATCTGGTAATGAACATGAACCTAGCGATAATATTAATGATGATGTTCATGTCCATGCTCAACCTAGTAATGATAATGATGTAGAAATTGAACCTGCTGTTGATCTTGATAACCCACAATCAAAGAATCAACGTTATGATAAAAGAGACTTTGTTGCTAGGAAACACGGTAAAGAAAGAGAACCATGG
This sequence comes from Aegilops tauschii subsp. strangulata, assembly GCF_002575655.3. NCBI lineage: Eukaryota > Viridiplantae > Streptophyta > Magnoliopsida > Poales > Poaceae > Aegilops > Aegilops tauschii. Next base: position 510,452,682 of record NC_053037.3, read on the forward strand.
GTTCAGAAACCCATGCCTTTTCCTCCCAAACCATCCAAGAAAAAGGATGATGAGGATTTTGAGCGCTTTGCTGAAATGATTAGACCCATCTTTTTGCGTATGCGATTAATTGATATGCTCAAAATGAATCCTTATGCTAAGTATATGAAAGAAATTGTTACTAATAAAAGAAAGATACCGGAAGCTGAAATTTCCACCATGCTTGCTAATTACACTTTCAAGGGTGGAATACCTAAGAAACTAGGAGATCCAGGAGTACCAACTATACCATGCTCCATTAAAAGAAACTATGTTAAAACTGCTTTATGTGATCTTGGAGCCAGTGTTAGTGTTATGCCTCTCTCTTTATATCGTATACTTGATTTGAATAAGTTAACACCTACTGAAATATCCTTGCAAATGGCTGACAAATCAACTGCTATACCAGTCGGTATTTGTGAGGATGTGCCTGTTGTGGTTGCAAACGTTACTATTTTAACGGACTTTGTTATTCTTGATATTCCCGAGGACGATAGTATGTCTATTATTCTTGGAAGACCCTTTTTGAATACTGCAGGGGCTGTTATTGATTGCAACAAAGGCAAAGTCACTTTTCATGTTAATGGTAATGAGCATACGGTGCACTTTCCAAGGAAACAACCTCAAGTTCATAGTATAAATTCTATTGGAAAAATTCCATCGATTATATTTGGAGGTTTTGAATTTCCTCTTCCTACTGTCAGAAAGAGATATGATATCCTTATTATTGGGGACGTGCATATCCCTGTTGAGGTAACATAGTGTTATTCGAAATTTCTCCGGTTCCATGTTAGTCGGAATGAGTTTGTTAACAAGACTTGATCAACCTTGTTAGTGGATTCCTTTTCATGAGCATGAGATGGATGAAGTTAGAAAGCACAACCTTCTGTACCCTCCTTTTACTTTCTGTTATTTAGTTGAAATAAAGTAAAAATAGTATTTTTCTGTCTGTTTTCTGAATTATCCGTGCAATATAAAATTACCCCAAAAATAAAAGTTCTCCAAATGCCCTGCCAATTTAATATGTTTTTTTCTGGAATATTTGAGAATATCTGGCACTGAGAACACAGCAGGGGGAGCAAGCACCTAGCCACGAGGGTCCAGGGCGTGCCCCCCTGCCTCGTGGGCCCACGGTGGCTCCCCTCCACTTATTCCTGCACCCACACACTTCTTCTTCCTCCCAAAAAATCATCATCCAGCTCAAGCACGAGTTCTAGCTCATTTTGCTGCGATTTTCGATCTCCTTGCTCAAAGCACCTCTCACAAAACTGCTTTGGGGGATTGTTCCTTGGTATGTGACTCCTCCAATGGTCCAATTAGTTTTTGTTCTAGTGCTTTATTCATTGCAAATTTGTGCTGCCTAGGTGACCATGTTCTTGAGCTTGGATGTCAAATTTATATGGTTCCAAGTAGTTCTAATGCATGATATAGGTTCTAGGCACTTGTAGGAGTAGTTGCTATCAATTTTGTTGAGCTTGGTTGACTTTTATTTGAAGTTACTAAAAATTTCAGAAAATAATGAAGAGATTTTTGAGGGGCTCATCGAGCCGAAGCTCGAAGGAAAAGCAAAGTGAAGAAGCAGAGAGGCCCAAATATAATCTGCCCCGCACCACGGAGGTTCGGCCGTGTGAATGGCCTTCCGATGATTTCTTGAGAGCAGCCAGGATTTATGATGATTTTTATGAATTGGCTGAGAATGCAGGCCTCACCGACTTCCTCCGCGACCAACGCGAACAGTATCTCTTACTCACCAATACTTTTGTGCAAAACTTCTACTATTATCCTAAGGAATCACCTCCTTCAGTAGAGTTTCATTTATATGATGCGGTTAAGAAGATGTCACTAGATGAATTTTGCAGGGTTTGCAAAATACCTTTCGAGGGTAGCTTAGAGGAACCACATCGTAAAGATGTGGACGGGTTTATTGACACTATTACTGTAGGGGAAACTAGGAAGGTTTCCGATGCAAGAATCACTAGCATACATTTTCCTATTTTACGCTACTTTTCAATATTTGCTAGTCGTTGCTTAATTGGTCGCGGAAACTGTGGAAACCTTAGTGTTCCTGATATTATTATTTTGTTCCATGGTTTATTCCATGACGACTCTATTAGTATGGGCGGTATTATTGCCAAACGGTTAAGTCTGAACAGTACAAAGGGCCCCATCTTTGGAGGTGTTTATGCTTCACGCCTTGCTGCATACTATAACATAACTATTAGGCACTATGAAAAAGAAGAAAAATTGCTGCCTACTGTTTTTTAGATTATAAGAGTATGGTAGCGCATGATTTTATTGTAAAGAATAGGGAGAGGGAGCTTAAATACAAATTGTTCTTTGATAAACATCATCCTGAGACTATTACCTTGCCTGCTCCTTCCTTGTTTGATTTATCTGCAGGCCAATATCTCATTCACGCCTACCGGAACCCTACATCAGCCACAGAACCAGAGTCGGAACCACAATTTGATCCTCCACGACAGTCTAATTACCAGTGGGATCCGGAGATGATTGCCAACCAGTGGCAATCAGAGTCTTCTTCATCTCAGTACGACCCCAGCTACAACTTTAGATATCCTCCAGGCCAGCCGTGGCAATAGACCAACTTAGGCCAAAAGCCTAAGCTTGGGGGAGTACGTATTTTCCACCGACATTACATTCATGTTCACACACTCATTGCTAGATGCCGGTGCTCATACTCTTTCATTGTAATATCCATGCTAGTTTATTTTCTTTTTCTTGCTTTCTTCTTGTGTGTTTGATAAACCTTAAGAAAAACAAAAAAAATTAGTTGTAGCTTTTAGTTAGTTTACCTTTCTTGCTATAGTAGTAATAATTAAAATAAAACCCAAAAATATTTCTTGTTCTTCTTTTGCTTGTTGGGAGCTTTCCCGTGTAAATAGTTTTATTTCTTTTCTTTCTTTTTGAGGGTCGATAGGAGAAGACCATAATGAAATTGTTGATGTGGCTCTTATATGCATTATTGTTGATTAACCAAGAGCCCATATTGCCTTGTCTTCTCCTATTTATTGAATGCTCGCAGATTCCAGCTTAGTCCAATGCACGTGCACTATTATTATTCACATCGTTTGGTCGTGCAAGTGAAAGGCAATTATGACGATATATGATGGACTGATTGAGATGAGAGAAGCTGGTATGAACTCGACCTCTCTTGTTTTTGTAAATATGATTAGTTCATCGTTCCTGATTCAGCCTATTATGAATAAACATGTTTGCAATGACAATTAGAGATTATAGTTGCTTATGCCATGCTTAATTATCTAGGAGCTTATAATGGTTTACCTTGCGTGCCAACATGCTATTAAAATGGTTGTGATGTGGTATGATAGGATGGTATCCTCCTTTGAATGATTCAAGTGACTTGACTTGGCACATGTTCACGCATGTAGTTGAAACAAAATCAACATAGCCTTCACGATATTTATGTTCATGGTGGATTATATCCTACTCATGCTTGCACCCAATGTTCATTAATTTTAATGCATGTTCATGACTGTTGTCGCTCTCTAGTTGGTCGCTTCCCAGTCTTTTTCTAGCCTTCACTTGTACTAAGCGGGAATACTACTTGTGCATCCAATCCCTTAAACCCCAAAGTTATTCCATATGAGTCCACCATACCTTCCTATATGTGGTATCTACCTGCCGTTCCAAGTAAATTTGTATGTGCCAAACTCCAAACCTTCAAATGAAATTCTGTTTTGTATGCTCGAATAGCTCATGTATCAACTAGGGATGTCCTTATCTTCCATGTTAGGCGGGTTATTCTCAAGAGGAGTGGACTCCGCTCCTCACTCACGAGAAAATGGCTGGTCACCGGGATGCCCAGTCCCATGCTTTATGCAAATCAAATCAAAATAATTGCAAACAAATCTCCCCCTGGGAATGTTGTTAGTTGGAGGCACTCGTTGTTTCAAGCAAGCCATGGATTGATGCTTGTTGGTGGAGGGGGATTATAAACTTTACCATTCTGTTTGGGAACCGCCTATAATGTGTGTAGCATGGAAGATATCACCATCTCTTGGTTGTTATGTTGACAATGAAAGTATGCCGCTCAAAATATTATTTATCTCTGCTTTAAAATCGAGCTCTGGCACCTCTACAAATCCTTGCTTCCCTCTTCGAAGGGCCTATCTATTTACTTTTATGTTGAGTCATCACCCTCTTACTAAAAAGCACCAGCTGGAGAGCACCGCTGTCATTTGCATCCATTACTATTAATTTATATTGGGTATGACTATGACTGGATCTCTTTTACCATGAATTACAATGTTTAGTCAGTCCTTGAGCTTTAAAGGTGCTTTGCATTTATGTTTTGCCGTCTCAGAAAGGGCTAGCGAGATACCATCTTGTTATATCATATCATGATTGTTTTGAGAAAGTGTTGTCATCCGAGATTTATTATTATTGCTCGCTAGTTGATTATGCCATTGATATGAGTAAACATGAGACCTAAGAGTTATTGTGAATGTGGTTAGTCATAATCTTTGCTGAAAACTTGAATGCTGGCTTTACATATTTATAACAACAAGAGCAAACAGAGTTTGTAAAAGTTTTTCTTTATCACTTTAAGTTTGTCAACTGAATTGCTTGAGGACAAGCAAAGGTTTAAGCTTGGGGGAGTTGATACGTCTCCGTCGTATCTACTTTTCCAAACACTTTTGCCCTTGTTTGGGACTCTAACTTGCATGATTCGAATGGAACTAACCCGGACTGACGCTGTTTTCAGCAGAATTGCCCTGGTGTTATTTATGTGCAGAAACAAAAGTTCTCGGAATGACCTGAAACTCCACGAAACTTATTTTTGGAAAATATTAAAAATATTGGCGAAAGAATAAAGGCCAGGGGGCCCACCACCTGTCCACGAGGGTGGGGGGCGCGCCCCCCTGCCTCGTGGGCCCCCTGTTGCTCCACCGACCTCAACTCCAACTCCATATATTCGTGTTCGGGGAGAAAAAAAGCAAAGAGAAAGATTCATCACGTTTTACGATACGGAGCCGCCGCCAAGCCCTAAACTCTCTCGGGAGGGCTGATCTGGAGTCTGTTCGGGGCTCCGGAGAGGGGAATCTGTCGCCGTCGTCATCATCAACCATCCTCCATCACCAATTTCATGATGCTCACCGCCGTGCGTGAGTAATTCCATCGTAGGCTTGCTGGACGGTGATGGGTTGGATGAGATTTATCATGTAATCGAGTTAGTTTTGTTAGGGTTTGATCCCTAGTACCCACTATGTTGTGAGATTGATGTTGCTATGACTTTGCTATGCTTAATGCTTGTCACTAGGGCCCGAGTGCCATGATTTCAGATCTGAACCTATTATGTTTTCATGAATATATGTGAGTTCTTGATCCTATCTTGCAAGTCTATAGTCACCTACTATGTGTTATGATCGGGCAATCCCGAAGTGACAATAATCGGGACCACTCCCGGTGATGACCATAGTTTGAGGAGTTCATGTATTCACTATGTGCTAATGCTTTGGTCCGGTGCTCTATTAAAAGGAGGCCTTAATATCCCTTAGTTTCCGCTAGGACCCCGCTGCCACGGGAGGGTAGGACAAAAGATGTCATGCAAGTTCTTTTCCATAAGCACGTATGACTATATTCGGAATACATGCGTACATTACATTGATGAATTGGAGATAGTTCTGTGTCACCCTATGTTATGACTGTTACATGATGAACCGCATCCGGCATAATTCTCCATCACCGATCCAATGCCTACGAGCTTTTTATATATTGTTCTCCGTTTATTTACTTTTCCGTTGCTACTGTTACAATCACTACAAAACCCAAAAATATTACTTTTGCTACCGTTACCGTTACTTCCATATTACTTTGCTACTAAATACTTTGCTGCAGATACTAAGTTATCCAGGTGTGGTTGAATTGACAACTCAACTGCTAATACTTGAGAATATTCTTTGGCTCCCCTTGTGTCGAATCAATAAATTTGGGTTGAATACTCTACCCTCGAAAACAATTGCGATCCCCTATACTTGTGGGTTATCATTAGGGCACGCCCCACCCTCGTGGTGGCCTCGGGACACTTTTGGTGCATCTCCGATGCTCCGTGGGCTTCTTCTGGTCCAAAAATAATCTCCATGAAATTTCAGGTCAATTGGACTCCGTTTGGTTTTCCTTTTCTGCGATACTCAAAAACAAGGAAAAAACAGAAATTGGCACTGGGCTCTAGGTTAATAGGTTAGTCCCAAAAATCATATAGAATAGCATGGAACAATCAAAAATTATAGATACGTTGGAGACGTATCAAGCATCCCAAGCTTAATTCCCTCTCGTCCTCGAGTAGGTAAATGATAAAAACAGAATTTTTGATGTGGAATGCTACCTAACATATTTATCAATGTAATCTTCTTTATTGTGGCATGAATATTCAGATCCGAAAGATTCAAGACAAAAGTTTAATATTGACATAAAAATAATAATACTTCAAGCATACTAACAAAGCAATTATGTCTTCTCAAAATAGCATGGCCAAAGAAAGTTCATCCCAAAAAAATCATATAGTTTTGCTATCCTCCATCTTCGTCACGCAAAATACTCAAATCATGCACAACCCCGGTTTCAGCCAAGCAATTGTTTCATACTTTAGCCTTTTCAAACTTTTACAACTTTCACGCAATACATGAGCGTGAGCCATGGACATAGCACTGTGGGTGGAATAGAATATAATGATGGGGGTTGTGTGGAGAACACGAAAAGGGAGAAAGTCTCACATTGACGCGGCTAATCAACGGGCTATAGAGATGCCCATCAATTGATGTCAATCCGAGGAGTAGGGATTGCCATGCAACGTATGCACTAGAGCTATAAATGTATGAAAGCTCAACAAAAGAAACTAAGTGGGTGTGCATCCAACTTGCTTGGTCATGAATACCTAGGGCATTTGAGGAAGCCCATTGTTGGAATATACAAGCCAAGTTCTATAATGAAAAATTCCCACTAGTGTATGAAAGTGACAAAATAAGAGACTCTCTATTATAAAGATCACGGTGCTACTTTGAAGCACAAGTGTGGAAAAGGATAGTAACATTGTCCCTTTTATTCTTTTCTCCCTTTTTTTATTTGGCCTTTCTTTTTTTGCCTTTCTTATTTTTTCCTTTTTTATGGGACAATGCTCTATTAATGATGATCATCACACTTCTATTTATTTACAACTCAAGGATTACAACTCGATACTAGAACAAATCTGACTCTATATGAGTGCCTCCGACGTTGTACCGGGATGGGCAATGAATCAAGAGTGACATGTATGAAAAAATTATGAACGGTGGCTTTGGCACAAATACGATGTCAACTACATGATCATGCAAGGCTATATGACAATGATGAAGCGTGTCATAATAAACGGAACGGTGGAAAGTTGCATGGCAATATATCTCGGAATGGCTGTGGAAATGCCATAATAGGTAGGTATGCTGGCTGTTTTGAGGAAGATATAAGGAGGTTTATGTGTGATAGAGCGTATCGTATCACGGGGTTTGGATGCACCGGGAAGTTTGCACCAACTCTCAAGGTGAGAAAGGGCAATGCACGGTACCGAAGAGGCTAGCAATGATGGAAGGGTGAGAGTGCGTATAATCCATGGACTCAACATTAGTCATAAAGAACTCACATACTTATTGCAAAGATCTACAAGTCATCAAAAACCAAGCACTATACGCATGCTCCTATGGGAACGGTTGGTAGGAGTTAACCATCGCGCGATCCCGACCTCCACACAAAGGAATACAATCAAAGAAATACCGCATGCTTCAAATTTGTCACACAACGGCTACCATACGTGCATGCTACGGGACTTGCAAACCTCAACACAAGTATTTCTCAAATTCACAATTACTCAACTAGCACAACTCTAATATTACCATCTTCATATCTCAAAACAATCATCAAGCATCAAACTTCTCATAGTATTCAATGCATCTTATATGAAAGTTTTTATTATATCCCTCTTGATGCCCATCATATTAGGACTAAATTCATAAGCAAAGAAAATTACTATGTTGTTTAAGACTCTCAAAATAATATAAGTGAAGCATGAGAGTCCATCTATTTCTTCAAAATAAAACCACCGTCGTGCTCTAGAAAGATATAAGTGAAGCACTAGAGCAAATGACAAACTACTCCGAAAGATATAAGTGAAGATCAATGAGTAGTCGAATAATTATGCAACTATGTGAAGACTCTCTAACATTTAATAATTTCAGATCTTGGGATAATATCCAAACAACAAGCAAAACAAAATAAAACAAAATGACGCTCCAAGAAAAACACATATCATGTGGTGAATTAAAATATAGCTCCAAGTAAAGTTACCGATGAACGAAAACGAAAGAGGGGATGCCATCCGGGGCATCCCCAAGCTTAGGCTCTTGGTTGTCCTTGAATATTACCTTGGGGTGCCTTGGGCATCCCCAAGCTTAGGCTCTTGCCACTCCTTATTGCATAGTCCATCGAATCTTTACCCAAAACTTGGAAACTTCACAACACAAAACTCAATAGAAAATCTTATGAGCTCCGTTAGTATAAGAAAATAAATCACCACTTTTGGTATTGTTGTGAACTTATTCTAAATTCATATTGGTGTAATATCTACTATATTCCAACTTCTCTATGGTTCATACCCTCCGTTCTACTCATAGATTCATCAAAATAAGCAAACAACACATAGAAAAGAATCTGTCAAAAACAGAACTGTGTGTAGTAATATGTATGTAACATCCCAAATTTTCAATTTGGAATGTTATATATTAGATCATCATTGCATAGCATATTTTATTGCATTTTGGCAAATCCTCGAAAATCCTAAAATCCTCAAGGACCCTCGGAGAGAGTTGGGGATTTTTCCCGGTTTTCATATTTGATTTTTATCAAATAATAAAACGAGGATTTTTGGTTTTAATTATTTTTCTCTCCGAAAAATGTTTCATATTAAAAAAATGAGAGGAGAAAATATGTCTTCTCCAAAATAATTGAAATATTGGAGGAAAAATATTAGAATCAAATATTTGATTTTATTCGGATTTTATTTGCAATTTTATTTGCATTAGAAAAATTGCACGTTTTAAAAACTGCATTTTCGGCCAAGAAAATGTTCATCTCGTTCTAATTATTTTAATTAGACGGTGGAAATTTGTTTTGGCATTTTTGGATTTTTATTTATTTTTCTAGGATTTTTTTAGTTCGACGGAATTATTAAAAAAAAAATCGCTCGAGCCCAGCCGCGCGGCCCAGCAGCCCACCCCGAGTCGTCCCCGACCTGGAGACGGACTCCCGCCGCCGCCCGTGTCCCTACAGGACACGTCGCCGCCGCCGCCTTGCCCCCTCCCCCACGGCAACCCTCCCCTCCTATAAGTACCGCCCGCCGCCGTCCCTCTCCCTCACCCCGTTCCCGCCCCGACCCGCACCCGCCGACGCCGCCGAAGGAAGCCGCCGGAGCCGAAGCCCCCGCCGCCGAAGGAGCCGCCGCACCGGAGCCCGTACGCCGCCGCGGACTCCGCCCCTCGCCGCCCCCGACGACGCCCGAGCCCCGCCGCCCCTCGCCCGACCCGCCGGAGCCTCGCCCGACCCCGCCGGAGCCCGTCCCGACGAGGTAGCCGAGCCGTTCGAACCGCTCGATTTATTTTATTTTTTCGAAACCCTAGGTTTATTTTTTTAGATCGGTTTATTTTTTTTTGGTTTAATTAATTAGTGAACGTTCACCGATCTGTTCGTTTTAACGAACGTGTTCGTCGGTTAGTCGCTGTTAATGCCACGTTTATCTTCGTGTATCACCACTTCGAGGAGTGAAGCGCTTTGGAGTTAAAGGAAAGTTAGCGCCATGTTTTGTCGGACCATACAAAGTTTTGGAGCGTATGGGAGAAGTTGCTTACAAGCTGGAATTGCCCGAAGGATTGTCAGGAGTTCATGATGTATTTCACGTTTCCCAGTTGAAGAAGTGCCACGCAGACATGGCTGAGATACCACTGAGAGAGACAGTGCCATTGGAAGCGATTCAGCTGGATAGTGACTTGACCTATGAGGAGAAACCAGTCAAGATTCTCGAGTATGCCAGCCGAGTCACCCGCAGCAAGGTTATCAAGTTCTGCAAAGTTCAGTGGAGTCACCACACTGAAGATGAAGCCACCTGGGAGCGAGAGGAAGATCTACGGAAGAACCACTCTCACCTATTTTCTAGCCAACCCGAATCTCGAGGGCGAGATTCATCTTAAGGGGGTAGGTTTGTAACATCCCAAAATTTCAATTTGAAATGTGATATATTAGATCATCATTGCATAGCATATTTTATTGCATTTTGGCAAATCCTCGAAAATCCTAAGCAACTCAAGGACCCTCGGGGAGAGTTGGGGATTTTTCCCGGTTTTCATATTTGATTTTTATCAAATAATAAAACGAGGATTTTTGGTTTTAATTATTTTTCTCTCCGAAAAATGTTTCATATTAAAAAAATGAGAGGAGAAAATATGACTTCTCCAAAATAATTGAAATATTGGAGGAAAAATATTAAAATCAAATATTTGATTTTATTCGGATTTTATTTGCAATTTTATTTGCATCAGAAAAATTGCACGTTTTAAAAACTGCATTTTGGGCCAAAAAAATGTTCATCTCGTTCTAATTATTTTAATTAGACGATGAAAATTTGCTTTGGCATTCTTGGATTTTTATTTATTTTCTAGGATTTTTTAGTTCGGCGGAATTATTAAAAAAAATCGCCCGAGCGCCGACTGGGCCGAAGCCCAGCCGCGCGGCCCAGCAGCCCACCCCGAGTCGTCCCCGACCTGGAGACGGACTCCCGCCACCGCCCGTGTCCCTCCAGGACACGTCGCCGCCGCCGCCTTGCCCCCTCCCCGACGGCACCCCCTCCCCTCCTATAAGTACCGCCCGCCGCCGCCCCTCTCCCTCACCCCGTTCCCGCCCCGACCCGCACCCGCCGCCGCCGGAGGAGCCGCCGGAGCCGAAGCCCCCACCATATTTCGAAACCCTAGGTTTATTTTTTTAGATCGGTTTATTTTTTTCGGTTTAATTAATTAGTGAACGTTCACCGATCTGTTCGTTTTAACGAACGTGTTCGTCGGTTAGTCGCTGTTAACGAACGTCCGTTTGTTTGACTGTTTATCAGTTTTCTTTTTCGTCGGATTTTCCGCGATTATTCCAGATCGCGATGTCTGATCAGATTTTCGTTCTGGTTTATCTTTTCGCTCGTTTATCGGAATCAGGCGATTCAAGCGCCTAGAGTTTCGTCTCGAAATTCTCTTTCTGTTTAACCAACTCAAAGAAGTTTGTGCTACTGTAAAATTTGACTTAGATCCAGATTAGTAAATGAAGCTTGTTTCTTTCGCCGTTTGACTTTCGTTGCTTCGTTTGATTTGATTATTTTTGCAAACCGGAGTTCTTAAGTTGAAGTTTCTGGTTAGATCTTTTATTTGAGTTTTACCTGTGCATTAGATGAGTGCTTATTGTATGCTTGTTTGTTTGCGATAGAGTACCTGGAGTGCGCCGCTTGCTACTTCGAATCTCCAGGTTTCACGGATCATCAGCAAGGCAAGTAACACTTTGATCATACCTCTTTTACTACCCAGTTTTATTGCATTAGACCAATCCTCAAACAGTTGCATGATTAGGATATAATTAAATTGTGGGTATTGGGAAGTAGTTGAGGTAGTACCTATTACCTGTTTTATTATCAAACCCTTGGGAGTTACTTCTACGTTTGCTTCTATTGCTATGCTATGCTAGTAGACGTGGATTGGGTTTGAGTGTATCCATGACAGATGTGAGATTGTTAATATATGGTTAAACTTAAGGTGGCAACTAAAACTCACATCTGGGTGGATTGAGGTACCTGGGTATTCCAGGATTGCCTGTTTCTTTTGGACCGCCACCCAGGTTCAAAGGGATCATGAGATTATTCATGCTAGAAACTTCCGTGTGCAGCCACAAGCTATTATGGGCTCTAGAATAGTTGATTAAGTTGTGTGAACTCTTACAGTGGTAGACTAGCAGATGTAGGGGATGTAGGTGTACCGGTCTACCCATCGTAAGGTGCTAACGCTTCTGAAAGACTGTGTCTCGGTCATCCGTTTCTCAAACATCATGAAGTGCGAGAATCAAGCGGAGGCGATCGAGTCTTGTGGGGAAAAGTGCACAAACCTCTGCAGAGTGTACAATCTAATCATGATTAGCCGTGTCCCCGGTTATGGACATCTTGAGTATCTAGTACTTGGATTATCATGTGAATCTCATCATGTTACTTTAATTAATTTTGTTGGGTTAATGATGATACTTAATTGGGATTGAGAATGCTGTCAACCATTCTCAATGTTTAACAACCACCATGATAGTTAAATAAAATTTATTCCTTTGCAGTAGGGAAAAATTGGCTTTTTGCAAAACAGTAACCATAGAGCCTTCTACCAGCCAAATATGCATGTAGAGATAGCATCATTCTGTTCATTTCTCTCTATGTGTTATTTTGCCAGCATATTCCATGTGCTGACCCGTTTCGGGCTGCAACGTTTCATGTTGCAGACTTTTCAGATGACGAGTAAGGTGCCTTAGGTCGTGGTCTTATACTCAGTGATGCCGTTGGAGTTGATGGACTCACTTATCTTCCAAGTCTTCCGCTGTTATCGTATTTAGATGGCCTTAAGCCATATTTATCATACTTATTCTCTTTTGAGATACTCGTTGTAATAAGTGTGTGATTGCTACTTTGTTATAAATCCTCCATTTGTATTGTGCGTGTCAGCATTACTGATCCAGGGATGACACTGGTGCACAGCAGCACAGACTGTTTGAGGTCTGGTCGCCACAAAGGTGGTATCAGAGCACACGCTGACTGTAGGACACGACCACTAAGCTTAAACCCTAGAACACTACTCTCTTCTCATTTCTGACTCCTCTCCACTTTCTACTCTTTTAGGAATGGCGGATGCAAGGAACAAGTTCATGCAACCGGATGAAGAGACACCTTTTGGACGACACTTGAAGGAAGTCACTAAGTACCTGAACATCGGAATACCAAGCTTCACCGGAACCTACAACGCCACGCTACCAGAAGAGGAGCGCTGGACGATTCAAGTTCAAGTTCCAGGAAGGACGTTTACGCCAGTCACTGAGCCTATAGAGTTTTCCTTTGATGCACCAACCTGGAGTTTAGGGAAGAGCATGGCAGCCCACATCTCTATGGGATGCATTGGAGAAGTCTACCGCAGGGAGCTTAAGGATACCATTTATCAGATTTGTGGACGCCGAGATGAGCAATGGGAGATGATCAGCACCAAGAAGGATGGATCAATTGCAGCTTTCATCCAGGAGCAAAACCAACACATTCGTCGCCAGGAGAACCAGATGTGCACAGACATGATAGAACTGAAGAAGGCATTGACCAAGATCACGGAGTTGGAGGAAGAACTCAAGTCTACGCGCGATGGATATGAGGAGGAGATCGCCACATTGTTGGAAAAGAATGACGACCTGATAAAGAAGATCGGAGTATTCATGGGAGACCCAGCACCAGGAGGAGAAGATGACGATTCTACTTGCCCGGATAACTACATCATCATCGACGACACCGACTCGGACCCCAGTGAAGATGACTTTGTTGATGAAGCTGGAGCAGATATCATGGAGTCTTCGACCGATCAAAATTTCTAGTAGACCACCATATCAGTAGTAGTATTCCCCCATGTAAATAGTATAGTCCGAGCACTTTTGTAACGATAGTTAGATCGATTGTATGCCTTGTTTGAATTGATTGAGTGTTATTGATTGTGTTTGTCTCATGAGCATATGGGTAGTGTTTCCTCTCTAGACCTCATTCTATTCTAAATTCTCATCTTTTCTAAACCTATCAGATGCCTCCGAGACGCGACACCGGATTTGTTTTCCCACTGGAGATCACTCAGTTGATTCAGCAGCAGAATGCCCTGATGCAAGTATTAGTACAGAACCAAGGCAACAACAACAACAACAAACCACCACCACCACCTGTTGATCACTTAGCCCGTTTCTTGAGGCTAAATCCGCCGGTGTTTTCCAACAGCACCAAGCCGATTGTTGCAGATGATTGGCTCTACAAGGTTGGAAGGGAGTTGACCACTGCAGGATGCACAGATCTGGAGAGAGTGCGTTTTGCCGCACATCAGCTTGATGGACCCGCAGCATCATGGTGGGAGAATTACACATCCACACACCCTATTGACACTGTCACATGGGACCAGTTTCAGCAAGCTTTCCGTACTGCCCATGTTTCCGCAGGAGCCATGGCTATGAAGAAGCGTGAGTTTCGCGACCTACGCCAAGGAGGACGTACCGTAGGCCAGTATGTGGAGGACTTTAGTAAGTTAGCACGTTATGCTCCAGATGACGTTGCTATAGATGCAGCCAAGCAGGAGAAGTTTCTCGAAGGACTGAATGATGAGCTGAGCATGCAGTTTATGGTAGCAACCTTCAACAACTACCAGGAGTTGGTAGATAGAGCTCTCATGATTGAAGGGAAGCAGCAGCAGATTGAAAACCGTAAGAGGAAGTATGGACAAGGGAAGTACAATTCTGGAGCTCAGCAGAAGCCATGTTTTACCCCGAAATCGGGAGGACAGTTTCAGCATACCCATGGAGGAGGTAGTTCGCACAACCATAATGGCCCCAAGAATGGTAATGGGAATGGAGGAAGCAACGGCCAGAACCGTACCAACCCTTCAACCCCAGCTAAGAGAGACCTGAGCCAAGTCACTTGCTTTAAGTGCCAGAAGACTGGACATTATGCCAATGAATGTCCTGAAGCCCAGAATGGAAATGTCAATGGAAGCTCTGGGAAGAAGCCGAACCCTTTTAACAAAGGACAAGTGAACCACGTTTACGTGGAGGAGGTTGAAGCACAGCCTGATGCAGCAATAGGTAAGTTTTTGGTTAAGTCATTTACTGCACTCGTTCTTTTTGATACTGGTGCATCGCATTCATACATATCAAGTGGATTTGTGGATAAGTATAAACTGCCCACCAAGGTTCTTAAAACACCTATGTTAGTAAGTTCACCAGGAGCAGAGTATATGGCAAGCCAAGGATGTTTTCAGATGCCATTGGCCATAGGTAGGCATGTTTTCCCCTCAGACTTGATAATCTTGGAGTCGCAAGGTTTGGATGTAATTTTGGGTATGGATTGGCAATCGATGTACGGAGGAAACATCGATTGCGTCAGTAAGACGATTTCGCTTACCACCCCAGAAGGAAGAAGGATTAAGTATGTATCCCAGCATGTGCCGAAGAGGACTCAAGTGAATTCCTTATCAGGAGTTGTACAGGAGGAAGTACCAGTGGTGAAGGATTACCCCGATGTATTTCCAGAAGAGTTGCCAGGCATGCCACCAGATAGAGACATTGAGTTTTTGATCGAACTTTTGCCAGGCACAGGACCAATATCTAAGAGACCGTACAGGATGCCCGCAAAGGATTTGGAAGAAATTAAGAAGCAGATTAAGGAGTTACTGGATAAAGGCTATATTCGCCCAAGTTCGTCACCTTGGGGATCACCCGTACTTCTAGTGGAGAAGAAAGATGGATCGTTGAGGATGGTTGTTGATTATCGAGGATTGAATGAAGTGACCATCAAGAACAAGTACCCACTGCCGATGATCAATGATTTGTTTGACCGCTTACAAGGAGCTAAGGTATTTTCCAAGATCGATCTATGATCAGGATACCATCAGTTGAAGATTTGAGAGCAGGATATACCTAAGACGGCTTTTACCACCAGGTATGGGCTGTATGAGTATACCGTTATGTCATTTGGTCTGACTAACGCACCTGCCTATTTCATGAACCTGATGAACAAAGTGTTTATGGAGTTTTTGGATAAGTTCGTCGTAGTGTTCATTGATGATATTTTGGTCTACTCAAAGAACGAAGAGGAGCATAAGGAACATTTGCGTTTGGTACTTGAGAAGCTCAGAGAACATCAGTTATATGCCAAGTTCAGCAAATGTGAGTTTTGGCTGAAGGAAGTTGGATTCCTCGGACATGTTATATCCGGAGAAGGAATAGCATTAGACCCCACCAAAGTCAACACAGTAACAAGCTGGGAATCACCCACGTCAGTTGGAGAGATCCGGAGTTTTCTTGGAATTGTAGGATACTACCGGAGGTTCATTGAGAATTTCTCGAAGATTGCTAAGCCCATGACAGAGCTGTTAAAGAAGGACACCAAATTCAATTGGGCTGAGGAATGCGAAGCTAGTTTCCAAGAGTTGAAGAAACGTTTGGTTACATCACCAGTGTTGATTCTGCCAGACCAACGCAAGGATTATGAAGTTTATTGCGACGCTTCTCGTCGAGGACTTGGAGCAGTGCTTATGCAGGAAGGAAGAGTTGTTTCATATGCTTCACGGCAACTTAAACCCCATGAGAAGAATTATGCCACGCATGATCTGGGGTTAGCAGCCGTAGTGCATGCGTTGAAGACATGGAGACATTTTCTCATCGGAAATCACTGTGAGGTGTACACGGATCACAAGAGTTTGAAGTACATTTTCACGCAAAAGGAGTTGAATCTCAGGCAGAGGAGATGGTTGGAACTCATAAAGGATTATGATATGAGATTGCATTATCACCCCGGAAAGGCTAACGTAGTAGCAGACGCGTTGAGCCGCAAGAGCCATGTCAACACACTCATGACCGGAGAGTTACCGAAAGTATTAGCCGAGGATCTTCGCGAGCTATGTTTGGAGATAGTTCCAAGAGGCTATTTAGCAACATTGGAGATTCAGTCTACCTTGATGGAAAAGATCAGGGAAGCTCAAAAGACAGACAAGGAGATTGCAGAAATAAAGAAAAGGATGAGTAAAGGAAAAGCCAAGGGATTTCATGAGGATGAGCACGATACCTTATGGTTTGAGGACCGCGTTTATGTGCCTAATGATCCGGAGATCAGGAAGTTGATCTTGCAAGAGGCCCATGATTCACCGTATTCGATTCACCCAGGAAATACCAAGATGTATTTGGATTTGAAGGATACTTTCTGGTGGACCGGAATGAAGAAGGATATTGCGGAGTATGTAGCAGTTTGCGATGTATGTCAGAGAGTGAAGGCAGAGCATCAGAAGCCAGCCGGATTGCTACAGCCATTGCCGATACCCGATTGGAAGTGGGATAAACTAGGCATGGATTTTATCACGGGATTGCCCAGGACTCGTTCAGGCTATGACTCAATATGGGTTGTAGTCGATCGTTTGACGAAAGTAGCTCATTTCATCCCAGTGAAGACCACTTACACCAGTGCTAAGTTGGCAAAGATATACATGACCAGGATCGTATGTCTGCATGGAGTTCCGAGGGACCATTGTATCAGATAGAGGAACCCAGTTTACCTCGAAGTTTTGGAATCAGTTACATGAAACTTTGGGAACCAGGCTAGAATTCAGTACAACTTTTCACCCACAGACAGATGGTCAGACCGAGAGAGTCAATCAGATTTTGGAAGATATGCTGAGAGCTTGCGTGCTAGATTATGGATCTAGTTGGGATGACAATTTGCTGTATGCAGAGTTTTCTTACAACAACAGTTACCAATCCAGTTTGAAGATGGCCCCTTTCGAAGCTTTGTACGGAAGGAGGTGCAGAACACCATTGTTATGGGACGAAGTTGGAGACCGCCAGTTGTTTGGACCAGACTTGATTAAGGAATCGGAACAGAAGGTGAAATTGATTTGCGATAGGCTCAAGGTAGCCCAGTCCAGGCAGAAGAGTTATGCGGATTCTAAACGCAAGGAGACAGTTCACGAAGTCGGAGACAGAGTTTATCTTCGTGTATCACCACTTCGAGGAGTGAAGCGCTTTGGAGTTAAAGGAAAGTTAGCGCCACGTTTTGTCGGACCATACAAAGTTTTGGAGCGTATGGGAGAAGTTTCTTACAAGCTGGAATTGCCCGAAGGATTGTCAGGAGTTCATGATGTATTTCACGTTTCCCAGTTGAAGAAGTGCCACGCAGACATGGCTGAGATACCACTGAGAGATACAGTGCCATTGGAAGCGATTCAGCTGGATAGTGACTTGACCTATGAGGAGAAACCAGTCAAGATTCTCGAGTATGCCAGCCGAGTCACCCGCAGCAAGGTTATCAAGTTCTGCAAAGTTCAGTGGAGTCACCACACTGAAGATGAAGCCACCTGGGAGCGAGAGGAAGATCTACGGAAAAACCACTCTCACCTATTTTCTAGCCAACCCGAATCTCGAGGGCGAGATTCATCTTAAGGGGGTAGGTTTGTAACATCCCAAAATTTCAATTTGAAATGTGATATATTAGATCATCATTGCATAGCATATTTTATTGCATTTTGGCAAATCCTCGAAAATCCTAAGCAACTCAAGGACCCTCGGGGAGAGTTGGGGATTTTTCCCGGTTTTCATATTTGATTTTTATCAAATAATAAAACGAGGATTTTTGGTTTTAATTATTTTTCTCTCCGAAAAATGTTTCATATTAAAACAATGAGAGGAGAAAATATGACTTCTCCAAAATAATTGAAATATTGGAGGAAAAATATTAAAATCAAATATTTGATTTTATTCGGATTTTATTTGCAATTTTATTTGCATTAGAAAAATTACACGTTTTAAAAACTGCATTTTGGGCCAAGAAAATGTTCATCTCGTTCTAATTATTTTAATTAGACGGTGAAAATTTGTTTCGGCATTCTTGGATTTTTATTTATTTTCTAGGATTTTTTTAGTTCGGCGGAATAATTAAAAAAAATCGCCCGAGCGCCGACTGGGCCGAAGCCCAGCCGCGCGGCCCAGCAGCCCACCCCGAGTCGTCCCCGACCTGGAGACGGACTCCCGCCACCGCCCGTGTCCCTCCAGGACACGTCGCCGCCGCCGCCTTGCCCCCTCCCCCACGGCACCCCCTCCCCTCCTATAAGTACCGCCCGCCGCCGCCCCTCTCCCTCACCCCGTTCCCGCCCCGACCCGCACCCGCCGACGCCGGAGGAGCCGCCGCCGCCGAAGGAAGCCGCCGGAGCCGAAGCCCCCGCCATATTTCGAAACCCTAGGTTTATTTTTTTAGATCGGTTTATTTTTTCGGTTTAATTAATTAGTGAACGTTCACCGATCTGTTCGTTTTAACGAACGTGTTCATCGGTTAGTCGCTGTTAACGAACGTCCGTTCGTTTGACTGTTCGTTAGTTTTCTTTTTCGTCGGATTTTCCGCGATTATTCCAGATCGCGATTTCTGATCAGATTTTCGTTCTGGTTTATCTTTTCGCTCGTTTATCGGAATCAGGCGATTCAAGCGCCTAGAGTTTCGTCTCGAAATTCTCTTTCTGTTTAACCAACTCAAAGAAGTTTGAGCTACTGTAAAATTTGACTTAGATCCAGATTAGTAAACGAAGCTTGTTTCTTTCGCCGTTTGACTTTCGTTGCTTCGTTTGATTTGATTATTTTTGCAAACCGGAGTTCTTAAGTTGAAGTTTCTGGTTAGATCTTTTATTTGAGTTTTACCTGTGCATTAGATGAGTGCTTATTGTATGCTTGTTTGTTTGCGATAGAGTACCTGGAGTGCGCCGCTTGCTACTTCGAATCTCCAGGTTTCACGGATCATCAGCAAGGCAAGTAACACTTTGATCATACCTCTTTTACTACCCAGTTTTATTGGATTAGACCAATCCTCAAACAGTTGCATGATTAGGATATAATTAAATTGTGGGTATGGGGAAGTAGTTGAGGTAGTACCTATTACCTGTTTTATTATCAAACCCTTGGGAGTTACTTCTACGTTGCTTCTATTGCTATGCTATGCTAGTAGACGTGGATTGGGTTTGAGTGTATCCATGACAGATGTGAGATTGTTAATATATGGTTAAACTTAAGGTGGCAACTAAAACTCACATCTGGGTGGATTGAGGTACCTGGGTATTCCAGGATTGCCTGTTTCTTTTGGACCGCCACCCAGGTTCAAAGGGATCATGAGATTATTCATGCTAGAAACTTCCGTGTGCAGCCACAAGCTATTATGGGCTCTAGCATAGTTGATTAAGTTGTGTGAACTCTTACAGTGGTAGACTAGCAGATGTAGGGGATGTAGGTGTACCGGTCTACCCATCGTAAGGTGCTAACGCTTCTGAAAGACTGTGTCTCGGTCATCCATTTCTCAAACATCATGAAGTGCGAGAATCAAGCGGAGGCGATCGAGTCTTGTGGGGAAAAGTGCACAAACCTCTGCAGAGTGTACAATCTAATCATGATTAGCCGTGTCCCCGGTTATGGACATCTTGAGTATCTAGTACTTGGATTATCATGTGAATCTCATCATGTTACTTTAATTAATTTTGTTGGGTTAATGATGATACTTAATTGGGATTGAGAATGCTGTCAACCATTCTCAATGTTTAACAACCACCATGATAGTTAAATAAAATTTATTCCTTTGCAGTAGGGAAAAATTGGTTTTTTGCAAAACAGTAACCATAGAGCCTTCTACCAGCCAAATATGCATGTAGAGATAGCATCATTCTGTTCATTTCTCTCTATGTGTTATTTTGCCAGCATATTCCATGTGCTGACCCGTTTCGGGCTGCAACGTTTCATGTTGCAGACTTTTCAGATGACGAGTAAGGTGCCTTAGGTCGTGGTCTTATACTCAGTGATGCCGTTGGAGTTGATGGACTCACTTATCTTCCAAGTCTTCCGCTGTTATCGTATTTAGATGGCCTTAAGCCATATTTATCATACTTATTCTCTTTTGAGATACTCGTTGTAATAAGTGTGTGATTGCTACTTTGTTATAAATCCTCCATTTGTACTGTGCGTGTCAGCATTACTGATCCAGGGATGACACTGGTGCACAGCAGCACAGACTGTTTGAGGTCTGGTCGCCACAAAGGGATAATTTTCAGTAGCATCATGAACGAATTCAACAATATAACCATCACATAAAGCATTATTTTCATGATGCACGAGCATATAAATTTTAGTACTCTCCACATAAGCAAAGTTTTTCTCATGAATAGTAGTGGGAGCAAACTCAACAAAATAATTATCATGTGAAGCATAATCCAATTGAAAATTAAAATCATGATGACAAGTTTCATGGTTATCTTTATTATTTAAAGCATACGTGTCATCACAATAATCATCATAAATAGGAGGCATTCTTTCATCATAATAAATTTGCTCATCAAAACTTGGGGGACTAAACATATCATCTTCATCAAACATAGCATCCCCAAGCTTGTGGCTTTGCATATCATTAGCATCATGGATATTCAAAGAATTGACACTAACATCATTGCAATCATGCTCATCATTCAAATATTTAGTGCCAAACATTTTAATGCATTCTTCCTCTAGCAATTGAGCACAATTATCGGAATCCTTATTTTCACGGAAGACATTAAAAAGATGAAGCATATGAGGAACCCTCAATTCCATTTTTTTGTAGGTTTCTTTTATAGACTAAACTAGTGATAAAATAAGAAACTAAAAGATTTGATTGCAAGATCTAAAGATATACCTTCAAGAACTAACCTCCCCAGCAATGGCGCCAGAAAAGAGCTTGATGTCTACTACGCAACCTTCTCCTTGTAGACGTTGTTGGGCCTCCAAGTGCAGAGGTTTGTAGGACAATAGCAAATTTCCCTCAAGTGGATGACCTATGGTTTATCAATCCGTGGCAGGCGTAGGATGAAGATGGTCTCCCTCAAACAACCCTGCAACCAAATAACAAAGAGTCTCTTGTGTCCCCAACACACCCAATACAATGGTAAATTGTATAGGTGCACTAGTTCGGCGAAGAGATGGTGACACAAGTGCAATATGGATGATAGATATGAGTATTTGTAATCTGAAAATATAAAAACAGCAAGGTAACAAGTGGTAAAAGTGAGCGTAAACGGTATTGCAATGATAGGAAACAAGGCCTAAGGTTCATACTTTCACTAGTGCAAGTTCTCTCAACAATAATAACATAACTGGATCATATAACTATCCCTCAACGTGCAACAAAGAGTCACTCCAAAGTCACTAATAGCGGAGAACAAACGAAGAGATTATTGTAGGGTACGAAACCACCTCAAAGTTATCCTTTCTGATCAATCTATTCAAGAGTCCATAGTAAAATAACACGAAGCTAATCTTTCCGTTCGATCTATCATAGAGTTCGTACTAGAATAACACCTTAAGACACAAATCAACCAAAACCCTAGTGTCACCTAGATACTCCAATGTCACCTCAAGTATCCGTGGGTATGATTATACGATATGCATCACACAATCTCAGATTCATATATTCAACCAACACAAAGAACTTCAAAGAGTGCCCCAAAGTTTCTACCGGAGAGTCAAGACGAAAACGTGTGCCAACCCCTATGCATAGATTCCCAAGGTCACGGAACCTGCAAGTTGATCACCAAAACATACATCAAGTGAATCAATAGAATACCCCATTGTCACCACGGGTATCCCACGCAAGACATAGATCAAGTGTTCTCAAATCCTTAAAGACTCAATCCGATAAGATAACTTCAAAGGGAAAACTCAATCCATTACAAGAGAGTATAGGGGAGAAACATCATAAGATCCAACTATAATAGCAAAGCTCACGATACATCAAGATCGTGCGACATCAAGAACACGAGAGAGAGAGAGAGATCAAACAAATATCTACTGGTACATACCCTCAGCCCCGAGGGTGAACTACTCCCTCCTCATCATGGAGAATGCCGGGATGATGAAGATGGCCACCAGTGATGGATCCCCCTCCGGCAAAGTGCCGGAACAGGGTCCCAATTGGTTTTTGGTGGCTACAGAGGCTTGCGACGGCGGAACTCCCGATCTAGGTTATGTTCTGGAAGTTTGGGTATATATAAGAGGTGTTGGCGTCGGGAACAATTCAGGGGGGTCTCCGAGGCGGCCACGAGATAGGGGGCGCGCCCCCCACCCTCGTAGTGGCCTCGGGACTCTTCTGGTCCATCTCCGATGCTCCGTGGGCTTCTTCTAGTCCAAAAATAATCTCTGTGAAATTTCAGGTCAATTGGACTCCATTTGGTTTTCCTTTTCAGCGATACTCAAAAACAAGGAAAAAAACAGAAACTGGCACTGGGCTCTAGGTTAATAGGTTAGTCCCAAAAATCATATAGAATAGCATATAAAACATCCTAGATGGATAATATAATAGCATGGAACAATCAAAAATTATAGATATGTTGGAGACATATTAGACGTTGGTGGTAAGCAGTATGACTATTATCGCCCACAACTCATTGTGTTCTACTCGTGCATATATCATCTACGCATAGACCTGGCTTGGATGCCACTGTTGGGGAACGTAGTAATTCAAAAAAATTCCTACGATCACGCAAGATCTATCTAGGAGAAGTATAGCAACGAGCGGGGAGAGTGTGTCCACGTACGATCATAGACCGAAAGCGGAAGTGTTTAGTAACGCAGATGATGTAGTCGAACGTCTTCACGATCCAAGTACCGAACGTACGGCACCTCCGTGTTCAGCACACGTTCAGCTTGATGATGTCCCTCGAGCTCTTGATCCAGTTGAGGACGAGGGAGAGTTTCGTCAGCACGACGGCGTGGTGACGGTGATGATGAAGTTACCGGCGCAGGGCTTCGCATAAGCACTACGACGATATGACCGAGGTGTGTAACTGTGGAGGGGGCAACGCACATGACTAAGACAAATCTTGGAGTACCTTTGGGGTGCCCCCTGCCCACGTATATAAAGGAGAGAGGGAGAGATGCTGGCCCCCTAGGGGTGCGCCAAGAGTATGGAGTCCTACTAGGACTTCCAAGTCCTAGTAGGAACCCCTTTCCTTTTCGGAGTAGGAGAGAAGGAAAGAGGGAAAGAGGGAGTAGGAAAGGGCAAGGGGGTGCCGCCCCCTTCCCCTAGTCCAATTCGGACCCTTGGGGGGGGAGGGGCACGCGCCACCTCCCCTTTGGCCTGCCTCCTCTTTTCCTGTATGGCCCAATAAGGCCCATTACTTCTCCCGGTGAATTCCTGTAACTCCCCGGTACTCCGAAAAATACCCGAATCACTCAGAACCTTTCCGATGTCCGAATATAGCCTTCCAGTATATGAATCTTTACCTCTCGATCATTTCGAGACTCCTCGTCATGTCCGTGATCTCATCCGGGACTCCGAACAAACTTCGGTCATCAAATCACATAACTCATAATACAAATTGTCATCGAACGTTAAGCGTGCGGACCCTACGGGTTCGAGAACTATGTAGACATGACCGAGATACATCTCCGGTTAATAACCAATAGCGGAACCTGGATGCTCATATTGGCTCCTACATATTCTACGAAGATTATTGGTCAAACCGCATAACAACATATGTTATTCCCTTTGTCATCGGTATGTTACTTGCCTGAGATTCGATCGTCGGTATCCTCATACCTAGTTCAATCTCGTACCGGCAAGTCTCTTTGCTCGTTCCATAATGCATCATCCCAATTCCCACAACTAACTCATTAGTCACATTGCTTTCAAGGCTTATAGTGATGTGCATTACCGAGAGGGCCTAGAGATACCTCTCCGACACACGGAGTGTCAAATCCTAATCTTGATCTATGCCAACCCAACAAAATCCTTCAGAGACACCTGTAGAGCATCTTTATAATCACCCAGTTACGTTGTGACTTTTGATAGCACACAAGGTGTTCCTCCGGTATTCGGGAGTTGAATAATCTCATAGTCAGAGGAACATGTATAAGTCATGAAGAAAGCAGTAGTAATAAACTAAACGATCATAATGCTAAGCTAATGGATGGGTCTTGTCCATCACATTATTCTCTAATGATGTGATCCCGTTCATCAAATGACAACACATGTCTATGGCTAGGAAACTTAACCATCTTTGATTAACGAGCTAGTCAAGTATAGGCATACTAGGGACACTCTGTTTGTCTATGTATTCACACATGTACTAAGTTTCCGTTTAATACAATTCTAGCATGAATAATAAACATTTATCATGATATAAGGAAATATAAATAACAACTTTATTATTGCCTCTGGGGCATATTTCCTTCAGTTGGTTCTTGTTTTCATGGGTTGCTTACTCACAAAATCCCTATGCATAGGAAGTGGGTTAAACTTAAATGTTCTTGACATGTGTTTCATGATGCTCTCTTCATGTTTCAATTCTTATCTTTTATGCGAGCATCATTGAAATCATCATGCCTAGCTAAAAGGCATTAAAGAAAAGCACTTGTTGGGAGACAACCCAACACTTTTACCTACTCTTTTTGTGTGTTCACATGATTATGATACTGTAGTAATCATGTATTATTGCTTTTGTTTCAATAAAGTGCCAAGTAAAGCCTTTGGGATAGTTTGGATGATACTTGACTTGATTCTGTCCAAAAACAGAAACTTTTGCGCCCAGTCCAGAAAATTTAGAAATTCACTGGAACATGATTTTGATCTTAATTTTTTACAGGTGATAGATATACAAATTCTCTAAGTTGTCCTAATTTTTCAGAATTTTTGGAGTCGCAGAAGTATGGTTGGAGTACAAATTACTACAGACTGTTCTGTTTTTGACAGATTCTGTTTTCAATGCATAGTTTGCTTGCTTTCTTGTTTCTATGGCTTATATTGCTCAATATAAATTGTAGAAATGACATGCTACAGTAGGCATTGTATGGAAAAAATTATGAATCTTGTCTTTGACAGTACCAAAGTGAAATGGTTTGCTCTTTATCATACTAACGCATCTCACGAAGTTCCGTTAAGTTTTATGTGATTGAAGTTTTCACGTTTTGGGTGAGATATCGATATGAGGAGAATAAGGAGTGACAAGACCCTAAGCTTGGGGATGCCCAAGGCACCCCCAAGATAATATTCAAGGAAGAACCAAGCAAGTAAGCTTGGGGATGCCCTGGAAGGCATCCCCTCTTTCGTCTCCAGCATTATCGGTAACCTCACATGGAGCTATGTTTTCATTTGTCACATGATATGTGTTTTACTTGGAGCGTCATTTTATTTTGCTAGGATTTTCTTGATGTTATTTATAATAATATTTTGCATTTTATTTTCAATAAAAATGCCAAGGATAGCCTTTACCATGCTTATTTTGCAAGACTATGTGTTGCTGTTTCAAAACAGAAAGTTTACCGATGTTGCAAAAATTCCCTAGAAAAGTCAGAATGTAATAAAATGATGAAACGTTTTGCAAAATAAGATCTGATAAATTTTCTACAGCGTGGTAAATTTTCATAATTTTTGGAGTTAGGGAAGGATGATGAATCTTGCATTCTTTACAGACTGTACTATTTTGGCAGATTGCTGCTATGTTTGCATTGTTTGCATATGTTTGCTTGTTTAATGATTCTATTTGAGGGTAGGAGTATTAAATATGCATAGGCATTTAGTATGCAATGTTGAATAATAATTTTAGTGATTTGCTACAGTAGAGAATGATAAGGTTTTTGCATTGGTTTATACTAACTTATCTCACGAGTTCTTGTTGAGTTTTGTGTGGATGAAGTTTTTAAGATTTAGGGAAACCGTGATATAAAAGGAATTAAGGAGACACAAAAGCTCAAGCTTGGGGATGCCCAAGGCATCCCAAGATAATATTTCAAGAATTCTCAAGCATCTAAGCTTGGGGATGCCCCGGTAGGCATCCCACCTTTCTTCTTCAACAATTATCGGTTAGTATCGGTTGAACCTAAGTTTTTGCTTCTTCACATGATGTGTGCTATTCTTGGAATGTCATTTTATTTTGTTTTTGCTTGCCGTTTTAATAAAATACTTAGATCTGAAAGTTTTTGAATAAGAGAGAGTACTCAAATAGCTACCTATTTACTTAACTACTCGCTTGATCTTCACTTATATCTTTTTGGAGTAGCTTGTCATTTACTCTTGTGCTTCACTTATATCATATGAGTAAATTGTTGAATGAATTGAATATCATGAAGTTGAAATTATGTCATGCCTAGTGGTAGCTTCACATTGGGTTTAGAAAGTGAAATCTTTTGAAGCTTGACGATCACAATATTGGTCATACAAGCAATTCACGAATGATTAGTATAAGGAAGAGAACTTTCACATGCAAATAAACTATCTTGGAAATCTTTTGTGATTGTCAGCCCCCATCAAAATATTATATGCCAAAATTGTTGGCGTTGGACAAGGAAGACAACGTAATGATTTATGTTTGTTCATGTTCACATAGAAGTTATATTGTCATAGATCCTTCAACATGTCGTGTTTGCCCCCCATCTTTGCTAGCCAAAAATTCCACACCAAGTAGAGATACTACTTGTGCATCCAAAAACCATTAAACCCAAATCTTATTTTCAAGTGTCCACCATACCTACCTAAGGATTGAGTCAGATCCTTCAAGTAAGTTGTCATCAGTGCAATAAGGCAATAAAAATTGCTTCTAAAAGTGAGATCATTTAGTGTAAGAGAAAATTGAGCGTTGTACGAACTTGGATGTCAAAGAATAAAAGCGACAAACTGCATAATACAGGTTGCCATCTTAAGGGGCAATACAACGTGACGTTCTTTTGCACTAAGGGATTGAGCATACAAACAAATAAGCGAATGGCAACCTCTGCTTCCCTCTGCGAAGGGCCTATCTTTTATTTTATGTATTTACTTTTATGCAAGAGTCAAAGTTTTTCTCCCTATTCCTTTTTATTTTTTCTCCTTTGGCAAGCATCATGTGGTGAGGAAAGATCTAGGCACATATGTCCAGTTGAATATGGGTAGCATGAGTTATTATTGTTGACATCACCCTTGAGGTGAATACGTTGGGAGGCGAAACTATAAGCCCCTATCTTTCTATGTGTCTAGTTGAAACATTTTTTTCATGTGTATGCGGTGAGTGTTAGCAATCATAGAAGACCATATGATGGTTGAGTATGTGGAGCTCTTACTTAAACTCTGTTGAATTACAATTGCTTGGTGACTAAGAACATAGGTTGTTGAGTTTCAAGAGGATTCATTGTTGGAACCTTAACATGTGAATTGGTTGCTACTTTGACATGAGAAGTTTTATAAGAAAGAATCGATGCTATGATGCTAGGAAAAGTGATTGAAATTATCATTGATCAAACTTATGCACTTTGCTAGCATTCACACTTCATAAATTATTTCTTTTATCATTTACCTACTCGAGGACAAGTAGGAATTAAGCTTGGGGATGCTGATACGTCTCCAACGTATCTATAATTTATGAAGTATTCATGCTAATATATTATCATTCTTGGATGTTTTACAATCATTTTATAGCAACTTTATATCATTTTTTGGGACTAACCTATTGACCAGTGCCCAGTGCCAGTTGCTGTTTTTTGCTTGTTTTTTACATCGCAGGAAATCGATATCAAACGGAGTCCAAACACTGCGAAACTTTTTGGAGAATTTTTATGGACTAAAACACTGAGGATGGGCCAGAGCAGCACCTGGGGGGTGCCCCAAGGGGGGCACAGCCGACCAGGGCGCCTGCCCCCCCAGGCGCGCCCAGGTGGGTTGTGCCCACCTCGGTGGCCTCCCGCACCACCTCTTCATCCTATAAATTCACAAATAGTCCAAACCCTTCGGGGTTAACCTAGATCGGAAGTTCCATCGCTGCAAGCCTCTGTAGCCACCGAAAACCAATCGGGAGCCCGTTCCGGCACCCTGCCGGAGGGGGGAATCATCTCCGGTGGCCATCTTCATCATCCCGGCGGCCACCACGATGAGGAGGGAGTAGTCCACCCTCGGGGCTGAGGGTTTGTACCAGTAGCTATGTGTTTAATCTCTCTCTCTCTCTCTCGTGATCTATATCATGGGATTTGTTAATATATATGGATCATATGATGTTTCTCCCCTCTATACTCTTGTTGTGATGAATTGAATCTTTACACTCTGAAGTTTTGTCTTGTCGGATTGAATATTCAGAGATGAGAACAAATGATGTATGTCTTGTGGTATGAATACTTGAGGTGATAATGGGATATCATATTGATTCACTTGATGTATACTATGGCACTCAACTTGCGGATTCCCGAGGTGACATTGGGGTAATCTATGCATAGGCGTTGATGTACGTTTTTATTATCTTTTCTCCGATAGAAACTTTGGGGTCTCTTTGTAGTTCTTTGTGTGGATTGACTATTATGAATA
This sequence comes from Aegilops tauschii subsp. strangulata, assembly GCF_002575655.3. NCBI lineage: Eukaryota > Viridiplantae > Streptophyta > Magnoliopsida > Poales > Poaceae > Aegilops > Aegilops tauschii. The sequence goes on from NC_053037.3 coordinate 510,481,870, forward strand.
TGAATTTGCTTTGGTGTTATTTTAGTATGAACTCTTGATTAGATCTATCGGAAAGAATAGCTTGCGTTATTTTAGTACGAACTCTAGGATAGATCAAACGGAAAGAATAGCTTTGAGGTGGTTTCGTACCCTACAAACAATTCCTATCTTTTGTTCTCCGCTAATAGGAACTCGGGAGTGATTCTTTATTGCACTTTGAGGGATAATCATATGATCCAACTATCTTAGCATTGTTGAGAGATTGCACTAGCAAAAGTACGGACCCTAGGCCTCATTTCCAAGCATTGCAATACCGTTTTTGTGCCCGTTTACTATTTGCTACCTTGCTGTTTTTATTTATTCAGATTATAAAAATATATTTCTACCATCCATATTACACTTTTATCACCATCTCTTCGCTGAACTAGTGCACCTATACAATTTGCCATCGTATTGGGTGTGTTGGGGACACAAGAGATTTCTTGTATTTGGTTGCAGGGTCGTTTGAGAGAGACCATCTTCATCCTACATCTCTCACGGATTGATAAATCTTAGGTCATCCACTTGAGGAAAAATTGCTACTGTTCTACAAACTCTGCGCTTGGAGGCCCAACACGTGTCTACAAGAGTAAAGTTGCATAGTAGACATCAATTGCTGGCATGCCTACCAAAGTTTCACACAGCTACTCGCACGCCTCCCGATGACATAGCGCAGCGAGCACGCCTCTGTCAATTCACACACCTGCACGCACGCCTCCCGGTCTGCCTGCGCAGAGGACTGCTCGCATGCGTCCCGTCAACTCATGCCTGCTCGCACGGCACATGGGTCGCACGATGGCACGTATATTATTTTTCTATTTGGATGATTAATGATGCCGCTTTATTGTGTAACCGAAGCATGGCACGTATCCATTGTTGGTGTAACGCTCATGGTTCAAATAAATAATCTGTTTAGGATATTGGTTCCCACTTATTAATAATCTCCCGTTTGTAATTGGATAAAGATTATACATCAAAACTGGTCTCAAATTTGACAAAAAAAAGTACAATGCCACTTTGTATTGGTGTCCATATGACAACACGATAAGTTTCATGAACTTCAAATAAGTTTTGGATGTACTATAATTTAAAAACCAAGATTCTCAATGTTTGAAATTTGTTGCACGGGGAGTAAACATGCACCCAGTGAGACACATGTGTTTTTGCAATCCATTTAGGTGCACTGTCACATGTGCATGTAGCTCAAATTTTATTTTTGCACATTATACCCGTAGAAAATCAATCAATTAATGTACTAAAACTTCTTAATGATCTCTATTTTTTTTTGAAATTAAAATGTCCCTCCTTTGGTAACATATGTTCACTGCGGGATAATTAATTTAACATGCATCGTAGTTGCGGTGGATTCATGGTGTGTGTGTGAGTGTGTGCGTTTGGGGGTGGTGGGTGACTCGCAGTACACTACGAGTTGTGAGCCACCGTGTGGGTTGGCCGTTTCGTTAGGCAGGCCGGTGCCACATCAGAGTCGTGAATTCGTTATTTAAAATATTACACAACCCTTTCATACATACATGTTTTGGCCACATGCAGTCGATGGTTGTCCTACACGACGCTCGATACTCGCATGTGACGCTTTCTGTGGGCCCGCGAGGTCGTTGTCCATCACTTTGATGAGCAGCCGACAGTGAGGTTAATTTGACCAACAAGGTAGAATCTTTTTTGTTTGTGTTATGGTGGTATATAGTATGTGTCGAAGAGGTGGGAGGGGACTAGCATATATACTATACGTACGCGTCCGTGAACAAGTACACCTCACTCAGTGTCGGGACTTTTCGGTTTCCGAGGCATGTGCCACATCAAAATTGTGAAATTGGCTATTCATGTTGGAAATATGCCCTAGAGGCAATAATAAAATGGTTATTATTGTATTTCCTTGTGCATGATAATTGTCTATTGTTCATGCTATAATTGTATTAACTAGAAACCGTAATACATGTGTGAATACATAGACCACAACATGTCCCTAGTAAGCCTCTAGTTGACTAGCTCGTTGATCAATAGATGGTTATGGTTTCCTGACCATGGACATTGGATGTCATTCATAACGAGATCACATCATTAGGAGAATGATGTGATGGACAAGACCCAATCCTAAGCATAGCACAAGATCGTGTAGTTCGTTTGCTAAGAGCTTTTCTAATGTCAAGTATCGTTTCCTTAGACCATGAGATTGTGCAACTCCCGGATACCGTAGGAATGCTTTGGGTGTACCAAACATCATAACGTAACTGGGTGGCTATAAAGGTGCACTACAGGTATCTCCGAAAGTGTCTGTTGGGTCGGCACGAATCGAGACTGGGATTTGTCACTATGACGGAGAGGTATCTTTGGGCCCACTCGGTAATGCATCATCATAATGAGCTCAATGTGACTAATGAGTTAGCCACGGGATCATGCGTTACGGAACAAGTAAAGAGACTTGCCGGTAACGAGATTGAACGAGGTATTGGGATACCGACGATCGAATCTCGGGCAAGTAACATACCGATGGACAAAGGGAATTGTATACGGGATTGATTGAATCCCCGACATCGTGGTTCATCCGATGAGATCATCGTGGAACATGTGGGAGCCAATATGGGTATCCAGATCCCGCTATTGGTTATTGGCCGGAGAGGTGTCTCGGTCATGTGTGCATGGTTCCCGAACCCGTAGGGTCTACACACTTAAGGTTCGGTGACGCTAGAGTTGTTATGGGAAATAGTATGTGGTTACCGAAGGTTGTTCGGAGTCCCGGATGAGATCCCGGACATGACAAGGAGCTCTGGAATGGTCCGGAGGTGAAGATCGGTATATTGGACGAAGGGTATTGGAGTCCGGAATTGTTCCGGGGGTACCAGGCTATGGCCAGCATGTCAGAAAGGGGTTTCGGAGGCCCCGGCAAGCGTTGGGGGCCTTATGGGCCAAGGGGAAGGGGCAAACCAGCCCACTAAGGGCCTGTGCGCCCCTCCCAACCCCTCTCACGTAACCAGGAGAGGTGGGGGCGCCACCCATAGGGCAGCCACCCCTCCCGGCGTGGGGGGCAAGTTTCCCAGGGGTGGGGGCGCCCAAACCCATCTAGGGTTTCCCCTGTGGCCGCCGCCCCTCCCCTAGGGAACCCTAGGGCACCTCCTCCACCCCCTTCCCCCTATATATAGTGAGGGAGAGAGAGGGCACCCGCACCCCCTTGCCTGGCGCAGCCCTCTTCTCCTCCAACTCCTCCTCCTCCTCCGTAGTGCTTAGCGAAGCTCTGCCGGAGAACCACGAGCTCCATTGCCACCACGCCGTCGTGCTGCTAGAGTTCTCCCTCAACTTCTCCTCTCCCCTTGCTGGATCAAGAAGGAGGAGACGTCCCCGGGCTGTACGTGTGTTGAACGCGGAGGCGCCGTCCGTTCGGCGCTAGATCGGATCTTCTGCGATTTGAATCGCCGCTAGTACGACTCCATCAACCGCATTCTTGTAACGCTTCCGCTTCGTGATCTTCAAGGGTATGAAGATGCACTCCCTCTCTCTCGTTGCTAGCATCTCCTAGATTGATCTTGGTGACACGTAGGAAAATTTTGAATTATTGCTACGTTCCCCAACAGTGGCATCATGAGCTAGGTCTATGCGTAGATTCTATGCACGAGTAGAACACAAAGTAGTTGTGGGCGATGATTTGTTCAATTTGCTTGCCGTTACTAGTCTTATCTTGATTCGGCGGCATTGTGGGATGAAGCGGCCCGGACCGACCTTACACGTACACTTACGTGAGACAGGTTCCACCGACTGACATGCACTTGATGCATAAGGTGGCTAGCGGGTGTCTGTCTCTCCCACTTTAGTCGGATCGGATTCGATGAAGAGGGTCCTTATGAAGGGTAAATAGCAATTGGCATATCACCGTTGTGGCTTTTGCGTAGGTAGGAAACGTTCTTGCTAGAAACCCATAGCAGCCACGTAAAACATGCAACAACAATTAGAGGACGTCAAACTTGTTTTTGCAGGGTATGCTATGTGATGTGATATGGCCAAAAGGATGTGATGAATTATATATATGTGATGTATGAGATTGATCATGTTCTTGTAATAGGAATCACGACTTGCATGTCAATGAGTATGACAACCGGCAGGAGCCATAGGAGTTGTCTTAATTTATTGTATGACTTGCGTGTCAATGAAAAACGCCATGTAATTACTTTACTTTATTGCTAACCGTTAGCCATAGTAGTAGAAGTAATAGTTGGCTAGACAACTTCATGAAGACACGATGATGGAGTCATGATGATGGAGATCATGGTGTCATGCCGGTGACGAAGGTGATCATGCCGCGCCTCGAAGATGGAGATCAAAAGGTGCAAGATGATATTGGCCGTATCATGTCACTTTATGATTTGCATGTGATGTTTGTGATGTTTACATCTTATTTGCTTAGAACGACGGTAGCATAAATAAGATGATCCCTCACTAAAATTTCAAGAGATGTGTTCCCCCTAACTGTGCACCGTTGCGAAGGTTCGTTGTTTCAAAGCACCACGTGATGATCGGGTGTGATAGATTCTAACGTTCGCATACAACGGGTGTAAGCCAAATTTACACATGCGAAACACTTAGGTTGACTTGACGAGCCTAGCATGTACAGACATGGCCTCGGAACACAAGAGACCGAAAGGTCGAACATGAGTCGTATAGTAGATACGATCAACATGAAGATGTTCACCGTTGATGACTAGTCCGTCTCACGTGATGATCGGACACGGTCTAGTCGATTCGGATCATGTATCACTTAGATGACTAGAGGGATGTCTATCTAAGTGGGAGTTCATTAAATAATCAGATGAACTTAATTATCATGAACATAGTCAAAAGGTCTTTGCAAATTATGTCATAGCTTACGCTTTGGTTCTACTGTTTAAGATATGTTCCTAGAGAAAATTTAGTTGAAAGTTGATAGTAGAAATTATGCGGACTGGGTCCGTAAACTGAGGATTATCCTCATTGCTGCGCAGAAGGCTTATGTCCTTAATGCACCGCTCGGTGTGTGAACCTCGAGCGTCGTCTGTGGATGTTGCGAACATCTGACATACACGTTTTGATGACTACGTGATAGTTTAGTGCATAATGCTAACGGTTTAGAATTGAGGCGCCAAAGACGTTTTTGAAGCGTCGCAGAACATATGAGATGTTCCAAAGACTGAAATTGGGATTTCAGACTGGTGCCCACGTCAAGAGGTATGAGACCTCTGACAAGTTTCTTAAGCCTGCAAACTAAGGGAGAAAAGCTCAATCGTTGAGCATGTGCTCAGATTGTCTGAGTACTACAATCTCTTGAATCGAGTGGGAGTTAATCTTCCAGATGAGATAGTGATGGTTCTCCATAGTCACTGCCACCAAGCTATTAGAGCTTCGTGATGAACTATAACATATCAGGGATAGACATGATGATCCTTGAGCAACTCGCGATGTTTGACACCGTGAAAGTAGAAATCAAGTAGGAGCATCAATTGTTGATGGTTAGTAAAACCACTAGTTTCAAGAAGGGCAAGGGAAAGAAGGGATACTTCATGAAACGACAAATCAGTTGCTGCTCTAGTGAAGAAACCCAAGGTTGAACCCAAACCCGAGACTAAGTGCTTCTGTAATGACGGGAACGGTCACTGAAGCAGAACTACCCTAGATACTTGGTAGATGAGAAGGCAGGCAAGGTCGACAGAAGTATATTGGATATACATTATATTAATGTGTACTTTAGTAGTACTCCTAGTAGCACCAGGGTATTAGATACCGGTTCGGTTGCTAAGCGTTGGTAACTCGAAATAAAAGGCTATGGAATAAACGGAGAGTAGCTAAAGGTGAGATGACGATATGTGTTGGAAGTGTTTCCAAGGTTGATGTAATCAAACATCGTACGCTCCCTCTACCATCGGGATTGGTATTAAACCTAAATAATTGTTATTTGGTGTTTGCGTTGAGCATAGACATGATTGGATTATGTTTATTGCAATACGATTATTCATTTAAGGAGAATAATGGTTACTCTGTTTATTTGAATAATACCTTCAATGGTCTTGCACCTAAAATGAATGGTTTATTGAATCTCGATCGTAGTGATACACATGTTCATGCCAAAAGATATAAAATAGTAATGATAGTACCACATACTTGTCGCACTGCCATTTGAGTCATATTGGTATAAAACGCATGAAGAAGCTCCATGTTGATGGATCTTTGGACTCACTCGTTTTTGAAAAGATTGAGACATGCGAACCATGTGTATTGGTATATATGCATGAAGAAACTCCATACAGATGGATCGTTTGGACTCACTTGATTTTGAATCACTTGAGACATGCAAATCATACCACATGGGCAAGATGACTGAAAGGCCTCGTTTTCAGTAAGATGGAACAAGAAAGCAACTTGTTGTATGTAATACATTTTGATGTGTGCAGTCCAATGAGTGCTGAGGCACGCTGTGGATATCGTTATGTTCTTACTTCACAGATGATTTGAGTAGATGCTGAGAATATTTACTTGATGAAACACAAGTCTAAATTATTGAAAGGTTCAAGTAATTTCAGAGTGAAGTTGAAGCTCGTCATGACAAGGGGATAAAAATTTCTATGATGTGACCACAGAGATGAATATCTGAGTTACGCGTTTGGCACACAATTAAGACATTGTGGAAATTGTTTCACAACTAATACCGCCTCGAACACCATAGTGTGATGGTGTGTCCGAACATCATAACTGCACCCTATTGGATATGGTGCATACCATGATGTCTCTTATCGAATTACCACTATCGTTTATGGGTTAGGCATTAGAGACAACCGCATTCACTTTAAATAGGGCACCACGCAATTCCGTTGAGACGGCACCGTATGAACTATGGTTTAGAGAAACCTAAGCTGTCGTTTCTTAAAAGTTTGGGGCTGCGACGCTTATGTGAAAAAGTTTCAGGCTGATGAGCTCGAACCCAAAGCAGATAAATGCATCTTCATAGAATACCCAAAACAGTTGGGTATACCTCCTATTTCAGATCTGGAAGCAAAAGTGATTGTTTCTAGAAACAGGTCCTTTCTCGAGGAAAAGTTTCTCTCGAAAGAATTAAGTGGGAGGATGGTGGAGACTTGATGAGGTTATTGAACCGTCACTTCAACTAGTGTGTAGCAGGGCACAAGAAGTTGTTCCTGTGGCCTACACAAATTGAAGTGGAAGCTTATGATAGTGATCATGAAACTTCGGATCAAGTCACTACCAAACCTCGTAGGTCGACAAGGATGCGTACTACTTCAGAGTGGTACGTAATCCTGTCTTGGAAGTCATGTTGCTAGACAACAATGAACCTACGAGCTATGGAGAAGCGATGGTGGGCCCGGATTCCGACGAATGGCTTGAGCCATAAAATCCGAGAGAGGATCCATGTATAAAACAAAGTATGGACTTTGGTAGAACTACTTGATGGTCGTAAGGCTGTTGGGTGCAGATGGATTTTAAAAGGAAGACGGACAATGATGGTAAGTGTCACCATTAAGAAAGCTCGACTTGTCGTTAAGATGTTTTCTGACAAGTTCAAGGAGTTGACTACGATGAGACTTTCTCACCTGTAGCGATGCTAAGAGTCTGTTGGAATTATATTAGCAGTTACTGCATTATTTAAGAAATCTTGCAGATGGGATGTCAAAACATTGTTTCCTCTACGATTTTCTTGAGGAAAGGTTGTATGTGATACAACCAGAAGGTTTTGTCAATCCTGAAAGATGCTAACAAGTATGCAAAGCTCCAGCAATCCTTCTAAGGACTGGAGTAAGCATCTCCGAGTTGGAATGTACGCTTTGATGAGATGATCAAAGATTTTGGGTTTTTACAAAGTTTATGAGAAACTTGTATTTCCAAAGAAGTGAGTGGGAGCACTATAGAATTTTTGATGAGTATATGTTGTTAACATACTGTTGATCAGAAATGATGTAGAATTTTTGGAAAGCATACAGGGTTATTTGAAAAGTGTTTTTCAATGGAAAACCTGGATTAAGCTACTTGAACATTGAGCATCAAGATCTATGAGGATAGATCAAAAACGCTTAATAGTACTTTCAAATGAATACATACTGTGACAAGATTTTGAAGGAGTTCAAAATAGATCAGCAAAGGAGTTCTTGGCTGTGTTACAAGGTGTGAGTATTGAGTAAGACTCAAGACCTGACCACGGCAGAAGAGAGAGAAAGGACGAAGGTCGTCCCCTATGCTTTAGACGTAGGCTCTACAGTATGCTATGCTGTGTACCGCACCTGAAGTGTGCCTTGCCATGAGTTAGTCAAGGGGTACAATAGTGATCCAGGAATGGATCACATGACAGCGGTCGAACTTATCCTTAATATCTAGTGGACTAAAGAATTTTCTCGATTATGGAGGTGGAAAAGGAGTTCGTCGTAAAGGGTTACGTCAATGCAAACTTTGACACTAATCCGGATGACTCTGAGTAGTAAACCGGATTCGTATAGTAGAGCAGTTATTTGGAATAGCTCCAAGTAGCGCGTGGTTGCTGCATCTACAAGATGACATAGAGATTTGTAAAGCACACACGGATCTGAATGTTGCAGACCCGTTCACTAAAACCTCTCTCGTAAGCATAACATGATCAAACCCTAGAACTCATTGTGTTAATCACATGGTGATGTGAACTAGATTATTGACTCTAGTAAACTCTTGGGTATTAGTCACATGGTGATGTGAACTTCGAGTGTTAATCACATGGTGATGTGAGCTAGATTATTGACTCTAGTGCAAGTGGGAGACTGTTGGAAATATGCCCTAGAGGCAATAATAAAATGGTTATTATTGTATTTCCTTGTGCATGATAATTGTCTATTGTTCATGCTATAATTGTATTAACTGGAAACCATAATACATGTGTGAATACATAGACCACAACATGTCCCTAGTAAGCCCCTAGTTGACTAGCTCGTTGATCAATAGATGTTTATGGTTTCCTGACCATGGACATTGGATGTCATTGATAACGAGATCACATCATTAGGAAAATGATGTGATGGACAAGACCCAATCCTAAGCATAGCACAAGATCGTGTAGTTCGTTTGCTAAGAGCTTTTCTAATGTCAAGTATCGTTTCCTTAGACCATGAGATTGTGCAACTCCCGGATACCGTAGGAATGCTTTGGGTGTACCAAACATCACAACGTAACTGGGTGGCTATAAAGGTGCACTACAGGTATCTCCGAAAGTGTCTGTTGGGTTGGCACGAATCGAGACTAGGATTTGTCACTCCGTATGACGGAGAGGTATGTCTGGGCCCACTCGGTAATGCATCATCATAATGAGCTCAATGTGACTAAGGAGTTAGCCACGGGATCATGCGTTACAGAACAAGTAAAGTGACTTGCCGGTAACGAGATTGAACGAGGTATTGGGATACAAACGATCGAATCTCGGGCAAGTAACATAGCGATAGACAAAGGGAATTGTATACGGGATTGATTGAATCCCCGACATCGTGGTTCATCCGATGAGATCATCGTGGAACATGTGGGAGCCAATATGGGTATCCAGATCCCGCTATTGGTTATTGGCCGGAGAGGTGTCTCGGTCATGTGTGCATGGTTCCCGAACCCGTAGGGTCTACACACTTAAGGTTCGGTGACGCTAGAGTTGTTATGGGAAATAGTATGTGGTTACCGAAGGTTGTTCGGAGTCCCGGATGAGATCCCGGACATGACGAGGAGCTCCGGAATGGTCCGGAGGTGAAGATCGGTATATTGGACGAAGGGTATTGGAGTCCAGAATTGTTCTGGGGGTACCAGGCTATGGCCAGCATGTCCAAAAGGGGTTTCGGAGGCCCCGGCAAGCGTTGGGGGGCCTTATGGGCCAAGGGGAAGGGGCAAACCAGCCCACTAAGGGCCTGTGCGCCCCTCCCAACCCCTCTCACGTAACCAGGAGAGGTGGGGGCGCCACCCCTAGGGCAGCCACCCCTCCCGGCTTGGGGGGCAAGTTTCCCAGGGGTGGGGGCGCCCAAACCCATCTAGGGTTTCCCCTGTGGCCGCCGCCCCTCCCCTAGGGAACCCTAGGGTGCCTCCTCCACCCCCCTTCCCCCTATATTTAGTGAGGGAGAGAGAGGGCAGCCACACCCCCTTGCCTGGCGCAGCCCTCTCCTCCTCCAACTCCTCCTCCTCCTCCGTAGTGCTTAGCGAAGCTCTGCCGGAGAACCACGAGCTCCATTGCCACCACGCCGTCGTGCTGCTGGAGTTCTCCCTCAACTTCTCCTCTCCCCTTGCTGGATCAAGAAGGAGGAGACGTCCCCGGGTTGTACGTGTGTTGAACGCGGAGGCGCCGTCCGTTCGGCGCTAGATCGGATCTTCTGCGATTTGAATCGCCGCGAGTACGACTCCATCAACCGCGTTCTTGTAACGCTTCCTCTTAGTGATCTTCAAGGGTATGAAGATGCACTCCCTCTCTCTCGTTGCTAGCATCTTCTAGATTGATCTTGGTGACACGTAGGAAAATTTTGAATTATTGCTACGTTCCCCAACAATTCAAACATCACACAACACCTCTTTGGGCCACATGCATGCACGCGGTGGTTATCCTAGCTAGGACACTCACGTGTGACGCTTCCATCTGTGGGCCCACAAGGCGATCGCTGATGCATGCATGCATCACTTTGACATAGCTACATCAGGAGAGGTTAATTAATTTCACCAACGATGAGGATTCTTTTAGGGTTGTACGTATTACGGTAGGAGCATATAGTATGTGTCGAAGAGGGGGGAAGGGGACCATCATATGTAGCACGCTTCATGAACCTCGCTCTGTGTGGGTGCATGGTTTACGGTTTTTGAGGCATGTGGCACATCAAAATTGTGCATTTTGGGTATTCAGCATATATATGTTTGGCCCACATGCAAAGCGATGGCGGTTATCCTCTCGCACCCACTTAAGCGGTTATCAGCGATATGGATGCTTTCCATCCGTGGGCCCGCTTGGTCCATCACTACTTTTTGCCTGACAACGAGAGAGGTTAATTTGACTTAGGAGGGGATTATCTTTTTTGCTTGTAATACGGTGTGTATATATATCTCTACTCTTATAAAAAGCAGAGTTGGTGATGATGGTGTGCCTTCCATCCTGCAATATAGGCCGTCCGATCTATATCTAATGGATAGGAAGGAAACCCTGACAATTTACCCGCACTCCTCTCCACATTTGCAGATACGGCCTTCCCTCGTTCATCCTTTTCTCCCACAAGATCAACTACTCATACAAATGCATCTTCATGTTCCGTGCAACGCACGGGCATCTTACATGTCATTGTTTGAACATATAGTTTATCTTAAATGTCGTTCCGTGCAACACACGGCATACAAATATATACACATCCGGTCCATTCTGCTAATATTTGCAGAATAACTATTCTGATAACACTTCCGCACTGCACGCTTAACGCAAGTGCACGTCATTGTTTGAACCAAGTGTGTTGCAGTACTCAGGCGAGTGAACTTCCCGTCGCAAAAAAGCTGCACGCTGTGTTTTTTCAGTACCCTTTTTGCTCTAGTTTTTTAACCGTTTGTCGGAACGAGACGTGTAATATATCGTTGAGAAGCTATGGATTAGGCACAACTTCATCATGTTGAACACTTTTACGGGATTCCTCACGGTTTAAGAGCAGTTTTGAAAACGGTGCGGCGTACGACGAGTGGCAGCGAGCGTTTTTTGGCTTTTTTTATAAACCGCTCGTCGGAATGAAGCAAATGATACACCATTGGAAAGATATCGCCAAGGCACATCCTTTTCGTATCTATTATTTTCTAGAATTCGTTACGGTTTAAAAGCAGCTTTAAATTTACTAAATCGCGGAATTCTGTTTTTCGAAAAAATTCAAATTTTCGGTACTGTTTTCGCTCCAGTTTTTTAACCATTTATTGAAAAGAGGCGTGTAATATACCGTTGAAAAGCTATGGACGAGGCGCAACTTTCATATGTTGAAATATTTTTGAGATTCCATACGTTTTTTAGTTAATTTTGAAAATCATGCGACTGCGACGAGTGGCAGCGACCGTTTTTCGTGAAAGTTTTACAAACCGCTGATAGGAATGATTGAAATTATACGCCGTTGGAAAGATATCGACGAGATGCTACTTTTTCATGTAGAACACACTCTCTAATTGTCGGAGTAAATGGCCACGGGTAGCCTAACCGACTCCCCCTCGCTCTTCGAAAAATTATCAGGCCAATCGAGCCTTCAAGCATCCAGAGCACGGGGCCGCCTTCCTCTGGCCGGCTATCCCCAAGGCCGACTACCAGAAGGCGACCCGACCTCAAAACCCTTCCCGAAGAAAGCTACGAGATGCCCGACTCCACGAAGCCGGCCCCAAGAGGACCGACTCCCAGTAGCCGGCCATGAAGAAGGCCGACTCCCAGAAGCCGACCAAGACTGCACCCACCAGGGCTGCACCCACATAACGGTGATAAGACGGGGCGTGGCCGCAGTACAGCCTACCACCCCCGAATCCCAGAACATGCATGGCCACAGGGCGCCGTACGGGTCAGCCATCCCCCGTCCGGCGCGGCACTGTAGCCATGTTGACCACGACGTCACCCACGACAGGCGCCAGTACGGCCCGCGGGCGGCGGGCCCTTTCAGCCAGAGAGACGCTCGAAGGCGGCCCGGCCTCCCCTAGTCGGCCTGTGGCGTAGCCGGCTCCCAATAGCCCGCTACCTCCCTCCCTCGAAACATGTGCATCATTAAGGAGACAAGACGAGGTGAGGCTACAGTGAGAGCCCGCTAGGCGGCGGCACTGTAGCCACGCTTACCTCAACAAAGCCCTCGTCATCAGGGGCGAGGCAACAGTAACCAGCCGCCGACAAGGCCCCCAGGCGGTGGGGCCGGCCTGTCGGCCAAGAGGCCGGCAGCCGGCGGGACCCACCAGTCGGCGGGCCCTAACGGCCGGCGTAGAAGCCGGCGAGCACAGACACTGACTGCTGGGACCCACACCCAGCCGGATTACCATTGTACCCCTGGGGGGTAGGCCTATATAAATCCCCCGGGACACCCATGCAAAGGGTTGATCTCATAGAGTTTTACACACCACATAGAGAGAAAAGGAGAGCTAGCCTTGCCCTTCTTCTTCCCCTAGCCAAACAACTCAAGGAGCACTTGTAGCTACTTGTGTTGATCTAGTGATCATGCGGAGACCCCGTAGAGCAGGACTAGGGGTGTTATCTCCACGGAGAGCCCCGAACCTGGGTAAGATTCGTCGGCGTGCATGTCTTCGCCTTATCCCGTTTCCAGGCACCGGCGATGTCTTACTGGCTCCCACAATGATAAGCCACCCGTTGGCATATGTTGCACCTACCACCCGACATTTGGCACCCACCATGGGGCCAGGTGCACCGTCGTCCGGAGACCTGTTCTGGACGGGAACCCTTTTCCTCTCCCGCGAGCGTAGCCAGCCCGCTACGCCCAATGGCGCTTGCCCTGACGCGCTGCAAGGCGTCGACGACGCCTGCGCGGCGAGCTGCCTCGCCGACCTTCTTGGCGAGACTCGCATCTCCGACGAGCCTGCGTCCGGCGCGGGCACAGACTACCCCGAGAGCCGCCTCGTCAGCCTCCTCGACCAGCTTCACGTCTCCAGCGAGCTTGTTGTGGACTTGGAGTCGGTCGGCTCCACCGACCCGATGCTTGTCGACTCCGACACGGCATCGCTTGACGCCTTCCCCACCGACGTGGTGATCATCGACGACCCTCTCCCTCGAGCCGACAGTGGCAGCAGCGCTGTCACTGAGGTCCTGGTCATCAGCCACGGCGCTGTCTCGGGCGAGAACGCCCACAATGCCCTACAAGCGGCGCTGCACGACTTGTCCGTCCCCATCCCGGCCGACGCCGACGCCGAGACTCTGGAGGCACGCCGCCTCGCCCTCATCGCGGAGGGCCAGAAGATAGCATCCATGAGACACCTCACCGAGGCTCACCAGCGCGAAGTCGACCGCGCCGCCTTTGGTACGTCGCCTCCTGGCGGGCCGAGCCGAGCCGGCCTCGTCAAGAAACGCGGCGCGGCCATCGCCAGCATGCTGGGAGCAGACCGCCCAGTCTACGCCACGCCACTCGAGAACCTGCGTGCCGCTCAGGCGGCCGTAGACGAGCTGAACGGGCTGGGGGCTGATGAGCTCCCCTACATGGCTAGACGCATCCAGCAGCTGATCGACGCGGCCGCAGAACGGCATGAAGCCGGCGCCCGCGCTGAGAGTCCTCCCCCATGCCGAGAACACGCCGCGACATCCCGGACGCCGACTGCAAGCAGCGCCCGCGCAAGGAAAGACAAGGAGCCGGCTGCTAGCCGCAGCCGGACTCGGGTCACCATTGAGCGCGACGCAGAAGGCCGCCCCCGAGCGGAGGAACGACAAGGCAATCCGCCTCCCCCCGCCTCGTGTCACGCATCCGACTCTCGGTGGCCGACTAGGCCATCGTGAAGGAGTCGGCGAGAATGATGCCCGCCACCGGATCGACCGCCTAGCGCGATCCCTGGCGCTAGAAGAAGAAGATGATGTCGGCCCGCCTTGCTTTGGCCCCCGCATCCGCGACGAGCCCTTCCCCAAAGGGTTCTCACTCCCAAGAGACACGCCAAAATACAACGGCTCCGTGAAGCCGGAAGATTGGTTGATCGACAACTCTACCGCAGTCAGCATAGCAAACGGCAATAGGCGCGTTGCCTTGAAGTACGTTCCTCTCATGCTTGAAGGCACGGCAGGCACCTGGCTGAACAGCCTCAAGCCCTACAGCGTCAACAGCTCGCTAGACTTCACGGAAGTCTTCGTCCGCAACTTCACCAGCACATACAAGCGGCCTCCCAAGCCCCGCCAGCTCTCCTTATGCGTCCAAGGGCCCAGCGAATCGACTCGCGACTACCTCACGTGTTGGGCCGAGCTCCGCAACTCCTGCGAGGGGGTGCACGAGGTTCAAGCCATAGAGTACTTCACCACCGGGTGCCGAGAGGGCACCCTCCTCAAGCACCGACTCCTCTGCGACGAGCCGACAACCCTCGACAAGCTGCTGATCATAGCGGACAAGTACGCCACGGCCGACTCCTCGATGAAGACCGAGCTCCGAGTGGACGCCTCTGGAAAGGTGCTCGCTCCGGCTCCCAAGACGCCGGCTGGTGACTCCAACCGACGCCCCTACCAGAACGACCACAAGCGCAAGGCCCTATGCCGCGTTCCACCAGTCGGCAAGTAGCCACCGTCGAAGACGAACAGCCCGAAGAGCGGCCCGTGCCCAAGAAGAAGGGCGGCAGGCCGGCTTGGTAGCCGGCCTTGTCCTACGAGCAAACTCTCGATGCCCCCTGCAAGTTCCACAGCGGCGCGAAGCTGTCCAACCACACGACCCGGAAGTGCCATTGGCTCACGCGGATCTCCAAGGGCGAGGGGCTAGTGCCGCCTCCGCCTCCTGGCCCGCCGCCTCCAGCCCCTCAGCAGCCGGCTGTTCGACCAGCAGTCGGAGCCATTCAGGATGAGTTCCCAGATGAGCACGCCGCCTACGTCGTCTTCACAAGCCAGATTGAAGACAAGGGCAGTCGGCGCCGACAGCACCAAGAAGTCAACGCGGTCGCCTCCAGCAACCCCGAGTTCATGCATTGGTCTGAAAGGCCTATCAGCTGGAGCCGGGCCAATCACCCAGAGGTGATGCCGTCTCCCGGCTCCTACGCATTGGTGTTGGACGCCACCCTCGCGACAGAAAGGTGAGCTGCCCGTTTCTCCCGCGTGCTGATTGATGGTGGAAGCAGCATCAACATACTGTACCGCGACACCATGGAGAAGTTGAACCTCAAGGCGAAGCAGCTCATGCCAAGCCGGACTGTGTTCCATGGCATCGTACCCGGCCTGTCTTGTTCCCCAATCGGCAAGATCAAGATGGATGTTCTCTTCGGAGAGAAGGATCACTTTCACCGAGAAGCGATCTGGTTTGAAGTAGTGGATCTAGAAAGCCCTTACCACGCCTTGCTTGGCCGACCTGCCCTGGCCAAGTTCATGGCTGTGCCCCACTACGCCTACCTCAAGATGAAGAAGCCGAGTTCAAAGGGGATCATCACCGTAGCCGGAGACTACAAGAAGTCCATCGAGTGCGCTGTGGCCAGCAGCCGACTGGCCGAGTCCCTCGTGATTGCTGAAGAGAAGAAGATGCTGGACCGATTCGTGGCCATGGCCGGCAAGCAGCCGACCCTGTCCCCCAACCCCAAGGAATATGATGCTCAAGGCTCCTTCCAGCCGGCCAAGGAGACAAAGAAGATACCTCTGGACCCGGAGAACCCGGAGAGGTTTGCTGTCATTGGTGCAAACCTGGACAGTAAATAGGAAGGCGAGCTCGTCAACTTCCTCCGTGAGAATCGGGACATCTTTGCATGGTCCCCAAAGGACATGCCGGTTGTTCCGAAGGATTTCGCCGAGAACAAGCTACACGTCCGAGCGGACGCGAAACCAGTCAAGCAGCCTCTCCGCCGACTGTCAGAGGAGAAGAGAAGGATCGTAGGAGAAGAGATAGCCCGGCTCCTAGCCGCCGGCTTCATTATGGAGGTGTTTTTTCTAGAGTGGCTTGCCAACTCGGTCTTGGTGTTGAAGAAGAACAATAAATGGCGTATGTGTATAGAGTACACCAGCCTCAACAAAGCCTGCCCCAAAGATCCGTTTGCTCTACCACGGATCGATCAAGTGATAGACTCCACAGCTGGATGCGTGGTGTTGAGTTTCTTGGATGCTTACTCAGGATACCACCAGATCAAGTTGGACCCAGCCGACCGCCTGAAGACCGCCTTCATCACACCATTCGGAGCTTTCTGCTACCTGACTATGACATTCGGCTTGAGAAATGCTGGTGCCACTTTTCAGCGTTGCATGCAGAAATGCCTCCTCAAGCAACTCGGCAGAAATTCCCACGTCTATGTAGACGATATTGTGGTGAAGACGGAGAAGTGCGGCACCCTGCTGGAAGACCTCAGAGAAACATTTGCCAACTTGCGCCGATTCCAGATCAAGCTCAACCCTGAGAAATGCGTGTTCGGAGTACCAGCCGGGCAGCTTCTAGGCTTTTTGGTCTCCGAACGCGGCATTGAGTGCAACCCAGTGAAGATCAAGGCCATAGAGAGAATGGAGATTCCTACCAAGTTGCGAGACGTTCAGAAGTTTACCGGGTGCCTGGCCTCCCTAAACCGCTTTATCAGCCGGCTAGTGGAGAAGGCTCTACCCCTGTACCGACTCATGAAGAAGTCCACCCACTTCGAGTGGAACGACCAAGCAGACCAAGCTTTCCACGAGTTGAAGAAGATGCTGACCACACCACCTGTCCTGGCAGCGCCGACTGAGAAAGAGCCCATGCTCCTTTACATTGCTGCGACTAGCCGAGTGGTCAGTACAGTCATCGTGGTCCAGCGCCCAGAAGAAGGCCGAGCTCAGTTAGTCCAGAGGCCGGTGTATTATTTAAGCGAAGTACTGTCCACCTTGAAGCAAAACTACCCGCATTACCAGAAGATGTGCTATGGAGTGTACTTTGCCGCCAAGAAGCTGAAGCCCTAATTTCAAGAGCATCCCATCACGGTCGTATGCACTGCCCCGCTTGCCGAGATCATAGGCAGCCGGGATGCATCCGGCCGGGTGGCTAAGTGGGCCATTGCGCTGGCTCCTTACACGATCTTCTACCAACCCCGCACCGCCAAGCATTGGCCGACTTCCTTGTCGACTGGGCCGAGACCCAGTACCTACCGCCGGCTCCCGACTCTACTCATTGGCGGATGCACTTTGACAGATCCAAGATGCGCACCGGCTTGGGAGCCGGCATCGTCCTCACCTCTCCCAAGGGCGACAAGCTCAGATACACATTGCAAATCCATTTTGCCGCCTTTAACAATGTGGTTGGGTACGAGGCGCTCATACACGGGCTCCGGCTAGCCAAAGAACTCGGCATACGCCGGATCCTGTGTTATGGCGACTCGGATTTGGTGGTCCAGCAGTCATCTGGCGACTGGGACGCCAAGGATGCAAACATGGCAAGCTATCGATTCCTCGTCCAGCAAATCAGCGGATACTTTGAAGGGTGCGAGTTCCTCCACGTGCCACGGGCCGACAACGAGCAAGCAGATGCCCTGGCACGGATCGGCTCCACCCGACAAGCTATACCAACCGGCGTATCTCTCCAGCGCCTCCTCAAACCGTCTGTCAAGCCGTCTCCAGAATCGGACTCCATCTTCGTACCGCCTGTCCCTGATGCAGTCGGATCCGACTGGGGGAACCCAGCAGGCGGCTCGGGGACTGCCGTAGTCGCACCCGGCTCGAGGACTTCAGAACCCGGCCCGGGGACTGCAGCAGTCGGCCCGGGGACTGCAGCAATCGGCCCGGGGACTGCAACGACACAACAGGCGGTGGCCGACTCCAACTCTTCACCACCCAACCCACCCACCCGGGTCACAGTAGCCATACTGACAATAGAAGAAGTCACAGCTCCATCATGGGCCCAGCCCATCCTCAACTTCCTAGTAAACAGAGAGCTACCGACTGATGAGATCTCGGCAAGACTAGTGCAACGCCGAGCCGGAGCATACACAATAATAAACAGAGAACTTGTGAAGCGTAGCGTCACTGGAGTCTTCCAGTGCTACGTCGAGCCAGAGAAGGGCATAGCAATCCTCAAGGATATCCATCAAGGCGAATGCGGCCACCACGCGGCCTCAAGATCACTTGTCGCCAAAGCTTTCCGCCATGGTTTCTTCTGGCCGACTGCTTTGGAAGACACCAAGGAATTAGTCAAATGCAGCAAAGGATGCCAAGTCTTCAGCTCCAAGCAACACCTGCCAGCTTCTGCACTCAAGACCATCCCCCTCACCTGGCCCTTTGTCGTTTGGGGGCTGGACATGGTGGGCCCATTCAAGACAGCCCGCGGCGGCATGACACATCTGCTTGTCGCCGTGGACAAATTCACCAAGTGGATTGAAGCGAAGCCAATCAAGAAGCTGAACGGGCCGACTGCCGTGACATTCATCGCAGACATCACCACTCGGTATGGTATACCACACAGCATCATCACCGACAACGGCACGAATTTTGCCAAGGGAGTGAAGGAAATATGCCCTAGAGGCAATAATAAAGTATTATATATTTCCTTATATCATGATAAATGTTTATTATTCATGTTAGAATTGTATTAACCGGAAACATAATACATGTGTGAATACATAGACAAACAGAGTGTCACTAGTATGCCTCTACTTGACTAGCTCGTTAATCAAAGATGGTTATGTTTCCTAGCCATAGACATGAGTTGTCATTTGATTAACGGGATCACCTCATTAGGAGAATGACGTGATTGACATGACCCATTACGTTAGCTTAGCACCTGATCGTTTAGTATGTTGCTATTGCTTTCTTTATGACTTATACATGTTCCTATGACTATGAGATTATGCAACTCCCGTTTACCGGAGGAACACTTTGTGTGCTACCAAACGTCACAACGTAACTGGGTGATTATAAAGGTGCTCTACAGGTGTCTCCAAAGGTACTTGTTGGGTTGGCGTATTTCGAGATTAGGATTTGTCACTCCGATTGTCGGAGAGGTATCTCTGGGCCCACTCGGTAATGCACATCACTATAAGCCTTGCAAGCATTGTGACTAATGAGTTAGTTGCGGGATGATGTATTACGGAACGAGTAAAGAGACTTGCCGGTAACGAGATTGAACTAGGTATCGAGATACCGACGATCGAATCTCGGGCAAGTAACATACCGATGACAAAGGGAACAACGTATGTTGTTATGCGGTCTGACCGATAAAGATCTTCGTAGAATATGTGGGAGCCAATATGGGCATCCAGGTCCCGCTATTGGTTATTGACCGGAGAGGTGTCTCGGTCATGTCTACATAGTTCTCGAACCCAAAGGGTCCGCACGCTTAAAGTTACGATGACATTTATATTATGAGTTTATGTGATTTGATGTACCGAAGGTTGTTCGGAGTCCCGGATGTGATCACGGACATGACGAGGAGTCTCAAAATGGTCGAGACGTAAAGATTGATATATTGGACGACTAGATTCGGACACCGGAAGTGTTCCGGAGAAGTTTCGGATTTAACCGGAGTGCCGGAGGGTTACCGGAACCCCCCGGGGAAGTATTGGGCCTTGGTGGGCCTTGAGGGGATAAAGAGGGCAGCAGCCAGGAGGTGGCGCGCCCCCTCCCAAGGGGAGTCCTAGTTGGACTAGGAGAGGGGGGCGCAGCCCCCTTTCCCTCTCCCTCTCCCTCTCTTTCCTTCCCCCCTTCTTTCCTAGTAGGACTAGGAAAGGGGAGTCCTACTCCTACTAGGAGGAGGACTCCCCCTCTCTCCTTGGCGCGCCTAGGGAAGCCGGCCTCCCCCTTGCTCCTTTATATACGGGGGCGGGGGGCACCTAAGAACACACTTTGATATACGATATTTTAGCCGTGTGCGGTGCCCGCCTCCACCAAATTACACCTCGATAATACCATCGCGGAGCTTAGGCGAAGCCCTGCGTCGGTGGAACATCATCATCGTCACCACGCCGTCGTGCTGACGAAACTCTCCCTCAACACTCGGCTGGATCGGAGTTCGAGGGACGTCATCGAGCTGAACGTGTGTAGAACTTCGGAGGTGCCGTACGTTCGGTACTTGATCGGTCGGGTCGTGAAGACGTACGACTACATCAACCGCATTGTGATAACGCTTCTGCTGTCGGTCTACGAGGGTACGTGGACAACACTCTCCCCTCTCGTTGCTATGCATCACCATGATCTTGCGTGTGCGTAGGAATTTTTTTGAAATTACTACGTTCCCCACAGGGAGCACTGGCACGTTTCTGCGCGACACAGGGCATCCGACTGGACTTAGCGTCCGTTGCCCACCCGCAGTCAAATGGCCAGGTCGAGCGAGCAAACGGCCTCATCCTCTCCGGCATCAAGCCCCGACTGGTCGTACCACTGGAGCGTTCGGCCGGCTGCTGGCTCGATGAGCTGCCGGCTGTCCTCTGGAGTCTGCGTACTACCCCAAACAAGTCAACTGGCTTTACTCCTTTCTTCCTTGTATATGGTGCCGAGGCTATCATCCCAACAGACATCGAGTTCGACTCGCCTCGGGTCACCATGTACACGGAGGCGGAGGCCAAGGAAGCGCGAGAAGACGGTGTCGACCTGCTGGAAGAAGGCCGGCTGTTAGCACTCAGCCGGTCCCCCATCTACCAGCAGGGTTTGCGCCGTTACCACAACCGGAAGGTCAAGCCAAGATCCTTCTAAGAAGGCGATCTTGTGCTCCGGCTGATCCAGCGAACAGCCGGCCAGCACAAGCTCTCGGCCCCTTGGGAAGGCCCTTTCGTCATCAGCAAGGCCCTAGGCAACGACTCCTACTACCTGATCGACGCACAGAAGCCGAGGGCACGCAAGAGGGATGATTCCGGCAAAGAGTCGGAACGACCATGGAACGCCAATCTCCTGAGAAGATTTTACAGTTAAAAGCAGTATGTATCACGCCACCTTTTTGTATTAAGTACAAGACAACGGGCCCCCCGAGGCGCACTCGGGGACTACCCTCCGTTATCTATGAATGACGAGTGTCATACCCATGAATGTACTATTACATTTGATTCTCTACCTGGCACCGGGTTCGACTAGTCGGCCCGGGGACTGGCCGCCTGTCACGACCGGATTTTCGGGATATTAATTTCCCAGAAAACAGCCTTTGTGCTCACCATCCCCAGGATTACTGTTAGCTGATGAGGCACCAACTTGATACAAGAATTCCAAGCAAGGTACAAAATATGTAGTAGAAGACCATTGTGGCCTAGGAGTACAACACTTGGTTTCTACTGGTTGATGGCGGAACCGGTATGTGGTTCATCTGCGTCTATGGGACTCCATTTCCCACAAGAACAGCTGACCAGGATAACTCATATCTTCGCGAGGCTGCTATCGTCAACACGCAAGTTCCGGGGCTGTCGTCGCAATGCTGTCACCATGCGCGAAATCTGGCCAAGACAATAGCCAGGGACAAGCCAGTGAGTACGTTTGAATGTACTCGCAAACATTAAGAACACGGGTAAATACATAACAAGAGGTAATCATACTCCGAAATATTTTATGACCAAAATGTCTGTCCTGAAATGAACGAAAATCCGAGATGCACGCATGCAGGTGGAATATGAACATGTAATACGGGAGTAAAAATAGAATGCACTGACCGAGTGTATGAAATGACTCCTCGAAAGGTTGCAATTAAATTAACAATGCCGCAGTCGGGCGTCTGAGCGACACCACATAAAGGGCTTATAAAGGATAAATAAATAACATACATGCCGCAGCCGGGCGTCTGAGCGACACCACAGAGAGGGCTTATAAGGGATAAATAAATAACAAACATGCCGCAGTCGGGCGTTTGAGCGACGCCACATAAAGGGCTTATATAAGAATAATCACAGTGAGGAGCCAGGAGGTAGGACCTTCCCAAGGGTACTTAATAATGCAAATAAAGGAACTGGTTAGTCCACAATAATAATAATCATAATCCTCATATGACAAAGGTCATAAACAAAGTCCTGGTATATCCGTTTCTCCATCCGAAGACCGTCATTGTGCTCTAGTTTAACCGTGTCTCCATCCGAATACAGTTACTATGATCTAGTTTAACCGTGTCTCCATCCGAATACCGTTACTATGATCTATCTCAGACTGAAGTCCTTACTCATGAACATGGCTATCTGAATGGATATATCCTCTGCAGAGGGTGTACTATTTTCCCACGAGTAACGGATTTACTTAGCCCATCGGGACTAATTCCGTCTATGGCCTTTTAATTGAAAACACGCCTGACCTGCACACACCAGCTTAACTTACCGGTGTCTGGAATCACCCACGACACCCGTCAAGCAAAACTCTAAGTGGGGAGGCTACAACCTCGACGTAGCATGGGATCAAATTTATATTCGCGCGCTCTAAGGGGTGCCCCCCTCTCGGTCCCAACCGGAAACACCCATGCCCCCGGACCAGGTGGCATGCCTACCGGATGCACCCGGTATCTTCCACCATGGCCTCTCTGTACGGTGTGTGCTTTGGTAAGGGGTTGACAACTTATTGAACCATACCCTACCCGTGGCAGGGACAAGTGGTACCACGAGACAAGTAGGGAAAGTCACTGAACGAGACTCGACTTACGACCGACTCAGGTGGTCCAAGTATTCCCTGAATGATAGCATAACCAAAATATTTCCATTAACAGACAGAGTCACTGCTCATCAAAACTCATCATGCCATACCGGACACACTTGTTCCGACGAGGAACTAGGGACAGGCTCGTGTCTACCCAAGACCACGACTCTCCCGGCTTCCAGCCGGTATGCATGAAAAGCTTGCGAGAATGATCACTATCGCCAGCATCACCATTTCTAACAGTAAAGCATCTCCAAAAAGAATGCACTCATGCGTGTGACTTTACCGTTACATAAAAAATAATGTATGCTCCAAATCGCGTGGTGTTGTAACCGTATCAAACACCACACAAAAACATCATGCCAGAGTTTAGAAATGCTTGCCTTCAAGAGTGTGCAAGGGGAGCACTTTTTTTGAAAGTTTCTCTTCTCTCCATTTCCTATTTTGAAAAATATTCAAATAACAAATATTTCAAACACAGTACAAAAAGTTGTCTCAGATATTTTTGAAATAAATCTTAAAATAAACTAGATAAAATTTGAGAGAGGTAGGAAAAAGAATCAACTCATTTGGAGTTTTATTTTAAAAGATATAGCTGGTCAAAGTCTGGTCAAATCTCTGTTTTTAATAAAAACCAGAAAAAGAAAACGTTCGGGAGAGAATACGCTTTCGCAGCAGAGGAAGCGTACTCAGGATTTCTGCGCCTTCACTTAACCAGAGTGGACGGCACGCGGGTCACTGACAGTGGGTCCAGGGGGCCCACTGGTCAGGTTTGACTAGTCCTCTCCTCCCTCCTCTTCCTCTGCCCGAACGGAGCGAGGCTCCGGCGATCGCCGTCGACGAATGGCGGCTCCCCACGGGCATCCGAGGGCGGGGATGGACCGGCCAGACCGGGGTGGTCCTCTAGGTGGTCGCTGGGTCGACGGGGGCGGGAGGAGTCGCCGGCGGCGAGCTCCGCGGCGGAGAGGGCTACGGGAGGGAAGTGAGGTTTGGGCTCCGGTTGTCTCCGATCGAGGCTGATGCGCTGGGCAGCTCCGCAAGATCAAGGGGAAGCGATTGGTGGCGTTGGATGGGCGGGGGAGTGGCTGGTTGCGACGAATGGCACCGGAAGGCAGTGGCGGCCGAACCGGCCGGAGGTGGGGAAGATGGTCTCTCCCGGCCAATCCCGGGCTAGGGGAGCACTAGGGGGAAAGCCTGAGGTCACCTGAGTGCTCGGAGGGGCTCGGGGCCTCCTTAAATAGGCGCTCGAGGCTGGATCGCGGCGGCTGTGGATAAGAACGCCGGCGACCGCGATGCTGTAGCTGCAGGGCGACGTGGCGGCGACGAGCGTGTGCCGACGGGCTTCGCGATAAGCTCGAGCTGTTCATAGGGGCAGCTGGCGCGCTGGTGTGGTTTGGGCGGCGCCGTCCATGGCAGAGGCTCGCTGCCGACACCGGCGTGCCACCAAAAGCTCTGCCAGCGGCGCTGTAGGGTGCCAGGGGTGGCGTGGGGAGTGGGCGAGCGTAGCGCATGGTTCAGCAGGCGAGCAGGGTCCAGGGACGGGACGCGACGAGGGCGGCAGTGCGACGCGGCGGCTCAGTGCGCGCGCGTGCAAAACGTGCGCTCTGGGCGCGCCCAGAGCACGCACGGGACATGCTCGACGAAATGCCAGGGCAGCCTAGAGTGCGAGAGTGAGGCTGGCAATTAACAGGACTAGGGTAGGGATGGCTAGCAGCTTAGTGGACAAGGTTGCTGGGTCAGTGGAACAAGATCATAGTGCAAACTAGGAAACATGCCCAAAACTGGCTGTGCACACCAAGTGTTTGACAAAATGCCAAGTGCATTTAGGCAACTCTTGGAGTGGCCAAAATCTCCAGATCAGGGTTTCCCTGGATGTAGGTGATGATGGCAAGATCACTTGGGCAAAACCAGAAACTTGCTAGTGCAAGTTTTGCAAAACTACAGTTTTGGACAGAGAGAAGAAGATCTCTTTGCATGCACTTAAGATCCTCCAATTGGTCCATTCTCCTGGACTTGAGGGTTTGGCAGGGAGGGCCACAAGCAGGAAAAAGCTCAGGGTCACTAGAGCAAAATAAAATAGGGTTGCAGTACAAATCACCAAACTGGACCAAAATGAAAAAGAGGTTGATCCACTCAAATTTTTCAAAGATCATCACTGGATTTTTGCATGAAGTTGAATTGTATGCATCTACTGACATCTCCAAACACTTGGAAGAATTTTAAAAGAAATATTTAAATAGGTTGTAGTGCAAAGGTACCCACTGGACCGGATTTGCAAAGTTGATGTAGAGCTCAAAATCTTCAATAACCAAAAGATATTTTTGTATAAAAGTGATGTGGAAACATCACATGACATCCCCAAATTTTGGTGGGAATTTTAAATGCATCTGTCAAATGGTTGCAGTGCAAAACAGGCTCCAATTTCATGAAAAATCATTTTAAAAGAATAAAGCTCAGGGAAAGGCAAATCTTGCAATTAAATCCACTGAATAAGAATTGTTTTATAGAGAGAGCATGCAAGTCCAACAATATTTTTGGAAAGTTTTCACTTGAAGTAAAAACCCATAATATCAAAAGGGGAAAAATCAAGACAAATGGAAAAGTTTTATTTCCTGGCAAAATTTTAATCAATAAAACAAGGTAAAAAATTTGGGGTGTCACAACACTACCCCCCTTAAGAAAAATCTCGTCCTCGAGATTTGTTAAAAGCAGTTTTGAACAAACATTGCTCTTACTAAAAGAAATCATTCAACTGTGCAAAAACAAAGCGGCTACAGTGGGAGGGCAATAAGTGGTGTAAAACCACAGTGTGGTAGACTGGCGTTGTGTGGAAGAATCCAAGGTCGGGGAAAAACGAGATATTTCTATGCGGATACAGTAATTTAGAATAAATTCTAAATTACTAAAATACGCTGGTCGCACCCGAGAGCACAGTGCTCTCTCTGGCTCGCAGGTGGACCCGGGGCCTACTGTCAGCCTCTTCTTCTACCTCTGGCTCTCTTCTCTCTCACGTGCTCTCCCGCGCCTCCTCCACCGGCGACGCCTAGCGCGTAGGGCACCTAGGCCGTACTGCGGTAGTGCGCGGCGTGCTAGCTGCCGGTGCAGCGTGCACTCACCTCGCGGGCCAGTGCATTGTCGGCACTGCTCGCGGACTCGCCCCCGAACACCGGCGGTCGAGCGACGAGTGGTGCTGGTGGACCTTGCCCACCGTACACCGATCCCGAGCTATAAAATGATCGCGGTGCTCCTCTCTTCTTCCTCACACCTGGCCTTGCTTCTACTCTGCCTTCCTTCTCCTCCATTGCTGTTAGCAGGAGCTCGAGACGGGGCTCTAATGGCGGAGGCGATGCCGGACTGGTACGTGGTCCTGATGTGTGGAGGCTTGGCGGTGCTGCTGGGGCTCTTCGTGCTCCTGTGCGCGATGATCCTGGATGATCGTCGTGATGCTGCCGCTCGAGTGTTAGCTCTTCGCGGTGGCAGCGATCATGAGGATTAGGTGCGGCATCGAGTGCTAACTGCTGTCGGTGTGCTGGGGCAACTCGCGCCCGAATGATCACTCACAAATCTCTCTTACTGAGACTGTGGTGTCCTCGGGTGTGATCAATTAGGTGCAAAGTGTGTACGAGGATTTGTAATGAGCGCACGAGGTCGAGTGGTTGTGGTCGTGAGTCTGCTGTTACGGTGCTGCGCGAATAAAAATCTATGTCGTGAAGACATATACGCTGCAGCAACTCGGGGGAAGAAATCTCGTCACGAAAATCTATCGAGAGAGAAAATAAAATCAGTTAAAACCAAAATAACAGCAGTAAAACTGCTCACATAGATGAAACCAAAAATCGGATCTGTCGCACAAATTTTGGGTACCACGCATAGGTTACAACACGTAAATAAAAACTGGAATAATAAATACAGCGGTGACGTTTACAAAGAAAACGGCAAAAGGACAGGGTCCTGAGAAAACGCCTCTGGCACTGGGGCACACTCCTCTTCTATCGGGGGAAGTGGGTTGACCAGTCGATGAATGCGCCTCTCCTGGTCAGGCCTCAGTGGTCTGCCAATAGCGATCCGAGGATTTAAATCAGCGAGGCTCTGGAGATAACCCATCACCCGCTGAGTCAAACGCTCCTGAGCGATAATGTACTGAGCAAGGTTGGCCGGTACTGGATCTCTCTCAATTCGTCCACCGGGAAAAGATGCAACTTCTCCGGGTGCTGCACGACTCGGAAAATAATAATATCCTCGTTCGCTGGCATAGGGTACCGCGAATCGGAGACGAGCGAGCGCCTCGCACGCAGCAGCTTCTATGGCCATATGCGGAGTCGGCATGGATTTCCCCACGAAGGAAACTTCCGTTGGGTCTTGGTTTGGGTATGCGGGAGGGATGTGCACTACTGCCCAATATTTCAAGGTGGAAGGGGTGATCCTCGATTTGAGCAACTCGTACTGGGGTGGATGGGTGGCACTCATGGTATTGCAGGTAAAGTCCCACAATAATTTAACAAAACTACCCGGGGTTGCGTCTGGGGTTCTCAGGTAAATACTGGGGGTCGGCATGGCAAGGAAAAGGCTGTGAGAGTAGTGCACAAGGTGAGGGGTACTTGGCAAGGTCACGAGGTGGCCTTTTATAGCATTGGGGCTGGGTTATCTATCGGGGTGAAGGGTAACTGGTTGTCGATCCTGTGCTTGGGTCAAAGCCACAGATATACATATCACATAAATGTGACGCATTACTGTGGGAGCCGTCGGGGTTGGTCCTGGTAGCTGCGCCCGAAATCTAAAAATGCAACTGTACGCCAACGTACATATGCATAGCTGCTACTCCAAAAACAGGGGCGTTCAAGCAGATAGCATTAATTAAAAGCGATACAAGGTCACTCTGTTACAAAGCGTAGGAAAACTAAGGCTCGCTACAACTCGAGCGACTTAGTCTACTTCGTTAATGTCTAAGTGGGTTGGCCTGGCGGATGCCGAGGTTTCTCCACGGGTTTCTCCGTCAGGATTAGCTGGCTGAGGTTGAGGGGCTGCAGGGTCGGGGTAGTGGTGATGACCATCACGGGGGTTGCTGGCCACAGTCCCGTTGGAATGGGTTCCCAAAAGGCGACGAAGCGCTTCTGGGGACACCAAAGCACTCTGGTTGATGGCTGGGGCAGATCTCAAGGGATCGATCGGGTGTCCGAACAGCACGACTGGGTTGTCGGCGTCGGGCTCCACTTCTCTTCTCGCCGGGGCTCGGCGAACCAGTTCTCCACGAGCTGCGATCAGATCAAGGGTGACCTGATCGAACAGTTGCTCTAGTGCGCTTACATAGCGCACCAGATGCAATAGTGCGGGATCTGTCTCGTGATCTCCGTTGGCAACCTGGGGCGGCCTACCATACCCGTCACGACTGGGGTAGTAGTAGAACGAGCGCCAGTTAACTCTAGGCGACAAGTGCCGGAGTTGAACTATGACTTCGCGGGCTGCCAGTTGGATGGCTTGTGGCTCAAAGGAAGTTGTCCTTCCAGTGAACCTGTAGGGGCGTTCTGGCGACAGACCCCTACCATAGATGTGCATAGTGGCCCAGTACTGACGGCTCTCACCGTACATGGGTCCTTGGTACACAACATATTCAGGGGGCTCTTCTAATGCATAGGCACGGCGGGTGAGGTTTGCGAGCACGGTCACAAAACCTCCAAGGTTGGTTGCTGTGGTCTCATTGTGAACAATGGGGCCAGGCATCGTGGCTTGGTTTTGGAAAAGGGGCTGTGCTGTGCTGGGTTGAGGCTAGCGCGCCCCTTTTATAGGAAAAGGGGACGGAGTCTGCCTTCGCACGCTTGCGAATGAGACGGGTTGGGTGTCGGTCACTGGCGCGTGATCGACGGGCTAGGCTGATAGGTTGGGCACCGTCCGCCGAAAAGGCGTCGGGTCACTGTGGGGCTATCTTACGCGGGAAGCTTGGCCGGGATTAGGTTAAGGTCTGGTGGTTTGGTTAACCTAGGTTTATTGACCTGGCTAAGATAGGATTAGCCAATGGTCAGCCTGGCTCTGATACCAAGTCTGTCACGACCGGATTTTCGGGATATTAATTTCCCAGAAAACGGCCTTTGTGCTCACCAGTCCCAGGATTACTGTTAGCTGATGAGGCACCAACTTGATACAAGAATTCCAAGCAAGGTACAAAATATGTAGTACAAGACCATTGTGGCCTAGGAGTACAACACTTGGTTTCTACTGGTTGATGGCGGAAGCGGTATGTGGTTCATCTGCGTCTATGGGACTCCATTTCCCACAAGAACAGCTGACCAGGATAACTCCTATCTTCGCGAGGCTGCTATCGTCAACACGCAGGTTCCGGGGCTGTCGTCGCAATGCTGTCACCATGCGCGAAATCTGGCCAAGACAATAGCCAGGGACAAGCCAGTGAGTACGTTTGAATGTACTCGCAAACATTAAGAACACGGGTAAATACACAACAAGAGGTAATCATACTCCGAAATATTTTATGACCAAAACGTCTGTCCCGAAATGAACGAAAATCCGAGATGCATGCATGCAGGTGGAATATGAACATGTAATACGGGAGTAAAAATAGAATGCACTGACCGAGTGTCTGAAATGACTCCTCGAAAGGTTGCAATTAAATTAACAATGCCGCAGTCGGGCGTCTGAGCGACACCACATAAAGGGCTTATAAAGGATAAATAAATAACATACATGCCGCAGCCGGCCGTCTGAGCGACACCACAGAGAGGGCTTATAAGGGATAAATAAATAACAAACATGCCGCAGTCGGGCGTCTGAGCGACGCCACATAAAGGGCTTATATAAGAATAATCACAGTGAGCATCCAGGAGGTAGGACCGTCCCAAGGGTACTTAATAATGCAAATAAAGGAACTGGTTAGTCCACAATAATAATAATCATAATCCTCATATGACAGAGGTCATAAACAAAGTCCTAGTATATCCGTTTCTCCATCCGAAGACCGTCATTGTGCTCTAGTTTAACCGTGTCTCCATCCGAATACCGTTACTATGATCTAGTTTAACCGTGTCTCCATCCGAATACCGTTACTATGATCTATCTCAGACTGAAGTCCTTACTCATGAACATGGCTATCTGAATGGATATATCCTCTGCAGAGGGTGTACTACTTTCCCACGAGTAACGGATTTACTTAGCCCATCGGGACTAATTCCATCTACAGCCTTTTAATTGAAAACACGCCTGACCTGCACACACCAGCTTAACTTACCAGTGTCTGGAATCACCCACGACACCCGTCAAGCAAAACTCTAAGTGGGGAGGCTACAACCTCGACGTATCATGGGATCAAATTTATATTCGCGCGCTCTAAGGGGTGCCCCCCTCTCGGTCCCAACCGGAAACACCCATGCCCCCGGACCAGGTGGCATGCCTACCGGATGCACCCGGTATCTTCCACCATGGCCTCTCTGTACGGTGTGTGCTTTGGTAAGGGGTTGACAACTTACTGAACCATACCCTACCCGTGGCAGGGACAAGTGGTAGCACGAGACAAGTAGGGAAAGTCACTGAACGAGACTCGACTTACGACCGACTCAGGTGGTCCAAGTATTCCCCGAATGATAGCATAACCAAAATATTTCCATTAATAGACAGAGTCACTGCTCATCAAAACTCATCATGCCATACCGGACACACTTGTTCCGACGAGGAACTAGGGACAAGCTCATGTCTACCCAAGACCACGACTCTCCCGGCTTCCTGCCGGTATGCACGAAAAGCTTGCGAGAATGATCACTATCGCCAGCATCACCATTTCTAACAGTAAAGCATCTCCAAAAAGAATGCACTCATGCGTGTGACTTTACCGTTACATAAAAATAATGTATGCTCCAAATCGCGTGGTGTTGTAACCGTATCAAACACCACACAAAAACATCATGCCAGAGTTCAGAAATGCTTGCCTTCAAGAGTGTGCAAGGGGAGCACTTTTTTTGAAAGTTTATCTTCTCTCCATTTCCTATTTTGAAAAATATTCAAATAACAAATATTTCAAACACAGTACAAAAAAGTTGTCTCAAATATTTTTGAAATAAATCTTAAAATAAACTAGATGAAATTTGAGAGAGGTAGGAAAAAGAATCAACTCATTTGGATTTTTATTTTAAAAGATATAGCTGGTCAAAGTCTGGTCAAATCTCTGTTTTTAATAAAACCAGAAAAAGAAAACGTTCGGGAGAGAATACGCTTTCGCAGCAGAGGAAACGTACTCAGGATTTCTGCGCCTTCACTTAACCAGAGTGGACGGCGCGGGTCACTGACAGTGGGTCCAGGGGGCCCACTGGTCAGGTTTGACTAGTCCTCTCCTCCCTCCTCTTCCTCTGCCCGAACGGAGCGAGGCTCCGGCGATCGCCGTCGACGAACGGCGGCTCCCCACGGGCATCCGAGGGCGGGGATGGACTGGCCAGACCGGGGCGGTCCTCTAGGTGGTCGCTGGGTCAACGGGGGTGGGAGGAGTCGCCGGCGGCGAGCTCCGCGGCGGAGAGGGCTACGGGAGGGAAGTGAGGTTTGTGTTGGGAATCGTAGCATAATTTAAAAAATTTCTATGCTCACCAAGATGCATCTATGGAGTCTATTAGCAACGAGGGGAAAGGAGTGCATCTACATACCCTTGTAGATCGCGAGCGGAAGCGTTCCAATGAACGTGGATGACGGAGTCGTACTCGCCGTGATCCAAATCACCGATGACCGAGTGCCGAACGGACGGCACCTCCGCGTTCAACACACGTACGGTGCAGCGACGTCTCCTCTTTCTTGATCCAGCAAGGGGGAAGGAGAGGTTGATGGAGATCCAGCAG
The DNA here is from genome assembly GCF_002575655.3 of Aegilops tauschii subsp. strangulata. Classification (NCBI taxonomy): domain Eukaryota; kingdom Viridiplantae; phylum Streptophyta; class Magnoliopsida; order Poales; family Poaceae; genus Aegilops; species Aegilops tauschii. The sequence continues at coordinate 510,513,892 of NC_053037.3, forward strand.
CACGACGGCATGGTGGTGGATGTAGCGGGTCTCGGCAGGGCTTTGCCAAGCTTCTGCGAGAGAGAGAGGTGTTGCAGGGGAGGAGGGAGGCGCCCAAGGCTGTGTGTTGCTGCCCTCCCTCCCCCCCCCCTTTATATAGGCCCCCTGGGGGGGGCGCTGGCCCAGGGAGATGGGATCTCCAAGGGGGGGCGCCGGCCAAAGGGGGGGAAGGGGTGCCTTGCCCCCCAAGGCAAGGGGGAAGCTCCCCCCCCTAGGGTTCCCAACCCTAGGCGCATGGGGGGAGGCCCAAGGGGGGCGCCCCAGCCCACTAAGGGCTGGTTCCCTTCCACTTTCAGCCCACGGGGCCCTCCGGGATAGGTGGCCCCACCCGGTGGACCCCCGGAACCCTTCCGGTGGTCCCGGTACAATACCGGTAACCCCCGAAACTTTCCCGGTGGCCGAAACTGGACTTCCTATATATAATTCTTCACCTCCGGACCATTCCGGAACCTCTCGTGACGTCCGGGATCTCATCCGGGACTCTGAACAACTTTCGGGTTTCCGCATACATATATCTCTACAACCCTAGCGTCACCGAACCTTAAGTGTGTAGACCCTACGGGTTCGGGAGACATGCAGACATGACCGAGACGCCTCTCCGGTCAATAACCAACAGCGGGATCTGGATACCCATGTTGGCTCCCACATGTTCCACGATGATCTCATCGGATGAACCACGGTGTCGAGGATTTAATCAATCCGTATGCAATTCCCTTTGTCAATCGGTATGTTACTTGCCCGAGATTCGATCGTCGGTATCCCAATACCTTGTTCAATCTCGTTACCGGCAAGTCTCTTTACTCGTACCGCAATGCATGATCCCGTGACTAACGCCTTAGTCACATTGAGCTCATTATGATGATGCATTACCGAGTGGGCCCAGAGATACCTCTCTGTCACACGGAGTGACAAATCCCAGTCTCGATCCGTGCCAACCCAACAGACACTTTCGGAGATACCCGTAGTGCACCTTTATAGTCACCCAGTTACGTTGTGACGTTTGGCACACCCAAAGCACTCCTACGGTATCCGGGAGTTGCACGATCTCATGGTCTAAGGAAAAGATACTTGACACTAGAAAAGCTCTAGCAAACGAAACTACACGACCTTTTATGCTATGCTTAGGATTGGGTCTTGTCCATCACATCATTCTCCTAATGATGTGATCCCTTTATCAATGACATCCAATGTCCATAGTCAGGAAACCAGGACTATCTGTTGATCAACGAGCTAGTCAACTAGAGGCTTACTAGGGACACTTTGTGGTCTATGTATTCACACATGTATTACGATTTCCGGACAATACAATTATAGCATGAACAATAGACAATTACCATGAACAAAGAAATATAATAATAACCATTTATTATTGCCTCTAGGGCATATTTCCAACAGTCTCCCACTTGCACTAGAGTCAATAATCTAGTTACATAGTGATGAATCAAACACCCATTGCGTCCTGGTGTTGATCATGTTTTGCCCTAGGGAGAGGTTTAGTCAACGGATCTGCTACATTCAGGTCCGTATGTACTTTACAAATATCTATGTCTCCATTTTGAACACTTTCACGAATGGAGTTGAAGCGACGCTTGATATGCCTGGTCTTCCTGTGAAACCTGGGCTCCTTCGCAAGGGCAATAGCTCCAGTGTTGTCACAGAAGAGAGTCATCGGGCCCGACGCATTGGGAATCACCCCTACGTCGGTAATGAACTCCTTCATCCAGACTGCTTCCTGTGCTGCCTCTGAGGCTGCCATGTACTCCGATTCACATGTAGATCCCGCCACGACGCTTTGCTTGCAACTGCACCAGCTTACTGCTCCTCCATTCAAAATATACACGTATCCGGTTTGTGACTTCGAGTCATCTAGATCTGTGTCGAAGCTAGCGTCGACGTAACCCTTTACGACGAGCTCTTCGTCACCTCCATAAACGAGAAACATATCCTTAGTCCTCTTCAGGTACTTCAGGATATTCTTGACCGCTGTCCAGTGTTCCTTGCCGGGATTACTTTGGTACCTTCCTACCAAACTTACGGCAAGGTTTACATCAGGTCTGGTACACAGCATGGCATACATAATAGACACTATGGCCGAGGCATAGGGGATGACACTCATCTCTTCTATATCTTCTGTCGTGGTCGGGCATTGAGCCGTGCTCAATTGCACACCTTGCAATACAGGCAAGAACCCCTTCTTGGACTGATCCATATTGAACTTCTTCAATATCTTGTCAAGGTATGTACTTTGTGAAAGACCAATGAGGCGTCTTGATCTATCTCTATAGATCTTGATGCCTAATATATAAGCAGCTTCTCCAAGGTCCTTCATTGAAAAACACTTATTCAAATAGGCCTTATACTTTCCAAGAATTCTATATCATTTCCCATCAATAGTATGTCATCCACATATAATATGAGAAATGCTACAGAGCTCCCACTCACTTTCTTGTAAACACAGGCTTCTCCATAAGTCTGTGTAAACCCAAACGCTTTGATCATCTCATCAAAGCGAATGTTCCAACTCCGAGATGCTTGCACCAGCCCATAGATTGAGCGCTGGAGCTTGCATACTTTGTTAGCATTCTTAGGATCGACAAAACCTTCCGGCTGCATCATATACAACTCTTCCTTAAGGAAACCGTTAAGGAATGCCGTTTTGACGTCCATCTGCCATATCTCATAATCATAGTATGCGGCAATTGCTAACGTGATTCGGACGGACTTCAGCTTCGCTACGGGTGAGAAAGTCTCATCGTAGTCAACCCCTTGAACTTGTCGATAACCCTTAGCGACAAGTCGAGCTTTGTAGATGGTCACATTACCATCTGCGTCCGTCTTCTTCTTAAAGATCCATTTGTTTTCTATGGCTCGCCGCTCATCGGGCAAGTCAGTCAAAGTCCATACTTTGTTTTCATACATGGATCCTATCTCGGATTTCATGGCTTCTAGCCATTTGTCGGAATCCGGGCCCGCCATCGCTTCTTCATAGTTCGAAGGTTCACCGTTGTCTAACAACATGATTTCCAGGACAGGGTTACCGTACCACTCTGGTGCGGAACGTGTCCTTGTGGACCTATGAAGTTCGGTAACTTGATCCGAAGCTTCATGGTCATCATCATTAACTTCCTCCCCAGTCGGTGTAGGCACCACAGGAACATTTTCCCGCGCTGCGCTACTTTCCGGTTCGGAAGGGGTGACTATCACCTCATCAAGTTCCACTTTCCTCCCACTTAATTCTTTCAAGAGAAACTCCTTCTCTAGAAAGGACCCGTTCTTGGCAACGAAGATCTTGCCCTCGGATCTGAGGTAGAAGGTATACCCAATAGTTTCCTTAGGGTATCCTATGAAGACGCATTTTTCCGACTTGGGTTCGAGCTTTTCAGGTTGAAGTTTCTTGACATAAGCATCGCATCCCCAAACTTTTAGAAACGACAGCTTAGGTTTCTTCCCAAACCATAATTCATACGGTGTCGTCTCAACGGATTTAGACGGTGCCCTATTTAAAGTGAATGCGGCAGTCACTAAAGCATAACCCCAAAATGAGAGCGGTAAATCGGTAAGAGACATCATAGATCGCACCATATCCAATAGAGTGCGATTACGACGTTCGGACACACCATTTCTCTGAGGTGTTCCAGGCGGCGTGAGTTGTGAAACTATTCCACATTTCCTTAAGTGTGCACCAAACTCGTGACTTAAATATTCTCCACCACGATCTGATCGTAAGAATTTTATTCTCCTGTCACGTTGATTCTCAACCTCACTCTGAGATTCCTTAAACTTTTCAAAGGTTTCAGACTTGTGTTTCATTAGGTAGACATACCCATATCTACTTAAATCATCAGTGAGAGTGAGAACATAACGATATCCTCCGCGAGCCTCAACACTCATTGGACCGCACACATCGGTATGTATGATTTCCAATAAGTTGGTTGCTCGCTCCATTGTTCCGGAGAACGGAGTCTTGGTCATCTTACCCATGAGGCATGGTTCGCACGTGTCAAATGATTCGTAATCAAGAGACTCCAAAAGTCCATCTGCATGGAGCTTCTTCATGCGCTTGACACCAATGTGACCAAGGCGGCAGTGCCTCAAGTATGTGGGACTATCGTTATCAACTTTACATCTTTTGGTATTCACACTATGAATATGTGTAACATCACGTTCGAGATTCATCAAAAATAAACCATTGACCAGCGGGGCATGACCATAAAACATATCTCTCAAATAAATAGAACAACCATTATTCTCGGATTTAAATGAGTAGCCATCTCGAATTAAACGAGATCCAGATACAATGTTCATGCTTAAAGCTGGCACTAAATAACAATTATTGAGGTTTAAAACTAATCCCGTGGGTAGATGCAGAGGTAGCGTGCCGACGGCGATCACATCGACCTTGGAACCATTCCCGACGCGCATCGTCACCTCGTCCTTCGCCAGTCTCCGTTTATTCCGTAGTTCCTGTTTTGAGTTACAAATATGAGCAACCGCACCGGTATCAAATACCCAGGAGCTACTACGAGTACTGGTAAGGTACACATCAATTACATGTATATCACATATACCTTTGGCGTTGCCGGCCTTCTTGTCCGCTAAGTATTTGGGGCAGTTCCGCTTCCAGTGACCACTTCCCTTGCAATAAAAGCACTCAGTCTCGGGCTTGGGTCCATGCTTTGACTTCTTCCCAGTAACTGGTTTACCGGGCGCGGCAACTCCCTTGCCGTCCTTCTTGAAGTTCTTCTTACCCTTGCCCTTCTTGAACTTAGTGGTTTTATTCACCATCAACACTTGATGTTCTTTTCTGATCTCCCCTTCCGCTGATTTCAGCATTGAATATACCTCGGGAATGGTCTTTTCCATCCCCTGCATATTGTAGTTCATCACAAAGCTCTTGTAGCTTGGTGGAAGCGACTGGAGGATTATGTCAATGACCGCGTCATCCGGGAGATTAACTCCCAGCTGAGACAAGCGGTTGTGCAACCCAGACATTCTGAGTATGTGCTCACTAACAGAACTGTTCTCCTCCATTTTACAGCTGAAGAACTTGTCGGAGACATCATATCTCTCGACCCGGGCATGAGCTTGAAAAACTAATTTCAGCTCCTCGAACATCTCATATGCTCCATGTTTCTCAAAACGCTTTTGGAGACCCGGTTCTAGGCTGTAAAGCATGCCGCACTGAACGAGGGAGTAATCATCAGCACGTGATTGCCAAGCGTTCATAACGTCTTGGTTCTCTGGGATTGGTGCTTCACCTAGCGGTGCTTCTAAGACATAATCTTTCTTGGCTACTATGAGGATGAGCCTCAGGTTCCGGACCCAGTCCGTATAGTTGCTGCCATCATCTTTCAGCTTGGTTTTCTCTAGGAACGCGTTGAAATTGAGGACAACGTTGGCCATTTGATATACAAGACATAGTGTAAAGATTTTTAGACTAAGTTCATGATAATTAAGTTCATCTAATCAAATTTTTAATGAACTCCCACTCAGATAGACATCCCTCTAGTCATCTAAGTGAAACATGATCCGAATTCAACTAGGCCGTGTCCGATCATCACGTGAGACGGACTAGTCAAGATCGGTGAACATCTCCATGTTGATCGTATCTTCTATACGACTCATGCTCGACCTTTCGGTCCTCCGTGTTCCGAGGCCATGTCTGTACATGCTAGGCTCGTCAAGTCAACCTAAGTGTATTGCGTGTGTTCCGAGGCCATGTCTGTACATGCTAGGCTCGTCAACACCCGTTGTATTCGAACGTTAGAATCTATCACACCCGATCATCACGTGGTGCTTCGAAACAACGAACCTTCGCAACGGTGCACAGTTAGGGTGAACACTTTCTTGAAATTATTATAAGGGATCATCTTACTTACTACCGTCGTTCTAAGCAAATAAGATGCAAAAACATGATAAACATCACATGCAATCAAATAGTGACATGATATGGCCAATATCATTATGCTCCTTTGATCTCCATCTTCGGGGCACCATGATCATCTTCTTCACCGGCATGACACCATGATCTCCATCATCATGATCTCCATCATTGTGTCTTCATGAAGTCGTCACGCCAACGATTACTTCTACTTCTATGGCTAACGCGTTTAGCAACAAAGTAAAGTAATTTACATGGCGTTATTCAATGACACGCAGGTCATGCAAAATAATAAAGACAACTCCTATGGCTCCTGCCGGTTGTCATACTCATCGACATGCAAGTCGTGATTCCTATTACAAGAATATGATCAATCTCATACATCACATATATCATTCATCACATCTTCTGGCCATATCACATCACATAGCACTTGCTGCAAAAACAAGTTAGACGTCCTCTAATTGTTGTTGCAAGTTTTTACGTGGTTTGTAGGTTTCTAGCAAGAACGTTTTCTTACCTACATTTGACCACAACGTGATTTGCCAATTTCTATTTACCCTTCATAAGGACCCTTTTCATTGAATCCGTTCCGACTGAAGTAGGAGAGACAGACACCCGCTAGCCACCTTATGCAACTAGTGCATGTCAGTCGGTGGAACCAGTCTCACGTAAGCGTACGTGTAAGGTCGGTCCGGGCCGCTTCATCCTACAATGCCGCCGAAACAAGAAACGACTAGTAGCGGCAAGAAGAATTGGCAAACTACAAGCCCACAACTGCTTTGTGTTCTACTCGTGCATAGTAACTACGCATAGGCCTGGCTCATGATGCCACTAATGGGAATCGTAGCATAATTTAAAAAATTTCTACGCTCACCAAGATGCATCTATGGAGTCTACTAGCAACGAGGGGAAAGGAGTGCATCTACATACCCTTGTAGATCGCGAGCGGAAGCGTTCCAATGAACGTCGATGACGGAGTCGTACTCGCCGTGATCCAAATCACCGATGACCGAGTGCCGAACGGACGGCACCTCCGCGTTCAACACACGTACGGTGCAGCGACGTCTCCTATTTCTTGATCCAGCAAGGGGGAAGGAGAGGTTGATGGAGATCCAGCAGCACGACGGCGTGGTGGTGGATGTAGCGGGTCTCGGCAGGGCTTTGCCAAGCTTCTGCGAGAGAGAGAGAGAGGTGTTGCAGGGGAGGAGGGAGGCGCCCAAGGCTGTGTG